>NC_037351.1:13912500-16412500 GCF_002263795.3 Bos taurus | reverse complement strand
GAAAATGTGGGTTAAATGAGTGGGATATATAGCTTAAAAAGAAAAAGAAAATGAAGGACTCAGAGCTTATAGCTTTAGAAAACTCTGTCTACCACAAGATCTGAACAAATACATTACATCAAGCTGTTTTAGTGTTTTCTTTATTTGGGGGGAGTACAGTATGGCTTGATTTGGAGTGACCTGTATTTAAAAGCCTGGGCATTCTTGGAAGAGAATGGTTCTATTATTTCATTACTCACTTCCTCTTCCTCCTCCTCAAATAAAAATACAAAGCAGAAACCTTTATACAATCCAACTTCTCAACTTCTGTCCTTCTTTCCTCAACACAACAAGACAGCCATCCATCCTGATCTCGCTCCATCCCTGGATTTCCTGTTTTTCTGGCTTCTTTCTTTTCTACTCAAAGAGTTTAAATACGTGGAGGCAGCACTGGAGATTTTAAAGCCAAGGTTGAGAAGTAGTTAAATCCTGCAGCTCCATCAATTGTTCTCTATGAATTTTTAGCTCACACCAATAACATGATTCAGTAGGCACACAGCTACCATGACTCCAAAGTACACATTATAGTGCTTGTTTAAACACAGCCACATACACACATCAAAACACTACCAATGACAAAATAAAACATTTTGTTTGATTCAAATTGAAGCAACATTCCTCTGGGTCATGAAAGCCTGAAGTTGAATTCTAAAGAATTCGAAGGTAGCAAATACATTTGCTCAGAAGAAAGGGAAGGAAAAGGAGGGAGAAGGTGGTCACATACATACTTTATGCCCACTCGACATTTCATGAAGAGGGCTCATGGAGGAATTCTGATAGCCAACTTGTACTGTTATCAGGTGCCACACACTAAACACAAATTAATGAATTTGTAGTAAGCAACATTCTAGAAAACTTTTTGAAAACAGAGAACTAGATCCTCATGTCACTTGGCTGATTTTGCCATGTATTTGAGGAAGAAAGTAGATTTTTTAATTTAAATAAGACTTTGATATTTCAAGGGGTGTATCTGCGAAAGGTTTGGGAATTTGAGATTAGCAGATACAAACTCAAGCTTCTACTGATAGCATAGGGAGCTATAGTCAATATCCTGTGATAAACCATAACAGAAAAGAATATGAAAAATATTATATATATGTACAATTCAATCTCTTTGCTGTATGTTAGTCACTCAGTAATGACTCTTTGCAACCCCATGGACTGCAGCCTGCTAGGCTCTTCTGTCCATGGAATTCTCCAGGTAAAAATACTGGACTGGGTAGTCATTTCCTTCTCCTGGGGATCTTCCTAACCCAGGGATCAGACCTGGATCTCCTGTATTGCAGGCAGATTCTTTACCATCTGAGCCATCAGGGAAGCTGTATACTTTGCTGTATAGCAGAAATTAAAACAGCAATGTAAATCAACTCTACTTCAATAAAATTAAAAAAAAAAAAAAAAAGATTTCTTTGGTATTGCCATGAGAAGTTCTATTCTATCTGCAACTCTTTGTCTTTTTTTTTTAATTTAAATTTATTTATTTTAATTGGAGGTTACATGATTTCTATTACATTTGAGAAGGTGCCAGTCCTCCAAGGACCAATCCCCAGCCCATTATGCCCTAGGTGCTAACCTCTTACATATTTTTTGAAAAGCAAAACATTTTAGATGAAATATTTGTTTCATATTTCTTTCTCTACCAAATCATTCATATCAAAATTTCTGGCCTTCTGACCACTAGTACTATAGCCAGAAACCACATGAGACTGTTGAGCACTTAAAATGTTGCTATAATGAATTGAAATGTGCTGAAGAACTACACAACAGAATTTCAAAGATAATACTGAAGAAAAAAATACAAGCATCTCATTAATAATGGCAACCCACTCCAGTATTCTTGCCTGGAGAATCCCAGGGACGGAGAAGCCTAGTGGGCTGCTGTCTATGGGGTCGTACAGAGTCGGACACGACTGAAGTGACTTAGCAGCAGCATATGAAGATTAATGGAGATTAATATTCAGAAAATTTGTGCTTCATGACAAATTTTCTGAATCCTTTTATGTCTAGCCATGTGCTTATGTGATGAGTATTTCTTCGTCCTTGTCTCTACTTTTCTATCTAAAAACTTTTCCAAAGATAGTCTCTGTTCTCTTGGCTTCAAAGCAATCTACATTCTAAGGACTTGCAATGTTAAATCTTTAGGTCATAATTCTTCACAAAATTTGAAAAGACTATATCCAGATTCTTCTTGAACATATTTACCTAAAAGGTATTCCATAGATATCATACATATAACTCTAATCCTTTACACACACACACGGACCCAGTTATATAAACATAACCAACTTATTTCAGTCTTCTCACTTATAGCAAATGACCCTGTGCAGTAGTCAATTTCTCAATTCAGACATCTAAAATTCTTCCTTGATTCCTTTCTACAGATCATATAATTGCAAGTCTTGATTTTTCTCCCTTCAAAATGTTTTACCAACCTGACTATTCATTTCCATTTCTAATAGAATCAGTTTTGTTTGAATCTCCACAGTTTTGCTCTATGACTTTTTCTTCAGCAGACTTTCTGTTTTTACTCTTGTACCTTTCCAATCCATTTTTGCAGCCAAAAGGAAGAGTAGTTGGTGTAAAATGGAATATTTTGGTGAAAAGCTTTTACCTAGTCTCAAAATAATTACAGACTCCTCAACATGTCTTATCTGTCTCATTGTAACATGATACCATTCAGCCTCTCCCTCAGCCTCTCCCATCCTGTCTCATACCACGTATAGTATTGCACACTCTGATCTAGTTCCTCATGAAAATCACTCATTTGTTAGCCTCTTTTAAGAATCTCCAATCTCTTTTCTGCCTTTAGGTTTTAATCCTTTTACTTTATAGACTCTGCCATGGGTCTTTGCATGACTGGCTCCTTTACCCTAGATTTCATTTGGATATCACCTACTCAAAGATGTCTCTTTCTGCTGACCACTCAGTCTCAGATAGCAGATAGCTCCCAATACTGCAATATTCTTTATTACCTATCACAAAGCTGTTTTATCTCACAGTATTTTGTGCAAAATTTTCCTTTTATCTTATGTATTGCTCATTGTAAGACTCTTTCTCTGCACAATATTAGCTCTAATATGACAAAGGCCATAACTGTCTTTAAGATCACTGTTCTGGCCTATGTACAATGTCTGACATATGAAAGGTGTTCAATAAAGGTAGAATGCATAAATAAGTGGACAAGGAGCTTATTTCATTCCATAAATTCAAGTTTTATAATTTTTGACTAAAAATAGCAAGTGTCATCATATTTTTAAAGCTTCTCTTGAATAGTAGGAAACCTAGAGGAGAATGATACATTTGCATTTGTCATCAGTATATTCAAAGAAGTAGAGAAAATTTCAGCAGAGAGATAAATATCTAAGTCTAGAACATTGGATGATTTTTTTTTAATTGTGGAAATACACTTTTTTTCAACTATGGAACCATACATACATTATAATTGGAAATGATCATCTAATTATGAGGCCATTGCTTGAGAAATGTGGAAGAAAATGTGGGCTTCCCATTGTGACCTGTCTGTACATCACTATAGAAATCTCTCACACTGTATTTTCAGTCATTTAGTTGCATACTCCTTCCCCAACCATTAGAAACAAAGAAAAACCTTAATGAAACAATGAAAATAAGATGAGAACAATTTTAATACAGAGAATTGAATCCTTATTATTTGAATACTGTTTAAGATTCAATTTTGAAAAATGAGTAACCCAACTTGAAGAAGTTAGCTAGAAAAAAGAAAAAAAAAAATAACGAGAAAAATGGGTCTTTGGTGGTATATGAAATCAGTAGGTTATAGCTTCCACTCATATCAAAGATAAGAAAGCAATTAATCAAAACTGAGTTATAGAAACAAAATAGATGTGTGTTTGACTTGTATAGATGTCAGTTTTGCTTGTTGATACTGCCCATTAAGAAGCAGAAATTGGAAACTTGAAATACTGTATTAAAAATTCTGTGAAATAGCTGTATTTTTACAAAGATTTCAACCAGCTAGTTTTATTCAGAAGCTGAACTTTTTTTTTTTTTGTAGTTAATTTAAAGGAATCACCAATCTCAATGAGTCACTAAAGCATTTGTACAGCTATTGTTAAAATGAGTAAAATGTCTTTAAACTACTGAGCTTGCTGTTTGAGCCTAATTCTAAGCTCTTTTAAAAATGTTCTTTCTTTCCTCTACCTTGAAACTTGAATGGAGGTGGGTGGAGAAAGACATGCCAGGAATTAAGATACTGATTTTGCAAATTCCTTTAAGAATTGTGATTCGGTTCTTCAGAAAAATCTGCACAAATGAGGTAATTTCTTTAAAAATAAAGTTATATGGCTGCAATTTGCATTCCATTAATCTGGCCTTTAAAAGTTTCCTTTCTCCTTTCTTTCCAAACTGTCATATCACACTATCATGTTAGAAAAATGTTATTTCTTGTTAAATATTGCAGAACTTTAGAATTAGAAGAGAAATTACAGCTACTCTTGTCAAACACTCTCCATTTTCCAAATGTGACTCTAGAGGCCAGAGAGTTTACATGGACTGAAGGACCTGGCTCACAGAGTGGTGGTGCCCATTCTAACCAGGGATTATACCCGGAAGAGCTCTCAGGGACCATGAAAATCTCATTAATGAATTCAGAGGAAAGATATGAAGCAACAGCACATGTTGGAGCTGCCAGAAAGTACAACCCCATATGCATCAGTTGCCCACAGAGCAAATATTTTACAGGTGTAAGAAACTGGGTAGTTAACTTCACACCCTGAGATCATACCATATACCAATGATATATCATATTGACTGTTTTAGCTCCTTCAATATTTATGTTGAAAATGAACTGGAAGATGTTCTAATTTAAACCACTGACAAGTCATTTATTTTGTATATTCTTTTGTGTCAGCTCATTTGGGCTCAGAGAAAATACGGATCTACATCTTGGACTAAAAGTGAACGGACATTTACCTTTGCTTTGGGAACTTATTTTTTTGTAACAACACCTTTAAAAAATATTATATATTTTATTTATATACTTTATTATTATTTGAAGGTATATGATAAATGATAATGGGAATTGAGTTAGTTGTATATGCTACTCAACAGCAGAATATAAGTATATATATATATATATCTGGAAGAGCTCTCAGGGGCCATGAAACTTTGATTAATGAATTCAGTGGAAAGATATGAAGCAACAGCACATGTTGGAGCTGCCAGAAAGTACAACCCCATATGCATCAGTTGCCCACTGAGCAAATATTTTACAGGTGTAAGAAACTGGGTACCTAACTTCACACCTTGAGATCATACCATATACCAATGATATATCATATTGACTATTTTAGCGCTCTCTCTCTCTCTCTCTCTCTATATATATAAAAAAAATTGCTTTTCAAAATATTCCTGAGCAAGCAATTTTTATTGCTTCCCCTTAACTGACCGCTGCTTCAGTCTGATCGACTGCTTTATTGTACCACCTTCCATATGCTTATTATCAACCCTCAACCATACTTTGCAGGATCCCAACAACTTCCTTGACTGTTGCCTCAAAGACTACTTCTCTAGGAGGCTTATCCCATCACCCATTCCTTGTGAAAGCTGCACTGCTTTCTGGTGAGTCTGCTCCTGCCAGCTTCCCCTAAATGAACTTCACCCTCCATCCCATTTATACCATAGCATTTAGCACTTCTGTGTTATTTTGTTTGTAGAATTCTTGAGGATAGGAGACACATGCCCCATTTCAGGATATTTTCCACATGGTCTAGTCTACTTTTAGGCACTTGATCAAACTTTAATAGATAAAACTGATCAATTTTTAAAATAAAGAATCCTAAGGCTCAAAGAAATTCTGGCAAGAAACACACAATCTCATTCTTTCGACAGCTTGAAAACCTGTGAAGACCTGCTAGGCAGTTGGCTGGCTGAAGCTGACACTATTGAGTGGACACTTGGGATTAGAATTGAGTCTCCTGAGTACTAAGACAACACTTATTTCACTATCTTCCACCTTGCTCACAATACTGAGATCATTAAGAACGGAAGAAAGAGTAGTGTGTCTTGAAGAGTTGACACACACTCTTGCCTGGATGCAAGATACCAGGGCTAGGCATCCAGAATGTCAGCTCTTAGCTCCTTCAAAACACTACCTTCTGAAATAAAGCAACAGGCAGCAAGGAAAGCTGTCAAGTCCCAATTTGCAGTTTCTAGTAAAGATCACAGCAAAAAATAGACTCCAGCTTCAACTTGTCTTTATTTCAACTCCTCAAGGGCTCAGCACTAGCTAACTGCTGGAACTCTGCACAAGCATGTTGACCAGCTTTATGCTTGCTTCTCCTCCTGCCTGGTTACCCAATTAGTTCCTTGTTAACCACACACCTGCAGTGTCTTTCCCCTCAGGCTCTACTCCTCTCTGTGTAGCCTTTAACCCCTTCTGTACACACTGTTTAAAACACTATTAAGGTACCCCTATGGATGCCTGAAAGAAACCTCGGTGCCCCCTTGGTTGCCAAAGTAATTAGCTTACAGGGACATCTCATCTAATATAACTGTAAAATTGGGAATAGATCAAACTCCCCTGCCTGTGAAAGCTGCTGGGAATGCAAATGCAATCCATCCAGGTAATCAGGTAACACAGCAAAACATAGAAAACATAGAACGTCAGAAGCAAGATTCCCAGAGGTTCAGTCAAAGGAAGTACAGGAAAAAAAAAACCAAACATTGTTTGTTTTTAAACCTTTCTGAGTCCCAGAAAGAAAATCTTCTGGAAAGCCAGAAGAAGGAGAATGAGTCAAGGAAAAATATCCTGGTACTATGCTGAAGATTTTTTTTTTTACTGCTGCTCATACTTTAGTGGACCCCCAAAATATGCACAGGTATTAAGAAGGAATGAACGAGATTGTTAACTGAGGAAGTTAAGGGAACCCAGTGTAGGGAGGACAGGTGCTTTTAGAAGTGCCAGTCTATCACCAACTCTTGTGTCTGCTCACAGGCAGAACTGGCTTACAAATTGGAACCTAGCATTTGCCCTCTTTTTTGAGATCTTCCAAACAATAAAATGCCCCTCAGTATTGTTTCCACTTTCAGATTCCACGATTTGAAAATCTTCACCTGCAAGAAATACATAGCTTTCCATCTTCATTAGAGAAGAAAAAGATTCCAACTGTAATAAGCAAACTAACTAGGCAGTCATTAAAAAAAAAAATGCAACCTACAGAAGCCTAAGATATTTTAAGAAGAAACCTGGTTATTTCAAATAAGAAAAACTTGCAAATATGATTTCAGAGTCATGCAGCAATTATAATCAGCAAAAATGGAAGATAGAAGTACTAGAAAACAAATGCAAAAGTCTCATCAGTTTTCAAAAAGGAGAAAAGGTAGGTTGTGAACATTTTAGCTCAAGGATTTTGCATTGTAACTAGCAAAATTATCTAATTGATTATTCAGTAATTGATTTGTCTGTATTCAAAATATCAAGAAGTGAAAAATAGAAACTGTTTTTTCATCAAAAAATAACTTCTGCTAAAGCAATTTTTTTATTGATTTATTTTTGATCCTCTTGTTAGACTACAGGATCTGGAAGTTTTAACCTGTGTGTCTATGCTCAGTCTGTGAAGAAGGCTGAGCACCGAAGAATCGATGCTTTTGAACTGTGGTGTTGAAGAAGACTCTTGAGAGTCCCTTGGACTGCAAGGAGATCCAACCAGTCCATTCTGAAGGAGATCAGCCCTGGGATTTCTTTGGAAGGAATGATGCTAAAGCTGAAATTCCAGTACTTTGGCCACCTCATGTGAAGAGTTGACTCATTGGAAAAGACTCTGATGCTGGGAGGGATTGGGGGCAGGAGGAGAAGGGGATGACAGAGGATGAGATGGCTGGATGGCATCACTGACTCAATAGACATGAGTCTGAGTGAACTCTGGGAGTTGGTGATGGACAGGGAGGCCTGGCGTGCTGTGATTCATGGGGTCGTAAAGAGTCGGACACAACTGAGCGACTGATTTGATCTGATCTGATCTGATGCTCAGTCATGTCTGACTGTTTGCTACCCCATGGACTGTAACCTGCCAGACTCCTCTGTCCATGGAGTTCTCCAGGCATGAATACTGGAGCAGATTGCCATTCCTTTCTCCAGAGGATCTTCCTGACCCAGGGATCAAACCTAGGTCTCTTGCATTGTGGAGAGATTCTTTACCATCTGAGCCACCAGAATCACTGTTTCAATACATTACTGGATTTCATCAAAGTTTTCCTCATGAAACAATGGAGGAAGATGGAGAAAAATGTGTAGAGCATTTGCATAAAGTCAATGCCTATTCGAACCCTGTTTCTTAAGGGATGAATGTCTATCCAGAAAGATTTTAAAGCTATAGTGCTTCTTTCAAAATGTAGGTGTCAAATGCCTACTGTGTGCTAGAATTTGAGAAAACAGCAGAGAGAAAGATCACTACCAGCAAAGACAGGCCCTCCTTTGCCTTCATGGAGAATATATGTTTAACTTATCAAAAAGTGGATGGAGAAATAGAAAATTATTATTAAATCATTAGATTTTACAAAGTCAAGTGAATAATTAAATCATCACATCAGAGGCTTCAGGGTAAAAATATTAGGCTAGAATGATGCTTCATACCTGAAAACAAACTTGTTAATAAGGTTAAATATAAATTTGAAAATCTATTTAAAACCAGAGTTAGGGATGTCTCTTGAAATCTTGAAGTTTTGGAGACTCCAAGATTAGAAGAGGTTAGAATGTGATTTAACTTTTAAAATACTTAACAAATCCAATATCACTGCAGATGGTGACTGCAGCCATGAAATTAAAAGATGCTTACTCCTTGGAAGGAAAGTTATGACCAACCTAGATAGCATATTCAAAAGCAGAGACATTACTTTGCCAACCAAGGTCCATCTAGTCAAGGCTATGGTTTTTCCTGTGGTCATGTATGGATGTGAAAGTTGGACTGTGAAGAAGGCTGAGCACCGAAGAAATGATGCTTTTGAACTGTGGTGTTGGAGAAGACTCTTGAGAGTCCCTTGGACTGCAAGGAAATCCAACCAGTCTATTCTGAAGGAGATCAGGCCTGGGAATTCTTTGGAAGGAATGATGCTAAAGCAGAAACTCCAGTACTTTGGCCACCTCATATGAAGGGTTGACTCATTGGAAAAGACTATGATGCTGGGAGGGATTGGAGGCAGGAGGAGGAGGGGATGACAGAGGATGAGATGGCTGGATGGCATCACTGACTCAATGGATGTGAGTCTCAGTGAACTTCAGGAGTTGGTGTTGGACAGGGAGGCCTGGTGTGCTGCGATTCATGGGGTGGCAAAGAGTCGGACACGACTGAGAGACTGATCTGATCTGATACTGTGAATGGCAGCTTTTCAAGAATATTTTAGAAATAACTTTTTAAGTAGGGGAAAAAAAAATGCCTAAGTGATATCTAAAATTCGTTCTGTTTTTAAGATCTAAATCTGTAAGACTATAACAGAAACATTTTTTTCTGCATATTTGGCTTCAGATGAATATTTCCTCCTGAATTACTATTTTATAACCACAAGTGATGAACAGTTATTAAGTGGGAATGGTTTCTCCAATTTCTCTTGCCTTGATCTATGGATATTATCATGTTACAGTCCAAATCCAATAATAAGAGAACTTAGCATCTCAATCAAGCCACATTTTATCTTGTTTATTGCACTGTGTTCAAAAAATATATATTTATATTAGCTTATTCCTCCTATTACAAATATTGATGCTGTCTCTGATTTTTTCTAAACACAATTCAGGTCATTTCATTCTAGCTACATTTTTGATTCTGGATCCATTAAGCTTTCAGTTTTACTTTTATTTTTTTTAATTATGAAAATAATTAAAAGCTAACACATTTACAGGACACTTGAAAAATATAGCAAAAAGGTGCATATCATTCCATTATATATTACAATTATTTAAGTAGATAAATTAATAATTTTATGTGGAATTTCAATACCAAACTCTCAAATTTTAATGAAATGAATAGGCAGAAATGTAGAAGGATATTTGTTGTTCAGTTGCTAAGTCATGTCTACCTCTTTGCAACCCCATGGACTGCAGCCCACCAAGCTTTCCTGTCCTTCACTACCTCCCAGCACGCTGGACATGTGCTCATGTGCTATGGACATGTGCTCAAACTCATGTCCATTGAACTGATTACGCCATCCAACCATCTCATCCTCTGCCACCCCCTTCTCCTCCTGCCCTCAATCTTTCCCAGCATCAGGTTTTTTTCCCAATGTGTCAGCTCTTCGCATCAAGTGACCAAAGTAATGGAGCTTCAGCTTCAACATCAGTCTCTCCATTGAGTTTTCAAGGTTGAGTTCCTTTAGGATTGACTGGTTTGATCTTGCTGTCCAGGGGACTGTCAAGAGTCTTCTCCAGCATCAAAATTTGAAAACACCAGTTCTTTGGTGCTCAGCCTTCTTTATGGTCCAATGCGGAAGACCTAGGTTTGATCTCTTGGTTGGGAAAATTCCCTTAAAGGAGGGTGTGGCAGACCCTCCAGTATTCTTGCCTGGAGATTCCCCATAGACAGAGGAGCCTGGCAAGCCACAGTCCACAGGGTCACAAAGAGTTGGACGTGACTGAAAGACTAAGCACAGTGCAGCACCCACATCCTTACATGACTGCTGGAAAAAACATAGCTTTGAGTAAATGAACCTTTGTCAGCAAAGTGATATCTCTACTTTTTAATACACTGCCTAAGTTTTTCATATCTTTCCTTCCAAGGAGCAAGCATCTTTTAATTTCATGGCTGCAGTCACCATCCACAGTGATTTTGGAGCCCCAAAATAGAAAATCTGCCACTGTTTCCTTTTTTCCCCCCCCCCATCAATTTGCCATGAAGTGATGGGACCAGATGCCATGAACTTAGTTTTTAGAATGTTTAATTTTAAGCCAGCTTCTTCACTCTCCCTTTCACCTTCATCAAGAAGGTTTTTTGTTTGTTTGTTTTGTTTTGTTTTAGTTCCTCTTCACCATCTGGCATTAGTGTAATATCATCTGCATATTTGAGATTGCTGATATTTTAATCTTGATTCCACCTTGGGATTCATCCAGCCTGGCATTTTGCATAATATATTTTGAATGTAAATTAAGTGAGCAGGGTGACAATATACATTCTTGATTTACTCCTTTCCCAATTTTGAACCAGCTCTTTGTAGCCTGTCCAGTTCTAACTGCTACTTCTTGACCTGCATACAGGTTTTTCAGGAGACAGGTAAGATGGTCTGGTATTCCCATCTCTTGAAGAATTTCCCAGTTTGTTGTGATCCACACAGTCACAGGTTTTCACGTAATCAATGAAGCAGAAATAAATATGTTTTCTGGAATTCTCTTGCTTTTACTATGATGCAAAAGATATTGGGAAATTTGATATCTGGTTCCTCTGTCTTCTCTAAATCCAGCTTGTACATCTGGAACTTTCAGTTCATGTAATGTTGAAGCCTGGCTTGAAGGCTTTTGAGTATTACCTTTCTACCATGTGAAATGTGTGCAACTGTGTGGTAGTTTGAACATCTTTTGGCATTGCCCTTTTTCGAGACAGGAATGAAAACTTACCTTTTCAAGTCCTGTGGCCATTGCTAAATTTTCCAAATTTTCTGGCATATTGAGTGTAACAAGTTAACAGCATCACCTTTTAGGATTTGAAATAGTTCAACTGGAATGCCATCACTTCCACCTAGTTTGTCTATAATAATGCTTCCTAAGCCTCATAGACTTCACACTCCAGGATGTCTGGCTTTAGGTGAGTGACCACACCATCATGGCTATCTGGGTCATTAAGACCTTTTGTGTAGTTCTTCTGTGTGTTCTTGCCACCTCTTCTTAATATCTTCTGCTTATTTTTGATCCTTACTGTTTCTCTCCTTTATAGTGCATATCTTTGCATTAAATTTTTCCTTGGTGTCTCTGAGTTTCTTGAAGAGATCTCTAGTTTTTCTGCAATTCCATTGTTTTCTTTTACTTCTTTATATTGTTCACTTAGGAAAGCTTTCTTATGTCTCCTTGCTATTCTTTGGAACTCTGTGTTCAGTTGGGTATATCTTTCCCTTTCTCTTTTGCCTCTCACTTCTCTTCTTTTCTCAGCTATTTGTACTGCCTCTTCAGACAACCATTTTGCCTTCTTGCATTTCTTTTTCTTTGGGAAGATTTTGGTCACTATCTGTTCAATGTTAGTACCCTCTGTCTATAATTCTTCAGGTACTCTGTCTATGTCTATATCTAATCTCTGGAATCTATTTGTCACTTTCACTGTATAATTAAAAGGGATATAATTTAGGTCATCTCTGAATGGCCTAGTGGTGTTTCTCTACTTTCTTCAATTTAAGTCTGAATTTTGCAATAATGAACTCATGATCTGAGCCACAGTCTGTTCCAAGTCTTCATCTTCAGTTATAAAGAATACAAGCAATCTGATTTTGGTATTGATAATCTGGTGATGTCTCTGTGTAGTTTTCTCTTGTGTAGGTGGAGGAGGATATGTTATGACCAGTGTGTTTTCTTGGCAAAACTCTGTTAGTCTTTACCCTGCTTCATTTTGAAGACTATAGTAGATCTGAAAATCACTATGAACCAAGTCAACGTAATTAAGATTTATACAATGTCCACATAGCAGTAGGATACACATTCTATTCAAGTTATCCTAGACTGTAAACCAGGAGACACCAGAACATATCCAGGGACATAAAACAAGGTACAAAAATTTCATGATCTGAAAGTATTGAAACCATACAGAGTTTATTCTCTTATTACTGTGGAAATACATTTGTAACACAATCAAAATGAAAAGAGAACTTATCAAAATTTGTTGCCTGAAGCTGAAGCTGATCAATACAATTAAATACAATGTAGAATCTTGAATAAGGTATGAAAACAAATAATGGACACTAACATAAAATTTTATGAAATTTAAACAAAGTCTGTACTTTAGTTAAGAATACTACATCACATGTTAATTTCTATTTTTTTTTACAATGTAAGATATATATATATATACATATATATATATATATATATATACACACACACACACACACACTCAGAATTGAATTAGAAATTTCAAGCTTCATTCAAAATAAATTATTTTTAAAATCACTAAGATAAGTGTCCAGACTTTTAGCAATAATACCAGATGCCAGAATAAATGGAATTGTATCAAAGCAAAAGCTTTGCAGACAAGCAAAAGTCAAGAGAATTCAATGTCACCAAAGCAGTTTTACAACAAATGCTAATGGAACTTATATAGGCAGGAAACATAGGAGAAGGAAAAGACTTACATAAAATAAACTGAAAACAAGAAAATGATAATAGGATCATCCAAGCTCACAGTTTCTTTTAATCTTTAATGTGTATTATACTCAGGATCATTCCAAACTTGCCATAGTTTATGATATTTTAGAGAAGTTCTGGTGATGTGATGCTAATTTTCAGGTTTGTTGGAATCCAAATTCCAGAGATTCTCTGGAGTCCTTTCTCCAGAGACTGACTTTCTGTCTCCTGCAGGAGAATAGCAGAGATTGTCTCTGGCCTGTGTTGAGTGGGGGGATCCTTCTAGCTTCTCTTTACTCTATTCTCTAGGAGTATTTGTTACCTAACCCTGTGTATTTCCAGGCTTTGAGGTACAGATATGCTTGTTTTTTCTTAAATTATTGCCTCAGAAGAATTGCAAGGAAGGGTTTTCCCTGTTCTACTTAGTCAGTTTCCACTGCTGCTGCTGCTGCTAAGTTGCTTCAGTCGTGTCCGACTCTGTGCGACCCCATAGACGGCAGCCCACCAGGCTCCCCCGCCCCTGGGATTCTCCAGGCAAGAACACTGGAGTGGGTTGCCATTTCCTTCTCCAATGCATGAAAGTGAAAAGTGAAAGGGAAGTTGCTCAGTCGTGTCCGACTCCTAGCGATCCCATGGACTGCAGCCTACCAGGCTCCTCCATCCATGGGATTTTCCAGGCAAGTGTACTGGAGTGGGGTGCCATTGCCTTCTCTGCAGCTTCCACTAGTCCATCTATTATTCATTCTCTGATATTTTGTTGACATCAGTAGTCTGAAGTCATTTCCCATCTTGTTCTTCTTATACTTTTGGATTTATATCTTCATTCTATTGTGTTGTGTTTTCAGAAGGAAATAGTAGAAATGTTTCCCTATACTGGTAGTTTTAACTAAAAGCCATATCCTTTTTAAGTCTTTCTTTTTTCTTACTTTTCCCCATTTCAAACACTTGAATTTTTGTTGCTGTTGTTCATTTGACCATATATTGCTTATTAGTTTTTAATTTTATTTTTTAATGTTAAAGTCAAGGGAATGATGGACAAATGAATCCAAATTCCAACAGTGTATTTCTCTGTTCAGGGGAAATTATATAAGGTAATAGTTCTTTTTTTTTAAATTTTTAATATTTCCTAGATATTACAACTGTACCATTTTCTATAAGAATATCTAATTAAAATGATCCAAATAACTTTTTTATTCCATATTTTCCATTACTGTGTATTTTTAAAATAATTTAAAGAAAATGGTTAACCCAACAAAATTAATTACCTTAGTTTTTATATTAAAAAAATTCAGAGTGCAGTTTTGAATTAAAGTATTGAGAAGAATGGCTATAAACTAAAATAATGCATCATGGAGTGAAAGTTTACTGAGAATAAAGTGCTTTAAAAAATACAAATCAAAGTGACTGAAATTTAGGAGTCAGGCTATGTGAAAGTCACAGTACTTCTTTAAAGATATTTGTTAAGAGTTTAAGATCCAGGATATTGCCTGCAAGTGTAAGGGGTTGTGAAGTTAAGGCCTGACAGGCTTGACTCAAATGACTTAGACTTTAAACAACTAACCTTCACATTCTAACTTCCAGAATTTGGTGGGAGGGTCTCCCTTGGGGAAATTGTAAGTATCAAGCTCTACTCTTGCTTCTATGTTCTTCATAACAATCCCTAGATTTGTCCTTGGTGGGGACTGGAGGCTGTGGAAATCCAGGGGAGGATTCTTATTAGCATTGTTATTTAAAAACAGAGTAAACAAATACCAAGGAATTCATTGCAGGGAGTATAAGGCCTTGAGCTTCGAGATATGAGGATTCAAATGGGATTTTCAAAATTGTATTGCTGGCTTTGTTAACAGAACAGACATGGAATAAAAAAAAACCAAAAATGATGTAAGGTGCTGAATGGTATTCTCTAAAGCAGCTCTCACCACCCCCTCCAAAAGTGAGTAGACTCAATTTACAGGGTACATATTTGTGACATTTTTATAAATTATGCCAGTTCAAATCCATTTCATCTTGTTTGATTTTATCCATTCCATTCCACTTTATCTCATGACAAGTCACTCAGATTTCCCTAAGCATAAGTCATTAACCTTTCAGATAAACATTTTTAGAATTTACTAGTGGTATTTAATATATTTAAATTGGCAGTTGAATTTCTGTAACTAAATCCATATCCTTTTATGTATATGCAACTGTGTCTTTAGTGTGGGCAGCTGCGGCCAGCGCATTTAGCACGGGTGGCTACCCCACATCAGAGGTCAGGGGCAGAAGCCCAGAGGACCCCATGCCTGAGAGGAGACGGCCAAGAGGAGTTACCCCACGTCCGAGGTCAGGGGCAGGGGCCGAGAGTGCCAGGCTGCGACGGTGCAGGAAAGGCCGAGAGGAGATATCCCACGTCCCAGGTCAGGGGAGTTGGCTGGGAGGACCTACCCCATGCCCGGGGTCAGGGGCGGCGGCCCGGAGATCCTAAACCATGCCCGAGGCCAGGGGCAGTGGCCAGGAGGAGCAACCCCACCTCCAAAGAGCAGTGGCTGAGCGGGCACAGGAGGGCCTAGAGGAGCTATTCCACGTTCAAGGTCAGAAGGGGCGGTTGTGAGAAGATACCCTTGGTCCAAGGTAAGGAGCAGCGGCTGCGCTTTGCTGGAGCAGCAGTGAAGAGATACCCCATGTCCTAGGTAAGAGAAGACCAAGTAAGATGGTAGGTGTTGCAAGTGGGCATCAGAGGGCAGACACACTGAAAACATAATCACAGAAAAATAGTCAATCTAATCACACTAGGACCACAGCCTTGTCTAAATCAATAAAACTAAGCCATGCCCGTGGGGCCACCCAAGATGGGCGGGTCATGGTGGAGAGGTCTAACAGAATGTGGTCCACTGGAGAAGGGAATGGCAAACCACTTCAGTATTCTTGCCTTTAGAACCCCATGAACAGTATGAAAAGTTAAAATAATAGGATAGTGAAAGAGGAACTCCCCAGGTCAGTAGGTGCCCAATATGCTACTGGTGATCAGTGGAGAAATAACTCCAGAAAGAATGAAGGGATGGAGCCAAAGCAAAAACAATACCCAGTTGTGGATGTGACTGGTGATAGAAGCAAAATCCAATGCTGTAAAGAGCAATATTGCATAGGAACCTGGAATGTCAGGTCCATGAATCATGGCAAATTGGAAGTGGTCAAACAAGAGATGGCAAGAGTAAATGTCGACATTCTAGGAATCAGCAACTAAAATGGACTGGAATGGGTGAATTTAACTCAGATGACCATTATATCTACTACTGTGCACAGGAATCCCTCAGAAGAAATGGAGTAGCCATCATGGTCAATAAAAGAGTTCGAAATGCAGTACTTGAATGCAATCTCAAAAATGATAGAATGATCTCTGTTTGTTTCCAAGGCAAACCATTCAATATCACAGTAATCCAAGTCTGTGCCCCACCCAGTAATGCTAAAGAAGCTGCAGTTGAACAGTTCTATGAAGACCTACAAGACCTTTTAGAACTAACACCCAAAAAAGATGTCCTTTTCATTATAGGGGACTGGAATGCAAAAGTAGGAAGTCAAGAAACACCTGGAGTAACAGGCAAATGTGGCCTTGGAATATGGAATGGAGCAGGGCAAAGACTAATAGAGTTTTGCCAAAAAAAATGCACTGGTCATAGCAAACACCCTCTTCCAACAACACAAGAGAAGACTCTATACATGGACATCACCAGATGGTCAACACTGAAATCAGACTGATTTTATTCTTTGCAGCCAAAGATGGAGAAGCTCTATACAGTCAGTAAAAACAAGACCAGGAGCTGACTGTGGCTCAGATCATGAACTCCTTATTTCCAAATTCAGACTTAAATTGAGGAAAGTAGGGGAAACCACTAGATCATTCAGGTATGACCTAAATCAGATCCCTTATGATTATACAGTGGAAGTGAGAAATAGATTTAAGGGACTAGATCTGATAGATAGAGTGCCTGATGAACTATTGACGGAGGTTCGTGACATTGTACAGGAGACAGAGATCAAGACTATCCCCATAAAAAAAAAAATGCAAAAAAGCAAAATGGCTGTCTGGGGAGGCCTTACAAATAGCTGTGAAAAGAAGAGAAGTGAAAAGCAAAGGAGAAAAGGAAAGATATAAGCATCTGACTGCAGAGTTCCAAAGAAGAGCAAGGAGAGATAAGAAAGCCTTCTTCAGTGATCAATGCAAAGAAATAGAGGAAAACAACAGAATGGGAAAGACTAGAGATCTCTTCAAGAAAATTAAAGATACCAAGGGAAAACTTCATGCAAAGATGGGCTCGATAAAGGACAGAAATGGTATGGACCAAACAGAAGCAGAAGATATTAAGAAGAGGTGGCAAGAATACACAGAAGAACTCTACAAAAAAGATCTTCACGACCCTGCTAGTCACGATGGTGTGATCACTGACCTAGAGCCAGATATCCTGGAATGTGAAGTCAAGTGGGCCTTAGAAAGCATCACTATGAACAAAGCTAGTGGAGGTGATGGAATTCCAGTTGAGCTATTTCAAATCCTGAAAGATGATGCTGCGAAAGTGTTGCACTCAATATGCCAGCAAATTCAGAAAACTCAGTAGTGGCCACAGGACTGGAAAAGGTCAGTTTCTATTCCAAACCCAAAAAAAGGCATTGCCAAAGAATGCTCAAACTACCACACAATTGCACTCATCTCACACGCTAGTAAAGTAATGCTCAAAATTCTCCAAGCCAGGCTTCAGCAATACGTGAACCGTGAACTACCAGTTGTTCAAGCTGGTTTTAGAAAATGCAGAGGAACCAGAGACCAAATTGCCAACATCACCTGCATCATCGAAAAAGCAAGAAAGTTCCAGAAAAACATCTATTTCTGCTTTGTTGACTATGCCAAAGCCTTTGACTGTGCGGATCACCATAAACTGTGGAAAATTCTAAAAGAGATGGGAATACCAGACCACCTGACCTGCCTCTTGAGAAATTTGTATGCATGTCAGAAAGCAACAGTTAGAACTGGACATGGAACAACAGACTGGTTCCAAATAAGAAAAAGGAGTACATCAAGGCTGTATATTGTCACCCTGCTTATTTAACTTCTGTGTAGAGTACATCATGGGAAATGTTGGGCTAGAAGAGGCACAAGGTGGAATCAAGATTACCGGGAGAAATATCAATAACCTCAGAAATGCAGATGACACCACCCTTATGGCAGAAAGTGAAGAGGAACTCAAAAGCCTCTTGAAGAAGGTGAAAGAGGAGAGTGAAAAAGTTGGCTTAAAGCTCAACATTCAGAAAATGAAGGTCATGGCATCTGGTCCCATCACTGTATGGGAAATAGATGGGGAAACAGTGGAAACAGTGTCAGACTTTATTTGGGGGGGGGCTCCAAAATCACTACAGATGGTGACTGCAGCCATGAAATTAATAGACGCTTACTCCTTGGAAGGAAAGTTATGACCAACCTAGATAACATATTGAAAAGCAGAGACATTCCTTTGCCACCAATGGTCCGTCTAGTCAAGGCTCTGGTTTTTCCAGTGGTCATGTAGGGATATGAGAGTTGGACTGTGAAGAAGGCTGAGTGCTGAAGACTTGATGCTTTTGAACTGTGGTGTTGGAGAAGACTCTTGAGAGTTCCTTGGACTGCAAGGAGATCCAACCAGTTCATTCTGAAGGAGATCAGCCCTGGGATTTCTTTGGAAGGAATGATGCTAAAGCTGAAACTCCAGTACTTTGGCCATCTCATACGAAGTGTTGACTCAGTGGAGAAGTCTCTGATGCTGGGAGGAATTGGGGGCAGGAGGAGAAGGGGATGACAGAGGATGAGATGGCTGGATGGCTTCACTGACTTGATGGACATGAGTCTGAGTGAAATCTGGGAGTTGGTGATGGACAGGGAGGCCTTGCATGCTGCGATTCATGGGGTTACAAAGAGTTGGACACGACTGAGCGACTGAACTGAACTGAACTGAACTGTGTCTTATGCAGCCTTAAGTTTTCCTCCTCTGGACTTCTCAGAGATATCTGATAGTTCATTTGTTGTTGTTTAGTTACTAATTCATGTTCAACTATTTTCAGGACACCAGTAACTGTAGCATGACATGCTCCACTGTCCACGGAATTTCCTGGTCAAGAATACTGGAGAAGATTGCTATCTCCTTCTCTAGGGGTTTTTCCTGACCCAGGAATTAAACCTGCATCTCCTGCATTGGCAAATGGATTCTTTACTGTTGTGCCACCAGGGAAGCTAATATTTCATTAAGTAGCTTTAAATATAACATTTGTTGATTTTTTGTTGTTGTTTATAAAACAAATTCATCCTCATGGTAAAAAAAAAAATGCAGTAAATTGCATGAAAATAAAGCTACCTATAATCTTATGACTTTTAAAAATCCAATTATTGTAAGAAAGAAATTGGAGCTGGAGAGCATGGTCACATCCAAGGTCACATCTGAGTCCCTGGGACAGCTGTCAAATGTGGGTTCTTGGCTGACTTCATGCAGGAAAGACTTCAAGAAGGGACCACAGGAAAGTGAAAGAAGACACACACTCGATAGAGAGGGTCTGCTGCTGCTAAGTTGCTTCAATCGTCTCCGACTCTGTGCGACCCTAGAGACGGCAGCCCACCAGGCTCCCCCGTCCTTGGGATTCTCCAGGCAAGAACACTGGGGTGGGTTGCCATTTCCTTCTCCAATGCATGAAAGTGAAAAGTGAAAGTGAAGTCGCTCAGTCATGTCCGAATCCTAGCAACCCCTTGGACTGAAGCCTACCAGGCTCCTCTGTCGATGGGATTTTCCAGGCAAGGGTACTGGAGTGGGGTGCCACTGCCTTTCTGGGACATCTCAAAAGGCAAGAGTCACCAGGTTATAGGGTTGTCAGTTTTCATGCTGCTGTTTAGCTGCTAAGTCATGTCTGACTCTTTGTGACCGCACACTGTAGCCTGCCAGGCTCCTCTGTCCACGGGATTTTTCAGGGAAGAATATTGGAATGATTTGCCATTTCCTTCTCTAAAGGAATCCTCCTGACCCAGGGATGGAATCCAGGTCTCCAGTATTGACAGGTGGGTTCTTTACCTCTAGTGCCACCTGGGAAACCTATGCATATCTTAGCTTGACCAAAAAGTTTGCTTGGGTTTTCCTGTAGGAGGTTATGAACCCAAACAAACTTTGTGGCCAACCCAATATTTACTTTTTCTACAACACTTCAGAGAAAGTTACGTGCAATATGCCATTTAAGTTTAAATTCTCCACAGCACTTTTCTATAAACAAGGAACTATAGTGCTTCCCGGTGGCTCAGTGGTAAAGAATCCATCTACCCATGTAGGAGACACAGAAGATGAAGGTTCAGTTCTTGGGTTGGGAAGATCCCCTGGAGAAGGAAATGGCAACCCACTATAGAATTCTTGCCTGGAAAATGCCATGGTGGGAGAAGGCTGGTGAGCTAGTCTACAGGGTCACAAAGAGTTGGACATGACTTAGTGACTAAGCACAACTATAGTGCAGTTAATAAAAAAGGAATTTTAATATTGATAAGAATATTATCTAATCAATAGCCCATATTCAAATTTCACCAATAATCTCAATAATGTTCTTTACACTGACGTTATTTCCAGGATCCAAATCAGAGTATACCTTGAATTTAGTACCATGATAGGACTCACTAGGCCTTTTAATCCAAAACTGCTTAGCAACCCTTTTTTTGTGTTTCATGAAATAGTTTAAAAAATACAAAGAGCATATTTATTTTGTAGCCTGTCCCTTACTTGGGTCTCCTCACAATTAGATTTTGGTTACCAACTGTTGTCAAGGACACAACAAAGTACTAGACACTAACAGAATATTGATTTCCCATTATTAGTGATATTAACTTGGATCATTTGGCTAAGGTGTGTCTTCCACACAAGGGAGTATTACTCAGCCATTAAAAAGAATACATTTGAATTAGTTCTAATGAGGTGGATGAAACTGGAGCCTATTATACAGAGTGAAGTAAGCCAGAAAGAAAAACACCAATACAGTATACTAATGCATATATATGGAATTTAGAAAGATGGTAACAATAATCCTGTATATGAGACAGCAAAAGAGACACTGATGTATAGAACAGTCTTTTGGACTCTGTGGGAGAGGGAGAGGGTGAGATGATTTGGGAGAATGGCATTGAAACATGTATAATATCATATATGAAACAAGTCGCCAGTCCAGGTTCGATGCACAATACTGGATGCTTGGGGCTGGTGCACTGGGACGACCCAGAGGGATGGTATGGGGAGGGAGGAGGGTTCAGGATGGGGAACACGTGTATACCTGTGGCAGATTTATGTTGATATATGGCAAAAGCAATACAATATTGTAAAGTTAAAAAATTAAAAAAATAAAAAATAAATAAATTTAAATTTTATTTTTGAAAAAATGCTTTAGTGAGGAGATGCTTTGAGTCTATCTAAATATCCAGTTCCTCATCAAATGTTTGCCTCTGTTGATAATTCATGTTGAAATAATAATCTGTGATGATTACAAAGTGGTGATTTTTCTAATCCCACCGTGCCTTCTACATTTATTAGCACTTTTTGTGCTGTAAGATAGAACTTTCCTGTCATTATATTTATATATTTATTTGTCTATTTATGTGTTCCTTACAAAGAAAAGGCAGAGGAACCAGATAAACTGCCAACATCTGTTGAATCATAGAAAAAGCAAGAGAGTTTCAGAAAAACATCTTCTGCTTTTTTGACTGTGCTAAAGTCTTTGTGTGGATCACAACAAACTGTGGAAAATTCTTCAAGAGATTGGAATTCTGACCACCTTACTTGCCTCCTGAGGAACCTACCTGTATTCAGGTCAAGAAATGTCAGTTAGAACCAGACATGGAACAGTGGACTGGTTCCAGATTGGGAAAGGAGTCCCTCAAGGCTGTGTATTGTCACTCTGCCCATTTAATTTATATGCAGAGTACATCATGCGGAATGCCAGGCTGGATGAAGGGCAAACTGGAATCAAGATTGCAGGGAGAAATATCAATAACCTCAGATATGCAGATGACACCACTCTTAGTGAAGAGAAACTAAAGAGCCTCTTGATGAAAGTGAAAGAGGAGAGTGAAAAAGCTGGCTTAACACTAAACATTCAAAAATGAAGATCATGACATCTGGTCCTACCACTTCATGGCAAATAGATGGGGAAACAATGGAAACAGTGAGAGACTTTATTTTCTTGGACTCCAAAATCACTGCAGATTGTGACTGCAGCTATGAAATTAAAAGACACTTGCTCCTTGGAATAAAAGCTATGACAAACTGAGACAGCATACTAAAAAGCAGAGACATTACTTTGCCAGCAAAAGTCCGTCTAGTCAAAGCTATGGTTTTTCCAGTAGTCATGTATGGTTGTGAGGCTTGGACTATAAAGAAAGCTGTGCACCAAGAGCTGTTGCTTTTGAACTATGGTATTGGAGAAAACTCTTGAAAGTCCCTTGGACTGCAAGGAGATCAAACCAGTTAATCCTAAAGGAAATCAGTCTTGAATATTCTTTAGAAGGACTAATGCTGAAGCTGAAATTCCAATACTTTGGACACCTGATGGGAAGAACTGACTCATTGGAAAGAACCCTGATGGTGGGAAAGATTGAAGGCAAGAGGAGAAGAGGATGAAAAAGGATGAGATGGTTGGATGGCATCTCTGACTCAAACGAGATGAATTTGAGCATGCTCTGGGAGTTGGTGATGGACAGGTAAGCCT
Source organism: Bos taurus (assembly GCF_002263795.3). Classification (NCBI taxonomy): domain Eukaryota; kingdom Metazoa; phylum Chordata; class Mammalia; order Artiodactyla; family Bovidae; genus Bos; species Bos taurus. The sequence continues at coordinate 16,389,447 of NC_037351.1, read as the reverse complement.
GGTGTGCTACAGTCCATGGGGTCTCAAAGAGTTGGATACAACTGAGCAATTGAACTGAATTGAACCCTCAGTAATAAATCATGGATTTACTTATGAGATGCATATTTTATGGCTTTTTCAGGTAATCTTCTTTCAGATAGAGTTTTCCTGAAGTTCATGGGTGAAATTCAGTCAAGTTACTTTCCAGAAAAGCCAGGTTTGGAACTTCTATCACTTGTGTATTAAAATGCTTGGTGGTGGTGGTTTAGTCGCTAAGTCGTGTCTGACTCTTGCGACTCCGTGTGTTGTAGCCTGCCAGGCTCCTCTGTTCATGGGATTGTCCAGGCAAGAATACTGGAGTGGGTTGCCATTTCCTTCTTCAGGGGATCTTCCCGACCCTGGAATTGAATCTGGATCTCCTGCACTGCAGGCAGATTCTTTACCGAATAAGCTATAAAGACACTGTTAAAATACTTACCTCACTTATTGGTATTTAAGAGTGATCAATACAATGAGTGAAACATGGAAATCGATTGACATTTTATTTGCTAACAGATTGCAAGTAATTTTTTTTTCATATTTACATTAATATGCTCACTTTTGTCTTTTTTCTTTTGGACTGTTGATATTTCTCTGACTGATTTTTAAAGGATGTGTACTTTGACATACAATTAAAATATCTTTTCCTGCCAATCATACTTGTCAATATTTACAAAAGACCCTGCAGCTCAGGAAGTTTCTCTAACCCTCCTTTTAGAAAATTATCAAGAGGATGGCCAGACTCCAATCTACCTGTCTGAAACCCAAGCCCCTGGTGTCTTATTTATTGTTTGCAATCTGATGTCTTGTGCAGACAGATGCCTCGGTTGGCACGTCACCTGACTGCTGATTTGTGCTTTACCCCTGGACACTGTAACTCCAATTAGCTTCAACTCTGTTCTGTAGCCTGAGGATAAGTCCTGTTTTAAGCCCCTTATTCCCTCAAGGTACAATAGCCTTGGGTTCTGCCTGTCTTGAAGGGAAATTCTGACAAGTAGAAGATACATTTGGAAGAATACAGATTGCATTTGCATTCCAACCAAACCTGTGGTGCTTCATCTAGATTAGAAGTTCTCAGCATGCGGCTCTGAGAGCTTCTCAGGTGGTCAGCAAGATCAAGATAGTTCTTATAATAAAATTAAGATTCCATCTTTCTCCTTTACTCTCATTCTTTCACAAGTGTACAGTGGAATTTTCCAGAGGCTACATGATTTCTGATATTGCAACAGATTGGAGATAAAACACATATGAAAACCCAGCCATCTTCTGTTCAATCACTAAACAGAATTACAAAATGTAAAACAATGATACTCTTCTCACTGGAATTGGCTTTAAAAAATGTAGTCATTCTACATTAAAATATGCTGCTAACATTAGGATTTAATTGATATTTTAAATTTATATTTTTAAGTTTAATATCTAACATGTTAAATATAAAACCCACATGAGTGAATGAAATTAGCAGTTAGGATTTTAAAATGAAAAACAATTCTGTCACCTTTCTGCTGAAAAACCATCTATAACTACACTGCACATATAAATTCTTAGTAATCGTTAGAACTCTACACTGTGTTAACTGACTTGTGCCTGCACGAGTAGCCTCTCCTCAACTCACTTTCTCTCTGGAAGTGTTATTTACACTGGTCTTCTTTCAGATCCTCCAAGGAGCCAGTTTCTTTCCAACTAGAGGAGCTCTACAGATGTTCCCTTTGTCAGAAACATTCCCCTAATGTCTTGCACAGCTATCTCATCTCTCCTCCTTGGAGATACCATTTCTGGATTACTGTTCAGTTTTTAATTATGCTTTCTTTCTTTCTCTCTTTTTTTTTCTTTTTTTTTTTAATGCCTTTTCCATATAGACCTTGTTACTTTAATAAGCATATATCAGGGCACACAAGGACTTGAAGGAAACCAGTTCTTGGGCATGGCTGATACTCCCTGAGTAACTGTACCGCTGTACTGTTCACTGTACTCTCTGGTTTCCCATTCTTTTCCCAAGTCTGAGGAAGAGAGAATTCATTCTCCTGTAAGTTTCATCAAAATTTCATATTTTAAATAATTTTTTTTGTAATGTTATACTGTGCTTAGTCACTCAGTCATGTCCAACTGTTGCAACCCTATGGACTGTAGCCCTGGACATTCTCCAGGCAAGAATACTGGAGTAGGTTGTCATGCCCTCCTACAGGGGACCTTCCCAAGCCAGGGATCCAATCCAGGTCTCCCACATTGCAGGCAGATTCTTTACCATCTGAGCCACCAGGGAAGCCCCAGAAATATTGGAGTTTTTGTAATGTTAGCTATAGTTAATGAGAGAGTTCTAAAATTCCCCCAGAGTTGGTGCCCTCTATATAGTCTTTCTAAGTATATTTGTTTATTTACACTGAATTGCAAGTACCTAGAGAGAGGAAGAAAAAAAAAAAAATATATATATATATATGCCAAACACACACATGCCCACACACAGTCATCATACACACAAATACTTAGAAATACAAGTTATCCTACCTAAGATCATGGCATCCGGTCCCATCACTTCATGGCAAATAGATAGGGAAACAATGGAAATAGTGACAAACTTTATTTTCATGGGCTCTAAAATCACTGCAGATGGTGACTGCAGCCATGAAATTAAAAGATACTTACTCCTTGGGAAAAAAAAAAAAAAAAACTATGACCAACCTAGACAGCATATTAAAAAGCAGAAACATTAGTTTGCCAACAAAGTTCCATCTAGTCAAAACTATGGTTTTTCCAGTTGTCATGTATGGATGTGACAATTGGACCATAAAGAAGGCTGAGTATCTTTCTGAACTGTGGTGTTGGAGAAGACTCTTGAGAGTCCCTTGGACAGCAAGGAGATCAAATGAGTCAATCCTAAAGGAAATGAATCCTGAATATTCATTGTAAGGACTAATGATGAAGCTGAAGTTCCAATATTTTGGTCACCTGATGTGAAGAGTCAACTCATTAGAAAAGAGCTGATGCTGGGAAAGATTGAAGACAGGAGAAGTGGATGACAGAGAATGAGATGGTTGGATGGCTTTACCGACTCGATGGACATGAGTCTGAGCAAACTCCAAGAGATGGTGAAGGACAGGGAAGCCCGGCATGCTGCAGTCCATGGGATTGCAAAGAGTCAGATGCTACCAAAGAACAATAACAACAAGTGATGATTTGTGATCATTTATGTATAAAAATCTAAATACTGACAATATGCCATTTGTGTTTATACCTGTTTCCATTATGACCATTATGCAGCATTTGTTAATTGACGAGTGAAGTCAATGAAAATTTGTGATGGATAAGCCTGGGATGCTATGATTAAGAAACGGTAACCAGATGTCCCAAAATTCTTGCTGGATTGTTCACTTCTGAAATAATAGGTAGTTTAAATGGACCTATAAAAGAAGACATGGCTTAGAAGATTGAAAGGAGGGAGTAAAGCCACTGGAGGACACATTTTATTAAAGCCATGATTAAAGATGCAGAGAAGTCTCTGATTTGTTTGTAGATCTCTCAGGGTACTTGGAATTGACTAGGATTTCTACACTTAGAAATAATAGGGAAGTAATCAGACAAGTAGATCAACTGCCACCACAGAGAGTTACAGATCTACTTTGAAGAAGAAAATATCAATTTTCAACCCTCTTTCTTTTTGTACACTCCTCAGTTTTTCATTCAAGAAGGCATACGCAGACAGAAAGTTTAGTGCTTTTATGTTGTCTGAAGTCATTTTGGTCATGGAAAAAAGAGATTTGCCAAACCCATTTCTATTAAGGTGTACATAATTCTGGTACACATTAACTTCTCCTAGAAAAAAATGTGTTTTGAAAAGCAGACTTGATGACCTAAGGGATGTATGATTGCCATCAAAGACTGTGGTGATAGCAAATAAAACTCTAGTGAAAAGTTCTTACCAGCTCTCTCAAATGACATATACAGGTACTATTCTTCATCCTTTGGTTTCTACAGTACAGAACTTTAACCAAATGGCAGGCAAACATACTACTTGTGAACTGAGCATATTGATATGTTTGTTCAAACTGCTTTCTCTACACGATAGGTCCTATATGGTAGTAGGAAAAGGTTTTTGAGTCCAGCAGAAGTGAGAGTGAGTCCTGCCTCACTCCCTTCCCACCTTGAACTCCTTACATTCTCAATGATACTGTTTCCTCATCTGGAAATGAGAATAATAGATACTTGTGAAAATTAGAGATGACAAGAATACACATAGTGGGCACTTCATATGTTAGCTAGTTTGAGGGAGCTTATAGTTGTACAATAGATATTACAATTACATAAATGTGACTGATCAATATGTATAGATCTTTATATACAACATCTGATTCTGCCTCTGTACATAACATATTAGATATATTATGCATAGCATATATACTGTCCTCATTTCCTTTTCTGTATTTGTTCATCTAAGCTGTCTATGCAGCTACAACATTTCCCAATCAGAAGGGACAGTGGCCACAGACACTGGGAAGGTCATCTTTGTGCCTACCAGCTGCTATCAGCTCTATGTTTAATTAAATTCAAGGTCCGTATTAAATAAAACTTCCTCCTTGATATTGTTATCAATACCATCCGTTGGTTATAACACTGGATTCCCACAGCACTTTTTCACATGTCTATTTTATTTTGATAATTGAACACTTTTTAATTAACCTATTTCCCATGTTACAATTTCCATATGCCATCCCCCGAGTAAACTCTAATCATTTTGAAAACAGGGAGTATGTCATACTTCTTTCATAACTCATAATATCAAGGGAAATACCTGCATATGAAAGGTGCTTCAAAATATTTGTTGAATTTTATTGAAATGAATCTGCTAGGAATGAGAATGACACTGACTTCACCCTCCAGTCACAAATTGGCCCTCTTTTCACTCCTAGCTCTGCTGGCTCTGTACCTAGTCAGTGATCCACGTGCATTGGCCATTGGTTTTGTGATTGTGCCACCATGCCAGAATACAAAAAACTTGTTTTTTTCTCATGTTCAGTACAATCGGCTCTCCTATTCTGAAGTGGAATAAGTTTCCTGGTATGATTGCTTTTGAAGAGGAAAATTTCTATGAGAAAAAGCTAGGAAGAGTTCACTCCTGCTCTAACTGCATTTTTTAATCATCGCTGTTTGCCCCTCCAGTGCGTCTGCCCATTTCCAAAGCCAAGCTTGTGATTTTGATGCACCATCATGGCTAAATACAGTATATCATTTCAGCAGGCTCTTCACATTGTGTTATTGTTAATGATGCTTTTTATTTACCAGAACCATAGGCAATATGATATTACTCTCATTCAGTGAGCCCGGCAGGAGACTTTTTAAAAGTGTAATGCATTTGCTCTAATGTCTCTGATCAGGTGGATCCGGCCTGGAAGAACTCCAAGTCGGATAATTACATTTTCGCTACCTATAATTTCCACCACCTTTTTGAGAGCTTGTCACATTCTTCTCGTTTCACACCCCACATGTATGTGGTGTTTGCTGAACACTATTTTAAAAAGAAAATAAAATCAGCCAGTCTTAACATCCAGGAGGTAAGGAAAAGTTATGGAGAGGTTAATGGAGAGGTCAGAATAGACGCTTGAAGGGACATCCCTGAACTTTGTCTTTATTTTTCTTCATTCCTTCAAAAGCCATATCCTTTTTTACCCTTTTGTCATGACCTCATATTCTCTCACTTTTAGACAAACAGCATTCTCATGCTATTATGACTTTCCCATAATGAGAGGAAGTGATCTAGTAGGATTATCCTAACTGAAGCATACACATTATGCTTCATAACTTGTCCGGAGGAATTTACACTTTATACATGATAACTACTGGAAGGAGCAAGGTGTCACACAAAGGGACTGATTTCCAAAGGCTGGAAATGTGAGACTGTGTCCTATGAAAAAAGAGATCCTCCATGTGAGGAGTGCAGTGCATGCACCTAAATTCCCTCTCATGCTTACACACTGGAACTCCACTGATTTTCAAGGTAAAAAGAAATACTAGATTTTACATTTCATTGTCTCTAATAGGTTACATTAGCATACAAGGCTCTTTGCACAGAAGGTATGACAGGGTCAGGAAGAATGTTTTTAATGTTTCTAATATAAGACTTCTCAGAGGCAACCATTTTTTAAAGAGTAAAAGCACCTGAAGTCAAATGATGAAGGTGAATGACTAAGCTGAGTAATAATATCTGAGTACAAAAAGGTACTACCTTGAGATCCATAAAGTAAGACTAATTTTCAATCCTGCCTGATAGAATTAGAAAGGACGCCATGGTAGGGTATCAATCCTTGTATCATAGTTACATGAAGGTACAGCTTAAAGGTAAACTCTTCCTTGAGTGGGTAATGCCCATTTCAATAGTGTGTCATATTTTTGTTTTTAATGGATATACATGATGTGCTGTTACTCCTTTCATATGTCTCCCTTCCCTTTGGGGGACTTGGGTGCCCACAGCATCCCTATAAACCATGTCAGCCTATCCAGATGCCTCCCCATCAGAGTCACATGCAGCTCACCATCTAGGCAATTGCTCAGCTGACAATGAGAGCGGACATCACTGTAATGCAGGAGCCCAGCATGTATTTATGGAACATCAGTTTAATCTGTAATATTATAGCTGTCAATGCCATCTGGTGTAGGCTTTATTTTATATGTTTTCCCTTTTCTCCTTTTTGCTATGCCTTGATTTTGTTAATTCTATGCAGGTTTATGAGGGAGTTTGCTGTAGATTGAATTTGGTCACCTGTCTTTGCTTTCCTGATATCACATTTAACATTTGGGCTTATATTCAAAGTTGCCATTTTTTTTTTGTTTGTTTGTTTGTTTTGTTTTTTGATCACCTGGTTTAACAGTCATTGCTTGCGAATTTCATGGATTTCTTGTTGCACTGGCAGTAAATCTGACTCATATTCTCAGTCTAGCATCTTGTGCTTGTAATACTGGTATGGGTCACTGTGACCTTTGAACACCATCATCCCATGACTTCTGGTATTTCCTAGTTGGTTTCAGTACCACAAAAAAACAGCCCATTAATCACATATCTGAAATCTTTGCCTTGAAATGTCTTCCCATTTCACAACTCTCTTTGACAGTCAGAATTCTTCTGCATTTATTTCTACTGCCTTTTCTAATGTTACCATTCAAGTAAATGTCCCCATTTTTTTAAAGCACGATCCACCAGCCTTCCAACTCTGGTCATCACGTTTTCCTTCAGAAGTTGTATCCACACTTAAAGAGTTAGTCCTACTAGACTAGCTGCCACTAAATAGTCCTACTGCCACCACTGGTACTACTAGTTCTACTAGTTTACTATCCTCTAGAGCAAGGGCTGAGGAAGTTTTTAAGTAAGACCCCAGATAGTAAATGCTTTATACTTTGTGGGCTGCATGAGGTCTTTTTTGGTCAATCTTTTGCTTATTATTATTTGTATTTTTTTTGTTGTTGTTGATTTATTTTTACAACCCTTTGAAAATGTTAAAAAAAATGTGGTATAGGCCATTCAAAAAATTGTACTGATCCTTTTACTAAATACCAAAGGAAGGAAAATAATGGATTCTTATTCTGTATATAGGTCAAGAAGACTGAGGAGGGATGATGAATCATTACCACCAAAAATTAAAGAGATAAAATGGTGACTTTAGAATAAGTAGTTTTACTAGGAAAATTCTTTTTTGAGTAAATGCAGTCACTCCCTAACTTTTCTGTTTTGTGTGACTTTTCTTTTTATCTTCTGCTTCAAACAGAGTCAATATACCCTTGGCCTTCTACAAAGAATTTAAATAGTCCCAAGTGCCTGTTATTTTCTTTCATATCAAGTAGAATGTGTTTGTAGTTTCTCCTTAGAGAATAAACCCATCTTGAGTTGACTTGTAATTGGACTGGACTTCATGAATAGGCTGTGTTGAATTAGGCACTTTACAAGCCATGAGATAAGACGACCTTTCAAAATGCTTTTCACACTCTTGGTGTTCCCACTCTTCTCAAGTTACTATTTTAGATCTTGAAGGGTTTTGTTTTCTCTTTGCAAATTCATATTTAATGGAAGATATTAACACCATAACCTGTATTATCTGTCACTTGGCTTAGTCATATTGGCAGACAGATCTTTTGGAGAAGTCTTTGTGGAAGAGAAAATGTAACAAAGTGAAAGAAAAGAGGGATGCAGGACGGTCCTGAGAAAGAGATGGGGAAATGACCAACAAACAATCTCTGACCAAGCATTTGCTCCTCTGAAATTTCTTTAAGAACCCCCGTGTCTTAGTAAGGATTATTGGTTACAAACTATCATAAATTTACTGCTATCCAGAACAGTGAAGCCCAGGAAGGACCATGATATTCCACAGACACTTTTGTGTCTTTGTAGCTATTGAAAGAGGAGAAGGCAATGGCAACCCATTCCAGCAGTCTTGCCTGGAAAATCCCATGGATGGAGGAGCCTGGTAGGCTTCAGTCCATGGGGTTGCTAAGAGTCGGACATGACTGAGTGACTTCACTTTCAGTCTTCACTTTCATGCGTTGGAGAAGGAAATGGCAACCCACTCCAGTGTTCTTGCCTGGAGAATCCCAAGGACGGGGGAGCCTGGTGGGCTGCCATCTCTGGGGTCGCACAGAGTCGGACATGACTGAGGCAACTTAGCAGCAGCAGCAGCAGCAGCTATTGAAAGAGCCAAAGACAGTCTACCACCAGTCTGCTACGTAGGAAATCTCTGCTGTCCTCCACCAAATTCAGGAAAAATAATAACCTGGTAAAGAAACATTTTCATTCTTAGCTTATTGAATAAATAAGCCAGAAAACACACCCAGACATACCCAAGCATAGGGGCAAATTTTCTTGGCTCATGAAACATCTCCAAAGAAGAAAACTATGAATTTATATTACTAAACTTCAAAGGGCATGGATGTGGTAAAATAATGGAGACATGTGACTGAAAAGGGATTCTGATTTTTACAATACGGGGTAGGCAATTTGAAGAGCTCATTTGATATTTCTAAGACTATATATTCAGTGTCTCTTTCAATAATTTGAGTTATTTGTTACCATTTAAAAAATTCAACTAGTGTTTCAGGCTGTTTTTCAGTTTTCTGCTCTTCTTTTGGTGCCTAGCATAGGACTTGTCCATTGCATAGATTCAATGTGATATGTTGAACAATTGATTAAATTGTATTCCAGAGCTATGCTTGAACTTCATAAATCTCTTCCATCTCAAATTTGTTGTTCTGAATACATGAAAAAGAAAAAAGACAATGTACCCTACTTTGCCCTGCCTCAGTCACTCTTTGTCCTTGCATCAAGTACAGAGATTTATTTTGTTTAATCAGCCCTGATCAAACAATCTCTCTAACCAATTAACCTTTCAGGTTATTTCCCTCTTATTTCTGAAAATTTGTCTTTAGCTGACTTCTTCCAAGGTGTTCAGAAAGAGCCAAAGTGATACAGTGGGATAGTGTGATAAACAGATGGAAAAGGAAAAAGGTGGTAATTTAATTAGTAGAAATATGAAGAATACCATATATCCTCTCACTCTGACACTGTAAACACACACACATGTAATCTTCCTTATAGTCATCTGTTCTGAAATTCTAACCAATAGACAGATATTCATGCATTTAGAATGCTCACATCTCAGGTCCTAATCAGGTGAATAGTACCTAGAAAATGCCTTGTCAAGCAGGTTGAAGCTAAAGGGAGAAATACTGCAGACATTTCATAAGGTATAAGAAAGAGGAATGGAGTGGGGACTTGGCAATATGATAAAGTATTCCTCTTGTTGATACTCCCTCATTAAATGTATCTTATGACAACATGTTTTAAAATATTAAGCATTTACAATGTTTTCTGGTATCCATTTAGCACAAATGGCATTAAAGTGAAGTTGCTCAGTTGTGTCCAACTCTGTAACCCTATGGAATGTAGCCTGCTAGGCTCCTCTGTCTATGAGATTTTCCAGGCAAGAATACTAGAGTGGGTTGCCATGCCCTGCTCCAGGGATTCTTTCTGACACAGGGATCAAACCTGCACCTTCAGTGACTCTGCGTTGCAGGCAGATTCTTTACCACTGAGCCACCAAGGAAGTCCTCAAAACATTACATATTAAAGTGTGTGTGTGTGTGTGTGCACGTGTGTGTTTATTAGTGAAAAAAGGCAGTGTGAAAGGAACAGAAGCAACCTTCCTGGTTTCATAACTATTTTGAATAAACAGTATAATATGCTTTTTTAAAAAGACCCAATAAAATGGCATTTCTCTGAATTTGTATGACATGAGGTCACTTTGCTCCATAATTTAAAGCTAAAAATTTTAGATTTAAATTTTTAAAGCTTTCAAATTTCTGTCTCCATTGACAATCTCACCACTCTGAGACATTCCAACTTAGTTTATCTTTGTTTTATGGTTAAATGTTTTTGTTGGGAGTTCTAAACCTTTGGGAACATAATAAAGACAGAAAATCCAGGCAGAATTCTCTTTCATGATAGCAAAACTCCAAGACGATGCTCATCAAATAATTGTGAGCCTTAAAAAGCATTCAAAAGTCACAGTTTTCAATGATGTGTAGAATAATTCAATCCAACATCAGCATTACATCTGTGGTAGATAATTTTCAGCAGTAAAATGCCATCGTCTCTCTTTAACTTGGGGGTGTTGGAGGTTTTTGTCTCCATTTCACCAGACAGAGTACAAAACATTGTGACATGCTTAATATTTCTTCCGCCAAGATGTCCACTCCGATTCCTCACCCTTTACAGAGTTGTTGATTTCATCCTGCATTTAGCTGCCAAAAAAGCGATTGCGTGTGCAGCACCAGTAACAAAGTGAAAATGAATTATGCATCAGAAGAAACTGCATTTGAGTCAAAAAACTTAGACTTCAGCATCTTCAAATTACAATATGATTTAAGAAGGAATACATTTAAGGAGATAGCAATGGACTGAGGTGAAGGGGTCAGCATTGGCCCAGTTTAATATAATTTAGTTTTCAATTATTTATTTTTTAAAGAGCTACTAAGCACACTGAATCTCTTTAATGGCAATGTCAAAAGTATGGAGACTGGAGAAAAGCCATGAATAATAGTGACAGATTGTTATGCATGGTAATGTTATAGGGCTTCTGCAAAGGGAAGCGTTCACTGGAGCAGGGAGAACCGACAGGGAGCAGCCTGCTGTGAAAACAGGGATGTGGCTCCTTTCCCAGGGCTGTGAGGACAACTGAACTCCACTTCCCCTCACATCTAACAGGCTTTGTCAAAGAGGCCATTAAACCAGTCTGTCTATATGAATCCTCTATTCCTCTTTTGACAGGTGGAACATATAATTGTTTGTTTAAATTGTCCACCTTTAAGTTTATTGACAGTATAAAAGATTCAGTAAAATATCCTTACATGTTTTAAAAAACCATGCAGTGACTAGAACAGTATAAAGTGCCTGGAAGACATGGGGCAACAATTTGCCCATCCTTCAGGAAACCAGTCATCAGGGAAAGAGATTAGAACCAATAGTTCAAAATATAGACTATATAAATGTTGAAGAATCTGGTGCAAATGAAAAGCATTTATTAATATGCAGGAAGAAGGAAAGGATCACGGTAAAGTAAAAGGAGCTGGTCTCAAATTAGGGATTCCCATGTTTACTAATCAATTTGCCAAGAGTTCTGCTCCCCTCAGCCCATTATTCACATTTACTCTCTTGCAAAAACATCACTGACTGAGAAGAAACCCTCCCCACTGTGGTGTTTCTCACCTATGGGACAGCACGTCACTTCTCCAATAACCACTCTCACTTGGGTAGAGCAAATCTCTGACTCTTCTGAGTAGTCACTCTGCACACCTACAGAGTCCTTTGGACAAGAGAGGTATTAGGATTTTCATTCTCTCCCATTTCCATACGCTTCTTACTCCTCTTTCTCTGTTTCAGAACAACTTGCCACACCAGCCTAGTCTTTCCCGGCTCAGTGCCAAGTAACAAAGGCAGTGTCATATGGAAAAAAAAGGAAAACAGAATTGGGAGGCAGGAAAGCAGATTTCTAGTCTTGGCTCCTACATATTTATTTAGACAACTTTAAGACTTTGTTTCTTCAACTTTTAACTGAACAGATTGGTTAAATCAGTGGTTTAAAAGCATATACATACACACTATACTCACACACACACATGCACACATATACATACATATATATATGTACACATATATATCCTTTTAGTAACAAAAATATTCATCTTTTCAAAGTTTTTTTTTTTTTTTTTTCAAAAACCCCAAGTATTGTGATAGGAGTAGAGACAAGAATGAGGAGGAGTGGTGGTCAACTTCCTTCCCATTCCTAACCGTACTTCCTGAGAGTTCTGTAGGACAGAACTGTACTCTCCTGTGCCTTCCCTGAGTTTCAAAGAGCAGACATGAACAGTCACAAATTAGGGAACTCTCTGTCCTAAAATCTATAGGCCGGCACAATTTCTAAAGTTCTTGCAAGCTCTAAACTTCTCGGGTTTCCTGCATACTATAAAACATTTTATTCTTAACCATTATTATCTTAAGCTCCATTCTATTACCATCTATACTTGTTCTTTAAGCAAAAAATGGTGAGGAAAAAAAGCTAAAAGTAAAGAAATATTAAAGAAGAATGTTTATCCAGAATGAAAATTTTCCTTTACGTTTCCGGTTCTTCTGGATGATCTGATCATTAAATTGACATAAGATAGATTCACAGGAAAAACAAATTAATGCTGCATGTATGAGGGCCCCATTAGAATACGAAATCCACAGGCAGTCAAATAATCCAGGCTTCTGTGCCTTTTTGAGTTAAGGAGAGGAAGTTGAAGTTCAACATTTTGCAGAGGGAGAAAGACAATTCACATGAAAATGTGAAGAGCAAATAGTAAGCAATTGTTTACCATACCATTCAGAGACAAAAGGACACAGAGTCTGTTGTGAACAAACAGGCACTGTTAGTTTCTACCAATAGACCAGATGTAGTTCTAGATAGCTATCCATACTGACAGTTCTCTTCCTGTTCTCTTTTATAAATTGTTTTCAGGCAGTTAAGGGAAAGGTAAAAGCTCTTCCTGAATCTTTTGTTTCTTAAAAATAATCAGCCTAAAAAAATCCTGATGCCAGTGAGAAATATTTTGAGGTGGTAAAGTTCCGCCCTTTATAAGAAGAAGGAGAAGTGAGTGAAGGGTGCATCCATTTACCACTTCACTATGGATCAAGTGGCAGGGGCAAGTGACAGGCCACTGAAAGTATTTATTTCAATTTCTTTTTCACAATTATTCATGAAGAAAGCAATGCTTTTATGTCTTTAGTATATTCTGTTTTGGGGGGAAGATTGCCGAGCATGTGGTACTTAAGCCAAGTCCCCCCAAAATTGAGTTCCTCCATTTTATGCTTAACCTCTCTATCTAAAACTTTTTATTCTCTTTCTTATACTCTAAGCATTCCCCTCAAAACTGAGAAGTATAAAAAAAAAGGGGGGAAATTGGAAACAAGAAGGACACTCTGGGGGCCTCCTGGGAACAAAATCCCCTCCACATATCCCATTTTTTGCTTGTAGAAAAAGGCCGTAGTCTCCTGGATCTTTCCTGAGTTTCAAAGAGCAGGCACAACAGTTACGAGTTAGGGAGGTGAGCAAATGAAGAGAAAGGAAAAGCAATGACAATAGTTCAGTGATAAAACAGAGTTCTAGTTCCGTCTCAAGAGATGAACATAACAATCTCAGGAATATCTTTGAGTTCTTCAGAAATTAAACCTCCCTGCCCTCCACCACCCAGGTGCAGGACACTGAGTCTAAGACCATAGAATCTAGAATGGCTGGAACTAGAAGGCTGATGAAGGAGATTCTTGAAATACTATCCTATTATTTCAACACCCGTCCTGTAGCCGTCATGTTGTAGCCACACGTTCTGGGAAACAAACTCACTTAAAAGGACAATGCAGATAGTAGACTGCAGTTTACTACACTTGCGGGCCCAACGCAGAGTCTCCTCTTAGACAAGGCTGACCAGTTTTTGTGAAAACCTTATATACCCTAACTGTACATGCCCAAACTAAGATTATGGCATCTGGTCCCATCACTTCATGGCAAATAGATGGGGAAACAGTGGAAATAGTGGCTGACTTTATTTTTCTGGGCTCCAAAATCACTGCAGATGATGACTGCAGCCATGAAATTAAAAGACGCTTGCTCCTTGGAAGGAAAGTTATGACTATCCTAGACAGCATATTAAAAAGTAGAGACATTAATTTGCCAATAAAGGTCCGTCTAGTCAAGGCTATGGTTTTTCCAGTGGTCGTGTATGGATGTGAGAGTTGCACTGTGAAGAAAGCTGAGTGCCGAAGAATTGATGCTTTTGAACTGTGATGTTGGAGAAGACTCTTTGAGAATCCCTTGGACTGCAAGGAGATCCAACTAGTCCATCCTAAAGGAGATAAGTTCTGGGTGTTCATTGGAAGGACTGATGTTGAAGCTGAAACTCCAATACTTTGGCCATCTGATGTGAAGAGCTGACTCATTTGAAAATACTTTGATGCTGGGAAAGATTGAAGACAGGAGGAGAAGGGGATGACAGAGGATGAGATGATTGGATAGCATCACTGACTTGATGTACATGGGTTTGGGTAGACTCAAATCAGTGAGTTGGTGATGGACAGGGAGGCCTGGCGTGCTGCGGTTCGTGGAGTAGCAAAGAGTTGGACATGACTGAGTGACTGAACTGAACTGATACCCTCCTCCCCAAATTCCCTGAAACTAGTCTGAACAAATTAAAAGAAAGATACAATCAAAATTAACCTGTAATTCATATGCCTTAAGCCTAGGTAGTTAACAGTGGACAATTATCAATAGGCCTGTGGTCATACCGCAATAAGCATAATAGAATGCATGATTCTATTCGTTTACACAGAATAATTAGGGTACTCTTTTAGGGGTCGGGAGAATCTAGGTATGAGCCCTGGAGCCCTTCCTTCCGGGGGTCTGTTTTTTTCCAGTTGGTATGTCGTTTCCATAGATATTGGGCATATAGCTCAAAGTCTACAGTACGGCCCAAGATGGAGTCCTGCTTTCAAGATGGAGCCTGTTCTGTCTGTTTCCTCCTTCACACCCAAATATTGCCTTTAAAAACACTTTCCTAAAAACCATGGGGAGGTTGATTCTTTTGAGCAATACACTCCCCCTCCCCATACTCCTTGTGCTAAGTCTCTTCAGTCATGTCTGACTCTTTGTGACCCTATGGATCACCAGGCTCCTCTGTCCATGGACTCCCCCATACTCTGGTGCCCTGCCAATAAAGGCTTTACTTTCCTTTATCACAGCCCAATAACAAATACTTGGCTTTGTTGCATGGTGGGCAAGTGGTCCCAAAGGTTGGTTCTGTAACAATCCTGAAAAAATATCTCTACTTAATTATGAAAATATGTAACAGTAGCAAAAATGGAGCTGAAAGCAAAACTAAGTTCTTTATCTCTAAGAAAGATGGGACTCTGTTGACTTTAAAAACATTTTATTTTGTATTAGGGCATAGCCAATTAACAGTACTGTGATAATTTCAGGTGAATAATGAAGGCACTCAGTCATACATATGCATGTGTCTGTTCTCCCCCAAACTTCCTTTTCCATCCAGGCTGCCAAACAATATTGAGCAGAATTCCATGTGCTATACAGTCGGTCCTTTTTGGTTATCCACTTTAAATACAGCAGTGTGTACATGTCCATCCCAAACTCCCTAACTGTCCCTTCCCCTCATCCTCCTCCAATTCTCCCCCAAACCATAAATTTGTTCTTTAAGTCTGAAGCTTTCTCTAGAATGCTGAGTGAGGTCTGATTTTTAATTTTTTGTTTGTTTGTTTGTTTTTTATCACCTGGAAGTTCTTGTATGTAGTTCATTAAGAGTTAAGTAGTACAACTTCTTCATTCTTATGGGGAAAGGGAAAGAAAAAACATGAGAACTATCTTGTCACAAGCCAGGGGCATCACTTTATTCCCTGGGGTGCTCTTTCCTACACATCTCAGCCTCCACAAAGAATAGAAGTTTTATTTTTAGTAAAGAGTTAAATAATTAGCTAACTGCTAAAGAGTTAGCTAGTTATGATATACTATCTTTAGAGAGTAAGTAAAAATGAAGAATTAATTATGACTGAGTAACAAAAAAAAGAATCATTGTAACTAAGTAAAAAGAAATATATATGTTTATATGTATGCAGAGTACATCATGAGAAATGCTGGTCTGGAGGAAGAACAGCTGGAATCAAGATTCCTGGGAAAAATATCAATAACTTCAGATATGCAGATGACACCACCCTTATGGCAGAAAGTGAAGAAGAACTAAAGAGCCTTTTGATGAAAGTGAAAGAGGAGAGTGAAATGGTTGGCTTAAAGCTCAACATTCAGAAAACTAAGATCATGGCATCTGGTCCCATCACTTCATGGCAAATAGATGGGGAAACAGTGGAAACAGTGGCTGATTTTATTTTTCTGGGTTCCAAAATCACTACAGATGGTGATTGCAACCATTAAATTAAAAGATGCTTACTCCTTGGAAGGAAAGTTATGACTATCCGAGACAGCATATTCAAAAGCAGAGACATTACTTTGCCAACAAAGGTCCATCTAGTCAAGGCTATGGTTTTTCCAGTGGTCATGTATGGATGTGAGAGTTGGACTGTGAAGAAAGCTGAGCACCGAAGAACTGATACTTTTGAACTGTGGTGTTGGAGAAGACTCTTTGAGAGTCCCTTGGACTGCAAGGAGATCCAACCAATCCATCCTAAAGGAGATCAGTCTGGGGTGTTCATTGGAAGGACTGATGCTAAAGCTGAAACTTCAATACTTTGGCCACCTCATGCGAAGAGCTGACTCATTTGAAAAGACTCTGATGCTAGGAAGGATTGGGGGCACGAGGAGAAGGGGATGAGAGAGGATGAGATGGTTGGATGGCATCACTGACTCGATGGACAAGGGTTTTGGTAGACTCCAGGAGTCGGTGATGGACAGGGAGGCCTGGCGTGCTGTGGTTCATGGGGTCACAGAGAGTCGGACATGACTGAGGAACTGAACTGAACTGAACTGATGCATGTGAGTAAATGAGAGAAAATGTGCCTTCATTTTAATCAGCTAATTAATTCTCAGGATATAATGTAACCTGTCAAAGGTAACTTAAGTAAGAGTTAAAGGGGACTTTTGGCTCTTGTCTGAGTTGATGATGCCTAAATTGTATTCTCCAAGATTGTCTTGAATAATACACTTTTTTTTTTACCTCTTAAGCAGAGTAAATTATTCTACACAATCTGGAGAGTCATTGGGGGAGATATGCAGCTACTTTTACCCAATGATCACCATCTAGTATTATAATCGAAAGAAGAATGTAATGATCAGATATCACATTGCTAATCTTATTTTTCTGTTCTCTCTTAATAATTCACTGCTTTCCCTGCTCCTTGGACTAAGACCAGGGGAAAGGTTTTGAAATAATTGAAATCATTCTTTTTTTTAAAAAAAATTTAGTTTTATATAAAACTTTTCCAGAAAGTTTTGCTGCATTTTGTAGTATGGGTGGAGATGCCCCTTCCCAAGTCACTTTGACATTCAACCTGACAGCTGGATAGCACTGAAGTAGTCCTAAGGATCTGTTTGTTAGAGAGAACTTTGTCATTTGAGAGAATCACAGTTTAAAAATGAAATAATAAAACATAAATAAAATAGGGAAAATAAACAAATATATAAAAATAGAAAGTCACAGTGACAGAAAAACATGTTTCTTGTTACTATTATAAAATTCCTGAATGTGACCACATAATTCATGAGGAGGTTGTGGCATCACCTTCAAAATAGGTAGCCTGTATTGAAGCATAAATCGGGCCTCTGAATTTGCAGACCATTGCAAAACCAACCAAAATGTCTGATTTTGTGATGTTGGTTGTCCCTCTCTTGTGATGATATAAATGAAGGATGTTGGATCACTGAAAAACATTAAGCTTATCCAATAAAATACTTACGTTTGCAGATTTTAAAGATAAAAGAAAGAAAAAGTGTGGAATTTCCTAAACAAAGTCAAATGAAATATCTTCAGTTTAAGAAAATAGGAAGAAAGACACTATAGTGTGTCAACCGAAAAAATGTTCACAACCTAAAAGTTGAGTTATGTTTTATTCAGCACAAAGTTTTTAGACTTAAGCTTGAGAGGCAGCATCTCAAGGAACCCTGAGAGAACTACTCTAAGAAGGTAAAGGACAGAGCCAGGTTATATATATTTTGCCAGAAAGGGAAGGTAGTCTGAATATAAAGTTATTGTTAATCAAAGAAAACTAGATATCCCAAGTTAAGGAATTTAGTGTTTTTCTATGAATGGGAAGATTCAAGAGTCTGGACTCAATGAAATCATTCCTTCCATATCAATCAATCAATCAATCCTCAGGGCTCACCATAGGGAGTAACTGCAATATGATGGCTGCTAGATTGCAGGTATTCTTCTCCTTCCTGAGTTTCCTTAGGGGTCACCAGATCACATTGGAGGGCTGCAATTGCTGATGACTATGTGGCACCCCACTCCCGTACTCTTGCCTGGAGAATCCCATGGACAGAGGAGCCTGGTAGGCTGCAGTCCATGGGGTCGCAGGGAGTCGGACAAGACTGAGCGACTTCACTTTCGCTTTTCACTTTCATGCATTGGAGAAGGAAATAGCAACCCACTCCAGTGTTCTTGCCTGGAGAATCCCGGGGCCCAGGGAACCTGTTGGGCTGCCGTATATGGGGTCGCACAGAGTCGGACATGACTGAAGCGACTTAGCAGCAGCAGCAGCATGACATACTTGTTTACTGATTTGACAGGAAATAATCCACTTCTCAAATACAATACATAGGATTGTACAATACAAGTACAATAAAATTACATGAGCATTTGGGTAAAACATATAGCTCTTCCCCTGTTGAAGGTTTTTGCTCCTGTTGTTTTTATCTTGCCTTTCTCTATAAAGAGATTTATTCACATTATCACAATCCGTTAGAGTTATATCTACATTCCATATGCTAAATCTCACCTCCTCAGATTGGGGACTAGTTTTTATTCTCCAACTACTCATTTTTCATTAAGACAAGGAGAGTATTTACATATTTGTAAGGTACAAATCTAGCCAGTCAACAGCAGAATTGATACTCATCATGATGGCTTTTTAAAGTTACTGAGGCAGATGATATCCTTGTCGGTGTCCTAAGGATTTCAGAGGTGGAGTCTATGATACTATTGATATAGTGAGGTTGGCCATAAGTGCTGAATTCAACTCCTGAAAATAGATTGTCATGAGATGGCAACATTAGAAAGTTTTGTTGTTTTTGTTGCTTGAGAAAGTGATGGGTGTGAGGAAGTGTGACAATTTGCCTTTTCTCCTTTGCTCTATCTTTCTAGGGCTTCTTTCACCAGCATATTTTTTAAAAAATGCCTTGAATGCAGATGACTACTTCCTGCTGAGCTAGTCAAAGTGCATTACATACATTATCTCTCATTTGTCCTCCTCTAATCATCAGTGTTTGATACATATCAAAGTGCTTTTGAACTGTGGTGCTGGAGAAGACTCTTGAGAGTCCCTTGGACTGCAAGGAGCTCCAACCAGTCCGTTCTGAAGGAGATCAGCCCTGGGATTTCTTTGGAAGGAATGATGCTAAAGCTGAAACCCCAGTACTTTGGCCACTTCATGCAAAGAGTTGACTCATTGGAAAAGACTCTGATGCTGGGAGGGATTGGGGCAGGAGGAGAAGGGGACAACAGAAGATGAGATGGCTGGATGGCATCACTGACTTGATGGACGTGAGTCTGAGTGAACTCCGGAAGTTGGTGATGGACAGGGAGGCCTGGCGTGCTGTGATTCATGGGGTTGCAAAAAGTCAGACACGACTGAGCTACTGAACTGAGCTGAACTGAAATGAATCCTCAGTGTTTGATAGATGTCAAAGGAGTCAAAGGACTGTCCTTTTATTTTTAATTTAAGAGGAGATTGGGGTTACAAAAAAGAAAAGTACAGAAGAGTGATTTTTCCAAGATGACAGTCAACTTTGGAATTCACTTATAATCCAGGAAAAGAGAAAACAAAAAACCGTATTTGATTTCCTTACTATTGTTCACCAGTAGCCTACTTACCTTTTTTCAAAACCTGAAAAGGCTGCTCTTCTTGTTTTTCTTGTCTTGAAGTGGGCTTCTAGTTTGTGAAAAGTAAACATGAGTGATCTCACTTTCTGGCTGAAAAGATCCTCCTTGTTTGTCCAGCTCTTTTCCATCAGTGGGTACTTAGACCAGAGCCATCGCAGCTCTGAGAGAAAACACACACACAGATGGGGTATCCACGTGAAAGAGGAACATAAAGTCACAGTGATTTGGGAATTATTTGTTATACCACATATATTTAGTATATTTTTACTAATATATCCTATTTTAGTAATATTTAAACATAATGAAATGATAACCTTCTACTACTTAAAATGTATTTGTAATCAAAAAGTGTGCAAATGAACAAAAAGGTACATCCCCATCAGGCAAATAAGTTAATTCCAATAATGTAGATTTCTACAAATCAATGAAGTAAGTATATGTTGCTACAGGGTATTATTCCTAGTATTTTTCTATGCAAAAAGCAATAAATTGTGCTGAATTTTCTTGATGTACAAACAATGCATGCAAATTGAAAATAATTATGGAATACAAAGAAAGCACAAATAAGAAAATAAAAGCAATCTATTCTTCCACATCCAGAGATAAGAGCTCTTATTATCTGGGGGCAGTTTATAGCAATTTTTAGAAAAAATGAATATTAGTGGTAGTTGTTACACTTCTTAATGTTTCCTGCAACAAAAACTAAAAAAGTGAAAAGATACCAGAAAAGAAAGCCTTCCACATGTATTCTGGCTCTGATTTGAACATTAGTTCAGAGACTTTACAAAGCTGTTAACATCTCGCTAACTTCTTTTTTGTGGTTGACATTTCTATTTCTGTTCCTCTTCTTAAGATGCCAATTTTATAACCTTTGCTTGTGCTTTTATTATTTGTCAATCCACTAAAAACAATTCACTAGAAGTCAAGTCATCAAATGATTAATTCCCCAAATTACTATTTCACCAATGTTTTAACAGATTAAAGGTGAATCTATAAGAATTTCACCAGGAATATTTGAAAAATATAGGCATAAAAGTATATTTTATTATCAATAAAAATGCTGACATTTACTTTTCTGTTTTATTTTTCTTTCATTTTTTTTAACTTTCGTTTTGCTTAGTCGCTCAGTCATGTCCGACTCTTTGCAACCACATGGACTGTTTCCCATCAGATTCCTCTGTCCGTGGGGATACTCCAGGCAAGAATACTGGAGTGGGTTGCCATGCCCTTCTCCAGGATCTTCCCAATCCAGGGATTGAACTGGGGTCTCCTGCATTGCACATGGATTCTTTACTAGCTGAGCTACCAGGGAATCCCAAGCTTTCACTGGTGACTGCCTAATCTTTTATTCATTTTTTTGTTTGTTTTGTCAGTCTTTTTTTTTTTTTTCCAAGCAGAAAAATTATTGTGATTTTCAAGCAATCTGATACTTTAAAGTTTGCAGTTATATTTAATAAATTTAAATTCTGTGGTTGTAATCATAGTGGGGGTACTTGTTATTATTTCTGGAAATATTTGCTTCCTCTTTTGAGTGATTAAAATCTTTGTTGGAGCTTTGTGGAAACTATTACCAAGTGAAATTAGTCCAAATGTGTTAGCTAGCACTCAAAATTTAGTAACTTCTAATGTGAGAAGATTTCTGGCTACTTCGTTCAAATATTTTTGAAATTAAAAATAATTAAATTCAACACTTAAGTAAAATATATTTTAAATTAACATAATCATATTTAGCTAAATTTTAAGTTTAGGTTTATATTTGCATAATTGAAAATTAATTTTTCAAATTCTTTAAATTTAAATAATTCTTAATTTAATTATATGTTAAAATTAATTGTGCTTTATTGTAATTCAATTTATTTAAAGATTTTGATTTGAATCATTAGAAATATAACTTCTCTGCTAATAGCCTAGTTGAGGAATTCAAGAATAAAAGAAATCAAAAATAAAAATTTTAAATATTTAACTTTTAAAAACTCAAAAATCTATTCAAAAATTCTTACAAGAATAAGAGGTATTTAAGACAGTCCATGTAAAATGCCAAAATCTTAATAGGAGAGAATTTTCTAGAGAAAAAGCAGAAGCACTGAGAGGAAATTATTGATTGACTTATTGACAGCTTAAAGTTTAGTTGACTGTTTATGACTGAACTTTCTAGAGTTTTGATTTTGTATTATCAAGACATTTACAGACTTAGATTTTGGTTTGCTTAGGTAAGCCACCATGGCCATATCAATCTAATGGCCTCTGCATTTAATTAATTTAACAAAATACTGATCTGTTTTATAATTTTATTATGTTTAGCTTATTTCACTATTTTTGTAAATGTTTCAAGCCAAGTATAGTTAATATTCAGAAAAAGTGGATTTAATTATCATTAATCTAAATTGAAATTCCTATTAAAACTTCTGGAAGCGGCAATTAAAACCATTAGCATATTGTATTCTTGGTTAATGGATTCTTTGTTGAATTGCTTCATTATCTCCTTTCCCAGTTCCCATCACCCTTTAAACTGAAATTTACCACCAAACGACCAACTATCAAACAAAATAGAGAACAATAGCAGCAACAATGAAACTAGATTGGATTGTTTCAGCTCCTACCTAATAAAACACAACATGGAACACAATGTTTAGACCAGTTTGATAATGCATTATTTAATTGCACAGAACTGCTTCCCATCTAAAGTGACTTGCTTCATACACTTACTGTTCTCACCTGGTTTGGAAACTTTGCTCATCATATGTATTCAGCATTCTTGTAAAAGATCCTTTCGTGTCTGGTATAGATACTGGTATGGGGACATAGGCTCTGTTTATCAGGAGCTTATCATAAATTGTGGAGAAAAAACAATAAACAGACATGCAAATTTCTTATATAATGTGTTTTCTGTTTTAACTGAAGTTGTTTATGAAGCATAATAAAGAAGAAGCAAATATCACTTTTCAACAAACCCTTCATCCTCCCGTGTTTATTGACTGCCTTTAGGATATCATGTCTCTTATGACATCAAGGCATTTTGCACAGTTTGCTCCTCTAGCTTGGTCCTTCCTTGGCATCTCCATACTTAGTTTTGTCTTTCTCTTGTTTGAGGATGCTTTTCCTGCTATATCACCATTGTAAAAAGGACTTACCTAATGACCCTCTCTAAATTAGCCAATATACCATTCAATTAATCTTTATTATATCACTGTTTTTAAACACAGTTTTGTCGTTTCTGTTCAGTTGCTTAGCCATGTCCAACTTTGTATGATGCCAAGGACTGCAGTACACCAGGATTCCCTGTCATTCACTAGATCCCGGAGTTTATATCTGGTATAGATACTGTTAGTTGAGGTCATGGGACAGTTGCTAAAAATCACGTCCATTGAACTGGTGATGTCAGCCAACCATCTCATCCTCTGTCATTCTCTTTTCCTCCTGCCTTCAATCGTTCCCAGCATCAGGGTCTTTTTCAATGAATGGGCTCATTGCATCAGCTGGGCAAAGTACTGGAGCTTTAGTTTCGGCATCAGTCCTTCCAATGAATACTCAGGGCTGATATCATTTAGGACTGATTGGCTTGATCTTGCTGTCCAAGGGACTCTCAAGACTCTTCAGCACCATAGTTCAAAAGCTTCAGTTGTTTTGTGCTCAGTTTTCTTTATGGTCCAATTCTCACATCCATACATGACTACCGGAAAAACCATAGCTTTGACTAGATGGACCTTTGTCAGCAAAGTGATGTCTCTGTTTTTTAATATGCTGTTTGGCTTTTATTTCAAGGAGCAAGTGTCTTTTAATTTCTTGCCTGAAGTCATCATCTGTAGTGATTTTGTAGCCCAAGAAAATAAAGTCTGTTATTGTTTCCATTTTTTTCCTTATCTATTTGCCTGAAGTCACTGGACCTTAGTTTTTTGAATGTTGAGTCTAATGCCAGCTTTTTCACTCTCCTCTTTCACCTTCATTAAGACAAGAGGATATTTAATTCATCTTTGCTTTTTTCCATTAGTGTGGTCTGAACCATCAGCATATCTGAGGTTATTGATATGTCTCTTGGGAATCTTGATCCTACCTTGAACTTCATCCAAACCCACCTTTTTCATGATATATTCTGCATATAAGTTAAATAAGCAGGATGACAATATACAGCTTTGATGTACTCCTTTCCAAATTTTGAACCAGTCCATTGTTCCATGTCCTATTTTAAATGCTGCTTCTTGACCCACACACAGATTTCTCAGAAGGAGGGTAGAGTAGTCTGGTATTCTCATCTCTTTAAGAATTTCCCACAGTTTGTGGTGATCCACACAGTGAAAAGCTTTAGTGTAGTCAGTGAAGCAGAAGTAGATGTTTTTCTGGAATTCTCTTGTTTTTTCTAAGATCCAAAGGATGTTGGCAATTTGATCTCTTGTTCCTCTGTCTTTTCTAAACCCAGCTTGTTCATCTGGAAGTTTTCACTTCACACAGTGCTGAAATTTTGCTTAAAGGATTTTGAGCATTACTTTGCTAGCATGTGAAATGAGTGAAATTGTATGGTAGTTTGAACATTCTTTGGCATTGCCTTTCTTTGGGATTAGGATGAAAACTGACCTTTCCCAGTCCAGTAACTACTGCTGAGTTTTCCAAATTTGTTGGTATATTGAGTGCAGCACTTTAACAGCATCATCTTTCAGGATTTGAAATAGCTCAGCTGGTCTTCTCTCACCTCCACTAGTTTTGTTCATAGTAATGCTTCCCATGACCCACTTGAATTTACACTCCAATATGTCTGGTTCTAGGTGAGTGATCACACAATTGTGGTTATCCAGGTCATTAGAACACTTTTTTTACAGTTCTTCTGTGTGTTCTTGCCACCTCATCTAAATATCTTCTGCTTCTGTTAGGTCCATACAGTTTCTGTCCTTTATTATGCCCATCTTTGCATGAAGTGTTCCCTTGGTATCTCTAATTTTCTTGAAGAGATCTCTCGACTTTCCCATTCTATTGTTTTCCTTTATTTCTTTGCGTTATTCACTTAGGAAAGCTTTCTTATCTCTCTTTGTCATTCTTTGAAACTCTGCATTCAAATGAGTATGTCTTTCCTTTTCTCCTTTGCCTTTCACTTCTCTTCTTTTCTCAATGATTCCTAAGGCCTTCTCAGACAACCATTTTGCCTTTTTGTATTTCTTTTTCTTGTGGATAATTTTTATCCCCACCTCCTGTACAATGTTATGAACCTCTGTCCATAGTTCTTCAGGGGCTCTATCAGGTCTAATCCTTTAAATCTACTTGTCACTTCTACTGTATAATTATAAGGGGTTTGATTTAGGTTATGACTGAATGATCTAGTGGTTTTCCTTACTTTCCTCAATTTAAGTCTGAGTTTTGCAATAAGGAGTTCGTGATCTGAGTTACAGTCAGCTTCTGGTCTTGTTTCTGGTGATTGTATATACAGCTTTTCCATCTTTGGCTGCAAACAGCATGATCAATCTGATTTCAGTTTTGACAATCTGGTCATGTCCATGTGTAGAGCTGTCTCTTGAATTGTTGGAAGAAGGTGTTTGCTATGACCAGTTCATTCTCTTGGCAAAACTCTGTTAGCCTTTGCCTTGCTTCATTATGTACTCCAAGGCCAAACTTGCCTGTTACTCCAAGTATCTCTTGACTTCCTACTTTTGCATTCCAGTCCCCTTTGGTGAAAAGGACATCTTTTTTGGTAGTAGATCTAGAAGGTCTTGTAGGTCTTCATAGAACAGTTCATCTTGGTCTTCTTAGTCATTAGTGGTTGGGGTATAGATTTGGATTGCTGTGATGTTGCATGGTTTGCCTTGGAAATGAACCTAGATGATTCTGTTTTTTTTTTTGAGATTACATCCTATAAGGGCTAATTCATTCCTTCTAAGGGATTCTTGCCCACTGCTGCTGCTAAGTCACTTCAGTCATGTCTGACTCTGTGCGACCCCATAGACGGCAGCCCACCAGGCTCCCCCATCCCTGGGATTCTCCAGGCAAGAACACTGGAGTGGGTTTCCATTTCCTTCTCCAATGAATGAAAGTGAAAAGTAAAAGTGAAGTCACTCAGTCATGTCCGACTCTTAGCAACCCCATGGACTGCAGCCTACCAGGCTCCTCCGTCCATGGGATTTTCCAGGCAAAAGTACTGGAGTGGGGTGCCATTTCCTTCTCCATTCTTGCCCACAGTAGTAGATATAATGGTCTTTGGAACTTAATTCACCCATTCCCATCCATTTTAGTTCACTGATTCCTAAAATGTTGATGTTCACCCTTGCCATCTCCTGTTTGACCACATCCAATTTACCTTGACTAATGGACCTACCATTCTAGGTAACCATGCAATATTGTTCTTTATGGCATCAGACATTACTTTCACCACCAGACATATCCACAACTGGGCATCATTTCTTCTTTGGCT
Organism: Bos taurus; assembly: GCF_002263795.3. Classification (NCBI taxonomy): domain Eukaryota; kingdom Metazoa; phylum Chordata; class Mammalia; order Artiodactyla; family Bovidae; genus Bos; species Bos taurus. Next base: position 16,362,911 of record NC_037351.1, on the reverse strand, counting down.
CAGCCTTTTCATTCATCCTAAATGAAGAGTTATTTCTTTACTCTTCTCCAGTAGCATGTTGGGCATCCATCAACTTGGGGGGTTCATCTTTTAGTGTCATATCTTTTTGCCTTTTCATATTGTTCATGGGATTCTCAAGGCAAGAGTGCTAAAGAGGTTTGCTATTCCCTTCACCAGTGGAGCACACATTGTCAGAACTCTCCAACATTCCCAGTCCTTCTTGAGTGGCTTTACACTGCATGGCTCATAGTTTCATTAAGTTTTACAAAAGATCCATGTGATCATTATGGTTAGTTTTCTGTGATTGTGGCTTTCATTCTGTCTGCCCTCTGATAGGTGAGGATAAGAGGCTTGTGTAAACTTCCCGATGGAAGGGACTGGCAGTGGGGAAAACTGGGTCCTGCTCTGGTTGTCAGGGCCATGCTCTGTAAAATTTTAACCCAATTTTCTGCTGATGGATGGGGCTGTGTTCCCTCCTTGTAGTTTGCCCTGAGGACTCCTATGGATAATTTGTTTTATTCACCTGCTTATTTATTGATTAATATGTTTTGTCTTACCTCATTGGAACTTTCTTGGACTTTGCCATGTGACTTGCAGGATCTTTGTTCCATGACCAGGGATCCAACCCAGGCCCACAACACTGAAAACACTGAATCTTAACCACTTCACCACCAGGGAATTCCTTCCCACCTTAATGGAATTTAAGCTCCATCAGAAGAGTGATATTTTCTTATTTTCATCTATTGTTTCCAGAGGCATTTTAGCCCATAATTACATTTTCTAGTCTTTGGATAATTAATTTGTATACACATTTATTGATCTACCTATATTTTCATTATTTATTCAATAAAGACTTATTGAACAATTATTTTATACCAGGGACATTTTTTTTTTTTTTTTTTTTAGGTTTGGGGACAGGAGGAATGCAAAATCAAACCTCTGTCCTTAAGGATATTGGAGTTCAGAGGTGGAGACAGACATGAAACAGATAATAGCATTTGAGATGGTGATTAATGCTACGGAGAAATATAGAACATAGAAGCTAGAATGGAATTGTTACCTTTACTAAGAAAGAAAGATCTTACAGAAAACATAAATTTTAAGTAGAACCCTGACAAAGTATTTACTGTGATTAAAATAAGAAGTACATTGTAGATTTTAAACAGAGAAGTGAATTAATCTGCCTCCTGTTTTAGAAAAATCATTCCAGCTCTTGGATTGAATAAACCCTGTGGGGAGGCAGGATCTGGTGGAAATGAGGAGACTAAGGTAGGAAGTATATAATGGTCTACATAATAGGTGTCATTGCCAGGAACCAGAATATTACCAGTGTAGATAAGGATAAATGATCAGATTCTATATATACTTTGAAGATACAGCATATGGAATTTGCTCATGGCATTAATGTACACTGTGGAAAAAAGAAAGTGTGGTTAGGATAACATATATTTTTGGCCTGATCCCTTAGAATGATGGAATTAAAGTCTATGAAAAGAGCGAGTCTGGGAGAAGGGAAGAAATTGGGAATAGGTTTGGGGCTTGTTAAACTTAAAATGCCTGTAAGACATCCAGGTAGAAATGTCGAACAGACAGTTTGGTTATACAAATTAAAATTCAGAGAATTCACCCATCCATCTTAATAAATATTCACTAATTATTTCTGCTGTGTCAGAAATTACAATGCTGTAACTACTAATTTGAAAAATATACTATCCCTATGTTTTAGGAATTTTCAGTTTAAAGGGGAAAAAATGAGCAAGGGTTTCCAATAAATAGGATAAAATTTTCCTGATACTCCAGGAATATGTAGCAGTGGTAGGAAAGAGTTTTATTTGGTATTGGGTTAAGAAAATAGGGTTGGGAGAGCTGATGCTTTGGCAGAGATTGAATGGTATTTAAGTTAGCCATATTGAGAGTGGGATCTAGAATGTTCCTTGCTGATTTTCAGGTACAGCTCATATCTCATTTCCATGACACTTTCCCATAAACTCATGCCAAGCATAATGTATTTCTTGAAATTAAGCAAAACAAATGGAATATGGATTTGACTTTGGGATTTTTATTTACAAAATAAATTCCAGGCAGACGCTTTAACCTCTGAGCCACCAGGGAAGCCCATTCTTCAAGATAGGATATATTATACAACTTACAGAATAATTTTTTAAATATTTATAAAATGTTATCCTTATACTGCACTTTACAGTTTTTTCAAAGGTTTAATATTATTACAGTGAGGTGAATGAATGTTGTGATGTGCCCAGATCCTCTTTTAGGATTATAGCTCCAATTTCCCCAGCTCCTTGTAACATTCTCTTCTCTGAAAGTTGCCCTATGATGAAATGAGTCCATTACCCAAGGTGAGCACTCCTCCCCAGGGTCAGCACACATCTAACGAATGTCAGAGCATAAATGCCTCTCATTGCAGCTTGAGTCAAGACACCTCTGAAGAGCCATCTCATCTCCAGAATTCTCTTTATGATTGGTTGGGCGTTCTGTTAACACTACCTCAAATTTGAATTTCTCCTTCAGTCCAATTCTGCTTTCTTCACTTGATTAAAGGTTTTGTTCCTAAAGATACTACCAAATAAACCTCTTGTAAGCCAATTTTTGACTTAGAGTCTACTTCCTGGTAACTGTGTGTGGCAGACAGCAATATTCACATCATCTACAATATAGATCCATTTAGTAAATCTCAGTTAAGCTCCCCAATTAGAATTAAGACTGTACAGTTGACTGAAATCACTATTATAACTTTGGAGTAAACCAGTAGAAATATTCTTTATCTCCAAATTCTGCCAAACTCATGTGTACCCTAAATTATGAGTGTGTTATTTTAATTTTGAATACCTCACCACTGGATGAATGTATAGTAATTGATGGGTAAGAATGACCTATACAGAATCTAGTTCAGAGACTCTGCCAAATCCTCCCATTGTTTTTGAGCTTCTCAGTCAGGCTCTGAAATTTTAGAAGCATCCTTTTTTAGGAAGAGCAACTAGAGAGAATCCAGAAGAGGAGAAAGATGATCTAAATTATGGAAAGTCAGGCAATCAATCTCACATATATAAAAGATTTAAGGAGGATGCAATTTTTTGTTTGTTTGTTTGTTTAAGCTATCTTGTCTCTTTATCCTTCTTTAACCTGAAACATTTCCAGAATCTTCTTTGGTTATCATGATGACATCGTATAGAGCTCCTATCTCCCCCATTTCTTTTCAGTTTCTTTCTTTTTAATTGGAGGATAACTGCTTTACAATGTTGTGTTGGTTCTGCCATACAACAATTCACATAATTCACAAAGTCAAAATTCACATAATCTCCTTCTGAAAAACCTTATTGTTGAGGCTCCCTCCACTTCCCATCCCACCCCTCTAGGTAGTCACGGAGTACCAGGCTGGGCTCCCTGTGTTATATAGCAGCTTCCCATTAGTTATCTGTTTTACACTTAATAGTGTATATACATCAGTGCTACTTTTTCAATTCATCTTACCCAAAAGAGGCTGTAGTTTTAGCACTAAGAGTATGAAGCAACTTTGGACATATAAAGATACAAGAATAAAAGTGATGAAGAAGCAGGTTTTGCTCTTTGGCAACAGAGTTGTCTCACAATTACAAAAATATATTGAACTGGAGTAAAGTGACACAAAGCCAGGGAAGTTGTGGAAAGATAATTGCATTGTGCTGAGGTTCAAACAGCTGATGGTCAAGGCCTTGTCCAGCTTTGATTTTGCACAATAGTAAGCTTGGACAAGAAAGGGTCTCAGTTTGAAATGCATATCAGAGCAACATGGTAATTTATATAAGAAAGAAAAACATGTGCACTAGATATATTCATACTAAATAAAGAAAGATAAATCTGTATACTAGTTTTAACAGTTGTCGATATGGATGAAAATATTCTATGATGAGACAGCAACATAGCCTTGGTTTATTTACTTTCACAGTTTTAGAGAAATACATTGTATGCCAGAGGACAATATATTTATCATTTTCTTTGTGAAAAAACAAGCATTATTCTGTTGTTAGTGCATGCAGTGTTGTTATGTATATTTTTGTGCATATCACCAAGTGTACACGTGGAAGAATTTCCCTAGGACATACAACTAAGGATGGTGTATGTGGGTCACAAGATGTGAGTTATCTATTTTAATAGAAAATGCTAAATTGATTACTAAAGTGATTGTATCCGTATTCATTCCCACCAGCAATATGTAAAAATCAGTTACTCCCAGACAGCATCAACACTTGCCTCTTACTGATTTTCTATTAGAGTGTTGGGTGTGAAATACTCCCTTATAGAGATTTTACATTTCAATGTTGATTATTTACAAATTGAGGATTTTTCCATACAATCACGTGATGTCCCTTCCTCTTTTGTGAAATGCCAACTAAATGACCATACTGTGTGTGTGTTTTAAAAATATATTTCTCTAAATAAACTTCTTCCATATATTTTTCTTAAGAAGCAATAGAAGTTCTTTATATATTCTATTTAATCTTATCTAATTTTATGCATATGAAATATCTTCCTGCAGTGAGTGTTATCTTTTTATTATTTATGTAATAACCTTTTGAGAAATGAAAATGTTAATTCTAATATATTTATATTTACTGATTCTTTCATGGGTTACACATATTAGGTCTTGTTTAAGAAATTATTTTCTATGCTAAGGTCTTTAAGATGTTACTCTCTATTATTTTGCAATTTTGTCTTTACTATTTAGACATTTACATTTAATTTTTTAACCTACCTGATGATTCCTGTTAGTAGTGTTAGGTAGAGATCCAAATACATTTTTTAATGAACAATTGACTGTCCTGTGCTTAGTCACTCAGTTGTGTCTGACTCTTTGCAGCTGTACGGACTGTAGCCTGCCACAATCCTTTGTCCATGGGGATTCTCCAGGCAAGAATACTGGAGTGGGTTGCCATGACCTCCTCCAGGGGATCTTCCCAACTGAGGGATGGAATCAGATCTCCCACATTACAGGTGGGTTCTTTACCATCTGAGGCACCAGGGGAGCTCCTCTGTCCATTGAGTTTTCCAGGTAAAAATATTGGAGTGAGTAGCCATTTCCTTCTCCAGGGGATCTTCTCCACCCAGGGATCAACCAGTCTCCTGCACTCCTGCATTGCAGGCGGATTCTTTACAATCTGAGCCATATACCTGGGATTAATCAACTTCCCAGGAGATGTTGTTGGTCTAACTTAGAAGGGTTCTTTCTCTTATCTCACTTGCATTTTCCCCCTAAATTAATTTCTATAACTTCACAATATATTTTGCTATTTGGTAATATGTTGACTATTCTTGATATCTGCAGTGTACTGTTTATTCTTATACTTTGCTTTCTGTACATATTTTAGAATCAACTCAATCGCTTCTCGGCCTTTTGGCTAAAATCAAGTGTAGAATCAACTCACTATTTTTTTTTTTTTTTTAATGCTGTCAGAATTTTTCCTGGAATTTATCTGGGGTAAAATTACATCCTTTCACTATTGTTTCCTCTTATTTATGAGCATTGTATATGACTCCATTTGTTTAACTATTTTAATGTCTTCCAGTAAAGCTCTATACATTTTTTAATGAGGCTTGCAAATTCTATGCTTTAAAAAGATTCATACTTTATACCTTTAATTTTGGTGATTTTATATTGTTTTATCTTTTTTTTTCTTTTTCCAAAATATTTATTTTACAGAAATGCAATTTATTGCATATACTAATTCTTAGTATTGAGCAACTTGCTAAATTATCTCATAATATTTTTCATAGCCAAATGTCCTTAGGAATGGCAATCTAACCATTTAAAAAGAAAGTTTAAAAGCCTATGAGAAATGGAGGCAAATAAGAAAATAAAACTTGAAGATATATAAGCGTTCTAGTCAACATCATTCTAGTGATGGAAAAATTTACAATAAAATTCTCATGAATGGATTTTTACAAATCCTGTTTTTGTATGTTTCACTGGGATGTGTCTACTGCTAAGAAATTGTGTTCTGCCTTGTTCAGATACCAGGTTCTTTTCTTGTTGGAATGATGCTTTGGGGTTTATGATAGAAAAGTAAAATCTAACACCTTTCCCCTAACCTCCATCCCTTCTTCAAAAGAAACTGCTCTGTTTGATCCTCTTCGTGAAGTTCCTGTTGACAGGACATCAATCATTTTATTTGTATACCACTTTTCACAGGACTAAATGTGCTTTACAGAATTAGTAACATCCCAGTTCCCAATGTAGACTGACAGATTATTTGTTCAAAAGGCAAGCTTATCAAGTCTGCACTGCTTACCTTTCTGTGTGCAGAGCTGTATTGGCTGTCTGTGAAATGAGGGGAGCATCAGGTGTCCCTGGCATTTGACAAGCAGAGGTGCTGTGGATGTCTCTGCCAGGCCCTTTGGAGGAGCAGGCTGTGGGCTCCTTGTGTCTGAAAGGCCATATGAACCTGCAGGGAAGAGGATGTGCCAGTTCTCCAGTGGCATTTCATAGGGAATTCACTGCCATGAGACTCAACTCCTTGGGTTGAAAGTCATCAAGGAGTACTAATCATTCTAGGGGCTGCGCTTGGTAACCAAGTCCCAGGGGTTAGGTAACATCAAATAAAACCAGACACAAATGTCATTTCTTTATTATCAAAAATTATAATCTTTTTTTTTTTTCCCCCCTTCTTAAGTGTGGTTCTTCCAATCTGGTCAGGCTTATCTTTTCAGTTTCTCTGTGGGCATTTCATCTTCTTTGCTATGCTTCCCCAGGTGATGATTTTTTTTTGATCATTATTAACACACTGTTCTTGCTTTCCAAGTAATCAGATTACATGGGCATGACTTCTATTTCAATAATTCAAACTAAATTCATGTTCCTTAAAATTTTTAGTTTTTATGTATGCATATCTACATATATGTTGTAATATCTATATAACTTCTAATATTGGGCCAGAGAAATGCAATCATGTTAATTTCTGTTTGAGCCCTACAGGCGAGCTGTATAATCATAGTATAATATGTATATCACTATACATGCATACATATCATTAAATATTAAAATATCATATAAAATTGTTATATTATTCTTTATATGTTGCTTGACACAATTTTCTTACTATTTATGCTTATGTTATTCCTGTTTAAGTGTTAAATACTTGAAGGCAGATGATATACATCTTTCTTCCTTAATTTATCATAGATTTATAGTAAAGAAATACATTTGTATATGCATCTATATCAGAGTATATAATAATTTTTGAGTAACTAGAGTTACCGAGAAGTATAATTTTAACTTACAGGCTCTAATTAGTAGAATGTAGCTACATGAAGTTTATATGTGCTTGTATATATGTGATGCATACATATTATAGTCACTTAGCAAGTCATTATAAGTATCTATCAGTTCAGTTCAGTTCAGTTGCTCAGTCGTGTCCGACTCTGTGCGACCCCATGAATCACAGCATGCCAGGCCTCCCTGTCCATCACCAACTCCCAGAGTTCACTCAGACTCATGTCCATCGAGTCAGTGATGCCATCCAGCCATCTCATCCTCTGTCGTCCCATTCTCCTCCTGCCCTCAATCCCTCCTAGCATCAGAGTCTTTTCCAATGAGTCAACTCTTCACATGAGGTGGCCAAAGTACTGGAGTTTCAGCTTTAACATCATTCCTTCCAAAGAAATCCCAGGGCTGATCTCCTTCAGAATGGACTGGTTGGATCTCCTTGCAGTCCAAGGACTCTCAAGAGTCTTCTCCAACACCACAGTTCAAAAGCATCAATTCTTTGGTGCTCAGCCTTCTTCACAGTCCAACTCTCATATCTATACAAATTGATACATACAATCTATATCATTATTTTATAATAATCAAGAAATTAGGTCCTTACACTATAAAGATGTTATGTAAATATAAAAGTTACACAAAGACTTTTTTTTCTCATAATAATGTAAAGCTAAGACTAAGAATATATCTCAATAGCTCTTAAGAAAAATATGCATAATTTATGTTTGATTTCAGTAGATTTACTCTCTAGGAAAACATAATCCAATGGTTTTCACTAAAGAAATATGTTATGGCTTGGAAAAAATACACTTTAGTATCTAACTTGTACAGATAGTTCCCTCTCAACAAATCCTTCTATTAGCATGTACATTTATAGTCATAAAACAACCTTTAAGCCCCATTTTACTAAGCCCTAAAGCAGATGAAAATCAAATGCAGATGTGGAATGGGAGCCAAACAGATGCTGAAAAACCCTGTCAATATCCTAAAGGAATCTATTCCCTATCAGAGAGAAACTTAATTTCTACTATAAAGAATTTGATTATGTATTGTTATACAAAATGTGATTAATGTTTTGTGGTGATTAATCAACTGCAAAATATATAATTATGCCATCTGTATTTTTCCAGCTTCTTGTCACTTACAAATTCTGCAGGGGAGTAGGGAGGTGGGGTGTTGAGAACTTGTGGCATTTAGAGAGCTTTAAAGCCACAGGAGACTCATCTGGGGAACTGAACAACTTGCAGGCCTGATGCTAATTCTAATGAAAAAGGAATAAGATCATAAACAAAGAGACCCCGAAAGCCCACTGGCTCCCTGCAGAACAGAAGACTGTGAAAAGGGAGGCCACTACCTCCTAAGCCGCAGCAAAAACTAGCTCCCATGGTTAAATTGCCATTTGTTTTTCATTCTGGTAACAGGTTACAAACTTAATTTTGACTAGTGGAAGTAATGGCATCAGTGCCAGGCAAGGATTCATCCTTTATTTCAGTACATCAATAAAATAAATATTTTTTGCATCTCTATTCTACTACAATCCAAAATGTAAGACTGCAATTAAGGTTTATGCTGCAACCCATATGCATTCCTTCCTAAAAATTGAAACTGTTAGAGTTGTATTTACACCTGTGTCCCAGATGGAAAAAAAGTTTCAGTATAGTTGAGAGCTGCTTATTAAGTTGAATTCCACAAAAAACCTCAGGTTTTAATATATTATTTTGACCTAGATAATGTGTTTCATTGATTTTTTTTTCATTTTACTATTGCTTTGGGGGGAGCATTATGTAGAAACAGCTTAAAATGAGTTCTGCTTCAAATTCCCAATGGTTTTCAGTATTAATAGGAGTAGAATCTACTTGTGTGCTGAAGAGTAGCACAGGGAGATGTAGTGATTTTCTTAAAGAATGCTTCTTTAACTCTGGATATATGTAAGAATTGTATGGAATTTGTTTTTTAAACATAAAGTCTAGCTTACACCTGCAGAGATCAATCTAAACATTGATATTTTTAGAAGTTTCCAGATGATTTCCCTTGGACAGTAAGGAGATCAAACAAGTCAATCCTAAAGGAAATCAACACTGAATATTCATTGGAAGAACTGATGCTGAAGCTCCAATATGATGCAAAGAGCCAAATCACTGGGAAAGACCCTGATGCTGGGAAAGATGAAGGCAGGAGGAGAAGGGGATGACAGAAGATGAGATGGTTGAATGGCATCCTTGATTTAATGGACATGAGTTTGAACAAACTCTGAGAGATGATAGAATCTGCCTGCAATGCAGGACACCTGTGTTCGATCCCTGGGTTGGGAAGATCCCCTGGAGAAAGAAATGGAAGCCCATTCCAGTATTCTTGTCTGGAGAATTCCATGAACAGAGGAGTCTGGCAGACTACAATCCATGGGATCACTAAAAGTTCGACACAACTGAGCAGCTGTCACTCACACTCTCTGGGAGATAGTTAAGGACAGGGAAACCTGGGGTCCATGCTGCAGTCCATAGAGTGGCAAAAAGTTGGACATGACTGAGTGACCAAACAATGACAAAAACAACACAAGATGATTTCCATGTAATGTCTTCTAGATGAATATCCAATAAGCCAGTGGCTTTTCATTTTTTTCCCTTTTTTTTCTTTTTTTTTAAATTTTATTTTATTTAACTTCATAATATTGTATTGGTCTTGCCATATATCAAAATGAATCTGCCACAGGTATACATGTGTTTCCCATCCTGAACCCTCCTCCCTCCTCCCTCTGCATACCATCCCTCTGGGTTTTCCCAGTGCACCAGCCCCAAGCATCCAGTATCGTGCATCGAACCTGGACTGGCGACTCGTTTCATATCAAGTGTGGTCCTCAGACCATCAGTTAAGCAGCACCTGAGAACTTGTTAAAAATGTAAATTATCAAGTTCCACTACAGACATACTAAGTCTGAAAATCTGGCATGAGATCCAGTGGACTAGAATGCAGTAAGCTCTACAGGTAATTTGAATATAAACTATTTTTGCTCAAACTTTAGCCTGCATTAAAATCAGAATTTCTGATACAGTACATTTGGTGTGAGGCTGGAGAATCTGTATTGCTAACTATTTTCAATGTGATGCTGATTCTACTAATTGGGGGATTGCTGGTTGTGTACTACAAGACTAGAATGTTGCAACAAATATAAGCCAAGACTAAGATCAACATATATATATATATATATATATATATATATATATATATGTTGTTGTTGTTCAGTCACCCAGTCACGCCCAACTTTTTGCAACTCCATGTTGTTTAATGTTGTATATTGCCCTTCTTAATTTAAGAATTACCCCTTTGTCAAAGATAACCTTTGTAAAACCTTTAGTTTCAAACCCCCACAGGTGATACCCTCCCAGTCTCTTTCCTGATTCTAGAACAAAAGCTATGTGTGCACAGGCATTCATTGATTTTGTTCATTACTGAATGTGGATTTAGCTCTCAATAAACACTTATGCATGAGAGAGAAAATGAGAGAATATTTTGTTTGAGATTATCAGGAAATTTAGTCAAGCAAAAGATTCACTTATTCTTTTCAGTAGTTGTTTTACTTAATTGACAGGCTGTTTTGAAATAATATTGACCAGGTGTATTTTGTTTAAAATATTGAATCTATCTAATTTAGCAACTTGCCACAAGCAGACATCTTTTGACTACGTTTTTCAATTCTGAACCAAAAAAATCATGAAACTGAACAAACATCAGCTGACGCCACCACTGCATCAATTTCTGTTATTTTCTGTTCACATGATCCTTATATCTATAAACCTTGAATCCATTCAGTCATATACTTATGAATCTGCCATCAGCAACTTACTGAACAGAGCAGTTCACTGATAAGGGAGAATTCATCTCTTTCCTTGTTCCTTTGTACACATGTTCTGATAATTATAACACAATGTGAATGAAAATTTAAAAGAATATCTATGACAGTTTGATTGGGATGGGGGAATTTTCCAATTTTTAAGACTGTGAGTATGATATGTCTATATGACTGCAGAGAGTGAGGAGTAATTATTTTTGACACATAGTTTGTAGAGGGAAAGTTCCTTCTGAAGAGAAGGAAGAAAATAATTTATGGACTTAAAGATTTGGGAAAAGAGAAGGGGAGCTATTCTCTGTGATAGGTCATTACACAGTCTCAAAAACACTGCTCTCACTACATAGGGCTCCTGTACACTATATTGCTTTTAGAGGGATCTGGATCAAAACTGTAACAAAACTGTTTCTGGGAGTTGAGAGAAAGAAGTTGATTGTTCAATATGCCATTTTTACCTGTGTTTAATAGGCAGTTTTTAGCATATTTTGCAAAATTTCAGAAGATGTCAGATTCTGTCAAATTTAGCATATTTCATCAAGATCTTAAAAAGACTAGATTTATCAATTTTTGTGATCTGGATCATATGCTCAAGTCATTAGTTGTCTATCAAACATTTACAAAACTCAACAAGAAACAATATTCTAAATGCTGGCAAATGGCTTTATCACACATCAGTTCAGTTCAGTTCAGTTCCTCAGTCATGTCCAACTCTTTGCAACCCCATGGACTGCAGCACACCAGGCTTCCCTGTCCATCACCACTCCTGCAGCTTGCTCAAACTCATGTCCATCAAGTCGGTGATGCCACCCAATCATCTTGTCCTCTTCTGTCCCGTTCTCCTCCTACCTTTAATCTTTCCCAGTTTCTGGGTCTTTTCCAGGGAGTCAGTTCTTCCCATCAGGTGGCCAAAGTACTGGAGCTTCAGCTTCAGCATCAGTCCTTCCAATGAATATTCAGGATTGATTTCCTTTAGGATTGACTGGTTTGATTTCCTTGCAGTCCAAGAGTCTTCTCCAACACCACAGTTCAAAAGCATCAATTCTTCGGCACTCAGCTTTCTTTATAGTGCAACACTCTCATCCATACATAACTACTGGGAAAATCATAGCTTTGACTAGACAGATCTATGTCAACAAAGTAATGTCTCTGCTTTTTAATACGCTGTCTAGGTTGATCATAGCTTTTCTTTCAAGGAGCAAGTGTCTTTTAATTTCATGGCTGCAGTCACCATCTGCAGTCACTTTGGAGTCCCCCCAAATAAAGGCTCTCACTATTTCCATTGTTTCCCCAACTATTTGCCATGAAGTCATGGAACGGGATGCCATGATCTTAGTGTTTTGAATATTGAGCTTTAGGCCAGTTTTTTTCACTCTCCTCTTTCACTTTTGTCAAGAGGCTCTTTAGCTCTTCTTCACTTTCTGCCTTAAGGGTGGTGTCATCTGTGTATCTTATGCTGTTGATATTTCTCCCAGCAATCTTGATTCCAGCTTGTGCTTCAGCCAACCTGGCATTTCACATGATGTTAAATAAGTTAAATAAGAATAGAAGTTAAACAAGCAGGTTGACAATATACACCCTTGATGTACTCCTTTCCCAATTTGAAACCAGTCTGTTGTTCCATGTTCAGTTCTAATTGTTGCTTCTTGACCTGCATACAGATTTCTCAGGAGCCCATCAGGAAGATTTAAAAAAAAAAAAAAAGCAGGTTATTCTTTTGGAATTTGGAGATGACTCCCCCCATCCAAAATAAAAGTATTGTTTAGTACAATGAGAACAGAATCAGGGAAATATAGCCATTATTTTCTAATAATGTGAAATGGAGTATAATCTATAACAATATTAAATCACTCTGTTGAAACTAATATAGTATTATAAATAAACTATACTCTATTTTTTAAAAGAATCAGAATTCAATTACATGGGAAAAATACTTAGAGAAAAAATTATAAAATAGAACCATTCCAACAAAACTTGAATGCACAATAAATTATTTCAAAGAGTTTATAAAAATAAAGTAAAATGTATGGACTTCCCTAGAGATCAATCAGTAAGAATCCACCTGAAATGAAGTTGACCACCTGCAATACAGAAGACCTGGTTTCAATTCTTTGTTCGTGAAAATTCCTTGTAGAATGAAATGGCAACCCACTTCAGTATTCTTGCCTGGGAATTCTATGGACAGAGGAGCCTGGCAGGCTACAGTGTATGGGGTTAGTAAATAAAATTAAATATAAAATGGATTTTAATGTAGAGTAAGGGCAGATACATGAGTAGAAATTTTAAAAGAAAAGAAATGAGAAAAAGATAAAAACAAGTTTTATTGTCAGAACTAGATATAGACTTGACTCTGTGCATAAATTGAGTCATTGATCTTTAGAAGCACAACTGTGCAAAGGGCTAGAAAGGATATAACAATCAGGTGTTATCACAGACTCATGGTATAGTACTTCCAATTTCTATGTCTTTTTGAAACTAAATGTCTTTGAATTCCAGAAAATTTGAAATATTGATTGAGAGAAGAACTTACAACCTGTACCTATTTGAGAAAGAAATTAAGAAGTACTATTTTTTTTCTATTTTATTTTATTTATTTATTTATTTAATTTTATTTTATTTTTAAACTTTACATAATTGTATTAGTTTTGCCAAATATCAAAATGAATCCGCCACAGGTATACATGTGTTCCCCATCCTGAACCTTCCTCCCTCCTCCCTCCCCACACCATCCCTCTGGGTCGTCCTAGTGCACCAGCCCCAAGCATCCAGTATCGTGTATCGAACCTGGACTGGCAACTCGTTTCTTACATGATATTTTACATGTTTCAATGTCATTCTCCCAAATCTTTCCACCCTCTCCCTCTCCCACAGAGTCCATAAGACTGTTCTATACATCAGTATCTCTTTTGCTGTCTCGTACACCGGGTTATTGTTACCATCTTCCTAAATTCCATATATATGCATTAGTATACTGTATTTATGTTTTTCCTTCTGGCTTACTTCACTCTGTATAATAGGCTCCAGTTTCATCCACCTCATTAGAACTGATTCAAATGTATTCTTTTTAATGGCTGAGTAATACTCCATTGTGTATATGTAACAAAGCTTTCTTATCCATTAATCTGCTGATGGACATCTAGGTTGCTTCCATGTCCTGGCTATTATAAACAGTGCTGCGATGAACATTGGCGTACACGTGTCTCTTTCCCTTCTGGTTTCCTCAGTGTGTATGCCCAGCAGTGGGATTGCTGGATCATAAGGCAGTTCTATTTCCAGTTTTTTAAGGAATCTCCACACTGTTCTCCATAGTGGCTGTACTAGTTTGCATTCCCACCAACAGTGTAAGAGGGTTCCCTTTTCTCCACACCCTCTCCAGCATTTATTATTTGTAGACTTTTGGATCACAGCCATTCTGACTGGCGTGAAATGGTACCTCATAGTGGTTTTGATTTGCATTTCTCTGATAATGAGTGATGTTGAGCATCTTTTCATGTGTTTGTTAGCCATCTGTATGTCTTCTTTGGAGAAATGTCTATTTAGTTCTTTGGCCCATTTTTTGATTGGGTCGTTTATTTTTCTGGAGTCGAGCTGTAGGAGTTGCTTGTATATTTTTGAGATTAGTTGTTTATCAGTTGCTTCATTTGCTATTACTTTCTCCCATTCTGAAGGCTGTCTTTTCACCTTGCTAATAGTTTCCTTTGATGTGCAGAAGCTTTTAAGTTTAATTAGGTCCCATTTGTTTATTTTTGCTTTTATTTCCAATATTCTGGGAGGTGGGTCATAGAGGATCCTGCTGTGATGTATGTCAGAGAGTGTTTTGCCTATGTTCTCCTCTAGGAGTTTTATAGTTTCTGGTCTTACATTTAGGTCTTTAATCCATTTTGAGTTTATTTTTGTGTATGGTGTTAGAAAGTGGTCTAGTTTCATTCTTTTACAAGTGGTGGACCAGTTTTCCCAGCACCACTTGTTAAAGAGATTGTCTTTAATCCATTGTATATTCTTGCCTCCTTTGTCAAAGATAAGGTGTCCATATGTGCGTGGATTTATCTCTGGGCTTTCTATTTTATTCCATTGATCTATATTTCTGTCTTTGTGCCAGTACCATACTGTCTTGATAACTGTGGCTTTGTAGTAGAGCCTGAAGTCAGGCAGGTTGATTCCTCCAGTTCCATTCTTCTTTCTCAAGATCGCTTTGGCTATTCAAGGTTTTTTGTATTTCCATACAAATTGTGAAATTATTTGTTCTAGCTCTGTGAAGAATACTGTTGGTAGCTTGATAGGGATTGCGTTGAATCTATAAATTGCTTAGGGTAGTATACTCATTTTCACTATATTGATTCTTCCAATCCATGAACATGGTATATTTCTCCATCTATTAGTGTCCTCTTTGATTTCTTTCACCAGTGTTTTATAGTTTTCTATATATAGGTCTTTAGTTTCTTTAGGTAGATATATTCCTAAGTATTTTATTCTTTCCGTTGCAATGGTGAATGGAATTGTTTCCTTAATTTCTCTCTCTGTTTTCTCATTATTAGTATATAGGAATGCAAGGGATTTCTGTGTGTTGATTTTATATCCTGCAACTTTACTATAGTCATTGATTATTTCTAGTAATTTTCTGGTGGAATCTTTAGGGTTTTCTATGTAGAGGATCATGTAATCTGCAAATAGTGAGAGTTTTACTTCTTCTTTTCCAATTTGGATTCCTTTTATTTCTTTTTCTGCTCTGATTGCTGTGGCCAAAACTTCCAAAACTATGTTGAATAGTAACGGTGAAAGTGGGCACCCTTGTCTTGTTCCTGACTTTAGAGGAAATGCTTTCAATTTTTCACCATTGAGGATAATGTTTGCGGTGGGTTTGTCATATATAGCTTTTATTATGTTGAGGTATGTTCCTTTTATTCCTGCTTTCTGGAGAGTTTTTATCATAAATGGATGTTGAATTTTGTCAAAGGCTTTCTCTGCATCTATTGAGATAATCATATGGTTTTTATTTTTCAATTTGTTAATGTGGTGTATTACATTGATTGATTTGCGGATATTGAAGAATCCTTGCATCCCTGGGATAAAGCCCACTTGATCATGGTGTATGATCTTTTTAATGTGTTGTTGGATTCTGATTGCTAGAATTTTGTTAAGGATTTTTGCATCTATGTTCATCAGTGATATTGGCCTGTAGTTTTCTTTTTTTGTGGCATCTTTGTCAGGTTTTGGTATTAGGGTGATGGTGGCCTCATAGAATGAGTTTTGAAGTTTACCTTCCTCTGCAATTTTTTGGAAGAGTTTGAGCAGGATAGGTGTCAGCTCTTCTCTAAATTTTTGGTAGAATTCAGCTGTGAAGCCGTCTGGACCGGCGCTTTTGTTTGCTGGAAGATTTTTGATTACAGTTTCAATTTCCATGCTTGTGATGGGTCTGTTAAGATTTTCTATTTCTTCCTGGTCCAGTTTTGGAAAGTTGTACTTTTCTAAGAATTTGTCCATTTCTTCCACGTTGTCCATTTTATTGGCATATAATTGTTGATAGTAGTCTCTTATGATCCTTTGTATTTCTGTGTTGTCTGTTGTGATCTCTCCATTTTTGTTTCTAATTTTGTTGATTTGATTTTTCTCCCTTTGTTTCTTGATGAGTCTGGCTAATGGTTTGTCAATTTTATTTATCCTTTCAAAGAACCAGCTTTTGGTTTTGTTGATTTTTGCTATGGTCTCTTTTGTTTCTTTTGCATTTATTTCTGCTCTAATTTTTAAGATTTCTTTCCTTCTACTAACCCTGGGGTTCTTCATTTCTTCCTTTTCTAGTTGCTTTAGGTGTAGAGTTAGGTTATTTATTTGACTTTTTTCTTGTTTCTTGAGGTGTGCCTGTATTGCTATGAACTTTCCCCTTAGGACTGCTTTTACCGTGTCCCACAGGTTTTGGGTTGTTGTGTTTTCATTTTCATTCGTTTCTATGCAAATTTTGATTTCCTTTTTGATTTCTTCTGTGATTTGTTGGTTATTCAGCAGCGTGTTGTTCAGCCTCCATATGTTGGCATTTTTAATAGTTTTTCTCCTGTAATTGAGATCTAATCTTACTGCATTGTGGTCAGAAAAAATGCTTGGGATGATTTCTATTTTTTTGAATTTACCAAGGCTAGCTTTATGGCCCAGGATGTGATCGATCCTGGAGAAGGTCCCATGTGCGCTTGAGAAAAAGGTGAAATTCATTGTTTTAGGATGAAATGTCCTATAGATATCAATTAGGTCTAACTGGTCTATTGTATCGTTTAAAGTTTATGTTTCCTTGTTAATTTTCTGTTTAGTTGATCTATCCATAGGTGTAAGTGGGGTATTAAAGTCTCCCACTATTATTGTGTTATTGTTAATTTCTCCTTTCATACTTGTTAGCATTTGTCTTACGTACTGTGGTGCTCCCGTGTTGGGTGCATATATATTTATAATTGTTATATCTTCTTCTTGGATTGATCCTTTGATCATTATGTAGTGACCTTCTTTGTCTCTTTTCACAGCCTTCGTTTTAAAGTCTGTTTTATCTGATATGAGTATTGCTACTCCTGCTTTCTTTTGGTCCCTATTTGCATGGAAAATCTTTTTCCAGCCTTTCACTTTCAGTCTGTATGTGTCCCCTGTTTTGAGGTGGGTCTCTTGTAGACAACATATGTAGGGGTCTTGTTTTTGTATCCATTCAGCCAGTCTTTGTCTTTTGGTTGGGGCATTCAACCCATTTACGTTTAAGGTAATTACTGATAAGTATGATCCCATTGCCATTTACTTTATTGTTTTGGGTTCGAGTTTATACACTGTTTTTGTGTTTCCTGTCTAGAGAATATCCTTTAGTATTTGTTGGAGAGCTGGTTTGGTGGTGCAGAATTCTCTCAGCTTTTGCTTGTCTGAAAAGCTTTTGATTTCTCCTTCATACTTGAATGAGATCCTTGCTGGGTACAATAATCTGGGCTGTAGGTTATTTTCTTTCATCATTTTAAGTATGTCTTGCCATTCCCTCCTGGCTTGAAGAGTTTCTATTGAAAGATCAGCTGTTATCCTTATGGGAATTCCCTTGTGTGTTATTTGTTGTTTTTCCCTTGCTGCTTTTAATATTTGTTCTTTGTGTTTGATCTTTGTTAATTTGATTAATATGTGTCTTGGGGTGTTTCTCCTTGGGTTTATCCTGTTTGGGACTCTCTGGGTTTCTTGGACTTGGGTGATTATTTCCTTCCCCATTTTAGGGAAGTTTTCAACTATTATCTCCTCAAGTATTTTCTCATGGTCTTTCTTTTTGTCTTCTTCTTCTGGAACCCCTATGATTCGAATGTTGTAGCGTTTAATATTGTCCTGGAGGTCTCTGAGATTGTCCTCATTTCTTTTAATTCGTTTTTCTTTTATCCTCTCTGATTCATTTATTTCTACCATTCTATCTTCTAATTCACTAATCCTATCTTCTGCCTCTGTTAATCTACTATTTGTTGCCTCCAGAGTGTTTTTAATTTCATTTATTGCATTATTCATTATATATTGACTCTTTTTTATTTCTTCTAGGTCCTTGTTAAACCTTTCTTGCATCTTCTCAATCCTTGTCTCCAGGCTATTTATCTGTGATTCCATTTTAGTTTCAAGATTTTGGATCAATTTCACTATCATTATTCGGAATTCTTTATCAGGTAGATTCCCTATCTCTTCCTCTTTTGTTTGGTTTGGTGGGCATTTATCCTGTTCCTTTATCTGCTGAGTATTCCTCTGTCTCTTCATCTTGTTTAAATTGCTGAATTTGGGGTGTCCTTTCTGTATTCTGGCAGTTTGTGGAGTTCTCTTTATTGTGGAATTTCCTCACTGTGTGGGTTTGTACAGGTGGCTTGTCAAGGTTTCCTGTTTAGGGAAGATTGTGTCGGTGTTCTGGTGGGTGGAGCTCTATTTCTTCTCTCTGGAGTGCAATGAAATGTCCAGTAATGAGTTATGAGATGTCTATAGTTTTGGGGTGACTTTGGGCAGCCTGTATCTTGAAGCTCAGGGCTGTGTTCCTTTGTTGCTGGAGAATTTGCTTGGTATGTCTTGCCCTGGGACTTATTGGCCCTTGTGTGGTGAGTAACCACAGGGTTTTGGTCTATTGCCTGTAGCTTCCAAGGCGTTTCCCTCTGTTATATCTTCTTCTGTTTGCTAGTCTCTTCAGTATCTGGTTTCTGCCCTGACACAAAGGGGACGGTGGAGGACACTTTTTTTTTTTTTTTTTTTAGGCTTACTTGTTCAGTTTCGCTGAGGGGAGGGAGGGAGGAATGCTGCAAACAAATAACACTGGCGTGGGCTCGCAGTGCCTCAGCCACCCTGGGTCTGCCCCCACTCACGGCACGTGTAGCCACCCTGCCCACACTGCTCGGGCTCTAGGTTGTTCCGCCGGGAACAATCCGAGGCTCCCCTGGGTTGCATGCACCTCCCAGGTCCAAGCCGCTCAGGTTCAGGCACTCGGGTAGTGCTCAGAGGCGCAGACTCAGTTGGGCCTGCATTTTGTGCTCTTCCCAGGTCCGAGCAGCTCAGGTGATGAGGTGTTTGGTGAGCGCCAATGCTGCGACTTATCGCCTCCCCGCCACTCGGTTATCTGGGTGTAAAACCGGCGCACCTTCTCAGGCAGATGTTGACCGTCCCGACCCCCAAGAAGTTTTAGTTAGCAAAGAAGCCTGCTTACAGTTTTATAGATAATGTCTCTCTGGGGCTGCGATTGCCCCCTTCTGGCTCTGGCTGCCTGTCACCGGAGGGGGAAGGTCTGCAGCCGGCTATCTCTGTTCAGTCCTTTGTTCCGTGCGCAGGCCTGGCGGTCTTAGGTTAGGGCTGGCTTTTCGCGTGGTAGATATCCCACAGTCTGGTTTGCTAGCCCAAATTATTTCGCTCAGATAGCGCTCAGGGTATTCAGGCCAGATTCTTACTCTCAGCGATGCAGCCCACGCCGCGCCTCCCTGCCCAGCCCCCGCTTGCTAATGGCGGATGCAGGCATCTGTGCTGCTTCTCCGCTGGGGGAGTTACCGTAGGGCTCTCAATCTGTGAGTTTTAATTGTTTATTTATTTTTTCTCCCTGTTATGTTGCCCTCTGTGCTTCCAAAGCTCGGCACAGATTCGGCAGTGAGAAGGTTTCCTGCTGTTTGGAAACTTCTCTCTTTTTAAGATTCCCTTCCCGGGACGGAACTCCATCCCTCCCTCTTTTGTCTCTTTTTTTGTCTTTAATATTTTTTCCTACCTCCTTTCGAAGAGTTGGGTTGCTTTTCTGGGTGCCTGATGTCCTCTGCCGGCATTCAGAAGTTGTTTTGTGGAATTTACTCGACGTTTAAATGCTCTTTTGATGAATTTGTGGGGGAGAAAGTGTTCTCCCCGTCCTACTCCTCCGCCATCTTGGCTCCTCCCCCAAGAAGTACTATTTGTATAGGTACAGATTTATTTTGAAAAGCGTTGGGTGAAAAATGAAAGCTGCAAAATGGTAAGAACAGAAAGAGAATACTTATGCAGAGTTTAAAGCACATGATGCATGGTTCGTGAATGCATTAGAGTGAGACAGCTCTCAATGTGAACGTGGAGAATGTGTGGAGAAAGGAGTGCAGGGATGAGTCCTGTAAAAATTGACAAAAGTTACATAAAACCTTAATTTCTGGAGGCCCATTAGATCATTTTATTTTTTTGAATAACATGATCTTTACAAATTTGAAGAAGCAAAGAAAGTGACACTATATAGTTTTGTCTCAGAGTGGAGGAGAATAGAATATTATGCTAATTTCATCATTTATATGGATAAATGTTTACCTTTTGTGAGTGGAGCAACAGGTTGGATGGACATTATAGTTAGATGGATACATTTCTGTTTTCAAAGAGTTTGCAAATTCAAAGCCCTGATTGATGTAGGAAAAGTGAAGGAGGCTGAAATTCTGGGTAAACATTCCTGTTTCTTATCATTTTGTAAATAATTCCAGTTTCAGTCAACTGTGATCTCTTTGCCATACATTTTAAATATCACAGTAAAAAGAATTCAGCTCCAGGAAAATCAAAGTATATTAATTTTCACTTATTGGTTAAATGTTATTTCTCTGTGTTCTGACCATTACAATCTTCTTTGTAAGAATAATCACTTATGCTTTGTTACAGAACTTCAACTTTCCAAAGATACCATAGCGGGGTAACCAATTAAAGGAGACCATTAAGGAAATACATTGCAATTAAGTTTACATTCAGCAGATAGGGCTTGTTGCTAGATAAGAAGAATCTTTTAAATGTGGACTATTCATTTATTTTTACATTTTATCATGTTGATTATCACAGCATGAGGCATTCTTTTAGATTAAAAACGTTGTGAAACGTTAAATTTAAAAAATGAAAAAGCCAATATGCACAATTAAACAATTATCACTTTCAACCTAGACTCACAAATGAAAATA
This sequence comes from Bos taurus, assembly GCF_002263795.3. Lineage (NCBI taxonomy): Eukaryota > Metazoa > Chordata > Mammalia > Artiodactyla > Bovidae > Bos > Bos taurus. The sequence goes on along the minus strand of NC_037351.1, from coordinate 16,341,415 downwards.
AATAGGTAAGACAAGAGCATATAAACACTTAGGGGGTCTCAGTTATACTCACTGCCTCTGTGGCAGCTCCATTAACTTGAAACCTTGGGTTGTTATTAAGAAATTACAGTCTTGCCTCAGGAAAGGAATAAAGTTATGCTTGTTCATAAGCCTGAGCTATATCTTCTTCATCATAAGGACAGGGATTCTCCCTTCAAATGTGGAGTAGATATGTGTTTTAACGTGTTATTGTACACTTGCTAAGTTGTGTCCAACTCTATCCAAGCCCATAGATTCCAGGTTTCCCTATCCTTCACCATCTCCTGGAGTTTGCTCAAACTCTTGTCCATTGAGTTGGTGATGCCATTCAACCATCTTGTCCTTTGTCATCCCCTTCTCCTGCTTTCCATCTTTCCCAGCATCAAGGTCTTTTCCAATGAATCAGCTCTTTGCATCAGGTGGCCAAAGTATTGGAGCTTCAGCTTCAGCATCAGTCCTTCCAGTGAATATTCAGGACTGATTTCCTTTAGGATTGACTGGTTTGATCTCCTTGCAGTCCAAGGAATTCTCAAGAGTCTTTTCCAGCACCACAGTTTGAAAGCATCAATTCTTCTGTACTCAGTTTCTTTATGGTCCAATTTTCACCACCATACATGACTACCAGGAAAACCAGTAGTTTTAACTTGTGGCATTTAACACATACACAATCTACCTCTCTTTCTCTTTTTCAAAAGGTATTTTCAAATTCCATTACCTTTCTAAGTTTGCAACTCAAGGCAAAGTCCATGTCTCAAATATACAGCAATGACAGAGAAAATATAAAAGAATAACCATACCAGGCCACCTTACCTGTATCCTGACAAACCTGTATGTGGGTCAAGAAGCAATAGTCAGAAGCTTACATGGAAAAACTGACTGATTCAAAATTGGGAAAGGAGTACAACAAGGCTGTATATTATGACCTTGTTTATTTAACTTAAATGCAGAGTTATTGTTCAGTAGCTAAGTAACGTGTGACTCTTTGTGAGCCCATGCGCTGCAGCATGCCAGGCTTCCCTGTCCTTCACTGTCTCCTGGAGTTTGCTCAGATTCATCTACATTGAATCAATGATATTATCTGAAAATGCTGGGCTGGATGAGTCACAATCTGGAATCAAGATTGCCAACTTGACTGAGAAATATCAACAACCTCAGTTATGCAGAGGATACCACACTCATGGAAGAAAGTGAAGAGGAACTAAAGAACCTCTTGATGAGGGTGAATGAGGAGAGTGAAAAAGTTGGCTTAAAGCTCAACAATCAAAAACTAAGATCATGGCACCTAGTCCCATCTCTTCATGGCAAAAGATGGGGAAAAAGTGGAAGAAGTGACAAATTATATCGTCTTGGGCTCCAAAATCACTGTGAACAGTGACTGCAGCCATGAAATTAGAAGACACTCACTCCTTGGAAGGAAAGTTATGGCAAAATTAGAGAGCATATTAAAAAGCTGACAAAAGTCTGTATAGTCAAAGCTATGGCTTTTCCAGTAGTCGTGTATGGATGTGAAAGTTGGACCATAAAGAAAGCTGAGCACTGAAGATTTGATGCTTTCAAATTGGTTGTCAGAGAACACTCTTGAGAGTACCTTCTACTGCAAGGAGATCCTAAAAGAAATCAACCATGAATATTCATTGGAAGGAATGATGCTGAAGCTGAAGCTCCAATAGTTTGGCCTCCTGATGCAAAGAGCTGTCTCATTGGAAAAGACTCATGCTGGGAAAGATTGAAGGCAAAATGACAAGGGGACAGCAGATGATGTGATGTTAGATAGCATCACCAATTCAATGGACATGAATTTCAACAAACTCTGGGAAATAGTGAATGACAGGGAAATCTGGTGTGCTTGAGTCCTTGTGCAAAGAGTTAGATATGACTTAGAGACTGAACACATACACAAGCAACAGTAATAGCAACAAAAGCTCTTATATAGGCTCCAAAACCAGATTATACATTTTTGTGGGCAAGAAATGGAACACTGAAGAGAACAGTGAGCACAGCTGTTGGTCTCTGAGATGGTCAGTAGATAGTGGTGAAGATGTGCAGTAATGATGGAGCATCTGCTTGAAGCCACCCAGAGGATAGTGGTAAGAACAGTCTACTGTGAAATGGGTTTGAAAAGGCAGAAACTTAAGAATCTAGGAAACCTGAAGATAAGGTCAAAACTATATGATCTGCAAATGCAACAAACAACAGTTGGAATATACAATGGATTAAATACAATCTCTATAACAAGTGGTGCCAGGAAAACTGGTCAACCACTTATAAAAGAATGAAACTAGAACACTTTTTAACACCATACAGAAAAATAAACTCAAAATAGATTAAAGATCTAAACGTAAGACCAGAAACTATAAAACTCCTAGAGGAGAACATAGGCAAAACACTCTCCGACATAAATCACAGCCGGATCCTCTATGACCCACCCCCCTGAATATTGGAAATAAAAGCAAGAATAAACAAATGGGACCTAATTAAAAGCTTCTGCACAACAAAGAAAACTATAACGAAGGTGAAAAGATGGCCTTCAAAATGGGAGATAATAATAGCAAATGAAGCAACTGAAAAAGAATTAGTCTCAAAAGTACACAAGCAACTCTTGCAGCTCAATTCCAGAAAAATAAATGACCCAATCAAAAAATGGGCCAAAGAAATAAATAGACAATTCTCCAAAGAAGACATACAGATGGCTAACAAACACATGAAAAAAGATGTTCAACATCACTCATTATCAGAGAAATGCTGATAATCAAAACCACAATGAGGTACCATTTCATGCCAGTCAGAATGGCTGCGATACAAAAGTCTATAAGCAATAAATGCTGGAGAGGGTGTGGAGAAAAGGGAGCCCTCTTACACAGTTGGTGGGAATGCAAACTAGTACAGCCACTAGGAAGAAGAGTGTGGAGATTCCTTAAAAAACTGGAAATAGAACTGCCTTATAACCTAGCAATCCCACTACTGGGCATACACACTGAGAAAACAAGAATTGAAAGAGACATGTGTACCCCAGTGTTCATCGCAGCACTGTTTATAATAGCTAGGACATGGATGCAACCTAGATGTCCATCAGCAGATGAATGGACAAGAAAGCTATGGTACATATACACAATGGAGTATTACTCAGCCATTAAAAAATATATATATTTGAATCAGTTCTAATGAGGTGGATGAAACTGGAGCCTATTATACAGAGTGAAGTAAGTGAGAAAGAAAAACACCAATACAGTATACTAACACATATATAGAGAATTTAGAAAGATGGTAACAATAACCCTGCATGCGAGACAGCAAAAGAGACACAGATATATAGAACGGTCTGTTGGACTCTGTGGGAGAGGGAAAGGGTGGGATGATTTGGGAGAATGGCACTGAAACATGTATAATATCATATATGAAATGAGTCACCGGTCCAAGTTCAATGCATGACACAGGATGCTTGAGGCTTGTGTACTGGGATGATCCAGAGGGATGGTACAAGGAGGGAGGTGGGATGGGGGTTCAGGATGGGGAACACATGTACATCCGTGGTGGATTCATGTTGATGTATGGCAAAACCAATACAATATTGTAAAGTAAAAAAAAAAAAAAAAAGTTTATGAGCACAGTACGTGAAAGAGAAAAAAAAAAATGTTTATTAAATACATGAAATAAGTGCAGCCTAAATATTCTTGAGAAAATAAAAATAAAATACTTCACCTGCACCTAATTACCAAAAGTTAAAATGTCTTGTCAATACCATGTACTGGACATTACATTACCTTTGTTAGTCAAATAAAGGACTCATAGGTAATATTACCTATTGTGTGTTGTTTGTGTGTGTGTGTGAGTGTGCTAAGTCACTTCAGTCATGTGTGACTCATTGTGACTCTGTGGACCATAACCCACCAGGCTCCTCTGTTAATTGAGATTCTCCGGGCATGAATACTGGAGTGGGTTGCCATGGTCTCCTCCAGGGGATCCTCCCAACTAAGGGATCTTCTGCATTGGTAGGTGGGTTCTTTATCAATAGCGCCACCTGTGAAGCTCAATATTACCTACCTATACTTTAAAAAACCCAATAATATAATATCAAACTATTATAATATCTCACTGTTAAAACATGAAAGGAAGAATAAAAGAAAGTGATTTGTAATATGATTGCATAATTTCATATGTAAATGCTTGGACAGGCATCATCATGTCAGTCAGGTATTTGCATCTGTATCACTGTGAAATGGACAATGTTGAATCCACACCAATCCTGCTATATTTGCTGAATAATTTAATTACCACGGGTATTTTTGTCATTAGTGATATGTTTCTTTAAAGTAGTGACTTTTGTGCATATCTATACCTTCCCACACATGCACAAAAAAATAGTTATTTCTACAGTTTACACAATGATCTTGGTCACTGAAAATTCAGCATAGGTTAAACTAAGTAAAATTTTCTCTGGATTCACATGGAAGCTAAGATATGTGATAGCCCTTATAAGTACACACAAATTTGAGTTGTTTTCCCTTATTTCTAAGAATGTTCAGTTATGCTTTCAAAATTTGTTTGAGGAGCAAAATGATTTTTCTCATGGGGGACTGTCATATCCAGGGTTGTTGTCCGACTCTTTGTGACCTCATAGACTCTAGCCTAGCAGGCTCCTCTGTCCATGGGATTTTCCAGGCAATAATACTGGAGTGGATTGCCATTTCCTTCTCCAGAGGATTCTTCCAACCCAGGGCTTGAACCCGGGTCTCCTGCCTTGTAGATAGACGCTTTATCGTCTGAGCCACCAGGGAAGTCTAAGATACATGATAGCCCTGATAATTAAATACAGATTTGAGTTGTTTTCCCTTATTTCTATCAATGTTCAGTTATGCTTTCAAAATTTGTTTAAGGAGCAAAATTAATTTTCTCATGGGGGACTGTCATATCCAGGGTTGTTGTTCAGCCTCTCAGTCACGTCTCACCCTTTGCAACCCCAGGGACTACAGCACTCCAGGCTTCCCTGTCCTTCACCATCTTCTGGAGCTTGCTCAGCCTCATGTCCATTGAATTGGTGATGCCATCCAAACTTCTCATCCTCTGTCATCCCCTTATCCTCCCTTCCATCTTTCCCAGCATCAAGGTCTTTTTCAATGAGTCAGCTCTTTGCATCAGGTGGCCAAATTACTGGAGCTTCAGCTTTGACATCAGTCATCTCATATTCCTGAACCCCACCACCTTAACACCAGTAGCACTATCCAATAATTAGGACAAACAAAAATTCATCACAAATTTCAAATGTCCCTCAGAATATAGCACAAAAGTCTATGAGAAGCTCTGACTACAGCAAAAGGGACTCTTTTAGTTATATAAATAGGTGCAACTCACAGGGCAGGTAGTTAATTTATAATAAATTTAAAGGTTCATTCTCTAAGACCAAAAAAGTCCTCTCACAAGTGTACACTCCAGAGAAAGCCTATCCCAGTACATGGGGAAGAATGTATGTGAGTGATTACTGAAGCACAGAGAAAAACTGAAACTATCTAAATGTCTATAAACTGGAGAAGGATTAAATAAATTGTGACATGTTCTTGCAATGGACTATCTGATACACATATAAATGATAGAACTACAGATATGAATTGATTAATTTCAAAAACATACTATTAATAAAAAAGTTGTAGAAGGTGTTGTATGGAATGATGTCAATTACATACATTAAAAATATGAAAGCAATACATTACATTGTTAACTACATGTATATACTTAACAAACAAACAATAATTCATACTAGTATTTAGAGAGGCTTCTCTACCAGAAATGGATGGAGCAAAGTTTACAATGTTACATTCTTTAGGAAAAAATTCAAAGTGGATGTTTGTTTTTAACCTACTATTTATCAGAGTGTGTCTTATATTATTCTCCATATTTATGTACATTTTAAAAAATCACTTTCTTTTCATTAAACAGCCAATGTTTCTTTCAAGGCAAGGGGTTTTATTGGTAACAGAAAAGGTTATTTTTTTCATAAAGTTTTACAGTATACTTTACATGTTTTCTTACAAAGAAATTTTCCCACAGGTCTCTTTGAATGGCCTCAGTTCCTTCCTGTTTTATTTGAAATCCATGCTATTTGATGGGATTAAAGAATGTTTCATTCATATATTTCTCTCTCTCTCTCTTTTTTTTTTTTTAGCTTCTAGCATAATTTCTAGGCTTTCCAGGTGCTCAGTGGGTAAAGAATCCATCTGCAATGCAGGAGATGTGGATTAGATACCTAGGTCAAGAAGATCCCCTGGAGGAGAGCATGGCAACCCACTGTAGTATTCTAGCCTGGAGAATCCCATGGACAGATGAATCTGGTGGGCTACAGTCCATAGGGTCCCAAACAGTCAGTCAGAGCTGTGCTGAGCACAGCACACACATAATTTCTACCTTCCATGCCATATATGAGAAAAAAAAAATTGAAATTAAGGGATAGATTTTGTATAAAAATAAACAAATACTATAGAAGAAATGACTTCACCTGTGCCAGGGACTGTATTTAAGAAAATATTTAGGGTTTTCTATGTAGAGGATCATGTCATCTGCAAATAGTGAGAATTTTACTTCTTCATTTCCAATTTGGATTCCTTTTATTTCTTTTTCTGCTCTGATTGCTGTGGCCAAAACTTCCAAAACTATGTTGGCTCTACTACAAAGCCACAGTTATCAAGACAGTATGGTACTGGCACAAAGACAGAAGTATAGATCAATGGAACAAAATAGAAAACCCAGAGATAAATCCACGCACATATGGACACCTTATCTTTGACAAAGGAGGCAAGAATATACAATGGATTAAAGACAATCTCTTTAACAAGTGGTGTTGGGAAATCTGGTCAACCACTTGTAAAAGAATGAAACTAGAACACTTTCTAACACCATTCACAAAAATAAACTCAAAATGGATTAAAGACCTAAATGTAAGACCAGAAACTATAAAACTCCTAGAAGAAAACATAGGCAAAACACTCTCTGACGTACATCACAGCAGGATCCTCTATGACCCACCTCCCAGAATATTGGAAATAAAAACAAAAATAAACAAATGGGACCTAATTAACCTTAAAAGCTTCTGCATATCAAAGGAAACTATAAGCAAGGTGAAAAGACAACCTTCAGAATGGGAAAAAATAATAGCAAATGAAGCAACTGACAAACAACTAATCTCAAAAATATACAATCTCAGAAATATACAAGCAACTCCTACAGCTCAACTCCAGAAAAATAAATGACCCAATCAAAAAATGGGCCAAAGAACTAAATAGACATTTCTCCAAAGAAGACATACAGATGGCTAACAAACACATGAAAAGATGCTCAACATCACTCATTATCAGAGAAATGCAAATCAAAACCACTATGAGGTACCATTTCACGCCAGTCAGAATGGCTGCGATCCAAAAGTCTACAAGCAATAAATGCTGGAGAGGGTGTGGAGAAAAGGGCACCCTCTTACACTGTTGGTGGGAATGCAAACTAGTACAGCCACTATGGAGAACAGTGTGGAGATTCCTTAAAAAACTGGAAATAGAACTGCCTTATGATCCAGCAATCCCACTGCTGGGCATACACACTGAGGAAACCAGAAGGGAAAGAGACACGTGTACGCCAATGTTCATCGCAGCACTGTTTATAATAGCCAGGACATGGAAGCAACTGAATGGATAAGAAAGCTTTGGTACATATACACAATGGAGTATTACTCAGCCATTAAAAAGAATACATTTGAATCAGTTCTAATGAGGTGGATGAAACAGGAGCCTATTATACAGAGTGAAGTAAGTGAGAAAGAAAAACACCAATACAGTATACTAACGCATATATATGGAATTTAGAAAGATGGTAACAATAACCCTGTGTACGAGACAGCAAAAGAGATACTGATGTATAGAACAGTCTTATGGACTCTGTGGGAGAGGGAGAGGGTGGGAAGATTTGGGAGAATGACATTGAAACATGTAAAATATCATGTATGAAACGAGTTGCCAGTCCAGGTTCAGTGCATGATACGGGATGATTGGGGCTGGTGCACTGGGACGACCCAGAGGGATGGTATGGGGAGGGTGGATGGAGGAGGGTTCGTGATGGGGAACACATGTATACCTGTGGTGGATTCATTTTGATATTTGGCAAAACTAATACAATTTTGTAAAGTTTAAAAATAAAATAAAATTGTAGTTGGAAAAAAAAAAAGAAAATATTTATCCTGCGAAAACAAAATTCTGCTAGAATTAATGTGTTTTCTATAATCTCACAAGATTTAAAAAACAAAAAGTATTTCCTAGGTTATTTCTAAATGCTGCAGACATTCTGCATCATACATTAAAAGAGAGAAAACTTACTCATTTTTTCTTCTTTTTTTATCACAAAGATTTCTTGCAAGAAATTAAAAATAAGGGTAGTATTTAAAGCTCTGCACAGCTATTGAAAATTTTTATTTCTTTTTTGAGTTTTGCATAATGGCATGCTAGCAGAGATCTCACAATAACAGGAAAACCATGAGGCAGTTACTTTTCAAACACAAACCTCTGTGTAGAGAGGGGCAACTGGAGTAAGAAATAGCATATGAGAATGACTCAGCATCAAGAGGAGGAAAAAAATTCCATTCATGTTATCTTACTTATGATTGTGGGTTGGTTAAGTCAATTTCAATTTCAATTTCAATTATTTGTATTGACTTTCTTTCCACAAAAACTGAAGCTGTAACAAGTTAGACATTTACAATACTTTGAGGGGGACAAAACTAGGTACTAAAGTGAAATTCTGGAACTCAGAATATGCAAGTCTCTTCAGAACATGCAAGTCTCTTCAGAACCACCTCATGCAAAAGAATGCCAAAATAATCCCCATTGTTGCTTAGGTATGCTATTTATTTAAAAATATTCAATAAATTTTGTTGAATAAATAGATTAATTGGATTTGTCACAGTAGGGCATCATGCTTCATTTAGCCCAAGAGTCGGCTACCATCAGTAGCATCAGATGTTGCTTTATAGTTGCAGGACTATCTATCACAGTGACAATTCAGAGATTAGTTTTATCTATGAAAAATACCCATTTCTATTAAATCTCATTACACATTGTCCTCACTGATTTATCTAAAATTTCATTAAGGTATTTTCACATGGATCCTGTTCCAGTGTATAATAAAATCTCTTTATTAACCCTAAATTTATTACTTTAAAAATGTTAGAGAAAGATTCTCTGACTAGAGTAGTCCATGAAACTGTCATTTATATTTTCTTTTTGTGTACCAGTTTTAAACTTCAAGCCTTATCCATAATTTTCAATCTTAAGTCAATCACTAATTCCTTCATTTGGTTGATCAATCAGGCAGCGAATGTTTATTTATCACCATTGTATGTCATGCACCATCATAGGTGCTGGGAATAAATCAGTGACAAAACACACATCAGTCTCTGCCCCCATGAGGCTTTTCTGAACAGGAGAATAAACTGCAGAAAAAAAAATATTGACCTGCTATCTATCTATCTAAAAATCTATCTATGTCTACCTAATTATGCTGGGCCATGTGAAGTGCTGAGGAGAAACTAAAGCAGAAATGCCCAACAGGAAGTGTTGCATGGGGGGAGTGGGATGAGGGTGATCACAGGTAAGTTGCAGCTTTACACAAAATGACCAGGGAAGGCATTATGGAGTATGTGAATATTGGAGGGAAGGTGGGGAAAAGGAGAAGGTAAACCTATGAGAAGAGCTTTCCAGGTAGCAGGGTTAGCAACTGCAAAGATGTGCTGTGCCTGTTAAGTTCGAAGACCAGAGACAATGCCAGACTGGAGACCTCAGGGGTTTGCCTGAACCTCTGAAGTCACTATCACTTTCTATGATCTTCATTTTAGCTTCCTTCACCATGACTTTCGTTAAGTTATAAGAACTAGCAATGCATGGATTCATTCTGCTTTTTTATATAAACAATAGAGGAATTTTAGGACAATTCATTTTCATCCTTGAAGTTTAATCTTCTTTTACCATCCACCTTTCCCACTTCCTTCCTCCCACAATTTTATAGCATACATTTTTCTTAAAGTTTGCATGATTTGAAATACTTCTGACCTCTTCAAGTTTTATATACTACTGTCAATGTTAAAGCAGATTATATCCACATACAGAAAGGCAAACGAAGCTTCCTAAAGGAAAATGAGGGTATATGAATTCCACATGTTGTATGAAATATTTCTGGTCACAGTATACTCAGACTAAATAAAATGTTTAAATAGATGGAAAAAAGTAAGAACTGAATCAATCAGTACATCAGACAGTTAAGATTTAAAATATGCAACTTGACTATAGTGCAGATAATCCCTAATCTATATGCAATTGTTTTTCAGATAGGACACATCTAATCAGAATATATCCCTTGGCTATAGAAGCTCTTCTGCCATATTAGACATGTCTCAAATTTGCTCTACCTTTAACAAACTAAGGAAACTCAAAACCTAATTCAGAACTCCCACCTAGACAGTATTATTTGTAAGATTTCGTGCTCTTTCGATTATTTATAAAAACACTGGTGAAAGCACTATGTCTCTATTTTAATCCATTCATTGTTGTTGTTCAGGTGCCCAGTTGTGTCCAATTCTTTGTGACCCCATGGACTACAGCTCACCAGGCTTTGCTGTCTTTCACCATCTCCCAAAGTTTGCCCAAGTTCATGTTCATTCCATTAGTGATGCCATCCAGCCATCTCCCCTGTTCTTCTGCCTTCAATCTTTCCAGCAACAGGGACTTTTCCAATTAGTCAGTTGTTCACATCAGATGACTTAAATACTGGAGCTTCAGCATCAGTCCTTCCAACATGTATTCAAGGTTTATTTCCCTGAAGACTGACTGGTTTGATCTCCGTGCTGTCCAAGGGACTTTCAGGAGTCTTCTCCAGCACCCCAGTTCGAAGGAATCAATTCTTTGGTGCTCTACCTTCTGTACAGTCCAGCTCTCACAATCATATGTGACCACAGGGAAGACCATAGCCTTGATTATATGGAACTTTGTCAGCAGAGTAATGTCTCTGCTTTTCAGCACATTGTCTAGTTTTGTCATAGCTTTCGTACCAAGAAGCAATTGTCTTCTGATTTCATAGCTGCAGTCATCACCCACAGTGATTTTAGAGCCCAAGAAGAGGAAATCTGTCACTACTTCCACCTTTCCCCCTTCTATTTGCCATGAAGTAAAGGGGCCAGATATCATGATCTTAGCTTTTTTTTTTTTTTTTTAGATTTAAGCTAGTTATTTCACTCTCCTCCTTCGCCCTCATCAAGAGACTCTTTAGTTCCTCTTCACTTTCTGCCATTAGAGTGCTTTCATCCACATGTCTGAGGTTGTTGGTGTTTCTCCCACCTATCTTGATTCCATTTTAACTCATCCAGCCCAGCATTTCTCATGATGTGCTCAGCATATATGTTAAATAAACAGGGTGATAGCAGACAGCCCTTTGTACTCTTTTCTCAGTCATGAACCCACAGTTGTTCCATACAGGGTTCTAACTATTGCTTCTTGACCCACATACAGGTTTCTCAGGAGACAGGTAAAATGGTCTGGCATTCCCATTTCTTTAAGAGCTTTCCACAGTTTGTTATGATCCACACATTCAAAGTCTTTAGTGTAGTCAACAAAACAGAGGTAGATGTTTTTCTGGAATTCCCTTGTGATCCAGCGAATGCTGGTAGTTTGATCTCTGGTTCCTCTTCCTTTTCTAAATCCAGCTTGGAAATCTGGAATTTCTTGGTTCATATAATGCTAAAGCCTAGCATGCAAGATTTTAAGCATGCCCTTCCTAGCGTAAGAGATGAGTTCAATTGTTTAATGGTTAGCACATTCTTTACTACTACCCTTCTTAGGAATTGGGATGAGGATTGGCCTTTTCCAGTCCTGTGGCCACTGCTGGATCTTCCAGATTTGGTGCCATATTGAATGCATCACTTTGATGGCAACACGCTTTAGGGTTCTGAATATACTCCTACTGGAATTCCATCACATTCACTAGCTTTATTAACAGCTGTGCTTCCTAAGGCCCACTTGACTTCACACTACAGAATGTCTGTCTTTAGGTGACTGACCACACCATGGTAGAAATATGGTTCATTAAGACCTTTTTTGTACAGTTCTTCTGTGTATTCTTTCCATCTCTTCATCTCTTCAACATCTACTAGGTCCATTCATATATTGTTTCAAAGTTGCTTTAAATAACTGCATATATGAAATATGTTCTATCTCATACTATTAGCTACTTCTCATTTTTTCAGTTTTTCACTTTCAATTGCTTTTCTAACTACATTAACATTATATTCATATCTGCATAAAATCCTTCTGATTAGTTCCTGAAAAGAGCCCTGTTAATTTTTTTTACTTTATTGGATTATGGTTTACATAAAATATAATATGTTTAATTGTACAGTTCAATACGTTTCACTAAATGTGGTGGTAATCCCTGCCACATGATGAAATATTTCATCACCCAAAATGATCTTTAAGTCCCTTCCCAGTCAATCACCATCCAATACTAGCCCCAGGCAATTGCTGCTTTGCTTTCTATCCCTACAGATTAAATTTGTCTTTTCCAGAGCTCCACATAAATGAAATGATGCATTTTGTGCTCTTTGTGTCTGGATTCTTGAACCTGTTTTTAGGTGGATCCTGTGCCCTGGGATTTCTTTGGAAGGAATGATGCTAAAGCTGAAACTCCAGTACTTTGGCCACCTCATGCAAAGAGTTGACTCATTGGAAAAGACTCTGATGCTAGGAGGGATTGGGGGCAGGAGGAGAAGGGGACGACAGAGGATGAGATGGCTGGATGGCATCACTGACTCGATGGAAGTGAGTCTGAGTGAATTCCGGGAGTTGGTGATGGACAGGGAGGCCTGGTGTGCTGCGATTCATGGAGTCGCAGAGTCGGATACGACTGAGCGACTGAACTGAACTGAACTGAACTGTGCTTGTCTGCTAGTAGTTTCTTTTTATTTCCAAGTGGTGTGTCATTGCATATCACAATTTATTTATTCATCCATCCATTGATGGGCATTGTTAGGATTGTTTTCAATTTGGAGCTATCATGAATAAAACTTCTTTAAATAATAACATGCAAACCTTTATGTGAACATATTTTCATTTCTCTTCCACTTAACAGTATAATTGCTTTATTTTGTGAAATCAAATGCTCAAAATAAAAAAAATAATAAATTTTTCAAAAAAGCTGAAACATTTAAAATTTTAACAAGCAATTCATAAGTTTTAGTTGCTGTATATTCTTACTAACATTATATGTCATTTGTGTTGTGTATTAATTTTGTCATTCTAATGAGTATGTAGGAATTTATATTTCCTTCTATGGATTTATATTTCCTTCAAGCTAATGTTTTTGGGTTTCTTTTCATATGCTTTTGGCATTTGTATATTTTTATATCTGATATGTCTTTTTAATTGTTTTACTCATTTAAAAAATTGAGCTTGTGTAATTATTTGGGAGTTAAAAACATTTAAATATGTACCATATATATGTGACACATATTTTTTCCCAGTCTGTGATTTGCCTTTTTATTTCATAATAGTTTATTTCAAGGAGCAAAGTTTTCAACTTTAGTAAAGATCAGTTTATTATATTTGTCTTTTATGATTAGTTCTATCTGGGCTCTATAGAAGATATATCTGCTTTCCACAGGGACATAAACATTTTCTTCTCCTTAAAAAAAAATGTATTGAAATATGGATGCTTTACAATGTTGCATTAGTTTGTGCTGTCCAGTAAACATTTTATTTTTTTCTTTTCCCCTGAAAAATTTATAATATTAGTTTTTACATTTAGATTCATTATCTGAGTTAATTTTTCTTTTATGCTGCCAGATAAAGTTTGAGATTATTTTTCACACACACACATAAAGATATAGATGTAGATAAATACATAGATACAGCAAGAAAATTCCAGAAAAACATCTACTTCTGCTACATGGATTATACTAAAGCCTTTGACTCTGTAGATCATGACAAACTGTGAAAAATTTTTAAAGAAACAAGAATACCAGACCACTTTACCTGCCTCCTGAGAAACCTGTATGCATGTCAAGAACGACAGTTAGAACCAGATATGGAAAAATGGATTATTCCAAATTGTGAAAGGAGTATGTCAAGGCTGTATACTGTCATTCTGCTTATTTAACTTATATGCAGAATATATCATGTAAAACGCCAAGCTGGAGGAAGCACAGCTGAAATCACGATTGCTGGGAGAAATATCAATAACCTCAGATATGCAGATGACACCACCATTATGGCAGAAAGCAAAGAGGAATTAAAGAGCTTCTTTATGACGCTAAAAGAGGAGGGTGAAAAAGCTGTTTTAAAATTCAACATTCAAAACACTAAGACCATGGCATCTGCTTCCATCATTTCATAGCAAATAAATGGAGAAACAATGGAAACAGACTTCATTTTCTTAGGTTCCAAAATCACTGCAGATGGTGACTGCAGCCATGAAATTAAAGGATATTTGCTCTTTGGAAGAAAAGCTATGACCAACCTAGACAGCATATTAAAAAGCAAAGACATTACTTTGTCAACAAAGGTCCGTCTAGCTAAAGCTATGGTTTTTCCAGTCATCATGTATGGATGTGAGAGCTGGACTATAACGAAGGCTGATGCTTGTGAACTGTGCTGTTGAAGACTCTTGACAGTCCCTTGGACTGTAAGGAGATCAAACCAGTCAATCCCAAAGGAAATCAGTCCTAAATATTCACTGGAGGAAGTGATGCTGAGGTTGAAGCTCCAATACTTTGGCCACTTCAAAGAGCTGACTCAATGGAAGATCATGATGCTGAGAAAGATTGAAGGCAGAAGGTGAAGGTAATGACAGAGGGCTAGAAAGTTGGATGGCATCACCAAGTCATTGGACATGAGTTTGAGGAAGCTCTGGGAGATTATGAAGGACAGGGAAGCCTGACATTCTGCAGTCCATGGGGTCTCAAAGAACTGTACATGACTGAGTGACTGAACAACAACAGTAGTCAATAGTCAAAGCTATGGCTTTTCCAGTAGTCATGTATGAACATGACAGTTGAACCATAAAGAGGGCTGAGTGCTGAAGAATTGATGCTTTCGAATTGTGGTGCTGGAGAAGACTCTTTTAAGAGTCCCTTGGACCACAAGGAGATAGAACCAGTCAGTCCTAAAGGAAATCAGTCCTGAATATTCATTGGAAGGACTGATGTTGAAGCTGAAGCTACAATACTTTGGCTACCTGATGCAAAAAGCTAACTTATTGGGAAAAAACTTGATGCTGGAAAAGATGGAAGGCAAGAGGAGAAGGGGTTGACAGAGGTTATGATGGTTTGATGGCATCACTGACTCAATGGACATGAAACTGAACATAGTCCAGGAGATAGTGAAGGATAGGGAAGCCTGATATACTGCAGTTCATAGAGTTGCAGGAATTTATATATATATATATAAATTCCTGCACTATTTGTTGTAAAGATGCTTTTCCTTAGTGAATCACCTTGGCACTTTAATTGAAAATCAATTGACCATGCATATCATGCATATATGGGTCTGAATTCATATGTACAAGGTAAATTGATAGCTTGACTCTATATTCTGTTCCACTGATAAAGTATGTACTCTTACTTTAGGAATACTTTGTCCTATTTACTATTATAGTAAGTCTTCAAATAAGAAAAAATCTGCAACATTGTTCTTTTTGGTATTGTTTTGACTCTTCTAAATATTTTATTTTCCATATAAATTCTAAAATCAGCTCATCAAATTCTAAAAACTCCTGTAGGGTTTTATTAGGGATTAAGTCCACGAGATCACAAAGATTTGTCCAAGACTGGGCAACTGAGCACTCACTCACTGACTTTGACACATGACTGACTTTGGGAAAGATGCATAAAGATGCCCAATAGTCCATGAAAATGGTATGTCTCTCCATTTGTGTATATGTTTTTAAAGTTTTCTCAGATTTTATAATTATCAGTGTATATGGCTTGCAAATCTTTTGTTGCAGTTATCCTTTTTTTATTTCTTTTTAATATTTTAGGGGCTTCCCTGGTAGCTCAGCTGGTAAAGAATCTGTCTGCAATGCAGGAGACCCTGGTTTGATTCCTGGGTCATGAAGATTTGCTGGAGAAGGGATAGGCTACCCACTCCAGTATTCTTGGGCTTCCCTGGTGGTGCATCAGTGAACACGGCTTGAAAAATTTTGTAACATTTATCGTTAAAGTTTTTCATTTTTATTTTAATATTTTAAGTTTCACTAACTCATTGATATTGCAATGCAGTTGATTTTTATATGCTGAGATTTTAAAGTTTCCTCTGCTACTATATAGCAGGTAATTCCATATTCTGTTGTTACTTCATAGAATAATTGGAATCCCATAGTCATCTGTTGTTTTTTTTCCTTTTAATTGTTAATATTAAATGTATACAATATAATCTAAGATTGTGTTACTTAAAATAATAGGCTTCTAATCCAAGAATAAGAGATAATTTTTTCAAGCTTTTTAAAATATTTTCAGTAGAATTTTAAAATATGGTTAATAATTTTTGCACTTTGCACTATTAATTTGATATTCATTACACTGCTATGTAATTAACTATTTGGATGACATGTGGTACTATTTTTAATATTCTTCATTTAAAGCTTACACTTTTTGAGTTTTATGTTAACAATAAGGAATGAATATATATCAAGATCAGTTTTGCTTTGTTTTGGAGGAGAAGTGGCTCCTTTATTGACTAACTCTGTCCTTCTTTACTTTGTATTGATTTAAGGAATTTTTAAATTACACATACCAATAGATTATTGAGCATCCATATCTTGTGTGCTAATTGAAACAATTATATTTCATTTCAAAATCATGAAATTTTCCTGAGAATTTTAAAATTTTGTATAGAATTGATTAAAATATTTTCCATATTGAACATATATTTTCTTATACTGTTGTTGTTTGGTTGCTAAGTCATGTCTGAATCTTTGCAACCCCATGAACTGCAGTACTTCAGACTTCCCTGTCCTTCACTATCTCCCGAATATTGCTCAGATTCATGTCCATTGAGTCAGTGATGCTATCTAATCATATCATTCTCTGCTACCTCCTTCTCCTATTGCCTTCCATCTTTCCCAGCATCAGGGTCTTTTCCGATGAGTTGAATCATCGAATTAGGGGCCTAAGTATTGGAACTTCAGCATCAGATCTTCCAATGAATATGCAAGGTTGATTTCCTTTAGGATTGACTGGTTGGATCTAATGGCAGTTCAAGGGACTCTCAAGAGTCTTCTCCAGCACCACAATTTGAAAGCCTCAATTCTTCAGTGCTCAGCCTTCTTTATGGCCCAACTTTCACATCCATGCATGACTACTGGAAAAACCATACCTTTGACTAAACGGACCTTTGTTGGTTAAGTAATGTCTCTGTTAAATGGCTATGCTGTTTAGGTTTGTCATAGCTTTTCCCCCCAAGGAGCCACCGTCTTTTAATTTCATGGCTACAGTCATCTTCCACAGTGATTTTTGAGCCCAAGAAAAGAAACTGCCACTGTTTCCACTTTTCCCCCTTCTATTTGCTGTGAAATGATGGGAGCAGTTGCCATGATCTTAGTTTTCCAAATATTGAGTTTTAAGCCAGCTTTTTCACTTTCCTCTTTCACCCTCATCAGGAGACAATTTAGTCCCTCTTCACTCTCTGCCATTAGAGTGGTATCATCAGAATTTCTGAGATTGTTGATATTTCCTCAGCAATCTGGATTCCAGCTTGTGATTCATCCAGCCTGGCATTTCACATGATGTATTCTACATGTTAGTTAAATAACCAGGGTGACAATATACAGTCTTGTTATACTTCTTTCCTAATTTGGAACCAGTCAGTTGTTCCATGACTGGTTCTCACCCTTGCTTCTTGACCTGCATAGGTTTCTCAGGAGACAAGTAAGATGGTCTGGTATTTTCATCTCTTGAAGAATTTTGCTGTCATCCACACAGTCAGATGTTTTAGTGGTCAATGAAGCAAAGGCAAAAAAAAAAAAAAAAAATCTGGAATTCTCTTGCTTTCTCTATGATCCAGTGAATGTTGGCAATTTGATTTTTGGTTCCTCTGCCTTTTGTAAATCCAGCTTGTCTGAAAGTTCTTGGTTCACATACTACTGAAGCCTTGCTTGAAGGATTTTGAGTGTTACCTTCCTAACATGAAAAATGATTTTTCTTTGGATGGTTTTAGTCAGCTGCTCCTGTGCAATGGTGTGAACCTCTGTCCAAAGTTCTTCGGGCACTCTACCTACCAGATCTAACTCCTTAAAGCTGTTTGTCACCTCCATTGTATACTCTTAAGGGATTTGATTTAGATCACACCACAATGACCTAGATTTTTTTTTTTTTTTTTTTACTTTCTACATTTTAAGCTTGTGTTTTGCAATAAGGAGTTCAAAATCTAAACCACAATAAGCCCCAGCCCTAGGTCTTGTTTTTTGTCTGTTTGTTTGTTTTTTCTTATATATCTGTGGTTATTTTTCTATTAACATATCTGATAATGTGCATTCTTTTTTCCCCTTTTCTTAATTGGATTTACCCATTTCATATCTTATGATTTAATTTTTATAACTTTAAAATTTCTTTACTAGTAATTCATGTCTATTTCATTAATTTCTAATTTTGTTTCTTTTCTTCTTATGTTCATTCTTTTATTCTCCTTGTTATCCTTCTGAGTTTACAGCCCAATCAATTTGTTTTCATTAATTATTTTATTGATAACTTCATTTAAGGTTATTTATGTTTTCTGAGAAAATATTTAAGTTTCTAATTATACCCCATCTTTAGTACCAGTCCTTTGTGCCTGCAATTAATTATTCCCCTCTCCCCTTCACACCCACCTCTAGTTCAGTACACTTGCTGATCAAGAAATTTGGCAATAGCAACACCACCTATCAAGAAACATAAGAATCACTAAACTGGTTGCACTGGGATCTTATATACACTAGTTTTGAATACAGTTAATGCATAACTCATTTCACAAATTGGATGATGTGATGAGATAGTGGCGAGAATGCATAGAACTCACCTTCTCTAGTGTTTTATAAGTTAAAAATAAAATGAGTAAAAATAATTTAGAGCGTTCTCTGGTAGCCTAGTGGTTAGGAATTTTAGCTTTCACTGCCAAGGTCCAGAGTTTAATCTATGGTCAAGGAACTTGGATCCTACAAGCCATGCAGTGTGGCCAAAAAGAAAGAAAGAAAGAAGTTAATTTCTCATGTTTGATAAATTCAAAATGACAAAGCTGAGAGAGTTTAGATATATTTTGATGGGCATTAACCTTTAGAATTCAACCTCAGTATTTACCAATTTTATGTAAATGATGCTTTTATTTCCCATCTTGGAAATTTACAGCCCAGTATGACTCTTTATATTCTTATGTTGATGAATGCTTCAGGTATGAGCCATCTCTTCTACTGAACCATGAATAGTTGGAATACTTTAATTTGAAAAATCACACAATAAGATTGTAACACGTTGAAAACTAGTATGGAAATAATGATAGAATATATTTCTGAAAGAGGAAGAATGGCTTAGGGTACGGAAACAGAATTCTAGAGACTTAAGAGAGCTGCTAGTGAAAGCAGGAAAACAACAACAAAATCCCCAAATAAGTGTAAAAAAAAAAAAAAAAAGAAAAGAAAGATGCCATTATTCATGTTAGCAACAAACAAAACATGAATTCATGTCTACTTGATTTTTAAACTCTCCTGGAGATAATTAACAAATATATCTCTCTATAGCAACATTCTTTTTATTCCCAGACCAGCAGGTAACTCCATTTCCCAAGATATAGATCTAATTCCTTCTGCATGGCAAAAGAGCTCATGGGAAAAGAATGCACCTCAATCTCTCTTTTTCAATTACATCTGCCTACTCCCAGCAGGCTTCACCCAAACAAGTCCAAGGATTCTAAACAAGATGTTTTCCTCTTGAACATGCCCAACTTGGCTCAGCCTCCCTGCAGTACAGTTCCAATATGATTCAATATGATTCTGGAATCAAATCAACTGATTTGTGTTTCCGTATTCTCATCTATTATAAGTAAGTTTCCAACCTCACAAGGCAAATTTCTGATGTACCTATGTACAATAAAAAGCACAATAGATGAGAGATTCCTGTACACATTAAATTCATCCACTAAACTGAAATAACAGAAAATTGAGACAGTGTAAGATAGAATCATCTATAACTTGTATATATTAGTAAAATAAAATTGTACCTCATTATCCCAGACTAAGTAGGATGAAAGTTTATATTGATAATCTGTAAGTGCAGAATTATTTAAAAATGATATAAAATAGTGGCCTACTAATAACTGTTTTTTAAATAATTCATAACAGTAAATTAAAATTCTTTCCTCTTTATGCCTTTAGTAGCTCATAGGATTACTCATGGGGGTTTGCCTGATGGTTCAGTGGTAAAGAATTGGCCTGAAATTCAGGAGACCCTGGGGATACAAATTCCATCCCTGGTTTGGGAAGATGCCCTAAAGGAGGGCAAGGCAACCTATTCCAGGATTCTTGCCTGGAGAATCCCATGGACAGAGGAGCCTAGCAGGCTACAGTCCATTGGGTTGCAAACAGCCAAACATGACTGAAGTGACTGAACATACACACAGGATTATTCATAGACACAGCAAAAAGGTCTAACTTAGGTCACATGGTCCCACTATATGGTCCCAAGTACCAAAGTATGCTGGATCACTGATCCATACCTCACACAATGTGAGTCAATTGCTAATGACTTTATTATTATAACCAATAAGCCAATAGATGTATCAGATTGCAGGGTTACCAGTACAGTCAAATCAAATGAAAAGAGTATCTTTGGGATCCAACAGGCCATATCAGTGTTTCCCATTTTCTCCTTGACTGCTGTGGCTGCTGCTGCTGCTAAGTCGCTTCAGTTGTGTCCGACTGTGCGACCCCATAGACGTCAGCCCACCAGGCTCCCCCACCCCTGGGATTCTCCAGGCAAGAACAATGGAGTGGGTTGCCATTTCCTTCTCCAATGCACGAAAGTGGAAAGTGAAAATTGAAAGTGAAGTTGCTCAGTCGTGTCCGACTCTTCAAGACCCCATGGACTGCAGCCTACCAGGCTCCTCCATCCATGGGATTTTCCAGGCAAGAGTACTGGAGTGGGGTGCCATTGCCTTCTCCGTTTCCTTGACTAAAATACTATAAAAATATATGCAGCAAAATACCATGACACAAATGTAATATTTTGTTAAATTATTGGCAACATATCAAGGATGCATTTTCCTTTTGCAATGTGTATGTTACCACTGTAATTATAATTAAATATATATTTCATTTATAGCTATACATATAACATGTTGGTTATTCATCTGTCAATGAATCTTTAGGTTATTTCTGTGTCTTGGCTACTGTGAATAATTCTGCAGTGAACATGAGGGTGCAGATGTCTTACTGATGTAATGAGTTTATTTCCTTCAGATGTATACCCATAAGTAGAACCATGAGCCATACACTAATTTCACTTTTAACTCATAGGAATCCATATACTATTTTCCATAGTAACCAGAACAATTTACATTCCCATCAGTGGTGTAAAAGGATTCACTTTCCTTTACATCCTCACCAGCAATTTTTTTTTCTTCTTTTTTTAACACTATAAGCATTGCAATAGGTGTGAAGTTATATTTCATTGTGGTTGTGATTTGCATCTCACTGATGATTAGTAATGTTGAACATCTTTTCATATATTTGTTATCCATTTGCATATGTCTTTTAGAAAAATGTTTATTCAGGTTCTCTTCCTATTTTTACATCAGATTATAGATTAATTATTGCTATTGATTTCTGGCTTCCCTGGTGGCTTCAGTGATAAAATATCTGCCTGCAATGCAAGAGACAAGGGTTTGATCCCTGAGTTGGTAGGGTCCTCTGGAGGAGGGCATCACAACCCATTCCAGTGTTCTTGCTGGGAGAATTTCGTAGGTCTTAGCTTTTGTTCTATTAATGTAATATATTACATTGATTATTATTCCCTTTTTTTTTTTTTGCATATGTTGAACCATCCTTGCATTCCAGGGATAAATTTCACTTGATCATGGTATATAATTCTTTTAAAGTGTTGTTGAATTCAGTTTCATCAGTATATTTTTTAGAATTTTTACAACTATATTTATCAGGATTATTGTCTGATAGTTTTCTTTTCTTGTATTGTCTTATTCTGTCTTGTTATGTTCAGAGTAATTCCTTGCAAAATGAGTATGGGAGTGCTCCATCTTCTTCAAGCTTCTGGAAGTATTTGAAAAGGATTGATATTAGTTCTTTTTACAATGCTTAGTAGAATTCACCAATGAAACCAATCTGGTTCTGGACTTTTTTTTTTTGCTACATTCTTGATTATTTATTTAGTCCCTTTACTCATTATTGGTCTGTACAGATTTTCCATTTCTTCATGATTCAGATTAGGTAATTACTGTTTCTAGAAATCTGTTCATTTATTCTAGGTTATGCAATGATGATAGTTTCAACAATCTTCTATATTTCTGTGGTGTCAGTTTTAATGTCTCCTCTTTCATTTCTGATTTTTTATTTTTTTTGAATCATGTCTTTATTTCTTATTATAATTAAAGGCTTGTCAATTTCATTTTTCTTTTCCAGCTTAATTTTATTGGTCTTTTCTATTATTTTTCTGGTCTTTTTCTCTTTTTTTAATTTAAATTTCTGATCTAATCTATCTTATTTCATTCTTTCTGCTTTCTTTGGTCATAATTTATTCTCTTTTTTTTTTTTTTTTCCAGTTCCTTGATATATAAAGCTAGTTTGGCTATTTGAACTCTTTCTTTTTTTTTTTTTTTTAAACTTTTTATTATTATTTTTTTAATTTTATTTTTAACCTTTACAATATTGTATTAGTTTTGCCAAATATCGAAATGAATCCACCACAGGTAAACCTGTGTTCCCCATCCTGAACCCTCCTCCCTCCTCCCTCCCCATACCCTCCCTCTGGGTCATCCCAGTGCACCAGCCCCAAGCATCCAGTATCATGCATCGAACTTGGACTGGCGACTCGTTTCATGCATGATATTATACATGTTTCAATGACAGTCTCCCAAATCTTCCCACCCTCTCCCTCTCCCACAGAGTCCATAAGACTGATCCATACATCAGTGTCTCTTTTGCTGTCTCGTACACAGGGTTATTGTTACCATCTTTCTAAATTCCATATATATGCGTTAGTATACTGTATTGGTGTTTTTCTTTCTGGCTTACTTCACTCTGTATAACAGGCTCCAGTTTCATCCACCTCATTAGAACTGATTCAAATGTATTCTTTTTAATGGCTGAGTAATACTCCATTGTGTATATATACCACAGCTTTCTTATCCATTCATCTGTGGATGGACATCTAGGTTGCTTTGATGTCCTGGCTATTATAAACAGTGCTGCGATGAACATTGGGGTACACGTGTCTCTTTCCCTTCTGGTTTCCTCAGTGCGTATGCCTAGCAGTGGGATTGCTGTGTCAGTATTTGTTATCAATTTTGTACCTGTATTTTCTTTATAATTTATGCGACTTTGTTTGTTTGTTTTTCTCTCTCTTTCTTTTTTCTTAATATAAGTATTTATAACTACAAAATTCCCCCTTAGAATTACTTATACTGCTTCCCATAAGTTTTGGACATTTTGTCTACATTTTTGTTTATCTCAAGATAATTTTTTTTAAATTCCCCTTTGATTTCTTCTTTGACCCATTGGCTGTTCAGGAATATGATATTTAATTTTCACATATTAGTAATTTTTAAAAATCCACCCTTTTATTGATTTCTAGATAGCTCTTTGATATGGCCACTGTTAACCTTGTCATTCAAATCACAACTAAATATTCTGGTTGGGACAGGAAAGAAATGGGTCTCCTTGTATCCTACATAGCTGGGGAAACTCTTTCAGACACTTTCATCTTTCCTTGCAGAAGAAATTGCAGGGGTTTGTAAAACAAGGTATCTCTTGGTACTGAACTGGACCTCCTTAAGTGGAAATTATGAAGGAAAGTGAAAATATTCTTCTTATTCTAATCAATGCATCTAATCTCAATTTTTTTAGTATTTTATTTTCTTTCTCTCTCTTTCTTTCTCCTCATCTATGTGCTAAGTGTCTCTTAGAAATCCTGAAATTCAACAAAGACACCCTTGTAAAAAGATTATCAAAATCAGTGTTCTTTACAGAAAAGCTGTCAGGAAGTTCTTATTGCCATGATAATGGCATTACTCTCTCACATGTAATGTTTATTCATGGAAAGTAGAAATATAGGGGTAAGAAAACATATAGCTTACTACTATGCTACTTTAATACTGATGGGGCTTCCCCTGTCGCTAAGTTGGCAAAGAATCTGTCTGCAATGCAGGAGACCTGGGTTCAATCCTAGGGTTGGGAAGATCATTTGAAAAGGAAATGGCAACCCACTCCAGTATTCTTGCCTGGAGAATCCCATGGGCAGAGGAGCCTGGCAGGCTACATTCCATGAGGTCTCAAGAGTCAGACCCAACTTAGTGACTAAATTACCACCACCACCAATACTGGTAGGACTGTGTGTGGTATTTTGCTGAAAGATCTTTCTTACATAAACTCTATCATTGACATGACTTTATATTATAAACTTCTCTTTGGAACTTGGAGTAAGTTTGCTATCAAAATATACCTACCACAGTGGTGCAGGGGTAAAGAACTGCCTACCAATGCAGGAGACAAAAGAGAAGCAGGTTTGATTTCTGTGTCCAGAGGATTCCCTGGAGGAGGAAATGGAAACCCAGTCTAGTATTATTGTCTGGAAAATTCCATGGACAAAGGAGTTTAATGGATTACAGTCTATGGGACTGCAAAGAGTTTGGGATGACTGAGCAAAGTTCTGGCAAATTTGATGTCAAAGTAACACACAGAAATGATGAGCAAAAATTCAAGTCACTCTATCTTTACCAAAATTTTGTTGTTGATGTTCAGTTCCTCAGTCGTGTCTGACTCTTTCGATCACATGGACTGCACATGGCCAGGCTTCACTATAATTCACTATCTCCAAGACTTTGCTCAAATTCATGTCCAGTGAGTTGGTGATGTCATCTAAACAACTCATCCTCTGTTATCCTTTTTTCCTTCTGTCTTCAATTTTTCCCAGCATCAGGGTCTTTTCCAATGAATCATCTCTTCCATTCAGGTGGCCAAAGTATTGGACCTTCAGCTTGAACATCAGTATTTCCAATGAATATTCAGAACTGACTTCCTTCAGGAATGACTGGTTTGATCTCCCAGCATTACAAGGGATTTTAAAGAGTTTTCTCCAACACCACAGGTCAAAACCACAGGTGTCTCCAACACCATCAGTTCTACAGCACTCAACTTTCTTTATAGTACAACTCTCACATTGATACATGACTACTGGAAAAACCATATCTTTGACTAGATGGACTTTTGTTGGAAAAGTAATGTCTCTGATTTTTAATATGCTGTCTCAGTCTGCCATAGCTTTTCTTCCAAGGAGCAAGGGTCTTTTAGTTGCATGGCTGCAGTCACCATCTGCAGTGATTTTGGAGCCCAAGAAAATAAAGACTGTCACTGTTTCCATTGTTTCCCAATCTATTTGCCATGAAGTCATGGGACCAGATACCATGATCTTTGTTTTCTTGCCTGTTGAGTTTTAAGCCAGCTTTTTCACTCTCCTCTTTCACTTCATCAAGAGGCTCTTTATTTCCTCTTCGCTTTGTGCCATTAGGTGGTGTCATCTGCGTAAATACGCAGGTTATCGATATTTCTCCCAGCAATCTTGATTCCAGCTTGTGCTTCATCCAGTCCAGCATTTCACATGATGTACTCGTCTTATAAGTTAAATAAACAGAGTGGCATTATACAGACTTATTGTACTCATTTCCCAATTTTGAATTAGTCCATTGATCCATGTCCATTTCTAATTGTTGCTTCTTGATGTACATACATATTTCTCAGGACACAGATAAAGTGGTCTGGTATTCTCATCCCTTGAAGAATTTTCCAGTTGTTGTGATACACACATTCAAAGACTTTAATGTACTGAATGAAGGAAATGTAGAGGTTTTGCTGGAATGCTCTTGCTTTTTCTATGATACAATGGATATTGGCAATTTGACCTGTGATTCCTCTGTCTTTTCTAAATCCAATTGAATATCTGGAAATTCTTGATTTTGCAGTAATTTTGAAGCCTAGCTTGGAAAATTTTGAACACTAATTTGCTAGCATGTGAAATTAATGTAATTGTGCGGGAGTTTGAACATTCTTTGGCATTGCCTTTCTTTGGGATTGGAATGAAAACTGATCTTTTCCAGTCCTGTGGCCACTGCTGAATTTTCCAAATTTGCTGGCATATTGAGTGTACCATGTTCATAGCATCATCTTTTAGGATTTGAAATAGCTCAGCTAG
Organism: Bos taurus; assembly: GCF_002263795.3. Taxonomy (NCBI): domain Eukaryota; kingdom Metazoa; phylum Chordata; class Mammalia; order Artiodactyla; family Bovidae; genus Bos; species Bos taurus. Next base: position 16,314,945 of record NC_037351.1, on the reverse strand, counting down.
AATTTCATCACCTTGACTGGTTTTGTTCCTAGTGATGCTTCGTAGGGCCCACTTAACTTTGCATTCCAGGATGTCTGGCTCTAGTTGAATGATCACACCATCTAGGTTATCTGGGTTATGAAGACCTTTTTTGGATAGTTCTTCTGTATATTCTAGCCACCTTTTTCTTAATATCTTCTGCTTCTGTTAGGTCCATACCATTCCTGTCTTTTATTGTGCCCATCTTGGTATGAAATATTCCCTTATTATCTCTAATTTTCTTGAAGATATCTCTAGTCTTTCCCATTCTATTGTTTTTCTCTAGTTCTTTCCACTGTTCACTTAGGAAGGCTTTCTAATCTCTCTTTGCTCTTCTTTGGAACTGTGTATTCAGATGAATATATCTTTCATTTTCTCCTTTGCCTTTAGCTCCTCTTCTTTTCTAAGCTATTTTTAAGGCCTCCTCAGTCAATCACTTTGCCTTTTGGCATTTCTTTTTCCTGGTGATGGTTTTAGTCATTGCCTCCTGTACAATGTTATGGACCTCCATCCACAATTCTTCAGGCACTCTGTCTATCCGATATAATCCCTTGAATATATTTGTCACTTCCTCTGTATAATCATAAGTTATATGATTTAGGTCATACCTGAATGACCTAGTGGTTTTCCTTATTTTATTCAATTTATGTCTGAATTTTGCAATAAGGAGTAAGTGATCTGAGGATTAGTCAGTTCTCAGCCTTGTTTTTGCTGACTGTATAGAGTTTCTCCATCTTCAACTCAAAGAATATAATCAATCTGATTTCAGTATTGACCATTTGGTGATGTCCATGTGTAGAGTTGTTTCTTGTTTTGTTGGAAAAGGGTGTTTACTGTGACCAGTGCGTTCTCTTGGTAAAACTCTGTTAACCTTTACTCTGCTTCATTTTGTACCTCAAAGCCAAACTTGACTGTTACTCCCTGTATCTCTTGACTTCCTACATTTGCATTCCATTTCCTACGGGGAGGGAGGTGGGAGGGGTTTCAGGATGGTGAACACGTGTACGCCAGTGGTGGATTCATGTTGATGTGTGGCAGAACCAATACAATGTTGTAAAGTAATTAGCCCCCATTTAAAATAAATAAATTTAAAGTAAAAAATAAAATAAAATAAAGAAAAGGACACATTTTTTTTTGTTGTTAGCTCTAAAAGTAATTAGCCCCCATTTAAAATAAATAAATTTAAAGTAAAAAATAAAATAAAGAAAAGGACACATTTTTTTGTTGTTAGCTCTAAAAGATCTAAATCAAATCCCTTGCCATTATACAGTGGAAGTGACAAACGGATTCAAAGAATTAGATCTGATAGACAGACTGCCTGAAGAACTATGGATGGAGGTTGTGACATTATACGGGAGGCAGTGACAAAGACCATCCCCAAGAAAAAGAAATACAAAAAGGCAAAATGGTTATCTGAAGAGGCCTTAAAAAGAGCTGTGAAAAGAAGAAAAGTGAAAAGCAAAGGAGAAAAGGAAAGATATACCCATTGGAATGCAGAGTCCCAAAGAATAGCAAGGAGAGATAAGAAAGCGTTCCTCAATGATCAATGCAAAGAAATAGAGGAAAACAATAGAATGGGAAAACTAGAGATCCCTTCAAGAAAATTTGAGATACCAAGGGATTATTTCATGCAAAGATGGGCACAATCAAAGATAGGAACGGTATGGATCTGACAGAAGCAGAAGATATTAACAAGAGGTGGCAAGAATACACAGAAGAACTATCCAAAAAAAAAAAAAAATCTTCATGACCCAGATAATCATGACCGTGTGATCACTCACCTAGAGCCACACATCCAGGAATGTGAAGTCAAGTGGGCCTTAGGAAGCACCACTACTAACAAAACTAGTGGAGGTGATCGAATTCCAGTTGAGCTATTTCAAATACTAAAAGATGATGCTGTGAAAGTGTTGCACTCAATATGGCAGTAAATTTGGAAAGCTCAGCAATGCCCATAGAACTGGAAAAGGTCAGTTTTCATTCCAATCCAAAGAAAGCAATCCCAAAGAATGCTCATCTCACATGCCTGCAAAATAATGCTCAAAATTCTCCAAGCTAGGTTTCAACAGTGTCTAAACTGTGAACCACCAGATGTTCAAGCTGGATTTAGAAAAGTCAGTGGAATCAGTCATCAAATTGCCAACATCTGTTGGATCATCGAAAAAGCAAGAAATTTCCAGAAAAACATCTCCTTCTGCTTTATTGACTATGTCAAAGTCTTTGTGTGGATCACAAAAAACTGTGAAAAATTCTTAAAGAGATGGGAATACCAGACCATCTGACCTGCCTTCTGAGAATTCTGTACGCAGGTCAAGAAGCAACAGTTAGAACTGGACATGGAACAACAGACTGGTGGCAAATTGGGAAAGGAGTATGTCAAGCCTGTATATTGTCACTCTGCTTATTTAACTTATATTCAGAGTGCACCATGAGAAATTCTGGACTGGGTGAAGCACAAGCTGGAATCAAGATTGCCGGGAAGAATATCAATAACTTCAGATATGTAGGTGACACCATGCTTATTGCAGAAAGTGAAGAACTAAAGAGCCTCTTGATGAAAATGAATGAGGAGAGTGAAAAAATTGGCTTAAAACTCAACATTCTGAAAAGTTGTGGCATCTGGTCTCCTCACTTCATGGCAAGTAGATGTGAAAACAATGGAAACAGTGAGTCTTTATTTTCTTGGGCTCCAAAATCACTGCAGATTGGGACTGCAGCCATGCAACTAAAGACCCCTGCTCCTTAGAAGAAAAGCTATGAGCAACCTAGGCAGCATATTAAAAAGCAGAGACATTACTTTGGTAACAAATGTCTGTGTCTTCAAAGCTATGGCTATCTAGTCATGTATGGATGTGAGAGTTGGGCATTAAAGACAGCTGAGCACTGAAGAATTGATGCTTTTGAACTGTGGTGTTGGATAACACTCTTGAGACTCCCTTGGACAGCAAGATAAAACCAGTCCATCCTGAAGGAAATCAGTCTTGAATATTCATTGGACAGACTTATGCTGAAGCTGAAACTCTAATACTTTGGCCAACTGATGTTAAGAAATGATTCATTTGAAAAGACCCGGATTCTGGGAAAGATTGAGGCAGTAGGAGAAGAGGACAACAGAGAAGGAGATGGTTGGATGGCATCACCAAGTCAAATGGACATGAGTTTGAGTAAACTCCAGGAGTTGGTGATGGACAGGGAAACTTTCAGTGCTGTAGTCCATGGGTTCACAAAGAGTCGGACTTGACTGAGAAACTGAACAGAACTGAACTGGAGAATCTTGTAGGTCTTCATAAAACTGTTCAACTTCAGCGTCTTTGGCATTAGTGGTTGGGGCACAGACTTGGATTACTATGATGTTGAATGGTTTGACTTGCAAACGAATAGAGATCATTTTGCTGTTTTTGAGATCATATCCAAGTACTGCGTTTGGACTCTTTTGTTGACTATAAGGGCTACTCCATTTATTCTATCGGATTCTTGTCCTCAGTAGTTGATATAATGGTCATGTGAATTAAGTTCACTGATTTCAGCCCATTCTAGTTCACTGATTCCTAAAATGTCAATATTCACTCTTACCATCTTCTGTTTGACCACTTCCAATTTACCTTGATTCTTGGACCTAACATTCCAAGTTCCTATGCAATATTGTTCTTTACAGCATTGGACTTTGTTTCCACCTCCAGACATATCCACAACTGGGCTTGCTTCCACTGTGGCTCAGCCTGTTTATTCCTTCTGGAGCTATTTCTCAGCTCTTCTCCATTAGCATATTGGTCATGTACCAACCTGGGGAGTTCATCTTTCAGTGCCGTATATTCTTGTCTTTTCATGCAGCTCATGGGGTTATCAAGGCAAGAGTCCTGAAGTGGTCTGCCATTCCCTTCACTCGTGGACCACATATTGTCAGAACTTTCCACCAGGCCCAGTCCTTCTTGAGTGGCCCGCCACAGCATGACTGATATTTTCATTGAGTTTGAAATGGCTATGATCAGTTTGGTTAATTTTCTATGATTGTAGTTTGCATTCTGTCTGCCCTCTGATGGATACCAATAAGAGGCTTGTGGAAACTTTCTGATGGTAGGGACTGGCTGTGGGGAAAACTGCATCTTGCTTTGGTGGGTGAGGCCATGCTTAGTAAGTCTTTAATCCAATTTTCTACTGATGTGTGGGGCTGTGCTCCCTCCTGTAGTTTGGCCTGAGGCCAAACTATGGTAGTGATAATAGCTGTAATGTCAACCTCCTTCAGAAGGACTTATGCTAGTACACCGAGCCTCTCAGGATGGTTGTGGTCAGACCCCGCAGCAAGCCACTGACAACTCACGCCTGCACCATAGACTCTAGGACACCCACAGGCAAGCCTGGCTCAGTCTCTTGTAGGGTCAGTGCTTCTTTCTCCTGTGTTCTGGTGCACACAGTTTTGTTTTGCCCTCCAAGAAAATGTGGGTTTTATTTTTCCAGTAAAGTGAAATCTAATTATGATCTTTTACTATAAATCAATAACTGAAAAAAATTACTCTCTAAAGGCAGACATTTAGTTTTTATTATGAGAAGATTGTGGAAAGATGCCTTTCCAACCTTCTCAATAGTTCTCTGATTATCTGTTATTGGAGGCATTTTATATTTGTGGATGCTGTTGGCATGTAATTGATTTAAATAATTTTTTTTTTTAATTTGAAAATTGAAGGATATTTCTTAAGCTCATTTTTTTCTTTAGTTTCTTGCTATCTATATTGATAGAGCATCTGTTAGATAGTTCTGGAGATATGAGTAACCCCTGATTATTTTAAATATAATTTACAAATGACTTTACCTCAAATATGTACAAAGTTCACTGTTACCAGAACATCTAGTATTTCCTTTCAGTTGCATAAAAGTATATATATATATTTAAAGCTGGTTCACATTTTTATTTTAACTGGTCAAAACTGTTGAGAAAACTTTGAATCTTCCTGTCCACTGAAACTCTTTCAGATGGCTTATTAAATGACACATTAATTATTTTTAAGTTAGTCAACAGATTTCTTTCACTGATCTCTGTTTTCAACAGAGACATGTAATACTGTGGGGAAAAGGAAATTCGATTGTATACATGTTCTGTTTGCCATTTTCATCCAATTGTGGCTATTTATTTTAAAGAAGCTAGATCAACTTCATGTACTTGGATCAAGTATATGAACTTATATGAAATACTCATTTTTTAAATAACTGGTGAGATTTTATAAAGCCTGTTCTTTCAAGTCAGCAACTAAGTTGTGCCGTTATAGTTTTGAATCATATATACAAGCAGCTTGGTGATAATTTGGACACAGCTGTTTATATATCTGTACTATTCCAATAATAATTTTAATTTAAAGTGTGAAAAACAAAGTATTGTAGTTTAGAAAGACCTTTTTTAACAATTTTGTTTTACCATTCTAAAATATACTATCTTTTTTTTTTTTAGTTGAGAAAATTAAGATAAATCAATGAGTCAAAGATAGTAAAAATAATAGCTCATCTGTAACAAGAATTTATGTTTACCTTGTTCAGTCTTTATATCCTTTTCTGTCAATTATATTCAATTCAACATGACACAATATGTTTTCTTCCAATATTTTCTACTTCCCTTTACTAACTCATAAATAATACATATAGATTTATATTTCTAATTGTAAACTGTTTTTGCATTCCTCATGGTGCCTAGCGTAGAGCTTACTAAGCTGTATGCTATTATGTATTTGTCACATGAAAATTCTCTTTAAAACCTTATTAGTGTTGGAGAACTGTGTGCAATCTCATAAGAATTCATGCTTCATATTTTTTCTGCTTGTTTTCAAGACACAATGATTGAGATTATACTCACTGTTTACGTCTAAGGAGCCAGCCATTGCCTCCTTACCATTTAACTTTACTTTTTCCTCTTAATGATAATTCATAATTTTATGAATTCTATGTAACTAGCAGCCTACATGGATATCTGAAAAATTTTATACAGCTGTATTGTAATGTCCCAGAGACTTTATCTTGACATTTGATTTTCTTCTAGAACAACCAGTGTTACTTTCATTACAAATCTTATGAGTTTTATAGCTTTCATTACAATGTGAATTCACAGAAATTTGAGGACGAGAAAGTAAAATCATTAGTTATATCTTCAGGGGATAACTATGGTCATACCTAGGAAACTATGATAACCTACAAAAACCTTGTAAAGTTGTCATAAAATGATACCTAGGACACTTTAAATGACTTATGAAAAAGAAATTCTGCCAAGCAGCAATACCTTTGGTAACTTAGGGTATAAAACACACTGTGTTTAGGGAAGAAACGCTTAAATGATGGCACAGACATAAAGTGTAGTGTTTCCTGCTAAACTGGAGTAGCACCATTAAAAGCTACCATAAAAAGGGTAGACTAAGCATGATGGTAGAGGATACTTCCTCAGCCCCTTGGAAAAAAAAAGTTCATTTTCTGTGCTTTTTATAAATAGAGTGATATTGAAACAAAAAAGTCTCCATTTTATCTTTTTAGTCTCTACAACACAATCTGTAATTCACGTCCTGATGATTTTTCTATATTTAATTATTGTCTTTCTAAACCTTTAGCTGTCCCCTTGCCAAAATTCTCCTTCTTCCATCACCTACACATATAAAAGTGCCTCACAGTTGGGTGAGTGTGGGTATCTCGTTGTTTTTAGAGCTCTGCCACTGTCCACAAGGAAAGTAATCCTCAGCCACATGGTCTCTTCCTCAGCAGAAACCACAGCTTCCCATCCTTCCATTCTATAGCTCACCATGAATAATTTAGGTCTTCCCTCTCTTCATCTGATATACCTCATTTTCCCTGTTGCATTGAGGACTTTTTGTTTTTCTATTCTGTTCCTGCCACACACACTCTTTTCCCCCAAGATTATCTGGATCATCTTTTATCTGTCTTAAAAACCTACTGAAAATGGTGAGTCATATTGATTGAAACATCAAAATACGTACACAGTGTAAACTTTGGGTGATATGGCATAATGCTAAAAATTTGGCGAATTTAAGTGTGTACAAAATATAAGATTTTGAGTAATTGATATCTTCTTTAAGGCTTCATTTTGTCCTCTTTGAAAAGAGAAAAATTCCAGGGACCTAGTATGAACACCAATTGAAATAATATTAAGGATGAGTGGCCTATGTGTTAGGGGTCACAGACAGTTTCAGGGTGCAGTAGATCATGGAGTGGGGAATTGAATATTGAGAATAATATGAAGAACACCTGATCAAACTCTTTTAAAAGACTTTTGTTAGATGAGAGTGTCTTTTTCAATTGAGATATTATTTTCCACCTCCAAAAAGTGAGGAATTTTACAGTCTGTTTTAATATTAAGTATTGTCTCCTAGACCATAGGTGAGGAAGAGTGGGAAGAAAAAGACGAATAGAAAGGAGGAAGTTTACTTGTTTAAATCTCTCTCTTTCTCTCTGTCTCTTTATTATTTACATATTCATCAATAGACTGTTAAGAGAGAGAGGAAGAGAACCCCAGAGAGAACAGAACAGGTTCCAGGATTACAGAGGCAGCTCTCAGAATTTCTTGCCTGCATGTATGCAGAAGAGAGACCTGTTCCTCCCTCCAAAATAAATTGCATTCTTTGCAATTGACATATTAATGAAGGACTGTTCTAAACTCTAGGATTTAATAAATGTGTATTGTTGGAAAAGCTAGAGAATTAGACGGTAGCAATGCACTAAACAAGGAAAGAACTCAGAGAATTGCAAACAGAATTGATTGAAAACTCTCTATAATTGTTATATTAAATTATTTTTTGAACCCAGGTCAGCACAGAATTACTAGGAAGCATCAACTATTGATACCCAAGAGGATAATTAAAAGAGAAAATCTACTGTACCAGGTCTGCTTGACTTGTTTTTCCTAAATTTTTGATGAGTAATGATAAATGTTAGTACTTGTAAATCTTACTGTGTCTGATATAGTTTATTATATGTTTACTTAAGCCAAATTTTTATCAATTTGCATGGACATTTCACTCTAGTTAAAAGACACATGAATACCACTGTTATCATGATAACGTGCTGAAAGAAATAATGCCCATAGATTCAGTTTCATAAAAATATTTGAACTCAGAGGATCTGGTTAAAGATGGTGGAGTAGAATGATGTGCACTCATCTCCTGCAAGAACAACAAAATCGCAACTAGCTGTTGAACAGTCTTTGATAGGAGGATGCTGGAATCAACCAAGAAAATATATCCCATGTCCAAGGACAAACAATAAGCCACAGAGAGAGGGTAAGAGGGGCACGATCACAATAAAATCAAATGCCATACCTGCCACAAACTCGTGACCCACAAACTGGAGAACAATGGTACCAAAGATGTTCTCCCACTGTTGCGAAGATTCAGAACCTCATGTGACACTTTCTAGCCTGGGGACCCAACAAAGGGACTGGGAATCTCCAGGGAATCTGACCTTGAGGCATAGTGGGATGTGATTACAAGACTTCCACAGGCCTGGGGGAAGCAGAGACTCCAGACTTGGAGGGCACAAATAAAACCCTGTGAGCACCAAGACTCAGAGGAAAGGAGCCGTAAATCCACAGGAAACTGAACCAAACCTACCTGTTACCTCCTGTGAAGGTGTGGGTCAGCAAGGCTTCACAGGCATCAACTTTCTGGGAAAGCAAACTTTCTCTTTGGTTTAAATACATACCGAGACACATAGTAATCAAACTGACAGAAAATAAAGACAGAGCTAAAATATTAAAACAACAAATAACATACAAGGGAACTCCTCTCAGGCTATCAGCTGATTTCTCAACAGGAACTCTACAAGCCAGTGGGAATGGCATCATACATTTAAAGTGATGAAAGGGAAGAACCTACGACCAAGAATACTATACCCAGCAAGACTCTCCTTCAAGTTTGATGGAACAATCACAAGTTTTCAAGACAAACAAAAGTTAAGAGAATTCAGAATATGATCATACATATTCATAATTACCTTAAATGTAAAGGGATCAAATGACATAGACTGGCTGAACAGATGAAAACATTTGCACGTACACACTTCCACTTACCACATCACTCTGCTTAACTCCCCAAATTGTATGTAATTATTTTACATTGTCAGGTTAATCATTTTCCCATTATGGCTTGCAGTTGTAATTCTCTTTTACTTTTTGTCTGGTTATTCATTGTGAAAACTGATGAACATCTTTTATTATTGTGATTATGTGACTGTTACTCATGTGTTACCATTGTATTATGGTTGGTCCACAGAAAATTATAGAATTCTATGTCGCCTAAACTACCATTTAATAGAAAAGCCTGTAATCACTTTTTAAAATACAGGTGCATATCAGAATTATGTTGGCGTTTTTTGAAAAATACAAATGCCAAGATATTATTATTATTACTTTTTTGCCCCAAGCTTTAGATATGTTTCTAATGAATAGTCATGTTCAAAAACAATTGGACTGTATGAGGATATTTTACTTTTACAGTTTGCTTCACTTTTTCTATTTCATATTCAGTTCTCCCATTTCATTTAGTTTAAGTATTCCAATTTCTCTCTTTTTTTATTTGATGTTTTTTCTCAAGCTTTTCTCAAGTTTACTATAAAAACTTTTGTATACATATGTAAATAATATGTATTATATATATATATAAAACAGAAAATTTATGAATTTTGCCTAAGTAAAAAATTGATGATATTTTGATTCCACTTGCTTGACTTAATATGAATAGAATGCTAAATTTCTAATTTAAAAAATAGATATGAAATAAGCAACAAATGTTTATTATATAGCATAGGGAAATATTTTCAATGTCTTGTAATAGCTTATAATAGAAAATAATTTGAAAAATAGCATATATGAATATATAACTGAAACACACACACAAAATAGAATTCTACTTTTTGAAATTTAGTAATGTTTATTTTTTGCCAGTTTTTTTTTAAATGTCCTAAAAACATCTAATAACAATATATGAGATACAAAAGTTTAAATATATTTGTGTGGGATATGATTAATATAAATTCATCAAATATAAATCTAGTATATTTAAATTATTGATGACATCATTAAAGATGCTTCTTTTCTTATTTTTTCTTCACTTCATAAAGAGTATTCTCAGAGAAGTGTTAATATGTCTCACTATGATTACATTTTTTCTTTTCTCTTATATTTTCTTCTGAGTTTTTCTTTATATATCTTGTTTCTTTGTTGTTAAGGTGTCTAATGGTTGATGATGTCTGTCTTCTTTGTGCTTTTTATCATTAAAATATTCATTTTTGTTTTATTAAAAAATATGAACTTAGTGCATCTTATTTAACAATATAAGTAAGGCAAACCCACTAAAGGCTGTCCAAATGAGGACAAAGGCTCTTCCAAAAACAAACAACAAATGAGGCTCTTCCAGGATGGCAGCAGAGAGTAGATAATAACCATCTTAGTATACTACACATGACCAACATGTAATTTTGACAGTTGATAAATTTGTATTAAGCATGTTGGTTAACCTATACACAACAGTAGGAAAGAAACTGAGGGAAATACACCTAAAAGAAGGGGCTATTCTATAGTATGTAGATATACTAATATTCAGCCCTTCCATGGAGGACTCAGATCAGAACTCCATTGAAATTCTTAATTTCCTTGGGACCCGGGGTTATAGAGTCTCCCAGGAAAAGGCATGGACCTCAAAGCAACAAGTTAAATACATGGGATACATCATAAATCCTTGAAGTAGACAAATATCTCCAGATAGAAAACAAGCTATATTATGTGTAGGTACTTCAAAGCCTTGTATCTTGGGCTTCTGTAGGGAAAGAGAAAATTAGCCAAGATGGCATGTTCAGGCTCTCTCGCCCCACATTTTGTAAATAATAACTATGTAATGACTGTGTAACAGTTGAAATCATTTATAGCACTGCACATGTGCATCATGAAGTACTCAGTCACAAACTACTTTGTGCTATAGGGATACAGTGAACTCCACCTAGAAAGTGGCAGCATTTATGGCTGCATCACAGCTCTGTCCCTTGGGTTAGCCATGAGAGGAGAGAATATAGCATGTCTACTGCCATGGCTGCTGCATCAGCCAGGAGAGAATACTGTTATGGCTGCTGGGTCAGCCCAGAGAGAGGTTGTGTTGTGTTAGGTTATGCTATGGCTGCTGCATCAGCCAGGAAAGAATAAATGTGTCTGCAATCCCTACAGCTCCTCTTCTTATCCTCTTAGCTTGTGCTTTGCCTACCCTGGGTTCAGTGAATAGTGCGCACAGTGAGATAAAACGACAACTGCAGGTGCAGCAATACAGCTTCCCAGGTGGAATTAGTGGCGAAGAAATCACCTGCCAGTGAAGGAGACAAGGCAGATGCAGGTTCAGTCTCTGGTTTGGGAATATCCCCTGGAGGAGGGCATGGCAACCCACTTTAGTCTTCTTGTCTGGAGAATCCCATGGACAGAGCAGTCTGGCAGGCTGCACTCCACAGGGTCACACAAAATTGGACATGAGTGAACACACACAACACCTACTTTACCCATCGCCTTTATAAACACCAAGGATGATTAAATATAAGCAGAAAATGTATAGCTGGAGTAAGATCAAGCTGTAATCAACATTGCCAGGAGAAATACCATAACCTCAGATATTCAGGTGACACCACCCTAATGGCAGAAAGCTAAGAGGAACTAGAGTCGCTTGATGAAGGTGAAAGAGGAGAGTGAAAAAGCTAGCTTAACAACAATCCAAGATACTAAGATCATTGCATCTGGTCCCATAACTTCGTGCAAATAGATGGGAAAACAATGAAAACAGTGACAGACTTTATTTTCTGGACTCCAAAATCACTGCTGACAGTGACTGCAGCCATGAAATTAAAAGATGCTTGCTACTTGGAAGAAAAGCCATGACAAACCTAAATAGTATATTAAAAAGCAGAGTCATTGCTTTGCTGCCAAAGGTCCATATAGTTAAAGCTATGGTTTTTCCACTAGTACTGTATACATGTGAGAGTTGAACCATAAATGAGGGTGAGCGCTGAAGAATTGATGCATTTGAACAGTGGTTCTGGAGAAGAATGTTGAGAATCCCTTGTACAGCAAGGAGATCAAACAAGTTAATCCTAAGGAAAATCAACCCTGAATATTCATTGGAAGGACTGATGCTGAAGCTCCAACATTTTGGTCACCTGTTTCGAAGACCTGGCTAATTGGAAAATCCCCTGATGCTGGGAAAGATAGAAGGCAGGAGGAGAAGGGGATGACAGAGGATGAGATGGTTGGATGGCATCACTGACTCAGTTGAGATAAGTTTGAGAAAACTCCAGGAGATGGTGAGGAACAGGGAAGCCTGGAATGGTGAAGGACAGGGAAGCCTGGAATGACCCCATATGTCCATGGGGATCACAAACAGTTGGACATGACTGAGTGACTGAATGAAAAGAAACTGGATTTTATATCTTTCTAGTTATCATAGACCATAGTGCTAGTAGCTCAGTCATGCTTGACTCTTTGTGTGTGCCACCAGAGAAGCCCCACCATAGATCATAGGGCTGATTATAATTAATCTGAGGTTTGTGTAAGGTCTTGGATACCAAGAAATAAATAAGGAAGATAGGTTAGACTGATAAAACAAGCTGAGGTAGTGTTGGGGTCAACACTAATTAAAACTAATAGTCTAGACAATGCCTAGAAACTTTCTAACTACAAATTTTCTTCCTCTACCATGCCTTCCTGGAGCTTTCCAATGACCAAATATCATTAACACCAAGACATTAGAATCATGAGGATCATGAAATTTAGATTTGATTAAGATATTGGAGATCTAGTTTAGTGATTTACAACTTATATTTCTCAGAGATTGTCTTTCACCCCAATCTGTTTCTTGGAAAAGTTCTTCCCCAAACCCCACCCAAAAACAGCCAAAAAAGGTAGGGGTAGCCAGCTAGGTTTTTCTTCTGTTTTCAGGAATAAATAAGAAAAATTTACTTTTATGTATTTTTGTAATAAATTACTAAGATATTTCTAAAACATTTTCTAAAAATCTTTGGAAAATCACTGATTGAATGCCATATTCCAACTTGAATATCCTTCTGATTAACTCTGGCTATTAGTTAGTGAGACAGCAGATTAAAGTTTTAATTGGCATTACAAAGGGGACTGATTATTTTAAATGAACATTATATTGACACTATCTGACTTGAAGGACTATTATCACTTACAACTTTTCTATTTTTCTTCCATCAAAATATTGCTATATAAATTTATAAGAAACATGTATGTATAAAAATGTATATATAGTTTCATCATATATTGTCTTAATTTTTGTTTGCCCTTTTTGAAACTCAGATTCCATCCCTGGGTGGGAAGATCCCTTGGAGAAGGAAGTGGCAACCCACTCCAGTATTCTTGCCTGGGAAATTCAATGGCTACAGGAGCCTGGCAAGCTACAGTTCATGGGGCCACAGAGTCATACATGACTCTGCATGCAAGCATGCCCTTTATATATTCCTTATATTTAAGGCTTTCAGTGTGTACAGTCACAGCTAAGTAGACTTAATTACAACAGTACTTGCCACAGATTAAATTTTTGATAAATGAGTTGCTATTATAAATATAACAAATATGATACATTACGATATTGAAAGTGAGTGAAAGTCACTCAGTTGTGATTGACTCTCTGTGACCCCCTGGTCCATGGAATTCTCCAGGCCAGAATACTGGAGTGGGTAACCTTTTCCTTCTCCACCAGATCTTCCCAACCCAGGGATCAAACCCAGGTCCCCTGTATTGCAGGTGGATTCTTTATCAGCTGAGCCACAAGGGAAGCCCAAGAATACTGGAGTGGGTAGCCTATCCCTTCTCCAGTGGATCTTCCTGACCCAGGAATTGAACTGGGGTCCCCAACATTGCAGGCAGATTCTTTACCAAATGAGCTATCAGGGAAGACTATTACAACATTAAAGTCTCTCAATTTCTAAAATAATTTTGTATAACACAATTTGGGCTAATGAGCTGTAAATTCTCATGTTCCATGTCTATCTTCTACACAATTAACTATTATTTTTTAGCTAGCAAATATTTCATTCACTAAAAAGGATAACATATTACCCCATTATTGGTGATATTAGCATCACTCTCTTCTGACTTGTTAGTGAATAACTAGAAAAGTAAGTGCTTAGCTAATTCAAGGCATTCACTCACAGTTTTTTTTTTTTTTTTTTGTCTGTTTGTTTATTTTGATTTTTCCCTTCGTTTTGTGAAGACTGACATTCAGAAATGAAAGTTTCCATTTTCTGATCACAATTTGAGCATTTTTTACACAAAACCAACCCAGAGTTCACCTAAGAGCTCAGCAGGATTGTGTCCTCTTAACTAATGTACTGAAAATGAAGCCCTGAGCTAACCTAAGCTCCCTCTTGTAAGTATTCATTAATGCTTCCACAGACTGAAAGTAGGAAAAAAAAAAATGTGGCTGCAAGAGAAGCAAAAAAGATCAAAGAAGAGCACAAAATAGGCAGAGAACAAGTTCTCTCTCTTTTTAAAATGCTCTGTAGATTTTCTTCCATTAAAGAGTTCCTGTTACAGCCTTCATATAAAGTAGGTATAGGGTAATATGTGTGGCTTGTAGATGAATTTTTTCTGAATACTCTGTCCATAATATTCTTCCTTGAAGTTGCCTTTTTTTATCTACTAAATAGAAGAATTGATGCTTTTGAACTGTGGTGTTGGAGAAGACTCTTGAGAGTCCTTTGGACTGCAAGGAGATCCAACCAGTCCACCTTAAAGGAGATCAGTCCTAGGTGTTCATTGGAAGGACTAATGTTGAAGCTGAAGCTCCAATACTTTGGCCACCTGATGCAAAGAGCTGACTCATTGGGAAAGACCCAGATGCTGGGAAAGATTGAGGGTGGGAGGAGAAGGGGACGACAGAGGATGAGATAGTTGGATGGCATCACTGACTCAATGGACAAGAGTTTGAGTAAACTCTGGGAGTTGGTGATGGACAGGGAGGCCTGGCGTGCTGTGGTTCATGGGGTTGCCAAGAGTCAGACATGATTGAGCTACTGAACTGAACTGAATTATTATAGTGGCAAGAATATACAGAAGAACTATACAAAAAAGATCTTCATGACCCAGATGACCATGATGGTGTGATCACTCACATAGTGTCAGACATCCTGGAATGTGAAGTCTAGTGGGCCTTAGGAAGCTTCACTATGAGTAAAGATAGTGGAGGTGATGGAATTCCAGTTGAGCTATTTCAAATCTTAAAAGATGATGGTGTGAAAGTGCTGCACTAAATATGCCAACAAATTTGGAATAATCAGCAGTGGCCACAGGACTGGAAAAGGTCAGTCATTCCAATTCCAAAGAAAGGCAATGCCAAAGAATGTTCAAACTACCACACAATTGCACTCAACACACATGTTAGCAAAGTAATGCTCAAAATTCTCCAAGCTAAGCTTCAACAGAACATGGGCAGAGAACTTTGATATGTTCAAGCTGTATTTAGAACAGGTAGAGGAACCAGAGATAAAATTGCCAACATCCATTGAATCATAGAAAAAGCAAGAGAGTTCCAAAAAGACTTCTACTTTTGCTTTGACTACGCTAAAGACTTTGACTGTGTGGGTCACAACAAACAGGCAAATTCTTAAAGAGATGGGAATACCAGACCACCTCACCTGATTCCTGAGAAATCTGTATACAGGTCAAGCAGCAACAGTCAGAACCAGACATGGAACAATGGACTGGTTCCAAATTGGGAAAGGAGTACCTCAAGGCTGTGCACTGTTACCCTGCTTATTTAACTTATATGCAGAGTACGTCATGAGAAATGCCAGGCTGGATGAAGCATAAGCTGGAATCAAGGTTGCCTAGAGAAATACCAATAACCTCTTACATGCAGATGACACCACCCTTATGGCCAAAAGAGAAGAGAAACTAAAGAGCCATTTGATGAAAATGAAAGAGGAGAGTGAAAAAGCTTGCTTAAAACAGTTCCCTTGTATGTCATTTGTTGTTTTTCCCTTACTGCTTTTAATGTTTTATCTCTGTCTTTAATTTTTGTCAGCTTGATTACTATGTGTCTTGGTATGTTCCTCCTTGGGTTTATCCTGCCTGGGACTCTCTGTACTTCCTGGTCTTGGTTGATTATTTCCTTTCCCATGTTAGGGACATTTTCAGTTATTTCTTCAAATATCTTCTCAGGTCCTTTTTCTCTCTCTTCTTCTGTGACCCCTAATATAATGTGAATGTTGGTGTATTTAATGTTTCCTTAGAGGTCTCTTAGACTGTCTTCATTTCTTCTCTCTTTTTCTTTCTATATTCTGTTCTGTGGCAGAGATTTCCACCATTGTGTCCTCCAGGTTATTTATCCATTCTTCTGCCTTAGTTATTCTGTTATTGATTCCTTCTATTACTCATCTCTGGTTTTTTGGTTTTAATTCTTCTAGGTCTTTGGTAAACATTTCTCGCATCTTCTCAATCTTTGCCTCTATTCTTTTTTTGAGATCCTGAATCATATTCACTTCCATTATTCTGCATTCTTTTTTCTGGAAGCTTGCTTGTTTCCACTTCATTTAGTTATTTTTCTGGGTTTTTATCTTGTCCCTTCATCTGGGACATAACTTTCAGCTTTTTTCATGATGATTAACTTTTTGTAATATGGTTTTTACTGCAGCCACTGTGAGACTGTGCTTCTTCTGTCTGCCCTCTGATGGCTGAGGCTAAGAGGCTTGTGTAAGCTTCCTGATGGGAGGGACTGATGGTGGAAAAACTGGGGTTTGCTCTGACAGGCAGGGCCTTGCTCAGAAAAGCTTTAATCCAATTATCTGCTAATGGGTGAGGTTGCTGCTCCCTCCATGGTAGTTTTTTGCCCTGAGGTGATCCAGCCCTGGAGTCTATGGTAGGCTCCATGGAAAATTCCTAGAAGGTTTAGGCCAAGAGGGATCTCTTGGGACCTAAACACTGGAAGTGCCTCCATCCCTGTGGTAAGCCCTTGCCAACCCATACCTCCACTGGAGGCCCTCCAACACTGGTAGTCAAACAAGACTGTTTCAGTCTCCTGTGGGGTCACTGCTTCTCTCCTCTGGGTCTTGGTGCCTACAAAATTTTGTTTGTTCCCTCAGAGACTGTAATCTGTGTTTCCCCCAGTCCTCTGGAAGTCCTTTAATCAAATCCCACTGGCACTCAAGGCCAGATTTCCTGGTGATTCCTTGACCCTTTCTCGGATCCCCAGGCTGGAAAACCTGATGTGGGTTTCAGAACCTTTACAACAGTGGGAGAACTTATTTGGTATTATTGTTCTCCAGTCTATGGGTCACCCACCCTGTGGGTGTAGGATTTGATTTTATCAGAATTGCACCCCTCCTACTGTCTCGCTAGAACTTCCTGTCTTTGGACATGGGTATCTTTTTTGGTGGGTTCCAGTAAACTGCTGTCAATGGTTGTTCAACAGCTAGTTGCAATTTTGATGCTTTTACAGGGGAGATTAGCACACGTCCTTCTACTCTGCCATCTTGAACCAGAAGACCATGTCTTAACTTTTTGTCTGTGTGTCTTTATATCTGAAGAGAGATTTTTGTGTGCAGCATATACATGAGTATTATTTTTTATACACTCAACTACACTGTGTCTTTTTATTGGAGAATTTAGTTCATTTACATTTAATAAAATTATTGATGAATATGTACTTATTACAATTTTGATATTCGTTTTCCGGGTACATTGGTGTTTTCTTCTCTGTTTTCTTTCTTCTCTGTTTTCTTCTTCTGTTTTCTCTGTTTTCTTCTTCTTCTTTTTTTTTTTTTTACTACTTTCTGTCCATGTAGCTAGATGACTGTCTTTAGTGGTACACTTAGATTTGTTTCTCATTTTCTTTTGTGTATCTACTATAAGTTTGGCTTTCAACTTACTTTGAGGTTATATATAAAATTTATATTTGTAACAATCTACTTCATTTAGATGACTTAGGTTTGAACATATCCTAAAGCTCTACATTTTATTCCCCCCTTCATGTTTTATTTTTTTCTTGTCACAATTTATATCTTTTTATCTTGTGTATTCCTTTTGCTCGTCTGGAAAACTCTTCCATACTCTTGGGCAGCAGCTTTTTTAAGAATGCAAATATATACTGCCCTGTAAACACCACTGGTCACAAAAATCAGGAAGCCTGAAGATGTTCATTGGGGAGCAGTTGAAAAATTGAGGCTCTAGATGACTCTCTAAGCTCCTTTCTGGAAGTCCAGATCAGTCTGACTGAGATTTTTTTTTTTTTTTTCTGGCAGAGTTTTCTACTCTATAAAGTTATTCTATGCAATAAGTATTTTGCATTCAGATATCTTAAGATTCTTGTATAAATATATGCCCCTGCAAGTGCTTTCATTTGTGTAATCTTAATAACTACTGATGATTTTTTCATGATTTAATTATTCCTCTAGTGTTGGCAACCCATTCCAGTGTTCTTGCCTGGAGAATCCCAGGGACGGGGAAGCCTGGTGGGCTGCAGTCTCTGGGGTCTCACAGAGTCGGACACGACTGAAGCGACTTAGCAACAGCAGCTAGTGTTTACAGATTACTTCACTTTTTCTACATTCATTAGTTGTCATTCTATTAAAAGGGGAGTTTTATCTGCCTGTCTTTTTCTTTCTTTCTTTCTTTCTTCCTAGTGGGTCCTATGGATTTCCATTTTCTCCAATGATATTAGGATACAAATTTAAAAGATTCTCAAATTGCTTTAGTTTGGGGTTACTAAAAATCTTTTCAGTCTAGCTTCTTTTTCCTTTTCATTTCCGTTTATTATTTGAACATTTTAAAAAAACTTTTTGGCCCAGAAAAATGGTATAAGCTTATTCTATGCTTTCCTTCTAATTCTCTCTGCTTATTTTACTGGAAATGTTATATGGAAACCAAGATTTGGACATTCAGTGTTCTTGCTGATACTGGAGTGTCATTGCTCCAAGTCATTTCAGAGAAGAGAGTTAAAAAACAAGTGTGAGTACACACACACACTTATATATCTCACTTCTATACCCATCTACATACATCTATTTTTAATTTGTTGTTCAGTTGCTAAGTTGTGTCCAACTCTTTGTGATTCCATGGACTGCAGAATACCAAGCTTCCCTGTCCTTCACCATCTCCTAGAGTTTGCTCAAACTCATGTCCATTGAGTTGGTGATTTAGAAAAGCATATATAAATATGAATATATACATGAATATAAATGTTTTATGTGTGTGTGTGTGTGTATATATATATATATATAACATAGTTGTATATGTGTAGAAGTATGATCTTGTAGCAATATCTTCAATTCTGATCTTATATTTCAGGTTCATTCTAATTTTATTTTTCTTTTCCTATATTTTGGCTCCCCAGTTCAATACTGTGAAGCCCCCAGTCTACCAACTCTTACTCGCATGGGCTTCAAATGCACCAGGCCATGTCTTCAGCTTGCTGGGTCCAGTCATCCTTCTGTATATGGGTCCTACTGTTGCTACTTTCACTGAAAGTAAGGGGGAGAGATTGCTCCATACTTTTTTTTTTTTTTTTAACTTCATGTTTCTACGTATACCTTTCTTTTCATTGCTATGGAAAGCTTTTGAGAGCAACAGTTACATCTTAAAACTTCAGTGTCTCACTTAAAAATGTCCAGCACAATGTCTTACCCACAATTTTGCAACTGGAAACCTGTGAGCTGAATTCTACCAAAACACATTTTATTTAGCCTGTTTATAAAACAGAATATTGATTTAAAACAAAAATTATACATTTTAAAGTAAATATAATGTATTTAAAAATAAACAAAATAATGTGTTTTTATAAAACAAAAATAGTTTGTTTCAAAATTTATTTTATGGAAATTTTATACATAGGTATCAATTTCTGGCTTCTTTCAAAATCAGAAGTTATGATATCAGTGAATTTATCCTCATGCATGAGAGGGAGAAAAACAAATGAGTAGCTGCATCTATATGTAGAAGGACATTTACAAAATGTTCAGCTTAGATCTCCTACCTGTTTGTCTCATTGACTACCTGGCACTTGAAGGAATTTGAGTTTATATCCTGACACACAGGAGGAGGCATTGGTTGACGTTACAAATATTGGTTAGTTAACTGATTATGCAAGGTAAAATTTGGAGTTCCAAGTCAACTGAATCAACTTTTTCTAATAAAGCCATGACAATTTTTCTTTGCTCTTTATTTCATTACATCTTTCACTTTTACCTAAATTCAGAAATCTGGTCCTTGCCATTTATGAATTATAGTAATTTTATCAGAGACTATTACTTGCAGTTCTCTAAAAGTGGAGAAGAGTGTCCCAGAACCATTAATTTCAGGGGAATAAAAATTGCTTATTCATAGTTTTGTGTGTGTGGTCTATGAGCTGTAAAGACCACTTAAGGTCACTGCTTCATACAATATTAGGTAAACATTTAAGAGGTAAATACTTTTATCCATCTTTGCTTCCAGCAAAGAAATAGACCATGAAAACTCCAGAGAACTGGCTTGATATATGTTTTCACTTTATTATTTTCCCTGAGCTGAGTTCTCAGTAACACTCTCATGTAGATGCAGGTAAGTGAACCATGCTCTGTGTGATGGGAAAAAGGCAGATGTATCTGAGAAACTATGTCATATATATATGTATATATATATATATATGACAGAGAGAGAGAAATTTATTTCTCTGTTCATGAGAAAGGCATTAATCTCCAGGAAAATGATCATCTATTCATTTGTGAATTTATAGGTAAGTTGGAAAGAGTGAGTAAATAAAGTCAATAAAATTTATGTATTAAAATAACTATCATTTAATTAAAAGCAAAGGCATTACTTTACTGACAAAGATTCATATAGTCAAAGCTATGGTTTTTACAGTAGTCATGTATGGATGGGAGAGTTGGAGCATTAACAAGGTTGCACATTAAAAAACTGATGCTTTCTAATTGTGCTGGAGAAGACTCTAGAGAGTCCCTTGGACTGCAAAGAGATCAAACCACTCCATCCTAAAGGAAATCAATCCTGAATAGTCACTGAAAGGACTGATACTGAAGCTGTAATATTTTGGTTACCTGATGCCAAGAGCTGATTCACTGGAAAAGACCCTGCTCCTGAGAAAGATGGGAGGCAAAAGGAGAAGAGGGCAGCAGAGAATGAGATGGTTAGCATCACTGCCCCAACGGACATGAATTTGAGCACACTCTGGGAGATGATGAAGGACAGGGAAGCCTGGAATGCTGCAGTTCATGCAAGGAGTTAGACATGACTTAGGGACTGAAACAGCAAAATATGTAATACTATATATTAAAGACTCAATGACTGTATACAATTTCCATTACTTATAGGTATTTCTCTGCTAACTGTAGGTAAATGTCACATTAAAAAAAGAAAAAAAAACCCTATATTTTCCAATATATTAGTTGGTGGTAGATCAGTTAATGGTAAGTTAACTTGATATATCCCAGTTAAAAGTGATTCTACCTCAAAAAATCAGAATGACATTTTATTGATGGTAAGGTTGACTGTTTTTGTTTATTTTTATCTCCTCTGTCAATTATTCACTCATATGCCTGAAATGTCACTGAATTGTATGTTACATATTACGATGATCAAACTCCTCTCCTATTTAATGGAATTACTTTTCCTAAGTGACTCTTTCTCTTTTACTTATAGTTCTCATACATAAAAATTCAAAAATTTAAGTTGTTAGTTTTTTTCTTTTTTCCCCGCCTTTGATTTATTCCCTATGACTCACATACTAATTCTGAATTTAAATTCATGGGGAACCTTTTACTACTAATTTAATAAAGAATCAATGTACACCTCAGAGGAGCAAACTCTTCAACTTCTTACACAGACAGACACACAGACATCAACATAATTCTCATATTGTGTCTTACAACTGCCAGGGCAGTATTGAAGGTGAAAAAGAGGAAACCTGGTACATGTCTCTGCCCATTAACAAAAGTAAAGGCTTTACTTTTTCCTGGGAGAGTGTGATTTAAGAGCTAATCAGCACCATGGCCCTTGCATATTATCTAAGAAAGTAGAAATTACTGGCTACTGAATTTGGTCTTGGAAGCTCCAGAGGGAATCTCTGCAGGCCCTCTGATAACTTTAATGCCAGCTTGAATACTCCTCCTTATGTAACTGGGTTTGTTTGCTACACATAAAAAGGGGCAGCTAACTGATGATCTGCCTCTTTTTGTATGTGTTTGAGTAGAACAGTTTACTTGTGCAGACAAAGTTTCTTGCGTTTAGTGTTTCTCTACTCTGTTGGCAAGGACTGCTTTATTTGCTTTGCACAGTCCCATTAAATTATTCAATGGCATTCACATTCATATGTCTTTAGAACATTGGTTCCAAAATGAATCTTCATATTCAAAAGAAAGACATTATTTTTAGGCCATTGAAATCAGAAACAGTATCATAAAGAAAATGATTCTAAAAGTAAATTTTAATTCATTCATTAGGGCACAAAAAAATCTCTTCTCCAAGTTCTATAAATTGATTGCTCTTTAATATCAAGGCAAGCCTTTCTGTGGAATAAAAAAATATATATTTTTCTCAATTTCATTGAGGTGTAAGATGAGGGCAAGAAAAAGAACGTGAAGGACAAAGATATCTGAATGCTCTAAATGTTTCTTTCCTTTGGGAAAATCTATATGAAGTTGCCAATGTAACCTCTGTCATTTTGAGGCCAACACTTAGGGCTCTGAATGAGAATCTTGTAAATATCCCATTTGTTCATATATATATATATATATATATTTATATATATAAATACTGAAGAATTTCCATCATATTAATTCATGTGGAGAACATAAGTATTATACAAATCCAATGGATAGTATGGGTAAATAATTTAATTTAAAAATTCAAGCAAACACACACACAAACACACACACACAACAGGTGACTGGCATGAATAAAACAACTGCTGCAGAAACCTGCAAATATATATTTTGGTACTTGCTGTAGTACACTGGAATGTGATCCTGCCTTTATATGTGCTATATCTTAGTGTTAAAGGACTGATCATGTAAGAAGTACTCTCATTTAGAATATTCCAGTATGGTAGTCACATTTTTAAGTCAAAAGTAGTTAGGTTAGTCTGTATAACTATGGAAATCCTTGGTCAACATGGTCAAATGACTACCCGGGCAAATACCTTCTCTGTTTCAAAACGAAATTTAAAAAGATCATCAGTGAAAAATTCAAAACATCACCCAATTATAGGACAGTGAAAATGAAAATCTTAGGATTTTCCCCCCTTGATCATGATTCCCTCTCTGACATTTATTTGTGCCCAACCACTTTATTTCAGGACACATTCACAAGGCACTGCTTTTCTCTTTTCCAATCAATTTTGTGATTCACATTTTCTTTTCAGTTCATTTCAGTTCAGTCGCTCAGTCATGTCTGAATCTTTGCAACCCCATGGATTGCAGCATGCCATGCCTCTCTGTCCATCACCAACTCTTGGAGTTTACTCAAACTCATGTCCACTGAGTCAGTGATGCCATCCAACTATCTCATCCTCTCTCATCACCTTCACCTCCCACCTTCAATTTTTCCCAGCATCAGGGTCTTTTCAAATGAGTCAGTTCTTTGCATCAGGTGGCCAAATTACTGGAGTTACAGCATCAACATCAGTCCTTCCAATGAATATTCAGGACTGATTTCCTTTAGGATGGACTGGTTGAATCTCTTTGCAGACCAAGGGACTCTCAAGAGTCTTCCCCAACACCACAGTTCAAAGCATCAATTGTTCCCCACTCAGCTTTCTTTATAGTCGAACACTCACATCCATACATGACTACTGGAAAAACAATAGCTTTGACTAGATGGACCTTTGTTGGCAAAGTAATGTCTCTTTTTTTTAATGTTGTCTATGTTGGTCATAACTTTCCTTCCATGGAGTAAGGGTCTTTTAATTTCATGGCTGAAGTCACCATCTGCGTTGATTTTTGGAGCCCCCCAAAATAAAGTCTTCCACTGTTTCCCAATCTATTTCCCATGAGGTAATGGGACCAGATGCCATTATCTTAGTTTTCTGAATGTTGAGCTTTAAGGCAACTTTTTCACTATCCTATTTCACTTTCATCAAGAGGCTCTTTAGTTCTTCTTCATTTTCTGCCATAAGGGTGATGTCATCTGCATAGCTGAGGTTATTGATATTTCTCCTGGCAATCTTGATCCCAGCTTGTGCTTTATGCAGCCCAGCGTTTCTCATGGTGTACTCTGCATATAAATTGAATAAGCAGGGTGACAATATACAGCCTTGACGTACTCCTTTTCCTATTTGGAACCAGTCTGTTGTTCCATGTCCAATTCTAACTGTTGCTTCCTGACCTGCGTACAGATTTCTCAGGAAGCAGGTAAAGTGGTCTGGTATTCCCATCTCTTTCAGAATTTTCCAGTTTATTGTGATCCACACAGTCAAAGGCTTTGGCATAGTCAATAGAGCAGAGATAGATGATTTTCTGGAGCTCTCTTGCTTTTTCGATGATCCAGCTGATGTTGGCAATTTGATCTCTGGTTCCTCAGCTTTTTCTAAATCCAGCTTGAACATCTGGAAGTTCACATACTGTTGAAGCCTGGCTTGAAGAATTTTGAGCATTACTTTACTAGTGTGTGAGATGAGTGCAATCATGTGGTAGTTTGAGCATTCTTTGGCATTGTCTTTCTTTGGGATTGGAATGAAAACTGACCTTTTCCAGTCCTGTGACCACTGCTGAGTTTTCCAAATTTGCTAGCATATTGAATGCAACACTTTCATAGCATCATCTTTTAGGATTTGAAATAGCTCAGCTGAAATTCCATCACCTCCACTAGCTTTGTTCGTAGTGGTGCTTCCTAAGGCCTACTTGACTTCACATTCCAGGATGTTGGCTCTAGGTGAGTGATCACACCATCATGATTATCTGGGTCATGAAGATCTTTTATGTACAGTTCTGTGTATTCTTGCCACCTCTTCTTAATATCTTCTGCTTCTGTTAGGTCCATACCATTTCTGTCCTTTATTGAGCCCATCTTTGCATGAAATGTTCCCTTGTTATATTTAATTTTCTTGAAGAGATCTTTAGTCTTTTCCATTCTGTTTTTTTCCCTCTCTTTCTTTGCTCTGATCACTGAGAAAGGCTTTCTTATCTCTCCTTGCTATTTTTGGATCTCTGCATTCAAAAGGGTATATCTTTCCTTTTCTCCTTTGCCTTTTGCTTCTCTTCTTTCCACAGCTATTGCTAAGGCCTCCTCTGGCAGCCATTTTGCTTTTTTGCATTTCTTTTTCTTGGGGATGGTCTTGATCCCTATGTCCTGTACAAGGTCACGAACCTCAGTCCATAGTTCATCAGGCACTCTGTCTATCCGATCTAGGCCCTTAAATCTATTTCTCACTTCTACTGTATAATCATAAGTGATTTGATTTAGATCATACCTGAATGGCTGAGTAGTTTTCTCTACTTTCTTCAATTTAAGTCTGAATTTGGCAATAAGTTCATGATCTGAGCCACAGTCAGCTCCTGGTCTTGTTTTTGCTGACTGTATAGAGCATCTCCATTTTTGTCTACAAAGAATACAATAAATCTGATATTGTTGTTGACCATCTGGTGATGTTCATATGTAGAGTCTTCTCTTGTGTTGTTGGAAGATGTTTGCTATGACCAGTGTGGTTTTTTTTTTTTTTGGCAAAACTCTATTAGCCTTTGCCCTGCTTTATTCTGTACTCCAAGGCCAAATTTGCCTGTTACTCCAGGTATTTCTTGTGTTCCAGTCCACTATATTGAAAATGACATCTTCTGTGGGTGTTAGTTCTAAAAGGTCTTCTAGATCTTCATAGAACTTTCTTAAGTTTAGCTTCTTCAGCATTACTGGTCGGGGCATAGACTTGGATTATCATAATATTGAATTTTTTGCCTTGGAAATGAACAGAAATCATTCTGACATTTTTGAGATTGCATCCAAGTACTGCATTTTGAACTCTTTTTTTGACTATGATGGCTACTCCATTTCTTCTAAGGGATTCTTGCCCACAGTATTAGATAATGATAACTCATTAGATAACTCATCTGAGTTAAATTCATCCATTCCAGTTCATTTTAGTTTGCTGATTCCTAAAATGTTGATGTTCACTCTTGCCATCAAAAGGAAAATTTGACTGCTTCCAATTTGCCTTAATTCATGAACCTAACATTCAAAGTTTCTATGCAATATTGCTCTTTACAGCATCACACCTTGCTTCCATCACCAGTCATGTCCACAACTGGGTGTTGCTTTTGCTTTGGCTCCATCTCTTCATTCTTTCTGGAGTTATTTCTCCACTGATCTCCAGTAGCATATTGGGCACCTAACCGACCTGGCAAGTTCATCTTTCAATGTCCTATCTTTTTGTTTTTTCATACTGTTCTTGGGGTTCTACTGGTTTCATTCTCTTCTCCAGTAGGCCACATTTTGTCAGAACTCTCCACCATGAGCCATCTGTCTTGGGTGGCCCTACACAGCATGGCTCATAGTTTCATTGAGTTAGACAATGCTACTGTCTATGTATAACACATTTTCTTTTACTAATTTACAATTCTATTGCACAGTATAAAGGAAGAGAATATCAGGAAACTTTGCTTTTCTATACTTAGATACTGGAAATCAGTTATTTTTTCCTTTGACCTCCTGAAGACATGATTCACTTACCAGTATAAGTACATTAGCAGTGTACAATGCAATCAACTGTGTTTAGAACACTATAATATAATGAAAAATAAATAAAATTGGCTATTATAAACAGTGCTGCGATGAACATTGGGGTACACATGTCTCTTTCCCTTCTCGTTTCCTCAGTGTGTATGCCCAGTAGTGGGATTGCTGGATCATAAGGCAGCTCTATTTCCAGTTTTTTAAGGAATCTCCACACTGTTCTCCATAGTGGCTGTACTAGTTTGCATTCCCACCAACAGTGTAAGAGAGTTCCCTTTTCTCCACACCCTCTCCAGCATTTATTGCTTATAGACTTATGGATCGCAGCCATTCTGTCTGGCATGAAATGGTACCTCATAGTGGTTTTGATTTGCATTTCTCTGATAATGAGTGATCTTGAGCATCTTTTCATGTGTTGGTTAGCCATCTGTATGTCTTCTTGGGAGAAATGTCTATTTAGTTCTTTGGCCCATTTTTTGATTGGGTCATTTATTTTTCTGGAGTTGAGCTGTAGGAGTTGCTTGTATATTTTTGAGATTAGTTGTTTGTCTGTTGCTTCATTTGCTATTATTTTCTCCCATTCTGAAGGCTGCCTTTTCACCTTGCTAATAGTTTCCTTTGTTGTGCAGGCGGATTCATTTCGATATTTGGCAAAACTAATACAATATTGTAAAGTTTAAAAATAAAATAAAATTAAAAAATAATAATAAATAAATAAAATTGGGCTCCAATGTACTAAATCCCAAGTCCCAGACCCAGTGTCATGTGTGCAAGGCAGCTTAATGTGACTAATCACTTGATCTACCTGAATTTGAATTTCATTTTGAAAAAATTCCTAGCAACATTTTAGGATGAATGAAATGATGTAAAAATACCCTTTAAATTACAAAAAAACGTTGGTTCAAATCCAAAAACTAAATTATCATATGTAGGTGGCTATTGAGGTGAGAGGTTGAGAATTAGAAGGTAGCCTACATTGAAGAAACTTAGGTGATAGAAAGGTGAAAATTTTTGTCTTCAAGACTGTTGGGAAAGACTGTTCTTTACATCATTGTCTGAACAGTCTTTTAGACTCTGTGGGAAAGGGAGAGGGTGGGATGATTTGGGAGAATGGCATTGAAATATGTATAATATCATATGTGAAACGAGTCACCAGTCCAGGTTCGATGCACAATACTGGATGCTTGGGGCTGGTGCACTGGGACAACCCAGAGGGATGGTATGGGGAGGGATGAGGGAGGAGGGGTCAGGATGGGGAACACATGTATACCTGTGGCAGATTCATTTTGATATATGGCAAAACCAATACAATATTGTAAAGTTAAATAAAATAAAATTAAAAAAAATAAAGGACATTGATGAGGGAAAAAAAAAAAAAGACTGTTGGGAAAACATCATGAAGAAAGTTAATTATGCATCAAGGAAGAATTAGGAACTAATCATGAGAGAGCCAGAAACATTACAGAAAATGACTTGACATAGCCAAAGAATGTTCAAACTACCCTACAATTGTGCTCATTTCACATGCTAGCAAGGTAAGGCTTGATATTTTTCAATGTAGGCTCCAACAGTATGTGAATAGAGAATTCCAGATGCTGGATTTAGAAAAGGCAAAAGAACCAGAGATCAAATTGTCAATATCAACTGGATCATAGAAAATGCAAGAAAATTCCAGGAAAACATCTACTTATGCTTCGTGGACTATGAAGCCTTCGACTGTGTGGACTGCAACAAACTGTGGGAAAGTCTTCAAGAGATGGGAATAACAGACCACCTTACCTGTCTCCTACGAAACCTATGTGTGAAACAGGAAGTGACAGTTAATACAGACATGGAACAATTAACTGGTTCAAACTTGAAAAAGGAGTACATCAAGACTGTATATCGTTACCCTGCTAGTTTAACTTATATGCAGAGAACAGCATGTGAAATCCCAGGCTGCAAGAATCACAAACTGGAATCCAGATTCCCAAGAGAATATCAATACCCACTCTAATGGCAGAAAGTGAAGAGGAATTAAGAGCCTGTTGGTGATGGTGAAAGAGGAGAGTGAAAAAGATGTCTTAATTCAACGTTCAAAAAACTGAGATCATGACATCTGGTCCCATCACTTCATGGCAAATAGATGAGAAAAACTTGGAAACAGTGGCAGATTTTATCTTCTTGGGCTCCAAAATCACTGCAGATGGTGACTGAAACCAGAAAATTAAAAGACATGTTCCTTGGAGAAAAGCTATGGCAAACCATTTTGTTGTTCAGTTGCTTAGCTGGGTCCACTCTTTATGACTCCATGGACTGCAGTATGTCAGGCTTTCCTGTCTTTCACTATCTCAGAGTTTGCTCAGACTCATGTCCACAGAGTCCATGATGCCATCCAAACAACTTGTCCTCTGTTGTCCCCTTCTCCTCTTGCCCTCAGTCTTTCCCAACATCAGGGGCTTTTCCAATGAGTCACCTCTTCACATCTGGTGGCTAAAGTATTGGATCTTCAGCTTCATCATCAGTCCTTTAGGAACATTATGGGTGATTTCCTCAGGATTGACTGGTGTGATCTCCTTGCCGACTCTTGTCTTCTTCAGCACCACAGTTTGAAATCATCATGTCTTTGGGGCTCAGCCTTTTTTATGGTCTAACTCTCTCATTGGTACATGACTACTGGAAAAACCATAGCTTTGACTATAGGCACGTTACAGACTTTTGTTGACAAAATGATGCCAATGCTTAATACACTGTCTAGGTTTGTCATAGCTCTTCTTCCAAGGACCAGTGTCTTTAAAGTTCATGGTTACAGGCACTGTCCACAGTGATTTTGGAGCCCAGGAGAATAAAGTTTATCACTGTTTCCATAGTTTCCCCACCTATTTGCCATAAAGTGATGGGGCTGGATGCCATGATCTTAGTTTTCTTGAAAGTTGAGTTTTAAACAAGCTTTTTCACTCACTCTTCTTTTTCATATTTATAAAGAGGTTGTTTAGTTCTTCTTCACTTTCTGTCTTTAGGATAGTGTCATCTGTATATTTAAAGTTATTGATATTCACCCAACAATCTTGATTCCAGCTTGAACTTCATCCAGCCCAATATTTTGCATGATGTACTCTGCATATAGGGGCTTCCCTGGTAGCTCAGCTGGTAGAGAATCTGCCTGCAATTCTTTGTAGAAGGAGAGTAGGAGAGTCCTACTCCTACCTCCTACTGAAGTAGGAGACTTTGGTTCAGTTCCTGTGTTGGGAACATCCCCTGAAGAAGAGATAGGCTACTCACTCCAGTATTCTTGGATTTCCAACAGTGCCTCTGAGAATTCACCAGCATTGAGGCAGACCTGGGTTCGAACCCTGGGTTGAGAAGATCCCCTGGAGAAGGACATGGCAAACCACTCCAATATTCTTTCCTGGAGTGTCCCCATGGACAGAGGATCCTGGGGGGCAACAGTCCCTAGGGCCACAAAGAGTCAGACATGACTGAGCAACTAAGCACACAGCACAGTGATTAAGCACACAACACAGCACTCTGCATCTAAGTTAAATAAACAGGGTGACAATATTCAGACTTGACATGCTTCTTTCTCAGTTTGGAACCTGTCCATTGTTCCACCTCTGGCTCTAACTATTGTTTCTTGATATGCATACAGGTTCCTCAGGAGGCAGGTTAAGGTGTTCTGGTATTCCCATCTCTTGAAGAATTTTCCACAGTTTGTTTTGATCCATACAGTCAAAGCCTTTAGCATAGTCAGTGAAGCAGAAATAAATGTGTTTTCTGGAATTCTCTTGTTTTTTCTTTGATCCAACAGATATTGTTATTTTAACCTCTGTTCCCTTGCCTTTTCTAAATCTACCTGGTACATCTGGAAGTTTGTGGTTCCTGTATTTTTGAAGCTTAGCTTGAGGATTTTGAGCATTACCTTCCTAGCCTGTAAAATGAACACAATTGTGCTGTAGTTTGAATGTTATTTGGCATTGCCCTTCTTTGAGATTGGAATGAAAACTGAACTTTCTAAGTTCTGTGGCCACTGCTGATTTTTCTAAATTTTTTGGTGTGGTGAGTGTCTTTTATTGTGCTCATCTTTGCATGAAATCTTCCCTCAGTATCTCTAATTTTCTTGAAGTGATCTCTAGTCTTTACCATTCTATTGTTTCCTTCCCTGCATTGTTCACTTAAGAAGTCTTTCTTATCTCTCCTTGATATTCTTTGGAACTCTGCATTTAGTTGGGTATATCCTTCCCATTCTCCTTTGCCTTTCACTTCCCTTCTTTTATCATCTATTTGTAAGGGCCCCTCAGGCCACCATATTGCCTTCTTGCATTTCTTTTCCTTGGGGGTGGTTTTAGTCATCACCTCCTGTAGTGTTAGAAACCTCTGTCCATAGATTTTTTTAGGCACTCTGCCTATCAGATCTAATGCCTTGAGTCTATTTGTCACTTCCACTGTATAATCATAAGGGATTTGATTTCGGTCATAACTGAATGGTCTAGTTTTTTCCCCTACTTTCTTCAATTAAAGCCTGAATTTAGCAATAAGAAGCTCATGATCTGAGCCATAGTCAGCTCCTGGTCTTGTTTTTGCTGAATATATAGAGCTTCTCCATCTTTGGGTACAAAGAATATAATCAATCTGGTATCAATATTGACTATCTGGTGATGTCCATGTGTAGTCATTTCTTGTGTTGTTGGAAGAGGGTGTTTGATATGACTAGTGCATTCTCTAAGCAAAACTCTGTTAGCCTTTGACCTACTTCAATTTATATTCCAAGACCAAACATGCCTGTTATTCCAGGTATGTCTTGACTTCCTATGTTTGCATCCCAGTCCCCTATGATGAGAAGGACACCTTTTTTTGTTTGTTTGTTTTTGGTGTTAGTTCTAGAAGGTCTTGTAGGTCTTCATAGAACCATTAACTTAATTTTCTTTGGCATTAGGGCTTGGGACATAAACTTCGATTTCTGTGACGTTGAATGTCTTGCCTTGAAAAGGAACCGAGATCATTCTGTCACTTTTAAGGTTGTACCCAAATACTGTGTTTTGTTTATTTGTTTGGTTGGTTTTTGCTATGAGGGCTATTCCATTTCTTCTAAGGGATTTTTTGCCCATTTTAGTAGATATAATGGTTACCTGAATTAAAGGCACCCATTTCTGTTCATTTTAGCTCACTGATTCCTAAAATAATCAATGGTCCCTCTTGTCATCTCCTGTTTGACCACTTTCAATTTATCTTGATTCATGGACATAACATTCCAGGTTCCTATGCAATAATGTTTTTTTTTATCAAATCAAACTTTACTTTTACCACCAGACATATACCCTACTGGGCATCATTTTCACTTTGGTTCAGCCTCTTCATTTCTTCTGGCCTTATTTCCCCACTCTTCTCCTGTGGCACTCTCTGATCTGGGGGTTTCATCTTTCAGTGTCATACCTTTTTGTCTTTTCATACTGTTCATGAGGTTCTCAAGGCAAGAATCCTGAAGTGGCTTGC
This sequence comes from Bos taurus, assembly GCF_002263795.3. Classification (NCBI taxonomy): domain Eukaryota; kingdom Metazoa; phylum Chordata; class Mammalia; order Artiodactyla; family Bovidae; genus Bos; species Bos taurus. The sequence goes on along the minus strand of NC_037351.1, from coordinate 16,282,775 downwards.
CATTTCCTTCTCCAGTGCACCATGTTTGTCATAACTCTCCACCATGACCTGTCAGTCTTGGGTGGCCTTACATGGCATGGTTCATATTTTCATTGAGTTACATAAGGCTGTGACACATGTAATCATGTTGGTTTGTTTTCTGCCATTGTGATTTTTATTCTGTCTACCCTCTGACAAACCTAAACAGTGCTTTAAAAAACAGAGACATCTCTTTGCTGACAAATGTCTGTATAGTCAAAGCTATTTTTTTTTTTTTTTTCCTGCAATCATGCATGGATGTGAGAGTTGGGCCGTAAAGAAAGCTGAGTGCTGAAAATTTGATGCTTTTGAATTGTGGTGCTGGAAAAGATTCTTGATAGTCCTTTGGACAGCAAGGTAATCAAAGCAGTCAATCTGAAAGGAAATCAACTCTGAATACTCATTGGAAGGACTGACGCTGAAGCTGAAGCTCCAATAATTTGTCCCCCAGATGCAAAGAGCCAACTCAATGGAAAAGACCCTGATGCTTGGAATTATTGAAGGCAGAAGGAGAACTGAACAACAGAAGATAATATGGTTAGATGGCATCACTGATTCAATGGACATGAGTTTGAGCAAACTCTGGAAGATATTGAAGGACAAGGAAGCCTGGTGTGTTGCAGTCCATGGGCTCATAAACAGGTGGACATTAGTGACTGAACAACAACAATTAGAGAAAATAGATGTTGAAAAATTAGTTTTATTATTATTATATTGAGAAGAGGTTATATTCTAATGAATTTAAATTACCAATTTGTCTTATGCCAGTACACATTGCATAGTGCAGGGGATAAAATATGAGTATTATAATGCTTTGCTTGTAATTTTAATTAAAACACCTCTGAGAACTGAGACCTCAAGGAGATAAAGACAATACCATGACAACAGAATCCTCAATCTTTCAAAGGAAAAATAATACAATAAAATTCATTCAACTCAAGCCATAAGATTTCTGCTTGGATTATCTAAAGAATTGTTCTGATTATAAGTTTAAGAGAAAAACTAGAAATGAGATATATTTCCTCTTTCTCCTGCTGGTAAATTTCATTTGAAATGTATGATTTTGCCTCTAGTAACTTTTATTCAAATCACCTGGCTTTCAAACAGGTAAAATAGTTAATAATCAGTTAATGTCATGGAAAGTGGTCAAAATTTAAAAGACAGCAAGGAAACTGAATAAATATTCCCAATCTTCAGGAAAAAATCAGATGAAGAAATAACCACCTGGTTATTGTCAACAGTGACCTAATCTATCTTTGGCTCCCAGTGGCTCAGTGGTAATGTGTCGCCCTGCCAATGTAGGAGATGCAGGAGATGTGGGTTCAATTCTTGAGTCAGGAAGATGCCCTGGAGGAGGAAATGGTGACCTACTCCAGTATTCTTGCCTGGAGAATCCCATGGACAGAGGATCCTTGAAGACTATAGTCCATGGAGTCACAAAAACTCAGACATGATTTAGTGACTGAGCAATCTATCTTTGCTCATATGTATAGAACATTGAACACTTAATGGATGTGTTAACCAGAATTATTATATATTACAAAGCTGAAGTAATTCACTGTATATCCAGAGAATGGTAATTCTAAGAGAGGGAATCATATAGAAAGAGAGAGGGTTTGGGGATAAATATGTAATACTCTTTCATTCTAGTGTCAAACCATTAAAGTAAGAATATAATATGTTAACTCCATTTATTTGCAGAATAGGTTTTGCCGGAGATAGTATTGAGAAGGATATACTCATTATATTGTGGTGGCAAAAATCATTCAGTAGGAAAATGTAGAAGGTACGGTTGGTGAACAAACTACAGAGAGCAATTCTTTTAATTCTTTCTTTTTCTTCGATGTGGTTTTTACTTCAATTTTACTTTTATCATCAACACTGATATCAAAGAATGTGGAAGAACACTAAAACTTACTAACATTTGAAGCTATAATGCTTTTGGACATAGTTTTAAAACTGGTTAGTGATGAGGACTGTAATTTCTAATACCAATTGACACTTCCTCCTCCACCTTTCATTCATCCAAAGGGTTCTGGGCTCCAATTTGCTCTTAGGTATTGTTGAAGGCTATCTTTAAAAATAGCTGATAGTCATATCACCCTCAGCAGGGTTTGGCCTTCAATGGGTAGCAAGTGGAAACAGACCTACAAGTACTAAGCAAGAAGAAACTGTTTGGCTTTAGAAAACATCTGTAAGTAGCTCAGGTAAAGTCAAAGAATGTTCATCCTCTAAAAAAAGAGCTATACCATTTAATAGAAAAATCTGTAATCACTTTTTAAAATCCAGATGCATATGAGAATTCTCTTGGAATATTTTGAAAAATACAAATGCCCAGGAAATGCTAATTTTTTTTTCTTTTTGCCAGAGCTCCAGATATGTTTCTAATGAGCAATCATGTTTTAAAAAAACTGGACTATATGATAAATTTTTACTTTTATCTAGTTTATTTTTCTATATCTTATTCAGTGCTCCCATTTCATTTAGCTTATGTTCTCAAACTTTTCCATATCTTTGTTGTTGTTGTTGTTGTTCTTTCTCAAGCCATCAAGTATGGTAGAAAAGCTAGTAGAAAAATGTATATATATATATATATACATAGTATAAAAATGTATATATGTGTGTATATATATATACACATTATATACATAATATATATATGTATACATAAACTATGTATATATGTTTTAATATATAAATATAGTTATATGTGTATATATAAACATTATATATAGACATATATAACGTATATATATAAACATTATATATATATTATATATATGTATATATAAACTCTATGTATTTATATATGTATATATAAATATATATATGTATGCTAGTAGAAAAGCTAGTAGAAAAATGTATATATACACATTATATATTTATGTATATATAAACATATACAATATATATATTTTAAAACTTATGAATTTTTGCCTAACTAAAATATTATGACATTTTGATTCTACTTGTTTGACTTAGTATGAATAGAATGCTAGATTTCTAATTAAAAAATAGATATGCTACAAGCAACAAAGGTTCACTGTATAGCATCGGGAATTATAGTCAGTATCTTGTAATAGCTTATTATGAAAAACAGTTTCAAAAATAATATATGTTTCTGTATAACCAAATCACCTTGCTCTGCACCTGAAACATTGTAAGTCAATTATGCCTCAATAAATATATATATATATATATTTAAAAAGGACTATATGGGGATATTTTACTTTTAGTTAGTTTGTTTCACTTTTTCTGTTTCATATTCAGTGCTCCCATTTCATTTAGTTTATATTTTCCAACTTATCCATCTCTTTTTCTGATGCTTTTCTGAAGTCTTTATCAAACATAGTAGTAGAAAAACTTTTGTGTACATATAATATACACATATATATATTTTAGAAAACTTCTGAATTTTTACCTAGTTAAAAAATGTATGACATTTTGATTCCATTTGTTTGACTTAATATAAATAGAATGCTAGATTTCTAATTTAAAAATATATAGATATACACAACAAGCAACAATGATTTACTGTATAGGACAGGGAACTATAGTCAATCTTGTTATCAAGTATAATGGAAAACAATTTCAAAAATACCATATATGCATATGTATAATTGAATCATATAAACAAAAAAGAGTTACACTCTGAAATTTAGTAATGTATGCTTCCCTGGTGGCTCAGAGGTTAAAGCACCTGCCTGCAATGCAGGAGACCTGGGTTTGATCCCTGGGTTGGGAAGATCCCCTGGAGAAGGAAATGGCAACCCACTCCAGTATTTTTGCCTGGAGAATCCCATGGATGGAGGAGCCTGGTGGGCTACAGTCCACGGGGTTGCAAAGAGTCGGACACGACTGACCAAATTTACTTTACTTTACTTTTATTTTATGTTTTTTGCCAGTTTTTCAAAATATCTTATAACATCTAATAAAAACATATGATACAAATTTTTAAATATATTTAAATGTAAGATATGATTAATATAAATTAACTATAAATCTATTATATTAAAAAGAAACTAACCTCAATGACTTATTTCCTACTGTTGACAAATTTAGAAATCAGTGCACTAAAATACACAAGAATGGGTTAATTTAATTCAAATGACCATTATATCATTATATCTGAAGCAGAAGATATTAAGAAGATGTGACAAGAATATACAGAAGAACAGTAAAAAGGAGATCATAATGATCCAGATAATCATGATGGTGTGATCACTCATCAAGAGCCAGACATCCTGGAGTGTTAAATCAAGTGAGACTTAGGAAACATCACTTTGAGCAAAGCTAGTGGAGGTAATGGAATTCCAGCTGAGTTATTACAAGTCCCAAAAGATGATTCTGTGAAAGTGAGGCACTCAATATGCCAGGAAATTTGGAAAACACAGCAGTGTCCACGGGACTGGAAAAGGTCAGTTTTCTTTCCAATCCCAAAGAAAGATCACACCAAAGAATACTCAAACTTCCACACAACTGCACTCATCTCACATGCTAGCAAAGTAATGAACAAAATTCTCCAAGCCAGGTTTCAGCAATACCTGAACCATGAACTTACAGATGTTCAAGTTGGATTTAGAAAAGGCAGAGGAACCAGAGATCAAATGACCAGCATCCATTGAGTCATAGGAAAGACAAGAAAATTCTAAAAAAACATCTACTTCTGCTTCATTGACTATACTAAAGCCTTTGACTGTGTGGATCACAGCAAACTGTGGAAAATTGTTCAAGAGATGGGAATACCAGACCACCTGAACTGCCTCCTGAGAAATCTGTATGAATGTCAAGAAGCAACAATTAAAACTGGGCATGGAACAATAGACTGGTTCAAAATTGGGAAACAGTACATCAAGGATGTATATTGTCACCCTGCTTATTTAACTTATATGCAGAGTATATCATGCAAAATGCTGGGCTGGATGAAGCACAAGCTGGAACCAAGATTTCCAGGAAAGATATCAATAAACTTAGATATATAGATGGCACCACCCTATGGCAGAAAGTGAAGAACTAAGAACCTCTTAATGAAAGTGAAAAAGGAGAGTGAAAAAGCTGGCTTAAAACTCAGCTTTCAAAAAACTAAGATCATGGCATCTGGTCTCATCACTTCATGGCAGTTAGATGGGGAGACAACAGGAACAGTGAGAGACTTTATTTTCTAGGATTCCAAAATCACTACAGATAGTGACTGCAGCCATGAAATTAATAGGCACTTGCTCCTTAGAAGAAAAGCTGTGATAAACTTCAACCGCATATTAAAAAGCAGAGATATTTCTTTGCCGCCAAAGGTCTTTCTAGTCAAAGCGATGGTTTTTCCAGTAGTCATGTATGGATTCAAGAGTTGGAACATAAAGAAAGCTGAATGCCAAAGAATTGTTGCTTTTGAACTCTGGTGTTGGAAAAGACTCTTGAGAATCCCTTTGACTGTAAGGAGATCAAACCAGTCCACCTAAAGTATATCAGTCCTGAGTATTCATGGGAAGGACTGATGCTGAAGCTGAAGCTCCAGTGCTTTGGCCACCTGATGTGAAGAACTGACTCTTTGGAAAAGATCCTGATGTTGAAAAAGATTGAGGGCAGGAAGAAAGGGGAATGACAGAGGATGAGATGGTTGGATGGCATCACCAACTCAGTTGACATGGGTTTAAGCAAACTTCGCAAATTGGTGATGGACAGGGAAGCCTGGCATGCTGCAGTCCATGGGGTCATAAAGAGTTGGACATGACTGAGCAATTGAACTGAATTTTACTGAACTGAACTGTGATGGTATTTGCTGTGGAAAAGCTCAGATTATTACACATGAATTTAGCTGAGAACTACAGATCTGTGCAGAAGATCCCCAGGAGATCTTCTCTTGGGAAATAAGACTGACCTCCTATGACAGAAATGAACACTGATGATTCACAAATATTCATTTTATGGGTTGGATTTCCTCTTCAAAATATATATTCTCACCCCAATACCCCTGTATATGACTGTACTTGGGAATAGAATTGTGGAAGATGTAATTAGTTAAGTTGAAGTGATGTTGAAGTATCATTGACCCTTAACTGAATATGACTTGTGTTTTTATGAGAAGAAAGAAATTTGGACCCAGAGAAGCACAAAAGCAAGACAATATGGACAATGTGAAGAGACAAAGAAGAGGTCCATTTGAGGTTGATAGGAGAGATTGGAATTATGCTGCTGAAAGCCATGAACATTTACTGTTACCAGAAGCTGGAAGAAGGAAGGAAAGACCCTCCTGTAGAGTTTTTTATTTTTTTTTTTATTTTATTTTTTTAATTTTATTTTATTTTTAAACTTTACATAATTGTATTAGTTTTGCCAAACATCAAAATGAATCCACCACAGGTATACATGTGTTCCCCATCCTGAACCCTCCTCCCTCCTCCCTCCCCATACCATCCCTCTGGGTCGTCCCAGTGCACTAGCCCCAAGCATCCAGTATCGTGCATCGAACCTGGACTGGCAACTCGTTTCTTACATGATATTTTACATGTTACAATGTCATTCTCCCAAATCTTCCCACCCTCTCCCTCTCCCACAGAGTCCATAAGACTGTTCTATACATCAGTGTCTCTTTTGCTGTCTCGTACACAGGGTTATTGTTACCATCTTTCTAAATTCCATATATATGTGTTAGAATACTGTATTTATGTTTTTCCTTCTGGCTTACTTCACTCTGTATAATAGGCTCCAGTTTCATCCACCTCATTAGAACTGATTCAAATGTATTCTTTTTAATGGCTGAGTAATACTCCATTGTGTATATGTACCACAGCTTTCTTATCCATTCATCTGCTGATGGACATCTAGGTTGCTTCCATGTCTTGGCTATTATAAACAGTGCTGCGATGAACATTGGGGTACACGTGTCTCTTTCCCTTCTGGTTTCCTCAGTGTGTATGCCCAGCAGTGAGGTTGCTGGATCATAAGGCAGTTCTATTTCCAGTTTTTTAAGGAATCTCCACACTGCTGTCCATAGTGGCTGTACTAGTTTGCATTCCCACCAACAGTGTAAGAGGGTTCCCTTTTCTCCACACCCTCTCCAGCATTTATTATTTGTAGACTTTTGGATCGCAGCCATTCTGACTGGTGTGAAATGGTACCTCATAGTGGTTTTGATTTGCATTTCTCTGATAATGAGTGATGTTGAGCATCTTTTCATGTGTTTGTTAGCCATCTGTATGTCTTTTTTGGAGAAATGTCTATTTAGTTCTTTGGCCCATTTTTTGATTGGGTCGTTTATTTTTCTGGAGTTGAGCTGTAGTAGTTGCTTGTATATTTTTGAGATTAGTTGTTTGTCGGTTGTTTCATTTGCTATTATTTTCTCCCATTCTGAAGGCTGTCTTTTCACCTTGCTAATAGTTTCCTTTGATGTGCAGAAGCTTTTAAGGTTAATTAGGTCCCATTTGTTTATTTTTGCTTTTATTTCCAATATTCTGGGAGGTGGGTCATAGAGGATCCTGCTGTCATGTATGTCGGAGAGTGTTTTGCCTATGTTCTCCTCTAGGAGTTTTATAGTTTCTGGTCTTATGTTTAGATCTTTAATCCATTTTTAGTTTATTTTTGTGTATGGTGTTAGAAAGTGGTCCAGTTTCATTCTTTTACAAGTGGTTGACCAGATTTCCCAGCACCACTTGTTAAAGAGATTGTCTTTAATCCATTGTATATTCTTGCCTCCTTTGTCGAAGATAAGGTGTCCATATGTGCGTGGATTTATCTCTGGGCTTTCTATTTTATTCCATTGATCAATATTTCTGTCTTTGTGCCAGTACCATACTGTCTTGATAACTGTGGCTTTGTAGTAGAGCCTGAAGTCAGGTAGGTTGATTCCTCCAGTTCCATTCTTCTTTCTCAAGATCGCTTTGGCTATTCGAGGTTTTTTGTATTTCCATACAAATTGTGAAATTATTTGTTCTAGCTCTGTGAAGAATACTGTTGGTAGCTTGATAGGGATTGCGTTGAATCTATAAATTGCTTTGGGTAGTATACTCATTTTCACTATATTGATTCTTCCAATCCATGAACATGGTATATTTCTCCATCTATTAGTGTCCTCTTTGATTTCTTTCACCAGTGTTTTATAGTTTTCTATATATAGGTCTTTAGTTTCTTTAGGTAGATATATTCCTAAGTATTTTATTCTTTCTGTAGATCTCAATTACAGGAGAAAAACTATTAAAAATTCCAACATATGGAGGCTGAACAACACGCTGCTGAATAACCAACAAATCACAGAAGAAATCAAAAAAGAAATCAAAATTTGCGTAGAAACGAATGAAAATGAAAACACAACAACCCAAAACCTGTGGGACACGGTAAAAGCAGTCCTAAGGGGAAAGTTCATAGCAATACAGGCACACCTCAAGAAACAAGAAAAAAGTCAAATAAATAACCTAACTCTACACCTAAAGCAACTAGAAAAGGAAGAAATGAAGAACCCCAGGGTTAGTAGAAGGAAAGAAATCTTAAAAATTAGAGCAGAAATAAATGCAAAAGAAACAAAAGAGACCATAGCAAAAATCAACAAAACCAAAAGCTGGTTCTTTGAAAGGATAAATAAAATTGACAAACCATTAGCCAGACTCATCAAGAAACAAAGGGAGAAAAATCAAATCAACAAAATTAGAAACGAAAATGGAGAGATCACAACAGACAACACAGAAATACAAAGGATCATAAGAGACTACTATCAACAATTATATGCCAATAAAATGGACAACGTGGAAGAAATGGACAAGTTCTTAGAAAAGTACAACTTTCCAAAACTGGACCAGGAAGAAATAGAAAATCTTAACAGACCCATCACAAGCATGGAAATTGAAACTGTAATCAAAAATCTTCCAGCAAACAAAAGCCCCGGTCCAGACGGCTTCACAGCTGAATTCTACCAAAAATTTAGAGAAGAGCTAACACCTATCCTGCTCAAACTCTTCCAGAAAATTGCAGAGGAAGGTAAACTTCCAAACTCATTCTATGAAGCCACCATCACCCTAATACCAAAACCTGACAAAGATCCCACAAAAAAAGAAAACTACAGGCCAATATCACTGATGAACATAGATGCAAAAATCCTTAACAAAATTCTAGCAATCAGAATCCAACAACACATTAAAAAGATCATACACCATGATCAAGTGGGCTTTATCCCAGGGATGCAAGGATTCTTCAATATCCGCAAATCAATCAATGTAATACACCACATTAACAAATTGAAAAATAAAAACCATATGATTATCTCAATAGATGCAGAGAAAGCCTTTGACAAAATTCAACATCCATTTATGATAAAAACTCTCCAGAAAGCAGGAATAGAAGGAACATACCTCAACATAATAAAAGCTATATATGACAAACCCACTGCAAACATTATCCTCAATGGTGAAAAATTGAAAGCATTTCCTCTAAAGTCAGGAACAAGACAAGGGTGCCCACTTTCACCATTACTATTCAACATAGTTTTGGAAGTTTTGGCCACAGCAATCAGAGCAGAAAAAGAAATAAAAGGAATCCAAATTGGAAAAGAAGAAGTAAAACTCTCACTATTTGCAGATGACATGATCCTCTACATAGAAAACCCTAAAGAGTCCACCAGAAAATTACTAGAAATAATCAATGACTACAGTAAAGTTGCAGGATATAAAATCAACACACAGAAATCCCTTGCATTCCTATACACTAATAATGAGAAAACAGAAAGAGAAATTAAGGAAACAATTCCATTCACCATTGTAGAGGTTTTTAAAGGAACACGATCCTATCAACACCTTGAATTGGGAATTCTAGATTTCAAACTGCAAAGAATATACATTTCTCTAACAAAGCACTCAGTTTATAGTGCTCTATTATGGTGATCTTACAAAATAAAGCCACTTTATGGTACTGCATTATCTTTGTGATATTCAAGTTCCTGTGCTGGTTTCATGAGTTCATATAAGAGAGAGCAAAAGTGTATTTCAGGGAGAAAATACTTCATTTTTTTTTTTTACTTGTATCTGAGGTGTAGAAAGTGGCACTGCCATTGATAAATACAAAATCAATTTACATTGGTATAATGCATATTACACAAAATGTAGAATTATCAGTAATCCTTATATTCTGAAACCTTCTGGTATTGATTTAATGTCTATTTCTAAGTGGTCTAGTAGAACACCTGTAACACAAAGTTTATGATAATTTTCATATTATCATTCTGGTGATTTTTGTTTTTAAATCAACACATGGATAACTATAAACTAGACTTCTGTTTTCTAGTTTTAACATTTGAAGTTTGGATTAGAAAACATAATTTTTTTACAAATGAAAAGATTACAGTAGCCATGTCTCATGCCTTTCAATATATGTAGCATTCTTTATAGATCAAAGTATTCAATCATTGCCGATCTTTGGTTTTCAAAAAATATAGCTTACAGAATCAAAATTGCTGTGTTATACTAGATTTTAGGAGCAATTATCTATTGCATAACTATTTACTCTATTCATCACACAATAATGATATTGTAAAAATATGGAAAAAATATTGTATGTGTTTAACTGAAATATTTTATTTTGCAATTACTTGACATTGTTCAGTAAAATTGTCATGTCCACAAAAAGAAATGAAAGTTTTTAATGAAATATACATTTAGCTGTATTCTGGATGATGGGATACAAGTACTGACCCAATTATTTTTTCTACAAGTGTTTGGCTATAGATTTCCTAGATTTAGATAATACATGTTATGTCTTAATATACTTAATGTATTTATTATAAAATGAACATATAAGTGTTATAACAAACTTGAAAGGTAAATTAAACATAGGGATTTATTGTCAGGTAAAATTACATTAATGAATTAGTTATGGATTTAGAGGGAGGAGAGATCATTATTATTATTATATTCAGATTATTGTAATCTAGTAAATGTTTATAAAAAGGATTGCAAATGCCTTAGATACAGATAAACTGGAGGAGTTTTGACATCTTTGAGTAAATCTTCCAGTTTTTAGATGAATTTTGAGACAGTAACTATAGAGAGTAGTGAAGGAGTAATGATGGAGACTAGCCCTGTCACAGAACACCAAAAAGCAGATGTTCCTGGGCACATTAAAATCTGTGAAGAGAACATAAGCTCAGAGAGAATCCTAGGCAGTCTCTTACTTACATTAAGACCTAGGCAATGGCAGTCTGTTGCTGAGAAGATGCAGCAGATTTGAGAGAGAATAGCTTGAGGGTACCCAGGATGAACTGAATATGAAGGTAGAACAGGAGAAAAAAGATAAAACTTCCAGGCACTCAGATCCCAAGCTCTGCTAAGGGGAGGGTTGAAATTCCATCCTCAAATTAATTAAATTACTTTCAAATTTGAATTTAATGTAAGAACAGAGACTAGACCATGATCAACCATAGAATAGATCAAACAAAAACCAGACCAAGCACAACAAACTAGATTGACTCAGCAACCTCTTTTTCATGGTGCCAGTCTGAACGAAAAAGAGGCATGCACTTGCATAGACAAAAATTATGTACTTTATTATTTCCAGTTCTTTTTCACATAATGCCTGTGTTCAACCAGAATTATGAGGGAAAAAAAAGTGTGATGAGTCATTAAAAGGCAAAATGATCAGTAGAAACAGAAGCACTCATGTTGAAATTATCAAAGATGAACTTTAAAACAGTAAGTACAATAAAGGATATAACAAAGAATGTGTATAAAAAAATAATATAAAATTAGCAACTTTGGTTAAAAATTCTAGAATGAGAAAATTGGCATCAGAGATCAAGAATAATTTTGATGAGTTTATTAGCAGAATGGATACAGCACAAAAAAGAATTAGTGAATGTGAGGACAGAACATTGAAATTATCTAAAAACGAAAAAGCAAAACAAAAATGGAAAACATAGTATCTGTGAAAAACAAATAAGTCAGCCTAAAATGTGTTTATATGGAGACCTAAAAGCAGCAAAAGAAGAGGAAATGGGGTGAAAAAATATATAGGAAGAAATATTGGCTGAATTTGATGAAAGACATCAAATTACAGTGAAGAAATTCAGATTCAGTGCACCCCACACATGATTAAAACAAATTAAACACACAACATAAAGATAAAGAGAAAATCTTAAAAGTTTCCCGAGATAAAGACTTATTTACAGAAAATAAGGAAAATGGATGAGATGTCATGAGAGAGAATAGAGTGAAGGCAGAAAGCAAATGCAAATGTGTTTTGGAAGTGCTGAGTAAAATGAAGAAAAAGAATAAAAGGGAAGGGAGAGAAGAAAAAGCAACTTACATACTTGATTTCAAATATGCAAGTTGTTAAAATAAAGTGATTTGAAAATCCCCCAAGTAACCAAACCAGTTGAGCCCCGAAGCAAAATTGCTGCTGCTGCCGCTTAGTTACTTCAGTCGTGTCCGATTCTGTGTGACCCTAAAAACTGTAGCCCACCTGGCTCCTATGTCCATGGAATTGTCCAGGCAAGAATATTGGAATGGGTTGCCATGCCCTCTTCCAGGGGACTTACCAACCCAGGTATCGAACCCAGGTCCACTGCATTGCAGGTGGATTCTTTACCAGCTGAGCTACCAGGGAAGTCCCTTGAGGAAAATTAAACCTACCTTGTTTTATGAACATTAGGGAAACTTTGGTTATTCCTTGTTCCTCTGATGGCCAAAAAATGTTATCTTCCTAAAATGGTATAAGATAATCATTTAAACGCCCAACTCCACAAATGGAAACCCTCATTGTAATCCAATTTTTGTAAAAGATAAACAACTTTCTCATTTTCACTTTATAGACTATCCTGTAACATTTTGGCCCTCACCTTCACATCAGTTTTGAATTTGAAGACTCTCAGTTTGGAAATTGTATTTTTGTGCACAATTAACTCTTTCTTACTAAACACTACTTAACTGGCCTAGTTTTAATTTTACTGTTTCTGAAGTTTTGACATTGTAAAGGTAGTGTGGTACTGGCTTAAGAAAATTTTCAGGGACTTGGATTTCCTAGAATTCTTAGGTGCAATGTCAAAAACAATTCATAAAAAATAACTAATAAAAAAAGAAAAACAAGCCATCAAAAAAGAAAGACAAGCCACAAATTAGGAGAAATTATTTGCAGATTATATATCTAATAAATGACTTGCATACAGAAAACATAAAAGTATTTTTAAATTAAATAATCAGAGGAAAAAAATCAAGTAAAAAAATCTGCATAGAGATTTGCACAGTCAATAAAGCAGTTGTTAGGAATGGCTATTAAGCACAACAGAAGAGTCATAAGATTTTTAGCAATTATGAAAATAAAAAAGTAAAACAGGATTCCACTTCACACCCAACTACTATAACCATACTCATAAAATACAGACTATAAGTATGTATACAAGTTACAACTTCTTTATGTGTGTGCACTAAGTTGCTTCAGTCATATCTGACACTTTGGGACCCCATGGATTTTAGTTCCCCAGGCTCTTCTGTCCATGGAATTCCCCAGGCAAGAATACTGGAGTAGATTGCCATGCCTTCCTCTAGTGGAACTTCCCAACACAAGGATCGAACGCATGTCTCTTATGTCTCCTACACTGACAGATGGGTTCTTTACCACTAGTGCCTATAATGATGGTTAAAAGGGAATGTTAATTGGATAGCCAGTTTGGAATCTGATAGCTTTTTGAAAATTAAGCAGAAATTTACCATTATGACCCAACAACTCCACACCTGGGAATCAACCAAGAGCAGTTAGGTACCCAAAGGTTTTCATGGGAGCATTTCTCACAATAGCCCCAGATTAGAACCAATCCCAGTGTGCATCACACGATGAAAGTATACGCAAAATGTTTTATATAAACTGAGCACAATTGATCAATAAATAAAGAACAAAATACTAACATAAACAACAAGGATAAACCTCAAGATCATTATCCTAAGTGAAGAAGACAGAGTAGAAGACTACATATTATTTCATTCTTTCATTTTTATGAAACCACCTGAAAAAAAAAGAAAACATAGAAAAACATATGCATAGAGAAAGCATGTAAATGACTGTTTATAGCTAGAGATAGAGACAGAGATTAAGAAATTTTTGATGTTATATCTGTCCTGTCTACAGGAGTAGGGAGTGGCAGCTCATGTGTTGGTTTTTGTCATTTTTTATTATATGCAATATGAAACTCTTGCATTAAGTGGTTTTACTTCTGGAAATGGCACTCTACTTCTGAAGCATGATTCCCACACTGTACAGGCTAAGGATTATTAGAATTGTGTTTGTGTGGTTCCTTGGCTTTCTACTGCTCTCCTGATCTTTCTTTCCATACTGAAATTCTTTTAAAAATCATCCAAATATATATGCACTGCAACATATATCAGTATGAGGTCATTTGCATTAAAAAAAATCTCATCTTATTTGTGAAGCAGGTTTCTTTCAACATATCAAAGCATACGTTCTTGCTGAATCCATATGAGCTCTTTTCAAAGACTCCTTCTAAGCAAAGTACTCTCGTTTAAAAAATGAATATTTCCTATACCCAAGTTAACTTTTTGTGTTGAGCTGAAGTAATAAAAAATATAAGCTCAATGGGAAATTTGGGGAGATATTATATAGCAAATCCAGGAAGATGAAGTAGGAAATGACTCTCTAAGTTTGGTGTATGACATTAATGATGTAGCTCACGGGCTGAGAGGGGCAGTTATTTCTTAGCATTTTGTTATGGGGAAACCAGTGGTGACTTCAATGCTTTATCTGTGAAATATTTAAACAGACTTTGAATTTTTCTATAATAATTACCTTTTAATTACTTAAAAAATGTACAACTTTGCTGCCAAGAAGAAAATTCACCCTCGTGGTAGCCAATGCTTTACCATCACTTCCAATTATAATGTTCATGACTTTGACGAGGTTACTATGAGACATTTGGTCCATCTCCATTGTTACCTTATGACTTAATGGTAGATAATGACAATAGATTTAAGTCTTGCATGTCCAATGGAAAAATAAACTCAGGCCGATTTCAAAGGATTGGCAATGTGTATATATATATATATATATATATATATATATATATATATATTATTGGCCATTATCAAATGCTAAGTGATATGTCCAGACTGTATAGATCTTAAACACAGTTCAAGGTTTTAAAGAAATAAAACTTCCTTTGGGTTGCAATAGTAAGAAAAGATGTAATAGAATATCTAAGCAAGCAGAAACCTAGGAAATTGAGAGGGACTTTGGTGGGGATGGAGGAGAAACTGGCAAACCTCCCCAGTATACTTGCTATGAGAATCCCATGAACTGTATAAAAAGGCAAAAAGATATGACACCCAAAGAGGAACCCTGGGTCTGAAGGTGTCCAATATGCTACTGGGGAATAATGGAGGACAACTACTAATAGCTCCAAGAGAATGAAGCAGTTGGGCCAAAGCAGAAATGATGCCTGGTTGTGGATGTGTCTGGTGGTGAAACTAAAGTCCAATGCTGTGAAGAACAGTATTGCATAGGAATCTGGGATAATGGGTCCATGAATCAAGGTAAGTTGGACATGGTCAAGCAGGAGATACCAAGATTAAACATCAACATCTTAGGAATCAGTGAACTAAAATGGATGAGAATGGGTGAATTTAATTCAGATGACCATTATATATACTATTGTGGGCAAGAATCCCTAGATGAAATTGAATAACCCTTATGATTAACAAAAGACTCTGAAATGCAGTACTTCAGTGTAACCTCAAAAATGACAGAATGATCTCAGTTTGTTTCCAAGGCAAACCATTCAGCATCACAGTAATTCAAATCTATGCCCCAATCACCTATGCTGAAGAAGTTGAAGTTGATCAGTTCTATGAAGACCTCCTAGAACTAACTCTAAAAAAATATATCCTATTCATCATAGGGGATTGGAATGTAAAAGCAGAAAGTCAAGAAATACCTGGAGTAACAGACAAGTTTGGCCTTGGAGTACAAAATGAAGCAGGGCAAAGGTTAACAAAATTCTGCCAAGAGAGCTCACTGGTCATAGCAAACACTCTTTTTAAACAATCAAGGGACAACTTTACATGTAGACATCACTGAATGGTCAATGCCGAAATCAGATTGATTGCTTTCTTTTAGACAAAAATGGAGGAACTCTATACAGTCAAACAAGACCTGGAGCTGACTGTGGTTCAAATAATCAGCTCCTTATTGCAAAATTCAGGCTTAAACTGAAGAAAGTGGGGAAAACCACTAGGGAAGTCAGGTACGAATTAAATCAAATCACCTGTGAATATACAGTGGAGGTGATGAATAGATTCAAGTGATTATATCTAGTAAACAGGGTGCCTGAAGACCTATGTTCAGAGGTCTATATTATTGCACAGGAGGCAGGAAAGAATGAAAACAAAAACTATCCCAAAGGAAAAGGAAAAGGAAGAAGGCAAAGTGGTTGTCTGAGGGGGCTTTACAAATATCTGAGGAAAGAAAAGAAGTGAAAAGCAAGGGAAAAAGAGAAAGGTACACCAAACTAAATGCAGAGTTCCAGAGAACAGCAGGGAGAGACAAGAAGGCCTTCTTCAATGAATATTGCAAAGAAATAGAGGAAAACAACAGAAGGGGAAAGACCAGAGATTTCTTCAAGAAAATTGGAAATGTCAAAGAAGTATTTCATCCAAAGATGGGTACAACAAAGCAGAAAATGTAAAGACCTAACAGGAGCAGAAATGATCAAGAAGAGATGGCAAGAATACACAGAAGAACTGTACAAAATGAAAATAGCTTAATGACCCAGATAACCAAGATGGTGTGGTCACTCACCCAGAGCTAGATATTCGGGAGTTGAATTCAAGAGGCCCTTAGGAGGCACCGTTGCCAATAAAGCTAGTGGAGATGATGGGATTTCAGCAAAGCTATTTAAAATACTAAAAGATGATGTTATCAAAGTGTTGCATTCAATATGTCAGCAAATTTGGAAAACCCAGTAGTGGCCATAGGACTGGAAAGAATCAATCCTCATCCCAGTTCCCAAGAAGCACAGTGATAAAGAATGTTCAAGCCACCAGACAGTTACACTCGCCCCCAATGCCAGTAGGTTATGTTCACAATCCTGCATGTTATGTTTCAGCATTACATGAAATAAGAAATTACAGATGTCCAAGCAGGATTTAGAAAAAGCAGAGGAACCAGATATCAAATTGTCAACTTTGGCTGGATCATAGAGAAAATAAGGGAATTCCAGAAAAAGATCTGCCATTGTTTCATTGACTACACTAAAGCCTTTGGCTGTGTGGATCATAAAAAATTGTGGAAAACTCTTAAAGAGATGGGAATACAAGACCATTTTACCTATCTCCTGAGAAACCTGTACACGAGTCAAGAAGAAACAGAATCAGATGTGGAACAACTGACTGGTGCAAAATTGGTAAAGGGGTATGTTAAGGAGTATTGTCACCATGTTTATTTAATGCAGAGCATATCATGAGCAATGCAGGGCTGGATGAGTTACATGTTGGAAACAAGATTTCTGGGAGAAATATCAACTACTTCAGATATGTAAAGGATACCACTCTAATGCAGAAAGCAAAGAGAAACTAAAAAACCTCTTAATGAGCATGAATGTGGAAAATGAAAGAGACTGCTTAAAACTAAATGCTAAAAAGCAAACAAAACAAAACAAACAAACAAAAACTAAGATCATGGCATCAGGCCCCATCACTTCATGGCAAATAGAAGGAAAAATGTGGAAGCAGTAACAGATTTCTTCTTCTTAGGCTCTAAAATCACTGCAGATGGTGACTGCATCATGAAATTGGAAGATGCTTGCTCCTCGGCAGGAAAGCTATGAAAACCTAGACAAGTGTGTTAAAAAGCAAAGACATCATTTTACTAACAAAGGTCTGTATAGTTAAACCTATGGTCTTTCCAGACGTAACGTATGGTTGTGAGAGCTAGACCATAAAAAAGACAGAGTACCAAAGAATTGCTACTTTTGAACTGTGGTGCTAGAGAAGACTCTTGGGAGTCCCTTGGACATCAAAGAGATCAAGTCAGTCAATCTTAAAGGAAATAAACCCTGAATATTCATTGGAAGGACTGAAGCTGAAACTCCAATACTTCAGTCACCTGATGTGATGAGCCAACTTGTTGGAAAAGATCCTGATGCTGAGAAAGATTGAAAATAGATGGAAAAGAGGGCAACAGAAGATGAGATGGTTGGATGGGATCAACAATGAAATGGACATGAAGTTGGACAAACTGTGGGAGATGGTTGGGGACAGGGAAACCTGGTACTGCAGTCCATGGTGTCATGACTTGGTGTCTGAACAGAACAAAACAGAGTTCAGTTCAGTTCAGTCATTTAGTCATGTCTGACTCTTTGCAACCCCATGAGCTGTAGCACGCCAGGCTTCCCTGTCCATCACCAACTCCCAGAGTCTATTCAAAATCATTCCCATCGCGTTGGTGATGCAATCAAACCATGTCATCCTCAGTCATCCCCTTCTCCTCCTGCCCTCAATCTTTCCCAGCATCAGGGTCTAAAAATATTTCATGCAGTAAAAAAACAGCACACTTCAATGATAATATTCTACACTACTACTCCTAATCTATCAGAATTTGAAAGTAGTGAGGGGAGAAATTTGATGTTGAAATAATTAGAACAACAACAAAAAATTGCCCTGGGGGAAAAGGGGAGATGCCAGTCAAAGCATAAATAAGTTATATAAACCTAATGTACTTGTGACTATAGTTAATAATAATGTACTATATATTTAAAATTTTGCTAAGAGAGTAAATTCCAAGGGTTCTCACCACACCAAAAATAGGTGATGGATAATGCCAAAGAATGCTCAAACTACTGCACAATTGCACTCATCTCACACGCTAGTAAAGTAATGCTCAAAATTCTCCAAACCAGGCTTCAGCAATATGTGAACCGTGAAGTTCCTGATGTTCAAGCTGGTTTTAGAAAAGGCAGAGGAACCAGAGATCAAATTGCCAACATCCGCTGGATCATAGAAAAAGCAAAAGAGTTCCAGAAAAACATCTATTTCTGCTTTCTTGACTATGCCAAAGCCTTTGACTGTGTGGATCACAAGAAACTGTGGAAAATTCTGAAAGAGATGGGAATACCAGACCACCTGATCTGCCTCTTGAGAAATTTGTATGCAGGTCAGGAAGCAACAGTTAGAACTGGACATGGGACAACAGACTGGTTCCAAATAGGAAAAGGAGTATGTCAAGGCTGTATATTGTCACCCTGTTTATTTAACTTATATGCAGATTACATCATGAGAAACGCTGGACTGGAAGAAACACAAGCTGGAATCAAGATTGCCGGGAGAAATCTCAATCACCTCAGATATGCAGATGACACCACCCTTATGGCAGAAAGTGAAGAGGAACTAAAAAGCCTCTTGATGAAAGTGAAAGTGGAGAGCGAAAAAGTTGGCTTAAAGCTCAACATTCAGAAAACGAAGATCATGGCATCCGGTCCCACCACTTCATGGGAAATAGATGGGGAAACAGTGGAAACAGTGTCAGACTTTATTTTTCTGGGCTCCAAAATCACTGCAGATGGTGACTGCAGCCGTGAAATTAAAAGACGTTTACTCCTTGGAAGGAAAGTTATGACCAACCTAGATAGCATATTCAAAAGCAGAGACATTACTTTGCCAACAAAGGTTCATCTAGTCAAGGCTATGGTTTTTCTTGTGGTCATGTACAGATGTGAGAGTTGGACTGTGAAGAAGGCTGAGCGCCAAAGGATTGATGCTTTTGAACTGTGGTGTTGGAGAAGACTCTTGAGAGTCCCTTGGACTGCCAGGAGATCCAACCAGTCCATTCAGAAGGAGATCAGCCCTGGGATTTCTTTGGAAGGAATGATGCTAAAGCTGAAACTCCAGTACTTTGGCCACCTCATGTGAAGAGTTGACTCATTGGAAAAGACTCTGATGCTGGGAGGGATTGGGGGCAGGAGGAGAAGGGGAGGACAGAGGATGAGATGGCTGGATGGCATCACTGACTTGATGGACGTGAGTCTGAGTGAACTCCAGGAGTTGGTGATGGGCAGGGAGGCCTGGCGTGCTGCGATTCATGGGGTCGCAAAGAGTCGGACACGACTGAGCGACTGATCTGATCTGATCTGATGGGTATGTTAACTAGCTTGATTGTGGTAATCATCTCACAATGCATCTCACAATGATAAAACATCACATTGCATATTTGTCAAATTCTAGCAATAAAGGTGCTAATTATTACAGAAAATAGATGAAAATCTTATGTTAACAAGTTTTATTTCTTTAAGTCTAGGAATTCATCTGTGTCTAAGTTCTGCATTTTTCAAATGAAAATCATGGTCTAAGTTACCTGTGGAATGTTGTATATTGTAGAGGAAGAATAATAAATCTTTTTCCTCTATCCAATTTAAGTTCTTTCCCTACAGCCCTATAAATTACACTGGGGAAAGGTAGATTAACGAGAGAAAAATAGACTTTGACACAAGCAGCCTACATTTATACATGGAAGCACCCAGTTATGAGTAATTCAAAGTTGGTTAGAACTTTTTAAATATTATTTCAAGGTAAAAGAAGGAAAGAGGCATTGGACTTCTGTGCTGGGGAAGCACGTTATAGGGAGAAGATGAGAAAAAGTTTGGTAAACTAGGCTTGTTTAGTAATATTCATGTTGAAAATTTAAGCCATTATGTTTTTCATTGATAAATTATTAATTTCTCCTTATTCAAGTCAGGGAGAAGTAGACATCTTTACAAATGGAAATCTCTTTAGAAACATGTAAATTTTCTTTACAAAAGGAAAACTTGTGCCCTGGTTTTAGAGCTTTTTCTGCCTCTGTTGGTTCTCAATGTCTTTTAGTTCAAAATAATCTGTATACCAAACAGGCATATTTGAGATGGCATATTCTGGTTCCTTACATTATATTAGAGCTCTGTATGAATGCATAGTGAATAATATCTGGGGATTTTAATTCATCTTTCATTATCTCATCCTCTTTGGGGAGTAAAGATTTGTGGCTTAAAAGTATATCTTTCTCTCTAGTTTGCAAACTTCTGAATTTTGAATGAAGAAGAGAATAAGAAAGCAGCTAATATATATGTACATATAACATGCATAGTGGTCCCTATAGAAAACAGTCTACCTCCTATCTATACTTCTTTTCTTCCATCCTTTCTGCTTCTTCTTTAATTTTTTTCTTTCTCCCTCTTTTCTTTCTTTTTCTTCTTTTTTTCTGTCTTTCCCCCTCTTCTTCTTTTCCTATCAAAAATTAGAAAAAGGTCAGATATCATTTATTAAGTGTGCTCATCTAAACATGTGCTGACTTGAACTTTATCTTAAATATAGGCATTTTGCAAACATGTTTGTAAGGTGGAATATTTGTCTTCTTAAAAGAACAAACAGTTTTGAAAAGTATAAATAGCTATTTCCATGCCAAAAATACTTTGTTATGCTCATTAACAATCACTTTTTACTGTTGCTTTAATGAAAAAGCTAGGCTAACATTACATAATATGAACTCAATTGTGAAACCAAGATGAGAGAACTTGCTCCATAATTTGCTTATTGTGAGATCTAAAGAAGTCATAACTGGCAATTTTTATCCCTCATAATTGAGCTGCTGAGACGTAACTATATTCTATCTCTTTACAACGTAAAACGTGGAAACATCCATAACATAGATGAGGTACAGCCACCTTCATGATTATATCAAACAAGAATTCTATAGGATTTGCTTTTGCTTTTCAGCAAATATTAAATTAATAACTTCCTTTAATTAAGTCTTTCTATTTGCCTCTATTCTGCTTGGCTCACTCTATCTCCTATTTTTGAAATAAAAAAAAAAGGTATTTTAAGCAAATTATAGGTAATGTTTAAGAATCCATATGTGCAAATAATTGGTTAGTACATCAGTGACTGTTTGCCTGACAGAGACATACCTGCAATCAGCAAAGTTTTGTCTTTTCAGTCACAGTAACTTCAACTGCAGATCCCTTTGCTCTCTGGGCCATGCCAAGCTTGCAACCTCCTTGAAGTCAGAGAAATTGGCCTAGGACTCTCTGACATAAAGATGGGATTGAGGTAGTTTACCAATCTAGGTTGCAAGGAAGAAATCTGCCATACCTCTTTGGAACGCCCTTTACGTGGATCAACTTAACTACCTTTTCTATATTCTTTTTTTTTTTTTTCCTTTTTTTTTTTTTCTATATTCTTTAGCACTCTGGTTTGGTAATACTTTGACCAGTTGGGAGATAGCCATGACTTTCACTGTTCTTTTGCCAATATTTAAATCTTGTCCTTTTCAGCTGCTGGCCGAGGTGTTATCTGTCTGTGAAACTGTAAATATCCCATCCAATATGAAGTCCACCATATATCTTGGGGATTTCACACCCTGGTTATAGCAGTCACTTGCTCCAAAGATGTCCAGTAAGAAGTGATGGAGTTTGGTCCAGCTCTTTGCAGTTGAGATATTAGTGATAGTCCTGAGCTTTTGCCTCATTCACAGTGTGTAAGAGTGATGTAAGAGATGATGCTTTTGTTTTGTTTAAATTTTGTTTTTTATTTGGAACTTATAGACCTGCAGAAGAGTTATAAAAAAATAGTACAGAGCTTCACCATATACCTTTCACCGAGTCTCTCCTAATGTTAACATGACCATGATATTGGCAGAGGACTATTCATCTACTATAGGCTTTATTTTAATTTCATCAGATTTTATACTATTTTTTTTCTATTCCAGATTGAAATCAGGATCCTGATTTACATTTAGTTACTATGACTCTATAGTCTCCTTCCATCTGTGACAGTTTTTCCATCTTTCCTTGTTTTACATCACTTTGACACTTTTGAAAATTATCAGTCAAGAATTTTGTAGAATATTTCTTCATTTTGGTTTGTCTGATGCTTATTATGATTAGACTGGGGTTATGGATTTTAGGAAAGGATAGCAAAGAGATGAAGTGTCCTTCCATCACACCATGTCAATAGGTAAACTCTATCATGACTTAGAACTGGTTATGCTAACTTTGAAGTTTGGCTGAAGTGACATCTGTCAGGTTTCACCACTGTAAAGTATTTTTTTTTCTTTCTTGACTTGATTTCTTTATAAATCAATCACTAAGTCCAGCCCACATTTAAAAGAAAAGAAATTAAGGTGAATTAAGTTTGATTTCTGAAATGAATAATATTGAAAAAACTGGAGTATATATGTTAAGATCATGACAATAATTAATGTTTGGGCGAATCATTTGAGGCTATGGCAAATATCCTATTACTCTATTTTTCTACTTTCACTGAAGTCAAGTTGAGGGATGGACAACATTCTTAAGCCAGAAGGACATAAACCAGTAGAACTTTTCTCTTTCATTTTCAGTTTTTTGGAAAATTAACTATTCTCTTGTTTTTCTCTGCTTTGAAATGCTTTCCAGTGTCTTAACTAATTTTTGTAATATATTCTATTTAAATTTTTATAATTATTATCTGTGGCAATGTTCATATATCCACTTCACTTTGTTATCATTACCAGTGGTTTCAAGGCTCAATTGATTTGATTGGTTTGTTTGATCTATTCGTAATGATGATGCTCAATCCCCTCAACATAAATATAAAATTTCACATAATATGTTAACTAAAGAATGAGCTTAATCATTTAATGACCTTAAATGATTAAAAAATATTTCAGTGATGACAAATGTGGTCATTCCCAACACACCATTTCTTAGCTAATTCAGATACATAAGATGATATTTTATTTTCCACAATTTATTAATATAATACTGTAAGTGCTAGCCAGTGAAAACTTAATCAGGTTTGTAAATATAAAAAACATACTGATTTTCTTAGCTTTTGTTTCACTTTGAATTTTTGACTAGCTCTTTTAGTACAAATACATTCGGTTACATTAACATGAATGCTCGGGCTCTTTCATTTCCTAATATGTTGTAATTGTGGACATTTTCAGTCTTTCTGTTGGTGTGCATTTCAAAATTAACTAGCTCTTTTAGTACAAATACATTCGGTTACATTAACATGAATGCTCGGGCTCTTTCATTTCCTAATATGTTGTAATTGTGGACATTTTCAGTCTTTCTGTTGGTGTGCATTTCAAAATTAACCACTGTAGGCAGATAACCTGAGAATGTGTTTCCAGAGGTTGATGTAATTCTTTAGCTTAAAATGATCAAATTTACCAGATTGCAAAACAATGCACTTAAATACTTTTGGCCCCCTTTAGAAACAACTAGACTGCATCATAGGTATAGTGATCCAGCTGACTGTTGTTGAAAACTTGTGATGAATTCCTATGCATTCATGTATGTGTGAATCTGTGTTAGCACATATGTGTGTACATGTGTACATGTGTGTGTATTGTTTGTTTGATGAGGAATAGTAAAAGGAACAATTCAAGGAATAAAAGAGGAGAAAAAAAAGATTGGGAAGGAAATGGTAAAGAAACAGTTAAATCAAGCCAATCAAAAAACCACTGAGTAGCTACTCTGTACAAGAAAATAAACCAGCAAGTGAGGTGAATATAAAGTCCAGGCCAGAAGTCCCCTCATTTTAGTGGGCAATGTTCAGGTAACTAATTTGAGCAGTCCTTTCTAGACACAGAGCAGCAATTTTCAAATTGTGGTAATATTATATTCACAGGTCTTAGAGGAGGCTGGGGAGCCAAATGGGGCTCTTGAGTCTAACTCCTTCTTCAAGCAGAAAAGCTTTATTTTCATCTGTTTTGCACAGCTGACATCTGAGTAAAATGCTTTGAATAAAGAGTTCCTTTAAGAAAAAATGGAAAATGATTCCATTATTTTGACCTCCTAGAAGGCAGAGATAGCAGATAGCAACACTTTGAAAAGGATGTTGCAAAAATAATTCAACTACACTGGTAATTATAACTTATGAGGGAAATATGTAGAAAGTACGTATAAGAAGAAATTATGATATTAATAACAGTACAGCATCCTCAGAGTTTACAACTTTTAAAAAATTATTATTTATTTTTGGTTGCATTAGATCTTCATGGTTGTGCATGGGCTTTCTCTAATTGAGGTGCATGGGGCCTACACTTCACTGTGGTGCATGGGCTTCTGATTGGAGTAGCTTCTCTTGTTGTAGAGCACAGACTGTTTGTCACACAGGGTCAGTAGTTGTGGTACAGGGATTTAGTTGCCCCACAGCATGTGAGATCTTCTGGGAGCAGATTTTGAAGCTGTGTCCTCTGCACTGTAAGGCAGATTCTTATCCACTCAACTACCAGGAAAGATCCACATGGTTTTATTAACAAGACATTGTTACAATATGATATTTATCAATATTAACAATATTACAATATGGTATTTATAAATATGTATTAGACTGTAACAGTTATTTCACTCACCTAGAGCCAGACATCATAGAATGTGAAGTTAAGTGGGCTTTAGGAACATCACTATGAACAAAACTAGTGGAGGTGATAGAATTCCAGCTGAGTTATTTTAAATCCTAAAAGATGATACTGTTAAAGTGCTGCACTCAATATGCCAGCAAATTTGGAAAACTCAGCAGTGCCCACAGAAAGGTTAGTTTTCATTCCAATCCCAAAGAAAGGAAATGCCAAAGAACGTTCAAAGTACTGTACAATTGCACTCATTTCACACACTACCAAAGTAATGCTCAAAGTTCTCCAAGCTAGGCTTCAACAGTATGTGAACCTAGAACATCCAGATGTTTAAGCTGGATTTAGACAAAGTAGAAGAACCAGAGATCAAATTGCCAACACCCCCTGGATCACAGAAAAAAACAAGAGAATTTCAGAAGAATATCTACTTCTGCTTCATTAATTATGCTAAAGCCTTTGACTGTGTGGATCACAACAATCTGTGGAAAATTCTTCAAGAGATGGGAATACCAGACCCCCTTATCTGCCTCTCTGAGAAATCTGTATACAGGTCAGGAAGCAACAGTTAGAACTGAACATGGAACAATGGACTGGTTCCAAATTCAGAAAGGAGTATGTCAAGGCTGTATATTTTCACCATTTCTATTTAATTTATATGCAGAGTACATCATGTGAAATGGCAGGCTAGATGAAGCACAAGCTGGAATCAAGATTGCTGGGAGAAATATCAATAACCTCAGATATGGAGATGACACCACCCTTATGGCAGAAAGTGAAGAAGAATTAAAGAGCCTCTTGATGAAAGTGAAAGAGGAGAGTGAAGAAGCTGGCTGAGGCTGAAAAAGAAAGAGGAGAGTGGAGAAGAAAGTTGAAAGAACTCAACTTTGAAAAAACTAAGACCATGGCATCTTGTCCCATCAGTTCAGTTCAGTTCAGTTGCTCATTTATGTCTGCCTCTTTGTGACCCCACGGACTGCAGCAAGCCAGGCTTCCCTGTCCATCACCAACTCCTGATGCCAAACAACCATCTCAGCCTCTGCTCTCCTTTTCGCCTCCTGCCTTTCATCTTTCCAAGCATCAGGGTATTTTCAAATGAGTCAGTTCTTCACATCAGATGGCTAAATTATTGAAGTTTCAGCTTCAGCATCAGTCCTTCCAATGAATATTCAGGACTGATTTCCTTTAGGATTGATTGGTTTGTTCTCCTTTTAGTCCAAGGGACTCTCAAGAGACTTCTCCAACACCACAGTTCAAAAGCATCAATTCTTTGTCACTCAGCTTTCTTTATGGTCCAACTCTCAGATCCATACATGACTACTGGAAAAACCATAGCTTTGACTAGACAGACCTTTGTCAGCAAAGTAATGTCTCAGCTTTTTAATATGCTGTCTAGGTTGGTCATAGCTTCTTCCAAGGAGCAAGCATCTTTTAATTTCATGGCTGCAGCCTCCATCTGCAGTGATTTTGGAGCCCAAGAAAATAAAAATCTGTCACTGTTTTCATTGTTTCTCCATCTATTTTCCATGAAGTGGAAAGAACGAGATGTCATGATCTTAGTTTTTTGAATATTGAATTTTTACCTTCATCAAGAGGTTCTTTAGTCCCTCTTCACTTTCTGGTCCCATCACTTATAACTAAATAGTAAAGTCAGGGATTGGTTATGCAAATTTAAATATCCCAATTATTTTGAAATATTGTAAAATTTTATGGCAAAGGAGATATTTGAATTATTCCTGGATCATGGGTTCGAAAGTAATGAGAAGATACAGGTCGATGTTGTTGTTGTTTAGTCTCTAAGTCATGTCCAACTCTTTTGTGACCCCATGGCCTGTAGCCTGATACTCTTCTCTGTCCATGAGATTTCCCAGCCAAGAATACTGGAATTGGTTGCCATTTCTTTCTCTGAGGGATCTTCTCAACCTAAGGATTAAGCTCCTGTTTTCTGCCTTAAGAGATGATTTTTTTTTTTTTTTTAACCACTGAGGCTGCAGGGAAGGCTTACAGGTTGATTATCGATTTTCATTGCCTCACAATGGCACCCCACTACAGTACTCCTGCCTGGAAAATCCCATGGATGGAGGAGCCTGGTAGGCTGCAGTCCCTGGGGTCGCTAAGAGTTGGACATGACTGAGCGGCTTCACTTTCACTTTCATGCATTGGAGAAGGAAATGGCAACCCACTCCAGTATTCTTGCCTGGAGAATCCCAGGGATGGGGGAGCCTGGTGAGCTGCCATCTATGGAGTCGCACAGAGTTGGACACGACTGAAGCGACTTAGCAGCAGCAGCAGCAGCATAATTACAAACTTTTTTCTTGTATATACATATATAGTGTAAAGCTTCCTAAATAAAGCCCATATTTCCAAAAGTATTTTTCATCATACCTGCATTAGATCTTGTTAATATACTTTGACTGTTGAAAAAGAACACAGAATAATGACAACCTTACATATCTGTCCCTTACATCATGCATAATACTATGTGTTGCTAGAGAGCAGGATAGAATTGTATGAAGATCATAGGAGTTACACCTTTGTTTCAGAAATCAAATTTAGGAAGGGAAGCCTGACAATCGAGTAGCCCTATTGCATGACTTTATATGCCAAGGCTTCATTTAATCCTAATGGGGCCATCAACGCCTTTTGTGATCTCAGTAATTAAGAAGCCATTTTGATTCCTCTGATTATGGACTTCCTAAAAGCTGGCTGCTAAGTCATAAAAGAAATAGAAAGATGCTTTGGAGAACTAATGGCTGCCCGTGTGTGCTGAGTCAGTCATGAATTTTATGGGAAGCTATGCTGACTTATGCAGGACTGCTTTATGCCTCTGAGATGATCTATTTTAACATGTTTATTGCTTTATTCTGGGCATCATTTCCCTAAAGAGACATGGGCCATTTGTATAGTTTTACAAAATTAATTCTAAATGGGAAAAGAGAGAAATCTTAGATGGAGCAACAATGGAAATTCTAAAACAAAACAATGTATGTGGAGATCTATATTAAAAAAAAAAAAAGTAGAAAAGGGAGGGTTTCTGTGATATTTTAGTTGAGGAATATAGACTGGTGACTCCATGATGGACAGCATCAGTATAATCACATTTACTGGAAAAGAGTAGAATGATTTAAGGATTCTCCTTAGAAATACTATTTTATACCACTTATTATCCTCCCACCCATTTCCAATTTTATTTATGTCTTTTTTAATGACTGCTATAGAGCACTGAAAACAAGAAAAAAAGGTAAGATAGGCCAAAACCATAAAGCAATATGAATCGCCATGATGGATTTCATTAATTAGAAATTAAATTAAAGACCAACCTGTGAAAAACTGCACCTCTGGAGGTTGTTCCAGGACAGTGTCTGTTCTAATTTCAGAAGTTAATTTGACAGAAATGTTTAAGGTATTGTGTGTAAGAGAAATATGGTGACCTAGAATAAAAATCACAGTGGGAAAAAAAGAAGCTTTGTATCAATTTCCTTTCCAGTACATGCTTTGATTAGACAAGCACCAAAAAGCCATATTTGGCACACTGCTGAAGTTCCTTGTATATAAAAAGCTAAAAAGGTTTTCTGTTCATTGTTCAGCCTAGGAGCTAGGTGTGGATATTCAACTGATTTTTTTTTTTTTTTTAATTTTGAGAGTTCCCCTTCTGAATAAGCTTTTCTGAATCACAAGATTCTCTGATGAGCAAATAATAAGAGGGAAGAAGGTAGGAACAAAGGGGCAGAAGATGAGGAACAAAGAGGAGAATCTTGATAGTTTTTAAGAAAGAATGAAAGTGTTAGTGGCTCAGCCATGTCCAACTTTATGCAACCCCGTGGACTGTAGCCCACCAGGCTCCTCTTTCCATGGAATTCTCCAGGCAAGAACACTGGAGTGGGTTGCCATCCCTTTCTCCAGGGGATCATCCTTACCCAGGGATTGAACCTGGACCTCTCACATTTCAGACAGATACTTTACCATCTGAGCCACAGGGAAACAATTATTCTCTAAGTCCATGTTAATTACTATGTGCTCAGTTAAAGCAAATGCAACCTCAATTAACCAGGGTTCAGTTATCTTGAAATCCATATATAGTGAATCAGTTTTGGGGGAACATTTTTCTTTGTTAAAAATCTTATTTATTTTTGGCCGTGATGAGTTTTCCTTGCTGCGTGTGGGCTTTCTCTAGTTGCAGTGAGCGGGGGCTTTTCTCTAGCTGTGGAGCACGGGCTTCTCATTGAGGTGGCTTCTCTTGTTTCAGAGCATGGGGCTTCTGTATTTGTGGCCCACAGCCTTAGTTGCTTCATAACATGTGGAATCTTCCTGGACCAGGAATCAATTGAACCTGTGCCTCTTTCTTTAAAATGTGAATTCTTAACCACTGGACCATCAGGGAAGTCTGAAATATATATATATATTTTTAATTCACTCTAGTTCCTTGGATAAGCTGACAATTTTTTTTTCTTTCTTTCTCTTCATTTTACTTTCATTTTTTAATTTTGTTGTTGTTGGAGGATAATTGCTTTACATGAAATAACAACAATAATGACATCAGTAAAACAGCAGCACCATCAACAAGATGCTGGTTTTCCTTTACTGCCATCTTCCTTGCCACCTCCATTTTCTACACTGTTATTTGTCCTGGGAAGTTGACCCTGGTGACTGTATCACTTAGACGTCCTTGTTCTCATGACGTAAGTGGGTTTCCACTGATAGAAGTTTCTTGTTGTTCATTGTTCAATCACTAACTCATGTCCAACTCTTTGCAACCCCATGAACTGCAGCATGCCAGGCTTCCCTGTCCTTTTCTATCTCCTGGAGTTTGCTCAAACTCATGTCCATTGAGTCACCAATGACATCCAAACAACTCATCCTCTGTCACTGAGATGCTGCTAGCAGATAATCAAATGGCAGGAAGAGAGTCACGTTAGGATACTTTCCCTCCTAGTTCTTTCCCTACGTCACAGTGATTGTTGCATTTGCTGCCTCTTCTATGGCACAATTTCTGTTGGGCAGCTTCTCTTCTTTGGTCCAACTCTACAAACATTATTAGTCTTATTTAGTCTTATTGCTTTCTTCTGCACTGTTTTAACATTCTTGTAAGAAATACAAGTATGTTTTTCATCAGGTTCTTAGTAAATAAGATATCTTTCATATCTATTAAATATCTTTATAAAACAACAAATCAGACTAGAAGGAAGGAAATGTTAATTCTATGTTCAGTACTTCAAGTATACCAATTCCATTAAAATCATGTTTTCTCAATCTTCCTGCTGTAAATGGAGAAGAATCAATGAGTCCCAGCTCCTGTCATGGGATAAAGAGCCTCTAAAGCTGGTCAGACTCTCCACCCTGCTCTGTATGTACTTGCAGCTCTTCTCATGTTGAAATCTAAACTGTGTCTGTAACTCCTTTGACTAACAATGTAGAAAAAGTGATCTTCTTGGACTTCTAAGCAAGGTAAAAAAAAAGTTCTACTCTTCAACTATGTATAAATTGCAGACTATCCTGGTGGAGAGAGAGACCAAGTAAAGTGGACCTAGAAAGTGAATATGTCATTAAAAAAGAAGCCAACTAAAGGAACTCTGAGGTGCCAGATGTCTAGCCCTCTGACACTGTCTGCCATTTTGCTCTAACTGTATGAGAGAACTTGAGAAAGACTAACAGAGAAACCTCCAAGCTGGTTCCAGCCAACACACAAATTTGTGAGACATAATGAAATGTCTGTGGTTTAAGCTACTACACTTTGGGGTAATTCATAATGCAACATTAAATAACCATAGCATTATATATTCCACTTACTAGCAGTGTGACTGTGAAAGGTATTTCTGCCTCGTGAGGCTCAATTTTCCCATTTCCAAAATGTAAATGACAATAGTTAAACATATTATGTTACTTTGAGATCTAAGCTAAAGATGAAGTAAAAATTTTAATCATTCAGCATAGAGCTTAAGACACAGGAAAAACAATTTTTTTCTTGCTGCTTTCATTATCACTACATTTTTTTTCCCCCAATTTTTACCTTTTCTACCTAGAAAAGGAGTTCTTGGAATTCCTATGTGGTTTAGCGGTAAAGAATCTGCCTACCAACTCAGGAGACAAAGGACATTTGGCCTGGATCCCTCGGTCAGGAAGATCTGCTGGAGAAGGAAATGGCAACCTACTCCAATATTCTTGCCTGGGAAATCCCATGGACAGAGAAGCCTGGAGAGCTACAGCCCATGGGGTTGCAAAGAGTCACGTAGGACTGAGCAACTGAGCATCAGCATGAGCAAGGAGGTCTTAGGGTTAATAACAAAGTACAAAATGGATTAAGATAGTCATAGTCTCAACAAAGGACTGCGGGGATAGACAAAAGGGAGTGATTAAATCTAAGGCAGAAGTAAAACAGGAAAAAAAAAAAAAAACATATACAATGATTTTCTTGTTTTGTTATTTAGTCGTTCAGTCTTTGAATGTTTTCCACTCCAAGGACTGTAGTCCTCCAGATTCCTCTGTCCATGGGATTGATTTCCCACACAAGGATACTGGAGTGGGTTACCATTTCCTACTCCAGGAGATCTTCCCTGGGATAGAACCTAGGTCTCCTGTAAGTTTCCGGCATTGCAGGTGAATTCTTTACCACTAAGCCACCTTGAATCTATTTAAATGAGACTTGAATGATGACAGTTTGATTGGGAAAGACAGGTCTAGGAGGGAAAAAAACATTGTTGACAAATGTAGAAACCAGGACTTATGGATAGTAATACATGAGATATTTTGAATGTTAAAGGAAATGGATGAAGTTGTAGTTAGATGGAGAAAAGACATGAGGGATGGGAGTATGAGTGT
Source organism: Bos taurus (assembly GCF_002263795.3). Taxonomy (NCBI): domain Eukaryota; kingdom Metazoa; phylum Chordata; class Mammalia; order Artiodactyla; family Bovidae; genus Bos; species Bos taurus. The sequence goes on along the minus strand of NC_037351.1, from coordinate 16,250,597 downwards.
TGGTGTGAGACCAAGTCACAAGAAGGCTGGAATGATTTTGAGATTTACATATTTTACTCTAGATAGTGGAACATATCCTGGAAGCACAGAGATGTTGCAAAGTAGGTAAAAGCTCTCAGCTGGGTGAACAGTGAATAGAATAGAAAGAGATTGTTCTTTGGAAGGAATGATGCTAAAGCTGAAACTCCAGTACTTTGGCCACTTCATGTGAAGAGTTGACTCATTGGAAAAGACTCTGATGCTGGGAGGGATTGGGGGCAGGAGGAGAAGGGGACGACAGAGCATGAGATGGCTGGATGGCATCATGGACTCGATGGACGTGAGTTTAAGTGAACTCCAGGAGTTGGTGATGGACAGGGAGGCCTGGTGTGCTGCAATTCATGGGGTCGCAAAGAGTCGGACATGACTGAGCGACTGAACTGAACTGAACTAAACTGAAAGATGTAGAGGTAAGGGTAAGAAGTAGAGAGCGTCTGGAATTAAAGCAGCAGAAAAGCAAGCTGACAATGATTCTTGATATTCAGACATATTTTGAGGTAATATTAGTAAATTATCACTGCATGAAGATAAACAAAAAGGGGAAGGAAAAGTGGCTCTCAGTTTTCCATACTGCAGCATTTGCTAAGACAGGAAATACAAAGGGAGAGGTAAGAATATTTTCTAATATTTTTTTATTTTCTAAGAAGGGTATGGGTAAGAAGGATAAAATAGTCATCATTCTTTACTGAGTACTTAATATGGGCTAGATACTTTTATGAAAACCTTTAAATATAAAAGTTTTTCTAATTATCTAAAATAATTATATGGATAATGCCACTGTTTCAATTATATTGTTACTTGAACAAGATATTTATGGCTTGCATGACAAAGTTTTATAATTTTGAAATCCATATACATTTCTTATTTAGAAGTTGGATATAAAACTCAGAATAAGAATGGAAAGGCAGATAAATATAGATAATGTTGTTGCAGCAATCTTGGGAATAGGATCTCAAAGAAATGAGGATCTCAAAGACAGAATTCTTTCAAATATCAGCAGTTAAAAACTCAGAAGCACCTGAGTTATTGTGTATGTGAAGGCAATACTGAAACAGAGGCAGAGATCAGAAAAGGAAGCCTAGTGTGATGGGAGGGGAATAGAAGAGGGCAAACCGGAAGAAGGGAACTGATGCACAAATGATACACTGAAGAGGTCAAGGAATGAAAAGTGACCATTAGGTTGATAGCTAGGAGATATAAAAAGTTGGAACCGTCTGGAAAACCTTAGTGATGCAGCTAGGATCCCCTACCCCCATAATTAGCTAGACTTTACATAGCAGGGAGGAAGGAAGAGGACACTCCAGTTTTGGGTTGTGGCATTAATAAAGTTACAATAGTAGAAAAGCAGGAAGAAGATAAGGAATTGTGCTATTACAAATTCATCTTCTAGGCAGGCAAGTTTTCACCATTCTGATTTCTGTTTGCTTTAAATCAGGTGACTTTTTCCTGCATGAAGAAAGACCACATTGTCCACCGAAATTATTTGACTGTAGTTATACAGGGTTAAGGCTTGTCAAGAAATGTGAAGGGCCTGAGACTTTACCCTAATGGTAAACTTACAGTTTTGACTGCCACTCTCATGTGGATGTTGGCAGAAGACATGACTTTTGGGTCAAAGGCAAAGGATCTTCTTAAATATGTCAATAGCAATAGTTAGAATATCAGCATTTTTCTTATGCTAGTTCCTTGAGCCCCAGTTCCCATATGACATTGCAAAGAGGGCCAGGTGACTCCTATGTATACAGTGGGCCACATTTCAGTAAAGATGTTCTGAGTTTAGGGAATTCAGATGTTTTATAACAGGTGGTAGGTACCTATCTTTTGTTTCTAAAGGGAAACCTTAACTCATTGTACTGAGCAATTTGCCTCCAGAAGGAGATACTATATCTCCCAAGGCAAAAAGCAAATCTGCTCTGAAGTAACACACCTAATCTTCTAAGGCTGTTGAACAGATAGTCTGGAAAAAAAGGTACTCAGCTCCTCTCCTTGTAAAATATACAGAAATATGAGAGACCCATGGAGAACTGTCTCACAACAAGCTGATGAAGCTTCCAATCCTGAGTTCTTGGGTGTCCCAAGTAAAGAAAATGACTATCAGTACAAATTTTATATATAAAATTCATATGGATCCAGACACTCGATACCATTCATATATCAATACATCTACTCTTAGCATACAAATTAATTTGTATAATTTCTTTATAAACCTGTACTTCTATGTTTTAAAATATTTTGCATTCATAAGTGTTTAATATTTCATTTGACATTCCAAACAATTTTTGAGGCCTATATGGGGAAGTGGGCCTCTCAGGTGACACGGTGGTAAAGAATCTGCCTGCCAATACGAGATGTGGGTTCAGTCCTTGGGTGAGATTCCCCTGGAGGAGGAAATGGCAATCCACTCCAGTATTCTTACCTAAAAAATTTCCATGGACAGAGGAGCCTGGCAGGCTACAATCCATGCGGTCACAAAGAATCAGACAGGACTGAAGAGACAGCACGCGTGCACACATGTAACTGCACAATAAAAATAATGTTATGAATTAAAATTTTATTCTTATTTTATTTATTTGGTTTTGGCTGTGCTAGATCTTGGTTGCTGGGTGGGCTTTTCTCTAGTTGCGGAGAGAGGGGTCTGGTCTCTGGTGGTGGTGCCGGGGCTTCTCATTGTGGTGGCTTCTCTTATTGCAGAGCACAGGCTCTAGAGCACACAGGGTTCAGCGGTTGCTGCCTGTGGGCTCATAGCTGCAGTTCCTAGGCTCTAGAGCACAGGCTCGATGGTTGTGGTGAATGGACTTAGCTGCTACACAGCATGTGGGGTCTTCCCAGACCAGATATTGAACCTGTGACTCCTGTATTGGCAGGCGGATATGTTACCACTCAACTCCTATTCTTATTTTAAATTTTAACACTTTTGACTTTAGGCTCATCATGGAGAAATTGCATTCCAGAAAATTCTGTTTGTTTTTACTTGTCTCCATCTCCAACTACCTTCTGTGGCTCCTATTTCTAGAGCAATGACTTATTGAAATATTTTTAAATGCTGTCTTTAAAGAATTTCCATTTTGAATATTTCACATAAGACCAAGTCAAATTATATGACTCAAAAATTAAGGAGATTTTGAGGTCTCTATAAAATTCAAATTCTTAAAAATCTAACTGAAGCGCCTTTGTTCTTTCAGTAATATCATATACAAATAAAGTAATGGTAGCTGTCCTCCACATCATGAGGTATGGCTATCGTCCAAATCCTTAGACAGGCATATATGCAGCTACCAATATAGAATCTATATTTGGAGACCACTGACTTGTGTATAGGACTTTTTTCTTTTTTTTTAATTTAATTTAATTTTATTTTTATTCTTTTTTTTTTTACTTTTAAATTTTATTTTATTTTTAAACTTTACATAATTGTATTAGTTTTGCCAAATATCAAAATGAATCCACCAAAGGCATACATGTGTTCCCCATCCTGAACCCTCCTCCCTCCTCCCTCCCCACACCATCCCTCTGGGTCGTCCCAGTGCACCAGCCCCATGAGTACTCTAGTGTTCTATGGAGGCAGTTACATCATTGCAAGCCTCCTTCCTCCCTGCTGTATTTCCTATGACATCCTGCTTCTTGTCTGAATGTCCTAAAATGCCAGTTGCCTCATGTCATCACCCTACTTTCCAATTGTCTCTAGTTTACCATTGCTTACCTAATAAAGCTCAAGCTTCAAAGTCATTCCCATTACAATTTAGCACACAACACAAGCTTATCCTGTTTGACTTTCTAACCCTGCACCCTCTTTTTCATGATGTGGCTTCATTACAACACATAAATTCACATTCATGCAATGTTCAATCAAACATTCATCTTTATTTTCATGCATAGGAATACTATCACCCATAGTCCATAGTTACGGGTATTTCAACATTGTGATAAGTCATTTTCTCTTCAAGACAGACATCTCTTCTCTTTGACCTGTGTTTACTAGCTGTCTACTATAATCTTAAAAATAATAATTAATCCATTTATGTATGCTTTTGGTTTTAAAACTATTTCCTGTATTAACTGATTTTCTCAGCTGAAGTCATTATCACCCATTAAACAGCTCAAAATAGCTTTCTAGTTTAATTAACACAGACTTCTGAAAACTTATTTTACTTATTTTTTGTTTTTCAATCTATATTAAAGTTAACTGCTGCTGCTGCTGCTAAGTCTCTTCAGTTGTGTCCGACTTTGTGCGACCCCATAGATGGCAGCCCACTAGGCTCCTCTGTCCCTGGGATTCTCCAGGCAAGAACACTGGAGTGGGTTGCCATTTCCTTCTCCAATGCATGAAAGTGAAAAGTGAAAGTGAAGTCACTCAGTCGTGTCCGACTCCTAGGGACCTCATGGACTGCATCCTACCAGGCTCCTCCGTCCATGGGATTCTCCAGGCAAGAGTACTGGAGTGGGGTACCATTACCTTCTCTGAAAGTTAACTAAATATATATAAAAGTACACATATTACAAATCTTATCTTAAAGTTTTTTTCTCACAAATGAACACACCCAGATAACCAATTCCTAAGACACAGACCATCAGCACTTTAGAAGTCCTCTTCACACTCTCTTCCAACATTTCAAACATAAATTACGATTTTTGTTGTTCAGTCACTAGGTTGTGTCAAGATCTTTCTGATCCCATGAACACCAGGCTTCCGTGGACCTCATCATCTCCTGAAAGACTGTGATTCCTTTCAGACTGAATAATAATAGCCAATTCTGGGATATCTTCTTCCATTTTCCCTTCAAAGCTTTCTTCAGTGTTCTGTGTTTTATTTCTTTCTGTAATTTATATAGAAGTGCAGATGGTTTTGTCTCATCTTTTACTTTATACTTTTGAACTTCTTATCTTTTAAACTTTGGAGAATAATTTTTTTGACACTTACACTTTATTACACTTTTCTTTAAAACTAATAATTGTATTTTTATTTCAAAATATTTTATTGTTCTTTCGTTCTTTTTCTTTTGCATTATATTCTTTTTTTATGGGATGCCCATATATTCTGAAGTCTACATGAGACTTTTAAAAGAAATATGTTTTTAGCATTTTCAGTTCTTTTTTTAACCCTCACAGATTCACTTTTTTTAAAAGGGTCACTTTTCTATTGTTTTACTCATTCTTTTTCCCACAAACATTTTCTAAGTTTTTCTTAATTATATTTAAGGAAATAAGTAAACAACAGATAAAATCTACCTGTGATTTAGACCAAAATTTGTTGAATAACTGATTTTCTTTCAGAATGCATAGACCAGGAGCTAATATTTATCATTTCAGATTCTTAATTGCCAGAAATTTATAAATGTTTTACATATAAATGCCATCACCAGAGAATTATTTTATGATCTGATGTACAAAATTATCTCTACTTATGAATAAGATAAACATCCTTAGGCTTTGTTATTGTAGCAGTGATGAGTTTTTTGAGTATTTATTTGTCTTGTTTTCTTGTTCTTGAGCCGCAACCCCTGATTGAAGTTTCTAATTTCCTTAGCTGCTGAAACTGCAATAATTTCAGTGCAGGGTTTTGGTGTTTTAGTGCCACCAGATACATGGCAGAAGCAAACTAAATTTTCTGTAAATAATAATAATGATGATGATAATAATAGTCCTAGACCCTAATAATAGTTTCTATAATTTTACATTGAATGTCTGACTCAATCAAGAATAATCAGATACATAAGAAAAAAAGTGTTAAATTGTATGGATCTAATAATATAGCCTCAAAAAATAAGAAATAAATATGGAGCCAGAATTGGAAATAATTTCACACAGTTACTCATAGAGTAATCAAAGAAAAAATATTATTAAAAGATAGAAGTTTTAAAGAACACAGTCAGTATATTCAACTTTTATAACACTGCACTGGACAACTACACAATAGACACTTTTATCAGGGACATAAAGTAGGTTTTAATATTCTCAAATAATTTAAATCAAAATCCTAGTAGTGTTTTCTCCATATATGTCTCTATTATATGCAGTTTGCCATGTAGTTATTTGCTATATACAGTTCTAAAACTTATATGGGTATGCAAAGTAGCAAGAATTGTGGAGACACTTGAAGAAGAATAAGGAAAATAAAGAAACTTGCTCTACTAAATATCAGTAATTATTATAAGATTAAGGTGATTGACTGTTAATGTCATGATCCCAACATGGGTTATTCATGTTTAATCCTATTTTCAGTCTCTATGTGTAAGCAGTATTCTTAATAGAGAATTACAGGAGGAGAAAAAAAGAGATGGATATAATAATAGAGGAATAGAGAAATAGAATAAAATAGAGACCTCACAATGAGTTATTTAACACCTGATTTAAGAAAAAAGTGGAACTTTTGGACAACAGAAAAATACAGTAGTTCCATCAAATGGTGCTGGAATTATTAGACATTCACATGAAAAAAAAATCATGATATTTACTTCATACCATTTAGAAAAATCAATTTCATATTAATATATTTAAGTGAGAACACAAAACAATATACCCTTTGCAATAAAACAAGAGAAAATCTCCAAATCTCCAAGGCTTTGATTTTTTCAACAGAATGCACAAAATACTAACCATTCCTCAGCCCCAAAAGGAGACTGACATATGGAACTATATCAAAAGTGAATGTATCCATCAAAAGATACAATTAGAGGACAAAAAGACAAAACACAAAATGGAAAAAGACCCTCAGGAACACAATAACCACAAAGGACTCACGTCTGAGTAAATAATACACTCCTGCATGATAATCAAATAAATCCATCAAAACAAAAACAAGCATGGTAATTAAACACATATTTCACAAAATACATTAAAAGTTTCCAAAAAAGGCCCAAGCTGCTCAATTATATTAGTCATCAGACTTATTCAAACTACACTCCCAACAAGGAAATTCTTTGATAAAAATGATATTTAGAGCACTTTTCTGTAAGTATTATATTCCTGAATATGAAAACTTTTCATTAAAAAAGGAAAACACAGAACTAAATATAATTGCCTGGAGTTAAAATGTTTTCAACCTGAGGGTGAGAATCATACAGAAAGTCAATAGAAAATATGAAGACGCATGGTAATGGGTAGTTCAAAAAATAGATGGCCTAAAATTATAAGCCCTGAGTTCTACAATGATACAAAATTTCCCCCTGCTATTCATCAGTATATAACAATGGGTACATTGTGCACTCGTTGTACACTATATTTTACATTGTCTTTTAAATAAAAAATATTTTATATTGGAATTTAGTTGATTAACAATGTGCTAGCAGATGTATAGCTAAATGATTCAGTTATACATATACATGTATCTATTCTTTTTCAAATTCTTTCTATTCCTTTATTTTAGATTTGAGCTCAGCATAAACACTTCTGTGCTTGTTGTAAATGTTGAACAGGATTTGCAGTAAGTGTTAGATAAACATGTGGATTGAAATGGGAAAATAGAACAACGCATCAAACATTTATCCCTTTTCCAATTTTATTTTGTGTTAGTTTCAGTATTTTATGCTGTTTGCAAAGAGAAGGGAGGAAGATAGGATGTTTAGAAAAAGAATAGGTGCAATTCTTTCATGGCTCACAATACTGATAATTCAGGGTTCAGGTTACATTCTTTAAAGCCAAATTTTTAAAAAATCTTCTAAGTTGACGGTAAAATAATATTGTCAAAAGTGGCTCTTCAAGTTCATGGACACTGATATTAAAAGAGTATATCAATAGGAAATTGATATTTAGCTGATGTCTGTTCCCTTTAAATATATATATATATATTTATATACATATATGCATCAATATATATATATATTTACATCAATAGAAGCCAAAGTATTACAAAACAAGAAATTCTTTTGTTTGCAAGCTGCTATTGCTGCTGCTAAGTCGCTTCAGTCGTGTCCAACTCTGTGCGACCCCATAGATGGCAGCCCACCAGGCTCCCCCGTCCCTGGGATTCTCCAGGCAAGAACACTGGAGTGGGTTGCCATTTCCTTCTCCAGTGCATGAAAGTGAAAAGTGAAAGTGAAGTTGCTCAGTCATGTCCGAGTCTAAGCGACCCCATGAACTGCAGCCTACCAGGCTCCTCCGTCCATGGGATTTTCCAGGCAAGAGTACTGGAGTGGGGTGCCATTGCCTTCTCCGTTGTTTGCAAGAACTGTACCCAAATCTATTTGGTAAATTAACAAATACAATAGCAGTAAGTTCTTTGAACTTCCTTTTACTTCTTATCCAGCTGTGTTGTATCCTAATCAAGATCTATTTTCTTCTTTAGGATTTACTATATTGAGTTTCTAAAAACAAATGATAATGATAGGATTATAATAATAAACATCATATTATTGTTAATGATATAATCAAGAATACCAAAAACAATAAAACATATATAAAAGAGTTTCAGATGATGATGGCTGGCTGGTCATTCTGGAATGCCCAGAAAAGAATTATTTATTACCGTAAAACAGCTGAGATAGAACAAAGCTTCTGAGAAGGATTTAAGGGGTCTTTATTTGGGTTCCTGAGTCTGGCTTTCCTGCAGCTCTATTCTCTGAAGCAGTTCACTCCCACACTCTCTGTGAACACTCTTTATGATCTCCTGATACACCAATTAAGTCCTACACCTGCCATGGCCAAACTTCCATCTCACCAATTGCCACCTTTAACACTCTCAGAAGCTCAGGGGAACATCTGTGCCCAGAGAATCAACACAACATGGCAGCTGTCCACAGGCATCTGAATTGCTAAGACAAAAGTACCATTTTGCAAAAACACATTTATCTTCCTCTTCTTGGGGTTAGCAGGGCACCCGTTGTCAGCCTGGGTAAACATATTCACCAGTGTGGCACTGGGTAGAAGAGCTTCTTTCCCCTAGATAATGATCAATGACTGAAAAGGGTTAGAATAAGACACACAGCCTGTGATTATTTTGTTTGTTTTGAAACGGGACATGAATAGGGGAGGGCAGAAGTGGGGCTGGGAGGTGGATTCTGCTCTGTATCTTACAGGACCAGGACGGAGTGTTAGAGAGCTGTTGCTGGACCATGCCTCTGGTAAAGTTGAGAACTGAAGGTCATGAGAGCCAGACCATTGCAACCATTTCAGACCACAGCCCGAGCATGTGCATTTTCATTATCAGAAGACTACCACTGTCGAGATGACAGACCTCTTAGTGAAAGCACCATAATCATGTCTAAGTCAGATGAAAAATGGGGCTATTTCATTTAATTTTTTAAAAGTGAATTCATAATAGTCATTAGTTATGGTCCACAGACTATGGAGATCTTGTATAAGTTATCACCTCTATTTTTTGGAGAAATGTCTATTTAGTTCTTTGGCCCATTTTTTGATTGGGTCGTTTATTTTTCTGGAGTTGAGCTGTAGGAGTTGCTTGTATATTTTTGAGATTAGTTGTTTGTCGGTTGCTTCATTTGCTATTATTTTCTCCCATTCTGAAGGCTGTCTTTTCACCTTGCTAATAGTTTCCTTTGATGTGCAGAAGCTTTTAAGGTTAATTAGGTCCCATTTGTTTATTTTTGCTTTTATTTCCATTATTCTGGGAGGTGGGTCATAGAGGATCCTGCTGTGATGTATGTCGGAGAGTGTTTTGCCTATGTTCTCCTCTAGGAGCCTATTATACAGAGTGAAGTAAGCCAGAAGGAAAAACATAAATACAGTATACTAACGCATATATATGGAATTTAGAAAGATGGTAACAATAACCCGGTGTACGAGACAGCAAAAGAGACACTGATGTATAGAACAGTCTTATGGACTCTGTGGGAGAGGGAGAGGGTGGGAAGATTTGGGAGAATGGCAATGAAACATGTAAAATATCATGTAGGAAACGAGTTGCCAGTCCAGATTTGATGCATGATGCTGGATGCTTGGGGCTGGTGCACTGGGACGGCCCAGAGGGATGGTATGGGGAGGGAGGAGGGAGGAGGGTTCGGGATGGGGAACACATGTATACCTCTGGCGGATTCATTTTGATATTTGGCAAAACTAATACAATTATGTAAAATTTAAAAATAAAATAAAATTAGAGGAAAAAAAAAATCAGAAAAAAAAAAAATAAAAAAAAAGCAAAGTTATCACCTCTAATCAGGGAATATATCCTGAGAAATTAAATCCTAAGTTGTCAGAATTTCCAAAATTTGATCTGTCACACCAAATTTGCACTGGTGTGCACCAAGCTCATTCCTGTATTATGATAACTCTAGGCCCTCTAACTTTTTCACACTTTTTCCTAGTTCATTGAGTTGAGACAAAACAGAATGCAATAATCAGCAAAAATACTTGAGTCATGTTATAAACAATATTCATTTCTGAAAGAAATATAGCCTGTATTGTTTTTATTGCTGTATTGTTTTTATTGCTATCTGTGATTTTGAACACATTTTCTTAAGTCTTTCAATTCAATTTTCTTTCTTTTGTTTTTCTTTCAACTGTAATATGTGTTTGGAAATACTATCTAACATAGAAGATCTTTGTGAGGATCAACGTGGATCATTCAGCATGGGAGCTGACACTTGTACCCATAAGTCATTGCTGTTGTTTTTATTATCACCACATAATTCCACACTCATTATTAACTCATATCTCCATTCTATATGTCCTACATTTCTTAGCTCACTTTCTTTTTTTTTTATGTTCTCAAAAGGGAATCACATAGTCAAATCATTGGATCATAACTGTGTTGAGCATGCTTACTAGGGCCAATTACAAGGAATAATGACTAAAGTAGTATCAAATTAAAATGGTTAAATAACAGATTAAGCAAAAAAAAATGTGGCAAAATGTTGATTAGCAATTTCTTGGTTAGTAGGATTCTGATTGCTTTTAATTTCTTTCACTGTATTTTCCTGCCTTTCATATTATTATTATTCACCCCCCCAGAAGTTGTATTTTTTTTTTTAAGGAAAATAAGGAAAGAAAAAAAAAAAAACAAAAAACACTTTTTATAAAAGAAAATACATGTAGCAAATGGCATGTAATTTATAACATTACTCAACTTATCCTTTGGAAAGAGTAATAAATTTTCCTAGAAGTCTAATTCAAGGATAAAATAAAATGCACAGTATTCTAGGTAGAACTAATATCCATTTGCAAAAGCATGTGAATTAAACCACAGTTTTTATTTAGAAGGTGAATATTTATTAAGTCAAAGTTTGAGAAATAAACTAAACGGGAATTTTCACTCTTCAATATTATTTCTGGTTGTTATTGGATAGAATGTCATCATGTCCCCTGGCTTCTCTTGGAAATATATAAAAATATTTGTACTCAATTGGAGAAGACTCTTGAGAGTCCCTTGGACTGCAAGGAGATCCAACCAGTCCATTCTGAAGGAGATCAGCCCTGGGATTTCTTTGGAAGGAATGATGCTAAAGCTGAAACTCCAGTACTTTCGCCACCTCATGAGAAGAGTTGACTCACTGGAAAAGACTCTGATGCTGGGAGGGATTGGGGGCAGGAGGAGAAGGGGACAACAGAGGATGAAATGGCTGGATGGCATCACTGACTCGATGGACGTGAGTCTGAGTGAACTCTGAGAGTTGGTGATGGACAGGGAGGCCTGGCATGCTGCGATTCATGGGGTCGCAAAGAGTCGGACATGACTGAGTGACTGATCTGATCTGATCTGATCTGATGGTTTACTTTGTGATGACTACAGGTCAGAAAATTTTATTTCCTCATAAATAAAGTTGATAAGTTCCCTATTCTTGCATCCCACATTTTATTTTATGATTTGATTTTATTGTTTTGATGCCTTCCAAAAGTATTTATAGAAACAATATTAACTTGTGGATTCATTTGTGTACTGGCTACAAAATTATGTATTAAATATCTCTCAAATTCCAGCTACCATACCCAGATGTTAAACAAAATAATGATGTTCAAAATACATACCCTTCAATCAAAATTTTAATATCAAATGTTATAAAAACAAATATTTAAGTCACTGAGATGAATCACAATAAGATGATTCAGTTCAGTTCAGTCGCTCAGTCGTGTCCGACTCTTTGCCACCCCATGAATCACAGCACGCCAGGCCTCCCTGTCCATCACCAACTCCCGGAGTTCACCCAGACTCGCGTCCATCGAGTCAGTGATGCCATCCAGCCATCTTATTCTCTGTCACCCCCTTCTCCTCCTGCCCCCAGTCCCTCCCAGCATCAGAGTCTTTTCCAATGAGTCAACTCTTCGCATGAGGTGGCCAAAGTACTGGAGTTTCAGCTTTAGCATCATTCCTTCCAAAGAAATCCCAGGGCTGATCTCCTTCAGAATGGACTGGTTGGATCTCCTGGCAGTCCAAGGGACTCTCAAGAGTCTTCTCCAACACCACAGTTCAAAAGCATCAATTCTTCAGCACTCAGCCTTCTTCACAGTCCAACTCTCACATCCATACATGACCACAGGAAAAACCATAGCCTTGACTAGATGAACCTTTGTTGGCAAAGTAATGTCTCTGCTTTTGAATATGCTATCTAGGTTGGTCATAACTTTCCTTCCAAGGAGTAAGCGTCTTTTAATTTCACGGCTGCAGTCACCATCTGTGATGATTTTGGAGCCCAGAAAAATAAAGTCTGACACTGTTTCCACTGTTTCCCCATCTATTTCCCATGAAGTGATGGGATCAGATGCCATGATCTTCATTGTCTGAATGTTGAGCTTTAAGCCAACTTTTTTACTCTCCACTTTCACCTTCATCAGGAGGCTTTTGAGTTCCTCTTCACTTTCTGCCATAAGGGTGGTGTCATCTGCATATCTGAGGTGATTGATATTTGTCCCAGCAATCTTTATTCCAGCTTGTGTTTCTTCCAGTCCAGAGTTTCTCATGATGTAATCTGCATAGAAGTTAAATAAGCAGGGTGACAATATACAGCCTTGACGTACTCTTTTTCCTATTTGGAACCAGTCCGTTGTTCCATGTCCAGTTCTAACTGTTGCTTCCTGACCTGCATACAGATTTCTCAAGAGGCAGGTCAGGTGGTCTGGTATTCCCGTCTCTTTCAGAATTTTCCACAGTTTCTTGTGATCCACACAGTCAAAGGCTTTGTCATAGTCAAGAAAGCAGAAATAGATGTTTTTTCTGGAACTCTCTTGCTTTTTCCATGATCCAGCGGATGTTGGCAATTTGATCTCTGGTTCCTATGCCTTTTCTAAAACCAGCTTGAACATCAGGAAGTTCACGGTTCACATATTGCTGAAGCCTGGCTTGGAGAATTTTGAGCATTACTTTACTAGCGTGTGAGATGAGTGCAATTGTGTGGTAGTTTGAGCATTCTTTGGCATTGCCTTTCTTTGAGATTTGAATAAAAACTGACCTTTTCCAGTCCTGTGGCCACTGCTGAGTTTTCCAAACTTGCTGGCATATTGAGTGCAGCACTTTCAAAGCATCATCTTTCAGGATTTGGAATAGCTCAACTGGAATTCTGTCACCTCCACTAGCTTTGTTCATAGTGATGCTTTCTAAGGCCCACTGGAATTCACATTCCAGGATGTCTGGCTCTAGGTCAGTGATCACACCATCGTGGTTATCTGGGTCGTGAAGATCTTTTTTGTACAGTTCTTCTGTGTATTCTTGCCATCTCTTCTTAATATCTTCTGCTTCCTTTAGGTCCATACAATTTCTGTCGTTTATTGTATCCATCTTTGCATGAAATGTTCCTTTGGTATCTCTGATTTTCTTGAAGAGATCTCTAGTCTTTCCCATTCTGTTGTTTTCCTCTATTTTTTGCATAGATCACTGAAGAAGGCTTTCTTATCTCTTCTTGCTATTCTTTGGAACTCTGCATTCAGATGTTTATATCTTTCCTTTTCTCCTTTGCTTTTCACCTCTCTTCTTTTCACAGCTATTTGTAAGGCCTCCCCAGGCAGCCTTTTTGCTCAAGATAATTCGTCTTAATTCAAATATTTCAATGTACCCCCATCACCTATATTCCCAAATATCTGCAAAGTGTCCTGAGTAAAAAATAGTAAAAAAGCATTAAAATTTAAATGCGTTAGAAACAGTAAATATTGGCTGCTTAAAACAATTGAAGATATTATAAAATACTATACAGTAGAATATCTCCAAGTGTCAACAATATTAGAGAGATTAATTACTGGGTTTAAGGAAAATTACTGGGGTAAATTGAGATGAGTCTTGGTAAATTAATTCTATTTCTATATAAGTTAAAAAGGAATCATGTTTCTATTTTCATATCCCTCTCTTTAACAAAAGGATATTTACTTTCCTACATAATCTTGATTTCTGAAACACTCTGCTTATATCCAGGAAAGATTGGTCATCTGGTCTATGCACTATTATAATTCTTTCAAAATATTTCAAAACTGTGTATATCTCAGGGCTGAGTCAGAAGGTTAACCAGACTCAGAGGAGAGCTTGAATTTCCATTATCATGTTTCTCTGTACATGAACTTGCCAACAAGATCTCATTATGAGAAAGGAGAGATGTTTGCTGCCATAGAATGATAAAATTTTGTAACCTGCACTCTTTATATTGTGTTTCTTCCCTTCCTCTCCCTTTACTTATTTGGGAGCATTTCATCTAAATCATTGCTAGTTGGACAGTCCTTTGTGAATCATAATATGCTCTGATACCACTATCAGTGAAAATGGTGCTGTCAACATTTATGTCAACGCTGAGGTTGTAATTTTTGACAGTAATGTTTCTGGGCTTGATCTAAAACTCTCTGTTCAGGTTGACAGAGCTGCCTGTCAGAGTTCCTTCTGCCTGACACTTCTAAGTGACTAAGGACTTGGTGGGACTCACTGTAAGAAAAACATCTAGGTCCATGGCTCATCTGAAAACACTGTCCATGTTACCAACTGAGAAATGAATAAATAAGAGCAAGGACTTGGGTCAGCTGAAAGTTTTTGTATAATGTTCATAAATATCTGTGGAAATAAAATACACCAATGGTGATTTTTTCCTGAAGGTTGGATTGTGTCACAACCCAATGCACAAATCTGAAATCCCTGTGAAGAATATTGGTCTTGCTTCTCTTTCAAACAGTAGTTTATTTCTTGCTTCACATTACAAAATTATATGCTAAAATTTTATGATTTTTATGATTAATGTGCTTCATTTGGAAACATGCTATTCATACTCATCACTATACCCTAAATGTGTTGGGTTCCTTCCTTCATTCATGTTTTTGGTCAAATATTTCATCCTCCAAAAGTACTTCCACTTCTCTGGAACTATAGCAAAATTTAAGGAACTATAAGATTACCAAAAAACTAGAAATTGGTACATTCATATATTACTTTTGACATTGTAAATTGGTATAAGCCTTTTCAAAAGCTATTCAGGATTATAAACAACAGCTGGGAGGGTGGAATGTGTACAGACACTGTATACACACCCTTATATTTGCCAATAATTCTATGCCTGGGAATACATTCTAACAGGATAATTCAAAAAAAAAAGATAAAAGCTCTATGTACCAAATCATTCATTTCAACATTATTTATAAAACTAAAACTGGTTATAAGCAAATATCCAATAAAAAAGGGCTAAGCATGTCATATTACTTCAAACTGATGAAATCATAGAAAATATTATAAGGCATTAACCTCACTTTATTATTTTCAACCTCTGTGTCCACACCTTCTCGATCTTTCTTTTGAACTGCTTCTTCTGGTAAAGTCCAAATATAAATATCATCTAACTATTTATGCACTATTCTGGGTTATGCAGTACCACTGAGAATCATTCCGTGATAGTACACTTCCAATTATATTATGAGAATGACTTGAATAGAAATATAAACCCTTTGTGGATAAGAGTTGTGTCTTTTATCATTGTATTCCAGAGCCTAGAATATTATAGACTATCAGTAAAACTAAATTACTCCACATTGAACACAAATGGCTCTTGTCTTTTGGTAAGTAACAAAAGCAAAATATCAAAGAATATTTACATTATTATAAAAGATTTAAATGTATTAATTATAAGAGCAAGGATTCAAGATGTACAAAGAATGAAAATTATATCAAAATTAGATTGTTGTGATTATCAGGAATTTACATTTATCATTTCTTTCACTGTTGTTATAAATAAAAATTAAAAAGTGATACTATGTTCAATACTTAATTGTGTATAACAGATTTATGAATTATGAGTCAAATTGTCTAAAAAAAGATGCTATTTAACATTTTTTTTAAATTTTCATTTTCTGTAAGTCTATGACATCTAAGAATTGGGTCCCTTGAATAAATAAATAAAATCATTTGAGATCTAGCTTCTTAATCTACATAATGAAGATAATATCAGTGGGACACTATTTATTATAGTAGTAAAAGTATTTACTAAATGTGCATTCAAATAGCATGAAGGAGCTCTTTAATAATACAAACTAACCAAAAAAAAACAAGAAAAAAAAAATCAAGTAAACAGCCTAATCTTACACCTAATATAACTGAAAAAAAAAGAAAAATAACAACAACAGCAAAACCAAGGTTAGTAGAAGGAAAGTAGTAGTAAAAGAAACAAGTAGTAAAGCTGAGTACAGAAATAAATAAAATAAAGACTAAAAATGGAGGGAGGAGGGTTCAGGATGGGGAACACATACATGTATACCTGTGGCAGATTCATTTTGATATATGGCAAAATGAATACAATGTTATAAAGTTAAAAAATTAAATTAAATTAAATTAAAAAAATATATAACAGAAAAGATCAAAGAAACTAAGAGCTGATTTCTTGAAAAGATTAAAAAAAAATAAACCTTGGGCCAGACTCATTAAAAAAAAAAAAAAAAGACAAAAGAATCAAACTATCCATTCAGTTCAGTCACTCAGTCGTGTCCGACTCTTTGCGACCCCATGAATCGCAGCACGCCAGGCCTCCCTGTCCATCACCAACTCCCGGAGTTCACTCAGACTCATGTCCATAGAGTCAGTGATGGCGTCCAGCCATCTCATCTTCTGTCATCCCCTTCTCCTCCTGCCCCAAATCCCTCCCAGCATCAGAGTCTTTTCCAATGAGTCAACACTTCACATGAGGTGGCCAAAGTACTGGAGTTTCAGCTTTAGCATCATTCCTTCCAAAGAAATCCCAGGGCTGAGCTCCTTCAGAAAGGACTCTAAAGAGTCTTCTCCAACACCACAGTTCAAAAGCATCAATTCTTTGGTGCTCAGCCTTCTTCACAGTCCAACTCTCACATCCATACATGACCACAGGAAAAACCATAGCCTTGACTAGACGAACCTTTGTTGGCAAAGTAATGTCTCTGCTTTTGATGCTATCTAGGCTGGTCATAACTTTCCTTCCAAGGAGTAAGCGTCTTTTAATATCATGGCTGCAGTCACCATCTGCAGTGATTTTGGAGCCCAGAAAAATAAAGTCTGACACTGTTTCTGCTGTTTCCCCATCTATTTCCCATGAAGTGATGGGACCAGATGCCATGATCTTCGTTTTCTGAATGTTGAGCTTTAAGCCAACTTTTTCACTCTCCACTTTCACCTTCATCAAGAGGCTTTTTAGTTCCTCTTCACTTTCTGCCATAAGGGTGGTATCATCTGCATATCTGACGTTATTGATATTTCTCCTGGCAATCTTGATTCCAGCTTGTGCTTCTTCCAGTCCAGCGTTTCTCATGATGTAGTCTGCATAGAAGTTAAATAAACAGGGTGACAATATACAGCCTCGACGAACTCCTTTTCCTATTTGGAACCAGTCTGTTGTTCCATGTCCAGTTCTAACTGTTGCTTCCTGACCTGCATACAGATTTCTCAAGAGGCAGGTCAGGTGGTCTGGTATTCCCATCTCTTTCAGAATTATCCACAGTTTCTTGTGATCCACACAGTCAAAGACTTTGTCATAGTCAAGAAAGCAGAAATAGATGTTTTTTCTGGAACTTTCTTGCTTTTTCCATGATCCAGAGGATGTTGGCAATATGATCTCTGGTTCCTGGCCTTTTCTAAAACCAGCTTGAACATCAGGAAGTTCATGGTTCATGTATTGCTGAAGCCTGGCTTGGAGAATTTTGAGCATTACTTTACTAGTGTGTGAGATGAGTGCAATTGTGCGGTAGTTTGAGCATTCTTTGGCATTGCCTTTCTTTGGCATTGGAATGAAAACTGACCTTTCCCAGTCCTGTGGCCACTGCTGAGTTTTCCAAACTTGCTGGCATATTGAGTGCAGCACTTCCATAGTATCATCTTTCAGGATTTGAAATAGCTCAACTGGAATTCCATCACCTCCACTAGCTTTGTTCGTACTGATGCTTTCTAAGGCTCACTTGACTTCACATTCCAGGATGTCTGGCTCTAGATCAGTGATCACACCATCGTGTTTATCTGGGTTGTGAAGATCTTTTTTGTACAGTTCTTCTGTGTATTCTTGCCCCCTCTTCTTAATATCTTCTGCTTTTGTTAGGTCCATACCATTTCTGTCCTTTTTATAGCCCATCTTTGCATGAAATATTCCCTTGTTATCTCTCATTTTCTTGAAGAGATCTCTAGTCTTTCCCATTCTGTTGTTTTCCTCTATTTCTTTGCATTGATCACTGAGGAAGGCTTTCTTATCTGTTCTTGCTATTCTTTGGAACTCTGCAATCAGATGCTTATATCTTTCCTTTTCTCCTTTGCTTTTTGCTTCTCTTCTTTTCACAGCTATTTGTAAGGCCTCCACAGATGGCCATTTTGCTTTTCTGCATTTCTTTTCCATGGGGATGGTCTTGATCCCTGTGTCCTGTACAAGGTCACAAACCTCATTCCATAGTTCATCAGGCACTCTATTTATCAGATCTAGTCCCTTAAATCTATTTCTCACTTCCACTGTGTAATCATAAGGGATTTGATTTAGGTCATACCTGAATGGTCTACTGGTTTTCCCTACTTTCTTCAATTTAAGTCTGAATTTAGTAATAAGGAGTTCATGATCTGAGCCACAGTCTGCTCCTGGTTTGTTTTTGCTGACTTATAGAGCTTCTCCATATATGGCTAAGAACAATTACAATGGACATCACAGAAATACAAGGATCACAAGAGATTACTATGAGCAGTTGCATGACAGAAAAATGGATAACAGAAGAAACGGATAAATTCCTAGAGTACCAAGGATGATCAGGACAAAACACAAAATGAGAAGAATTTCATTACCTATATTGAAATTGAATTAGTAATAAAAATAAAACAAACAAGCCAAAAAAAGCAACAGCAAAAACAAAAAACAAAAGTTCCAGACCAGATGTTTTCACTAGATAATTCTATCAACCATTTGAAGAAGAGTTAACTACTATTTTTCTTAAACTATTCAAAAAATGGAAAAAAGGAAAAAAATGCTTCTGAATTCACTCTAAGAGACCAACATTATCTTGATACCAAAATTAGATAAAGACATTTCCAAAAGAAAAAAACAAAATTATAGACTGATATATTTGATGAATGTGTTACCATATGAAATATCCTTAACAAAACAAAAATCCTTAACAAAGCAAAAAATCCTTAACAAAACAAATAAAAAAAAATCCTTAGCCAATCTAATTAAACAATATATCAAAAGGATCACATGTTGATCAAATGTGATTAGTTCCAAGGATGCAACAATGGGTGGATGAAGCATAAGCTGGAATCAAGATTGCTGGGAAAAATGTCAGTAACCTCAGATAAGCAGATGATGCCACTCTAGTGGCAGAAAATGAAGAGGAACTTAAGACCCTCTAGATGAACATGAAAGAAGAAAGTGAAAAGCTGGCTTAAAGCTCAACATTCAAAAACAAAGATCATAGCATCTGGTCCTGTAACTTCATGGCAAATAGATGGGGAAACAATGGAAACAGTGACAGACTTAATTTTCTTGGGCTCCGAAATCATTGTGGATGGTGATTGCAGCCATGAAATTCAAAGATGCTTGAGAGTCCCTTCGACAGAAAGGAGACCAAACCAGTCAATCTTAAAGGAAATCAGTCCTGAATATTTATTGTAAGGACTGATGCTAAAGCTGAAACTCCACTACTTTGGCCACCTGATGTTAAGAGAAGACTCACTGTTAAATACCCTGATGCTAGGAAAGATTGAAGGAAGGAGAAGGGACCAACAGAGGATAAGATGGGTGAATGGCATCACCAACTCAATGGACATGAGTTTGAGCAAATTCCAGGAGATAGTGAAAGGCAGAGGAGTCTGGTGTGCTGCCATTCATGAGGATGCAAAAAGTCAAACACGACTGAGCAACTGGACAACAACAGCAGACTGTAAATCAATTAATGTGTTACACAGTATTACCAGGTTGAAACATAAAAATCTTATGATCATCTTCAATAGATTAAAAAAATCTTTTGATAAAATTCAGCATTCATTTATTATAAAAACTCAACAAGATGAGTATAGAAGCAACATGCCTCAATGTAATAAAGATCATGACAAATGTACAATTAACATCATGTTCAATGGTAAGAAGCTGAAATCATTTCCTCTAAAATCAGGAACTAAACAAGGATACTCACTATCACCACATTTATTCAACATAGTAGTAGGAATCCTAGCCACAACAATCAGACAAGAAAAAGAAATAAAAGGAACCCAAATTGGAAAGGAACAATAAAACTCTTACTGTTTACAGATGACATATATAGAAAATCATAAATATGCTAAAAGAAATTAGGACTAATAAATGAATTCATTAAAGTTACAGAATATAAAATTATATGCATAAATCTCTTTCATTTCCATATACTAACAATAAGCTATCAGAAACAGTTTAAGAAAAAAATGTCATTTACTATCACACACACAAAAAAATAGTAAAATACTTAGGAATAAACCTAACCAAAGACATAAAAGACTTGTATTCATAAAACTATAAGACATTATTAAGGAAATCAAAGAGGACAAACAAACACACACAAAGGAAAGATATACCATGTTCATGAATTTAAAGGATTAATGTTATTAAAATGATCATACTATCCTGCAAAAGCAATCTGCAGAATCAAATAAATTTCTGTCAAAATAGAATGGTATTTTGCATACTACAACAAATATTTCTAAAATTTGTATGGAAACACAAAGGACCCTGAATAGCCAAACTATTCTTGAGAAAGAAGAACAAAAATGGAGATACCAAGCTCCCTGATTTCAAACTATACCTCAAAGCTACAGTCAACAAATGGTATGGTATATTCACTAAAACAGGCAAACAGATCAATGAAATGGAATAGAAAACCCTGAAATGTAACCACATTTAAATGGTCAGCTAATCCATGACAAAGTAGGCAAAAATATACAATTGGAAAAACAGTCTCTTCAATAAATGTTGTTGGGAAAAATGTATAGCTATATGGCAAAATAGTAAAACTGGATGAATTTCTCACACTATATACAAAAATAAAGTCAAAATGGGTTAAAGACTTAAATGTATGACCTGAAAACCTAAAACTCCTAGAAGGAAACAAAGGCAGTATTCTAATCAATAATTTTTTCACCATGTCTTCTCAGGCAGGAGAAACAAAAGCAAAAAATAAACAATGGTACTACATCAAACTAAAAAGCTTTTCCACAGCAAAGGAAACTATCAATCAAATGAAAAGACTGCCTATTGAAAGGGTGAAGATATTTGGAAATGGCATACCCAATAAGAAATTAATATTCTAAATATATAAATAATTCATACAACTCAACATCAAAAACAAACAAACCAAAAGCAACCCAACTGAAAAGTGATCAGAGAACATGAATAGACATTCTTTTTTCAAAAAAGACATAGAGATGGTCAGCAGGCAATGAAAAGATGCTCAACAATGCTAATCATCATGGAAATGCACATCAAAATGACAATGAGACATCACCTCAAACGTGTAAGAATAACTATTATAAAAGAAAAAAAAAGACAATCAATAAATAACAAGCTTTGGATAGGATGTGGGGAAAAAAAGGACCTTAGTACAGTGTTGGTAGGAATGTAAGTTGGTGCAGTTTTTATGGGGGAAAAAAAAAAACTATGGAGGTTCCTCAAAAAACTAAAAAAAAAAAAGTACCATATAATCCAGAAATTCCACTTTCTGAGGAAAATAAAACTAAATCCAAGAGATATATGAACGTCTATGTTCATTGCAGCATTTCTTTTTCATAAAAATAAAGATATGAAAGCAACCAAAGTGTCCATCATTGATGAATGGATAAAGAAGGTG
Source organism: Bos taurus (assembly GCF_002263795.3). NCBI lineage: Eukaryota > Metazoa > Chordata > Mammalia > Artiodactyla > Bovidae > Bos > Bos taurus. The sequence goes on along the minus strand of NC_037351.1, from coordinate 16,228,406 downwards.
TGGTAAATATATATACAATGGAATTGAACAGTATCTTGCTAAGTAAAATAAGTCAGACAGAGATATAGATAGCATAGATATAGATAGCAGGTGATTGCCAGAGGAGAAGGTAGTGGGGGCAGGGGGTGGGGATACATAGGTGAGGGAGAGTAAGAGGAGTAAACTTCTAGGTAGAAAATAAATGAGTTAAGGGGATGAAATGCACAGCATGTGGAATGTAGTAAATAATACTGTGATATCTTTGCATGGTGATGGATAGGAACTAGACTAATCAAGGTGATCTAATTTTACAATGTATCAAAACATTGAATCACTGTGTTCTGCACCTGGAACTAAAATAGAATTTTAGGTTAATTTTATTTAAAATAGGGCTTCCCTGGTATCTCAGGTGGTAAAGGGTCTTCCTACAATGTGGGAGACCCAGATTTGATCCCTGAGCCAGGAAGATTCCGTGGAGAAGGAAATGGCAACCCACTCCAGTATTCTCCTCTGGAAAATCCCATGGATGGAGGAGTCTAGCAGGCTCCTTGGGGTTGCTCCATGGGATTCCAAAGAGTCAGACATGACTGGACAATTAACACTTCCTTACTTATTTAAAGTAACCCAAATTCATAGAAAAAGAGATCAGACCTGTTGTTTACCAGAGACGGAGAGTAGAGGGAATTAAGTGAAGGTAGTCAAAAGCCACACTTCTTGGTGTAAGATATATAAGTACTAGGAATGTAACGTACAACATGATTAATACTATTAAGAACACAGCTTATTATATATGAAGGTTGTTGGAAGAATAAATACTAAGAGTTCTCATAAAAATCAATTATTTATTTCCTCTTCTTCTACAAAGGCTCCATTCACTTTGCAGACAAGTCACTAATATTAGGGATATTACTCTATGCCTAAATATGTATTTAAGATTTACTACATAAAGACACTGTGTCAGTTGTTCAATAAATATTTGTTGAATGAGCTAAGGACAAATATACAGAATTATGTATTCTAAATGTAATCTACAACTTGCATTAAATAATTTAAATATTTCATATCTAAAAGCTACACAGGGACTTTTTACCAAGTACTAATGGCATGCTAGATAGCAAATGATTAAAAAAGTGAAAAGCATAGCCTTGGCCTTCAAGGGTTTGAGATTTTCTTTGGAAGAAATACATACGTGAACCAAAGGACAAATTATGTTGTAAAACATGTTACATTACATATTGAGGCTTGCACAAATGCAGTGATTGACTGTAACCCTGGGAAATGGCTTCACAGCAGAGATGAACTATAATAGGGGCATGGTTGATTGAGATATTAAAAAATAATTTCTTTTTTGAGCCCAAAGGACAATGGGACACAAAAATCAGCATGAGAAAGACATTGAGGGAAATAAGTGTTAATCAGGTCCTGGCGGGTGGGGGAAGGGGAGAAATTCCTGTCACACAGGAGAGGGAAGTAATGGAGGTTGAGTATGGCTGCTGCTGCTGCTGCTAAGTCGCTTCAGTCGTGTCCGACTCTGTTCGACCCCATAGACGGCTGCCCACCAGGCTCCCTCATCCCTGGGATTCTCCAGGCAAGAACGTTGGAGTGGATTGCCATTTCCTTCTCCAATGCATGAAAGTGAAAAGTGAAAGTGAAGTTGCTCAGTCATGTCTGACTCTTAGCTACCCCATGGACTGCAGCCTACCAGGCTCCTCTGTCCATGGGATTTTCCAGGCAAGAGTACTGGAGTGGGGTGCCATTGCCTTCTCCTGATTATGGCAGTCATGCCATTCTTTAGGTGGCACACAAATATAAGCGGCAGGGAAGTTTTCTCAGGTGACTACAGCACAAAGGCAGGGAGCTAGTGCCAGTGACATTTAAAACAGCAAACTGAAGACAGGTTATATTGGGAAACGCTTTCCAGGAAAAAATGAGTGAGAATAGGACTGAGATAAATATCAGTTCTGCAGGGAAAAACCAAATAGGTGCATACAAAAATCTCATCTTTGACTTTGCTGCTGCTGCTGCTAAGTCACTTCAGTCATGTCTGACTCTGTGCGACCCCATAGACGGAAGCCCACCAGGCTCCCCCGTCCCTGGGATTCTCCAGGCAAGAACACTGGAGTGGGTTGCCATTTCCTTCTCCAATGCATGAAAGTGAAACGTGAAAGGGAAGTCGCTCAGTCGTGTCCAAAGCTGAAAATATAGGTATAGCATTACTGGGCTATGAGACTGCAGCTCTGGGAAGGCAGCTAATTTTATTTTACTTGGACATTGAATGAGGATGAACCTTGAATGGAGCTACAGTTGAGCTTAGCTGAGGGAAGCTGTTTCCCCATCTATCTGCCATGAAGTGATGAGAGAAGATGCCATCATCTTAGTTTTCTGAATGTTGAGTTTTAAACCAACTTTTTCACTCTCCTCTTTCACTTTCATCAAGAGGCTCTTTAGTTCTTCTTCACTTTCTGCCATAAGGGTGGTGTCATCTACATATCTGAGATTATTGATATTTCTCCTGGCAATCTGATTCCAGCTTGTGCTTCATCCAGCCTAGCGTTTCTCACGATGTACTCTGCATAGAAGTTAAATAAGCAGGGTGACAATATACAGCCTTGACGTACTCCTTTTCCTATTTGGAACCAGTCTGTTGTTCCATGTCCAGTTCTAACTGTTGCTTCCTGACCTTTACATAGGTTTCTCAAGAGGCAGGTCTGGTATTCCCATGTCTTTCAGATTTTTCCACAGTTTATTGTGATCCACACAGTCAAAGGCTTTGGCATAGTCCATAAAGCAGAAATAGATGTTTTTCTGGAACTCTCTTGCTTTTTCCATGATCCAGCAGATGTTGGCAATTTGATCTCTGGTTCCTCTGCCTTTTCTAAAGCCAGCTTGAACATCTGGTAGTTCATGGTTCACATACTGCTGAAGCTTGGCTTGGAGAATTTTGAGCATTATTTTACTAGTGTGTGAGATGAGTACAAACATGTGGTAGTTTGAGCATTCTTTGGCATTGCTTTTCTTTGGGAATGGAATGAAAACTGACCTTTCCCAGTCCTGTGGCCACTGCTGAGTTTTCCAAATTTGCTGGCATATTGAGTGCAGCACTTTCATAGTATCATCTTTTAGTATTTTAAATAGCTCAACTGGAATTCCATCACCTCCACTCACTTTGTTCATAGTGATACTTCCTAAGGCCCACTTGACTTCACATTCCAGGATGTCTGGCTCTATGGGCATGATCATACTGTCATGATTATCTGACATGAAGATCTTTTTTTGTATAGTTCTTCTGTGTATTATTGCCACCTCTTCTTAATATCTTCTGCTTCTGTTAGGTCCATATGATTTCTGTCCTTTTTGTATCCATCTTTGCATGAAATGTTCCTTTGATATCTCTAATTTTCTTGAAGAGATCTCTAATCACTTCATGGCAAATACATGGGGAAACTGGAAACAGTGACAGACTTCATTTTTTTCTCCCAAATCACTGTAGATTGTGACTGCAGCCATGAAATTAAAAGATGCTTGCTCCTTGGAGGAAAAGTTATGACTAACCTAGACAGTATATTAAAAAGCAGAGACATTACTTTGCCAACAAAGGTCCATCTAGTCAAAGCTATGGTTTTTCCAGGAGTCATGTATGGATGTGACAGCTGGACTATAAAGAAAGATGAGCACTGTAGAACTGATAGTTTTGAACTAGAGTGTTGGAGAAGACTCTTGAGAGTCCCTTGGACTGCAAGGAAACCAACCAGTCCATCCTAGAGCAAATCAATCCTGAATATTCATTGGAGGGACTGATGCTGAAGATGAAACTGCAATACTTAGGCTGCTTGATGCAAAGAACTGACTCATTTGAAAAGACCCTGATGCTGGGAAAGACTGAACACAGGAGGAGGACAAGGGGATGACAGAGGATAAGATGGCTGGATGGCATCACCGATTCAATGGACATGAGTTTGAGTAAGCTCCAGGAGTTGGTGATGGACAGGGAGGCCTGGCGTGCTGCAGTTCATGACGTCACGAAGAGTCGGACATGACTGAGCAACTGAACTGAATTGTAATGAGGGAAGCTAGAAAAGTCTGAATTGAAAGAATCTAGTCAAAATTGACATTAATGAGCATGGTTGAGGAATAAAAAGTTTAGAGTTAGTTATGATATCTAATACTTAGGATATTGGCAAAAATAAGTTGATGGTATCACTTTTTAGTGTATATCTTTATCTCCACTTAAAATACAAGATCATATTCTGCTTTACTAGTATCAGTCAGTCAGTTCAGTCTCTCAGTTGTGTCCGACTCTTTGCGACCCCATGAATTGCAGCACGCCAGGCCTCCCTGTCCATTACCAACTCCCAGAGTTCATGCAAACCCATGTCCATCGAGTTGGTGATGCCATCCAGCCATTTCATCCTCTGTCGTCTCCTTCTCCTCCTGCTCCCAGTCCTTTCCAGCATCAGAATCTTTTCCAATGACTCATAGTCCTAGTCATTTTCAACTGGTAATTACAAAACTTCTTCCTCTTCCCCAAGGAGAGACAATCCATTTTGCAAATATACAAATAAATAAAGGCACCAGTGGAGCTAAACCTAAGAGCTTTTAGAGAACCGATAAAATTTGATTAAATTCTTCTTTTGCTGTTATTATGTTTTCATCACCTTTGTCATTGTGTCTACACTTCTGAACTCCACTTGGGAGCAGCAGTAACAAGCTATCACAAAACTGGCTTTTCTCACTCTAATTCCAACATGCCAGAAGCAGCAAACACAGGAAATCTCAGGAGAAAACTCCTTGTCATACAATTTACTGCCCAATTTTACAAACCCAAGAGGTTTAGCTACTAGTGTTTTCCAGTGTTTCAAAAAGCTTACTAGTTTGGGGCTATTTATCCATAAGAAACTTCTAAATATGCAAGATCAAAACCATGGGTTTTCAGCTTAGAGTATACTGATGAATATTCTTTGATGGTTTCAGGGAAAGAGAGGAGTTCAATATTTAGAAGATGCCGTATGATTCTACTTCTCTGTTACTACCTAATATTTATAGTGAAAACTACCATAGCAGAGCTAAAAGAGACCTTGGAGTAATCTGATTTAATGAGCTCATTTTGCAAAACGGCCTGAAAATGAGTTACCCAAGATCACACAGTTATTTAGGACAAGAATAGAAATGAGACTCTGGGTTTATAGCTCTGCACAGGTATACACTCCATTCAAAAATCGAATTGACTTCACTTTAAAAGGAGCCCAAAGCTGTTCTACAAAAGAAGTAAAACGCACAATATTTTTCCTCAATAGCCTTACTCTGTCTGCAAAATACACGGGAATAAAGCAGATGATTCTTTTTAACTACATTTGATTCTAACCTGAACTGAATACACTGAAATAGTAAATGTGTACTCTGGAAAAGTTGTTAAAAGTGGCCTTTAAGTTGATCCCTGAAGGATGGCAAAGAGATGTATGGGTAGATATGTGGATCTTTCTTTACTATAATATGTGAATGAAAGTGTGAAAGCTATGGAATTTTAAAAAATGGGAATGAATATTGTTGTTGTTCAGTCACCAAGTCGTGTCCAACACTTTGCAACCCTATAGATATGAATAGTATATATAAATGTAATAAAGACAGGAGAAAATGTATATAGTCATATTTATAAATGAATAGGATTTAAACAGCTTAGTGATAAAAAAAGGATTTTAATTTACTTTTAAAATCTTCTTCTGGAGTTATCAAAGTAGCCTGAAGTAAGGTAGATTTATACCTGTAAGTATCAAGAACTAGTACAGATCCACTTTAAACACGTGAAGTTTTAATGCAATCACATGTGAGAAGATAACTATATAGTTATTACTTTTTTACATTAATAATTTTGGTTTTGAGATAGTCAATACTCACAAGACACTAAAAAAAAAAAAAAAAAAGTACAACTCTTAAGTAATTAACTTCCCCTCACTTTCTCCAGTGATAACATCTTATGTAAGTATAGTATTAGAACCAGGATTTTACACTGGTAAAATACTATTATTTAAACTATAATTCCATTATTTAATTATCCATTATGAAATATGTCTTACTGATTGACCCAAGAACTAGCAAAAACAAGAAAATTCATTTAATACCTGTTCTGGTGGTAATTGTTCAGTCACTAATTCCATGTCCAACTCTTTTTAACCACATGGACTGCAGCACACCAGGCTCCTCCGTCCTTCACTATCTCTAAGACTTTGCTCAAATTCAGGTCCAGTGAGTTGGTGATGCTATCTCACCATCTCGTCTTTTGCCTTCTCTTTCTTCTTTTGCCTTAATCTTTCCCAGCATCAAGGTCTTTTCCAAGGAGTCAGCCTTTTGCATCAGGGAGTCAAAATATGGGAGCTTCAGCTTCAACATCAGTATCAGTATTTCCAATGAATAATGAGGGTTGATTTCCTTTAGGATTGACTGGTTTGATCTCTTTGCAGTCCAAGGGACTCTCAGAAGTCTTCTCTAGAACCATAATTCAAAAGTAGCAGTTCTTTAGCACTCAGACTTCCTTATGGTCCAACTCTCACATCCATATGACTACTCGAAAAATCATAGCTTTACTAGATGGACCTTTGTCAGCAAAGTAACGTCTCTGCTTTTTAATATGCTGTCTAGGTTTGTCATAGCTTTCCTTCCAAGAAGCAAATGTATTTTAATTTCATGGCTTTGGTCACCATCTGCAGTTATTTTGGAGTCCAAGAAAATAAAATTTGTCACTGTTTCCACTTTTCCCCCTTCAATTTTCTTTGAAGTGATGGAACTGGATGCTATTATCTTAGTTTTCTGATTGTTGAATTTCAATCCAACTGTTTCACTCTCCTCTTTCACCTTCATCAAGAGGCTTTTTAGTTTTTCTTCACTTTCTGCCACTAAAATGGTATAATCTACATATATGAGGTTGTTGATATTTCTCCAGGCAATCTTGATTCCAGCTTGTGATTTTTCCAGTCCAGCATTTTGCATAATGTACTCTGCATATAAGTTAAATAAGCAGGATAACAATATACAGCTTTGTCATACTCCTTTCTCAACTTGGAACCAGTCAGTAGTTCCATGTCTGGTTCTGTTATTTCTTGACTCAAATACAGGTTTCTCAGTAGACAGGTAAGGTGGTCTGTTACTCCCATGTCTTTCAGAATTTTCCACAGTTTGTTGTGATCCACAAGTCAAAGGCTTTTTCTTAGTCAGTGAAGCAGAAGTGGATGTTTATTCTGGAACTCCCTTGCTTTCTCCTTGCTTTGATCCAAAAATGTTGTCAATTTAATCTCTTGTTCCTCTGCTTTTTCTAAACCCAGCTTGTACATCTGGAAGTTCTCAGTTCATGTACTGCTGAAGCCTAGCTTTAAGGTTTATGAGCATAACCTTACTATCACGTATGTGCATGCATACTAAGTCCCTTCAGTCATGTTGGCTCTTTGTGATCTTATGGACTGCAGCCAGTCAGGCTCCTCTGTCCGTGGGATTATTCAAGCAAGAATAGTTTTACCATGTCCTCCTCCAGGGGATCTTCCTGACTCAGGGCTGGAACCTATGTCTCCTGCATTGGCAGGTGGGTTCTTTACCAGTAGTGCCACCCGGAAAGCTCTACTAGCATGTGAAATGAGTGCAATTGTATGGTAGTTTGAATATTTGGGGACATTGCCCTTCTTTGAAGTTGGAATGAAAACTGATCTTTTCTAGTTCTGTGGTCACTGCTGAGTTTTCTAAATTTGCTGACATATTGAGTGCAGCACTTATTAGCATCATCTTAAGATTTTTGTCAATATCTCAGCTGAAATTCTGTCACTTCAACTAGCTTTGTTTGTTTGCTTTAGTTAGGGTGCCTTCAACACACAAAATGGTTATTGAAAAGATTTTTAAAGATAATTTTTAAAGTTGTGATAAGGATTAGGAGAAAAATGGCATGAGATAGGGCAGCTTCCTGTAGGTAGCAATGGTAGCCATTAATAACTCTAAGCTTAAGGTGTAAGTGAGGAAGAAGTTATGAGACCCAAGAGAGCTATACTGATGCAGTGGTACTTCACACAGGAACTGGTCACTTTTGGACAAGAAATGCAGCTACTATATGCCTGTGGCCCTTCAGAAATCAAGCTGGAAAATATATCCCCCTACTCATCTCTGCTCAATCATTCTAGTCTTCTGTTAATTCCTCCAATTGTACAAAACAACCAGAAACTAGAGGATAAGAGAGAGCAGTTGACCAATTCAGTACAAGTTATCTTCCCTAAACACTGCAGAGTGAGAAGAACAGACAATAAGTCCAGGAGGGAAAATAGAGGATGTCCAGTAAAGTACTTCAAATTCAAAATAAACAACCCTAAGTACTGTATGAAGTAACTATATATTAATTGCCAATTCAACAATGTTTGGATTTGTGGGCCAACTTGATAGAAGATGTATACTATTAATTTACCTGTATCACTGCAGCTTTACTATCCATGTTCTAACTCTTCAATGTAATATCAGGGTATAAAATGAGATTCATGTGAGATGAAGTTTAGATCTTATGTGGTTAGCAGTAGGTCATGACATAAATAATAGTAATTGCATCAGAACACTCTCATCTTATATCTTCTAATCTTTATGAATGCAAGAAATTCATAAACAATTGGCCTAGTTTTTCCTTCTGAAGTTTAAATAATCTTTCCCCTTACTCTAAATTTATTTTTGCTGAAGTTACTAAGTTAATTTAATGGAGGAAGTGTTGTTTTCTTAGCAAATGACACTGGAACAGCTTTATATTCATGCATACACATAGACACGAACTCACAAAAAGAAAGCTAAGAAACAAACAAAACAAAAATTTTGATCCATACATTAAAAGTAATTCAAAATGGATTACAAATTTATCATCAAGAAACTTGATGAAGAAAATAAGAGGAATCTTTGTAACCCTGAATTGGGCAAAGTGTTCTTAGTTAAAAACATGATTGATTAAAAATGAAAAACTGTACTGCATCAATATTAAAAATTATTTTCATCAAAAGACACTGACAGAATGAAAGGAAAAGCCATCACTAGAGAAAAATAAATTTGTAAAACAAATATCTAATAACAAATTTGTGTCCTAAGTATAGAAAGAATACTCAAAGCTCATAAAGGAGAATTTTTAACACGCAAAGTATTTGAATAGAGATTTGAAAGGCAAATAAGTATGTGAAAATATGTTAAATATAGTTAATCACGAGGAAAATCTAAATTATAATTACAACCAGATACCACTACACATTATTAAAATGTCAAAAACTAAAAATACCAATAATGCCAAATATTGGTAATGATATAGAAGAATTGGAATGACTGCTTTGGAAACAGACTTTTTAAAAAATTTTTGAAAAGCTAAACTCATACCTACCATATTAACAAATATTCTACTCATTACTAAACATTTATACCTCCAGACTGGTATAGTTCATATTAAGACTTGTATAGGTATGTTCACTGTGGCTCTATTTATAATAGAAAAAATCTGGGAATAATCCAAATAAGTAAATGGATAAACAAATTATATAGATATAATGTAAAGTATTCAGCAGTAAAATATCAGGTACTATTGATTTATAACATGTGGGTAAATATAATAATAGATATTTGAATATATACTATATAATTCCACTCAAAAATAAAGATCTAGTAAATCCAATCCAATCTATAGTGACAGAAAGCAGATCCATGATTTCCTGGATACAATTAGGAGGCAGTACCAAAGGGGGAAAGTTAATCTTTGGGAGATTATGGGTGTGTTCACAATATTAATCATGGTTGTTTCACTAGTGTGTACATATCTCAAACCTAAATAAATTATGCTCTTTTAATATGTACAGCTCATGGTGTATTGATTATATCTCACTTATACACAAATAAATAATTCTTCCTTCTTTTACTTGCTTCCATTTTTACCACAAAGTCCACTCTATCTTATATTTCAACTTTTCAACCCTTCTATTGATATAAAAAGACTTGCATCTCATAAAATAACAAGTTAAGATATTTAAATTAAGTACTAATACATAAAGTCTGATATAATTAAACCATAAAAATTTTATCAAATGTACCTGACTATTATGTTAAAAACATCAGTCTTTGTTCCCCTCGCCTCTAAGAGATTGTAAAATCTCTCAGTGCTCTATGAACTTAATTTTAGTACAATTTTAATTTTAGTATTTAATTTTAGTACAATTTTGACAAGATAACCTTTTGAGATGCAATTTTAAATGACTGAATGACACCCTATCTTAAAAAAAAAAAAATAGGAGTTTGGTACTGAAGACAATACATAAATTTGTATGAAGTTTTGTAAGAGCTGTAGAAACTCATTATCACAACCATAGGACCAAATAGGCAAGGAACTGCCTGCATCTATAATCTGGGCAGTAAGAGTGGTGACAGTATAGATTACAATTAGGGCAGCTACAAAACCCCAGAGAGATAAAGGAGCAAGGCCTATTTGAGGTGGATGGAAATCATTTGATTATTTCATCCTATAGCCATGTATCCCCTTGCCTTTTGTACTCACCTGACACTCCTTCTTTTAGCCAGTCAATTGACTGTTTTATTCTGCAGTTAACGGGTTTCCTGTTGCTCCTTTGTGCTCTGCCTGGTTTCTGCTATCTCTCTTTCTCCTGCACATGGCTACCTCAGAAAGGTAGCTTTCATGCCTAAACGATGGGGTAAACACCAGTGTGAGAGACCACTGGTTCCTATTCAGAAAAATGCTATTGAAATTCTAGCTGGTTTCCTCAAGATCTCACTGAAGTGTAGCTACTTCTTCATTCTTTTTGCTCCAGAGGAGATTTTTTTTTTTTTTTTTTCTTAAGACGCTAGCTGGTCTGTTAAAACCTTTTCCTCTTAAGTTGTACCACTGCATGGCTTCCATTATGAACATGGTTAAATAATTCTTAATGAATCCTCCTTTATCACAAAGACTCAGCTCTTGTGAGGAGGATTTGCTAGTTTTAATTCTATATGGAAACAAATGGGTCACCAAATTGTTCTGTGCTCTTACTGACAAGATATGTTGTCATCATTTAATTACATTAAATTCTCATTTTTTTGAAAGTCTTCTTTAAGGTATGTGACTAAACATACTGGCTATAAGGGAAATGGTGGGGGGGGAAATATATATATATATATATAATATGTCCAGGGTCCTGAATTGGACTTGAAGAGGCAATTATTTAAAGGGCTGAGCTCTGGTTGAGTTTGTGCCAGGTAACATGAGACTTCAGAGTTAAATTCTTCATAGAAACCAAGTGCTTCTCAGAATTGGAGGATACAGTTCAGTTCAGTCACTCACTTTTGTCTGACTCTTTGCGAGCATGTATTAAAGTGGCCAGAAGGTCATAATTATCCAGCATTTAGGGATGTTTCCATTTGAAGACAGATCATTTAGAATTCTACTTGAGGAAAGGCCCTGAAGAGCTACAGCGTGCATCAGTGATCTTCCTCGGAAAGCGACTCCACTTCTGGCCTGTATGAATCAATTGTTAACTAACCACACAGTGTGTTCTACAGTGGTCTTAAATTTTAACTAAAGTATTTCTTCTGTATGCTTATCTTGTGTTTCCCCAAGCAAATTATAAGATTCTCAGAGGTAAAGCCCATATATGCTTGGCTTACAAAAGGAGGTTGAACATTCCCTTCTTATGGTTTGTGGCCAGTAAATATGTTAATTGTTTATAAGTTATTGAAACTTATAATTAATAGTGCCTGTATGACAAATAAGCATGATATAATTAAAGGGGTATTATAAAACCTTAAAAAATTAGGGCACATTAAAAAGAAGTCTTGCTTAAGGGACAAGTGTAGAAGGGGCATAAAGCATCCTATGTTATGGACACTGAATTAGTTCAAAAGATAGGGAAAAATAATACTACTGGATGAAAAGGAACCCCATGTATTTAGGAGGCTTTCCTAACTTTTGAAGTTAAAAGAATGGAGCAATAAGTACAGTATCAAAAATTTGTGGATTTTATTAACTTTCCTAGATCTTATGAGAATTTGCATCTTGGGTTTTAGACTTGGTATATTCCTATGATCCTGTTCGATTGAAAAAGAAAAAGGGCACATAATAGATGATATATATATTTCCTGTGACTGCTATAACAAATAACCAAAAACTTGGTGGCTTATAACAGCAAAAAATGTTTCCCCTATTACTACTGTGGAGACCAGAAGCCTGTATCACTGGTACAACATCAAGGTGTTAGCAGAGCACACTTCCTCTGGCATTTCTAGGAGAGAAAGTTTTCCTTGCCTCTTCCAGCTTGTGGCAGTCCGTAGCTTTCCACGCTTGTTCCTGGATACTAGGAACAGTGGTTCCATTACCTCTCCCCTTCTGTCTATGTGTAAAACCTCTATGTGCCTTTCTCTTATGAGGACTCTTGTGGTTGCATTTAGGGTACACCCAAATAAATCAGTACAATTCATTGATCTCAAGACCTTTTTCTTAATAACGTATGCAAAGATTTTTTTTTTTTTCCAAATGAGGTAACATGTACAAGTTGCAAAAATTATGTTTTGATATCTTTGGAAGTAATTATCAACCTATCATAATAGGTGTCTTTGCTGTTGCTGCTATTAAAAGTAACACATTTATAACTTGGCTTTGTGATTAGACAGAACTAAGTTCACATCCTTGTATGATCAAAGTCATATTGAAGATTATATATCTTCATGCTTCAATGTCCCCATCCGTTAAATGGGGTATGCATGAGTCATATCTCACAATATTGTCATAATTATTAAATAGAACAGGGTATATAAAGCTTCTGCACAGTTTGGACTAGGTAATTTCTCAATAAATTATACTTTGAATTATTTTTATAAAGTTAATAAACCCTCGGACTTATTCAAAACAAAATGCCAGCTAGTCTAAGGGTTTGTTTTTGTTCAGTCACTCAGTTGTGTCCGACTCTTTGTAACCCCATGGACTGCAGCACTCTGGGCTTCCCTGTCCTTCAACATCTCTCGGAGTTTGCCCAAACTCATGTCCACTGAGTTGGTGATGCCATCCAACCATTTCACTCTCTGTTCCCTTCTCCTCCTGCCTTCAATCCTTCCCAGCATCAAGGTCTTTTCCAATGAGTCAGCTCTTCACATTAGGTGGACAAAGTATTGAAGCTTCAGCTTCAGTCCTTCCAATGAATATTCAGGGCTTATTTCCTTTAGGATTGACTAGTTTGATCTCCTTGCTGTCCAAGGGACTCTCAAGAGTCCAAGGGTTACAAAAGTCATTAATCATGGTGACCATTTGCAAAATCTTACAATTTAATTGGTACTAAGTCACTTCAGTCATGTCCAACTCTTTGTAACCCCATGGACTGTAGCCTGCCATGTTCCTCTGTCCATGGAATTTTCCGGGAAAGAACACTGGAGTGGCTTGACATTTCCTCCTCCAGGGGATCTTTTCAAGTCAAGGATTGAACCTGCGTCTCTGTGTCTCCTGCATTGGCAGGCAGATTCTTTACCTGGGAAGCCCATAGTCTAATTGGTGAGATAAAATTTATATGCATAAAAAAGAATACCAGAAAAGTAAGAAATTCATATGGGAAAACATAATTGTTCAAAATAAACATTAATAAAGGGTAAGGCTGGTTTGTATATGAAAGATTTGGATTGGTGGGGCTGACAGGCAGGCAATGCAAAGTCCCCTGGGAACAGTGCTTGTATGGTAATAGGGAAGAGTAGTAAGATTAGTAGACACATATGAACTATAACACAGCGAGTACTTGAAAGGTTGGAACGAAGTATTAGAATGGTAGATTGGTAGGCTAATGACATATATTGTGGTCAGTACACTAGCCCAGAAGATCCATGAAGTCAACGGCCATTCCACCCTACCTCTTCTTCTCTTACACACACATCAAATGTTTTATCTCCTAGTTTAGTGCCTGGCTCCTGAGACTTATTCAAATAACATTCGCTTTATGATTGAAAGTGAAGATGAATGAAACATAGAACAGAGATTAAAAAAAAAACAAAAGTCTTCCTGAAACTTGGATTATTTGAGCAAATAGGATAACCTAGTGCTTCTAAACCATGGCCCTATTGACATTTTGGGTTGCATTAGTCTTTGTTGGGGTGGGGAGATGCTGTCCTGTACATGATGCAATATAGGAATTTAACTATCCCTGGGCTTTACCCACTAGATGCCAGTTTCATGCTTCCCTACCTCGTAATATCCAAAAATGTCCCTAGACATTGCCAGGTGCCCTGAAGGGGATGAGGGCAATATCACCCAGGTTAACACCCAAGTTTTATGGGGATTAAGTTGAAAAGATTTTCAAATAAGAGAAGTTGCAGTAAAATTAACCAAATATACTAATTCCAGAAGACATATTGACTTTACCTAGTGAAATCTAGAACTCAATTCCCCTAGTAATTATAATATTATAACATTTCAAATATTTTTAAAAGTGCAAAGACCACAGACTGAAATGTTTCTGCAGGTAGTGTCATTCCTAATATATTTGGCAGGGAGGATTGCCATGAAAAAGGAGGCCCCTGTTGGCCAGGGTTGCTTTGAGGGCTGTGTCCTGCAATTCTGCACTTCACAATTACTCTACAGAGGAGGACAAGCTCATACACCCAGGGGCATCAGCACCCGTCCTGTAATCATAACTAGGCTTGATTTAAAAGGAACAAAGAAAACACACATATTGATTTCTATTGCATTAAATACATTTACACATCAAAAGGAAAGAACACAGGAAAGTTTCAGTTTGAGTTACATACTTAAAATTCTATTATTTAAAAAAAATTACATATTCACCAGCAAATTTGGTTATAGTATATCTTTATGCTGTTATAACCAAATGGTTTCTTTTTGTGTGCTAAGTATTCTGGAATACAATGAATTGGCCATGGCTGTTGGAAAACAAAATATGCAATTGCCTATTTAGCATAACAATACAATGACATGCATTTTGAAACATTCTTTACTATAAAAAAAACGATATTAGAAACTCCAGATAAAGTTACTTTTTATTAACTCTTAGTACTAGAACAAAATGTGAACCTGAATAAATTAAGTTTGCAGATATACAAGAATCCCTGCATTTAAACATTATTTGAAATAAATTCTTGCTCCAGATAAAATTATGAAGCTATTGAATTTATTCCGTTTCTTCTTCAATACCTTCTTTTCCTTGTTGAGTGTAACAATTCCTGCTGCTGCTGCTAAGTCACTTCAGTCACGTCCGACCCTGTGTGACCCCATAGACGGCAGCCCACCAGGCTCCCTCATCCCTGGGATTCTCCAGGCAAGAACACTGGAGTGGGTTGCCATTTCCTTCTCCAATGCATGAAAGTGAAAAGTGAAAGTGAAGTTGCTCAGTCATGTCCAACTCTTCGTGACCCCATGGACTGCAGCCTACCAGGCTCTTCCGTCCATGGGATTTTCCAGGCAAGAGTACTGGAGTGGGGTGCCATTGCCTTCTCCTAGACACCTAATATTTCATGATTTCTGCAATAATTTATTTACTTATTGAATAAGAATTTACTTAATACTTGCAGTACACCAGACAAAATATTCAACAATGATATTATCAAAATGGATAAGCTACATATTCTCTGTTCTCCCTAACTTTGTTTTTCTCCTTAACTAGGGTTTTCTTGTTCAATTTGATTTCTTCCAAAAGTAGTTTTCCCTTTACTCATAGATAGTGAAAGTTTTGGTAGTTCAGTTGTGTCTGACTGTTTGTGACCCCATGGACTGTAGCTCACCAGGATCCTCTGTTCATGGGATTCTTGAGGCAAGAATTCTAGAGTGAGTCGCCATTCCCTTCTCCAGGGGATCTTCCCAACCAAAGGATTGAACCTGAGTCTCTTGCATTGCAGGTAGGTTCTTTACCATCTGAGCCACCAGTAAAGCCCCATTACCCACAAAGTTTTATTCTATTTAAATATGATATTATGAGTGAATGGTTACTAATGTATTTCTTAATGATATATGGCTCTTCTCTGTTAACAAAATCATAATAACAGGATATTCCCAAATTACAAATAATAAAAAGTAGAAGGTCTATATCATCATGGCGTGAGTGAGGGTGTCATTTCATCATTTGGGACTGAGACTTATTATACATCACTCTAGTCACCTGATCTCGGGATCCTATATTTCTGATTACTTGGACTATGTGTGCTGTGTGCTTAGTTGATCAGTAGTGTCTGACTCGTTGAGACCCCATGGACTGTAGCCTGGCCAGGCTCCACTGTCCATGGGGATTCCTTAGGCAAGAATACTGGAGTGGGTTGCAATGCCCTCCTTCAGGGGATACTCCCAATCCTCCAGGGGGAACTTCCAAACTAGGGATCTAACCCATGTTTCCAGCATTGCTGGCAGATTCTTTACTGTCTAAGCCACCAGGGAAGTATATGCTTCCCCAATTCACCTTGTTTAGGACAGTTTTTCTTATTTTTTGAGAGAAAAAAAAATTAAAGCATTTGAAAGTGAAAGTCGCTCAGTTGTGTTCAACATTTTTTTTTTTTTTTTACAGCTCTTAAACTTAATTTTTAATTGTACTGTGACCAGTGTTGAACTTTTTGTGTCCCCATGGACTATACTGTCCATGGAATTCTTCGGCCAGCATACTGGAGTGGGCAGTCTTTCCTTTCTCCAGGGGGCCTTCCTAATCCAGGGATCAAATCCAGGTCTCCCACATTGCAGGCAAATTCTTTACCAGCTGAGCCACAAGGGAAGCCAAAGAATACTGGAGTGGGTAGCCTATCCCTTCTCCAGTGGATCTTCCCAACACAGGAATCAAACTGGGGTCTCCTGCATTGCAGGCAGATTCTTTACCAACTGAGCTATGAGAGAAGCCCTGAAGTACTGGAATGCTTGGACAAAACTAATTAACAAGTGCTGGGAAACAAAAAAAAACAAACAAACAAACAAAGAGAAAGCAGATATATAAACTGATTAATCAGCTCTGTTTCTGATATACACTCAATTTATTTTTGGTCAAAACATTAACTTCTTAGTGACCCAATCTCCTTGAGCTTTTGATAACCCCAAGAAGTGTTTGTGTCAGGGCACTTAGATGTAAGTGAAGAACAGTGACTATTTCCAGAAGTCTTCTAGGCCCTGTGAAAGTACAGAAATTATTTAATAATTCATTTCTCTTAATGATGCAAGCATGAAATCCTCCAGAGTGTCAAAGAGGTTGGGGATCAACATGAGTTGCTTTGCTGAGAGATAGCTCCACGGTGAGCTTTGATATATCTTTTAGCTGTCTATATGTCATAAAGAAAAGAATTAAGTGAAAATAAGCTTTAAATGATTAAGTCACTCCAATTTGCTTTTATTTACAGTTGTATAGCTCCTGAGGACACTGTTTGAACTGAATGCATTCTGAGAGCACAGCAGTACAATTCCCATGTTCAGTTTGAAATTACACACTATATGGATCTGTTACCTGCATTGTGACCATTTCCTCTATCTGGTTATCTAGCATTCACCATTCAGTAGATAATTGCCATCTTATTATATTTTTATCTTAAGATGGAACAAGCTAAATAAAACCGAAGGAGTATGAAGAGAATCCAGACAATTCCATTTCATTGCAACACAATGAAATGTAATTTGTGGTTTTCAAGGTTGGGAACCACTGTGTGTATTCAAGAACACTTGGATCTCAGTCCTAGTCAAAGGTAAGTGAAAGAATAAAAAATTATTTTACTGAACTTCAAAAAATTGATTCATATTTCCCCCCAATGTTTTTCCTCCAAGCATTCTTAAAGTCCTTAGGACTTTTTCCCTTTTATTTTTTTAAATTTATTTACTTTAATTGGAAGCTAATTACTTTACAATATTGTAGTGGTTTTTGCCATACTTTGACATGAATCAGCCATGGGTATAATGTTTTGTTTTTCCTTTTAAAAAATGAATTTATTTATTTTAGTTGGAGGATAATCGCTTTACAATATTATGATGGTTATCATGATACATCAACATGAGTTGGCCACAGGTATTTTTTAATTTTTTAATTAAAAAAAAAATGCTCTAAGAACTCAGACTGCCCACAACAAGGCTGCAGGAATATGAATCACAAATTAGTAGTTTTTTCAAACTTGATTTCCAAATATCTGAATCTTTGTATTTTGAGATGGTGAGAAAGCCATACTTTATTAGCTAGTATGTACTTGTGGCCTGAAAGATATACCAAATAAAAAGTTCTCCCTTATTAAGCAAATATTGCATAGAGTCAGAAGTCTCTAAGAGATTCTGGCACTTTTTTTTTTCCCTACAACTCTGTAACACATGCTTAGTCAGGTAGGGTCATAATTTGAGAGTAGTCAGATGATTCTCTATTTGAATTCATTCTGCTGGTATTCCAAAATTACATAATGCCTATCATTAGATATCTCTGTTAATTAAAATATTAATGTCTCCTATAAAAAGCAAATATATTATTAGACATTAATACCATTTACTGATTAGTTAATCAATTTAATCCTGACTGAAAGGACCATAAGACAATGGGAGATAGGACCAGGGCAAGAACATTTATAAGATTAAAGATCAGTGAAGGCCTGAACCATCGCTGGGAGGAAGATTCAGATAAGGAAGCACAGAGGAGGGGTTCTAGGAAGCCTCATGATATTCTGGGAGCATTAAGCCTTTCAGATCTGTTTCAAATTTGATACTGGGTAACTGCATATGCTGAGCCAGTGACTTAACTTGAAATGCATGTGTGTAACGAGGGGTAGAGAGAGTCAATATCTCCATGACTCATATGGATTTGTGTTCTAATAATTTAGATTTACTTCGGAGGGAAGATATGAGACAGAATTCATGATGTTCTACAGACATATAGAATACCTAAGCTTCTTCAAATAACATGGCCACAATTTGGGGAACATGTGTTTTTGAGAGATACTGGGAAAATAAAGTAAACAAAATGAAAGAATCATAAGAGTGATGATGATGATAATGTTGGTGCAGTAGCCAATGCACAGAATGAGACCCTCTGAAGATCAAGGATAGTGAAATGTGAAAAAGCATAGAGGAAGGACGCTGTTGGCCATGAAAGGTGTCCCTGAACATGTCACTCTTGTCTTTTGCACATACATCCCTTGAGAACAGTGATGGAATTCCAGCTGAGCTACTTCAAATGCTGAAAGATGATGCTGTTAAAGTGCTATGCTCAATATGCCAGCAAATTTGGAAAACTCAGCAGTGGCCACAGGACTGAAAAAGGTCAGTTTTCATTCCAGTCCCAAATAAAGGCAATGCCAAAGAATGTACAAATTACTGTACAATTGCACTCATTGCATTTTCTAACAAGATTATTCTCAAAATCCTTCAAGCTAGACCTCAACAGTATGTGAATTGAGAATTGCCAGATGTAGAAATTGGATTTAGAGAAGCCAGAGGAGTCAGAAATCAAATTGTCAACATCCTCAGGATCATAGAAAAACAAAGGAATTCCAAAAATATCTGCTTCATTGATTAAGCAAAAGCCTTTGACTCTGTGGATCACAACAGACTGTGGAATATTATTTTCTTTAATGAATTAATTTATTTTAATTGGAGGCTAATTACTTTACAGTATTGTAGTAGTTTTTCCATATATTGACATGAATCAGCCGTGAGTGTACACGTGCTCCCCATCCTGAGCCTCCTTCCCCCTCCCCTCCCCATCCCATCCCTCTGGGTTGTTCCAGTGCACTGGTTTTGAGTGCCTAGTTTCAAGCATCATACTTGGACTGGTGATCTATTTCACATATGATAATACACATGTTTCAATGCTATTTTCTCAAATCATTCCACCCTTGCCTTCTCCCGCAGAGTCCAAAAGTCTGTTCTGTATATCTTTGTCTCTTTTGCTGTCTTGCATATAGGGTCATAGTGACCGTCTTTCTAAATTCCATATATATGTGCTGCTGCTACTGCTGCTAAGTCACTTCAGTTGTGTCTGACTCTCTGCGACCCCATAGACAGCTGCCCACCAGGCTTCTCTGTGCCTGGGATTCTCCAGGCAAGAATGCTGGAATGGGTTGCCATTTCCTTCTCCAAAGCATGAAAGTGAAAAGTGAAAATGAAGTCACTCAGTCGTGCCCACCTCTTAGCGACCCCATGGACTGCAGCCTACCATGCTTCTCCTTCCATGGGATTTTCCAGGCAAGAGTACTGGAGTAGGGTGCCATTGCCTTCTCCAATATATGTGCTAATATATCGTATTGGTATTTTTCTTTCTGAGTTATTCACTCTGTATAATAAGCTCCAGTTTCATCCACCTTATTAGAATTGATTCAAATGTGTTCTTTTTAATACCTGAGTAGTATTCCATTGTGTATATATACCACAGCTTTCTTATCCATTCATCTGCCAATGGACATCTAGGTTGCTTCCATTTCCTAGCTATTGTAAACAGTTCTGAGATGATCATTGGGGTACACGTGTCTCTAACTGTGGAATATTGTTTTTTTTTTTTTTTAATTTTATTTTATTTTTAAACTTTACAATATTGTGTTAGTTTTGCCAAATATTGAAATAAATCCACCACAGGTATACATGTGTTCCCCATTCTGAACCCTCCTCCCTCCTCCCTCCCCATACCCTCCCTCTGGGTCGTCCCAGTGCACCAGCCCCAAGCATCCAGTATCGTGCATCAAACCTGGACTGGCTACTCGTTTCATACATGATATTATACACGCTTCAATGCCATTCTCCCAAATCTTCCCACCCTCTCCCTCTCCCACAGAGTCCATCAGTGGGACTATACATCAGTGTCTCTTTTGCTGTCTCGTACACAGGGTTATTGTTACCATCTTTCTAAATTCCATATATATGCGTTAGTATACTGTATTGGTGTTTTTCTTTCTGGCTTACTTCACTCTGTATAATAGGCTCCAGTTTCATCCACCTCATTAGAACTGATTCAAATGTATTCTTTTTAATGGCTGAGTAATACTCCATTGTGTATATGTACCACAGCTTTCTTATCCATTCATCTGCTGATGGACATCTAGGTTGCTTCCATGTCCTGGCTATTATAAACAGTGCTGCGATGAACATTGGGGTACATGTGTCTCTTTCCCTTCTGGTTTTCTCAAACTGTGGAATATTCTTAACGAGATGGGAATACCAGATCACCTTACCTGCCTACTGAGAAATCTGTATGCAGGACAAGAAGCAAGAGTTATAATTGGACATGGAACAACAGGCTGCTTTAAAATATAGAAAGAAATATGTCAAGGCTGTATATTGCCAGCCTTTTTATTTAACTTATATGTAGGGTACATCATACAGAATGCTGGACTGGATGACTCACAAGCTGGAATCAAGATTGCCTGAAGTAATATCAACAACATCAGATATGCAGATGATACCCCTTTAATGGCAGAAAATGAAGAAGAACTAAGGAGCTTCTTGATGAAGGTGAAAGAGGAGAGTGAAAAAACAGGCTTGAAAGTCAACATTCAAAAAACAAAGAGCACGGCATCTGGCTGCATCACTACATGGCAAATAGATGGTAAAAAAGTGGAAACAGTGTCATATTTCATTTGCTTGACCTCCAAAATTACTGTGGATGGTGGTTGTAGCCATGAAATGAAAAGACACTTGTTCTTTAGAAGAAAAGCCATGACAATATAGACAGTGCATTAAAAAGCAGAGACATCACTTTGCCAACAAAGGTCCATATAGTCAAAGCTATGGTTTTTCCAGTAGTCATCTATGGATGTGAGAGCTGGACCATAAAGAAGACTAAGCAGAAAAATTGAGACTTTTGAACTGTGGTGCTGGAGAAGGCTCTCAAGGGTCTCTTGCACAGCAGGGAGATTGAACCAGTCAATTCTAAAGGAAATCAACTCTAAATATTCATTAGAAGGATTTAAGCTGAAGCTCCAATACTTTGGCCACCTGCTGTGAAGAGCTGACTCTTTGGGAAAGATTCTGATGTTGGGAAAAATTGAGGGTGAGGGAAAGGGGGCAACAGAGGATGAGATGGTTGGATGGCATCACTGACTGGATGGACATGAGTTTGAGCAAACTCTGGAACATAGTGAAAGACAGGGAAGCATGGTGTACTAAAGTTCATAGGGTTGCAAAGAATTGGACATGACTTAGGGACTGAACAACAAGTCAAACTTTAAATAGAACATTAGTTGGTGTGAGGGAGGTCAACATCAATATTAACAACAGCTGACTATGTTATATAACATCAAAGACTCTTCTAAGTTCTTTTTATGGAAGGGCCATTTCAGACTGCTTTAAAAGGCCAGGGAAGAGAATAAATTACAGTCATCTAGAGAGACCATTTCCAAAGATGTTGAACTGAACTGAGCCTGCATTGCAGGCAGATTCTTTACCATCTGAGCTATCAGGGAAATCTTTTCAAAGATGAAATTGTAATTAAAAATGAAGAGTCTAGTACTTGAGCCTGACTTTCCAGACATAATGATGGAAAGACACATCTGTTTCATGTTCTAAATAATAAAAACAAATACTTTATTGTCATGTCATATTACCAATTCATACCAACTTTGCTTCCTAGAACATTTTCATGCTTAAAACTTTAATCTTTTTAATCAGTTCTCGAAATAACTTCAGAATTAATGATAAGAAAATTTATACATAAATGATGCAATATCTCACTGGAGGGTCAAAACATAGATTGCCTTTTAGCAGAAGCATACCTTGTATTATTTCACTTTTAGGAACTCGATCCAAGATAATGTAAAGAAAAAAAGACAAGTTATGATAGATGAGAATGCCTTTCTGAGATTTATATATATTATCAAAAATTTTTGAAACAGCATCAATATCTAATAGAAAGTGATAGATGATTATTTACATTTTGATACAAGGTCATACTCTTCTTAATATCATATTTTCAAAGAATTATCAATGATATTCAAAAATCTCACAATATAATAGTAGGCAAATAAAAATTGAGAGAAAATTATGATTATAGGACTGTTTGGTCTTGACTTCTGTACTCATGTGCATGGGCTTCCCTAGCGCTCAGTGTTAAAGAATTCACCTGCCAATGCAGGAGACATGGGTTTGATCCTGGGTCGGAAAGATCCCTTGGAGAAGTAAATGGCAGCTCACTCCGGTATTCTTACCTGGCAAATTCCACAGACTGATGGGCCTGGGGGACTACAGTTCATGGGGTCACTAAAAGTCAGACACAACTTAATAACTAAACAAGTCACATGTATATATGTTTATATTTGTAAAGGTAAATGAATGAAAGTATTAGGGGTTTTTGGTAACATAGTTACACATGATTTCTATTTTCCAAATTTTGACCACAAACATCATTTCTATGACTAGAAAAAGTCTTTTGAAACAAAATGTATTTAACAACATAGATCAATTTCCATGAACAATTTTCTTCTTATCTCTTTTCCACATCTGATCATCTTAGATGATCAATGAAGATCTAATACTGACTTTCCTTGGATTCCCTAGTAATCTGTGACATCCTCATTGCAATCACTTGGGTAAATCCTTGGAATGATCATATACATTTGGGATGATCATACAGAGTTCTTGAGAGCATGTCAATGGCAGCAAGTTATTCACAGCCTCAGACTCTATTCATGAAATCATGTATACTACTGTTAAACCCATGCTCATCTGATTCTGTGTCTAATAGCATGTAACATATTGTTTAGTAAAGTTTAAGTCACCGTAATCAATACAAATGATGAGGGGGAAAAATAACTGAACCCAGTTGCACTGATACAGTAGGTCTTTATGAGTTGCTGATAGGGAAAGCAAGTTGTGAGCAAAACTAGGAAGGCCATAGTGTTCAGCATGGTAAACCTTTCAGAGCAACCTGTGGAACCAAACCAATTTCAAGTGTGCAACCATGTGGGTATATTGTAGTATCTGTTTGCAATTCTCAGAATTAGAGCTGCTTAGTGGTACTATAAGAAGTAGAAAAATTTCCCTGACCCCAATTATTTCTGAATTGTATCTGTGCTATTATGATAACAGGATTTTAAAAAAAAAATCTGAAAATGTCATGGACTTGCTTATGTTATACAAGCAGATTCAGTATGGCCTTGTTCTACTGCAATTCATATCTATCTCAAAGCATCTGTCCCAACCAACCTGATTTAGTGTTCTTTCTTTCCTCTTTCTTACTGTTGTTATTACCTTATTAGTGTATTCAGGTATTTGAATATCTTAATTTGTATCTTGGAGGTACTTATGCATTTTTTCTTTATATATCCTCTTTATGAATTTTCTAAATTATAGGTTCATTTGTTCATTTGTGTTTTTACCTCTCTCACCAAGAAGAGATGTTAGAAAGTTAAGGCTCTTATGAGCAATGTCCTGGTCCACTCCCAGGAAGTAACAGTAGGTAGAAAGAATGGCCGAAGGACTTGATATGTCATTATTTGTCTCTTCTGTTATTTTCTTTCTCTCTTCACTACAATTTAAGTTGCAGGAGGGCAGAGTTTTATTTTATTCATAATGTAACCCTACACATGAAAAGGTATCTGGAATATAGAGAGCATTCAATAAATATTTTTGAGTGAACAAAAGAATGTTTAGAAAGAGTTGCCCAGAAAACATATATCACAATGAGAGTTTACCTCATCAGTTTGCAAAAATGCCATTCAAATCCACGGTTTTGGCCAGGCTGGCTGGGTAGAACGGGCTGATTTGTGAATATTCAGCCTACAGGTTAGAAGTTCCCCTTGTGTTTATCAGAGAACTGTGCTAAATTAATTCATTTTCCCAGCCCCTGACACTGACCTGATTACTTTCTGACACTCAATAGTGACAGATGAAGTGTTTTTCCTATTCCACTTTTCATCATGCTTTGTGATCCAAGACATCAACTTTAAGCTTGTTTAATTCTAAAACAATCACAAATGACCAGACCTTCTAAAAAAAAAAAAAAATGTCATGGGATTGGCCACAAAGGGGATATTCACTAAATACCTATTGTGTAAAATGGCATACTTTACTTAGACACAGTCATAACAACAAAGAAATTCCTAAGTGTATTAGACACAAAGTAAAAGACTTTTAATAAAGATAATTATTATTACTTGATAATCTGTCTTTGGTTTCAGTTAATGCACAGAAGAAGTGGATTATGCATTTTCAGTGAGCTTTCAATTATGTAGCTGTAGATAGTAAATATGAGATATGTACATGTTGAAAAATTAAGATGATTCTGACTTCCCCTGATACCTATTATTTGGTTTTACTGAAAGCCTCTGTCGGACCAGGGAATTGAAAAATAAAATACATGATCAAACAAAACTTAAGGAGGCTGTTTTCTGTTGCTGAAATCATACTCCATAAAGAGTATGCTCACGCTCTCTCAGATAAAGTTTTGCTTATATATTCCAATGCCATGAGTGTGTGCTAGTTTATCACTGAAGATGGCATGTCTCTCAGAGTGAAAGTTTTTCAAGTTGAAATGCCTCAAAGTCTTACCCAGAGCTAGTTATAGGAGCAGGCACCAGAAGCATCTCCAGATTGCTAGGCTACTGTCTGAAGACTTTTTTTTTTTTTTTGTCTTTGTAATCCTTATTTTCAACAAGGAGAGTTATTGCTCATCTACTCCAAAAGATTTACTTTTGTCATCCTCAAAATTAATCACAGACTTCTTCATTTGAAAATGTCCTTAGGGATCACTTTTTCCAATCCCTGGCCTTGAAACACGATATTCATTTACTCCATGAATAGATGACCATGTAACAAATTCTGGAATGAGGATATTTAAAAAGTAGAAATTCAAGACTTGCATGTTAAATGTAAAATAGCAGCAAAAGCAAAGAGGAACCTGAATCCAGGAAGAATAAAGGACCATTGACTTTTAGAAAATTTGAAAAAGAGAAATGATATCGAGTCTGATACCGAGTTGATCAGTGTCAGAAAACATCACCTTTTACATGAAAGTAAATCGACAAAACCCCCTCCTTTCCACCTGTGTCTCTTTCACAGTCCAATTAAAATCACGTTTTCTTTGAACACAGAAAAAAGAAGGAAGCGTCTGGGCACGTAAGGAACATCAGTCGTCTGGATCTGCCGACAGGTGCATTTGTCAAGCCCTGGGGAGCAATGACGGTGCTTTCACTTTATTAATTGAGAAGATCATATACCTACGATATCCACATTTTCTCTTTCCCATTCTTGGATAGAAGAAAGGAGGAGAAAAATGGACACTTTACCGTTAAGCAGGAAAAAGAAAATCTTTTTGGTTTTATTGCATTCTAATTAAGCGTGAGAGGAGTGAGAGGTCCTACAGCAATGCAGCAGGCTTGAAACACTGACAAGGTCAATTATCTCCCGATAAGCCCTGCACCAGCAAGGATTAATAATATGACTAATATTAATTGAATGTGAGTTCACTGAGTTTTATTTCTTATTTTAAAGTTCTCTTGGCTGGTGTGCACACCATAGTGTGTGGAGAATGATGGATGGAAGTTATGGAGTCACTAATAGGCCCTTAGAACCCCACAGCCTGCTGGGCACATAGAGGATGAAAATTTGATTTTCTTTTTCAGTTTCTGGCCACCACCGTCCTGGCAGAAACTGTAAAGGGTCTGGTTTTATAATGTAATTGGTTCCATCAATGAAGAAAGTGCAAGAGACTTCAGACCTATGAATTCAGAATTTCCCAAAAGAAACCAAAGTGCAACTAACTTATGATGTCATTTGAGGTGAAGTAGGGCTAGTTGATTTGTATAGAAAGAAAATGATAGCAGGTTCTACTTTTGTTAATTGACTCCATCATCACAGATGAATTGGTTATTATGAATAAATATACATAACACTCGCTTTAATTTTGCACACCTTTGTTATGCAGTTGGGAAAGTATGTCCACGGACGAGACTTGCTTTGAATGAATTGAAAAATGGAAGTTAAACTTTATTGAGTACTGTGATCTTTTAAGTGATTTTCCTGACATGATGATTGAGATGCTGCTATTTTCATCCAGTTTCTCCCCCAACATATGACATTGCTTTTATATCTAGAGATAGTTGACCTCCACTCACTGATCCCATGGATTCACATTTCTCCTTTGTAGTGTTTAGAAGGGGTGAAAGAGGTTGCCATATTGTAAAGCGTTGAAAATATAGTAATTTTTTTGTTTTTGAAACTTTGGGTTTATAAAATGATACAGCACTTAGTTTTTACTAACCCTTTGTGTTTGAAATGCATTTTTAAAGCATACAGTTAAAAATGAATGCTATTCATGAAAATGAAAGTGAGAGAGCCAATGAAAATTATTATAAATGCAAAAAAAATCACAAAGGACCAAAAAGTGATTTGACTTCAGCTTGTTGAAGCCTCAGAAGCATTAATTGTATAAGGGATTTTAAACAATGTCAACCTCCAATTTAACTCATCTTTAAATTATTCCTGTCTCAGCTAAATGTGAAACCTCTCTCCGTCGGTCGAATTGATAGTCTTTAACTTTAATTTGGCCACCAGAAACTAGCTTTACTCTTCATATCTTTGTCATATTGCAGTTCAAACCATATATAAGTGCGTGTTTTATCCTTTATGTGTGTGATCTTATCTCCTTAAAAGACAAATTCCATTTCCTTAACAGTTTTATATCCTCCAGAGTATCAGGCAAAGCAGAAGATGCACTTGGTGCTAAATACTGAATTGAGTAAATAATGCTCCCACATTTTCAGCATTAGGACTTGGTGGGGAATCAGTGGCAGGCACAGGCAAGGTGCAAGGTGCATGTTGAGGTGTTTTTCCCCAGGTGATCCTGAATATCTCTAAAGAATCATCTGGATTTAACAAATAATGATCATGCTAGGCTAAGGAATAGGAATCACAGGATATGGTAACTACTATTCAAAATTAACACACCATAGCACAGAGAAGGAATAAAGGGGTGAGAGAAGAAATGACTTTTACTGCAAAGAAGAAAGGAGAGGAGACTCATTAGTGGCAAAACAAAGCCATAAGCCAGACTCCTCCAGAGGCACCAGAAGTTCAGAGCAATGAAAAAGGCGCTGGAGAGGTTAGTGCCATCTGTAAGTTTACATGTTGATAGCTTAGGGGGAAACAATTACAATTATTCAGAAATACTGATGAGAAAGTTCATAATTAAGAAAAGCAAGAATTATATATATATATATATATATATATTATATTTAAGAATATAAATAGCTGGATATATTGTTCTCTGGTTTGTTTATTTCCTGATTTTTCTTTTGATCCACCATTTAGCTTCATCCAGGAAGATTATGAGATCCAGGACCTGATGATTCAGTTTCTGATACACAACCTTCCCTGTGATTTTGTCCACATATTTTCCCTCCTCTGTGAATGTGGTTGCCAACTACACCCGCCAAAAAGTGACAGCCGTCGACTGCTAGAATATTAAAGTCTGATGCCTGTGACTGGGGTTCAATGAAAATACATCAGGGAAGATGAAACCCTTCCAATTCAGTTGCACATATTGCTCTGCAATTTTCAAAACCAAAGTACCTGGAGTCTTTATTGAAACACATTGCAATGTCCCATCACCCGTGTCTTTCAGAATGTGATCTGACATTGCCTTCTCCATTTCCCATTTTCTCAGTTAAATGCAAAGTATATTTGTAAATGATACTTATTTTGCTGTGAATCAGGTTTGTTGCTTTACCTCTGCCCTTTCTTAATCCTTTTCTGTGAAGTAGATATAAAGGAACAATTGATGTAAGAAGCAGAAAGTTCTACATTTTTGTCTAATGGTTGAAGAAATATGATCAATTTCTCTTGCTCATGGGTAAATATTGGACTATATATTTTCTCCTGGTACCTGAAAGCTATCCTACTCATTTTGAAGCCTGTCTCCTCAGAAAGGGAAAGAGGCAAAGTTTTTCTGCCACTTGTGCAAAGTTCTAGCAAATTCTGTCTGTATCTCTCCCTTCTATAGTTCTGAAAATGAGATGCTTGGGCGGCATGATGTGGAAGACTCTTGTGGTGATAGGTGAAGCATAGTCAGCTTTGAATGGTGCATAAAGCATTGATTTTGAATAATAAATTTGCAACTAATGATCTTTGTGTTTTGGCATAAATTACACACACTTTCTGAGCCTTAATTACTATTCTTAAGATAAGAATATTATTATGCTTTCTAGAATGTGAGAATTAAAAGGAATTTAAGGAAATAATCCATGTACAGAACCCATTTCTAAGAAAAGTAAGAAACAGACAGGGGCCACTTAACGTATCTGGAATCCAAATCCCTTCATTATAAAATGAAAGTGTTCTCATAATACTGCACACTTTACTGGGCCTGGCACTAACCTTGTGTTTCATCAACAGTAGCTCATGGAGCATTTATTTCAATGCTGTGATGTTATATCATGAATGTTTCTGAGAGACTAGGAAACTAAGGCTCAGAGAAAGAAATTAGGTGCCCTAAGTTACACAACTGGCTGTTAGGGCTGAACCTCTGTGACTTCAGAGGGTTACTCTCACTCACTGCACACATTTTATAGGTGTTACTTCCTTAGTTAATAGTTAAATAATACATGTGTTTTGGTGAAATACTCTTTAGGATGAAGGAGATAGATTCATGCCATATAAACACTGAAATACTTAAAAACATTACTGGAAAATTTATCTCAAACTTCAGATGTCAGAAATTATCTTATGCAAAGGTGAAAGTTTAGTTTCCAAGAAAATCTGAATATTCAGAAAGTCTACTTAATTGATGCTGTTATGAATTGAAACTTTTTTTCAGCATGCATTTTTTTCTGCATCTGGTTTGTTTCAGTATGACATGATAACATATACAAAAGTCCTTTGAAAAGTACAAAGGCTTATGTTTGTGTCAGTTAAATCAATGTCTCACTTGCCAGCAGGTAATTTTAAACCATTTCAGTTCTTTCTTTTCATTCCTAAAGAAAAAAGGATAAAGGAAGGGAGGCTTTTTTTTTTTTTTTTTAAGCAAATTCTTAGCAGGAAGGAAAACAGTTTCCATGCTTTTAATTCTGCAGAAGGGAAACAAGTTATAGCCTCCTCGGGCCCTTACTTGTACAGTTGTATATAAAGTAAGATAGCAGATTAGAAACACAGAAGGTATGCTGATAAATGTGAAGAGTTACTGGTGACAACAATCAGTAGAGGGAGGTGGTAGAGCTACTAGCATGGAATAGAAGTTCTATGGAATTCAGAATACAGGACCATCACCAGAGGATAGGTGGAACCACCAGAGAATAGGTATACAGACTTGGACAGCCTAGAGCCATGATTTGTGTTCCTGAAGATGACTTAGACAGTGAAAAAACAAGAAACTATACTTATAGTCACTATTTAGAAGGTATATTCTTACTAAAAATAAGTTCCCTCCCAAATTTTGACATGTTTTCTTTTATGCTTTGTATAAAGAAGTAATCTTAATTGTTTGAAAAAATAATATCATGAATGAAACCTGTGTTATTACAGCTTGATAAGCATATGACTGAGTCTGTATGACAGATGATTGACTTACTGCCTGAGATAAAATGTTGCAGCATGTAGGCACCTTTCAACAGAGTGATTGAATGTGTCTGCAAATAGCAATCCCTATTGGAGATCAGGAATAAAAGTTGTTGATTAGCAAGTACTCTCTTCAACAAGGAAGTGGTGACCAACACTGTCATCACAACAGATGGGTTCATATAACTCAGTTGCCTACTACTTCAGTCGTAATATTGATCAACTTCATTAGAGGAAAAATCAAATTATTTGCATCATTTAAACCAAGCAACTAGTGTATAGTGTGATTGTATCCTTCAAAATTGTAGCAAGTCTAAAAAGATTGAGAACCTAGAATGTAGAGAAACATAGAGAAATCCTAAGTATGATGTGATTTGATTAAAAGCTTATTTCAGTCTAGTGATCTTATCTGGTCTCACTATTTCAAATATCACCCACATGCTGACAACTTGTTTTTCTAGCCCCTCTTTTCTCCCGTCTTGCCTCCAACCACCTAATCAACAGTTCTTTGGGTATACTCTGCTGCTGCTGCTAAGTTGCTTCAGTCGTGTCCAACTCTGTGTGACCCCAAAGACGGCAGCCCACCAGGCTCCCCCGTCCCTGGGCTTCTCCAGGCAAGAACACTGGAGTGGAGTGCCATTTCCTTCTCCAATGCATGAAAGTGAAAAGTGAAAGTGAAGTCGCTCAGTCGTGTCTGACTCTTCACGATCCCTTGGGGTACAGCCTACCAGGCTCCTCCGTCCATGGGATTTTCCAGGCAAGAGTACTGAAGTGTGTTGCCATTGCCTTCTCTGTGGGTATACTCTAGACATGTATAAAATGGGGATGGATGGGGCTGAGGTACTCTTTAAGGATGGTTAAAATTCAGCAAAGGAGAGAGGAAATGCACACACATACACCAGCACACAGTTATACAAGAGCGGAGCATAGACCAACCAAGAGAAAAAGGAAAGTCACAGCACAATTATAATAAATGGGGATCTTATTTCTCAGTGGGCAAAATAGTATATTTTATCTCCAAATATGATAGAAGAAAATGAATGAGAAATTCTTCACCGTCTCTCTGAAGAGTCCTGATTAGACACAAAAACAGAGGAGCTAAACATTTCAGCTTAATGGCTTTAGGAATTTTCAGATTTCAAGTGTCCCAAGGTTCTGATTGATAAATAACCTTCTGGGATTACTACATTTTTGTAAGTAACTTCCCAGTCTTCAATAGAAGGAGACACGGAATTGAAATGCATCTTCAGAATTTGGGGGCATTTTGTACAATTTATATGCTAAGTCAAGGTCCAGTTCAAGAATTAGCCAGGGTCTTCTATCACCATCCCCTACCCCCACCTTGGCATGTTCCTCATTATATTCAAGTGGCTGTAGTTTTTATTATTGCAGTCCACATTATCTTCATCTAAATCTTTCCCAGCAGCAATAAGCTTAGAAGAGATAGGATAGCAGGAATTTTCCTTTACGTCTCCTCTTTACCCCCAATCTTTGCATTGCAAGAACAAGCATGAAGAAATAAGAAAATTTCCAAAGATAGTCTAAAAATCTCAAAAGGTAAGATATAACCATCTGGAGTACAACAAGCACGTCATATTTTCTTTCTTTAGCAAGACAGTTCCAATTTTCATGGAAGGCATCCCAGTAGGCAGAGACCTACTAGCTGTTTGTAACTCCTTAAAAAAAAAAAAAAAAAATTAAATAAAAAAATAAAGCCTCAATGTTTCTTTAATGTCACAGTCTGCATTATAAGCAGAGAGTTGGCACATCTCTCATTTTATTCATTCTAATTACAATTGCCTTGTCACTGAGATGCCAACCTGACGAAGAGCAAATCAGGTAGCAAATCCCCAGGGGCCTCTTAGTAACAGGAAGGCTGTCTCCAGTGGAATCAATGTGACAATTTCTTCTTCCCTTCTTCAAAGTTGAGAGTCCCCCTGGACATATTCACATTTGATTATTTTCACTAGGCTCTCTGTCTTCAACTGCTTGATTAGCATCTCACTCATCTAAGAAATTAGACTAAAGTGTGTGACCATTAAAAGGAAAGAAAAGCATGTGCATGTGTGTCTGCTCATGTGTGAGGCACACCTATAAAAAACGTTTTCTTAACTGGGCACTGAGTTGGCACCAATGCCACTGTACAAGGGCCACTCTGTGTATTTGTGTGTGTGTGTGTGTGTGTGTGTATATTGTTATTTTTAGAAGGTGATCCTTTTACACATCTCAACCTAGAAATATGAAGTCAGAAGTTTGAAAACTAAGCAAAGGTGTGCAAGTTAGCGCCATAGGCATCTGATTTCCCTCTTTTCTGACTTTATAGCAGCTGTGCTTAAAGATAAGACAATTATGCCTACTGCCACTAACAATATTTCATATCAAAAGTTTTCTCTGATAAAACACATTTCTATAGACTGGAACAATTAACATTAGAGGGGAATTAATATATCAAATTAAAGCTATTATGTGAATATTGCCAGGATAGTCTTCTCTTAGTCCATCACCAGCCCTTGTCTGGTTGATCAATAGCACAGGGAATAAGATAGAAAAGAGACATAAGAAGCAGAATTCTGCCTTCAGAATCATTCCTTCTACATCTTCCCTGATGTTTCCCTTAAATACTACTTTGGTCAATAGGATAATGATTCTTAAAATTTGGTGTATATAATGAGAGGGTATCTGGGCACTGGTCCAGATATTCCACTCTACTATAGGTGAGATATAGCCCCCAAATCTGGATTTTAATAAGAAACAGGGGTGATTATATTAGAAACACTAGCACAGTTATTGTCACAGTTCCAAAATTTCATAATGATAATGTCTGTGTCATAAAATTGTTCCATGGCTCAAGTAGGGTACACTCTTAATTATGATGTATGTCAGCTCTTCCCAAGTAATTTTTTAAAAAAGGATTGGTTACTAACATTTTCTATTTGCTACGCAGCTTCCCATACATAAGTGCTCAGTAAATACTTTCTAGTATGAACAGATCTAATGCAGAAACCACAGCCATTTGCATGTGTCTCCTTTCTAGAAGCTAGTTTCCTTCACCAATACATAGACCGTATTGCTTTAGAATTTTAAAGTATTTCAGAAAAGCATTTGTCTCTTCAAGGAGCTTGGTCATGGATGACTAGCTCTCACATGAGACTGGATTTCTCAGCTACATCTCTAGTTTAGACTAGGTGAAATAATTCAGTGTTTCTGTCCAATGCATGGCTGATAGTCCGGCTCCTTCACTCGTGACCACCTGAACTGCCCAAGCTGAAAAAATACACCTTTTCCTAGAACTAGAAGGTCAGCCAACAAGAACAGAGTTATATCAGCCAGGATGTAGATAGAATACTGAAGCTCTGGACCTTCATGTCAAAAAATAGGTTCATATTCCCCTTCATGCTAAGAGATCAGCAAATTGAATTATCAGTCTTTAATGTGACAATTCTGTGCCTGGTGCCTTAGTGCTTCAGGGAATGAAGAGAAGTGAGTTATTGTCTTTTCCCTCAAGTAGCTTGCAGTTTAATTTGGGAGACAGATGATACCTATGTATAAAATAAAGTTAGAATAAATATTTAAACAACACAATGATAGAAGGGCACTAATTATGTTATTATTTACCAAGGAGCAAAAATGTTCTTCTAGAAACATTGAAGAAAGAAAGAAACAGTTTTCAAATGGGGTGATCTGAAAAAACCTTCAAGATTGAGGTCGGTCTGACTGATTGGAAAAAGTAGAGAGTTTTGAATATAAAAGATCTTTGTCAGCCAGAGTAGAAGTGAGCCTAGTCAGAAAGGTAAGGAAGGCAAAGCTAGCCTTCTTTCCTCCTTTGTCCCTACAATAAATTGACACTCATTTAAAGAGCTACCAGCTAACCCATCACATTAGAGCTGCCTTCTCTCACCCCACCAACTGATAGATTTCAAGTCATACATTCACATGTTTCCTAACTCTTACGGAAAATTATATTTGTATATCATTTTGTACTTGACTGTTCCATTGCATATTGTGCATTTTTTATGTTTGTATTTCCCCCTATTCTCACTGAAACTTCTCTACTCTATTTCATTTCATGGTGTCAACTGCCATATGAATTAATTAATCTTTACATAAATAACAAATGAGAAACTTAAGGGAAGTCTGGATAACTGATCAGACACACAATAAGTTTAGAACAAAGACAAAAAAGAGAGTACACTTTACAGAGAAACTGGGGGAGAAGTTTCAAGTTACATGGGGTAGGGCCTATGACTCAGGTAAAGTAAATTCTTATCAGTTTGAGATGTACACTCAAATCTAAGCAGGGTTGAAGTTCTATTGTTCTTTTCACCAAATTTCTAGATTTTTCCATATTCTACAAACAGGCTCATTTTGAGTAGAAGGACTAAGGTGCATTTTACCCAAAATGACTATCGAATCAGATCAGTCACTCAGTCGTGTTCGACTCATTGCGACCCCATGAATCGCGGTACACCAGGCCTCCCTGTCCATCACCAACTCCCAGAGTTCATTCAGACTCACGTCTATAGAGTCAGTGATGCCATCCAGCCATCTCATCCTCTGTCGTCCCCTTCTCTTGACCCCAATCCCTCCCAGCATCAGAGTCTTTTCCAATGAGTCAACTCTTTGCATGAGGTGGCCAAAGTACTGGAGTTTCAGCTTTAGCATCATTCCTTCCAAAGAAATCCCAGGGCTGAACTCCTTCAGAATGGACTGGTTGGATCTCCTGGCAGTCCAAGGGACTCTCAAGAGTCTTTCTCCAACACCACAGTTCAAAAGCATCAATTCTTCGGTGCTCAGCCTTCTTCACAGTCCAACTCTCACATTCATACATGACCACAGGAAAAACCATAGCCTTGACTAGACGGACATTTGTTGGCAAAGTAATATCTCTGCCTTTGAATATGCTATCTAGGTTGGTCATACCTTTCCTTGCAAGGAGTAAGCGTCTTTTAATTTCATGGCTGCAGTCACCATCTGTAGTGATTTTGGAGCCCAGAAAAATAAAGTCTGACACTGTTTCCACTGTTTCCCCATCTATTTCCCATGAAGTGGTGGGACCGGATGCCATGATCTTCATTTTCTGAATGTTGAGCTTTAAGCCAACTTTTTCAGGCTCCACTTTCACTTTCATCAGAGGCTTTTGAGTTCCTCTTCACTTTCTGCCATAAGGGTGGTGTCATCTGCATATCTGAAGTGATTGAGATTTCTCCCGGCAATCTTGATTCCAGCTTGTGTTTCTTCCAGTCCAGCGTTTCTCATGATGTACTCTGCATATAAGTTAAATAAACAGGGTGACAATATACAGCCTTGATGAACTCCTTTTCCTATTTGGAACCAGTCTGTTGTTCCGTGTTCAGTTCTAACTGTTGCTTCCTGACCTGCATACAAATTTCTCAAGAGGCAGATCAGGTGGTCTGGTATTCCCATCTCTTTCAGAATTTTCCACAGTTTCTTGTGATCCACACAGTCAAAGGCTTTGGCATAGTCAAGAAAGCAGAAATAGATGTTTTTCTGGAACTCTCTTGCTTTTTCTATGATCCAGCGGATGTTGGCAATTTGATCTCTGGTTCCTATGCCTTTTCTAAAACCAGCTTGAACATTAGGAAGTTCACAGTTCACATATTGCTGAAGCCTGGTTTGGAGAATTTTGAGCATTACTAGCGTGTGAGATGAGTGCAATTGTGTGGTAGTTTGAGCATTCTTTGGCATTGCCTTTCTTTGGGATTGAAATGAAAACTGACCTTTTCCAGTCCTGTGGCCACTGCTGAGTTTTCCAAATTTGCTGGCATGTTTAGTGCAGCACTTTCACAGCATCATCTTTCAGGATTTGGAATAGCTCAACTGGAATTCTGTCATTTCCACTAGCTTTGTTCTTAGTGGTGCTTTCTAAGGCGCACTTGACTTCACATGCCAGGATGTCTGGCTCTACATCAGTGATCACACTATCGTGATTATCTGGGTCGTGAAGATCTTTTTTGTACAGTTCTTCTGTGTATTTTTGCCACCTCTTCTTAATATCTTCTGTTTCTGTTAGGTCCATATCATTTCTGTCCTTTATTGAGCCCATCTTTCCATGAAATGTTCCTTTGGTATCTCTCATTTTCTTGAAGAGATCCCTAGTCTTTCCCATTCTGTTGTTTTCCTCTATTTCTTTGCATTGATTGCTGAAGAAGGCTTTCTTATCTCTTCTTGTTATTCTTTGGAACTCTGCATTCAGATGTTTATATCTTTCCTTTTCTCCTTTGCTTTTTGCTTCTCTTCTTTTCACAGCTATTTGTAAGGCCTCCCAAGACAGCTGTTTTGCTTTTTTGCATTTCTTTTCCATGGGGATGGTCTTGATCCCTGTCTCCTGTACAATGTCACGAACCTCATTCCATAGTTCATCAGGCACTCTATCTATCAGATCTAGGCCCTTAAATCTATTTCTCACTTCCACTGTATAATCATAAGGGATTTGATTTAGGTCATATCTGAATGGTCTAGTGGTTTTCCCTACTTTCTTCAATTTAAATCTGAATTTGACAATAAGGAATTCATGGTCTGAGCCACAGTCAGCTCCTGGTTCTGTTTTTGTTGACTGTATAGAGCTTCTCCATCTTTGGCTGCAAAGAATATAATCAATCTGATTTCGGTGTTGACGCTCTGGTGATGTCCATGTATAGAGTCTTCTCTTGTGTTGTTGGAAGAGGGTGTTTGTTATGACCAGTGCATTTTCTTGGCAAAACTCTATTAGTCTTTGCCCTGCTTCATTCCATATTCCAAGGCCAAATTGCCTGTTACTCCAGGTGTTTCTTGACTTCCTACTTTTGCATTCCAGTCCCCTATAATGAAAAGGACATCTTTTTTGGGTGTTCGTTCTAAAAGGTCTTGTAGGTATTCATAGAACCATTCAACTTCAGCTTCTTCAGTGTTACTGGTTGGGGCATAGACTTGGATTACTATGATATTGAATGGTTTGCCTTGGAAACGAACAGAGATCATTCTGTCATTTTTGAGATTGCATCCAAGTACTGCATTTCAGACTCTTTTGTTGACCATGATGGCCACTACATTTCTTCTGAGGGATTCCTGCCCACAGTAGCAGATATAATGGTCATCTGAGTTAAATTCACCCATTCCAGTCCATTTCAGTTAGCTGATTCCTAGAATGTCGACATTCACTCTTGCCATCTCTTGTTTGACCACTTCCAATTTGCCTTGATTCATGGACCTGACATTCCAGGTTCCTATGCAATATTGCTCTTTACAGCATCGGACCTTGCTTCTATCACCAGTCACATGTACAGCTGGGTATTGTTTTTGCTTTGGCTCCATCCCTTCATTCTTTCTGGAGTTATTTTCCACTCATCTCCAGTAGCATATTGGGCACCTACTGACCTGGGGAGTTTCTCTTTCAGTATCCTATCATTTTGCCTTTTCATACTGTTAATGGGGTTCTCAAGGCAAGAATATTGGAGTGGTTTGCCATTCTCTTCTCCAGTGGACCACATTCTCTCAGATCTCTCCACCATGCCCCGCCCATCTTGGGTTGCCCCATGGGCATGGCTTAGTTTCATTGAGTTAGACAAGGCTGTGGTCCTAGTGTGATTAGATTGACTAGTTTTCTGTGAGTATGGTTTCAGTGTGTTTGCCCTCTGATGCCCTCCTGCAACACCTACCGTCTTACTTGGGTTTCTCTTACCTTGGGCATGGGGTATCTCTTCACAGCTGCTCCAGCAAAGCACAGCCATTGCCCCTACCTTGGACAAGGGGTACCGCCTCACCGCCTCTCTTCCTGACCTTCAACATGGGATAGCTCCTCTAGGCCCTCCTGCACCCTGCATCCGAGGTCAGGGGTGGCCGGCGGGAGAAGATACCACATGCCCCAAACCCGAGGCCAGGTGCAATGGCCGGGAGGACCAACCCCACATCCAAGGAGCCGTGGCTGTGCGGGTGCAGGAGAAAATGACTATATCTTCCCATTATTTATGAAGAAATGGTCCTTTGAGCCTTTCTAACAAGATTCCACCTTATCACTCCCAATTGCAATGCCATTGCTCAGTTGTCCATGAAGTTAGCTTTATTAATAATTCTCCTCACTCATTTTGTATTTTTCTCTATTTGGCCTTTGGCTCAAATGCTCTTTTGATATGCCCAAAGCTAGTCCTCCAGACCCAGATGGAGCTTGGAGATTTTTCTAGACTTTGTTGATTCTTCTCATTTCCACAGGTGCAGATACAGAGGCACAAGCATTAAGCACATGAGACTGATTTGATTGCATGTGTAACATGTATATGAATGACTGCCGAGAGTTAGGTGAGACATTATTTATTGTTGTTCAGGA
Organism: Bos taurus; assembly: GCF_002263795.3. Lineage (NCBI taxonomy): Eukaryota > Metazoa > Chordata > Mammalia > Artiodactyla > Bovidae > Bos > Bos taurus. The sequence goes on along the minus strand of NC_037351.1, from coordinate 16,189,671 downwards.
GCTCAGTCATGTCTGATTCTTTGCAACCCCATGGACTGCAACATGACAGGCTTCCCTGTCCTTCACTATCTCCCAAAGCTTGCTTAATCTCATGTCCACTGAGTTGGTGATGCCATCCAGCCATCTCATCCTCTGTCGTCCCCTTCTCCTCCTGCCTTCAATCTTTCCCAGTATCAGGGACTTTTCCAGTGAGTCGGCCATTAGTATCAGGTGGCCAAAGTATTAGAGCTTCAGCCTCAAAATCCGTCCTTCCAATGAATATTCAGGATTGATTTCCTTTAGAATTGGCTGGTTTGATCTCTTTGTAGTCCAAGAGACTCTCGAGTCTTCACCACCACCACAGTTCAAAAGCATCGATTCTTCTTAAATAAAACAATAAAATTATTTATTTAAGTTTGTACTATTTGAAAAAAGGTAGACTTTTGGTCTGAGGAATTGGAATTAGTTTGATATGAATCCCATAGTCTTAGGGGCTGTCGGGGGCCAACCTCAGAGGGGCATCCAATATGTTTTTATAGGTCAACACAAGAGTTAGCAGAAGTAACAAAGGAGCTTCCTCATCAAGACTGCCTAATCGAATTGATTCTTCCCAAATAAAGACTTTTCCACAGCAGGGGATAAATCATATCTCAGGTGTCCTTTTCCCTCCAGAAGAAATATATGAGTTGCATATATTTGTGCAGTTTAGGTGATGTGTACAATGCAGACAGACATTTACAAACCACTGCACTTTGCAGAGATGGACACTTGTCTATCCCTATAAGGAGGGAGTGATTGTATGTATATGAGCCTCAAAATTTTAGAAACCATAGACAAAGAAAGTTCTCTATTTTTCAAATTACTTCCAGTTTCAGTTTAATAGCAGGTGAAGCAGTTTAGTCTGCTTGGGCCTGAGAAAATAGAAACTCATTTGTGGCAGTTAGTAGATGACTCTGGTGATCAACAGATGGTTGTAAAGCTACCTTTCCCCTCAGGTAACCATCCAAATATGGAAATGTGTTCCAACTCTGAGCACCATGTTTAAAAGAGAAACTCAAGTGTGATTCAAGGCTCATATAAATCAATCACTATTAAAGCCTTTTGTAATACAGCTCTCTTTTCCTCAGCTCTTCATGTCAAATACCAATGAGTATGTCATATATTATTATTACCTAGAAACTTAAAAGAATGAAGGTACCAACAGCCATTTAAATAGGCACCAGGAACAGAAATGAGACTAAAGTGAATGAAAACACACCTGACCAAATGGCAGTTGTGTCTTTTCAGGCATCCTTAACCATGTCTTATAAAGTAATAAATAAATAAATAAACAAAACAAAAGGAAAAACTGGGGGAAAAAAAACTATCAACTCAGTTAAATAATAAATGCACTCATAGCTGAGGAGGAAATAAAGGGGACCAAGTGAGGAGGGAGGTGTGAAGAAATGGAACACTTTCCATGCTTAGAATGGTACTCTTGGGGATCAATAGTTTAGGGGAAAAAAACTGGAAGGGAGTTATAGATACAGACACCAGCAAAACTGACTTAATCCCAAACTAGAGACACCAAAGAAAGAGTGGGAAGTTTTCTCACATGGAAGGAATTCATGTAAAGTTTAATTGAGACCTAGGAAATGGGCCTCGAATAGGAATGATTCCCTGATAATGCCAGAAATGACACAAAATGTGTTAAAATAATTTATTAGGTCCAGTTGTACTTGATCAAATGATTAACGGTATTCCATCTGCTTTCTAAATATCCCCACCTTCCACTAATTCCTCTGAAATTTTGCCATTTCAGTCAAGCTGAAATTTATTAGCACCCACTTACTGTGATTTACATTCCGAATGATTTGCACGCCTCTTTCTGGGGCTATTTGCATGCCTTTATTAGGAATGCAGTTTATTTGGGGGCACATTTGATTTATAAGCATTTGGCAAGTCTGCCCTTCTATTCTTTCTTCTTTTTGATTTATGCAAGGGCAGAGTTATGTTCCTGGGGCTCATTTATTCCCTAGAAAATTAATTTTTTTAACTGAAATCTTCCATTTGGTAAAAAAAAAAAAAAAAAATGCAGCAAATTAGACTCACTCTATTTTTTTTGGCTACAACAAAAATCACTAGTTAGAATCAGGACTTCTCTTTGGTAACATTTCAAACTAAATGAAGTTTATATACAGTGGCTGTGGGCTCAACATTCTATGCCTATGATTTCCTATTTTATACATCAAAATATATACATATCACTTTAAGTAAATATTCCCATATTTGGATCCGCCCCCCCCCCCCCAATTTTTTTCTCTCTCCTCCTCTTCAACCTTTAGAGGACTGTAGCTCACTGCCTGCCCTTAAATGTCAAAAAGAAAATGATCTAATAAAATTATACACCAGAGTGAGAATGATACCCGCCTCCATGAGGCACTGGGATTTGAAATGGAATGGTTAGAGAAACAATGCCTCAATTATAACTTCATAATTTATAATGAGCCATTCATATGCATTATGTAATTTTATCCTTGAAACATTTTTCAAGATAATTATTATACATGTTTCAGTTTTACATATGGAAAATATGAGTCTGGATAAAAGAAGTAATTTAGGACTTCTCTGTGGATAGTGGATGTCCCAAGCCTGGTCACCTATCACTGATTTCCCTAGATTCTCACTTGAGCACTGGGTCCTTAGTGACTATGAAGGGACAGCACACTAATAGTGGAGTTTTGTTTCTGGAGCAGACTGAGATGCATTTTCTCCTGGGTCAGGCAGCTTTCTTACATCTTTCAAATCTAATTACCTGGGTGGATTCCTCTTCTGTGTAAAAGTAAGTGAGGAAGAGGAGAAAAAAAAATTGTTTGAAAAGGGTTGAATGCAACTGCAGGGGAGTCTAATTTAGGAGGTGATCTCACGAGGCCTCATGCCCACACCAAAAAGTCCACAGCAGGTCATTCTTGTCAGGTTCTCCAGCCAGCTCATTTCCATTTTTAGTCTACAGCTGCTCAGCGACCTTGTCTTGTGGCACAGCCGGACAATTTTACCAGAGAAACAGAAGCCATAATAGCCTAATTATACAATTACACATTCACTTAACCTCTAGAGAGCTTAAGATTTTTCTGAGTACCAAAAAAGTGGTTGCCTGAAACTCACTTTGAAAGATTGTCTCAGAAATAAAGAACTTTGTTCATATGTGGAACATAAAATTATAAGCAGAGTTGTGTTAATAGACATAGTGAGAAAAATAAAATTATTGAATATATTGAAAATTCACAGTAATATAGCCAGATTTAGAAATTTATAATCAAGTCTTCAATATTTAGCAGTGTAGGACTCTTTATAATAGAACTGTGTCCAAACATTTTCTTATTTGAGCAAGTCATCATAAGGACTGTCATCTATTCTCTATGCTTTATTTTTGCTCTTGTTTAATATCAAGAATAAGAAAGGCTAGTAAAGAGTGGTGGCTCCTGGGGGGAAAAAATAAAAAGAGGAAGAGAAATCACATTCTATAAAGCACTTCCTTCCTGATTTCATCTATCTTAAAATTAATGAATTCATGATTACTTGCCAAATTTTCTTTCTTGTTAGTATTGGCATGTGCTTATATTCAAAGCTGAATGTGGACACTTTTTCTGTAAAGAGTCAGATAGTAAATATAGTAGGTTTTGCAAATGATGTATTCTGTCTCAGTTCTTGACTTGTTTCTGCAATTGTGACACAAAATTAGCCTTGGAAAATAGGTAAATGCATGGACGTGGTTGTGTTCCAATAAACTTTTTTTACAAAAAAAAAAAAAAATTCAACAGCCTGTTTGTGATCCATGGACCATATTTTGCCATCTCCTGTTCTATAGTCACAGGATATCCGAAGGTATGCTAATGTATGTTAGAGGAAGGTAGGCCATTGTTTCTTTCCCATTATGTCCATTTTCAAAGTTGTTATAATTAAAGTTAGTGAGTTTAACAAGTTTAGGATTTTTCACAGTAAATCTGAATTTTAGTATAAAAAGGCCTCATTATTGTAAAACTAAGAAACACATAATTTTACTGAGCAAATCACAAATATCCTTAACAACTTCAAGGAAAAACCCATAATTTTTTGCATTGTGTCATTTTACTTGATAAAAATTTAGGCACTGTAATGCATTTCTGATATTGCTATGAACAAACACAAATCTCTGCCTTTACAAAATTCTCTTTCTTGTTGTACCCTGAATTCACAAGGCTTTTTGCTCATGCTTTTGCTTCTATCTTTTGGTAATCCTCCTTACCTAGAATGTACCTTTCTCTTTCTGCTAGATCCATTTTAATACTTCAGGGCTAATCTATGTCCCATATTTCCCCTAAAGCACAGTTAGCTACCTAAACTGGCCATTTCATTTTTATCTTCCCTATACTATCTTCGAATCTAGCTCAAGCCCCTTGTTCACATGGTCTCAAGGTGCACACCAGTGTCTTCATATGTTTTCATAAGTAGTTTTTTATATGGAGAGAAAGCATTCTCATTTTAACTCATCTATTTCCCTGGAAAAGGTGAATTCTGTAAAGTAGTTCTGCACCTATTATATTTCATGTAACAGCATCTGTGAGATGACTGGACAGAATATAAGACTAAATTTTGAGCTCAAGACACTGGTGATTATTGCTAGAGTGTTGTTTGCAACTTTTTTCCATTAGTTGACTCACATGGAGGTCAAACTATAATTTCCATCTTGTTGTACAAAGTCCTAATCATTTCAGCTAATTCACCCTATTCTTGGAAATGAGCTTGGATATATATAATTAGCACTGACATCATCTCTACCTTACAATTTCAGAAAAAAAAGCTAAGAAATTTTAGAAAACAAACCCAAATGGCATAGGTGTCACTTTTATTGTAGCCTACCTACGATGCCATATGGTCATTCAAGTGTTGCTTCTGGTGGACACCTTACCACTTTGAGGATAAATGTGATCCTTACTATCAGAATTAAATGATAAGGATAAAATTTCCTCCTAGAAATAAACCGACACAGGAAAAAACAAACATACAGAAATGCCAAAACACTCTCACTGTAATGAGTGTAACCAAAACAGGTGCTTCCTCATGGGCACTTTGCAAAATACACAGCCTATTTGAAAATGTTCATTACATTCCCTAATGTCTCTACCCTCATTCCTTGATAATTAAGGAATCAAATGCATGGTGATGATAACAGGGCCCCATGCCTCAAGTGACCATCCCCCATATGCTCCTCATTCCTCACCTGAAGCTATCATCTTCCTTTTAGGCCATTGCCTGAGACAGCTGGAATGCTGAATGAAATCTCATAAATATGAGGTTTCAAAATGCAGCCAAACGGTTGCAAAAACTGTAATGGGCTGGGGGGTGTCTAACTCCTGGGGTTTTGGCTTCTTTTACTTTTGTGGAGATGTCTTTTCAGGTTTGGTGCTTCTATCACATCTTCAAAAGTTCACAAACTAGTTTCCCTTTTGAGCATTAGAAAAAAAAAAATTCAGATTTCTCATATTTACATCTCTTTTCATTTAAGTTCAGTTGCTCAGTCATGTCTGACTCTTTGAGACCCCATGGACTGCAGCACACCAGGCCTCCCTGTCCATCACCAACTCCCGGAGTTTACTCAAACTCATGCCCATTGAGTCCGTGATGCCATCCAACCATCTCATCCTTTGTGGTCCCCTTGCTCTCCCACCTTCAACCTTTCCCAGCATCAGGGTCTTTTCAAATGATTCAGCTCTTCGCATCATGTGGTCAAAGTACTGGAGTTTCAGCTTCAGCATCAGTCCTTCCAATGAACACCTAGGACTGATATCCTTTAGGATTGACCGGGTGGATCTCCTTGCCATCCAAGGGACTCTCAAGAGTCTTCTCCAACACCACAATTTTTCAGTCCTCAGTTTTCTTTATAGTCCAACTCTCACATCCATATGTGACCACTGGAAATACCATAGCCTTGACTAAACAGACTTTTGTTGGCAAAGTATTGTCTCTGCTTTTTAATATGCTGCCTAGGTTGGCCATAGCTTTTCTTCCAAGGAGCAAGTGTCTTTTAATTTGATGACTACAATCACTATCTGCAGTGATTCTGGAGCCCCAAAAAAGAAAGTCTGCTACTGGTTTTCGCTGTTTCCTCATCTATTTGCAATGAAGTGATGGGACCAAATGCCATGATCTTTGTTTTCTGAATTTTGAACTTTAAGCCACCTTTTTCACTCTCATCTTTCATGTTCATCAAGAGGCTCTTTAGTTCTTCTTCACTTTCTGCCATAAGGGTGGTATCAGCTACATATATGAGGTTATTGATATTTCTCCCAGCAATCTTGGTTCCAGCTTGTGCTTCGTACAGCCCAGTGTTTCTCATGATGTATTCTGCATATAAGTTAAATAAGCAGGGTGACAATATACAGCCTTGATGTACTCCTTTTCTTATCAATGTCCAACTCTAACTTGCTTCCTGACCTACAAACAAATTTCTCAAGAGGCAGGTCAGGTGGTCTGGTATTCCTATCTCTTGAAGAATTTTCCACAGTTTGTTGTGATCCATATAGTCAAAGCCTTTGGCATAGTCAATAAAGCAGAAATAGATGTTTTTTCTAGAACTCTCTTGCTGTTTCGATGATCCAGCAGATGTTGGCAATTTGATCTCTGGTTCCTCTTCCTTTTTTAAATCCAGCTTGAACATCTGGTAGTTCATGGTTGATGTATTGTTGAAGCCTGGCTTGGAAAATTTTGAGCATTAATATATTATCATGTGAGATGATCGCAACCGTGTGGTAGTTTGAACATTCTTTTGGCATTGCCTTTCCTAGGGATTGAACTTTAAGCCTGATAATAAAGGATGCCTTGGGTCTCTTATCCATTTTATCTTTTTTGATATACATATATCTATATGTATACATTACATATATATATATATATATAATGATCATTTTATATGGCTAATAACTAAGATCAAGTGGACAAATGATAAAACCTCACAAATATTTGCTGCCAAAAATGGGGGAGGGAAGGAATTTGGGGTATATTTTTAAGTCTGGTAGCATGTCTGGAGGTATGGTAGAGGACAGTTGGAGAATGTTCAGAGGGGAATCCTGATGTAAAATATAAAAGAAAAAGAAGAATGACATATATAACATATATAAGGGAAATCATTGTGGCAAGAGAAAGGCAAACTATTAGAAGCCATAAAACAGTAGGAAAAAGGCATCCTTAACTGAGCAGACAGTGACTATAGTTATACATCCCTAACAAACCAACTATACAGACTTGAGTATGTATCTTAAACTGTTCTGTAGTTTGTTATCTTTATCTGTCACGTAAGAATAGCCATAATAACCCATGTGTGATAAATAGAGACTGTTGGTACCACACACCACTGGTTATTTCTTAAGAATCCTCCCACACATCTTCCTTCATAAGATCTCAAACCTTAATTAAGTATTGGGTGACCGTGGAGTCTCTGGCACTTTCTACTCTTCTAGAATGATAGCTTATCTTAAGCAATCTTGATCATTTGTTCTGATTGCCCACTCTGAGTTCATTCAAGGGTATACAATACAGCCAAACCTGGTCAATGATATTGGAGGAAACATCCACTGGGAAATTTCTGGAAAAGCCTTCTGCCCAAGGTAATGCAGTTGTAGGGGACTGAGCCAATATTCAAGCCCAGGAAATTTGACTTGGTCTTTTGCACAGTGAATAGTAGGCACCAAGAGGTTATTTTCGTCAAGGCTATATAGTGCCACCCTGTTTACTTAACTTATATGCAGAATACATCATGTGAAATGCCAGTCTGGATGAAGCACAAGCTGGAATCAAAATTGCCAGGAGAAATATCAATAACCTCAGATATGCAGATGGCACCACCCTTAAGGCAGAAAGCAAAGAAGAACTAAAGAGCCTTTTGATGAAAATGAAAGAGGAGAGTGAAAAAGCTGGCTTAAAACTCAACATTCAAAAAACGAAGATCTTGGCATCCAGTCCCATCACTTCATAGCAAATAGATGGGGAAATAATAGAAACAGTGAGACTTTATTTTTTATTTTTTATTTTTTGAGCTCCAAAATCACTAAAGACAGTGATTGTAGTCATGAAATTAATAGACACTTGCTCCTTGGAAGAAAAGTTATGAACAACCTAGATAGCATATTAAAAAGCAGAGGCCTTGCTTTGCCAACAAAGATCCATCTAGTCAAAACTATGGTTTTTCCAGTAGTCATGGATCAATATGAGTTGGACTATAAAGAAAGCTGAACACCAAAGATTTGATGCTTTTGAATTGTCGTGTTGGACAAGACTCTTGAGAATCCCTTGGACTGCATGGAGATAAAATCAATCAATCCTAAAGGAAATCAGCCCTGAATATTCATTGGAAGGACTGATGTTGAAGCTGAAATACCAATACTTTAAACACCTGATGCAAATAACTGACTCATTTGAAAAGACCCTGATTCTGGGAAAGATTGAAGGCAGGAGGAGAAGGGGACGACAGAGGATGAGATGGTTGGATGGTATCACCGACTTGATGGACATGAGTATGAACAAGCTTCAGGAATTGGTGATGGACAGGGAAGCTTGATGTGTTGCAGTCCATGGGATCACAAAGAGTTGGACATGACTGAGCAGCTGAACTGAACTAAACTGAACTGAAGAGGTTATTTCTCTCTGACTGTACACAAAGCATTCTCAAATTGTAAGAAAAAATACGTTGGAAAGTGCATTAAATGCAGATTCCAAAGCTCTATTTTTATTTTATTATTAAACATTTTGGTTATTTTGTGATGCAGGTGACCTTGAATTCACACCATGAGATGCACTCCTTTAGAGGATTCACTAATTCTTGCACTGTGAAAGGAGTTGAGGGATGTGCAGCTCATTAACCTTGATGTATACAGTTGTTTATTCAGTCTGCGGAATTGTACTGTTTATCTTAAGTCGCATGGAGGTAAGTGTATGGTTTTTAAATCGTCTGTTTGGTTGATAATGTGAGATTTCTTTCCCTTGTTTAGATAGTATATGTACCAGCTGCTTATTATATATATTGGAATGTGCTTAATGTAGCTACTAGAGTAGTCATTAAGAATGCTAAATTCATTGTCTTTTTCTTCTAGAACAGTGTTGCCCAGTAGAATTTTGTGAAACATTAGGGATATTCTATGTCTGCCAATGCAGGAGACATAGGAGACTTGAGTTCTACCACTTTGTTGAGAAGATCGCCGAGTAGGAAATGACAACCCACTTTGATATTTTTTGCTTGGACAATCCAGTGGACAGAGGAGCCTCAGCTACAGTCCATGGGGTCACAAAGAGTGACTGAGTGACTGAGCACTCATGCATGGAAGTGCTCTATATCCATGGTGTCCAATACTAGAAGTTAGCCACATGTGGCTTCTGTGCACAGAAAATGTGCTTGCTTCAACTGAGGAATTAAATTTACAAATTTTATTTAATTATTATTTATTTATATTTAAATATCCATTGCAGTTAATGGCTATAATATGCAGCTTTAGAAAAATGTGTATATATGTACAGGCAGGTTTTTTAGAAACTTGGAAAATTATTTTATCTTGCTGACAACTCTAGTTTGTAGAATGATCTGTGCCATGAATCTCACTTCTCTTGAGAATCTCACACACGATTCTAAGCTATTATCTTTGTCAAGGTTAGGGAATTGTCTTCACAGTCTTGCCATTCCCAGGCTGCCCCATCTCTAGGAAGCAATGTAACTTCAAAGTCAGACACATTCATGGAAGTCAGCCTCATGGAGTCCTGGCAAACAATAGCCTGGTATCCTCATGAGCCAGCAGAATGCTCCCAAGACAGGACTCACCTTTGCAGAGAGATAGACTCATACTCATTCATTATTCTGAAAGATTAGGTACCAAATACCTCATTAGAGAAAGCACAAGCTGAAAAACAGGTAACAGCTGGAGAAAAGGGAAAAAAAGCAATTTGTAGATGAGAATGTGGGGAGGGTAGAAACTAATTGGTTCTGCTCTGAATGGGTCTGTCTTTCTTTCCCAATCATCCAGGGCTGCATTTTACTAAGAACTGGTGCCCGTGAGCTTCCAGATTCCTGCTGCAGTAGCCAGGTAGTACTCACCATTAGACTCCTAATGGAATTAGTAGGAATAACAGACTGCTCAATAAATCACATGCTGGTTTCTTCCATTTGAATGAAAATTGACAAGCACAAGTGATTGATTAACATTGACAAAGCCATATGGGTTCCAATCATATTCCTTTTGTTCATGCTATCAGACAATTCAAATTGTATCCTTCTTCAATTTCCACATTAAGATTTTTGTTATACTATTTTTTTTTCCCTCCATAAGAGCTTGGCGGGTGGGGGTGGGCGGGGGTGGTAGTTTTACAGAAAATGGCAAAACTTTGATACTTAAGTCCGATTGGCTGTGTGATCTTGGGAAATTAGTTAACTTTTAAGTCTCTGTTTCATCTATAAAATAGCATCTTCCTTATAGGTGTAACATTCAACAGTGTCTGGCTTTAAAGAATGAAGTCATCACCATTAATGCAGTTTCTACAAACCTTCCAAGCATTTCCAGTCTCACACACTTAAAATCCTATTAGGACTCTCTCATATTTATGAATGTAAGGTGGCCTATTGATTCAAATTTAGTTATGTCTCAGCTAGACTGTAAGCTCTCCAAAGGCAGGTACAAGTTGTAACTGTGGGAGACCCTCTCAGTATTGTGTGCAACAGAACATAGCCCACTCTTTGTCTCTGTCAGCAGACATATTTTTCTTTTCACTTTATTCACAGCTGTTGGAGGAAAATGTGAAGGGTGCTGGGACTATTAAGGGAATCGGCTCCTTGAAAGAGCTTGTCAAAATTCAGATAATCATCAGAGTCAAAGTTTGAGGTGGAACGCTGGGCTTTAAAAAAAGGGAGATTGTGTTCAATACTGGGACTGGGGAGAAAAGTCATAATCATTAGGACCCCTCTCCTTAGGCAGGAGAACACTATTCCTGGGCTCTGGGAGAAAATATTCTCTATTCACAGTAGAAGAAAATCCTAAGAGGAGCAATGCTGTGCACTTAAGTAAAAAATTTAATCTCAGTTTACAATTGTTATTATAGCATAGCACTAGAAAACCTGAAAAAATAGCTGCTTAGAATTCCAAGGTAACAGAAATCCAATTTTAGGGAAATGAACCAATATGGAGTGTATGGGCTGAGGACAAGGAAGGTCAGGTGGATTCATGGTCAATGTTAGTTTTAGGTACTTTGAGAAGAAAAAAATATTGGTGGGGGTTGGTATCCATGCTTGGTTGGAGCTTAAGTCCTAGGTCTAGATGAATAACTTTAGCTTATGCTTCTCTTGATTGTGAAAGGTTGTCACTATGAGCTGTGAACAACTCTGGGATTCTTGGCCTCCCGGGAAGGGGAATTCAATCTGGGGCCAATGTTGAGGCTTGATTACTCAGAGCTTTTGTGTAATAAAGTTTTATTAAAGCACAAAAAAGATAGAGAAAGCTTCTGACATAGACATCAGAAGGGGACAGAAAGAATCTCCCCATGCTAATTTTTGGCTTGAAGTTATATATCTATATCTATATATTAGCAAGCTGCTAATTAGAGAAAGGAAATGTTTCAAATCTCAAGAGAGTGGCACTAGGCTCCTCACCCACCACATGCATTTTGAGATAGCATTGGCCAATGTGAGTCATCCCATAAAACAATTGTCATGAATCTTGAAGAAAGGCAGGTTTCCAAGCAAATACATAGTTTCATTAACATAGCTTAAGAGGTCCTTTTCACTATAGGGGACTGGAATGCAAAAGTAGGAAGTCAAGAAACACCTGGAGTAACAGGCAAATGTGGCCTTGGAATACAGAATGAAGCAGGGCAAAGACTAATAGAGTTTTGCCAAGAAAATGCACTGGTTATAACAAACACCCTCTTCCAACAACACAAGGGAAGACTCTACATGTAGACATCACCAGATGGTCAACACTGAAATCAGATTGATTATATTCTTTGCAGCCAAAGATGGAGAAGCTCTATACAGTCAGCAAAAACAAGACCAGGAGCTGACTGTGGCTTAGACCATGAACTCCTTATTGCCAAATTCAGACTTAAGTTGAAGTAGGGAAAACCACCAAACCATTCAGGTATGACCTAAATCAAATCCCTTATGATTATACAGTGGAAGTGAGAAATAGATTCAAGGGCCTAGTTCTGATAGACAGAGTGCCTGATGAACTACGGAATGAGGTTCGTAACATTGTACAGGACAAAGGGATCAAGACCATCCCCATGGAAAAGAAATGCAAAAAGCAAAATGGCTGTCTGAGGAGGCCTTACAAATAGCTGTGAAAAGAAGAGAAGCAAAAAGCAAAGGAGAAAAGGAAAGATATAAACATCTGAATGCAGAGTTCCAAAGAATGGCAAGAAGAGATAAGAAAGCCTTCTTCAGCAATCAATGCAAAGAAATAGAGGAAAACAACAGAATGGGAAAGACTAGAGATCTCTTCAAGAAAATGAGAGATACCAAAGGAACATTTCATGCAAAGATAGGTTCGATAAAGGACAGAAATGATATAGACCTAACAGAAGCAGAAGATATTAAGAAGAAATGGCAAGAATACAGAGAAGAACTGTACAAAAAAGAGCTTCATGACCCAGATAATCACGACGGTGTGATCACTGACCTAGAGCTAGACATCCTGGAATGTGAAGTCAAGTGGGCCTTAGAAAGCATCAGTACGAACAAAGCTAGTGGAAATGACAGAATTCCAGTTGAGCTATTCCAAATTCTGAAAGATGATGCTGTGAAAGTGCTGCACTCAATATGCCAGCAAATTTGGAAAACTCAGCAGTGGCCACAGGACTGGAAAAGGTCAGTTTTCATTCCAATCCCAAAGAAAGTCAATGCCAAAGAATGCTCAAACTACCACACAATTGCACTCATCTCACACGCTAGTAAAGTAATGCTCAAAATTCTCCAAGCCAGACTTCAGCAATATGTGAACTGTGGACTTCCTGATGTTCAAGCTGGTTTTAGAAAAGGCAGAGGAACCAGAGATCACATTGCCAACATCTGTTGGATCATGGAAAAAGCAAGAGAGTTCCAGAAAAACATCTATTTCTGCTTTAGGGACTATGCCAAAGCCTTTGACTGTGTGGATCACAATAAACTGTGGAAAATTCTGAAAAAGATGGGAATACCAGACCACCTGATCTGCCTCTTGAGAAATTTGTGTGCAGGTCAGGAAGCAACAGTTAGAACTGGATATGGAACAACAGACTGGTTCCAAATAGGAAAAGGAGTATGTCAAGGCTGTATATTGTCACCCTGTTTATTTAACTTATATGCAGAGTACATCATGAGAAATGCTGGACTGGAAGAAACACAAGCTGGAATCAAGATTGCCAGGAGAAATCTCAATCACCTCAGATATGCAGATGACACCACCCTTAGGGTAGAAAGTGAAGAGGAACTAAAAAGCCTCTTGATGAAAGTGAAAGTGGAGAGTGAAAAAGTTGGCTTAAAGCTCAACATTCAGAAAATGAAGATCATGGCATCCGGTCCCATCACTTCATGGGAAATAGATGGGGAAACAGTGTCAGACTTTATTTTTCTGGGCTCCAAAATCACTGCAGATGGTGAGTGCAGCCATGAAATTAAAAGATGCTTACTCCTTGGAAGGAAAGTTATGACCAACCTAGACAGCATATCGAAAAGCAGAGACATTACTTTGCCAACAAAAGTTCGTCTAGTCAAGGCTATGGTTTTTCCTGTGGTCATGTATGGATGTGAGAGTTGGACTGTGAAGAAGGCTGAGTGCCGAAGAATTGATGCTTTTGAACTGTGGTGTTGGAGAAGACTCTTGAGAGTCCCTTGGACTGCAAGGAGATCCAACCAGTCCATTCTGAAGGAGATCAGCCCTGGGATTTCTTTGGAAGGAATGATGCTAAAGCTGAACCGCCAGTTCTTTGGCCACCTCATGCGAAGAGTTGACTCATTGGAAAAGATTCTGATGCTGGGAGGGATTGGGGGCAAGAGGAGAAGGGGATGACAAAGGATGAGATGGCTGGATGGCATCACTGACTTGATGGACGTGAGTCTGAGTGAACTCTAGGATTTGGTGATGGACAGGGAGACTTGGCGTGCTACAATTCATGGGGTCGCAAAGAGTCAGACACGACTGAGTGACTGATCTGATCTGAAGAGAACATTTCCATGAGTAAAACACACAGGTTTGCTGAGCCATTATCCTTTCTCACTCAGGCAGAACTGACTTGAAGAAAGACAGAGTCTAAGATAAATGCACAGTTCATTAACATAGCTTAAGAAAAGCATTGCCATAAGAAAAACACATTGGTTAGCTCAAAGTTTGAGAAAAGTTGAGTTCAGGTGGAACCAGGTATCATCATGACAACACAAAGTTTTAAAAGAAACCTCTTTAAAAAATGTCTGACACTTGTAGTTTGTTTCCTCCTGCCGCTTAAAAGAGAGAGAGAAAATATGACACTTGCAGCCTATTTCCTCCACTTGGGGACCCCTTACCTTCCTACCTGTTGCTCTCTTGGTTGGAAGGTAGGGAAAGCAATGCACAGATCTAACACTAGATTAATGCCCGGCCTCCTTACGACTACCTAACTCAGGGTCTGGTGCAGGAGAGCACCTAGAGGTGGAAAATGTCCCTGAGAATCTCAGCTGTGAGTTGCTGGGTAAAGCAGATTCAAAGGAAACTGTGTAAAGTGCATGTTATCCTCAAGGAATGAATAAGGGTCTCCTGGGTACCTACCTCCTGTCCTTTAGCTGACCTTTACCTTTTATAAGGGTTAGCTCATGTGTAGCTGGCTGTCCAAATAAGAGAGACTGAACAATGTCCAACTGGAAGAATCATGTAGCATGGCTGCTAAAATTGTAATCGTGGGGATAAAGTAGTAACTCAGGACCAGGAGAACATCCACTTGCAGAATGCTAGTGAGGCTGATAGATGTCACTGCTATCCCAAATTTGCCTGATTTCCAATATACCCTGGAAACCCCTGAGACTGAGTCCCAGAGTTTCAGCCTGACCTCCCTCCTACCTCCAAACAACCTGGTCTATGTTTTTGAACATCTTTCTTATCTAAATCCTCACTCTGTGATGTGCTTTCATTCTTATTTCCCTTTCTGCTCTTCCATTTCCCTCTAAGACTACAGGAGTTTGAAAAGAAGCTTGCCTGTTCTTAACTCCCATTCCTAAGTGCTAAATTTTGCTGAATCTTCTAATTATGATATTGTCAGGAATTATCAGAGTTTCAGGTAGTTAGAATAGGGAAAAGGAGTCCAAAATGGTGGTGGCTAAAAGACAAGGAAGGGAAAAGCTCACGAAAATAGAACAGAAGAAGGTCAAAGGAAGGTCTAAGGACTGGAGTGAGAACTTCAGATAGAACAGCACTCCTAACTAAGCCCAATTTGCATAGGACAGGCCCGGGGGGAGAAAAAAAACACATAAAAAGAAGAGCTAAAGGGCTCTCTCTCTCTCCCAAGCACTCTCCCTCGCGTCTTTGGATCAACGTGCCCTCACACCTCGAAGATGGATTTTCCTGCTATTTTCTAAATAAAATAGAGCTGTAACACTGAGCTGTAACACTGATTTGTCTAAGACCTATAACATGGTCCATTTGAGACCTGAGAGCTATAACACGGTCTGTCTAAGACCCAAGAGCTGTGACACACTGAGGGGGCTTTAATGTCTGTCACTCCAAATCTTTGTTGTGACGAGACAAAGAACCGACGAGCATACATTCGCCTGACAAGACTATGCAGCAGTAACTTACTTTTCCACTCACTGCACGCACACACATACACACACAGATCCATTTTCCCTGAAAAGGAGTTGAACTTCATTTGTTTGTTCCCACTGAACTTCACTGTCCATCTCTGACATTGCATTTTGGACAAAGATTTGCATGTTTTGAAGTGGTTAGGAACACAGAATCTGGCATCAGAAAACCCTCGTGCAGAAATAGGACTCCATTAGGTATGAGTTGGGGCTAAAATTGAGCAAATTACTGACCTATTTAAGCATTTGATTCTTCCAATCTACATTGAAGAAAATGATGGTAACCTATATCATTGTGAGGTTTAAAATTCCCTAGACCATCCCCATGGAAAAGAAATGCAAAAAAGCAAAATGGCTGTCTGGGGAGGCCTTACAGATAGCTGTGAAAAGAAGAGAAGCGAAAAACAAAGGAGAAAAGGAAATATATATGCATCTGAATGCAGAGTTCCAAAGAATAGCAAGGAGAGATAAGAAAGCCTTCCTCAGTGTTCAATGTAAAGAAATAGAGGGAAACAACAGAATGGGAAAGACTAGAGATCTCTTCAAAAAATTAGAGATACCAAGGGAACATTTCATGCAAAAATGGGCTCAATAAAGGACAGAAATGGTATGGACATAACAGAAGAAGAAGGTATTAAGAGGGGGCAAGAATACAAAGACTGTACAAAAAAGATCTTCAAGACCAAGATAATTACGACAGTGTAATCACTGACCCAGAGCCAGACACCCTGGAATGTGAAGTCAAGTGGGCCTTAGAAAGCATCAGTACAAACAAAGCTAGTGGAGGTGATGGAATTCCAGTTGAGCTATTCCAAATCTGAAAGATGATGCTGTGAAAGTGCTACACTCAACACGCCAACAAATTTGGGAAACTCAGCAGTGGCCACAGGACTGGAAAAGGTCAGTTTTCATTCCAATCCCAAAGAAAGGCAATGCCAAAGAATGCTCAAACTACCACACAATTGCACTCATCACACATGCTAGTAAAGTAATGCTCAAAATTCTCCAAGTCAGGTTTCAGCAGTACGTGAACCATGAAGTTCCAGATGTTCAAGCTGGTGTTAGAAAAGGCAGAGGAACCAGAGATCAAATTGCCAACATCCACTGGATCATGGAAAAAGTAAGAGAGTTCCAGAAGAGCATCTATTTCTGCTTTATTGACTATGCCAAAGCCTTTGACTGTGTGGATCACAATAAACGGTGGAAAATTCTGAAAGAGATGGGAATACCAGACCACCTTACCTGTCTCTTGAGAAACCTATATGCAGGTAAGGAAGCAACAGTTAGAACTGGACATGGAATAACAGACCGGTTCCAAATAGGAAAAGGAGTATGTCAAGGCTGTATATTGTCACCCTGCTTATTTAACTTATATGCAGAGTACATCATGAGAAATTCTGGGCTGGAAGAAGCAAAAGCTGGGATCAAGATTGCTGGGAGAAATATCAATAACTTCAGATATGCAGATGACACTACCCTTATGGCAGAAAGTGAAGAGGAACTAAAAAGCCTCTTGATGAAAGTGAAAGTGGAGAGTGAAAAAGTTGGCTTAAAGCTCAACATTCAGAAAACGAAGATCATGGCATCCAGTCCCATCACTTCATGGGAAACAGATGGGGAAACAGTGGAAACAGTGTCAGACTTTATTTTTCTGGGCTCCAAAATCACTGCAGATGGTGATTGCCACCATGAAATTAAAAGACGCTTACTCCATGAAAGGAAAATTATGACCAACCTAGATAGCATATTGAAAAGCAGAGACATTACTTTGCCAACAAAGGTTCGTCCAGTCAAGGCTATGGTTTTTCCTGTGGTCATGTATGGATGTCAGAGTTGGACTGTGAAGAAACTTGAGCACTGAAGAATTGATGACTTTGAACTGTGGTGTGGGAGAAGACTCTTGAGAGTCCCTTGGACTCCAAGGAGATCCAACCAGTCCATTCTAAAGGAGATCAGTCCTGGGTGTTCATTTGAAGGATGATGCTAAAGCTGAAACTCCAGTACTTTGCCCACCTCATGCAAAGAGTTGACTCATTGGAAAATACTCTGATGCTGGGAGGGATTGGGGGCAAGAGGAGAAGGGGACGACAAAGGTTGAGATGGCTGGATGGCATCACAGACTCGATGGACATGGGTTTGTGTGAACTCTAGGAGTTGGTGATGGACAGGGAGGCCTGGTGTGCTGCAATTCATGGGATCACAAAGAGTCGGACACGACTGAGTGACTGAACTGAATTGAATTGAACTATGTCAATGTTGCCTCTGTTATTACTTAGTACTTTTAGCATTATTATGATATGTTTTCTATTATTTCCACATTCTGAGGTCAGATAGGACCACTGGACCAAACTTTTTATCATTGTTAATTTACCAAATTGTTTCACCTCTATAAAACCAAGATCTTTCATCTAAGGATGCACTCTTATTTGTTTTAAAAGAGTGCCACTGGCATAAAACAAAACTCATAGATGAGCACATTTATATATTTAAAACTGTTATGTATGACTTTCCTTATAACTCTTCAAAGGTCCTATAAAGGACATTTCACTTAGCTTTATACAATCACTATTCCTTGATCCAAAGTAAACAACAACAAAAATAATAAACAACAAGAAGCCCAAAACTCACTTTTATTTTTCTCAGTGATTTTCTGGCTAATGATAACTATATAGCTAAATTATACTTACCATTTAGGGTAATCAGTATATCAGTAACATATTTCATAAACATTTTCTTGATATTGATTCTTTAATTCACTGATGGGGTAGGAGTCAGATTTTATGACTACTTTGCATATCAGGAAAGGGAAGCAAGTTAATACATGATTTTCCTAGAATGACAACATGATGGGAAATTGGATCTTAAACCAAACGTTACCCACCAGTCACCAGATTCCCAAGAGCTTGTGTATTATAGACTTATTACAGTCTATAATGTGCAACCCACTGCTCTGAGTAGAAGGGTAGAAAAAATACTCACTCAAAAGTAAGCAAGAAACCAAAGTGGTTTAGATGATAACACTGTGGGTTTTAGTGAAAATGATGCACCTCAATAAAATAGTGCTTTGCTACTTACTCTGCTTTTCAAACACCAAACTCCAGCCAGACTGCCACGTATTCTTCCAGCTGAATTCCCTCTATCCTGCCTTTCTCCTGCCTCATAAACTCAGCCAGACTAATTTCCTCAAGATTTCCTTCAAAGCCCTGAGGAGTCTTCCTTGTTATTTTTTCATCTTAACACTCATAGTGGTTGGCTGGAAAATGGCTGGACAAAGTTTCTTTTCACTTCCATTTCTGAGCAGGCTATGAGGCTTCCATATGGCACATTTTCTTTCCTCTCTCTGACTTTCTGCATTTTCTTCCCTGTTTGTATTGTCACACAAGCTCATTCCTCATTTACTGGGTTAACCCTCCCTGTCCCATCCTTGTTAAAGTCTTCTCTGCTTACTCCATCTCTGAGTTCCTAGAACCTTTAACATCTGCCCCCAAGGCTGACTTCTTATTCTTCAAAGGTTGGGGTTATTCTCCTATCTCTTGTACTGTAGTTGTGCTTGTTTTAACCGATTGAATCTGAGAAGTATCTTAGAGCAGAGATTCTGTTGGACAAATCCTCTGTTCCTACAGCCCAATAACACCAGCTAAGAGGGACTTTAAAAATCATTTGAGTAGGCTACCCATATCTTAAAACTGTAGTCTTTTAGTTCAAACATAGAAGCCTGCAGTTAGAACACACCAGATGTGGATAAACTGCCCATACTAAGCTATTCTGTTCCTCTTGTTTCCCTATTTATCTAGACAATCCCCCAAACTCTGAGGAACATATTTTGAAAACTCTGAGAAGAATCAGGGTGCCCAAAGACACAGAGTTGCTATCTTACACAGGGTTGACATGTCATCAAACCCAGAATGTGTACTAGTTAAAGTGAACGTGTGGGTTGATTGTCAGTTGTCGTGTAGCAATTACTTAAGCTTCACTTCAATGACCACAAAACTAGAGGGAACCACGATTTATATCAGAAGAAAACGTATACTTAAAAGAACTCAGTGATGCATATCTATGTCTGATAAGATTTTGAGAGGATTGGAACATGAGACAGTTCATGCGTATTGCCCAAAAGGACCCGGGGAAGTCAAGAACATCCATGAACCAAGAGCATCTCAGAGTCTTCTTTGCTTACTGCTTTGATTCTGAATATTTTCTATTTAACATGACTCTTCCAAAAAGCTGGTTAACCAAAGAGAATAAGCAATGACCTTGAAAGTGAAATTCAGATTTCTCAGGGGTCAAGAGCCCTCTACTTGTCCTCTACTCTCAACTAACTAGAACTGCAGTGGGGATATTCTTCCTCCTCTTTGCAATGACTCTGAAGGAACTAAAGATATATAGTTCCATTTGTTCATTATGATTAACTCAATTCTTAAATAAACTGAGTAATTTGCAACAGAATTGTTAGCATTACAAAGAGTAATTAGTAGGGTTTTTTTTTTTTTTTTGCTTTGCTTACTTATTTATTTAACTACAGGCTCCTTTATATTCATATGTTTGCCCTGTTTAGGTACCTCCTTTGCAACTTATAAGCTTGATGGTTAAGAGGCTTGAATTGTGGTTCCTGGGTAGCTGTTGACTTTCCTTCTCTGTGAGGTAGTAATTGATACTTGAAATTTAGAAACCTCTTAATTATTATCCTGAAACCAAATGTCAGGTGGATGTAGAACTCAGGACATTCTATTTTGAAGGTGACAGTCCTCCACACTGTAAACCATAATCTGGACTTCTCTAGTATCTATTTTGCAGTCTACCATTTGTTTTTTCTGACTTGCAAAGGAAAAATGTCAACATAATGTATATGAGGCAATATGCCTTCAGAACAAATGTGTATCTGTTGCAAGAGTACAATAGTAATGTAGGCAATCCACAAAACTGACCACTCTAATGTGGAATGAAACTTTGCTTTGGGATGCAATATGTATATTTTAATAATATTGTCTCTAATATTTCCTGGCATATTTTCCCTTGTATTGATCTAGTTCTGTGACCTTTAGTTTTTCCTTGATGTAAACACATCACTTAATAATCCTATTTAGTGACTCAATTTCACTGAAAAACTATAGATACAAAATCTGTCCCTTTGAGGGTATGCACCAACCACCACCAATTGTCTTTCAATTGAAAAAAAAAGAAAAAAAAATTGGGTTTTACTTACAAGTTAAGTTTAATCTAATCATTATATAATTACATGTATATTTTTTTAATGGTTAACATGAAATAAAAGCAATGGGCTAGTCTAAATTTTACAGTGATACAGATGAGTGTGAGACTTTGCCAGGATAAAGTCTTCCTTTATTTGAAACAAAGAGTAAGAGTGTATTAGGCTATCCAACAAACCATCCATCCCTGACATTTTGTGAATTCCTGATCAGTCAAGTGTTTATCCTTTGATACAGGTTTCCACAAATGTGAGCACTCTCAGCCAATCATGGTTTAGCATAACTTCATTTCTCAAGGTCCACTGACTCAGGACATGTTGCTTTCATTCCCATTTGTTCCTCCCTTGCTTCCCTATGCCTACTATTCATACTCTCATCTTCCATTTCACTTTATTGTATATGAATTCTAGACCTTCCAATCTTGCTAGGTTGTCCAATTGTCCCTTTGTCTTAACTTACTGTTGACCTACATATGTGGATATCCCTGGCCTGGGGAATTGAGCTGTCTATTTACCTGAATCCTTAGAGGCTCCTATATACCTGAGAATTCCACTGAACTTTATTACATGAAACACAAGATTGAGAATTACCTTTAAATATTTGTGTATTAAAAATAATCAAAATGATTAACTGCTTAGCTAAGCCAGGCAACTTAAAATGAGCATTTTGCTTTCATTTCAGAAATCCAGTCTTATTTTTTTTTTATATTGGTAAGGCACTCACTACTTTTTTTTTTTTTTTTTTTTTTAATGTTGCAACTACAATGCTTCACTGCAGTGCATTTCAAAGTTTTTAAATGTTAAATCTTTCTATGAGTGACTTACAATTCCATCTCATTTACTCGGGCTGAAGTTAAAGAAAAGAAACACGAAGTATACACTAAAAAAATGTGTTAAAATTATAATAGCAGAATAGCAAGAGGCATGACCACCCATATAATGAGACTTCATCTTGCTGAAAGCGTGGTTCAACACATGTGTCAGTGTCAACCCAAGGCTGAGATCTAATTAGGGTACATTCAGCCAGTCTGATTATGTGTTTCTTTTTTGGTGACAAATTCATTCATTTTACAACAACATTTCTGTGAACATCCAACAATTTGTTTCTAAGCCTGAAGTTGATTTTTAAAATATATAATTCTATGGGGTGGTGAATAAGAGAGTTCTTCAGTAAATAAACATTAACACACACTCTGCTTATCTGACCCTTTAGGTGAAATTGCCAAGTGTGTTCAGTGAATCAACAAATTCAATCAATTAATAATTTTGGATGCTAATTTGGCTGTTTGGTTTGCTTTGGAAATGAACAGAGATCATTCTGTCGTTTTTGAGATTGCATTCAAGTACTGCATTTCGGACTGTTTTGTTGACCATGATGGCTACTCCATTTCTTCGAAGGGATTCCTGCCCAGAGTAGTAGATATAATGGTCATCTGAGTTAAATTCACCCATTTCAGTTCATTTTAGGTCACTGATTCCTAGAACGTCGGCATTCACTCTTGCCATCTCCTGTTTGACCACTTCCAGTTTGCTTTGATTCATGTACCTGACATTCCAGGTTCCTATGCAATATTGCTCTTTACAGCATCGGACCTTGCTTCTATCACCAGTCACATCCACAATTGGGTATTGTTTTTGCTTTGGCTCCATATCTTCATTCTTTCTGGAGGTATTTCTCCACTGATCTCCAGTAGCATATTGGACACCTACCGACCTGGGGAGTTCCTCTTTAAGTATCCTATCATTTTGCCTCTTCATACTGTTCATGGGGTTCTCAAGGCAAGAATACTGAAGTGGTTTGCCATTCCCTTCTCCAGTGGACCACATTCTGTCAGATCTTTCCACCATGACCCGCCCATCTTGGGTTGCCCCATGGGCATGGCTTAGTTTCATTGAGTTAGACAAGGCTGTGGTCCATGTCTAATTTTCTGATTATGGTTTCAGTGTGTCTGCCCTCTGATGCCCTCTCGCCAACATCTACTGTCTTACTTGGGTTTCTCTTACCTTGGGCGTGGGGTATCGCTTCACAGCTTCTCCAGCAAAGCGCAGCCACTGCTCCTTACGTTGGATGAGGGGTATCTCCTCACCGTCGCTGCTCCTGACCTTGAACATGGAGTAGCTCCTCTCGGCCCTCCTGCACCTGTGCAGCCACCGCTCCTTGCATCATAAAATGATCTTGAATTTTTTAGAGAAAAGGCTAAGAAAGATAATATGGAAGGAGGAGGAAGTTTCTGATGATAAGACAGAGCAATTATATTTCATAAATAAAAATTCATCCTATGATTTAATTTGAAGTTAGTTGCATTGTGACACAAACTATTCCTCTTCTCTCCCTCCTTCACCATCTTTCAAATACAGGTTCAGAAAGAGCTATCATGCTGGCATATTCTAACTTAATAATGATCTTATTATACTTTAGGAAGAGAGTAACTGATACAGAGCAGTATCCTGAAAGTTATGGTTTTTAAAATGCACTACAATATTAGGACAGGTTTTGGTTGTCCATAGGGTATGTGGACCTAAGCATCCCATAAACTCACTTAGAAGTTCCCCAAAACCTGAGATAAGTAACTGATGATCACCACTTTTCAGATAAGAATAATGAGGCATAGAGTTTAAGTTACTAGACACAGACTACATAGGGGCAGAGACAGAATTCAAACTCAGACTTTTATGCATGAATGTTAAGATCTGTAATACTGACTCTCTCATTTTCCAGTTGTATTTTCTGGAAAATAATTCAAAAGCCTGAAGTACTAAGGTCAATAGTTGAGAGACACATAATTATGAAGCTATCAGGAGGTTAGTTCAACTGGGAGACAATTTTAAGGTCACTAAATTCTCCTCCAGCTCCAGAGTTCTGCCTCTGTTGTCCTGTTATTTTGTGCAGTGGACACTGAACGGGGTGGGGTCTGTGTCTCTCTAATGGAAGCGTGTAAATTACACCCTCATAAAGGGAGCTCGGTGGGAAGCCAGGGGTTCCTGTGTTCCAGTCTCAGTTCTTTCTACTCAGAGTATGGTTTTCCTCGTATATTAAATGATGTGTTTGTATTAACGGTTTCAGGGTTAGCAAACCAAAATGCCATGCTTCTTTCTCATAAGCCATCAGTTATTCCACATTGTGTCTTGGTCTGTGGCATCATAAATCTCTCTTGACTCTTAAAAGAATGTCCCAGAATGGGGTCCTTTATTTCTATGAGTAAACTTCCATACTATTTTCTATGTGAGGTAAGTATGGTTTTGTTCTATATTGAGGTGGAGGTTCCTCAGTATACACAAAATACTGGTTCTAAACAGTTTCTAAACTTCTTTTTGGAGTGAAAAAAACTTTTTTCTGTATGTGTATGTGTGTATCACATACGATATTTAACATAACTTCAGGAAAATTGCTTTCTAAGTAACCTTAAAGTGAAACATTTGTGATCATGCACATACACAAACTTTTTAAAAATATTTTGTTTACAAAGTAAACTCATGTAAATGAATGTATTGTTTATACATATATATTTTTATTTTGTTTTGTTTCTGAAACCAAATATGTATTTTCTGTGATTTTTATACTGTTTCTTATATTTAAAAAAAATACTGATGTATTTATTTGGCTGTGCCGAGACTTCATTGTGGCATGCAGGGTCTTTAGATGTGGCACGCAAAAATCTTGGCTGAGGCATCTTTAGATGTGACACACAAAAATCTTGGCTGAGGCACATGGGATCTAGTTCCCTGGCCAGGGATCAAACCCAGGTCACCTGCAGTGAAAGAGCAGCATCCTAGTCATTGGACATATACATATCGTTATCCAGGATTGAGGGCTTCTTTCTCTGTGTAATATTTATATTTATACAGCCTTGATATTGAGACTTAACCATCGGAGTAAGATTTGTCACTGAGAATACTAGGAAGAAGAAACTTTACTATTATAAAGGATCCTAATAAATTGCCAGTTATAAGAAGTGAAGTCACAGTCTCTTGGTTTATAAAATTAAGATGTCCTAAAGGAAACAGAACAGTCAATAAAACTAGGTGTTTGTAAAATTCAGTGTGGGGGATATCTAAATTTGGATATTTTCCCAACAGATTTTTTTCTTTCTTAGCAAAGACATGGCTTTATACTATCATCTGAAATTAAGTTTACCTTTTGCTAACATCTCTAACCTGTTTAATTGGATTTGTATTATTCTCTTGTCATTATTAGCACTTGTAACACCTTCCAATTTAGTATTGCTTCCTGTTTTCATTAGTGTGTTGTTCACTCCCACTTCCAGACCATTAATAAAGTTATTGAACAAAACCAGCTTTCCCAGCTGCTGGTGCCCTCCCCCCAGTGCCTCCCTCAAGCTGCACACATCCCCATTCATCATTCCTCTCAGTTTACTGAGGCCAGAACAGGCAATGTAACCACATACTTTTTAAAATCTATTTTTATTGTATTCCACAATTGTATTTTCATTGCGGGTTGGACTTGGTATATATATATATATTTTTTCTAGCTCTTATGAATCATAAAATCAAACCTAGTGGAAACCAGGAGAACTTCAGGGAAAGAAACCTATCAGCTTAAGAGGTATTGGTATAACGGGTCTTTTTTGCAATGGTTGGGGAAATCTGAAACCAACAAGACTGATGCAGTTTGCATCTCAGACACAGTAGATAATCTGTAGGGCTGCAACAATCACTTCTGATTCCTATAGGCTGGAAAATGCATCAGTGGATAGACAGACATGTTTATTATTCCCAATAAATGCTCTGGGTCTGACGATTTTTCTTAGTTTAATGTATGAATTTCATTTCATAACAGCAATAAGACACTCCAGGCTGTGCATTTGTTAGGGATTATTGCACTTCTTGGGTGGTTTAAGTCATTCTGCCTTTAGTCTTATGCCATATAACATGACCCAAGGCACCTTATAAATAGCAGAGCAATGCACTGCCTGTCATGTGTTATAGCTTGAATAGCCTTGTAAAGGGACATGGATTATGGAGGTATGATAATAATTGTAAAACAGGAGTGGTAATTTAAGTGCCTGTGTTGGATTATCTGTATGATTAGTATTTTTTTTTTTTTTTTTTGGTTTGGTCTTTTGTGTTTCATTCTACTTAGAATTCTCATTTACTGAAATCACTGCTCAACAATACAGTGTGCTTATGGGGTTGAAGGTAATACAAGATCTAATTTAATATTTAAACCTTCTCATTGTTTTATTTATCAATTAGCTTTTAGAGGTTAGGCCGGAATTAGCTGACATACGTGACAGCCTCATGGCAGAGATTATAGGTTCTCTCTCCTATCACCATACATTATAGCAAATACTCTTAGGGCTGAATTCTTAAACTTCATGGAAAAGTAATGCCACAAAAGAAATCTTAATATTTCAGTGAAAGTGCTAGTAGCTCAGTCATGTCCAATTCTTTGCCACCCCATGGACTGTATGTAGCCTGCCAGGCTCCTCTGTTGATAGAATTCTCCAGGCAAGAAAGCAGGAATGGATTGCCATTCCCTTCTCCAGGGGATATTCCCAACTCATGGATGAACTGGGGCCTCCTGAATTGCAGGCAGATTCATTACCATCTGAGCCAACAGGGAAGCCCATAATATTTCAGTACCACAACTGAAAGAGCAAATGAGCATTACTTGTGTTTCAAAGCTAAAGTTATATATATATGATATGTAACATTAGAGCCAATGAGGGTTTGGCATCTGTAAACCAACAGGTGAGTATTTTTTGTAGTTTTTGGTGGTGTTGTATCCATATGTTTGACATAACAGAATTGAAATATATCGTTTGTTTTCAGTTTTTGTTATAAAGGAAATAATGTGAAAATGTTTGCTGATAAGAGACTGACAAGGGTTAATGAGGGTAAATGAGGTTAATCAGTATGTGGCATCAGATCCCTGAGTTTCTGGCTCCATCCCCCTCAGCTGACTTGGACATGACACTGACTGCTGTTTAGCTACGTTTTCTTCATCACTTAGATGGAAAAGCTATGAAGTTGGTGTGTACTTGGAAGGAGTACTTAGATGTACTTAGATGTATATTTATGATGCATTCTATATCTATCTATCTACCTATTTATCTAACTATGATAAGTGAAGGATTATGGAAGATAACCCACTACCACACACCCAAATAACCACTCACCCTCATGACACAAAACTGTCATTCCATGTCAGAACAGATATTCATTTTCAAATCTTTTCCTCATCTTTCATGATACACTATGATTATAGCATAGACTTTGTGAATAACAGCATTGGGAGAAATCCTAAGAGCTTTCCAAAGCAAACTTTCATTCATGTAAGAATTCTAACTACCACACGCTGGATGGATTTTCATTCTCTCCTATACTGGATAGCTGTGGTTAGAATTTTCCTCTTATACAAAAATATACCTCTCTCTAATCTCTCTACATTGGACAAAGCCTGGCCTTTCATACCAAGATGAAAAAATGCTGTTCAGCTTCTGATTCTAAATTCCTATGAAGACTAAACCATCAATATTTCACTTTTCTTTCATTACTTTTAATCCAGACAGGAGGTTCTGTAAGGCACATTGCTAATTGTAGCATGTATGCTTAATGATGAAATTCTCTAGCAGCTGCAAAATGTTCTGCAAAGCATTTTATAGATTAAAGTTTTTCATGTTTCATTCAGTGAAAAGAGAAGAAAGACTGATAACATTGACAATAGCTTCCATTTAAATTCATGTAATAGATCTAATATAGCACTTTGTAGCATTTTGCAGAGCTGTTCTTTTTATTTTATCAGGATAGGAGTAGTTACTTTTTAACAAAAGAATAGGACTGAAAGAGTATCTTAAAAAAAAAAAAAAGAGCAAGTATCTTGGTATTAATTTTTATAACATTTCACCCTTATATAAAGACTATCATGCATATTATTAGCTCAAAATCCTTATTTTCTTAAAAAAAAATTGTTTCTAGAAATTGCAAGCCTGCTGAGGGCTAAAGCTAGGCCTAACCATGTATATTAGCAACTGCTATATGTCTGCCAACAAAACTAATATATCCCATCAACACCATATAAAATTAATTTTTGATTAAAAGTAAATGAGTCCTGAATATTCATTGGAAGGACCTATGCTGAAGCTGAAGCTCCGATACTTTGGCCACCTGATGCGAAGAAGTGACTCATTGGAAAAGACCCTGATGCTGGGAAAGATTGAAGGCAGGAGGAGAAGGCGACTTCAGGGGATGAGATGGTTGGATGGCATCACTGATTCAATGGACATGAGTTTGAACAAGCTCCGGGAGTTGGTGATGGACAGGGAAGCCTGGCATGCTGCAGTCCATGGGGTCACAAAGAGTCAGACATGACTGAGTGACTGATCTGAACTGAATAAACTTTTTCTATGGTATCCTTAATACACAGCTTAAATGCAATTTCGACTCTACCTCCTGGTCACTCTGCATTCACATCAAAGATTTATCATCTTATTATGGTGGTGGTGGTGGTTTAGTTGCTAAGTTGTGTCCAACTCTTGCAACCCTCCAGGCTCCTCTTTCCATGGGATTTTCCAAGTAAGAATACTGCCATGGATTACTATTCCCTTCTCCAGGGAATCTTCCTGATCCAGGGATCAAACTCATGTCTCCTGCACTATAGGTGGAGTCTTTACCGCTAAGCCACCAGGGAAGCCCCATCAACTTATTATAGCCCAGAGTCACTTATTTTTCCCCTTTATTTTTGTGTTTCATAATAGCTGATAGTCAGGCATTCATCACCAATTATTCACATGTTGCATTGTTCAACTAATTACATTGTCATATTGAAGTATGTTTTTTGTTTTTTTTTCGCTGCCTTAAAGAGGTACTTTCATCATGAAGTACGTTTTATATGATTATTTAACGTTGTATTTGTTTGGCTTCTTTGACAAACTGGAACCCTAAGCCACCAATAGTAAGGTTGTTCTTACAGGTCCTGAAAGGTGTTGCTTTTCCTCAGCCCCTTGCATCGGGCCAGTTAAGTGGCAAAAAAACACAAACTACATTTGCACTTATACCATATACTTAGGTGGCTCCTCTAATAATTCCCAGCATCCAAGCCATCTGACCTGAAAGTGCAGGGAGCAAATTTAGAAGCACTGTAACTCACACACAGCATCTTGTGTGCTTAGAACTGTGTGTCAGTGAAGTGAGGTGGAACGTCTTGCATCAGTAAAGTCTTTCAGAAACTGCACAATGACAGCCAAAATCCACCCCCCCATATATATATATATATATATATATATATATATATATATATATGTATGTATATATGAATGCATAAAAAAAAAAAGCCTGAAGAAGAACAGATGTGTTAGAAGTGTGAAATGGATTAACATCAAAGCCCCCTGGGAAAAATCCGAAACATGAAATGCAAGCTCCTGAGTGACAAGAACTATTCAGAGCATTCAAAGCCAGGCAGTGCGTTTCAGGCTGCATCTCCCCCTGAGCTGAGAGGCTTGTGTGGCAAGTAGAGGTGTGAGAGAGGAACCCTCTCTGAACTTAGAGGAAATGTAGCCTCCATGTATGCTGATGTGCAGGAGATGGGAAAGGCAAGGCATAATTTTTTTTTTCTTCTTAAACAATTTAAAGACAGAGTCTGTTTTGTATAGATGCAGACAAAGAAGCCATTAGTGTTTTTGATATGAAGGGTAAGGAGAAGAACCCCTTGTAAAAATTTTTACTTATTCATTACAGTGACTCACGTATTCCTCTGGTCTTTACAGGATGAGAATAGTGAATCTCAGTGTAGTTCTACCATGACATCACAGAATTTAGATCTGGTTATCCATCTATATGATTTAACAGGATAACCCAGAGACTAGAAACTACATTATCTTTCTCAACAGTTTCACCAAATTCTCTTTTGAATAGCAATATTGTTGTAATAAGTTTGTTATAAAAGCATGAATCTGGTCAGTTTACAAAATTGACAGGTAAAATCATTGAAAAAGCATAGATACGGAAACTGCAAGTATAGTCGGAGTCTTAAAAAAAAAAAAGCATGAGATGATCTTGCAGTTAAGTAGGGTTCTAGTTAAAGGAGGGCTTCCCAGGTGGCTCAGTGGTGAAGAATCTGCCTGCCAGTGCAGAAGGCCCAGGTTCAATTCCTGGGTCAAGGAGATCCCCTGGAGAAGGGCATGGCAACCCACTCCAGTATTCTTCCTCAAAAATCCCGTGGACAGAGGAGCTTGATGGGCTATAGTTCATAGGGTCACAAAGAGTCAGACATGACTGAAGCAACTTAGCACGCACACACTAGTTCAAGGTTGTTGCACCCCTTCCTGAACCACCACTTTACTTATGACTGTGTTCTAAGTAGTAGCTCAAAATCGTTCTTGATGCATGTGCCAAGTAATTAGCCCTTTGATTCTTCTTTTCAAAACTTCTTTTCAAACAGATATAAACAAAACAGTCCCCTGGTATTTGATCCTGTTGCCAATACAGGGGTATATTCAAAGTTGTGACAAGTCTTCCTTTCTGAAGATGAGTTTGATCTTTGAGAGACGTCAAAGCTGGAATCACTACTGTTGTTTGAGATGACTCTGCATTTTCCACAACTGAGGTCATTTGTCTCTCTGAATGTTGAAAGATAGTTATCTACTTTGAACTAAGAATCACAGGCATTCTAACTCCTCTCCTACCAGGTCCCACATCCAATATGAGAAGAAATAAAAAGCTCTGGCCAATATTTTATGCACAATTCACAATATTATATAATGAGTTGAGTCAACAAATACTTATTCTGAAATTTTAGGAAATGTTGTAAAACAAGAGAGAACAAAAAATGTAATCATGACTAATGAAGCTCAAGCCATAAATTATACAAATCAATCACAGTGCATTAATCATACCCTGTTTTGTTGGCTACTTTTTTCTTTTGCATATGATGTATCTCTCATCAGGTTTTAATTATATTGAGGTAAATCTGATGTGATGGTTAACGGTCAGCTTGCTGAGTCAAGTACATATGGGTTCAGATTTTAGTTTTTCCATGGAACAGTTTAGGTTGCAGTGTGCTACAGTCCATGGGGTAGCAAAGAGTCAGACACGACTGAGCGGCTGAACTGAACTGAACAGCTTAGGCAATCTTTAACACTGCTTCCCATCACTCTGTTGCTAATGTCTCCAATTTTCAACTTTCTTTATTGTAAAATGTGAAAAAAAATTGCTTTATTGATATTATGCAGTGAGGTAACAGACATGAAGAACTTAGCACAGTGCTCGGCATAGACAAAAATAGCAGTATTGCTGGAGGTACACCTAGAGCTCCTCACTCCACTCAATCCACCAGAAGGACTTGCCCAGTGTCTACAATGGGGTTGGTATCGAATGCTAGTGCATTGATGAATTTGATGTATCTGCAACTGACTTTTGAATGTATTATTAAACGAAGGAAAGAAAAACCTATCTGACAACTTATAAAATATATAAAGACGGCCCTACTACTGGTTGTTGAGAGATGCAAATTTAAATGCATGGTGAGGTCCAGGGGCCTATTTCCATTCCTCTGCATTTGTTTTCTGGAAGTCTAATAATTTCATGTTCTTTTAAGGTAAACATTTGCAACCCACTTTTTAAAATACAGACAGCATTGAGAGCAACAACTTATTAATTCATTAACTTTTTCTATAATTTAGTTTATCCAATATCCAATTTTTTTAAAAAGTCACTCATGGAATCCCTTGGATACAAAACTATTTTATTTTTCTTTGCAAACAGTATATAGAAGAATATACAGTAGGCACTCATATTATTTACTTGAATGGATAAATCTAGGTATAGATAAGAAAGCCCTCTTTTAAACACACTAGTGTGTACGTTTCAGGTTTGTATCAATGGTAGGTGATTGGTGGGTAAGGGGCTATTGAGTTATCAGTGGTGTCAGAATTCAAGTGAATGAAGCAGAGAACATTGAAAAAGATTTTTCCTACATCATTTTTTGCCTAGACCTCTCCCTGGTGTTATGACATCAAACAGCCATATGGGCAGACTGTGACTAAGGTTTGTCACGAAAAATCATATTCTTATTTATGTTGGAGATGGGGAAGAATTCCTCTCCTGGGCCAGAATGGTTCTTTTCCACTAGACGGATTATTGTGCCCTAGAGAAACTTCCTAGGATGCTTCAATTGCGTATTTCCTCTAGGGAAAAAAGGAAAACTGTAAGAAAACAGTAGAGGTGAGTTATTAGTTAAGTATAAATATCTTATGGTAAAATTTCAAGCTGTAGAGAATATTTGATCTTAAAATTATTTACATCAAACGTTTTGAAGGACAAAAAAAAAAAAAAAGCAATCGAAAAAGTCTTCTGTGTGTGTTTGTGTGAGAGAGAGAAGATTACATTCAAAACATTTCCTCCTTCACTAGACTTCGATGTCTGCTTGAGGCTATTGTATGGTGTTTACCTAGTATCTTCTGAATTGTTCATGAGTTTTCCACCCACTTGTTCTTTATGAGGGAAGTTAACTTTTGCAGAAACAAAAGCTTGGATTACAGATGTATGCTCTTCTGAGCATGGCAGGGGGTAGGCTGGGTAGTGAGGTAAAATGTCTTTCCCTGTAAAGAAGGAAAGAAGAATGTTGAGACAGGGAAGAAGGACACAGTGAGAAGCCCTAAGCATTTAAACCACTGTACTTTCTTATGTTACAGTGTTAACATAGCTGGATTTAGCACTGACATTTGAATATATCAAATCAGAAAAAAATAAAACTATCAATATTCTGTCTATCGAAATTTTAGTCTTTAATTGGTGAAAGCAAGGACCGAAGAGAAGAAGAAGCAGTACCAGATATTCATTGGTGACCTGGGCCAAAAAGACGACTAGGAACATTTGCCAGAATAGAAGTACAGGAAAAAAAAAAAAAAAGATGTCAACAAGCCAATAAAAGGAAACTCAAGGAATTAGGCCTTAACATCAGACAGGTATAAGGCAATAAATGTATTTCAGCATGTATATAGAGGAAATAATTTGGAAAAGTTTGGTGAGTGGTGTCACCTAGACATATAAACAGATGTATAATCAGGACTGGGCTTCCCAGGTGATAAAGAACCCTAGTGACAAAAAATCCGCCTGCCAATGCCACAGACATAAGAGACACAGGTTCAATCCACTGGAGGAGGGCATGGCAACTGACTCCAGTGTTCTTGCCTGGAGAATCCCCATGGACAGAGGAGCCTGGGAGGCTATAGTCTATAGGGTCTCAAAGACTCAGACATGACTGAAATGACTTAGCACAGCACAGCACAGCACATAATCAGAATCAGAGAGGTTCACTAGTGGAAAGAGAATCTAGAATACAGCCATGCACTCAATCCTTTGGAAAATATTGATGCCAACTAAGACATGGAGTTCAATGTGTGGTCCAAACTCTGAGTATCAAGAAAGGAACACTCTGAGTTATTAAGGTTGAACACACAATGTGAGTTGTTATGAGGCAAAAGAAAAGGAACCAAGGGCTGAAACTGGTGCAGAAAGGACTAGCAGCGCACTAATTCAATAATAAGTGACTAGGCTATGGATACACCAATTTCATATTTTCCTATAGACCAACATGCCTCACTTTTTCCAATGGATTCAGCCTATAAATATGGATTTGAGGTTTTCTGTGTAGATTTCCATGTGAGTCATGAAAGCTCTTATGTCAAAAAGAGAAGTCTCAAAATAAAACATTCCAAGAAAACAGGCTTTATTATGAAGCCATCAAACAGGTTCTATGTTCACAAAGTAATTGACGAGATGCTCATGCATGAAAGCCATGACTTTTTCCTTCAGAATGTTATCCTATACATAAAATATATATGGATAATAAAAACCTGTAGATATAATCAATTTTATATAAATATATATATATATATATATATACATACACAATAATGGGCTTCCCAGGTGGTGCTAGTGGTAAAGAACCTGCCTGTCAATGCAGGAGACATAAGAGATGTGGGTTTGATCCCTGGGTTGGGAAGATCTCCTGGAAGAGAGCAATAAGAATCCCATAGATTTGACTGAAGTGACTTAGCATGCATGCATGCATGCGTATTTCCATCAACTTTTCAATAAACCCTCAAAAAAACTGTGTGTCCATGAGAGGAGTGTGTAGACAAAAATAAAAGGGATGTTGTTAAAAGATGTGACTCTAAATGTGCAACTGATAGTTTTCAAGTGCCCAAGACATAAGACTACGCTGTTTCGTGAACAATGTTGATTTTATTCTCTTCTGTTTTCTTTTCTCTAAAAAGCAGGGAAGCTTATAAAACTATTTAGAAAGTTTTCTAGACAACATGATTACATATGTAAGCTTCAATAATATAAAAAAGCCACTTGGAAGCAACAGGTCATTTGCAAGAGATTCTGGATATATGGGAGGCAAATAGAGCTCTAGAAGTAAACAGCACAATGAATGAAAAATCAAGTCAGCATTGTTAGGAAAACGCAGAAGTGGCATCCCTTAGCAAGATTCCTCAACTGGCCTTTCTGAACTAAGAATGAGTACTAAAACAGGGTCTGACAATTCCTGATCCTGCTGTCTTCTTTCAGATTCCAGCTGAGTGATTGAAAGGCTAGAGGTCTCCTACTTTGTAGAGGCTGCTGCTCAAGAGATTCACTTAAGTCTTGGATATTGGAAGTTTTATCTGCTTATTTGATGATTGGAATTTTCTGCCCATTATTGATCTCTGCCACTCTTACAATAAAGTAGACCATATTTTTTAGCCATTAAAAAGCACTTTATATACTGTCCAAAATCCGTCATGAACTTTGCAGCATTTCCTCAGCTGTTCAGTTCAGTCACTGAGTCGTGTCCGACTCTTTGTGACCCCATAAACTGCAGCACACTAGGCCTCCCTCTCCATCACTAATTCCTGGAGCCTAACTCATGTTCACTGAGTCAGTGATGCCATCCAACCAGCTGTAGCACTGCCTAGCGAGGGATCATGTATCAAGGTACTTTCTGTTCATCTGCCATAATAGAAATTTGCCATTGATTATATTCTTCCCACTCCTACTGTCAGATAGTTACCCCTTCTCCATTACTTTGAAAAATGGTACATACTTACAGGGTAATTTTCTTTAATACCTTTGTATTTATCAAATAGGTGTGTTCTATGGTCTTTGATATTAATATTTGTTAGAGTACACATATTTACCTGTTTGAGGAAACATACTAGGAAAACTGTAAAATTTCATAAAGGAATCTCAGTAATGATATCCTAAAATTGTCAAGGCATTTAAAAACATTCCTGTATCTAAAGTACAGGAATAAAAGATGATCCAGGTTTTCAATATCAATGAATTACCAGATGTTTTTCTATGTACTTATGTACATTATCCCATTTAACACTTATGGGCACAGGATTTTGCTATTTACAATTGAAGAAGCTGCATTGCACTGATGTTATAATTAAATAATTCAAAAGACCAGTTTAAGATGCCAATTCCTGGGTGTTTAAAGCCTACATAGTATTTTCAATTATATTAACATTAATGTCTATAATCATGGAATATATATTTGTTTGGAAATATATAGTAATAATGACCACAACAATAGCACAAAATCCAAACAGCTAAAATTTATCAATATTTAACATGTCATGCTGCTGTTGCTGCTGCTAAGTCACTTCAGTCGTGTCCGACTCTGTGCGACCCCACAGATGGCAGCCCACCAGGCTTCCCGTCCCTGGGATTCTCCAGGCAAGAACAC
Source organism: Bos taurus (assembly GCF_002263795.3). Lineage (NCBI taxonomy): Eukaryota > Metazoa > Chordata > Mammalia > Artiodactyla > Bovidae > Bos > Bos taurus. The sequence goes on along the minus strand of NC_037351.1, from coordinate 16,153,992 downwards.
TGGAGTGGGTTGCCAGTTCCTTCTCCAATACATGAAAATGAAGAGTGAAAGTGAAGTCGCTCAGTCATGTCTGACTCTTCGCAACCCCATGGACTGCAGCCTACCAGGCTCATCCATCCATGGGATTTTCCAGGCAAGAGTACTGCAGTGGGGTACCATTGCCTTCTCTGAACGTGTCATAGGGCCTTTCAAAAAATGATCTTGTTTAATCATCAAAACAACTCTGATAAGATGTCTTATTCTTCTGTTTTAAAGAAAAAAGAAGAAGAAGAAGAAACAAGGAGAAAGCAAGTAATTTGCTCAAGTTTGGGCAAATTCTAGTGATGGGCAAGTATTTAACCCCATGTCTGATTCCAAAGTTCATGGTCATAACAGCTGTGCCAAGTGCTTAGCTATGGTAAGTGTTTCCACATTCATTATTTTATTTGCACCTATAAAACTTTATGAGAGGGGTAGAGCCAGCATCTGCTCACTTTACAGGCAGTGAAATGGAAGGTCTGACTTACAGGGAGCTGATAAGTAGCAGAGCAATGTCTCAGGCTCAGAACTTCTGATTCTAGCACACATACCTGCTACAAGAAGTCACATGACACTTGTGTAATACAGAGAACACAGCATGTGCTCTCTGTGAAAGAAGACTGATTTCCATGTTCTGTTCCACAACTTGCATACTTGAGGCATACTGGGCATCATAAAAAGAAGGATATAGCAATGGTGAAGTTGTCTTTTCATCTTCCTGAAACTGATTTCTCAGCCAGTCAAATTAGCCTAAAATAGTGTGCCTCACAAATGTGCTGCTAAGAGCAAAAGAGCTAAGGTGTGTGAATATCCACCTCCAACCTGAGTTTCACAAAATTTGAGGGCTTGATACTATTTACAATAAACAAAATACAGTTTTTGTCCTCAAGCAACTTGTAATGTGGCTGTGGGGTTAAGAGTATCTCTTATGCAGTAATAGAAAATAAAATGAAAAGTGAATGATATATATATGCAGGTGTTCAGCAAAAATGAATTATAAGTGAGGGATGGCATCAGCAGGTGAATTAGGAAGAGATACTGAACTGATTCTTCAGGGTTCAACTCATAAGTAGCCAACCGAGATTCCAGGTGAAGTGAATTGTTTGACTCTCTGTGATCCCTGTGGTTTTCATAATTAGTTACCTTGGAAAAAGCTCTTTAGACCACATTCCTCTATGGCTCTTCAAAAGTATTTTAGATGTAGACGGAGTGGCTGGTATCTTCAGACTTTGTGCCTTAAATTTTTGAGATCATTTTTCAGACCTATGCTAATCCACTGTAAAAATGTACAGACTTCTGGAAAGAGAAATACTACAAATTCTCACCTAGCACTAACATCTTTGCATGTATAAAATTCTTATTTTGTTATTCTGTTATGAGTGTACTGAAAGCCAAAAAGCAAGGGATGTAAATGTTTAAAAGAAACAATGAGGAGATCCAGCAGAGGGAGATAACCCTGGCTGGCAGTTCTAGTAAAGTATTTCTGACAGCTGGAGGGTATCCACAGGAAAGGGAACTTAAAAGTCTGTTGGTGGCAATGCAACATCTAATTTCCCAGCTTATTGTTTTAGTCCCATCAACTAGTCCCAGAAGATGTAGTATTTGCTCAGGAAACACCTAGAATATGAGGGATAGGAAACAACGGATGCAATCCTCATGACCCCAATTAAATCCTTGGCCATTTATCAATGTAATTTTCAAGTAATGACCATTTATACAGTCCTTCTTTGACTTGACCTAGATAAGAACAAAGTACATATGGATGAGATTGCTAACATATTGAAACAAAGAACTCAGTTTCTCCTAAGGTGTCATGACCATAGAAGATGTTGGTACCTTCGCAAAGAGTTGGACATGACTGAGTGACTGAACTGAACTGAACTAAACTGAAGGCTCCTGTCACCTCAGCACTTCACGACTTCCAAGTAAGCTGACCAGATGTGAACTAAAGGCACCAGCAACTATTTGATTCAGGGCTTTCTCTTCCTTGCAAGAGCCCACTCAGTCCTGTGAACAAGATATATGTGAGTTAATGCTTCTTGTGTGACATCCTTAAGAAAGGGCTGATGGGAATATGTGGATCAATACTCTGGTTATCACCTTGAATGGAATACCTCTGACAGACTCTCTTTAAATTGACTCCCAGTATTTCCAGGCTGATGGGGAGCCAGCTAAAGTAATAACATGCTTTTTTAAAAAATTTGTTTTAATTAAAAAAGTGTTGATTTACAATATTATGTTAATTTCTGCTGTACAGAAAAGTGATTCAGTTATTCATTATATGTATATATGTATGTGTGTATGTGTGAGTGTGTGTGTGTACATATATATATAATCAATATCCTGAGATAAACCTTATAGTTTTTTCCATTATGGTTTATCTCAGGATATTGAATATAGCTCCATGTACTATACAATAGGACCTTGTTGTTCACCCATTCTATATGTAATAATTTGCATATACTATTCCCAGTCCATCCCTCAAATATGCTTAATACCTCATCATATACTGGTTTCTTCTCCATTCCTGCCTTACTTCTCCATTTGCTTAAAAGAGTTCCCTGGGATCACCTCTCAAGCAAGCCATTTGCACTGGAATCCTCATGTCAGAAAAGAATCCTACCCTTTACAGAATTTCACATGACATAGGTGAAATGTGCATCACTGGACCCTCTTCAAGTCCTGTCAGTTATATTGCAAAATGTAATAACATGCGTTCATAATAGTTCACAGTTTAAAAATTTTAAAGCCACTTTAAATAACACTTCAATTTTATCCAAAGAAGCCTAGTAAAGAGCCCATTAATAGTAATGCTTTGCTCTTGTGCATAATTTTTCACTTTTTGAAGCACTTTCCCATATTTAATCATATTTGATCCTCATGACAACCCTGTACAAAATGTAGGGCAAATGTTAGCTTGAGGGACAATGTAGAGTGGTGGTGGGAAGAGTTCTCTGAACTGAGAGTCTAGAGACCTGATTCTGTCAGTAATTAGCAGCCCATCCACAATCAAGGCCTTAACCCTCTCTGGGCCTTGGTGTCCTCATCATGGCACAGGTCTGGTCTGTGGGATTTCTAAGATCACTGAAACTATTACCAGTCTACAAGAATAAGAATACAGAGATGGAGTGTAGGGTATGTGAGTGCAGGATAGCTTCCAACAGGGGCAGACAGCAGTTAGCAGCAGCAGAACTAGGCCTAAACATGATATCTAATAACTCTAGAGAAAGGACACATTAAGTAGCAAATGATCTGGAGTATTGGTGAAAAGCCTTTCATATTGGTTGTTGAGAGTGCATTGTCATAAATCTTAAAAAAAAAAAAAAAAAAATCTAGCAACAATGTTTTATTCCTAACGTAGAGATTGCTGTTGCTGTTGCTGTTAAGTCGCTTCAGTCGTGTCCGACTCTGTGTGACCCTATAGACGGCAGCCCACCAGTCTCCCCCGTCCCTGGGATTCTCCAGGCAAGAACGCTGGAGTGGGTTGCCATTTCCTTCTCCAATGCAGGAAAGTGAAAAGTGAAAGTGAAGTCGCTCAGTCATGTCCGACTCTTAGTGACCCCATGGACTGCAGCCCACCAGGTTCCTCCGTCATGGGATTTTCCAGGCAAGAGAACTGGAGTGGGTTGCCATTGTAGGAACCCTAGATTCCAAGTGTTCATGTCACTTGTCCTAGGTCACAAGCTCTCAATGGAGTTCCTGATATATAAACCCCACTTTTATGATTGTAAAGTGTCCTCTTCTGTTAAACAAGTATTTTGGTTCTGTTTTACCTAGCACATCTCTTAGAGCATGAAGAACATTATGACAAATTGAGATTGATATGTATGATTTCAAAGTAATTCCATCTCTGATTATATTTCCTCATCTATAAAATGGACATAATTATTCCCTTAGGGTGTCTGAGAGGAGTAAAAGTGATGAAGAATTCAGTATTCAGATTATGATTTTTGCTAATTAGATGTTATTCTTCTTCCCACCTCCCTATCAGTTTTTCCACCAAACCAGCAAACCCAGCTTTCTACAAAAGGCCACACTGGCGGCTTCATATAGCTGGAATTTGCCTCTCTCTTGTGTTTATACATGGGTAAGGTTGGGAGGTGGAATGCCACGTGGAAACATGAATATCTTGTGACTTATCTTTTCTTGTTCTATCCCTGTCCTGATTCCAGCCTACTAGATGTGTGAAATTAACTAGTTTGCATTGCCTACTCTTCTCAACCTTTTTATCCATGAGCTTGACTGTGTCCACACACATGCCTATGTATATAAGAAGTGGGCATGAAGGAGATGATCTCACTCCTCAGAATTTTCAGATCCTGCTAGTGCTGCTGCTGCTGCTAAGTCGCTGCAGTCGTGTCTGACTCTGTGCGACCCCATAGACAGCTGCCCACCAGGCTTCTCTGTGCCTGGGATTCTCCAGGCAAGAACACTGGAGTGGCTTGCCTGCTAGAGAGTGATTCATAATTAGTAGACTATGACTGTACCATAAGGCTCGGAAGACATGTTGCTTATACTAGGGAAATTACATAATAATTATATTTTACCTTAAATAATATCAGAAAAAGTTTAATTAAGACTTTTAATTAATAGTTGAAAGATTAATCAATCAATAATTATAGCAATGGTTATAGGGTATAATTGAGCTTAATTGGAGGGGACTGATTAATGATTAAAATAAACCTTTCAGATTCCTTGTCTTGAAAATATTAAAAAATGATGGATTTTGGCTCATAAAAAGAAATGCCAGGATTGTAGATTATGGGTCCTTGGTAACTAGGCCATGAAAAGGAAAACACATGATTGAAATAAAAGAAATTATTCTATTGTTCAGCCTTTACATCATTATACTGATAATTTGGACAAGTTTGAGATTAATAGAGGAAAATATGCATCTGAGGAAGTCTATAGGTAAAGGGGGGAAAAAAGAAATTGCTTGAGACAGATTTCTTTGGAAGCTAATTTCTCAGGGGTGCTCTTTCCATCTCTAAGGATAAAGTGGTTGTATGAATTCAAATGACATTCTTATCAGAGCATCATAGGAATAGATTCATTAGAGATCAGACATCTCAAGGAGACAGTCCCTGTTTATAGGATGGCAAAGACTTCTCTCACTTCTATCTGATCTGTTCTAATCAAATCCAAATAGCGAATGGGACCAATATCAATTCTTCCTGAAGATAGTTCAATTCTCTTTGGAGAACAGGTAGGTATCTCATTTCAGGGTCATCTAACTGATGAGGATGAATCCCTCAATGCATAGCCCAGATGGAGATATTCAAGCTCAGGTCGGCATGAATGGTCGTTTTTCAGAGTAGATGCACCACATTATTGACTTGCACACCTTTCCCAGGAAACAGGACAAATATAGTCTCAACACCTCAATACAAACAAGATGAATCATATAGGAAGACAACCTCACGGACTATTATTGAAAGTCTTTCAGTCCATCAGAAAATTGATTTTTTTTTTTTACAAACGGGGGCTTGGCTACTCCACATTTGCCAGTGACTTATACCCATTTCCTCTTACTCCCTCTTCAACTTACATGTGTCCTCTCAACCTAAATGCAACTCCAGTCGTGGCAAGGATTCTGCATGTGAAAAATATTTAACTAAGAAGCTCATGAACTTAATCAATAAAAATGATTATATTTATTATTCACTGTATCTGTCCAAGCATATACTGCTCACTGCAGGAGACACAAGAAAAGATTGTATACCCCTGCCTTTAACTTCCATAAAGTTAATATACACTATTGACTGCCAGTGCAATGTAGTGATAGAGCAATGGAATTAAAGTCTAGAACTGATTCACTTATATTTTTTGTTTGATTTCTGGTACGTTACCTACTTTGACCACCTAATGCAAAGAACTGACTTATTGCAAAAGACCCTGATACTGGGAAGCATTGAAGGCAGGAGGAGAAGGGGACGACAGAAGATGAGATGGTTGGATGGCGTCACCGACTTGATGGACATAAGTTTGAGCAAGCTCCTGGAGTTGGTGATGGATAGGGAAGCCTGGCATGCTATAGTCCATGGGGTCACAAAGAGTCGGACACAACTGAGTGACTAAATTTAACTGAACTGAAGTTACCTAAACTATCTTTTCTTCAGTTACTGTATCTCTTAAAAAAGCTTATTCTGATTTTTCCAGAGCTTGTCATGTCATGGCAAATTTGACACTAATTATTTGGAGCTAATTTAGGCTTCACAAATTAAGAGCACTGATCCTCATGAGTCTGCCCTCAATTCAGACGCTGATTACAAATTCTGGAATTCTTAGGCCACCCAAATTCTGATCAACTGGCTACAAATTTGGCAGTTCCCACCTCCACCTTGGGTTTGATAACTCAATAGTACAATTCATAGAACTCAGAAAAATGCTACTACTTACGATAATAATTTTGTTATAAAGGATAAAATAAGAACAAGCCAAAAGAAGACACCCATACAATGAGATCAAGGTCGAACTTGAATATGGAGCTTTCGTGTCCTCTTGCCAAAGAATCAAGGAGCATCTCTCTCCTAACATATCTATGTGCTCACAAATCAGGAAGCCCACCTAAGATTTAGCATCTAGAATCTTTATTGATATTGCCTTACATAGGCATGATTGATTTAATAATTGGCCATGTGTCTGAACTCAAATTTCAACTATGTTTCCCTCTTTAGAGGTTGAAAATTTGGGTTGATGTCACATGGATTAAAGCCCCAACACTCTAATAACATGGCTGGTTTTCCAGCATGGTCAGTCACCATCCTGAAACTTTGTAGAAGTGCATCACGGGTTACCTTTTGAACATAAACTCAGGTGTGGCCCCAGGGTCACACTATGAATAACAAAGACCCAACTATCTTGATAGCTGTTAGAGTCAAAGGAAGGGCTGTAGAAATAATCCAGATGTAAATTTTAGCATGAGCAAAGTGCCAGGTATGGAAGAACAGGGCGTGTTCTGGGAACAGTGGATGGACTGTCAATGTCAGCGTGTGAGATACTTAGGATAAAAGAATGAGAACACCCATCATATTGAGAAATGCACAGCGGGATTGAGTAGGGGGAGGAGGCTGCTGATTACATCCTTGTTTTAGAAATGCAGTACCACCCTTACTCTGGTTGATTATTTGCACAGGAGGAACCACATTTAGAGAGGCTAAGAAGCTTTTTACTTCCCTGGTAGCTCAGTTGGTAAAGAATCAACCTGCAATGCAAGAGACCCCGGTGTAATTCCTGGGTTGGGAAGATCCACTGGGAAAGGGGGTAGGCTGTGCTTCTCTGTTGGCTCAGATAGTAAAGACTCCTCCTGTAATTCAGGAGACCTTGGTTTGATCCCTGGGGTGGGAAGATCTCCTGAAGAAGGGAACAGCTACCCACTCCCATATTCTGGCTTGGAGAATTCCATGGACAGTGGAGCCTAGCAGGCTACAGTCCATTGAGTCGCAGAGTTGGGCATGACTGAGCAACTTTAATTTCACTTTCACAAGAAGCATTTCAGGGAGTTACTGGTAACCGAAGAAGCTTATTGAGTGATTTCTATGCGGCATGCTATTATTGTTGCCATTGTTCAGTCACTAAGTTGTGTCTGACTCTTCATGATCCCATGAACTATAGCATGCCAGTCCTCCCTGTCCCTCACCATCTCCCAGAGTTTGCCCAAATTCGTATCCATTGAATCAGTGATGCCATCCTACTATGTGATCCTCTGCTGCCCTGTTCTCCTCCTGCCTTCAATCTTTCCCAGCATCAGGGTCTTTTCCAGTTAGTCAGCTGTTAGCATCGGTGGCCAAAGTATTGGAGCTTCAGCTTCAGCATCAATCCTTCTAATGACTATTCAGTGTTGATTTCCCTTAGGATTGACTGGTTTAATCTCCTTGCTCTCCAAGGGACTCTCCAGTCTTCTCCAGCACCACAATGCAAAAGCATCAGTTCTTCAAAGTTCAGCCCTCTTTATGGTCCAACTCTCACACCCATACTTGACTACTGGGAAGATAATAGCTTTGACTATACAGATCTTTGTCAGCAAAGTGATGTCTTTGCATTTTAATACATTGTCTAGGTTTGTCATAGCCTTCCTTCCAAGAAGCAAGTGTCTTCTAATTTCATGGCTTCAGTCATCATCCACAGTGATTTTGGAGCCCAAGAAAATAACATGTGTCACTACTTCCTCTCTTTCCCCTTATTAAAGCCTAATAAATGCATTAATATATCATCAAAACAATATTATAAAGTAAATATTCTTGTTATCTGTGTTTCATAGACAAGGAAGATGGCAACCCAGGGACTTAAATGAATTGAGAAAAGTGGCACCAGGCCATTTGACTCCAGATTTATGTTTCTTAATTGCCACAAGTTGACTAAGATCCAAACAAACAAAATACAGAGAAAGGAGAGATCTGTGCTTGACTGAGAATAGTTTCAAAGTTATGATCCTCTGTTTTTTGAGATTGAGTGAATGGTGATGCCAAAGGGAAAGGAGTAGAAGGGAAGATAAATAGTATGGCTTTAATTTGTGCATTTTTTATTTCTGTAGAATGCGTATAGACATGTAAGGGTCATTAACTTTCAATGAAAGTTGAAACCATGGAAATTCATGAAGGAAGAAGAAAGAAAATGAGGTCACTCAGTTGTGTCTGACTCTTTGAGACCCCATGGACTGTAGCCCACCAGGCTCCTCCATCCATGGAATTTTCTAGGCCGGAGTACTGGAATGGGTTGCCTTTTCCTTCTCCAGGAGATCTTCCTGATCCAGGGATCGAACCCAGGTCTCCCACACTGCAGGCAGACGTTTTACTGTCTGAGCCATAAATTTCCCAATAAAAAGAATGCATCACAAAAGAAGAAGAGAGGCAAACTACATGAGGAGTTTTACATCATAGAGAATGTGCAGAACCAATAATTGGTACATCCCCTATGACTATGAGTGTAATTCCTTTCCCACCGAGGTTGCACTGGTTAAGTTGATTGACATCTGCTCTCACTGCATTGCGAGTTTTGACAACTACTTCTTATAAAGTTCACCACACAAATGAGACTAAAAGTCCATGGCCAAAGTCCTAGGACTGTTGGGAGACATTATATTACCTTAAAAATCTTTATAACCTGGGGAGGATAATGATTAATGGGGTAATCAGATGGAAGGTGTGGAATTTTAAATAGTAGACTGTGTCACTTAGAGTGGTTTGTTACTCCATTGGAGATGACAAAGCCCGAGTACATAAATGATGACTGAAGCATTCATAAATCAATAATTGGTAAAATGTACTCATGTATAGCTAAGTAGATTCTGTCTGGTAGGTTAAATAAACTGATTACAGTATACTGCAGGATTCAGAGGAATTATGGACAAGGTTTTATTCACCAAAGAAAGCTAGAGACAAGTATTGTTTTATAAAAGCATTTTTACTGGCAAGAAAAGAAGGAAAGAGGAGTACTTGGAAGGTGGGTCTAAAGTAGCAGATTGACCAGGAAGAGGGCTATGATTTTGGAAATCTTGAGACAGATGATACTATGGGAATTGTGAGCACAATAAGGGAATTTTAGATTATACTTCCCGGTACCTTCCCTACCTGGTAGCCTTTATGGTACCCTGGATAAAATTTGGGGACATTATTGGCATGTTGGCAAGTGTCACAATAGAGGTGTTATATAGGGCCAGACAGGCAGGCTCTGGCAGTTTAAGGGAAGAGTAAAGGTATAATGTCACCGCTTTTAATCTGGAGTGTGTGAAGACCATTTCTGTGCATGTGCTCAGTCACTTCAATCATGTCCGACCCTGTGCAACCCCATGGGCCATTGCCCAACAGGCTCCCCTGTCCATGGGATTTTCCCAGCAAGAATACTGGAGTGGGTTGCCACGCTTTTCTCCAGGGGATCTTCTCAAACCAGGGTTTGGACCCACATCTCCTTTGTCTCCTGTATCTCAGGCAGATTCTTTACCACTGAGCCTCAGGGACGCCCTGAAGACCATTTCTCAACTATGTTAAAATCACCTTTGAAAAAAGAAGTAATCATGTGTCACATTTCCTGATTTATTCTTTCATTTTTGATATTTATATCCTATGTGAGGTCTCCCCAACTAATTACACCATTGAAATGTCCTGTGTACTGAATCCTTGTAATTGCCATGATCTTCATCACAGGGTCCTTGAATGTTTATGTGTGAATGACCCTTAGAGATAATACAAATAAATACCATCTCCAAGTTTCAAAAGCTAAAGAAAAGACATGAAAAAGATTTCTCCAACTTCTATTGTTAATCTGAAGATCCAGCTCTGTAATTAACATAGACAATCAGAAGAATGGCGTGGCATGACCTGGGCAGGGAACATGGGTGGTGCAAGATGGTTAGGCAGGAGTGCATGGAATGTGGGAGGACATATGCTGTAGCAAGCAGAGTATGAAAGGATTGCAAACATGCTAAGGAATTGGGTCTAGAAGGTTCTGGAGAGCATGCACAGCTACTAATTGGATAAAACTTGGTCAGATACAAATTTTAGGAAGATGATTCTGAAGATGCTGGGAAAGATGAGATCAGAGGGTCCAATTATGAAGATAATTAAATATTCTTGGTGAGTAAAATTAAGTTCTGAACTAAGAAAATACACCATGTTTTTCACTATCAACTGCCTTAGATTACCTCTACTGTAAATACATTTTGTTTCTTGAGTTAGATTTTAAATTAATTCAGGACAAGGACATGGTCTTCAGCTTAGCCCAGAATTTAGCATAGGCTGGAAGTTAGCAGAAAATCATTCAATGTGCTTTGAATGAAATGAATGAAATGTGTGAGCACATGCTAGTTTTGTGGTAGTCATATGATAAACAGTATTCAAATCTTTTCCTAACATACATGCATGCTCCAATATAAGCTAAATTCAAAATATTATATAAGTCATTTAACTTGGGAGATCTTCAAATTCTTAAATTATAAAATATGAGAACTGTATTTGATATACTCTAAACTCCTTTCCAACTTTAATATTCTATCATTTTGGTTTTTACAAAGTTAAGCATGTAGTTATATTTACTCTCTCTATATGCCTGCTTAAACACTTCACACTGGTTTACCACTGTGATACTGTCAACCATGGCTTCTGCCCCCTTGACAATTTTATAATTTTGATAAAGGAGATTCATGTTGTTCAGGTGCCCTAACATTCAAAGTGATTCATATTTTCTAGATATTTCACTGTACTGGAGAGTCCTAACTGACCTCCTCATATTCTAAAAAAAATGCATCTGCACAAAGAACATATTTTTCATCTTTCAATTGCTTACAACTTGAGAAGAAAATAATGTAATTACCATTTAATTTTTGTAGTCTTTTAAATTTTCTTTCAATATATATTTGAGTCCTTCAGACAATCTGCAATGAGGGAAAAGTGAGTTACAACAAAGTGTCTATTTCTATGCATGATTTGTAGACTTTGTAATTACTGTCATTTGTCAGAATCAACATGTTTCTTCCTGCACACTAGAGTTGAAAAACAGCAAATAAAAGGGAGACTTCAAAGGGAAGGGAGGAATGTTTTTTTGTTACTGTGAATGGGCAAGATTAAAATGCCTCACACACCTTCTGCTGTTCTTACTTCCTTCTTGTTATGCACTCATAGAGAAAGAGTGGATCAATCTAGACATACCCCTTTTTTTCTGACATGATTGCTTTCCTGATTGAAAGTTGCTCAGATTGGAGACCAATAGAACTGGGGTTTCCTTATTAATGGGAAGTTGCCCATATCTATTAAGAATTGATAAACAATCACTTTTTTTTTTTAATTTTTTTTAAATTTTATTTTATTTTTAAACTTTACATAATTGTATTAGTTTTGCCAAATATCAAAATGAATCCATCACAGGTATACATGTGCTCCCCATCCTGAACCCTCCTCCCTCCTCCCTCCCCATACCATCCCTCTGGGTTGTCCCAGTGCACTAGCCCCAAGCATCCCACTTTTGATAGTCACATATCCTAGGATAATTCCTTGTGTTGATAGAATACTCCTGATTTTGATTCCTTTTGAATTACTTTCTTTCTTTTTTTTTTTGAACATTTAAAAAATTATCAGTGGGAAAATCAAATGTTACGCAATGTGATTGGTATGTGTTTATACATGATAGAAATCGAAAAAGAAAAATCATAGTTGCAACTGGTTCTTTATAACAGATGAGATTCTGCTATTGTTGAAGAGGCTGGAAAATGAATGGTAACCTGACTGATACATCTCAGGGACAATATATACTGGGGATGGAAGACATCAAGGAGGACAGGATTGAGCAAGTCACTTTCATTCTCTCAGCCTTTATTTTTCATAAATGAAGAAATTTGGGAAAGATTCTTTCTAGCTATAAAATGTAAATACATATATATATATATATATATGTATGTATGTTTAATGACTATAGTAGGCAGAAAAAAAAGATGTCCATATTCTAATCCCCTGGAACCTATTATTATTATCAGATTACATGACAATGGGAACTACACTTGCATAGATTTATGTTTGCTAACAGCTGACCTTGAGATGGTGAGGTTTTCCTGGATTATCAGAGTAGACCCAATGTAATACCAAGGGTCGTTACAAGTGGAAGAAGAATGCAAGAGAGAGCCAGAGGGATGGCAGCTTGAGAAGTAACTGACTTATGAAGAGAGAAAAACACAAGCCAAGGGATGTGAGCAGCCTCTAGAAGCTAGAAAAATGTAAGAAAACATTCTTCTCTAGAGCCTCCAGAAAGGAACATAGCCCTGCTGACACTGATTCTAGGCCAATGAGACCCATTTCAGACTTCTGACCTCCAAAAATCTAAGATATTAAAATCATGCTGTTTTTAAGCCACTAACTTGATGGTAATTTGTTACAGCTTCACCAAGAAATGTTAAACAATCTATCATTTCAGATGTGTGGAAGCAAGTTATTTCAAAAACTAAATGAAGGAATTTGAAGTGATTAATAACAATTTTACTTACAAGAATATGCTTTATCACAAATATGAGTAGATGATCATTTAATTATATAACTAAAGATTATTGTATCTGAAATTGTATTTTTATTCAACAACATACAAATGAACAATTCTTAAAAATGCCATTACTGTAATAATGGGGAAAAATAGGCACAAAAATCATTTCCTACAGTCATGTGGTCCATTTCTAAAGAAGATATAATTAATTTATTTGCAGGTAAGTTCAGTTCAGTTCAGTTCAGTTGCTCAGTCGAGTCTGCCTCTTTGTGACCCCATGAATTGCAGCACGCCAGGCCTCCCTGTCCATTACCAATTCCCAGAGTTCACTCAAACTCATGTCCATCAAATCGGTGATGCCATCCAGCCATCTCATCCTCTGTCATCCCCTTTTCCTCCTGCCCCCAATCCCTCCCAGCATCAGGGTCTTTTCCAATGAGTCAAATCTTCACATGAGGTGGCCAAAGTATTGGAGTTTCAGCTTCAGCATCATTCCTTCCAAAGAACACCCAGGACTGATCTCCTTTAGAAAGGACTGGCTGGATCTCCTTGCAGTCCAAGGCACTCTCAAGAGTCTTCTCCAACACCACAGTTCAAAAGCATCAATTCTTGGGCGCTCAGCTTTCTTCACAGTCTAACTTTCACATCCATGCATGACCACTGGAAAAACTGTAGCCTTGACTAGACGGACCTTTGTTGGCAAAGTAATGTCTCTGCTTTTGAATATGCTATCTAGGTTGGTCATAACTTTCCTTCCAAGAAGTAAGCGTCTTTTAATTTCATGGCTGCAATCACCATCTGCAGTGATTTTGGAGCCCAGAAAAATAAAGTCTGACAGTTTCCACTGTTTCCCATCTATTTGCCATGAAGTTAGCTATCTTTAAAATATATATATATATATATATATATATATATATAGAGAGAGAGAGAGAGAGAGAGTTAATCTTCAAACTTTATAAGGTCACGCATCAACCAAAGAATGACACAAATTAACTTTTAAGATCCTAAATAAATAAGTCAATCTTTTTTCCCATGATTATAATATTTGAGATATAGTTACTATGAATGAAGTCAAATTCAGTTTCCCTCACCAAGCCATATCCACTTTTCTGACAGAACTTTACAAAATCAATTGTTTATGACCTTGCTTTCATCCTAATATTGAGATAAACATCTACAGTATCAGCTGGATCTACTGACTGAAATAAAAACTGTCAAGAAGATTGAGCAGGTGGAGACAGCAGTCTTGAGAATTTCCAAGGAGCTCCCAAAGGAATCTCCAAATTTGACCCACATACCAGATTCATGAAGCCAGGAGTAAAGGAATTCCTGTCCATTTCATGCTGCTTCCGGATCTGGCACAGGAGTATGGTCCAAGCCTGAAATCAGAATCTTACACACCAGCCCTCAGATTTTACTTGCATATCCTCATCAGTCTTAATATGAGGACAAAATTCACTCTTAACTCACAGAAATGTTGTTGCTAATATCAATTGAACTAAGTTATAAAAGCAAGTTTTTTTTTTCATTTATAATGGAATCAAAATGAATAAAATACTTAGAATAAGTTTTAACCAAAGAGGTTAAGCTTGTATATTGAAAACTATAAAAACATCATTGAAGGAAATTAAACCATAAACAAATGAGAAAACACTGTGTTTATGAATTGGAAGACTTGATAATGTTAAGATGACAATTCTGTCCAAAATGATCTACAAACTTAATGCAATCTCTATCAAATTTCTAACAGCCTTTTTTGTTGTTGTTGTTAGGTTAAAAAAAGAAATCAATCCTGAAATTCATATGCAATCTCAAGGGATTCTAAATAACCAAAACAAATTTGAAAAAGTAGAAAAAGTGGAAGACATTTTACTACCTGAATGTGAAAGTTCCTGCTAAGCTATAGTAATCTGAACAATGTGGTACTGGCATTAGGACAGACACAGATACTAGTGGAATAGACTAAAGGGCCCAGAAAGAAACTCAGACATATGGTCAGCTGATTTCTGGTGAGGGTGCTAAAACCTTTCAATGGGGAAAGGACTGTATTTTCAATTTATGGTACTGGAATAACTGGATGTTCAAATAAGCAAAAGAATGAAATTGGACCATCATCTAACAGCATATAAAACATTTGCTTAGTCGTGTCCAACTCTTTGCAACCCCGTGGACTATACAGTTCATGGAATTCTCCAGGCCAGAATACTGGCTGCTGCTGCTGCTAAGTCACTTCAGTAGTGTCCGACTCTGTGCAACCCCATAGATGGCAGCCCATCAGGCTCCCCCGTCCCTGGAATTTTCCAGGCAAGAACACTGGAGTGGGTTCCATTTCCTTCTCCAATGCATGAAAATGAAAAGTGAAAGTGAAGTCGCTCAGTTGTGTCCGACTCTTTGCGACCCCACGGACAGCAGCCCACCGGGCTCCTCCATCCATGGGATTTTCCAGGCAAGAGTACTGGAGTGGGGTGCCATTGCCTCCTCTGAGTGGGTAGCATTTCCCTTTTCCAGCAGATCTTCTGGACCCAGGAATCGAACCAGGGTCTCTAGCATTGCAGGTAGATTCTTTACCAACTAAGGTATCAGGGAATCCCTTAGAAAAATAGCTCAAAATGCCTCAAAGACCTAAATGTAAGACCTAAAATGGAAAACTCTTAGAAGAAAACAGGGGAACCAATGCATAACAGTGGGTTTGGCAATGATTTATTGGGTAGGATATCAAAGTTACAGACAACAAAGGGGGAAACAGATCACTTGATATCAATAAAATGAATACTTTTGTTCATCAAAGGATATTATCTAGTGAAAACATAATCCACTGAATGGAATACAATATTTGCAAGTCATATGTATGATAAAGCATTAACCTCCAAATACACAAAGATAGGAGACGTATAAGTGATTATGGCTGTACAACACTGAATTTACTTAATGCCACTGAAATATACACTTAAAAATTGTTAAAATGATGAATTTTATGTTATGTATATTTTGCCACAATAAAAATGCAAAATAAAACCCAGCTTGAAACCTTCAAATAATAACAGAATTAGCTAAAGTTTACAATTCATTTAATTTATTCCTTTCATATTCTGAGTGCTTTACCTGTATTCATTATTTTTGTCTTTACAATATTAGTATGTGGAAATTTTATTACTATTATATCTATTTAAAAAATGTTGAAACAGTGGTTTAATAACTTGCCTAAGGTCATATATGGAGAAGGAAATGGCAAGCCACTCCAGTACTCTTGCCTGGAAAATCCTATGGACAGAGGAGCTTTTTAGGCTTCCATCCACAGGGTCACAAAAAGTTGGACACGACTGACTGACTTCACTTTCACTTTAAGGTCACATAAATGTGCATGTGGGCAAGGAGACTCAGATTTGAATCTACAACATCTGGCTCCAGATACATATTCTTATGTCACCACTTGAATCATCCTGATGCTTCTCAAATTATTTTTTAATTCTAAAATAAATCAAATAACCGTTTCATGATTTATTCTGAATACAATATTTTCAGAATCAATAGGTTTTTAGCTATATGTAGTGGAAACATTCTAGAGTTTGGGTTTCAAAGCAGAAGAAACTGACTACGAAAACTGGCCATGGATCTCCAGCACTAGCTCTGTCCTTGCTGTCAGCCAAGGTCTTTGTTGGGGTCAGTAAAATGCATCATGTGAGACCAATGCCTGGGGGCATTTCCCTCTCACCTACCGTCCACTCTTCCAGTCTTGGAGGCCTGATCTGTATCCCTAGGCCCTTCCAGACCTGTCTTATACAAGTGATGTCTCTATGGACTTTTTGAATGAATCAGAGTCCAAATGTGTAAGTCTTTATAACTAGTCCAATCAGAACTTCTGGAAAAATGGTTTCTGAAGCCAGCTGTTGACTAGACTCTACATTCTCTAAAAAGATAAGCAGATCTTGGCAAAGTAACTTTCCTCCTGGGGCAGTCATCTTATAGTAAGATGTCATCTTGTAGTAAGAAATTTAACTTCTGCAGAGATCAAATTTTCGAATCCCCAAATCCTCGATTCAGGATCCTGCATACAACTTCTTGGGGGAGGGGTGAACTTTCTTGAGAACAGACACATGACATATCCTCTTACAGATGGCTCCTACATCCTGTGTAATTTGATATTTCTCTCTGCTCTGCAGTTAGGTGGCTCAGATTCTTAATTAAAAGATTCATTTCGATGGCAGCTTTTATAAAGCAAATATCTGCACATGAAGGAAGAGGAGAGAGAACAGAAGGAGGAGGGAACACGGTCTGTTTTCCACCAGATACTGAAACGTTACACTAATCTTTTTCACACCTTGTGGAGTTTCAATTTTCCCTTTAAAATGTGGATTAAACAAAGTTGCCAAAAAACATATGCTTTCATGTCAAACATTTCACTTATTTGGGAGGCTGAAAGCAGCTTGAAAGTATTCACTGTCTCTGCCTGAGGAAATGGAGCTGTGTGGTTTTGGCTTTTAGAGGTAATCTTCTGGAAGCTGAGGTGTGGACCCTGCAGGTGTGGCATGGGGTGGGCTGTTGGTGGGCTGCAAGGCCGTCTCGGGTGGTAGCTTCTAGAGGATAGAAGAATCAGGTCCAGTTCCAACTTGGATGCTGGCCCATACCTCTTTGGGCTCTAATCTTAAATTTCACAACTAATCACAGTTGGGATGAGTCAGTACTTGATAGAGGAGACATCAAGACAAATCCATCTGCTGTAGGCAAACTGCTAAGACAGTGGGCAGCTTTCTGTTGCTTGACTGCAGGCCTGACCTTCAGTCTACCTTCTAAGCAAGAACTAAATCATGCAGTTTCATGGAAGTGGACTTGTAAATGTGGCACTTAGGAAATGGAAGGGCAGACAGTTGTGGTTCTTGACATGGTTGTTTCAGAAATTTAACTCTTATGGGCTGTCCTAACTGGCCAGTAACTCTAAGGGTGACTGTCAAACAACTTAGGTTTGAGGAAGTAATGTTGCAGTTTAACAAAAGGTAGAAGAAATAATAGTTTAGACCCATATTACAGAGACCTAAGGCAGTAATTCTCAAACTGATAGCTCTGAGGCTTTAAGATATTAATTTAATCTCTCTGAACCTCAGTTGCCTCATTTGTCAAATAATATGCCTACCCTAAGTTTTGACCAGGGAAGTTCTGATGGTAAAATAAAATGTGTACGATTGTATGATTCTAATCTGACAGATTACATGTTGTTTCTCTTAGTTCTTTGATTAGGTTAACATGAATGATAGTGATAGCAGGTATTTATGGGAAACTGTATATTTCCTAAGCTATGAACTAGAGTTTTCAGATAAATCATGTCACATAGTCTTCTTTCACCCAGTCTGTGAATTAGGTAATACTGTGTCTATTTTACAGATGAATAAATCAAGAACCTCTGAGATTTCAACTAATTTGCTCCAGGTTATTCCACAATACTTGGTTAAAAAAAAAAAAAAAAGATGAAGACGAAAAGGAAAAATACCAACAGTTGCTGATTGAGTTCCAAACTAATGTTTTTTTCTATATTGTTCTCTGTCGTGAATAGCAAGGTAATGTTTCACTCAGTCCTTACTGCCTCACTTTGTTTATCACAATACATTTGCAAGTTATTTGAATATAATGATTTCTTCTCTGAAGAATTTGAATTTCTTTTCCTGATCTCCCCTAATGCCAAAATGTCTTTAATAAATTCATGAACCAAAAGTACAATTGTTAAATGATTTGCAACTCAATAAACACTGAGTTAGCTTCTCTATTTTTCTATATAACACTACTTATCTTAGTAAATGATATTAATTAGTTAATCCACTCGTTTTAGGAAAAATTGGAGACAAAATGTGGAGTTAGCTTCTCTAACACTGAGTCGTAGTTCCTACACTTGCAAGCCACGTTCAACTCAACTGTTTTGTGACTCAGAATCCTCATCTGGAAGTTGAAATAATAGAGGATCTAGTGCCTTTGTGATTGTTAAGTGACTAGAACAGTTTTTGGTATAGAGTTAGTGCTGTAGAGGCATCAGCTATTCCTCTGATACATCTATGATTTGAGATCTGCCTTTGCAGTGTCATTATGATGGGTGTATCCCCCTGTCCAGATTTCATTCTTCACAGCTACTATTACCCACATTAAGCTATTTTTTTTGCTAAGTCACTCCAGTCATGTCCGACTCTGTGTGACCCCACAGACGGCAGCCCACCAGGCTCCCCCATCCCTGGGACTCTCCAGGCAAGAACACTGGAGTGGGTTGCCATTTCCTTCTCCAATACATGAAAGTGAAAAGTGAAAGTGAAGTCGCTCAGTTGTGTGTGACTCCTAGGGACCCCATGGCCTGCAGCCCACCAGGCCCCTCCGTCCATAGGATTTTCCAGGCAAGAGTGCTGGAGTGGGTTGCCATTGCCTTCTCCCACATTAAGCTACTACGGGACTAATTTATTTTGTGGTTATATCATTAGAGCTTTATTCTCTCTCTCTTTTTTCTTTGGAACATTTTTAAATCTTCCAAGGTCCTAAAGCGGAAATGGATATGGAGCTGAGTTACATGTGAACTTTCTAATAACTTTTGTTCAGAAAAAGATGTATTAGGAAGAGTAAGTGGATGGGAATTGGGATAGAGTTGAGGACAAGGGTAAGAGGGTAGGGTCAGAAAGAAGTACACTGTGTATGGTGGGATTCCACCAAAACACACCCTATTTTATCCAGAAATGTGTCTCTGATTAATGTTGGGGAAGAGCCAGTGTCATGGTGATTCAGTGTGTCATCATTTCCATATGGAAGGCACAGATGTCTATCTTTCCGGCCTTGTCCTTTTCCCTGAGTTCCAGGTTCTGACATCCAACCTCCTCCTGGAAGCCTGTCATGGCACATCAAAACCCGTAAGTTCAAAATGAACTGATGACTTCTATCCTCAAACTCGCTCCTATTTCTGTGTTCCTCTCTACTACTTTTCATTGTAATACAAACCAGTCTCTCAGTCCCTTTGGTCTGATAAAATTTTATTGTGATAGACTTTTGGCATTTTATCCTCTTATCTTCATTTCATTGATTCAGAAAGTCATACTATCTCATTTGTACTGCTGTAAGAGATTGCAGGTTCTTCTTTTCTTTTGTAGAGACCATATCTACTTTAGAGAGTAATCAGAATGGAGGCCAGGGTTTGAATATTCCCTTAGACCAAGCAATCTTAGTCATGTAACCTAAATCTAAAACTGACATGATTTCCCCAAAATGTTGACTCTGACCTTAAACAAACGTTCAGTTCTCTTCTTGTCTGCATAAACTTATAGCTTCCTGGCCAATAAGCTACTAAATAAGCTTATACAGTGAAAATAAATATAAGTTTCTTGTAGCCATTCATAGTAAAAAATAGAATGTACACCCTCCTTCATGCTTTATAAAGTGAGCTGTAACTGCTGAAAGCTGAGCTTATAACTACTTTCAGTTTGAAGTCTCCCTGTTTGTGAACTGTTTGTATCTCACTCAATAAAATATTCATAACCATTAAAGCTCTCTGAATTTTCTTTTGATACTACCTTCATCTGCACTGACATTAAAAGTCTTTCTTAATATGAATATAATTATATCACTGCTCTGTTTCCATACTGTACAATTTTAAGGTTAAAATGACATGACATTGACCATAAAACTTCCCAAGGCCTATTCCCTGCCTCTCTGTCTCCCAGTCTAATACATGAACTAAATTCACTTCCAAATTCTCAAGTGAAAAGTGAAAGTGAAAGTCGTTAAATTGTGTCTGACTCTTTGCAACCCCATGGACTACACAGTCCATGGAATTCTCCAGGCCAGAATCCAAATTCTCAAGCCACTCATCTTAATCTTTGGACCTTTGCACATGATGAGCACATGCTGAAGAATGCTTAACCTCCAGTCTCTGCTTCTAGTAATTACTTGGCTCAGGATGTATCATTTCTACTTAAATATCCTTTCCACAATCTCACCGAAGTCTAGGCCTCTGATTCACGTTTCTGCTTGACCCTCTTCTGACTGAACCAAAAATCTTCTCGATGGGCTGTCACTTTTGCTTAGTATCCTATACACCTGACACAGTGGTTTAAAACAAATTTTGGTTAATCAATGAAGGAGTGTCGTATGCAAGTAAATTGCCTTTGGTTACATTATTGGCTGGAGAGATACTTTGGGCAAAAGTATGCAATTCTTCTTTATCAGGAAAGTTTAAAACAGGTAAGTATATATATGTGCTGTGTATGCTCAGGTACTCAGTTGTATCTGACTCTCTGTGGCTCGCCAGGCTCCACTGTCCATAGGATTTCCCAGGCAAAATACTGAAGTGGGTTGCCATTTCCTACTCCAGGGGATCTTCCTGACCCAGAGATTGAATCCCAGTTTCCTGCATCTCTGCATTGGTAGGTAATTTTTTTTACCACCATGCCAGCTGGGAAGCCCCAAGAATATATCCTGAGAGGTAAATAGACAAGTATTGTATATACCAAATATAATATAACATGTAAAGGGCAGCCTATAGATAAAAGTATGTCATGGAATCAATCAGTAGGACACTGGAATAGGATTCATGAAGGAGACTCAGGAGTCTGCTTTGTATTCTAAATGACATATGTGACATACTCTGCATTATAACCTTCACTTTAAAAGAGAGTTGGGTTTAGGGTGGTTGACATTCCACAGTCTTTCTATCTTTACAGTTCTAGTTGGCAAAAATTATATAATCTTATCATGATTTGAGTTTCACCTTGATTTACTATATCTCTATAACTTGAGTCTTCAAGTTTACAACATGTCTTAAAATACAATTTCAAGACATGCTGTGATGCTAGAGAACATAGACTTTGGGAATTAAAATATAAGTCAATTCATTGAGCATTTATTGGGTACTTAGTACAACCATCATAGTGTTTTAGGCATAGTGAACTTTGCAAAAAATAGGATGAAACTCAAGTCCTAAATGAATGTAAGTTCTAAGGAAGTAAAAACTAAAAATAAGAAAGAGGAGAGGAGATTTTCTAGGCTTTGACCTTGCTCAGTGGCTACAGTAATAGCCTGAAACGTAAGACATCAGGGTTATTGAAGAGGGCTGGATAGCAAAATCATGAACTTAATTGCACCTTCAAATCTTTCAAGAGTGGTGACAAGGGACAATGGAATGCAATCAGGCACAAAGGTAAAAATTGACAGTATCAGGTATGTGTTGGGAACTGGAAGGCAAAAGGGAGATGGGATTTAGATTATGGTGTGGAGTCAGGCTTTACCAGAGAACTGCTTCCCACAGGGACACCAGGCTGGAGAAAGGGTCTAGACTTGCAGGCAGCTGGGAACTGATCAGAGGCAGCAAACAACACGACAGAGACACTCCTGAGTCTGAATGGAGCTGCACATGGCAACCAGAGTTCTGCCTTGAGAGAAACAGATATAAGGAAGGGACTCTTCAGGGCGGTGCCCACAACATTGTGTTGGTTAATTCAGAATAGTAACCTCCTTCCTTGGAAATCACAAATCTATAAAAGGCACTCAGCTAAATCATGAACTGGCCTTGCATCTTTGATCATGTTTGATATTTCATCTCTCATTAACTCCCTCATTGCCTTGGGTCCATGTTTATATATCAATAAATAGGAGTTCCACCTCTCTGTCCAGGGGTCTGTTTGTTCTGGAGCCAATGCCCTTTAAAATGTAAACCTTAGCACCTTACCCTCTTCTATACATGACTGGTTTCTATTCCCAAACTAAAGACAGTCTTTTTCTTCTTGCATCATTCTGGTAGCTACCTCATTGAGGACAACTTTTCACTCAGTGAGAAACACCTCCTTACAGGCAAGGAACTATATCAGGTCAGTTCAGTTCAGTCGCTCAGTCATGTCTGACTCTTTGCAGCCCCATGAATTGCAGCATGCCAGGCCTCGCTGTCCACCACCAAATTCCGGAGTTCACTCAAACTCATGTCCATCAAGTCAGTGATGCTATCCAGCCATCTCATCCTCTGTCGTCCCCTTCTCCTCCTGCCCCCAATCCCTCCCAGCATCAGAGTGTTTTCCAATGAGTCAACTCTTTGCATAAGGTGGCCAAAGTACTGGAGTTTCAGCTTCCGCATCACTCCTTCCAAAGAACACCCAGGACTGATCTCATTTAGTATGGACTGGTTGGATCTCCTTGCAGTCCAAGGGACTCTCAAGAGTCTTCTCCAACACCACAGTTCAAACGCATCAATACTTCGGCGCTCAGCTTTCTTCACAGGCCAACTCTCACATCCATACATGACCATTGGAAAAACCATAGCCTTGACTAGACAGACCTTTGTTGGCAAAGTAATGTCTCTGCTTTTTAATATGCTATCTAGGTTGGCTGGTTGGAGAAGGAAATGGCAACCCACTCCAGTGTGCTTGCCTGGAGAATCCCATGGATGGAGAAACCTGGTGGGCTGCAGTCCATGGGGTCGCACAGAGTCGGACATGATTGAAGCGACTTAGCAGCAGCAGCAGCAGGTTGGCGGGTGCAAACATTTCACTCCTTTGCTGTCCAAATATCTGGGTTCTGGGTGAAAAACTCAAAGCAAACATAGCACTCATCTTATCTGTCTATGGTTATAACGATTTACTCACCCAGCAACATTTAGATTTATCTAAATTCGATTCTTTTAAACTTGCTTGTCTGTCATCTCTGTTAGAAAACATGAAGCTTTTCTTACTTGTTGATGAAGGAGCTGAGACTCAGTTTGCAGCCTGTTTATTCTCCTTCTGTCTCTGTCTCTGCCAGCTCCATAAACACCCCTGCCCACTCTAACACCCTCACGGATGTTCTCGCAGCTGATGGAGAGCTCAGAGAGAGGGATAAGCAGCCTCAGCTTCAGAGTAACGAGCTGTTTGACTGGGACATGACGTTGGTTTAACAGCAGTTTTCCTTAAATGCAGAAGTTTATTCTTAGCTCTTTCTTTTGGCTTCTGCAACACGTTAACAGCTTGTGCATTTTGTAATGCCTTTTTTTCATTACCATGGTAACCATTAAAACTTAAGGTGTAAGTGACTAGATATTTGGCCAAGCTATTGGTTGCTAACATGCTGGAAAGGAGTGCAAATAAAACCACATCTTGCTGGCTGCTTTTTACAGTAGGCCTCTCCTTAATTAACCTGGCATGTGAGATTCCATAGCAAAATGACAACTATTAAGATAATAAAATATTAGGAGATAATTATTCACTTCAGAGATAGTTGACAGTAGCATATGTTTATACAGTGAATTCCTTAGTTGATTTTAAGATATGTGATTATGTTGACCACATGCTGATTTACAAGCAATTGTTAAGAAGTAAACCTTTAGTTACTAAGTCATAGATCAGAGTCAAGAGTTTGATTTCAGAGCCAAATTAAGTTGGTAGGTACATATTTTATGATGATCTCACTACATTTTTGTTTCTGTTTCAAACATTCCAATGATCTGCTCTATCAAAAATGGTATGGTAATTAATGAACTATTATCAAACTTATTTCAACTCGCCAATGCTAAGCTAATCCAGCCATGTATGTCAAGCAAAAAAAAAAAAAAAGACAAGTTAACAAATCCAACAAAACAACAAAAAATAGCTAAATTTAATACATATAATTTATATCTACATATAATTTATATCTACATATAATTTATATCTACATATAATTTACTACTTAAAACATTTTTTTTTAATTCTGTTTGTATTTTCCTGTTCTACAAGTCTTCATTCCATGCAGCTGTATGCTAGGCACTGTAAGAGGTTCTAAGAGTATGAGGCAAAGTTCCTATTTTCAGTGACTCTGGCAATCTGTTGGGGAATAAGACTTACATGAAGAAAACAAATATAAAACAAAAACAACAACAAAATACATGTGTTACATGTTAAAATAGATACCCTGAGAAATAGGCTCTGTGATTCAATACAGAAAGTAGAAGAATCATCATGAGCTTTATAGTCGGGAAAAAATTTATATAAAAGGCAAAATCTGCCCTTTATATTCCAGATCAGGTGAGATTTGGCTAACCAAATGATAGAACTAGGAAAATGGCATTTCTGCAGAAGCATTTTTTATTAAAGTGAAATCAAAATGTTGCTTGATAGTACAGGGTGGTGTAAATGCTGGATGACCTAATGGTTCATCCTCAGTTTGAGATAACATTTTAGTTAAGATATTGGCATTCTGTAGAAAATATGAAAATATTTCCTCATAACTCAAATGAAGATGACAGCCTTCTCCTGTCTAATATGATGACAAATTCATGCTGAACACATAACAAAGTTTGTTGCACACTTATCTTAAGTCTGTGATATATTTCATGCAGAAGAAGACACGTATTTAAGAAACCAACTGGATGAAGCTTGCAGGCATCTTGACAGTACCAACCAAATCAGAGAAGTATGTTTCTTAACAGAGATTTTTAGGTATCATGTTTCCTCTTATTATCATCCAACTCAGCAACAAGGATTAAAATGTGGATTGTGATCTAAGCTGAAATAAGAGAAATAAACACATAACATCCACCTATTTAATGAAAATACATCTTGAGGAAGTCTATCTTCAGTACTGCCTTTTACAAAGGTAGCCTCTAACATTGCCCCTTTCCAATCTCAATCACTGGCAGATGCTTATTTAATCAAGAATCTCATTCATTATAGGCACCTAAAGAGAGAGCATTGTGTGAGAATCTGTCTTAATGTTGAAACTGAGAGGATTGCCCTGGACTTTATTACCTCTACTAAAAGTAGGATAGATTTTAGCATTTTGTTTGTCGATCCCAAGATTCTCTAACTAGAGTACTTCCTGCCTTTCTAGTTGTTCACAGCATAAGAGCCTTAATGAATCACCTCCTTCCCAAATTGATTTGTTGTTGTTTAGTTGCTAAGTTGTGTCTGACTCTTTTGCAACCCCATGGACTGACTGTAGCCTGCCAGGCTCTTCTGTCCATGGAGTTTCCCAGCTGAGAATACTGGAGTGTGTTGCCATTCCTTCTCCAGGGGACCTTCTGGACCCTTGTCTCCTACATTGCAGGCAGATTTTTTTCTGCTGAGCCACAAGGAAAGACCTCCAATTGGTAGTTATCCATTAAATAATAATAAGAGATTGAGGAAATGGAAAACTTCACTGCATGATTAAATGAGCAGAAAAAATATTGTCACTTTTCCATTTCATTCATATGCATTAAGTAATTGACCCCAAACAGACATTAATCTATTTTACTGTTGGGAACAACAGAACAAGTCATTATGTACACAGGCATGCACATAGACACACTCACTCTCCCACCTCTCCTTTCTGGCTCTCTCTACCATGAGATTCTGTATTAAGTTTAACATTTCTCTTTTTCACATTTGCATTTATTTCTGTGAAAATGCTACTATCATTGTAATTAGAAAACAATGCCATCAGTCACTGGAACCTCAGTGTGAGTAAGAATATTAATATCATTCAAAAGAAGCAGTTTTGTTGAGTGAAAATGCACAAAGATCTTGGGGGCACTTTGGAATCTACAGAAACATAAGTACTCTAAAGTGAGGAAAGACCCTGGTGGTGAGTTAAAGGCAGTGTGTAATCTATTTAGGAGTCTGGAGAACTATATTCTCATCCTAGCTTTAAATGACAGAGCCAATTTAGGCACACTAGCTAATTTTGTTGAGTCTCATTTTTTTTAACTGCCACACAAAACGATTGAACAAGATGACCTCTAATTTCCATTCTAAAATTTTATTTATATAGTTATAATTGCATATTTGCCAAGGATCCATTCTTCCCTGGTGGACAACTGCTAACAGATCTAACAGAATAGATTAATGACTGCTGCTGCTGCTGCTGCTAAGTCACTTCAGTTGTGTCCGACTCTGTGTGACCCCATAGATGGCAGCCCACCAGGCTCCCCTGTCCCTGGGATTCTCCAGGCAAGAACACTGGAGTGGGTTGCCATTTCCTTCTCCAATGCATGAAAGTGAAAAGTGAAAGTGAAGTTGCTCAGTCGTGTCTGACCCTCAGCGACCTCATGGACTGCAGCCTTCCAGGCTCCTCCATCCCTGGGATTTTCCAGGCAAGAGTACTGGAGTGGGGTGCCATTACCTTCTCCAAGATTAATGACTAGTCCCATCCAATAATTTTTTAATAATCCTTATCGAGTAAGCCAAATTAAGTCCTACAGTATTAATATTGATCTTTCCCATTTTCACTACAGCCCTGTTTTAGACAGAATTCTAAGATGATCCCTGAATTCCCACTCACTGCTATATACATTTTGTATAACAACTCCTACTTGAGGGAGGGAAGAACCTGGGAATACGACAAAATAGCTCTCTGCTGGCCAATTACAGAGGGAGAAGGAATCTAAGTGATTACTCCTACTGGTATGAAAGAAAGATAACATCCGTGTTGTGAATTGCCTGTGGAGGCCACGTAGCAAGGAACCATGGGTTACCTCTAGGAGCTGAGCAGAATCTCCAGTCAACTGACGGCTAGCAAGAAAACAGATCATACCCAATCATACCAGTGCAAAGGAAATGAATTTTATAATATCCAATAAGCTTAGAAGAGGACCACAGGCCTCAGGTAAGAACCACAGTGCCAGCTGACACCATAATTTCTGGCTGATAAGACCCTGAGCAGAGGATCCAGCAAGGCTTTATTAAGACTTGTGACCCACAGAAACCGTGAACTAATAGGTTTGTGTTTTTTCAGCTGCTAAATGTGTAGTGATTGGTTATATAGTAATATAAATCTCATACGGAGCCCTTTGACTACCACTTTATTTCTGAAGATTGAGTTCACATAAACAAATGTGAACATGTGATGAGAGAAGATGTTGGAAAAATAATACCAGTACACTCGACAGAGTTGAGACAAAAGGAATTTATGGGCAAAACAGACAACGTGAAACTGGGTTGCCTTTGGTCTGGTATAACCT
Source organism: Bos taurus (assembly GCF_002263795.3). Lineage (NCBI taxonomy): Eukaryota > Metazoa > Chordata > Mammalia > Artiodactyla > Bovidae > Bos > Bos taurus. The sequence continues at coordinate 16,126,118 of NC_037351.1, read as the reverse complement.
CATCTCAGACACAGGCATTCAGATCAGTACTCACTTCCATGTTCATCTAGTTTTTTATATGCCCACGCTTGTGCTTGGTGTGAGTACATGCTGTATGTTTGTATTTGTTTAGTAATGAATCACATCAGATATTTTAGGACTAGTTGTTAAATCTCTTATAATGGATAGAACTGTGCAAGTCTGCCATTGGGGAAATTTTCTCCTGACCTCAGCTGGTGATCAGCTTATGCCCTGAAGCATAAGAATTGATAGGCCCTATAATTTTATCCAAGCTAATGTAACAGCAGCTGCTGTCCTTGGTGCTTGCTCTCTGATTAAATTCCCAAATTAGGGATTGCCTTTTGTAACCCGAATTCTGTCATGGTGGTAAAATCTGACAATAACTGCTCTTATTTTTGCCTCTCCCATCATGGAGTGTGTCTTCAATAACACATGGACCATCTCAGACCATCACATATTCCTCTGGCACTTTATTAGAATTTGGAATTTTGTAATCCTACTGAAAATGAGATTGCATGCTTTCTAATGTAAGAAAGGAGAGAGAGCCCAATTCAGCTCTAAAACTGCAATTGTTTGCCTACCTCCAGGGACACATCTCACAGATTGCCATGAAAATAAATTGGAAAGTTTACAATTCCAAATCATTGCCTACCATGTATTACTACACAGACAAAAACAAACACTACCACCACCATCATCACCATCAAAAATATACAAAAACATACCCAAGAACTTTCATCCCTTCATGAGGGGAAATGTATTACAATTAGATTAGACTATAACCATTCAGAAAGTGTGTTTGTTTTCTTCTGCTTTATAAATGATTTATTATTTATTAGTATTTTTTTCAAGACTATCTTCTTCATTCCTTCAGGAAAGGAGCAGTTTGGGTTTCTGTGTCATTACCAAAGCAGAGCAAAAGCCTTCAACTGCGGACTGCTGCAATTTCCACCATAACAGTCAACCTAGCAATTAGAACCGTTTGTTACAGTGACAGCAAAGAGAACCATTTTCAAGCAACAAGGCAGAAGAGTAGGAGCTGGAGGAAGCCAGAGCATGCTCATTCGAAGGGGACTAACGCCACACAGCAGCTAATCCTGGAATAGCAGGCAGTTTAGGGAACTGAGGCTACAAGGGCTGCAGTATTCGCATAAATTCATGAACTCTGGTGACAGGTCTGATTCTCTGAGAATGAAATTGGCTCAGAAATGTTGACATTTGAGGAGAGACAAAGGATTTTTATTTAGACCACTTTCTAAATTATTTTAATATTAAAAATGAAAATAAAAAGATGAACATTTCCATTGTTAATTCTGGATTAGACGGAGTATTTCAGGTTCAGAAAATATCTCACAATAGAAACTTTGCCAACAAAGCCATATTTATTTTACAACAAAGATTTGAGATATAACTTCAACATCTTAAATCTAGTGTCACTTAGTCATTTCCCCTGATTTTCATATATTTTAACTAAGTTAAAGTTTTATCGGTAGCTTGAGAGAAAATGCTGTGTTTGACATTTTTTTCCCTCCCTTTATTTTTCTCCTTGTTCTTCCTTTTCTTTTTTAAAATATAGTCTCCTTACCTTTGGATTTGGTTCTCTATTCTAGCAATGACAAACTGTATAACTCTGGGATCTGTCAGTGTCTCTTAGATGTTTATTTCTCCCTGTCTCTAATAAAGCAATATACAACTTGTTCACCTCAAATAAATCATCTGAGTATTAATGAAATAATAAGATGTGTTTGACTTTTCTCAGAACCAGGTACTCTTCCCTTTTTGTTCAAGAGCTATTATTATATAGGGATTCAAGACATAGCCAACTACAGCTCATTCTTAGACATTGAATAGGTATCTTGCTAGATATTTTGGTGGCAGATATTTGAATATATCAACTTTTCTATCCTGCAATGAAAAGAGCCAGGTTATACACACACCCCTACGAATTCTCCTTTCTGAGAGGAGGCGGTTTGCCAGGGATATTTCACTTAATGTGTGCCTTTCAAGAAGGCAGGTATTGTTAATGCAGGGAAAAAAAAAAATAGTGGTTTTCCTCCCTGCTTTGTTTTAGGAAGGATGAGACTCAGTTGTTTTTTTTTTTTTTTTTTTTTCCTTTTATTTGTTTTGCAATAGTGCAACTACTGCTTTGGCACCGAGGCAGCTTCTACCAGAGTCAGAGGTGAGGTCACGCTTGACTGAAGAAATCTAAGATCAATTTGTTGTCTCATACTTCAACATTAAATGCAGCTTGAAATATAATTGTTAGTCTGTGCACTCTCTGCTTTAAAGGAAGTGTTCCAGCACCTTGGAACAGAGAGTGTGGTTATCGGTGATCAACCAAGACGTGTACCCTAAACCAAGGCTAACCAGAATTTTCAGGCTGAGACAGAGAGAGAAAGAGAGAGTGTGCAAGGTGCAGGAAAGAAAACAGATGAGAAGGAAAAAGCATAAAAGGCAGAGCTTGTAGTAGTCAAAGCATTGTCTGCCTTGAAAGTTCTCAGTCAAATTTGGAAATCTGCAAATAAATTTGCAAAGAAAATGTATTATTCAAAATTTGTCTTCATTATTTTCTTACATAAAAACCTCTTCTTGTAAAACTTCACAAATTCTACTATGGAGAAAAGATGTCATTGGGATAAGTGAATTGCAATTTCCCCTTTTGAGGATATTTGCATGTCAAAAGAGAGCTTGCTGGGAAAACTGTGTGCTAGAAGGTAGAGAGGGTCAGGTGATTCCTAACTAGCATTTTTGAGATGCCTTGGGAATTAAGCTCAGCAAGGCTTGTTGTTCTGGTCTTGTATTCAATTGGACAAAACAGTAAAAGGAATAATCACCAAATCCCAGTTTTGAGGCTCCACAATTTGAGATGCTATTGAGTCAGGAAGTTGTGATCCTGATTCCAGATCACAGATCAAATGCATCCTAAAGTGTCCTCTCCATCATGTTAGGTAGCGTGACAAGGAAAACACGTGGGTCATGCTGACCAGGAGAGTGAGACACAGTGCCTTGAGCTTACTTACTAATAAGAAGTGTTTCCCTCCCTGAAAGTCAGCATATGATCCTAGAAAGGGAAGGGTTTTATTATCAGACAGGTGAGGGTGTATGTCCCTACCTGATCATTTACTACTTGTATAATTTTAGGCAATTTACTCAAACTCAAGGACGCTTGGTTTTCTGATTAGTACAGGGACGTGATCATATTTACATGGAAGGCTTGGGAAAACTCAAATAAAGTGATGACCATAACAGCTGCCCATTTATGTGTCCTTGCTTGTGCCAAACTCAGCAAAAGCTTATATATCTCTTAGTATTTAGTCTTTACACTCTTGAATAATAAGCATTATTTTCAAGTTGAGGGTGAGGAACCTCAAAGGTTCAATATAGTTCTCAAGGCCACAGCTATTAAGTAAGAGAAATACATTCAAAGTCAAGTCTGTTTGAAGCAAAACCCTCCAAAGCTTTACTTCTCCTCTAGAGTCAATGAAATCTCAGTCTCTGTGTGCCGTCCACTTTTCTGATTCAATAAAACTTTGATGACACCCTGCTCTGAAAGAATACTATGCCAGTCCTTGGGTCATAGCAGAACACGGGGCCCATGAAGTAGGGCAGGAGAGGCTGCTCAACTAAGTACCAGTACCCGTTCTGTGTCTTGTGTTCTATAGTAACACTGATATCCTTTTCTTGAATTGGAATCCATTAAAACATTTGAAGTTGACTCTCAGTCAACTCTCAGTCCCTGAAGATTTCTCTTTTCCTAACTAAATACCTACAATTCCCTCAAGCATTTATCTGAGGATTTGGCTTAAGGAATTCTCAAAATCCCAGCTATTCTTTAACTATGACTTTCCTCTAATCACAATAAAGAAAACTGTTATAATAGTAATAAGAGAGAGAAAGAGTATAATGCAGTCTCTTGGGAGAATTTTTAATCAATTCTGTTTTGATAAAAACTGTTTTAGGTTTATTTTACTCTACAATATTTTTCTTTAAAATTCATCCAGCAAGGATCTAGAATTCCAGACACTTTTCTAGTCAAATTTTCTTTGCCATCTCTAAGTAGAATATAGTGTGATAACCAGGGTTGTGGCATGTTAACCAAACTTGCCAAGGAACTCATGATAGATTACACTCTCCCACTAACCAGGTCAAGCCATATAAACCATGGGTATTGATCTTTACCATGACAACCAAAAGAAGAACAATATTGGTCCTGGGCTTCAGCTCTCACTTTGCCAGTGTCTAACTATACACCTTTATTGAATACATTGGAATACAGAGCCCAAAGAGGTTGAGGATTTTTCCAAGGTCACTGATTTTATGGAGGAGAATTGGAATTACTACTCATGCTTCCTGCCCTCCAGTTTTGTGTCATTACTTCTGGGATCCTCATCAGACCATTTCTACAAGTGAAATCCAACAGTGAGAGTCTCTCTTTCCAACCATGCAGGCTGCTCACCGCTTAGTGCAATCACCATCTCATCCCTGCAGCCATCTCCTCCCACAATGACATATGCATACATGCATGCACACACAGGCACACACATACACACACAGATACATTCTTGCACTCACAAGTACCTACACTCATGTACACTCATACACATGCATGGAAACACACATCTCACCCAAGTATACACTCAGTCATGCACATTTACACACATTCATAAGCAGATAGTGGAGAAGGCAATGGCAACCCACTCCAGTACTCTTGCCTGGAAAATCCCAGGGACCGGGAAGCCTTGTAGGCTGCTGTCTATGGGGTCGCCAAGAGTGGGACACGATTGAGCGACTTCACTTTCACTTTTCACTTTCATGCATTGGAGAAGGAAATGGCAACCCACTCCAGTGTTCTTGCCTGGAGAATCCCAGGGACAGGGGAGCGTGGTGGGCTGCCATCTATGGGGTCACACAGAGTCGGACACGACTGAAGTGACTTAGCAGCAGCAGCAGCAGCATAAGCAGATAGAAACACACTGATATACACATAGTACAGGCACTGATAGGCATAGTAAACACACTGATAGGCTCACGTAGTTCCTATTGGTCAGCATAGAACAAATTTATCCATTCTTTGACCCAAAAAATTCATATTCATATGAAAAAAAAAATGATTCTAGGGTCCCTCTTCTTTGACCATTGCCTGGGATGAACCACAATCCTCTCTGTATTACTCAGGTCAGTTCAAAATCTCTCCCGTTTTATGCAGTTTTGTACATCCCTTTTTCTGTTGCACTGTGTAGATTGTAAGTGCCTTCTGGAAAGAACCATATTTTTCTTTGTTTTGTTTCCCTGTAACCTACAAGAAAGCTTGTCATAATAAGTGTTTCCTGAACAGAAGTAAACTGCTGATACAGTAGTTACAAGTAGTAGAGAAAGAGGTATCCTAGGGGAGGAGACAATACATAATACTTTTCTGCTCAAGCATTTTCCCCTCACCTTGCATTGATTCCTGCTAGAATCATTCCTGCTAGAAATTTATGCTAGAATTATGATGATTCATTCCTTCGCTTACACTATGTTTCAACCTACTGTGTGATAGACAATGTGCTAAGTGCACCAAAGTTAACAAATCTGGGTGCCAAACACTCTGTCTTCAAAAAAAGTTATCATCTACGTTTGAAACCTCATGTTTGAGGGGCTCTGAGGAGCTCCAGTTCTTCAGCACAGAAAAAATTCAGCAACAGGCTAGATAAGCAGCGATTTATTATAATAGGATACCTGTGAGGCTTAAAGGTGGGCAGGCAAGTGGGCATTGCGCTCTCCTGAGTACTCAGTGGGTTATATTTTCATAATCAAAGGCAAACAGCAGAGAGGGAAATGATCACCTTCTTCTCCATTCTTTGAGTCTTCCATCATTAATTCCTCCTACATGTTAGGCAAGGTAGTTTTGACTCTATATGTCTCATCAGGGACTGTCATGGCACTATTAAAAAATTATTTCAGGTCTCGGGGTAATGAGAGTCATTCACTTTGAAATGTCACCTTTCCGTAAACTACTGCTTTTTGTGTGGGCAGAGAACATGTTCTAGGGGTCATTAACTTGTTGACATCACTAGGCAGGATGCAGGCCTATTTCTTTATTTTTTTAACTATTGTTTTATTGTCTTGTTGCATGGCTAATGCTTGCATTGCATGGTTTTTTGGTTAAGCAAGTTTTGTTGTTTAGCAAGCCTATTTAGCTTTGATGTTAAGCAACTTGAGTCAAACAAGCCCTCATTGTTTTAAAATTTTCCCATTGCTTTCTTGAGTGATCATTAGCTTACTGTGGTCTTCCAAAGTCCTCTAGTAAAGTTCTCTCTCTATAATTCCCTAGTGATAATTTTGAACTGATTATCCTATTCTATCCCTATCAGGTTGAGTTGGGGATGGGGTTGGGGTGGGGGGACAGAAGACTACAAAATCCATGAGCACTGCCATAACAGGAGTACTAAGAAAAGTTAAAAAGAAGTGCTTTGGAAGTTTAGGAAAAAATGAAAGAGGAATCTGAGAAAGCCTGTGGTCTCTTTTCCTGGTACTTGTTTGCTCCCACCCATGGTATCTATTGTTTGTGTTTTGTTTTGTTTTGTTAATTAATTAATTTATTTTAATTGGAGGATAATTACTTTACAGTACTGTGGTGGTTTTTACCATACATCCACATGAATCATCTCTGGTATCTGGTTTTAATAGGGTTTTATAAGACAGACATCTTCTTAAATCCCAAGGAGAACCCTTCACTTACATGAGATTAAGTTTATCTCTTCATTAGCTCTGAATCCTACTATAGGTAATCCCATTTAAATCCTGGGACAGTTTCACATTGTGGTTTACAGATTAGGTTCAAGTAAATTCACACACTGGCTCTCTTGTGAAATCCGAGAAAAACAAAGGCAAAGGAGGGACCGAAATGCCAGAGATACTGGAAAACCCAAGTATCTCAACTACTTTTTTTAGTTTTAGATGGATTTCATATTGAAAGCCTGGGACAAAGAGAGGAGAATGCAGTGAAGAAATAAAAATAATGTTTTTGACAGAAAGGGATAGAAAAGATGAATTGAGCTAACTACTAGAGAAAACAGGAACAAGGAAAAGCTTTAGAGAATTCTCCTATCACTTCCCCTCTTGTCCTCAGTGCCTGCGGGGGCACTGGGGGCTGGGTCTGTTTTGTTTTGTATCACAGGGTGGGTACTTTCTCCCATCTGCTTTCTCTCTGCAGGACTCTCTACCTCCTTAAAGACAAGAATGGTTGCAATTTAGACAAAGAAAAACCAGTTTATATGTGTGTTAGACCCATGGGAAAGATGCTCATTTCCTCTCCAAGTTCTTTCACTGTATCTTATCCTTTTATATAGACTTAGGCCAACCTCTATTGCCTGATCTATTTTACCATGACCATGGACAGAAACTTATTATTCAAGTTCAGGAAAAGATGCCCACACAAGAAATAAAAGACAGGGAGCACAGCTTTCTAATAACACTATAAAAGGAAATGCCTCACAGCAAACCCGCCAGGGAGCAGGGCTAGGTAAAAAGGAAAATGCAGAACTCAAGAGAGACAGACCATTATGATGATATTTATTGTGGAGGATTCACAGGTGATCAAGAACTACCAAGGTGGGAGATCAATTTTCTCTGTACCCTCAAAGTCAACTCCCCTTTCCTCCACCAAACTCTTCTCCTTGCAATATCCCTAGGTCTGCTCACATTTTTCAGTGATCAGAATTCTTTCTTCAGAGATACTCATGATTCTGAATTCAGAGTGGTGACTCTTTATATATATATATATATATATATATACATATATATATACATATACACATTATTATGATTCTTTATTCTGTCCTTGGTACCTATGCTTATGTGCATACACACGTACACCATGCCTTGTAGACTGACAATATAAAATTAAGGAGATACATATTGATTGTTTTGGGTCTTCAAAGCATTTTCATGAAAAACATGGTCATGAAAACCTCACAAAAACCCAACAACCTGGGCATTGTTAATGTTGCTACTGTTTCATAGGAAACTATGGAAGACAGATAGTTAATCAATAATAACATACCAGCTAGTAAGTGAAAGAGCTTGAATTCAGTCCTTTAACGGCATATTTCATTTAGCATACTTTATTTGTTCCAACACATCAGTTTGCCTTTGCTATCATTATCTTATCTGGTTTCCAAGGCCTAAGCTCAAACCTTTTTTTTCTCCAAGATGTCCTTTCCAAATACATAATTTCCAAATACACAATAACACGATTATCATCTTTGAAGCTTGTTATTATTATTATACATTTTGATGGTGTTTTACACTATATAGCTGGGTGATGTATAAGCACAAATGTTTTAAAATCTTACCTAAAATGCTTATTGAGTTTTGCCGTGTGCAAGGTATACACAGTAAAACTATTAACTATTTTGTAGTTAAATAAATATTGTATCTCATTAATTATATGATAAACTTTGTAAAGTATAACCATCCTTTATATTTTCCCTTTGTTCCCATAGTGTCTACCACATCCTCATCCCTGTAGAGTCTGGACACATATTATGTGTGCCATTAAATCCAACTCCACGATTCATAGCAAGTAAAACACAAATTCTTAGCTTTATTAGCCTTCTAATGTTGTTTTCATGAATTCTGAATGGCCATTTCAGCAGGGTCTTACATCTAAGTTGCTTAGAAGATACCAAACCTTTCTGACTCCAAGGATTTGGCAGATCTCATTTGTGCCAGCCTTTAGGGTCAGCTGAGAAAGCCTGTTTTGACAAATCAATTTTAGTTTGAGTTTTATTTTCAGCTGTTAGTGTTTCATGTTGAGCCAAAATATGAGCAATATCCCACCAGCCATATTGTATTACATTATGAAGTTGAGAATTACATTAACAAGATAATCTAATAGCTTTTTCTGAGATACAAAAAATGTGCACTATCGTTTAGGAGATATTTTCAGGAAGAAAATGGAATCCCTCTGGTCAGCAATAGATGTGGAAAAAAGAATTCCACCCAAGTGAGACTTTGAACTTCTTTTTCAGTGACAGATGTCATCCTCCCAGCCATTCTGCCAGTCCTCCAGTAGTATGTTCTATAATCTAGGAGACTTGGTTTTTAGTCATCACCCTGGTACATCTCTGTAGCATGAAAATAAAATTGCTAATTGCAGGTAAGTATAAAATCTCCCTGGAAGAGCTTACCTTTGACATAAGACGAAAGTTCAAAATTTTTGTACTTAATAAGTGAAAGTGAAAGTGAAGGTCACTCAGTTGTGTCTGACTCTTTGTGACCCCATGGATTATACAGTCCATGGAATTCTCCAGGCCAGAATACTGGAGTGGGTAGCCTTTCTCTTCTCCAGGGGATCTTTTCAACCCAGGGATCGAACCCAAGTCTCCTGCATTGGGGGTGGATTCTTTACCACCTGAGACACAAGGGAAGCCCAAGAATACTGAAGTGGGTATCCTATCCCTTATCCAGTGGATCTTCCCAACCCAGGTATCAAACAGGGGTCTTCTGTGCAGAAGGCAGATTCTTCACCAACTGAGCTAAGTACTTAATAAAAATGGGCCAAATTTAGGAAAGTTTCTCTTGGTGTGAGGAGTTGTAGACACTAAGTTATCTCCAACTTTATAAAAGGAAAAAAAAAAATTGCGATCCCTCAAGCAACCTACACTGGTATTTCTAAAGTCCTAAAAACATCTGGGTAATCTAGAAAATCAGGATTCAGCTTCAAACTCTCTCCCCCAGAACCTTACTCAAGTCAACAAAGAGATGGTGCTGAATCTGAACCTCAGCATCTATCATGTGATGGAACTATGTCAAAAGAAGACAGCAGGGCAGACACAAGAGCCACTCAAGAGTCATTCCTGCATGAATGGGCTTTAGTATTGAAAAGCAGGGGGTAGAGGCTGATGGTCGGGGGAGACAATGGAGACATGAGTCTGCTCATTGGATAATTCCTCTCCCTCATATACTCTTCCACTTTTTCCATGTCTCTGTTGATTAATAACATCTGAAACTTAGTGAAGAACAAGCTAAGAAAGCCCAGAACTGCACTAATAGGAGATATTTTCAGCTCTGTATTCCAATAGGAACAGAGGCAACTTATACAAATTTAAAGGCAGTAAAAATATTTTCAAACTTGATCATTCACAGTAATGCATTCCAGAGCCAGCTAGAACTCTGCATTCCCCTCACACAGATTAGGAAAAAGACTTTTATTTTTGACATAAGTTCAGAAAATAAGCATATTACAGAACAGTTAAAGGGCTGGGAATAACAATTATGTTAGGAAAGAAGAGATATTTATAAATAGCAACTGCTTTGTTCTAAAAAAAATCAATTGAAAACTGGGATGATAAAAGAATAGACTCATGACAAAGGCGGTGGCTGACTTGCGAGAAGAACTAATGTAAGCACATAATCACAGTGCAGATTCTGAAAAGGCACACTGAGCAGTCAGAATCAGAATTGAAATAACAGAAAACCAAGTAAAGCATGTGGAGCACAAGTTTAAGGGCACACATATCACAGAATAAATGAACATAAAGGTTGAAGGAAGGAAGAAAGGCGAGAGGGAGACAGAAAGAAAAAAACAAAGAAATCAAAAAAGAAAGGAAGATGGAAAGGAAGAAGGGGGAAAAAAAGAGAAAGGAAGGAAGAAGGAAGAAATGTGGGATGTCACTGGAGAGCATCCCATGAAAAGTCCATCCTTGTGGAATTATAAAAAAAAAGTCCATCCCTGTGGACTTATAAAGAGAACAAGACAAAAGAAACCAAAAAAAAAAAAAAAAAAAGAAAGCAAATACTGTAGAAGAACTAATGCATTTAACTTGACAGAAGACTTGTTCCTGAAGATGGGAAGACTTCAACATATGAAAGGTAAAATGACGTCACATCGAAGCATATACTAGTAAAATAATGGAATATAAAGAATAAAGACACAATTCTAATATATCTTCACAGAACAGAATATCATGCACTGTGCTTAGTCACTTCAGTCATGTCGGACTCTTTGTAACCCCATGGACTGCAGCCTGCCAGACTCCTCTGTCCATGGGGATTCTCTAGGCAAAAATGTGGAAGGGGATTCCTCCTCCAGGGAATTTTCCCAACCCAGGAATCAAATGCAGCTGCCCCGAATTACAGGAGGATTCTTTACCATCTGAGCCACCAGGGAAGCCCACAAAATATCATGCATGCAGAATTATAGGAAAATTTGTGATAAGTTTATCTTGCATTTTGTCAATGAAGACATTAAAAATGGAATCACCTTGAAAACATAATACAAGTTCTAATAATAAGAACAAATACAATTATGTAAAGTTTAAAAATAAAATAAAATTAAAAAAAATAAAATAAAATATCCATTATAATAAAAGGCAATGAGTCAAAAAAAAAATTATTAGTTTACTTGTCCAGACATATTTAAATTCACAGATTATAAAACTGGTGATTAAGGATTATATGTTTTTCTTAATTTTTGATCATAAAACAATTTGTGTTCAAACTCTTAGCATGGACCCTTGATATCAATTTCTTTATCATTACCAGAGTTATTTAACTTACTAGGTTTAACCATTAGGGGTTGCAAAGTTTCAGCTTGTTTTTGAGTTATAGAAGTCAAAACCAATTTCCTGTTCAGTTTGAAAGTCATACCAAGCCCAGTATTTCCCATATAAGTTTATGAGTTATGGCTTTCTTTTGAATACGTGCTACAATCAATAGAAATTATATATATATACACACACACAGCTACAAGTTTTCATTTTAATAATATTAGTACAAATTAAAAATCCTAAAGATTTTATATGTATGTTGACACCATGTATTGTCAACAATGTAACTGCATGGCCTAAGCTTGCAAAATACCATTTTCAAATGGTTTGTTTACAATGCAATGCACACCTTCCATCATAAGGTAGTACCCTCAAGAAAAATGAAGAAATTTCAGTTAAACTCTTTGACATCGATTCTCCTGGGTGAGTTTTTTAAGCCTCCGAAACCAGCACTGAAGTGCTAATGTGTCTGCAACAGAATTATTTGTTTCTTGTAAGAGAGATGTTGAAAGGATTTGGTATATCAACTCTCTCTGTGCTGAGACTAGATTAAAATTTCTCTTTTGTATTATGAGCAACCAAATTCCAACTGAAGAAAGAGTTAATCTCAGATTTTCTATCTAGCCAAGAAGATGTGATCCACATGTGATGACCAAAAGACTACCTCAGTTGTTGAAGAACTTGAGAAAAGTGACACTCATGTACAGTTTTATTTTGAAATATATATACACTTCCTAAGCAAACTTATTAGAGGGCATATACTTATTTTATAAACTCAGAATACAAATACTATATTTTTGAAATATACTTCATGTAAGAATAAAATATTTTATAATAAAATTAATCGAAAATAGAGGCTCCAACTTGGGTGGAAAAACTGTTAACTTATTAATAAAGGCTAATTTGATAAAGAAATTACAACCGAGCTTAACTAATTTCAGTATTTCCTAATTTTTTGAGTCTGTGTTGATTACCAACCTCTCTATGAGTGGGTCTCCTCAGCTATAACGTTATATAATTCCTGAACTTGTCCATTTGTTTTGTCATGAAGATGATGCACATTCACACATGTGAAGTACTGACAACAGGATCAGGTCACAGTGAGCCATTAATAAAAAGTCACTTTGATTATTGTTACCACTGAACATACTGGGAAGTCATCAGGTGGTATTTCATTCTCCAAGATTATAATTTAAGAAATACTGACTTGGCAGTGGGATTTGGTGTAATTTTCATTTAAAATATTTATTCTGACCTATATTTTGGCTCATTTCTTTCTGAAATGACTACATATTACTTAGACAATTTTAACTATGTGCTAATTAAAATAAATGACCATAACTATGAAATTTATTTTTATTTTTTCCTTTATTTTTTCTAATTTGTAAAAACTTTATTTGTTAATATAAATCTATTTATTTTAATTGGAGGCTAATTACTTTACAATACTGTATTGGTTTTGCCATACATTGACATGAATCTGCCACAGGTGTACATGTGTTCACCATCCTGAACCCCCCTCCCACCTCCCTCCCCATACCAACCCTCTGGGTCATCCCAGTGCACCAGCACTGAGCACCCTGTATCATGCATCAAACCTGGACTGGCGATTTGTTTCACATATGATAATATACATGTTTCAATACCATTCTCCCAAATCATCCCACCCTCGCCCTTTCCCCCAGAGTCCAAAAGACTGTTCAATACATCTGTGTCTCTTTTGCTATCTCACATACAGGGTTAGCATTGCCATCTTTCTAAATTCCATATATTTGTGTTAGTATATTGTATTGCTGTTTTCCTTTCTGGCTTACTGCATTCTGTATAATAGGCTCCAGTTTCATCCACATCATTAGAACTGATTCAAATGTATTCTTTGTAATGGCTGAGTAATACTCAATTGTGTATATGAACCACAGCTTTCTTATCCATTCATCTGCTGATGGACATCTAGGTTGCTTCCATGTCCTGGCTATTATAAACAGTGCTGCAATGAACATTGGGGTACATGTGTCTCTTTCAATTCTGGTTTCCTTGGTGTGTATGCCCAGCAGTGGAATTGCTGGGTCATAAGGCAGTTCTATTTTCAGTTTTTTAAGGAATCTCCACACTGTTCTCCATAGTGGCTGTACTAGTTTGCATTCCTACCAACAGTGTAAGAGGGTTCCATTTTCTCCACACCCTCTCCAACATTTATTGCTTGTAGACTTTTGGATCGCAGCCATTCTGACTGGCATGAAATGGTATCACATTGTGATTTTGGTTTGCATTTCTCTGATAATAAGTGATGTTGAGCATCTTTTCATGTGTTTGTTCGCCATCTGTATGACTTCTTGGAGAAACGTCTATTTAGTTCTTTGGCCCATTTTTTGATTGGGTCGTTTATTTTTCTGGAATTGAGCTGCATGAATTGCTTGTATATTTTTGAGATTAATTCTTTGTCAGTTGCTTAATTTGCTATTATCTTCTCCCATTCTGAAGGCTGTCTTTTCACCTTGCTAGGAGTTTACTTTGTTGTGCAGAAGCTTTTAATTTTAATTAGGTCTCATTTGTTTATTTTTGCTTTTATTTCCAATATTCTGGGAGGTGGGTCATAGAGGATCCTGCTAAGATTTATGTCGGAGAATGTTTTGCCTATGTTCTCCTCTAGGAGTTTTATAGTTTCTGGTCTTACGTTTAGATCTTTTTTTTTTTTTTCTCTCTTCTTTTTTTATTTTATTTTTTAACTTTATAATATTGTATTGGTTTTGCCATATATCAACATGAATACACCACAGGTATACATGTGTTCCCCATCCTGAACCCTCCTCCCTCCTCCTTCCCCATACCATCCCTCTGGGTCGTCCCAGTGCACCAGCCCCAAGCATCCAGTATCATGTGCATCGAACCTGGACTGGCAACTCATTTCATATATGATATTTTACTTGTTTCAATGCCATTCCCCCAAATCATCTCACCCTCTCCCTCTCCCAAAGAGTTCAAAAGACTGTTCTATACATCAGTGTCTCTTTTGCTGTCTCGTATACAGGATTATTGTTACCATCTTTCTAAATTCCATATATATGCGTTAGTATATGGTATTGGTGTTTTTCTTTCTGGCTTACTTCACTCTGTATAATAGGCTCCAGTTTCATCCACCTCATTAGAACTGATTCAAATGTATTCTTTTTAATAGCTGAGTAATACTCCATTGTGTATATGTACCACAGCTTTCTTATCCATTCATCTGCTGATGGACATCTAGGTTGCTTCCATGTCCTGGCTATTATAAACAGTGCTGCGATGAATATTGGGGTACCTGTGTCTCTTTCAATTCTGGTTTCCTCAGTGTGTATGCCCAGCAGTGGGATTGCTGGATCATAAGGCAGCATCACTCATTATCAGAGAAATGCAAATCAAAACCACTATGAGGTATCATTTCACGCCAGTCAGAATGGCTGCGATCCAAAAGTCTACAAGCAATAAATGCTGGAGAGGGTGTGGAGAAAAGGGAACCCTCTTAAACTGTTGGTGGGAATGCAAACTAGTACAGCCGCTATGAAGAACAGTGTGGAGATTCCTTTAAAAATGTTTAGATTTAATCCATTTTGAGTTTATTTTTGTGTATGGTGTTAGAAAGTGTCTTAGTTTCATTCTTTTACAAGTGGTTGACCAGTTTTCCCAGTACCACTTGTTAAAGAGATTGTCTTTTCTCCATTGTATATTCTTGCCTCCTTTGTCAAAGATAAGGTGTCCATAGGTGCGTGGATTTATCTCTGGCCTTTCTATTTTGCTCCATTGATATATATTTCTGTCTTTGTGCCAGTACCATACTGTCTTGATGACTGTGGCTTTGTAGTAGAGCCTGAAGTCAGGCAGGTTGATTCCTCTAGTTCCATTCTTCTTTCTCAAGATTGCTTTGGCTATTCGAGGTTTTTGGTATTTCCATACAAATTGTGAAATTATTTGTTCTAGCTCTGTGAAAAATACCGTTGGTAGCTTGATAGGGATTGCATTGAATCTACAGATTGCTTTGGGCAGTATACTCATTTTCACTGTATTGATTCTTCTGATCCATGAACACAGTATGTTTCTCCATCTATTAGTGTCCTCTTTGATTTCTTTCATCAGTGTTTTATAGTTTTCTATATATAGGTCTTTTGTTTCTTTAGGTAGATATATTCCTAAGTATTTTATACTTTTCATTAGAAGGGTGAATGGAATTGTTTCCTTAATTTCTCTTTCTATTTTCTCGTTATTAGTGTATAGGAATGCAAGGGATTTCTGTGTGTTGATTTTATATCCTGCAACTTTACTATATTCATTGATTAGCTCTAGTAATTTTCTGGTGGAGTCTTTAGGGTTTTCTCTGTAGAAGATCATGTCATCTGCAAACAGTGAGAGTTTTACTTCTTCTTTTCCAATTTGGATTCCTTTTATTTCTTTTTCTGCTCTGATTGCTGTGGCCAAAACTTCCAAAACTATGTTGAATAGTAGTGGTGAGAGTGGGCACCCTTGTCTTGTTTCTGACTTTAGGGGAAATGCTTTCAATTTTTCACCACTGAGGATAATGTTTGCTGTGGATTTGTCATATATAGCTTTTATTATGTTAAGGTATGTCCCTTCTATTCCTGCTTTCTGGAGGGGTTTTTTTTTTTATCATAAATGGATGTTGAATTTTGTCAAAGGCTTTCTCTGCATCTATTGAGATAATCATATGGCTTTTATTTTTCAATTTATTAATGTGGTGTATTACGTTGATTGATTTGCGGATATTGAAGAATCCTTGCATCCCTGGGATAAAGCCCACTTGGTCATGATGTATGATCTTTTTAATGTGTTGTTGGACTCTGATTGTTAGAATTTTGTTAAGGATTTTGCATCTATGTTCATCGGTGATATTGGCCTGTAGTTTTCTTTTTTTGTGGCATCTTTGTCAGGTTTTGGTATTAGGGTAATGGTGGCCTCATAGAATGAATTTGGAAGTTTACCTTCCTCTGCAATTTTCTGGAAGAGTTTGAGCAGGATAGATGTTAGCTCTTCTCTAAATTTTTGGTAGAATTCAGCTGTGAAGCCATCTGGACCTGGGCTTTTGTTTGCTGGAAGATTTCTGATTAGAGTTTCAATTTCCATGCTTGTGAAGGGTCTGTTAAGATTTTCCATTTCTTCCTGGTTCAGTTTTGGAAAGTTATACTATTCTAAGAGTTTGTCCATTTCTTCCAAGTTGTCCATTTTATTGGCATATAGTTGCTGATAGTGGTCTCTTATGATCCTTTGTACTTCTGTGTTGTCTCTTGTGATTTCTCCATTTTCATTTCTAATTTTATTGATTTGATTTTTCTCCCTTTGTTTCTTGATGAGTCTGGCTAATGGTTTGTCAATTTTATTTATCCTCTCAAAGAACCAGCTTTTGGCTTTGTTGATTTTTGCTATGGTCTCTTTTGTTTCTTTTGCATTTATCTCTGCCCTAATTTTCAAGATTTCTTTCCTTCTCCTAACTCTGGGGTTCTTCATTTCTTACTTTTCTAGTTGCTTTAGGCATAGAGTTAAGTTGTTTATTTGACTTTTTTCTTGAGGTATGCCTGTATTGCTATGAACCTTCTCCTTAGCACTGCTTTTACAGTGTCCCATGGGTTTGGGGTTGTTGTGTTTTCATTTTCATTCATCTCTATGCATATTTTGATTTCTTCTGTGATTTGTTGGTTATTCAGCAGCGTGTTGTTCAGCCTCCATATGTTGGAATTTTTAATGGTTTTTCTCCTGTAATTGAGATCTAATCTTACTGCATTGTGGTCAGAAAAGATGCTTGGAATAATTTCATTTTTTTTTTTTTTTTTTAATTTACCAAGGCTAGATTTATGGCCCAGGATGTGATCTATCCTGGAGAAGGTTCTGTGTGCACTTGAGAAAAAGGTGAAATTCATTGTTTTGAGGTGAAATGTCCTATATATATCAAATACGTCTAAGTGGTCTTTTGTATTATTTAAAGTTTGTGTTTCCTTGTTCATTTTCTGTTTCGTTGATCTACCCACAGGTGTGAGTGAAGTATTAAAGTCTCCCACTATTACTGTGTTATTGTTAATTTCCCCTTTCATACTTGTTAGCATTTGTCTTACATACTGAGGTGCTCCTATGTTGGGTGCATATATATTTATAATTGTTATATCTTCTTCTTGGATTGTACCGTTGATCATTATGTAGTGCCCTTCTTTATCTCTTTTCACTGCCTTTTGTTTTTAAGTCTATTTTATCTTAGATGAGGATTGCTACTCCTGCTTTCTTTTGGTCTCTATTTGCTCAGAATATCTTTTTCCAGCACTTCACTTTCAGTTTGTATGTGTCCCTTGTTTTGATGTGGGTCTCTTGTATTTTTAAAATTAATTCAAATTTGTCACAATTAAGTTTGTAATAGAACTGTAAACCTCTTCCTAGTAATTTTGTGTAGTAAGACTGAACAAATGTCCTGAGTTCCAGATTACTGCATACCAAGAAACTAGAGAAAAACCTTCTTCCCATCAAAAGGCATATCATATAAAATAAAATGTAATTAATAAACTATGCAGATATCCATAGATAATGTTTCCTTTTTTTATTTTTAAATTTAAATTTATTTATTTTAATTGGAGGCTAATCACTTTACAATATTGTATTGGTTCTGCCACACATCAACATGCATCTGCCATGGATGTACACGTGTTCCCCATCCTGAACCCTCCTCCCACCTTCCTCCCCGTATCATCCCTCCGGGTTATCCCAGTGCACCAGCCCCAAGGATCCTGTATCAAACTGGGACTGGCGATTCATTTCATATATGATATTATACATGTTTCAATGCCATTCTTCCAAATCTTCCCACCCTCTCCCTCTCCCACAGAGTCCAAAAGACTGTTCTATACATCTGTGTCTCTTCTGCTGTCTCTCATACAGGATTATTGTTACCATCTTTCTAAGTTCCATATATATGTGTTAGTATACTATATTGGTGTTTTTCCTTCTGGCTTACTTCACTCTGTATAATAGGCTCCAGTTTCATCCACCTCATTAGAACTGATTCAAATGTATTCTTTTTAATGGCTGAGTAATACTCCATCGTGTATATGTACCACAGCTTTCTTATCCATTCATCTGCTGATGGACATCTAGGTTGCTTCCATGTCCTGGCTATTATAAACAGTGCTGCGATGAACATTGGGGTACACGTGTCTCTTTCAATTCTGGTTTCCTCGGTGTTTATGCCCAGCAGTGGGATTGCTGGGTCATATGGCAGGTCTATTTCCAGTTTTTTAAGGAATCTCCATAGATAAAATGTAGACTCTATATTTTGTTACTTGCCCACTACTCTTTTATCATAATCTAATGGTAATGAAGTGGTTGTTTTTGGTATCTCATGAACCTAAGGAGATAGCATATCTCCAGAGGGCAGTAGTGCTACTTATCACAAAACACAGGGCACACTTTGCTGCTGCCTTTTTGGTATTCAGTCAGGTAGGCATTAAGGTAATAGATGGAACAGGGCACATGTAAACTCAAAACAGAAAGTGCATCTAGTGTTTGAAGGCATGCATTAAGTAAATATCAAAATTAGTTGAAGTACTTCAGTATTCACATAAACAGGGTGAAAGCTGGGGGTAATAATCAAAGGCAGTCTTGACAAAACTTTTTAAAATTTAATAGAGGTGCCAAAATTTGAAGGTCACATGTTAGTACACCTCCTAGTATGTGAGTAGAAGGCCAATCCCTAAGTGAACCTGAGTATTATATGCCAAACATCCTAACTATAATAGATCAAAATTCCCTTAAAGCATTTGTTTCTCTGTTCTCTACAGAAGAAGTAATCAATAAGAAGTAGCTTTCCTTGATGGTGATGACAATGATTGTGAGAGTGTTAAAAGATAAGATGCCACTGTACCTTTCTCACACTGTGGTCCTTGCTAGTGAGAAATAGATAGCATGAGTGGAAAAAAGATGGGAATGACCTTGTAGCAGACCTACAAGTAACCTTAAAGATCTGTAAAGCAGCATTTTTATAAATTCAGTGGGTAGAATAATAATGCTGTATTTCCAAACACACTTAGGAGTCAAAATGAATAGATTGAAAGGCAGAGATTCTCCCCCCAGCTGTGCAGGGATCATCAGACCATTATTTGAAATGCTTATCCTCTGCAAAATGGTTTGTGTTGAAATTATTTTTTTAAGGGCATCATTTCTTTTAGAAAAAACTTCGTTACTAATTTGCCATTTGAATATCCCATAAGATATTGAAAGGCGTTAGTGAATATAGAGTGAGTATTTTGATTTTAAAAACATGTGCATCTCCCGTTGTTCAATAATAATAAGGATGAATAAAATCTGCTTTAGGTTTTCAAATGTAATTTATGGTGATAAGACTTTTAGACAGGGGATGGATGAGCTGATGGATGATATACATATAGTTGAAACTCAGGTAATGGTTGTGACATGTTTTGCATTAGGTTATGACAATCTGAAAACAATCAAAGTATTAAAAAATAAAACTGCTGTGAAGAGAGTGAATTAATAAACTGTTTAAACAAGCACCTGAATTCCTATATTGTACATCTTCAGTTCTGATTTGGGAGGTTCCTTGCCAGACAAAACATGATCAGTCAAATCTTCAGTGGGGAAGGGGTGGCTTTTGGAAAATTTTAAGATTTGACATTGAATATCCCATATATTATCTCTATAAAGAGCAAAGATGACCAAAAAAAGAAAAAAAGAGGCAAAGGATTTAACTACTGGTTTATCCACTGATGTATTTCTACTATTCATCCAACTGAAACAATATTTCAGCACAGTTCTTCAGTGATATACTGTTCTAATACCCTTACTTTATTCCTCTTAGATTTTCTTTACCAAAGATGAAAGTCGCTCAGTCATGTCCGACTCTTTGAAACCCCATGGACTATACAGTTCATGAAATTCTCTAGGCCAGAATACTGGAGTGGGTAGCCTTTCCCTTCTCCAGGGGATCTTCCCAACCCAGGGATCGAACCCAGCTCTCCCACATAGCAAGCAGATTCTTTACCACCTGAGACACAAGGGAAGCCCAAGAATACTGGAGTGGATGTCCTATCTCTTCTCCAGCAAATCTTCCCGACCCAGGAATTGAACCAGGGTCTCCTGCATTCCATGCAGATTCTTTACCAAAACCATCATTAATCGTTACATACGATAATGCATATTTTTTTGTCTACTTCCCCTACACATCTGGGGAAATACTTGTGATGGCTGTCCCACCCCTCTCACCTTGGTAAGAAGACATAGACTAACCCCAAGAAAGACTATATAACTCCTTGCAGAGAGCAAATATCATAGATATGTCATGAATAGTACCTGAGGAGCTCAGAACATGGTATGGTGTTTCCATCATCATGTGTTAGGGAAAAGGATTTTATCACTATCCAAGAAGTCCTGCTTCCTGGAATGAGGCCAAAGTGAGAAGAAACTGACCCAGCTATGTGTTGTTCTAGATAGCAATGAGGCATTCCAGGTCTCAGTGTTCAAAAGGTATATTTACCTAAGATATGGGCTTCCCCTGTGGTTCAGGTGGTAAAGGATTCGTCAGCAATGCAGGAGACCTGGGTCTGATCCCTGGGTTGGGAAGATCCCCTGGAGAAGGGAAAGGCTACCCACTCCAGTATTCTGACCTGGAGAATTCCATGGACTGTAGCCCAGGGGGTTGCAAAGAGTCGAACATGTCTGAGTGACTTTCATTTTCACCTAAGATATATTGCTGGCTGTGTTTATTGCAGATGACTCTATTTGGTGGAGAATACATAGGAGCTGAAATGGATAATTCAGTCAGAGGAAGAATGCCTGAGGAGGCTTAGCTGGTAAGAATCCCCGGGTTCCAGGTAGAGATCAGGATCTGGCTTTGACAAGGTTTAGACAAGGAATTAGTGAAATGTAAAAATGGGAATCCTTGGGGGATGTTGAGTGCTGCACATTGGAAAAGCAGTGTGTAGATAAACATACATCGAAGAGAAACTTTCATTTACTAAAACTCCTCTCTGTGTTTTCATATGAGAATATAGGGGTCTATTGTATCACTGAACTCCCTCCTGTCTTTATGAAGCCTGGAGTCTAGGTAGCAACTTTGTCTCTAATATGGGAAGAATTGTCCCACACCATGATTTTCCAAGTTCTAAACAACATTCTCTTCTCACATGAACATTGTTAGAGCTGCCTAAGAAAATTCTCCATAGAGCTTTACAGTCCTCCAACAATGCTGGAATCACTGGCTCACAATTGGGCATAGTCATTGACCTTCCCCTGCAAACAGCATCTTTGGATTGTAGATAGGAAAGATTGTTTATTAACATTCTTTGCTGCAGTCACCTTGACCATGGGTCTTTAGTAAAGGATAATGTTTTGGAAAAGTTAGACATCAAAATATTCTTTTCCATGAAACAATCACCACTATATGCTGTGTTTAGTCGCTCAGTCATGTCTGACTCTTTGTGATCTCATGGACTGCAGCCCACCAGGCTCTTCTGTCCACGGGGATTCTCCAGGCAAGAATACTGCAGTGGGTAGCCATGCCCTCCTCCTGGGGATCTTCCCAACCCAGGGATCAAATCCAGGTATCTCACATTGCAAACAGATTCTTTACCATGTGAGCCACCAGGGAAGTCCTTACAAATGTTCATCAGTAATGAGTTGGATAGGAGTTCAACGTCATGATTGATATAGTAAATTCACTAGGTTGGTCTGGAAATCTCATCTCCTTTCTACACAGTTTCAGTGGAAACATGAGTTCTGAGTTCCAAACATATGAATTCAAAGGAGTCTTGCAGAATTATCTGTGTTTATGTCAGTGTTACTTTGAAAAGTTTCTGGTTTTTTTTAGGCTTAATATGATAGTCCTCACAATACTTCACTAAACAACTAAAGCAAACAAACAAGCAAAAACTCTTCTATATCACTCTTATTTTTCCGAGGACCTCCATAAGATCTGTTAGTCCACTAGAAAAAAAAGAAAAAAAAGTTCAAGGACACATGCTGTCAACCACTATCATTTCCACAGACTTGTACCTTAGAGACAGCTAAAGCCGTCTCGCCTTTCTCACTAAACTCATGAGACTAAAGGCAAAGCAAAGCATCAAGCCTGAGGTCTTTTATTCAACCCTATGACCTATGATAACATAAAGAAATTTATTTTCTGTTCAGTGAGATCTCATTTCCTAAAAGATAAGCTTCCTCTATATTGAAATGTCCTCTATGCCCCCAGGGTAAAGGAACCCCAAACTTGAGAGTGTTATTGCTGTCTTTCCTTAGTGTATGCTCTTCAGAAAGTCTCTTAACATTTCTACGCCTGCATTTGCCCTTCTGCAAATTAATCTTGTAATACCCATTTCAAAAGAGTGATAGGGAGCTTTTGACATGTGTAGCAAGGACTTTGAGATCCTCAGATGAAAGAAGTCTCGGATGTACAAAAGCATTATCCTTGTTGGATGTGTATTTCCGGCTATGGTCTAACTGAGGGGAGGGATTAGGGAAGATTAATTGTGCATATGATCTGTCTAATCGGTTAAGGAGAGCGCAGAATGCTCATGACCTTCAAGAACACCAAATAAAATGCCAAGGCAGTTTCCTGAGTTTAGTTCATTGTTTCATCAGAGGTTGAGCTAGGAGAGAAATGAAAGTGCTTGGGCTTTGAGACAATACATCTGAGGAGTATAAATGCAGAAATGAATTCATATAATGTGAGTGAATACGGTGAGCAAAAAATGTTGGGCCTTAAAACAAAGATTTTTAAATCCCATTTTTTTCTCTTTATATTACTGTGCTTTATGATCTAAAGAAATGTAATAGTTCTGACTTTACTGCACAAAAAATGGGTTAAGGAGAGAAACCACATTCCTTAATCTCCTCAATCCCTTGTATTTCTCAGTTATACATAAGATTGATAATAGGGGCTCAGTTTCTCTAGTCTATTGAGAGGGAAGTATTACCCAAATAGAAAGAACGTCCCTTGGAGAGAAAGCCATGACTATTGTTAGAAAGGTCGATAAAGTTAGAAATTGCTAATCACAAAGGCTCTGAATTGCATTGTGAGTCCTGCCCTTCAGCTTTACAAGTCCTTTTAAGTCCATCAACCAGTCCTAAGGTAGGGAGTCCTATACTTTCTTTGGCTTGGTGAATATTGTAAATGTAATTGCTTTCCTCTATCATCTAATATAACCTCATTATTCTTTTAACTTTTTTTTCCTTTCAAAGAATTTTTAAAGGTCTTATTTATTTATTTATTTTTAAATTTTCAATTAATCATGGATTCACAGGAAGTTGCAAAGATATAGCATTATGGAGCACTTCCCTGTACCCTTCATCCAGCTGCCCCAGTGGGTACATCTTACATGACTGCAATATAATACCAGAACCAAGAATTATATTGGCACTATGCGTGTCTAGAGTTCTCTTCCCACTTACCCCATGGTTGTTTAAACACCACTATAATTAGGATACATTAATAGAACTATCCTGTCACCACAAAGATCTCCCTGGTACTGTTTTTACCTTACAACTTATGCATAAACCTTATCCTTTAACTTTATGTTAGGTTAAAATTAAACCATTTCCATGTCATATATTCTACATAACATATAAAATTGTACATACAGCTTTAGAGTTACAAAATGCTTTTACATTTTGTATATAATATTTCCAAGATGTGGAAAAGCAAAATGCCTTAGTTCCCAGATAAGTTTTGAGCAATTACAAAACTACTAAGATACAGAAGCTGAACTTACAACCTCATGCTGTTTCTTAATTATGGGGTTAACAATGCAATAGAATTTTCTAGAAAAATGGATATCAAATAGAGACAATCACCTAGGGCTTTTTAGTCCCCAAAATTGTTCTTGTGTAATGGAGTTAGGGACTGCCACTGTTCCTGAAATTAAGGGAAGCCAAGAGCAAATTCTTCTCCTTCCCCTAAATTGCCAGATTTATTGAGACCTAGACATGTGGGGCAGATCTAATAAGATAATGACAATAGAAGCATATTCATAAACTTTCACCTATAAATAAAAATGTGGTCATTATCATAATTATGATATTAACTAGATTATAAAATTGATATAACCATGTTATTGACTCTATAGAAATGTTGTGAAGATTAACACAGATAAGACACATCAAATTCTCATCACACTCCCTGACTCATTATAAACTCAGAATACATGTTCTATCCAGCAGCATCACCAGCTTCATCATTGTTTTCCTTAGGATTTCTAAAATTTGTAGTATAAGGACATAGATATTAAACATTTTTAAGTCTTATTCTAGATCAGAGGTGCTCATTTAGAAATAAGAGAAATAGTGATGCCATATTATTGAGCAAATGCAGAAAACCAGGACTCTGGAGAACAAAAACTTTAACACTGAGACTGAGGTAATAAGGCACAGAAAGTCCATAGGATATTACTTGATCTGATTTATAGATTAATTACAGCTTGCCCAACTAACAAATACCCTCATTGAGTGTTACTGTACTTATTTGCATAAAGTCACAATGATGGTTTTAGGGAAGAGGAATTTCAACTGTGGTTTCATCAGATTGGACATTTTGATAGCGCTCATCTAGCTCCATCTCTATGTCTAGGAGACTTCTAGTACAGCTGTCTACTATGTCATCTCCCTCACTACTCATACACACCAGGAGAAGAGTGGAGAGGAGATTGCCCCTCCTCCAGGTGGCCAATGGCTAGGCACTGCAGTGGTTTTCTTCTCAGTTTGAGCTGATTATTACTGTTATGGCGGCCTTCCAGTCAGAAAACGTCTCTATGCTATGCCTGCCTGCAGTCCCACTGTTAATGTTTTATTTATCTGTGTTAAGTGTTTCCCTCTCCCCACTGTCTTCATTAGAATGCAAATTATGCTGAAACAAATATTACATTAAATAAGTGTGAATACATTTATCAGATCAATTTTCTTTTACAAGAGAAAACAGGCAAAAGAGAGTGTTAGTGCCTAGGATAGGAGAAAGACATTGAATTGGGGTCAAGGGCTTAAAAGAAGGGTTTACTGTGAGACTTGATGCCAGAGTAAAGGTGATTTTAAAAGGTTGGCATTGTCAGCTTAAGCCATTGTGTCTTCTACTTAGATTTTGTTTTTTATACCTTTGGGCTCCATGGTCTTATTTCATTCCTTAATGTTACAGATGCATTTCAGAGTCCAGTGAATAAATGTCACACTCTTTGCTTTCTGGTTATGGAACTGACTCGAGTGCCCTCTGAAGATACAACAATCAGTTAGCTCCCAGCATTTATAGGAATGAACTATGTATTAATGAATATTAAATAATAAGATAAATTGGCAAGTACTAACTTGTTTTGATTCATGAAAGCTATGTTTTATATATACATGTTTATATGTTTATATTGAATCAGAATGCATAACAATGCTTGCAGTTTATCTTGATTCCCAATATTTATTAATGTATAATACTAATAAATTTTAGTGCATACACTTGTACATTTTTAATATATATATGTTCTGAAGGTGAGTAAAATGAGTAAATATTAGAAATAAAAAGAGCAAAATGATAAAAGCAACTTCTACACACTAGCTAAAGTTTGCATTCTGAATATAACAACCTTGCTGTGTCAAAGTAGTTTTTAAACTCTCTTATCTTTTCATTCCCATTTTGTTTTTCTGTTGAAGTCATGGAAATCACCATTTTTCCAACAGAGTGGTAGAGCCTGAGGGGTTAACTAATCCAGACTTTGACATTTTAGAAGCAGCTCTCAAGGCAAATCATGTGGCGATCATAGACCTGGGTGTCCAACTTCTGCATTTTGTCTACCCTCTCTTATTCTTCCAATGGTCCTCCTACTGGACTCAAGTCTTACAAAGAGTCTGAAGAAGTTATTGCCACTGTGGGACAGACAAAAGAGAGAAGGAACAAGGATATTTATGCTTTATTCATGAACAAAGAGATAAGAGGATACTGGGTAGAGTTTTATCCCAACTGGGTTGTGAGTTTGTGTTTGGAGAAGTAGGTGTCTCTGAAACAGGAAAGGAAGTGACTGGCTCAGGGCCAGAGATGCTACACTGAGGCACCAATGTGACACATAAATGATGTTATCCACTCCACATTGTAAACAGAATTTGGCAAAGTCAGTTCCTATAGCTAAACTTACTGTACATCTGTACATTAAAAAAAAAAAAGATTAATTTTAAAATGCAGGTTTAGACCTCACTTCTAGAAATTAGCTATGTTTGTTACCTTGGGTGAAGTCCAGAATACTGCATTCTTCTAATTGTTATGTAGTGATCCACCAGAGGCTCTGAGGTGAGACTTTTATCTGTTCACCTACATATCTCTAGTCAATAGTAGAGAAGCCAACACACATTGGTGCTGAATAAAGGATGTGTTGAAAGACTACTAATGGATAACTTTTTGATTGTCCATTATGAGTCAGGTTCTTCACAAAGACCTTTTATATACATGATATCATTTCATCCTCCCAGCACTAATGTCACCTGTTAGAGATGAGAAAACACTTTTAAAGAGGCTAAATAATTGAGTAAATACATGAGCTGAGGTACATTAATTCTCAGATCTGCTTTTAGATTTGTTAGGGAAGTGGACAGATAGATGAAAGGATGTCAGAGTTGAAATAAAAATGAGAACTATAAAATAAATAGTAAGAGGATTAAACTACTTGGGATCAAATTTGAAAATTGCATATGTGTATGGAACATATTTATTCCTATATATTTATGATTTTTTGCTATATTTATGATTCAACATTATATTGAGAGTTTGTGCTATATATAGGGCTTCCCTGATAGCTCAGTTGGTAAAGAATCCACTTGCAATGCAGGAGACTCCAGTTAAATTCCTGGGTTGGGAAGATCCACTGTAGAAGGGATAGGTTACCCACTCCAGTATTCTTGGGCTTTCCTTGTGACTCAGCTGGTAAAGAATCCACCTCCAATGTAGAAGACCTGGGTGTGATCCCTGGATTGGGGAGATCCCCTGGAGAAAGGAAAAGCTACCCACTCCAGTATTCTGGCCTGGAGAATTCCATGGACTGTATAGTCCATGGGGTCACAGAGAGTCAGACATGACTGACATATCATACTCAAATATATCAACACATACTGACTCACTAAACAGCTCAGCATTCATTATGTATTGACCTTGGGCCAAGCTTCTACTAGATGGGGAACATAGAGAAGTTCACATCCAAACATTGTGCCTACCCTCAAGTTAGCAACAATAATAATAACAGACACAACAACATCAATGGTAACATACTCATATCATTCTAGATTCCAAAGCACTTTCACATAACTTGCCACTTTTGATACTCACGGCAGCTAAATAGAGAGCAAGTTGTTATCATCCCTGTTTTACACATTTTATAAATAGTTTTAGCATTCTATATTGATCAAGAGGGAAAAATGAAAGGAAAAGTAAACCACATTTAACTGATTCATTGACCTGTCTAAACTAATCCCCTAAACTCTTTTTTCTAGTTTTGCTTTGAATGATTAATTGATATTGAATTCTTTACCTCTAAAATAAGAAATTATTCGGTAAGACTGATGGAGGATGACAAGGCTTTGATGGATATCTAAGATGCCCAAACCATGCACACATATGTAAATTTTAGCTCTGATCTCTTTGTATAGGAGGGACTTCCCTGGTGACTCAGACGGTAAAGCATCTGCCTACAATGTGGGAGACCTGGGTTCGATCCCTGGGTTGGGAAGATCCCCTGGAGAAGGAAAAGGCAACCCATTCCAGTACTGTTGCCTGGAAAATCCCATGGACTGAGGATCCTGGTAGGCTACAGCTCATGGGGTTGCAAAGAGTCGGACATGACTGAGTGACTTCTGTTTCACTTTCACTTTCTTTGTATAGGAAGAAACATAATTTGAGAAGAGTCATATTTTTTGCAAACAAAAGTATGATTTCCTCTGCTAATGTATTTTTAAAAGTCAAGTGTCATTTTTGTTTTTATAGATATTGGCTACATACCTATGCAGACAAAATGTATTATGTATGTGTTATGTATATATACAATGTATATATATGTGTGTTATGTATATATACAATCTTAAAATGCACAGAGGAGTCTATAGCTTTCATATAACTCTCATAGAGCTACCTTCTTATTGGTTAGCAGATTGGAATTCCCTAGAAGATGACAAAAGTGTTGCTATATAGTTATTCTCAGTATGAACATATGACTTGGCATTGTTTAGAGTGACCTTGTGTTAGCTCTTAACTAGCTTTTTCTGGCCAGCTTGCCAGCCATTCTAGATTTCACTATAGTCAGAAGGGTCTAATTCTTCCTTAATGATAACCTTCTCTCATTCCTGGCAAGTTAATGACCTCACCTCAGGATTCTGCTTCACATCTTGCCTGAAACACAAGCTCCCTTTAGCTTAAACGATTAATCAGAAGCCTGTGGCTAATAATAGACTGTCCATCCCACTGCCGTTTTAGTGCCTGGCAATTAGAACAGGTTGATAAGTGTTATTTTTGGGTCATAGACTTGGCATCATTCTCAAATTCATTTACCACCTCCCATCCTCCAAGTATGGCTTCAGATAAGCCTCCCCTATAGCTCACCATTTATTCACAGTTGATTTTTAAACGTCTGTATCCTAGCTAGTCATCCTTGCTTTCTTTTTGCCACAAACAAAAGGAGAAGGAAGAAAAAAGGTTATAGGAGTTATGAATAGTAGTGATACCTAGGTGTTTCCTTTCTTCTTTCCAGGCATTGTAATGACAAAAGGGCACCTGTAGGTCTTGACTGCAGAAGGTTTATGGGTAAATGCTGATTCTCTCATAATAGAATTATGAGTTTTGAGAGCTACAAGTAGAATATTACCAAATATCTTCCCCTCAACGTATACATGAGCAAAGAAAAGCAAAAAGACAGCCAGTCTCACAGACAATGAATTTTAACCTATAATTCTGAAGTTTCACAGGAAAGAATCTACAAGTAAGAATAAATATGTACTAAAAAGTTAAAGCTTCTTGATTTTCAACAAAAACAGAAGCGGGCAACAACATATGTTGAGATAGTATTTTGTTATAAGGGTAATAATATTACAATAGACTTAGCTTGAGTTGATGCCAACTTCTCTAATTTCTCATATACCTCCCTAGACATAATGGTAGACAATGAATCAGTCACACATATATAATAAAATGTTAACCTTTCATTATTTATGGCTATTAATGTAGGTGTATTGCATCCTTATATTGTGGTAGTAGAAGTTTGGTGGTGGGCAATTCCTTCTGTTCTCTTTAGTATAAAGGCAGAAAGACAACAAGGAAGTGTTAACAGGTCATGATTATAAATAAAAAATAGTTTCTAGTTCAAAATATTCATTTTCTTTCTCAAAGATTTCCACTGCAGTCAGAGTAAATTGTCCCAAGACAGAAATTCTTAGATTCATTAAACATATGTAAACATCTGCTCTTGTGTGACAATAAAGATTTCTAATCTTTGTCTCAGCAAAGGTCAGAGTTAACTCCCATAACACTCTTTATCTTTGGGAGGTAGAATGTGCCACTAATCCCACCCGATCTCAATTCTATAATGGAATGAAATTAACAATATAGTAAATGAAACACCTCAGAGCCCTTCTTTAACTCTAAAGTATTACAGTGTTTTTAATTAAGAATATTTTTCATTATGAGTTAAAGTATCTCCTCAAAATTTTACCTTATTTGGAACAGGGTTTTTACACCTGTTTACACTTGATTTTTTACAGAGAAAATCAAATTACAATGAGGTTATTATGGTGGGTCTGAGCCCAGTATGATTGGTGTTGTCCTTATGAAAAGGAGGAATGTAGGTACAGGGACATACACGGTGGGAAAACCTTGCGAAGAGACATAGAGAGAAGAGGTCTACATATAAACCAAGTAGAAAGGCCTGGAAACACAGCCTTTCCTCACAGCCCTCAGACAGAACCAGCCTTACTGGTGTCTTGATTTTGGATTTCTAGGGAGACAATAAATATATATATATTTTTTAAGCCATTCAGTCTGTGGTGCTTTGCTAGGGCAGAACTAGCAAGCTAATATAATATGCCTGTCAGTTTTGAAAACCGTCCCAGACTGAATAAATATCAGTGTCGATCCAAACCCAGGAATATTTTCCCTTTTTCATTTTCAGTAATGTCAGTAGGTCTTACATCTGTCTAATAGGAATTTGGAGTGAGAAGTTCTAAAGGCCTTTTTCATGCATCGAGTTATATGTCCCACATTATCCATCCCAGAACCGTGATTAGATATCAAACCATAGATCCATGTTTCTTTTCATATGGCAAAGTTAAAGCACCACTCACTCTTTTATTCCACACACACTTAGAAGCATCCCCAAGAAAGGAATAAAGAGTCCACAAAAAGCGGTTAGAATGCACATTATGCCTTGAATAGTGGAGGTAACAGGAACACAGACAATCTTTTCTTTAGTAGGACTGTCTGACTCTTCTCTGTGTATATCATATGAAACTTTAAAATGTTACTATGGTGTTTTTATTTAAAATATTTTCATCTAAAATTATATTGAATCCTTATAAACCATCATTCACAGAGTAGGAGCTAACAGTTGTCATTGTTCTAGCCTTATCTCAGAAAGTGTTGCTGGTTAAGCGCAAAACCAAACTTTTCAACTAAATCCAAGTAATAGTCTTATGTAAAAAAAAAAAAGAGAGAAGAATATTGAACTCAGGCATACCAGTAATATCATGAGTGTGTGAGTTTGAGTGTACTCTAAGAAGAGGACTAGAGTTCAAGGGATTTCTGAAGAGAATAGAAGAATGAGATTAGGGGATGAGAAGAAGCCCTGTAGAGGTAAAACCATGTCCTTAGCATCTGATAGCTCCAGAGTTTAAATTTTGACCACGTGGAATATATCCTGAGTGAAGGAGGGGTGCTGAGCTCTTATAGCCCAGCACTGGCCAGAATTACCCTTAAGGGTCATGCGATAAAGGAACTTTCTGTTTGTATGCAAAGTGGCTTTTTCACAACTCATTGTGAAATACCCTCACATCCTTGAAAATACCCTCACAGGTGGGGGCCATTAGAAACTGAACTGGGATGGAACTGAGGAGAAGCAAGAGACTCCCAGCAATGGAACAACAACAACAACAAAATAAAGTGATTTGAGGGGATCTGGGTGTAATGACAGCTATAGTGACTACACTGTCCTGACCACTACAGTGGGTTATATTTTTGTGAATGTCTATTTCCTGTTGAGATAAATAGTGACTATTAGGGGCCTATTCGGGCTTCCCAGTTAGCACTAGTGGTAAAAACTCTCCTGTCAATGCAGGAGGTGTAAGAGATGTAGGTTTGATCCCTGGGTGGGGAAGATCCCCTGGAGGAGGCCATGGCAAAGGACTCCATTATTCTTGCAGGGACAATCCCATGGACAGAGAAGCCTGGAATACATGTATTCCCCCTTTTTCAGTGATTTCACTTTGCCTGGTTAAGGTAATATCAGTCAGAGAATTTTAACCATCAGTCAGAGAATAGTAATCACTTTAAGGTTAATATTTTCCTCTTGGTAATTGGTGAGGATTAAGTCAATTCAGTTCAGTTCAGTCGCTCAGTTGTGTCTGACTCTTTGCAACCCCATGAATTGCAGCACGCCAGGCCACCCTGTCCATCGCCAACTCCCAGAGTTCACTCAAACTCATGTCCATCGAGTCAGTGATGCCATCCAGACATCTCATCCTCTGTCGTCCCCTTCTCCTCCTGCCCCCAATCCCTCCCAGCATCAGTGTCTTTTCCAATAAGTCAACTCTTTGCATGAATTGTCCAAAGTATTGGACTTTCAGCTTTAGCATCATTCCTTCCAAAGAAATCCCAGGGCTGATCTCCTTCAGAATGGAATGGAAAGGTTGGATCTCCTTGCAGTCCAAGGGACTCTCATGAGTCTTCTTCAACACCACAGTTCAAAAGCATCAATACTTCAGTGCTCAGCTTTCTTCACAGTCCAACTCTCTGATCCATAATGACCACTGGAAAAACCATAGCCTTGACTAGACGGACCTTTGTTGGCAAAGTAATGTCTCTGCTTTTGAATATGCTATCTAGGTTGGTCATAACTTTCCTTCCAAGTAGTAAGTGGCTTTTAATTTCATGGCTGCAGTCACCATCTGCAATGGTTTTGGAGCTCCCCAAAAATAAAGTCTGACACTGTTTCCACTGTTTCTCCATCTATTTCCCATGAAGTGATGGGACCAGATGCCATGATCTTCGTTTTCTGAATGTTGAGCTTTAAGCCAACTTTTTCACTCTCCACTTTCACTCTCATCAAGAGGCTTTTGAGTTCCTCTTCACTTTCTGCCATAAGAGTGGTGTCATCTACATATCTGAGGTTATTGATATTTCTCCCGGCAATCTTGATCCCAGCTTTTCCTTCTTCCAGCCCAGTGTTTCTCATGATTTACTCTGCATATAAGTTAAATAAGCAGGGTGACAATATACAGCCTTGACGTACTCCTCTTCCCATTTGGAACCAGTCTGTCGTTCCATGTCCAGTTCTAACTGTTGTTTCCTGACCTGTGTATAGGTTTCTCAAGAGGCAGGTCAGGTGGTCTGGTATTCCCATCTCTTTCAGAATTTTCCACAGTTTATTGTGATCCACACAATCAAAGGCTTGGCATAGTCAATAAAGTAGAAATAGATGTTTTTCTGGAACTCTCTTGCTTTTTCCATGATCCAGCAGATGTTGGCAATTTGATCCCTGGTTCCTCTGCCTTTTCTAAAACCAGCTTGAACATCAGGAAGTTCACAGTTCACATATTGCTGAAGCCTGGCTTGGAGAATTTTGAGCATTACTTTACTAGCATGTGAGATGGGTGCAATTGTGTGGTAGTTTGAACATTCTTTGGCATTGTCTGTCTTTGGGATTGGAATGAAAACCGACTTTTCCAGTCCTGTGGCCACTGCTGAGTTTTCCAAATTTGCTGGCATATTGAGTGCAGCACTTTCACGGCATCATCTTTCAGGATTTGAAATAGCTCAACTGGAATTCCATCACTTCAGCAGGCTTTGTTCGTAGTGATGCTTAATTATAAGTAATTTGTGGGGGGTTACTTGGAAACTATGTAAATATCATGTATCTCATCCATATAGTAGGGGTGTATGTGCCATAACTTTTTTTGGCCTCAAGTTTTAAAAATTTTTTTATTGAGGTATAATTGACATTCAACAACCCCTTTCTTAAATTATCATTTTTAATTATACACTGTGATTTTCCCAATACTTGCTTCTTTGTCCAGCATTATGTTTTGTAGATCCATTTGTGTTGACAGCTGCTAATTTATTTGATTCTATGGTTGATGTGTACGTGGGTTATTTCTGCCTTTTGCCATTACTAAAAGTATCCCTGTTCTGAATATCCTTGTGCCCTTCTTTAGGAACACCCGTGCAAAATATTGTCTAGGAAATGTGTAGACATCCATGATGGATTCATCAATTCACATAGCTGCAAATACGTTACACAGCCAGACTTAGTTCTATCAGCCATTCTGTTGGATTTAAGTCTACATTTTCCTGATAATAATTAGGTGGAGCATATATTTTTATGTTCATTGGCCCTTTAGATTTCTACTTCCTTGCAAGGCCTGTTCCAGAATTGTTGACAATTTCTTTTAGGGTTTTTTCTAGGAGTTTTTCATATATTTACACATGGTCAGTTTTATATGCTGCAAAGATATTCTCCCAATTGTAAACTTGTTTGTTTAACCTCTTTATGGCATATTTTTTTTTGTTCTTACTTTAAATTGAAAATTCTTTTCTAGTAATGTAACTGGCTTTATCTTTTCTTCAACGATTCCTTTTTGGGTAATTCTAGAAAACCATTTTTTTCCCCTGAGCTCATAAAAGTAGTCTGTATATCATTTTTAAAGGATATTATGGTGGTGTTTTTCACATTTGAATCTTCAGTTGACCTATAAATACTTTTTTAAATGATTCCTTATTTCTTTAAATAGTTTAAGAAAAACTGATGGTTTGCAAACTTAAACTATATAATATACCAAGATCTCAATTACAGTAAATCTCACAAAATGGAGCTATATTTAAAATACTATATCCTTCCAAAACGGATAGCTCTGTTATCTCTACTGCAATCCAGTTTCTCTATTTACCCTAAAATAACAGAAAATGCCAATACTTGCCTTACTTTGTATATCTAGTAAGTTAAGCAGTTAGCTAATTATACTCTCCTCTCTATCCAGAGAGCACTTATGGAGACTTTTCTCTAGTTGCATTTTAACCAAAAGAGCAAGTTGAGGTTCCTATAAAGTGAAGGAGACTTAGAAGTGAGGAAAGTTATTAAGGGAAATGCATAATCTAATATATTTTCATAGAAATGAATGACTTTCAGAAACCATTTTGACTTTTCTTTCATAAACATGCACACACACACACACATAATCAAAACACAGGATAGTTCATTTTATGTTTTATAAGTTTCCAAAAATCCAATGAATATGGGTAAAGTAATGAGAAGGAATCATCTTTCCTCTATTCTGAACTTCTTTAACAATTGATATCATACACATTGACAGACTGCACTACTGTTTACCTTTTAGGAAATGGGAAGAACTGATATAATAAGTAGTTTCTACGAGATATTAGTGGATCCCAAACTATTAATCAGTAACGTAAATGAGAAGTAAAATCACTGAATTCAATTTTAGAGACTTGAAAGAAAGTGTTTGCTCAGTCATGTCTGACTCTTTGTGACCCTATGGACTGTGTAGGCCACCAGGCTCCTCTGGCCATGGGATTTTCCAGGCAAGAATACTGGAGTGGGTTGTCATTTAAACTGTGACAAATTTTTGTCCCTCAAAAACATTAAATGGATAATAATTACTGCATTAAATAAGTGAGTTGAAGCTAAAGCTCCATTCTTTGGCCATGTAATGTGAAGAGTCAACTCATTGGAAAAGACCCTGATGTTGGGAAAGATTGAAGGCAAAGGGAGAAGAGGACAGCAGGGGATGAAATGGTTAGATAGCATCACTGACTCAATGAACATGAATTTGAGCAAACTCTGGGAGATAGTGGAGGACAGGGAAGGCTGGTATGCTACAGTTCATGGTGTGGCAAAGAGTCAGACACGATTTGGTCACTGAACAACAACAAATGAATGAGTGAAATAATGGATACTAAAGACCTATATAAAAGTGGGTCAATCATTTTATGACATAAAAATAGGTCTAGGAGAAAGATGGTTTACCTGTTACATATGTTACTACTACTACTAAATATTCAAGTGATAGAACTTTCCTTTTCAAAGCTCTTGTTATGGCATTTTTATCAGTACAGGCTTCATTTTTTAAAGTAATTTATAATGAGCACTGGTATTTTGAAATAGAATTTTTATTTGATCCTAGAGATGAGAAATAAGATATTTCATAGAAAGATGGAAAAGAGAACATCTTAACCCAGTGCCACTTTGTTTCTTTTTGTTTCTTTAGATCCCAGAGTATTGAAATGCTTATCATTATTATTATTTCTTGTTTCATCTACTGTATGCTTATCAAAGTAAGTTTCTCTGTCACAGCTGGAACAATCAAGATTTCTTTTGTTGCTTATAATAAATAAATACTCAATTGTGAAAATGTCCTCAGGGAAAGTTCATTAAAAAAGAAATGAAAATGCTGAGAAATAAATGGTTATTGTGATTGCACTTGTTTTGATATAATATGCAAAAATGTAATTTGGTTCTGTAATGTCTGGAATGCAAAGAAAAAATTTAAGATGGAGAAATGGAAAAGATGTTGCATTTATTATGTTATTTCAATTATCATTTGTTTCTGAGGGTAGGAGAGTTTAGATTCAAACAGTATTTTAGAATAAAATGTGAATGTAGCTAACAGAAAAAAAGGGCAAAATACACAAATGGTAATATTAAGTGATAAATAGATAAAATATGGTATATCCCTAACATTTCTTGACAGATGCTATTTTAGATTTAATGCCTAGATGCTTGAATTTTCTCTTTGTTTTGTTTAAAGACTCTACCTGGCAGCCTTATTCTGCAGTTTCTCAGATTATTTTGCCTTATCCTTGCTTTGGCTCAATGACAGGTAACAAGTAACCAGTCATGGAACATTGTAATAGAGATATGAATGGCTTGAAGTAAGTGCCTGATATCAGAAAACAATTTTCTAGGTAAAACAATCCCTTTCAGGGATTCAGGATAAGGGAATGAAAATTAACTTTGTTCTTCTTCAGATTTAATGCTCCTTACTTGTCCTCACTCCTCAAGTTATTCTTTTTTAATGTATCCAATGAGGATTTGCATGGTAGTTTTATTTTTCTCAAATTGTTAGGGAATATAGAATTAAACAAAACAATTAAGACAAATAGATGGTGTGGGGCAACATGATAGAGAGTAGAGGAAGAGGAAAGAGAAGGTAGAGGGAAGGCAAGGTGGATTATTGCATTCAGAGGCAATAGAGGCCACTAGAGGACAAGTAGGCTAGATGAGGAATTGGCATTAAAACACTTACTGTTATTCTTGTCCTAAGCTAAGTTTCCTTCACTATTGGCATTTAACTATCTTCAGTTCAGTTCAGTTCAGTCGCTCGGTCATCTCTAACTCTATGTGACCCAATGAACTGCAGCACTCCAGGGCTCTCTGTCCACCACCAACTCCTGGAGTTTACCCAAACTCATGTCCATCAAGTTGGTGATGCCATCCAGCAATCTCATCCTCTGTCATCCCCTTCTCTTCCTGACCCCAATCCCTCCCAGCATCAGAGTCTTTTCCAATGAGTCAACTCTTTGCAAGAGGTGGCCAAAGTATTGTAGTTTCAGCCTCAGCATCAGTCCTTCTAATGAACACCCAGGACTGATCGCCTTTAGGATGAACTGGTTGGATCTCCTTGCAGTCCAAGGGACTCTCAAGAGTCTTCTCCAACAACACAAACATCAAAACATGGTTTTGAACAAAAGCATCAATTCTTTGGCGCTCAGCTTTCTTCACAGTCCAAATTTCACATCCATACATGAGCACTGGAAAAACCATAGCCTTGACTAGATGGACCTTCGTTGGCAAAGTAATGTCTCTGCTTTTGAATATGCTATCTAGATTGGTCATAACTTTCCTTCAAAGGAGTAACCGTCTTAATTTCATGGCTGCAATCACCTTCTAAAGTGATTTTGGAGCCCCCCAAAAATAAAGTCTGACACTGTTTCCACTGTTTTTCCATCTATTTCCCATGAAGTGATGGGACCAGATGCCGTGATCTTCATTTTCTGAATGTTGAGCTTTAAGCCAACTTTTTCACTCTCCACTTTCACTTTCATCAACGGGCTTTTTAGTTCCTCTTCACTTTCTGCCATAAGGGTGGTGTCATCTGCATATCTGAGGTTATTGATATTTCTCCCGGCAATCTTGATCCCAGCTTTTGCTTCTTCCAGCCCAGCGTTTCTCATGATGTACTCTGCATATAAGTTAAATAAGCAGGGTGACAATATACAGCCTTGACATACTCCTTTTCCTATTTGGAACCAGTCTGTTGTTCCATGTCCAGTTCTAACTGTTGTTTCCTGACGTGCATATAGTTTTCTCAAGAGACAGGTCAGGTGGTCTGGTACTCCCATCTCTTTCAGAATTTTCCACAGTTTATTGTGCTCCACACTGACAAAGGCTTTGGCATAGTCAATAAAGCAGAAATAGATGTTTTTCGGGAACTCTGCTTGCTTTTATGATGATCCAGCAGATGTTGGCAATTTGATCTCTGGTTCCTCTGCCTTTTCTAAAAGCAGCTTGAACATCTGCAAGTTCACGGTTCACATATTGCTGAAGCCTGGCTTGGAGAATTTTGAGCATTACTTTACTCGTGTGTGAGGTGGGTGCAATTGTGTGGTAGTTTGAGCATTCCTTGGCATTGCCTTTCTTTGGGATTGGAATGAAAACTGACCTTTTCCAGCCCTGTGGCCACTGCTGAGTTTTCCAAATTAGCTGACATACTGAATGCAGCAATTTCACAGCATCAACCTTCAGGATTTGAAAGAGTTCAACTGGAATTCCATCACCTCCACTAGCTTTGTTCATAGCGATGCTTTCTAAGGCCCACTTGACTTCATATTCCAGGATATCTGGCTCTAGGTGAGTGATCACACCATCATGATTATATGAGTCATGAAGCTCTTTTTTCGTATAGTTCTTCGGTGTATTCTTGCCACCTCTTCTTAATATCTTCTGCCTGTGTTAGGTCCCTACAATTTCTGTCCTTTATTTAGCCCATCTTTGCATCAAATGTTCCCTAGGTATCTCTGATTTTCTTGAAGAGATCTCTAGTCTTTCCCATTCTGTTGTTTTCCTCTATTTCTTTGCATTGATTGCTGAGGATTGCTTTCTTATCTCTCCTTTCTATTCTTTGGAACCCTGCATTCAGATGCTTATATCTTTCCTTTTCTCCTTTGCTTTTCACTTCTCTACTTTTCACAGTTATTTGTAAGGCCTCCTCAAGCAGCCTTTTGCTTTTTTGCATTTCTTTTCCATGGGGATGGTCTTGATCCCTGTCTCCTGTACAATGTCATCAACCTCTGTTCATAGTTCATCAGGCACTCTGTCTATCAGATTTAGTCCCTTAAATCTATTTCTCACTTCCACTATATAACCATAAGAGATTTGATTTATGTCATACCTGAAGGAAAGTTATGACCAACCTAGATAGCATATTCAAAAGCAGAGACATTACTTTGCCAACAAAGGTCCGTCTAGTCAAGGCTATGGTTTTTCCAGTAGTCATGTATGGATGTGAGTCTTGGACTGTGAAGAAGGCTGAGCACCAAAGAATTGATGCTTTTGAACTGTGGTGTTGGAGAAGACTCTTGAGAGTCCCTTGGACTGTAAGGAGTTCTAACCAGTCCATTCTAAAGTGGATCAATCCTGGGTGTTCTTTGGAAGGAATGATGCTAAAGTTGAAACTCCAATACTCTGGCCACCTCAAGTGAAGAGTTGACTCATTGGAAAAGACTGATGCTGGGAGGGAATGGGGACAGGAGAAGGAGACGACGGAGGATGATATGTATGGATGGCATCACCGACTCAATGAACATGAGTTTGAGTGAACTCTGGGAGGTGTGATGGACAGGGAGGCCTGGCGTGCTGTGATTCATGGGATCGCAAAGAGTCAGACATGACTGAGTGACTGAACTGAACTGAACTGAATATATATAATATAATATAACATAATATATATTATATATATATATATAATACACATTGTTCTGGAAAGTGAAAGTCGCTCCGTTGCGTCCAACTCTTTGTGACCCCATGGACTATACAGTCCATGAAATTCTCCAGGCCAGAATACTGGAGTGGGTAGCCGTTCCCTTCTCTGGGGGATCTTCCCAACCCAGGAAGTGAACCCAGGTCTCCCACATTACAGATGGATTCTTTACCCTCTCAGCCACAAGGGACACTCAAGAATACTGGAGTGGTAACCTATCCCTTCTCCAGGGGATCTTCCTGACCCAAGAACTGAGCCAGGGTCTTCTGTATTGCAGGCAGATTTTTTACCAACTGAGTTATCAGGGAAGCCCATTCTGGAAATAATACAGGCAAAAAAAAAAAAAAAAAAAAAAGTTAGGATAAGTTTAGGAACTGATTTGAACCTTCCAAAGGAAGGATATGAGTAGAACACTCATATGTCATAGAAGAGAAATGTACTGGAAAATTGTCAGCATGAAATTTGAAAATTTTTGATGGAGATCAACTACAAATATTAAGCAATGGATGAATGTCTTTGTGTGTAACATAATCTCAGTGAAAATAAAAATGCATGATAAAATCTGGTACATCATTGATGCTCAGTAAATCAATAATCAAATCAAATGACTCAATGAATGACTGAAAAGCAAGTAAATGAAAATAGTGCTTTAAAGGAAAATTAGCTTTGTGACAGTATGGGAGTACAGAAATGGCCTAGAGTAAAGGAAAAGGCCATTTCAGGAAACAAATGAGAGGAAAGTATGGTGATAAGGGAAAAAGTAGAAGAAGCTGAAAAGGAATAGAGGACAAATTATATTCTCCACAGAATGGTATTGATAAAAATAAACACATTAGTTGCTCAGTCATTTCCGATTCTTTGTGACCCCATGGACTGTAGTCTGCCAGGTTCTCCTGTCCATGGGATTCTCCAGGCAAGAATACTGGAGTGAGTTGCCATTTTCTTCTCCAGGGGATCTTCCTGACCCAGGCATCAAACCCAGCTCTCCAGCACTGCAGGCAGATTCTTTACCACCTGAGCCACTAGGGGAACCCTAATGTAATACTTGACTATTTTGGAGAAATAACTGATTTAAAAGGAATTGTAAGTTTGGTACCAGAGACTACATTTTCTGACAGTAAAAATGTGTAGGTCATAGTTCAACACAACACTGGACCTTTGTACAAACTCTAACATGGTATATTATCCTAAGCACAAATATAAAGGTGGATAGAGACCATGCAAATAGGTGATATCTTATTGAAAAGAAAATAGAGAAAAAGGAATTGAGACATAGGAATATACTTACATCTCATTAAACATACACTGATATGACCTAATCTAAAATGTGGAAACCCTCTGTTGATTGAACAAAATGAGCTGGCATGGATTTATTTTTCCTGTGTTTGAGTGTTGAGGTGTCTGAAAATGAAGCAATTTTAAAATTGATACTGATCATTAATGGATGATTCTACTATTTGCATTTAAACATATTCAGGGTAGCTAAGTTGGTTACTAATTTTACCTTGAAGAAAGACTCCTGATAGCACTATAAATATTCCCTTTGGGATTCCTTGTTGAAGTTTAACTGTTTTCATTTAGCTGTCTGTATTCCATGTTCTTGGTATGATTTCTTCTCACATTTCTAAAGCAAATGAATCAACTACATTTTTGTAAACAAACAACTAGAAGAAGCTTATTTTATTTTTTGAAAATATTTTTTAAATAGTCCAAATAATGAGAGTTATTTTCCTTTTATTTTTGAAGCATTTCCTATACAAAATTCTTCAAACTTAAATCTACAGTGCAAACCTGTATTGGTAGTCAAATTAACTATTTAGATTTATAAACTAAAGAAAATTATGACAGTATCTTTTTATAATCTCAGGTAGTGAATTGGTGGCAATAGGATAGGGTGTAGGATAAAATTCTAAGAGCTTAACATTATTTTAAAAATTAGAAATATAAAAGAAAAAACAAGGAAGAGGTAATATTTAAAGCCGAGTAATCATAAAATTTAAGGATTAACAATAATATTGACAAATATTTTAGAAGCCTCAGTTTCTGTACTAATTCTTCTTCCAAAGCTTATCTTCCTCATATGTTATTACTGAATAAAATGGTTTAGGTGGTACTCCACTTTTGCCACTAATCAAGCACGCCAATTAAACAGAACCCTGTATTATTAGGAGAGCTACACAGGAAAAAAAAAAAAAAAAAAGCCTGGAGGTTTAGGCTTGTTTGTTTCCTTTTTTGGTTTTTTGTTTTTTTTTTCCCCCATGTCATATTTAGCTGTCTGGACTAAATATATTTAAGTTGGGGCTTATTATTATAGGTCAGAAAGCCACCATGAACTAATTATTTTCAGTTCATTTACGTGATTAATGTTGAAAACTTGGAAACTTTTGCATGCCTTGAGTTGCCTCCAATTAATCAATGTGAAAAAAAATTCAAGGTGCCCCCAGTCCTAGTGAAAGCAGTGAAGTGCTACTGGATTCCAACTAATTTATTAGTTATTCTGGTTGGAATAAGCACATCGACAATGTACACTCCTCTCATCCCTCTCACCTGACTCACAGCAGAAAGCTGAGGTGCTTCAAATGTGAATAATAGGTATTTTTAGTTGATTCTTCTCAGATGTGCAACCCAGGCTTTACAATAAGCAAAACTGATAAAATGTCTCCAGAGCCAGGAAGACAGATTTTTCAACCACAGGATCCAAAGACATTGACTTCATTACTGTTACTGAAGTCTGGCTTGGGCTAAGATTTTAGTAAGGTCAGGATCCTTACCTTCTGACAGCTGTTTGGTGGTTTATTTAAGACTTCCATGGGCAGTCTCAGCACAGTTCCTTCTGGACAAGTGTCAGAAGCTCCTCCAAATCTCTGTCATCCTTTGCCTTAATTGGCTCCATTAACAGGTGTTCTTAGGCCAAAAAATGAGAATTCGACTGATTCGTCACTTCCTGAGACCTAATGTCAAAGAGAGCATTTGGACCACACTGGGTGTGAAGCAGAAGCTTGGAAATAGAAAAAGATCTCACAGTCCATTTGGCTTTAATTGGTAAAGTGTAGTAACAGGACAGATTGATTTGAATTTGAACTCTAACCTTGATCCTTTTGCCAGTGTAAGTTGAGATCTCAGCTCATAACTTCCTTGTGCTCTATCAGGAATGATACATTCATGTTATTACTACCTCTAATTTTTTGTGCTCACATTATATCAAATAATTTACTTTGTTTTTGTAGGGGCGGTGGCAGGAAGAGATACCCCACGCCCCAAGCCCAAGGCCAGGGGCGGCAGGCAGGAGGAGCTCCCCCATGCCCCTAAGCCCAAGGCCAAGGGCGGTGGCCGGGAGGAGCAACCCCACGCCCTAGGCCAGGAGCGGTGGCCAGGAGGACCAACCCCACATCCAAGGAGCTGTGGCTGCACGGGCGCAGAAGGGCCTAGAGGAGCTATCCCACGTTGAAGGTCAGGAAGGGCAGCGGTGAGGAGATACCCTTCGTCCAAGGTAAGGAGCAATGGCTGCGCTTTGCTGGAGCAGCCGTGAAGAGATATCCCACATCTAAGGTAATAGAAACCCAAGTAAGATGGTAGGTGTTGCAAGAGGGGATCAGAGGGCAAATACACTGAAACCATACTCACAGAAAACTAGTCAATCTAATCACACTAGGACCACAGCATTGTCTAAATCAATGAAACTAAGCCATGCCCGTGGGGTAACCCAAGATGGGTGGGTCATGGTGGAGAGATCTGACAGAATGTGGTCCACTGGAGAAGGGAATGGCAAACCACTTCAGTATTCTTGCCTTGAGAACCCCATTAACAGTATGAAAAGGCAAAATGATAGGATACTGAAAGAGAAACTCCCCAGGTCAGTAGGTGCCCAATATGCTACTGGAGATCAGTGGAGAAATAACTCCAGAAAGAATGAAGGAATGGAGCCAAAGCAAAAAGAATACCCAGCTGTTGATGTGACTGGTGATAGAAACAAGGCCCAATGATGTAAAGAGCAATATTGCATAGAAACCTGGAATGTCAGGTCCATGAATCAAGGCAAATTGGAAGTGGTCAAATAAGAGATGGCAAGAGTGAATGTCGACATTCTAGGAATCAGCGAACTGAAATGGACTGGAATGGGTGAATTTAACTCAGATGACCATTATATCTACTATGTATCTACTATTCCTGCGGGCAGGAATCCCTCAGAAGAAATGGAGTGGCCATCATGGTCAACAAAAGAGTTCGAAATGTGGTACTTGGATGCAATCTCAAAAACGACAGAATAATCTCTGTTTGTTTCCAAGGCAAACAATTCAAT
Source organism: Bos taurus (assembly GCF_002263795.3). Taxonomy (NCBI): domain Eukaryota; kingdom Metazoa; phylum Chordata; class Mammalia; order Artiodactyla; family Bovidae; genus Bos; species Bos taurus. The sequence continues at coordinate 16,082,039 of NC_037351.1, read as the reverse complement.
ATCACAGTAATCCAAGTTTATGCCCCAAGCAGTAATGCTGAAGAAGCTGAAGTTGAAAGATTCTATGAAGACCTACAAAACCTTTTAGAACTAACACCCAAAAAAGATGTCCTTTTCATTATAGGGGACTGGAATGCAAAAGTAGGAAGTCAAGAAACACCCGGAGTAACAGGGAAATGTGGCCTTGGAATATGGAATGAAGCAGCGCAAAGACTAATAGAGTTTTGCCAAGAAAATGCACTGGTCATAGCAAACACCCTCTTCCAACAACACAAGAGAAGACTCTACACGTAGACATCACCAGATGGTCAACATCAAAATCAGATTGATTATATTCTTTGCAGCCAAAGATGGAGAAGCTCTATACAGTCAACAAAAACAGGACCAGGAGCTGACTGTGGCTCAGACAAAGAACTCCTTATTGCCAAATTCAGACTTAAATTGAAGAAAGTAGGGAAGACCACTAGACCATTCAGGTATGACCTAAATCAAATCCCTTATGATTATACAGTGGAAGTGAGAAATAGATTTAAGAGCCTAGATCTGATAGATAGAGTGCCTGATGAACTACGGAATGAGGTTCGTGACATTGTACAGGAGACAGGGATCAAGACCATCCCCATGGAAAAGAAATGCAAAAAAGAAAAATGGCTGTCTGAGAAGGCCTTACAAATAGCTGTGAAAAGAAGAGAAGTGAAAAGCAAAGGAGAAAAGGAAAGATACAAACATCTGAATGCAGAGTTCCAAAGAATAGCAAGAAGAGATAAGAAAGCCTCTTTCAGCGATCAATGCAAAGAAATAGAGGGAAAAAAACAGAATGGGGAAGACTAGGGATCTCTTCAAGAAAATCAGAGATACCAAAGGAACATTTCATGCAAAGATGGGATTGATAAAGGACAGAAATGGTATGGACCTAACAGAAGCAGAAGATATTAAGAAGAGATGGCAAGAATACACAGAAGAACTGTACAAAAAAGATCTTCACGACCCAGATAATCACGAGGGTGTGATCACTGACCTAGAGCCAGACATCCTGGAATGTGAAGTCAAGTGAGCCTTAGGAAGCATCACTACGAACAAAGCTAGTGGAGGTGATGGAATTCCAGTCGAGCTATTCCAAATCCTGAAAGAAGATGCCGTGAAAGTGCTGCACTCAATATGCCAGCAAATTTGGAAAACTCAGCAGTGGCCACAGGACTGGAAAAGCTCAGTTTCCATTCCAATCCCAAAGAAAGGCAATGCCAAAGAATGCTCAAACTACCACACAATTGCACTCATCTCACATGCTAGTAAAGTAATGCTCAAAATTCTCCAAGCCAGGCTTCAGCAATATGTGAACCTTGTACTTCCTGATGTTCAAGCTGGTTTTAGAAAAGGCAGAGGAACCAGAGATTAAATTGCCAACATCCGCTGGATCATGGAAAAAGCAAGAGAGTTCCAGAAGAGCATCTATTTCTGCTTTATTGACTATGCCAAAACCTTTGACTGTGTGGATCACAATAAACTGTGGAAAATTCTGAAAGAGATGGGAATACCAGACCACCTGATCTGCCTCTTGAGAAATTTGTATACAGGTCAGGAAGCAACAGTCAGAATTGGACATGGAACAACAGACTGGTTCCATATAGGAAAAGCAGTTTGTCAAGGCTGTATTATGTCACCCTGTTTATTTAACCTATATGCAGAGTACATCATGAGAAACACTGGACTGGAAGAAACACTAGCTGGAATCAAGATTGCTAGGGGAAATATCAATCACCTCAGATATGCAGATGACACCACCCTTATGGCAGAAAGTGAAGAGGAACTCAAAAGCCTCTTGATGAAAGTGAAAGTGGAGAGTGAAAAAGTTGGCTTAAAGCTCAACATTCAGAAAACGAAGATCATGGCATCTGGTCCCATCACTTCATGGGAAATAGATGGGGAAACAATGGAAACAGTGTCAGACTTTTTTTTTTGAGGGCTCGAAAATCACTGCAGATGATGATTGCAGCCATGAAATTAAAAGACGCTTACTCCTTGGAAGGAAAGTTATGACCAACCTAGATAGCATATTCAAAAGCAGAGACATTCCTTTGCCAACAAAAATTTGTCTAGTCAAGGCTATGGTTTTTCCTGTGGTCATGTATGGATGTGAGAGTTGGACTGTGAAGAAGGCTGGGTGCCAAAGAATTGATGCTTTTGAACTGTGGTGTTGGAGAAGACTCTTGAGAAGCCCTTGGACTGCAAGGAGATCCAATCAGTCCATTCTGAAGGAGATCAGCCCTGGGATTTCTTTGGAAAGAATGATGCTAAAGCTGAAACTCCAGTACTTTGGCCACCTCATGCGAAGAGTTGACTCACTGGAAAAGACTCTGATGCTGGGAGGGATTGGGGGCAAGAGGAAAAGGGGACGACAGGGGATGAGATGTCTGGATGGCATCACTGACTCAATGGCTGTGAGTCTGAGTAAACTCCGGGAGTTGGTGATGGACAGGGAGGCCTGGCGTGCTGGGATTCATGGGGTCACAAAGAATCAGACATGACTGAGCGACTGATCTTATCTGATCCTTACTCCATTTTAAAGTTGAATAAAACCAAAGGCCCGGGAAATGATAAGGTTTGCCAAAAATTTTACAGACTCAGAAAGTAGACTAGTGGTTGCCTGGGTCTAGAGGAAGGGTGATAATTACCTTTAAATGGGAATAAGGAATTGTGGGGGAGTGATGAAAATATTCTAAAGGTGATTTATGGTGATGCCATTTGTATATTTATTAAAAGGTTTTGGATTGTACCCTGGAATGGAGTAATTGTATGATTTAAAAAATATACCTCTGATAAAGATGTTTAAGAAGGAAAATCATACCAAAAGTCACATCACTGTATTCTACCCTTGGTGATTGCACACTTACTGCAATGCAACAAGCTCTGGGAAAACAGTGAAGAACTTTGGGCAATTTATGTACATTTTCTGGGTTGTAGTTTCTTCAACTATAAGTGAGGTCAATAAACTTGTCACGTGTCTCAAAGATCTTGAATTAATTCTAAGAGTATCTAATTCTAGCTGAGTAAGCTGTCCATGAATTGGCATGGAATAGTATAATATAAGTCAAAAATTGCATATCAAAAATTATGATTCTGGAAAAGGAAAGGCATGAAAGAGATTATTATCACTTGATAGTGGGGTCTGGGAATTTAATTTCTTCCCTTTTTATCTTTTTATTTTTAAAACATTCTAAAATAAATGTGTTTCAAAAAGGAAGTGACTTTTATTCAAAGAAAAACAGCTCAGTGAGAACATTTTATGAAGACAATTTCCTACATAAAATAAAATGGAAAATGCTGGAGTGCTGAAGGCAGAATTGAGACAATGCTATAGTTCTTGCTTCAAGTTAAAAATAACAGATCTACAAATTTATGCAACTATTTAACTTTATGTAGCATCAAATCTGAGCTTTGTTTGGTTACTTGGTTTTCTTGGTAATTTCATTGGTGAGTTGATAATTTATGAACACCCAGAGTGTGTCCTTAGGATACAGTTAGAGTTCTAGAGTTTCTACAAAGCACGCTGATCTGCAGTGACACAGCAACATGAGTGACAGGGCCATTATAAAAACAGAATGAAAGATAAAATTATTTTTAAATCCAATCTAAGTTATCAACATTTTCTTTAAGAGAAGTCAATATGAAATTGAATAAAGGCATGCTGCTGCTGCTGCTAAGTTGCTTCAGTCGTGTCCAACTCTGTGCGATCCCGTAGACAGCAGCCCACCAGGCTGCCCCGTCCCTGGGATTCTCCAGGCAAGAACACTGGAGTGGGTTGCCATTTCCTTTTCCAATGCATGAAAGTGAAAAGTGAAAGTGAAGTTGCTCAGTGGTGTCCGACTCTTCGAGACCCCATGGACTGCAGCCTACAGGCTCCTCCATCCATGGGATTTTCCAGGCAAGTGTACTGGAGTGGGGTGCCATTGCCTTCTCCAGAATAAAGGCATAGAGGGAATATAAAAAGGGTACAGTATTTTCTCAAGAAAAATTATATTTACATTACTTTTTGTATATTCATTTCCAATATCATGTATTTTCTATATCAGTTTCAAATAAGAGTTAATTTAGAAAATTCAATTTGTATATTATATATCCATTTCAAAATATGCCCATTGCCTAAGATGAGGCACATTCACATTCTGAATGCATGTGAAATGCTGTTGTTTTGATAAGAGTAGGTATGCGGATAAAAGAACTTCTTACAGCAGGGAAGGAAGGAAGAAACACTGAGCTTAAGTGGAGGCAGTGAGAATATAACAAATAAATCTATGTGATGCCAAATATTTGGAATAAAAATTAGCATCTTGCACACAGATGTATTTGTACTACACCTCTGAAATTTTGGCCATATGAACATAAATATCAGGATAGTGGACACTATTCACATATAATTCAGATTTTAGCTTAAATACTGTTTTGAGAACTGCTCTCTGACTTGGTATGCAACCAGATTGCAATTCATATTTAAGTATTTCTCTATGTGATATATGAAAAGTACCCATATTGTAAATGCAGTTACACATAGCTTAATTGTCACTTCTGCCATTTTGGTTAACTATAGGACTTATTCATACAATCATTAAGTCTAAAAATACTCCGTGGTGGTTTTGTCCAATCTCCCACCAAAATAAAGGCTCTCAGTCCTAGATATGGATATTTAGATCCTCTTTACATATCTTCATGGAAGATGAACTCAACTCTGAGGAGGTTAGGACCATTTTTACATTTTTTATGTTTTAGAAAATTGTTCCTATGTTCAAACCTGAAATATATTTTGTTAACAAGATAAGGTTTTATTATCAACAACTGAGGATGAACAGAATTTTATTAACTTTTTTTTAAAAATTGGCATATCCTTTTATATTGGAATAGTTACTATTTCCCATGCTATATGTTTCTAGAATAATCTACCTTTTCTCATATACTATTTTTTTAAATCATAGAATCCTTATGAAAGCAATGTTTTGTTTTTTTTTTTATTTTTTTATTTTTTTTAATTTTATTTTATTTTTAGACTCCACATAATCGTATCAGTTCTGCCAAACATCAAAACGAATCCACCACAGGTATACATGCGTTCCCCATCCTGAACCCTGGGACGACCCAGAGGGATGGTATGGGGAGGGAGGAGGAGGGAGGAGGGTTCAGGAAAGCAATGTTTTGTGAAGGTGTGCTTGTGAGAGGGGAAGGGTAGAGGGAAAAGGCAGACTCATAAATGTCTTTATGTGGATACTAAGAGAAGAATCATTTGGATAATGGAAATTTAATCTTATTTATATTGTATTACATTATCTTGTATACTCAAGTCTCTTCATGGGTCACAGCCTTGTCATGGCAAATGGGCTTGCATAACTCAATGAAGCTATGAGCGATACCATACAGGGACACAAAAGTTGAATCATCGTAAAGAGTTCTAACAAAATGGGGTTCACTAGAGGAGGAAATGGTAACCACTCCAGTATTCTTGCATATAGAACCCCAAAGATAGTATGAAAAGGCAAAAAGATATAACACCATAACATGAGCTCCTATCAGAACTTGTCAAATATGCTACCAGGGAAGAATGGATGTCAGTTACTAGTAATTCCAGTAAGAATGAAGCAACTGGGCCAAAGCAGGAATGACACTCAACTGTGGATGTGTCTGGTGGTGAAAGTAAAAACTGATGCTATAATATGAAGAAAGGTATGGCATAAGAACATGGAATGTTAGGTCCATGAATCAGGGTAAATTGAACATGGTTGAACAGGATATGGCAAGAGTGAACATCAACATTTTAGGCATCAGTGAACTAAAATGGACGAGAATGCGTAAATTTAATTCAGATGATCATTATATCTATTACTATGGGCAAGAATCCTTTAGAAGAAATGGAGTAGTTCTCATGTAGTTCTCATAGTCAACAAATAAGTCCAAAATGCAGTACTTGGTTGCAATCTCAAAAATAACAGTATGATCTCAGTTCATTTCCAAGGCAAACCATTCAATATCATAGTAATCCAAGTCTAAGCCCAACCACTAATGCAGAAGTTGAAGTTGACTTATTCTATGAAGACCTACAACACTTTCTGTAACTTACATCCAAAAAAAGATCTTTCTCATCTTAGGGGATTGGAATGCAAAAATTTGAAGTCAAGAAATAGTTCTAATGAGGTGGATGAAACTGGAGCCTATTATACAGAGTGAAGTAAGCCAGAAAGAGAAACATCAATACAGTATACTAATGCATATATATGGAATTTAGAAAGATGGTAATGATAATCCTGTATGCGAGACAGCAAAAGAGACAGAGGTGTATAGAACAGTCTTTTGGACTCTGTGGGAGAAAGCAAGGGTGGGATGATTTGAGAGAATAGCATTGAAACATGTATATTATCATTTGTGGAACAGATCACCAATCCAGGTTTGATGCGTGAGACAGGGTGCTCAGGTGCACTAGGATGACCCAGAGGGATGGGATGGGAAGGGAGGTGGGAGGGGGGTTCAGGATGGGGGACACACGTACACCCATGGCTGGTTCATGCCAATGTATGGTAAAACCACTACAATATTGTAAAGTAATTAGCCTCCAATTGAAATTAATAAATTAAAAACAAAAAAGATATCCAGAATGATAGGCAAGTTGTTTTTGGAGTACAAAATGAAGCAGGACAAAGGCTAACAGAGTTTTGTCAAGAGAACATTCTGGTCATAGCAAACACCCTTTTCCAATAACACAAAAGATTGCTCTACACATGGACATCAACAGATAGTCAATACTGAAATCAGATTAATATGTTCTTTGCAGCTGAGGAAACACTCTATACTGTCATTGAAAATAAGACTATGGACCTGACCTGACTATGGCTCAGATTATGAACTCCTTATTGCAAAATTCAGGTTTAAATTGAAGACAGTAGGGAAAACCACCAGACCATTCAGGTATGCATGTTAGTTGTTCAGTCATGTCTGACTCTTTGAGAACCAGTGGGCTGTAGCCTACAGGCACCTCTGTCCATTGGAGTGGATAGCCATTCCCTTCTCCAGGGGATCGTCCCAATACAGGTATCAAACCAGGGTATCCTGCATTGCAGGTGAATTTTTAACCATCTGAGCCACTAAGAAAATCCCTTGTGAGTATACAGTGGAGGTAACAAACAAATTAAAGGGATTAGATATGGTAGACAGAATGCTTGAAGGACTATGGATGGAAGTTTGTAATATTGTACAAGAGGCAGTGACCCAAACCATCCCAAAGAGAAAGAAATGCAAGAAGGCAAAGTGATTGCCTAAGAAGACTTTTTAAATAGCTGAGGAAAGATGAGATGCAAAAGACAAGTGAGAAAAGCAAAGATATACACAACTGAGTGCAGAGTTCTGAAAAATAACAAGGAGAAATATGACCATGTTCCTAAACGGACAGTGTAAATAGAGGAAAATAATAGCATGGGAATGACTAGAGACCTCTTCAAGAGAATCGGATATGTCAAGGGAATATTTCATATAAGGATGGGCACAATAAAGGACAAAAACTGTAAGGATCTAACACAAGCAGAAGAGATTAAGAAGAAACGGTAAGAATACACAGACAAACTATTCAGAAAGGTCTTAATGACCCAGATAACCACAATGGTGTGGTCACTCACCTAGAGCCAGACTTCCTGGACTGTGAAGTTAAAAGGGCTTAGGAAGCATTGCTACAAACAAACCTAGTGGAGGTGATGGAATTCCAGCTGAGCTATTCCAAATCTGAAAAGATGATGCTGTTAAAGTGCAGCATCCAAAATGTCAGCAAATTTGGAAAACTCAGCAGTGGCCACAGGACTGAAAAGGTCAATTTTCATCCCAATCCCAAAGATACAGAGAAGGCAATGGCATCCCACTCCAGTACTCTTGCCTGGAAAATCCCATGGGTGGAGGAGCCTGGTGGGCTGCAGTCCATGGGGTCGCTAAGAGTCAGACACGACTGAGCGACTTCACTTTCACTTTTAATTTTCATGCATTGGAGAAGGAAGTGGCAACCCACTCCAGTCTTCTTGCCTGGAGAATCCCAGGGACAGGGAAGCCTGGTGGGCTGCCATCTATGGGGTCGCACAGAATCGGACACGACTGAAGTGACGGGCAATGCCAAATAATGTTCCTACTACCATACACTTGCATTCATTGCACACACTAGCAAGCTTATGCTCAAAATGCTTCAAGCTAGGCTTCAGCTGTATATGAACTGAAAACTTCCAGATATATAAGCTGGATTTTGAAAGAGGCAGAGGAACCAGAGACCAAATTGGCAACATTCATTGGATCATGGGAAAAAACAAGGGAGTTCCAGAAAATACTTGCTTCATTGACTACTAAAGCCTTTGACTGCTTGGATCACAACAAACTGTGGAAAATTCTTAGAGATAAGAATACCAGACCACCTTTCCTATCTCCTGAGAAACCTGTATGCTGGTCAAGAAGCAAGTCAAATTTTAACTGGTCAAGTAATAATTGGACATGGAACAATGGACTGGTTCAAAATTGAGAAAAGAGTAAGACAAGGATGTATATTGTCATCTTGCTTATTTAACCTCTATGCAGAGTTGCTGCTGCTGCTGCTAAGTCGCTTCAGTCATGTCCGACTCTGTGTGGCCCCAGAGATGGCAGCCCATCAGGCTCCACCATCCCTGGGATTCTCCAAGCAAGAACACTGGAGTGGGTTGCCATTTCCTTCTCCAATGCATGAAAGTGAAAAGTCAAAGTGAAGTCCCTCAGTCATGTCCGACTCTTAGCAACCCCAGGGACTGCAGCCTACCAGGCTCCTCCATCCATGGGATTTTCCAGGCAAGAGTACTGGAGTGGGGTGCCATTGCCTTCTCCATCTATGCAGAGTACATCATTCAAAATGCCAGGCTAGATGACTCTCAAGTTGGAATCAAGATTTCCAGGAGAAATATCAACAACCTCAAATATTCAGATGATATCTAATGGGAGAAAGTGAAGAAGAACTAGTGTCTCTTGATGAGGGTGAATGTGGGGAGTGAAAATGCTGGCTTGAAACTCAATATTCAAAAATTTAAGACCATAGTATCCATCACTTCATGGAAAATAGGTTGGCGGGGGGTGGGGCAAGTAGAAGCAGTGACAGATTTTATTTTCTTTCTCCAAAATCACTGGACAGTGTAGTCAAAGCCATGATATTAAAAACTACTTGGGGGGGAGGAGCCAAGATGGCGGAGGAGTAGGACGGGGAGAACACTTTCTCCCCCACAAATTCATCAAAAGAGCATTTAAACGTCGAGTAAATTCCACAAAACAACTTCTGAATGCCGGCAGAGGACATCAGGCACCCAGAAAAGCAACCCAACTCTTCGAAAGGAGGTAGGAGAAAATATTAAAAACAAAAAAAAAAGAGACAAAAGAGGGAGGGACGGAGTTCCGTCCCGGGAAGGGAATCTTAAAAAGAGAGAAGTTTCCAAACATCAGGAAACCTTCTCACTGCCGAATCTGTGCCGAGCTTTGGAAGCACAGAGGGCAACATAACAGGGAGAAAAAATAAATAAACAATTTAAAACTCGCAGATTGCGAGCCCTACAGTAACTCCCCCAGCAGAGAAGCAGCGCAGACGCCTGCATCCGCCATTAGCAAACCGGGGCTGGGCAGGGAGGCGCGGCGTGGGCTGCATCACTGAGAGTAAGAATCTGGCCTGAATACCCTGAGCGCTATCTGAGCGAAATAATTTGGGCTAGCAAACCAGACTGTGGGATACCTACCACGCGAAAAGCCAGCCCTAACCTAAGACCGCCAGGCCCGCGCACGGAACAAAGGACTGAACAGAGATAGCCGGCTGCAGACCTTCCCCCTCCGGTGACAGGCAGCCAGAGCCGGAAGGGGGCAATCGCACCCCCAGAGAGACATTATCTATAAAATTGTAAGCAGGCTTCTTTGCTAACTAAAACTTCTTGGGGGTCTGGACGGTCAACATCTGCCTGAGAAGGTGCGCCGGTTTTACATCCAGATAACCGAGTGGCGGGGAGGCGATAAGTCGCAGCATTGGCGCTCGCCTGGGAAGAGCAAATTGGCGCTCGGACCTGGGAAGAGCACAAAACGCAGACCCAACTGAGTCTGCGCCTCTGAGGACTACCCGAGTGCCTGAACCTGAGCGGCTTGGACCTGGGAGGTGCATGCAGCCCAGGGCCAGCCTCGGATTGTTCCCGGCGGAACAACCTAGAGTCCGAGCAGTGTGGACAGGGAGGCTACACGCGCCGTGAGCAGGGGCAGACCCAGGGTGGCTGAGGCACTGCGAGCCCACGCCAGTGTTATTTGTTTGCAGCATCCCTCCCTCCCTCCCCACAGCGCGACTGAACAAGTAAGCCTAAAAAAAAAAAAAAAAAAAAAAGTGTCCTCCACCGTGCCCTTTGAGTCAGGGCGGAAACCAGATACTGAAGAGACTAGCAAACAGAAGAAGATATAACAGAGGGAAACGCCTTGGAAGCTACAGGCAATAGATCAAAACCCTGTGGTTACTACGGACTACATAGGAAGGGGCCTATAGATCTTGAGAAATATAAATCTGACCAAGGAACTAGCCAAAAATGAACTGAACCCACAACACCCAAAAAAAAAAAAAAAAAAAAGTCCTAGATATATTTTTATTATTTTTACGATCATTCTTTCTTTTTTTTTAATTAAAAAAAAAATTTAAGTCCTCTATTGTTCCTTTAATTTTCACTTTTATAACCTATTACTTTGCAAAAAAAAAAAAAAAAAAAGACCCTATTTTTTTTCTTCTTCAGCAAACTTCATATATATATATTTTATAATTTTTTGACCTTGTTTTTTTTGTTTGTTTGTTTTTGTTTTTTTCTTCTTTTCTTTAACATTGTATTTTTGAAATCCCAAACTCTACTCTAGATTTTTAATTTTCGCTTTTTGGTATATGTTATCAATTTTGTACCTATAGTTTTTTTTTATATAATTTCTGTGACTTTTTTTTTTTTTTTTTTCTTCTCTGTTTCTTTCTCTTCTTCTTTTATATAACATTGTATATCTGAAATTCCAAACTTTACTCTAGATTTTTAATTTATGCTTTTTGGTATTTGATATCAATTTTGTACCTGTATTTTCTTTATAATTTTTGTGACATTGTTCGTATTTGTTTGTTTGTTTTCTCTCTATATTTTTCTTCTTCTTCTTCTTTTTTTTTTTTTAACATTGTATTTTTGAAATTCCAAACTCTACTCTAGATTTTTAATTTTTGCTTTCTGGTATTAGTTATCAATTTTGTACCTGTACTTTCTTTATAATTTTCGCGACCTTGTTTGTTTTTGTTTGTTCGTTTTTTCTCTCTTTCTTTTCCTTCTTCTTTTCTTTAACATCGTATTTTTGAAATTCCAAACTCTACTCTAGATTTTTAATTTTCGCTTTCTGGTATTAGTTATCAATTTTGTACCTGTACTTTCTTTATAATTTTCGCGACCTTGTTTGTTTTCGTTTGTTCGTTCTTTCTCTCTTTCTTTTCCTTCTTCTTTTCTTTAACATCGTATTTTTGAAATTCCAAACTCTACTCTAGATTTTTAATTTTTGCTTTTATGTATTTGTTACCAATTTTGTACCTTTAAGGACCCAATCTTCAGGACCCATTTTTCACTAGGGAGTGAGATTACTGGCTTGACTGCTCTCTCTCCCTTTGGACCCTCCTTTTTCTCCACCAGGTCGCCTGTGTCTCCTCCCTAACCCCTCTCTACTCTACCCAACTCTGTGAATTTCTGTGTGTTCCAGACGGTGGAGAACACTTAGGGAACTGATTACTGGCTGGATCTGTCTCCCTCCTTTTCATTCCCCCCTTTTATCCTTCTGGCCACCTCTGTTACCTTCCTCCTTCTTCTCTTCTCTGTATAACCCCGTGAACATCTCTGAGTGGTCCAGTTGTGGAGTGCACATAAGGAAGTGACTACTGGCTAGCCCACTCTCTCCACTATTGATTCACCTCATCTCATTTGGGTCACCTCTAACTCCCTCCTCCCTCTTCTCTTCTCCATGTAACCCTGTGAACCTCTCTGAGTGACCCTCACTGTAGAGAAACTTATTATCTTTAATGTAGATGTTTTATCAATGGTGCTGTATAGAAGGAGAAGTTTTGAAACTACTGTAAAAATAAGACTGATAATCGGAAGCAGGAGACTTAAGTCCAAACCCTGACTCCAGGGAACTCCTGACTCCAAGGAACATTCATTCACAGGAGCTCATCAAATGCCTCCATACCAGCACTGAAACCAAGCACCACACAAGGGCCAATAAGTTCCAGGGCAAGACATACCAAGCAAATTCTCCAGCAACAAAGGAACACAGCCCTGAGCTTCAAGATACAGGCTGCCCAAAGTCACCCCAAAACTATAGACATCTCATAACTCATTACTGGACATTGCATTGCACTCCAGAGAGAAGAAATACAGCTCCACCCACCAGAACACCGACACAAGCTTCCCTAACCAGGAAACCTTGACAAGCCACCTGTACAAACCCACACACAGCGAGGAAACACCACAATAAAGAGAACTCCACAAACTGCCAGAATACAGAAAGGACACCCCAAACTCAGCAATTTAAACAAGATGAAGAGACAGAGGAATACCCAGCAGATAAAGGAACAGGATAAATGCCCACCAAACCAAACAAAAGAGGAAGAGATAGGGAATCTACCTGATAAAGAATTCCGAATAATGATAGTGAAATTGATCCAAAATCTTGAAACTAAAATGGAATCACAGATAAATAGCCTGGAGACAAGGATTGAGAAGATGCAAGAAAGGTTTAACAAGGACCTAGAAGAAATAAAAAAGAGTCAATATATAATGAATAATGCAATAAGTGAAATTAAAAACACTCTGGAGGCAACAAATAGTAGAATAACAGAGGCAGAAGACAGGATTAGTGAATTAGAAGATAGAATGGTAGAAATAAATGAATCAGAGAGGATAAAAGAAAAACGAATTAAAAGAAATGAGGACAATCTCAGAGACCTCCAGGACAATATTAAACGCTACAACATTCGAATCATAGGGGTTCCAGAAGAAGAAGACAAAAAGAAAGACCATGAGAAAATACTTGAGGAGATAATAGTGGAAAACTTCCCTAAAATGGGGAAGGAAATAATCACCCAAGTCCAAGAAACCCAGAGAGTACCAAACAGGATAAACCCAAGGCGAAACACCCCAAGACACATATTAATCAAATTAACAAAGATCAAACACAAAGAACAAATATTAAAAGCAGCAAGGGAAAAACAACAAATAACACACAAGGGAATTCCCATAAGGATAACAGCTGATCTTTCAATAGAAACTCTTCAAGCCAGGAGGGAATGGCAAGACATACTTAAAATGATGAAAGAAAATAACCTACAGCCCAGATTATTGTACCCAGCAAGGATCTCATTCAAGTATGAAGGAGAAATCAAAAGCTTTTCAGACAAGCAAAAGCTGAGAGAATTCTGCACCACCAAACCAGCTCTCCAACAAATACTAAAGGATATTCTCTAGACAGGAAACACAAAAACGGTGTATAAACTAGAACCCAAAACAATAAAGTAAATGGCAACGGGAACATACTTATCAGTAATTACCTTAAACGTAAATGGGTTGAATGCCCCAACCAAAAGACAAAGACTGGCTGAATGGATACAAAAACAAGACCCCTACATATGTTGTCTACAAGAGACCCACCTCAAAACAGGGGACACATACAGACTGAAAGTGAAGGGCTGGAAAAAGATTTTCCATGCAAATAGGGACCAAAAGAAAGCAGGAGTAGCAATACTCATATCAGATAAAATAGACTTTAAAACAAAGGCTGTGAAAAGAGACAAAGAAGGTCACTACATAATGATCACAGGATCAATCCAAGAAGAAGATATAACAATTATAAATATATATGCACCCAACACGGGAGCACCACAGTACGTAAGACAACTGCTAACAAGTATGAAAGGAGAAATTAACAATAACACAATAATAGTGGGAGACCTTAATACCCCACTTACACCTATGGATAGATCAACTAAACAGAAAATTAACAAGGAAACACAAACTTTAAATGATACAATAGACCAGTTAGACCTAATTGATATCTATAGGTCATTTCATCCCAAAACAATGAATTTCACCTTTTTCTCAAGCGCACATGGAACCTTCTCCAGGATAGATCACATCCTGGGCCATAAAGCTAGCCTTGGTAAATTCAAAAAGATAGAAATCATTCCAAGCATTTTTTCTGACCACAATGCAGTAAGATTAGATCTCAATTACAGGAGAAAAACTATTAAAAATTCCAACATATGGAGGCTGAACAACACGCTGCTGAATAACCAACAAATCACAGAAGAAATCAAAAAAGAAATCAAAATTTGCATAGAAACGAATGAAAATGAAAACACAACAACCCAAAACCTGTGGGACACGGTAAAAGCAGTCCTAAGGGGAAAGTTCATAGCAATACAGGCACACCTCAAGAAACAAGAAAAAAGTCAAATAAATAACCTAACTCTACACCTAAAGCAACTAGAAAAGGAAGAAATGAAGAACCCCAGGGTTAGTAGAAGGAAAGAAATCTTAAAAATTAGAGCAGAAATAAATGCAAAAGAAACAAAAGAGACCATAGCAAAAATCAACAAAACCAAAAGCTGGTTCTTTGAAAGGATAAATAAAATTGACAAACCATTAGCCAGACTCATCAAGAAACAAAGGGAGAAAAATCAAATCAACAAAATTAGAAACGAAAATGGAGAGATCACAACAGACAACACAGAAATACAAAGGATCATAAGAGACTACTATCAACAATTATATGCCAATAAAATGGACAACGTGGAAGAAATGGACAAATTCTTAGAAAAGTACAACTTTCCAAAACTGGACCAGGAAGAAATAGAAAATCTTAACAGACCCATCACAAGCATGGAAATTGAAACTGTAATCAAAAATCTTCCAGCAAACAAAAGCCCTGGTCCAGACGGCTTCACAGCTGAATTCTACCAAAAATTTAGAGAAGAGCTAACACCTGTCCTGCTCAAACTCTTCCAGAAAATTGCAGAGGAAGGTAAACTTCCAAACTCATTCTATGAGGCCACCATCACCCTAATACCTAAACCTGACAAAGATCCCACAAAAAAAGAAAACTACAGGCCAATATCACTGATGAACATAGATGCAAAAATCCTTAACAAAATTCTAGCAATCAGAATCCAACAACACATTAAAAAGATCATACACCATGATCAAGTGGGCTTTATCCCAGGGATGCAAGGATTCTTCAATATCCGCAAATCAGTCAATGTAATACACCACATTAACAAATTGAAAAATAAAAACCATATGATTATCTCAATAGATGCAGAGAAAGCCTTTGACAAAATTCAACATCCATTTATGATAAAAACTCTCCAGAAAGCAGGAATAGAAGGAACATACCTCAACATAATAAAAGCTATATATGACAAACCCACAGCAAACATTATCCTCAATGGTGAAAAATTGAAAGCATTTCCTCTAAAGTCAGGAACAAGACAAGGGTGCCCACTTTCACCATTACTATTCAACATAGTTTTGGAAGTTTTGGCCACAGCAATCAGAGCAGAAAAAGAAATCAAAGGAATCCAAATTGGAAAAGAAGAAGTAAAACTCTCACTATTTGCAGATGACATGATCCTCTACATAGAAAACCCTAAAGAGTCCACCAGAAAATTACTAGAAATAATCAATGACTACAGTAAAGTTGCAGGATATAAAATCAACACACAGAAATCCCTTGCATTCCTATACACTAATAATGAGAAAACAGAAAGAGAAATTAAGGAAACAATTCCATTCACCATTGCAACGGAAAGAATAAAATACTTAGGAATATATCTACCTAAAGAAACTAAAGACCTATATATAGAAAACTATAAAACACTGGTGAAAGAAATCAAAGAGGACACTAATAGATGGAGAAATATACCATGTTCATGGATTGGAAGAATCAATATAGTGAAAATGAGTATACTACCCAAAGCAATTTATAGATTCAACGCAATCCCTATCAAGCTACCAACAGTATTCTTCACAGAGCTAGAACAAATAATTTCACAATTTGTATGGAAATACAAAAAACCTCGAATAGCCAAAGCGATCTTGAGAAAGAAGAATGGAACTGGAGGAATCAACCTACCTGACTTCAGGCTCTACTACAAAGCCACAGTTATCAAGACAGTATGGTACTGGCACAAAGACAGAAATATTGATCAATGGAATAAAATAGAAAGCCCAGAGATAAATCCACGCACATATGGACACCTTATCTTCGACAAAGGAGGCAAGAATATACAATGGATTAAAGACAATCTCTTTAACAAGTGGTGCTGGGAAATCTGGTCAACAACTTGTAAAAGAATGAAACTGGACCACTTTCTAACACCATACACAAAAATAAACTCAAAATGGATTAAAGATCTAAACGTAAGACCAGAAACTATAAAACTCCTAGAGGAGAACATAGGCAAAACACTCTCCGACATACATCACAGCAGGATCCTCTATGACCCACCTCCCAGAATATTGGAAATAAAAACAAAAATAAACAAATGGGACCTAATTAACCTTAAAAGCTTCTGCACATCAAAGGAAACTATTAGCAAGGTGAAAAGACAGCCTTCAGAATGGGAGAAAATAATAGCAAATGAAGCAACTGACAAACAACTAATCTCAAAAATATACAAGCAACTCCTACAGCTCAACTCCAGAAAAATAAACGACCCAATCAAAAAATGGGCCAAAGAACTAAATAGACATTTCTCCAAAAAAGACATACAGATGGCTAACAAACACATGAAAAGATGCTCAACATCACTCATTATCAGAGAAATGCAAATCAAAACCACTATGAGGTACCATTTCACACCAGTCAGAATGGCTGCGATCCAAAAGTCTACAAATAATAAATGCTGGAGAGGGTGTGGAGAAAAGGGAACCCTCTTACACTGTTGGTGGGAATGCAAACTAGTACAGCCACTATGGAGAACAGTGTGGAGATTCCTTAAAAAACTGGAAATAGAACTGCCTTATGATCCAGCAATCCCACTGCTGGGCATACACACTGAGGAAACCAGAAGGGAAAGAGACACGTGTACCCCAATGTTCATCGCAGCACTGTTTATAATAGCCAAGACATGGAAGCAACCTAGATGTCCATCAGCAGATGAATGGATAAGCAAGCTGTGGTACATAGACACAATGGAGTATTACTCAGCCATTAAAAAGAATACATTTGAATCAGTTCTAATGAGGTGGATGAAACTGAAGCCTATTATACAGAGTGAAGTAAGCCAGAAGGAAAAACATAAATACAGTATTCTAACGCATATATATGGAATTTAGAAAGATGGTAACAATAATCCTGTGTACGAGACAGCAAAAGAGACACTGATGTATAGAACAGTCTTATGGACTCTGTGGGAGAGGGAGAGGGTGGGAAGATTTGGGAGAATGACATTGTAACATGTAAAATATCATGTAAGAAACGAGTTGCCAGTCCAGGTTCGATCCACGATACTGGATGCTTGGGGCTGGTGCACTGGGACGACCCAGAGGGATGGTATGGGGAGGGAGGAGGGAGGAGGGTTCAGGATGGGGAACACATGTATACCTGTGGTGGATTCATTTTGATATTTGTCAAAACTAATACAATTATGTAAAGTTTAAAAATAAAATAAAATTAAAAAAAATTAAAAATAAAAATAAAAATAAAAACTACTTGGAAGAAAAGCTATGACAAAAGTATACAACATAATTAAAGTAAAAAAATAATAATAATAAAAAGAAAAAAAAAAAGCATAGACATCACTTTGCTGACAAAGGTCTATAGAGTCAAAACTATGGTTTTCCTGGTACTCATGTATGGATATGACAGCTGGACCATAAAGAAGGCTGAATGTCAATGAATTGATGCTTTCAAATTGTGGTGTTAGAGAAGACTCTTAAGAGTCCCTTGGTTTGCAAAGAGATCAAGCCGGTTAATCCAAACCAGTTAATCCTGAATATTAATTGAAAGGACTGATGCTGAAGCTCCAATATTTTGGCTTCCTGATGCAGACTCCACTCTTTGGAAAAGATCCTTATGTTGAGAAAGACTGAAAGCAAAAAGAAAAGGGGGTGGCAGAGGATGAGATGTTTTGATAGCATCATGGACTCAATGGACATGAACTGAGCAAACTGCAAGAGATAGTTTAGGACAGTGGAGCCTGGCATGCTACAGCTCCTAGGATCACAAATAGTCAGACATGACTTAGTGACTGAACAACATGACAACAAATATAGCCAAGCTTTTGTTCAGTCAGTAATGAGTTGCTTATAAGAAAGTCTACACAAGTCCACATGTATGCTATTAATATTTTGATAGACACAGCATAAGGCAACTGAGGATTCATGAGTACCAGCAACATACTTGGGTATATAGTAAGAACTTTACCCATATTACTTGTTTATATCATGTCATGAAGCATTATGTTTACATTTAGATGACATATGTAATAATAGGAAGCAGAAAATGTCTTATTGAAATGAGATGATGGGGCTGAGGGGAGACAGTGATCTGGGCCTTAAAGAAAAATGAAACACACACAGAAGGCGAGGGCATGTGGACATGGTTACAACATACAAACAGCACTGTGTATGCCAAGTCATAGATGTAGGAAACTTTATAGGAGCAGGTATAAGGTGATTTTAGAGCAAAGACAGTATTGAGAGATATCCTTGGGAATGAAGTTAGAATGGTATGTTGAAACTAGACGGTGGTGGTGATGGTGCAGAGCAGAGTGGATCATTAATGCCAGTCATAATAATCTGACCTTGTTTTGTGGATGTTTAATGTCATTGAATGCTTTTGATCAGAGGTATGATATGATCACAGTCAAACTCAAAGAATTTTCCTCTAATACCCTTGAGATACATGGTCCTTTTAGGGCACTGATGCTTGGAAGTTCTCAGGGCTCACCCTGAAGTCCTCCTCAGTCCTCCTTTGTTTTCTTTATTGCTAAGCAGTCTCACCCAGTTTTAGGTTTTTCTCACTAGACACCTGGTAGTGATGTTTCTCACAGTTTCATGTTTTCTGAACTCCAGATCTATTTGACCACTCTCTAATCAGAATCCACTCTAGCTTTCAAGCTAATCTAAAATTAATAAGTCCAAATAAATTTATACATACATATATAAAATTTGGCTCTTTTCCAGATAGGCTCATTTTCTGTCCATCATCTACCCATCATCTCCGTCAACCCAAATTTATAATCCAGAAACCAACAGTATTTCTAGATACCTCGCCCCCTCACCAGTAATATACAATTCATCACCAAGTCAGTTTCTGGATATAGTTGTCTTAGTAATCCCCACTCTTTCTGTCACTGTGACCTACAAAATCTTCTTCCGCTAGGCTTTGGATGGCTTCTAACCTTGTGCTCTCAAAATTTCATTGCTCTCCATGCAGCCTCAGATTCTCAGTGCTACAGAAAACAGAGAAAGAGATTACAATCAGTGGAAGCAATTTATAGAAATGAGGGATCAAAAGAGCCCTTATTTGTTTTAAAAAACAATGGATTTTTTTCAATCTGAATATCTGTCTAATTGTGTAATCAGAATGTGTTTGGCCTGATGATTCAGCTACTGAGGCAGGAGCTGTGCAATGTCAATATTTTTCAAGCAGGATTCTAATTCATCTTTTAGATAAATAATAGATCATGGAGACATAATTTTTCTTCTTTCTTTTCTGCTGTGTCAAAAGCCATTTAGTATATTGTGGGAAAGTTTCTTAAAAATCTCACTAGCAGTGATTAATACCTTTAAATCTGATTTTATCGGTAGACATGTCTTCAAATAGCATGGCAAAAGAGTTATGCTAAGTCTCTCCCATGGAAAATATTGTCTGTAGTTCCCAAAACTACATCTGCCACAAGCGTATCCTTAAGTTGATCAAGTGACCTCATTTTACTTTCTAAAAGGATGAAAGTTTTATGATCAATCAGTGAGTAGGAGTTTGCCCAACCCTATGGAATTGGCTTTTCTCTCTCTTATACTACAACAGTATAAGTCCACTCATAATTAATTGGAATTTCACAATGAAATTAAAATTTAAAGAGGTTCAAAACATCTTATACTGTCACTGTATAAAGGTATGTTATTCAATATTTTTCCGTGAATGTAAATAAAATGAATTCATGATTATCTGTGTTCAGAATGGGAAAATTAGTTAACATTTGAAGGAAACTTCCACATCTTATATGAAATAACCTGGTTTATTGTCAAACTAAATGTCTATCTTGTTGAAATGAGCTCTCTGAATAGGTATCTCAGGAGCCCTTTGAATTGCCGAAACAGAATCTCATAAACATTCATTAATATAATACTTTGGGAAATATTTTCCCTTTTCCAAAACATTGTAATTTCTGAAAAAAACATTTTTCCATATCATAAAGATAAATCCTAATACTGTAAGCAATTAAAAAGAGAAGAAAAACAAAGGTTTTTAAATGTTATCTCTGTATAACAACTGGTGGAGAAGGGGTGGAGGAACTCTGAGGGATTTGCAGCATTTTTAGTTTCTTCAGGACAAAGCTGAGCAAGTCAGCAATTGTTTTCCCCTGTAATATTTGCATTCTTCCTTCACTTTTCTGATCAGGACTAAATCTAGGTCTGTCCATTCTTATACATTAGACATGTTGATTTAAAACTTGAGCCACATCTGTAAAGAGACAGACTGAACTGTTTAAAGCTTTAAAAATAATTGTAGAGTTTCTTCAGAAAAAGATGCATTTGACATTGGCAAATAGAAGGTTGGTCTCTTCATGGTGTAACACTGGCCTTTTATAAATCTTCCAAGTATGTATGAAATTCTGAGACAGACAGACTGAGTACAGTTCTAAAGTCTGGTTTAGTGCTTCTGAGATTGGGTTCACATAATGGGAGATATCCACAAAACAGAATTTTATGAGATTAAGAGACTCGCTACAGAGCACATGTGTTATAAAGAATAACAGAACCTGTTGTTGGGGTAGAACCTGTTGTTTTTTAACACAGTCCATAAGGCTTCCTACTATTTATTGTAAACGGGCATGGCTCATTCAGCGATAGTAATTAACATCACTGTGTGACATTATTCTAAATACAGGAGATATGACACTGAACAAAGCTCATAAAACCCCTATCCTCCTGACAGTTTCATTCAGAAGAAGGGAGACACATAAGCAAAATAGGTACTGTCAGTTCTGTAATGTAAGTACATAGAAGTAGTATAAGTCGTATGTCCTATGGAGAAAAATCTAATTAATTGGAAAAGGGGATTGAGAGTTTGGGGCAGCAAAATTTTAAATAGAATATTCATAGCAGGCCTCAGAGAAAACATGACATTTAAATAAAGACTTCTAGGAAAGGACGGAATAAGCCTGGGAATAACTGAGAAATAGAATCCAGGCAAAGGGGGAAGCAAATGCAGAAGTTCTCAGACAGTAATGTACCTGATAAATAACAGGAAGACGAAGTAGCCCCATGTAGTTGGGGGATCTAGTCAGAGAGGTAAGTGGAAGAATATTCTCATAGAACCTTTTAACAAGACATTAGTTTTGCTCAGAAAGAAGGGAAAAGCTTTAGGAGTACTTTGGACAGAAAATGACATCGTCTGACTTGGTTTTAAGGTGATGGCTTTACACTCCATATATTTTTGAAAATAGATCCAAGAGGGGAAAAGAGAAAAATGGGACAACACATTTGTGAATAATCACAAGAAATTGGTTTGATAAGCTTGACAGGGTTTGGAATAGAAATGGCAAGGAGAAATTGCACTCTGGATACATTTTTTTAAACTGTCATAATTTGTTGAATAATTAGTGGTGGGGTATGAGGCATGGGTTTGATCCCTGGGTTGGGGAGATCTCCTGGAGAAGGAAATGACAACCTTTTCCAGGATCCTTGCCTGGAGAATCCCATGGACAGAGGAGCCTGGTGGCTTACAGACCATGGGGTCGCAAAAGAATTGGATATGATTTAGCAACTGAACAAAAATAACATGAAATAAAGAAAGGAGAAAGAATGTCTTTAAGGTTTTTGAATGAGTACCTGGAAGGATGAAGTTGCTATAATTGAGATGGAGAGACTGTAGTAAGATATATTTAGGAAAGCAGAATAGAGGTCCGGCTTTCTATATGTTAAACCTGAAATACCTGTTAAATAGAGATATGATGTGAATTTGGATATACATGTTTGGAGTTCACAAAGGAGATACTAGGTTGAATGATGTCCCCATGAAATTCATGTTCTTCTTGAAATCTCAGAATGGGACTTTATTTAGAAATATTTATTGCAAACGTAATTAATTAAAATAAAATGAGATGACACTAGAGTAGGGTGGATTCTTCATCAGTATAACTGTGTTCTTATTAAGAGGAAAAGACATAGACATGCAAGGAAGCATGTTACAATGAGGAGGGGAGATTGAGTGAAGCATCCATAAGGCACAGTAACACCCCCGTTTTCCACCAATACTAGAATTGAAGAGAAGAACATGGAAGAGAGTCTCCCCTAGAGCCTTCAGATAGAATATGGCCTTGACAACACCATGGTTTCAAATTTCAGCTATCAGAACTGTGAGAGAGAAATTTCAGTTGGTTTCAAGTTACCCAGTTTATGGTACTTTGTTACAGCAGCTCTGGAAACTAATAATTAAGCCATCAGCATACAGCAGTTATTTAAGTCAAAAGACTACATTAAAATCTCCAAGATAATAAGAATAGTTATAAAAAAGATGAAATAAAATGTCTGAAATTTGGGTTATAGTACATTTCAAGGTCAGGGTGATGAGAAGAAACCAGAAAAAGAGACCAGGAGGTAGTCAGTGAATTAGGAGAAGAACAAGGAGATTGTGGGATCTTGGAACCCAAATGAAGGAAGCATATCAAGAAGAAAGTTATGTATTACATAATGCAAATAAGTAAAGTAAGATCAACGTTGAGAATTGGCCATTGGTGTTATTGATGTAGCAATCACTGGTAACACTGACATTGAATTAAGTTATCAAATTAAATGATGTCTTGACAACTTTTTTTTAAATATTCAAAGATAATTATTTACACAATCTAATATAATTTTAGGGAGCTAGCAGACAAAAGATGATAAGATGAGAAAAGCAGGATATAGTGATATTTTCAAGATGAAGATTTAATTCTGGTAAAAATAAAGAATCCATAACTGACTATTATTATCACAATAAGAAGTAAAATTGAGAAACCAAACTGCAAATCTTCCACCATTGCATGTGCTTGTATTTTAGAAGACATTGGTATGTATTTTGGCTGTTCCATTTCTCCTTTGTGTTATTAAATAGAGGAGAAAAAAAACATAAAAAATGAGACAAGACAAAGAAAGCCACAAATACAAAAGAAGGCAAGAGAGTGAGATTCATATGGGACCATCCTGTTTGTTGTCGCCAGGTGAGAACAGTTGATGACAGAATGCAGAGCACCAGAAGAAGTCTTTGTCAACAGCGTTGATGTTCCCACTGTATTTCTTTGCTTTGAAACCAATTTGCAATTCTCCTGACATCAGTTTTCAATTTATTACCCCAGGTGGGTCGGTCTCTGAGGAAGGCCAGCCTATATATGCAGCAGCTGAAATAACTAGTTGGGGCTAATGAGACTGAGAATGTCATGGGCTGGTTAATATTCATTTATTTGAAGGGAGCATCTCTGTTTAACCTGAGGGCTATATTTCATTAGATTTATGCACTGTAATGCAATACCTGAAACTGAATGAAACTGGTGTTGTTTTCTTAAATACCAGCAGTTTTCATTTATGCTTGAGATGAAAATCTGCCCATCTTTGGCATGTATAAAACCTGTTCTCTCTCAGCTACTAATTTTTTTCTTATTGTGGTCATTGTGTCCTAATGTTGAACATAAGTAATTTTCTTGGATATTAGACATTTTTTTTTCTCCACAACAGGTAATGTAGCTTCTTTGTCAAAAGTCTTAGGCAGTTGTAACAACTAAAGTAATTATTGCAGCAGGGCCAGGAGATATATATTCCTGTCCGTGGAATGCAGGGTAATGGAGGCAGTGCAATGTCCAGGCATGAAAGATTAGATTCCCAGAGGATGAAACACATGTAAAGGTAAAGGTAAATGGCAAATGATGTCCGTATGATTTTGTTAGACAAAGAGATATTGAATATCATTGTAAGCAAGAAGAGTCCAGAATGGTACACGTCAAAATTGGACTGCATTAGAATCAAGTGAGGATCCTATTAAAACATACTCACGTCTAAAACCCCCAATCCTACAGACCTGCTGAATTAGAATATATGACATGAGATTGTAGGTATCTGTAGAGGAAGTAGAGACAAGAAGAGCCTGCAGTGAACAGTTAGCAGTGAACCCAGTTTGACATAAACTCTAGTAAAATTATGCATTGTATTTAATGTCATATTATTATGCCTTTTTTTTCCATCTTTCCTGTTGAAATTTGGAAAGATTACAGAGGCTTTCATGTGAATCCTGTTACTTTTTAAGGTATAGAAAAACACCAAGGAGAGGAGTTAAAGAATGGTTCAAAAACCACTCATTCCAGAAGGTACTGCATGCATGCACATACAGAAAGATTTCATTACAAAATATACATATGAAGCATTGAACACACACACCCCTGAAGATACTTTTATGACTCAAATTACACATTAATTCATTTCAGACTATGTGAAATACTACAATTAAAAAAAAAAAAACACTTTGTCAATTCTCTTTTTTTTTAAATTAGTGTTCCTAGATATTTTGGCCCTTGGAATCATTTTTTTCTTGTACATCCTCAATACAGTTTGGAAAATACTGCCTTTTGTGGACTTTTTGGTCTATTAATTTGTTTTAAGTTTTACTTTTGATTCATGAGTTTGCATGTAATATATTTTATTTTAATGAATCATTTTCTTTGTTAGTTTTTTTTTTTTTTAACTGCAATTATCCAGTTGAATACACAAAACCAGGAGCCTCAAACTTAAATGCACAGAGTTCAAGAAAGTAATAAAATGTGTGAGCTGAATTGGCTGCAGGTCAATTGGTAAAGGTGGTGTCTGTGGGCAACGAGAATTTATGATTTGTTAAAAAGGGTCTTGTTCTCCAGTCTTGGCCCAACAACACAAATATACTTGCTGTCTTTCATATCTATATGTTTGTATGTCCATCATCTATCTATTTGTCTACTGTCTATTTATTTTGAGAGAAAGAGATTTTGCTGAAACAATTCAGGCTTTCATCTTAATTTTCAAATTCTATTCTAAATCAATCTTGTCATTAAGGATAAGAATTCCAATATTTTCATAGCATTCAATTACCTGTTCATTAGTGTTTCATTCAAGCAGCTCCTGATACCTAGATGTCATAGTGCAAGGTAATAATAGACACTTGATAGGAAGTGATAAAGTACATATATGCTGGGTTTAATGGGTGGGAGAGAGGGGGAATAGTACAGGAAATAAAAGGAAGTAGCTGAGACAAGCCTTCAGACATGGTGTAAAATCTTCAGGCTCTAGGAGCTAATGAGTCACAGAAATAATTAGGAGAAGACAAGAAGCTATCTTATGTGCAACGGGGCATTGCCAGCCCTTTCTTGCCCAGTGAAATTAAGAGAAGTCAATCTACCTATATTCATTTTATTTTTGAAAATTTTTGTATTTTCTTTTGAAAATATAACACTTCATGTTGATGTATGGCAAAACCAATACAATACTCTAAAGTAATTAGCCTCCAATTAAATAAATAAATTTATATTAAAAAAAAGAAAATATAACACTACATGAGCAGGTACTTCTTGTTTTTGCTCCCTTTGGTTGCACTGTAAGGTATGTGGGATCTTAGTTCCCCAACCAGTGATCAAATCTGCACGGGCTGCAGCGAAAGCACTGGAAGGGCAGAGTCTCAATCACTGGATCACAGGGAAGTCCCCTGAACATGTACCTTTGAGAGATAAGTAGGACCATTGAGAAAGAACTTTGCCTCAGAGAAATGTGGCCATTCTGGTGTTTCCATTCTTGGGCCTCTAGCTGTGGGAGCTCAGAAGACAAAGTTTAAATGCTTTAGCCTAAACTGCTCTCTCCAATGGGTAACACAGTGTACTGAAAGTGAAAGTAAAAGTCTCTCAGTCATATCCAACTCTTTGTGACTCCATGGACTGTAGCCTGCCAACCAGGCCAAAATACTGGAGTGGGTAGACATTCCCTTCTTCAGGGTATCTTCCCAACGCAGGGATCAAACCCAGGTCTCCCACATTGCAGGTGAATTCTTTACCAGCTGAGCCACCAGAGAAGCCCAGTATATTGAAAGGAAGCACTTAACTTAAAAATAGTAACAAGAGTGGCTATTCTTAGGTTTTATTGACTTAAAATACTTTCCCTTCTCTGTCCTATTTTGTCAAAGCACTTATAAATTTTTTAAACATTTTTAGAGGAATTTTAGGCTCATTGCAAAACAGAATGGTACAAAAATGTCTCATATACTCACTGCCCCAAGAAAAGTAGTCTCCCCTATTAATATTCCCTATCATGGAATGAATGAATGAATGAGTGGATGAATCACAAGCTAGAATAAAGATTTCCAGGAGAAAAATCAACAACTTCAGATATGCAGATGACATAATTCTAAGGGCAAAAAGTGGAGAGGAACTAAAAAGTCTTTTGATGAAGGTGAAAGACGAGAGTGAAAAAGCTGGCTTAAAACTCAAAATTCAAAAAACGAATGTCATGACATCTGGTCCTATTACTTAATGGAAAATAGAAGGGGAAAAAGTGGAAACAGTGACAGGCTTTATTTTCCTGGGCCACAAAATCACTGCAGATGGTGACTGCAGCCATGAAATTAAGACACTTACTCCTTGGAAGGAAAGCTATGACAAACCTAGACAGCATATTAAAAAGCAGAGGTAAGCATATATGCAACAAAGCATTCTGAATTGTACACCTAAGTGCAAATCATTCCAACATATTATTATCCATTTATGTTGTGATTTTAAAATTTTCTATAAATTCTTAGATTTTAAAATACTGTTGGTTGAGTTCTAACCATGTCTAAGGCACTTTGCATGCATTTACTTTTTTTTTTTTTTTTTTACTTTACAATATTGTATTGGTTTTGCCATTCATCAACATGAATCTGCCACTGGTGTACACGTGTCCCCAATCCTGAACCCCCCTCCCAAAAGTAATAATTTCCCAAAATATGACTTATTCCTGTGTCTCTGGATGATGATTACAATGACAACAACAATGATGATGCCTTTGATGATTGTAATATTTAAGTTAAAAGGCTGATCTGGAACTCACATTCTTGGTCTTTATTTTTATTATTGCTTTCTTCATGTCTTTATTCCTAAATGAGTAAATGATTGGATTTAAAAGGGGAGTAAAAATTGTATAAAACACAGAGAAGGTCTTATCTATGACAAAAAAACAAACAAACAACAATCCATTTAGCTATATTCTTCCTTGAGGATTTAAGGAAATCATCTTAGATAATTCACTCCATGGTGTCTGTGATAAGAATGTGATAAAAAAAAAAAAAAAAAGAATGTGATAGAACATGTTCATTAAATTCTAGTTTACCTTTAAAAAAAAAAGCAGAGGCATCACTTTGATGACAAAGATCTGTATAATCAAAGCTATGGTTTTTCCAGTAGTTGTGTACAGATATGAGAGTTGAACCATTAAGAAGGCTGAACACCAAATAATTGGTGCTTTCAAACTATGATGTTGGAGAACACCCTTGAGAGTCCTTTTGATTGCAAAGAGATCAAACCAATCAATCCTAAAGGAAATCAATCTTGAATATTCATGGGAAGGACTGATGCTGAAGCTGAAACTCCATTCTTTTGGCCATCTGATGGGAAGAGCTGAATCATTGGAAAACACCCTGATGCTGGGAAAGATTGAGGGCAGGAGGAGAAGGGGCAGACAAGGATGAGATGATTGGATGACATCACTGACTCAGTGGACACAAGCTTGAGAAAACTCTGGGACATAGTGAAGGACAGGGAAGCCTGTCATGCTGCGGTCCATGGAGTTGCAAAGAGTCAGACATGACTTAGCGACTGAACAACAAATCAGAATGGTACATGCTAACAAATGGTAATCTTATATTGAATATCATAATCACCCAAAGTTCTTAGTTTACATTAATGTTCACTGTTGCTCTTATATATTCTGTTAGTTTAGATAAAAGTACAATGCCGTATGGGGCTTCCAAAATGGCTAAGTGGTAAAGAATCCACCTGCAATGCAGGAGACCTGGGTTCGATCACTGGTGTGGGAAGTTACCCTTCAGAAAGGAATGGCAACCCACTCCAGTATTCTCACCTGGAGAATCCCATGACAGAAGAGCTTGGCGGGCTACATTCTATAGGGTCTCAAAGAGCTGTAAATGACTGAAGTGACTGAGCATGCCCACACACACAGTGGAATGTATCTATCACTATAGCACCATGCAAAATATCTTCATTGCCCTGAAAATCCTCTGTACTCCATATATTTACCCTTCTTCTACCTCAGCCTCTGACAACCACTGATCTTGTTACTATCTCCATAGTTTTACCAAGAATGTCATATGTGGTAGCTGTAAACTTTTACTATGTAGTTTTTCTATTTTTTTTCAGATTGGCTTCTTTCATTTAATAATACACAATTAACATTCCTCTGTGTCTTTTCTTTTTAATTTTTTTGTTTATGTATTTATTTTTGACTGTGCTGCATCTTTCTTGCTGTGCAGGGTGAGCAGGGGCTTCTCTATAGTAGTGGTACACAGGCTTCCTGTTGTGGTGGCTTCTCTTGCTTCAGTGTACAGGCTCTATGACCCTTAGGCTCCAGTAGTTGGGGTGTATGGCTCTAGAGTATGTAGACATCAGTAGTAATGATGCATGGGATTTGTTGCCCCATGGCATGAAGAATCTCCTTAGACCAGGGATTGAACCAGTATTTCCTGTATTAGCAAGCAGATTCTTAACCTTTGGACCACCAAGGAAGTCCCATATCTTTTCACAGTTTCTTACTTTTGTAAGAAACTGCCAAACTGTTTTCAACAATGGCTAGTGGAAATTACATTTCCTCTAGCAATGAATTAGGGTTCTGTTGTTCTACATCCTCAGCATTTGGTATTGTCAATGTGCTAGATTTGGGCATTCTAATTGGTGAATAATGGTATCTCATTGTTTTAATTTGCATTTCCCTGATGGTATGTGGTATGCAATGGCTCGTTTCATGTTTATTTGCCATCTATATAAGAGTTGGACTGTGAAGAAGGCTGAGCGCCGAAGAATTGATGCTTTTCAACTGTGGTGTTGGAGAAGACTCTTGAGAGTCCCTTGGACTGCAAGGGGATCCAACCAGTCCATTCTGAAGGAGATCAGCCCTGGGATTTCTTTGGAAGGAATGATGCTAAAGCTGAAAGTCCAGTACTTTGGCCACCTCATGCGAAGAGTTGACTCATTGGAAAAGACTGATGCTGGGAGGGATTGGGGGTAGGAGAAGAAGGGAACAACAGAGGATGAGATGGCTGGATGGCATCACTGACTCAATGGATGTGAGTCTGAGTGAACTCCGGGAGTTGGTGATGGATAGGGAGGCCTGGCGTGCTGCGATTCATGGGGTCTCAAAGAGTCAGACATGACTGAGTGACTGATCTGATCTGATCTGATATATCTTCTTTGGTGCTATTTGTTCAGGATTTTAACCAATTTTGTAATTAGGCTACTTTTATTTTTATTGTTAAATTTTAGGAGTTCTTTCCATATTTTGTATAATATTTTTCTATGTTGTTGCTTTTTTTTGGCAAATATTTTCTCTCAGTCTATGACATCTTCTCATTCTCTTGATATTGAAATTCACATAGCTAAAGGTTTTAATTTTGATGAAGTCAGTTCATCTGCATTTCTTTTATGGATCATGCTCTTGATGTTGTATCTAAAAACATCATTGCCATACCCAGGGTCATCTAGATTTTCTATTATGTTATCTTCTAGGAGGGCTTCTCAGGTGGCTCAGTGATAAAGAAGCTGCCTGCCAAGCAGGTGATATGGATTTGATCCCTGGGTTGCAAAGGTACCCTGGAGAAGAAATGGCAACCCACTCAAGTATTATTGCCTGGGAAATCCTATGGACAGAAAAGCCTGGTGGGTTACTGTTCATGGAGTTCCAAAAGAGTAGGCCATGACTTAGCAACTAAACAACAAGAACATCTTTTAGGAATCTTATCGTTTTGTATTTGTTTAGGATTGTGTACCATTTTGAGTTATTCTTGTGCAGGATATAATATCTATATCTAGACTCATTATTTTAATTTGAAAATTCAGTTGTTCCAGAACCATTTTTTTAAAAGGTTATCTTTGGTTCATTGTACTGTCTTTTCTACTTTGTCGAAAATCATTTACTATATTTATGTGAGTCTATCAATGGTCTTTTTCCTCAATTCCATTGATCTACTTGTCTATTTTTCACCAAAAGCACACTGTTTTAATTACTGTGGGTTTATAATAAGTTTTGAAGTTGAGTAATGTCAGTCTTTCAAATTTGTTCCTCTCTTTCAGCTATTATGGGTCTTTTGTTTCTCCATTTAAACTTTAGAAAGTTTGTCAATATTGACAAAATAGTTTGCTGGGTTTTGATTGGTATTGCATTGAATCTATAGATTCAGGAGCTGACATCTGACAATAGTGAGTCTTCTTATCCATACACACAGAATATACCTTCACTTTAATTATGTGATTTTGTTCTTCAAAGTTTGGTAACTTTCTTTATATTGTTGTTGTTGTTGTTTAGTCACTTAGTCATGTCCAACTCTTTTGCTTCCCCAAGAACTATAGCTCACCAGGCTCTTCTATCCATGGGATTTCCCAGGCAATAATATTGGAATGGGCTGTCATTTCCTTCTCCAGGGAATCTTCCCAACCCATGGATTGAACCTGCATCTCCTGCTTTGGCAGGCTATTCCTTACCACAGAGCCACCCGGGAAGCCCTTTCTTTATATAGTTCTTAACTATATAGTTCTTAACATAGTTATACCTAGGCATTTCATTTGGGCAGCTGTCAATATAAATGAGATATATATATATATATATATATATATATATATATACATTTTAATTTCAAATTCCATTTGTTCACTGTTGATATATAAGAAAGTGATTAACTTTTATACTTTAACCTTGTATCCTGAAACCTTGCTATTACTTGCTTATTATTTCTCGAGATTTTTGTTGTTGTTGTTTATGAATATGTCATTGACAAACAAGAAGAGTTCTATTTCTCCCATCTTGTTATCTAAAATTTGTAGTTCCTTTTATTGTCTTACTGCATTAGCTAGATCTTCCAGTAGGATGTAAAAAGGAGCTTCGAAAAGAGAAATGTTCTATAGTCCAAAGATTAAATCTGAGTCTTTTAGTTGAGTCTATGCCTCAGAACTGTACACTTGGCAAATGTTTCTCAATTTTTCTCTCCCTTAATATAAGACAGGATAGCCACAGTGGGCTGATTTGTGTTTTCCTTCTTCTATAGGGAAGTTTAGAAGGGCCAGTAGTTGAGGATTTTCTTTTCCCAGGTGGAGCTGAGAAGTGATACTTGAACTAACTGGTGTTGGTTACTTTCCTCCCTTCAGGTTTCAGTTAGACTCAGAAAATAATCCAGAAGGTTATACTCTGGCTAACTAGTTTCTCCTAAGGGACAGTCTTTTCAAGAACAAAATGTTCTGATATGTTTCAAAATGATTAATTTTCTCCTCTTCCTGCTGAAAGGCTAAGTAGACTTTTTTTTTTTTTTTTTCCCTGATGTTTATTTTGGGGACCTAGTTTAGTTCCTGGAGGTGAATCTTACAGTACTGTAGCAGACCTCTATAATTGGTTCTCCCTAAGTATTTTAACTCTCAGAGTTGTCTACACTGAGTCTCCTGCAATTTTTCTATCTGAGGTCAAGTTTTCCTACCTGGCACTGGTTTCTGTGGTGGGTGGTAATTGTAATTCTTTGTATTCATCTGTATATCTCTCCAGTCTTGGCGGCAATAGCTTGCCCTGTGTTCTCCCTTCTCTTATGATCCAAGGAGAGTTGTTGAGTTTTCCATCTGTTCAGTTTTTTACTTGTTTTTAGGATAAAGGGTTGACTTCCAATCTCCCTACATGTTGAACTAGAAACCCAAGTCCATTCATTTTTTTTTTTTTCTTTTTTCATTAGACACACCTGATAATAGACCCTTTGCAACATGACAGCCTTTTCTTGATGGGGAGAAGAATCTCGAAGTATATGAAGAGGCATTTCAAATATAAAATAATAAAGGTTGTGAAGAGGTGAGCAAAGTGCCTTGTAGAAGAGTGCTCATGTGTGCCCAGTCATGTCTGACTCTTTGCAATCCTGTGTACTGTAGACCACTGGGTTTCTCTATCCGTGGATCTTCACAGACAAGGATACTGAAATGGGTTGCCATTTCCTACTCCAGAGGATCTTCTCAATCCAAAGATTAAACCCACATCTCTTCCATTTCCTGCATTGGCAGTCAGATTTGTTATCACTGCACCACCTAGGAAGCTCTGTAGAAAAGATACTGAGCTCTAATTAAATATATAGCATCCTGTGTATTCTGCAATGGGATAATGGTATACAAATAAACATGATGAACCTGTTTTGGTAACTTCTGATATTGTTTAAATAAAAGGACATAATGTTACCTCAGTCTCATATTAACTATACATCCCAAAGTTCTCTCTTTTCTTCTTGGTTTCCTTTTTTCTAGGGAGTTCTGAAAGCCATAGTATCTGTCATCAAGTTTATGTTAATACTTGACAACTAAAACATGAGATACAATCCTAGAAAAGGATATATTTTGATGAGTATAAAGGAAGCTACTCTGATTATTATAAATTATTTAGTCTTCTGCTGTAATAAAAGCTGTCACTTGGAGATATCTATGTAAATGTCCAAGAAATGAGAAGTGAAATTACCCAATTCCTCCTCTACACAACAATATGTCTTCAAAATTCTTGTGTGTGTGTGTGTGTGTGTTAGTTGCTTAGTCGTGTCCGACTCTCTGCAACACCATGGAGTATAGCCTGCCAGCTTCCTCTGTCCATGGGGATTATCGAGGTAAGCATACTGGAGTGCGTTGCCATTTCCTTCTCCACAGAATTCTTGTACCAGTGTGTTAGTCCATTTGGGCTTCCATAACACATTTTCATATATCAGATGGCTTAAAGAAAAAAAACAAAACAGAATTTTATTTCTCACAAGTCTGGAGGTGAAAAATCTAAATCTGGGTGGCTGAATTCCATGAAGAACCCTTTTTGGGGTTGAAGATGTCTGAGTTCTTCTTCTATCCTCACTTATCAGAGAAAGTGTGAGCTAGTTCTTAATTTTCTTCTTATAAAGGCACAAATACCACTCTCAAGGGCTCCATCCTCATGATCTGATTACCTCACAAAAGTCCATTTTCTGGATAACATTACATAAGGGGTTAGGGCTTTGGCATATGCATTTTGATGGAACATGGACATGCAATGGAAACAGTGACAGATTTTATTTTCTTGGGCTCCTAAATCACTACAGATGGTGACCGCAGCCATGAAATTAAAAGACACTTGCTCCTTGGAAGAAAAGTTATGACAAACCTAGAAAATATATTAAAAAGCAGAGACATTACTTTGCCAACAAAGGTCCATCTGGTCAAAGCTACAGTTTTTCCAGTAGTCATGTATGGATATGAAAGTTGGACCATAAAGAAAGCTGTGCACCGATGAATTGATGCTTTTGAACTGTGATGTTGGAGAAGACTCTTGAGAGTCCCTTGGACTGCAAGGAGATCAAATCAGCCAATCCTCAAGGAAATCAGTCCTGAATATTCATTGGAAGGACTGATGCTGAAGCTGAAGATCTAATACTTTGGCCACATGATGGGAAGAACTGACTTATTGGAAAAGACCTTGCTGCTGTGAAGGATTGAAGGAGGAGAAGGGGAAGGTAGGATGAGATGGTTAGATGGCATCATCAACCTGATGGACATGAGTTTGAACAAGCTCCAGGAGTTGGTCATGAATTTGGAAACCTGGCATGCTGCAGTCCATTGGGTTGCAAAGAGTCAGACACGACTGAGTGACTGAACTGAACTGAATTGGATGTGTGATTCATATCACTCAAGTATCCTAGGAAAAAAACTGTGTGAATTGGACAATCATGCTTACACTGAGAAAGTAGTAGTTTTTATTTGGGGGTCTTTAGCAGTTCCTTTCAACATTTTTATAGTTTATTAAATGTTTTTGCTTTTTTGTTTGTTTCTAGTACAGTAGGCTCTGGACATTCCCATTAGTAATGCCCTGGAAGCATGGAGTACCACAGATAATAAAAGTGAGAACATCTACTTCTAGGACTGATATCATTTATCACTATATTACAACTGAAAGTGTAGATCATTTTGAGTTAACATGACTTTTTATTATTATGTAAATATTTGATAGTCAAATTTTGTCTCTGAAAATAGAGATGTAACACATCAAAAAGTAGGTTGGAGTGATAACTTAAATAACACAGAAATGGTTGAGCTTTGTGAGTTAGAAATAAGTATACACATTATAACTCTGTGTAAGTCCATTTATGGTATAATATGTAAGGAAGATCTGTAAACATTTTGTTCAATAATAGTATGATTTACACTTTACTTTTTTCTTTCTCTCTTTTCCTTTCACTAGTAAACATTTTGAAAAGGAAACAATGGAAAAGGAAAAGATAAAAGAAATTCCAGCTCCATCAATTTTCTCACTATGTGTCTCATTAATTAAGACCAATGTCAGTACCTTTGTCGTTTTTGTAGTATTGACTTTAAGATATTTTCCGTTTGTGAAAATAAATGACTTCCTCCATTTCTTTGTTCCTTCTGAATAACAGAATCCTATGGACTCAAGTGCAGTAATAGCCTGACAATATTTAAGATGTTTCTTAATGATTCCCATAATAATGTTAGAAGTTGCAGTATCAGTGTTAAATAAACTTGCAATCTGTCAATTTTACGTTTTAAATTTTGTCTTATGGTTTTAGTTACATACCTGTTCAAAATTACTATATCTTCATGGGGAATCATTACTTTTAACTTTAGATAATGAACTTTATCATTCCTCCTACTACTTTTGACTTAACTAGTATCATATAGATAACCAGATCTTTTTTGTTAGGACTATACCCAGTGCTAAAGAAAATCAAAGGAGAAAAGGAAAGATATAAGCATCTGAATGCAGAGTTCCAAAGAATAGCAAGAAGAGATAAGAAAGCCTTCTTCAGCAATCAATGAAAAGAAATAGAGGAAAACAAAAGAATGGGAAAGACTAGAGATCTCTTCAAGAAAATTAGAGATACCAAGGGAACATTTCATGCAAAGATGGGCTCGATAAAGGACAGAAATGCTACGGACCTAACAGAAGCAGAAGATATTAAGAAGAAATGGCAAGAATACACAGAAGAACTGTACAAAAAAGATTTTCATGACCCAGATAATCATGATAGTGTAATCACTGACCTAAAGCCAGACATCCTGGAATGTGAAGTCAAGTGGGCCTTAGAAAGCATCACTACAAACAAAGCTAGCGGAGGTGATGGAATTCCAGTTGAGCTATTTCAAATCCTGAAAGATGATGCTGTGAAAGTGCTGCACTCAATATGCCAGCAAATTTGGAAAACTCAGCAGTGGCCACAGGACAGGAAAAGGTCAGTTTTTACTCCAATCTCAAAGAAAGGCAATGCCAAAGAATGCTCAAACTACTGCACAATTGCACTCATTTCACAGGCTAGTAAAGTAATGCTCAAAATTCTCCAAGACAGGCTTCAGCAATATGTGAACTGTGAACTTCCTGATGTTCAAGCTGGTTTTAGAAAAGGCAGAGGAACCAGAGCCAAATTGCCAACATCTGCTGGATCATGGAAAAAGCAAGAGAGTTCCAGAAAAACATCTATTTCTGCTTTATTGACTATGCCAAAGCCTTTGACTGTGTGGATCACAATAAACTGTGGAAAATTCTGAAAGAGGTGGGAATACCAGACCACCTGACCTGCCTCTTGAGAAATTTGTATGCAGGTCAGGAAACAACAGTTAGAACTGGACATGGAACGACAGACTGGTTCCAAATAGGAAAAGGAGTACTTTAAGGCTATATATTGTCACCCTGCTTATTTAACTTATATGCAGAGTACATCATGAGAAATGCTGGGCTGGAAAAGCACAAGCTGGAATCAAGATTGCTGGGAGAAATATCAATAACCTCAGATATGCAGATGACACCACCCTTATAGCAGAAAGTGAAGATAAACTCAAAAGCCTCTTGATGATGGTGAAAGAGGAGAGTGAAAATGTTGGATTAAAACAACATTCAGAAAATGAAGATCATGGCATCTGGTCCCATCACTGTATGGGAAATAGATGGGGAAACAGTGGAAGCAGTGTCAGACTTTATTTTGGGGGGCTCCAAAATCACTGCAGATGGTGACTGCAGCCATGAAATTAAAAGACGCTTACTCCTTGGAAGGAAAGTTATGACCAACCTAAATAGCATATTGAAAAGCAGAGACGTTACTTTGCCAACAAAGGTTCGTCTAGTCAAGGCTATGGTTTTTCCAGTGGTCATGTATGGATGTGAGAGTTGGACTGTGAAGAAGGCTGAGCACTGAAAAATTGATGCTTTTGAACTGTGGTGTTGGAGAAGACTCTTGAGAGTCCCTTGGACTGCAAGGAGATCCAACCAGTCCATTCTAAAGGAGATCAGCCCTGGGATTTCTTTGGAAGGAATGATGCTAAAGCTGAAACTCCAGTACTTTGGCCACCTCATGCGAAGAGTTGACTCATTGGAAAAGACTCTGATGCTGGGAGGGATTGGGGGCAGGAGGAGAAGGGGACGACAGAGGATGAGATGTCTGGATAGCATTACTGACTCAATGGATGTGATTCTGAGTGAACTCCGGGAGTTGGTAATGGACAGGGAGGCCTGGCCTGCTGTGATTCATGGGGTTGGGAAGAGTCAGACACGACTGAGCGACTGAACTGATACCCAGTACTAGGGCTTCCCACATAGTGCTAGTGGTAAAGAACCTGACTGCCAGTGAAGGAGACAAAAGAAACAGTGAGTTTGATCCTTGGGTTGGGAAGATCCCCTGGAGGAAGGCATGGTAACCCATTCCAGTATTCTTCCCTGGGAAATCCAATGGACAGTGGAGCCTGATGGGCTACAGTCCATAGCATCACAGAGTCCTACACCACCGCAGCAACTTAACACACATACTCAGTATGACTTAATTCATCCTTTCACTTTCTGTTCTTCTGATAGAGCTAATAACTTTTCTTGAATTTATTATGATATATTTGGACTGGTTCAAATCAACTCATTTTGTATCCCTACTTTTTTTTTTTGCTTCAGTTTTTTTTCTCTGTTGCTTTTATTTGCTATTTTATTTTCCAGTGAAACACAACTTTATATTACATTTATTTTAATTCAATGGTTGCCCTTAAGTTTTTAGAACATTTCCTTCTCCAAGGGATCTTCCCAGCCCAGGTATTGAACCTGGATCTTCTGCATTGAAAGCAGATTCTTTACCATCTGAGCCATTGGGAAGTCCTATAAATAAAAAAAAAATAACTGGTTAAATTGAATTGTAAAAAGAAAAATACTCAAATAATAAAAAAGGAAGGGAAAAGTTAAAGAGACTAACAATAGAAGAAATAAAAAATAATAATAGTCGATTTAAAATTGTTCATATCAGTACTTTCATTAAATATTAATATACTAAACACTTCTATTAAGAAGCAAAGATAATTGGAAAGGATATTAAAGTAAATTTCAACTCTATGCTGTCTACAAAAATATATTTTAAATATAAGGCAAAAATATAAAATAAATAAATAATGTAAACTTGCCTGCAGATAGAAAACACAAAAACGTTAATGTGAATATAATAAAATCAGATAAAATAGATTTTAGCAAAACATTTCACCCCAGATTGAGGCCATTTATTATAATAAATTAGCAATTCATCAACAAGATATAACAGTTATTAACATGTATAGATAAAGCAGAATTTCAACATATATGAAGCAAAAATTGACAGAAAGAAGAAACTCACAGTTTCATTAATAGGACATTTTTCAGTAGTACGAAGTTTTATCATTGTTTTGTCAGCAACTGATAGAATAATAAGACCTTGATACCATATGAATAAATACCTAGAATAACTGAAAAACATTATTTACTCTTTTGTCTTTATCTCTTTATATTTTTATAAT
This sequence comes from Bos taurus, assembly GCF_002263795.3. Taxonomy (NCBI): domain Eukaryota; kingdom Metazoa; phylum Chordata; class Mammalia; order Artiodactyla; family Bovidae; genus Bos; species Bos taurus. The sequence goes on along the minus strand of NC_037351.1, from coordinate 16,043,716 downwards.
ATAAAAAATTATATCAGAGGATAGCCTTTAAGCTCAGTGTATTTTATGAAGAAATCAATTATAATATGTAAGAACACCCAAACATGTTAAGATTAATCATTAATCATGTTTTAAAAATATTGAGCCAAAAGCAATCACAAAAATTAGAACGTATTTCAAATGAAATAAAATAGATACAAATTTGTGAGATGGAGCTAAAGCTACTGGATAAAAATTCATAGCTTTAAACATTTATAGACATGAAGAAAATTTTTAAATCAATGACCTAAATTTTCAATTCCAAAATCTAGAAAAGGAAGAAAAAAGTAAATCTAAAGTAAGTAGAAAGATATAAATAAAGATAAGAGCTTAAATCAGTGAAATTGAGCATATATATATCTAACCCTAACACTGGGACTCCAAGGAGATCCAACTAGTCCATTCTAAAGGAGGTCAGTTCATTGAAAGGACTCCAAGGAGATTCAACTAGTCCATTCTAAAGGAGGTCAGTTCATTGGAAGGACTGATGTTGAAGCTGAAACTCCAATACTTTGGCCACCTGATGTGAAGAACTGACTCATTTGAAAAAACCCTGATGCTGGGGAAGATTGAAGGCAGGAGAAGGGAACGACAGAGGATAAGATGGTAGGATGACATCACTGACCCAATGGACATGAGTTTAGGTAAATTCCGGGAGTTGGTGATGGACAGGGCGGCCTCGCATGCTGCAGTTCATGGGATCACAATGAGTCGGACATGACTGAGCGACTGAACTGAATTGAACTGAACTGATACAATAGAGAAGCTACACAAAACCTGGGAAATGTCTACCAATTATGAGTAAACATAAAAATAATATTAGGAATAAAGGGTGGTTACTATAGATGCTGCTGCTGCTACTGCTGCTAAGTCACTTCAGTCGTGTCCGACTCTGTGCGACCCCTTAGATGGCAGCCCACCAGGCTCCCCATCCCTGGGATTCTCCAGGCAAGAACACTGGAGTGGGATGTCATTGCCTTCTCCAATGCATGAAAGTGAAAAGTGAAAGGGAAGTCACTCGGTCGTGTCCGACTCTTCGCGACCCCATGGACTGCAGCCCACCAAGCTCCTCTGTCCATGGGATTTTCCAGGCAAGAGTACTGGAGTGGGATGCCATTGCCTTCTCCAACTATAGATGCTACATATATTAAAAAGATAATAAAATGTTATTAACACATACATGACAAAATGTAAACAGATAAATTAAAAAAATACCACTTGCAAAAATTTATGCAAATGAAATAAAAAGTGTAAATAGCCCTATACCTATTTAAGTAAATTATCAAAGACTCACAACCAATTAAATTCTATAGCTACAAGTTTTGTCAGTGAATTATATCAAACATTCAAGAAAAAATTAACACCAATTCTGTAAAAGTCCTTCAGAAAATTAAAATGCTTTCAAAATTGTTTTATAAGCTTTACCTAACCCTGAAAGCAAAAGTTAACAAAGATCTTACAAAAATAATTACAGAAAACTTTAAATCTTTCTTTTACATAGGTGTTTATTTGTTTATGTCAGGGATCTTAGATTATTCCTTGCCAGACTCAATTTATTTCATTTCATTTCTTAGGGACAGAGGTCCAAAACTTGAGTTTTTCAAGACTCAGAACCAGGCAGCAATAAAGTTTGTAGTAGTGTTCTGCAGCAATGGATGCATTTTTTTTTTTTTTTTCTCATTCATTGCTTATTTGGTTTCACCCAGGGCCTTCAGTTCTAAGTTCTTGACTCTTTAGATCTAAAGTTTTGACTTGCATCACAATGTAGGCATTTATATCCAAGGTCCTAAAATTTTCCAGCAACATCTCAGGTCATATTAAGTTTCTCTAGGTCTTACTGGCTTTGATTCTACCACCTTCTTATTATTAAGATATTTTCTTTCCTTTATTTCCCATAAAATCTCTGCAATGCATTTTAATTTTCCTTTTTGTTACTGTAATTAATGAGTATGTTTTAGATGTTTATAGAGAAGATTTCTTAAGTTACTATATTTTTGTTATAATAAATACATTTTAACATGTCTATTTTTAATAACACAGAAAATGGTCAAAATATATTGTTAAAAATAAAATAGTAAAATTGTTTTATAGTATCATGCATATTAGTAATATAATCATACAATAAATTAACAAGAATAAAAGTGATCATTTTTATTACTCTATTCAAGAATTATATATTGAATATATTCTACATTTACAGTTGAATAGGGAAAAGTTATTAAAATTAAAATAAAGAAAAGAAAGTTAGCATACATATAATACATTGGAAAATATAAATAGCTCCTCTAACACATTGAAGAGTTTTCCTGCAAACATAAAATGAGTGGAGTAGATTCTTTAAGAAACTCTAGTACTAATTTAAAAATTATTTTACAAAGTTCATTTCAAAGGGATTTCAATACTAGAAAATGTGTGTCCAATTCTCTCTATATTTTGTGGAAACAATGAACCTGACAATTCACAGCAGAGCAATACCAACCCTGGTGAAGTAAAGAAATAACTGAAGAATTATAGGTCAAACTTTTATTTCTATTTTGCATTAATATTCACAACACAGACCCTACCTTGTGGAAATGTGACTACTAGAGATGATTGGCAATGGCACCGCACTCCAGTACTCTTGCCTGGAAAATCCCATGGATGGAGGGGCCTTGGTAGCCTGCAGTCCATGGGGTCAATAGGAGTCAGACACGACTGAGCGACTTCACTTTCACTTTTCACTTTCATGCATTGGAGAAGGAAATGGCAACCCACTCCAGTGTTCTTGCCTGGAGAATCCCAGGGATGGGGGAGCCTGGTGGGCTGCCATCTATGGGGTTGCACAGAGTCACACACGACTAAATTGACTTAGCAGCAGCAGAGATGGTTGTGGTCTTTATTGTTATCTTCCTTACTTTCCTAACTGCCCCCAAATGACTGGTCTAGCAGACCCAATTCTGATGCAGTAAAATTTGAAGTCACTCAGGAAAGGATTAACTTTATATTTAACTGATCATAAGATGGATTGGATGAACTATGAGGAGTTACAGAGAATACGTGTACATTAAAGTAGATGACAGGAAATTGAAAATATTACTATAACTTATTAAGTATTGATTTTTACAGATTTCTTGATATTGCTTGACACAAATGATAGAGGCAAAGAAACTTGATAAAGATAAGAAGGGTAAGAACACAGTCATCAAAGTGAAGAACTACAGATTTGGCCTCAGGTGCTATTAATTATATGCCTAGAGAAGAAAGCAAAAGCAACAAAATGACCATAGATAGAAAGTATGGGCAGGATGGATGAGAACATAAAATTAATTTTCAAAAAGAGTGTGATTTCAAAGTTGCAGAATTGTTTCTTTTGATAAGTTATTATATTATTTTCTTTAATTTCTTCCTTCTATAGTTGAAATAGAATATCCTCAATATCTCATTTTTGACAAGATCTTGTGTGGAAAGTCTATCATGATTAGCATAAGCTGAAAAAAAACTCTTTCTTTATAAAGATTATGATGTTGTATACTATTGCTTTCGAATTTACATGTGTAAAATTCACTGTTGCAAGATACCAGAGCTCCAGGCAAACTAGACTGAAGGAGGAGAACAGGCTCCTCCTTTTACTCAAACTCTTATTTTTTGATATCTGTTACTTGAGTCTTAAGCTCTCAGTACACAAGTTCTTGGACGTGGGGTAACTCCTCTTGGCCACTGCCCCTCGGGCATGGGGTCCTCCCGGCTTCTGCCCCTGGCCTTAGACGTGGGATGGCTCCTCTCCGCTGCACTATGTGCGCCATCGCAACTGGCCGCACTATGTGCACCATTGCAACCACCCGCAAAAGGAAAAATTAGTAGAAAGGAAGTGGGAGCAAAGTCCAGACTGAAAAAAAGACTGAGTTTTAAAAAGTTATATCCACAAAATAAATACAGACTAAAATCCTATTTTAAAAGACATGCAAAGAATTGGAAGGAACTCTTCCAAATTAAAATATGAAAGTAGAAGTAAAATACTCAATAGTAGGGTTGAAAAATAAAGTCAAAAAAATCTCCTGGAAACTAGTACCTAATGACAAAAAGATGAAAAACTGTTAGACAAAGAAAAGAAACAGAAGAAAAAAATCAGATGACCAATCCAGGATGCCCAACATCCAAATGGCAGCTTCATAAAGGCAGAACAGAGTAAGCAGAATAATGGAAAGAAATGATTCAACAAAATTTCCCTGACCTAAAGGACAAGTATCCTCTGGAAGCTATTCTGGCCTTGACAGGCCTTTGGGTACACGCAGAGGTGGAAATTTCAGTCTGTCTGGGTCTCTCACCTCAGAAACGCAGAAATGGCCTTCAGGGCCTCAGCAGCCACCTCCAGCACAGGGCTGCTCACTGCCTCTCAGAGGGCATGGCCAGCATCTCTGCACATGGCTGAGCTTGTGAAGAGCTTGATCTCTTCTGGCTGCCGAGTCAGGATCTCAGCAAAGAGCAACAGGCCCTGCTTGTGCAGCTCAGTGTTGTTCATCCTCACGGTTCCCTGTAGTCTCCTCACCACCAACTCGATCCCTACCTCAAAATGAAATGGCAGAGGCCAGGAATCAGTGCCCAGTAGTCTCCTAACTGCCTTCAAAGGAGAGGGGAGAGGCTCTGGACAGCACACAGTTGTTGGCAGCCCTCCTGGAAGTGCTGCACTCAATATGCCAGCAAATTTGGAAAACTCAGCAGTGGCCACAGGACTGGAAAAAGTCAGTTTTCATTCCAATCCCAAAGACAGGCAATGCCAAAGAGTGCTCAAACTACCACACAATTTCACTCATCTCACACACTAGTAAAGTAATGCTCAAAATTCTCCAAGCCAGGCTTCAGCAATACGTGAACTGTGAACTTTCAGGTGTTCAAGCTGGTTTTAGAAAAGGCAGAGGAACCAGAGATCAAACTGCCAACATCCCCTGGATCATGGAAAAAGCAAGAGAGTTCCAAAAAAACATCTATTTCTGCTTTATTGACTATGCCAAAGCCTTTGACTGTGTGGATCACAATAAACTGGAAAATTCTGAAAGAGATGGGAATACCAGACCACCTGACCTGCCTCTTGAGAAACCTATATGCAGGTCAGGAAGCAACAGTTAGAACTGGACATGGAACAACAGACTTGTTCCAAATAGGAAAAGGAGTACATCAAGGCTGCATATTGTCACCCTGCTTATTTAACTTCTATGCAGAGTACATCATGAGAAACACTGGGCTGGAAGAAGCACAAGCTGGAATCAAGATTGCTGGGAGAAATATCAATAACTTCAGATATGCAGATGACACCACCCTTATGGCAGAAAATGAAGAGGAACTCAAAAGCCTGTTGATGAAAGTGAAAGTGGAGAGTGAAAAAGTTGGCTTAAAGCTCAACATTCAGACAACAAAGATCATGGCATCTGGTCCCATCACTTCATGGGAAGTAGATGCATGGGAAATAGATGGGGAAACAGTGGATACAGTGTCAGAATTTATTTATGGGGGGCTCCAAAATCACTGCAGATGGTGACTGCAGCCATGAAATTAAAAGACGCTTACTCCTTGGAAGGAAAGTTATGACCAACCTAGATAGCATATTCAAAAGCAGAGACATTACTTTGCCAACAAAGATCCGTCTAGTCAAGACTATGGTTTTGCCAGTGGTCATGTATGGATGTGAGAGTTGGACTGTGAAGAAGGCTGAGCACTGAAAAATTGATGCTTTTGAACTGTGGTGTTGGAGAAGACTCTTGAGAGTCCCTTGGACTGCAAGGAGATCCAACCAGTCCATTCTAAAGGAGATCAGCCCTGGGGTTTCTTTGGAAGGAATGATGCTAAAGCTGAAACTCTAGTACTTTGGCTACCTCATGAGAAGAGTTGACTCATTGGAAAAGACTCTGATGCTGGGAGGGATTGGGGGCAGGAGGAGAAGAGGATGACAGAGGATGAGATGGCTGGATGGCATCACTGACTAGATGGACATGAGTCTCAGTGAACTCCAGGAGATGGCGATGGACAGGGAGGCCTGGCGTGCTGCGATTCATGGGGTCGCAAAGAGTCGGACATGACTAAGCAACTGAACTGAACCTCTGGAATCTACTCTGGCAGTGAATTTAAAATTAGTCTTTTATTTGTGTCTCAAGATTAAGTCCATCTTAAGCACTGTAGTCTTAATGATATGCTTAGTACATCTGTATAGAACATAACCGGAGAAGTACCCCACTCCAGTACTCTTGCCTGGAAAATCCCATGGACAGAGGAGCCTGGTAGGCTGCAGTCCATGGGGTCGCTGAGGGTCAGATACGACTGAGCGACTTCACTTTCACTTTTCACTTTCATGCATTGGAGAAGGAAATGGCAACCCACTCCAGTGTTCTTGCCTGGAGAATCCCAGGGATGGGGGAGCCTGGTGGGCTGCCGTCCATTGGGTCGCACAGAGTCAGACATGACTGAAGGGACTTAGCAGCAGCAGCAGCATACAACATAACAGCTCACTATTCACCTACAATTCTGTGAGATTTTGTTTCCATTTCTTTGCTGTTACATCCTCCATGATTCCTGGATTGGAAAGATCCCCTGGAGATGGAAATGGCAACCCACTCCAGTATTCTTGCCTGGAGAATCCCATGGGCAGAGGAGCCTGGCAGGCTACTATCTGTGGGGTCGCAAAGAGTTGGACACGACTTAGTGACTAAACCACCACCATTTCCTCCATGAAGGCATTTCCTTTTTCTACTTCCATCCATCAGTTTATGTCCTCATCCTTTAAGGCCCAAATAGAAGTGTTATATATTTCAAGGAAAGCTCATTTTACTCTACAAATAAACTCCTCTGTTTTTCTTTAAAAACATTTAAAGCAAATGGACCTGTTGAGACCAAGATACTCGAGTTAATGTTCAGAAAGTAAATGCAACCAGAGATTTGGAAATTTTCACCTAAGGAAGAAGTCTACATTGAAGAAGAACTTTTGTAGGCAGTTAGCATACATGCTTGTTGGAAGCTGTGTGAAGCAATAGCTCCCTCAGGTAGACACTCAGTCAGTCAGTTCAGTTCAGTCGCTCAGTTGAGTTTGACTCTTTGTGACTCCATGAATGCAGCATGCCATTACCAACTCCATCACCAAATCCTGGAGTTCACCCAAACTCATGTCCATCGAGTCGGTGATGCCATCCAGCCATCTCATCCTCTGTCATCCCCTTCTCCTCCTGCCCCCAATCCCTCCTAGCATCAGAGTCTTTTCCAATGAGTCAACTTTTATCATGAGGTGGCCAAAGTATTGGAGTTTCAGCTTTAGCATCAGTCCTTCCAATGAACACTCAGGACTGATATTTAGAATGTACTGGTTTTATCTCTTTGCAGTCCAAGGGACTCTCAAGAGTCTTCTCCAACACCACAGTTCACTAGAGTATTTAATAGTGTCAGAGCTCTCACGTTGTGTACAGCAGGAAAGCTAGGCTTTTGAGTTGCCCCTGCAACATTTCTGGTCCCAGATTAGTTTCCAAACTTTCTTTTTTTCATTGAATTCTGCACTTGTCAATGGGCTTTTTGTTTCTAGAATCTTCTATATTACTAAGATTGTGCATTTTCATATGATGCTCTTTTCTTCAGGTATTTCATCCAACTCTTGTTTACATCCATCCTATTCATTTTTTAAAGAAATAGTTTATATGTGAGGTCTTTACTAACTTCACCATAATGTCTTCCAAAAAAAAAAAAAAAAAAGCTATATCATTATTATGAGGCTTCCCTGATGGCTCAGTGGTAAAGAATTCATATACAATGCAGGAGACACAAGAGATGCAGGTTCAATCCCTGGATCGGAGGGTAAGGCAACCAACTCCAGTATTCTTGCCAGGAAAATCCTATGGACAGAGAAACCTGATGGGCTACAGTCCATAGGGTTGCAATGAGTCAAGACATGACTGAAGCGACTAAGTACACATATCATTATTATACCACAGAGTCAATCATTTGAAGGCATAAAATCACACAATTAACTAGATGAGGGACTAGTCCAAGTTCACATAACATGTACAAAAATTCTGATACAAGTGTATGTCAGAACCTACACCAGAGAGATCCTTTCCATTTCCATTTCATTTTTAGGTCTACTGAACTTGCCACTTTTCATTACTAATTGACCTTTTAAATACATACATTCCTCCTCTCTGCCCCATCTTAGCTTTAAACATCTTGAATGCTCAGTTCACATTGTAAATGCCTTTGTATTTAGCAAAGTACTTAGCAGAAGTACTTGGCAGACTAAATTCTGGATTGTACATACTCAATGAACTTTAATTTTCTTATTAGAGACTACAAGGATCAATATTAAATTTTAAGCTATATTGTAGTTCCTCCCAAATATCCTTTGCACCATTTCCTGATCTGTTAAACAGTAGAAAATCTGGATCCTTCCTACTTGTTTTCCTTGTAGCCTACTTATTTTTACTGTAGTAATTACTGTTTGGGAAGCTTTTGAAGTCTCGGCCAAACCATTTTTGGAAGGTGAAACATTTTCAGCTAAAAAGTAGAAAACAGATTTTCAAATCTCGTCTTTGTGTCAGCATATAGTATTTTTAAACTAATCTATTCAGTTTTATTTTTCCCACTTTGTTAAACATCAAAGACAACTCAATGAATGTTCATTCTTTCCATATGTATTAAATGTATGGTTTGCTGAAGAGAAAAATAATTTTAACTCATTATTTTAATGCCATGAGAAGCCTATAGATGTATTGCTTATATTAACAGTGATAATTATGACTTTATTTCATTACAGAAAACTTTAAATATATCATTTAAAATAAATAAATCAGGTATCATTAGCTCTATTTTACTGGTGAAAAAACTGAAGCTAAATGAGATTCAGCAACTTGCTCAGAAATCCCCAAGCTAATATGGGGAGCTGGATTAGAATCCAGTTCTCCTGTCTCCATTCCCAGTCCTTCCTATTACTTCATGGCCTGTCCCCAATTGGCGAAGCAAGGCCCATTTTGGCTGTGAAATGGAAATAGCCTGTAATTGCTGCCAAGGAGGCATATTGAGTGGGATGTACTGAATCTTTCGGTTGCATCAGGTTCTGCTGTGCATGTATGATTTTTGCCAGAATCAGCTTCTTTCATCAAGATGTTCATTTTCCGGAGATGAAATTTAATGGGATGAAATTTCATATAGTCCGTGGTTAGTGGATAGGAAATAAAATATGAATATTCTGTGTTGGATAAACTCCACAAAAAAGATTGAGAAAATTCTTATGGTCACTACAGGAAAACTTCAATTTGGCAGAACTCAATTCTCAAGAAATCTTGATTAATGGGAAAATGGACAGAATAGGAATCTTACAGGAAAAAAAGTGAGCAGTGCTTTGTGTGTGTGTGTGTAACTTGAATTCTAATCTTTAATTATTTTTCTCCCACATAAAAGTTTCCCACTGATTTTTGTATATCATATCTTAGTTGGTTAGATCAATTGAATGTTATGGAAGTATTTAGGAAGAAATGGGGCTTCACTGGTGGCTCAGACAGTAAATAATCTGCCTGCAATGAAAGTGACCTGGGTTCAATCCCTATATCATAAGATCCCTTAGAAAATGGCATAATAACCCACTCCAGTATTCTTGCCTAGAAAATCCCCTAGACAGAAGAGCCTTGCAGGCTACAGTCCATAGGGTTGCAAATAATTGGACACAACTGAAGCAACTTAGCACTCATGCAGGAAGTGTTTAACAATGATTTTCAAGTTTCCTGGCTTGGGACCTGCAGAGGATGATGGTGGCATTCATTCTTTTTTTTGTTGTTGTTTAATTGGTACAACTGATGTTCAGAACACAGTTTTACAGGAAATAGAGTAGGGAAGGCTGTTATAGAAGCTATTATAAATGAGTGAATGGCTCAATTCACAAATAGGATTGAAAATGAGAATTTCTGGGATGTTTTTCCTGGTATTTTCATTTTGCAGACTCAGGACCCTCTGTCACAGAGTAGGAAGAAACGAGCTTCCATTGGGTCATATTCTCTTTTCTAATTTATCTGATAAAATCTCTTCTAGTTCATTATTTGCCTTTTTTTCAGTTATCACAGAAGACTGTATAACTTTCCTAACTTCGGCATTTTAATCCTGAGATGTTTCGTGACTGATGTTCCTTCAAGGAATAAAGGTCTTGGGGTATCAATACCAAATTAGAGCTTACATTATAAGCTGCCAATAGCAACAGCTTGGTAAAACACAGATTCTTAGGTGCTGTGGTTTCCATCTTTATCAAAATTCACTTTGTGTGAAGGCCTTAACTTCGTTGTTCAATGACCAAAAGAAGAGTGGATGTAAGCTTTTCTTTCTCTTCTTTATCAAGTCTTCCCAGGTAGACAAGGGGGGGCTGACAATGTTGTCTCTAGCTTTTCTCCTTTTATTCACTCCTTTTTTCAACCCACTTCACTCTTCTGAAAATGTACTTTCCCCAAACATGTTCTTCATATGCCATCTTTGTTTAGTTGTCCTATCATCTCTTATTGTGTATGATTTATCTGTGAAAAGTGCAACACCAAGCTGGGGTGGCCTCTGCGGTCACTTGATGTTTACTCATATAATGCAAACTGATTCATGGTTTGTCCAAGAAAAACAGTACCCCAAATCAAACCTATTATTAAAGCTTTTTCTCAAGGGTAAAACGTTGAAGAGAAATTAATAACAGAAAATATATAATTTAAGTTATCACAGCCATCCTCAACAAAACACAATGATTTTTGTGTTTATAAGATCAATGATTTTGTACAAGAACAATATTAGGATACTCTTGTTCTTTTTATGATGTCTCAACTACCCCAAATATTGCCTAAAACCAAGAACTAATTGAACATGGAATTTAATATTCCCACAATTGCTCTTATGTGCTACTGTTGTTATTGGTGCATAATATATAACTGTAATAGTCAGTCAGTCATGTCCAACTCTTTGTGACACCATGGACTACAGCCTGCCAGGCTCCTCTCTCCATGGCATTCTTGAGGCAAGAATACTAGAGTGGGTTGCCATGCCCTCCTCCAGGGGATCTTCCTGACCCAGGGATTGAACCTAGGTCTTCCACATTGCAGGCAGATTCTTTACCATCTGAGCCACCAGGGAAGCCATAAATATAATTGTAGCATAGTGTATTAAACCACACCCATGGTTATAATACACATGATAAACAGAAAGCAAAAACTTTAGGCCAAATCCCCAAGTAACTTTAATCTACAAAACAACTTAGAGCATTATTTAATTATTATTATTGTAAACAGTTATTCTTTAGCTCAAAGGAATCCTCCCATTCTATTCATTTTAGCTTAAATTTGGAGAACAGCACTGAAGTGTGAAGCTTGGGGAGCAGAGAAAAACAACAGAGGGAGAGAGGAGAAAGAGGCTAAGTTGGAGTCTTTGGAGGACAGTGTCTACTTGCAACTGTGCTATAAAACTTCATTTGTACTTCAGTGTCTCTTAAACCCTGAGAGTCTCAAAGGCTAAATGATAACCCAAATCTCTTTCAGCTACACTGACTACATGGTTATTAAAACCAGGCAAAAAATCACTGTCACTGTCTCTGTGTTGTAAACAAAAATAAGTTTAGGAACTGGCAGCATCAGCTGTCCTATATGGACAAAGTTTTCCTTGTTGAAGTTTAGGGGCACTGGCTCCCATGGCTATAAATTCTTAAGTAGTACTTTTCAGGAAACAGGCAACTAGAGTGTCTTAGAAAATAATTTTTCTTGTAAAAGTAAACGGTATAATGAAGACAGTTTTTAAAATCACCAGGATAGCATACCCAAATCTAGAAAGGCTAGATTTCATTTGCTTACATGCTTTCTGAACTATCACTGCTAAGCTCATTATATTTAAAACTCTTTGAGAATTCTTTTTTCTTTTCAAATTTCTTAACTTTATTTTTTACAAAAGAACCACGAGAAGATGTCCTTGTCATTGGATTTTTTTTTTTTTACATTTAATTTTATTTTATTTTATTTTTAAACTTTACAATATTGTATTAGTTTTGCCAAATATTGAAATGAATCTGCCACAGGTATACATGTGTTCCCCATCCTGAACCCTTCTCCCTCCTCCCTCCCCATACCATCCCTCTGGGTCGTCCCAGTGCACCAGCCCCAAGCATCCAGTATCATGCATTGAACCTGGACTGGCAACTCTTAAGCATGAAGGACTCTGCATAAAGCCAAATTTTATTCTAGTTCATTCAACTTTAAAGATTGTGGCTAAGGCTTCCTTTTTTAAATCACTGCTATCCAGAGTGACACACCTGCTCTGTGATATACTACAAGGCACAGATTAAAAAAAAAAAATTGGATAACAATTCTGGGATTCATAAATGCTTCCTCATGACAACACTCTGCCACTAGAGGCACAGAAAACAGAGATAACCCAGCTGGTATGACTTACTTTCCAAAGCCATAACCCTAATGCATCCCAGAGGGGAAAATGAAAAGAGATTTATTATTAGTTCTGAGCTAATGCTGATCAATGAACAAAACGCCACGAGGCTGTGGCCAAAGCTGTATATGCTGTCCAAGAAAAAATAAAAGGGAAGGATATGGGGGAAAATGCCTTCAATATGCAAGAGAAATACAGGGGAGAATAAAACCTCTTTTGTTAGGAAACTATCCCTCATGACCAAGAGCGGTGCTCTGCCATCTGCTCTCTGAACTGTGGTCTCACAGAGCAAATGCCTGTCATGTACAACAAGCAAATGAAGCATTAGGAAAAGAGAACATTTCCGAGGTAATTTTCCTAATATCAAGTAAGTTGATCAACAATCTGCTGGCCTGTCTTTTATTACATATCCTGAAGTCTCAGTTCTATAAGGGCAGACTCCAACAGAGCAACACACTAATGCCAAGAGTGGAAAGAACAGAGACTTAGGCCCTCAGGACGGCAGTGAGACAAACCAAAGTGACATAAAGAGACAAGGAGACAAATGGACATGGCAACTACAAGCTCACTGGAAATATATATAATATGAAGCATTCCTGTTCACTTTGCTGTGAGGTGGCCTTTGCATCTTAATTACCAGCTGACATTCCCAAAATATCCCTGCACCCATGGGGAAACTGTAGTAGAAGACTTTAAGCAGTGGCAAAGCAAATGACAAAAACAAAGGTCTTGGGCACCAGGAAATGTGACCATCAAGTGCAAGTACATGCAGTAGCAAGTGGAACAGGCAGAAGCTCAAACAAGGGAAGAGTTGGCTTGTTCCCAGTCCAGAGGCTAGGCTTCTGGACTTGTCTAAGAGGACATTCTACTTGTCTAAGAGGACAAGTAGAATAAGGAGGATGCTAGAGCCAGCTTTAGATGAAATGTCAGTTGCCATTGGAAACCCAAAGACTAGTAGGATGCAAACACCAGAAAATCCACCAGATCTGAGAATGCAGAGAGTGTACTATAAAGACAGGCAGGGACACAATCACTAACAAAAGCCTTGGTAGCTAGAATGGATCTATACAATTTCACCTTTATTTCCCAGCTATCCTGTTGAGAGACTATGTTGAACAACATAGGCCAAGATGTCAGTCAGTCAGTTCAGTCACTCAGTTGTGTCTGACTGTTTGGACCCCATGAATTGCAGCATGCAAAGCCTCCCTGTCCATCACCAACTCCCGGAGTTCACTCAGACTCACATCCATCAAGTCAGTGATGCCATGCAGCCATCTCATCCTCTGTCACCGCCTTCTCCTCCTGCCCCCAATCACTCCCAGCATGAGGTGGCCAAAGTACTGGAGTTTCAGCTTTAGCATCATTCCCTCCAAAGAAATCCCAGGGCTGATCTCCTTTAGAATGGACTGGTTGGATCTCCTTGCAGTCCAAGGGACTCTCAAGAGTCTTCTCCAACACCACAGTTCAAAAGCATCAATTCTTCGGCACTCAGCCTTCTTCACAGTCTAACTCTCACATCCATACATGACCACAGGAAAAACCATAGCCTTGACTAGACGGACCTTTGTTGGCAAAATAATGTCTCTGCTTCTGAATATGCTATCTAGGTTGGTCATAACTTTCCTTCCAAGGAGTAAGCATCTTTTAATTTCATGGCTGCAGTCACCATCTGTAGTGATTTTGGAGCCCCCAAAAATAAAGTCTGACACTGTTTCCACTGTTTCTCCATCTGTTTCCCATGAAGTGGTGGGACCGGATGCCATGATCTTCATTTTCTGAATGTTGAGTTTTAAGCCAACTTTTTCACTCTCCACTTTCACTTTCATCAAGAGGCTTTTTAGTTCCTCTTCACTTTCTGCTATAAGGGTGGTGTCATCCGCATATCTGAGGTTATTGATATTTCTCCTGGCAATCTTGATTCCAGCTTGTGCTTTTCCAGTCCAGCATTTCTCATGATGTACTCTGCATATAAGTTAAATAAGCAGGGTGACAATATGCAGCTTTGATGTACTCCTTTTCCTATTTGGAACCAGTCTGTTGTTCCATGTCCAGTTCTAACTGTTGCTTCCTGACCTGCATATAGGTTTCTCAAGAGGCAGATCAGGTGGTCTGGTATTCCCATCTCTTTCAGAATTTTCCACAGTTTACTGTGATCCACACAGTCAAAGGCTTTGGTATAGTCAATAAAGCAGAAATAGATGTTTTTCTGGAACTCTCTTGCTTTTTCCATGATCCAGGGGACGTTGGCAGTTTGATCTCTGGTTCCTCTGCCTTTTCTAAAACCAGCTTGAACACCTGAAAGTTCACAGTTCACGTATTGCTGAAGCCTGGCTTGGAGAATTTTGAGCATTACTTTGCTGGCATGTGAGATGAGTGCAATTGTGCGGTAGTTTGAGCATTCTTTGGCATTGCCTTTCTTTGGGCTTAGAATGAAAACTGACCTTTTCCAGTCCTGTGGCCATTGCTGAGTTTTCCAAATTTGATGTCGGTAGTAAATGTCAATTTAAAATAGTTAGTCTGTTAGCAATCATGAGTACAGGAAACAGAAAAACTGAGTATCCACCAACAAAGGCAGTCATACAGTGGAGTATTTTTAACACAGAAGCCACTTACCAGACTTTAAATATACAAGAGACAAACTCACCTAGTGTTTAAGCTTATAGACTAAAATGGACAGAAATTTGAATCTTCTCTTACTTTTTTCTCTTAGGACTGTGACATTTGACAAGTCACTAGATCTGGATTTATAATCTATACTCTTTATCACATAACTATTTTAAGAATTAGGTGAAATACTCTGCATAAAATTCATATCACAGTATCAATATTCCTTGTTCAATATCTTTTATATTGTGTCCATTATGTGACAAGTATTGCCCCAGGCATCAAAGATTTGGAAATGGACACACAAAACCCCTCTTTTTACAGAGCTTACAATCTGATGTGAGCATACAGTTACATTAAATAAGCATTAGCTATTATTATTATCATTTAATGTATTGTTTAAATCAGTAGTACTGCTGTTATGATGGAAACTGACACACCCAGTTCTAGCCAAACAATTAAAGTTATTCAAACAATAAAGAAAAATGCATATTGACTTGGTAGAAAGGAAGAAAGGAAAAAAGAAAGGAAGGAAGGGAAGGGAAAAAGATGAAGAAGGAAGAAAGGGTTAGCAAAGCAGACACACGTATAGAACAGTCTTTTGGACTCTGAGGGAGAGGGGGAGGGTGGGATGATTTGGGAGAACGGCACTGAAACGTGTAATATCATATATGAAACGAATCGCCAGGTCAGGTTCGATGCATGATACTGGATGCTTGGGGCTGGTGCACTGGGACGACCCAGAGGGATGGTACAGAGATGGAGGTGGGAGGGGGTTTCGGGATGGGGAACACGTGTACACCTGTGGCGGATTCATATTGATGTATGGCAAAACCAATACAATATTGTAAAGTAATTAACCTCCAATTAAAATAAATAAATTTATATTAAAAAAAAAGAAAGGAGGAAGGGGAGAAAAAGAGGAGGGAGGAGAGAATAAAATTTAAAAAGGTTAAAAAATAAAACAGTGAAGAATGGGATTCTGCAAACCTGAGTCTGGCAGATAACCCCAGAAAGCTGGGGAAATAAGGCATGGGAAGCTCTCGATAAGGTGCTGGTACGTGGAGACTAGGGAGTATAATAATGGACCGGAAAGTGAAAAAGTGAAAGGGTTAGTCACTCAGTTGTGTTTGATTCTTTGTGTCCCTATGGACTGTACCCATCACTCTCTTCTGTCCATGGAATTCTCCAGGCAAGAATACTGGAGTGGGTTGCCATTTCCTTCTGCAGGGGCTCTTTCCCACCCAGGATCAAACCCGGGGCTCCACCATTGCAAGTGGACTGTCTGAGCCTCCAGGGAAGCCCATAATAATAATGGACCTGCCCCACATTATTTCTTAACATTGGGTATGGTACTAAACTCAGTTCTCTAATCCAGAAAAATAAGTATAAGAGTTCAATGAATCTGATAGACATTGAATTAAATATTCAATATAAAATGATCATCAACATGCAAAGTACAAGTAATATTTTGAAAAACTGTTGAGTCATAGAACATTTTAATAATACAAGATGACATAAAGTGTTCAGAGGAAAGCACTTTATCCTGACTGTGTTGTTGGGCCCAACTGTTCCATGAAATTAATTCCTTCCTGGACCCTGAGTAAAATTTCATATAATAATCTTATTGAATATACGAGAACAATAATTTTTTTTAATGCCATGATTACAAATATCATTTTTATGGTCTGGAGTTTTACCCGGGTGTTTCAAATATTTTGCTATCCATTCTAATTGGTCATCAGTTTGCAAGATAAAAAATGTTCCTTAACATATCTTGTCCTCTTTATTTTTTTATTTTTTGCTTTTATTATGAGTAAGGACATCTTTTATCAACATCTTCGTGGTGTTTGCTGCTATGGCACATGCTTTGCAAGTACAGACTGGCAGTAGGGTGCAGTTCTTTGCACATTCAGTGAAGGAAGAGTTATATTCTCTCTCCAAGCTTCTGCTGCTTCTTCTGTGAAATGGGTATAATGATATTTACTTCACCAGACTGTTTTAAACATTAATTGGAATCTATTTAAAATACTTAACACAATTTCATGACACAGTGCGGTGAATAGTCAATGATATGACAATTCTATTAAGTATTTTTGTTTTAGTGCATTATACAACAGAATTATTTTACTTCTTTTCTAAGATAAACACGATGTAGTCCAGTGGGGCCATTATTTGTATAAAATTTCATGTATTTTCTATTAAATAGATTTTTAAAAAATATCTGTTTTCCAAAATTAGATCAATGTATTGTTTGATTTTAGAGAGAGCTCTGGCATTTTAGGAACTCTCTTATTCATTTTGAGAATAAATTTAAATATTTCCATTTTATAAAGTGATGAATATTTTATATACCATATGTACTACCTGCTCATTTAACACAATGTGTCAGTAAAATCATTGGAACTTAGAAGTTTTCATTTAAATATTGCTTTAAAATTTAATTTATCTTTCAGTCAGAATAATGAGAAATATGTAATAACTTGCATATAGTGCATATAGTATTTGCTTTTTCACAAAAACTTTATCTATTGTGCTCATTTCTAACTAATTTCATAAGGCTTATAACAGATAAAACTCTATGAGTCTGACTGATTCTTTTTTAACTAACACTTTAGACGTGTTAGCTTTTCTGAACTTTTAATTTTTTTTTATTTTTCTTAAACTCTATTTTCAATTTTATTGACTTTTTTTTTATTTATTAAAGAAAAACAACCAATAATAATTGCATAAAATGATTACATGATTTTTTTTCCTTTTATTTTAATAATGTAAATTGTTAAAAGCATTTCCTTCTAGAACTTTGGTTTATCCCACAGATTGTTGTATAGATTTATTTTTAAAATGTTTTACCTAATAATGCAGAATTAGATTGCCTCCTCCATAACATTTGTGATGTTTTTACTCCAAAGTACTGAGGGGGTTTTTGGGTTTGTGTTTTTAAATATGACCATCAATTTTTAATATTAAGGGTCATGATCATTATCTAATTTATGCTCTTGATCATATGGGAGCTTACCACTTTGCAGAGAGTCCAGAGTACAGAGACTTGGTGTTTAAGGGTAGGAATTAGCAGCATTTGCATGCAGGCATTAGATAAAGAGTCAAAAAAGATTTCAAACAAAGCAATGGGGTCTGTTGGATCCAAGTACCGATTTGAGATAAACAAGTGTCCATTTTTGTCGGTTTTTAATGAGAACATAAGAATATTTTCTGTATGTTGTATATACAAGAAGCCTGGTGTACTGCAGTCCATGTGGTTGCAGACTTGTACATGCGACTGAACAACAACAAGAAAATAATGCAAATTAGAAAAAAGGTATGTGATATTAACGTCCAATTCTACCCCAATCAGATCAGATCAGTCGCTCAGTCATGTCCGATTCTTTGTGACCCCATGAATCACAACATGCCAGGCCTCCCTGTCCATCACAAACTCCCGGAGTTCACTCAGACCCACGTCCATCGAGTCAGTGATGCCATCCAGCCATCTCATCCTCTGTCGTCCCCTTCTCCTCCTGCCCCCAATCCCTCCCATCATCAGAGTCTTTCCAATGAGTCAACTCTTCGCATGCAGTGGCCAAAGTACTGGAGTTTCAGCTTTAGCATCATTCCCTCCAAAGAAATCCCAGGGCTGATCTCCTTCAGAATGGACTGGTTGGATCTCTTTGCAGTCCAAGGGACTCTCAAGAGTCTTCTCCAACACCACAGTTCAAAAGCATCAATTCTTCAGTGCTCAGCCTTCTTCACAGTCCAACTCTCACATCCATACATGACCACAAGAACAACCATAGCCTTGACTAGACGAACCTTTGTTGGCAAAGTAATGTCTCTGCTTTTGAATATGCTATCTAGGTTGGTCATAACTTTCCTTCAAAGGAGTAACCGTCTTTTAATTTCATGGCTGCAGTCACCATCTGTAGTGATTTTGGAGCCCAGAAAAATAAAGTCTGACACTGCTTTCACTGTTTCCCCATCTATTTCCCAGGAAGTGATGGGACCGGATGCCATGATCTTCGTTTTCTGAATGTTGAGCTTTAAGCCAACTTTTTCACTCTCCACTTTCACTTTCATCAAGAGGCTTTTGAGTTCCTCTTCACTTTCTGCCATAAGGGTGGTGGTCATCTGCATATCTGAGGTTATTGATATTTCTCCCGGCAATAATACCTGGTAATTATCTTCAATTATTGGAGGCTACTGGAAGAGATCTTATACCTTCCCAGATGCTTATAATGATATCTTTAACATGGCCTAGTTCTATTTAGTTTATATGGGAGACATTTCCCAAAATCTAATTTTTCTAAGATGTTTTCTTCTTATTCTTCTTTTTTCTTTTTTTTTCTTTCTGGACCATCTACCATTTATATGGTAAGGTCTTCTGATTATCTTCTAGAAGTCTTGCTTTTTCTTCACAATTTTTTGATTTTCTTTTCTTTTTTCCCTTCTTATTTGATTTGGTTCTATTACTTGTTTCCTACATATATAATTATATCTCAAAAGTAACTACCCTCCCTATACTTTAGTTAATAAATATTTTTGTTTGATATTTATTAATATTTATTTTAATATTTTATTCTATATTCCCTCTTAGAATTTTGTGTCTTACAAATTTTATTAATTTTTCTGTTTTTGTTGTTGTTGTTTAAGTTACTGACTTACTTATTATTTCAATAATTCTGTTTTACTGGAAGCCATTTTTTTCTGTTGCTTTGAACTGTGGTATGGGAGAAGACATTTGGGAATACCTTGGACAGCAAGGGGATCAAACCAGTCAATCTTAAAGGAAATCAACCCTGAATATACTCACTGGAAAGACTGATGCTGAAGCTGAAGCTCGAATAATTTGGCCACCTGGTGCGAAGAACCAACTCATTGGAACAAACCCTGATGCTGGGAAAGATTGAAGGCAGGAGGAGAAGGGAATGACAGAGGATGAATGAGATGGTTGGTTGGCATCACTGACTCAATGGACATGAGTTTGAGCAAACTCAGGGAGATAATGAAAGACAGGGAAGCCTGGCCTGATGCAGTTCATGTGGTCACAAAAAGTCTGACATGACTTAGTGACTGAACAATAAGATTTAGGAACCAAAGGCACACTCTTTTCTAAAGATGAACATTTACTTTCCAAGTTAGCTGCAGTCCATGGGATCTGAAAAGCCGAATATGACTTGACGACTGAACAACAATGGAAATCTTGTCTGCATTTCCTTTAGTTCCTTTCACTCGGAACTTGGAAAACTTTATGTAATTTTTTTTAATTATGTTTAAATGTTTTCTTTTCTTTTCTTTCTTTCTTTCTTTTTCTTTTCTTTCTTTCTTTTTTTTTTTTCATTTTCTTGTTCTCCAGAATATAGATCCAGCTTCTGGGACTTGTAGCAGCAAGGTCATGAGTTGCAGGAGGTATGGATGGCCTGCCAAGTGCATTATGTAGTGCAAAAGTAGGAACCACATCACTTTCCTGTCTGTACATCCAGTTCATGTCTCTCTTTCCTGATCTGCTCAGCTTAAAGGATGGCAATTGCTGGCATGATTCTGGCTTAAAAGTTATAGAGAACTTTTCATGAATCTTCAGCCTGTCTACAACTCCTTAAAGAATAAGGACACCAGCTAATTTAAAGGATATTAAGTGGGCAAGAACATTCTCTCTTCTCTCTCTGTTCCAGTGTCACACAAATCATCTTTTCAAATTTCACATTTTCTTTATGAGCCTCCCTTCATAATATATCAATATTTGTTAAAATAAGACATTAAAACAATAAAGGAGAAATTCTAAATACATGCTAAAAAGGCACTATGAAATATTCTTCTAATAAAACCTCTATATAATTAAAATAGGATCAGTTCAGTTGCTTAGCCATGTCAACTCTTTGTGATCCCATGGACTGCAGAATGCCAGGCTTCCTTGTTCATTGGCAATTCCTGGAGCCTACTCAAACTCATGTCCATTGCATCGGTGATGCTACCTAACCATTTCATCCTCTATCATCCCCTTTTCCTCCTTCCTGCAATCTTTCCCAGCATCAGGGTCTTTGCACATGAGTCGGTTCTTTGCATCAGGTGGCTAACATACTGGAGTTTCAGCTTCAGGCTCAGTCCTTCCAATGAATATTCAGGACTGATTTCCTTTAGGAAGGACTGGTTGAATCTCCTTGTTGTCCAAGGGACTCTCAAGAGTCTTCCCCAACACCATAGTTCAAAAGCATCAATTCTTCCGCACTCAGCATTCATTATAGTCCAACTCTCACATCCATATGTGATTACTGGAAAAATCATAGCTTTGACAAGATGGACTTTTGTTGGAAAAGCAATGTCTCTGCTATTTAATATGCTGTCTAGGTTGGTCATAGCTTTTCTTCCAAGGAGCAAGCATCTTTTAATTCCATGGCTGCAGTCACTGTCTGCAGTGATTTTGGAGCCCCCCAAAATTAAGTCTGTCACTGTTTCCACTGTTTCTTCATCTATTTGCCATGAAGTGATGGGACCAGATACCACGATCTTAGTTTTCTGAATGTTGAGTTTAAAGCCAACTTTTTCCTCTCCTCTTTCACTTTCATCAAGAGTCTCTTTAATTCTCCTTTGCTTTCTGTCATAGTTTGGTGTCATCTGTATATCTGAGGTTATTGATATATCTCCCGGCAATCTTGATTCCAGCTTATGCTTTATCCAGCTCAGCATTTCTCGTGATGTACTCTACATATAAGCAAATAAGCAGGGTGACAATATACAGCCTTGACGTACTTCTTTGCTTATTTGGAACCAGTCTATTGTTTCATGTCCAGTTCTAACTGTTGCTTCCTGACCTGCATACAGATTTCTTAGGAGACAAGTCAGGTGGTCTGATATTCCCATCTCTTTAAGCATTTTCCACAGTTTGTTGTGATCCACAGTCAAAGGCTTTGTATAGTCAATAAAGCAAAAGTAGATGTTTTTCTAGAACTCTTTTGCTTTTTCAATGATCCAGTGGATGTTGAAAATTTGATCTCTAGTTCTTCTGCTTTTTCTAAATCCAATTTGAACATCTGGAAGTTTACAGTTCATGTACTGTTGAAACCTAACTTGGAAAATTTTGAGCATTATATTGCTTGTGTTTGAGATGAGTACAATTATGCAGTAGTTTCAACACTTTTTGACATTGCCTTTCTTTGGGATTGGAATGAAAATTGGCCTTTTCCAGTCCTGTGGTCACTGTTGAGTTTTACAGACTTGCTGGTATATTGAGTGCAGCACTTAAAACAACTTCATAGAATTCATAGAAAATATTATCCTAAAGAATGAAATACCAATTCATTAATTAAAAGCAAGAATACTGGTATGCCTAGTATCACAATATTATTAAGTATCAGTTCATGAGTTTTAATAAATACAATAAGATGAGAAAATGAAGTAAATGTAATCATTGGAAAGGATATGTAAATACTTCTTTATTTTGGTGATATATTTACTTTTGATAAATACATAAAGCAAGAATCAACAATTATCTCTATCTTTGATAGACTAACTAAATATCAAAGTGCAAATTTACCCCAAATTAATATAAAAGTATTTTGTTTTGCTTTGGAAAAATGTTATCAACGTTCCCCAGTTAATCAGGAAAAGTAGGAAGTAAAGAATAGCTATTGAGGAATGGCCATATCTGATATCAGAGCACACTATAAAGCCATTAATCTAATATAATCAATATGACATTGCCTTAGGAATAAAAAAAATATGTTATTATAACACAAAAGTTGGCAAACTAAGGTCAAAGATCAATTCCTATTTTTCACCTATTTCCACGTGTGTTTCATATTTTTAGATGATTGAAAAAATGTCAAAAGAATAACATGGCTTGACACATGAAAATTACAAAAAATTTAAGAACAGCTTCATTAGAACATAATAAACTCATTTATTTGTGTATTTCCCGTGGTTCTCTTTGTGGTACAATAGCAGGGTTGAGTAGTTGTGAAAGAGGCCATCTTATATGCAAAGTCAAAGTGTAAATTGTTTAGTTTCTGGCCATTTGCATAGAAAAGCTTGATAATGCTTGGTGTAACATATTGTAGTATTCATTCTTTATATATGATATTTTATTATATGACAACAGTAGTATAATTTGCCCTTCACAAACAGGTAGCAGTGTCTATGAAAATTAAACAATTACCTATCATATAGAGAAAACAAAACTTAATATGGATTAAAAAGTTAACTATAAAATGCAAATGAAAATATTCAAGAAATCTGATAAGCTGAGACATAGAGAAACTTTGTTTTTAAAGTGCAAACAAGAAACTGAAATTGTAGATATTATATAACCCTAAAAATGAAAATATTTTTGTAAAAGATTAAGAAGTCTCAATATATTTACCCCAAATTTAGTAGAGAAATTGTGAAACAGGGATCAGACAAAAGGTTAATCTGTAAATTATAGCTTTATTCTTGTCTATTTGCAAGAAAAATGACAAGCAATATAAAGATAAAATTCATTAAAAAAGCAAATCCAAATGGCTAAACAAAACAAAACTCAAACTTAGTGGTAGTTAGAGAAATGCAAATAAAAATGTGTTATTACTTTACAACCGTCAGACTGGGAAAAATTTCAAAAGAGCATTAACACTTATTGCAGGTGGCTTATGGATATTTAAACTGAAACAGCCTTTTTGGAAATCAATCCAGATGAGTGTTCTGAACATTTGAACATATATCTATATATATATGTTCTCATCAATTCT
Organism: Bos taurus; assembly: GCF_002263795.3. NCBI lineage: Eukaryota > Metazoa > Chordata > Mammalia > Artiodactyla > Bovidae > Bos > Bos taurus. The sequence continues at coordinate 16,019,984 of NC_037351.1, read as the reverse complement.
ACTCCTGAGAATCTTAGAAATAATAAAAACAGGGAAAGAATTTTTGTCTGAGTTTTTACATTGCATAGTTGTACATAGAGGAAAAAATAAGAGAAACAACCATCGCTAGGTGCATGATTGGATAGATTATGGTGCATCTCTAGTAGGGAATATCTTGCAACCATTATTTAATTGGAAGTTTATTGTGATCATAGAGAAAAAAGTAGGTGAAGGCATACCTTCACAGTATGCCTCCTTATACTATCTTAATATTGTTTATCTGAGGAATGGGATTGAAAATATCAGGGAGAGGAAGATTAGGGAAAGAAAACTTTTTAAAATGTAGCAAACAACAACAAAAAAATTGCCCACTGTACCCTAACTCTATAATGATTACTTTGGCACATTTGTGAATATACATGTTTGTGAATTAAGAAATTTCAGAAAATTCATATACAATTTTGGTTCTGCTTTGCTCAGCATTTTCAAATAACCTGCACTTTGTGTAATTTATTAATGCTTTTGATCCATGTAATTAAAATGTTGTTAATGTCAAATATTTCTTGTTTACCATGGGACTGCCCTATTGATATTTATATTTCCACTTTTTGCCTTTCTAGTATCATATTTAATATTTACTTAGCAGTTTGCTCTCACATAACCCCATTGTGACATTGTATGCTTTAGTTGTTTGTCATGATAAAATATTTAACTGACAGTTCTTCATTTGTATCAATTAGATTTTTCTGAACTATTCGGAGAGGGCAATGGCACCCCACTCCAGCACTCTCGCCTGGAAAATCCCATGGACGGAGGAGTCTGGTGGGCCACAGTCCATGGGATCACTAAGAGTCGGATGCGGCTGAGCACCTTCACTTTCACTTTTCACTTTCATGTATTGGAGAAGGAAATGACAACCCATTCCAGTGTTCTTGCCTGGAGAATCCCAGGGATGGGGGCTGCCGTCTATGGGGTTGCACAGAGTCAGACACGACTGAAGTGACTTAGCAGCAGCAACTGTTTCAACATAATCATCACGCTTGTCTTCCTTTTGCTTAACATGCATGCCAAGTCTCTGGTTTTTTTTTTTTTATGTATAGATTATAACTGGTAGATTGATACTTACTATATATTTATAAGTAATGGATACCTCTTACATTTCATTTCTTCTTCTAGGAATGAAACTTTACATGGGCTATCTTGATGATTTAATGATCTGTCTCCAGTATAAATTATATCATATATTTTAACTTTGTTCTTTATTACTTCTCCTTCCTGTTTATTTCTCCAAATCTATCCTCAGTAACAGTGACTTCATATCATGTAATACTATATCTTCCTCTTACATTTCCAATTGAGAATTAAATTCAGATACTATGCTACATGGGCTTCCCTGGTGGCTCAGACAGGAAAGAATCTGCCCACAATGCAAGAGAACCCAAGTTTGATCCTAGGTTGGGAGGATTCTCTGGAGAAGGAAATGGCAACCAACTCCAGTGTTCTTGCCTGGAGAAATCCCATAGACAGAGGAGCCTGGCAGGTTACAGTCCATGGAGTTGCAAGGATTCTGACATGACAGAGTGACTTTCACTTTCACTATGCTGTTTACTGTCCTACTGCACATATTTTGTTGACCTATTCTCATATTATAGAAGCAATGCTCTTCACTTTATAAAGAATATATATCAATATCTGGTAGTTTTATCCTTTTCTTTAATTTATAAAAAAATATATATTAATGTTACAAATTCCCTCAACATTTTTTTATTATTATAATTAAATTTCCTATAGACTCAGATATGCAGATGACACCACCCTTATGGCAGAAAGTGAAGAGGAACTAAAAAGTCTCTTGATGAAAGTGAAAGGGGAGAGTGAAAAAGTTGGCTTAATGCTCAACATTCAGAAAATTAAGATCATGGCATCTGGTCCCATTACTTCATGGCAAGATGGGGAAACAGTGGAAACAGTGTCAGACTTTATTTTTCTGGGCTCCAAAATCACTGCAGATGGTGACTGCAGCCATGAAATTAAAAGACGCTTACTCCTTGGAAGGAAAGTTATGACCAACCTAGATAGCATATTCAAAAGCAGAGACATTCCTTTGGCAACAAAGGTCCACCAAGTCAAGGCTATGGTTTTTCCAGTGGTTATGTATGGATGCGAGAGTTGGACTGTGAAGAAAGCTGAGCACCGAAGAATTGATGCTTTTGAACTGTGGTGTTGGAGAAGACTCTTGAGAGTCCCTTGAACTGCAAGGAGATCCAACCAGTCCATTTTAAAGGAGATCGGTCCTGGGTGTTCTTTGGAAGGAATGATGCTAAAGCTGAAACTCCAATACTTTGGCCACCTCATGTGAAGAGTTGACTCATTGGAAAAGACTCTGATGCTGGGAGGGATTGAGAGCAGGAGGAGAAGGGGACGACAGAGGATGCGATGGCTGGATGGCATCACTGACTCAATGAACGTCAGTCTGGATGAACTCCCGGAGTTGTTGATGGACAGGGAGGCATGGCCTGCTGCGATTCATGGGGTCGCAAAAAGTCGGACACGACTGAGTGACTGAACTGAACTGATAGACTCTATGTTGTTGTTTTTTTTTTTTTTTTTCCTTTTTCATAAACCAAAGCTCACTTTGAAGAGAGGTCACAGGTAAAGATTGCTTTCAGTCCTGACAGGCTGAATGCTAGCAGAGACAATTAGAATCTTGATGCTGGAAAGCTATGCCAAGCATTGTTCTTGAAACAGTTAAGATTTCTTACTAAGGTGCTAGCAATGTTTACTTTTGGGGCTTCCCAGTTGGTTCTAGAGATAAAAAATCCTCCTGCTAGTGCAGGAGACATAAGAGTCACAGGTTCAATCCCAGTGTAGGGAAGATCCCCTGGAGGAGGGCTTAGCAGCAGACTCCAGTATTATCGCCTGGTGCATCTCACCGACAGAGGAGACTGGTGGGCTACAGTACATAGGGTTGCACAGAGTCAGACATGACTGAAGTGACTTACAAGGCAATATTTACTTTTAGGTACAAATATATATTCTTCTTGGATTGACCCCTTTATCATTACATAGTGTCCTTTTCTGCCTCTTGTAATAGTCTTTATGTCTATTCTGTCTGATATGAATATTGCTACTCCAGCTTTCTTTTGATTTCTATTTTCATGAAATAACTTTTTCTATCCCCTCATTTTGTCTGTACTAGATCTAAAGTGGATCTATTGTAGACAGCAGGTATATGGGTCTTGTTTTTGTATCCAATCAGCCAGTCTGTGTCTTTTGGTTGTAACATTTAATACATTTATAGTTAAGATAATTATTGATATGCATGTTCTTATTGGGCTTCCCAGGTTGCACAGTGGTAAAAAAAAAAAAAAAAAAAAGCCTGACAATGCAGGAGATGCAAGATATGTGAATTCAATCCCTTAGTCAAGAAGATCTTCATTCCAGTATTCATCCCTGGAAAAGTCCACAGACAGAGGAACCTTGCAGGCTACAGTCCATGGGGATGCAAAGAGTCGGACACAATTGAGCACAGACAAACATACACCCTTATATTATTATGCTATTGTATTCATCATTTTGGATTTGTTTTTGTAAGTATATGCTTTCTTTCCTTCCTTTTTTGTTATATTGTGATATATTGACTAACTTTAGTGTTGTGTTTGGATTCTGTTTTCTTTTTTGTGTGTATCTATTGTAGATGTTAGGTTAGTATTTACCATGAGCTTTTGGTGCAACAATCTATATATAAACAAGTTTGTTTTAAGTTGCTGGTCTTTTAATTACAAATACATTTCCCATATCCTGCCATTGTATTTCCCTCTTCCCAAAATTGTTGGTTTTGATATATTTGTGTGTGGGTAATTCCTTACCCTTACTCTATATTTGCCTTTATTGGTGAGCTTTTTCATTCATAATCTTCTTGTTTCTAGTTGTAGCCTTTTCTTTTCCATCTAGAGAATTTCTTTAATACTTGCTGCAACGCTGATCTGATGATTTTGAATTCTCACTGCTTTTGCTTTTCTGTAAAGCTTTTGATTTCTCCCTCAAATCTGAATAAGAACCTTGCTGGATAGACCATTCTTGTTTGTAGGTTTTTCTTTTTCATCACTTTAAATATATTGTGCCACTCCCGTTTGGTCTACAGAGCTTCTGCTGAGAAATCATCAGATAATCTTATGGGAATACCCTTAAATCCCCTTTGTGGCTTTTCCCTTGCTGCTTTTAATACTTTTTTGACTTTAATTTTTGTCATTTGGATTAATATGTGTCTCAGTGTGTTCATCTTGGGTTTATCCTGCCTGGGGCTCTCTGCACTTCCTGGACTTGGGTGACTATTCCCTTTCCCATGTTAGGAAAGGTTTCAACTATTATCTTTTCAAATATTTTCTCAGAGACTTTATTTCTTTCCCTTCTGGGGCCACTATAATGCAACTGTTGGTGTATTTAATGCTGTCCCAAAGTTCTCTTAGGCTGTCCTCATTTTTTTTTTCTTTATTCTATTTTGCAGCAGTGATTTTCACCATTCTGTCTCCAGCTCATTTATCTGTTCTTTCTCCTCAGTTACTCTGCTGTTGATTCCTTTTAGTCTGTTTTTCATTTCAGTTATTGTATTGTTTATCTCCGTTTGTTCTTTAGTTCTTTTTGGTCTTTGTTAGTCTTTTCTTGTATCTTCTTGATCTGTACTTCCATTCTTTTTCTGAGATCTCGGATCATCTTTACTATCATTAATCTGAATTCCTTTTCATGTAGATTTCCTGTCTTCACTTCACATAGCTGTTTTTCTTATGTTTTATCTCTTCCTTTCACTGGGAAATACTCCCCTTCTGTCTCATTTTGTCTGACTTTCTGTGACTGTGGTCTCTGTCCTTTCAGACTGCAGGGTTGTAACTCTTCTTGCTTCTGCTATCTCCCTCCAGTGGATGAGGTTGTCCAAGAGGCTTATGCAGACTTTCCTGCCCACTGGTGGGTGGAGGTGTGTCTTATCCCTCTGGTGTGTAGAGCTGTTATTCCCACCATGTTGGTTATTTGGCCTGAAGCATCTAGCAGTGGAGCTTACACACTGTTGGGTAAGGCCAGCTATTGGTGAGAAATGGTGGGCTCATGCCATTTCTCACAAGCCCACAATGGCATGCTCATTGGTATGAGCCCACTACCATAGGCTCATGCCAATGAGCACTCCCCAGAGCTACCACCACCAGTGTCTTTGTCTTTGCAGTGAACCACTTACCTTACCTCTTACCTCCATAAGAGATCCTCCAATACTAATGTGTAGGTTTGGTCCAGGCTCTTATGAGGTCAGTGCTTTGATTTCCCTGTGTCCTGGTGTGCATGAAAACTTTTTTTGGCCCCTCCATGAGTCGGTTTCTGTTTCCTCTATTTATGTGGAATTCCTGCAATAAAACCTCATTGGCCTTCAAAGTCAGATTCTGTGGTGGCTCCTCCCTTTTCTGGACCACGAGACAGGGAAGCATGGTGTAGGACTGAGAACTTTAACACCTGTGGGAGAATTATATGGCATAATTAATTTCCAGCTTGTGGGTCAACCTGGTTGATATGGGATTTGATTTTTGTGTGTTTGTACTATTCCTGCCATCTCATGTACTATTGTACATGTGGGTCAACCTGGTTGATATGGGATTTGATTTTTGTGTGTTTGTACTATTCCTGCCATCTCATGGTGGTTTCTTTTGTCTTTGGTTATAGAACTTTTCTTTTTGTATGTTCCAATTTTTTGTTGTTGTTGTTGTTTGTTTTTTTTTGTCAATGGCTGTTCATCAGTTAGTTGTGAACTTTGTGTTTTAGTAAGGAGAAGTAAGCTCAAAACCTTGTACTCTGCTACCTTGTCTCTATCTCCCATATAGTCAAGATACTGAGTTGTCCAGTGAATCCCTACATGATCACAAAAGTTACCCAATTACTCTTGGCTTTGTTCATCTGCAGCACTCTCTAGCCAGAGCAGCACATCGCTGGTAGACTAGGAGCTCTTCTTGTGGGTACACACATACTGCTCTTTCATCATGGGCCAAGCCGAAAATCATTAAGAAGATATGGTTTGTTCTAATTTATCACTTTATAGTAGATACAGTAGTTGCATAGGAAGGAATGTTTTCCTATGTGCACACAGAAGTCTAATTGGTTTCTAAAGTCATAATACACTCTATTACTTTATCATTCACCTTTCTTTATTTTCTCCTCTGATCTCTCCTCCATTCTCCTTTCCCTTTCTCTTTATCTTACACTAGTCTCCTTAGTAATTACACTATTTTTTTTTCTTTATAAATATCTACAAGATAGGATAGGAGTAAATTAATAGGTCAATCTGCTTATAGTAGTATATTTCTACAGAATGGAAGAGAGCCTCCTAAAACACCTGGATAAATGGGAAAGGATGTGAGAGTAAAAAATGAGATTCTGAGAGTGCATTTTAATGTATTATCCTTTAAAAATTGTCTTACCTTTTTTATGATGGAAATAATGTGAGTTATTTTATTCAATCTGGACTATGCAAGACAGGATGGAAAAAAATTCACTTGCAATCTCAGTTCAGTTCAGTTCAGTTCAGTTGCTCAGTCGTGTCCGACTCTTTGTGACCCCATGAATCACAGCAAGCCAGGCCTCCCTGTCCATCACCAACTCCCTGAGTCCACCAAAACCCATGTCCATTGAGTCGGTGATGCCACCCAATCATTTCATCCTCTTTCATCCCCTTCTCCTACCCTCAATCTTTCCCAGCATCAGGGTCTTTTCAAATGAGTCAGCTCTTCGCATCAAGTGGCCAAAGTATTGAAATTTCAGCTTCAACATCAGTCCTTCCAATGACTATTCAGGACTGATTTCCTTTAGGATGGACTGGTTGGATCTCCTTGCAGTCCAAGGGATTCTCAAGAGTCTTTTCCAGCACCACAGTTCAAAAGCATCAATTCTTCTGTGCTCAGCTTTCTTTATATACCACCTTGAAATAACCATTGTGAAAATACAAGCATATTTTTATAGTACTTTTTTTTAATTTGTGTAAGTTTAAAATGTGAGTTGGGGTCATTCTTGATACACTTAAGAGTAAATATCTTTTATACAATTGACAATATATTGCAAACTCTTTATGTTTATTTTTTCATTTTGCAAAAATGTTTTTAGTTCCTTTACATGAATGCTAATTTAAAACCAATCCTTTCTTATCAAGCTTTTAGATTCTTTCACTTTTTGTTATTATAAAAATTATGTGATATAACTTTGTATATAAATACTTTTGCTTGGCACTGATAGTTTCCTTATTTTAAATAATAGAATGCACTCTTTTAATATAATAATAATTTTGCTTTTCCTTTAAAAGAGAATATACGCTAGTATACTTCAGGGTCTTAATGGACCTAAAAGAAACAATTTCCCCAAATTAAGTAAAGCATATAAACTGTCACTATTTTTAATTTTTTTCTCTTATTTGCATTTAAGAGCTTCTAAAAGAGCATAAATAAACTACTATAAATGCTAAGAATTTTTGATGTTTAACTCTAGTTTTTAGATGAAAATTAAATCATTAAGCACGTGTTTGGAAGGATCCTACCAATAATTCTATCTTGTATATTCCATGTATATGGTCTTTCTTTTGACATGATTTACAGTCCTGATAATGTTCTATTTGCAATATGTCTCTGCTTTCTATTTCAAATGTTAAAAATATCTCCAACTTATCTCTCTTCACAAACTTGAACCAAAAATTTTTAATGAGTTTAATACAAGTAAGTGATATTCTCTGAACTTACAAAGTGTTCATAATTTAATGAACAAGGATAATAACAAGCATTATATTGATCATCTTTACTATAGAGAGGCTGCACTGTCTTCCAAATACAGGGCAGTGAGAATGTGTTAGAAAAAAATCTACAACTTACTTGATAGCTAGATGGAAATATTTTTATAAACTGAAACTTAACAAAAATTTCATGTAAGAAAGGCATACCAGTAGCACACAACTTCAAACTGTCCTTCAAAGGCATTTAGAAAAATTAGGATTGTATATTTCTAGCTATAGTTTTCATCCTGATAAAAATTAAGCCCATATGTAACTTAAAGTTCACCAACTTGAAATCAAGGTGTTGGGGCACTGTGAAATTGAATGCTTTTGTTCAATTGAAAGAATAATAAAATTAAAGCTTAAAGAACTGATTTCTACTTAGAATTCCTAGTACTATAAATGCAACAAATATTTGAGGAAAAAAAGAGGGAAGAAAGAAAAATAGATGAAAGAAAAGACAGATGGATAGCAGAAAGGGCTGTCCATCTGTCTGTATGAAATAAAAGAAAGGAATAATGGAAGAAAGAAGAAAGGCTGAGAGACTGGGTTGAATTTTTTTTTTTTTTTTGTTACATTAAGTATGGAGTAAATTAATAGTTTATCTCTAGTACATCTCATGGCTTCTGCTTTTTCTTTTTTTTTTTTTTTTTTTCATTTTCCACATGTCACATTATCTATGAGGTAAAGAAAGTGAAGAAGTCAATGCCTGGACAAAAGGGGATTATTAAGATGTTTCTATTATTTTTCAGATTTATCAGTTAAAATAACCATTTTTTCCTCACCACGGGATTTATATATTTATATGCCACATTTAACATAAATTAATTGAATAATGGTCCAAAGAATCTGGAGTCTATCAGACAAAGGTATCAAAGAGTGGTTTGGGAAAATTTTCAAGACACTTCAGTGACATTTATGGTCAGCTACTCAACAAGGAGTGGCGGCTGCATGGGCGCAGGAGGGCCGAGAGGAGCTACTCCACGTTCAAGGTTCAGGAAGAGTGGCTGTGAGGAGATACCCCTCATCAAAGGTAAGGAGCAGTGGCTGCGCTTTGCTGGAGCAGCTGTGAAGATATACCCCACATACAAGGTAATAGAAACCCAAGTAAGACAGTAGATGTTGCAAGAGGGCATCAGAGGTCAGACACACTGAAACCATAATCACAGAAAACTAGTCAATCTGATCACACAGACCACAGTCTTGTCTAACTCAATGAAATTAAGCCATGTCATGTAGGGCCACCCAAGACAGATGGGTCATGGTGAAGAGGTCTGACAGAATGTGGTCCACTGGAGAAGGGAATGGCAAACCACTTCAGTATTCTTGCCTTGAGAACCCATGAACAGTATGAAAAGGCAAAATGATAGGATACTGAAAGAGGAACTCCCCAGGTCAGTAGGTGCCCAATATGCCACTGGAGATCAGTGGAGAAACAACTCCAGAAAGAATGAAGGGATGGAGTCAAAGCAAAAACAATACCCAGTTGTTGAGATGACTTGTGATAGAAGCAAGGTCCAATGCTGTAAAGAGCAATATTGCATAGGAACCTGGAATGTCAGGTCCACGAATCAAGGCAAATTGGAAGTGGTCAAACAAGAGATGGCAAGAGTGAACGTTGACATTCTAGGAATCAGCAAACTAAAATGGACTGGAATGGGGGAAATTAACTCAGATGACCATTATATCTACTACTGTGGGCAGGAATCCCTCAGAAGAAATGGAGCAGCCATCAAGGTCAAAAAAAGAGTCCGAAATGCAGTACTTGGATGCAATCTCAAAAAAATGACAGAATGCTCTCTGTTCATTTCCAAGGCAAAGCATTCAATATCACAGTAATCCAAGCCTATGCCCCAAACATTAACACTGAAGAAGCAGAAGTTGAACAATTCTATGAAGACCTACAAGACCTTTTAGAACTAACACCCAAAAAAGATGTCCTTTTCATTATAGGGGACTGGAATGCAAAAGTAGGAAGTCAAGAAACACCTAGACTAACAGGCAAATTTGGCCTTGGAGTATAGAATGAAGCAGGGCAAAGGCTAATAGAGTTTTGCCAAGAGAATTCACTGGTCATAGCAAACACCCTCTTCCAACAACACAAGAGAAGACTCTACACATGGACATCACCAGATGATCAATACTGAAATCAGATTGATTATCTTCTTTGCAGCCAAAGATGGAAAAGCTCTATACAGTCAGCAAAAATAAGACCAGGAGCTGACTGTGGCTCAGACCATGAACTCCTTATTGCCAAATTAAGAATTAAATTGAAGAAAGTAGGGAAAACCACTGGACCATTCAGGTATGACTTAAATCAAATCCCTTATGATTATACAATGAAAGTGAACAATAGATTTAAGGGACTAGATCTGATAGACAGAGTGCCTGATGAACTATGGACAGAGGTTCATGACATTGTACAGGAGACAGGGATCAAGACAATCCCCATGCAAAAGAAATACAAAAAAGCAAAATGGCTGTCTGAGGAGGCCTTACAAATAGCTGTGAAAAGAAGACAAGCGAAAAGCAAAGGAGAAAAGGAAAAATATAAGCATCTGAATGCAGTGTTCCAAAGAATAGCAAGGAGAGATAGGAAAGCCTTCCTCAGAGATCAAAGCAAAGAAATAGAGGAAAAGAACAGAATGGTAAAGACTAGAGATCTCTTCAAGAATATTAGAGTTACCAAGGGAATATTTCATGCAAAGATGGGCTCGATAAAAGACAGAAATGGTATGGACTTAACAGAAGCAGAAGATATTAAGAAGAGGTGGCAAGAATACACAGAAGAACTGTACAAAAAAGATCTTCATGACCCAGATAATCACGATGGTGTGATCACTCACCCAAAGCCAGACATCCTGGAACGTGAAGTCAAGTGGACCTTAGGAAGCATCACTATGAACAAAACTAGTGGAGGTGATGGAATTCCAGTCGAGCTATTCCAAATCCTGAAAGATGATGCTGTAAAAGTGCTGTACTCAATATACCAGAAAATATGAAAACTCAGCAATGGCTGAATGACTGGAAAAGGTCAGTTTTCATTTCAATCCCAAATAAAGGCAAAGTCAAAGAATGCTCAAACTACCACACAGTTTAACTCATCTCACATGCTAGTAAAGTAATGCTCAAAATTCTCCAAGCCAAGCTTCAGCAATATGTGAACCATGAACTTCTAGATGTTCAAGCTGGTTTTAGAAAGGCAGAGGAACCAGAGATCAAATTACCAACATCTGTTGAGCCATCAAAAAACCAAGAGAGTTCCAGAAATACATCTATTTCTGCTTTATTGACTATGTCAAAGCCTTTGTGTGGATCACAGTAAACTGGAAAATTCTAAAAGAGATGGGAATACTAGACCACCTGACCTGCCTCTTGAGAAATCTGTATGCAGGTCAGGAAGCAACAGTTGGAACTGGACACAGAACAACAGACTGTTTCCAAATAGGAAAAGGAGTACATCAAGGCTGTGTGCTGAAACCCTGTTTATTTAGCTTATATGCACTGTACATCATGAGAAATGCTGGGCTGGAAGAAGCACAGCTGGAATCAAGATTGCCAGGAGAAATACCAATCACCTCAGATATGCAGATGAAACCACCCTTATGGCAGAAAGTGAAGAGGAACTAAAAAGCCTCTTGATGAAAGTGAAAGAGGAGGGTGAAAAAGTTTCCTTAAAGCTCAACATTCAGAAAACGAAGATCATGGCATCTGGTTCCACCACTTCATGGGAAATAGATTGGGAAACAGTGGAAACAGTGTCAGACTTTATTTTGGGGGGCTCCAAAATCACTGCAGCTAGTGATAGCAGCCATGAAATTAAAAGACACTTACTCCTTGGAAGGAAAGTTATGACCAACCCAGATAGTGTATTCAAAAGCAGACAGTCCTTTGCCAACAAAGGTCTGTCTAGTCAAGGCTATGGTTTTTCCAGTAATCATGTATGGATGCGAGAGTTGGACTGTGAATAAAGCTGAACACTGAAGAACTGATGCTTTTGAACTGTGGTGTTGGAGAAGACTCTTGAGAGTCCCTTGGACTGCAAGGAGGCCCAACGAGTCCATCCTAAAGGAGATCATTCCTGGATGTTCATTGGAAGGACAGATACTAAAGCTGAAACTCCAGTACTTTGGCCACCTCATGCAAAGAGTTGAATCATTGGAAAAGACTCTGATGCTGGGAGGGATTGTGGGCAGAAGGAGAAGGGGACGACAGAGGATGAGATGGCTGGATGGTATCACTGACTCGATGGACATGAGTTTGAGTGAACTCCTCAATTTGGTGATGGACAGGGAGGCCTGGCGTGCTGCGATTCATGGGGTCACAAAGAGTTGGACACGAAAGAGCGACTGAACTAAATTGAACTCATCTCTACAGAATTCAATGAGAGGCAGTATAAGTACTTTTCCATTAGCCTAGAAATTACACATCAATTTGTGTCTCTTTGGGTCACATTATTTACAATATACTAGGGATTTCAGAATAGACTTAAGCTCTTGTTTTTTTATTTACCTCAAGAAAGTAAATAAACTTAACCTAAAAAAAAAATGAGAAAACAAATTGATATTCCTTTTTCTTGATTTTTCCACAAATAATCAGTCTAAAAATTTTCTGAATGATTACTGTATTTCATGCATGAAATGAAAAGTAGAAGTATTAATTAATTACCCTTGTGCAAATTTAGGTATAAAATGTCTGCCAAATTTTTTATCACAATTTCTCCAAATAATTTAATTTGAAAAAATTAAATATAGTTTATAATGGAAAAGAAACAAATAAAAAGTTTCTTAAAACAGTATGTAAGCATACATAATTCAGGAGTTTGTGTTTGTGTATATACATGGATATGCATATATGCATGTGTGTTTCAGGATACATACTATCTCTATGTATAAAATACTTTGAGAGTTTGATTCTATCTCTTTCTACATTGTAATCATGTATTTACTGAGATACAGAAACTAAAGTTTTTACAAAGTTTCACAACTTACTATGAGCTGTCAAAGCAACTCACTGAAACACCGCATTCAATTTACTGCTTGTCATCACGAGCTTTAGTCAAGTCATATTGGAGGTCAGGTCCATTTTCAGCCTCTGTTTTGACCTCACAGATTTCAGGGTCCTATCATTGTAATATTAAACTGACTATTCTTTTGTAAGATAATAGATACTCTCTGTGATATTTAAGTCCATATTCCTTTCTGAACAAGCACATGGCAACATTCTCCAGGCTGATATGAATACAGAATAATTGGAATATTTGACTGATATAACTTATCTTACAAACTATGCAACATCTGTAGTTACCTTCCCTAGGAATATTGGCCTTAAGGAGATGTTACAGCAAAACAGATTTCATATTCAGAAGAGCATTCTAACCAATATTCTTATAAAAAGGAGGACTAAAGATAAGTCAGAGTTGATACAATAAAGCTAAATAACACATTTTCTTTGATTCTCCCTTTCTTTATGGTGATATATATTAATATATGATTATATGTATATGACAATAATAAAAATCACTAAGTTGCATTTATTTATTCTCCAATAAGTTCCAGGTGCATATAGAAATCCTATCAAAAGTGAGTAGAGACTAGTCATAATGTTGTGACTGCTGATAAGTTACTATTTCCTGTGAAAAAAATTCAAATTTTAAAATTTAACAATTAAAATGTAATATGAAAATTGTATAATAATATTGAAAAATATTGAAAATTTGTAATAATATTTTATATAATTTTAGATTTTTTTTTATATTCTAGAATGACAGGGATGTTGACTTTAGTCAAATTTTTATTTTAATGTTCAAAATTCTACCATTTGGCTTTTAACCAAAGTATGTATGGACTAAACATTGAAAAATAGATATCTCAAGCATATTATTATCAAAAGAGAACTAGTATTTTCCAAAGAAAATCCTTTATTGATCCTTCTTCTCAATTCCCCTCTCCCGTTTTCCTCAATTCTTCTCTCCACTATTTTGGTCTTGATATATGATTTGATATGTTATGTATTTATCAAAATTTATGACCTGCCTACTGAATTTTAGGTCTCTATTGAATATGGAGATGGTTGGAATTTTTCACAGCCTTGTAGGACTGGGTTACCTGTACCAAAGTCTGCCAAGTGTGTGTGGATCCTTAGTTTCACTGTGAGTTCGGTACAGAGAGATTACCATTGTAGACAGGCCATAGTTACATACTGAAGTCTTTGTAAAGCACCTTCCTTGTTTTTATCCTTTCAGCTCATTGAAAATTTGTTTCCTGGAAGAGACTTATGTTAATAATTTAGCTATATTTTTATTAATAATCATGATCTTCATTAACATCATTATTTTCTCCTTACTGATTTTTTTTCTTTTTTGTACAGGTAATACCTCATCTGTATGAATAGTTCAACAGTACGGAACACTATACATGGCAGGGATGGGCAAACGTCTATGTAAAGAGCCAGATGATAAATGATTTTAGCTTTTCAGGCCATACAGTCTCGGTCACAACTACTCAACTCTGCTGTGGGAGCATTAAGCAGACACAGACAACAGGAACTAAATAGAGTTATCCATGTTACTATAAACTATACTTTAAAAATTGACAATAGACCAGATTTAGCATATCGGCTGTAGTTTGCTCATCTGTGATACAGTGCAGCAAACAAAATTTCCTGTCTCCATATCCTTTAAAAATATTTTAAACTGCAGGTTGTCATTTGAGGAGATATAATATAGAACTCTGGGCTTCCCATGTGGCTTAGCTGGTAAAGAATCTGCCTGCAATGTAGGAGACCTGGGTTGGTTCAATCCCTGGGTTGGGAAGATCCCCTGGAGAAGGGAAAGGCTACATGCTCCATTATTCTGGCCTGGAAAATTCCATCTAGAACTCTAATTGCATGGCTAATTTACATGTTTATAAGGTCACTGATGGAAATCAAAACACTTTTCCTCATAAGAGTAAACATGTTTAAAACCTCTTTATTGAAATGTTTCTGATATCACACATATCTGACCTTAAAATCCAAAAATACATACATAAAATTTTAGAATTTATCTTCTAATTTCTAAAATTGTTTTAATTAATTTGTCTAAGAATAAATATAAACTGATTAACATTAATTAAAATTTCTGTGTAGGAATAGACTTCAAATGTTATATATGTCCACAATATACATATAGACAGAAATTGAAATATTCATTTGCTAACTATTTATATCTAACGTTTGGAAAGACAGTATGGATTTAAAACATTTAAAATTAGCCTCAGCCTTGCATAAGTAGTCCTTTTTATCTTTTCTATCTCCCAGTTACTTTCTTGCTCTTCTTCTTGAATAGAGTCTACACATAGTTGTCATAAACTAGTTGCCAAACCATGTGTTATAGTGCCATTCTTCACATCACTCATTCCCACAGAAAATGTCAATGGTTTCCCACAAACTGCAAAAAGGAATCCAATCTTCAGGCATTGCCTCATATAATAGTTTCAGTCTTCAAAACCTTCCCTTTCTTCTTTCGTCTTTCTTTTTGTCTTCAATACCTTCCCTTTCTTCTTTCTTTTTCCTTCTTTTGTCCAAATCCAGAATTCATGATATCTATATGAGTATATATGTATTTTTCTAGGGAGAAGACAATATTGTTTACCTGTAAAAATTTTCAGGGAAGAAGGAATGATAATTGAGTGGTTAGAAATCTGTTACTTTCACCTTAATCTACCATATCTGGTAGCGAAGTACAGTTATCCATGAGCTGTGCCAAAGAGAGAGAGTCAGTCAGCATATAACTTATAGCCCTGAGAATATGATCACAAATGCCTGGATATTCCCATATCCCAGAGAAATATGGCTATAAAGTAAAATGAACAAATGGAATGATAAATACATGTGTAATAAGAAATTAGTAGTAAGATAGTGCTTAATTTGACTTAAGTGAATAGCAACCTTGAAATTAGGAATGGCTTTGTGGTATAATTGAACTACAAGCAATTTTTCTTCTTCATTTGGTTAATCCTATTCATTTAAATATCATCTTGCTTCTTTGTATCAGGAAAGATTTGTGTTTTGTTTAGTTTGCTTAGTATTCTTACTCGACATGATGTGCTCTGATGAGTGAGTACAATAATCTCACTCACTCAGTTTTTCTCCATCTGTCCCCCATCTGCTTACACATTATGACACTAGTCTCTGTTAGCCCTCTTTACTCTTTCTTTCTATTTCCTTCTTTTCATTTCTTTTCTTTTCCTCCCACCCTGCACCTTAGCCATATGTGCATCAGTCCTCCTAGAATATTGTGCAGAGAAAGTAAATCAGAATGGCAAGTGTATGGAACAGAAGACCATGCAAGTGGAATTGAAAATAATTAAAAAGTGAAAGTCACTCAGTTGTGTCCAACTCTTTGTGATTCCATGGACTATATGGAATCCTCTAGGCCAGAATACTAGAGTGGGTAGCCTTTCCCTTCTCCAGGGGATCTTCCCAACCTAGGGATTGAACCCAGGTCTCCTGCATTGCAGGTGGATTCTTTACCAGCTGAGCCACAAGGGAAGCCCAAGAATACTGGAGTGAGTAGCCTATTGCTTCTCCAGAGGATCTTCCCAACCCAGGAATTGAACCAGGGTCTCCTGCATTGCAGGAGGATTCTTTACCAACTGAGCTGTGCAAACATTTAAAGTTATACAGTATATTTAATAAGCTGAGGGGCTAACATGAGGAGAAGAAATCACTTTGGCCCAGGTAATTCCAGAAAATAAAACTAGAACCAAGAGGCAGATTTGTGCTTACATCATGAGCAAAATTTTCCAACAATGTGCTGCTTAGTCAGGACAGAAATTTGCTGTCATATAAAACAGTGAACCATACCCAAGAAAAATAAATGCAATAAGGCAAAATGGTCATCTTAGGAGGCCTTACAAATAGCTGAGTAAAGAAGAGACGTGAAAGACAAAGGAGAAAAAGAAAGATCTATCCATCCAAAAGCAGAGTTCCAAAGCCTTCTTAAGTGAGCAGTGCAAAGAAATAGAGGAAAATAGTAGAATGGAAAAGGCTAGAGATCTCTTCAATAAAATTAGAGATACCAAGGTAATATTTCATGCTAAGATGGGCACAGTAAAGGAGAGAAATGACACGGACCTAACAGAAGCAGAAGATATTAAGAAGAGGTGGCAGAAAATACACAGAAGCACTATACAATAAAAGATCTTAATGACCCAGATAACCACGATGGTGTGAATGCTCACCCAGATCCACACATCCTGCAGCGTGAAGCAAATTGGGCTTTAGGAAGCATTACTACAAATAAAGCTAGAGGAGGTGATGGAATTCCAGTTGAGCTATTTCAAATCCTCAAAGATAATGCCATTAAAGTGCTGCACTCAATATGTCAGCGAATTTGAAAAACTCAGCAGTGGCCACAGACTTGAGAAAGGTTGGTTTTCAATCCAATCCCAAAGGAGGTCAATGCCAAAGAATATTCATAATATTGCACAATTGCACTCATTTCACATGCTAGCAAGGTAATGCTCAAAATCCTTTAAGCTAGACTTCAACAGTAGGTAAACCAAGAACTTCCAGATGTACAAAGGCAGAGGAACCAGAGATCAAATTGCCAATGTCTGTCGAATCATAGAAAAAGCAAGGGAATTCCAGAAAAGTATCTAATTCTGCATCATTGGCTACACTAAAACCTTTGACTGTGTAGATCACAACAAATTGTGAAAAATTTTTAAAGAGATAGGAATACCAGATAATCTTACCTGCCTCCTGAGAAACCTATATGCAGGTCGAGAGGCAACTGTTAGAACTGGAAATGGAACAATGGACTGGTTCAAAATTAGAAAAGGAGTATGCCAATACTGTATATTGTCACCCTACTTATTTAACTTCTTTGCAGAGTGCATCATGTAAAATACTCCAATCTTTTCTCCATCTGAAGTGAAGAGCCAACTCACTGGAAAACATCCTGATGCTGAGAAAGATTGAGGACAGGAGGAGAAGGGAGTGACAGAGGATGAGACTGTTGGATGGACTCAAATGGACATGAGTTTGGGCAAACTCCAGGAGACAGTGAAGGACAGGGAAGCCTGGAGTTCTGCAGTCCATGGGTTTGCAAAGAGTGGGACACAACTGAGTGACTGAACAACAATAGCAACAAAAATAGTGAATCTGAGTATGCCAGGGATGTAAGAGATTAATACCTTGGGAATTAATTCTGGTTACTGTAGACTCTTTCATGTTAAAAATCAAACCCACTACTCTGATTGAAACAAAGATACAAAATAAATTTGCAGGGTAGTGTTTGTCTACAAGATTTTCCTCATTGTGGTAGTAACTGATTTGTCTACTCTCTTACACTACCCTTCCTCCAGTTAGTATTCTGATAGAAAACAGACAATTTGGCAATCAGTGTGGGCATATGTTGAAACTGAAGGAGTATAAATATCTCATTACATTATTGTGGCAAAAATGATTGGATTAGGTAAGAACAACCAGATTCCTTCTCTAGACAGGCAATCAATAAGAAGAAAAAACCCTCCTTCTGCAATGTGGTTGCTAAGTTAAAGGATCTGGTTTGTGTCTGTCCAGTGGTTATTTTCCCTGATCAAATGTAGGAAAAGCTTGTGTAGTAGAAAAAATATATGACTACACATAAGAATGAAGACAAATGATTTTTAAAAAGTAAGAGTTGAAAGTATATTGTTAAATTTCTTTGGATTCTGTCAGGTCTCTATTCATTTTCATTCCTTTGCTTCCCAATTATGCCATTTAAGAAATGTCCTGGTGTGTGTTTGTGCATGCACACATGTCACTCAGTCATGTCTAACTCTTTGTGACCCCATGGACTGTAGTCTAACTCTTTGTGACCCCATGGACTGTAGCCTGCCAGGTTTGTCTGACCATGGAATTCTCCAGGCAAAAATACTCGAGTGTAGCCATTCCCTTCTCCAGGGGATCTTCCCAACCCAGGGATTGAACCTGGGTCTCCTACCAGTCTGAGCCACCAAAGAAGCCCTCTAATGGTCCTCCCATACTTTACCAAATCTAGTTTACCTTGTTGGTCCTAAATCCAAAATCTAGTCACATATTTATAACACTAATTACTTTGCACGTAAGAGGCATTAAAAATAACCAGCCTTACTGATTGAGTAAAAGAAGCTGGTCAAGCATTTATGATAGTTTGCTCATGTTTAAAATGAGGATGATGTTCATTCTTTAAAATGAAGGTCCAGAAAACTGTAATTGTTAGTCTTTATAATAATATTGCTTGATATAGTCATTACAAATAATGAATTAGATTATTTAAAAAAAATTAAAAAATAACAACTTATCTCATACATACTGATTCTAACTTTGCAAGTTTATTTTGGTGTCTACTTGACCTGCTTTGAGAAGCCAAATTGCCATGGGAATCAGAACAGCATGAAAAGTGGTTGCTTTTACCAAGAAGTACCACGGGAGGAATAAGATTGAAATTTAAAATGGGATATAAATTATTCACCACGATGTTAACATTTTAAACAGTCTTTTTGCATCTTGTATCCCATTGGGATCCACAATGATCCTCTGAGGTAGGTAAGACTACTATCATTATCCCCACTCTACAGATGAGGATATTTATGTCCTTGAAAGTTGAATGAGTTGCCTAAGGTCAGGCAATATTTAATCTAGAAATAGGTCCTGGAGTCCTCTCTCTCTTTCAGGGCTTTATGTATTCAATTTTGCTGTCTATTATTCAGAAAATAGATACTGTGCTTAATAATATCTAGAAACTACAAAGGGATAGTGTATTTTGATATCACAGAATAGTTAAACTGGCATTAACCTAGATCTTAGCACATGTATTCATCTTTTCTGTTAAACACACATGCACATGCACACCTACTCATGAGGCATAAGTCCCACTTTATATTGAGTACATTAATAAAAGTATTTCTCAGCAAGTTTTTCAAAAATAATGGAAAACATTTTTCTCAGTGCAACATCTTAGAAAGGATCTTTCATTATCATTTTTTTTCTTCTTTTACCAAACCATTAGCAATACTTCTGGTTTTACCTTCTGCTGCTGCTGAGTCGCTTCAGTCGTGTCCAACTCTGTGCGACCCAATAGATGGCAGCCCACCAGGCTCCCCCTTCCCTTGGATTCTCCAGGCAAGAATACTGGAGTGGGTTGCCATTTCCTTCTCCAATGCATGAAAGTGAAAAGTGAAAGTGAAGTTGCTCAGTCGTGTCCAACCCTCAGCGACCGCATGGACTGCAGCCTTCCAGGCTCCTCCATCCATGGGATTTTCCAGGCAAGAGTACTGGAGTGGGTTCCCATTGCCTTCTCCAGGTTTTACCTTCAGCATATCCCAATCTAAAACTTCTACTTATAACGTGCATGTGTGCTGAGTCACTTCAGCCATGTTTGACTCTCTGTGACCCTATGTACCATAGCCCACCAGGTTCCTCTGTCTGTAGTATTCTCCAGACAAGAATACTGGAGTGGGTTACCTTGCCCTAACAGCTTGAATCAAATTACCTTCCTTTCTCATCTGGGTCACTACAATCATCTCTTGTTTCTTTTCTTCTTATCTTCCCTTTCTATATCCTATAAATATATTCTATATTCTAACTTTGCCTAAAAGTTAAAAAAAAAAAAACACAAACACAAACTTCTAATTCCATGAATTAAATAGCTTCACTCATTGAGTATAAATTCAATAATTTTAGTAGCTTCCCAACTCATTTAGAATAAAATGTACATCATTTGCCATGGAAGAGACTTGCAATGGGGTTCCATTGTCATCTACCTTCCTCCTTGCCCTTGTTTTCTGCTAATAATATGGCTATCTGAAAGTCTAGTGGGACAATGGTTAGCTGGCTTCCTTTGTGGACTAGCATAGGTATCAATACATATGACTTGGTAGTCATCAAGTCATATGTATTGATACCTACAGTCATCAACTGTATCTTCTCATCAGTTAAAACCCAGATGGAGTAGATTAGGATATCACCCAGTGGCACGGTAATATGTGACAAAGAACTGAATTACTTATGAGCAGGACCACCTAAGAGCCTTAGATTTCTCACCTCCAGAGCATAATACTAAGGAGGAACCAATGTCTGCTCTGTCTGAGTCTATATATTGTAAAGTTTCCTAAATGCCAGCTTGGCCTGAATTTGCTACTGTCCTTTCCAGGGTCTATAGACTATGCAATATTTCTTCTGCCTCTAAATTTGGCTCAGCTCCATCCCCATATCACTGTGACACTGAGATACTCTGTGTTCCCCGAGCTTTGAGAAATCCTTGTGGCTTTTTCACTTGTCCCCCTTTTCATCTTGAATGTTCTTTCCCCAAATCCTCACTTTCTTCATTCCTTATTTTACTGAGACCTTTATTCAAATGTCCCTTCATAATATGTCCTTCACTGACTACTCAATCTAAAACAGCCCGATCTTTCTACTATTAAGTACATTCTCTCAATTTACTTTATTTTTTGTCAAAACCTCGTCCCTACTTTTATGATGGTGGTGGCGGTTCAGTCCCTAAGTCATGTTCTACTCTTGAGATCCCATGGACTGTAGCTGCCAGGCGCTTTACCTTAAGTTATATATCTATACACCATTTTCTATGTTATAAAGAAAGAGCTTTATGTAAGCAAGGGTTTTGTGCTATTGATGCTTATATTGACCAGAATGACATTCAGCTCATAGAAGCTCCTTTCCTTCAACTTAGTTATTGACTCTTAGTTCCTTGACTCTTATATTGAGCAGCCTGCTGTGGAGCCAGAGATGAGCAGGAAGATAAAGAATCACATGGAGTTGAAACCTATATTGGGACTGTTTATACAGACACTCTTCCCTGACTCTTAAGATTGAGTTGAGAGTGAAAGTCTTTGAGTTGTGTGGGACTCTTTGAGACCCCATGGACTATATAGTCTATGGAATTCTCCTGGCCAGAATACTGGAGTGGGTAGCCTTTCCCTTCTCCAGGGGATCTTCCCAACCCAGGGATCACACCCAGGTCTCCCACATTGCAGGTAGATTCTTTACCAACTGAGCTATCAGGGAAGCACTTAGAATTGGGTTAGGACTGCCATTATTTGCTTCCCGTTATATGAAGAAAATTGTACTCTTATCCCTGTATTGAAGTGAAAGTCACTCAGTCATGTCCGACTCTTTGTGACCCCATGGACTACATAATCCATGGAATTCTCCAGGCCAGAACACTGGAGTGGGTAGACTTTCCCTTCTCCAGTGCTCTTCCTGGTGGATTAATTGCAACTTGTTAAGATTAATAACTTTACCAAAGACATCTAGTCTTTCAGAACTTCAGCCCATTCACTTAATTTCTCCCTCCAGCCTTCCCCCAGCCCCCCACGCAGGCCATGGAGCATTTCCTTAAACAGAAAGAATATTTTTTTTTCCTTAAAGTAACATGCACACTGAAATATCCAGTGTTTGTGGTCTGGTGTAATGGTCCTCATATTCCTCAGCCTCATATTTGCTCCAATCCATTCAAAGGCAACTGGGTCACTGAAATTCTGTGCCTTTGTAGAACAAGGTAGTATGAGAGTTTTGTAATAAATTGAAAAAGAAAATTTTGCATGAGTGCATACTGGGGGTTGGTTATCTGACTTTTATTGAGAGATTCAAACTTGCATGATGTATACGTGAACAGGAGATTTCACTATACACAGGAGGACAGAAGGGTGTGGGGTCGGTTAATTCACTGCAGATTTATGATTTTATAGTAGAAGTGGGACCCTGAAGGAGGTCTGAGGTGGTGTCTGAGGTGTAACAGCAGCAGCATGTACTATGAAGAGGGTATATCTTTCCAAATTAATCTGAGAAAAACTGTACTTCCCAGATATAAACTACATTTAGCCTAGAGATTTACCTCTGTGTGAGAGCTTTTGGAAACAGATGCATAGTTACATCCTTCCTACCTAAGGAATTAGCAGCAGATTATCCATGTCACTTGCTCTCTTGGCCCCTTGAGTGCTTCCTTCCCTGATTACAACAGCAACAACAGCAGAAACAGTTAATGAATGTCTTAGTGAAACTAAATCTTTACTGAAGCAGCTAAAATCAATTTTGGTGACTGACTCTGGATCTTTGAAATCACCTCAAATCAGAATCATTAATATTTTCTATCCCACTGATTATTTTCTGAGTCTTTTACGGTCCCTTATACCTCCTCACATGTTGCATTACTAGTTGTTAACTGGAGTCAGAATGAAGTCGGCATGAACAGAATCTCATAAATGAAGACTATAATTAGGGGTTCCCTATAAATTAATTTGGGGCTTCCAAGGTGGCACTAATGGTAAAGAACCCATCTGACATTGCAGCAGATGTAAGAAATGCTCACAAAATTCTTATGTTGAAGTTCTGCTCCCAATGTGTTGTGTTTAGATGAAGGACTCTTACAGAGGTAATTGAGGTTAAGTGAGGTCACAGGATCACAGGGTTGGAACCCTAATCTAATAAGACTCATGTCCTTCTAAGAAGAGAATATGAGTCCCCTCTTTTGCATGCGTGCACAGGCCCAGAGAAAAGATCATGTGAGGACACAATGAGAAGGCAGCCATCTGCATGTCATGAAGAGAGGTCTCACCAGAAACAAACCCTGTTGGCAACTTGATCTTGGATTTCTAGTCTCCATTACTGAGAAAATAGTAGACATAATGCTCATCTGAGTTAAATCAGCTTCAAGGTCTTTTAAAATAAGTCAGTTCTTCTCATTAGGTGGCCAAAGTATTGAAGTTTCAGCTTCAGCATCAGTCCTGCCAATGAATATTCAGGATTGATTTCATTTTGCATGGACTGGTTGGATTTCCTTGCAGTCCAAGGGACTATCAAGGGTCAATTCAAAAGCATCAATTCTATGGTGCTCAGTTTTCTTCATAGTCCAACTCTCACATCCATACATGACCACTGGAAAAACCATAGCATTGACTAGATGGGCCTTTGTTGGCAAAGTAATGTTTCTGCTTTTTAATATGCTGTCTAGGTTGGTCATAGCTTTTCTTCCAAGGAGCAAGTGTCTTTTAATTTCATGGCTGCAGTCACCATCTGAAGTGATTTTGGAGTCCAGAAAAATAGTCTGTCACTGTTTCCACTGTTTCCCCATCTATTTGCCATGGAGTGATGGGACCAGATGCCATGATCTTAGTTTTCTGAACGTTGAGTTTTAAGCCAACTTTTTCACTCTCTTCTTTCACTTTCATCAAGAGGCTGTGAAAAAAGCATCTTAGTCTTCAGAAATAAGTATTATTCTTTAATAGACTCATATCTGTGGAACTGAAATCTAAAATATTTTTTTTTTTTTTTTTATGAATTTCAATGTGAGTAATGCACTTACACACATTTACTACTGAAGACTGTTATGACAGGGACTTTTCCCTTCCATGAGTTAGTGATAAAGAGGGCAAACACACCATTCCTACTACTCTTCTCAGCTAAGAATTTAGTTTTTGATGCAATCAACAACAAAATCAACAGCTTTTTCCTTTAACAGTTGTCATTATAGCAAAACCATCAAAGTCAGGAAAAGTGAGAAACAGAGCATACAAGTATTACCTTTCTCCCAAGCTAGCTGCTATTTTATGCCCATGTGATGTGTTAACAATCTACAATAAAGCCCTGCAATTTAATAATTTGCAAACAGTTAATAGTATTTTTTATTAAATCAGTGAAGCAAGAGGTTGAATCAAATTGTGAGATAAAATTTAAGGACAAATTCCAAGTGATGGTTAAATGTTTAATCAAAGCATTTCAGCGATGATATAAATGTCAAAAGAAGAGATTTATGCACTCAAACCTTTAAAACATCAGGGTGTCTTATTATTTTTAATACTTTTCAAAAAAACATGTATTTTTTAATCAACAACTTCTATTACCTCACTTTATGGTTCATAAACTGTTATAGTTGTCAGAAGATCTACACGTTTCTCTTTCTATTCAACTAATAAAAATAAATGAGAAAATTGAAGATTTTTTATTTTTGTGTTTGGTTATAATTGAAACTTTAAAAAAAATACTTTTTCTTTCTTTTACTCCTCTCCCAAATGCTTTTCTGGATGTAGCGCATGTGAGATGGGTGTCTTCCTGGGATAGCATGTGACTTTAACATATGCTGATTTATTTCAGATCAAAA
The DNA here is from genome assembly GCF_002263795.3 of Bos taurus. NCBI lineage: Eukaryota > Metazoa > Chordata > Mammalia > Artiodactyla > Bovidae > Bos > Bos taurus. The sequence continues at coordinate 15,995,091 of NC_037351.1, read as the reverse complement.
TATTTTGCCTAGAATCAATAATCATCTATCTCCTTAGATTCTTCTATAGATTTAATATATAAATATGATAGTATTTACATTGATAACAAGAGTTGCTTTTTGAAATCTTCTGCGTATTTTTAATTTTTATCCCTACTACAAACTTCTAGAGTAAATAGAACAGAAATTATTTACTTCAATGTGAAAAGAAAAAAAAAAAAGTGAGGTTCAGTAACTAGTTTAATATGCCTTGGCGTGTTTAATATGCCTTACTGCTTTCTCCACTGTTGTATGCAGCTGTTCACAACCAGTCTCTTTATTTCTTTCACACAGACACCCTTTTGGTCTGCCTGCAATTCATGAAAAAACAGCTATATGAAACTAGAAAGAACATGGCTATAATGAATATTAATGAATTCTCAATATTGTCTCTCACAACATCATCATTTCAGAAATTCTTCAGCCATCACAGTTGCTTGTTTATCGATCACCTAATGTGTGTTCTGGATAATATTGAGGACCTAATGTGTGTTCTTATTTATTGAGCACCTATTCTGTGTTATGGGTGAAAGTCCAAAATTTAAACATTTAAACATAACATTGAACACCTAGGTCCTGTCCCCTGATGGCTTAGGTTGCTAGAGGAGAAGTCTTTGAAATTGTGACTATATCAAATAAATCATTTGGCTCAATAATTTTCACATGAAGACCTTTTCATTACTACATAGCTATATCAGCCACATTAATACAAAATATTTACAGATATAAGACAATGTGACACCTTTCATCAGGGAATACAGATCTACCATATATATGTTCAGTTCAGTTCAGTTCAGTCACTCAGTCATGTCCGACTCTTTGCAACATCATGGCCTGCAGCATGCCAGGGCTCCCTGTCCATCGTCAACTCCCAGAGTTTACTCAAGTCATGTTCACTGAGTCGGTGATGCCATCCAACCATCTCATCCTCTGTCGTCCCCTTCTTCTCCTGCCTTCAATCTTTCCCAGCATCAGGGTCTTTTCAAATGAGTCAGTTCTTTGCATCAGGTGGCCAAAGTATTGGAGTTTCACACAAACTACAATTGTCATAAAGTCTTTAGGTCATTATTGGCATATAAGAAAAATGTATTTGGATAGTGAGATATTTGAGCTTGTCTTTATTCGGTTTAGATTTTCCTGCCAATTCATGTTTTAACCTGAAAGCCATTTTTCCATTCCACCTCACTTAGGACTTGTGTTAGGCTCACTCAAGGAAATTCAAGGAAACCATCCCCACATCCTGGAGACAGATAATTAGTTGAGCATTGTTTTCATGGTCAGTAAGCAGCCTGGATAGGACTCTGAGGCTTCTGGTTAAATAACTAAAAATGGTAAAATACAGAATTGGAAAAGAAAAAAACTTACCTTTAAAAGATAATTTTACTTGTATGACTGCAATACAAGTGTACTCTGTTACAGACAGTTCTGCCATATTTATTATAGAGACATACATTGTCTTCCTAAAGTCTGAGTTAAAATTCAGTCTTGTAATATCATTCACTCAGGCACAGTATACTTAGGTTATCATAGTTGTGGTCCTTTTAGCTTTCTTGAACCAAGTACTTGGAATGCTTATTTGCTGAAGGATTTATTTAAATTTGATTGCCTAGCTTCTGCACACACTTGGACTTTATGCATAGAAAATGATCCATGGTAGACTGAGATAGACAGCTTTTATAACTGCGTCAGTTTAAGGAATTCCTTCTCTAAATAAGCTGTGTAGAAATAGCCACATAAGAAGGGATATCTTCTGTTAAGTTTTCAAGCATAGTAAGTATAGTCCACCTGATTTTTTCTTCAGGTTAAAAATGGACAATTTAAGAATTTTTGACATTTTCCAAGCCACTGTGGTTTAAACCCTAATGTGTTCTGAATGTCTTATGTTTCACTGGCTCAGATGACTCCCCTGCTTTGACCACTTAATATGCATGTCTGAAAATAAGACTGTGATTCTGTTCCCTCTCTGTGGCCATTCCTTTTATTGGACTCACACATGGTTCAAGTGTTTCATTTTCAGTATCACACAAGCTCTGAACCCTCATCAAAACTGTGAATATCTAACAGGTTTACTAGCATTTGCCTATAATCATCTTTCAGATAAACTGCCATCACAGTCTTAATCTATCTTTGACTGCCCTAATTGTTCCCATGTTACCTGCAAGTCTTTCACTACTTGAAAAGTTTTGTTATGATTTTAAATTTATTCATCAGAAATTGTGAATGTGTACAAAGTTACACATATGAAAAACCTTATTTGAGCACTTCATCATGAAAGCAAGCCATAAAACTCCAAATGTTGAATCTGAGTCTACTGCTAAACAATCTACCGTTATCTCAGTTGGAGGAAAAATTAAAAATATGTAGCATCTACACTATTATAAAAGCAATTACAGTGATAATCAATTATACAAATATTGTATTGATTTGATATTCAAAGACCAGATGTTTGGAAATATCTATAAGTGGCATGAAAGAGATAATGTTATTCTCAGATAATCTATTTTGTTAATAATGCTTTTATACACTTTTCCTGCCATGCACAGTCCAGAAAGCAAGTGGAAGATCAGAAATACATCAGTTCTGCAGTTGCTGCTATGCGATTCTACTAGACATGAAATCATCCTACTAGATTTCTTTTGATCTATTGATTACATTCAAAGGCCTAGAAAACAAAGGAGGAGGTAAGTAAAACGTAACACTCAGCATCCATGTCATAGAAAAATACAAATTTAATGTGCTGATTTAACTTGTCTTCATTTGTCTTCTGGCCCAGAATGACAATTGCTGTTCCAAATACGCTATAGCTGTAATCTGTTCTTTTCTGAATTATATTTTCCATGAAATTTTGCAAAGACAGTGGAGGAAAAGTTTATGATTATCTCCTTGGCAGCTACAAAGATTATTCCCATTTGTCCTTGTTGAATAAAAATTTTAAAGTACAGAATTGGCACTGGAAGATTGACTGGATTCTAAATGAACTTTCTGATAGTGATACAAAACTAGAGGGAACAGAACACCATTAAAGAAGGGAAATACAAGCCTAAGAATCAGAAAGTAATTAGCGAGCTCCTCACTGACAACCATTTGATGGCCTGAATTGCTTCCAGAAAGATAAGAGTATATTGTTTAAAAAAACAATGAAATCCCACATGCACATTCATAGAATTGTTTTACATTCATATGCAAGCCACGAGGCCCAAATTCTCTGAACATACTAACATGTATCAACAAGGAAGCATTATATTTGTCACTGGCATATTTGGGTGTGTAAAAGGCACTGATAGTAAATATGTGAGCTACAGACCTATGGATCTCATAAGGTCCCTAGAAATTGTGGTTAAACTTTACTGTTTGGTAAAGGCCACTGACAAGCAACATATGCATAGCTTCAACTAGATCTCTCAAGAGATATAAAATTGTTTGTACTGACAACAGAAACAGAAGAAAAAGGAAAACCTGTTAGCAGTTTTTTGCCCCTTTCAAGTTGATAGTCTTTACCTATGGGTCAGTAGAATGTATGCATATAGGTTTAAAAAAGTTATGAAAAACCTAGACAGTGCATTAAAAAGCAAAGACATTACTTTGCTGACTAAGGTCAGGATAGTCAAAGCTAGGTGTTTCCAGTAGTGATGTACAGATGTAAGAAGGACCATAAAGAAGATAGAGTGCCAAAGAAGAAAGCATTTGAATTGTGGTGCTGAAGAAGACTCATGAGAGTCTCTTGGACTTCAGGCAGATCTAATTAGTCCATCCTAAAGGAAATCAAACCTGTATATTCATTGCAATGAAGTTCCAATACTTTGGCCACCTAATGCAAAGAGCCAACTCATGGGAAAAACCCGGATGCTGGGAAAGATTGAAGGTAAAATGAGAAAGGGATGACAGAGGATGAGATAGTTGGATAGCATCACCGACTCAATGGTCATTAATTTGAGCAAACTCTGGGAGATAGTAAAGGACAGGTAAGCCTGCAATGCTGCAGTTCATGGGGTTAAAAACAACTGGACACAATTTAGTGACAACAACAACAATGTCTAATAAATGAAAAATATAACATTGGAAGCAGAAAGTAAAAACATTCATAATCTGGGTCCTATGCATATGATTATAATATGTTAAAATTAAAAACTCCTACCCTTTTCTCTTTTATCTAATGAAGAAAATCTACCTCCCATTGTAGTAATCACTTTCTTTTATAATCCAGTATTAACTCATCATTCTGATTCCAGTTAAGCCCTTTTCTTCAACAAATGAATACACGTCAGTCCTCTAAATTCCCATCTCTTCTATTCATTTATGCCATGTTTGTGTTTATATATAATTATTCTTCGTTTTTCCATAACTTTATTTTTTAGGATTTTTCAAGGCCCATGTCAAGGACTACTACTGTGGGCTCACACTGTCCACAAACACCGTGTTCCTCACTGATGATATAAGCTCCATTGCCTCATTTTCTACTCCAGAGTTAATATTAGATATTTTGGGACTGCAACAGTATCTGAAGAGATAATCATAAAAAATTAAAAAAAAAAACAAGGAAAAAATCCACGAATATTTGGCATCAATCATCTTATCTATCAGAGCTTCCCTGATAGCTCAGTTGGTAAAGAATCCACCTGCAAGGCAGGAGACCCCGGTTCGATTCCTGGGTTGGGGAGATCCCCTGGAGAAGAGATAGGCTACCCATTCCTATATTCCTGGGCTTCCCTTGTGGCTCAGCTGGTAAATAATCAGCCTGAAATGTGGGAGACCTTGTTCAATGCCTAGGTTCGGAAGATCCCCTGGAGAAGGGGAAGGCTGCCCACTCCAATATTCTGGCCTGGAGAATTCCCTGGAATGTATAGTCCATGGGGTCACAAGGAGTCAGGTACAACTTTCACTTTCACACTTTCATCGTATCTAATTTCCCATTTATAGAAGAAATTTAAGATCAGGAAGTTCTGTGACCTTCTAAATCAAAAGAAATAACTCCTGACATGTGAAACCACCTGCTCCCTGCCCTGCTGCTTCTAGGAAGCACCAATATTGATGTTAGTACTATGCATGATCTGATTGTTCAGTTCTGGAGTGAACTTCCTGACTCATCAGTACTGTGAACTCTTGACTTGGGCTGGACTCAGTAACTGTGGAGAAGGCAATGGCACCCCACTCCAGTACTCTTGCCTGGAAAATCCCATGGATGGAGGAGCCTGGTAGACTGCAGTCCATGTGGTCGCTAAGAGTCGGACACGACGGAGCGACTTCACTTTCACTTTTCACTTTGCTGCATTGGAGAAGGAAATGGCAACCCACTCCAATGTTCTTGCTTGGAGAATCCAAGGGACGGGGGAGCCTGGTGGGCTGCCATCTCTGGGGTCCCACAGAGTCAGACACGACTGAAGCGACTTAGCAGCAGCAGCAGCAGCAGCAGTAACTGTAGCTACCACTTACCCTTGTTTTTGTTCATGAATCCTGAGGATTAAGTTTTAATTTTTAATTCATTGTGCAGACTGCAAAATTAGCTCTGTAACAACCTCTGTCTTATTTCATTGTGGGTTTCTCACAAATTTCTACTGCCTACCTTGACTTTTCTTGAATCCTTTATATCTGTTTTTGTTTTGGCTTTGCTTTGCTTCAGCTCACATAAGTTTACATCCTATGACTTTATCCCTTTCACAGTACCTAAGAGAGTGCTTGGTAGCATAGTTTTTTACTAAATGTTTTGTTTCAATGATGACTATGACTTTTGAAATCACATCCATCTCTAATTCCAGCTGAAGCCATACCAATCCTTTCTTCTACGGAAGATAACTCCATGAAACATTGAAAAGTAGCTCCAGGTGTGCAAATGGTCTCCAGTGGGGATTGGGTATCCAATAACTGGCATTAAAGCCTTGTGTCAAGAGCTCCCCTTCAGAATCTGGGTACTGACATACCCACCATGTGAGGAGGTTGTATAAACCTTGTAACAAATATTGTATAATGGAAATATATCCAGAGACTCCACATTAGTTACACAAACACTTACTTCAGACCCTTTGCTGCAGATTCCTGACCTTTTGTTCTTTCTCTCTCAACTCATATTCATGACCTCTTGAGAGTTTTTCCCATTGGATAAAGAAGAAAAAAAAAATGCAGGCCTGGTTCATGAGTGGGTTGTTTTGCTATCTTGGAAACAACTGCACCATAGTCACATGCAGGATCAGTCATTAGAATGTAAAGGTGAGAAGAATTCTAGTAGTGGGCAGAAATTCAAATATTAAAATTGGCTGAGAACTCTATATGAAGGGAGACGTGACTGAAGGGAAAATATATAGAAACAGTGGCATAGGGTTTAAGCCATCAATCAGGGGCCTGGAAAATGTAGGATTTGAAAATCCAAGACAGTAAGATCTTGGGAAGAGGCATGTGAGTACACTTCTGGGACTGAGCAATTGTATGCCTATCTTTTTCTCTCAAGACACTTGCTCCTTGGAAGAAAAGATATGACCAAACTAGATAGCATGTTAAAAAGCAGAGACATTACTTTGTCAACAAAGGTCCATCTAGTCAAGGCTGTGGTTTTTCCAGTAGTCATGTATGGATGTGAGAGTTGGACTATAAAGAAAGTTGAGCACCAAAGAATTGATGCTTTTGAACTGTGGTATTTGAGAAGACTCTTGAGAGTCCCTTGGACTGCAAGGAGATCCAACCAGTCAATCCTAAAGGAAATCAGTCCTGGAAATTCATTGGAAGGACTGGTGCTGAAGCTGAAACTCCAATACTTTGGCCACCTGATGTGAAGAACTGAATCATTGGAAAAGACCCTGATTCTGGGAAAGATTAAAGACAGGAGGAGAAGGATATGACAGATTATGAGATGGTTGGATGGCATCACCAACTCAATGGACATGAGTTTAAGTGAGCTCTGGGAATTAATGATGGACAGGGAAGCCTGGCATTCTACAGTCCATGGAGTTACAAAGAGTTGGACATGGCTGAGTGACTGAATGACTGACTTCGTCTCTCACTTCAGTTCCCACAAGAAATCAACCACTGTGGGGGACTTTAAATCACTACGTGAATATAAGGCTTGTCTACTGAGTATTGCTTATAACTGTCCTCAGCTTCTGCAAGTATTTGCACAATGAACTCTTAGATGAAATAACAATAGTTTTAAAGATGGATATTCTAAATGAGCTCACATATAGATTTCATATCAGCAAGCTGATCTGGCTACCATTGCTGCTAAATATTGTGCAGTCAGCAACAGAAATCAGATGATACCTCATCACAGTACTCCCCTTGAGAAGGGGGAGATTATCACCTGGCAAGTTGATTACATCATATTTCTTCCACCTTCCAGGGGATAGAAATTCATTGCTACCATAATTTTTCTCTCCTCAGGGCATGAATTTCCTTTCCCTGTTGATTATTCTTATGCTGGCACTACTTTTGAAGGCCAATAGAACAACTGGTTTACTGAGAATGAATCCTTCGAGAAATTTTTTTTGAACAAGAAACCCATTTTACAGTGAATGTAGTGTGGTGGGCCCAACCTTGCAGGGTCATTTTAAGATTGGAAATAATTAAAAGTGTCTGAGCAACCTGTATGCAGGGCAAGAAGCAACAGTTAGGACTGGACATGTAACAACGAACTGGTTCAAAGTTGGAAAAGAAGTGCAGCAAGGCTGTATATTGTAACCCTACGTGTTTAAATTATATGTAGAGTACATCATGTAAAATGCTGGGCTGGATGAATTACAAGCTGAAATCAAGATTGCCAGGAGAAATACCAACAACCTCGTATGTGCAGGTGATACCGCTTTAATGGCAGAAAGTGAAACGGCACTAAAGAGTCTCTTGATGAAAGTAAAAGAGGAGAGAGACAAAGCTGGCTTAAAACTCAGTATTCAAAAAATGAAGATCATGGCATCTGGTCCTATCACTTCATGGCAAATAGATGGGGAAAATGTGGAAACAGTGTCAGATTTCATTTTCTTAGACTCCAAAATCAATGCAGACTGTGACTGCAGCCACTGAATTAAAAGACCTTTGCTCCTTGAAAGAACAGTTATGACAAAACTAGACTGTATTACAAAGCAGAAACATCCAACAAAGGTCTGTAACAGCAAAGCTATGGTTTTTCCTGTAACAGTGTATGGATGTGAGAGTTGGACAAGAAAGAAGGCTGAATGCTAATGCTTTTGAACTATGGTGTTGGCGAAGCCTCTTAAGAGTCCCTTGGACTGCAAGGAGATCAAACCAGTCCTAAAGGAAATCAACCTTGAATATTCATTGAAAGTACTCATGTTGAAGCTGAAGCTCCAATACTCTGGGCCACCTGATGTGAAGAGCTGATTCACGGGAAAAGACATTGATGTTGGGAAAGATTGAGGGCAAGAGCATAGGGCATGGCAAAGGATGAGACAGTTGGATGGCATCAGTAACTCAATGGACAAGAGTTTGAGAAAACTCAGGGAGATAGTGAAGGATGGAGAAGCCTGGCATGCTGCAGTTCATGGGGTCACAAAGAGTTGGACACAGCTTAGTGACCAAACAGCACCAATCAAAATGTCATCTAACTTTCAGTGACAACTCAACATTTTGTGTTCTCACTATAAATATAATGACAGAAATTGCTACTTTTTAGGCTCTGCTTTAGGGTATATTTTAAAAGTATAAAAGTGATATAAAGGAACTTAATATATACATCTAGTTTAAGTTGTGTATATTAGTAATTATAAAAGCTAGATATGAATAAAATATCTGATTTCAGCATCTAATCTTGTTTATGTTACGTTATTCCCTCACAATATTATGTCACCGAAACAGATGACACATCACATCCAGCTGTTCAACAGTTGCCCAGCTGTTAATATGCATATACCTGGAGAGTCTTTTAACATTAGAGGATATTAATATTTAGACAGCTTAGATAAAACAATAGAAATTTTTGTCTATTGAGAGTGGAACTGATAATTTTTTAAATCAAAATTCACTATAATAGCTCAGTTCACTGATGGACAGTTTTAATGTCAGTGCTATAGGTAAACTCATGTCTGCCCAGAAGTTTCAATTGGATAAATTAAAGGAGTATGGCAATTTTAATAAAGCATGGTACATTAAAGTGAATTCAGAAGAAGGATGTCTATGTTAGTTTACAGGGCCAGACTCTTATTCAGTTCTGTCATCCAGAATTTGTCCATACACCTAAGATGTTAGGATTGAGTTCTGAGTGCACAGAAATGTAAGAATTTAGATTTATGCTCATGTGCTCTTGCTCTGTCACTTTATTTCTGTCTGACTCTCTGTGAACATATGGACTTTAGCCCCCACCAGGCTCCTCTTTCCATGGGATTCTCCAGGAAAGAATACTGGAGTGGGTTGCTATGCCCTCCTCCAGGGGATCTTCCTGACCCAGGGACCATACCCATGTATCCTGCATCTCCTGTCTTGTAGATGGATTCTTCACCACTGAGCCAACTATTTGTTATTGTGGACTTTAAGAATTTCTTCTTCTCCCCCCTCCCAGCTTTGGAGGATGCTCAGGCCATTAGTCGCAGTAGTTAAGTTAAAAGGTATATGAAGAAGAACAATACATTCATGTGTGGTAAACGTCAATATTAAATATAGGTCATAGAAGATGGAGCACTTTTTATCAGAAACTTGAATTCAAAGCTAACATAGTAACAATGAATATAAAATAGTGCTACAATGCCTAAAGAATTGAGTTTTCCCAACTGACTAGATTAATTTTCAAGGCCCCTTCAGTTGTCTAAACTCTCTTTTATATTTCAGGATCCTGATCAATAGAGGGCCCCTTCTCTTAAATATATAAGCAACAAGGTGAAAAAAGTCATTAAATTAATATTTATTTTGCAACATAAAAGAGTCAGAGTTTTCTACAGTGTAATTAATTGGAATTAATTTCATGCGCAAATTTTGTCATTGCAGGTGTTGATGGAGTAATACATCAAAGGGACTTCACCTCTGTAAAAATCAATGCTAACACGACCTTGATTACTGTTCTTGCGGATGTCACATATAGCACTAATCAGTCATGGTTTGTAGCAAAGATCTTAGAGAACAAATATAATTTGTTTTTTTATTGATATTTTTCAAGATGAGAGATAATACTCCTTCATGGGATAAACAATTCTCTAAAAGAATACAGTCTCCTAGGGGTAGCAGTGGAAACTCATGAGGCATGTGGGAATGGTGGAAAGGAAATTATAGAAGTGTGAAAAAATTCTTCACACTACCAATTCTGTTTTGAGAATATAGATGTGGTACATTTATAGAAAAGCCAGAGAGCTTCAATTCTATAGAAGAGCACCATTTTGTAGTACCCAAAGGAAAAAATAACCTAACTTCATGGTAACAGACTTCAAATAATTCTTGTCCCTACTTCCCCTAAGTATCAGGTCTTCTATTGTATCAATTATGACTAAAATAACACAAGCAGAGGTTAACTTCTAGTCGGTTTTATCTTGAATTGACCTTCAATGATTCACTGTGTATTAAAAATATGAACATTAAAATTTCTTTCTTAGGTAGTTGTCATTTCAACATTTGTTTCTATATATATATATGTATATAACTGTTTTGTGTCTTTATATATATATATATATATATATATATATATATATCTGAATCACTTTGTTGAAAACTTGAAACTAAAACAATATTATAAATCATCTGTATTTCAATTTAAAAATTATATTGGTACAAAATTATATTAAAACTAAGTTATTAGTTATTAGAGAAAATTTATTGAGGAGAGATAATAAATTCAAGATAAAGATGGTAGTATATGACTGATTGCATTTTAAAGAAAATGAAAAATTTCATTTTAAAGAATAGATTGTTTCAGCCTGAAACTGATATAACTAGTACTCTATAGAGTACAAAAGAGATGATTTCCATGAGCAGGGAGGGACTGAGGCCAGGGAGTAGAGGTGTATGTGCAGGCATTTCAGAAAGAGGCTAAAGCAAAAGCAAAGTCTGAGAGAATGGGTATTTTTATACTGGATATATTCTTTTCCATTCTTTTCATTTCACATACTTTCAAGTAATTTGAATTTAGAAGGCCCAAGCTTCTAAATTTAGTGATTAGACCAATGCTAAAGAGCTATAGTTTTTCCAGTAGTCATGTATGGATGTGAGAGTTGGACCATAAAGAAAGCTGAGCAACTGAAGAATTGATGTTTTTGAACTGTGGTTTTGAAGAAGATTCTTAAAAGTCCCTCGGACTGTGAGGAGATCCAGCCAGTCCATACTAAAGGAAATCAGTCCTTAATATTCATTGGAAGGACTGATGCTGAAGCTGAAACTCCAACACTCTGGCCACCTGAGGCAAAGAACTGACTAATTGGAAAAGACCCTGAAGCTGGGAAAAATTGAAGGCAGGAGGAGAAGGGGATGACAGAGGATGAGATGGTTGGATGGCATCACCAACTCAATAGACATGAGTTTGCGTAAGCTCCAGGAGTTGGTGATGGACAAGGAAGCCTGGTGTGCTGCAGTCCATGGGGTGGCAAAGAGTCAGATATGACTGACTGAACTGAACTGAAAGAGCATGTTAGAAAAAACAAAAACAAGTGCTTTAGGTAAAGCAATCATGTTAAATGTTTTATCAATGGAATGTCAAATTTCCTCTGATTTTTACTTAAGTCATCCGTAGTGCAGGCAGACAAAATTCAGTGATGTTTGGAGCCATTATGCTATGTCCTCTTCCTCCATCCCAAACCATTCCAGTCTTAGCCCATAAATATATGAAATAAATTCTTGCTTCTGTAACCTCAGTGTTGGCTCAGATGAAATTGTATTCGAGCTTGGTCTTTTCAGTATTAAAACTTAATGTTCTGTTTTGAGTTTATGCTTCATTAGTGCCTCTGGTTCTTTTATTCTAGGTTGTGTTTAGTGTACTCTCCATATAATGCAGATTTTGTTAAATTCCAAGCCCATCTATCCATTGATCAAGGCAGCACCACTGAGAGGGGTAAACACTGCATGGAGACACCACAGAGTTTCATAATACTCTTTCATTATGGCAAATAGTGATGTTCGTTCTTTTAGCTTGGGAGCATATGAAAAGAAATTGAATGTCAAAGGATGAAGAACATTATTTCTTAACATTTATTTTTTTCTTTTCTTTTTTAAAACATTTTTGGCCACATCCCATAGTATCTGGGACTTTAGTTTCCTAACCAGGGATGGAACCAATGCTCCCTGCCTTGGAAGTTCAGTTCAGTCAGTTACTCAGTTGTGTCCCACTCTTTGCCATCCCATGGACTGCAGCCAGTCTTCCCTGTCCATCACCAACCCCTGGAGCTTGCTCAAACTCACATCCATCGAATCAGTGAGGCTATTGAGCCTTCTCATCCTCTGTCAACTCCTCCTTTTCCTGCCTTCAACTTTCCAACTATCAGGGTCTTTTACAATGAGTCAGTTCTTTGCATCCTGTGGCCAAATATTGGAGGTTCAGCTTCAGCATCATTCCTTCCAATAAATATTCAGGACTGATTTATTTTAAGATTGACTGGTTTGATCTCCTTGTAGTCTAAGGGGCACTACAAGTTTTCTCCAACACCACAGTTCAAAAGCATCAATTCTTCAGTGCCCAACATTCTTTAAGGCCCAACTCTAATATCCATACATGACTATTGGAAAAACCATTGCTTTGACTAGATGGACCTTTGTCAGCAACGAAATGTCTCTGCTTTTAACATGCTGTCTAGGTTGAACATAGCTTTTCTTCCAAGGAGAAAGTGTCTTTTAATTTCATGGTTACAGTCACCATCTGCAGTGATTTTGGAGCCCAAGAAAATAAAGCCTGTCACTGTTTGCATTGTTTCCCATTTTTGTCATGAAGTGATGAGACCAGTTGCCATGATCTCAGTTTTTTGAATGTTGAATTTTAAGCCAACTTTTTCACTGTCCTCTTTTACTTTCATTGAGATGCTCTTCAGTTTTTCTTTTTCTGCCATAAAGGTAGTGCCATCTGTGTATCTGAGGTTATTGATGTTTCTCCTGCCAGTCTTGATTACATCTTGTGCTTCATCCAGGCTGGCATCTCCCATGATGTACTCTGCATATAAGTTAAATAAGCAGGGTGACAATACATGGCCTTGATGTACTCTTTCCCAATTTGGAACTGGTCTTTTTTTTTTTTTTTTTTTTTGATGTCCAGTCCTAACTATTCCTTCTTGATCTGCACACAGATTTCTCAGAAGGCAGGTAAGGTGATCTGGTATGTCTATCTCTTGAACAGTTTTCCACACTTCGTTGTGATCCATGCAATCAAAAGCTTTGGTGAAGTCAGTAAACCAGAAGCAGATGTACTTCTGGAATCCCCTTGCTTTTTCAATGATTCAATGAAAGTTGGCAATTTGATGTCTGATTCCTCTGCCTTTTCTAAATCCATCTTGAACATCTGGAAATTCTCAGTTCACATATTGTTGAAGACTTGACTGGAGAATTTTCAGAATTGCATTGCTTGCATGTGAGACGAGTACAATTTTTTGATAGTTTGAACATTCTTTGACATTGCCTTTCTTTGAGATTGGAAAGAAAACTAAAGTTTTCCAGTCCTGTGGCCACTGCTGAGTTTTCCAAATTAGCTGGCATATTGAGTGCAGCACTTTCACAGCATCATCTTTTAGGATTTGAAATAGCTCTGCTGGAATTTCATCATCTTCATTAGCTTTGTTCATAGTGATGCTTCCTAATGCCCACTTCACTCCAGGATGTCTGGCTCTAGGTGAGTGATTGCACCATCGTGGTTATCTGCGTCATGAAGATTTTCTTTTTTTTTGGTATAGTTTTTACGTGTATTCTTGACACCTTTTCTTAATATCTTCTGCTCCTGTTAGGTCCATACTGTTTCTGTATGGTACTTTATTGTGCCTATCTTGTCTAATTTTCTTGAAAAGGTCTCTAATCTTTCCCATTCTATTGTTTTCCTCTATTTCTTTGTATTGATCCCTGAGGAAGGCTTCTTATCTCTCCTTCCTACTCTTTGGAACTCTGCATTTAGATGGGTATATCTTTTCTTTTCTCCTTTGCCTTTCACTTCTCTTCTTTTCTCAGCTATTTTTAAGGCCTCCTGGGACAACCATTTTGCATTTCTTTTTCTTGGCAGTCTTGATCACTGCCTCCTGTACAATGTCACGAACCTCTGTCCATAGTTTTTAAGGCATTCTATCAAATTTAATCCCTTGAATCTATTTGTTACTTCCACTGTATAATCATAAGGGATTTGATTTATGTCATATCTGCTTTTGAAGGAAGAGTCCTAACCAATGGACCACTGTGGAAGTCCCATTCCTTCAGATTTCTTTATGTCTTCATACCCCTGATATATCAATATTTCCATCTTTTAATTGCTCTTTGTCTTTCTTTGGTCTTTGTCATCACTTACATTGCTTATTTTCTTCTCACATTTTCTTGCTATCCTCTGCTAATTTATTCACTATCTTTGCTAACGAAAAACCGAAACAAAAAAAGTGGGAGCAGGAGATTTACACTCGGAGTTTTACAATTCTATTTTGTAGACATATATGAATAAATATATTGCATGAAATTTTGCAAAGTTGTGAAGACATACTACAGTCGTATTTATGAAACTTCATGTTCCTAAATATCTTTATCCTTTTGCAGATCAATGGAAGATCAAGTCATAATTTTCTTATAGAATATAATTTTGCCTTTTTTTTAATAAGATTTTTTTATTATTTCAAAATCAAACACTATCTCTTAGGGTTATAATTGTGACAAGAACATTGCTTTCTCCCTTCTCTTGTTGTTTATATGTCATTTCTCCATAATGTCATGAAACTGCATTTGCAGTTGAGACTCTGCCCAGTGTTTAACTTCCTGGAGTATGTAAATCTAGGGAAGTTAGATTTAAACTACTACCTGGGAAATTTTATTGATGTACAAATATAAACATAAATTTTTCATGAAATTTCTCAGTTATTTGTCATCCAGTGACCCTTAAACAAGAGAGACTACAGAGTGGGTAATTATCTTCAGGGCAAAACAGTTTTAAATGCCAAAAACAGTCTTCTGGAATTCAAGATTCCCTGGAATCTTGATTGAAATATCCTTAATCTTTGTTAGTTATTTGGTATTTTGAAATTTTCAAAAGAAAACCATTTATCAATTTTTTGGTCAGTTGTCTTCAGTAGGATGATAGCTTTAAACCAGTATTTATCATAATCTCATAACTGTAAGTACATAAATCAATCTAATTAAAAGACAATGATTGCCAGCAAAAACTTAGATGCTTGTAAGACACACATTTAAACTATATCAATATAAACATCATGGCCTGAAAGCATTAAGATACAAATTGATCAAAATATAAAGAAATAATTGAATCCCCATAGTGTGAAATTTGAGCATACATTTCAGTCGCATATATGAAGAATACAAAGCATCACTAAGAATGTAGAAGATATGACCTATATAATTGGTCATACATATAGAACACAGCTCCTGTAAGACACATTACACATCTTTTTCAGCACAGAATAGGTATTTGCAAAAGGTGATTATATACTCCTGCTAAAATTATTATTAACAAATTTCAAGTGATCAATTGGCTACAAGGCAAACAAGCAGGAAATAAATAAAAGAATTATTATTGAAAAAATAAACAAGATATTTAAAATTAAGTAGTATGCTTTTATGGGACGATATATAACTCACATAGGAAATTAGGAAATATCTTGAACTTAGTGACAACTACAAATACTACATAACAAAATATGTGATAGGCTATTAAAGTTGTGCTTAAATGAACATCTACAGTCTTAACTGTTTACTTGAAAAGAAACAAAAATATTTAAAGTTCAAGGATCCAAGAAATTTGAAAAAGAATAGCAAAATAGATGTAATAAGAATAAAGGAAATGATAAAGATAAGTGATCTCCAGAAAAAAAAACAAGAAAAGAATCACCATAAGGTTAAAAACTAGCTTTACTTTGAAGAGGAAGAGGAATGGAGTTATTGGTAAATCATGCAGGGGCTTCTGGAGTATTGTTGTTGTTCAGTCGCTCAGTCATGTCTGACTCTTTGTGACCCCATGGACGGCAGCATGCCAGGTCTCCCTGTCCTTTACCATCTCAAACATGAGATTGCTCAAACTCACGTCCATTGAGTCAGTGATGTCATCCAACCATCTCACCCTCTGCTGTCCCCTGTTCCTCCTGTCTTCTATGTTTTCCAGCATCAGGGTCTTTTCCAGTGTGTTGACTCTTCACATCAGATGCAAAGTGTAGAGCTTAAGCTTCAGCATCAGCCCTTCCAGTGAATATTCAGTTGTGATTTCCTTTAGGATTTCCCTTAGGATTCTGGAGTATTGACAACTTCACATTTCTTGACTTACTTAAATGAGCATTGATTCATATTAATTTATCTAACTGGTACTTTCATGGGTTATGTCAGTAGGTGCTGTATTCCACAGTAAAAACAAAATATTTTTTGAAATGCCTTAATCTTATATTCTAGCATAGATAACTAGGTACATCTTGGGATGAATGACTATGAGGCAGACATTAAAATACTTCATGAAAACTTCATACATTTATCAACTTGGTGACACTCGCATCACTGACTAATGGATACAACTTCAAACAAGTTTACTTAATTAGACTTTTTCACTTCCATTCTGTAACATCTCAGAGATATTAAGAATTTGTCTCTGAAAAAGTCTCGGTAACAAGTTTGGAAATGAATTTAACTGGTGTGTGTATAGAAATCTCAGATTTTTAATGTGTGGATTTTTACAGTTATAAACCCCCCTTTACAAATCTACTTCCTCTGAGACCTGGTTGGGTTTTATCTTTTAATTCAAACATTAATGCAGCAGAAAGTCATTAACATTCTCTGCTTCTCTTTTGTGTCCTCTTGACTTCCTCTAGTTCTGCAGTATTTCTCATGGACTTGAGACTATTAAGACAAAGGAGATGCTAGACTCTCACAATTTAAGGTGGAAGACAAAGGTCAAAGTTTCCAATACAAGTTTGCATATTAAAAGATGCCAGGATAGATCAGTTGGCAATAAAATGATGGCTTCTTTTAGGAAGAATTTCTAGCACTTTGATCATCACTGGTCAGATCTGAGGGAGTTTCTATTTGACCTATGCTTAAAACTAGTCTTCATAAATTTGGAATTAAAAGAGACATTATTAATTATCTAGTCCAGCTGCAATCTTTATGTGTGGTTAAACAAAGGCAGAGAACTAATTAATCAACTAAACATCATGGAGCTAGGAATGTTGGGCTAGAACAGTTATTTCAGTTTTAAGTATTGCTGTTTTGTGGGCTTATGATTCTGAAAAAGTAAATTTATACTAGGAATAGAAACACTATCATTTTGTTGGTAAATATGAGGACAGAAATAAGAGAAGCAGGATAGTTGAGGTAGCAATCTCTGTTTCTATGTTTTGTGCAATAAGATGTACACTTTCCATACAGCCGTTCCCTGGATTCTTAAGGCACTGTGGATCTTTGTTTTCTTGCAGTCCTATGACAATTTTTTAAACTTATGAACAATTTTAGAATAGTTGATATTATTTTTTACTGTATTGTTGCATATGTATGCTTCCTCCACTTTACGCCTATTACATATTTAAGTCCTTCTAAGCATCTAGGTTTAAAACTCATTATTGATTCCATATTTTAATTTTTCCTACTCAACTGTTCTTTTTGACTAATCGTAATGTTTTAATTATTTTTTAAAACATGAGGAGTTAAAGAAATGTCTTTACAAATATATGTGCTAGTATAACTTACGCTTCACTTGAAAAACAAACAAACAAACAAACCCTGGAGACAAATATTCTGATGATAGACTAACACAAATCATTTTGATGCATTTCCACTTAATATGATTCTTCTGTCTTAAATCCTCAGCAATACCACCTACCCAGGATCTCATAGATTCCCTTTTAAGTTTTAGCCCAAAAAGGAAAACCTCTGGTAATTGTATTCCACTTGACATTTTAATATTTTCAAAAATGAGATGCATTTAGGGACAAAGGGAAATACAAATTCTAATTCCTGTGGCTGCAGAAAGAGTAGACATGTTTTATTAGATCTGGAAGTACTAAGTCCAAGAGTCCTAAATTCAAAAGAGGTGGAGAAATTGTATTGCTATCTTTGCTAACATTCTTAACTCTTACTGAATCAGATGACATTTGTTTATTAATAATTGCACTCAACAAATGTCAGTTAGTAATATCTAGAAGATATGTATAAAGACATTTCCTACTCCTTATAGCAACCTTTATTTTACAGATGAAGGGGTATTGTCAAAGGAGTTAAGTGTAACTTTCTGAAAATCATATTATCTAGTAAGTGTCAGAAACAAAATTCCATTCCAGGTGGAAATGGCAGCAACAGTCATGTGATTTTTTGCATACCAAGCTTTTTCTTTACCCTTATTTCCTGATATCACATGGTAGACTACTTGTCAGTTCTATTTTGTATAAACACAAATTCTAAAATCCCTTATTCTGACTTAATTTTCACAGAAACCCCAGCCCTCTCATTTAATTTGAGGTTCTTATCTAAGAAACCATTTTAGTACCCAAATGATTTCCCTGTAGTGATTGGCAACAGTGAAGCCCAGCGACTAATCTAGCACTTAAAAATGTAGTGTAGATATACTGGTCAACTTTGAGGCTTTTTCTGAAAACTTGTCATTACAGTTCCTTTCTCCAAACTGCAAAATGTATAATCATGAGATAGTAAAGAAACAGTGAATTTATAGGCAGTAGAGAACAGAACTTCCCTGGTAGGTCAGCTGGTAAAGAATCCACCTGAAAGGCAGGAGACCTGAGTTTGATCCCTGGGTTGGGACGATCCCCTGGAGAAGGGAAGAGCTACCCACTCCAGTGGGGATGACAGAAGATGAGATGATTGGATGGCATCACTGACCCAATGGAAACGTCAGGAGTGGTGCTGAACAGGAAAACCTAGCGTGCTGCAGTCCAAGGGGTTGCAAAGAGTTGGACATGATTGAGAGACTGAACTGAACTGAACTGAACCCACTCCAGTATTCTGGCCTGGAGAATTCCAGAGTCAGACATGACTGAGCAACTTATACTTTCACTTTTCACAGGAAACAGAGAGGACATAGCTGGTGAACACATGTTTTGGTGGCATAGTTATTGCAGAGATTTGGGTGGTGCCATTGTCTTTGAGCTATATGCCTTAGAAACTTCACTTTCCCACTCTCTGCTACACCTACACTGAGTTCAATATCATGAGTTGGCTATATAGAACAAAGACAGATGGAGCATATTTTTAAGTGAATTGGGTCTTGATTGTTTTTCTTACTGTATATGTAACCTCAATAACTCTCCTACTTTTATTCTGTCCTGTTAGAATGAATAATTTTTTTTTTTTTTTTTTACCATATATGTCAGCAGTTCTATTCCTGGGTATACATCTGGAAAAATTAAAACACTAATTTGAAAAGATACATGCACCCCATATACATTACTATAAATTAACTATATTTTAACACAACATGTTGGTTTTTCCCGTGTTCATGTATGGATGTGAGAGTTGGACTGTGAAGAAAGCTGAGAGCCAAAGAATTGATGCTTTTGAACTGTGGTGTTGGAGAAGACTCTTGAGAGTCCCTTGGACTGCAAGAAGATCCAACCAGTCCATTCTAAAGGAGATCAGCCCTGGGTGTTCTTTGCAAGGAATGATGCTAAAGCTGAAACTCCAGTACTTTGGCCACCTCGTGCGAAGAGTTGACTCATTGGAAAAGACTGATGCTGGGAGGGATTGGGGGCAGGAGGAGAAGGGGACGACAGAGGATGAGATGGCTGGATGGCATCACTGACTCGATGGACGTGAGTCTGGGTGAACTCTGGGAGTTGGTGATGGACAGGGAGGCCTGGTGTGCTGCAATTCTTAGGGTTGCAAAGAGTTGGACACGACTGAGCGACTGAACTGAAACTGAACACAACATTCTTTTTTTTTTTTTTTTCATGCGGCGGCGGGGGCGACGGGACTCCCTCCTCCTCCGCGTCTGGGGGGCAGGAGCGCCGGCAGACCTCATGCCGCGCAGGGCGGCCGCGGAGGCTCGGCCCGACTCCCGGCCGGACCCCTGAACACAACGTTCTTGATACACTGATATGCCAATGATTTTACTATGAACAACATTATTATTTTGGAAATATTTGCACTAGCAGATTAGGCACTTTTGCTAAATTGAACATTTACAAACATCTGCCTTCCTTGGCTCTTGAGCTAGCCCCAAGTCAGCAGAGACCCAACAGAGGGGTCAAAGCCTTTATTATAATAATGATTGTATTTCCTTAAGAAAAATATAAAGTGGATTTTAAGTGATAAACTTATGAAAATCCTATTAATCCTTTCTGTATTTGAAACTACAATCTTTGCCTAAAAGTATCTGATTACAATATCTTCTTGGTAGGTTATCTTATCATCAAGTTATACCTCTTTGTTTCTTATAATCCTTTCTGCTTTCAACATGATTTTGTATATTACTCATGTTCTTCTTTTAATCGTTACTCACCATCTTTTTTTTGTTGTTGTTACTATTTATCTGGTTGTATCTAAATTATATATAGATAAATGTATCAATCATTTTGTCCTCCTCTGAATGAAGAAAAGACCTTAAAATTCTACACTTTCTGCCTGATCCTCTTCTGCTCCTTGTAACTGATACCTCAATATCAAATCTTCCCTAATGGATAGGTCTAAGCAATTTATAATGACTTCTTTCTCTCCTAACATGTTTAGGGATAGACATGTGTTCTAATCTTAGTCAATGAAGCATGAGGGAAGGTCCATCTAGGGCTTCTAGAAGCAAAATTCCATATATATATAAAAGCAGGTAAAAAACAGACCCTTTTATTCCCCTGAGGCTGTTTATTCCTCCCCATCATTTAGGGAACTGCTGCAGTTAATTATGACTCTGAAGTTAGCTTGCAGTCAAATTCAGGTTGCATCTAAGATTAAAGCATTATGTTGGGTCTTTGTTAATATCAGTTATTCATGATTTACTACCTGAAGCTTACCTTACCTTCTAATTTCTGTTAAACTGTTTTTTTTTTTTTTTAATAATTAAAGCCATTTTAGTTTTCTGTTTCTTGAAACCAAATGCATCCAAAATCTATAAGTATATGAATAGTTGTTTTTATAAATATCTAGCTCTCTCCCTTTCTCTCAATAAGGTAATACCTATTTTGATTCCCCCAAAAGGTTTTACCAGGACCAAAAAGAAAACACAAAAGCAAAAATCTAAAGTCCAATCTCCATTAGATCTGCAGGGAAGGTCTACATATGGCAAACTCTTTCTCTCTTTGCCTGAGAATGCTGTTATTTCACTCCTAGATGGTGGGGGTGAAATGCCTATATTAATTCTAGATTGATAATGATTTTCTTAGTTTCTTGACCATATTATATTATTTTCTTGCAATTGTTGCTGATGAGAACGTCTATGCATGCATGCTAAGTCACATCAGTCATGTCTAACTCTTTGTGACCCTGTGGATTTTAGCCCACTTGGCTCCTCTGTCCATGAGATTCTCCAGGCAAGAATACTGGAGTGGGTTGCCATGTCCTTCTCCAGGAGAACTTCTAAGGTGAATATGATTGTTATCCTTGGTAGTTATTGTTTTTTCATTAAATCTTTCCTTGTTACTTTTGATATATTCTCTTTGCTTTTGAATTTTCAACTTTCACCATTATATATTTAGATATTGAATTATTTTTATTTACACTTCTTGAGACACTAAGATTCTCTTTTATCTTGAAGACTTAATTTTGTTAAATTCTGAAATTTCTCTGACATTTCCTTTTATCATTCCATTTTCTTCTTTTTGTCCTGTTTTTCTTATTGTTCAGTCACTAAGTTATGTCTGACTCTTTGCAACCCCATGGATTTTGGCAAACTAGGCTTCCCTGTTCTTCACTATCTTCTGGAATTTTTTCAACTCATGTCCATTGAGTTGATGATACCATCCAACCATCTCATCCTCCATCACTCCCTTCTCCTCCTGTCCTCAGTCTTTCCCAGCATCAGTGTCTTTTCCAATAAGTTGGCTCTTCATATCAGGTGGCGAAAGTACTGGTGCTTCAGCTTCAGCATCAGTCCTTCCAGGGAATATTAAGAGTTGATTTCCTTTAAGATTGGCTGGTTTGATCTCCTTGCTGTCCAAGGGACTCTCAATCTTTTCCAGCACCACACTTCAAAAACATCAGTTTGGCTGTCAGCCTTTTTTATGGTCCAACTATCATATCTGTACATGACTACTAGAAAAATCATAGCTTTGACTATAGGAAACTTTATTAATAAAGTGATATCTCTGCTTTTTAATATACAGTCTAGGTTTGTCATAGCTTTTCATTAAAGTTAACTTGGCCCTTTTAATTCTGTTCTTTGAATCTCTTAGTTTCTTCCTTGTATATGAACTCCTTTATCTTTCTGAAATGCATCATGAATAGCTTCCTCAAATCTATTTTCTAATGTCTATGCCCTGCTTTATATATATGCAATTACCTTAATACATCTATCAGTTTAAAAATAATTTTAATGATTATAAATGGCAGTATTCAAATGACATTCATTTATTTTCATAATATGCTCTACTTAGAGTTGTTATTCATATCTAATTTTTTATTTTCTGTTTTTTTTTTTTTTTTTTTTTTAATAGTACTTACTGATACCTTGGGCTTCCCTGGTGGTTCAGTGGTAAAGAATCTGCCCTCTAATGTAGGAGACACCAATTCAATCCTTGGGTCAGGAAAAAGCCCTGCAGAAGGAAATGACAACACACACCCATATTCTTGTCTGGGAAATCCCGTGGACAGAGGAGTCTGAAGATCCCATGGGGTCGCAAAAGAGATGGACATGACTTAGGTACCAAACAACTGACACCTCATGGTGGTTTGTAAATGTTGACAACTATGCCATCTTTAATGGGGTATGGTATTTTATGAAGACTCACACTTGTCCTTGGGAAGCATTTAAGGTGTATGTCTTTCTCTCTCTCTGGAAACTCACAGGTTACATGAAACTGGGTAAGTTCAGTTCAGTCACTCAGTTGTGTCTGACTCTTTGTGACCCCATGGACTGCAGCACACCAGGCTTCCCTCTCCAGCACCAACTCCAGAACTTGCTCAAACTCATGTCCATCGAGTTGGTGATGTTATCCTACCATCTCATCCTCTGATGTCCCCTTCTCCTCCTGCTTTCAATCTTTCCCAGCATCAGGGTCTTTTCCAATGAGTCAGTTCTTTGCATCAGGTGACCAAAGTATTGGAGCTTCAGCTGTGGCATCAGTCCTTCCAATGAATATTCAGGACTGATTTCCTTTAGGATAGCCTGGTTTGATTTCCTTGCAGTCAAAGGGACTCTTGCGGGGGGAGGGGGGGAGTGATTTGGCAGAATGGCATTAAAACATGTATAATATCATATAAGAAACGGATCACCAGTACAGGTTTGATGCAGGATACAGGAAGCTTGGGGCTGGTGCACTGGGATGACCCAGAGGGATGGTATGGGAGGGAGGTGGGAGGGGGGTTCAGGATGGGGAACACGTGTACACCCATGGCGGATGCATGTTGATGTATGGCAAAACCAATACAATATTGTAAAGTAAAAAAAAAATAATAATAATAATAAAAAATTTTTAAAAAAAGGCTTGCTTTGGGAAAAGGTTCCTTGACAAAAAAAAAAAAAAAAGAGTCTTCTCCAACACCACAGATCAAAAGCATCAGTTTTATGGTGCTCAGCCTTCTTTATGATCCAGCATTCACATCCATACATAACCACTGGAAAAACCATAACTTTGACTAGATGGAGCTTTGTCAGGAAAGTAATGCCTCTGCTTTTAATATGCTGTCTAGTTTGGCCATAGTGTTTCTTCCAAGGAACAATTGTCTTTTAATTTCATGGCTGCAGTCACCACCTGCAGTGATTTTGAAGCTCAAGAAAATAAAGTCTGCCACAGTTTCCATTGTTTCCCCATCTATTTGCCATGAAGTGATGGGGCCAAATGCCAGGCTACTTATATAAGCTTTTTGCTACAGAAGAGTAGTAGGAGTTCAGATAGCACACTTCCACATGCATCAGGTTTGCATTTCTAATTTTAAGTGTATGAATCTTTTCCTAGTCACAGCCATGTGCATCCTATTTTCAGTCTATCCCTGCCCAGGAAATATAGTCTTTCAAGAATATGATTTCACAACCATGAATCTATCTATACTTATTTCTTTGGTGATTTCATCTTGTCTAATGGCTTTAAATATTATCTATACACTGATGACTTTCAAATTTACATCTTTAACACAGACATCTCCCTTTCAATCCAGTCCCACATATCCAACTGCTGCTGCTGCTAAGTCACTTCAGTTGTGTCCGACTCTGTGCGACCCCAGAGACGACAGCCCACCAGGTTCCCCTGTCCCTGGGATTCTCCAGGCAAGAACACTGGAGTGGGTTGCCATTTCCTTCTCCAGTGCATGAAAGGGAAAAGTGAAAGTGAAGACGCTCAGTTGTGTCTGACTCTTAGCGACCGCATGGACCACAGCCTACCAGGCTCCTCCATCCATGGGATTTTTCAGGCAAGAGTACTGGAGTGGGGTGCCATTGCGTTCTCCAGTCCAACTGTCTACCAGATAGCTACTTAGTTTTCTAAGAGATGTCTCAACATAGCATACCTTATGACTGAGATCTAATTTTTCTAAAAAAAAAAAAAAAAAAAAGTGGCATTCCCTATAGTTTTCCTCATCTTTCTAGTACCAAAACAAACTTTGACTCTTCTATCTCACATGTATCCTAGTGACTTCATTTTAGAATATCCATAATAGGACCACTATTTTCCACCTCTACTCTTACCAGACTGGTCCAATCCACTATCATCTCCTACTTGGATGATTAGCATAGCCTAAGAATTAAACTTCCCATGTACACCCCTATCTCTCTTAAAAGTGCCCACATTATCTGGGTTTTCATCAATAGTCTGACTTAATTTCCTTACATTTCATCAGTCTGTTTCAACCATAATGGTAATTTTACTGTTCCTGAATGTTCCTGGAAGTATTCTGACTAAAGACTTTTGTAATTCTGGTTTCTTCTGCTTGGGCATGTGTGTAGATATGACTTTGAGATCTTGACTAACCTTCTTTAATTAAAGTCATTTTTAAAATCAAGATATATCAAATGACTTCACTTAGATTTGTGGAAATCCTCATATTCTTTATATCTCTTTTCTATTTTTTCTATGGCATCTATCATAAGATAACGTACATAGCTTCCCTCTCCTCCATGACTAGAATATACACTTCTCAGGGGCACAAATAGGACCTTCTTTCTTCCTCTTCTTTTTTTTTTTCACTATAGTACCAGTGTCTAGCATGCATTACACCCAAACATTTTTTGTTCAATGGATGAATAAAACCAAAACTAGCAAACCAGAAAACTCAGGAGCATACAAACATTTGTGGTTCCACCTTCATATGTGGTTTCATATTTAGGCAATTGATTTCCTATCCCTGCCGTGGTCCTAGGCTTTATCTCAAGACATCTGTGAGTGTAAAAACCTCACTTCCTAAATGTGCACCAGATTTAGTTTCCCAGTTCCGATCTTATTCAGGCCCTGATATCCATTTGGGATCCCTTTGAATATTTTATTCAAAATTTCTTTGTGTTTGAAGTAGGGAGGATGCTTATATCAGCTCAGTCTGTCATGATGACAAATCTTGGTGTTTTCTTTATTTGTAAGAATATATTCAGAGATTGGAAATTACCTGGATTGGAAATTACCAAGTAATTAGCATTAATTGGATGACTGCCTAGACAACACACACTTTTTATAGAGATTGTCTCTATAGATGTCATGTCGAATCAAATGATTTTTCTCCAAAATTCGTATCTGGCTTCTTCAAATTGTCAATCAGTTCTGACACCTTTTTGTCATGTTGAACTTCAGTTACCACTCTCTGGTTCATCAGGGAGAAGTTACTTGCAAAACTCAATGAAATACTCTAGTTAATTAAAAAACAACAAATGTGCTAATAAAATTAAATTTGCAAACTCAAAAGACTTTAAATTTAAAGGCTATCTAGGCCAACCACCACCACAGCATGAATTATCTAACCTTAATTGTACAGTGTATGAATTTTATATAGGAAAATATTCATTTAATTCTATTAAGGGTCAATTTATTATAAAATTCTAAAACAAAGCAAAAAGACTAGTTTTTAACTATCTAATTGGACAATTGCAGGCAAAAGAAGTTGTAAATATCTTCAAGCAGCCAACTTTAATCTGTACTCCAGAGTTTCTCCAGAGGCCTAGAATCCCATATTTAAATATGAAATTCAAAAGGAAGACACATGATGAATTGATATTTTCCCCTTAATCTCTTGTGCATGGAATCCATCATTATCTCTTCTCTGTTTGGATTGATCCACTATCAGAAATAACTTCCCTCATATTTACAGATTAGCTACATTTCCTCTTATGTTATAATTCAAGCATAAAAATCCTTCAGGAAATCTCACTTTAAATCCAATCCATGACATTCTTCTTCCTTAAATTCCTATTGCAATGGATTTTTACTAAGATTGACACCTAAACAGTCATTGCTTTGTGTTGTGATAATTATTTGGCTTGGTTCTATGGTTTAGTTTAATGGTATAAAAAGATACAGTCCTTGACTACTCCAGTTGTATCTTCAGATTCTTTAGCTCAGAGACAAAAGGTTTTATTTATTTATATTTTTCCTCAGTAAACAAATATTTTGTTATGCCAATTAGGTGAAAGAAGCATACTTCTCTTTTATAAACAAATTTAAAAAAATAAACTTTTATTTCCACAGAGCGTCAACTCCAGAAAATACTTTCTTAACCAGCTGGAAATCAATTATCTCACACTCCTGGTATTTGAACTAGTGCTAATTTTCAAAAGCTGGGGTAACGTTAAAGACTTAGGAGTGGGATTTCACAAAACGAATGTTTGCATCACGTGTATAACCAAAACAGATGATATGAATCAGCAGGGGATAAATGAGATTCCAAAATCAGCAGATAACTTCATTTTAGCATTCATTCTGTTTTTGCATTAGCAACATGAACAACATCCAATTTATTTTTTCAACATTGCACAACAGCATCAAATACACATTTTGACGTTCACTGTGTTTGTATCTGTGTTCACATCTGAACCTGGAACTATTCCATACCTTATTGCATTTCTTCTGGATACATTCAGCTTGGGGATTTCATAGCGAGCAAAGAGCTCTCAGAACATAAGTTGCAATATGTTGCTTTTAGCAATTCAACATATTCATTCGTTGGAACTTCCATCTTTTTGCATTTATTTTCCCACCAACATGTGCATATACATCAACACATTTACATAAAGTACTCAAAGAACAAACACATAGGTTTGCTTTTTATCCCAAGAATTTTGTCAAGTTGCCAATAGGGCATTTTTCCCGGTTGGTCAAATTTCCTTTTTAGTGTTATAAAGTGTGAAATGTTTTAGAGTTTCGGGTACCCTGATGGAAATGTGTCCTCTTCAGTCATATCCTAACAGTCAGGCTGAGGGGCAAAATCAAATTGACCTGTCAAGGAACAGGAATTTTTTGTGATTGAATTATTTCATTTCCAACCAAAGTGTATTTTTTGTTTGTTTGTTTGTAAAGAGTTAGTGAGTACTCACAGCTGAATTTGTTTTCCAGTGAGAACTTATCTTCCTCATTATGTCACTACAATGAAATAAAGAAATAACCTTTTCATGCCATATGTTTAAAAAATTTAACAAGTTTTTGAAGTTTAGTTCTCTGATTAATATAAACAATGGCACATGTAAGTTAGTGAAGTACAGGCACAGAAGTACAAAGCTAGCAACATCTATTTTTTTCTCTCTGCAACCCAGAGTGCATTTCACCCCCACCTTCTCTTTCTGCCACAAGCCCACCTAAGCAATTATTTTTTCTTCTATTGTCCTTAATTTAGAACTCTGTTCTGTTCTTCCTGGTCCAAGGCCAAAACCTTTTTGCCAGTCCTTTGTCAACATTTACTTTAGTCCCACTGATTTTCAGATTCTTATCCCTTATCTATGTGTTCTGTTCAAGGTCACTGACAGTCTTGCTAGTGGTTATAGATTTTTATTTACTATTTAGGGTTTTTCCTAACTAAAGTCACTGAGTATGTTAGGGTGAGCAATGAGCCTTCCTTATTAAATTAAATTTTCTGATTTCCCTGGAAACTTAGAAAATTTGACATCTCCTAAGACAAAGTTTACTATTCATTAAAGAAAACAAATCACTGCTGAGTAAATATCACTGCTGATTTTCATAAACAGTCTACTGGGCATAAAGAATACAGATCTCTGTTTTCAGGCCTTCTTGCAAAAAGAAAAAAAAATTAGTGTGGTTTAGTTGAGGTGACTAAACAGGTAAACACATCATATCATCTAGGATAATAGAAAAAGGAGAAACTGTAGCTAGGGTAGATGAGTAGACAATCATTTTATGGGACCTATGTCTTTAAAAATGAGTTTGACTTCACCAAATGTTGT
The DNA here is from genome assembly GCF_002263795.3 of Bos taurus. NCBI lineage: Eukaryota > Metazoa > Chordata > Mammalia > Artiodactyla > Bovidae > Bos > Bos taurus. Next base: position 15,966,527 of record NC_037351.1, on the reverse strand, counting down.
AGAAGGTAAAGTTATTGTCCACAAATAAACAGCAAGGTAGCATGACCATGCCTAACGTTTGAGTATAGTGGAATGAGGGTAAAAACATCATTATTAATCTACAAAATTGATAATTATTGAAACAAATAACCTTATATTTTCATGACACAGTAATTGATTAGGATGGAATGGCATCAGGCTGTGCCTGGTAGACTATTTGATAAAACAACATGGTAGAGTGTTTGATAAAACAACATGTACATTTATCAACCAGGCCATTTAAACTGAGATAGGCTTTGTAGGAATTGCAAAATTGACAGCATTTCTATTTCTTTTGCCTTATTGTAGTTAAAGAACTAATGATATTTTAGGGATCTTTTGATAAATGGAAGTTATTGTAGGGTGAATAAAGGGTCATGTTTCAAGTACTTGAATAAAATGTGTAAAATTTTGTCTGGTAAAATATGGCTTTATTGATATTTTCTCTCATATAAATGATGACTTACTGTATGCAAAAATAAACTTCTCAAAAAAATATGACACGAATTTGGAGCTGGGCATATAATTTTCTACTCAAGTGTTGTTTACAATATAACTTTACAATATAACAATATTTAAAGTGTTCTTTACAATCAAGTGTTCTTTACAATATAACAATAACAATACTGTACAATAAATTTTACAATATAACTCATTACAATATTAGAAGGAAATATATCATTTGCATTCATATCTATATTTTAAATTTTCTTTTGATGGAACATCTTCAATCTAATAAAAGGCACAATGAAAAATACTGAATATTTTGTCCTTAAGACCAAAAATTAAACAAGGAGATCCATTGTCACTACTTGTACATATCATTTTGCAAGAAAGTCCCAAAGATAGGATAAGAAAAGGAAACAATCAATAGTTATCCATATTGGAAAGGAAATAATATATCTCTCTTTAATTTTAAATGGCATATTTGTCTAAGTTAAAAAGAAAAACAGCAAGGATAAGCAAACTATCATTGGTAAATCAAAACTCTCCTATTTTCAATTTATTATTTGTTCCTTAAGCTAAGAATGTTTATTATTAAAGATGAGAAGATGAAAAAAAAAATAAAAGGAAAAAGTGGAGAAAAAAGAAGATGAAAAAGAATAGGGGACAAAGATGTTACATTACCTACAAAACATAAAATACTTATTATTTGCATTCTTGACAGAAAGAGTTTTCCAGTCATTCAGTTCAGGTCAGTTCAGTCACTCAGCTGTATCCAACTCTGTGACTTCATGGACCGCAACACGCCAGGCCTCCCTATCCATCACCAACTCCTGGAGTTCACCCAGACTCATGTCCATCGAGTCAGTGATGCCATCCAGCCATCTCATCCTCTGTCCTCCCCTTCTCCTCCTGCCCCCAATCCCTCCCAGCATCAGAGTCTTTTCCAATGAGTCAACTCTTCGCATGAGGTGGCCAAAGTACTGGAGTTTCAGCTTCAGCATCAGTCCTTCCAATGAATATTCAGAACTGATTTCCTTTACGATGGACTGGTTGGATCTCCTTTCTGTCCAAGGGACACTCAAGAGTCTTCTTCAACACCACAGTTCAAAACCATCAATGCTTCAGTGCTCAGCTTTCTTTATAGTCCAACTCTCACATCCATACATGACCACTGGCAAAACCATAGCTTTGACTAAATGGCCCTTTGTTGGCAGAGTAATGTCTCTGCTTTTTAATATGCTGTCTACGTGGGTCATAACTTTTCTTCCAAGGAGTGTCTTTTAATTTCATGGCTGCCGTCACCATCTGCAGTGATTTTGGAGCTCCCCAAAATAAAGTCTGTCACTGTTTCCACTGTTTCCCCATCTATTTGCCATGAGGCGATGGGACCAGATACCATGATCTTAGTTTTCTGAATGTTGAGTTTTAAGCCAGCTTTTTTACTCTTCTCTTTCACTTTCATCAAGAGGCTTTTCTTTGCATTCTGTTCTTCTTTGCATTCTGCCATAAATGTGTTGTCATCTTCATATATGAGGTTATTGATATTTCTCCTGGCAAACTTGATCCAGCTGGTGCTTCATCTAGTCCGCATTTCTCATGATGTACTCTGCCTATAAGTTAAATAACCAGGGTGACAATATACAGCCTTGATGGACTCTTTTCCTGATTTGGAACCAGTCTGTTGTTCCATGTCCAGTTCTAACTTTTGCTTCTTGACCTGCATACAGATTTCTCAGGAGGCAGGTCAGGTGGTTTGATATTCCCATCTCTTGGAGAATTTTCTACAGTTTGTTGTGATCTAAACAATCAAAGGCTTTGGCATAGTCAATAAAGCAGAAGTAAATATTTTTCTGGAACTTTCTTTCTTTTTTGATGATCAAACACACATTGGCAGTTTGATCTCTGGTTCCTCTGCCTTTTCTAAATCTAGCTTAAAGATCTAGAAGTTCATGGTTCATGTACTGTTAAAGTCTGGCATGGAGAATTTTGAGCACTAATTTAGTAGTGTTTGAGATGAGAGCAATTGTGTGGTAGTTTGAGCATTTGTTGGCAATGTCTTTCTTTGGGATTGGAATGAAAATTGACCTTTCCCAGTTTTCTGGCCACTACTGAGTTTTCTCAGTTTGCTGGCATATTGAGTGCAGCACTTTCACAGCATCATCTTTGAGGATTTGAAATCGATCAATTGGAATCACATCACCTCCATTAGCTTTGTTCGTGGTGATGCTTCCTAAGGCTTACTTGACTTCGCATTCCAGGATGTCTAGCTCTAGGTGAGTGATCACACCGTCGTGATTATCTGGGTCGTGAAGATCTTTTTTGTGGAGTTCTTCTGTGTATTTTTGTCACTTCTTCTTAATATCTTCTGCTTTTGTTAGGTCCATACCATTTCTGTCCTTCATTGTGCCTATCTTTGCATGAAATGTTCCATTGGTATCTCTAGTTCTCTAGAGGGGATCTCTAGTCTTCCCCATTCTATTGTTTTCCTCTATTTCTTTGCATTGATCACTGAGGAACTTTTTCTTATCTCTCCTTGATATTCTTTGGAACTGTCCATTCAAATGGGTATATCTTTCCTTTTCTCCTTTGCCTTTCATTTTTCTTCTTTTTATAGCTATTTTTAAGGCCTCCTCAGACAACCATTTTCCTTTTTGCATTTCCTTTTCTTGAAGGTGATCTTGTTCACTGCATCCTGTACAATATCAAGAACCTCAGTCCATAGTTCTTCAGGCACTCTGTCTATCAGATCTAGTCCCTTGAATCTGTTTGTCATTTCCACTGTATATTTGTAAGGGATTTGATTTAGGTCATATGTGAATGGTCTAGTGGTTCTCCCTACTTTCTTCAATATATGTCTGAATTTGGCAATAAGGAGTTCATGATCTGAGCCACAGTCAGCTCCCAGTCCTGTTTTTGTTGACTGTATAGAGCTTCTCCATCTTTGGTTGCAAAGAATATGATAAATCTGATTTTGGTATTGACCATCTGGTGATGTTCATGTGTAGAGTCTTCCTTTGTGTTGTTAGAAGAGGGTGTTTGCTATGACCAGTGCATTCTCTTGGCAAAACTCTATTAGCCATTGCCCTGCTTCTTTCTGTTCTCCAAGGCCCAATTTGCCAGTTACTCCAGGTATTTCTTGAGTTCCTACTTTTGTATTCCAGTCCCCTATAATGAAAAGGACACCTTTTGTGGGTGTTAGTTCTAGAAAGTCTTGTAGATCTTCATGGAACTGCTCAAATTCACCTTCTTCAGCATTACTGGTTGAGGCATAGACTTGGGTTACTGTGATATTGAATCATTTGCCTTGGAAATGAACAGAGATCATTCTGTCGTTTTTGAGATTGCATCCAAGTACTGCATTACAGACTCTTTTGTTGACCATGATGGCAGATCTGGGTATAGCATAAACCCTTTTGGAGGCGGTCGCCATTAACCCCACCATAGAGCTGCCAGAACTTACACAGGACTGGGGATACAGACTCTTGGAGGGCACAAACAGAACACTGTGCACACCAGGACCTAGGAGAAAGGAGCAGTGGCCCCACAAGAGACTGATCTAGACTTGCCTGTGAGTGTCCAAGAGTCTTGGATGGAGGCGTGGGTTGGCAGTGTCCTGCTACAGGGTTGGGGGCACTGAGTGTAGCAGTGCATGTATGGGACCTTTTGAAGGAGATCACCATTATTCTCATTTCCAATCTTTAAATTATGGGAAAAAAATTACTAAAACTTATAAATGAACTTAGCAAAGCCATAGTCATTTCACTCTTAGGTGTTTTCCCGAATAAAGCATTTATGACTATAGTCTATAAATTTTTTGCATTTTAATTTTCACAGCAGCTTTATGCACGATAGTCCCAACCGGAAAATAATTCAAATGTTCATCATTAGGTGAATGGACAGATAAACAGTTGGCTATCAAATCAATGGAGGAATATACTAATAACATATTGATGAACCGCAAGATAAATTTGCTGAATGGCCAACATCAAAAAGCCTAAAATAATAAATGCTGAAGATGGTGTGAATAAAAAAAGGTTGGCGGGGGGGGTGGGGGGGAACCCTCTAAAAGACCCAGCAATCCCAATCCTGGGCAGAAATATGGAAAATAAAGTGAAAGTGAAGTCGTTCAGTTGTGTCCAACTCTGTGACACCATGGACTGCAGCCCACCCGGCTCCTCCATCCATGGGATTTTCCAGGCAAGCATACTGGAGTGGGTTGCCGTTTCCTTCTCCAGGGGATCTTTCCAACCCTGGGATAGAACCCAGGTCTCCCGCATTGAGGGCAGACACTTTACTGTCTAAGCCACCAGGAAAATACCTCTAATTAAAAATGATACATTTACCTCAATGTTCGTAGAGGCACTGTTTACAGTAGCCAAGATATGGAAGCAACCTAAGTGTCACTGAGACATCTAGATTAAGAATTGTGGTACATTTATAAATGAAATATTTCTCAGTCATAATAAATGAAATAATGCAATTTAAAGCAACATGGAAGGATCTAAAGATTCTTATACTAAATAATTCAGAGAAAGACAAATATACAATATCACTTATATATGGAATTTAGAAATGAAGATACAAATTTATAAGACAGAAATAAACTCTCTGACATGGAAAACAAATTTCTGATTACCAAAGGGGAAATTGAAAGGGAAAAATTAGAAGCTTGTGATTGTAGATGCATTATTCTACATAAATAGATAAACAGCAAAGACTGTATAGCACATGAAAATATTTTCAATATCCTGTAATAACCTATAATGGAAAATAATCAAGAAATATATATTTTCATATATATATATATATAAATGAATCATTTTATATTTGAAACATAAATCAACTATATGTCAATAAAAATTAAAAATATTTGTTATTAACTAAGCTAACATACTCACACATTTCTTATAGAAGTCTTTCCTCTGCAAGATAAGGGACTTTTGTTCTTAGAACTCTGAGTAGTCTTATTTCTGAAATTAAAATGTTATTAAAGTAATTATTATAACTCAAAAGTATAGATGTACTAGAGAATTTGTAAATGATCATTTAAAGAAAGACCTACTTTTTTTGTTATTTGACAACCATTAAAGCACATTTTTTCTCTTGCCCTTAGCAATAGAGGTCTAGTGAAGAACAGCTTGACATGAACATGGCGTTTACACATGCTTATGTGGACAGATATAATTGTTCAAATAGCTCTTCTAGATTTGGGCGTCTATTCAGAATCATAAAAAACTAAAAGTGGAAAACCCCATTTAGTGTGAATTCTTCTGAGAATCTATAATCCTGGTATAAAATTGTAGGATGAGTAACATTCTTCAAGATATTCTTCAGTGAGACAACTTAGGGCTGGTGTTTGAGGAAGACTGTGGAATGCAAAAAAAAAAAAAAAATGTAAATGTATCTCAAAGACTTTTCTAAAATTCACCATAGTTCCAGTCATGCATGTGGAAAACTAGCTATGAAACTCCACCTTAGAATTCTTTCCTCTTTAGATGCTCTTATTAACACCTGTGAACACTCCAGCCTGCTGTTCTAGAAGGCCATAATCAGAACATTCCACCCCACAATGTGCTGACCTCTATCAGTTGAAAATTTGGAAAGTCTATATGTGACAAACCACATACAACAGTGAAAGCATCACTATCTTCTGGTTTCTTCTCACCTTTTTTCCCCCCAAATAAGTAAAACTCCAAATAATTTGAAATTGCTTCACTTGTCTCCCATGTTAGGATTCCCAGGTGTCTCTAGTAGTAAAGAACCTGTCTGCCAATACAGGTGATGTAAGAGATGCAATTTGATCCCTGGGTCCAGAAGATCCCCTGGCGGAGGGCATGGCAATCCACTCCAGTTATTCTTGCCTGGAGAACCCTATGGACAGAGGACCCTGGTGGGCTACAGTCCATAAAGTTTCAAAGAGTCCAATATTACTGAAGCGACTTAGCACATATGCACAATGTTTACCTAGAAGGAAAATTACTGTGGATGTTTCAGGAAGTATATCTATAAAGTAAACCCTGACTGACAGGGTTGTTTTTTTGTTTTGTTTTGTTTGTTTGTTTGTTTGCTCTTTTTTTTTTTTTTGTTTTTGGTAATGCAAGTGCCTGATTTAAGCTTTGACTGCTGAGACATTCATTCAAAGAAGCATCTGCTTCAAAGATCTGGAGTAAACACATCGCCAGCCACATGCGTAGATAAACAGCCAGGCCAACTTTCCCAACTGAGGCTCCTTTGTCTTAGAAATGCTGGAAGATTTCAATAACTGACCATTTGGGCCATTTGCTTTTCTCTTTCCATGCTTTAAATTCCTGTTATTGTGTTTTAAGTTCATCAGTAAAGAGTAAACCTGTGAGATCCTAGGCCCCCACCTTTGACCCCAGTCAAGGCAGAACCCAAGGCCCATGTGCTCTCTCTCTCCCACCATGACTTCGTTATGTGGCACAGGTGTGTTATGTAATTCCTAGGTCTTGCAAGTAGTAAACTTTTATTTGTTCCTGATAATTGCCACTGAAGGGTATCTTGCAAACATGATAAGAGTCACAAGGGCCAGACTAGCCACAATATTAGTTATTGAGAGTTTGAGATCACAGAAAACAATATCAGTGCTGTCCTGTATTGATAATAAAGTATGCCAGCAATGAGACATGAGAAAAGGTGATTGTACTTGGACACCAGGAAGGTCAAATCCACTCTCCACCAGGGAGAAATGGGGCAGAGGGGTGTGGGGTAGGACACTGCCTGCCATAGGAGGTAAGGGTTTGAATTTTCTTTATAGGAACAAATGTGATAGCTGCCTATGGTAATCTTTGACAATGCTTAATAATAAAGAATGACAATAACAAATAATTGTTAATATATTATTTTCTGGAGAAGAAAATGACAACCCACTCCAATATTCTTTCCTGGGAAATCTCATAGACAGAGGAGCCCTGGAGGCTAAGATCCATGGGGTTACAAAAGAATCGAACACAACTCACTGACTAAACAACTACAGATATATTATTTTAAATTACTTAATTTATAAAAGAATAGCAAATATTGAAGTTGTGTCATCTTTCTTAGCAAAGTTCTTCTATAAACAATCATTGAGACTCTCAAATTTCTACCATAATCCTTAGAAGATCCTCAATTACAGATAGCTATTACTATTCCATTCAAATAGCTCTACAAATATTTTAATAGTGCAGACTCCCTATATCATTTGCTTCAACTTTAATTATTTTCAACTCTTTCTTCCATCTAAGTAAGAAAAATTAAGAAATATTGGCAGACTATGCATGTCACATGTCAAATCCTCCTTAAAGGTATTTGTGCATCTGATTCCTAGTTTCAAACTTAAGAAAAAAAATTTATTATTATTATTATTTACTTTACAATATTGTATTGGTTTTGCCATATATCAATATGCATCTGCCATGGATGTACACATTTTCCCCATCCTGACCCCCCCTCCCACCTCCCTCCCCATACCATCCCTCTGGGTCATCCCAGTTCACCAGCCCCAAGCTTCCTATATCCTGCATTGAACCTTTGCCTCATTTATTGCAGGACCTCAGAAGAGTAATATTAATTTAGAAATTATATACATAGCTGTCTGATATGTTCTAGCCAACTGAACTAAAAAGATGGTCTTACTAAGTAAACTGATTAGGGTGTGATTCCTATTCAACTATGGAACACTTTGTATAATTCACTTTTATAAAGTTTTCCATGTCAAATTAAGAATGATATTAGGCATTCATATTTATAGAAGTAACAGTGTCAACAAGCTGATTTTGGGACATGAGGAAATCTGGGTAACATAGTGCTGTGTTGTGAGGACTCTGTCTAAAGGAGGCTCTGATAAAATGAAGGAAGAGGACACCTGAACACAATTCTCTAAACCTTAAATATATGTAAATGAGAGTCATTTAGGAACTTGATTAGAGGAGGTCCTTCCATCTGTTACTGAGTGAGCTGGTGAAGCATGGTACTTTTCCTTATTTTTCGAAAGCAAGGGACACTTCTGTTGATGGATTAAAAAAACAAAACGGTGAACTTAGCGGTTTCTTTATTTTTATCTTTGAAGTACTCTTGGCTCCAGAATGGATAAATTAAAATGGTTTCTGTCTAATCTCAGAGAGGTTTGATTGTGCATAGACTATACTATTTTAGTTGAGTAGGCTTAAAACATTATTCCTTTTAAAGCCGAATAGTTGTTTTGGTGTAATCAATTGTAATATATAACATTTGGGATGTACGTGCAACTCCCCCAGGCCCCATTTTTGCAATAATACAGGAAAGGTGATATGTTATTGCTGGTCTATATAGAAACATGAAGAAGAGCTGCTTAACAATTAGGAAAAACATGCTCTATTTCACAGCAGGAAATTTTTCCACTCACCCCTGCTTTGGGATATAAAAGGACAGAAAAATTGATAAGCTTGACAGAAAATGCATGGGTTTACACAAAAATAATGTTTTCAATCAATTCTATGGCAAGAGAGTGGGATCAGTACAGGTAGTCTGGTACCTGTGGGATCAAAGAGACTGGAGAGAGAAGGACTCTACAAATAAGTATGACAACTTTTCTTTGAGTGGAAAGAATGGAAGCTCAAAAGTGAGGACATGTTGTCACAAAATCTCTACATGAACATGAGATTTAATGGCTTTGGTCCTCATATATCACTTCTGCAAAATGGACTTTGCTCACTAAAGCTCCCAAATTTTATACACACCACACTTGAATGTTTTCAAGACCCTTTGACTTTTTTCAGAGATTCAGTTTTATTTTCTAATTTAAACTTTTCTGTTTTGAGATGATTGCAGAATACTTTTTACTTGTAAAAATAATACAGAGAAATTGTGTATACCTTTTGCCCAGTAACCTCATGGTGACCTCCTCCATTGTCATAGTACAATATCAAACCTAGAAAATTGATATGGATATATTCCTTTGACCTTGATTAAATTTCACCAGTTTCATATATACACCTGTGTGTGTGTGTGTGTGTGTGTGTATTTAGCTCTATGCCAGTCTAACCAAACACATGGGTTCATGTAATATCACCACAGTCAAAATACAGAACACATTCATCCACAAGAACACTCCTGTATCCTCTTATAGCCATACTCAGCTTCCTCACTGCTCTCTTCCTTAACCTTTGGCTACTATAACTGTTCTCCATCTTTAAAAGGTGTCATTTTAAGAATGTTAAAAAATGGAATCATATGATAAGTAATATTTGATAAGTAATCTTTCAGAATGAGTTTTTCTCTTTCAGCATAATTATCAATAAACTCATCAAATTATTTGCATCAATACATTAAAAAATTATTCCTGTATAATACTTGGTGACATGAAAATATCAATTCATTTAATCATTCACCCAGGGAAGAATATCTGGATAATATCCAATTTGTGGCTATTAAGAATAAAGCTAGTATAAATATTTCTATACATATTCTCTTCTTGAGCATGTATTTCTATTTCTCTGGAATAAATGGCTAAGGGTAGAATTGTTGGAGCATGTGGTAATTGCATGTTTAGCTTTATAAGAAAGTGTCATGCTGTTCTTCAGAATGACTGGACCTTTTCACATATTCACTAACATTGTATTGATGATTGAGAAAATGGAATGATCAAGTTTATTCACATTCTCACTTTAATTTTCTGATGTGAGTAATTTTTTAAAACATTCTAATAACTGTGTAGTGATACATCATTCTTGTTTTAATTTCATTTCCCTAGTGGCTAATGGGATGTTGAATATCATTTCATGTTCTTTTCTCATCTGTATACCCTCTGTATGTAACAGCATATCTTTTGCTCATTTTATAATTAAATTGCTTTTTTTTTCTTTTTTGCATTGAAATGTCCTTTTCTTTTCTTTTCTTTCTATTTTGTAGCTTGATCTTTCATCCTCTTATCAAGATATTTTGCAGATTAAATGATTTTAATTCATTGAAGTCCAACTTATCTATCTTTTCCTTTTACTGATCATGCCTTTTGGAGTTAAATTTAGGAACTTCTGCATAGTTCTGATTTTTCTAATGATTTGTTCTAAAAGTTTTATACTTTTATGCTTACACTTAAGTTAGTGACTGATTTTGAGTTAATTTTTTTAAAGTATCATTTATATAAAGTTCCTATTTATATATTTATATATAGTAGCCTTCCTTGGTGGCTCAGATGGTAAAGAATCTCCTTGCAATACATGAGACATAGGTTCAATCCCTGGGTGAGACAGATCCCCTGGACAAGGGAATGGCTACCCACTCCAGTATTCTTGCCTAGAGAATTTCAGTCTGAGAAACCCAGCAGGCTACACTCCACTGGGTCGCAAAGAGTCAAACATGACCGAGCTACAAACACAGCAACAACATAGTAAGACTTAATATAGCAAAGAGTAATTCTTTCTATTTTATCCATTTTTTTCACTAGGCCCTATGTCTTTCTACATAAATTTATATCGGTTTGTCTATGTCTGCAAAAAATCTTGCTGGGATTCTACTTGAAAGCACATTAAAAATATAGGTCAATTTTGGGAGAAGTGATCTCTTTTCCATGTTGAATCTTTTCTTCATTCTTTAAGTATTTTAATACTTATTTTATTAGCATATTGTAATTTTTGGCATACAGATCCTATCTATGTTTTTATTTTAAAATTTATAACTAACTAATTTTCTTTGGAATGATCACCTTTGTATCATTCACAATTTTCTATATATAAGTTTTCTGAATGGCAAGTGATATCTGGATTTTTCTTCCCAAGATTAATTCCAACTTCTGTGCATTTCTTCACACCATTGCTTCAACATGGAAAGCTTCCCCTACCCCACCATCATGGCCTTCAAGTTCTTTATGAAGATATTCCAATATAACTGGCCCTTGAAAGAAAATCAAGAACTGTACCATTTATTAATTGTAACTTAAATCCTGGCTTTGTAACTTTGTGAGTCCTATGCAAGATAGTTCACTATTCTGAACTATAATTCCATCATGTGGAAAAAGATAATACTGTTTAACACAAAATTTGGGACATGAGTGTGTGTGTCTAAGTTGAAGAATCATATTTATAGTACTAAATCATATTTATAATACTAATTAGAGAAGCAGACATATATAGCAGGAAGTTCAATGCACAGTAAGTACTTACATCTCCCCAAATTTTGGTTATCAATGGCACTTATAGCCAATTAATAAATTTCTGTATTATTGTGTTTTATTGATCTTTTCATGTGTATTGATTACACCCTTAATGTTCTTCATGTTGATGTTTAAATATGTGCTGGGTGTGTGTTTATTCCATGGATAATTCATAAGCTCTATAAAGAAGAGAGACTGGGACACATTTTATGTCTGTTATGGAATTTACACATGTGATGGAATCATTAATATTGTTTCATACTGAAAGACTTTGGCCTTCATGTCAGAAAATCCTGGATTTTATCTGCTATGTGACATTGGGAAGTGTTGCATTCTCTGACCTTTCATTTTCTCATCCACAAAAAAGGAATAGTAATACTACATAAGATTCTTGAGAAGATTATATGTGAGCATATGTAAAGTGAATTATAATGCACATATATCTTATAATACACATGTATTTTTACTAGTGATTGGATTGTCTTAAGGAACTTGTAAAGCATCTATGAATATCTTCTATTCACATAAGCGAATAAACTGAGGTGCAGATTTTTTCACTGATTTACAATGTATAATTATTTGATAATAAAATACTGCTCAATAATTCTTCCCTCAGAAGTCTGATGCTGTAAGAAACTGTAGAGATAAATAGCTAAATTCATTTTGTTACACATATACACATATACAGACACCTAGACAGAATAAGTAGCTTCTCCAAGGTCACTTAGCTGAAACGAGGTACAGCCAGAAAATCTCAGGTAACCTGATCTCAAGCCATAAGCTGTTTTCTCTAAACGATTTTCCCTCATTTGTGCCCTGCTCTTCCTGGCATCCTGGCTCAAATTGCTTCCTTACCCATTCATATCCGCTGCCTCCAAACTCATCATGCTTTCCCTTCCAGCTCTGAGTCCATATGGCAATGCTCATCTGGGAGGTGGATGTCTGAAACTGCCGCCATCACATCATCCCCTTCCAACCATGTGAGTAGGCGAGAAAATGACTTTTGGGCACTATTAACCCAAGTTGGCTGAGATTCAGAGATACTGAGGTGAAACACTCTCCTTCATATTTGTAAGCCCTGAAGCCAGTCTTCAGCCTTCTGCAAACCAAGATGCCTTTGGGAGCTTAGAATGCACTTTCTATACATTTTTTTCAAATGACCCCATTGAAAACATGAGCTCAGGGCAGAGAAAAATGGCTCCTAGTTATGAGGAGTTATATATGAAAAATACTCTCAGTGTTCAACATGGATAGAAAACTGTAAATAAGCAAACAAAACATTAATCTTCAAACTCAGTGAAACATGAGGTCCTCTTTAACATATGAAGGGTATGCTATTTACCCCTAAATTTGTCTTTGCAATCTCTCAGGCAGGATCATTGTGAGTTAAATAATTCAGGGGCTATTTTCAGTAGGAGTAAGAATTGAGCTAAGTTAGAAAGCTTCTCTGGTGTTCTGTTTTGTTCTGATGGAGAGTGGCAAATTTCAGAGCCAAATTACCACAGTCATAAAAGTAGTATGATTTGAAGCCTCCAAAATTCCTTTTAGCCAAATTATATTTATTCATACACTGACAAAAATGTCTAAAAACATTTCTTCTTCACATTAAGATGATCATAGACCTTGTTAGCTGAACTTACCTGATGTATTTGGTAAAATTAATTCTTACTGACAGGAAAGTTCATAAGCAATAGCTTGTGGAAAGGACAGAGTGGTTTTGATGGGGAAATTCAGAAAAGGGTCACTGTTTATGGTGCTGCTTAGTGTGATGGTCTTAGATGAAATTCTCTTGTGAAGTGGCAGAACCATGAGGTAGGGACACCATGAAATTCCAGGATACCCGAAGGAACAGGAAGATTAAGGCAGAATTAAGGTTAAAAGGACATTAAAGACATATTTTCACATTTTGAAATTCTGCCTACAAGCTATAGAATAGGCTCTCTCTCAGTCATGGCACAGCTGGAGCACAGCTGTTCACAGCATGCCTGGCATACACTGGGTCAGTCAAGGACCAAGGCCATCTAGAACAGAGACTGCTAGAGGGCACTGGGAAATAACTTTATTTGCCAGATCAGAAGTCAAAAGACTTGAGACAGAAGAGTATGAAATGTGAGCTGTCTTCCTAGCCTATCTCTGACATAAGAGACATGGTTTCAATTCCTAGATTGGAAGATCCCCTGGAGAAGAAAATGGCAACCCACTCCTATATTCTTGCTTGGAGAATCCCATGTTTGAAGCAACCTGGCAGGCTACAGCCCATTGGGTCTGAAAGAGTTGGAAACGACTGAAGAGACTTAACATACAAGGAAATTATTATTATTTTTTTCTTTTTAGTATGTACCTGTTTAACGATAAAAAGTAATGTAGCCTTAGAATGACACTCCTCTTTTAGAGAATTGGCCACCAATGTGTCCCATTGGCCCATGGAAGTGAATTCCCTCTATTGATCACATTTTCCATGTACAAATCTTTAGCAATAAATTTATTGATTCTAGATGTGAATAGCGGAGAAGGCAATGGCACCCCACTCCAGTGCTCTTGCCTGGAAAATCCCATGGACGGAGGACCCTGGTGGGCCGCAGTCCATGGGGTCTCTAAGAGTCGGACACGACTGAGCGACTTCAATTTCACTTTTCACTTTCATGCATTGGAGAAGGAAATGGCAACCCACTCCAGTATTCTTGCCTGGAGAATCCCAGGGATGGGGGAGCCTGGTGGGCTGCCGTCTGTGGGGTCGCACAGAGTCGGACATGACTGAAGCGACTTAGCAGCAGCAGCAGCAGCAGATGTGAATAGATTGAGTGGCTTTTATGTCCTTAACAGGTATGGGTAAATTAAACTTCTAGGAAATTAAACTCAGTAAAAGTTTGTACACTTTCTTTTTGTAAAAGATGGATTTGTAGGACTTCCTTTTCTGCTTTCCTGAATCAACAGAGGATCTTACAGCTCATCAGCATGCATGTGCATTCCTCATTTAAGAAAAGGCTTGGTTTAGTCTTGCTTATTCAACATGAAGTCTATGCCTACAAATGGCCAAAAAATTGAGCATTTTCTGCATTATCCAGATTTGCAGCTGCCTTATAGTTCAGCTGACTGAAACTCATCAATGCTACAGACTAAATTAGACACTAAGATACCTTTAAGCCAAATACAAAAATTTATTCATTTATTCTTTTCAATAGGGCTCCTACACTGAATGGTGATGGTCCTCATATGGAACCCACATGTTAGTGGTCTTTATGCAAAGAGCACCTGGATGAAATATTATTTCTTATATCTAATCAAGGGAAATGAAGAAAATTCTATAATTGTTCCTTGATGAGTCAAAGGGGATACAATATGAGTGTTTCAAGTTACGCTTCTAATCTTGTTAGGGCTGTTTTACCCTGCTGCTGCTGCTAAGTCGCTTCAGTCGTGTCCGACTCTGTGCGACCCCATAGACGGCAGCCTACCAGGCTCCCCCTTCCCTGGGGTTCTCCAGGCAAGAACACCGGAGTGCGTTGTCATTTCCTTCTCTAACGCGTGAAAATGAAAAGTGAAAGTTAAGTCGCTCGTTCGTGTCCAGCTCTTCGCGACCCCATGGATTACAGCCTACCAGGCTCCTCCATGTTGGGGCTGTTTTACCCTACATAATAGATTAATTGGGCTACTTAATAACTCCTTAAAATGCTTTATATTCTGCTGTGTAGTTTCTCCAAAGTTTCTTCTCTTCAGGGTTGACTCACTTTTACTGCCTACACATGTTTTTCTAATGCATTTCTTAATCTGGTGGTTCAGCACACATTTTTGTGGAGTCACTATGCTTAACATTGAGACTAACATAATCCATATGTCTGACACTTCCCTCAATGAAATTGCAGTCTCCCAAAAGAGATGGTGATAAATATAGAGATAGGAATATAAATAGAGGATTTAAAAATTACTGTAATAGAATATGGATAATCAAAATGAGATATATACAAAATAACTTAAAAAAAAAGAACAAAATTCTGTAAATTCTTCCCTTGAAAAATAAGAAAGATTTAAGAGTATAGAGAATACTTGAGCTTCAACTTGAAAATAATGTTTATAAGTTAAGTAGGAAAGAAAGACAATCCAAGTAATATATATGGCATAATTTATAGCCTAATGATTTGACACAAGATGGCATATGCAAATAATACTCGGGTATTATTGAAATATAATTTAATAGTACTTAGATATTACTGAAATATAATTTTTGTGGTAAAGAATGTGGGAAAATTTGGAAACAAAAATTGAGGATATGCTAGAAAAAGATAAAACAATTGTGAGGTGCCTAATTCTTAATTCGGAGAAGGCAATGGCACCCCACTCCAGTACTCTTGCCTGGAAAATCCCATGGACGGAGTAGCTTGGTGGGCTGCAGTCCATGGGGTCGCTAAGAGTCGGATACGACTGAACGACTTCACTTTCACTTTTCACTTTCATGCATTGGAGAAGGAAATGGCAACCCACTCGAGTGTTCTTGCTTGGAGAATCCCAGAGATGGGGGAGCCTGGTTGGCTGCTGTCTATGGGGTCGCACAGAGTCAGACACGACTGAAGTGACTTAGCAGTAGCAGTAGCAATTCTTAATTTAGCTTCTGTCTGTTCTCTAAGCAGGAGTGAAGGATGGTACTCTGTATAATTATATTTGTACTCTAGAAAGGCAATTCCATTGGGTATAGGTAGAAGCTGTAGTCAAGAAAGCTAATTGAGAAGCTATCCCATAAGTACAAGGAGAGATAAAGAGATTGCAAGTAGGATAATGATTGTTGGAATGGTAAGAATAGCTAGAAGTAGGGGATATTTATTTAGGAAGCAGGAATCAGTAAATAATTGTATGTTGAGATAAGTAAAAGGAAACAGTTGAGGATGATATAGAAAGATCTGCTCTGTGATACTGGGTTCATGTGCATTCCATTCATTATTACATCAAATATCAAATATGTTTTGGGGTTGAAAGCAGAAAAGGGGCTTAGAAAATGAGTGAAATGTAAGGTTCCTTTAGTATAACCATGTGACAATGTTCACTTGATCATGGAAAGTGCAAGTTTAAAGCTCAAGAACAGTGTATAGGCTAGTCATACATTTTAGAAATTTAGATTGAAAAAGATAATAATGATAAATACCCAGGGCAATGGCCTGCCATAGAGACAGGGGCACTGCCAGTCTTGGGAGCCATGTGTTGGCATAAGTCCTTTTTGGAGATTGCCAGTAACCCTACCATAGTGTTTGTAGACTCTAGGACTGGGTTGCCTGAGGCCAAACAACTAATAGAGAGGGAGCACAGCCTACCTATAAGCAAACAATTAGATTTAAGGTTTACTGAGCATGGCTCTGCCCACCAGAAAAAGACCCAGTTTTCCCCAGAGCCAGTCCCTCCCACTAAGAAGCTTGCACAAGCCTCTTATCCTCATCCATCAAAGCACAGACAGAAAAAGTAAGAAGTATAATCTCAGAGCCTCCAGAATGAAAATCACAATCACAGAAAACTAACCAAAGTGATCACATGGATCGCAGTCTTGTGTAACTCAATGAACCACTAAGCTATGCCATGTAAGGCCACCCAAGACACATGAATCATGGTTTAGAGTTCTGATAAAAAGTGGTCCACTGGAGAAGGGAATGGCAAACCTCTTCACTATTCTTGCCTTGATAACTCATGAACAGTATAAGAAGGCAAAAAGATGATATCAGAAGATGAATCCCCCAGGTTGGTAGGTGGGCACTATGCTATTGGAGAAGAGTGGAGAAATAGCTCCAGAAAGAATGGTGTCCAGTTGTGGACGTGTCTGGTGGTCAAAGTAAAGTCCAGTGCTATAAATAACAATATTGCATAAGAATCTGGAATATTAGGTCCATGAATCAAGGTAAATTGGGATGCAGTCAAAGCAGGCGATGACAAGAGTGAACACTGACATATTAGGGATCAGTGAAACAAAATGGAAGGGAATGGGCAAATTTAATTCAGATGACCATTATATCTACTTCTGTGGGCAAGAATCATTTATAAGAAATGGAGTAGCCATCATAGTAAAGAAAAAAAAAAGTCCAAATCCAGTACTTGAGTGCAATCTGAAAAATGACAGGATGATCTCAGTTCATTTCCAAGGCGAACCATTCAGTATCACAGTAATCCAAATCTATGTCCTAACCCCTAATGCCAAAGAAGTTGAAGTTGAATGATTCTATGAAGACTTACAAGACCATCTAGAAATAACACCAAAAAAAAAAAAAAAAAAAAACCAAAAAACAAAAAAAGGATGCCCTTTAAATCACAGAGGAATGGAATATGAAAATAAGAAGTCAGGAGATACCAGGAGTACCAGGCAAGTTTGACCTTGGAGTTCAAAATGAAACAAGGAAAAACGCTAATAGAGTTTTACCAAGATAATGCACTGGTCATGGGAAACATTCTCTTCCAAAAACACAACAGATGACTCTACACATGGACATAACCAGATGGTCAATACCAAAATCAGATTGCTTATATTATTTGTAGCCAAAGATGGAGAAGTTCTATGCAGTCAGCAAAAACAAGACTGGGAGCTGACTGCAGCTCAGATTATTAGCTCCGTATTGCAAAATTCAGACTTAAGTTGAAGACAGTAGGGAAAACCACTAGACCATTCAGATATGACTAAATCAAATCCCTTATGATTATACAGTGAAAAGTGAAAGTAAAATTGCTCAGTCGTGTCTCACTCTTTGGGACCCTAGAGACTGTTGTCTTCTAGGCTCTTCCTTCCATGGGATTTTCCAGGCAAGAATATTGAAATGGGTTGCCATTTCCTTCTCCAGGGGATCTTCTGGACCCAGGGATCGAAGTCAGATCTACCACCTGAATTACAGGCAGACTGTTTACCATATGAGCCACCAGGGAATCCCATGATTATACAGTGTATGTGGTGAATAGATTCAAAGGATTAGATCTCATAGACAGTGCCTGAAGAACTATGGAAGGAGGTTCTTAACATTTTATAGGAGGTGGTGACCAAAATCGTCCCCAAGAAAAAGAATTTCAAGACGGCAAAGTGGTTGTCTTAGGAAGCCTAACAAATAGTTAAAAGAAGAGAATTGAAAGGCAAAGTAGAAAGGGAAAGATATATCACACTGAATGCATAGTCCAGAGAATAGGAAGGAGAGATAAGAAAGCCCTAAGTAAACAGTGCAAAGAAACTGAGGAAAATAATAGAATGGGAGAGACTAGAGATCTTTTCAAGAAAATTGAAGCTACCAAGGGAATATTTCATGCAAAGATGGACACAGTAAAGGACAGAAATAGCAAGGACTACCAGAAGCAGAAGAGATTAAGAAATAGTGGCAAAAATACACAGGAGAACTAAACAAACAAACAAAAAAAGGTCTTAATGACCCAGATAACCAAGATGGTGTGATCACTCATGTAAAGCCAGATATCCTGGAGTGTGAAGTCAAGTGGACCTTAGGAAGAATTACTACCAACGAAGATAGTGGAGGTAATGGAATTCCAGCTAAGTTATTTCAAATCCTAAAGGATAATGCTGTTAAAGTGCTGAATTCAATATGCCACCAAATTTGGAATACTCAGCAGTGGCCACAGGATTGGAAGCGGTCAGTTTTCATTCCAATCCCAAAGAAAGGCAGTGTTAAAGTATGTTCAAACTACTGCACAATTGCACTCATTTCACATGCTAGGAAGGTTATGCTCAAAATCCTTCAAGTTAGATTTCAAAATACGTGAACTGAGAACTTCCAGATGTACAAGCTGGATTTAGACAAGGCAGAGGAGCCAAAGATCAAATTGGCAACATCTGTTGGATCTTGGAAAAGCAAGGATATTCCAGAAAAACATATACTTCTGCTTCAGTGACTATGCTAAAGCCTTTGACTGTGCAGATCACAACAAACTGTGGATAATTTTGAAAGAGATGGGAATACCAGACCATTGTACTTGTCTCCTGAGAAACCTGTAAGCACGTCAAGAAGCAATAGTTAGAACCAAACATGGAACGATTGACTGGGATCATAATTAAGAAAGGAGTATGACAAGAGAAGGGGGCTGCAGAAGATGAGTTGGTTATTTAGCGTCACTGACTCAATGGACATGAGTTTGAGCAAACTCTGGGAGATAGTGAAGGACAGGGATTCCTGGTGTGCTGTAGTCCATGTTGTCTCAAAGCCTCTGACATGACAAAGCAAGTGAACAATAACAGCAGTGAAAATTTGGATATGAAGTATGTGTTGTCATTGCAGCCTGTGAATAGAGAAACAGATGCAAATTTCTGGGGATCACTCAGCTGCAAAGAGCAAGCTGATGCCAAGTATCTTAAACACTTCTTAAACACTTTTTGGGGAAGAGATTATGCTGAATATCTCCATATACTCCATCTTCTTAAATACTTTCCTTAAGCCTGACTCTTCCCGTTAATTTATGAAATTTTCATAGTGTACTTCTATGTGACTTTGTCAGAAAAACATGTAACCAAAGCATATTAGCAAATAGAAGGGAAAACATGTAAAAGATGAAGGATATGCTCCATGTCATATATTATGTTAATATGTTCAATCACTTCTGACTCGAATTTCATAGAGTCAAGTTTCTTCTGTACTTTATGCTGAATTGTTCACAAAATTAATACTTACTTAAAGAAACTAACATAAATTGCCAAATTATTACACCATGTGGAGTAGAACTGAACAAAATAAAACAAGAGATTTCTTGGATTAGTTAGCAGAAAACACAATCTCCATCCCCTTCTTCAGAGACAAAACACTTGCAGGAAATTTCTAGAATTTCCAATTCCACATATTCATCTAAAATCCCAGCTGCTCTTCAGTAAAACTACCTTTGTTGGTGTCACCCAGATTCGTTTCATTGCAGCACATAAGATGCTTACCTTGAATCTGTCTGTAGCAATTTACACTTTGAACTACCCCTCTTTCTTGATATTTTTTCTTTTCTTAATTTTTGTGATTTTTCTATTCTTCTAGTGGTCCTTCAAACTCTCAAACACTTATTCTCAGATTTCTTTTTATTTATTTTTTTATTTTAAAACTTTTTTTTCAATAAAATAAAATAGAGGGAAAATGTACAAATTCCTTGTAATTGCCACCTAAGTAAAACAAAAACAAAAAAAACAAAACAAAAAACAACAGCCAAAAAAAAAAAAAAAAAGCTTTCCCAGCCACTATAGAAGTCTATCCATAACAATCATGCATGCCAATCACAACTTCATCTTTCCCCTTAAAAATAACAATTATTATGAGTTATAGAATCATATTTTTTTTTTTTGCTTTATTTGGATTCCTTTAAGTCTGAATTAGCCTCCTCAGTTTTTGTTGCAGAACCTGGGTTATTTACAGACATTGACATTTCTTGAGTGACTATGATGCAATGTCTTGCCATCATTTCACAGGCAAGGTAATAAGCAAGGACTCTAGCTTCCTTGCTCTCTAGCTAGTATTTGGGCAAGGAAGAAATGAAGTGACAGAGGAAGAAAAACAATCCAATCTCTAAACCCAGTGTTCATTCTATATAACCCTGAAATTTCCAGCTAAAAGATTAATCTTTTAGACAAAGCCATAAGGGAAGAGAACAGAGAAATTCCAGGGTATACATGTGTCTCAGCAGAGAACACAGGGACCACAGTGAATATGTGCTATGTGCTTCTGTGCTGAGCCACTCCAAGGGATGTGGGCATGAGTGTGGTAATATAACTGCCTGCAGTACATTGAATATACCCTTAAAGTCCTTCATGGAAACATGACAGACACCATATGTGTTAGAAAACTTCACTAGTTCTTTTGTACTAGTGAAGACTAGAGAGACCAAGAGATTAGGCTCAAAGTCACCAGCAAGACACCCGTGGAGGTAGAAACAGAAACTTGGCTCTCCTCAGAGCCTCAGTGGAGGTAACCTCAGCAATCTAAAGTTACAACAGAGCAGGAACCTGCAGACTTAAGTCTCCTCACCCCTCTGATCCAGCACAGGTTGTCTCTGCCCATTCCATTACTCCTTTACCACAAGTTTTCTCATGGCTGACAGGAATTTCCTGACATCATATCACCAAGGTGTCTCATACTTAGCAGGCCCTGGTGTGTGGGGAGCACAGGGTAAACCAATGGAGCAGAGAATCAAACTACCTCCTTTAGCATGAACATTTCTTCACAAAAAACGTTGTGCTCCATTTTCAGAGGATTGACTTACATAACTTTGAGAGCAAAAAGTCATGTTTAAGTTGGGGAAAGCCTGTCAAATGAGAAAATTGTAACATCAGATTGCACATAATCCCCATAGGGGATTCTAGGATGTCTCAGTTGTTCTCCAAAATGGAGTAAGGTAAAATATTTCCTTTAGAATACACAAACCAGAGACACTGAGGATGACTCCACCAGGATTGCTGTACCACAAGGATTTCCATCCATGTTGTGCACAGACCAATCCTAGGGTATTTCCTCACATTGACTTCAGTGTGGATGGTGGACCTAGGGGATGTGCTACAGACTGAGTGGATGTGCCTTTCCTCCCTGAAAAAGAATCCATATATCAAAATGTAACCCTTAATGTGATAGTACATGGAAGTGGGGCCTTTGGATCATGATAGTGGAGCCCTTATGAATGGGATGAACCCTTTCGTAAAACATAGACCTCCTTAATTCTCTTCCATCATGAGAGGTCACTACAATAAAATGAACCTGTAAATCAGAAACAAGCCCTCACTGGACACCAAATATGAGTGTACTCTGATCTTGGACTTTCTAGCCTTTAGACTTATGATAAATAAATTTATGTTGCTTATAAGGCACCCAGTCAATGGTATTCTGTTGGAGCAGCTAGAATGGACGAGGACAAGGGATATGAGGAGGGGGGGAAAGCCTGAATAACTATATTGATAGCCCTCATCTCCAATTTGCTGCCTACTTAGATAATGGCAGCTGATTTTACATTGGAGCAGCAATGAGAAACATGTTTAAAGTGTTTGGGACAAGACCTAAATCCTCAGCAATGCAAATGACCAGAACCTACACGTACTGATGGTGAAGGAAAGGTAGACTGGGAGTAAGCAAAGACTCTGGAGATGAGTTATCAATAAGAAGGAAGAAAGTGAATGTCACTCAGTAGTGGCCAACTCTTTGTGACTCCATGGACAGTACAGTTCACGGAATTCTCCAGGCAAGAATACTGTAATGGGTAGACTTTCCCTTCATCAGGAGATTTTTTTCAACCCAGGAATCAAACCCAGGTCTCCCAAATTACAGGTGGATTCTTTAACTGCTGAGCCACAAAGTAAACCCAATAAGAAGGAGGGTGAAGACAAAGGAAATGGGAGAAATATGGAGATCAGGTGGCCTACTAAGGGCATTGGTAACTTATTCCATGGAATTGGTCTGAACCAAGAAATTGTGATCAAAGGAGAAAGACACTGCTCAGGAGTTTTTAGTGAGGATACCTAGAGAGTCTAAACGTGAAAGTGAAAATGTTAGTCACTCATATCCAACTCTTCGCAACACCATGAACGGTAGCCAGCAATGCTCCTCCATCCATGAGATTTTCCAGATAAGAACACTGGAGTCAGTTGCCATTTCCTTCTCCAGTGGAACTTCCTGGCTCAGGGATTGAACCTAGGTGTCCAGCATTGCAAGGAGACTCTACCACATGAGCTACCAGGGAAGTCCTAGTCTAAAGGTAGGCTTTGGATAAAACAAGAGAAGACTCTACACATGGACATTATCAGATGGTCAATACAGAAATCACATTGATTATATTCTTTGCAGCCAAAGATGGAGAAGCTCTACACAGTCAGCAAAAATAAGATCGGGAGATGGCTGTGGCTCAGATCATGAACTACTTATTGCCAAATTCAGACTTAAATTGAAGAAAGTGGGGAAAACCACTAGACCGTTCAGGTATGACCTAAATCAAATCCATTATGATTATATCGTGGAAATGACAAATAGATTCAAGCAATTAGATCTGATAGACAGTGCCTGAAGAACTATGGACAGAGGTTTGTGCACAGGAGGAGGTGATCAAGACCATACGCAAGAAAAAGAAATGAAAAAAGGCAAAATGGTTGTCTGAGGAGGCAAAAAAAAAAAAAAAAGGAGAGAAGTGAAAGGTAAAGGAAAAAGGAAGGATGTACCCATTTGAATGCAGAGTTCCAAAGAATATGAAGGAGAGATAAGAAAGCCTTCCTCAGTGATAAATGCAAACAAAGAAATAGAGAAAAATGATAGAAGGGGAAAGACAAGAGATCTTTTCGAGAAAATTAGAGATACCAAGGGAACATTTCATACAAAGATGGGCACAATAAAGGCAGAAATGGTATGGACCTAACAGAAGCAGAATATAATAAGAATTGGCAAGAATACACAAAAGAACCATACAAAAAAGATCTTCATGTCTCAGACAATCATGATGGTGTGATCACTCACCTAGAGCCACACATTCTGGAATGCAAAATCAAGTGGACCTTAGGAAGAATCACTGCACACACAGCTAATGGAGGTGATGGAATTCCTGTGGAGCTATTTCAAATCCTGAAAGATGATGCTGTGAAAGTACACTCAATATGCCAGCAAATTTGGAACTCAGCAGTGGCCACAAGACTGAAAAAGGTCAGTTTTCATTCTAATACCAAAGAAAGACAATGCCAAAGAATGATCAAACTGCTGCACAATTGCAGTCATCTCACATGCTAGTAAAGTATTACTTAGAATTCTCCAAGCCAGGCTTGAACATTACATGAACCATGAACTTCCATATGTTCAAGCTGATCTTAGAAAAGGCAGAGGAAGCAGAGATCAAATTACCAACATCCATTCAATAATTGAAAAAGTGAGAGAATCCCAGGAAAATATCTGTTTCTGCTTTATTGACTATGCCAAAGTCTTTGGCTGTTTGGATCACAACAAAGTGTGGAAAATTCTCCAAGAGCTGGGAATACCAGACCACCTGAATGGCCTCCTGAGAAAACGGTATGCAGGTAAAGAAGCAACAGTTAGAATCAGACATGGAAAAACATACTGGTTCCAAATTGGGAAAGTAGTACATCAAGGCTGTATATTGTTAGCCTGCTTGTTTAACTTAAATGAAGATTACATAATGAGAAATCCTGGACTGATAAAGAACAAGCTGAAATCAAGATGGTCAGGAGAAATGTCAATAACCTCAGATACACAGATGACACCACCCTTATGGCAGAAAGTAAAGAAGAACTAAAGAGCCTCTTGATGAAAGTGAAAGAGGAAAGTGAAACACTTGGATGAAAATTCAACATTCAGAAAGCTAAGATCATGGCATCTGGTCCCATTAATTCATGGCAAATATGGGGAAACGGTGAGAGACTTTTTTTTTGCACTACAAAATCACTGCAGATGGTGACTGCAGCCATGAAATTAAAAGACTCTTGATCCTTGTGAGAAAAGTTATGACCAACTTAGACAGCATATTTAAAAGCAGAGACATTATTTTGCTGACAAAGATCCAACTAGTCAAAGCTTTGGATCTTCCAGTAGTCATGTATGGATGTGAGAGTTGGGCTATAAAGAAAGGTGCGGGCCAAAGAATTGATGCTTTTGAACTGTGGTGTTGGAGAAGACTCTTGAGAGTCCCTTAGAGAGCAAGGAGATCCAACCACTCCATCCTAAGAAAATCAGTCCTGAATATTCATTGGAAGGATGGATGTTGAAGCTGAAACTCCAAAACTTTGGCCACCTGATGAGAAGAACTGACTCATTTGAAAAGACCCTGAAGGTAATTTAACTCAGATGAGCATTATATCTACTACCTTGGGCAGGAATCCCTTAGGAAAAATGGAGTAGACAGAATAGTCAATAAAATTTCCCGAAATGCAGTACTTGGATGCACTCTCAAAAATGACAGAATAATCTCTGTTTGTTTCCAAGGCAAAACATTCAGTATCATGGTAATCCAAGTCTATGTCTTGACCAGTAATGCTGAAGAAGCTGAGGCTGAACGGTTCTGTGAAGACCTACAAGACCTTCTAGAACACCCAAAAAAGATGTCTTTTTTATTATAGGGGACTGGAATGCAAAAGTAGGAAGTCAAAAAACACCTGGACTAACAGGCAAATTTGGCCTTGCAGTACAGAATGAAGCAGGGCAAAGGCTAACAGAGTTCTGCCAAGAGAACACACTGGTCATGGGAAACATCCTCTTCCAACAATACATGAGAAGACTCTGCACATGAACATCACCAGATGGTCAACACTGAAATCAGACTGATTATATTCCTTGGAGTCAAAGAAGGAGAAGCTCTAAACAGTCAGCAAAAACAAGACCAGGAGCTGACTGTGGCTCAGATCATGAGCTCTTTATTGCCAAATTCAGACTTAAGTTTAAGAAAGTAGAGGATACCACTAGACCATTCAGGTATGACCTAAATCAAATCCCTTATGACAACACATTGGAAGTGAGAAATAGATTTATGGGACTAGATCTGATAGAGTTTCTGATGAACTATGGATAAAGATTCATGACATTGTACAAGAGACAGGAATCAAGACCATTCCCAAGGGAAAAAAAAATGCAAAAGAGTAAATGTCTGTCTGAGGAGACCTTACAAATAGTTGTGAAAAGAATCGAAGTGAAAAGCAAAGGAGAAAAGGAATGATATACCCATTTGAATGCAGAGTTCCATAGAATAGCAAGGAGAGCTAAGAAAGCCTTCGTAAACCATCAGTGCAAAGAAATAGAGGAAAACAATAGAATGGGAAAGACTAGAGATCACTTCAAGAAAATTAGAGATAACAAGTGAACATTCCATGAAAAGATGGGCTCGATAAAGGACAGAAATGCTATGGACCTAACAGAAGCAGAAGATATTAAGAAGAGGTGGCAAGAATACACAGAAGAACTGTACAAAAAGGATCTTCACGACCCAGATAATCATGATGGTGTGATCACTCACACTCACCTAGAGCCAGACATCCTGGAACCTATGAAGTCAAGTGGGTCTTAAGAAGCATCACTACGAACAAAGTTAGTGGAGGTGATGGAATTCCCGTTGAGCTATTTCAAATCTTCAAAGATGATGCTGTGAAAGTGCTGCACTCAATATGCCAGCAAATTTAGAAAACTCAGCAGTGGCCACAGGACTGGAAAAGGTCAGTTTTCATTCCAATCCCAAAGAAAGGCAATGCCAAAGACTGCTCAAACTACCACACAATTGTACTCATTTCACACACTAGTAAAGTAATGGTCTAAATTCTCCAAGCCAGGCTTCAGCAATATGTGAACCACGAACTTCCAGATGTTCAAGCTGGCTTTAGAAATGGCAGAGGAACCACAGGTCAAATTGCTGACATCTGCTGGATCATTGAAAAAGCAGGAGAGTTCCAGAAAAACATCTATTTCTGCTTTATTGACTATGCCAAAGCCTTTGAGTGTGTGGATCACAATAAACTGTGGAAAATTCAGAAGGAGATGGGAATACCAGAACACCTGACCTGCCTCTTGAGAAATCTGTATGCAGGGTCAGGAAGCAACAGTTATAACTGGACATGAAACACAGACTGGTTCCAAATAGGAAAAGGAGTATGTCAAGGCTGAGTATTGTCACCCTGTTTATTAAACTTATATGCAGAGTACATTATGAGAAATGCTGGGCTGGAGGAAGCACAAGCTGGAATCAAGATTGCCGGGAGAAATATCAGTAACCTCAGATATGTAGATGATACCACCTTTATGGCAGAAAGTGAAGAACTAAAAAGCCTCTTGATGAAAGTAAAAGAGGAGAGTGGAAAAGTTGGCTTAAAGCTCAACATTCAGAAAAGTAAGATTATGGCATCTGGTCCCACCACTTCATGGCAAATAGATGGGTAAACAGTGGCTGACTATTCTTCTGGGCTCCAAAATCACTGCTGATGGTGATTGCAGCCATGAAACTAAAAGACGCTTACTCCTTGTAAGCAAAGTTATGACCAACCTAGACAACATATTAAAAATCAGAGACATTACTTTGCCAACAAAGGTCCATCTAGTCAAGGCTACGGTTTTTCCAGTAGTCATGTATGGATGTGAGAGTTGGACTGTGAAGAAAGCTGAGCACCAAATAATTGATGCTTTTGAACTGTGGTGTGGAAAATACTCTTGAGATTGCCTTGGACTGTAAGGAGATCCAACCAGTCCATCCTAAAGGAAATCAGTCCTGGGTGTTCATTGGAAGGACTGATGTTGAAGCTGAAACTTCAATACTTTTGCCACCAGATGCTAAGAGCTGACTCATTTGAAAAGACCCTGGTGCTGGGAAAGATTGATGGCAGGAGGAGAAGGGGACCACAGAGGATGAGATGTTTGGATGGCATCACTGACTCAATGGACATGGGTTTGGGTAGACTCCAGCAGTTGGTGATGGACAGGGAGTCCTGGCGTGCTGCAGTTCATGGGGTCGCAAAGAGTCAGAAACGACTGAGCGACTGAACTGAACTGAACTGATGCTGGGAATGATTGAAGGTGGCAGGAGGAAGGATGACAGAGGATTAGTCAGTTGAATGGCTCCAGCCACTCAATGGACATGAGCCTGAGTAAGCTCCGGGAGTTTGTGATAGACAGGGAAAACTGGCGTGCTGCAGTCCATGAGGTCACAAAGAATTGGACACAACTGAGCAACTGAACTGAATTGAGGCTCTGGATAACCTGGGAACAGGAGTCCTTCACTGTAGAACTTCAGAGGGTTCTCTTCACATTATACATTGCATCTGCAACAGTTGTGCCTCCTGGAGCCATGTGGTGTGCCGGCAGTGAGGCCATCAGTGGACCTCTCTGCATTTTTCGACCATTTTGCTTAAAGTTGTCTGGACAGATGGAGGGGTTTCAACTTTTATTAAATATTTAAAAGGTATCTGAATGTAAAAAGATTCATTGCATTATTAGGGTAAAAGATGGAACTACTAATAGGATAATCTATCATTTTGCAAAAAACTACGGTTCTTAGAATTTGAAAATTTGCATTAGATTTCTGTTGCTCTATCTCATAATAGGGCTACTAGGAAACCTGAGAACCTAATCACAGAAATACAAAAGTTTTGTTGTTAAATTGCTCATTTGTGTCCAAACCTTTGTGACCCCATTGACTACAGAACAACAGGGTACCCTGTCTTTCAGTATCTCACAGAGTTTGCTCAGACTCATGTCTATTGAGACCATGATGCCATCCAACCATCTCATCATCTGTCACTCCTTTTTCCTTCTGCCTTCAATCTTTCCCAGCATCAGGGTCTTTTCTAATGAGTCAACATTTCATATCTGGTGGCCAAAGGATTGGAGCTTCAACTTCAGCATTAGTCCTTCCAATGAGTATTCAGGGTTGATTTGCTTTATAATTGATTGGTTTGGTCTCTTGCTATCCAAGGGACTCTCAAGAAACTTCTCCAGCACCACAATTCAAATGCATGAATTGTGTGACTATCAGCTTTCTTTATGGTCCAACTCTGCATATGTAGTCATAGCTTTGCCTATACAGACCTTTTTTGACAGTGATGCCTCTGCTTTTTTATAGGAAGTCTAGGTTTGTCATAGCTTTTCTTCTAAAGAGCAAAAATCACTTAATTCCATGTTGAGTCACCCTCCTCATTGATTTTGGATTCCACAAGTAAAGCATATCACTCTTTCCATTTTTCCCCCATCTATTTGCCAGGAAGTGATGGGAAAAGATGTCATGATCTTAAGTTTATTGAATGTTCTGTTTACAGCCAACTTTTTCACTCTTCTCTTTAACTTTAAAGAGGCTCTTCAGTTCCTCTGATTTCTGCCATTAGGGTTGTGTCACCTGCATATCTGAGGTGAATATTTCTCTCAGCAATCTTGATTCCATCTTGTGAGTTATCCAGCCCAGCATTTCACATGCTGTGCTCTACATAGACGTTAAATTAGCAGAGTAACAATGTACAACCTTATCATACTGCTTTCCCAGTTTTGAACCAGTCTGTTGTTCCATGTCTGGTTCTATCTGTTGTTTCTTGACAAGCATACAGGTTTCTCAGGAGGCAAGTAAGATAGTCTAGTATTCCCATCTTTTTCAGAATTATCCACAGTTTTTTGTGAGCCAAACAGTCAAAGGTTTTAGCATAGTCAATGCAGCAGAACTAGATCCCCTTGGCTTTTCTATGATCCAGTGAATATTGGCCATTTGATCTCTGGTTCCTCTGCCTTTTTAAAATTCAGCTTGCCCATTTGAAAGTTCTCAGTTCACATACTGTTGAAACTTTGCTTGAAAGATTTTGAGCATTATCTTGCTAGCATGTGAAATGAGTGCAAATATGTGGTAGTTTGAACACTCTTTGGCACTGCCCTTCTTTAGGATTGGAATGAAAACTGACCTTTTCCAGTCCTGGGGCCACTGCTGAGTTTTTCAATTTTGCTGGCATATTGTGTGCAGGACTTTCACAGCATCATATTTTAGGATTTGAAATAGCTCAACTGGAATTCCATTGCCCCCATTAGCTTTGCTCATAGTGATTCTTCCTAAGACCCAATGGACTTTGCATTCCAGGATGTCTGGCTCTAGGTGAGTGATCATACCATCTTGGTTATCTGGGTCATGAAGATCTTTTTTGTATAGTTCCTGTGTATTATTGACCCCTCTTCTTGATATTGTCTACTTCTGTTCGGCCCATACCATTTTTGTCCTTTATTGTGCCCATCTTTGCATGAAATGTTCCCTTGGCATCTCTAATTTTCTTGAAGAGATCTCTAGTTTTCCCCATTCTATTGTTTTACTCTATTTATTTGCATTGTTCATTTAAGAAGGCTTTCTTATCTCTCCTTGCTAATAACTTGCATTCAGATGGGTATATCTTTCCTTTTCTCTTTTGCTTCTCTTTTCTCATTTTTTTTTAAGGCCTCCTCACTTGCATTTCTTTTTGTTGGGTACGGTTTAGGTCACTGCCTCCTGTCCAAAGTTATGAACCTCTATCCATATTTCTTCAGGTACTCTATCAGATCTAATCCCTTCAATCAGTTTGTCACTTCTACTGTATAATCAAAAGGGATTTGATATAGGTCATATCTGAATGGCCTAGTGGGATACTGGTTAAGTTGGAAATGGGGACAGTATATTATATCATGTTTTAATTAAATCATCATTATGAATTGAATTTTTTCAATGTGATAAAAAAATACTTATCTCTCTTTCCTATTAATATATGGTTTTAAAATGATGACTTTCAAACAATGGATACCAAATACAATTGCATTTTACTTTTAAATTAAAGCATGTCTTAATTCACAAATGATGACAAAGGTCTACTAAGCTTTCAACAACTTTCTTCTCCTCTCTCTTAGATAGTTAGAGGAAAAGGGTCTTAACCATATCCCGTTTTGCAGCTCTGTAGTTATTCTAGAGAAAATCAATCATATGGCCAGAAAATGGACAGACATCTGCAAGAGGATGAGCAGAATGAGGGGAATGACTTTGAGGATTGCATTTACTCTTAAAGGGGACAGAATCCTTACAGATATGATCATGAAGGTGAAAGAGAATGTTCAAAGAATAGCAATTGTTCACTCAATTCTGGAATTCCACAGAATAAATTAAAACTGTATTATCTGAAATAACCTGAAATTTAAATAATACCAAAAGCACATTAATAAATATATGAATGGCAAATTATTAAGAGGAAATAGTAGGAATTTGAAGAACAGCAGTTTACATCACAAAAGACACTACAATTCTATTGCTTATATTATGAAAGGAATCCTCAGATTTCTCAATGAAAAAATGTTCACTAGTATCCTCATCACAGAAAGAGCCCTGCATGTACTAGATCCTGTAATCAGGGCTTAGTAATTAAGTCTGATCAAAGGACATTTTATTACTCATGGCTCATACTTCTCCGGCCCCTTTGAAATCAGAGAATTTATCATGTAGTCAAGCCCAGTTGTGTCTGACTCTTTGTGACTCCATGGACTATATAGTCCATGGAATTCTCCAGGCCAGAATACTGCATTTCAGGTGGATTCTTTACCAACTGAGCTATCAGGAAAGCCCCGGAAAAGTGCATACTTTATATATTATATATTTTAAAGGATACATTATATATTTCTTTTTTAATCAATCACTAACATTAGTGGTTTGAAAAAAAAAAAACCAAAAAGTAATTTACCTGTAATAGTAAAACATGTAAAATGTACTTGCTTTGTGCTTTTACAGTGGATAAAGAAGGAGGGGAAAACAAAGAATACATCTACCCCTTGAGCTGTGCTGTGCTGTCCATATCCTGCCTTTCAATACTAATTTCCCCAAACTGATAAGTTCACAGCTGCTACACAACAGAATATCTGGAGAAAAGACCTCCATATGTTGTTGTGAAGCTGATCACACTCAACTGCTAAAGAAAGTTGACTCGTGAAGCCACAGCTGCCAGGCTGTTGTTCTCCATTGTAGTTCAAGACAGTCTCTGCAGAGAGCCTGGTGTGACTGGAAAACAAGCCAAGTTGTAGAGGAGGAAGGATCCTATGCAAGTGAGTAAATGAGAGGGTAGAGTACCTGATTGGGAGAGATTCCAAGTGGGATCCAATTGCTATTGGCCCTCCTTCTCTTACACATCCCAACCAGTAGAAGCTGAGCATAAAATTGATCTCTAGAAATATGGATGCTTTTGTCTAAAAGAGTAACTCCTAGACAGAGCTTTTTTTTTTTTTTTTTCCTATGGAAGCAAATACATTTGTGGTGGTAAGAAAGCAACCATTATATTTTCGCTTAGGACCTTTATCAGGATCCAGAGACAGCCACACTAAACTTTATCATGGTCTGCAACTCAGTCTTGATGCTTCTGTCTCCAGGACTTTGCTTGTGTGTTTCTTTCTCTCATGGGGAAATGGTATTCTCAAGCCCTTAGTTTTAGTTTTCATAATCCTCTATCCTTCAAGGCTCAGTTCAAATGATACATAATTCCTGAATCCATTTATTATTTAAAACATGATTGATGTCTTGTTTCTGAGCACAAAAAAAAAAAATGAAAAATACTAGTTCCAGTCCTACCTTCATGACTTACCCTCAAGTGGGAGTAGACAACCCTATAGTTTGAAAAATAAAGCACAGCAAGTAATTAATCATTACCGAAGGGTGCAGATGAATCACTTTCATACTTATAAAAGAGTGTGGGCCTGGTGTTGGATCAGAGTCATTCCTGGAAGAAATGATATACAATATAATTCTAGAGTGGGCAGGCTGTAGCTGGATTTCCTCTTTCATTACTTGAGGGGATGGGTGGTAAGGTTTCTGAGCACCTAATTTCAATGTGTTTGTGTGGGCATGTTTCCCACTAAGAAGCAATTATCCAACACCAGCTGCAATTTAACTCATTTCAGATTCTGTCTACCTGGAGATAGCAACAGAGTCCACAGATTAAAGCTCAGTCCTACAAGACTGACTGCCTTCCACTCAGAGGCCAATCACACACCCAAGTTGTCACCTGTGCTACTGACTAACCAGCAATAGATAGGAGTTTCCAATGACCCCATCCTTGGTTTCAATTGATTTCCTAGAGCAGCTCACAGAACTTAGGAAACCAGTCAATTCACTAGGTTGCTGCTGCTGCTGCTGCTGCAAAGTCGCTTCAGTCATGTCCGATTCTGTGCAACCCCAAAGACGACAGGCCACCAGGCAGAGCCCACTAGGCTCTGCCATCCCTGGGATTCTCCAGGCAAGAACACTGGAGTGGGTTGCCATTTCCTTTTCCAGTGCATGAAAGTGAAAAGTGAAAATGAAGTTGCTCAGTCATGTCTGACTCTTCACAACCCCATGGACTGCAGCCCACCAGGTTCTTCTGTCCATGAGATTTCCCTGGTTTCTTATAAAAAGATGTAATTCATGAAGACTCAGATGGAAGAGAACAATGCATTGGGGAAATGGTATGGAGTTTCCATGCTCTCTGAGAGTGCCACTCTCCCAAATCTCCACTTGTTCACCAATCTAGAAGCTCCAAGAACCTTGTCTTTGGGGATTTATGGAGGTTTCATCACAATCTCTGGGAGTTGGTGATGGACAGGGAGGCCTGGCGTGCTGCGATTCATGGGGTCGCAAAGAGTCGGACACAACTGAGCGACTGATCTGATCTGATCTGATCATCACAAAGGCACAATTAATTAAATCATTGTTCACTGGTGATTGAACCTAATCTCCAGCCTTCTCCCCTCCCAAGAGGTCTAGGGTTGGGACTGAAAGCTCCAAACTTCTAATCACATGGGTGGTTCTTCAAGCAAACAGGCCCCATCCTTAGGTGCATTCCAGGGCCACCTCATTAACATAAAACAGTGTGGTAGAAAGGGGCTTGAATGAACAACAAGACTATTTCACTTTTATGACTCTGAAGCAAGTGTATGAACTCAAGAGAAGACACCAACTATTTTGACAAAAAATGCTCCCATTGTTTTTATTGCTCAAGAAATTCCAAGATCCATGAGCACAAAACTGGGAACAGAGAAATAAGAAATATATTTCTTATTATAAATAATATTATTGTAAGTAGGTGAGATGAAAAACTATATCAGTAGATGGAATAGCACATGCTAAGTTCTAGAGATGAAAGAGTCTATTATGCATGAGAAGAATGGACAGATGTGTAGGTGGTTACTGAGAGCAGAAAAATGGGAAGAGAAAAAGCTAGACAGTGTTGATATGGTTTAGGGTTTTCTAAGCCCTGTGGAGGAGTTTGCACCCACTTACTAAAAATGGAAATCCTCAAAATTTTTGCAAAAGTGGAATCAGCTGCCCAGATATGCATTTTTCCTAAAACAAGTAATAGTAAGAATAAAAGTGTTGACTGCTCTGAAGAGAATGGGGTGATGGGGCAAGGGAAATAAAGCAGCTAGCAAATAAATCACATAGCAATACATGCTAGAGATTGTTGGTCCTCAACTTGTGTAAGTAGGATACAATAAAGGAATGGGGCAAGATATTGGAGATAACTGGTTAATACTTGGTGGTTGATTGTGTAAGAAGTTAAGAGAGGGAGATAATAGGGTGTGAACACAGACTGGCAAACATAGTTGCTGGAAAGGGAAGTGTAAAAATAAGTGCACACCTGAGTGTAGACAAGAAAGGAGTAATGAGACCAGTTGGGGCCTTATAAAACTGTAAATGTTCCACTCAGCATTTAAATATACAAGTAGAGAGAAATGAAGAGGCAAGTGCTGGTTCAATATTAACTAGCATATGTATATGGTAACAGAAGCTGTGCAAAGAGATGAGCTCACCAAAAGAAGATATGGGGCTTAAAGAGTAAATCACTGAGGACAGAGATTGAGTGTTCCATTTAAATGTGCTCAAACCAACCCTCATAGCAAAAACTGGTTTTTATACTTCTGAATTTTCGTAGTAATCTGTCTTTCCTTCTTTTACAGAGTTTATCACTTTAGCCTTAAAAGTATGGCTATTGATTTATTTTAATTTTGTTTTATTTGCTCCACCCCTCAATAATTGAGTATTTATCAACCATCAGACATTTTATATATTTTAAATTGATTTAATTGATTCTAACCCTAACCCAAACCCTATTTTTTTCTTTGGCAGATCTTTTATATATTTTTATATATTTTATATTTACTTTCTCTTTTTAAACTCACAACAGATTCGAGAGATAGGCACTATGATTTTCCCCTATTTGTCAGAGATAAGGATATGTTTTCTCCAAATCTTGTACATACCACCCTCATGGACATACAAGCAGGCCTAATGTTCCAATTAGCCTTATATTTAGGCAGGTCCACCCCGACAATCATGGCTCAGATGGTAAAGCGTCTGTCTACAATGTGAGAGACCTGGTTTCCATCCGTGGGTTGGGAAGATTCCTTGGAGAAGGAAGTGGCAACCCACTCCAGTACTCTTGCCTTGAAAATCCCATGGACGGAGGAGCTTGGGGCAGGCTACTATCCATGGGGTCGCAAAGAGTCAGGCACGACTGAGCGACTTCACTGTCACTTTCACCCCCACAATGGACTGAATTCTAGTCAAAGAAATGTAACCTGATTTACACTACTTCCAGGACTGGCCTCTAAAATACCTTCCTTACGATACTCCTGACTCTTTTTATTTTCATTTGAGTCCAAATACAGAGAATCCAGAGGTGGATTCCAAGCCTCTTGTGCGATATTGAAGCTTCAGTCCTTCAATAGATTCTTGAAAGAGGATAATCCCCAAAACAGTTTCCTGAGCAAAAATACATATCAGAAAGTAACATGAGTGAGCAATAAGTTTTTGTTTGTTTGTTTTGTTTATAATGGCTGAATTCGGAATTGTTTGTTAAAACAACAAGCCTAACTGACTAATAGACAAGCAAAAGAAAGGTAATAAAATTTAGTAAAGTAAAAAGTATTCATTCCAGATCACACAACTAGTAAGTACCTTTGCTGGTATGCCAACTTAAATATACTTGAACACACACACAGATATATTACAAACTTCTTTTCTAAAATATTCCTTTCCTCCAAACTCACATAATCTCAGAGCTCAGAATGGGGTCTCACCCATGAGGCAAAGGCCATGACAATGTCTGTTAAAAGGAACAAATTAAGCTATGGTGATAATATTGCCATGCCACTGATGGGTCATAAAACTATTGATAGAAAATGATCCACAAAAGTACTGCTTGGGAATTTGTGGCTTAGAAAATGAATGTCAAATGACACGCATGGTGAATAACAACTTGGATTTTAGTCTTTTCCTCCCATTGACTCGCAACATCATTATGGATAAACAAATACACAGAATGAAGTCCCTCTAAGTCCTCCCTTATTTTTAGAATGCTATGACTATGAAAACTAAATTTTAAAAATCCCTCGAGAAAATATTATTTAAATTACTAATTTTTCTTTAGCAGCTCCACCTTCAAAAAGTGCCACCTTAACTGAGATTTTAAAAGAAGCAAAGATTTTTTTAAATATTAGAAATATGGGGAAAACAAAACAAAACAAAACAATCCAGAGAGCTGTGCAGTAAGACCAAAAAAAAAAAAAGATATTTCTAACAGGGCTGTCTTGCAAACTTGTCACCTATCATAGTAATATCATCAGTAAAATGCTATTAGTAGCTAAACAAAATATTCAGAAGAAAAATAACCAAAGAAGGCACTTTATATGTGTAGAATTCTTAGCAATTTGTTGTGAAATGTAGTACTCAGAATTGTGTTTGCAACGTGAAATCTTGCTGCAAAAGTGTCTAAACCAACAGTGGTGCCCACAGCTTGTCTATGGCAATAGGCATTATTCTGCTTGCTGGCTATCTAAATAAAGGTGATAAACATATTAAATAGGAAAACACAATGGAGATGGTGTCAGAAAAAAATCCATAAATCTTTATCTTTATATAGAAACACAACAATTTCAAAAGAAGATTAGTTGGTACCCTAAAGCCTGAAGCATCAGTATTTGGATCTAGATGCAGGATGACCTTACTTTGTAATAAATGTAAGGAAAGTGTTAATCATGTCCAAGCTAAATTAATCTGGATTCCCCCAGTGCATTTACTGATGTCATAACAGCCATTGCCTAAGACCATCATGATGAAACCATATATCTGAATTTGAGCAGAGAGAGAGAGGAAGGGAGAGAGAAGAGAGAGGAAGGGAGGAAGTATGAGAGACAGGTATAGAGGAGGTAAAAATAGAGATCAAGTCAAAGTCCAGCTTCATGTTTGTGCTTTGGGGGAAAGGTAAGAGAAATATAAGTAACAAGGAAAGTTCCTAGCTAATGGGTAAACTCACTAAGAAAAGGCATGGATTTTTACATATGTATATAACATATAAAACATACTTAATATTTGTAATAACTTAGATTACTGAAATGTCAAGGGAAAACATAGTTTTCTCCTTTATACCTTAAAGCTAGAATGCGTTCAACCTATTTCTTTTAAATTTCTAATTAAAGAAATCTTAATTTTAGCATAGATTTTTGTTACAAAGAACAGATTGAAGAGGGGACTTTTGTTTCAGATTGAATTTGGTGGACAATGTATATTTGTCTCACAGCTCAGAAAACCCAATATGGAGAATCAGTATACAAAACTACGGCCGGTCCAAATTGCCTGTGAGATTCCTGCCTTGAAATATATTCATCCAATGATTCCCATTTTATCTTTTTTAAATAAAGGTTTCTAGGATCATAAAAAATAAATATGTCATGAGTTTGTGGATTGTTTTCTTCTTTTTCCTTTTGGCTGGTTCATGCTGCGTTAGTGGGATAATTCTTTATCCAAAGCGCCGGCACTCTGGTGCCATCAAGCCGTGATGATTTTTGCCTTATTGCATTTAGCAGCACTTCAGCATTATGGCTGCACACTACCTCAGGGAACAGGAGGGGGCTGGAAAAAAAATAGAAAGGAACAAAATAAAGATAGAAAGAAATAATCATCAGAGAACATCCTCAGGGAGTGCAGAAAAGCAAAAGCCAAAGAAAGTAACAACTTACAGTGCTGTGAAAATTGTGTGAACCTGTTACAGGGAGAAATACGTGTTTGATAGAATTTAAATTATTTAAGACCCTGGAAAGTGATTTTACTCATCTTCCGCTTCTGGAGGAAAACTATCTGCAGATAATTTTATTTACTCCTTTCTCTTGCTCATTTTTTTTTTCTACCTGTAAATTTTACATTCAATCTTTAATGCTAGATTCAGGTAACTAAAGTTATTCTGCATTGTTGTATTTCTTTTCTATTTAATTGCTTTGCTGCATTTCATCAGATTATAAATGTCATGTTGACATATTATAGGTAGGTATTACAAAGTCAAGAAAATTGTAGACAAACTTTATGCCTTAAATTTATATCATCTTTGCAGTGCAAGATAACATTGGGCTGTGGCTTTTTTTCTGGGACTTTATTAAAAATGAATATAGCTTTTAGGGAGCTGGACATTGTCAAAATGATTTTTAGAACCATAGAAAAAGGATTGCCTCAACTTCTCCAAATTCTGAAGTTTAACACATCTCTACAAAGAGAGTGATACAATTGTCTAAATTAAAAATTAATAATAATAAAATGAGAGGAATCATAAAGACTATCCTATTTAAATCTGTAAACAGAGATGACTCTCATTTCAACACCATAGGAAGCAAGTGGTTATTTTTATGTCCAGCGCAACAAGTTTTTGCTTTTTGTGGCTCCTCAGCTCGGAGAGCAGCCGTTTGTTTGTGACATAGAAGAGACTGAAACAATCTAACCCCCATGGAGCTATATATTAATCTCTGTAAAGTCTAACAATGTGGTTTCAGTGAAGGATAGGGAAACAATTTCTTAATCTCCCAAGTAAGTGAACTTTTTACAGAGACACAGCATCAAAATGTGAATATCATGACCAACAACATAATGACTATCTCCCATCTTCCTTAGGAGAGAAGAAAGGGGAGATCTTTCCTCAAAGGGCAGAGTTAAACATGACATTTTCTCAGCTATCCAATCATATTTACAACAGTGAGGTACAGTGGGGAAGTCATTTCAGCAGATTGCATACCCCGAAGTAACTGAGTGTTAGCTTCCCCTACTGGGGGTGGACTGATGTCTCTATAGCAGGTCTTAGTATGTGCTGAGTGGGATGTCCCTTCCCCTCATAATGATATAAAATGATGATGCCAGGCCCTTCCATTAATGGGGTGAACTATATAAAGTTCTTCCTTAATGATAGCCAGGGATTTAAGGCATATGCTTCCTAGGCAGAAGAAACTGAGAATGAGTCATGGTGAATAGTTAGCAAAAAGCCAATCCTTTTGCTAAGATATCACACTAGAACCTAAAGTCTAATTTGTAGAGTACCAATTGTTTTTTTGTTTTGTTTTGTTTGTTTGTTTTTGTTTTTCTGGTCAAGACATTCAGGTTCTAATTTATTTAGAGGTACTTCAGTCATCAACTTTTCAGGGAGCTAAAAAGTTGTTTTTAGGCTCAGAGTTTCCTCATGAACTAGGGGAATGTATATGTACCTAATAAAGAATAAAGAAGTTAAGAAGGCACAATAATCTTTATACGTCTTTGGCTGTTAGGTAAACTGCATAAACTAAACTCTTAAAAAATATATAGACACATTTTCACATGGTATTTGTCCGCTGCTTAGACCTTGGTAGTGTAATAGAAATAGATTACTATTTTATAGGAAAGGAGATTAAGCCTCAGAGTATTTAAGTGATTTGACAAAAATACCACATAAGTAACATGCCAGCTCACAATTCTGCATGATGTTCTAATATGCAGTTCAGTTCCGTCACTCAGTCGTGTTCGACTCTTTGCGACCCCATGGACTGGAGCACATCAGGCTTCCCTGTCCATCACCAGCTCCCGAAGCTAGCTCAAACTCATGTCCATCAAGTCAGTGATGCCATCCAACCATCTCACACTCTGTTGTCCCCATATCCTCCCACCTTCAATCTTTCCCAGCATCAGGGTCTTTTCCAATGAGTCAGTTTTTCCCATCAGGTGGCCAAAGTTTTAGAGTTTCAGCTTCAGCATCAGTCCTTACAATGAATTTTCAGGACTGATTTCGTTTAGGATTGACTGGTTGAAACTCCTTATAGACCGAGGGACTCTCAGGAGTCTTCTCCAACACCACAGTTCAAAAGCATCAGTTCTTTGGCACTCAGCTTTTTTTATAGTCCATCTCTCACATCCATACATGCCCACTGGAAAAACCATAGCTTTGACTAGATGGACCTTTGTTGACAAAGTAATGTCTCTGCTTTCTAATACGCTCTCTAGTTCGGTCATAGCTTTTCTTCCAAGGAGCAAGTGTCTTTTAATCTCATGCAGAATATAACATGCAGAATCATGCCTAATAAACTGTTACCTATATTCAACTCCATAACATGCCTACTACCAGAGAGGTTGTGTGTCTGTTAATATCCTTGACTTTGGAGAAATGGAGACACCTGAATCTCAGCCCCAGATCTTCCTCCTTCTAGCCAAATAATCTTAGTCAGTTGTTTAGTCTTGTGTGGGTTCTGGTATTCTCATCTATAAAACAGGGTAAGTGGATGCTTTTTCGTAGGATTCTTGCAAGGACTGAGTGACTTATAGACATTTTTATTCTAGTTTCATTTAGTTGCTTCCCAGTTGTGGAACAAAGTGCAATCAGTGGCCTCACTTGCTCCTATTCTCAGTGTCCCAAGAGAAGGAAAATACTCTGGATGCCCGAAGAGAGTGAAGAATATGGAGATACTTCTTAACAGAGAACTCAGACCACCTGAGAATTATAGTAATGCCTAAAATTTATCACTCTACATTTTTCAATGGAACACAAAAAAATATATTTTGTGTTCCATTGAAAAATGTAGAGAAGCCAACAGATATATGAGCTTCTTGCTATTGTGAAAAATTAAGTGTATAGTCAAAGCCTGAGGAAATTGGTGTTAGTTTTAAGTTTATATAATATCCCTAACAATTTAATATTTTCAGCAGGGTACCTGTGGTCCATGTATTAATTGGTGACTTTAATACTCTGCTAAATGACCTCAATATTAATACTAAAAGACCTCAAGAATGAGAATGACAAAATACCAAATATGTCACATAAAATGTGCAAAGTTTTAGAAGCAAACACTGATTGCATACTTATGATGTACCAGGAATTGTTCTAAATGTTTTACTTGCTCTGTTTTATTGAGTCTGTACACCAACGCTTCAATGGAAGAATATTTTGTTCATTAGATTAAATCTCTGCTGATGAGTTATGGAAAAAGGACTTCAATGTAGGCATCCTGACTTCAGGGTCCATAGCCCATGCTCTAGGCTGTATGTACCATATAATTGCAAACAACACAGAGACGAAAATGATGTAGTTTATCTCAGCTATAGGCATTTAGCTCTGTCTGGATGATTTAAGAACTACTTTTTGGTCATGGCATATTTTAACTTATGTTAAATTTATAGCATAATAATCTAACACCAAAGTTTGAAAATATTGTGTTGGAAATAATGTTATAAAAAATAGGTAATGACTTGTTGTATGGGGAGAAAGAGAAATAAAAGCTATATTTTAGCAAGACTGCATCACCCTAGAACTTGATTAACAGCTCAGTGAAATTCCAGAGAACATAAAATCTTATCCTTCTAACTTTATAAATAAGGAAACTGAGGCACACAGAATAATACAACAGCAGATGCACACATGTCTTATATTGTTAATTAACATTTGTTTCACTTTTCACTGGCTGGCCAGGCTATGCACCTAATGTTGAAAAGCAAAAAGAAGCAGGTATGTGCCACCCAGAGAAGGTCACAGAAACAGATAACACACATATTATACCCTAGTGGTATAGAGTTTATTACAGCAAGAGGAGAGAACAAGTACACAGATCCAGCAACTTGCAATGTGATCTCCCATGCTAGGTTATCTACCCCCTTTCTGACAAAAGCGATTTCACTGCATACATCACACTTCTTGCTGCAATAGGAGAATCATGACCATCTCCCTGGGACTTAAAATACAGAAGGCTGGGGACTTGCCTGAGGGCCATTGACACATGTGCTTAGGAAGAACAAAGGAGTATACACTAAGTTTGAAACAGGGAAAGATGTTCCCACAAGGCCATCAACCCAGAACAGGTTGTTTGTTCTCTTTGCCTCTTGGTAGTGAAGTATTCCTGCATGCGTTGAAAGATGATGGCATGCATCAGACTGCCATTCCTCTTTCATATCTTTTTTTTTTTTTTTCTTGATGGGTACCAATACTTTATTTCACCTTATTTAACTATCAGAAATTAGCAACTACTCATTAAACATATACATATATATAGATAGATAGATATGTATATATCCATTATCAAGACTCTTGAGAGTCCCTTGGACTGCAAGGAGATCCAACCAGTTCATTCTGAAGGAGATCAGCCCTGGGATTTCTTTGGAAGGAATGATGCTAAAGCTGAAACTCCAGTACTTTGGCCACCTCATGCGAAGAGTTGACTCATTGGAAAAGACTCTGATACTGGGAGGATTGGGGGCAGGAGGAGAAGGGGACGACAGAGGATGAGATGGCTGGATAGCATCACTAACTCGATGGACGTGAGTCTGAATGAACTCCGGGAGTTGGTGATGGACAGGGAGGTCTGGCGTACTGCGATTCATGGGGTCGCAAAGAGTCAGACACGACTGAGTGACTGATCTAATCTGATCCATTATCGGAGAAGGCAATGGCACCCCACTCCAGTACTCTTGCCTGGAAAATCCCATGAGCAGAGGAGCCTGGTAGGCTGCAGTCCATGGGGTCGCTAAGAGTCGGACACGACTGAGAGACTTCACTTTCACTTTTCACTTTCATGCATTGGAGAAGGAAATGGCAACCCACTCCAGTGTTCTTGCCTGGAGAATGCCAGGGACGGGGGAGCCTGGTGGGCCGCTGTCTATGGGGTCGCACAGAGTTGGACACGACTGAAGTGACTTAGCAGCATGTCCATTATTGTAAATTCAACTGTATATATACAAATTTCTTTGTTCATTTTTTCTTGCAATCCTCTTGGAATATATTTCTGTTTTCCTGAAGTTCCTGTAAATAGGATTTGGTTTTGGTAGATTTTGTTTGTCAGAAAATACCTTTATTTTATTTGTGTTCTTTAATGATGGTTCAGCTGGATATAAAGTTATAGATATTTTTAATTTATTTTTTAATTGGAGGAAATTTGATTTACAATGTTGTGTTGGTTTCTGCCATACAACAACACAATTCAGCAATAATCATATATATATATATAATATATATATATATATGTATATATAATCTCCCTCCCTTCTCCCCATCGCACCTTTCTAAGGTCATCAAAGAGTGCCTGACTGTGTTTCCTGTGTTATATAGCAGCTTCTCAGCTGTTAGCTATTTTATACATGGTAGTGTATATATGTTGATGCTACTTTCTCCATTCATCCCACTCTCTCCTTCCCCTACTGTGTCCACAAGTACATTTTCTATATCTGCATCTCCATTCCTTCCCTGCAAATAGGTTCATGATACCATTTTTCTAGATTCCATATATATGCATTAATAAAAAGTCTGAGTGCCAAAGAATTGATGTTTTTGAACTGCAGTGCTAGAGAAGACTCTTGACAGTCCCTTGAACAGCAAAGAGATCAAACCAGTCAATCCTAAAGGAAATCAATCCTGGATATTCATTTGAGGGACAGGCTAAAGCTGAAGCTCCAATACTACGGCCACCTGATGTGAAGAGCCAACTCATCTGAAAAGACCCTGATGCTGGGAAAGATTGAGGACAGGAGGAAAAGGGGGTGGCAGAGGATGTGATGGTTGGATGGCATCACTGATTCAATGGACATGAGTTTGAGTAAACCCTGAGAGATAGTGAAGGACAGGGAAGCCTGGTATATTGCAGTCAGTGGTATTGCAAAGAGTCAGAAGTGGCTGAGTGACTGAACAACAGTGTTAGACAAATACAAAAGGTCCTGTGCTGTGCTGTGCTTACTCTGTCTTAGTTTGACTGTTTGTGACCCCATGGACTGAAGCCCACCAGGATCCTCCAGACAAGACACGGGGATTCTCCAGACAAAAATACTGGAGGGGATTGCCATGACCTCCTGTAAGGGATATTCCCAACCAAGGATCGAACCCAGTTCTCCCACATTGCAGGCACATTCTTTATCATCTGAGCCACCAGGGAAGCCCAACAATACTGGAATATCCCTTCTCCAGGGGATCTTCCCAATCCAGAAATCGAACTGGAATCTCCTGCATTGCAGGCAGACTCTTTACTAACTGAGCTACCAGGGAAGCCTACAAAATGTCCTAGCCATTCCTTTCTACAGGGGATCTTTCCAACCCAGGGATCGAAACTGAGTCTCCTGTGTTGCAGACAGATTCTTTACTATCTGAGCCACCAGGGAAGCCCCAAATGTCCTATGGTAGCTAAATCATGGGACCAATGATGTCTATGCCCTAATTCCTGAAACCTGTGAATACATTGTATTTATTACATGGCAAATGGTTTACTGCAGATGTAGATCTTGAGACATGATTTTTCTGGATGATCCAGTACATTCAATTCAAGCACATGACCTCTTAAAAGCAGATAACTTTTCTTGCTAAAGTCAGAGAGATGGGATAGAGGAAAAGGCAGGAGAGATTCCAAGCAAGCATGGGAGAGACTTGACACACCATTGTTGGCAGTGAAAATGAAAAGGAGGCTGCAAGCCAGAGGATGTAGAGATCTTCAGAAACTGGGAATGTCCCTAAACTGACTCCTAACAAGGACATGGGATCTCACAATTGCAAGGAAGTAGATTCTGCCGATAGTCTGAATGAGCAGTAAATGGATTTGCCCCTAAAGACTTCTGTAGGGAACACA
Organism: Bos taurus; assembly: GCF_002263795.3. Taxonomy (NCBI): domain Eukaryota; kingdom Metazoa; phylum Chordata; class Mammalia; order Artiodactyla; family Bovidae; genus Bos; species Bos taurus. Next base: position 15,921,662 of record NC_037351.1, on the reverse strand, counting down.
GGATTGTTGTCACCTTGATTTTAGCTAGTGAGACCTGTACCAGATTTTTGACCTATAGAAATGCAATATAATACATTTCCATTGGTTTAAGCTCCTAAACTTCTGATAATTTGTTCCAACAGCAATACATGTCTAATTCAGCTTCTAATAAAGTTGGGGTGCTATCATTGCTTTTGTGCTTTGGATTGGCAATTATACTGTTTATCTGGACAATTTGCATTTATATGCATCTTTGATGCTAACTTTCTTTTTAATTCTAAAATTGTGTAGCATTCCAAGATCTGACAAATATTGGCATTCTCAGTCAGGAATGTGTGATTTTAAGACAGCTTTCAGGGTTCACTCTGAAAGAAATTCTGGAAGGATCCACTCTGAAAGATTCACTCCGAAAGAACCATGTTGTCTCCACCATTTTATTCAGACGAAATCAGCTGATCCTAGACACAGGTGTGAAAGTAGGGGTACTTCACAAATGAGTAATTTCTCCCTGTATGGTGTTTGCATGTAGGCACATCTTCTTGTCTTAACTTAGAAAATCCTTATAGTTAAGTAGCTGAGCTTTGTTTCTTTCTCTGCCCCACCTTCCTCCCTGAATTACTGACCCACAGTTACCAGGTCAGGGACTCCTGAAGTAGAACCCTGGAATTAATTGCACCAATTTTCTGGATCTAAACAATGCCTATCTTGGTGACCCAGGCTTGTAAAGTGAACAGTTAGCTGCCCAGATAGGAGAGGTGCTCTGCTGATTCATCTTGGAGGATGCTGCAGAGCAAAAAAAATCAAGCTGAAGAAACTTCTGTTTAAAATGAGGCTTTGTTTTAATCAAGACATTTTTTTCTTGCTCTTATTCCAATCAAGCCTCCTATATAATGAAATAGGAGATAAAGAATATAATCACAGCTAAGCTACTCATGGCAGAGCTACCTTGGCCCAAAGTGATATTGGATATCCTGTTATTAAAGAGCTTAAACAACTGACTCCAAGCATAATACACTACAGTGTTCTAGTTTGCAGATGATGCTAAATTGGGAGGAAAGGTCATCCCTGAAAAACAATCCTCAGGTAGGAAAAGAATTAGCTCACTTAAATACCTGGGCTAATAGATAGAAAATTCAATGAAGATAAATGCAGAATAATGAGTCTTGTAGCATGTAATAAAAGGACATAATATCTCCTTAATGGGAAGGTACTATAGCATATTGACCTGGAGAGAGATGTGAGTTATTTTAATAAAAACCTATATTAAAGATTATTCAGATTCATTATTATTGAAAAAAAAGAAAAGAAATGCAGTGTGTTTTGTTAGATTTCACCTAAAGCAGCACATTCAATCTAATCACTGTACATTCTCCAAGAAGCATATTTAGAAAGAGCCTTAAAAGGGCAATTTATAGAACAAGCTAAATAAAAGCACTTATCAGAGACACAAGTATGAAAGCAATTATAGGTAAAACTGACCATTTTCCTTTTGGTAAGTCAGACATGTTAGAGAATGTTGGAACAATGGAGTGTCGGGACTGGGGTAGCAAGCATACTGCATTTTGAAGACAGAGGGTAGCTGCTCAGGAAATCTACCTTTCGTTCTTCAAGACCCACTTTTATCAGTGGTCTGACAATGGCCATTAAATTCTTCAGCAATTACAAATCTCAGATAACAAATAAAGCACAGACAAGTCTCTCTGACAGTTCTTCTATTTCTTTCACAGCTTTTGTCTTATTGGTGTCCTGTTTAACTTCAATTCATCTGCAGATTTCTGAAAAATTACTAACATTAAAGAGTTAACAAGCTGACATATATCGATCAAGACAAAAGAATAGGGATGTGTATAAGTTTAAAGGGAGAAGGAGTTGGAGTCATTTGAAAGAAATCCTTAAAAATAGACGTGGGTTACCCAGCAAATATAAAAATTAACTTTTGTAATCAAAGGATAAGAAAAATTGCTAATTACAAAACTGTTACTGCAAATAGGTGACATTTTCCACTATTTGCCAATAAATTGAAGTATGCCTTCAAGTACATGTCAGACAACTAATATCTCCCCGTATCTGTCCATCATGGTCTGTTTCACTCTTTCAGAGGTCCCTGGAGGAATAGAGATTAAAATACTATTATTGATAAGCAAATTAGTACCATGCTTGAGTTCAGACTCTGGAATTGCATAGATCTGGTTAGTCTGGGTCTCTAGGAAAGGACTTCTCAATCTCAGTATTACTGACATTGTGGACTGGATGATGCTTTGTTAAGCATTGCAGTGTGTTTAATCGTATACTTGACATCTCAGTTCAGTTCAGTTCAGTTCAGTCGCTCAGTCATGTTGAACTCTTTGCAACCCCATGGACTATAGCATGCCAGGCTTCCCTGTCCATCACCAACTTCCAGAGCTTGCTCAAACTGAAGTCCATTGAGTTGGTGATGCAATCGAACCATCTCATCCTCTGCTATCCCCTTCTTCTCCTGTCTTCAATCCCTCCCAGCATCAGGGTCATTTCCAATGAGTCAACTCTTCGCATGAGGTGGCCAAAGTACTGGAGTTTCAGTCTTAGCATCATTCCTTCCAAAGAAATCCCAGGGCTGGTCTCCTTCAGAATGGACTGGTTGGACCTCCTTGCAGTCCAAAGGACTCTCAAGAGTCTTCTCCAACACCACAGTTCAAAAGCATCAATTCTTCGGCGCTCAGCCTTCTTCACAGTCCAACTCTCACATCCGTACATGACACAGGAAAAACCATAGCCTTGACTAGATGAACCTTTGTTGGCAAAGTAATGTCTCTGCCTTTGAATATGCTATCTAGGTTGGTCATAACTTTCCTTCCAAGGAGTAAGCGTCTTTTAATTTCATGGCTGCAATCAGGATCTGCAGTGATTTTGGAGCCCCAAAAAATAAAGTCTGACACTGTTTCCACTGTTTTCCCATCTATTTCCCATGAAGTGATGAGACCGGATGCCATGATCTTCGTTTTCTGAATGTTGAGCTTTAAGCCAACTTTTTCACTCTCCACTTTCACTTTCATCAAGAGGCTTTTGAGTTCTTCTTCACTTTCTACCATAAGGGTGGTGTCATCTGCATATCTGAGGTTATTGATATTTCTCCCGGCAATCTTGATTCCAGCTTATATTTCTTCCAGTCCAGCGTTTCTCATGATGTACTCTGCATATAAGTTAAATAAGCAGGGTGACAATATACAGCCTTGATGAACTCCTTTTCCTATTTGGAACCAGTCTGTTGTTCCATGCCCAGTTCTAACTGTTGCTTCCTGACTTGCATACAAATTTCTCAAGAGGCAGATCAGGTGATCTGGTATTCCCATCTCTTTCAGAATTTTCCACAGTTAGATTTGATTAATCAAACTTTTCTTGGCAAAGTAATGTCTCTGCTTTTTAATATGATGTCTAGGTTTGTCACAACTTTTCTTCCAAAGAAAATTTACTAAGCCTCTACCCACTTCCATCCTAGTTATGACAACCAAAAATGTCTACAGACATTGCCAGATATCCTAGGGTGGGTTTTGGGGAAATAAAATTACCCCAATTGAGAATTGATAGGCATTGTTCTAAGACCATGTGACATACCCTCATTAAATCTCAATTTCTTCATCTGTAAAAATAGCATATTTTGCATACCACCAAGTAGTAGTCACGTGTCTAGCTGTCTCAGAACTAGGAGGCAGCTTTATGACTCTCTAAATGAAAAAACAAAGACTCAAGGTCATGAACTGACTTGCCCAAGGACTTACAAATCTTCAGTGGTAGACTTTGAGCTCTAACCAGAGTGGGTAAAAAAAAGGTGGGAAATGGACTTATGGAACATAAGGATAAAATCATTCTGACTACAAACCTCAGCATCCCATGTGCGCTTTACCCAATAGATCTTAAGCCATCATTAAGGAATCACTGTGGACTGTCTATTACAATTACTCCATCTCTCAGTATAAATTTGAGGATTATCCTGGTTGCTTTGTATTCTCTTCTATATGAATATTTGTCTTCTATATATTTCTTTTATATGAATATTTGTCTTCTATATATTTTCTTTTATATGAATATTTGTCTTCTATATATTTTCTTGTATATTAATGTTTTTCTAATCTTGGCTGCGGTTTATTTTACATATACAGAAGACATTTTTGAGTAGAGCTGGACAAAGCCCTGACTAACAAACCAAGTTGGAGAAAAATGTTTGTTTTGTACAATACTGCATACTCTGCAAACAGTTAAACAAACAAAAAAAAAAAGACACAGAAAAGGAAAGACTGGTTTGCTTTTCACAAGCTTGCAAAATTTTGTATTTTTTTTTCTCTTTTCAATCTTTTTTGGGGGAAAAGCTTGTCACTTTTCATGAGACTATATATTCTACCATGAGAGGTTTCTCTAATTTAAACAGCCTATCTTTTACCAAACATTAAACAAGCCATAAAGCAGGAACTTTGGAACTTCAAATGAAGCTGTCAGAGATTCTTCCTGCCATCAGATGATTTGCAGCTGTGTGACTCATTTGTATCTTTATAAGAATTCAGGGGGAAAAAAAGAGATTATTAGCATTTCAATTCCTGTCAACTGCTGAAACTAACTAGGCCTGAAGATGTGCCTGGCTTCCCTGTGCTAATGCTGTGATAAATGCTGAATACAAGCCATGATGTTGGAGGAACTTAGGAGTGGAAATGATTGAGAAAGAAAGCATCATTGGTACCAAACACCCTCATACATGAATTGTCATGCTCAGCATATCTCACACAGCATGGAGACATGCTGGGTATTGGCAGATAAGACATGCTTCTCCCAGGGAAGAATGAAAGCCTAGAAGATAGGACAGTGCAACATTTCAGTGTAGCTTGGGTGTGTATACTCACATCCTTTCTCAAAATACCTCCTCAGCCTATTGTTCTAACCCTCAGTCTAATTGAAGTCACATCATTCTGCAGGTAGCTCTGTACTCCATCTATGCTAAGCATCATTTCCTATGTGACTCTCTCTGCCCAGAATGTTTTCACCCCCACCCTTTCCAAACTCCTGCTGTGACCACGGAGAAATAAACCCCAGCTTATATCAACAGGGCACTTATTCTTTCCTCTGAGCAAGGAACTACAGCTGTGAAACAGTGATGAACATGACGATCACTTTTACAAAATAGATATTTATTTAGTTCATGTTTGTTGTTTGACTAATTGAAAAATAAATGAAGAATTAGATGCATAAGGAGCCTATATTTTCCCCATAACAATATTTAACATCTCTCAAGACCTAGAAAAAACAATTTAAATGACTTCCTCTCTCAATATTTGATTCATGATTTCTCTTTATCTGTCATGACTGTTATTGAGCACATGCCTTTATTTTTCACCTCCTGATCCCAAATATGTAGTTCCATCATATGGGGTAATGTTGTAGTGTTTGTTATATTCATAAGAAAATTTTCATTTTAAGTAATTTAGTCATTAGTTTAAAAAAAAGAAAATGAGTGTCTAGAATCATAGGATTATACATATATATCAGTTCAGTTCAGTCGCTCAGTCATATTGAACTCTTTGCAACCCCATGAACCGCAGCACTCCAGGCCACCCTGTCCATCACCAACTCCCAGAGTTCACTCAGACTCACGTCCATCAGGTCAGTGATGCCATCCAGCCATCTCATCCTCTGTTGTCCCCTTCTCCTCATGCCCCCAATCCTTCTCAGCATCAGAGTCTTTTCCAATGAGTCAACTCTTCACATGAGGTGGCCAAAGTACTGGAGTTTCAGCTTTAGCATCATTCCTTCCAAAGAAATCCCAGGGCTGATCTCCTTCAGAATGGACTGGTTGGATCTCCTTGCAGTCCAAGGGACTCTCAAGAGTCTTCTCCAACATCACAGTTCAAAAGCATCAATTCTTTGGCACTCAGCCTTCTTCACAGTCCAACTCTCACATCCATACATGACCACAGGAAAAACCATATCCTTGACTAAGCGGACTTTTGTTGGCAAAGTAATGTGTTTTCTTTTCAATAGGCTATCTAGGTTGGTCATAAATTTTCTTCCAAGAAGTAAGTTATGACTTTTCTTCCAAGGTCATAACTTTCTTCCGAGGAGTATGACTCTCTTTATTCAGAGTCATACATAAATACAAGAGTAATTGTAGCCACAGGGATGAGAGGCACATTGATTTTCTAGTTGACTTTGTGGAATTATAAAATACAAAGAAATCTCAGAAATTATCTTCAGCCATGAACATATTTTGAAGAGAGGAAAACTTAGGTTCTTATCATTTGAATGATTCATTTAAAATAAAACAAGCAGGTAAAGGCAGAGACTAGACAAAAACCAGATTCTGGTCTCAATTTTTATAGTGTCTCAACTTGCTTCATGTTCTAAATCTCTGGTGTGCTTTCTTAAGCTGTGATCCTCTCAACTTAATGAGAAGTCCCATTTCTCAAAGCTGCACGCTCATCTTTATTGGAAACTGTCCTGGCAAAGTTTTCCTTCTGAAGGAATAGTCAAGGTTGCCTTATTCCTAAACATTAGTAACTTCAGAGCTAGATCCAAGATGAGTGCTTGTACAGTAGTGCAACCAGAAGTACAATCATCAGTAGTACAATCAGTAGTACAACTGATAGTGTAACCAGTAGTACAACCACCAGTAGTGCAACCATCAATAGTACAATCCGTAGTACAGTCAGTAGTACAGCCAGTGGTACAATCTCATTTATTTAACAGGAGGGATTTAGTTGTGCCAGGGATGGTCCCACCAGGTATACTTTTAGTTAAATGGTCCACAGATTTTGTTCAAGCAAGTGAAGCTTCTTTGCTTTGGGCCTCCATTGAGTTGATATCAATTTTCTCACTATTCAGTTTGAAGTTCCAGAGGAATATTTTTTCCCTATCAAGGTTAGTTGGGGTCAAAATTGTTGGTAAATCACTTGAAGTCATTTGCTATCTCTTGAAACCACTGGCATATAACTCTGGAGATTATATTCATCTTCTTGGTCAGTGCAGTGGTATTGTTTTGGATCTGAGTACCAGATGTGTTTAATTGATAATCAAAGCATTAGAATAAGCAGGAACTGTGCACACTGGCTTTCAATAATTTATTTCATCAGTCTCAAACATTTTGGAACTTACTAGTTTGGCAAATGCCAGTTATTGTGCTAGGCTCTGAAAATAAAAAGAAGAAGTATCCAGAATCTGTCCTTAAGAAGTTTTTACATCAGGAAACATGTCCTATAATTTCTTGAGGACTTTCTGTTCTCGCATCCATTTATTATCTTCAAATTACAAAGTCCTGACTACTTTCTTATCCATTTATATTTTTCATATACCCATTACACTGATTTAGTTTCTCATCTTTACATGCTTGTTTTGCTATAAATAATTTTTCCAATCAAATTCTGATTTAAAATATCTGTCTCCACAATCCCAGGCCTAAATTCTACTGAATTTGGGTTGCCAAGTATGGGACTATGGAGGATTTATTTTTGAAAGGGATTCTCTGATTAATAAAATTATTTTGTATATTGATTTGTGTGTGGATTACAGGGCTATAAGCATTCATGAACAGTCAATGAACTGCTTATCTAGATTTGTGCATTTAATTATTCTATTATACCTCAACCATTTTAGGAAAAAAATGCTTCCCAGTTAATTATAATTATTACTATGAGAGCCATAGTCTTTTAAACATTTTTTTTTTCTTTTTTACTGAAAGATATTGTTGAGAATGCCTTGCAAACTATAGAATCATCCCCCAGTAGGCCATTCAGGTATGATCTAAATCAAATCCCACAGAAGTATATGGTGGAAGTGATGAAGATGAAAGATTCAAGAGATTAGATCTAGCAGATAGAATGCCTGAAGAAACATGGGCAGAAGTCTATAATACTGTACAGCACATAGTGACCAAAACCATCCTGAACAAAAAAGAAATGCAAGAAGACAAAGTGATTATCTGAGGAAGCTTTACGAATAACTGAGGGAAAAAGGGAAGTGAAAGGCAAGGGAGAAGGGAAAGTTATAGCCAATAAAAATGCAGATTTCCAGAGAACAGCAAGGAGGGACAAGAAAGACTTCTTAAATGAACAATGCAAAGAAATAGAGGAAAACAATAAAATGGGGAAGACTAGAATTATCTTCAAGAAAATCAGAGATATCAAGGAACATTTCATGCAAGGATGGGCATGATAAAGAAGAGAAAAGATAAGGACCTAACAGAAGCAGACAAGATTAAGAAGTAGCAAGCATATACAGAACTGTTCAGAGAAGGTCATAATGACCTGGATAACCACAATGATGTAGTCACTCACCTAGAGCCAGACTTCCTGGTCCTTAAGAAGTATTACTACAAACAGAGCTAGCAGAGATGATTGAATTCTGGCTGAACTATTTCACATCCTAAAAGATAATGCTGTTAAAGTGCTGCACTCAGCATGTCTGCAAATTTGGAAAAAAACAGCAGTGGCCACAAGACTGAAAAAGGTCAGTTTTTATTCCAATTCCTAACAAGGATAATGTAAAAAAAATGTTTAATCTACCATATAATTTCACTCATTTCACATGCTATCAAGGTTATGCTCAAAATCCTGCAGGCTAGGCTTTACAAATATTTGAACTAAGAACTTAAAAATGTACAATCTGGGTTTCAAAGAGGCAGAGAAACCAGAGATCAAATTGCCAGTTTTCTTTGGATTCTAGAGAAAACAAGGGAATTTCAGAAAAAAAAAATCTACTTCTTCTTCATTGTTTATGCTAAAGGCTTTGACTCTGTGGATCACAACAAACTGTGAAAAATTATTAAAGAAATGTGAATACAAAACCACCTTACCTGTCTCCTGAGAAACCTATATGCAGGTCAAGAAACAATAGTTAGAACTGAACATGGAATGATGGACTAGTTTCAAATTGGGAAAGGAGTATCACAAAACTGTGTATTCTCATCCTGCTTATTTAACTTCTATGCACAGTACATCATGGAAAATTACAGGCTGGTGAATCACAAACTGGTATCAAGTTTGCTGGGAGAAATATTAACAACTTCAGATATGCAGATGATACTACTCTAATATCAGAAAGTGAAGAGGAACTAAAGAGTCTCTTGTTGAGTTTAAAAGAAGAGAGTGAAAAAGTTGGCTTGAAATTCAACATTAAAAACCTGAGGGTTCAGGATGGGGAACACATGTATACCTGTGGCAGATTCATTTTGATATTTGGCAAAACTAATACAATTATGTAAAGTTTAAAAATAAAATAAAATTTAAAAAAAAAAAACCTAAAAAAAATCCATTGGGGGTATATAAAAATAAAATATTTTTGGCAATAAATAAATAAATAAATAAAAGCATACAAAAGGAAAAAAAAAACACCCTGAGATTATGGCATACAGTCCCCTCATTTCATGCAAATATAAGGGGGAAAAGTGGAAGCAGTGACAAATTTTCATTTCTTGATCTCCCAAATCACTGAGGATGGTAACTGCAGCCACAAAATTAAAGATGCTTGCTCCTTGGAAGGAAAGCAATGGTAAACCTAGACAGCATATTAAAAAGCAGAGAAGTCGCATTGCTGACAAAGATTCCTATAGTCAAAGCTATGGTTTCCCCAGTAGTCATGTATGGATGTGAGAGTTGCACCGTAAAGAAAGCTGAGCACTGAAGAATTGATGCTTCTGATTTGTGGTACTATTGAAGACTCTTGAGAGGTCCTTGGACTGCAGGAGATCAAGCCAGTCAATCATAAAGGAAATTAGTCTTGAACATTCATTGGAAGGACTGATGCTGTAGCTGATGCTCCAATACTTTGGCCACCTGATATAAAGAGCCAACTCATTGAAAAACACTCTGATGCTGGGAAAGGTTGAAGGTAAAAGGAGAAGGGAGTGGCAGAGAATGAGATGGCTAGATAACATCACAGACTCAATGGACATGAATTTGAACATGCTCGAGGAGACAGCGAAGGACAGAGGAGTCTAGCATGCTGCAGACCACGGGGTTGCAAAGAGTTGGAGAGGATTTATCAACTGAACAACAATATTTGTATATTAGCTTTACTGTTGTATTTGTATAAATCTTCTCCAGAAGGAACAAACTAATAATAGTATTCTGTTTGCTAGAATGGGCAATAATTGTGTAGATGAACAACTAGGGCAGAAGAAATAAAATTTCCCTATATACTTTTTTAAATAGATACTTTTTAAATGCTTGAACAATTAACATGTATTTCTAACTCTAAAAGCAATATTGAAATCATAAAAAAAAAGAAAGGAAAAAAAATCCTTTCTGAGAAATTACTGCAAAATGTCTCCAGAAGAAAAAATATTTTCAATTTTGAGTTGTAGGTGAATCAATTTACAGAGGCTTGAAATGTGGAATACAGGTGAGATTAAAAAAAGGAAGATCAGGCAGAAAGGTGTAGCAGTTATTTAGGTGAAAGATGATGAGGGCCTGAACTAGAGAACCAAGAGCCACTTAGGGAGCACAATCAGTATAACTCAGTGGCTGATTAAACTGAGGTTAAATTGGAGATGGAAGTGGGGACTGGGAAAGGAGGAGGAACTTGGGCTAACTGAGGAGTGACCTTGGGGAATAGAGGGTGTGGTTGGAATATGTTGAATCTGAGGTTCACTCAGGATAACCAGGTGAAATGTTCAGAAAGCAGATGATGTAAAGGTGTTCAGCCAACAACATTTTCAGGGCCTCTGCTTTAAGGTATCTTCAGAGAATTTGCATTGCAGCTTCACTCAAATGACAACAGCCATTGAAAATCATTATCCTCATTTAAATATAAAAACACTCATTTGTCAGTTTTTTAAAGTAATTAGTCCTGCTGTTCATGGACAACCATATGCAATCTGATGTATCAAAATGATGCTAAAGCCTGATTCTTCTAATGATCATCAGATGGGTGTGAGAGTGAGGGTAATATTTGACAGCAAGAATTCATCTTAGTAGATGGTTGTTAAAGTATTCTAATAATAATTCTACTCATTATTTGACTGTCAGGCATTGCCTTTAACTGGTCATCAAAGAAGAGTCATGATGGCCCCTCAGAGATCTAACTGCACAATGACATAGTAGCTGCACCACCTTTAAAAAAATAGCCTTATATAAATAGTACCATGTACATCATCCATTTAAGATGCATGGCTCACAGAGCTACACAACCATCAATGCAATCTAGTTCCAAACCAATTTCATCACCCAAAAGAGAAACTCCATACCTACTAAATTGACTTCCTGTTCCTCCTGTCCCTGCTCTCTCCACTCCAGTAGCCACTAGTTTACCTTCGTTGCCTATTCTGGACCTTTCTTATAGATCAAACAAGCATGTGCTTTGCATGTGCTAAGTCACTGCAATTGTGACCCACTCTTTGTGATCCTATGGATTGTAGCTCTTCTGTCCATAGGATGCTCCAGACAAGAATACTGGAGTGGGTCATACAAGCATACATTTTATATAAATGGAATCAGACATTGATTTTGTGATTGACTTCTTTGATTTAGCATAATGTTTTCAAGGTCAGTCTATATTTTTTCATGTATCAAAATTTCCTTCTATTTTATTGGAAATAATACTCTGTTGTATGAGTATATCACATTTTATCTTCCTATTTATCATTTCATGTATATTATTTAGATAGTTTCTAATATTTGGGTATTATGAATAAAGCTGCTATGAACATCTGTGTGTAATTTTTTGTGAACACATATTATAATTGGTTTTGGCTATATAAATAGGAATGAAATTCCTTGGTCATATGGTAATTCTACCTTTAATGTTTTGATAGATTGCCAAATTGTGTTCTAAAATAGATGCACTGTTTTCCGATCTTATCAGCAATACATAAGAGTTGCAATATCTCTGAATTCTCACCAACACTTATTTTTGTCCATCTTTAACAATTATTACTTCCCTGTCATTGTGAAGTTTTATCTTATTGTGGTTTTAAACTTCATTTTCCTGACTATTGATATTTAACATTTTTCATATGTTTATTGGGCATTTTTATGTTTTCTTTGGAGAGATGATTATTTACATCATTGGTCCATTTTAACTTAGTTTTTTATATTTTTATTATGGAATTGCAAGAGTTACTTTTAACAAAATATATTCTTGATATAAGTCACATACAGTTGTACCAATTTCATATACTGCTGCTGCTGCTGCTGCTAAGTCACTTCAGTCGTGTCCCACTCTGTGCGACCCCATGGACTGCAGCCTACCAGGCTTCTCCGTCCATGGGACTCTCCAGGCAAGAACACCGGAGTGGGTTGCCATTTCCTTCTCCAATGCATGAAAGTGGAAAGTGAAAGTGAAGTCGCTCAGTCATGTCTGAGTTTTAGCGACCCCATGGACTGCAGCCTACCAGGCTCCTCCATCCATGGGATTTTCCAGGCAAGAGTACTGGAGTGGGGTGCCATTGCCCTCTCCCTTTCACATATTAGTAAGGTTATAATCAAAATCCTTCAAGCTAGGCTTTGGTAGTCTGTGGACCAAAGGCTTCCAGAGGTACAAGTTGGCTTTATTAAAAGCAGAGGAATGAGAGATCAACTTCTTAACATTCATTGGACCATAGAGAAAGCAAAGGAATTCCAGAAAAAATCTACTTCTGCTTCATTGACTATGCAAAATCCTTTGACTATGAGGATCACAACATACTGTGGAAAATTCTTAAAGAGATAGAAATATCAGACCACCTTACCTGTCTCCTGACAAACCTGTACACAGGTCAAGATGCAACAGTTGGAACCTTACATGGAAAAACTGACTGGTTCCAAATTGGTAAAGGAATACAATAAGGCTGCATATTGTCACCTTGATTATTAAATTTATGTGTACAGTATATCATACAAAATGTCAGGCTGGGTGAATCACAAGCTGGAATCAAGATTGTTGGGAGAAGTATCAACCTAGATATGTAGATGATACCACTCTAATGGCAAAAAGAGAAAAGGAACTAAAGAACCTCTTGATGAGGCTGAAAGAGGAGAGTGAAAAAGGTAGCTTGAAACATGGAAACTTACATTACCATATATAAAATAGATAGGCAACAGGAATTTGCTATAAGGTTCAGGAAACTCAAACAGGGGCTCTGTATCAACCTAGAGGTGTGGGATGGGGAGGTAGATGGGAGGGAGTTTCAAAAGGGAGGGGATATATGTATACCTATGGCTGATTCATGTTGAGGTTTGACAGAAAATATCAAAATTCTGTAAAGCAATTACCCTTCAATAAAAAGTAAATACATTTATTTTAAAAACTACAACAATAACAACACTCGATCCTGGCATCCCATCCCCTCATTTCATGGCAAACTGAAGGGGAAACAGTGGAAGTAGTGACAGATTTTATTTTCTTGGGCTCCAAAATCACTGCAGTGACTGAAGCCATGCAGTTAAAAGACACTTTCTCCTTGGAAGAAAAACTACGACAATCCTAAACAGCATATTAAAAAGCATAGACATCACTTTGCCAACAAAGTTCTGTTTACTCAAACCCATGTTTTTTTCCAGTAGTCATGTATAGATGTGAGATTTGGAGCATAAAGAAGACTAAGCTCTGACGAATTGATGCTTTCAAATTGTGGTGTTGGAGAAGACTCTTGAGAGTCCCTTGGACTGCAGGGTGATCAAATCAGTTAATCTTAAAGGAAATTAACCATCAATATTCACTGGAAGGACTGATGTTTGAAGCTGAAGCTCCAATACTTTTGCCACCTGAAGCAAAGACCTGATTCTTTGGCAAAGACCCTGATGCTGGGAACATTGAAGGCAAAGGAGAAGGGAGAAGCAAAGAATGAAGTTGTTAGATAGCATAACTGACTCAATGGACATGAATCTGAGCAAACTCTGGGAGATAGTGAAGGACAGGGGAGCCTGGCATGCTATAGTCCTGGCATGCTAGGGTCTCAAAAAGTTAGGTACAAATTAGAGACTGAAAAAAAGCAAAAAATATATGTTTTGCAAATGCATTCTACAATCCTGCAAGTTGTGTTATCATTATTGATGGTATTGTTTGTAGCAGAAAGTTTATAATTTTGGTATAATTCATCTACCTTTTATATTGCTTCTTGTGATTTTGGTATTATAAGAAAAAAGAAATTATTTAATTCACAAAGATTTATCCCTATGCTTTCTTGCAATACCTTTATAGTTTTAGTTTTACATTTAGGTCTATGACTTGTGTTGTGTATATATATATATATATATATATATATATATATATATATATGTGTGTGTGTGTGTGTGTGTGGTCTAAGAAAAGGGTTCAATGTCTTTTGCATGCAGATGTCTAGTTAATCCAGTACTATTTCCTAAAAAGAGATATTCTTACTCCATTGAATTTTTTGGCCTCATTGCAAAAGCCAATTGGCTATTTTACCTGCTTCTTTAGTGTGGAAAAATCCTGGTTTAGCATATTTCTTTTAGCTTGTGAACTCTGTTAGTTTTGTCTGTCACTTTGCAACTCCATGAACTGTATCCTGCCAGGCTCTTCTATCTATGGAATTCTCCAAGCAAGAATACTCGAGTGGATACCCATTCCCTTCTCGAGGGGATCTTCCTTACACAGGGTGAGGACCTGTTGTTTATATGGCAGGCACATTCTTTTCCATCTGAGCCACCAGGGAAGTCCTAGGGTGGCTAATATGTATCATTAAAGTACTATCCAGTTTTATGTTCTTGTTTGTTATTATTTAAAAACAAATATGATTTTATTAGATATGGTAAGCAAAATGACAACCCACCCCCTAAGATCTCAAGATCCCCACATTCTCATCCTCAGAACCTGTGAATATCTTGTTTTACATGAAAGAGAATTAAGATTGTAGAGGCAATTAAGTTTTCTGGCCTTGATAAGGGGAGATTACCCTGGATTAAACAAATGGACTCAATCTAATCACTAGTCTTTAAAGTGGAAGATGAAGAGGCAGAAAAGAGAATCAGAGAAATACAATGTGAAAAGGACTCAAGTCACTGTAGTGACATTGAAAATGGAGGAAGCAGGCCGCAAGCCGTCATGCAGATGGTTCCAGAAGGAAAGGTAAGGAGTTAGGTTCTCCTCTAGAGTCTCCAGAATGAATCACTGCTCTCTTGACACTTTGATTTTAACCCAGTGAGACCTGTGCAGGAAGTCTCACAGAACTGTAAGATTATAAACTTGCTGTTTTAAGACATGAAGTTTGTGTTAAAGTGTCATAGAAGGAACAGAAAACTAATGCAGCAGTATTTTAGGCTAGCAGTGGTCTCATCTGTATAATTGTTTTTATGGCCTGGAGCCTTTTTTTTTTTTTCCTGGCCTAAAGACTGGTTAATTTCTGACCAGTTAGGGAACACAGTACTGCCCTCCCCATTTTACATATGCCTTTCCCTCACTACAGCCAAGGGAAAGTCTCAGGATCTGAGGCCACATTCAGAAAGCTGAACTGCCTGCTTCACTGGGTAGACAACAACTCTGATATCCTCAGCTGCTAATATTCTGCCACTAAATCTACTTTAAAAAACATAAAAAGAAAAATAGCGGCACACTAAGGAAAATAAATGTTTAGATGAATTCATGTGCTTTCCACTAGAGAGGTTAATAATAAATCTGCTGAGTAGTACATATTGCCCTCCAAGTTTAAAGTCACCTCATCATTCCCAGGGAGATCAGCTGAATTAATGGTCAAACATGTTAATAGAATAATGGAGCGTCCTTAGCCATTTCTGGAGGAGGAAGGGGAGGGGTGTACTGGATGCTTATTTTATGGCAATTTATGTCAGTGTAAAAGTTATAAAGATTGCCAGAAAGTAAAGTAGCATGATGTAGAATCACTAGAGAAACTGTAAAATCAATATCTCTAGGGTTTTCAACACTGTACTTGGCAGGTCCTTTCAAATCCATTGCCTGCATGATATTTTATGTATGTAACTGGCAACGGTGATGGTGGATGATGTTCAACTCATGGATTTGGCACCAAATCAATCATCAAAAGTGAAAATGCATATGTCTCTCTCTATTTTCTATCTGCTTTCTCAAAGGTTGTCTGAGATTAGATCCTAAACCCAAGAGAAAGTTATCCACAGCAAAGGCTGATATGAAGGATTCTAAAAGTGTCCAAATAGATAGAAAAATGCAACTAAAATCCTAGATTCTTTTTAGTTAGGAAATAGCAATTTATTCTAACTGTAGGAAAGAGGGATTTTAAAACTGAGATACAATTTTATTCCTATGATATTGGCACATATTTAAAAATTAATATATATATTGGTAAACTTGTAGGAAAATGGAAACTCAAATGGTTATGGTGAGAATATACATTGTAAAACCATTTGTGAAGTAAAAATTGGTAATATCTGATATCATTTTAGATGAGCAAAATTTGACCCACTGTGTAAATACCTATGGCTTCCCAGTAAATTCGTGGGATTATCATTTTGATGCTGCAAATTTTTATTATGGCAACAACTTCCTTGTCATACAATCCCCTAACTCATCCAAAGTTTGTATAAAACTCTAGTTATCTTTATCAAAAGAATACTAATTGCAAGAATTGAAAGACTTCTGACTTACACAGTTATGTCATATGGGAAACTGTTTCTGGGAAACAGAAGTTCAAAGATGAAACTCAGAAATAGATACTTTGATCAGATTAGGTTTAAATCAGTGTACATATTTGCATGTGTAAAGTGTGACCCTGGTGGTCAACTGAAGACAATGATGAATCTGTTTCCATTATAGCTTAAAGGTGTTTGGAATCAAGTGTCTGTAGAAGGCAAGACATTGGACATCAAGTTGCTATTGGAATTAGAACAATTTAATGGAAATACAACTGCTGCTGCTGCTGCTGCTAAGTCACTTCAGTCGTGTCCCACTCTGTGCGACCCCATAGACGGCAGCCTACCAGGGTCCCCCGTCCCTGGGATTCTCCAGGTAAGAACACTGGAGTGGGTTGCCATTTCCTTCTCTAATGCATGAAAATGAAAAGTGAAAGTGAAGTCGCTCAGTCGTGTCCGACTCTTCGTGACCCCGTGGACTGCAGCCTACCAGGCCCCTCCGTCCATGGGATTTTCCAGGCAAGAGTACTGGAGGGGGGTCATCCATGGGATTTTCCAGGCAAGAGTACTGGGGTGGGGTGCCATTGCCTTCTCTGGAAATACAACAACATATGATCAAAAGGACTATGGAGCAGACTGCATTGGAAAGCTTCCAGAAAGTATGTGACAAATGTGGGGATTTAAATTACCAGGTCAAAGCTTAGTTAAAAAAGCAGAGGATTTTTTTCTTTGACTTGAAAGATTCCCTTGTTTCTCAAAACTTCAAGGTTAATGTTTCTAAACCTCAAACAATGTTTGGTCTACTGATGGCTGAGATAAGCATATGTTGAAGTCAAAGTTATACCATATCTCGTAAATCAAAGTATACCAATGGTAAAGTATAGGATCCTGAGAATTATAATTGGGATATTTGTAGAGATTCCACTGAGTATGAATACTTAGAAACCCAAAATTCCACAGGGTTTCATATTTTTCAAACAAAGAAGCTTTCTTCTGAGGTGTTTACTTCCCTTTTTTCTGAAGATATTTATTATTCAGAGTTGAGGAAATGGCATTGCAATGATGTCTAAATTCTTATCAAGATCTATCAGATCTTATGCTAGCACATTGCTAACTTGACTCAATTCCTGGCAGAGTCCACTAATCATGTTTATGTCTCCCCAACAAACGCATAACCACCATTAGTGCTGAAAATCGGAATCTTTTCACCAGCTTCCCTCATGTTAAATTCCCCAGCTCTTTCAACAGTTGAGTTCTTCATTCACTAAGCCCTGTTCAGTTCTTCACTACCCCATGGACTGAAGCATGACAGGCTTTTCTGTCCTTCACCATCTGCCAGTTTGCTCAAACTCATGTCCATTGAGTCAGTGATGCCATCCAAACATTTCATCCTCTGCTGCCCGCTTCTCCTCCTGCCTTCAATCTTTCCCAGCATCAGGGTCTTTTTCAATGAGTCAGTTTTTCACATCAGCTGGCCAAAGTATTGGAGATTCAGCTTCAGCCGCAGTCATTAGAATGAATATTCAGTACTGATTTCCTTTAGGATTGACTGGTTTGATCTTGTAAGCCAAGGGACTCTCAAGTCTTCTCCAACACAACAGTTCAAAAGCATCAGTTCTTCGGCATTCAGCTTTCTTTATGGTCCAAATCTCACATTCATACACGACTACCAGCAAAACCACAGCTTTGACTAGATGTATCTTTGTTGGCAAAGTAACGTCTCTGCTTTTTAATGTGTTGTCTAGGTCGGACGTAGCTTTTCTTCCAAGGAGAAAGTGTCTTTTAATTTCATGGCTACAGTCACCATGCATGGAGTCACCACTGCTCCAGTGATTTTGAAGCCCAAGAAAATAAAGTCTGTCACTCTTTCCATTGTTTCCCCATATACTTGCCATGAAGTGATGGGACCGGATGCCATGATATTCATTTTTTGAATATTGAGTTTTAAACCAAATTGTTCACTCTTGTCTTTCACTTTCATCAAGAGGCTATGTAGTCCTTCTTTACATTCTGCCTAAAGGGTAGTGTCATCTGTATATCTGGGGTAACTGATATTTCTCTCTGTAATTTTGATTCCAGCTTGTGCTTCATCTAGTCCGGCATTTCGCATGATGTACTCTGCATATAATTTAAATAAGTAGGGTGACAATATGCAGCCTTGGTGTTCTTCTCCTTTCCCAATTTTGAACCAATCTGTTGTTTCATGTCTAGTTCTAACTGTTGCTTCTTGTCCTGTATACAGATTTCTCAGGAGGCAGGTCAGGTGGTCTGGTATTCCCATCTCTTTTGAAGAATATTCCACAGCTTGTTGTGGCCTACACAGTCAAAGGCTTTAGCATAGTCAATGAAGCAGAAGTAGATGTTCTTCTGGAATCCACTTGCTTTTTCTATAATCCTATGTATGTTGGCAATTCGACCTCTGATTCCTCTACCTTTTCTAAATCTACCTTGAACATCTAGAAGACCTCAGGTCATGTACTGTTGAAGCCTGGCTTGGAGACTTTTGAGCATTACTTCACTAGCATGTGAAATGAGTGCAATTGTGCAGTAATTTGAACATTCTTTGGCATTGCCTTTCTTTGGAACTGAAATGAAAATTTCACTGGTAAACTCTATGAAACATTTAATGAAAAATTAATAGTATATGTCTCAAATTTTTCTAAAAGATGTATAAGAAGGAAACTCTTCCAAACTCATTTTATGAAACCAGCATTAATCTGATACCAAAACCAGACAAGGTACCACAAGAAAAGATCACCATAAGCTAATTTCCCTAATGAATATAAATGAAAAATCCTCAATAAAATATTAACCAACCAAATTCAACACAACATAACTAGGATTGTATAAAAATAATCAAATGTGATTTATTCCAGGATGTCAAGAATGTTTCAACAGCCTCAACCCAGTCAGTGTGAGGTACCACCACAGCAAAATGAAAGGGGAAAATTGTATAATACATCCCAAAAGATGCAGAAAAATCATTTGACATTTTCCATTTCCATTTATGATAAAAATCTCAACAAAGTAGTTGTAGTTAATATATACTTCAACATAATTAAGGCCATGATATGAAAAGCCCAGAGTTAACTTTATACCTGGTGGTAAAAAGCTCAGAACTTTTCCTCTAAAATTAGGAACAATGTAGCCCACTCTCACTGCTTTGATTCAACACTGTAATGGGAGTCCTAGCCAGAGAATTAGGTAAAAAAATAAATAAAAGGCACACAAACTGGAAAAGAAAAAGTAAAACTGTCACTACTTTTGGATGACAATACTACATATAATAATCCTACAGAATCTCTGAAAACTTGTGAAAACTAATAAACAAATTCAGCAAAGTTATAGGATATAAAATCAATACAGAAATTATTTTGCATTTTTTACATTAATAATGAACTAACAGAAAAAGAAATTTTTAAAAATCCAATTTGCAATTGTATCAAAATGTATAAAATACCTAGGAATAAAGTTAATCAAGAAAATGAAATACAGGTATATTGTAAAGTATAATACTCTAATGAAAGAAATTGAAGACACATAAATATAAGGATATTATCTGCTTATGAATTAGAAGAATTAATATTGTTAAAATGGCCAGAATACCCAACACAATCTACTAAAATCCTTATCAAAATTCCAGTGACATTTTTCACAGAAGTAGAACAAATAATCTGAAAATTTGTATGGAACAACAAAAGATCTAAATAGTCAAAGCAATCTTGAGAAAGAATGTACCAGAGGCATCATGCTTCCTTATTTCAAACTAAATTACAAAACTGTCATAATTAAAACAACATGATGTTGGAATTAAAAACAGACAATGAAATAGAAAGTCCAAAAATAAACTCACTTAAAAAAAAAAGTTGGAGATAGAGATTATGTTGACTAAAATGTTAAAATCAAGAAAAGGAAAAGCATAACCATATTTTAAAATGTATTATTTCTCTTTTGGCATTTTACATGGGGTAGATTATTTAAGCTGAAGTAAATCATAAATACTACTATGGCACAATCATGTGTTTGCACATGTAAAGTGACAGAATCAGATAAGTTCCAGCTGCAATACTTTCTTGGAACGTTGATATCACAGCTTTCTATCCCACAGTCATGACCCTCATAGTAATGTTTGGCTTCATTCCACTCAGTTCCTTTATCTATATTCCATCAAAGCTTATTTCTAGTCTCATTTGGAACAGTCTAACTCCCTTGTTAGCAGTAAAATATTGTGTCTGGCTTCATGGGACAGAAACACAATTACTGTGACTTACCAAACAGAAGTTTTATATTGCATTCTCAGCTGGAACCCTGGAAGTGGACAGGTTAAGGCTAGTACAGTCTCTTGAATAGATCAATAAAGCAGTTACTTCTAGTTCCTCCTTTGCCATGTGAAGAATATAGCTATTATCTGAGTAGTCTCCTCCTAATCATAAATTAGCTGTTCCACCTCTGGTATCATATAGGCATTTTGTGCAAAATAAGAAAGCCATAAAAAATATAATTTATACCCGTGAAGACAAACTTGTCCAATAGATTTTCCACTTTCATCTCATTGGTTACATGTCACAGGTTCTTCATTCTCATCATCAGAAGTAAGGAAGACTAGAAAATATAGTTTCTTTTCCTGGGAATAATGGTAAAGTTATTAAGGCATTAATGATGGCAATGTTGAAAATGGCAAAGTTTGCACTCTGCTTTGAAGGAAAGGGAGGGTAAGAATTAAGCTGATACTCAAGAGTGTTTGTCATATTTTAGCCTCTCTTTGTTAAACTTTGAAGTTCAATTTTGGTATATAACCTCAAAGATATAGGTGTCCAAATTTATTGCTGCCTTCATTGATTCCCTGTTGATAACTTCTGGGACAATCATTATTTGTTTAGCTTGTATTTTGTGATTGAATTGATTATTGCAAGGCATTATTACTGAGTTTATTTTCTCTCGATTATTAGACTGTTAACTTTCAGAAATTAGGTAGCACAGCTTTTTCTTTTGTATCTCAGTAAGTGGATAGTTCTAGGTCCATGGAATTTAAATACATTAGTTTATATTATCTAATGTATGTTTAAAGAAGAATAAATAGCTGAGGAAATGTTCTAAGTGATAAAAAAACAAATATTACTGAATAAATTCAATTTGTAGTATTTGGGATTAAGTAGTATTTTCAGGTTGTTTACATCATTAAAATATGTTGACTTGTTTTATAAAGCACTTCACTTTGACATATTCTTATGACCTCCAGGGGGACTAGAATTATGAACATGAGTAACAACAATGGAAAAATAATATGACAGCCATTTAATCTCATGTGCCTAGTCATGGATATATGAACTGGAGAGTACATTGTGTCCTATGTACAAAGCTAAAAATTAGAAGAATTCAGAACTTGTGGTTATCAAAGGTACACTGAAACAAGAAAATAGTGTGTCAAAGATGGAAAACCATGCTAATAGTAGTTCAGAGAACACATTCATCCTCCACAAAAAAAGTGTTGATATTTAGTAGAATGCAAAAATAATATAAACTGATCCCCAGTCCTTTAGCACCTTGGACTATGTTTTTGACCTTCACCTGGAAGATTGGGAAATAAGATTTAGTAATATATTGCCTCTTGTCTCCAATCTTTTTAGAAAAATTGAGGCTGCACCTGAGTTCACAAAGAAAGTAACACCCCCGAGGAAGTTGTTCTTGGTACAAAACAACTTGCTCTTTTTAACAAATTTTAGAGAATTATTCACATGATTAAAGGTTGGAAACCTATTACCATTGCTCCATTTTTGCCCCTTATCTTTCTCTCACTTTAATGATATTTTTGGTTCTGTTTATTTAAATGTGACTAAAAAGGAAGTATGAAGTAGGAAATGACCACCCAGTCCAGGATTGTTGTCTGGAGAATTCTATGGACAGAAGAGCCTGCTGAGCTACAGTCTATGGAGGTACAAGAGCTGGACATGGCTGAAGTGACTTAGCACAACACAGGAAAGAAGTAAGGAGGAGGTTGACCTCTCTGTTCTGAAGTCTCACTTTTCATCACAGATAAGACTAAATGTGCAGGTCTGAGGTACTATCAATCTTGGCAGGAGAAGTGGGAAGGGAGGGAAGAGGACTGATATCAGGAAATCACTAATTTTCCAATCATTATGTTATTCAAAGAAGACTTGGTTTATGAAAAGTTCATGGATGGATGCTTGTTAATCTTATAGCTGTGTTGGGTACCTAAATGATTACGCTTCATTAAAAGCAGTGGGTTTCAAAAAACTTTATTTTTCTCTTTTTTTGAATGAAATTATGCATTGCAGCTCCATAAGCTGGAAATGTAGATCTCCTCTGAGTGAGAGAAGGGAAACACACTATCCCCCAGCTGTGCCCTCTTTGCTCAGAGTCAGTCTCCTTTACTGTGACAGACAATGCATAAAGTTACTGTACAAACTGATTTGCCCAGATGCCTGGAGAAGTTACAAGCAATGATCTATTTCACTCTCAAAAGTGAACCAGTTTGAACAATATATTATATGGCCATCCTATTGATGAGATATCTTAGAGGAATCTTGGAGCATCAGGACCTCTCTAAAAAATCACTGAGCAAAGGCATCTATTTGAAATATTTGTGATTTAGCTGACATGTACAAAGATATGACTTTAGATTTATTTATTTTAGTATTTTGCATGCTTATTACAGGAAGAGCTGATGAGCAAAGTTATAGCATTATATGGTTTTTACTGATTGATTTATATATGTTAACATTAGTGATTTGGGCTTTCTGATGATTGAAATATTAGAGAGGGAGTCAATATATTTTAGTAACAATAGAGGTTCTTCTGATAATTATCTCCATGAAATGGAGTTCTTTGTTTACATGGACCTCAGTTTCCTTTGCTGCAAAATGAAGGAGTGGTACATGAAACTCCCTCTGTCTCTAATTTTCTTTTATTCTATAAAACTGGATATATTTTTGCTTGGGAAATTCAGTCTGTTCCATTTGTTGTCACAATGATAATCAGTCCCTGCCTTTTAAGGTAGATTTCAGGTACAGTTCTTAGCATTTTGCAACCCTACTTATAGTAAGTTATTCTCACAGATAAAGAACAAGAGATTGATAAGAGAAAAACAGTCCCCTGTGAAGTCTTCTCCAATATTAATTAACTTGAATGTTGGATACTGCAAATGAGATTCATTGGAGAACAGAGTTGTTTCTGCCAGACACTTATTTCACTTGGCTGGACTCTGAAAAACCAAGTACTATTGAATATAGTTAAAATTTCCTTAAATGTTTCTGAAATGTGCAGGTGGTGTGCTCTGATGAAAGTAGATTACTTTGGAAAATACCGTTCTAAATAAATACTTTTCTCAGGCAATGGCATATGTAGGCACATTAGAAGAACAAATATGAGAAGGACTTTACATAAATCTTCTCTAGCTACCAGTATGAAGGCTTATTACCTTTGCAACTATAGTTCCTCTTTCCAGGAAGTGCCAGTTCATAGGATCCAAAGCTGGTGGTAGATCCCCAAGCACATTCCTTTAATCATTAAATAAACTCTAAATATGTACATGAAATGAAGACCCTGCAAATCCAATCCCCAAGGTAAGGAAAGAATTGAATCCCCAAATCTCTAAAGCCTATCAAGAAGCCAATGTCTGAATACCATGTTGTAAGTTTGATCTAAAATTAGAAAAGGCAACCTGAAGAAATAATTTTTAAGGATGCCATTCAAACTATGTGGGAATATTTTGAGATAATAGTGCTCTTTACAGCCTAATGCATGTAATAGAAAATATTTCTGTTGCTGGTTGAGAATATTTACTTACTTCTGGAATCATTAGAAGAGGACATATCATCAAACCTTATGAAAATTATGAATTATCATTATAGATTCATTGCAATAACTATGTACTTTCAACTGCAGAATGGCAGGGTTTGCATAAGTCTGTATAGTTATTCAGATTTTCAGTTTCAGGAGATAAAAATGAGAACAATCTTGGAAAAGTAGGTAAAATAATCCCTTTAAAATATTTTTCTATTACATTTTTATTTGTGCACTTGTTTATTCTTTTCATGACAGCTACCTACTTCAAGCATAGTACTGGTTTACATGTATTAGATTTGCAAGAGAAACTGCTGACAAAGACTTTCTACCAGTCAGATAGGCTATATTATACCAAAGTAACTAAAATCCCCACATTGTAAAGAGTTTTACCAATGCATGTTTGCTCTTTCTTATCTACGGGTCTCTTATGGATTGACTGGGTCCTGCTTTATAATCCCTCACTCTGGTGTCCCATCTGTTAAGCATCCAACCACTTCTAAGACAGACAAGAGAGAGAGAGAGTTTTGGAACTTTTGAAATTGTCAATTAAATGCCCTTGCTCGGAAATAACAAATATTACAGTTGCTCAAAGCTCATTGACTAGGAACACAACCTTACCACATTCAAAGAATACAGAAATATAATTTAAACATTTGATCAAATGACAGAAAGCAGGAAATATTTGATAAGCAGTATTAATAATAGCCAAAGTTTACCCTTTTATTCACAAAACAGCAGATCACACTGTCTCCTCAAACAAAACATATTTATTCTTTCCCTAAGAGAGACCACCCAAAGGTCTCATTTACAGATCTATGGAATGTGACATTAATAGTACATCAGAGTGTTATATGTGAGGAGCCTTTAATCAGGTATACCTGAAGCCCTTCTTGATTAGTAAATCTCTGTGTTTGGAAGACTAGTTAATTGCTTCTACTGTCTCACAACCTTTAATGAAAGAGGGAGAAGGTAATCACAGAAACAACCCCCAAATACACAAAAGTGTCTCTAGTCTACAACAATTCTCGGATTCTCTTGGCAGCTGTCTCATGGGTCCTACTCTGTGGGTGGGAAATGTTTGTTTATTAAAGCCTGAGTCAGTTTCCAGAGAAAAGCACTCAGATCACTGTTCTCCACGGCCATCAGTTGCACACAGGAGGCTTTCCCATCTCCTTCATTCATACATGCAATTTGAAGTGGCACTAAGAAATTCTACAATACTCAGAGATTGAGAGCCAAGAGTTGCTTTAAATCTTAAACAGGTGAGGTTTTCAGACCAAGATGGGGGTTCTTATGGAAGCATAACTCTGACAAATATAGTTCTTTTCTCATCCATTTAACTGCAGTAAACTTAAGGTGACAACAGCCATACCCAGAGACTTTGTTTATTCCTAAACATATTTTAAGATACTTTCCCCTGCATTCTCAGCCATATGCCTGCCTTTCTTATAATTAATATGGGTTCCTGTGATTATGTCAGCTTTCCATGGGAGAGATTCCCATTCTATCTCTTTTTTCTTAACTATGTTTTCACATCAAGTGTTTAGTGGACAAGTAATTGTTCCAGTATAAGAGGGACAGCTTAATGACCAGGACAACCTTAAGGGTGTGGTCACTCACCTAGAGCCACACATCCTGGAATGTGAAGTCAAATGGGCCTTAGGAAGCATAACTATGGACAAAGCTGGTGGAGGTGATGGAATTCCAGGTGAGCTATTTCAAATCCTAAAAGATAATGCTGTTTGAATGCTACACTCAATATCCCAGCAAATTTGGGAAAGGAATATGTACACATTATGAAAATCTTGGAAATATAAAAAGAATATAATGAAGAAAAATATCCTTTCCCTGTACAGCTTACCACATTTTGGTGCAGGTGAGCTATTTAAAATCCTAAAAGGTAATGCTATTAAAGTTCTGCTTTCAATATGTCAGCAAATTTGGAAAATTCAGAAGTGGACACAGGATTGGAAAAGGCCAGTTTTCATTCCAAACCCAAAGAAGAGCAATGCAAGAATGTTCAAGCTATAGTATAGTTGTGCTCATTCCACACGCTGGCAAGGTTATGCTCAAAATCCTTCAAGTTGAGCTTCAGCAGTATGTGAACAGAGAATTTTAGATTTGCAAGCTGGGTTTCATAGAGGCAGAGGAACCAAAGATCAAAATGCCAACATCCATAGCATTATAGAGAAAGCCAGGAAATTCCAGAAAAATATCTACCTCTGCTTCACAGACTATGTTAAAGCCTTTGACTGTGAGGGTCACAACAAACTGTGGAAAATTCTTAAAGAGATGGGAATACTAGATCACCTTACCTGTCTCCTGAGAAACCTATATGTGAAGTCAAGAAGCAAGACTTAGAACCAGATATGGAAAAATTGGCTGGTTCAAAATTAGGAATGTAGTACAACAAGGCTGTATATTTTCACCCTATTTATTTAACTTCTTTGCAGAATACATCGTGTGAAAAGCCAATCTGGATCAACCACAAGCTGGAATTAAGATTGCCAGCAGAAATATCAACAACCTTAGATATGCAGATGATACCACTAATGGCAGGAATCAAAGAGTAACTAAAGAGCCTCTTGATGAGGATGAAAGAGGAGCATGAAAATGCTGACTTGAAACTCAACATTTAAGAAATGAAGATCATGGCATTCAGTCCCATCAGTTCATGGCAAATAGAAGGGGAAAAAGTGGAAGCAGTGACAGACGTTATTTTCTTGGGCTCCAAAATCACTACAGATGGTGAATGCAGGCATGAAATTAAAAGGCGCTTGCTCCTTGGAAGGAAAGCTATAGCAAAACCTAGACAGCATATTAAAAAGCAGAGATATAACTTTGTGGACAAAGATCCATCTAGTCAGCTATGATTTTTCCAATAGTTATGTACAGATGTCAGAGCTGGACCACCGGCTCATTGGAAAAGACTCTAATGCTGGGAAAGACTGAAGGCAAAAGTATAAGAGGGAGGCAGAGGATGAGTGATTAGATATAATCATTGACTCAATGGACACGGATTTGAGCAAACTCTGGGAGATAGTGGAGGATAGGGGAAGCTGGCATGCTACAGTCCATGGGGTCTCAAAGAATAGGACATGACTTCACGATTGAACAACAATAAGAAGGACATCTGCTCACTATTCATGAACAGAACTTGTCCCATGCTCTGTCTTCCCACAGTGGGGACAGAAAATACAATGTCTTTGTGTGTACCAAAAAGCACAGAGCCAGATATTAAATGGACAGATTCCCTCCTTAACTACAAGATTATCCAATGGGACATAGTTCAGTTCAGTCCCTCAGTCATGTCTGACTCTTTGAGACCCCATGGACTGCAACATGGCAGGCTTCCCTGTCCATCACCAACTCCCAAAGCTTACTCAAACTCATGTTTATCGAGTTGATGATGCCATATGGGCATATGGGCAATGGGATGCCAAATGAGCAATGGGACATGAATCACAGATTATCACTAGGGCAGTGTGAAGGCCACTCCAGCCTAGCGAACAACATTGGGGAAACTACCCCTGCCACCACTCTTCCATATTTGATGATTTTGGGTAAATCAAGTCACTGTTCAAAAATTTCACTTTTTTAAACAAGAGATGACTTATTTGTCCTAGAAGATAACTGAGAAATGCATTGATTTTAATAGTCTCTGCCTCTAGCAATACAGATGACTCAGGAAGACCTCTAAGGATGAAGGTCTCTTGATTTTTTTTTTCTTTCTTTCTTTTTTAATCTGTTGAGGTAAAGTGGCATTTTCTAGTTCTGAGTCCCTTTCCATACTCTCTCTGGGGATTCGCTTATCATTCTTTTCATCCTCTGCTTTCCCCCACCCGCCCTTGGAGTTTTTATAGATACAAAGCAGCCATGTTCTGAGTCCCTGGAAGGGACTTCCATTCTTCAGCAGAGAAAATGCTTTTGTTAATAGTGTGGGCCTGAACCCCAGTGGCCCCAGTGTACAGATATTAAGAGGAGCATCTCTGCCAATGTACTTAGGCAGAACAATAAAGCATCTTTATAGCCCAGACTCACCAGAGTCACTATTGATTCACTGGCGTGTGCTCTCTCAATAGTAAAAGGCTGCCAGGATTTACTCGCTCAGCTTTTCACTTTCCTAGACCGTCATTATTCAGTGTAAAACTCCTTTAACCTGGTAGAGTTGTTGCTCTTGCTAATACTGTGTTAGCAAATTATTGATCCCAATGATGAGAACAGGAATCGTTTCTCCTGTAGCAGGATGTGCAATTGGATCTACATTCTGCACTGGTAATTTTCTCTGTAGATCTTCCAGGGGGACTAGACAAATGGACCATTAAAAAGGGGTAGGGGCAGGCAGGAGCTGCCTGAGGTTGATGGTACATTGGAGCTAAATCCAAACTTTATTGGTGTTTTCAGCTTCTATTTGAAAACTTATAAACATCGTTCTTTGGCACTTTATGGTTTTGTTTTGTTTTTGGTAGTTTTATTGGCTTGTTTTAAACTTTCTCTGATGGCCAAGGAGGAATTTTAGCTTGAAGAATTTCTTCTTTTGAAATTGAAATCAGGACAATAAAAATTTTAGAGAGGAGCTTCTCTAGTGTATCAGCTGATAAAGAATCCGTCTGCAATGTGGGAGACCTGAGTTTGATCCCTGGGTTGGGAAGATCCCCTGGAGAACGGAACAGCTACCCACTCCAGTATTCTGGCCTGGAGAATTCCATGGACTGTGAAGAGAAGTTTTAAAGGAAAAATTACCCCAATTTAGAGCAATTGATTTTCATCCCTGGTATATACTCTGAAATTGTCTAACCCTTTGTGACCCCATGGACTGTAGTCTACCAGACTCATTTGTCCATGGAATTCTCCAGGCAAGAATATTGGAGTGGGTTGCTGTTTCCTTCTCCAGGGGATCTTCCTGACTCAGGGATCGAACCTGAGTCTTCTGCATTGCAGGCAGATTCTTTACCGTCTGAGCCACCAGCTCTAGAAATGAAAGTAGAATCTTTTATCCATCAGGTTGCAGTCAAAAGCTGAGCTCTGACTGTGTCACTTTATAAATGGACTGAGCTTTCAGAGAGCACTGTCCTGGAGCTGGAGAGACAACCACTCTGGACAGGAAATCTTAGAAGAAGAAGGTTGAAATGTCAGTCTTACACAGGCACATTGGTTGTTATTTTCCCTCTGAAATGTACTGAAGGAGAGAATATCCTCAATACTAATTTTTTTGTTTGTTTTATATTGATTGACTGAAATGAATATGTTTTTTAGTGCAAGAAAGTGAATTTATATCTTCAAGGGGAAACCTTCATTTTACACTCTATAGCATATAACAGATATGCAGGATATTTTATGTAAGGGATCTTATATCATGGATTGTAAATTTAAAAAAAAAAAAAGATTATTCTTCTGAAGTAAAATGTAAGTGCTCCTTTATTAGGTAATATCATAAAAAACTTGATCTCTAAATTTTAGCACATATTAGAGTTACAGGATCTGTCTCCTGTTGACATGATAAACACTTGGAATCAAAAATCTTGATTTCTCATTTTTGTATTCTACTACAGCAGCAATTACTTTGGCCCAGTACTTCATTTTGATTGAGATGGAACTTCCCATTTATACTTATTATTATTATAATTCTGATCCCACACAATACCCAATTCACATATGGATATGACAAGATATGAGTGTCTCTTTGTTACTCTAGGGATTGAACTGAAAACTGGAACTAGGAAGAAAAAAGTGGGAAGTCTGGAGGAAAATAAGGGAGTGTTGAGAAGGAATCAGCCTATATTCCCCCTATTTATGATATCATAATACCATTTATTATTTGCACTATTAATTTATTAATAAGTTGGATTTTCAGAGTCCCTCCTGTGGGTTGAATACTATAGTAGATACTGAAGATGTAAACAAAATAGATAATTGAGTTTAATTTTCCACCCTAAGGAAATAATGATGGTTTTTAATTTGAACTAGACCCATAAAAATGAATATTTTATCTGAATCTTGGTGGAAAAGTTGTAAGCCATTATTTAGTATATAATTTTATATATATAATATAGTAAATATAGAGCAGAGAATATATACATATATGTAAGTCAATTATATATTCAGTTCAGGTCACTCAGTCATGTCTGATTCTTTGCAACCCCATGAACTGCAGCATGCCAGGCTTCCCTATCCATCACCAACACCCAGAGCTCGCTCAAACTCATGTCGAGTCAGCAATGCCATTCAACCATCTCGTCCTCTGTCGTCCCCTTCTGCTCCTGCCTTCAATCTTCCCCAGCATCAGGGACTTTTCAAATTAGTCAGTTCCTCACATCGGATATGGTTCAACTGGTAAAGAATCTACCTGCAAAGTGGGACACCTGGGTTCAATCCCTGGGTTGGGAAGATCCCCTGGAGAAGGAAACAGCTACCCACTCCACTCTGGCCTGGAGAATTCCATGGACTGTATAGTTCACGGGGTCACAAAGAGTCAGACAAGACTGAGCAACTTTCACTTTCACAGCAGATGGCCAAAACACTGGAGCTTCAGCTTCAGCATCAGTCCTTCCAATGAATATTCAGGACTGATTTCCTTTAGGATTGACTGCTTTGATCTCCTTGCAGTCCAAGGGACTCTCAAGAGTCTTCTCTAACACCACAGCTCAAGAGCATCAGTTCTTCGGCATTCAGCTTTCTTTATGGTCCAACTCTCACATCCATACATGACTGCTGGAAAAACCATAACTATGACCATACGACCTTTGTCAACAAAGTAATGTCTCTCCTTTTTAATGCCCCTATACTTTCTAAGATTTAATATGTAAATATTTTAATTAATGGGGTAAATTCTTTTCCTATGCTTTTAATAAAATAAAATTTTAATTTTTTTGGATTGACACACTTTTTATTTTTTGCAAATGCTAAAATTTAAAACATCTTAAAGTAGTTTTCCATAGATGTCAGTAATATCAGAAAAAGTGGTTTGGATTTGATATCTTTGCTGCTGAGAAGACCATTACTGTAAAAAAATCAAAGTAACGTACTTTATGAATAATAAATAAGCAATCATGGGGCACCCAATTCAATTTTAAAAATAAAGTCATGATGCAAATACTGTTATTGAAATTCATATGATATATTTATGTGTATTCATGAAAAGTGATCCATACTCTTGCCCTATCCAACCCATCCTTTAAAGTAGAGGCAGTAAATACATTAATTGTGGGACTTAACAACTGCAGTTTAGTAAAACGTGTTTGATTAATTTTTACTGAGTTTCAAAATAAAATAAGAAAGAAATCATCTCATTTATTATATTAGAGAAGGAAAAGGGATATTGATGATATTTGACTGTAAAACATCTACTTCTGCTTTATTGACTACACCAAAGCTTTTGACTCTGTGGATCACAATAAACTGCAGAAAATTCTGAAAGAGATGGGAACACCAGACCACCTGACCTGCCTCTTGAGAAACCTATATGCAGGTCAGGAAGCAACAGTTAGAACTGGACATGGAACAACAGACTGATTCCAAATAGGAAAAGGAGTATGTCAAGGCTGTATATTGTCACCCTGTTTATTTGACTTATATGCAGAGTACATCATGAGAAACGCTGGGCTAGAAGAAGCACAAGCTGGAATCAAGATTGCCGGGAGAAATATCAATAACCTCAGATATGCAGATGACACCACCCTTATGGCAGAAAGTGAAGAGGAACTCAAAAGCCTCTTGATGAAAGTGAAAGTAGAGAGTGAAAAAGTTGGCTTTAAAGCTCAACATTCAGAAAACGAAGATCATGGCATCTGGTCCCATCACTTCATGGGAAATAGA
Organism: Bos taurus; assembly: GCF_002263795.3. NCBI lineage: Eukaryota > Metazoa > Chordata > Mammalia > Artiodactyla > Bovidae > Bos > Bos taurus. The sequence continues at coordinate 15,889,548 of NC_037351.1, read as the reverse complement.
TGGGGAAACAGTGGAAACAGTGTCAGACTTTATTTTTTGGGGCTCCAAAATCACTGCAGATGGTGACTGCAGCCATGAAATTAGAAGACGCTTACTCCTTGGAAGGAAAGTTATGACCAACCTAGATAGCATATTGAAAAGTAGAGACATTACTTTACCAAAAAAGGTCTGTTTAGTCCAGGCTATGGTTTTTCCTGTGGTCATGTATGGATGTGAGAGTTGGACTGTGAAGAAAGCTGAGAGCCGAAGAATTGATGCTTTTGAACTGTGGTGTTGGAGAAGACTCTTGAGAGTCCCTTGGACTGCAAGGAGATCCAACCAGTCCATCCTAAAGGAGATCAGTCTTGGGTGTTCATTGGAAGGACTGATTTTGAAGCCTAAACTCCAATACTTTGGCCATCTCATGCAAAGAGTTGACTCATTGTAAAAGACCCTGATGCTGGGAGGGATAGGGGGCAGGAGGAAGAGGGGATGACAGAGGATGAGATGGCTGGATGGCATCACCAACACGATGGACGTGAGTTTGAGTGAACTCCGGGAGATGGTGGTGGACAGGGAGGCCTGGCGTGCTGTGATTGATGGGGTTGCAAAGAGTTGGGCACAACAGAGCGACTGAACTGAACTGAACTGAACTGATCAAATGACACTGTAACCAATACTAGAAATGGGTTCTTCCTGTGAAATGAATTTCCTTCCTGAAAATGAGGGGTATTCAAACATCTCAGAATTTGAAGAAGTCCAGCCTCTACACTACTAGCAAAAAAAAAAAAAAAGTGGAGAAGAATATCATAGCAACAGTTAAAACTGCAAAAAAAAAAAAAGTCTTTATGGAGATGACAAGGCAGAGGCCAACATTTTGAAAAACTAGAAGCTTCACTGATAAAAAATCCACAAGAAATATTATTTTAGAAGTTACTATTAGCTTCAAGTAAATGGCACAGTCATGTTTTATGAAGGGAATACTATATTTGGATTCTTTTTGTTTTTTAGGCAATTTTAATATCCATTATAGTATAGTAATAAATTATGTACAATGCTCCTCAATGGTTTTAATTCATTTTTGAGTGTGTTGTTTGTTTTTAATAATTATATGTAGTTATTAGTAGACAATATTATAACTCAGTTTCATAATTTATGATTGCAAGACTGCATTCTGAACATTTATCAGCCAAAAAAAAGCAAGAGCAGAGGAAAGAGTTAATGTTCAACTTTAATGTACTTGTTTTGATTTTCCAGATAAATTTCAAGCTTCTAAAAAGGAATAAATAGACTTAGTTCCTCTTCTTTAATGTCTCAAGTGTTCAGATATCATTAAATATATATATGTATATGCGGCTGCTGTTAAGTCATTTCAGTCCTGTCTAACTCTGTGTGACCTCATAGACCGCAGCCCACTGGGCTCTCCCATCCTTGGGATTCTCCAGGCAAAACACTGGAGTGGGTTGCCATTTCCTTTCCCAATGCATGAAAGTGAAAAGTGAAAGTGAAGTCGTTCAGTCGTGTCTAACTCTTAATGACCCCATGGTCTGAAGCCTACCAGGCTCCTCCATCCATGGTATTTTCCAGGCAAGAGTACTGGAGTGGGGTGCTAAGTGAAGGTCACTCAGCCATATCTGACTCTTTGTGACCCCACGGTCTATACAGTCCATGGAATTCTCCAGGCCAGAATACTGGAGTGGGTATCCTTTCCCTTCTCCAAGGGATCTTCCCAACCCAGGGATTGAACCCAGGTCTCCCATACTGCAGGCGGATCCTTTACCAGCTGAGCCCCAAGGGAAGCCCATATATATATTCCACACTCTACCAAATGCTGGGAATGATGAGCAGTGGAGGAAAAGACTTGAAAAATATGACACCTATCCTCAGAGAGTTTGCAAAAATATAAATTGGAAGAAAAGACACACACCAGTGTATACAATTAAAAAAAAGTAACATAGACTATAAAAACAAAAGCTGATTGTCAGAAGTTATAGATATTTTGTGACTTTCAGGATAGTTTAAATTACTATAGAAAATATTCAGATAAGGCAATAGAGGATGAGGAGACATTCTTTGAAAGTCAGTTTAGAGTACCTAATACTTCTTTCAGTTGAGTTCAGTTCAGTTGCTCAGTCATGTCCGACTCTTTGCGACCCCATGAATCGCAGCATGCCAGGCCTCCCTGTCCATCACCAACTCCTGGAGTTCACCCAGACTCACGTCCATCGAGTCAGTGATGCCATCCAGCCATCTCATCCTCTGTCATCCCCTTCTCATCCTGCCCCCAATCCCTCCCAGCATCAGAGTCGTTTCCAATGAGTTAACCCTTCGCATGAGGTGGCCAAAGTACTGGAGTTTCAGCTTTAGTATCATTCCTTCCAAAGAAATCCCAGGGCTGATCTCCTTCAGAATGGACTAGTTGGATCTCCTTGCAGTCCAAGGGACTCTCAAGAGTCTTCTCCAACACCACACTTCAAAAGCATCAATTCTTCAGCGCTCAGCCTTCTTCACAGTCCAACTCTCACATCCATACATGACCACTGGAAAAACCATAGCCTTGACTAGACGAACCTTTGTTGGCAAAGTTATGTCTCTGCTTTTGAATATGCTATCTAGGTTGGTCATAACTTTCCTTCCAAGGAGTAAGCGTCTTTTAATTTCATGGCTGCAGTCAGGATCTGCAGTGATTTTGGAGGCCCAAAAAATAAAGTCTGACACTGTTTCTCCATCTATTTCCCATGAAGTGATGGGACCAGATGCCATGATCTTCGTTTTCTGAATGTTAAGCTTTAAGCCAACTTTTTCACTCTCCACTTTCACTTTCATCAAGAGGCTTTTGAGTTCCTCTTCACTTTCTGCCATAAGGGTGGTGTCATCTGCATATCTGAGGTTATTGATATTTCTCCGGCAATCTTGATTCCAGCTTGTGTTTCTTCCAGTCCAGCGTTTCTTATGATGACTCTGCATATAAGTTAAATAAGCAAGGTGACAATATACAGCCTTGACGTAGTGTGGACATTTAAGTAGAAACTTATTAGAGGGAAAACTGAGGAAAATTCTTTCAGGTTTTATTCTATTTGTTTTGGGATTAATAGAAAATGAGACATTCACACGTCTCTTTTCATTGTTCAAATGCCACTTTATTTGATTTGTTCCTCTTACTCCTGGTGCAAGATCGGATTACCCTTAGAAATTCATATATTACACTTTATCATTGGTAGCTGTCAAGGTCTTAAGTTGGCTTTCACAAGAAACAGAATTTAAGGTGGCAAAGTTTGAATCCACAAACTTTGTTGGAGACAACTTTATAGGGACTTCTCTTCCATGAAATTGAGGGAGGTAGGATTAGGCAGAGAGAGAAACTGAACTGTGATGACCTTGCAACAAGGGCCTTCAGTTCAGTCAATTGAAACCTGTTGTTGGTGGGCTCTTCAGAACAGTCCCATCTTGGATAAAGAAGTCCAGGACTTTGAATCTTACATTCACTATTCAGTGGATGAGGGATATCCCACAGAAGGAATGTAAAGTTGAAGGAATCTTTCTTTGATGGTGGGTTTTGGAGAGAATCTAAATTTGAGTAATCAATTACTCAAAGTTCTAGTAATTGGAGAAATAAGGGCAGCAGTGCTGTAGGGGAGATCTGGGTAAAGTGTGGATGAAATACTGAAATCTGCATTAAAGACATTGGTCCTTTTGAGTCATTTATAGATGGGATTTTCTAGATCATAACACCTTAATAGAGGAAAGACATAACTGTCTTGCTCCTCATCATCCTTCCAGAGCTGAGAGCTCTAATTGGCACATAATGTATGCTCACTAAATATTTACTGAAATAAATAACTAATTAGTAAATAATTACCCACTATATAGTATTTTAGACAGCTGGTTTTCAAGATGGAAATGAAGATTTCCATAAAACTGAGTTTGCAACAAAATAAAGAATTGGATTCTTACATAATAACTAACATATTATATGAGGCTTTCCTGGTGGCTCAGATGGTAAAGTCTGCCTGCAATGCAGGAGACCTAGGTTCAATTTTTGGGTCAGGAAGATCTTCTGGAAAAAGGAAAGGCTACCCCACTCCAGTATATAATCATCATCAAATTCCTTTGTTGAATATCTAATATAGGCCTTCCTCTGAATAAATTAAGAAGGTGTAAGAAAAGACCCAAGCTTTCCCAGCGGCTCAGTGGTAAAGAGTCTGACTGCAAAGCAGGAGCCTAGGAGACATAGGTTCAATTCTTGGGTCAGGAAGATCCCGTAGAGGAGATCATGGCAACCTACTCTAATATCCATGCCTGGAAAATCCCATGGACAGAATGTGGCATGCTACAGTCCATAGTCTCAAAGAGTCAGTCACGACTGAAGTGATGTAGCACACACACAAACACACCTACACACACACACAAGAAAAGATCAGGCAGCAAACGCTAAGAGGAAACTGAGATGATTCATACAACAATCAAACAAACAGAAAAATCAACAACAGTAAAAAACAGAGATGTCTCTTTTCACTTTTTGAAAAAAAAAGTGTGATTTATATTTCAATACATTTTTTCTATATATTAAGATATTTGCATCAATTTAATTTTCATCACATTTAAATGTCAAATAATAGTAAATGGATGAAGCCATGAACAATGCAAGGAAAATACAACACACATTCACACGTTAATTTGAAAGCAAGATAAGCAATCATTTAAATGGAGATTTAATGTGGGTTATCACATACACTGACTTATTAATGTCCTTAACCTAAATAAGAAGTTGAGAAGAAAATACACTGTAATTTAAATGGAGGGTGCCAAATTTTATGCAAAATATAAAAATTGCCAGACTTCTATCATGACATGTACCTTTACCTACAAGAAAAAGAACCAAAGAGAAATGCAACCCTGAATGGAGACAATAGACCCGTGAAAATGGCCAGCTAGCAGTTCCAACTACTAGCTCAAACAAGAAGATAAATGGAGCTTGTAGCTTTTACCATTAAGGAACCAGTTAGAGTTCCATTTTGTGCCAAAACAGTTCTGCCAAAAAGAACTTTCAGTTCCAACTTGCTCTGTCAGTCCTCCCCATAGAAACAGTTTTGGCTTTTATACATGCAAAGTGACAATGAAAGTTACGTTCCAACGACCTTGTCTTTGAGATGGTAGTGACACATTGTAGAAGAATTAGAAAGTTACACTGAGATCTGTAATGCTATTATAACCCATTGGGAGCCAATCCAATCTGGGTGAGATATTTCCTAGCCTATGTTCTCAGAGTGATGCATACAGCTAATTGTAAATATCTCATATTGAACTGCCACCTGCTTCTCTCAGTTACATCATTCACAGTTAATTTATATTCAGGTGGCACACACATCATGTTCTCTTAATTTCTGCATAACAGTTCATTTTCTTTGGTTAGAATCAGCATTTCTCTCCGAGCATTTTGTAAAAGTACAGCTTTACCACACATAACCTATACAAAAGCCCCCAAATCCGTGACAGATCTATGAAAAAGAACACATACGATAACAGAGAAGAAAAACTTCCCAATGAAGAAAGATACTTAAAAACAAATCTTGATTTTGTATTTGAACACAAGGATGTCCCTTTAAAACAGAAACGCCACCAGTTCATTATGTATTCTTTCAGCATCTTAGTTGTGAAGGGGGGCTAATGGGGGAACACAGCCTTAAATTCTTTAGAGCTGTCCTCGTTGGTTTATCTGCTGTGATTTACTGTTGTGATTGTTGAGTAGCTGACCACTGATTTTAACACTAGGGTATAGAGGAGACAGATTGACATGGGTTTCATTAAAATTCAAGAAACTCAACTCCACAGAGAGCATGACTAACTTCCTTATACATGACAGGAATCCCCACAGATGGTACTTCACCCTTGCTAAAGGAATTAAATCTACCAAAAGAATCCCTGTCTATAAGCAGCCAATTCCCCAAATCTACAGGCTCATCTGCACAGATATTCTTTATACTGTCATTCGTAAGTACCTTAGGGTAGCTCTGAAAGACAGGGGGCCGAGTGGGAGCAGCCACTGCTGCCTTCTCTACCCCTCAAGCATGCTGGTGGCATGGGGATGATGGGATTATAAAGTAAACATAATAAAACATAGGACCACGGCATCCACTGGACACAGTCTATTTGCTGACTCTTTTTTGCCTGGGAAGAGCTCAAGATGAAATTCTTATTACAATTACACAGAATCCCTGCACCAAATTGGCAGTTATTAAACTATTAGGCAAATGCACAAATGAGTATTGTATTTGGTTCCTAGTCCAATTAACTTCCTTTCTTCTTTTTTTTATTTCCCCCCTCTCTCTCTCCTTGCTCTATGTCATTACGCGCTTAAGTTCCACATTTCATCTTCAAATATTTAAGTTGTCAAGGAAAAAATAAACTATCCATCACACATTCATTATATTGTGTCAAATAGAACATGAAGAAGACAGCTTTCTATTTTTCCTGTCCCCTGCTCTTGTCAATCAAAAGCACAGTAATTAAATGGGGATGAGGGTGCTTTCAAATTAAGAACAAAAGAGGAGGCATTTAATAGGAGGCTGAGAAAAGTAATTAAAATAAATAAATAAAGGCTCTGGCTGTGTTTATTGTCCTTAGATGAGCTGTCCTAAGCCGAGCTATGCTTCCACCAGCTCCCCCAACAACTCACTCTCTACTCAAGTTTCTACTGCGAAAACAAGGCAGACAGTATGCATTATATACAGTGCCTAGTAGATGCTGGGAGTTCAGAATAATATTAAAAATGTGAATATGTTAATGATATGCACTACATTTTTCTTATTTTTGAGATTGAACATGATCATGGTAAGCTGAAAGACATTTAGCACCATACACTCATCATTTTACAGTTAATCATGCAGGTTTTCTTGGATTAGGACTATCTCCCACTTCTACATAAGGTAAAATACAATTCCTCATGCCCCCAGCTGCATTTGAATCACCTCTCTTTCATTGTCAATCGGGTTATAAAGGCAAATAGACAAAGAGATTCATCAATTTTCTGCCAAGTTTTGAATTTTTATCTCCATGTTCCTAAGCCAATGAATCTTGTATTGGTAGGCTTGTCTCATCAAGTTCCTAAGGAACATTATTTCTAGGTTTGGGGATTTCAGGAAAAGAGGGAATATATAATTCTATTTTAAAGAAAGTGGTTGTAAGGCTTGTTCACTTATAGAACCCTGGTTTAGAGGGTTATGTTAAAGTCTGTACTATTTAATTGTGTTAATTGGTGTGTATATATATGCACAGCAATATACATCAAATTTTTTCTTTGTTCTAACTTCAACATTACATTTCATTTTTCCATATATTTTTATATAATTTCATGTACACATGAAGATGTTTATTAAAATATGTAATTTTTAATAAAGCAATATTTATCCTAAAGGTTTGAAGTAATTACTTATATGAACTAAAATACTTTTCAGACTCTGAGAACCCAGAAATGCTGCTACTGTCTTTTCTCTTTAGAAAAAAGTGTATGTATATATATATATATATATAGTGTTATATCTTATTGTCATTTATTTTAGAATATTGCATCACATGAGAAGAAGCCCTGACAAAAGGAAAACTTACATTTAAAACTAACATTCATTTAATAAAAAGTCTTTCTTACATAAAATAAGTATAAAATGCTTATGAGAATTAAGTAACAGAGATCTTGCCTACACTTTTGCCTAAGCATTTTAAGTTCACATAAGAATCAATGCAAAAATGGGTTCTGCTATAGCAAAATACAGCATAATCTCTAAGCAATAGTCCTTATAGGACACTATTATACAGAACAGTCAGCCAAACCTAAGTCTATTGCTAGCAGAACTTTTCATTCCTATGACACTATAATAAGGCCAATTAGGAGTTTGGGGATGGGGCCCAATTTTGAATTGGCTTTCTATGCTGCAGTTATGGTACTTTCATGCCTATTTATCTGGGTAGTTATTTCCCCTGACAACCATAAAATGAGTTTTTTACATAATTTTATGAGAATCATGTTATAACAAAGAATTAGTTACTCCAAGATTCCAAGTGGATATTTTGCAGCTTTATTACAAGGCTTTGTGTTGGAATTATTGCTAGCCAGAGTCTCTAGAAGAAATGGCATTTTTATAGATAAATTTGCAGACCTGTCTCTATTGAATTCAATATTAACTTCAAATTTCTCTCACTCCTAAAAGTAGACCAAGTTTGAAGTTAGCAAAAATTATGGTGAGATGTTGGTTCTTTTCACATGAATCCCTATAATTTCCAGGAAAAAAAGGAGTGGGGGGAAGTGATCATATAAAGACACCAGTGACTTTAGTGGTTATCCCCTTAGCTCAGGGTATATTTAGAAACAACAAGAATCTGAACTTCAGAGTGTCTTGATTCTGCCTTACGGGGTGAAAAGAAAGAACCATCTTGAGTTTTGAATTGAACTTCACCCTTTCAGTATTAAGTATACCTCTAAAGTTAGAAGGGCAGACTCGCCCACTACTGAAATAAATATGTCAGATATCTGCTGCAAATTTTCATCACTGCAAAATCCAGAATCATTTTTCAGAGAGCAGAAGGGTATGACTGGATACAAGTCACAATCAAGGGGTTGAGTGAAGCATTTAGAGTGTGACCTGAGAAACCCTGGTACTCTGCTTAAAGGAAAAATTTCACTGTCTCAATGCACCATAGAGACATTCATTCTAAGCTGAGCACAAAAGTACTGAACAGAGAGGTTAAAAAAAATACAGTAGATTTTTATTGTTCATGGAACTTATATCCCATAAAGTTACTACAAACATTAAATTAGCAAATACTGAACCACATGTGGTTAGGGTCCTGTATGCCTCTAGTTACAACATTTTCATCAATAAACCAAAACATAAGTTTATTTTGTGTACATATGTATAGATAATTATCTAATAAATATTATAAATTCATTAATGTTGAATTCAAAAACCTCACTAAAACACATGCCTAAATGAAGTTTATCTGACACATGTGTTTTCTTTGTAAGGCAGGCACATCCCAGGCTTCTCACACTTCAAACTCTAGGCAGCATTCAGTTCTTCCTTTAGTTGCTGTTTTAAACAGAGAAAACACCAACAAAAAGTGCAACATATAAAAAAAATGTGGCACTAAATTCATATGCATGAAAGGGACACTTTTTTAAAGCATGAGAGCTGAAATAAGAAAGCAAAGCCTTGCTTTGTTCACCCTCAACTAGGGTAATGACCTACATATTTTGCTGCTCTGTGCATGCACAGAAATGACCATAAACCGGTGGCAGGTATGGGTTTGGGGGTTACAAACGACTTTCACTAGGTGAATTCATGAATAGAGAATCTTCAAATACAGAATCCACGAGTAATCAGAACTGACTATACACACAACCTTGCCCTCAACCCAACCTCTGTCTAAATCACAACTTAACCCTGTACTTTATACAACCAGGTCATCTCATAATTAGCAAATGTGATGAACAAAAATATTCTCTCACAGTCTCTGTCTTAGTCATGCAGATCCTGATAGTCTCACATCTCATTTCCATTTCTTGGTGTCTACATCTCCTGAAATAACACTTTCCTGACTTTCATCAGACATCACCACAGCATATCTTTCTATTGGCAGCTTCATCGTTGTCCCATCAGCAATGAGGGAAGATAAATAAACTGGAGTCTGGGGCCTCCAGCAAGCTGTCTTCTCCTTTAGAACTAGGTCCTGTAAAAAGTGTTAGTGAATTGAGGTAAAGGAAATGTAGGAGTTCTGACTTTTGTGGCTACACAGGCTTAGGGTATAGTTCTTGTTCAATGAAGCCAGGCCAAGTTGCCAGCCATGCATTTTGGGAACACAAGGAATTCAGTGGCTGGTTAGACCCTAGTTTCATGCTCCACTTTGTAACATGATTTCATTCAAATATGGAGAATGTAAATAGACCCAATTTGGGGAAGCTGAGGAAGACTAAGGTAGGAAAAAAGAGGAAGATTCTAACTTTCAGGACTTCATTGCTATATCTCAAACTTAAAATTAAGTGAAAAAGAGTAATGAGGGATTTCTTATAGTCTCATATTTCCTATGGATACTTCTTAAATCTTAACTCATCCATGAAATAAAATGCACATTGAAGAAATTTTATGATCTTATGCCATTACACCATTGTGGGAAATTTCCAGATTCACAAAAGACCCCAAAGAAGGAATTATATGATCTATTTTCTACTCCAGGTCCTTTACAGGAGTTCTTTGTGGATGATCACTCATTATATATTGTGTGAGAACCCCAGTTCTTCTAATGCTTAATGTCCTCTGCAAAGGAAATTACATAGTTTATGATCAATCTTCCTTTCAACCCCCAAATATAGCTTGCTCAGGTGCCTCTCAGGTATTCACGAGGAACTAACTTTCCAGAAGGCTTATACTATCTACAGTAGTTAAGCAACTGTTCTATATTCCAAAGCAAGGAGGATCCATCTCAATTACCTGGTGTGATAAAGTACTTAGGTTCTTTTTAATAACATAGGACAAAACAAAGAATTATCAAGGTTCCTAACATAAGTTAACCTTGAGGACATTGTTACTGATTGAAAATATGTTATGCCAGAAGAATTCATAGGGAGTTACAGGGTGAACATAAACCACATATTTAGACAGGAAAAGCTTCAAGTACTTTCAGTTCAGTTCAGTTCAGTAGCTCAGTCATGTCCTATTCTTTGCAACCCCAAGAATCACAGTACACCAGGCCTCCCTGTCCATCACCAACACCCGGAGTTCACTCAAACTCACGTCCATCGAGTCGGTGATGCCATCCAGCCATTTCACCCACTGTCATCTCCTTCTCTTCCTGCCCCCACTCCCTCCCAGCATCAGGATCTTTTCTGATGAGTCAACTCTTTGCATGAAGTGGCCAAAGTATTGGACTTTCAGCTTCAACATCAGTCCCTCCAATGAACACCCAGGACTGATCTCCTTTAGGATGGACTGGTTGGATCTCCTTGCAGTCCAAGGGATTCTCAAGAGTCTTCTCCAATACCACAGTTCAAAGCATCAATTCTTCGGTGCTCAGCTTTCTTCACAGTCCAACTCTCACATCCATAAATGACCACAGGAAAAACCATAGCCTTGACTAGACAGACCTTTGTTGGCAAAGTAATATCTCTGCTTTTCAATATGCTATCTAGGTTGGTCATAACTTTCCTTCCAAGGAGTAAGCGTCTGTTAATTTCATGGCTGCAATCACCATCTGCAGTGATTTTAGAGCCTCAAAAAATAAAGTCTGACACTGTTTCCACTGTTTCCCCATCTATTTCCCATGAAGTGATGGCACCAGATGCCATGATAGGATTACTAATTTATGGAAACAATCTTCAGACCAGTAAGCATTATTTGAACATTTCTTGTAAGGCTATTTGTTCCCATAACATAATACCCACAACTTTAGAATAAAGAACAAATCTCTTTATACCTTGATCACACAGCCATTATATTCTCATGACTTCATGACAAAACAAAACAGTGGCTTTTGCGTTTCCTTCCTCTCCTCCTTTCTAATCACTTGTTTTGAAAATCGGAGCAAAACTGGATGCTTGGGGCTAGTGCACTGGGATGACCCAGAGGGATGGTATGGGGAGGGAGGAGGGAGGAGGGTTCAGGATGGGGAACACATGTATACCTGTGGTGGATTCATTTTGATATTTGGCAAAACTAATACAATTATGTAAAGTTTAAAAATAAAATAAAATTTAAAAAAATAAAAAAAAAAAGAAAATTGGAGCAAGTGTCAAGAAGAAAATATTTAGTAATTATTTTTAAAAAGTTGTTGGCCTCCTCTGACCACTTATAAATTAATGATAAAATTGATTTGCTTTATTAACCGTTTTTTTTTTTTTTTTAAACTGTGGAGTCAATCATTTCCTATAGAATGTCTTGTTTGTTTGTAGATGAGAGAAATGTCCTTGGGATGCATGATGAAACAATGAAATCACAGGAATGTACAGAGTCCTTCTCTTTGGAAGATTTTGAATAAGAAGCTACTGTTTAGGGAGTTAGTAACAAAAGTGGAGAAAAAGAAATGGAAATTTACTGTTTGTGGGTCCACTAGGTTTGAAGTATGAATGAATGAATAGATGCAACAATAGACAGCCTTGGGATTAAGTGTTGGTATATTTCAGGGCATTTCTTTACATGTATAGAAGTACCACAGACAAAATAATCTCAGTGTAAACAATTTTTCCCCATATGAATCTTCATATAAAGTAGATACATGTAATATCCAGTTAAGTTCATTTCAGTAAGTTCAGCAGCTCAGTCATGTCCGACACTTTGTTACCCCATGGACTGCAGCACATCAGGCTTCTCTGTCCATCATCAACTCCTGGATCTTGCTCAAATTCATGTCCATAGAGTCAGTGATGCCGTCCAACCATCTCATCCTCTGCCATCCCCTTATCCTCTTGTGTTCAATCTTTCCCAGCATCACGGTCTTTTTCAATGAGTCAGTTCTTTGCATCAGCTGGCCAAAGTATTGGAGCTTCTGCTTTAGCATCAGTCTTTCCAGTGAATATTCAGGACTGATTTCCTTTAGGATGGACTGGTTGGATCTCCTTGCAGTCCAAGGGACTCTCAAGAGTCTTTCCCAACATAACAGTTCAAAAGCATCAATTCTTTGGGACTCCACTTTCTTTATGGTCCAACTCTCACATCCATACATGACTACTGGAAAAACCATAATTTTACTAGATGGACCTTTGTTGGCAAAGTAATGTCTCTGCTTTTTAATATGCTATCTAGGTTTGTCATAGCTTTTCTTCTTCTTTTTTTTTTTTTTAGTCATCAATAACATTTTTATTTCAGGTACAGCTGCAACTACACACAACAATGAATTTTTTCATAGCTTTTCTTCTAAGTAGCAAGTGTCTTTTAATTTCATGGCTGAAATCACTATCTGCAGTGATTTTGGAGCCCAAGGAAATAAAGTCTGTCACTGTTTCCATTGTTTCCCAATCTATTTGCCATGAAGTGATCGGACCAGATGTCATGACCTTAGTTTTTTTAATGTTGAGTTTTAAGCCAAATTTTTTTTAGCACTTTTTATTTTTTAATAAATTTATTTATTTTAATTGGAGGTTAATTACTTTACAATATTGTATTGGTTTTGCCATACATCAACATGAATCCGCCACAGGTATACACGTGTTCCCTGTCCCAAACCCCCCTCCCTCCTCCCTCCCCATACCATCTCTTTGGGTAATCCCAGTGCACCAGACCCAAGCAACCAATATCATGCATCAAACCTGGACTGGCAAATTTTTTTACTCTCCTCTTTCACTCTCAAGAGGCTTTTCAGTTCCAATTAGCTTTCTGCCATAAAGATGGTGTCATCTGCATATCTGAGGTTACTGATATTCCTCCCGGCAATCTTGATTCAAGCTTGTGCTTCATCCAGTCCAGGATTTCACATGATGTACTCTGTATATAAGTTAAATAAGCAGAGTGACAATATACAGCCTTGATGTACTCCTTTCCCAATTTTGAACCAGTCCATTGTTCTATGTCTGGTACTAACTGTTGCTTCTTTTCCTGCACACAGATTTCTCAGGAGGCAGGTAAAGTGGTCTGGTGTTCCCATCTCTTTAGGAATCTTCCACAGTTTGCTATGATCTACACAAAGACTTTAGTGAATCTTCATATAAATGAGATACAAGTAATAGTCAATTAAGGTAGGTATTAGTTAAAGAGTGTATCAACTGGCAGATGGAAGCCTGACTTTTCTTGTAACAAATCAGTTAAGTCTGAGTGTGCTTTATTTGAGATTTTCTATTTGTTTTCCTCTTGATTGTTACTGTATTCCTAACCACCATTCCCTTATCCACTGACTGGTTACTTTGTATACTTAAAGCACATATAGGTGCATTTTGTTGCTTTAGTCCTGTCCAACTCTATAGGTCCCTATGGACTGCAGCACACCAGGATCCTGTCTCCATGGGATTCCCCAGGCAAGAATACTGGAGTGAGTTGCCATGGCCTCCTCCAGGTGATCTTTCCCATCCAGGGATCAAACCCTTGTATCCTGCACTGCAGGCAGATTTTTATCATCTGAGCCATCAGTGAAAGTGAAAGTTGATCAGTCGTGTCTGACTCTTTGCGACCGCATGGACTATACAGTCCATGGAATTCTCCAGGCCAGAATACTGGAGTGGGTAACCTTTTCCTTCTCCAGGATATCTTCCCAACCCAGGAATCAAACGGGGGTCTCCTGCACTGCAGGCAGATTCTTTACCAACTGAGTTATCAGAGAAGACCCTGAGCCACCAGGGTAGCCATATTGTAGCATCGGTACTTAAAAAACATGGATTAACACTATAAAGCAGGTAGATGTGCTAAGTTGCTTCAGTCATGTCCAATTCAGCAACCCTATGGACTGTAGCCTGCCAAGCTCCTCTGTCCATGGGACTCTCCAGGCCAGAAAATGAGTGGGCTGCCATTTCTTCCTCCAAGCAATCTTCCCGAGTCAGGGATCAAATCTCCTGTCTTATATCTCCTGCATTGGCAGGTAGTTTCTCTAAAACTAGCACCACCTGAGAAGTCTAATCAGTTAATTGTTACAAAAGCATGTAATAAAGTAAGAATAAATTTTCCTCTCTGGTATCCACCATTGCCATTTTGCTAAGAGTTTTTAAAAAAGGTTTTTGGGCAAATCTTAATCAGATGGTTTATAAAGATCAAAGTAATGACATTGTTCAAGTAATATCCAGAGTCATAATTTCTGATGAGTAAGATACATTCTTACAAAGTAAAAGGAGAAAAAGAAAACTTCACAGTACTCAATTTTTAAGACCAAAGTTTAATTAAAAAAGAGAAAGTACATCATGTGGAGAAACTAAGAACAAAAGAGTTCTTAAACTCCACAATTACTTTTTGGGTTTGTTTTTGGGTTGCTTTACAATTCTTGCTGTTTTATTTTCAATAGTAATTGGAGTTGGGGGCATATTATAGTATTTTGGATGGATGAGTTTTGCAAAGTGCCATGCAATAAAACATCTGTTATAAAACATGTGCTATAGCTTTGGGGTATGGACTAAAAGCAGTCAGTATTATTTTGAAGTAATTGAATGGCCAAAAAATAAACACAGCCTATTTTATTATCATTATTATTATTATTATTTTAAGGAACATCTTAATGCAAATAATTTACTTTTTCTTGTGAATTACATCTTTTATGAATACAATATTTTTTATTTACCAATGATTATTGAAAAAAGACTGCAGGTGCTAAATTGGACTGCGTGGCTTAGTGAAATAAAAGTATTTTAATATATAATCAATATTCCCAAGAATTTATAAATTATATGGTTAGAAAAGTTGTCTGCCTTTTTCATATAAAGTAAATTAAATATTTTAAAGTGTTTGAAAGAGCCTAGGATCCAAGGATATTTTAAATAGGAATAAGTATAGCATATAAAGTAGTAGAATAATGTAGCAAATATTTTAAAGGTAGAAACTAACACATGAGCATAAAGCAGAACAAAAAAATGAAAATATCAGTCAGGCTAGGCTATGTTATGCAAATATCTATATATCTATACCTTTTTATATATCTCTCTATTATCTCTCTCAATGTCTTTCAATTATAAAAGTTCACTTCTTTTTCCACCAGTATTCACTTAGGGACTAAGCAGTTCTTAAAGGCAGATGTCTTTCTCTAACAGGTCCATATTTTAGGCTGTTTCAATCTTATGGAATCTTCATGTTAACATATATTTCCAGATTAAGAGAAAAAACATAGACAATGGCACACTGCCTCTGATATCCTTTTATCCAGAAATGACACATATCACTTATGCTTATATTCACTGCCAAAGCAAGTTATATAGCCATTACTAAAGACAAGGAAGGATACTTCCAGGAAGAAGAAGAGACTTAGAATTTTGTAAATCACTATTTGTATTCAGAATTTTGTAAATCACTAGTTATAGTAGTGTAAAGAATGGAGATTCTATTTTTAAAGAGTTTATAAATACATTCATTTACTCTAGGACCCAGAGAAAAAGCAACAGTTTGAAAAATGTCCAGACCAAAGTGAAGGAGACACATTTTAAAATCTTAAAGCATCTGCCAAATGAGTAGGAACCTGTAGGCCCTCTCTCAAGGGACCTGAGCACCAGCTCCTCATTCTCTTCCTAATCTGTAAGTGTCATCCCCTTACCAATCCTTCGGCCCCACAAAAACTGGGCAGGCACATGCAACCCACACAAGGGAATGGTCTTGAGAGCCTGGCTTTGGTGACTAGGTATATACTTGCATCCTCTAAAAACTACTGCTGGAGGGTCCACCTTCTAATCAGACCGAAACTGGTGCTGACTGAGATATCTCCCTCTGGAAAATTCACAGGCCTTGACACACCATCAACAACTGAGACCTATCAAGAATAAATCAGGCTGCTCAAACAATCACAAAGATTCAAGTGGCAACACTGAAGAGTTAGAGGGTTAAACGATAAAATTCATTTCCTATGCAAGGGCACTCCTTCATGACTTAGATAACTGTTCTGACACATAGAAATACAATCAAATAAAATGAAGAGAAAGAGGAATATGTTCACAAAAAGAACAAGATAAAGCCTAGGGAAAAGTCCTCAATAAAATCAAGATAAGTAATGCACCTGATAAAAAGATCAAAGTAATTGGTCATAAAGATCCCACCAAACCCTGGAGATGAATGAACACAGTGAGAACTTCAACAAAGAGATAGACAATATAAGAAAGTATCAAACAGAAGTCAGGATGTGGAAGACTACATTAACTTAAAAGGAAAAAAGTAAATAAATAAATAAAGAATAGAGAGATTTAAAATCAGACTAGATGAAGCAGTAGGAAAAAACAATGATCTGGAAGATACGGCAGTGAAACTTATCTAAAAAATCATGCCCCCCTCCAATACACACACAGCAAAAAATAAATAAAAATGAAGATAGCTTAAGGGATCTATAGGATAGCATCAGGAAAAGTAATATTCACATTATAGAAGTCCCAGAAGGAGAAAAGAGAGTAAAAAGAACAGAAAACGTATATTAAAAAATTATAGTTAACATTTCTTTAACTTGTGGAAGGAAACAGAAATCCAGATTCAAGAAGTCCAGAGAGTTCCAAATAAGTAAATGTAAAGATACCTGCATAAAACATAACTGCAATGATAACACTTAAAGAAAAACATTTTAAAAACAGCAAGAGGGAAACAAATAACTATGTACAAGAGGACTCCCATATTGGCAGAAGCAACTCTGTAGGCCAGAAAGATTGGCATAATGTATTCAGAGTGCAGAAAGGAAAAAAAAAAAAAAAAAACACTTTCAACCAAAAATACTCTACAAGGCAAAGCTATTATTCAGAATTGAAATGGATAGAAAGAGCTTTTCAGACAAACAAAAGCAGAAATAATTAATCAGCACTGCTGCTGCTAAGTCACTTCAGTCGTGTTCGACTCTTTGCGACCCCATAGACAGAAGCCCACCAGGCTCCCCCGTCCCTGGGATTCTCCAGGCAAGAGTACTGGAGTGGGGTGCCATTGCCTTCTCCAATGCAGGAAAGTGAAGAGTGAAAGGGAAGTCGCTCAGTCATTTCCGACTCTTGGTGACCCCATGGACTGCAACCTACCAGGCTCCTCTGTCCATGGGATTTTCCAGGCAAGAGTACTGGAGTGGGGTGCCATTGCCTTCTCTGTAATCAGCACTACAGTGACCTAAATGTTAAAGGGACTTTTTAAGCTGAAAAGAAAGGGCACTAATTAGTATCAAGAAAATATATGAATGTAAATATCTTACTGTAACAAAAAATTTGAAAAAGGAGTAGGGAGATTGAATTATAAATTGAAAACACAATATAGGAAAGTCTGGGACTGGTGGGTATTACTGGTTTATTTTATCAATGACTCAAAGAAACTTTAACACTTATCCTTCTCAAACTCTTTCAAAAAGCTGAAGAGGAGGAAATGCTCCCAAACTCATGTTGCAAGGACAGCAAAACCAGTAAAGAAAGGAATAAAAAAGAGGCTAATATATCTGATTAGCATATGCAACATTCTAAAAAAATATTAGCCAACTGAATTCAGCAATACATTAAAAATATTATGCAGCATGATAAAATGGGATTTATTCCAGGGATGATTCAACATATACAAATCAATCAATGTTTATACACCAAAGCAATAAAATGAATGATATGAATCATATAATCATCTCAATATAGGCATAAAAGAATTTAACAGGATTCATCATCTATTCATGATAAAAATTCTTAAGAAAGTGGATATAGAAAGTACAACATAACAAAAAACATATATGATAAACCCATATTTAACATTATACTCAATGGTAAAAGACTGAAACTTCTAAAATGAGGAATAGGACAAGAGTTCCCACTCTCATAAGTTTTATTCAACACAGGATTAGAAGACCTCACAGAGCAAATAGATGAAAAAGAAATAAAAGTCAAACAAATTGGAAAGACAGAAGTAAACTTGTCACTGTTGATGGATGACGTGATTTTATATATGCATGTGTGCTAAGTCCCTTCAGTCACGTCAAACTCTCTGCAGCCTTATGTACACCAGCCTACCAGGTTCCCCTGTCCATGAGATTCTCCAGGCACAAATCCTGGAGTAGGTTGCCATGCCTTCCTCCAGGGGTTCTTCCCAACCCAGGGATCAAACTGATGTCTCTTTTAGCTCCTACATTGACAAGTGAGTTCTTTACCATTTGTACCTCCTAGAAAACCCCAATTTCATATATTATATAGAAAACACTAAAGATTCTGCCCCAAAATATTTACAACTAATACAGTAATTTAGTAAAGTTGCAAGGTACAACATCAATATACAAAAATGTGATGTTTTAAAACAGTAGCATTGAACTATCAGAAAAAGAAATTAAAAGACCAGTCTCATTTGCAATTACATGAAAATTAATAAAACAGTTAGAAATAAAATTAACCAAGGGAGTGGAAGATTTCTACATAGAAAACTAGAAGATATCAATTAAAGAAACTGAAGACATAAAGAAACAACAACAATGAATTCATATCAATGGATTAGAAGAATGAGCATTGTTAAAAGGTTCATTTTACACAAAACAATACACAGATTCAATGCAATTCTCATCAAATTCCAGGGGCATTTTTCTGATAAATAGAACCAACAATCACAAAATCGGTATGGAAACACAAAAGATCCTAATAGCCAAAGCAATCATGACATAAGAACAAAGCTGGAGACATCATGCTCCCTTATTTCAAACTATATAATGAAGCTATGATAATCAAAACAATATGGTGTCAGCATGAAAATGGACACATAACTCAATGGAATAGAATAGAGAGCCAAGAAATAACTCAAACATATATGTTCAACTAATATATGACAAATGAAGCTAGGATATACACTGGGAAAAAGACAGTCTCTTCAATAAGTGGTATGAGAGAAACTTGAGAGTCACAGCAGAAGAATAGACTTCTGTCTTACACCATACATAAAAATTAACTCAAAATGAGTTTTTAAAAAATGAAAGTAAGATGGGACGTAGCAAATCTCAAAAAAAAAAAAAAAAACGCAGAAATTTCCTTGACTTTGATCTTTGCAACATTTTTTGGATCTGACTCCAAAGGCAATGGGAGCAAAAAGAAAAATGAACATACAAACCTATATCAAATTGAAATTTTATGAAAAGCAAAGGTAACCATCAATGAAATGAAAAAATAAAATACTGAATAGGAAAAAAAAAATGCAGATCATTAAAAAATGGCAGAGTATCTGAATAGATATTTTTCCAAAGATGACATACAGATGGCCAACAGGAACATGAAAATATGTATGATATTACGAATCATAAAGGAAATACAATCAAAACCACAGTGAGATGTCATCTCACACCTGTCAGATGATAATAAATTATCAAAAGGACAAAAAATAACAAAGATGGTAAAAAAAATGTGAAAAGAAGCATACACTTGTGCACTGTTAGTGGGATGACTGCACTGCTGTTGGGGAGCAACTACATAAAACAATGTGGAGGTTCTTCAAAAAGTTAAACATATGATTACTGTATGATCCAACAATCCTACTTTATAGTATTTATCTGAAGAAAATTAAAACACTGGTTCAAAAATATAAATGCACCCCAATATTCAAAGCAGCTTATTTATTAATACAATATTGAAGATATGGAAACAGACTTAGTGTCCATTCATGGATCAAAGGATAAAGAGATATACATATATATATATCTTATAGTCAGTTTCATAAATACACACAAACAACAGATCATTAGCTATAAAAATAATGAATTCTTGCCATTTGTGACAGCATGAATGGACTTGATGCAATTATTTCAAATGAAATAAGTCAAACCAAAATAAAACAAATGAAAAAAATCCAAAATGCTGTGTGATTTAAATTATAAATTAAGTCGCTCAGTCCTGTCCGACTCTTTGTGACCCCATGGACTGTAGCCTACCAGGCTCCTCCGTCCATGGAATTTTCCAGGCAAGGATACTGGAGTGGGTTGCCATTTCCTTCTCCAGGAGATCTTCCCAACCCAGGGATTGAACCCCAGCCTCCTGCATTGTTGGAAGATGCTTTATCACCTGAGCCATATGTGGACTCTAAAACAAAAAGAAAACAAACAAAGAAGTGATATAAAATAAAATTCATAGCTACAGAGTACCGATCAGCAGTTGCCACAGGAGACAGGAGTTGGAGGTAGGTAAAAGAAGTAGAAAGGTTAAGACTATACTAGGTGGACTAAAGACTAGTTTGAATCAGTTCTAATGAGGTGGATGAAACTGGAACCTATTATACAGAGTGAAGTAAGCCAGAAAGAAAAACACCAATACAGTATACTAACGCATATATATGGAATTTAGAAAGATGGTAACAATAACCCTGTGTATGAGACAGCAAAAGAGACACTGATGTATTAAACAGTTTTATGGACTCTGTGGGAGAGGGAGAGGGTGGGAAGATTTGGGAGAATGGCATTGAAACATGTATAATATCATGCATGAAATGAGTCACCAGTCCAGGTTCAATGCACGATACTAGATGCTTGGGGCTGGTGCACTGGGACGACCCAGAGGGATGGTATGGGGAGGGAGGAGGGAGGAGGGTTCAGGATGGGGAGCACATGTATACCTGTGGTGGATTCATTTCGATATTTGGCAAAACCAATACAATATTGTAAAGTTTAAAAATAAAATAAAATTTAAAAAAAAAAAAGATTCCTCAAGAAGCAGGTCAGGTAGTCTGGTATTCCCAACTCTTCCAGAATTTTCCACAGTTTTTGGTGATCCACAGTCAAAGGCTTTGGCATTGTCAATAAAGCAGAAATAGATGTTTAAAAAAAAAATAAATAAAGACTAGTCCACTAGGTGGACTATAGTCAAATAAAACAGGTGGAAAAGTATAGCCTATACTATACCATACTATCCATAATTCCAGCTTAAAGGTAAATAAATCACAAGATACAATGTACATAGTGACTATAATCAATAATACTATATTTCAAATTTGAAAGTTGCTAAGAAATTAAATATTCAAAGTTATCATCAAAAGAAAAAAAATGTATATTTCTATATGGTGACAGATGATAGCTAGACTTATCATGATGGTCATTTTGTACTGTATACAAATGTCAAGCATTGTCATATACATGAAACTAACATAGTGCTGTATATCAACTACTTGTCCATAAAGACATTTTAGAATATAGTGGATTTATTTAAAATTATATGGTGATTTTTACATAGAATCAATTTCATCTTCTTGTTGAATTGTGTTACTTAAATTAGAAAATAAATGGATTATTAAATACAAGATTAGACAGAACTACAGAAATAATTGGGAAGTTGGATGATACATTGGAACAACTCATCTAAAATCAGCAAGTGTTAATATTCTGGTTTGTTTTCAAATCATATGGGTCTTTCACCTTTTTAACGTCATAATTTTTGGTATTAATGATATCACACTTCCAAAAATAACCTCTAATTTGTAGTATTTGCCAATTTTAAATATTCTCACCATAGCCATTTTAAGCCAATGATGGTTTAAAAATTGGTTGAAAAAGTTTCTGAATATTTAACAATTTATTCTAGGAAGCTGCTATAAGCCATTTCCACAATATCACAAAATACAAAGAATCAACAAAAGAGAAGACATGAACTAGAATAGAAATAAAGGACAAAGTGGGAATGAATGAAATATATCCAATAGAAATTATACAAGGAGAGACTAGAGAAAAAGGTGAAGTAGTTATATTGGAAGAGAAGATGGACAAAGATTCTTCATAATTAATAAATGACACATTGTATTTAAATTAAAAAAAATCAATTTCTAACACAATGGATTTTTTTTTTAAAAAAGCATAGTGAACCTGAAGATATAAAAAGATGATAAAATATCCTAGAATCCACCACAGAGAAAAAGCAGCTCATCTACAAATAAAAGAGTGTTAATTATACTGAGAACTGACTTCTCAAAAACACAATCTGATTGATATACACAGAGTGCTTGTAAAACAATAATAATATATGGCACTATTCTTTCCCCTCAAGCACTACAAAAATCATGTTCTGGGGTCCTGTTGCCTATCCCTGCATCCTTTAATTAAGTAAGTAATAGAAAGAGTGTCCTCTTCCTCAAATCTGAACAATGAGAGTAAATCTTGGGTAGGAAGGATCTGGAGAAAGTTATTTTTAACCTCTGTGGAGCCTAGTGGGCTACAGTCTACAGGAGTCTGAAGAGTCAGACATGACTTAGCTACTTAGCAACTAAAGAGAGAGAGAGAGATTAAGTCCTGGGCTTCCCAGGTGGCCCTACACAGCACAGTTTTACTGAGTTAGACAAGGCTGTGGTCCATGTGATCAGATTGGTTAGTTTTCTGTGATTGTGGTCTTCAGTCTGTCTGCCCTCTGATGGAGAAGGATAAGAGGCTTATGGAAGCTACCTGATGGGAGAGACTGACTGAGGGGGAAACTGGGTCTTGTTCTGATGGACTGGGCCATGCTCAGTAAATCTTTAATCCCATTTTCTGTTGATGGGTGGAGCTGTGTTCCCTCCCTGCTATTTACCTGGGACCAAACTATGGCAGAAGTAATGAAGATAATGGCGACCTTCTTCAAAAGATCCCATGAATGTACTGCTACACTCACTGCCCCCAACCCACACCTCCGCTGGAGACTCCTGGACACTCCCGGGCAAGTCTGAGTCAGTCTTATGTGGAGCCACTGCTCCTTTCTCCTGGGACCTGGGGCACACAAGGTTCTCTTTGTGCCCTCCAAGAGTCTATTTCCCAGGCCCGTATAAGTTCTGGCAGCTCTATGGTGGGTTAATGGTGACCTCCTCCAAGAGGGCTTATGCTATACCCAAGTCTGCTGCAACCAGAGACCCTGTCCCTGTGACAGTCCACTGCTGACCCGTACCACCACAGGAGATGCTCAAACACAGTTCTGTCTCAGTCTCTGTGGGGCCCCTGGGGTCCTGATGTGTACAAGGTTTGTCTGTGCCCTCTGAGAAACCCTGGAAGGAAGGGGCTTTGATTCTAAATGTGAATTCACCCCTCCTACTGTCTTACTGGGGCTTCTCCTTTGCCCTTGGAAATGTGGTATCTCCTCACAGCTGCTACAGCAAAGCACAGCCACCGCTCCTGACCTTGGATGTGGGGTATCTCCTCAAGGATGCTCCAGTGCCACACAGCTGCCACGGTCATGGTGGAGAGTTCTGACAAAATGTGGTCCACTGGAGAAGGAAATGGCAAACCACTTCAGAATTCTTGCCTTGAGAACCCCGTGAACAGTATGAAAAGGCAAAAACACAGGACAGGGAAAGGTGAACTCCCAGGTCGGTAGGTGCCCAATATGCTACTGGAGGTCAGTGGAGAAATAACTCCAGAAAGAATGAAGAGATAGAGCCAAAGAAAAAAAACAACACCGAGATGTGGAATGTGACTGGTGATAGAAGCAAAGCCCAATGCTGTAAAGAGCAATCTTGCATGGGAACCTGGAATATTAGGTCTACAAATCAAGGCAAATTGGAAGTGTTCAAACAGGAGATGTGATGTTGACATTTTAGGAATCAGCAAACTAAAATGGATTGGAATGGGTGAATTTAACTCAGATGAACATTATACCTATTACTGTGGGCAAAAATCTCTTAGAAGAAATGGAGTAGCCATCAGAGTCAACAAAAGAGTCCTAAATGCAGTACTTGGATGCAATCTCATAAATGACAGAATGATCTCTGTTCATTTCCAAGGCAAACCATTCAATATCATGGAAATCCAAGTCTATGCCCTGACCAGTAATGCTGAAGAAGCTGAAGTTGAATGGTTCTGTGAGGACCTACCAGAGCTTCTAGAACTAACACCCCAAAAAAGATGTCCTTTTCATTATAGGGGACTGGGATGCAAAAGTAGGAAGTCAAGAAACACCTGGAGTAACAGCCAAATTTGGCCTTGGCGTACTGAATGAAGCAGGGCAAAGGATAATAGAGTTTTGCCAAGGAAATGCACTGGTCATAGCAAACACCCTCTTCCAACAACACAAGAGAGGACTCTACACATGAACATCACCAGATGGTCAACACCAAAATCAGATTGATTATATTCTTTGCAGCCAAAGATGGAGAAGCTCTATACAGTCAGCAAAAACAAGACTGGGAGCTGACTGTGGCTCAGATCATTAACTGCTTATTGCCAAATTCAGACTTAAATTGAAGAAAGGATGGAAAACCACTAGACCATTCAGGTATGACCTAAATCAAATCCATTACGATTTCATAGTGGAAGTAAGAAATAGATTCAAGGCACTGGATCTGATAGACAGAGTGCCTGATAAATTATGGATGGAGGTTTGTGAGATTGTACAGGAGACAGGGATCAAGACCATCCTCAAGAAAAATAAATGCAAAAAGCAAAATGACTGTCTTAGGAGGCTGTAATTACAAATAGCTGTGAAAAGAAGAGAAGTGAAAAATCAAAGGAGAAAATGAAAGATATACCCATTTGAATGCAGAGTTCCAAAGAATAGCAAGGAGAGATAAGAAAGGCTTCCTCATGGATCAGTGCAAATAAATAGAGGAAAACAATAGAATGGGAAAGACTAGAGATCTCTTCAAGGAAATTAGAGTTACCAAGGGAACATTTCATGCAAAGATGGGCTCGATAAAGGACAGAAATGGTATGGACCTAACCGAAGCAGAAGATATTAAGAAGAACTGTACAAAATAGATCTTCATGACCCAGATAATCACAATGGTATGATCTGATCACTCACCTAAAGCCAGACATTCTGGAATGTGAAGTCAAGTGGGCCTTAGGAAGTTTCACTAAAAACAAGGCTAATGGAGATGATGGAATTCCAGCTGAGCTATTTCAAGTCCTAAAAGATGATGCTGTGAAAGTGCTGCACTCAATATGCCAGAAATTTGGAAAACTAAGCAGTGGCCACAGGACTGGAAAAAGTCAGTTATTCCAATCCCAAAGAAAGACAATGCCAAAGAGTGTTCA
The DNA here is from genome assembly GCF_002263795.3 of Bos taurus. Classification (NCBI taxonomy): domain Eukaryota; kingdom Metazoa; phylum Chordata; class Mammalia; order Artiodactyla; family Bovidae; genus Bos; species Bos taurus. Next base: position 15,864,018 of record NC_037351.1, on the reverse strand, counting down.
AACTACCACAAAATTGCACTCATTTCACACACTAGCAAAGTAATGTTCAAAATTCTCCAAGCCAGGCTTCAACAGTACATGAACCGTGAACTTCCAGATGGTCAAACTGGCTTTAGAAAAGGCAGAGGAACCAGAGATCAAATTGGCAATATCCATTGGATTATTGAAAAAACAAGAGTTCCAGAAAACCATTTATTTCTGTTTTATTGACTAGGTCAATACCTTTGACTTTGTGGATCACGACAAACTGTGGAAAATTCTTCAAGAGATGGGAATACAAGACCACCTGACCTGCTTCCTGAGTTATCTGTATGCAGGTCAGGAAGCAGCAGTTAGAACTGGACATAGAACAACAGACTGATTCCAAATAGGGAAAGGAGTACATCAAGGCTGTATATTGTCACCTTGCTTATTTAGCTTATCTGCAGAGTATGTCATGAGAAATGCTGGGCTGGATGAAATACAAGCTGGAATCAAGATTGCTGGGATAAATATCAATAACCTTAGATATGGAGATGACATCACTCTTATGACAGAAAGTGAAGAACGAACGAGTCTCTTGATGAAAATGAAAGAGGAGAGTGAAAAAGTTGGCTTAAAGCTCAACATTCAGAAAACGAAGATCATGGCATCCGGTCCCATCACTTCATGGGAAATAGATGGTGAAACATTGGAAACAGTGTCAGACTTTATTTTTTTGAGCTCCAAAATCACTTCAGATGGTGACTGCAGCCATGAAATTAAACAACACTTACTCTTTTGAAGAAAAGCTATGACCAACCTAGAGAGCATATTAAATAGCAGAGACATTACTTTGCCAACAAAGGTCCGTCTAGTCAAGGCTATGGCTTTTTTTCCATTAGTCATGTATGGATGTGAGAGTTGGACTATAAAGAAAGTTGAGTGCCAAAGAATTGATGCTTTTAAACTGTGGTGTTGGAGAATACACTTGAGAGTCCATGGAAATCCAACCAGTCCATCCTAAAGGAAATCAGTCCTGAATTTTCATTGGAAGACCTGATGTTGAAGTTGAAATTCCAATACTTTGGCCACCTGATGTGAAGAGCTGACTCATTTGAAAAGACCCTGATGCTGGGAATGATTGAAGGTGGGAGGAGAAGAGGATGACAGAGGATCAAATGGTTGCATGGCATCACCGACTCAGTGTACATGAGTTTGAGTAAACTCCAGGAGTTGGTGATGGACAGGGAGGCCTGGCGTGTTCTAGACCATGGGGTAGCAAGGAGTCACGACTGAGTGACTGAACTTAACTGAACTGAACTTCCCAGGTGGCACTAGTGGTAAAGATCTCTCCTGCCAATGCAGGAGACCTAAGAGAAGCAAGGTTTGACCCCTGGGTTGGGAAGATCCCCTGGTGGAGGGCATGGCAACCCACTCCAGTATTCTTACCTAGTCAATCGCCATTGACAGAGGAGACTTTAGGGCTATAGCCCATAGGGTCACAAAGAGTCAGACGTGACTGAGGCAACTTAGCATGCACATTAAGTCATATGCAAACTCTGGAGTATCCTATTTTTGAAACTGTATTCAATATCATGAGTGCTTTGAGAACTGAACCAGAAAGTGGGTTCTAACCAAGTATCCAGATTACTCTCTGTGTAACACCCATGTGTTACATGGGCATTTCAGAATAACATTACATAAACTTAAAAAAACTATACTAACATCCAAACCACAGCCCACAATGGACAAATATATACATTCTGATCCCAAAAGAGTGGACAGCAAACTACAATTAATGTTGATGAATAATAAATTGTCATGAGTCAACTTGTCCAGAAAATAAATTTTAAAATTGCTCGTCATATCTAGAACCAGGTAAATCTCAACTGAACTGGGAAAAGGCAATGCCTAGACAGAAATGCAAAAGTAATACAGATGTTGAAATTATCTGATAGGACTTGAGAACAAATATCATTAAAATATTCCAACAGGCAAGTAGGGATACTCTGGAAAAAATGCAAAATTTTCAGCAAAGAAATGGAAGAAAAATAGATAAAGTGAATACATAGAAGATAAAAGTATAAGCCAAATTACATTTTTGTAACTAAAAAGATATGGTAACATTTAAAAAAAACTTGCTTTATATATTCAATTGCATAATTAATGTGACAGAGTCAGTAAAATTAATTATAGACAAAAAATTCATCCAATCTGAACCAGAGAGAAATACATATTCTTTATGAAATGAACAGAGTTGAATAACCTGTTTTTATTATAATAAATACAGAATAAATACAGAAGTTTTATTATCTGTATCACAGAAATCCCAGAGTAGAGAAGAGAGTGAGGACTGATGAATCATGCTGAAATTGCCTGAATTTGATGAAAGGCATAAATTTAACAAGTTGAGCAAATCTCATTCAGGATAGATGTAAAGAAACCCATGACTGTTACACTCAAATTTATGAAAACTAAATTTTAAAAAATTAAAAAAATAAAACCTTGAATATAGGCAAAGAGAAATACATCTTTACATATAAGTTAAGAAAAATTAAAGTGGTTTGCTTATCATAAATTATGAAAACAGGAAGAAATTGGCACAACATTTTGTAAGTGATTAAGGAAAATAAAAACAACTGTCTAGTCAAAATTCTATGTTCAGCAAAATTACCTTTATGAAAAGTAAGTTTAAAAAGGCATTTTCCGGTATAAGTAAAATAAGAAAAATTTTCATGGATAAACCTGCTCTAAATGTTTGCTAGAATCTGCTTTGCAGAGAAAAATAAAAGAAGGAAACTGGAAGCATTCAGAATAAATAAAAATAAACATAATAATAAAAATATAGATAAACATAACAGAAAAGAACTATGAGCAAAAAATGATAAAATATAAGGTAAATATGATAACCATAGGTTGTGCACAACAGCAGTTTTGTCTTATTTACACATTTTTAATGACAGAACTAAAAGGCCAAAAATTGATAGCAAATATATTGAGAAGGGATAGTCATACATAAGGTTCTATCTGGAAGTTGACTTCTCTTAAATATTGTAATTTAAATTAAAAAATTAACATCTTTATAAAAATAATTAAAATAATGAACACAAACTATATAATGTTCATATTAATGGAAGAAAATAATGAAAATGTCAAACGATCTAAAATCAAAACAGTATTTCTTAACTAAGGGCAATTTTACTTCTCAATTAATATTTAGCAATTTCTGGAGAGATTCTCAGTATTTTTAAATTGGGTATATAGGTTTTGGGAGATGCTATTGACAAAAATAAGTAAATATCAGGAATGCTACTAAACACCTTGCAATGAACAGCATTGTCCTCTACTCACAAATAATTTCGTAATCCAAAATAGTGATAGTGCTGATATTGAGAAATCCTAATCTAAACAGAATGAAATAGGAATCATTCAGAAGCATAAAGTACAATGATAGTAAAGGATCCAAACAGTATAATTAGGAGTTGAAAATTAAAAAAATAAATAAATAAATAAATATTCAGCTAAATAATAAAGAAACTAAAAACAAAAGCACTCAGGACAAAGAAAAATATGAAAGATACTACAACTTTTATAGTACTGATATATGACAAAATAGAATTTAAAGCGAAAGAATTGCTAGAAATAGAGGACTAATAACATTACAATGAAAGATTTAATTTTTTAATCTTATATATAATCCTAAATTATAAGAGGACTTCCCCAGTGACTCAGTGATAAAAAATTCTCCTGACAGTACAGGAAACATGGGTTTAATCCCTGGATAGGCAAGATCCCCTGGAGATGGAAATAGCTACTCACTCCAGTATTCTTGTCTGGGAAATCCATGGACAGAGAAGCCTGGCTTACTAGAGTTCATGGGGTCGAAAAGAGTTGAACACTACTTAGTGCCTGAACAACTACAACAAAAAATAAATTATAAGAATCTAATAAGAACACACCAAAGTACATTTATATCAATATTATTAGACTACAAGGAAAAATCTGTTTTGGATGCATTATTGTACCCATTTTTTTTAACTAGTGTATAAAACTAAAATAAAAAGAAAATGACATGAATAAAGAATGTTTAAATGACACAATTCAAAATATAGACTACATATCCAGAACAGTTCACCAACAATTGGAAAATACTCTTTTAAAAATATCCCTGACTAAGGTTATAGAAGTTTCAAGAAATTCCAAAAACTTGATTTCTGATCACAATGTGATGAGAAAAGATAATTAAAAATAATGCTTGTATATTTAAAATTTCCTGAGAAAGTAGGCTTTAAGTGTTTATAACCTCCCTCACCACTGGGAATAAAGGTAATTACAGGAAGTAAAAGATAGGTTAATCAACTTGATCTTAGTAGTCATTTCACGATGTACAGATCTTCTTCAACTTATGATGGGATATGTTCTGATAAATACATTAAAAGTTGAAAATAACACAGGCAGAAAATGCATTTAAAACATGTAGCCTACTGAACATCAAAACTTAGCCTAACCTACCTTAAAGGTGCTCAGAATAATTACATTTGTCTATATTTACCTACACAGAGCCTATTTTATAATAGTGGGATTGTATGACAACAGATGTTTGTATCTGATATATTCTCCACTGATTGTGTGACTGACTAGGCACTATGGCTCACAGCCACTGCCAGCATCAAGAGAGATATCAACCTAAATCAAGTTTCAAAGTACAGTTTTCTTTTTCTTTTTTTTTCAAAGTACAGTTTTCTACTGAACATGTATCACTTTCACACCATGCTAAAGTTGAAAAATTGTAAACCAAACCATTGTAAATTGAAAATCATGTGTACCCATATTAAACCATCACATTGTAAACCATAAAATTGTGTTGTGTTATACTACTTTGATGCTGAAATTTAGCATAACCAATGATTGGACAACTTTATATTATATGCTTCCAATGGAATTCAATAGGAAGTATGCATCACACACTGTCACATATATAGTGTTTCACCAAAATGCTTGACCTGAATTTTTGTGTCTGACTTTTTGTGACTCCATGGACTATACAGTTCATCAAATTCTCCAGGCCAGAATACTGGAGTGAGCAGCCTTTTCCTTCTCCAAGGGATCATCCTAACCCAACCAGGGTCTCTCCATTACAGGCAGAATCATAAGAATACAGCACGGAAAGTCTAGAACATGGGATATACTATAAAATAATTAGTCAGGAGTCAAAGTAAAGAACAAAAAAACAGTTCAGCTCTGAAAGAGTTAAACATATGACACTTCTAGACCAAAACAGAGCTGAGGCATATGACAAATAAAAGCAATGTGTGAATATTAGTTGAATCCTAGACTACAAAAAAATTTTTTTGAAGATGGGGGTTATTGGAAAATTTGCTTAACTACTGTAGAAGATTCTTGAGAATCTCTTGCACTGCAAGGTGATAAAACTAGTCAAAGGAAATAAATCCTGAATATCATTTGAAGGACTGAAGCTGAAACTCCAATACTTTGGCCACCTAATGTGAACAGCTGACACATTAGTAAAGACCGTGATGCTCAGAAAGATTGAAGGCAGGAGGAGAAGGGGACCACAGAGGTCAAGATGGTTGGATGGCATCACGAACTCAATGGACATGAGTTTGAGCAAACTCTGGGATATGGTGAAGGACAGGGAAACCTGGTGTTTTGAAATCCATAGGGTTGCAAAGAGTCAGACAAGACTGAGTGATGGAAAAACAGCTGTGTGTTAGATATTGTTTTGTACCATTGTTAAATATCTTGTGTATGATAACAAGATTCTTTTTATATAGAATGCTCACAATGGAATGTTTGGGGTTAAAGCATCATGATGCCTGCAATTGTCAAATTCTTTAGCAAAAATAGTGTGTGTGTATGTTTGTCTTCAGAGAAAGATAGAGAAAACATGAGACAAAATATTCACAACTGGTGAATCTAAGTGAAGGGGATAAAGACTCAACATATTATTCTTTCAAATGCTCTGGAAGTTTAAAATATTCAAAATAAAAAGGTGAGAACAATAGCATGGAGAAATAAACAGCTTTAGAGAAACAAAAGCCATTTATGCATATTAAAAATATCTACCCACAAAAATTATGCTGTACAATCTTAGTTGTTGTTCAGTCACTAAGTTTTGTCTGACTCTTTACACTAGAGTTCTTCTGAGTATTCTTGCTGCCTCTGTTTTATCTCTTCTATTTCTTAAGTCCTTATAATTTCTGTCCTTTATCATGCTCATCCTTGCATGAAATATTCCCTTGATATTTCCAATTTTCTTAAAGCAGACTCTAGTCTTTCCTGTTTTATTCTGTTCTTCTATTTCTTTACATTGTTCAATTAAGAAAATCTTCTAATTTCTCATTGCTCTTCTCTGAACTCTGCATTCAGTTGAACATGTCTTTCCCTCTCTCCCTTGCCTTTTGCTTCTCTTCTTTCCACAGCTATTTGTCAATGCCTCCTCAAACAACCACTGCCTCCTGTACAGTATTATGAACCTCCATCCACAGATCTTGAGGCACTCTGTCTACAAGATCTAATCCCTTGAATCTATTTATCACCTCCATTGTCTACTCAGAAGCAATTTGATTTAGGTCATACGTGACAAAGGAAGAGAGTTCCAGAAAAACATCCATCTCTGCTTTATTAACTATGCCAAAGCCTTTGACTGTGTGGATAACAATAAACTGTGGAAAATTCTGAAAGAGATGGGAATAACAGACCACCTGACCTTCCTCTTGAGAAACGTATATGCAGGTCAGGAAGGAACAGTTAGAACTGGACATGGAACAACAGAGTGGTTCCAAATAGGAAAAGGAGTATGTCAAGGCTGTATACTGTCACCCTGCTTATTTAACTTACATGCAGAGTACATCATGAGAAACGCAAGGCTGGAGAAGCACAAGCTGGAATCAAGATTGCTGGGAGAAATATCAATAACTTCAGATATGCAGATGACATCACCCTTATGGCAGAAAGTGAAGAGGAACTCAAAAGCCTCTTGATGAAAGTGAAAGTGGAGAGTGAAAAAGTTGGCTTAAAGCTCAACATTCAGAAAACGAAGATCATGGCATCTGGTCCCATCACTTCATGGGAAATAGATGGGGAAACAGTGGAAACAGTGTCAGACTTTATTTTTGGGGGCTCCAAAATCACTGTAGATGGTGATTGCAGCCATGAAATTAAAAGACGCTTACTGCTTGGAAGGAGAGTTATGACCAACCTAGATAGCATATTGAAAAGCAGAGACATTACTTTGCCAACATAGGTCCGTCTAGTCAAGGCTATGGTTTTTCCAGTGGTCATGTATAGATGTGAGAGTTGGACTGTGAAGATAGTTGAGAGTCGAAGAATTGATGCTTTTGAACTGTGGTTTGGAGAAGACTCTCGAGAGTCCCTTGGACTGCAAGGAGATCCAACCAATCCATTCTAAAGGAGATCAGTCCTGGGTATTCTTTGGAAGGAATGATGTTAAAGCTGAAACTCCAATACTTTGGCCACCTCATGCGAAGAGTTGACTCATTGGAAAAGACCCTGATGCTGGGAGGGATTGGGAGCAGGAGGAGAAGGGGACGACAGAGGATGAGATGGCTGGATGGCGTCACCGACTGGATGGACATGACTTTGGGTGAACTCCGTGAGTTGGTGATAGACAGGGAGGCCTGGCGTGCTGCGATTCATGGGGTTGCAAAAAGTCGGACACGACTGAGCGACTGAACTGAACTGCACTGAATGGGCTAGTAATTTTCCCTACTTTCTTCAATTTAAGCCTGAATTTTGCAATAAGGAGCTCATAATCTGAGACACAGTCTGCTCCTCGTCTTGTTTTTCTGAGTATATAGCACTTCTCCATCTTTGGCTGCAAAGAATATAATCAATCTGATTTTGGTATTGACCATCTGGTGATGTCCATGTGTAGAGTCATGTCTTGGGTTTTTGTAAAAAGGTGTTTGCTATAACCATTGTATTTTCTTGAGAAAACTCTGTTAACCTTTACCCTGTTTCATTTTGTACTCTGAGGCCAAACTTGCCCGTTTCTCCAGGTATGTCTTTTTTTTATTTTTAACTTTAATTGGAGGCTAATTACTTTGCAATATTGTGGTGATTTTTGCAATACATTCACATGAATCAGCCATGGGTGTACATGAGTTCCCCATCCTGAACTCCCCTCCCACCCCATCCCTCAGGGTCATCCTAGTGCACGAGCCCTGAGCACCCTGTCTCATACATCGAACCTGGACTGATGATATATTTCACATACGGTAATATACATGTTTCAGTGATATTCTCTGAAATCATCCCACCCTTGCCTTCTCCCACAGAATCCAAAAGTTTGTTCTTTACATCGGTGTCTCATTTGCTGTCTCGCATATAGGGTCATCATTACCATCTTTCTAAATTCCATATATATGTGTTAATATACTGTATTTGTGTTTTTCTTTCTGACTTCACTCTGTATAATAGGATCCAGTTTCATCCACCTCATTAGAACTGATTCAAATGCATTCTTTTTAATAGCTGAGTAATATTCCATTGTGTATATGTACCACAGCTTTCTTATCCATTCATCTGCTGATGGACATCTAGGTTGCGTCCATGTCCTTCTCCAGGTCTCCTTCTTAACTTTCTACTTTTGCATTCCAATCCCCTATGGTGAAAAGGACATCTTTTTTGGTATTAGTTCTAAACAGTGTTGTAGGCCCTCATAAAACCGGTCAGCTTCAGCTACTTCAGCATCAGTGTTGAGGCATAGATTTTGATTACTGTGATGTTGAATGGTTTGCCTTGGAAACATGCCAAGATCATTCTTTCATTTTTGAGGTTGCACCTAAATACAGCATTTTGGACTCTTTTGTTGATTATAAGGGCCACTTCATTTCTTCTAAGCGATTCTCTGAATTAAAGTCACCCATTCCCATCCATTTTAGTTTGTTGATCACTAATATATCAATGTTCACTGTTGCCATCTCCTGCTTGGCCATGTCCAATTTACCTTGATTCATGGACCTATCATTTCTAGTTCCTATGTAATATTGTTCTTTATAGTATCAGATTTTACTTTCACCACTAGACACATCCACAGCTGAGAGTCATTTCCTCTTGGGCCCAGCTGCATCATTCTTACTGAAGTTACTAGTTATTACCCTCTGCTCTCCTCCAGTAGCATGTTGGACACATATCGACCTGGCAGACTCATTTTCTGGTGTCATATATTTTTGCCTTTTTATACTGCCCATTGGGTTTTCCAGGCAAGAATAATGAAGTGTATTGCCATTCCCTTCTTCAGTGGACCACATTTGGTCAGAACTTTTCACTGTGATCCGTCCATCTTGGGTGGCCCTGCATGGAATGGCTCATAGCTTCACTGAGTTACGCAAGTCCCTTCATCATGACAAGGCTGTGATCCATGAAAGGGCTGTATAACTTAGAACTACCCTAATGTGCCATGAATGTTACCTCTTTTGTGCATGTTTTTCTTTATGTATTTACTGATATACTGGATCTGGAGCTAAGTTACTGTCTTATCAGCAGAACTTTCAGTGACAACTACCTTGCATTCTTTGCCTTCTATGCTCTCCTGTAGCTATCGGTTATGCCAATTAAACTGTTTTGTTTTCCAATTTTTTAATTTACAAATATTTTCTTCATCCTGAATTCCATGCCTTTTAAATGAAGGCAAGGACAAACTGTAATGCATCTCTTTAATACAATGCCTACCCCATCAGAAGTGCTGTGTTAATCGAGAAGATAAGGAAAGGAAGCAGGAAGAAGAGTGAAGATAAAGGGAGAGAAAGAAGGAAATGAAGAGCAGAGAAACACTTGAATTCCTGTTATTTTAAGTGAACCCCTATATTTTCTATAGATTTGAAAGTCCAACTTTGGTACATGTACATGTATGGCTGAGTCCTTTTGCTGTCCACCTGAAATTATCACCTCATTGCTAATTGGCTAATACTCCAATATAAAGTGAATTTTTTTTTTTTTTTTTTTTACAAAGTCCAACTTTAGGTTTCCTTTATGAACATCACACTTTGTCATTGGGTGATCTCTTTCCTCAGTCTCACTTTGGCAGATCTCTTCATATTTTGAGGAGAAGAATGGTTTGCAAGGCATTATTTCTTATTATACAGAGATACATCACAAAGGCATAATGCAGAGAAAATGAGTTTGGACTGGATCTCTCTCTTCTCTTTGGTTGCCAACAGTAGGGAAGGAAAACAACAGTATTATAAATGTGATTTTATTGTCGTGTTACGATTAGGCGGGTAGCACATTTGGTCCTAACATTTACCCAGATTGTTACAAAATGAGAAAGAGAACCATTCAAGGTTGGGAGCAAATCCAATCTACCCTGCCATTATAAAAATACATTACTTTTATGTTATGATTCCATCAGGTCTCAAACGTTGATTTAGTTAGAACGTAGAATAAAACCTGGGACTGTGTATTCATAGATATGGGATTTAGGCATACTGAAAAATATCCACACTTTATACATGTATATGTCTGTGTATTCTTCTATAGTCCTTTATGGTTCCACAGACCTCCTTCTGTTTCTATGGACTTAGAGGAAACACTCAGTAAGGTAGATAGAGCCACTGAGTTGAACAACAGAGGATATAGAAGAAAAAAAGTTTTCTTCACAAATCTCAAAGTTGGTATGATGTAATTTTCCTTGTGATATATTACATTACCATTATTTTCAAATTTATGTTTCTTAATTCCAATAAACCTAAATAAAAATTGAAAGCTCCAAGAAGCTTTGGAAAAACATTCTATGTAGTTATGGTTATGCAAGTTTATTCTAGATATTTTCTAGGAGGAATTTTATGGTTCCTAATTAGTTTCTGGGGCTTCCCATATTGCTTCAGTTCAGTTCAGTCACTCAGTCATGTCTGACTTTTTGTGACCCCATGAATTGCAGCATGCCAGGCCTCCCTGTCCATCACCAACTCTCAGAGTTCACTCACTCACGTCCATCGAGTCAGTGATGCCATCCAGCCATCTCATCCTCTGTTGTCCCCTTCTCCTCCTGCCCCCAATCCCTCCCAGCATCAGAGTCTTTTCCAATGAGTCAACTCTTCACATGAGGTGGCCAAAGTACTGGAGTTTCAGCTTTAGCACCATTCCTTTCAAAGAAATCCAAGGGCTGATCTCCTTCAGAATGGACTGGTTGGATCTCCTTGCAGTCCAAGGGACTCTCAAGAGTCTTCTCCAACACCACAGTTCAAAGCATCAATTCTTTGGTGCTCAGCCTTCTTCACAGTCCAACTCTCACATCCATACATGACCACAGGAAAACCATAGCCTTGACTAGACAGACCTTTGTTAGTAAAGTAATGTCTCTGCTTTTCAGTATTCTATCTAGGTTGGTCATAACTTTTCTTCCAAGGAGTAAGTGTCTTTTAATTTCATGGCTGCAGTCACCATCTGCAGTGATTTTGGAGCCCCAGAAAATAAAGTCTGACACTGTTTCCACTGTTTCCCCATCTATTTCCCATGAAATGATGGGACCAGATGCCATGATCTTCATTTTCTTAATGTTGAGTTTTAAGCCAACTTTTTTCCCCACATTGCTTAGTGGTAAAAAATCCACCTGCCAATGCAGGAGATGCAGGAGACACAGGTTTAATCCGTGGGTCAAGAAGATCCCCTGGAGTAGGAAATGTTAACCACTCCAGTATTCTTCCCTGGAAAATCCCACAGACAGAGGATCCAGGTGAGCTACAGTCCATGGAGTCACAAACAGTAGGACATGATTGAGTGACTGACCATGCAAGCACTTAAGTTTATACACTTTTACAGGAAGAATGGCTATTCTTTGTAGCTACCTTTCCCAGAATAATACAGATAGATTCTTTACCATTGAGCCAACTGTGAAGCCCTGAGCATGTAGAGGATGCTCAAACAACCTTATGAAATAGTCCTGGGAGCGAAATTTCTGTTTCACAAAGAGGGAAATCATGCAGTGGTCAAGGTTACAGATCCAGAAAGTTTCAGCTCCAGGTTCAAAAACAATTCAAAGACACCTTCAGAACTTTACCGCATTTTGTGTGTCTCAGTTGCCTTTATCCATTAATTAAGTTTAATGGGATGTGCCTCAAGTATTTTATTGAGTTTTAGTAACTCTTATCAAAAGCAACAATTATTATAAACATTTTGGTAAATTGTAAAATGCTATAACAAAATAATGAAAGAAGATTAGAGATACTCATGGTAGCAGTCACAAGAAGAAACAAATTATTAAGGGGAAGTAAGGTGAGAAAATAACCTGAAAAGACACATTTAAAATTATCAGTGAAAAAAGTTAGAAACAATCAAAAGTGGCTATTTCATTTATTGCCAAATTGTTTTTAAATATTTGAAGCTGAACACCACAAAATTTTAAAGATTGAATATAAAATGCCATTTTTAATTTCTATACAAGTAGCCACAATATCCTCCTCCTCCTACTACTACTACTAAAGTCATTTTGGTCATGTCCGACTCTGTGCAACCCCATAGACGGCAGCCCACCAGGCTCCTCCGGCCCTGGGATTCTCCAGGCAAGAACACTGGAGTGGGTTGCCATTTCCTTCTCCAATGCATGAAAGTGAAAAGTGAAAGGGAAGTCACTCAGCCGTGTCTGACTCTTAGCGATCCCATGGACTGCAGCCCACCAGGTTCCTCCATCCAAGGGATTTGCCAGGCAAGAGTACCGGAGTGGGGTGCCATTGCCTTCTCTGACAGTATCCTAAGTTTCTTTCAAATCATCATACACAGTGGAATGTGTAGTAGAAAACAGGATCAGTTTTTCACTGACTGATGAGAGATGCTTTGGTAGAAGTTCATTCAAAATCAACTTATATCTGCTTCAATGTCTTAATGGATCATGAACTTAAAAGATACTCTATAAACACAGGTAAACCTACTTCTTTATCCTGTATGGAAAAGAGCCTATAAATTTTCCCTCAAAAATCAACTAATATTGTCATAAGAAAGAAATTTCAGAACTTTTGCTTTTCATCATTGAATTCCCAGTTGATCAGGTAAATCATTTCAATATCCAATGATAACTGACATCATATATTTATAGAGAATTAACTCCTTCAAACTGTAGGAATGATTAGATACCTCTTACACTGGTACAACTACAGCAATGTTTATGGGAAAACTAATGGAAATTCAAAGTATAAGTTTTCAATACTCACAAAGAAAGAGTATGTATAAGAATCTCAAAAAACAAAAACATTTAAACTGATAGGTGTGTATTAACCCATAAAACAAAGTGAAGAGGGTCAGTATCAGGGGCGAAAAAATAAAAAGGATTCTAAGACAAAGGTACAGACATTTCTGTTAGTCACATTTATCTAAGAATTTCATTAACTCCTGAACAAAATCTTTTTACATTTATAGGTTAAAATCTCTTTATGCATTTAAATGTAAACCGGGAATTTTTGTGTTATGCAAATTATATATTTCAATTAAAAATCTTAGTGTATTATGTAACTATATCTGTATAAATATATATGCTACATCTGTCCATGGGATTTTCCAGGCAAGATCTGGAGTGGGGTGCCATTGCCTTCTCCTAAGTTGCTTCAGTAGGGTCCAAATAGTTGCAACCCTATGGACTGTAACTCGCCAGACTCCTCTGTCATGGGATTCTCCAGGCAAGAATATTGGAGTGGGTTTCTATGCCCTCCTTTAGGGGATCTTCCTGACTCAGGGATCAAACTCGCATCTCCTGTATTGGCAGATGGATTCTTTACCCTTAAGTTACTTATTTAATTTCTATATAGAGATTTTAAAAGTTGAAATATATATTTCATGTAAGATACTGTGCATGTTAAGTTGCTTTAGTCATGTCTGAATCTGTGCAACCCTATGGACAGTAGCCTGCCCAGGCAAGAATACTGGAGTGGATTGCCACTTCCTTCTGCAGGGGATCTTCCTGACCCAGGGATCAAACTCCCATCCCTTAGGTCTACTGCATTGGTAGGCAAGTTCTTTATGACTAGCAACACCTGGAAAGCCCAATATATCATATGTGTGTGTATAAGTCAAAGTGAAAGTGAAGTTGCTCAGTCGTGTCCGACTCTTTGCAACCCCGTGGACTGTAGCCCACCAGGCTCCTCCATCCATGGGATTCTCCAGGCAAGAATGTTGGAGTGAGTTGCCATTTTCTTCTCCAGGGGATCTTCCTGACCCAGGGATTGAACCCAGGTCTCCCACATTGCAGGCAGAGGCTTTAACCTCTGAACCACCAGGGAAGCCCTGGTGTATGTGTGTGTGTGCGTGTATATACATAATATATATATATATATATATATATATATAATGTATACACAAAATGGCAACCCACTCCACTGTTCTTGGCTGGAAAGTCCCAGGGACAGGGGAGCCAGGTGGGCTGCCGTCTATGGGGTCACACAGAGTTGGACATGAGTGACATGACTTAGCTATATATATATATATATATATATATATATATATAGTCATTGTGAATATGAATGAACCTGTATTTTTACTGTAATATTAAAACAACTATAAATTTGATTAAAATAAGAAAAATCATTGATATAAAATATGATTATTTCTATTATCAAAATAAATTTTAAAATAAAGAATTCTTACAGATAAAATTAGGTAATGTATATGAGGTAAACCTCATTGTAATCAAAACTGTATATCAAGAATAATCATTTCATGTTAACACATTCCTCCAAGAGAAAATACTGCTGATATTTTCTAATATTAACACATTATAAGAATACGGTTTACCTTCCTATCAATTCTTTATTAAAACACAGCCTTGATCTCTAAAACTCTAAGAATTACCTAATGTATCAGAGCATTACAAATGCAATGTACACTAATGCTCATTCTAATCCTTATTCTTTCCTTAATATTAATAGGAAAAATTATAGAGGAAATGTAAATAAAACACAGAATTGTGATCCCTAAGTGCAACTGAACTTTTATCCACCTGAATACTGTGCTTAAACTTACAGTTCTATTTGTATAAAAAAGAGATTTTCCATATAGCCAGGCAGTACTCTGACTAATTTTAGCCTACTAGAAAAAGAAATGCCTGTAATCAATAACGAAAGTAAGCCGGTTTTATGTCCCCTTTATTTCATGGTCAAGTAAATGAGAAGAGGCTGATTAGAATGAAGTACACTTCCTATAGATAGGTGTTTTAACTTCCTGGCAGCATATGACTGATAGAGAATATTGTGTTTCTTGACACCCTAGCAATCAAATTATCCTATTTTTCTTCTATGTCTCTGCCAGTATACCCTTTGCTGTTCATCATCTTCTAACCAAACTTTAAATATTGAAGTTCTAGTAGACTAGAACCTAAGTTTTTGCTTCTTTTTCCGTACTTCTTAGGCGATTTCCAGCTATGATCTCAGTGGCCACATGTCAATGTTTTACTAGTCTAGGTTACTTCACAGTTAAAATTCATGTGTTGCCAACTTTCTGCTTAATATCTCTGCTAATTCTGAACCTGTTATCTCCACTTCAAATACACAGAAATCAGTTTTGACATCTTATATTCCCTATTCCATTCATCCTGATATATGTCACTTTGCCACTTAAAACACTTGAAAATACCCACATCTTCTCATCTCTTTCAGCTCTGGGGTAAGTTAGCATTAGCCTCCTAATATCCACTCTTGTCCTCGAACAGTAACTCTCCACATTGCCAACTGAGTTATTTTGAAAGAACAAACCATTTTACTCCCTTGCTTAAAGTCATAAAGTAGATTTCCATCTTTCTTAAAGATTAAAATATTGACTCAACCTATAAATTCCTGCACAGTCTAACCCTGCTTACCCATTAAACTCACCTAAAACAACTCTTTCCTTTTTGTTTGTGTTCTACCTACACTGGTATGTCACTGATCCTGCTCACAGCGCTAGTTGTCTCATGGTTCACACTACTGCACAGTTCCCTGAACCCGTGGTATGCAAGGCACGAGCTAAGAGGCTGAAAGAAGACTGAAGGAGCCATAGGAACTGCAGAAACTTTTATTCTCTCCTGGCTGGCACAGCAGACATAACACAGTGTCTCTCCTTCGCAACCAAAGCAGAGGACACATGATAACCATAAGGTAGCCATAATGGAGCCGTAATATAAACTCACTTTGCATCACCAGGATGCACTCCAATGTAGCCCCAATGCAGCAGCAGCCAGTGCTTTCATGGTGAAGCTCATACACGGATAGCCCAGAAACTAGTCCATGACCAAGTGAGTACCTTATGATGCTCATGCGCAGTGCTATAAGAGGCTCATGTGCAGTGCTATAAGTGATTTCAGCTGTTATGCAATCATAATTTTAAAAATGTGGGGCAAGAGCAAGAGGCTATAGGATGAGAGAGCCTGACCATGCTATCTTGGCTAATTTATTCTTTCCCTACAACTGGCTTTCTTTCTTTCTTTTTCTTTCTTTTCTTTTTTTTTTTTGGAGTATTCTTTTCTATTTCACGACTTTAGCTTACTCTGACCACTCATCCTGGATTGACATTTTACACTTTCACATCTTCATTTACTGAGTTAATTATGAATCATATTTTATGGTTCATCAAATTCTTTAAGGAAGCTTCTAGAGGCAAGAGCCAGTTCCCTTACATTTTAGTCTATTTAGGTTGCTGTTAACAACAACAACAACAACAAAAAACCCTACAGACTAGGTAGCTTATAAACAATGGAAACATTTCTCAGTTCTGAGGCCTGGGCATCAGAGATGAGGGTGTCAGCATAGCTGGTTCCTGGTGAAGGCTTGCAGTCTGCTGACTTTTCACTATATCCTCACTTGAAGGGAGAGGCAAAATTACTCAAAGGACTCTTATAATGGCACTAATTCTATGAGTGTTCCCCCCTTATGACCTAATTGTCTATCTACCAAACACCCACTACATTGAGCATCAGGATTTCAACATATGAATTATGTTGTTGTTCAGTCACCTAGTCGTGTCCAGTTCTTTGCAACCCCACTGACTGCAGCACGCCAGGCCTCCCTGTCCCTCACCATTTCCCAGAGTTTTCTCAAGTTCATATTCATTGCATCAGTGATGCCGTCCAGCCATCTCATCCTCTGACCCTCTCTTCTCCTTCTGCCAGCATCAAGGATTTTTCCAATGAGTCATCTGTTCACATCAGATAACCAAAACGAGCTTCAGCTTCAGCATCAGTCCTTCCAGCGAATATTCAGGGTTTAAGATCACTTAAGATGAATTCTGAGGAGAAGGCAATGACATTCCACTCCAGTACTCTTGCCTGGAAAATCCCATGGACGGAGGAGCCCGGTAGGCTGCAGTCCATGAGATTGCGAAGAGTCGGACAAGACTGAGCAACTTCACTTTCCCTTTTCACTTTCATGCATTGGAGAAGGAAATGGCAACCCACTCCAGTGTTCTTGCCTGGAGAATCCCAGGGACAGGAAAGCCTGGTGGGCTGCCGTCTTGGAGGTGCACAGAGTCGGACACAACTGAAGCACCTTAGCAGCAGCAAGATGAATTCTGAAAGAAACACAAATATTCAGATCATATAATCTTTATGCCCTTATTCTCCATCTAATTGATGGCTTTGTACAATTATTAAAATTGTACTTAAGAAGTTGTGATGCTAATACTCTTCTTTGCTGGAACATGTTACAAAAGAATGCATTTGTCTTGGTCACTGTTTCAAACTCACATCTTTGCCTATCACTGTATTTTCACAGCACAGCAAATAAGATCAATACATATTTGTTGCATCAATGATCAAAGAAATAGAGAAAAATCTTCTTTTAAAACATTTATAGAAAGCAGTAGTCCACTTGCTGTCTAGTATGCTCTAAATAAATTATCATCAACAGGAAGAGAAACCTGGGTGGCATTTAAAATCATTCTTTAATCTAATCTCCTAAGAATTCTTTTAAAAATAAATCCAGATCTGGTTGCCTCCTATTCATGTAAATCTCAGCAATTACCCTATTTTTCAGATTACATCAAAGAACTAACATTAGAAGATCTTACTCCAGGCATTTAGAAAATTGTGACAATCATCCAAGTATCTAATTCATATGTTAAAAAAAGCAATGCCGATGAAATTTGTCTCAAAAGTGTCCAGGGCAGCAGCATAGGGTTATAGATATGTCATAGTATCCAATGCAATAGTAACCAAAGTCATCAAATATCACCCCAAATCTTTATTAACTTGGTTATATTTTTCAGAAAGCCTCCAGGAGCAGGCAGATGGCATTCTCCTATTTGCACTATTCCACTGCAGAGAAGTAAAGTTTAAACTATCAGCTACCTGCCATTTCTGGAATTGCTGCAGATAAAAACTCTTTGATGATTTCAGTTTTCTGCTGCTTGCTTGAAGGCTTACAGAGAATAATTGCCACCATAAGAAACACTACTGAAATTGACAATAAACTGAATTTGGCTGGAAGTACATTGTAATTCTCTTCTATATTGGTGAGCTGCACTGCTGGGACAAGTGTTTGTTTAAAACCAAAACACCAAACAAAACCTTGGCTCTAATGAAAATACAAGGATAATCATCTTTGAGATATTTATGGCTACAATAACTGAAATTCTTTATTAGGAAGATAACATTAACTGTTTCTTCAAGTAGCTTATTTGAAGAGTATAAACTGCTCCCAGTACACTTGGACATATTTGAAATAGTACCAAAAAGACAAAGACAAACAAGTGTGAGTGAGGCGTTATGTAGAAAAGAAAGGGAGACGTGGGTGAAGCAGAAAAAATATTTTAAAAATTATTAAGAAAAGTAGAAATGAGAAACAAGATAAAATATGTTGAAAAAAGTTATAAAAAGAGGAGGGATAGAAATAATGGAATAAATAATAAATCAAGAATTGCATACATGATAAAACATAGCCCAGTCCAATTGTCATTATTTATTATATTTTCTTCCTACATATTTAACAACTTTTTTTACTGGGAAACTTTAAAATTATATCTGTTTATAGTCTATATCTATACTTATGTGAAATAAATGTAATAGCCCTACCAGGATAACATGTTCCCCACTAGAAGCCATGGCTGTGGATACTGAATTGTAGTAATGAGCAATTTAAGGCCAGGAGACAGAGAATAGTTTAGTTTAGAGAATTCCAGAATATTGCTTTGATCCCACAAGGGTTAGTTAAAATTATAGAATCTTGCTAGATAGGGCTGAATCCTAGTTCATATCAAAGTTTCATATAAAGGTATTGTTTCTTCCTTGCCGTTTATTTCTCTACAAGTCTGCCACTATTCCAATACACATATCATAACAAAACATATTCCACAGCAGAAAACCAAAACCTTAAGGGAAAGGACACAAAAACAAGCTGGAAGACAGCAAATTTTATTTTCTCTGGACTTAACAGGGTCTTTTTTGCCTGCTTATTGATGTTAAATATTTGTGATATACAAAACAATAACATTTTTTAATGGATATACAAAACAATAACATTTTTTAATGGATCTTTGTTATTATGGTAAGTTGATACATAGGGTATTGCTACTGGCCTTTTCAAAGGACCCCGATAAATAAGATTTACAGCTGACCCTTGAACAATGCAGGTGGCAGACTAGCTAACACTCCACAAATTTGAAAATCTACATATAACTTACAGTCCATCCTCCAATGACAGTTACTCCTTATCCTCGATTCTGAACTCATAGATTCAAATCAACCACAGATCATGTAGCACCATAGTATTTACAGTTGAAAAAAAAAAAATCAGCATAAAAGTGGAGCCAGTTCAAAACACTGTTTTTTGAGAGTCACCTGTATATCAAGATTTGTTCTACTTTTATTAACTAAAGGGCAGCTGGAAGTAAAATGTTCCGAGTCTCAAGAAGAAAGGCAGATTGTCACAAGGTAGCTCTTATTTAAAAAGCAAGTAGAACTGATTCAAATGCATTATTTTTAATGGCTGAGTAATACTCCATTGTGTATATGTACCACAGCTTTCTTATCCATTCATCTGCTGATGGACATCTAGGTTGCTTCCATGTCCTGGCTATTATAAACAGTGCTGCGATGAACATTGGGGTACACGTGTCTCTTTCAATTCTGGTTTCCTCAGTGTGTATGCCCAGCAGTGGGATTTCTGGATCATAAGGCAGTTCTATTTCCAGTTTTTAAGGAATCTCCACACTGTTCTCCATAGTGGCTGTATTAGTTTGCATTCCCACCAACAGTGTAAGAGGATTCCCTTTTCTCCACACCCTCTCCAGCATTTATTGCTTGTAGACTTTTGGATCATAGCCATTCTGACTGGCATGAAATGGTACCTCATAGTGGTTTTGATTTGCATTTCTCGGATAATGAGTGATGTTGAGCATCTTTTGATGTGTTTGTTAGCCATCTGTATGTCTTCTTTGGAGAAATGTCTATTTCGTTCTTTGGCCCATTTTTTGATTGGGTCATTTATTTTTCTGGAATTGAGCTGAATCAGTTCTAATGACGTGGATGAAACTGGAGCCTATTATACAAAGTGAAGTAAACCAGAAAGAAAAACGCCAATACAGTATACTAATGCATATATATGGAATTTAGAAAGATGGTAACAATAACCCTATACACGAGACAGCAATAGAGACATTGATGTATAGAACAGTCTTTTGGACTCTGAGGGAGAGGGAGAGGGTGGGATGATTTGGGAGAATGGCATTGAAACATGTATAATATCATATATGAAAAGAGTCGCCAGTCCAGGTTCGATGCACGATACTGGATGCTTGGGGCTGGTGCACTGGGATGACCCAGAGGGATGGTATGGGGAGGGAGGAGGGGGGAGGGTTCAGGATGGGGAACACATGTATACCAGTGGTGGATTCATTTTGATATATGCAAAACCAATACAATATTGTAAAGTTAAAAAATAAAATAAAATTTAAAAAAAAGAGCTTCTCACCAAAAAAAAAAAAAAAAATCAAGTAGACTGTAAAAGGGTATAAAAGTGTCTATCCAATAGAACAAGGAAGAATGATGCATCAGTCTTTACTAGTTTAACTGGAGAGTCAAAAGAGCTCCCCAGGTTATAGTGAAATCCCACAAACACTGTTCAGTCACTTCTTAATGACCCTGTTTTATTAATGCAATGAATGCAATATTCAATGCAATTGAATAATGCAAATTCAAATGCAATAAGTATTTACTGAATATGCTATGTACAAGGTAGTTCAGTACACCATCACTTTCCAATATATTACATATTTAACATTTCCAACAACCCAATGGAGGGTTAGTAATCCTGTTTACAGAAAAGGAAAATTTAAGTCTGAAATTAAATTTGATCAAGAATAATAGCTACGTAGTGATATGGAGTGACTCCTGAAATAGCTAAACAATAAACACAGTAAATATTCTCTCTAAAAAGCACTAATAAAACTAGAAAAAAGTTGTCAAAACAGCAACTTCTGTACTCTGGACTCTGACAAAGGGCAAATAGTAACCTGAGCAGATTTTATTCAAAAAACTTTTGAACCTTAGTGCAATGAGCCGGCAGGAGGCACTCTGCCCGTGGCAAAGTTGCCAGGTCATGAGGAAGGAGGCTCGACATACGCAAAGGCGGGATCGAGCCTCAGGAGTGCCCCTCGAAATTCTCGAGCATCTACCCCCATAACCAGAGCCTGCCTACTTTACTACTTTGTGCTCTCACCTACACCTCTGACTTTACAGGGGGCTGTCCCCCACCACCTCTTTTGGAGAAGGAGTTAACTTAGAGCTCCAATTAATAATAATTCCTGGGCATGACAGGAATGTTTCAACCTACAAACTCCTCTGAAGGTTCTCTAGTCTGCCTGACAGGCTTGTCCCGCCACATGTGATTGCTCACAGCCTCCCAACTGTGAGAGGCATGAGATGCTTTAAATCTTCTAAAAACAGGTTCTTTAGAGAAGTTAGAAAATTATTAGTATAAGTCTATAGTGGGCTGATTAGAAATTGTATTGGTGAAGGGTTTTTCATTTGTTGAGCCAATGTTTACTGCTAAATCTCCACATCCTCTGCCCTTATACACATTAATGAATATATAGAAGAAATAAGTATTAACCTTTGATATTAATCATGTTAGACCTTAGGCTAAGTAAATTCTTTCCTTAACTAAAACCCACTACACCCTCACCCTATAGGAATGTAACTTTATTTGGGTGGCATCTGTTTTAAGAATAATCACCCCTGGAGAAATAAATGTCCTGGTTGACTGACCGCTGTCACAAGGAGAGGGTCATAAATTGTCAGCAGGCCCCCTGGCCAGAAGATGATGTAACACCCCTAAGACCTCTGTATACATTTATATGAAGCACCTGACTTTGATAAAAGTCAGGACTGCTGACCCCGCGTGACTTTTGCATAACATCTCAGTGTATAAGGTAGACCATGGAAAATAAAGAATTGGGATCAGTTCCTCGATAGACTGGTCTCCCCATGTCTCTCTCTCTCTCAAACTCTGGCTGAGTCTCCATCTGGAGCATGGAACCCACCAAGCTTACTAATTTTGCCTGGGCTTCTAAGATCCTACCGGGGAGGCCTCAGTGTCTCCTCTCCTTCGGGAGAATGGAAGGATGCCTGCAGCCTACATAAGTGGTGCAAACTTCTTGTCTTGAAGTTTCATTGGTCTCCCGCGTAAACCAAGCTACTTAGCCTCTTTTCTCCACTGAATTTTCCTGCTGAGCTATCCTTATTCTATTATGTTTTATATCTCTAATTAGTATCTAATTGAAGCTATTGTATCCTGATCCACGCCGACGCCGTCCCCGCTTCGAACTCCCTGGATTAGCCGGGGCTGGACCCTGGCACCTTAGTGAAAAGAGGAATGATCTGTTGTTTTAGCCTGGAAATGATCCCATACCCATTCCAGGTTAATGTCATTGAAAGAAAATAATGGCTAAAAGTCATCACTGCTGTTCAGTCACTAAGTCATGTCTAATTCTTTGCAACTTCATTGACTGCAGCATGCCAGGCTTTCCTGTCCTTCACTATCACTGGAGTTTGCTCAAATTTATGTACATTGAATTACTGATGCTATTTAACCATATTCCCTCTGCCATCCTCTTCTTTTGCCTTCAGCCTTTCCTTGCATCAGTCTTTTTCAATGAGTTGGCTCTTTGCATCAGGGGACCAAAGTTTTGGAACTTCAGCTTAAGCATCAGTCCTTTCAAAGAAAATCCAGGGTTGATTTCATTTAGGATTGACTGGTTTCATTTCCCTGCTGTCCAAGGGACTATCAAGAGTCTTAGGCACAGCAATTCAAAGGAATCAGTTCTTCAGTGCTCAGTCTTCTTTGGGCATCCCTGGTGCCTCAGTTGGTAAATAATCTCCTGCAATGAAGGAGACTTGGGTTGGATTCCTGGGTTGGGAAGATCCCCTGAAGAAAGGAACAGCTACCCACTCCAGTATTCTGGCCTGGAGAATTCCATGGGCTGTATAGTCCTTGAGGTCACAAAGAGTCGAACACAACTGAGCGACTTTCACTTCAGCCTTGTTTATGGTCTTCTCTGGTGGCTCAGTCAACCTGCCTGTAATACAGGAGACCCAGGTTCAATCCATGTGTTAGGAAGATACCCTGGAGAAGGGCATGGCCACCCACTCCAGTATTCTTGTATGGAGAATCCCATGGACTGAAGAGCCTGGAGAGCTACAGTCCACAGGGTTGCAATTAGTCAGACATGACTGAAGTGACTGAGCATGCACAAAGTCACCACTTGCAATGATTTTGGAGCCCAAGAAAATAAAATATGTCACTGCTTCCAATTTTTCCCCTTCTATTTGCCATGAAGTGATAGGACCAGATGCCATGATTTTATATTTTGGATGTTCAGTTTTAATCCAGCTTGTTCACCCTCCTCTTTCATTCTCATCAAGAGGTTCTTTAGTTCTTCACTTTATGCCATTAGCATGATATCATCTGCATAGCTGAGGTTGCTGATATTTATGCTGGCAAACTTGATTCAAACTTATGATTCACCCAGCATGGCATTTCACATGATGTACTCTGCATAGAAGTTAAATAAGCAAGGAGACAATATACAGTCTAGTCTTATTCCTTTCCCAATTTTGAACCAGTCCATTGTTCCATGTCTGGTTCTAGCTGCTGTTTTTGGTCTGCATGCAGGTTTCTTAGGAGACAGGTAAGGTGGTCTGGTGTTCCCATCCTTAAAGAGTTTTCCACAATTTGATGTGATCCACACAAAGTCTTTTGCATAGTCAATTAAACAGAAGTAGATTTATTTTATTTATTTAGAATTCTTTTGCTTTCTCTGTGATCCAACAACTCTTGACAATTCGATCTGTGGTTCCCCTGCCTTTTCTAAAGCTAGCTTATAGGTCTGTAAGGTCTTGGTTCATGTACTGCTGAAGCCTAGCTTGAAGGATTTTGAGCATCAGCTTATTAGTATGTGAATTGAGTGCAATTGTATGGTAGCCTGAACGTTATTTGGCATTGTCCTTCTTTGGGATTGGAATGAAAACTGAGCTTTTCCAGTCCTGTGGTCACTGCTGAGTTTTCCAAATTTGCTGACATATTGAGTGCAATACTTTAACAGCATCATCCTTTAGGATTTTTCAATAACTTAGTTGGAATCCCATCATCTCCACTAGCTTTGTTTGTAGTTCTTGTTGTTCAATCTCTATGTCATATCCAACTCTGGATCTTTTCAGAGTCAGCTCTTCACATCATGTAGCCAAAGTATTTGAACTTTAGCTTCAGCATCAATCCTTCTAATGCCTATTCAGGAACTATTTCCTTTAGAATTGACTAGTTTGATCTCCTTTCTGTCTAAGAGACTATCAAGGGCCTCTTCCAGCACCACAATTTGAAAGTGTTCATTCTTCAGTGCTCACCTTTCTTTATGGTCCAACTCTCACATCTGACATGACTATTGGAAAAACCATAACTTTGTCTATATGGACCTTTGTAGACAAAGTGATGTCTGCTTTTTAGTATGCTGTCTAGGTTTGCCATAGTTTTTTTTCCAAGGAGCAAGTGTCTATTAATTTTGTGGCCACAGTCACCGTCTGTAGTGATTCTGCAGCCCAAGAAAATAAACTCCGTCACTGTTTCCACTTTTACCCCATTTTTTGCCATGAACTGATGGGACTGGATGCCATGATCTTAGTTTTTCTGAATGCTGAGTTTTAAGCCAGCTTTTTCACTCTCCTCTTTAACCGTCATCAAGAGGCTTTTTTAGTTTCTCTTCACTTTCTGGCTTTAGAGTGGTATTGTCTGCATGTCTGAGGTTGTTGATATTTCTACCAGAAATCTTGATTCCAGCTTCTGAGTTCATTCCTGGAATTTTGCATGATGCACTCTGCATAGAAGGTAAATAAGCAGGGTGTCAATATACAGTATTTCTTTCCAAATTTTGAACGCATGTCCAATTCTTGAATTCTAACATGTCCAATTCCAATATTCTAGCAAGAATACTGGAGTGATTTACCATTTCCTCCTCCAGTAGACCATGTTTTGTCAGAACTCTTCATTATGACCTGTCCATCTTGGCTGGCCCTGCATGGCCTGGCTCATAGCTTCATTGAGTTCTTCAAACCCCTTTGTCATGACAAGGTTGTGATCCATGAATAAGTCATATGATCACCTTAATTGGTGAGAAAAAAATATTTGACAAAATTCACCACCCACTAATAAACAGAAATTTTAACCAAACTAGGAGTAGAAAGAAACTGTTCAATCTGATAAAAGACACAGTCAAAAACTGTGAAGCTAAAATTATATTTAGAGATTACAGATTGAATATTTCACCCTGAAATCAGTAACATGGAAAGGATTTCCATTCTCACTGCTTCTATTTAGTACTGTATTAGACATTCTAGCAAGTAAAATCAAGCAACAAACTACAATGTGATCAGAAAACAAGTAAAACCTTCTCCTCAGATAATATAAACTCGTACTGAGAAAATTCTAAATAACACTTCCCACCCCATAAAAGAAAGAATAAAGGAGTTTAGTAAGAATGAGGAATACAGATTAATATTTTAAAAAAAATCAGCTGCATTTACATATAATGCCAATGAAAATTTTAAAAATGAATTAAGGAAATAAATTTATTCAAATTACCACCAAAAAGTAAAGGTTTAGGATCATATCTAATAGTTAAAAGTCTAAGACTTATACATTTAAAACTAAAGAACATTGTTAAATGAAATTAAAGAGGATCTATATGAATGGAATGATATTCTATGTTCATGAATTGGAAGACTCAATAGCTTGAAGATTCCAATTCTTGCCAAAGTGGTATATAGTTTCAGTGCAATCCTATAAAAATCTTAGCTTTTGTGTGTGTGTGTAGAAATTAGTCACCTGATCTAAATTTGTATGGAAATACAAAGAACCTAAAGGCAAAGATCTCAATTTATATGGAAATGCCAAAGCAAGTTTAAAGAACTTTGGAGGACTCATTTTTCCAACTTTAAAACATCTTATAAAGCTACAGTAACCAAGGCAATGTGTTATTAGCATAGGAAAGATTAGTGAAACAGAACTGAAGTTCTAAAAATAACTCATAGTCAATTGATTTGGATGAATATGTTAAAGTAATTCCATAAGGAAAGTATAAACTTTCCAACTTATTGTCTAGACAGAATTAGATATCCACACATAAAAAGATAAACTTAGATCCTTCCACATCATACACAAATATTACTTCAAAATAGATTACAGACATAGGTAAAGTCTTAACTAAAGCTATAAAACTTTCAGAAGTCATAAGAAAAAGCTTTTATTCCTCATGTAGGTAAAGATTTCTTAGGTATGGCAACAAAAGCAGGATTCATACAGGAAAACAATGGCAAATTGGACAATCACAAAATTAAATAGTTCACACTTCAAAAGTCATTGTAAAGAAAATGAATAACAAACCACAACACACACAGAGAGAACATTTTTTTTTCAAATCACATATCTGACAAATAATTTGTACCCAAAATTTGAAAGGTAAGCAACACTTGTAGTTCAGTATTAAAATATATATCTAATTTTTCAAAAGGCAAAAAATTTGAATAGAAATTCTCCTAAAGGCCAAAGTGAATAACTAAGAAAAATTTTAAATGATATTCAACATCATTGCCCATTAGTGTAAATAAAATTAAAACCACGAAGTACCACTTTACATCCAGTAGAATGGAATGGGTCACTGTTGTTTAGTCCCTATGTACCATCTAACTCTTTTTGTGACACCATGGACTATAGCCTGTCAGGCTCTATTGTCCATGGGATTTCCCACACAAGAATACTGGAGTAGGTTGTCATTTCCTCTCCTGAAGATCTTCCCTACCCAGAGATTGAACTTGTGTCTCCTGAGTCTTCTGCATTGGCAAGTGGATTCTTTCACACTGCATTTCTGGGATGCCCATATAATGTTGGTGGGAAGCTAAAGGCAAAGTAGAAAAAGAAATATATACCCATTTGAGTGCAGAGTTTCAAAGAATAGCAAGGAGAGATAAGAAAGCTTTCCTCAGTGACCAATGCAAAGAAATAGAGGAAAACAATAGACTCGGAAAGAATAGAAAAATCAGCGACACTAAGGGAACATTTCATGCAAAGATGGGCTCAATAAAGGGCAGAAATGGTATGGACCTAACAGATGCAGAAGATATTAAGAAGAGGTGGCAAGAATACACAGAAGAACTATACCAAAAGATCTTCATGACCCAGATAACCATGATGGTGTGATCATTCACCTAGAGCCATGCATCCTTGAATGTGAAGTCAAGTGGGCATTAGGAAGCATCACTATGAGCAAGGCTAGTAGAGGTGATGGAATTCCAGTTAAACTATTTCAAATCCTAAAAGATGATGCTCTGAAAGTGTTTCACTCAATATGCCAGCAAATTTGGAAAACTCAGCAATGGCCACAGGACTGCAAAAGGGCAGCTTTCATTCCAATCCCAAAGAAAGGCAACACCAAAGAGTGCTCAAACTACCACACAACTGCACTCGTCTCACATGCTAGCAAAGTAATGCTCAAAATTCCCCAAGCCAGGTTTCAACAGTACGTAAACTGTGAACTTCCAGATGTTCAAGTTGGATATAGAAAAGGCAGAGGAACCAGAGATCAATATGCCAACATCTGTTGGATCATTGGAAAAGCAAGGGAATGACAACAATAACAACAGGAAAAAAATATCTATTTCTGCTTTATTGATTATGTCAAAGCCTTTGACTGTGTAGATCACAACAAACTGTGGAAAATTCTGAAAGAGATGGGAATACCACATCACCTGACCTCCCTCCTGAGAAATCTGTATGCAGGTCAAGAAGCAACAGTTAGAACTGAACATGGAACAACAGACTGGTATGTCAAGGCTGTATATTATCACTCTGCTTATTTAAGTTATATGTAGAGTACATCATGTGAAATGCCAGGCTGGATGAAACACAAGCTGGAATCAAGATCGCCAGGAGAGTTATCAATAACCTGAGATATCCAGATGACATCACCCTTATGGCAGAAAGTGAAGAGAGCCTAAACAGCCTCTTGATGACAGTGAAAGAGGAGAATGAAAAAGCTGGCTTAAAACTCAACATTCAGAAAACAAAGATCATGGCATTTGGTCCCATCACTTCATAGCAAATAGATGGAGAAACAGCAGAAACAGTGGCTGACTTTATTTCTTGGGGACCAAAATCACTGCAGATGGTGACTGCCATGAAATTAAAAGACTCTTACTCCTTGAAAGAAAAGCTATTACCAACCTAGACAACATATTAAAAAGCAGAAACATTACTTAGCCAACAAAGGTCCATCTAGTCAAAGCTATGGTTTTCCCAGTAGTCATGTATGGATGTGAGATTTTGAGCATAAAGAAAGCTGACCACCAAAGAATTGATGTTTTTGAAGTGTGGTGTTCAGAGTGGCTCTTGAGAGTTCTTTGGACTCCAAGGAGATCCAACCAGTCAATCCTCAAGGAAATCAGTCCTGAATATTCATTGGAAAGATTGATGCTGAAGCTGAAACTCCAGTACTTTGGCCACCTGATGGGAAGAACTGATTCCTTAAAAAAGACCCTGATGCTGAGAAAGATTGAATGCAGGAGGAAAAGGGGATTGACTGAGGATGAGTTGGTTGGATGGCATCCCGTACTCAATGGGCATGAGTTTCTTTAAGCTCTGGGAGTTGGTGATGGACAGGGTACCCCTTTGTGCTGCAGTCCATAGGGTCGCAAAGAGTTGGACATGACTGAGTGACTGAACTGAACAGTCACACTGGAAAAATTATGAAAAAAATGTTTAAATATTAAGCAACATTTTATCATATTGTATCCAAACATGGGGGCCAGCTATTTGCTGCTCAAAAGCTGATAAAGAGGAAAGGAAATTTTGTAGTGGGGCTGGGAGGTGGAGGAGGGTAGATTCCTATCCAAATGCTGAGTACCCCCCTGTTACAATGGGTGGGCAAGGGCTTTTATAGACAGAGGGGGCTACATGCAGAAATAACACAATCAGCTCTGACAGTCATCTTGAAATTCATCACTGGTTGTCTGATAGGCATCATCTTGATTATTTTAAGTACAGTTAACCTTCAGCTTCATAGTCAGGTTATTCAAGTTATTCTAGGCCAATATGAGAAATTGTGGCAGCTTATGTCAATGGCTACTGTTGGTCATTAAGTAGTTAACTTACTCCACAAGGTAGAGATTTTAGTATCTATAAGACAGCTCCCAGGATAAGGTTCAGAACATTATTTATAGCCTGAGAAACTGAAGGCCCTTGACTTTGCTTAATGACTAAGCTATTATTCTTTGGTCTCCTTTGACTGTTTCTCTTTATTTTTACATTGTTTTCACTTCTCTGATTAAACACATTGTTTGGTTAAAGCTATTCCACAGACAAAAGGTAGACTGAGGACAGGTTTATGGGGTGGGGAGGGACCATGGGCTCCTATGCCATTTCAGTACAGCTTTGCCATTTTTATTTAAGAAATCTGCCATGAAAAATGAAAACATATGTCGACACAAAGTTTGTATATAAACCTCACAATAGTCAAAAGTAGAAACAACTCAAATATCTAAATGATTAAGCAAAATATTATATATTCACACAGTGGGATTTTATTTGGAAATAAAAAGGAACAAACTCCTAATATACATTACAAAATGGATGAATCAAATATGTTATGCTGTGTAAAAGTTGTATGCAAAAAAGCAAATATTGCATTAACCTTTTATATGTAGTGCTCCAGAATAGTTAAATCTGTAGAGAATTGAGAATTGGAACATGAGATGACCTCAAAAAAGCACAAAAAATGTAGTTAATCTGATAAAAATTTTGTAAAACTGCATTGTGGTAATGGTTACATAACATTGTAAATGTATTTTTAAGAAATCACTGAATTGATAAATACTTAAAGTGAATTTTATGATATGTAAACTAGACCTCAACAAAGCCTTCTTTTTTAAAAATGTATGATGCATGAGTGTTAAGCAACTTCAGTTATGTCTGAATACTTGTAACCCTATGACTGTAACCACCAGACTCCTCTGTCCATGGGATTCTTCAGGCAAGTATGCCGGAGTGGATTGTCATGACCTCCTCCAGAACATCCTCTCAACCCAGGGATGGAACCACCTCTGTCACTCCTGCACTGTTGGCATATTCTTTACGGCTGAGCCACTAGGGAAACCCATAGCTACAATTTATTAGCCACTTTGTTCTGTGCAACAATCTAAATGCTTTAAACATATTTTATTTAATCATTAACTCTTCAGAAATATTTATTATTTAAATAATGAAACTGAAACTCAGCAAAGTTACACATTGTACTGTAGTTTTTTCAACTTGTAAATGTGGAGTTAGAACTGGAATCTACTCGTGAATTAAAACTTCATGACTTAAATCATCGTTATACTGCCTAGAGTCACATAATAATTCCTTAGTCATGCCGCGTACTAGGGCTAAGAATCACTCAATGCTGTTTGTAATATACCATGGTATTCTTCTGTTATGGGCTGATTTGTGATTCCCCCAAATTCATATTTTGAAACCTTAACCTCAGTATATCAGACTATGACCTTATTTGGAAATAGGATGTTTAAAGAAGTGATTAAACTAAAATGTCTTTAAAGTGGACCTTAATCCAATCCTTATTAAAAGAAGAGATTAAGACACACAGGGGGATACCAGGGACATAGGAAAATCAAGAAAAGACTGTGAGGAAATCTAGCAAGAAGGTTGTCATCTGTAAGGCAAGGAGAGAGGACTCAGAGGACATGAAGGCCATAGGCAACACTGAAAATTATTTAGCAAAAATAATTTAGGGAATAATAATTTCTTTATCCTGTATTTCTTTTAAATATTCAATTTTTCTACTACATTGATATAATTTGATTATGTGGTTTAGTTGCTAAGTTGTGTCTGACTCTTGTGATCCCATGGACTGTAGCTTACCAGGGTCCTCTGTCCATGGGATTCTCCAGGCGAGAATACTGGAATGGGTTGCCACTTCCTTCTACAGAATATCTTCCTGACACAGGAGTTGAACCTGGGTCTCCTGCAGGCAGATTCTTGGCTGAGCTATGAGAGAAACCCCTAATCTGATTATAATTTACACTATTAATGCATACTAAATTTTGGGCAATTGAGTATTTTATTTTGGCCTAATTTAATGAATTGGTACACATATGAAAGATCACTTCATTTCTTGCACTCAGATAAGTTTTTCTAAATTTCTATGTGTTTGTTTCCCTCATATCCTTTATTTATTCATTTTTTAAACCCCTGAGGTAACTCTAAGGCAAATTATGGTTATTGGTCTCAGCAGGAACCCAGAGGATTACCTAAGCATTCAGTGCACCTCTATTTAGTCACAGGAGAACTTAGCACTTGAACAAATATACAGAAAATCTATAGATTTTCTTAACATGCATGAGTCCTAAGTTGCTTGAGTTGTGTCTCTTTATGATCCCATGGTCTTTATCCTGCCAGGCTCCTCTGTCCATGGGATTCTCCAGGAAAGAATAATGGAGTGGGTTGCCATGCCCTTCTCCAGGGAATCTTCTCCACCCAGGGATTGAACCCAGGTCTCTTAAATCTTCTGCACTGGCAAGCAGATCCTTTACCACTAGTACCACCTGAGAAGCCCAGATTTTCTACACACATACCCTCTTATAGCTTAGTCTTTCTCTGTGCCTGTATCAATTTCTCCTATAGACCTCATTTCATAATGTGCCCTGAAAATTAAATAATATATTTAGTTCCAATATGACCTAAGAATTTAATTGGATTTGTATGCAGCAATTTATATAATATTAATGGATACTTTTCAAAAGTAGCTAATTAACAACTGACCTTTAATTTTCTTTTTAAAGAAAGTAACTGAGAATTAAAAAAAAAAATACAAGAGAGATAGGAAAAAAATAAATAAATCTCAAACCTTTTTCTCCCCTCCTAACAGTGGTGTACATTTAATTAGCAGAAAGACATCCATCGGGAACATTTGGGGAGCTGTGTGATACATTATGTTTCTGATTACTTTATACCCATAAAAACAGCTAAATAATTTAAATGCAATTCAATAAAAATGCACTTTCAATGGGAAACTTAGAAGTTGGGTTATAGATTAAAAGCTTCCCATAACGTGAAGATTTTATAAGATACTGCTATGAAAATGTAGAGTAAAAGATTACATTTTGTTTCCTCTTTTATGTAGCCAGATTTCTTCATTTTGTGTTGTTTTCATAACAGCCTTGAATAAATATATACTACATTATTTAGGTACATTGTTACATTATACAAAAAATTCAGTGTTATCATTAATTACAGTTAAAACACACAGAAAGTGTTGCCTTCTTTGTGAGATCACCTTGCAAAAGTTTGATTCTGTCTTGCCCAAGACCCTACCCACATGGGCCAACCTTTCACTTATCCATAAAAGATTAATGACTTTGTTTTCCTTCAACCCAGGATGAGAATATTTGGCCCCTCCTAGAATTAATTTCTCATGTTATTCAAAATATGTTGGTGGGCTTATGTAATTCCCTCCTGGGAAGGGATTTGTCTCTGAAAAAAGTACTGAAACCATCTTCACTAATTGGCCCCTTTGTTGGCAGGCAAAGCAGAGAGGCCAAAGACTAAATGGGCCATGAAAATTAATCTGCAACCTTCATCTAAAAATTGTGCCTTGTAGGACAGCATTGAGACTAGCTGGTCTGGCCGTGTGGGTGCAGGGGACTCTGCTGTAATAGTCTATTCTGTGGATAAATGAAATTTTATATATCATGTGTGTGTGTGTGTGTGTGTGTGTTAGTTACTCAGTTGTGTCCGACTCTTTGTGACCCTCATGGTCTGTAGTCCACCAGGCTCCTTTGCCCATGGGATTCTCCAGGCAAGAATACTGGAATGGGTTGCCATTTCCTTCTCCAGGGGATATTCCTGATCCAGGGATTTGAACCTGGATATCCCACATTGCAGGCAGACTGTTTCTGACTAAGCCACCAGGGAAGGCTTTATTTATCTTACATGATATCTAATAACATACCTATCTCATTTGTTATATTCTTTCATTTAATAATTGCCTAAACTAATCAAAAGTCTAAACAGACCTCCATTTAGAGGTCCCTGGATTACCTGGATCAGTTTTAAGTGTCTGTTTAACATGCAGATTTATGGGTCCTGTCCAGGAATCAGATTCTGCTTTCTTAAGCAGACTGCTTTGATAATGAGATTTAAGCTGCACAGGGTCTTCAAAAGCAGTTCTTCTTAGAAAGTAGCTCCATCTTGTGCACTTTAAGCACCTAAATCTTATAATCAAGTGTCCCTGAGAAAAAGATTGAGGGTTGAAAACCATTTCACAAGGAACTGTCCCAGGAATATCATACTGGTCAATCCATTTGATTTCAGCCTCTGTTCATCACAGAGATTCTTAAAGGAAATCCTATGATTGCTTTCATTTTGTTAATTTTTGTTAATAGATCATTAACAGTTTATTAATTTGAGGAGGATTTTTCTTGAAAAAAATCTTTAGGATGCAAAAGACATAACTTCTAGTCATGGGCTTACTGTACAGTTTCTGTGGCCTTTGGCAAGAAATTTACTATGTGCTTCAGCTTCCTCATCTGTAAATTTAAACTTTGATAAAACACTTACCTAACTTGTGTTACATATCTAGTAAACTGGATTGCTTAATATATTTTAGTCTATTTTATGTTATTTAATTATGTTAAAAGTTGCAAAAATTTAATGTGAGACTGCTACAAAATAATTTTGTAACAGTCTTTACAAAAATCAGATAGAATTATTATTTTCCTCTTCTCTGCTCTATCATTGATAAACTTAGTTCTGTCAGTTTTAAAGGAAACCTCAATTCTTTTTCTCATTGGTGTTTCTTAATTGTCATTTTAAAGTCTTTTATGCCTTAGAAGCAGAGGGGCTGCTAATTCATGGTATCACTAGCCCCATAGCTTGACAAAATAGGTTCACGTTACTGAGTGTTGAGGAGAGAAAAGTTGAAATACCAGAATACAATCATGTTTATTTTCAAAATAGTCCTATAACATTTCTCTGGGAAAACAGATACAAAGATATTCTTTGCCTTAAAATGTTGCTATTTAAATAAAAAGTGTTAAAGGTGCAAAAATAGTCACAATATACAAATATTATAGTACAGAAAAATTTGGTAAGGAGAAAAGTGATGGTAGGCTAAGGTATTTAGTTAGTAGAAAACAAATTCTCTTCCTGCATCTCAAATGATTATATAATTGGATTAAATTTATGATGGCATTTAAAATGTAAAGTCTCCCAGGACAATCAATATATTTTGTATTCTATGGACTGCTTTGTAACACAATAGCTTGTTCAATGAGTGCCTTTGACATTGGCTGTAAACTTATGCTGAAAATAATTATCTCACTTGAATTTAATTACTTTTGTTTGTTTGTCTCTTTTTTTAAAGAAACTACCCAGATATATGATGTTGACAAGAAAGAAGAAAAAAACAGCTTAACTTTTACAATATTTATTTTGCCTATTTTACTTTAAATCCAAAAGAAGAAAAAATAATAAAATTACAGTCATTCAGCCATGCTAAATTACTAATATGCCTCAAGAAAGTGAGTCCCTGCTTAAGCCAAATTGGAAGATCCTTTAAGTACACCAACATGTTCAATTGATTCCGTGAGATGCTTTATGACAGATCTACCCATCCACTTTTGGATGCTGTTTGGAGTGCAATTCATGATCCTTAAATTTATCTCTGAAAATGGAAAATAAACAGTTCAGCTATAGGCTTTGGATTTCCTCTTCAACATGTAGATAACACCTTATAATTTAATTAATGAAAATGAATTTAGTGCTTTTCATTCAAATCTGAAAACACAGTGCTGTTTATATTTTTCAAGGGTGTTTGGCCTTGGGTTCACGGAAGAAAATCAGAGGAACTTCTTTCTTCTTAAAAAGGATAAAGGAGACTTTCTTTTTTAAAGTCTAATGAAAATGAATAAATAAATAAATGCTAATGAAAATGAAGAGTTTACTAGTATTACTAAACACTCACTATCAGCCTTTTAATTAGTGACCCACACAACTACTCAAAATGATATTGACTGAAAGTGTTGTAGGAAGGGGAGCCCATTCTGGGGGCTGAAAGTGGGCTCTTGCCTAACGTTTGGAAGTGAATTGTCCAAGGAGACACATGTGCTGACAAATGAAGAGATTTTATTGGGAAGGGGAGCCAAGGCAGAGAGCAGAGGGTAAGGGAACCCAGGAGAACTGCTCTGCCCCATGGCTGGCAGTCTCAGGATTTATGGTAAGGGGATTAGTTTCCCGTTGTCTCCCACCAATCATTCTGACTCAGAGTCCTGATGCACTGCTCATCCAAGATGGATGTCCGCAAGAAGGATTCTTGGAGGTGGTCAGATGCAATTTTGATCCTTCCTGAACTCATCCAGTTGGTGGTGGTTTACTAGTTCCATGTTCCTTACCTCCTGTCATAAAACAACTCATGCAAATAGTAACTGTGGTGTCTGGCCAGGGTGGGTAGTTTCAGTCAGTGTGCTTCCCCTAAAAAAAGGTATATTTACTGTTGTGTAAAATCCATCATAGTTGAACTCACTTTTATGCTTCAAGTTTATATTACATTTTTGGAATTAATTAAATAACAAAAACATCTAAATCAAAATAATACACCTATTAAAGGAAATTTAGATTTAGAAAAGTACAATAGGATCTCTAGAGTAAATGTTGTTCTTCTTTTTACAGCTTTTTTAAAAAAAGTATATTCATTTCCTTAATATTCTTTTACCACTATATTACAACTACCTTAAAAATCAGAACCACAGAACTTAACACGTACATTTAATGTGTCAAGTCCAAGTAAGTATATAATTATTTCAGATCAAAGCTGGCAACAAAAGTGTCAGTACTGTGGTTCATGCAAGTTGATTTTTCTATAAGGCAATGAGCTAAGTTCAACTGCCCAAGTTTTCAATAGGTTTCTTAGCACAAAGGTGGCTATTAGGAGCAGGCAGGCTAATCAATTTGCTCCCAAGCCAAAAGGAGAGTTTAGCTACCTAGTATACTGTCATCATTGCCATGCAATTGACCTTACAAATGCTTGCCAAAATGACCACTGTCTCTGAATATCGTTTGCTTGTTTTTTGACTTTAATAAACTTTTTACCTGGTTAAATTTCATTCCATGCATTGTGCCATATCTCTGGCCTTAAAAAAAAAAAAAAAAAAAAAGATGTTCTTTTGGAAATGGATAAAACATGAGGCAGTGCATATAGTCATAAATGTAATAAGTTTATAATTATAAAGCTCTGGAGGGAAGAACAAACTTGGATTAACTATGATCTACTCTGGAGAGTTTTTAATTACCAACCCCAGTGGGGAATAAGTGGTAACACACACAAAAATCTGAAATGGACATAAGTTTGGATGTTAATAAGAAAATTTCCACTTAGGACCGGATGAGATGTGTGATGGTGTTGCCATCTGCAGTCATTAGAATATGGATTAGCTCTCCTGCTCTTTTTCTCTCTGTCAACCTGAGTGATCACAGATATATTTGCTTCTCAGTTAAGTAAAGTAGCTAATTATCATATTGAAAGTCTGATTCTCTGAAAGGACAATTGAGAAATCCATTCTAGAGTTAAAGAGAGAGGTTTGCAAGGCAGTATTCAGTTCAGTTCATTTCAGTCGCTCAGTCATGTCTGACTCTTTGCAGCCCCATGGACTGCAGCATGCCAGGCTTCCCTGTCCATCACCAATACCCGGAGTTTGCTCAAACTCACGTCCATCGAGTTGGTGATGCCATCCAACTATCTCATTTTCAGTCATTTCAGGATTGGAGGGGGTGGTGGGGTCATAACCTTTCCTTACAAATGTATAGTATTTTATCCAAAACTTCCATCCACACCTGTAACTATTCCAAATGCTTCCAATAAGCAATCACAAAGTTATGAATACATGATGACAGATTTTTTTTTTCCTCCCTTTCTTTCCTCAAACGTCTTGCTTTTTCAATTCTCTTATAGCATTCTACTCCAATAATCAATATCTTGCAAGTCACTCATTGGTTTCTCTGCCCACATTTAAAGTACTAATTGAATTGATATAATGGTCAAATCCTATTCAGTAAAGGCAAACTTCATTAACTGTGTATGGAAACAGGAAATTGCAGTTCTATTCTGGCAAAAATTTCCACCAAAGATGTTAAAGATTATTGATCTTAACTGATTGTTGGCAAAAATAAGCAAGAATCGGGCATATTGTCTTCCATTAAGAAGAGTACAGGGGCACAATAAGGATGCAGCGCTCTCAGTGTTCAGTCTCAATAAAGGGAAGGTCCTTACAAGATCTTCAGGACACTAGGCAACCATCTTGTACTAATCAACAAAAAGCAACATTTTAGGCTACTTCTCCTGGGTGTCTTACCTCTGGATGAACGAAATTAAGTTCCATTTAGCTGCTTGTTATGCTGCTGTTCATGAACTGCTATTCTTTCTCCACCTCCTTCTTGATTTCCTCCTGTGTGTTCAGCTAATGGTTTAGCAATGCCATTATTAAAACCCAAATTCTCACTTGCCCAGTAACCCAACAACTTCTCAATTCTCAAAACACCTGGGCTAAATGTTGCCTTCCCTACATTTCACTTCTGAGATTCATTCTCTGCTCTCTGCTTAGCTATAAAGCAACCATGACACTGAATGATTGGGGGTTGGGAAGGTGTTGGAGATCAAAACAAGCACACATTGGTCCAAAATAACTTTGGATTTTCTCTATGGAATAGACATTTGATTGATTGACCAACTATGTTATTTATATGCCCCCTACATGTCCCCCTTATGTTAAGCTGCAAAACATAAGCTGCAAAGAAAACAGTTTTGTCTAAAGGAATAAAATCTTATAGGACAGGTAATATCACCAATTCGATAGGTAAACCATTAAAGAAGATGCCAAGTGCATTTCATAGATATGGCTGTATCAATCAATACTCAACAGATGGAAAATAATATAGGTACATTGTGAGAAGATCTTGGGGAGTTAAAATCTCTGATAAGCAATCAGTCAAGTCAAAGACCTTTGCCATAACTTTTATTCGTTACCAAATTCTAGGAAATGAAATAAGTTAACTCTAAGATTCCGTTTACATCTATTTTCCATTACCTTATTATTTGGATTGTATGAACTCAAAAGCGGAGTGATAAGTAGAAAACAGAGAAAGTTTTGAGAATGAGAATACTTATATGTGGCATATGCACTTTGAGCTCCGCAAGACGAATTTGAAGTACTAGACTTCACAGGCTTACCAAAGATAGCCGGGTGGTAAAAATACACTATCCTTTGGGTGATATGGACTTCCCAGGTGGCTCAGATTGTAAAGAATCTTCCCTCAATGCAGGAGACCCAGGTTCAATTTCTGGGTGGGGAAGATCCCCTGGAGAAGGGCATGGCAACCCACTCTAGTATTCTTGCCTGGAGAAAGCCATGGACAAAGGAGCCTGGCAGGCTATAGTCCATGGGGTTGCACAGAGTTAGACACCAATTGAGCACTAACACTTTCACTTTCACTTTGGGTGGTAAAGAATCCATCACTTAAAAATGCTTTGTCTATAAATTCAGTAGTGTTGTTTAAGACCATTTGGATAAACGAATCAGTTACAGATGCTATTTAGCATCTGTTGTGAATAACCCAAAACTATTCCCTCACTACTCCATACTAAGTTGCTTAGAATATGGTATGATAAATGGGTCTTAATGTCTTCCCAAGTTCTGTTTGGAGTACTGTAATCATAATACTACTGTGTAGACCTCCCATTGTTTGTGAGCTTAGAAAGGAGCATCCAGGGGAGATTTCTTGCACTTGGAGACAGTGATCGTCCTAATAAATTACTGATTTTTAGAATTGCCACCACCTCTAACTATTCATTTGTCTTTGCCCAAATGAACACAACATGAAACACTGAAAAGAAAAAAAAGGACTTAACTATAGTCCTTCTCCTGTAACTAACTAGCTAAGTGTCATTTAAAAAAAATCTTATGTCTTATAGCCTTAGGATATTCCCAACAACCAAGGGTCTGGACTAAGATTATTAGATTATTAGATTCTAACCTCTTAGATTCTAAAATTTCATTTTAACTTCACTATGTCACTACTTTCCCATCTTGATTTCCATTTTCACCTATCCAAGAAGAACTGTACAAAAAGCATCTTCATGACCCAGATAATCACAATGGTGTGATCACTCACATAGAGCCAGAGATCCTGGAATGTGAAGTCAAGTGGGCCTTAGAAAGCATCACTACGAACAAAGTTAGTGGAAGTGATGGAATTCCAGTGGAGCTATTCCAAATCCTGAAAGATGATGTTCTGAAAGTGCTGCACTCAATATGCCAGCAAATTTGGAAAACTCAGCAGTGGCCACAGGACTACAAAAGGTCAGTTTTCACTCCAATCCCAAAGA
Organism: Bos taurus; assembly: GCF_002263795.3. Lineage (NCBI taxonomy): Eukaryota > Metazoa > Chordata > Mammalia > Artiodactyla > Bovidae > Bos > Bos taurus. Next base: position 15,824,148 of record NC_037351.1, on the reverse strand, counting down.
AAGGCAATGCCAAAGAATGCTCAAACTACCGCACAATTGCACTCATCTCACACGCTAGTAAAGTAATGCTCAAAATTCTCCAAGCCAGGCTTCAGCAATATGTGAACCATGAACTTCCTAATGTTCAAGCTGGTTGTAGAAAAGGCAGAGGAACCAAAGATCAAATTGCCAACATCTGCTGGATCATGGAAAAAGCAAGAGAGTTCCAGAAAACCATCTATTTCTGCTTTATTGACCATGCCAAAGCCTTTGACTGTGTGGATCACAATAAACTGTGGAAAATTCTGAAAGAGATGGGAATACCAGACCACCTGATCTGCCTCTTGAGAAATTTGTATGCAGGTCAGGAAGCAACAGTTAGAACTGGACATGGAACAACAGACTGGTTCCAAATAGGAAAAGGAGTTCGTCAAGGCTGTATACTGTCACCCTGTTTATTTAACTTACATGCAGAGTACATCATGAGAAACGCTGGACTGGAAGAAACACAAGCTGGAATCAAGATTGTCGGGAGAAATATCAATAACCTCAGATATGCAGATGACATCACCCTTATGGCAGAAAGTGAAGAGGAACTCAAAAGCCTCTTGATGAAAGTGAAAGTGGAGAGTGAAAAAGTTGGCTTAAAGCTCAACATTCAGAAAATGAATATCATGGCATCTGGTCCCACCACTTCATGGGAAATAGATGGGGAAACAGTGGAAACAGTGTCAGACTTTATTTTTCTGGGCTCCAAAATCACTACAGATGGTGACTGCAGCCATGAAATTAAAAGACGCTGCTCCTTGGAAGGAAAGTTATGACCAACCTAGATAGCATATTCAAACGCAGAGACATTACTTTGCCAACAAAGGTTCGTCTAGTCAAGGCTATGGTTTTTCCTGTGGTCATGTATGCATGTGAGAGTTGGACTGTGAAGAAGGCTGAGCACTGAAGAATTGATGCTTTTGAACTGTGGTGTTGGAGAAGACTCTTGAGAGTCCCTTGGACTGCAAGGAGTTCCAACCAGTCCATTCTGAAGGAGATCAGCCCTGGGATTTCTTTGGAAGGAATGATGCTAAAGCTGAAACTCCAATACTTTGGCCACCTCATGCGAAGAGTTGACTCATTGGAAAAGACTCTGATGCTGGGAGGGATTGGGGGCAGGAGGAGAAGGGGATGACAGAGGGTGAGATGGCTGGATGGCATCACTGACTCGATGGACGTGAGTCTGGGTGAACTCTGGGAGTTGGTGATGGACAGGGAGACCTGGCGTGCTGCGATTCATGGGGTCGCAAAGAGTCGGACACGACTGAGTGACTGATCTGATCTGAATGGCAAATCAGGGTTTCCCTGATAGCTCAGTTGGTAAAGAATCTGTCTGCAATACAGGAGACCTCAGCTTGATTCCTGGGTCGGGCAATCCACTGGAGAAGGGAAAGGCTACCCACTCCAGTATTCTCGCCTGTAGAATTCCATGAACTGTATATTCCATGGGGTCACAAAGAATTGGACATGACTGAGCAAATTTCACTTAATGGTAAATCACTTTCTCTTCTTAAAAAAAAAAAAAAGTGAGGCTGTCTTGTGAAAGTGCTTTGAAAAATATCAAAATTGGAATAAATAAATGTTAATAAAACATATCACTAAGAAGTTCTTCAAACAGAAACGAATTACATGAAAGTGAATTTTTATAAAATGCTCACCTTCCTCTAACTTTAATAGCACATGATTTTGTACTTTATTTTTGTGATTTTTCTGTGAAAAATTCTGGCTTTATAATAAAAATCCCCACTATTGCATGAAAATAAAGTTGTTTTTGACATCTAGTCATATTTTTTTTTCTCATTAAACCTATTTGATAATTAACCAGTTATCTGAAGGACACAACTGCCTTTTCATATTTATCAGAAAGACACTTTGTGCTTTGCTGGGCCTATGCAGTTCCTACATAGACCCATTGGGCTGAAGTCATTCAGAAGCATCATCTGTGATAACAGAAGCTTATTTTTCCAGGTGTGTTCTTCTCAGTGTAAAGGCCTATATACAAACAAACTGTGCTATAGCCCATAATATGTTTGAACTTCACAATTTCCTAGGCCCAACTAGAATTTTGAATTAAATGATTAAATTGATAATTTTTGAAAGATTTGTACTTTGGTTTAAAAGAAAGTAGCAGGGACTTGAAATCAAAGAAGAACCTTTGAATCACAGAACTTTGAACTTAGAAGGTACTTTCATGGTATTCTTACCTATTGATATCATTTCTAAGATGAGGAAGGTAAGACTTAAGGAAATACATGTAACCGGATTATCTTTGTCCCTGAGTCCTTTCCAAAGTACACACAGTCTTATGTTAAAATCACCTGAAGCACTTTAAAAATCCTGGTGCTTATCCTTCTCCTCAGACCAACTTAGGTAACAGAACTTTATAAATCTCCCTTGATAAAAATAAAGTACAAAAAAGATGGAGAGTCACTGCAATGGAGCCCAATTTATTAAGAATTCTTCGACCTTTTGAGGAACAACACAGAGTTTCTGTCTACCATGTACCTTACCTACAAAAACAAGTTTTCACTTACGAAACATTTTAAACTAATAGGCTGAGAATAGGCTGAACATTCTTCTTATGCAATCCTTACATATTTTTTTAAATGTTCATTTGCATTTATTTTATTCATTTGTTAATTTAGCTGTGCTGGGTCTTAGTTGCAACACATGGGATCTTTGATCTTAGCTGCAGCATGTGGGATATAGTTCCCAGGTTAGGGATTGAACCCTGGTCCCCTGCATTGGGAGAACAGTCTTATCCCCTGGACCACTAGGGAAGTCCCCTAATCCCTACGTATTTTATTGGAAGTTATTTTCAAACTGCCAAAACAGTTTTAACCCAAGTTATTTTGACCCAAATCTGTATAGTAATGCTGATCAGATATGGGATAGTAGTTGATTTCAATGCATAAAGAAAGATAACTCTCGAGTCTGCCTCCATATCACACATTTTCATGCTAATTAACCACCTATCAGTGTAACTTTGGGCCATTTTGACTCCCAAAGACACGCCTCAGAATTTTAATTTGTCCATTCGTAACCTGAATATCATTGGGGAACATAGTTTGCTCTTGTTTATCAATATGCCCAAGCCAAATGGTACATTTTTGTTTGTGTTTAGTTCAAACCCTGCTGTCTCAGCATATGTCTCATAATCAAATGGTGCCCACACAGTCTCATAGGTAAATAGAAATCCCTGGGTGTTAGCTGAACATGAAATCATTCACTTTAAGGTATTCATTTCCTGATCCATGAATCTCTAACAATGAGCAGGTTTGAGTTTATCAGCAGGCAGCCTTGCCAACGGGTCTGTAAGAATTACCAAATGGACCAGCAGACAATTCAGGAACACCTGCCTGGTGCTTCTGTTGTTGGTTGCTTTCCCAAATCAACCATTTCAGAAGAGGAAGTATGAGCTACAGTTAGATCTCAAGATTTGACACGGTTGCTGAATTGTAATTGAAAGCCATATGCCTGCTCAATTTGAGGGGAAAACTGTGTTGTGCTAAGTTATATATTGCTGGTTTTGTGCTAGTTTCCAGAGAGGTAGTAAACCATATTCACTATAACATGTCCATTAGTTTCTTTGAGAATCTCTGGATGGCTTTTATGAGCTATTCTTTAAGTGTAACAACTGTCTCTCTGTTAAAGCAAAATCTAACATCTCTTTTTGAAATTAGCTATTTAAATTATACCTAGAATCTCAAATTTGAAGGTTGACTCAAGGGACAGTTGGGCTAGACTTGTACTAGAGATAAGAAATTCCAAGCAGGCAGCATATCAAAGTGGTATAAAGGAAAGTTCTTTTATACCTATGTCTTTGGTCCACTGTAATCCGTGTATTTAAAGAAAGGACTGCCTCCATGTAATAACTTGAATCTAAGGTATAACTGCTTTCTAATTCTTGAAAATATAGATTGCCTAGCACACCTTCAACCACCACTCCCCCAAACAAACTTAGTTGTGAACACATCTTTAGTGATGTCTCTGTGGAAGATACAGTATTCAAACTGCAAATGTTTGCTTTCCAGTACTTCCCAAATTTTTTCGCTTTTAAAAGGAAGCCATATGACTACTTCTAGACAGTGAAGTGAGAGAAATGGGTGCATATCACTTCTGACCTAGACAGCTGAGAATAAGTTTGTGACCTCCATCACTCCCTTCTTCTGCCACGGTAGTCTAGGAAGATACATGCTCTGGAAGGCAGAGTCACAGATGGAAGAGAACTCTCAGACCCACATCAGAGCATGACACGGGGGAGAGGAAATCTTGCTGTGTTATTGCCACCGTAAGTTTTTGTGTTATGTTAACTAATGTTAATTATCAGGATTAGTGCAATCTTCTTGTCTCAAGAAATAATATCAGCTATATAATTTATTATTTTAAAATTTTTGCTGAAAAAAATGGACATGTTTAATCCTCTAGCCAATGAAACTGGAGCCTCATGATGGGGCTCACCTTTTCACTTCCTTTTAGTATATAAAGCAGGGAGAAGATTCAATATTTTCAAACAGCCTAATTGAAATCCAGAAAATATCACTAAATTCTTTGAATTCCACAGACAATATCAGCCACAGAGTAGATGTCCAATAAAAGTCCAAGGGGAGGATGGATGGATGGAGAAAGAGTATTCACATCTCAATAGGAAATCTCTAACGAAACCAAACAAAAATTTATTTTTCAAAGACTAAAAACCCCTAGACTTTGAGTGCTTGAGGGTTTCTTATTTCAAATACCCCCTACTTGTTGATTTTAAAATAAATTCCAACAAGCAGAACTAACCCTAACAATTTTAGGTACAAAGACATCTTGAGTCATTTAAAATCTTAAGTATTTCACTTTCAATTCCTCTGGAAACCCCCCCCTCCCCATGATAAATTTTCAGATTAAAAATAAAAAAACAAAGGATAATTTTTAGAGAACAGCATTCAAGGTACAAGGATGGAAGGTGAAGAAAGAACAAGTGGGAGATCAGAGAATTTGGGCTTCAATATTGATGTTTAATTTACTTCTACATGTTCAATAAGTTAAACTCACTATATTCCAGGTTTTTTCTTTTGTAAAGAAGAATAATGAAACATTATTTGGAGGTTTGTATAGAAATTAGACAAATAAGAATAAAATCCTTAGTCCTTAATAGGAAAATTATATAGTAAACATTACTATTTCTCTCGCATATCAGTTATAATGGGTAGTATAACTTTGTTGTATTAAATTTTGTTGTTGTTATTTTTTCCCATGCTATTGATCAGAGCTACTTTGTTTGGGGTTTCCCAGGTGGCTCATTGAATCTGCCTGCCAAGCAGGAGCCTTGGGTTTGATCCTTGCATAGGGAAGATCACCTGGAAGAAAAAATAGCAACCCACTCCAATATTCTTATCTGAGAAATCCATGGACAGAGGAGCCTGGTAGGCTACAGACCATGGTGTTGCAGAGTTGGACAGGACTTAGCAAATAAACAACAGTTTTTGTTTTATTTTCTCCCAAATTGTCTACCTAGTACATTGGGAGAAAGTTCATCTCGCTCCTCTACCTCCAGCTCTAGCTGTGATAAAGAGCATTGTCTCTGTTACCTTTATCCCAGAGATGGCACACTTAGTAATAAAGAAATTAGCTCTTTTCAATGATCATGTCCAGCAATGCAATCTTTCATCATTTTTACATGGAATTGTATCTACCATGGGACAATTGTAACTCAGTATTGCCTGGATTAGATCATCCTTGACTGCTTAGTGAAGTTATGCTACAATTTTGTCCAAATTTAAATGAACTTGAGAATTCTCTCAACTATAGAAGAATTTAGTGTATACAAAGGATTGCACAAATGATCTGATTCGTGTTTAACAGTCCATCAACCAGATGCATCTGCCACCTTAATTCCCGGGTGGCAATGGCTAATGTCTCCCAAAACTTTGGAAAGAGTTTTATGCTGACAGTGCTGATAGAGATAGCTGAGAAAGCATGCATTTTTATGAAAAGGGTGTGGTCTCTACCTGTTTCCAAAACCATATATCTTCAAAGTGCCAGAATGCTTGATTTCATGAAAAGTTGAAGAGAGGACTCTCATACCTGACTCTACAACAAACTTAACCATCTTTTCTAGGAAATTGTTGTTGGTAGAAGAGTCTCAGAGTCCACCAATAAGATAACAAACAGTTTTTAGCCTTCTCCCTCTACTGATCCAACATCTATTGGATCATTTAAAACACAAGAGAGTTCCAGAGAAACATTTATTTCTGCTTTATTGACTATGCCAAAGTCTTTGTGTGGATCACAACAAACTGTGGAAAGTTCTTAAAGAGTTGGAAATACCAGACCACCTACCTGCCTCCTGAGAAATCTGTATGCAGGTAAAGAAGCAAAAGTTAGCACTGGACATGGAACAATAGACTGGTTCCAAATTGAGAAAGGACTAAATCAAGGCTGTATACTGTCACCCTTCTTATTTAATTAATACACAGTGTACATTATGTGAAATGTTGAACTGGATGAAGCACAAGCTGTAAAGACTGCTGGGAGAAATATCAATAACCTCAGATATACATATGACACCACCCTTATGGCAGAAAGTGAAGAGGAACTAAAGAGCCTCTTTATGAAAGTGAAAGAGGAGAGTTAAAAATTTGGCTTAAAACTCAACATTCAAAAAATGAAGATCCTAGCATCTGGTCCCATCACTTCATGGCAAATAGATGGGGAAACAATGGAAACCATGACAGATTTTATTTTCTTGGGCTCCAAAATCACTGCAGTTGGTGATTGTAGCCATGAAATTAAAAGACACTCGTTTCTTTGAAGAAAAGCTATGACAAAGCTAGACAGCATATTAAAAAACAGAAACATTACTTTGCCAACAAATGTCCATCAAGTCAAAGCTATGGTGTTTCCAGTAGTCACATATAGATGTGAGAGTTGGACCATAAAGAAAGCTGAGTGACGAAAAATTGATGCTTTTGAACTGTGGTGTTGGAGAATTCTCTTGAAAGTCCCTTAGACTGCAAAGAGATCAAACCAGTCAATCCTAAAGGAAACCAGTCCTGAATATTCCTTGGAAGGACTGATGCTGAAGCTGAAGCTCCAATACTTCGGTCACTTGATGCAAAGAACTGACTCATTGGAAAAAAACTGATGCTGGAAAAGGTTGAACACAAGAGGAGAAGGGGGCAGCAGATCTTGAGATGGTTAGATGGCATCGCTGACTCAATGGACATGAGTTTGAGCCAGCTCCAGGAGTTGGTGGTGGACAGGGAAGCACGGTGTGCTGCAGTCCATGGGGTTGCAAAGAGTTGGACACCACTGGGCAACTAAACTGACTAATACCACTCTGGATCCCAGACTTGATCTTTTGCATCAGGGTAGTCAGCTGAGGACAAATGGTAGTTGAAATCCAGCCCCTGCCCTCTAACCAGTGGTGAACCTGTGATCACAGGTCCTCCATCTGGAAGGGTGAAATTCACTTGTAAAAAGCCCCATGCAGGCTACCAATGGCTGATAATCTTGCTCAGCAAGTAGAAATGCTTTTGTTTAGGTGCCTTGTGTCAGGCCTAGTAGTGTTTACTAGATAATTGTTCTGAGAGAAAAGAAGGAAGTTGCAATACACATGAAGCATGACTAAACTAGAATTTTCACTAAATTGTTAAAGGATGCCAGTATCTGCAGAAGGCAGAGGTATAATTTTATAGGACAAGGCATTCTCTCCTACATACTTCATTCTCTTGGAATTCAAACAGTTCCATTTTAAGTAATTAACAAAGTTTATAGCAAACTGTCTAATAGGCCTTCCAATCTTTTCCTGAAAAAGTCAGTGATAAAATTGCCCATATCTAAATAATTTTCAAAGCTTGTATGGAAAAATGTCTACTAAATCCATCAGCCTTCTCCTTACAAAATTAATTTGTTTTACTTTTCTCTCACAGATGTATTACACATAGTCAAGAGCTTTATTTCTTATTGGAAACATTTCTAAACATTATTTAGACAGAAAAATACAGATTTTGTGCATTCCTTTTCTTCTCTAAAAGTGTTTTATGATTTTTGATAAAATTACTTAGTTAAAGCTTAGATTATGTATATTTATTTCTCATTATCCCTGCTACCATTTTGATATGCTAAAGCCCAAAATATAAAGCATTGCACTTTTTTTATCTTTTCCTAATCTATTTTTATTTTAAAGAATACACTTTATGCTTGCTATTCTGTTTTCCAAAGTGGGTCACATGCTTTTACCCCCAATAATTTTCAGACATTTTCTTACCTGTGAAGTAGAATTTTGAAACATAGACTTGAGAGTTTTGATGTGAGCACCTGTTATTTTTAATCCCAAAAGCAACCTTGCTTTATGTGAAAATTTATAACAACTGTATTTCTCTAAGACAGAATGTGTTTAAAGATTAAAAAAAGATTTTTTTAAACAAGATCAGGAAAACTGATAACAAAATCTATAATTATTATGGTTTATTGAACAAACTGCTTGCACTTTCTTATCTTCATTTTATTTTAAAAATATTTTCAATTTTTTTAAGAAATAGATGGAAACCTAAAAGCAGGTTCAGATTCATTTTCCCTTCTAGTACTATTTGTCTAAAACTTGCTATAAAATATAATACAAAACACATTATAGCAAAAACAACTCATTTACAATTTTTTCCCATTAAATCCCTATCACCTGTCACACTGTTCTTTTCTTCCTTCTATTTCTTAGAATATAATATTTAATTAATAAGCATGTATTTAGGTCTTATTTTATATTTAGACTTAGTTTCTCTCCTTCTTACTTCTCCAAACACCTATCCATCTAGATATGACAGATGGATCACATTCCTAAACACTAAAATTAGCAGTACTTGGTTTAAATAGTTTAACATGACATCCTCAGAACCTAGAGAGTGGAAGAGGATGAAGAGTGATGTTTTTCTACTCTTTAGATTTGAAAAAGAGAGTCTAGAAGTAGACGAGTTTCAAAATGAATATCCTGAGGATATTTTCGATTAAATTTATAGTTGCAACATACTCAGACAAGTTAGAGGTTATTCTAACATGTGGATACTTCGCTGAACTGAACCTCAAAAACTCGAGAGCTCTGCCCATCTATAAGGTAGCCTCCTTAGGACATTTTATTTTTAACTGTTAGCTCTTTGAAGTCGCATACTTGATTTTTCTAAAGTTGGAGAAACATCCTAAAATTGAGCTATTCCCCTTGCATTTCCCCAGTGAAAAGTCAATGATTAATGTAGCTCTTGAAGACTATTTTTGATGTTTAAAAAATTTTCAAGGAAAAGAGAAAACAGGCAAACAAATTCAAAGTTTCCACTTACATTGAGATGGATATCTTCGTAATTAACAGAACAAATCTCAGTTTCTTTCTACTAATGGTTTGAATTAAATCTATGTAAGTTTTTGTGGAATGTATCCAAGTATATTTGCTATGAGAGATGCCTCTACCATATCAGAATACCTTGAAGTTTTGTACATGTAGTGTCTGTTAGCATATTGTCTTTATAACTGTAATCCAATTTTATTGCATCAAATTTCTATGTTTTCTTGAATAAAAGGACTATATATTGTTTTAATCACCATCATAAACAAAATGGTGGACATTGAAATGGAATTTTATTAGTTTTAAAACTTCTCAAGATCGTCTTCACTTTTCAAAACCTCAAGACCCAGAAATAGTAGGAGCCAAAAATAAACAACAAAAATTAATAGTATTGAAGTTCCTGTCCTGGCCATATACAAAGTTGTTAATATATTAAAAGATCTATAATAATTACTTCGTGTGTTAGAGTGACTCAGTCATGTCCAACTCTTTGTGACCCCCATGGACTATAGTCTACTAGGATCCTCTGTCCTTTGGATACTCCAGGCAAGAATACTGGAATGGGTGACCATTTCCTCCTCTGGGAGACCTTCCAGACCCAGGGATCGAAACTGGGTCTCCCCCATTGCAGGCAAATTCTTTACCATCTGAACCCCCAGGAAAGCCCCAGGATATCTACTTAAGGGAATTATAAATCTCCCTTGCTCTTGAATTATATAGTGCTACAACGAGGATGGCCCAGGTTTCATTTGCCATCTGAATTGTTGAATATATATAGTAATATCCCAAGTCTTAGGATATTGAGGCTTTACTTGCCTCCAGCAGAGAGCATATTCATCTGAAATAGGATCAAGTTAGCATCTAAGTAGAGAAACAGAAATTCCTTAGTACCTAAAATAGAATTTAATTCAAGGAATGTATTACAGAAGTGTTACATCAGAAACAAGCTCCATAGGCTGGAGCAAGAAAAAGAGAAAATATCATTACTGAAACATAAAAGAGAACAAAACACCTGAGAATTAGCAAGCCTAGGACTGGTACAAACATGTGACTCCATAGCTCTAGGCTTCAGATAACAGAGTGTGGGTTTTAGGTTGGCTCAGTTCCATCCTAAGACAGGTTCCTTCTTTTTCTAGTAGCCAGGGTTAAGAAGAGAGAAGGGAGTATCCTAGCTATAATCTCAATCTCTTTCTTGACAAAGCACACCTGATAAAAACACTTATTCCTAGTAAAAGTAGTGCCCTTGATTAGTAAACCTGGTTGCTCAGAAGTGATGGCAAAGCCTCTTTCCAAAAGGATCACCCCGGCGGTGCTCCCTGGACACACTGCTCCCACTATGTTTCAGCCCCTTTCTCCTTCACTGATGCATTTACACAGAATCTGCATTGTCTTTTATACCAATTCAATTTCCCTTAGTGTTATCCAATTCAAGAGACAAGTCTGGATATATCTGAACTCCAAATATGGTTAAAAGTCAAAAACCTGTGCCACTTACAACTCAAGAAAGACAGAACATTCCTATGACAGTTGCAAAGGTCTTGGTACATTATAGGTCCTTTAAGAAGCTCATATTTTATGTAGAGAGAGGTGATGTTACTTCCTTCACACTCCAATCAGACAATTGGCAGTGGCCCTTTCAAAAGAACTGTTTAAGTTCATATGACTATAGCAAAAACATCATAGGTTGGGTGGCTTTAAAACAATAGAAACTTATTTCTCATAGAATTGAAAACTGGAATGTTCAAGAGCAAGGTGGTGACACACTCAGTGTATGGTGAGTGTGTACTTTCCAAACTGCAAATGGCCTTTTTACTATGTCCTCATGTAGTGGGAGGAGTTCAGTTCAGTTCAGCTCAGTCGCTCAATTGTGTCCAACTCTGAGACCCCATGGACCGCAGCACACCAGGCATCTCTGTTCATCACCAGCTCCTGGAATTTACTCAAACTCATGTCCATTGAGTCAGTGATGCCATCCAACCATCTCATCCTTTTTCATCTGCTTTTCCTCTGGCCTTCAATCTTTCCCAGCATCAGGGTCTTTGCCAATGAGTCAGTTCTTCAATCAGGTGGCCAAATTTTTGGAGCATCAGCTTCAACATCAGTCCTTCCAATGAATATTCAGGACTGATTTCCTTTAGGATGGACTGGCTTGATCTCCTTGCTGTCCAACGGGCTCTCAAGAGTCTTCTAAACATCAGAGGTCAAAAGCATCAATTCTTCAGCACTCGGTTTTCTTTATGATCCAACTCTCACATATGTATGTGACTAATGGAAAAACCATAGCCTTGAATAGATGGACCTTTGTCGGAAAAGTAATGTCTCTGCTATTTAATATGGTGTCTAGGTTGGTGATAACTTTTCTTCCAAGGAGTAAGCGTCTTTTAATTTCATGGCTGCAGTCACCATCTGCAGTGATTTTGAAGCCCCAAAAAATAAAGTCTGTCACTGTTTCCACTGTTTCCCCATCTATTTGCCATGAAATGATGGGACCAGATGCCATGATCTTAGTTTTCTGAATGTTGAGCTTTAAGCCAGGTGTTTTACTCTCCTCTTTCACTTTCATTAAGTGGCTCTTTAGTTCTTCATTTTCTGCCATAAGGGTGGTGTCATCTGCATATCTGAGGTTATTGATATTTCTCCCAGCAATCTTGATTTCAGCTTGTGCTTCATCCAGCCCAGCATTTTTCATGATGTACTCTGCATAGAAGTTAAATAAGCAGGGTGACAATATACACTCTTGATGTACTCCTTTCCCGATTTGGAACCAGTTCGTTGTTCCATATCCAGTTCTAACTGTTGCTTCCTGACCTGCATACGTATTTCTCAAGAGGCAGGTCAGGTGGTCTGGTATTCCCATCTCCTGAAGAATTTTCTACAGTTTGTTGTGATCCACACAGTCAAAGGCTTTGGTGTAGTCAATAAAGCAGAAGTTTTTCTGGAAGTTCCTTGTTGTTTCAATGATCCAGCGGATGTTGGCAATTTGATCTCTGGTTCCTCTGCCTTTTCAAAATCTAGCTTGAACATCTGTAAGTTCACAGTTTACATATTGCTGAATCCTGGCTTGGAGAATTTTGAGCATTACTTTATTAGTGTGTGAGATGAATGTAGTTGTATGGTAGTTTGAGCATTCTTTGGCATTGCCTTTTTTTGGGATTGGAATGAAAACTGAACTTTTCCAGTCTTGTGGCCATTGCTGAATTTTCCAAATTTGCTGGCATATTGAGTGTAGTACTTTCACAGCATTATCTTTTAAGATTTGAAATAGCTCAACTGGAATTCCATCATCTCCACTACCTTTATTCGCAGTGATGATTCCTAAAGAGGAGTAGGATTGCTCTTTAATAAGGGTGTTATTTCCATTCACAAATGTTCTACCACCATGACAATTACCTCCCAAAGTCTCCATCTTCTAAGACCATCATATTGAGGGTTAGGATTCCAACATACAAACTTTGGTGGGAGACAAACACACATTACAGTAAACTAGCTTATCATGGAGTTTTCTTATAAAAGAGTTTTGAAACATAGTTGTTTTACTATGTTTGTTAGTTTTAAGCATACAGCAGAGTGATCCAGTTTTTATGTATTTGAGTATAGTTTCCCATTTTATACAGTAGGTAGCTCTTTGTTGGTTTTCTACTTTATATATAGCAGGTATCGTGGAGATTTGAGAGCTACAATCTCTTGGGCAGGGCTCAGGCCCCCCCTCTCCCAGGTTTTTTCACCCAGAGCTTTCAGCAGAGAATACTATCAGCTTCACCAACATGCTATTTGGTGGTGCCCCAGGAATTGTAAATCAGGGTCATCATACCCATGTACATAGCAAGTGTTAAATAAATACTTGTTAAATGATAACATTTGAGGTTAGCAAAGCCTTATGCTATAGAACAGGACAAATATCATTATATGGAAATAGATTTTATAGAGAAATGGATATTGGTAAATTATCTTAAGAACTTTTCTGGTTAAAAAATGCATTTTACTTGAATAATAATAAGATATGAAATTGCCAGAGGAATGCTCTTAATGAATTAGGATCCACATACTCTACTCAATTAAATTATAGAAAAAGGCATGTTGAACATAATGAAGCATCATCTAATTAGAAGGTTCAAAAAGGTTTTTGAAAATCAGGGCTATCATGGAACCTTTTGCCTTAGGATACTGTCATCACAAGTGTCCTTTCTGCCCAAAATGATCATTAGTTTTTTCCCTAATTGCAGAGATGTGGGTATGTTAGACATTTCTTTCCTGTTCTCTCAAACAGAAGCAGAATTTCTTTTCATTTTCTTTATTCTTTGCTTGCTTGTGCAATGTAAGTGAGCATTGATACTATGTGTTCTTATCACATTTGTGCAATCTTATACTGTTTATCTATCTAGGCTTTGGTCATTTTTTTTCTTTCTTTCAATTTTTTTTTTTGGGTCACACCCTGCAGCTTATGGGGTCTTAGTTCCCCAACCAGGAATCTAAAGTGCTCTTGGCATTGAAAGCGTGGAGTCCTGTCCACTGGATTCTTCAGGGAATTCCTTTTGGTTCATTTCTTACATATGACTGCTACCTTTTGAGAGTCCAGTCTCCACTGAATCCACTTTTATCTTGTTTTCTTATTCTTTTGCCACTCCATTCACTGAGCCCAGGCTGACCACAGTGGTGTGGAAACCTATTTGTATGGACTTGCAGATAGAGGGGTGTGGAGCTGTTGTGCTGCTGCCACAGAGATATCAACTCTGAGTGGCCAAGAGAAGTCACGGATCACACATTATGTATTATTAGACAACATATATGTAACTAACAGCCTTGTGTAAGATATGGCCCTTAGCCTTGGAAGAAACAGATACAAGTGTATACATTCTGAATATGTACTCTCTGATCTGTCAATATAACTGATAAGTGAAATAATTGCCAAACTGTCTGGATAAATCTGTACTCTGAGCACCTCAGCCTCTGATTTTAACAGTACTTCATGGGAAGTCAACCTATAATCAAAAACTTAATCAATGAATAGAAGAACAGAAAATGTCAATATTTCTGACATGAGGAGGAGTATGTCACACCACTGAGCCAGGTTACTCTCCATCACAGGTGAATTTAGATGAACATTTCTAGTTAGCCCCTCCTTTACCTAAGACTCTATTGCTGACTGTTTCTTTCTTTCATTCTCTCTCTCTCTCTTTATTTTTTTTGGCTGAATTAATCTGCATCTGTCTGTTATTCTGGCCATACTAGCTCTGGACTCATTCCAGTTCTTTAATATGTCTGTGCATTGATTATGCTTCCCAGGTAACTCCAAAAGTAAAGAATTCACATGCAATTTGGGAGATCTGTGTTCGATCCCTGGGTAGGGAAAATCCCCTGGAGAAAGGAATGGCAACCCACTCTAGTATTCTTGCCTGGAGAATTCCATGGGTAGAGGAGTCTGATGGACTACAAGGCTACAGTCTATGGGACCGAAAAGACCTGTACATGACTGAGCAACTAACATACACATTGATTGTGCTCATGTACTTATTTCATAGCTTAGGAACTGGAGACCAATCTTACTTCCCTTGTTTTAAGTTCTTGGGGCAGCCAAATATTGCTGCAATAATGTACTGATTTTTGTTTGGGAACTAAAAGCAGCACAGAAAGATGTATTAATAAATTCAGCATTTTCTTTAAAAATGGAAGTTACTACAATAGAACTGACATAGTTAAATTACCAAAAAGATATTCATTTACAAATACAAGTCCAACCACAAAGTAGAGGAGCACTGAGGTGAAATTTAACTAATTTAAATTTTCAGTTCAGTTCAGTCGTTCAGTTGTGTCCATTTCTTTGCGAACCCTTGGACTGCAGCATGCCGGGCTTCCCTGTCCATCACCAACTCCTGGAGTTTACACAAACTCATCTCCATTGAGTCGGTGATTCCATACAACCATTTCATCCTCTGCTGTCCCCTTATCCTCCCACCTTCAATCTTTCTCAGCATCAGGGTCTTTTCCAAGGAGTCAGCTCTTCACATCAGGTGGCCAAAGTATTGGAGTTTCAGCTTCAACATCAGTCCTTCCAAGGAATATTCAGGACTGATTTCCTTCAGGATGGACTGATTGGATCTATTTACAGTCCAAGGGACTCTCAAGAGTCTTCTCCAACACCACAGTTCAAAAGCATCAATTTTTTGGCACTCAGCTTTCTTTATAGTCCAACTCTCACGTCCATATATGACTACTGGAAAAACCATAGCCTTGACTAGACAGACCTTTTTTGGTAAAGTAATGTCTCTGCTTTGTAATATGCTGTCTAGGTTGGTCATAACTTCTTCCAAGAAGCAAGTGTCTTTTAATTTCATGGTTGCTGTCACCATCTGCAGTGATTTTGGAGCCAAAAAAACAAAGTCTGCTATTGTTTCCATTGTTTCCCCATCTATTTGCCATGAAGTGATGGGACTGGATGTCATGATCTTAGTTTTCCAAATGTTGAGCTTTAAGCCAACTTTTTCACTCTCCTCTTTCACTTTCATCAAGAGGCTCTTTATCTCTTCACTTTCTGCCATAAGGCTGGTGTCCTGTGCATATCTGAGGTTATTGATATTTCTCCCAGCAATCTTGATTCCCACTTGTGCTTCTTCCAGCCCAGCGTTTCTCATGATGTACTCTGCATATAAATTAAATAAAAAGGGTGACAATATACAGCCTCGATGTCCTCCTTTTCCTATTTGGAGCCAGTCTGTTGTTTCATGTCCAGTTCTAAGTGTTACTTCCTGACCTGTATACAGGTTTCTCAAGAGGCACGTCAGGTGGTCTGGTATTCCCATCTCTTTCAGAATTTTCCACAGTTTGTTGTGATCCACATAGTCAAAGGCTTTGGCATAGTCAATGAAGCAGAAATAAATGCTTTTCTGGAACTCTCTTGCTTTTTCAGTGATCCAGCAGATGTTGGCAATTTGATCTCTGGTTCTTCTGCCTTTTCTAAATCCAACTTGAACATCTGGAAGTTCACTGTCCATGTATTGTTGAAGCCTGGCTTGAAGAATTTTGAGTATTACTTTTCTAGCATGTGAAATAAGTGCAATTGTGCAGTAGTTTGAGCATTCTTTGGCATTGTCTTCCTTTGGAGTTGGAATGAAAACTGCCCTTTTCCAGTCCTGTGGCCATTACTGAGTTTTCCAAGTTTGCTGGCATATTGAGTGCAGCACTTTCACAGCATCATCTTTTAGGATTTGTAAGAGCTTAGCTGGAATTCCATCATAGTGATGCTTCCTAAGCATTTAAATATGATCGTATTACAATTCTATTAATATCAAAATGTATACAATTTGGATGTTTATTTATTTGTATGCTTGTTTTTATCTCACATGTGGGCTCTTTCTCGCTCTGATAATTTTAACAATTTTTAATTACAGCTCTTTGGTACACAGAAAAGTTTTGCTTTTTTTAACAAATGTTCTCGCGGCTGGTGAGTTTCAGAGCTCCTAACTCCTTTTCTTAAATGTTCTTTCTTTGGCGACATTTCTTGTGTGAAACCTCGAGACGTTCTATTACTCTTTCCTCCAAGGGTCCTTAACTCTTTGCCTATAACAAATCACATCTTTCCTACAATAAACAAACATACAAATAAATACATGAATAAATAAATAAAATCCCTTTCTTCATTCTATCTTAGTCATTCAAAAGTCTATTAAATACACCAAAAAAGGATTTTAAAATATATGTGGGAAAATAATTGTGATATAAACATGTATTTCTATTCAAATGCCTACAGAAATTGAGAGCAAAGATTCACCAATTACTTTGGTTTTAAGATTTTGGATTATGTTTAATGCTCTCTTTCTATTGTTTCTACATTTTCAGAATGTTTACTGTGAATACACCCTTTTTATATATCAGAACAAATAGGTATTCTTTCTTTTTTTTTTTTTTACCATTACTTATGTAAATATGTGAATGTGCATGTGCTTGTGTCTCTGTGTGCAGAAGGTAGTGGGAACAGAGGAAAAGAGTAACCCACTCCCTATTAGTTCAGATTCATCTACATAACTTCTTAAAGGTAACAGCTTCCACGAAGTGCTGATCTGAGGATATGAGGAAGGACAGTGACATGTGGTCCTCTACAAGAATGTTGCTACCAAGAATCTGTGAAAGCTGGAGAAATGTGTATTCTACTATGTTCTTTTCTCTCAGGCTATCAATTTATTTTTCCCTGTGGATGTTCATTATATTTTTCCAAACATAAAAAAAAATACTAATTTATATTTGTAATATATGACATATTTCTAGTATCATTAACCCCTTATCATAAGATTACATTTTTGCAATGCGTGCTTTTAAGTAATTTGCTGCATTCTTAAGTATGACAATATTATGTCTTAGAGTTAAGACGGGTTTTTTTACTTCTCCAAAAATGCATGTTTAGTTTTATGATAGAAATCAGTATAAAACTAAAATTTACTGCATGCAGTCTAAAGTGTAGACATGAATAGCTTCAATATGCATGTATCAATATATATATACATTATTTAATATTTATATGGATAAACACAACTATATTTCATTTCTTAATTAAGGAATACTCTTAAAAATAGACTGTACTCTTAAAAATAGAGTGGTTGTGGTTTCCAAAATGAAAGAATTCACAGTATAACAAAAATAGAGGCAAAATGACACACTATTGGGAATTAGACCTGTCTTGGAAAAATCAAGAACTATATAATGTAAATATGTCTTCTGAATGATATGTCCAGTGAGTGTCCTTCATATAGCTATAATCCTTCAGTGAAGCATATTTTGTTCTCCCATTCCAAATTTAAAAAGTTAAAATAATAATAATATAGCTCATAATTTTTACCACAGTAGTTTTCATAACTAAGCTTTCCAGGTTGTTTCTGCTAAATTATTTGCTTTTGAGCCTGTTTGATCAACAATTTTGATGGATTATGTCTTGTCTGAACGAAGGGATGATGTACACTGTAATACTGCATTGCCATTTTATGTGCTTCTTATAGTAATGTTAGAATTCAGCACAGAATCTGGTCAGGTCTGATCACACGAGTTAAATAAGAGAAAACTGATGTAATAAATGTCTTCAAAGTTTAGACTCTTTGAGTTCAAATTCTTGCTCTACCCATTGCTAGTTATATAATCCTGGTTCTATTATTTAGATCCTCTAAGCTTCAGTTAATTTTTCTATAAAGTGAAAATAATAACACCAACTTTATATGGTTATTGTAAGGATCAGATGGCATAATTTGTTTAAACTGCAAGACATATGACCTGGTATAGAAAAACACCCCAAATATTTGTATTTTTGTTGGTAATATGGTGTAGTTTTCTGTATCTGGAAGTCAATCTGTCATTGCATAGAGGCAAGATACTGTTTTGAAGTGAATATTTAAGAGTTAAAAATCTCAAAATGATCCCATCTGTTAGAGTCAAGTGATATATTACAATCCGATTGACTTACAACTATTTTCTTAAAATTTGAATTTGTAAAATTTGGTTGTGAACCAACCAAACTACTGAATATTAGGAAAAAAGCTTTCAAAAAATGGAGTAAAAATGGCTTCAGGTAGAATTCTTGCCTTACTGATAAGCAAAAGGCTGGCCCCCATGATAGTAACTTCATGGTGTGACCTTATTTACCCTGAATATTAAACATTGTGTTGGGATATGCATTTCGCTTAAATCTGAACATCTTTCCCTTCTCGGTAAGCACACACATCTCAGGGGTATTATTATTTGCTAGTGTACTGCAATAACTTGTGGCCAGAATTCATAAGGGACGGTACAGAAGCTTCTTTCCTCTTGACATTAACTTTTATTGAGAGTCTATCATGTGTAGGACTCAGCACCTATTTTTTCCATGTGCCCTTTATGGAAATTCACTACTACCCTGAGGTACATGTATTGTGTATTTCCTTTGCTTTGGACCCCTCCTGCTCAACTGGTCCTGGCAGTGAAAGTCCCATACAGGTGTTGAGATGATCATTGGAACTGAAACTTGATGTTCACTCATCACTGCCCTGTAGGCAGTGACAGCTTCAGTCTTTTATCTGCCAGTTTATTCTTCCTTCTCACAGACACAAGCAGATTAACATATCCCCAAGGGGCCAATGTCTTTAGTTGCTGAAGCCACTCAATACTTATTATCTGACAATATTTGAAAGTGAGACTTATTTATTTATTTCCAAATGCTACCTGTTAGGATATCTTCATGAGATACATGTGTCATTTTTGAGGGGGGCCCTGGGGGGACAAAACCTCCCAGCTTCTCAGGTTGCCTGAAGCTGTCAAGACTCACCAAGTATAATTTTGTGGTGGCCCTTCTTCCACTTTAGACTCCAAGTTCAGACCCAGTTTACACTCTAAAAGTAATGTGAACTATAAGGAATGATATGGCAGTGGTTGGGGATGGTCATTGGGGAACTCTAACAATGTGAAAATTTTGGTTCTAAATGATATAAGGTGGCTGTCTACACAGACTTAAATCTCAAGATAATTATCCTTCTTCATTTCTTTGTGACAGAGTCTTGGCCTCAGCAGCAAAGCATGTCATTCTAGTAACTTCTGCCACTTTGTTGTGGTGATTGTGAATTGATGCTTGGCACTGATAAGGTCTAATTTCCCAGTGGACTTTGGGAAGGGGCTGACATGGTATGGATCACTATTCCTGCACACATGGGCTATTTATATCATTGCCCTCTCTGTTCAAGGAGGACACTACAGGTAGCAATTACTATCTGTGTGTTGTGTTTGTCTGAAAATTCAGATATGTGTTTTTGTTATTCTCTTTTCTTTTATACTAGGAATAATATCATGTTATTATTGAACAACAATGAGGCCTGATTGGCAAGAAATCTGAACTAAAGAAGGATAATAAACTGGCAAGTGAAAATCAGATGTGCAGCTCTAGAGCATCTTTGGTTTACAAAGCATTCTAGTTTGATTTGGATGATACCCCTTTGAGGTATATAAGAAATAAGATGCTGTCATCAATTCTATATTTCAAAAGAAGAAAGTGAAGATTAGAGAAATTTGGTCACCTTCTACAGAGATGTGATGAAACCTAAATACAGAGCCAGCATTTTCTTATTCCTACATTCATGGGCCAAACCATACTGCCATCAGAGGTCTCGTAGTTCTGTGAGAGGATGGAAGATGTGTAGAAATTGAAATCTATGCATTATAGGTACAAGAACAGAAATATGGGGATGGCATAGTAGAAGAAGCAAAGAAGGAGAAAATTTCAATTGGAAGTGAAGCAGGTGGTATCAAGTAAGATTCAAATAACTAAATACTCATTTGGATATTTCCTTGCTCTAAAAGAGAACATTGGCATTTGACAAGCTTCATAAAACTATATTCCAACATAAAAAATTGTTCTGGTTAAGGACCAATGGAAAAGCTGTATTTAACATTATTGTAATAAACTTTGTGAAAGCTTTCCTATAATGATTGAATGTAATTGTTGCAATAGATTGTGAGGCATTATGATGGATTCTAACAAAAATGAGAATCTGCATATTCATTATGACTTTCAAGAATGATGTATTGTTCAACTACAAAGAAATAGGGCAGTCATTTGAAAGAAGATTGTCAGGCAACATTATAGACATCCATGGCTTAGGAGTTTGATATAAACAATGAAGAAGCACTTTACAGCAGAGGAGTGCATAGTCGGCTGGTGAATGTAAGCCCCATTTCTAAGTCTAAAGCATGTACCTCCCCAGGGAAAAGCACTTAAGATCCATAGATTTTTAAAACAGAGAGGTAGGAAATATTCCCACAGCCTCTCAGGTCAAACACATCTGTAGCAAGTGAGTAAGAAATAAGTACTACATAGTGTATGGCAGAGGGAATGCTCCATGGTATGTGGCATCCTGGATAGGAGGGGAGTTTGGGGGAAAATGGATACATGTCCATATATGGTTGAGTCCCTTCACTGTTCTCCAGACATTGTCACAACATTGTTAATCAGCATAATTAATTATGTTAGATTGTCCTTTGACAATTGTCATATCAACAAGCATTTTAAAAGTATCAAATTTGGTGAATTTGAAGATAAAAAGTAACATTTTGGCATTTGGCTTTATTATTTCAAGAAAGGTAAAAATACAGCTGAAACATATACACACACACAAGGATTTGTGCAGTATATGGAGAATGTGCTGTGATAGATCAAACATGTCAAAAGTGGTTTGAGAAGTGTCATGCTGGAGATTTCTCACTATTTGATTGATGCTACATGGTCAGGTAAACCAGTTGAAGCTGATAGCAATTAAATTGAGAACAATCAAAATCATATCAAACAGAATATAGCTGAAAGACTCAAAATATCCAAATTAAGAGTTGAAAATCATTTGTACCAGCTTGGTTATGTTAATTGCTGTGATGTTTGGATTCCACTGAAGTTAAGTGGGAAAAGAAAAAGAAACCAACCTTCTTGACTGTATTTCCATATGTGATTCTCTACTTAAACTTAATTAAATGTTCCATTTTTAAAGCAAATTGTAACTGGTGATGAAAAATGAATACTGTACAATAAAGTTGAATGGAAGAGATCATGGGTCAAGCAAAAGAAGCCACCACCACCACATCAAGGGCCGGTCTTCATCCAAAGAAGGTGCTGTTGTGTATATTATGGGATTGGAAGGGAGTCCTCTATTATGAGCTCTTTATGAAAAACCAAATGATTAATTCCAAGAAGTATCATTCTGAAGTAGATCAACTGAAAGCAGCAATCAATGAAAAACATCTGGGATTAGTCAACAGAAGGTGCATAACCTTTCATCAGGATAATACAAGACAGCATGTTCCTTTGATGACTAGGAAAAAACTGTTTCAGTCTGTCTGGGAAGTTTTGATACATCCATCTTATTCACCAGACATTGCACCTTTGAATTTCCATTTATTTTGGTCTTTACAAAATTCTCTTAGTGAAAATAATTCAATTTCCTGGAAGACTATGAAAAATACCTGGAACAGTTCTTTGCTCAAAAAGATAAAAAGTTTTGGGATGATGAAACTATGAAGTTGCCTGGAAAATGGCAGAAGGTAGTGGAACAGAATGGTGAATACATTGTTCCATAAAGTTCTTGGTGAAAAATATGCCTTTTATTTTTATTTAAAAACTGAAGGAATGTATTGGATAGCCCAATATTTATATCAGGAGTTCTCATCTCTGTGTGTTGAGTGACTACTGAACTGAAATACAGGGTATGACCAGGTGGTAGGGCCACAGGACTTAGAAATGATTGATGGAATATTTAGGAATCAAAGTGACACCCTAGGATTTTTTAACGTGATATATGTATTATTATAACCAATGAAAATTAGATTACTAACTTCTGAGTGAAGGCCTGATAGAAGGAGTTTGCAAAATATCTAAAAGCTGATCACAAACCGAGCACTTCTTCATGGGGTTACATACTTGAGATGTATATAATCCCTTCAAAATCAGTGGTATTTCCCCAAACCAAATTCATTAGCCTCCGTCCTCAAACTGGTCTATTTTTCTGAGCTTTCCATTTACTCAAGTTCCTCTGTTTCCCAGTTATCTAATCTCACATGCTCAAAACATGCTTGTTTCTCTCAATCTTCAGGAGACTTGTATGGTGGTTCTACCTCCATAATATGGTTTGCATCTAAACCCCTCTGTTCTACTCCAGCAGTCACTTCCCTTCCATCAGATCCGTCAGAACCCCAGAGGTCTTCAGCTTCAAGACTACAGCAGTCTTTTCACAGAAAGACATGCCTCTTGGACTACAGTCATCACCCTTGATGTGAACCGATATACATTAACCTGCTCAACATGAAAACACTGATTGCTTTATTTCTGTAAAAACAGCAACAGCAACAACACAGAAAAAAAAAATCACAGCAACTAAAAACTAATATTTCTATTGATGGCTGGATAGAATTGAATCTCTCATGCTAGAGCTTAGAAATTTCTGAAAACCAATCTCAAGTATCCTAGTTTCATTTTTCAATGTAGTTTTCATGTACCTTAGATTACAGAACACTTCTCTGACCTTCACTTGGCCTTCATTCTTATACTGTTTCCTCACTATAGAATATCTTTAGTCTCAACCATCATTTAGGCCAATAAAACATAGTGAATGCTCAAATCAAAGGCTATCTATTAAAAGTGGCATTGGCAAGTGGGGGAGTTATTTTCAGGTTGAATGCATTGTTTAATATATGTTAAGAGTTTGAATTCTGACCCTGCTACTCTCTAGCTTTGTGATCTTGGACAAGTCACTTTACTTCTCTGTATCTATTTATACCACCCAACCATAAAATGAAGATAATGAAAGTTCCTTCCTCATAGAACTGGTGTGAAGACTAAATTAATTGATATATGTCAATTTTTTTAGAACAATGTGCAAAGAAAGCACTATTTTAGCATAGCTATTATTGTAGAACTGGAGCACTTCCAGAAAAGCCTCTGGGACATCTCATGAACAATTATTCTTTTTTTTTTTTTTCCCAGTACTATGCTCTTCTTCACAGATGTCAGTGAAAGTGTGAAACTGGGATTAAAATGATGTAGATGGGCATTGCAATTGCCATGTGAAATTTTGAATTTTTGTCTTTTGAAACTAATCCATGAACTCTAGTTCTCCCAACTCATTTTCATATTTTGGATGTGAGTAAGTGATAAGATTTGACTTATTCTTCTTGATTCATCCATCATTCAATTATTTACTAAACATGTACTTCATACTATATTAGTTTCCTATTGCTGCTAAAGCATATTACCACAAACTTAGATGCTTAAAATAACAAATTCATAGTTCTACATTCTGGAGATCAGAAGTCTGAAATGGGTCTCATATAACTAAAATTAAGGTGTCAACAGAACCACATTATTTCCTGGAGGCTCTAGGAAGAAATTTATTCCCTTTTCCAGGGTCTTCAGTGCAGTGCAGTTCAGTTCAGTTGCTCAGTCATGTCCGACTCTTTGCGACCCCATGAATCACAGCACACCAGGTCTCCCTGTCCATCACCAACTCCTGGAGTTCACCCAAACTCATGTGCATAGAGTCTATCTATGTTTCTTGGTTCATGGAAAGCCAAAACCAGCAATAGTTAGCTAGTTTTTTTCACATTCTTCACTCTGACACAGAGACTTCTGCCTTGCTCTTCATTTACATTTTGTATATTATATTGGACCCATTAAAGATATTCTTCCTATTTTAAGGTCAGCTGATTAGCAACACTTATTTCATCTGCAACCTTAATTTCACTTTTCCACAAACATAGCACTTTCGGAGGTTTGAGAGGTTAGGATGGTGGACATTTGGGGGTACAATTATTCTCCTACCATATGAAATTATCAGAAATCATGTATTTTTAATGAGTAAAAAATTGGAAGACAATGCTTCTGTTGCTGCTGCTGCTAAGTCACTTCAGTCATGTCCGCCTCTGTGTGACCCCATAGACAGCAGCCCACCCAGCTCCCCCGTCCCTGGGATTCTCCAGGCAAGAACACTGGAGTGGGTTGCCATTTCCTTCTCTAATGCATGAAAGTGAAAAGTGAAAGTGAAGTCACTCAATCCTGTCTGACTCTTAGCGACTCCATGGACTGCAGCCTACCAGGCTCCTCCATCCATGGGATTCTCCAGACAAGAGTACTTGAATGGGGTGCCATTGCCTTCTCCATGGAAGACAATCCATTGTGCAATTACATTCTAAATTGGAAGAAAGCTGAAGAATTGGGTGAAAACCATCACCATTTACAGGATATCTCTCTCTTCTTAACAGATTTTAGTTCCTTTCTTGTCCTGAATGATTTTGTAGATTTTGATTTTAATGATTTTTATTTGAGGGTACCTGACATTATGTACCTTCAACAAGTAAATATGCAGAGCACCTAATCCATGCTCATCCCATCCTAGATATTGATGTAGATAGAAAATAAGTACTATGATAAGAGGGAGGAAAGAACAATATCTGAATCAAAGAATGTCTTTGAAACTAAAGACTAAAATAATATTAAAGACTAAAATTGCTATTAATAAAAAACACATCATATATACAGATAACAGTATTTTATCCTTTGATATTCTCCTTTTCCAACATGGGTTATAAGATGAGAATAAGAACTAGTAGGGAGTTATGTGTCCAAATATTATATTTCTATCTTTCTTTTTCTTCTCAGATATGACTGAATGCTTCAGTTTCTACAGCATACCTTATTAAAAATCTCTTTGCAAAAATTGCAGTGTATTCAGAAACCTTTAGACACATTTGCTGTCTATGAAATGAGGATACAAACATTTGTACCTCTCCTCTTTGAGACATGAGGATGGATGGCAAAAATCACTTGTACAATACTTTAAGTGTCTTGGAAAAGGAACCTATTGAAATGGAAATTATTATCATCAGAAGAGTCATAACAGTCTTCCAACTGTCATTGTTATAGTGGAAAATGGTGATTCATTCTACTCCCCATCTCCTTTGTCCCGGTGGATAGAAATCAGCTTATTAGTTTCTTAGTGTAACTGACAGTGTCTCCTTTATAAAACCCATTCCCAATTCACATTTCCACTGAAATTTTAATCCAATGAATTATATTTTGTCCTCTGTATTGCCAATTCAAAATCGTTCTTTGGTAACTGTACTCTCTGCCTTCTAGTTCTCCTTCAGGAAGTAGAATTACTTTGAGAAAAGATAGAGCAGAGCCTGCTGTGGATATTTCAGTTTTGTGCCCTTAGCAGTGAAAAAGGAAGGATTCTGACCTATTTACAACACTTATGCTCCCAAAGAACAGTCATGCATATGAGGGTTAGGTAAAGAGGAGGTGGGGGTGGTCTTTCTATTCAAGTTATGTTCATGAACTCTTGAAGGCCACTCTATCTAGCATTGTGCAGAAATTAACAGCCTCACTAACAGTCTTCACCCAATGACTCTTTGTAGTTGGTTTATGAATAACCTAGTTCCCTTGCCTTTTGGATGGAGTAATTTGAAGCATGTTTCCCTAATTTTGTGTCCCCTCCAAGCTGCTGTTTGCCTCCTAGGTTCTAGTTGCCTCCTAGGCTTACCAGTTTGTGTTCCCAGCATCACTTTCCACTCTGGCACCTCCCATGTAAACTCTGTGTATTTGAATCCTTGCCTCAGAGTTTACTTCTGGGAGAATACAACCTAAAACAGATAACAGCTTCCTATATCTGATCACCCAAGACTGACATAGCAATTAGAGTTAAAATCAAACTTTTTTTTTCTTCATGTCTTTCTACCTCATCTAAATCACTTTAGTGTCTCCTTTCTGATTCCCTAAAGTACACCTTGCTTTTACTTCATAATTTACTATGTCATGATAATAATATTGATTTGATGTTGTATAATGCTATATGCCAGAATGCTTGAGCTACAGAATCTATTAACCGATATATTTTGCCTTATTTTTTTTTCACATATGTTGGCTAGATTTACTCAGTGATATTTTAAGGTCCTTTATGAAAACTATATGCAGAAAGAACTGTGACATATACTTTTAAAGATTGGTACTGAACATGTGATACATTGAACCAACTGAACTGCACTCGATAAAATGTACACCAATAATTAGAGAGCAGAAGTTTAGTATAAAACTTTGATAATAAAGTTGCATACCCTAACTCTTTTAAACTGTAAGGCATATTTTGTTCCATATTCCATGTTTCCACTTGCCATAATTTATTGTATTTCTAATTTTTGCTCATGGTTTTACAGATGGAAAAAAAAATTCAGGGAGATGAAATAATTATTTACCTCTTTGGTTCATTTGACATTTATCTCTGTGTTTCCTTTCTGCACAAAATTTCTACCTACCTCATCCCCAAATACAAACTCTATGATTTCAAACTTTTAAATAGCCAACCCCAGGATACGATAAATGGCAAATGGAGAATTTGACAATTAAAAGCAGAAATCCTAATAAGATAGGGTGAGAGGTACATAATGAGAGTGATGAATTTTGTAGTATAGCAAAGAATTGAGTTGTTAGTTGATCAAACAGAAAGTATCACATGATAAATGTTACATATCACTTCCCTACTTGTCAACAGAAACCAGAAATGAGTCTCTGTGTCTCAGTAAGAGATGTGCATTTGGAGTGAATTGTGGGCAGAAGTAGTAGAGGGAAGTAGGAACCTAAAAAAATACACCATATGGGATTGTCTTGGAAAGTACAGATTAAATGTTTTAACTGAAAATGTCTCTTTTACAAAAAAAGACAAATAGAACACAATTAGTGAAATAAATTATTTTTGCAGGTAAAAATGTTAAAATCATTATATTTGAATAAGAATTGCATCTCTCTGTAAATTGATCTTTTCCCATCATAAAGACCTGATGCATATTGTTGCAGGATTGTGAATCAAGCGTGAGGACAGTATTGATGCTACTAAAAAAAGGGGGGCTTAATAGGGCAACACATTGGATATTAAAGACCTAAAAGCAAGAGATGCTGAATCAAATTTCCAATAACCAGTCCCCTGAGACATCCAATTCTGCCACTGAGCCAGTTTAAAACAAAAAAGTGAAGGATGTCAACAGCAGTAATATTGAAATGCATTAACTGTAAAATTGTGCTAGTGCATATAATGACAGTCATAGGACTAATAACACTTTGCAATTAAATAGCACTTAACTTCCTAGGAGTTCAAAGTGCTTCCCAATACAATATTGAACAACCTTATGATACAAAGAGGAAAAAAGCTTCCACAGATCCCATCGACTAAAGACAATGTTTTAAACGTACACCACTAGGATACAGCTTCTTATAAAATATGACAAGAAATGCCAAAATACTTGGGTTCACTGCCCAGTCAGAAAAGAATTTGACTCTCAGAGACAGTTGGAGACACAATGAAAGGAACTGTGATTGTCCCTTCTTATTCATCTTCAAAGCTCCAGTCTTTTCCTGGTTCTGCACTAACTGCCTGAGTGGCCAAGTTCACTTTTCTAACTGCCTTTGTCTCCTCACCTTTAAATTGAAGATGGTGCACTTGTAGGTGTACAGCACCAGGATTCTATTGAAGAGTTTATTTTTTATTGCTTCATACTGAAAATTATCATTAATCTTATAGGACATTTAGGTACATAACTGAGTACATGTTATTCATAAGACTTTCAACTGTACAAAATAATACTGTCATTTAATGAATCCTGTTTCCAAACACTACAAATCTCTGCCTTGTCAATCTCACTAGGGTGTTTCATCAAATACCATTTATAATTGAAAGCACTTTGAAAAAATATGGAACATTAGATAAGTGAGTTATTGTTATTAACCTAATTTCCCTTTATCACCCATTATGGATCCATCATCTATGAATTTATTAATAGATAGGATAATAAACTGGAGATTGCTTACACCAGAAAAGGAAACACATTTCCAAAATGAGAGCCTTCTATGAAATGCCCGCTCTTTGAAATATTTCTATCTTACTTGACAATAAGTCATTTGTGGAAAAGTATATGCTACTCCATGGTTTATTCATTCCTATATAAATTCACAATTTTACATGATCATTGATGGAGATGAAGATCATTGGTGGAGGATAATTTGCCTTACTGGTGTTGATATGAATAATCTTAACATGAATATCGAATTAATGATTCTGGTTTCTATTCTGGCTTTTTTGCTATCTACCTCTGGGGGTCATGGCAATTTAATAAACATTTGTGCTAACCTGGTGACCTCTTCTTGTTGCTGCTCAATCACTTAGTCATGTCCACCTCTTTGCAACCCCATGGACTGCAGCAGAGCAGGCTTCCCTATCCTTCACCACCTCTCAGAGCTTGCTCAAACCTATGTCCATTGCATTGGTGATGCCATCCCAAAACCTTGTACTCTGTTGTCCCCACTTCCCTTGCTTTTAATCTTTCCAGCATCAGGATCCTTTTTAATGAGTCAGCTCTTCGCATCAGGTAGCCAAAGTATTGGAACTTCAGCTTCAGCATCAGTCTTTCTAATGAATATCCCAGATTGATTTCCTTTACAATTGACTGGCTTGATCTCCTTGCAATCCAAGGGACTCTCAAGAGTCTTCTCCAGCACCATAGTTTGAAAGTATCAATTCTTCGACTCTCAGCTTTAAGTCCAAGTTTCACATACATACATGACTACTGGAAAAAACATAGCTGTGACTAGATGGACCTTTATCAGCAAAGTAATGTCTCTGCTTTTTAATATGCTGTCTAGGTTTGTCATAGCTTTTCTTTCAAGAAGCAAGTGTCTTTTAATTGCATGGCTGCAGTCACCATCTGCATTGATTTTAGAGCCCAAGAAAATAAAATCTCCTACTGTATCCATTGTTTCCCCATCTATTTGCCATGAAGTGATGGGACTGGATGCCATGATCTTAGTTTTTGGAATGTTAACTTCTAAACCAGCTTTTAAACTCTCATCGTTCACCTTCATCAAGAGGCTCTTTAGTTCCTCTTTGTTTTCTGCCATAAGGGTGATGTAATCTGAATATGTGAGGTTATGATATCCCTCCTGGCAATCTTGTTTTCAGCTTGAGCTTCATCCAGCCTGGCATTTTCTATGACCTAATCTAGAAAGTAGAAATTATAATACTATAAAATAAGCATGGTAAATAGTTTGAACATAGTTTTATTAAACATAAATTATTATAGACAGGTATATTTTGGATGGCTTGCTCACCAAAACTGTTGTAGAGTCGTGTGTTGAAATCAAACTAGTTAGTTTAATTAAGGGCTTTCCTGGTGGCTCAAATAGTAAAGAATCCACCTGCAATGTGGGAGATCTGGGTTTGATCTCTGGGTTAGGAATTTCCCCTGGAGGAGGGCATGGCAACCCACTCCAATATTCTTGTCTAGAGGATCCTCATAGACAGAAGAGCCTGTTGGGCTATAGTCCATGGGGTCGCAAAGAGTCAGTTGTGACTGAGTGACTAAGTGAACACACACACACACACAGAGTTTAACCAAATCTAAGTCTAATATAAACAAGGCTAGAGGGAAGTGAGAAAATTCAAAAGCAACCCTACAAAACATTTTAGAATGACATATAGAGCTTTAAACTACTATTATTACTATCTGTTCAGATCTAGCAAATATTTCCATATGTAGACAATCTATATGGGAAGATTTGTGCAACTGTTTTATAATCCATAAGAGGCTAGTCCTTGTAAGCTATTTTCATGATATTTAGAAACTAGCATAGACCTTTAACTAACAGGCTGTATTCATATTCACACTTGGAAACAGCCATACACAGAAAAATTTATCTGCTAAGTTTGTTCAGTGACACTGTTTGACTAGCTACTGAGCTCTATGAGTTAGAGCACTTCAGACTTGTTGTTTAGTTTTGTGTTTACAAACAGAACTGTGCCAAACTCATTGACAAGCTATTTGATGTTCTCTTCCTTTCACTGAGTTCTTCAGAAACATAGTTCCTGGATAGAATGCTCTATAATAATAGAATATCTCATATGATATTATACATGTTTTAATGCCATTCTCCCAAATCATCCACCCACTCCCTCTTCCACAGAGTCCAAAAGACTGTTCTATACATCTGTGTCTCTTTTGCTGTCTCGCATACAGGGTTATCGTTGTCATCTTTCTAAATTCCATATATACGCATTAGTATACTGTATTGGTGTTTTTCTTGTGGAGGTGGGAGGGGGGTTCAGGATTTGGGAACACGTGTATACCCGTGGCGGATTCATGTTGATATATGGCAAAACCAATGCAATATTGTAAAGTAAAAAAAAAAAAAGGAAAAAAGAAAAGAATATCTCTGTCATTTCTTTTTCTCTGGGTACCTTGGATGTGAGAGGGTTAAAAAAAATAATTATGACGCTAACTTGAAACAACCCAACAAGGTAACTTTAGGCTGCGTTAGTTTAGTGAAGACTTTAAAAGCTTTGAAAATGCTCTTAAAGTTATATGGATTTTTTTTCTTTTTATAGTCAGTGAAAAATTATATTTTAAAACTCTACAGTTCAAGGGGAAAAGCAATTATCAAAATGCAATAAACTTCTAAGTAAAGTACAAATTGCTTCCATGGCCTTAACTGTTAAAATAGAGAGCTTCTGGTAATGTGTTTCTTGAGTCAATCAGCGGGATTCTTCTTCCACATTCTGACACCCAGGGGAGGGATAGAGGTCAAAATAGAACTCTAAGAAGATGCTCTTAGAAAAGCTAGACTTGAGCAAATGGTGAGAAGTTAACATGTGATTTTTTTCTGGTTTTTTTTTTTTTTTTTTTTTTCAGAGAGCTTTTTCTCTTGGTTACTTCCTTCCTGTCACCCAGTTTGATTCATAATCTGAAAGATGAGGTAGTGAGCAGGAAGACAACTATGTCCATTGTATGAGGTGAGCAACCTGGCACATTTGCAGAATGGCACATTTGCAGAAAGGTAAGGCAATGGCACCCCACTCCAGTACTTTTGCCTGGAAAATCCCATGGACGGAGGAGCCTGGTAGGCTGCAGTGCATGGGGTCGCTAAGAGTTGGGCACGACTGAGCAACTTCACTTTTACTTTTCACTTTCATGCATTGGAGAAGGAAATGGCAACCCACTCCAGTGTTCTTGCCTGGAGAATCCCAGGGACAGGGAGGCCTGGTGGGCTGCCGTCTATGGGGTCGCACAGAGTTGGACATGACTGAAGCGACTTAGCAGCATACATATCTGTTTGGATGATCACATTTCTTAACTTATTTCATTTATATTCTGCACCACACTACAAAGTAGTTAGGACCACAGAGGCATAGAATTGGGGATTTAGAAGAAAATTTAGCTGACATCTGATCCAACATCAGAGAAGAAAAAGAAAGAGTCCAATCTGCAATATTCCAGGCTATCATCTTTATTCTCTTGGAACACTTTCAGTGTGGCAGAAGAAACTACTTCTGAGAAAACTTATTCCTTTGTTAGGCAGACTTATATTTAAAAAAAAATAATAAAATGTTCATCTTTTAAATTCTACCCAGGTTTCTAGATCTACTTTTTGGTGCAAAACAGACTAATGGTTTCTGTGAGTTGAGACAGAATGAAAACTGACTTATCTTCAGAATCTTACAGTCATTAGTTGGGTCTGGGTTCCATCTACCCTCTATGGACATGTTGTGTAGACAAAGTTCTTATGCCTCACTTCAATTTGTTGTTGACTTATTAGTTCAGTTCAGTTCAGTGGCTCAGTCGTGTCCGACTCTTTGTGACCCCATGAATTGCAGCACGCCAGACCTCCCTGTCCATCACCAACTCCCGGAGTTCACTCAAACTTATGTCCATCGAGTTGATGACTAATTAGTGGTCATATATAAATTGGTGATAATACATCTAGCTCATATGTTCACAGATTGTTGAGAAATTTATATGTGGAAAAACTCTGAAAAATGTCAAAGATAGCATTCTTTTCCTCTTTTTAATGTCGGCCCTTGATAGACTTCATTAATTACATTAATTTTATTAGATATTCTTGTACTGTACTTTCTCTGGCCAAAGTATCAATCTATCTTACCTTCACACAGTTCCTATAATGTCAACCCTAAAGGTTCATATGCTATAAATATTGTTTGGTTATGGATTTCCCAGTATGAAAATGACCTGAATGAGTAACGTAAAACATTATCAACAGCCAAAAAGAGATGAGTTGAAATCAATAGGAAATCAAGGAAAGGAAAAACAAATATTACAGATGTTTGTGCTGATAACCTTAGGAAAGGAAAGAGGTGGTAATGGTGGTTTAGTCGCCAAGTTGTGTCAAACTCTTGTAACCCCATGGACTCCAGCCTGCCAGGCTCCTCTGCCCATGGGATTCTCCAGACAAGAATACTGGAGTGGGTTGCCATTTCCTTTTCCAAAGGAAAGAGGTAGCTCTATAGATAATAATGAACAGGAATTTACAAGGGAAATAAGTAGGCATCAAAGATAATTTTCATTTCTTTGGATTTTGGAAAAATCATGTACTAAGTTATAAAACCTTATAAATATTTTCAAGTTCTTAGAGCTCATTTCTTTAGCCCCAGGTCTCCAACACATACCTATTAAATACAAGCATACACAGAGACACACAACAAGTTAAGGCACTTCTGCTGTGCCATGCTTAGTCTCTCAGTCATGTCCGATGTCTGACTCTGCAGCCCCATGGACTGTAGCCCATCAGACTCTTCTGTCCATGGGGATTCTCTAGGCAAGAATACTGTAGTGGGTTGCCATGCCCTCCTCTAGGGGATCTTCCCAACTCAGGGATTGAACTCAGGGTCTCCCACAGTGCAGATGGATTCTTTACTATCTGAGCCACCAGGGAAGCCCTAATGCACCTCTACTAAAGGTTATATGACAGATATGTTGTTGTTGTTTAGTCACTAAGTTATGACTGACTCTTTTAACCTCACAGAGGTAGCCCACCAGGCTTTTTTGCCCATGGGATTTCCCAGCCAAGAATATTAGAGCAGGTTTTTATTTCTTTCTCCAGGGGATCTCCCCAACCCAGGGATAGAACCCACATCTCCTGCATTGGCAGGAGGATTATTTACCACTGAACCATATATAAATTACTAAAATTAGATACTAGCCATCCTTTTCTTATGTCCTTAACCCTGCCAGTTTGTTTTTCTGTAGTTCAGCTTTTCATACAATTTCTTACTTACTTTTTAGGTGTTTCTTTCCCACACCTACCTCCATTCTTCTATCTCTGGGCTACTCTCTCATCTCAGGTCCCTGGTCCTTAGTGTTGTGGAGTCCCTCTTCTTTGGTTCATGACTGTCCTTTCCAAATCCTTGATCATGTGGGACATTTTGATACTTTATTTTAAAAATAAAAAATTGCTAGTTTTTTAAGGATATGTGTATAACTGAATCACTTTGCTGTATTGCAGAAATTAACACTATAAATCAAGTATATTGCAGTTACAATAAAGAAGCAATACTCTCTCCCAGGGCAGTTGTGAGGATCAAGAAAGTATTTGCAAAAATCCCTAATTTAGCCCTGTTTTGGTCTTAACTATTTAAATGCATGTCTATATAAACAAAAATAAAAAATAAAAAAATAAAAAATTGTCATACTTACTTTTTTTCTATATCTAAAGGTTTATTAACATGCTAGATGAAGTGTCAATCTACTCTAAATCTCACCCTTGAGGTTCACAAACATGCTTGAGAAAGGCCTTGACATTTCACTTTCACCCTTTTCCTTCCCCTTCAAAATGAGCTTGTCATTTGGCCTAACCCAACAACACAGGGCAAGGAAACGCAGTCTATCCTGTGCCTGGGAGGAGAACAATAACAGTGACTGCTGTGGTTAGCAGAGATTATAAAATTGAGTGATGATTCAGATTCACACTTCACTCCAGTCACTAACATCTTAATTCTGTATATGAGAAAAGGTGTTAGCTCAGCCTCTAACTTGGTGCAGTAAATGTGGGTAAATCCTAGTGCAGACTTGATTATGCATGATATCCTATGAGCAGCTTTTCAAAAGTGCAGTTCCCAGGCCACCTCCAAAGAGTGTGTTATTCAGTAGAGAAAGGTAAGAGTTTTTTGAAAAGCAACCTTGATCCATAGCTAGAGTTGAAAACACTGATTTAGTCAGCCTTCACCCTTTTTTCCTCATCTGTGAAAATAAGATCAGAGTTATAGAACATAGCATGATAAAACTTGGGTCCTCATAAAAAATACAATTTATCTGATCCTTTCCCACAAAATTAGATTCAGTACCTCCTTGGGCTTTGGTACTCAGAGTAAGCAGGTGAACCAGCAGCTTCACTTGACTGTCAAAGGTGAGAATTAACCTCTAGCTCAGAAGGGCTCAAGAAACTATTTTGAAAAAGCACATCAGGAAATTCTTGTGATCAGAAATGTGGGAACCTCAACTAAGTTATTGATTATTTATTTGTCTATGCTCCTAAATTACATAGCCAGATGGTTTTCTCTCCTATTAAAATGCAAACTACTTAAACACAAAGTGAAAGTGAAGTCATATCCAATTCTTTGCGACCCATGGACTATATAGCCCAGCAAGTTCCTCATTCCATGGGATTTTCCAGGGAAGAATACTGGAGTAGGTTGCCATTTCCTTCTCAAGATCTTCCTGACTCAGGGGTCGAACTTGAGTGTCCTGCATTGCAAGCAGACTGTACTGTGTGAGCCACCAGGGAATCCCACTTAAACACAGGGACTATACATAATATTTTTGTTTCCTCCTTACTTGTAAAAAATAGTGTATTGTGAATGGTCAGTGTTGAATAAATGCTTATTGGTGGGAGTGGAGGTAGGGGTGATCAAGAAAGGGATAATAGGATTTTGTCAATGTAGGATACTTCAATATTATTATTATTATTAAATAATATTAGTAAGGCAGATGTGGAAAGACAAGCATAGCTTTTTAGTTCTTCCCCACATTGCCACAGAGTGGGTTTATTTATAGTGATGATTACATAAATATTTGTGATATGAATCATGAAGGAAAGAAAATGTAAGAGAGATTAAAAAAAAGTATTAACCATGCTATGAGTGTTTTGTGTAGTGGGGGTATTTTCATTACTTTGGATAGTTGCTTTTCAGAGACAAATTGACTTTCAGTCTCAAATTTGTCAGATAGAGAAGGAGATGTAAAAAGCTAAACTTTTGTTTACATCAGAAGATTAACTAGGCACACTGTTAGAATATTCAATAGGGGAACCGTGATAGATAAATTGTCAAAGAGAACTTCAGAAACTACTCAATGATTAAAAAAAAAAAAAAAAAGATATACAGTCTTCGCTTCTGATGTGAAGACTCTTGCAACTGCACTTTTAAATATGTATGACTAAAACCTTACTACTTTAACCTAGTCTTCAACCACAGGAAGGAAGTTCCTTTACAGAAGCTTTATAAACCAACAGACTGAGAATAAAAATTCAGTCAGAACTCACTGATGTATTGAGAGAGGGAGGTCATTTGATGAAGGATAATGAGCTAAAAGCAGCCTCTCTCAAGGAAAGATTTCCATTGTTCTGTGTAGTCCTAATGTACAGAAATCAGTGTAAAAACTTTTACTCATCTACAAGTAAGCAAAGACAAAAAAAATGAAATTTGAGTGCTTCTTAATATGCAAATGCCTGGAATTGTTTGAGGGAGGGTGGGAAAACTAAAGTTTGCAGGGCTTTACTTCATTCATGTTTGGAGATTTGACCCAAGGTAGACACTCAAAAGACAGCAGAACTAACTGACTAAAGATGAAAGGGTTAAAAATATCCCAATATGTACTGGTCCAGTGTCAGACTCACGGACGGTCTCAACTTTCTAAAGTGAGTGATTTGAAGAGCAGTTTAGTGCAAAAATGATACTTTTTCCCCCTTCACAAAGTCTCTAAGCTGCAAAATTGAACATTTCTACGAAAATCACATTTTTCAGCATAGTGATGCAGTTGTGAAGGACAGGGCAATTGAGTGCACTGTGAAAAGTTAATGTGTTCTACCGACACGACACTCAAAGGCCAAGTAGATCAACCTCTTTGCCCTTACATTTAGTACCTTCTTGCTGTAGACCCAAGGAAATTTTTATCATGAGAAGATTTTATGATGCACAAATGACCACATATAACTGAATATGAACTAGTGTGCATTTGAGGACGGAAGGTTTTCATCCTGTGTCCACCTCTTAATATTGACCACAAACCACCTCACAGAGAAGTTAGCAGTTTGAACGCCTGCACAGGTAGTAAAATCTAACTACATTATATCTGTTAAAAACCATTTTTTTCTAATTAGCTAGTTTGACCTAATGCAGTCATTTTTCATTTAATGTTGATCTCTTTCTTTTTTATACTCTCCTTCCTGGATAAGATCCTTTTCTTTCTTTCATTTCCATTCAAACTAAGGCCAACCATTTAATGGCCTGATTCAGTACAGAAAATGCTAACACACTTAGCAAATCTTTATTTATTGTATAACAACTGAGTAGAAGGTGAAATATAGAAAAAGAAGAGAGAAGAGTTGTGTTTTAGGAATTCCTCTTCTATAAATACCTGAAAGCCTTTATTGTCTATAGCATAGCATTTGCCCCTTAATTCATGCACTGTATTTTCACATTAATACTTCAATGAAAGTGGATTCTGTTTTCCTAAGTAGAGAACACACTTCATGAAAAAAGTACATTATATGGTACTTTTTGTCTTAATTCCCCATAAGTTCTAGCTTATAAAGTGGGATTTTTAAAAAGTTTTTGTTGTATTATACTCAAATACCAAACCATGTTTTAAAATACCATTTTAAAAAATCAGGGTCGATGCATGATACTGGATGCTTGGGGTTGGTGCACTGGGACTACCTAGAGGGATGGTACGGGGAGGGAGGAGGGAGGAGGGTTCAGGATGGGGAACACGTGTATACCTGTGGCAGATTCATGTTGATATATGGCAAAAACAATACAATATTGTAAAGTTAAAAAATAAATAAATAAATAAAAATAAAAAATCTGTGTATTAAACATTTGTATAAAGAAAATTAAAGTTAAGGTTTTTTTTTGTTTGTTTATTTAATAATAGAACAGGTTTCAGTACATAACCAATGCCAATTAAGGCTAGCTCATTTATTATTTGTTATGTCAGAAATCCTCAGGTAAAACAGGGCTTTACAAAAATGTGTGAAGGTTATTACAGTTTTAGTCTTCATCATGGAGAGAAGTATGCACATAAAATACTACCTCAGGGATTTTAAAGTAAGAGGAAACATTAAATTTTATTGAAAATATAGGTTTAGGTTAAATGTGTGGAATTTTTTAAATGGAGATGATACAAAACAAGACTTTTTTAAAAAGGAAATTCCTAATAAGTATTGTTTAGATGTGGCATATTGGGGAAGAAAAAACATAGATAATTTAGAATTTGATTTTGATTGCTCATTGTTTCAATTGGAAAGAGTATAGCATTATAAAAAAGTTGGTCTGTGAGCTACACATTAAAGTAACTTGCATTCCTATAGAAACCTCTGACTTATGTTCAGAAAGGAGGCGGATCAAGAATTTACTCTTTGATAAATTGTCTGTTTTTATATTTTCAATTAAAGGATGCTAATGGCAATAGTGAAGTCCTACCTGTTAGAAATTTACAGCACAAAAAGCACATGTGGAAGATGGCTTTGGAAGATGACTGTTCAGTTTAGTCACTCAGTGGTGTCCGACTCTTTGCAACTCCATGAATCACAGCACACCAGGCCTCCCTGTCCATCACCAGCTCTCGGAGTTCACTCTAACTCATGTCCATAGAGTCGGTGATGCCATCCAGACATCTCTTCCTCTGTCCTCCCCTTCTCCTCCTGCCCCCAATCCCTCCCAGAATCAGGGTCTTTTCCAATGAGTCAACTCTTAGCATGAGGTGGCCAAAGTATTGGAGTTTCAACTTTAGCATCAGTCCTTCTAAAGAACACCCAGGACTGATGTCCTTTAGGATGGACTGTTTGATCTCCTTGCAGTCCAAGGGACTCTCAAGAGTCTTCTCCAACACCACACTTCAAAGCATCAATTCCTTGGTGCTCAGCTTTCTTCACAGTCCAACTCTCACATCCATACATGACCACTGGAAAAACCATAGCCTTGACTAGACAAACCTTTGTTGGCAAAGTAATATCTCTGCTTTGCAATATGCTATCTAGATTGGTCATAACTTTCCTTCCAAGGAGTAAGCGTCTTTTAATTTCATGGCTACAGTCACCATCTGCAGTGATTTTGGAGCCCCCCAAAAATAAAGTGTGACACTGTTTCCCTATCTAATTCCCATGAAGTGATGGGACCAGTTGCCATGATCTTCGTCTTCCGAATGTTGAGTTTTAAGCTTTTTCACTCTCCACTTTCACTTTCATCAAGAGGCTTTTGAGTTCCTCTTCACTTTCTGCCATAAGGGTGGTGTCATCTGCATATCTGAGGTTATTGATATTTCTCCCAGCAATCTTGATTCCAGCTTGTGCTTCTTCCAGCCCAGCGTTTCTCATGATGTACTCTGCATGTAAGTCAAATAAGCAGGGTGACAATATACAACCTTGACGTACTCCTTTTCCTATTTGGAACCAGTCTGTTGTTCCATGTCCAGTTCTAACTGTTGCTTCCTGACCTCCATACAGATTTCTCAAGAGGCAGGTCAGGTGGTCTGGTATTCCCATCTCTTTCAGAATTTTCCACAGTTTATTGTGATCCACACAGTCAAAGGCTTTGGCATGGTCAATAAAGCAGAAGTAGATGTTTTTTCTGGAACTCTCTTACTTTTTCCATGATCCAGTGGATGTTGGCAATTTGATCTCTGGTTCCTCTGCCTTTTCTAAAACCAGCTTCAACATCAGGAAGTTCATGGTTTACGTCTTGCTGAATCCTGGCTTGGAGAATTTTGAAGATGGCTAGTTGTAGCCTAATATCCATGTCTACTTAATTTATAGTAATAGCATGTTAGCTAGGCACATGGCCATTCAACTAAAAGCTCCACTGCCCATCATCCTTTCGTGCTAACTATAGCCATATGGTCATGTTCTAAAGAAACAGATAAGGAGAATCAATGTGTATAAGTACCAGGTATTGTCCTGGAAAAAAAAAAAAAAGACTGACTGTGGGTTATCCTGGTTCTTTATTCTTACCAGGTGCTCAAAAATGGTGAGAACTGGGAAACTTCCATATGCAGAAAACACATGTGAAGAATTATGGTACCACTGTAAGCCCTGGACTTCTAGAATATAACTTGATCATTATACAACATAAAATTCAACTTCTATTTCAGACCCAATATCAAAGTCATCTTTTTCTTTATCTCCTTCTTCATAAATCTTAGCTAGTATACTAACTAATATCAACACTTTGCTTGCTTTAACAATTAATTTAATGTGACACAGATTTTTCAAGTGTGTTAATTAATAGAGTACACTGTTGTTCATGGAAGACTGAATAATAAATACATTTGTATATGGCACACATGTACTGTACTACATCATATATTGAATAAATTCATGTAATTTTATTAGAAAGTAGGAAAGCAGCAGGGACCAAAAAAAGAAAAAAAATCAGAGGAAAAAGATCAACAGGTTATGAGGAAAAGAGTAAAATTCTGTTAGTAAAATCCACACCATTATCAAAAGTTGAGAGCTGATTTGAAATTAAATTTAAACCTTGAAAATAGTTGATAGAAAGAATATATATTATGACTAGATGCTAATGTTCACCAGTTACCATCAGTATCTAGAAACAGTATCTCCTTACTTCTGTTGATTTAGAAACCAGGTTGTATAAGCCTACCTGTTAGAGCAAATTTTAAAATTTGTGAGAATTTGAAAACTTTATGCCTTTAAAATACCAATTGGGGGTGTAGAATTGGTTTGGAGGGATAGCAGATGGGCAAGAAAGGTTGGTAGAAATCCAGCTGAACAGGGTAAAATTTCAGACCCCTGAAGGGTTAACCTTGTTTAGATAATAAGTAGAAGTTAATTTATTTGTTACATTTATTGTCAAAATTCCTATGGAAGGTTAAAAAGATGATACTGAAATAGTCTGTAGAAGAATAAATATTTAGTTGATAGAAGCAGTAAAAAAAAACAAAACAAAACAAAACAAAAAACATTTTCTTGGGATAGACAATATGATAATCTCTCATATGATAGTCCCTCTTAGTTTCTCTTGTCAACATATATTAACTAATTGCAAATTTGCACATTAGACTTTGAATACCCACTGCTATGAGCATTGTACTTGACCCGTAAAAATTGCACGACCAAATAGACATTTTTGTGTCACCTTGGAGGCAATATGACATAACAGCATCATCTTTGATCTAGCCATAATGATCAGAGGTTTCTTTTGCAGCTTTCTGAGCTTGTTCTGAATTTTGCCTAATATCTTTGAGCCACTGTCCATGATCAGCTTTTGACTCAACTCATATGTCAGCATAGTCTGAACAATTAATACAATATTTCAATATAGATGATTGGATGCTCAAAATGAGCCAATGTTAATCACATCAATAAAAATATTTTAGAGTTATAAAAGAGATTATTTTCAAGAAATTCAATTTCATGAAAACAAATGTGTTTGCAACAAAACTGAAAATATAGAACACTAAACAGCTACTATGAATAAATCATAATTTCTTAAAATAAGATGCTTTTACCTATGTGACTTTAGATTTTAGAATAGCTAAAATTATGTTTGGAAAAGAAAATTGTTGAGCAACAGAGAGCTTAGGAAAAATACAAATTTACAACAATTACTTTAACCTGCTGAAGCCTTGTTTATTCTTGAAGACTCAATCCACTTCTCATCAATGTCCTGAAACTTTCAGCCACATGACCTGCAATTTTTCTCTCTCCTAGGAAGTTCTATAAAATTTATGATTCCTAGATATCAT
The DNA here is from genome assembly GCF_002263795.3 of Bos taurus. Lineage (NCBI taxonomy): Eukaryota > Metazoa > Chordata > Mammalia > Artiodactyla > Bovidae > Bos > Bos taurus. The sequence continues at coordinate 15,782,504 of NC_037351.1, read as the reverse complement.
CTACAGGGTTTTTACACAGTATTTTATACATATATATATACATACATACACACATACATATGCACATACCCTTTGTCTAGTCTTACATTCAAATACAATTTATGACTTTTTATTTTATATTATAGTATAGTAGTCAACAAAAACAAGACCAGGAGCTGACTGTGGCTCAGATCATGAACTCCTTATTACCAAATTCAGACGTAAATTGAAGAAAGTAGGGAAAACCACTAGATCATTCAGGTACGACCTAAATCAAATCCCTTATGATTGTACAGTGGAAGTGAGAAATAGATTTAAGGGCCTACATCTGATACACAGAGTGCCTGATGAACTACGGAATGAGGTTCGTGACATTGTACAGGAGACAGGGATCAAGACCATCCCCATGGAAAAGAAATGCAAAAAAGCAAAATGGCTGTCTGGGGAGGCCTTACAAATGGCTGTGAAAAGAAGAGAAGCGAAAAGCAAGGAAGAAAAGGAAAGATACAAGCATCTGAATGCAGAGTTCCAAAGAATAGCAAGAAGAGATAAGAAAGCCTTCTTCAGTGATCCTTGCAAAGAAATAGAGGAAAACAACGGAATGGGAAAGACTAGATACCTCTTCAAGAAAATTAGAGATACCAAGGGAACATTTCATGCAAAGATGGGCTCGATAAAAGACAGAAATGGTATGGACCTGACAGAAGCAGAAGATATTAAGAGGTGGCAAGAATACACAGAAGAACTGTACGAAAAATTCTTCACGGCACAGATAATCACGATGGTGTGATCACTCACCTAGAGCCAGACATCCTGGAATGTGAAGTCAAGTGGGCCTTAGAGAGCATCACTATGAACAAAGCTAGTGGAGGTGATGGAATTCCAGTGGAGCTATTTCAAATCCTGAAAGATGATGCTGTGGAAGTGCTGCACTCAATACACCAGCAAATTTGGAAAACTCAGAGTGGCCACAGGACTGGAAAAGGTCAGTTTTCACTCCAATCCCAAAGAAAGGCAATGCCAAAGAATGCTCAAACTACCACACAATTGCACTCGTCTCACATGCTAGTAAAGTAACACTCAAATTTCTCCAAGCCAGGCTTCAGCAATATGTGAACTGTGAACTTCCTGATGTTCAAGCTGGCTTTAGAAAAGGCAGAGGAACCAGAGATCAAATTGCCAACATCCACTGGATCATGGAAAAAGCAAGAGAGTTCCAGAAAAACATCTATTTCTGCTTTATTGACTATGCCAAAGCCTTTGACTGTGTGGATCACAATAAACTGTGGAAAATTCTGAAAGAGATGGGAATACCAGACCACCTCACGTGCCTCTTGAGAAATCTGTATGGAGGTCAGGAAGCAACAGTTAGAACTGGACATGGAACAACAGACTGGTTCCAAATAGGAAATGGAGTACGTCAAGGCTGTATATTGTCACCCTGCTTATTTAACTTATATGCAAAGTTCATCATGAGAAACGCTGGGCAGGAAGAAGCACAAGCTGGAGTCAAGATTGCTGGGAGAAATATCAATAACCTCAGATATGCAGATGACACCACCCTTATGGCAGAAAGTGAAAAGGAACTAAAAAGCCTCTTGGTGAAAGTAAAGGTGGAGAGTGAAAAAGTTGGCTTAAAGCTCAGCATACAGAAAATGAATATCATGGCATCTGGTCCCATCACTTCATGGGAAATAGATGGGAAACAGTGGAAACAGTGTCAGACTTTATTTTTTTGGGTTCCAAAATCAATGCAGATGGTGACTGTAGCCATGAAATTAAAAGACGCTTACTCCTTGGAAGTAAAGTTATGATCAACCTAGATAGCATATTCAAAGGCAGAGACATTACTTTGCCAACAAAGGTTCATCTAGTTAAGGCTATGGTTTTTCCAGTGGTCATGTATGGATGTGAGAGTTGGACTGTGAAGAAGGCTGAGCACCAAAGAATTGATGCTTTTGAACTGTGGTGTTGGAGAAGACTCTTGAGAGTCCCTTGGACTGCAAGGAGATCCAACCAGTGCATTCTGAAGGAGATCAGCCCTGGGATTTCTTTGGAAGGAATGATGCTAAAGCTGAAACTACAATACTTTGGTCACCTCATGTGAAGAGTTGACTCATTGGAAAAGACTCTGATGCAGGGAGGGATTGGGGGCAGGAGGAGAAGGGGACGACAGAGGATGAGTTGGCTGGATGGCATCACTGACTCGATGGCCGTGAGTCCGAGTGAACTCTGGAAGTTGGTGATGGACAGGGAGGCCTGGCATGCTGCGATTCATGGGGTCGCAAACAGTCTGACACTAGTGAGCAACTGAATTGAACTAAACTGATGGTTGATTAAAAATGCTGTGTTAGTTTCAGTTGTACAACAAAGTGACCCAGTTATATATACATGTATCTATTATTTTTCAAATTATTTTCCCAGTTATGTTGTTACATAATATTGATCAGAGTTTATAGTGCTATATAGTAGGTCCTTGTTGGTTATTATTTTAAGTATAACAGTTTGTTTATATCAACCCCAAACTACATAAAACAGAATCTAGTATTAAAATTATCTTTACATGAAGATAATTTTAATACTAGATTCTGTTTTATGTAGTTTGGGGTTGATATAAACAACATTTCATGACTCTTTTTTCAGAGCTCATATGGTAGAAACTGAAAATGGTCTATCTAATTTGTTTTTGCCTTCCTCTATAATAACATAAGTGAAGACAGAGCACTGTAATTATCTGAGGCTTTGATTCCCAAGTTTACCTTCAGCTAGATATGTTCATGTAAGCAAACTCTCAGTGATGGAATGACTTGATAAAGTATGTGAACTTTCACTTAATTTTTTTTTTAAATAACTTCTCTGGTTCTGAACTTTCTTTCACCCTTTGGGCCAATGGGTAATCCAATTAGAATAATGAATTTAAAGATAGTATGTTGGAGACAGCAAAATCGCTATCATCTTTGGTCCCTGGAGTTGGGCTACTGACATTCTGAAATCCTCACTTTTAACTGTTGTGTGAAAGAGAAATGCACTTCCTTTTTTTTTTTTTTTTTTTTTTGGTAATCACATCATAAAGAAGGCTGAACACCAAATTGATGCTTTCAAACTGTGGTGATGGAGAAGACTCTTGAGAGTCCCTTGGGCAGCAAGGAGATCCAACCAGTCCATCCTAAAGGAAATAAACCCTGAAAATTCACTGGGGGGATTGATGCTGAACCTGAAACTCTGATACTGTGGCCACTTGATGCAGACGCAACTTGTTGGAAAAGATCCTGATGCTGGGAAAGATCAAAGGCAGGAGGAGAAGAGGACAACAGAGGATGAGATGGTTGGATGGCATCACCAACTCTATAAACATGAGTTTGAGCAAACTCTGGGAGATGGTGAAGGACAGGGAAGCCTGGCATGCTGCAGTTTATGGGGTCATAAAGAGTCAGACATGACAACAAATGAACAATTATAGTAACTTTACCTGTAGTACTACAATTAATGTGCAATTAATACCTTGCTCTTTGAATGGAATGATAGAATGTTTTCATAGATGGATCCATGAATTAATGTAGTTTGAGCCTAAATACCTGGATTGTGCCTAAATAAACAAAAGAGAGATGGCAGTGCAACATTGATTTTCCAGAGGTGCTTGAAGAGGAGGATAGAAATACTGAGAATAAACTGAAACAACAAAGTAGAATTCTTAAGCAGAGATACAGAGGACAGTCTGTGCTATAAAGCTCTATTTTGTTAAAAATGGAAGAAATTGATTAATAGTCATTAATTTTCCAAAAGTGTGTATATCTTAAAATTCCTCATGCATTAAGGTAAAGTCCTTAAACTGAATAATTAAAGTCAGAAGTTAATAATGTTTCACAATAATTATATAACACTGTTGAATAAATAGTGGACCAGGACAAAGATTCCATGTTAAGAAAACATATGTGTGTGTGTGTGCTCAATCAGTTGTATCTGACTTTTTGAGACCCCATGGACTTTAGCCTGCCAGACTTCTCTATCCATGGGATTATCTAGGCAAGACTACTGGAGTGGGTTGCCATGTTCTCTTCTAGGGGATCTTTCCAGTCCAGGGATCAGACCTCCATCCCCTTCATCTCTTGCATTGGGAGATGGATTCTTTACCACTGAGCCCAGGAAAACATAGCACACATTTAAATATTTGAATAATATTAGTATATGAAACAGAGAAGGCAATAGCACCCCACTCCAGTACTCTTGCTTGGAAAATCCCGTGGACGGAGGAGCCTGTTAGGCTGCAGTCCATGGGGTCACTAAGAGTCAGACACAACTGAGCAACTTCACTTTGACTTTTCACTTTCATGCATTGGAGAAGGAAATGGCAGCCCACTCCAGTGTTCTTGCCTGGAGAATCCCAGGGACAGGGGAGCCTGGTGGGGTGCTGTCTATGGGGTCGCACAGAGTTGGACATGACTGAAGTGACTTAGCATAGCATAGTATATGAAAAGAACTAATCTCACCTTAGGGTGGAAAAAACTTCCCTGAAGATATTCTTTTACAAGATTATAGGATTATTTAGGAAGGAAGATAAATAGTTGAAGAGCTTTTCAAGAATTGATGCACAAAAGTCCTTTCAATGGGAAAGATGAAATGACTAAAGGAAGACCCATATGCCTAGGAGGAAAAAAATAATAATAATAACAAGAATTGAAAATAGCAATATCAACAGAAGCCAGAGTTTGCAAAATTATTAAACTGTGACTTAAATTACATTCTATATTGCAAGCTGATAACCTGTACATTTGAACATACACACAAACACACACTCTTTTCTTAAAACAATTATTAACTAAATTTGAATTATATTCTTTGATATTTTCTGTTATTCTAATAGTTTATCATGGGCTTTTTTCCAAATATTTAAAATACTATTTTAAGGGGAAAGTGGCACAGGTTGTGGAGTAGGAAGACCCTGAATTCACCTGCTCCTATGGGCAAACCAAAATCGCAACTATTTGCCACTGATGAGAAAGACCAGAAGACTAGCAGAACAGATCTCTCACAGCTAAAGGTATAAGGAAGAAATGACATTGATATGGATAAGAGTGGTGGAGATGCGGTATAGTCAAGAGTTATATCCTCATTTGGGATTCCCAGGCAGCTCAGTAGTAAAGTATCTACCTGACAATGCAGGAGATTCAGGAGACGTGGGTTCAATCCTTGGGTCATGAAGATCCCCTGAAGGTGGAAATGGCAACCTGCTCCTGTATTGTTGCTGGGAAAAATCCCATGGACAGAGGAGCTTTGTGGGCTACAGTCCATGGGGTTGCAAAGAGTCAGACATGGCTGAGCACACATGCATGCATACCCTCATTTAGGCAACAGATGAACAGGAGACTAATGGCAGAGGTTGCCCACAAAGAACGTGAGGTCCACATCCCACATCAGGCTTTCCAGCCCAGGAGTCTTTTACTGGAAGATGAGCCCTCAGAATGTTTGGGTTTGAAGGCCAGATAACTTATTTGGGGGAGAAGCCAAAGGCTGTGAGAAATAGACTCCACTCTGAGAGAGCACATATAAAATTTTACACACTGTAGGACCTATTGAAGAAGCAGCAATTAGAAAGCTGTTGTTTTCGTCAGTTGTTCAGTCATGTCTGAGTCTTTGCAACCCCATGAAATGCAGCATGTCAGGCTTCCCTGTTCTTCACTGTATTCAAGAGTTTGCTCAAACTCATGCCCATTGAGTCAATGACACCATCCAACCATCTCATCATCTGTTGTCCCCTTACTCTCCTGCCTTCAATCTTTCCCAGTCTCAGGGTCTTTTCCAATGTGTTGCTCTTTGCATCATGTGTCCAAAGTATTGGCACTTCAGCAAAAGTTTGAAAGTATCCTAGGTCAACCCACCTGCTTATCTTGGAAAACCTCTTGAAGAGACAGGAGGCAACTGGAGCTCACCTTGGAGACAAAGAAACCAGTGATAGACATTACTGGGAGCTCATTCTTTCACAAGGACACTGGTGATAGCCAGAGACATTTTGGAATCCTCTATATAGCTTAATAATGCTGGGACTCAGCCTTGCCACTAGTCTGTGGGCATCAGTACTAGGATGCTTCAGGCTAAGCTGCTCACTGGGCATGGGCATAGCCTCACTCACCAGCAGGACTGTTGCCTTAAAATCCTCTGAGCCTACAGCCACCCTGGAATGTGGTACAGTTCACCAGAGGGCCCAGTCCAACCCCCCACAACAGTACACTGGCACCAGCTCCAGGACCCTAAGGCCCTACAATCAGAGAGACCAGGATCCAGTGGGCTTGCACTAGGTTTAAGACTAGCCTCACCCAGAAATGGTCAAGTAACAATACCAGGGTACCCTAGTGAGCCCTGGCCCCACCAACCAGTGAGCCAACACACCAAGTCCAGGACTCTCAGATCCCCATAGCCAGAGACTCTGGAAACTGCCTCTTCCCACCAGTAAGCTGGCATTAACCCCCTGTCCCACCTACCAACAAGGTGACACCAGCCATGGGACTCTCAGGCTCTGTAGCCAGAGACTATAGGATGTGGATTCACCAATCAATGTGTGACACTAGCCTTTGGACCTGGCCTCACCCACCAGTAAGCCCACTCCAACGCCAAGATTATCCAGACCAGAATCACACACTACCGCTGCTGCTGCTGCTAAGTTGCGTCAGTTGTGTCCAACTCTGTGCCACCCCATAGATGGAAGCCCACCTGGCTCTTCTGTTCCTGGGATTCTCCAGGCAAGAACACTGGAGTGGGTTTCCATTTCCTTCTCCGATGCATGAAAGTGAAAAGTGAAAGTGAAGTCGCTCAGTCATGTCTGACTCTTATCAACCCCATGGACTGTAGCCTACAGGCTCCTCCATCCATGGGATTTCCCAGGCAAGAGTACTTGAGTGGGGTGCAATTTCCTTCTCTGGAATCACACACTAGAAGCAAGAAAAACCCAACCAAAGATCTCTGCAGCCCTGTAGTATGCCAAGTCAGGATCCAGGGGCTAGCCACACTTACCAGAATGACTTAAGTAGTCATCCTACCAAAACAGGATTCACACAGCTCATGTATGGTGCAAAAATATAGCATATAGCTCTGGTGATGATACAAGGGTACTTTTGGAACACGTTGTTGTTGTTCAGTCACACAGTAGTGTCCGACTCTTTGCAACACCATGGACTGCAGCACACCCTTCAGGATCCTTCTCTGTCCTTTACCATCTCCTGGAGCTTGTTCAAACTCATGTCCATTGAGTCAGTGATGCCATCCGACCATCTTGTCCTTTGTGTTCCCATGTTTGTCCTAGTTTACAAAAGAACATCTCTCTGAATTCAGTAAATGTAGACAACCTACAAAATACATAACATAAAAGCACTAAATTAGCCAAAATGAGGTGACAGAGGAAGATGTCCCAAAAGAAGGAACAAAGTAAAACTTCAAAAGAACAAAGAAGAGGTAAGCAAACTACCCGATAAAGAATTCAAGGTAATAATTGTAAAGATGTTCAAAGAACTCAGGAGAGATTGGATGAACAGTGTTAGATGTTTTTAACAAAGAGTTAAAAATATAAAGAAGAAACACACAGATAAATAATAAAATAACTGAAATTTAAAAACACACTAAAAGACATAAACAGTAAAGTAAATGCTTGTTGTTGTTCTTTACCCAGTCATTTCCAACTCTTTGCGACCCCATGGACTACAGGAAGCCAGACCTCCCTGTCCTTTACCATCCCCCAGAGTTTGCCCAAGTTCATGTTCACTGCACTAGTGATGCTGTCTAGCCATCTCATCCTCTGATGCCCTCTTCTCCTTCAGCACTCGATCTTTCCCAACATCAGGATATTTTCCAATGAGTCATCTGTTCGCATCAGATGACCAAAATATTGGAGCCTCAGCTTCAGTATCAGTCCTTCCAGTAAATATTCAGGGTTTATCTCCCTTAAGATTGACTGGTTTGATCTCCTTGCTGTCCAATGGGCTTTCAGGAGTCTTCTCTAGCAAAAGTGAAGAGGACAACTGATGCTTTCAAACTGTGGTGCTAGATCAGTTTTCATTCCAATCCCGAAGAAAGGCAATGCCAGTGAATGCTCAAACTACCGCACAATTGCACTCATCTCACATGCTAGTAAAGTGATGCTCAAAATTCTCCAAGCCAGGCTTCAGCAATATGTGAACCATGAACTTCCAGACGTTTAAACTGGTTTTAGACATGGCAGAGGAACCAGAGATCAAACTGCCAACATCCGCTGGATCATGGAAAAAGCAAGAGAGTTCCAGAAAAAACATTTCTGCTTTATTGACTATAAGCCTTTGACTGTGTGGATCACAATAAACTGTGGAAAATTCTGAAAGAGATGGGAATACAAGACCACCTGACTGGCCTCTTGAGAAACCTATATGCAGGTCAGGATTCTATAGTTAGAACTGGACATGGACATGGAACAACAGACTGGTTCCAAATAGGAAAAGGAGTATGTCAAGGCTGTATATTGTCACCCTGCTTATTTGACTTATATGCAGAGTACATCATGAGAAACACTGGGCTGGAAGAAACACAAGCTGGAATCAAGATTGCCGGGAGAAATCTCAATAACCTCAGATATGCAGATGACACCACCCTTATGGCAGAAAGTGAAGAGGAACTAAAAAGCCTCTTCATGAAGGTGAAAGGGGAGAGTGAAAAAGTTGGCTTAAAGCTCAACACTGAGAAAACTAAGATCATGGCATCTGGTCCCATTACTTATGGGAAATAGATGGGGAAACCATGGAAACTGTGTCAGAATTTTTTTTGGGGGCTCCAAAATCACTGCAGTGATTCATGGTGACTGCAGCCATGAAATTAAAAGATGCTTACTCCTTGGAAGGAAATTTATGAGCAACATTGCTGGGAGCCGGCATATTGCATATTGAGTGCATATTGCATATTGCATATTGAGTGCAGCACTTTCCACAGCATCATCTTTCAGAATCTGGAATAGCTCAACTAGAATTCTATCACTGCCGGGAGCCAGTGTGAGGAACTCTGCCCATGGCAAAGGTCATGAGGAAGGAGGCTCGGCATACGCAAAGGCGGGATCGAGCCTCAGGAGTCCCCCTGGAAATTCTTGAGCATCTACCCCCAAAACCAGAGTCTGCCTACTTTCTGCTTTGTGCTTTCACCTACACCTCTGACTTTATGGGGAGCTGTCCCCCACTACCTCTCTCTGAAAAAAGAGTTAGCTTATAGCTCCAGTTAATAATTCCTGGGTGTGACAGTGTTTCAACCTACAAACTCCTTTGGAAATCCTCTAGCCTGCCTGAATAGGTTTTTCCGGCCACATGTGATTGTTCAGAGCCTCCCAACTGTGAGAAGCAGGAGATGTTCTAAACTGTCTAAACACAGATTCCTTTGAGTAGTTAAAAGATTCATTAGAAATTGTATTGGTGAAGGGTTTTTCACTTATTGGGCCAATGTTTGCTGCTAAGTCTCCATACTCCTTACCTACTGTGTCCTTGGCAGTGTATTGATTGATATAATGGGTGTATAGAAATGTAAGTAGTAGCCTCAATATTTGTAACCTTGGACCCTTGAGTTAATTCTTTTCTTGATTGAGCCCACCACACCTTTGCCATATAGGAATACAACTTTATCTAATGCTTTTGGAGGGAGGCTCCTGACTTTGGAATAATCACCTTTAGAGAAAAATAAGTTTCTTAAAATGTTAACAGGCCTCCTGGCCAGAAGATGATGTAAATCACCTGAACTTTTGCATATGGTAAGTTTGAAAGTCTGGCTTCAATTAGGATCAGGAACTTCTGTCCTTGCATGACTCTACTCCTTCCCCCATTATCCTCTATGCATAACCTAAGGTATAAAAACTGCTTTGGAAAATAAAGTGCGGGCCTTGTTCACCGAAACTTGGTCTCCCCATGTCACTCTCTCTCTCAAATTCTGGCTGAGTCTCCATCTGGAGCGTGGAACCCGCCATGCTTGCTAATTATGCCTGTGCTTCTAAGATCCGACTGGGGAGGCCTCAGTGTCTCCTCTCCTTCAAGAGAACGGAAGGACGCCTGCGGCCTACGTAAGTGGTGCAAACTTCTTGTCTTGAAGTTTTATTGGTCTCCCGCGTAAACCAACCTACTCAGCCTCTTTTCTTCACTGAATTTTCCTACTGAGCTATCCTTATTTCAGCCGCTTTTCTCCACTGAATTTCCTCACTGAGCTATCCTCATTCTATTACTCTTTATATCCTTAATTAACGTTTAATTAAGCAATTGTTTCCTGATCCTCGCCTACACCGTCTCTCCTTCAAATACCCTGGATCAGCCGGGGCTGGACCCCGGCACAACATAGGTAGCATATTCAAAAGCAGAGACATTACTTTGCCAACAAAGGTCCATCTAGTCAAGGCTATGGTTTTTCCTGTGGTCATGTATGGATGTGAAAGTTGGACTGTGAAGAAAGCTGAGCACTGAAGAATTGATGTTTTTGAACTGTGGTGTTGGAGAAGACTCTTGAGAGTCCCTTGGACTGCAAGGAGATCTAATCAGTCCATTCTAAAGGAGATCAGTCCTGAGTGTTCTTTGGAAGGACTGATGCTGAGACTCCAGTACTTTGGCCACCTCATGCAAAGAGTTGACTCATTGGAAAAGACTCTGATGCTGGGAGGGATTGGGGGCAGGAGGAGAAGGAGACAGCAGAGGATTAGATGGCTGGATGGCATCACCGACTCGATGGACATGTGTGAACTCCAGGCATTGGTTATGGACAGGGAGGCCTGGCTCGCTGCAATTCATGGGGTCACAAAGAGTTGCACACGACTGAGTGACTGAACTGAACTGAACTGATACATGAAACATCCTCCAGTATAGATCACATGCTGGGTCGTAATCCTGTCTCAGTATTTTGAAGAAAATCAAAATTTTGTCAAGCTTCTCTGTTGAACACAATGATATGAGACTAGGAATCAACTACAAACAAAACAAAACACATACTGATTAAACAATACACTACTAAACAACCAATATATATTTAAATAAATCAAAAACCACTTGGAGATATAATAAAATGCAAACACAATGATCATAAATCTATGGGGTGAGTAAAAGCAGCTCTAAGAAGGAAGTTTATAGTTATGCAAGTCTATTTAAGGAAATAATAAAAAATTCAGGTTAAAAATCTACACTTAAACCTAAAGGAAAAAGAAAGAACAAATTAAACTTAGAGTTAGTAGAAAGGAATAAAGTACAAAGATAAAAGAAGAAATAAATAAAAGACTAAAAAACAAGAGAAAAGGTTAATAAAGCTAAGAGATGGTTCTTTGAAAAGATAAACAAAATTGAGAATGTTTTTTAGAATTCTCAAAAAATTCTGAGAAACCTCACATCAATAACATTTGAAATGAAAAAGAATTTACAATTGAAAAACAAAGGGTCATAAAAGATCATTATGCACAATTATTTGCAAATATAATAGACAATCTGGAAGAAGCAGACAACTTCCTAGATGTGTGTAATCTTCTAAGACTGAATCACGAAGAAATAGAAAGAATTCAGAGATAAATTACCAGTAAATAAATTGAATCAGTAATTTAAAAACTGCAAGGAGATCCAACCAGTCCATCCTAAAGGAGATCAGTCCTGGGTGTTCATTGGAAAGACTGATGTTGAAGCTGAAACTCCAATACTTTGGCCACCTGATGTGAAGAGCTGACTCATTGAAAAGACCCTGATGCTGGGAAAGATTGAGGGCAGAAGGAGAAGGGGACAACAGAGATTGAGATGGCTGGATGGCATCACTGACTCGATGGATATGGGTTTGGGTGGACTCTGGGAGTTGGTAATAGACAGGGAGGCCTGGCACGCTGCGATTCATGGAGTCGCAAAGAGTTGGACATGACTGAGTGACTGAACTGAACTGAACTGAATTAAAAAAAAAAAATAACTCGCAACAAACAAATTCCAAAACCAGATAACTTCAGAGGTGAGTTCTACTAAACATGCTCAAACTGCTCCAAAATAAAAAATTGCAGAGAAAAAAATAACTTTAGAACTTATACTTTGAAGCCAGCATCATGCTGATACCAAAATCAGACAAAGATATCACAAAGAAAATTACACACCAAAATACTGATGATCATAGATGCAAAAAACCTTCAACAAAACATTAACAAACCACATTCAACAATATATTAAAAGGATTACACACCATGACTAAGTGAAATTTACCCCAGGGATGCAAGTGTAGTTCAGTATCCATAAATCAATCAATGTGGTGATATACTGCACTAACAAACTGAAGGAGGAAAATAAAATAATATTTTCAATAGATGCACATAGAGCCTTTGACAAAGAACTTATACATCTCAACATATACACAATGGAGTATTACTCAGCCATTAAAAAGTATACATTTGAATCAGTTCTAATGAGGTGGATGAAACTGGAGCCTATTATACAGAGTGAAGTAAGCCAGAAAGAAAAACACCAATACAGTATACTAGTGCATATATACGGAATTTAGAAAGATGGTAACAATAATCCTGTACATGAGACAGCAAAAGAGACACTGATGTATAGAACAGTCTTTTGGACTCTTTGGGAGAGGGAGAGGGTGGGATGATTTGGGAGAATGCATTGAAATACGTATAATATCATATATGAAATGAGTCACCAGTCCAGGTTCGATGCACGATACTGGATGCTTGGGGCTGGTGCACTGGGATGACCCAGAGGGATGGTACGGGGAGGAAGGAGGGAGGAGGGTTCAGGATGGGGAACACGTGTATACCTGTGGCATATCATGTTGATATTTGGCAAAACCAATACAATATTGTAAAGCTAAAAAATAAAATTTAAAAAAATAAATGAAAAGAAAAAATAAATAAAAATGCAAAGTTTTAAAAAATAGAGATAAGAGAGACAAATAAACATCTATTTAAACATAATGACCATTTCTACATCTTGGAGATTATGCCTGCATTTCAGAATTATAATTTTTCCAGAGCTTCTCACTAAAAGACAGTTCCCAAATATTACAATCACGTTTGTAACTCAGTCAGAATGAAACTCACTTGTTAAATTTTATCTAGCCCGTTGATCATTCTGTCTGGATTAACTCTCATTTTTAAGCATACTATAATTGAAGGCTGCTTTGGGGAGAAAAAATTATCATCTAACACAGTTAAAAATTGCCTCTGGCACTGTCTGTATTACCCAAGGAAACCAGGATGACAACTGGCAAGGTCTGTTACTTCATAGAGTTGATCCCATTTAGCAACCATGTTACTTGGTTATGGTACCCGCCATTGGTCCTGTAACCTGTCCTTTCACCCTGAGAAGGTGAACCTAACTCATTTGAGGGTAGGATGAGAAAAGCAGCAAACACACAGAATCTTTTCTCTTTAGTAAGCACTCTGCTACCATGCCAAAGCAGGGAGGGAGAGGCAGTGATGCTGAAACAGCCAGAGGAAGTTAAAAAAAAAAAAAAGAAGAAGAAGAAAGAAATGGGCAGTGGACTTGAATAAACATTTTTTTTTCCGAGGAAAACATACAGACAGCCAAGAGGCACAGGAAAAGATGCTCAACATTGTTAATCATCAAGGAAATGAAAATGCAAATGGCAATGAGATATCACCTCACTCCTGTCAAAATCACTAATATAAAAATAAAGCAAATATTAAGTTTTGGCAAGGTTCTGGAGTAAAGGGAACCCTTGAGCACTACTGGTAGAACTGTAAATTAGTGCAGCCACTGAAAAAAAACATAGAGATTCCTCAAAAATTTAAAAATAAGAAATATCACATTACCAGGAATTCCACTCCTGGATATTTGTCCAAATAAAATGGAAAGGCTAACTTGGAAAGATACATTTAATCCTTTATTCATTGTAGCCTTGTTTACAATTGCTGAGGTATGTGGTGGTGGTTTATTCACTAAGTTGTGTTTGATTCTTTGCAATAACATGGGCTGTAGCCCACCAAACTCTTTCTGTCTATGGTATTTCCCAGGCAAAAATACTGGAATGAGTTACCATATCCTTCTCATCTAGAGGATCTTTCCGACCCAGGGATCAAACCCAGGTCTCCTGCATTACAAAAAGATTCTTTACCGAGTGAACCACCACAGAAAGTCCTGCTAAATATGGAAGCAACCTAAATGCCTATAGATAGATAAATGGATAAATAAAGCTATATATATACCACACATATGTATTATATATTACGGGACTATTACTCAGATGCCAAAATCAATGAAATCTTTCCATTTGTGACAACAGGCCTAGAGGGTATTATCCTCAGTAAAATAAGTCAGACAGAGAAAGGCAGGTCTTACTAATATTTGATCTCACTTATATGTGGAATCTATAAAACAAGACAGATGAACAAACATAAAACAGAACCAGTGTTATAGATACAGGGAACAAACAGGTAACCACCAGAAGTGAGGAAAGGAAAAAAATACATGAGGGAGATTTGGAGTTACAAACTTCCATTTACTAAATGAATCAGTCACTGCTATGAAATATAGTGTGGGCACTTTCAGTTCAGTACAGTTGCTCCGTCATATCTGATGCTTTGCAACCCCATGGACTACAGCACACCAGGCTACCCTACCCATCAACTCCCTAAGCTTGCTCAAACTCATGTCCATCAAGTCGGCGATGCCATCGAACCATCTCAACCTCTGTCATCTCCTTCTCCTCCTGCCTTCAATCTTTCCTGGCATCAGGGCCCTAACCAACAAGTTAGTTCTTCGCATGAGGTGGCCAAAGTATTGGAGTTTCAGCTTCAGCATCGGTACTTCCAATGAATATTCAGGGCTGATCTTCTTCAGAATGGACTGGTTGGATCTCCTTGCAGTCCAAGGGACTCTCAAGAGTCTTCTTCAACACAACAGTTCAAAAGCATCAATTCTTCAGTGCTTTACTTTCTTTATAGTCCTACTCTCACATCCATTCATGACCACTGGAAAAACCATAGCCTTGACTAGTCAGACCTTTGTTGGCAAAGTAATGTCTCTGCTTTTGAATATGCTGTCTAGGTTGGTCATAGCTTTTCTTCCAAGGAGCAAGCGTCTTTTAATTTCATGGCAGTCAGCATCTGCATTGATTTTGGAGTTCCAAAAAAAAATAACGTCTCTCACTGTTTCCATTGTTTCCCCATATAATTGCAATGAAGTGATGGGACCAGATGCCATGATCTTCATTTTCTGAACGTTGAGTTTTAAGCCAACTTTTTAACTTTCCTCTTTCATTTTCATTAAAGGCTCTTTAGTTCTTCATCACTTTCTGCCATAAGGGTGGTGTCATCTGCATATCTGAGGTTATTGTATTTCTCCCAGCAATCTTGATTCCAGCTTATGCTTCTTCCAGCCCAGCATTCCTCATGATATACTCTGCATATAAGTTAAATAAGGAGGGTAACAATATACCACCTTTACATACTCCCTTCCCAATTTGGAACCAGTCTGTTTCATGTTCAGTCCTAACTGTTGCTTCTTGAGCTGCGTACAGATTTCCTAGGACGAGTTAAGTTGGTCTGGTATTCCCATTCCTTGAAGAATTCTCCACAGTTTGTTGTGATCTACACAGCCAAAGCCTTTGGCATAATCAATAAAGCAGAAGTAGATGTTTTTCTGGTTTCCCTTGCTTTTTCAATGATCCAACAGATGTTGGCAATTTGATATCTAGTTCCTCTGCCTTTTCTAAATCCAGCTTGAATATCTGCAAGTTCACAGTTCACATACTACAGGGGAACTTAGTACACAGTACAAGTACAATATGTGGGGTCAAAGATATATAAATAAATATTTTTGTGGTGACACATGGTGATTAAAATTATTATGGTGATCATTTTGAAATTTATAGCACTATGGAATTATAATGTTGTATAACAAGAACTAACAAGTTTTTCAAGTCAATTTTACTTCAAAAGCAAACAAACTCACAGAAAAAGAGATCAGATTTTTAGTTACCAGCAGTGGGATAGGGGGGATTGAATGAAGGTAGTGAAAGGGTACAGACTTCCAGTTGTAAGATAAAAAGTGTACACATTATAAATATAATAAGCATGTCGTGTGTTATAAATGAAAGTTATTAAGAGCATATTCTATATTCTAATTATAAGGAAAAACTTTTTTTCTATTTGTTTAATTTTGAATCCATGCTAGATGATGGATGATCATTAAACATACTATGATGATTTGTTATGATGTATTCAAGTCAAATATTTATGATGTACACCTTAAACAGTTATGTATATCAATTATATCTCAATATAAATCAAGAAAAAAATAAAGCCAGATACTATTTAGCTCATGTTAGGAATTTTAAACTTTATTCTAAGAGTATGCAGGTCAGGAAGCAACAGTTAGAACTGGACAGGGAACAACAGACTGGTTCCAAATAGGAAAAGGAATACGTCAAGGCTGTATATTGTCACCCTGCTTACTTAACTTATATGCAGAGTACATCATGAGAAACGCTGGACTGGAAGAAGCACAAGCAGGAATCAAGATTGCTGGGAGAAATATCAATAACCTCAGATAAGCAGATGACACCACCTTTATGGCAGAAAGTGAAGAGGAACTAAAAATCCTCTTGATGAAAATGAAAGTGGAGAGTGAAAAAGTTGGCTTAAAGCTCAACATTCAGAAAACTAAGATCATGGCATCCGGTCCCACCACTTCATGGGAAATAGATGGGGAAACAGTGGAAACAGTGTCAGACTTTATTTTGGGGGGCTCTAAAATCACTGCAGATGGTGATTGCAGCCATGAAATTAAAAGATGCTTACTGCTTGGAAGGAAAGTTATGACCAATCTAGATAACATATTCAAAAGCAGAGACATTACTTTACCAACAAAAGTCTGTCTAGTTAAGGCTATGGTTTTTCCAGTAGTCATGTATGGATGTGAAAGTTGGACTGTGAAGAAAGCTGAGCACTGAAGAATTGATGCTTTTGAATTGTGATGTTGGAGAAGACTCTTGAGAGTCCCTCAGACTGCAAGGAGGTCCAACCAGTCCATTCTAAAGGAGATCAGTCCTGGGTGTTCTTTGGAAGAACTGATGCTAAAGCTGAAACTCCAGTACTTTGGCCACCTCATGCGAAGAGTTGACTCATTGGAAAAGACTCTGATGCAGGGAGGGATTGGGGGCAGGAGGAGAAGGAGATGACAGAGGATGAGATAGCTGGATGGCATCACCGACTCGATGGACATGAGTTTGGGTGAACTCCGGGAGTCGGTGATGGACAGGGAGGCCTGGCATGCTGCAATTCATGCAAAGAGTCAGACACGACTGAGCAACTGAACTGAACTGAACTGAAGAGCAATGGGGATTTTTGAAGGTTTTAATGTGGGAGTGGAATGGGAATTGGAAGAATCATATTTGTTTTTAAAACAATTTCTCCATCTCTATTATTAGAATGGATTGGATCCTTCAAAACTAGATTCAGAGAGAAAATTTTCTCATGTTTTGACATGAGATGATGGTGACCTGTAATAGGATAAAAGCACAGGTGATATGTGTGAATAGATAAATTAAAGAAAAAGTAATTCTAAAAAGTATTAAGCTACTGGGTTATGTTCAAATGTATCTTTGAAATAACCCTTGTAACAATTTGAGAAAGACAATCAAATATTTATGTATTCATTCATTAAATCTATTGATATATTCAGTCTTTCTGCAATGATGACCCTTGCCTTCAAGGAGTTCAGAGTTGAGGCATGCCAATATACACTGAAATACTTGCTTGAAGATAGAGTGTGATATGTCATAGATAAAATCCTTCTTTCAATGCAATGATAGCAGAAAGGATAAAGAATGTTACTTTTATTAAGCGTGGGAATGAGAGAGATGACTTCTTTTTTTTGGTCATCCCTTCATTTCAGCTTTTTAGAATACCAGAATTTAAGAAAAATGCAAAAAATGTCCAGCAAGGAAACATATACTATTGACGAAGAAGGTTAAGAAAGATAAAGAATATGTTTTATTGTCCCAAACAGAAAAGCTCAAGAAAATGAGAATACTACATACTCTTTGGAAATTAACTATAAACACTATATGTCATGGAATCTTATTCTCAGGAAAAGATTGAAGTGACTCCCTTCTTTTCTTGAACAAATATCTAGTTCCTAATGAAGATAGATATACAGTTTTTAACCTAATCTGTGGCTCAAGTCTTGAATGCCTTCTTTTTTTAATTTTCTATTTCTTTAACCTCTCTGTGTGTTCCTGAGAGCAATCTGACTTCCAACTTTCTAACTTTGATTCCATCTTAAACTTTATCTGTACTCTGTGGGCCTTAGGACAGATTTTCTTTCTTAGATTTGAACCATAAATAGTTCCCAGGCATATGTTTCTTTCATTTTTCAGCTCTTCTTCCTCCTAATCACCAAGACAAACAGTCACCCTTCTAGTCTTGCAACAGTACCTGCAAAAATACCTTGACCCAACCTGCTTTGAAGGAGAAGAAAGTAACAGGTCTTCTCTGTGTGTAATGACCATCATGTCACTACAACAGAGGATCCACAGATGTATTCATAGACCTACATGATTCCCAGAGACTGAGGGGAGGTAATAGCTGAAGTGTATGAGACAGAAGCAGAGTTCATTAATAAAGACTGCTAAAATTTCAAGAATCAGTTCACTCCAACATCATCAGGATACAGGGAATGTTATTGATGTCTCTTTCATTTTGATAATTCTGCCTACTTCATGCAGTCATATTTCCCACTGCTCTTGCATTTCATCCTCAGCACAATTCCTCTCCAATCTAGGTTTGTCTGGTAATTCTTCTAATAACATTGATTCATGCTTTGCTGTTTGGAACTTGGGGAGGATGCACTCTGCAATCCTCTCTAGCTAGTAAGATCTTCTAAGCTGTACTCAATCTTCAATCTCAGGAAATCTCCTCCAATCTGTTCACTACTCAGCTTTCTTTTCTTAGAATAACTGTACTACCTACATCATAAATCAGTCTTTAATCCACAAGTTGTACATAGGTTTATTGTCTTTGCTAATAATTTAATATTTATATATATTTTAACCCTCAGAAAGAAATGAATGGATATGGAAGTTTAATAACTTTGTTTTTATAACTGATCAAAATGATGTTAAAGTTCTAATGGCCTGCAAAACTGTACTGAGTCTAAATTCCTGAGCTCCTGTTTTCCTCCAAAGTGCCTAGGACACTGCTGAACACATGATTAAACCCTTAATGTTTAACTATTAATTTGAATTTAGTATCTCCAAAATAAAAATGAGTTTGCTTCTTTTATTCTCCTTATGTCTTGGACACAGCTCGGACATCTTGGAATAAAGATTCAATGAAAGCTGACTGATTTGGGATGTGGACAAATACTTTTGAGAAGGGTATTCTCTCTAAACCTCTACCTACCTATGTCCCTTATCATATATGCATGGTGTTATGCAGGAAGTTTTAATCTCCCTTTTCCCCTCTTCTTTCTGTTTCTCTTCTCTGGCTCTCAGCATGAAGCCTCACTTTCTCTAATCCCATTGCTTTGTGGACGGTTGATTCATTTCCTTGCAAAACACTATCAGTGCGACTTTCATTATTTATTAATATTATTGTTACAAATAATGATATTATTTGACCTGCTTTCAGGGAGATTTCAAGTTCTGGAGTCACTGCACACAAGTTTCTGTCTGTATATCCACTTGCCAAAATAATCCATATGCCTCTTTTTCTGAAAATTCCCACTAGGAACGTTGGAAACCTTACAAACTTTGATTGAGCTGCCCCAGGTCAAATTGAACATCTGGGAAAGAACTTCTGCATCAGCTGCAGTTGTGCATCCTTAAATACCCTAGTGACCAACTTCTAGGAGGAGGATTAGTTTGGGGCTTCATTTTTTGTAAAATGTATGGATATATTTAAACATTTCATTATATGGTCCAATTAGACTGTGTCTACATGGGCACATAATAAAGTAAAAATTTGGCAATTATCTGGCTCATTTCATCAAGCCAACAGCCAAAGGGATATATCTAGTTTGGCAAAAAGGTTTAGGAAGGGAGAATGAGGCAAAGTCAAATTATATGAATTTGATAATTGTATTCCCTATACAGATAAAATAGATACTGAAGTCACTTGACTTTTGCAAAATACACTATTATATCTGCATAGTACAATGAGTCTTAGTGATATCTACCATAATTTTGGAATATTTTAAATAAATAAAACACATAAGTTCTGCTCTTATTATTTCAGGTTCTGTTCCCTCATTCAGTGCATATGTATCTAGTCAGAGGAAAAAGTAGTCATTGAAAGTCTAAACTCAACCTTGTCTAAATCTTATATAAATGGATATTTCATATACTCTCCAAATGTTCAAATTCGTGAGTCCTATCAGTTATTAGGACAAAAATAAGGAAAGGAATGAAGGAAATTTGAATTGTGGTACAGTTGAAGGTCCATAGTATCCTTATGGGCACTGTTTAAAGATATCTGCAAAAGTCACCCAGTTAGCCTTCTTCTCTTCTATAATTTTAACTATACTTTTCACTTCTTTTAATTGCTTATTAAGCCCTATTAAATATTCTCTCCTTTTAAGAAAAAGTATCTGTCACTAGCTTCAAAATTTCTACTGGGAATGGGTCTCAACATCAAAATAAAGATTACTGGATACCAAGAGAGTTAAACCAATTACACATCCTATCTTAAGGATTTTCCTATTGTGTCTCTGAGGTGAAGTAGAGATGAATGAGCAATATAGATATCCAGAATCGATAACTTCACATTTAAATATGGCACAGTTGTTCTTCCTGCCTATCCATTTAGATTTTTTAAATTAATGTGCTTTTGGAAATATACTGATCATGTCATAATTTAACAATGCAATTGTAAATCTCTCTGCTGCAAAGGCATCACCTATGTGTCAAGAAGGATTGATTTACGAAGAACCAAGTAAAGTGCAATCTTCATAGCTCAAGGGGAGAGGGATATGATTATCATTTTCAAACATTTGAAAGGATTAAAGACTGGTGACGGGTGAATCTCAGAAGGCCAGACTTGGATGCTTACACAGAAAACTTTGGTATCACATCTCAGAGTCTGCTGAAATTGGTGGAAATCTATTGAGGATGTGTTTATGACATTTTCTCTACTATTTGCTTCCAGCCAGCCTGGAAGTCCCTGCCTTAAGGTCTTGCCACTGAAACATTAATACAGCTCCTCACAGGGATTAGAAAGGGGGTATGATAATTACAAGTGGAGGTAGCCTGCAGCAAAATTGTAGAATGGATGAAGTTTCGTTTGGTAATTTTCCACCTACACTCCTCAGCTATTCTAAAATCCACCAAGTTTTAGTTTATAAAGGAGCTTTGGTTAATACACCTTCCAACTTTTAACACACTTGCATTTTAATAGGAGGCTCTGGGAGATAACAGGTAACAATAGACTACAGGAAATATAGTTTAAATAGTATATAATATAATAATGCCAAGCAATAAGTATCAGGATTGTTTTTGTTGTCGTTATTGTTGTTTTGATTTTAGGAGATAATTTTCTAATGCTCTCCTTTGATCCCCTGATACCTGCTGTATTTTGCACATTGGTATGAGACACAATTTCCCTCCAGTTACGTGTCAGCCATACTAAGTTTCCAGAAACTGACATGACTTCTTGTCGATAAACTTTTCTTGTGTGCATCCCTCCTCCTGTAATGCTCTTCTTTGGGCTCCTCTGTGGAGTTGCTCAGGTGAGTTGGCACTTAGCATAGGAAGGCTTCTTGAACCTTCCAAGCCTAGTTAAGGATCGGCCTCACTCAGAGTACCTATAAACCTGTATTTTAATTATCAGTAAAGCTCTTTTCCCATTCCCACAATACAGTGAGAAAGACTAGCGATCTCTTCAAGAAAATTAGAGATACCAAGGGCACATTTCATGCAGTTGGACAAAATAAAGGATACAAATGGTATGGAAGCTGAAGATATTAAGAAGAGTGGCAAGAATACACAGAAGAAATACACACAAAAAAGATCTTCATAATGCAGAAACCACAATGGTGTGATCACTAACCTAGAGCCAGAAATCCTGGAATGTGCAGTCAAGTGAGCCTTAGGAAGCATCACTATGAATAAAGCTACTGGAGGTGATGGAATTCCAGCTGAGCTCTTACAAATCCTAAAAGATGATGCTGTTAAAGTGCTATACTCAGTATGCCAGCAAATTTGGGAAACTCAGCAGTGGCCACAGGTCTGGAAAAGGGCAGTTTTCATTCCAATCCCAAAGAAAGGCAATGCCAAAGAATGTTCAAACTACCACACAATTGTACTCATCTTGCAGGCAAGTAAAGTAATGTTCAAAATTCCCTAAACCAGGCTTCAACAGTACACGAACCATAAACTTCCAGATGCTCAAACTGGACTTAGAAAAGGCAGAGGAACAAGAGACCAAATTGCTAACAACCATCGGAGCATTGAGAAAGCAAGAGAGTTCCAGAAAAATATCTACTTCTGATTTATTGACTATGCCAAAGCCTTTGACTGTGTGGATCACAACAAACTATGGAAAATTCTTAAAGAGATGGGAATAGCAGACCACCTTACCTGCCTCCTGAGAAATCTGTGTGCAAATCAAGAAGCAACAGTCAGAACTGGACATGGAGCAACAGATTGGTTCCAAATAGGAAAAGGAGTACTCCAAGGCTGTATATTGTCACCATAATTATTTAACTTATATGCAGAATACCTCATGTGAAATGCCGGGCTGGAAGAAGTAAAAGCTGGAATCAAGATTGCCAGGAGAAATATCAATAACCTCAGATATGCAGATGACACCACCCTTACGGCAGAAAGCAATAGAATAACTAAAGTGCCTCTTGATTAAAGTGCATCTTGATTGAAAGAACAGAGTGAAAAACTTGGCTTAAAACTCAACATTCAGAAAACTAACATCATCAAAACTAAGGAACCAAGGTCCCATCACTCCATGGGAAGAAGATGCAAAACGATGGAAACGGTGACAGACTTTACTTTTTTGGACTCCAAAATCACTGCAGATGCTTCCTAGTGCCATGAAATTAAAAGATGCTTGCTCCTTGGAAGAAAAACTATGATCAACCTGGACAGCATTTTTAAAAAACAGAGACATTACTTTCCCAACAAAGTTCTGTCTAGTCAAAGCTATGGTTTTTCCAGGAGTCATGTATGGATGTGACAGCTGGATTATGAAGAAAGCTGAGCATTGAAAAATTGATACTTTTGAACTGTTGTGTTGGAGAAGACTCTTGAGAGTCCCTCAGACTGCAAGGAGTTCAAACCAGTGAGTCCTAAATGAAATCAGTCCTGAATATTCATTCAAAAGACTAATTCTGAAACTGAAGCTCCAATACTTTGGCCACCTAATGCGAGGACCTGACTCACTGGAAAAGACCCTGATGCTGGGGACAATTGAAGGCAGGAGGAGAAGGGGACAACAGAGGATGAGATGGTTGGATGGATTCACCAGTTCGATGGACATGAGTTTGAGCAAGCTCCTGAAGTTGGTGATGGACAAGGAAGCCTGGTGTACTGCGGTCCATGGGATCGCAAATAGTCGGACACGACTGAGCAACTGAACTGACTGACTGTCTGACTAATGCCGTCACTGTTTTTATGGCTGAATAATATTATAATGTTATTCCTTATTGTTTCTTCAATAGATGGGCACTTGGGTTGTTTCCTTATCTTGATTATCAAAAATTATGTAGCAGTGAACATGTAGGTACATGTATTTATAAAGTCAAAATTTTATATTTCTTTTCAAAAATGTCCACAATAAGATTGCTAGATCATAAGGAAATTTTATTTTTAATTTTTTAAAGAAACTCCATTCTATTTTCCATAATGGTTGCCCTGATTTACATTCCCATAAGTGGTGTACTAGGATTCCATTTTCTCCACTTCCTTGCCAACCTTTTGTTAATTCTTGTTATATATATATATATGTATATATATATATATATATATATATATATATATATGTATATTTAGCTATATATGCTGCTGCTAAGTTGCTTCAGTTGTGTCCAACTCTGTGTGACTCCAGACACGGCATCCCACCAGGCTCCCCCGTCCCTCGGATTCTCCAGGCAAGAACACTGGAGTGGGTTGCCATTTCCTTCCCCAATGCAAGAAAGTGAAAAGTGGAAGTGAAGTTGCTCAGTCATGTCCGACTCTTAGTGACCCCATGGACTGCAGCCCATCAGCCTCCTCTGTCCATGGGTATTGCCAGGCAAGAGTACTGGAATGGGGTGCCATTGCCTTCTCCAATATATATATATATATATATATATATATATATATATATATATAATCAGTTCAGTTTAGTTCAGTTGCTCAGTCGTGTCCGACTCTTCATGACCCCACGAATTGCAGCATGCCAGGCCTCCTTGTCCATCACAAACTCCCAGACTTCACTCAGACTCACGTCCATCGAGTAAGTGATGCCATCCAGCCATCTCATCCTCTGTCGTCCCCTTGTCCTCCTGCCCCCAATCCCTCCCAGCATCAGAGTCTTTTCCAATGAGTCAATTCTTTGCATGAGGTGGCCAAAGTACTGGAGTTTCAGCTTTAGCATCATTCCCTCCAAAGAAATCCCAGGGCTGATCTCCTTCAGAATGGACTGGTTGGATCTCCTTGTAGTCCAAGGGACTCTCAAAAGTCTTCTCCAACACCACAGTTCAAAAGCATCAACTCTTCGGTGCTCAGCCTTCTTCACAGTCCAACTCTCACATCCATACATGACCACAGGAAAAACCATAGCCTTGACTATACAGACCTTTGTTGGCAAAGTAATGTCTCTGCTTTTGAATATGCTATCTAGGTTGGTCATAACTTTCCTTCCAAGGAGTAAGCGTCTTTTGATTTCATGGCTGCAGTCACCATCTGCAGTGATTTTGGAGCCCAGAAAAATAAAGTCTGACACTGTTTTCACTGTTTCCCCATCTATTTCCCATGAAGTGATGGGACTGGATGCCATGATCTTTGTTTTCTGAATGTTGAGCTTTAAGCCAACTTTTTCACTCTCCACTTTCACTTTCACCAAGAGGCTTTTTAGTTCCTCTTCACTTTCTGCCATAAGGGTGGTGTCATCTGCATATCTGAGGTTATTGATATTTCTCCCAGCAATCTTGATTCCAGCTTGTGCTTCTTCCAGACCAGTGTTTCTCATGATGTACTCTGCATGTAAGTCAAATAACCAGGGTGACAATATACAGCCTTGACGAACTCCTTTTCCTATTTGGAACCAGTCTGTTGTTCCATGTCCAGTTCTAACTGTTGCTTCCTGACCTGCATATAGGTTTCTCAAGAGGCAGATCAGGTGGTCTGGTATTCCCATCTCTTTCAGAATTTTCCACAGTTTATTGTGATCCACACAGTCAAAGGCTTTAGCATAGTCAAGAAAGCAGAAATAGATGCTTTTCTGGAACTCTCTTGCTTTTTCCATGATCCAGTGGATGTTGACAATTTGATCTCTGGTTCCTCTGTCTTTTCTAAAACCAGCTTGAACATCAGGAATTTCACAGTTCATGCATTGCTGAAGCCTGGCTTGGAGAATTTTGAGCGTTACTTTACTAGCGTGTGAGATGAGTGCAATTGTGCGGTAGTTTGAGCATTCTTTGGCATTGCCTTTCTTTGGGATTGGAATGAAAACTGACCTTTTCCAGTCCTGTGGCCACTGCTGAGTTTTCCAAATTTGCTGGCATATTGAGTGCAGCACTTTCACAGCATATATAGAGTCATTCTAATAAGTTTAAGGTAATATCTCATGGGAGAGGCTTTTTAAAAGCTTAAGTATTTAATGGAAAAATACTGGAGGACTTTGTATTTACAGGTATTTGTGAGTACAATCAGGGCATCTGTGTTTGCTAATTGTCTGTTATTAAAACCAGACTCTCACCCTCTCACAGTGACTGAGAATTAGAGAATGGAGTATCCTTCAATGATTGCATTTCAGAAAGATGACACATAGATATTTGTGAAAGACATTTTCAGATTGTAGATTTGCATCTCAAAGAGATAGAGAAAGATTTTATAATTCAAAGTTTTTTAAAATAAATCTTCTAAGGAAATGGAGTACCTTTTAGGAAGAAACTTGCTCTAAAGTTTAGTCATGGTGAATGATCTTTTTTATGTATTGTTGAATTCAGTTTGCTAACATTTTGTTGAGGATTTTCGTATCTATATTTATCAGGTATATTGACCTGGAATTTTCATTTTTTGCAGTGTCTTTTTCTGTTTTTAGCATTATAGTAATTGTTGTTATTCAGTTGCTCAATCGTGTCCAACTCTTTGAAACCCCATGGACTGCAGCACATCCTACCCTTCACTATCTCCTGGAGTTTGTTCAAACTCATGTACATTGAGTTGGTGATGCCATCCAACTATCTCATCCTCTGTCATCTATTTCTCCCCCTAACTTCATTCTTTCCCAGCATCAGAGTCTTTTTCAATGAGTCAGCTCTTTGCATCAGTTGACCAAAATATTGGAGCTTCAGCTTCAGCATCAGTCCTCCCAATGAATATTCACAACTGATTTCCTTTAGGATTGACTGGTTTGCTCTCTTTGCAGTCCAATGGACTCTCAAGAGTCTTCTCCAATACCACAGTTAAAAGACATCAATTCTTTGGTTCTCAGCCTTTTTTGTGGTCCAACTCTCACATCCATACATGACTACTGGAAAAACCATTGCTTTCACTATATGGACGTTTGTAGACAAAATGTCTCTGTTTCTAATACACTTTTTAGGTTTGTCATTTCTTTTGTTCCAAGGAGCAGGAGTCTTAATTTCATGGCTGCAGTTATGTCTGCAGTGATTTTGGAGACAAAAAAAAAAAAAGTCTTTCACTGTTTCCATTTTTTCCCATCTATTTGTCATGAAATGGTGGGAGGGGATGTCATGATCTTACTTTTTTGAACGCTGAGTTTTAAGCCTTTTTTTCCACTCTCCTCTTTCACCTTCATCAAAAGCCTCTTTATTTCCTCTCTGCTTTCTACCAAAAGGGTAGCGTCAACTGCATATCTGAAGCTATTGATATTTCTCCCAGCAATCCTGATTCCAGGCTGTGCTTCATCCAGCTGGGCATTTCACATGATATACTCTAATATATCATATATCACATGATATATCTCCTCTTGCATTTAACATTTTGTTTATTTGGGTCCACTCTCTTTTCTTCTTGAACAGCCCAGTTAAATATTTATGAATTTTATCTTTTCAAAAAAAAAATCGGTCTTGGTTTCATCAATCTTTTCTTTTTCTTTTTGGTCTCTGTTGTATTTATTTCTTCTCTGATTGTTATTAGTTCCTTCCTTCTGCTGACTTTCAGCTTTGTCCTTTTCCTAATTCCTTTAGGTTAGGTTATTTTTATGATAGTCTTCTTATTTCTTAAGCTAGCCTTGTATCTCTGTAAACTTCCCTCTTAGAACTGTTTTTGTTACATCTTCTAGATTTTGGAAAGTTGCGTTTCCATTTTCATTTGTCTTGAAATATTTTTCTATTTCCTCTTTGATTTCTTTGTTGGCCTATTTGATTTTCGTAGCATATTGTTTTGTCTCCCTGTGTTTTTAGCTTCCCCATTTGTCCTTGTATAATTGATTTCTATTTGCATACCTTTGTGTATAGAAAAATGTTTGATATCAATTCTATCTCTTAATTTTGTTTTATGGCCTAACATATGACCTATCCTGGAGAACACTCAATGTGCATTTGAATAAAATGATGATTCTGCTGTTTCTGTATGGAATGTCCTTTAGATACCTATTCAATCTAACTTTCCTGTTGTATCAAACATTTAAAACCACTGTTGTCTTGTTGATTTTGTTTGGGTGATTTTCAATTGATATAAGTGGGATATTAACACATGCTACTATTACTATATTATTGTCATATTCTCTCTTTATGTTTATTATGATTGCATTATATATTTAAGTGCTTATGTATTGGGTGTATATGTGATAATGAGTGTAATGTCTTCCTTTTTATTGATCATTTTATCATTATATGATGTCCTTTGTCTCTTGTATAGAATTTGTTTTAAAATATCTTTGCAAATGATATGACTGATGGGATGTTACTATAAAAATGTATAAACAGCTTATATAATTCACAGTAAAACCCACAAACAACCTAATTATAACATGGGAAGAGCTGCTGCTGCTAAGTCACTTCAGTCGTGTCCGACTCTGTGCGACCCCACAGACGGCAGCCCACCAGGCTCCCCCGTCCCTGGGACTCTCCAGGCAAGAACACTGGAGTGGGTTGCCATTTCCTTCTCCAGTGCATGAAAGTAAAAAGTGAAAAGTGAAAGTGAAGTCTCTCAGTCGTGTCCAACTCCTAGCGACCCCATGGACTGAAGCCCACCAGACTCCTCCATCCATGAGATTTTCCAGTCAAGAGTACTGGAGTGGGGTGCCATAATAAACTTTTTTCCAAAGAAGATATATAGACAGTCAACAGGTGCATGAAAAGATGCTCATCATTGCTAATCATCAAAGAGTTGTAAGTCAAAACCACAGTGAGATATCTCTTCACATCTATCAGAATAGCTAACATTAAAAAATCTGCAAATAACAAGAGTGGATGTGAATAAAAGGGAAACTTTGTACACTGTTGTTGGAAATGTGAATTGGTACAGTCACTATGGAAAACAGTATGAAGCTTCCTTAAAATACATATATTGCTGGTAACCTTATGGTCCAGCAAGTCCATTCCTTGGTATATATACAAAGAAAATGAAAACACTAATTCAAGAAGATACATGCACCACAGTGTTCATAGCAACATTATTTACAATAGTCAGTATATGAAAACACCCTGTCAAGTAAAAGATAAATGGATGAATAAGTTGTGAAAAGAATGAAATTCTGCCACTAGCCACAATACAGATAGAAGTAGAGGTCATTATGCTTAGTGAAATAAGTCAGAGAAAAAATACTTTGTTATCACTTATTTACAGGATATTAACAAAAGAAACAGATTCACAGATTTAGAGAACAGGTTGTGGTACCAATGAGGAGAAGGAAGGAATTTGCAAGACAGGGGAACAGGATTAAGAAATACAGACAACTATGATAAAATAAATATGCAACAAAGATATATTGTACAGCACAGAGAAATATAGCAATTATTTTGTAATAACTGTAATATTTTAATATATAAAAATATTGGATCATTAAACTAATAAAATATAAATCAACTGTATTTCAATAAGATGTTCCCTGATGGCTCAGTGGTAAAGAATCTGCCTGCCAAGGCAGGAGCCATTGATTTGATCCCTGGGTTGGGAAGATCTCCTCGAGAAGGAAATGGCAACCCACTCCAGTATTCTTGCCTGGGAAATCTTCTGGACAGTGGAGCACGGTAGGCTATATTTCAATAAAAAATAAAGTTCAGTCAAGCTGAGGAAAACAATAAGACTACCTTTGTCAAGAAAGAAATTCAAGTAATTAATTGTTCATATCTTTCTACAGTTTAATCTCTACTAATTGTCCCAGTTTTTTCCCTCTTCCCCTTTATTCCAGATATCATTATTATATTCCAGATGTCATATAAATATAAATGCACAGCAGTAACACTTGTTTAAACTTTTTAATTGGGTTGAATTTTATCATTTTTTATATACACCATTACAATTTACACTTATGAAGCATTCTTATTTTTTCAAATAATTTGTATAATTTACTTTAAAATTTTTCTTTGATATTAACCTAAACAAAGCAGGCCTATTTTACAACTGAGGACAGACACCATTATACATGAGGTCACATTGTCTCATGCTGTGCAAAGTTACACTGCAATTTTTATCACTAAGGGTTTCAGTTGACTTATCAATCTCATTTTTAAATTTGATCTCAAAATACTATATTCATCCCAAACTCACAAAGAGCTGATTCCAGTGGAGTCAGTGAGGCCAGAAAAAGGGGGTTAGAGAATGATGAGTTGTGAAGGTGCAGATCCCCTCCATGTTATTCTCTGAGGAGGTGGCTTCTAAGATCTTTTTGGCAAGTGAGTGAGTATTTGAGTGTCTCACAATGCTAATTAGTTATAAAAAGAAACACAGAGGGAAGTCCAACTGCTAGACAGCTGCCCTGCACATCAAAGTGTCAATGCCAGTTAACAGATGCCGCTGATCAGCTGCTTTCAACTTGTTTTCATAAGTCTACCAGGAGAATGACAGGGAGTTTATACAATTTGCTTCATGAGTTTAGACTCAAGCAAAACAGTACCTCCTCTAACAATACACATTCAATATTTGTACTTCCTTGGATGTTATAACCTTTGCCAGTGGTTGCTAATTTTCATATGTTTCTGACTACCATCAGTAACAGCTACAAAATTTTACTGGACATCTATTCTGTGCAAGAATCTACTGCTGCTACTGCTAAGTCACTTCAGTCGTGTCCGACGATGTGCGACCCCATAGATGGCAGCCCACCAGGCTCCCCCGTCCCTGGGATTCTCCAGGCAAGAACTCTGGAGTGGGTTGCCATTTCCTTCTCCAATGCATGAAAGTGAAAAGTGAAAGTGAAGTCGCTCAGTCATGTCCGACCCTCAGCGACCCCATGGACTGCAGCCTACCAGGCTCCTCCGTCCATGGGATTTTCTAGGCAAGAGTACTGGAGTGGGTGTCATTGCCTTCTCCGGCAAGAATCTACAGTGAGAATTAAATAGTACAAGTGGATGTAGACAAAATTTTTACTCTTAAAATCTAGAACCAGAAAAATAGTACACGAAAATATAAGGCAGTGTTTACTAAGCACTAAAATAATATTCACAACAGAAAATACTGACATTATTAAAGCTGGGACTCTAATGGTATATTTCTACAACTTCAATTATTTTCCTCTTGATTGATCTCTCTATCTTTTCTTCTTTTCTTTTCATCTTAGTAGGATATTCCAATATACCTCTTAAATCAACAGAGCTGATCCTATTGTTGTTAATTAAAGAAGTTTTACTCTGGCTCTTAAACAGAAAAAGTCAATTTTGAATGAATGTGCCTGATTTGGAAAGTGATTGGGCAGATAGAAAAATTCTTAGAGGTTAAGTCAGAAGTCTACTCATTTTAAGAATTTTTAGTCTGTAATAATGAAAATAATAATATAAAAGCAACATTTTAAATATTTTTATTATACTTAGTGAAACTTACATATACCCATATATTCACTTAATTCCTATGTAAATTCTGTGAAGTTGTCAAGAATTGATACTGTCTTTTTAGAAATCAGGAAACTGAAACTCTTGATTAAAGTTAAGCCTGAAACTAAGGAGCAGAATTCATATTGTCCCACTCAGACCACTGTTATACTATTATACTGTACCTAAAATTCTAAGACACCAAAACAAATTTACTGAAGAGTGAATTCTAAGACCTTATGGACCTGAGAATACCAACTTTAGGCATAACTGGAAAGTTGAAACAGGCTGTTTTCAACAGCCCTAATCCCTATTCTGCAGCCTCCCTTCCCTTTAGCCCTTTATCTTTCACTTTACTTCTCTAGTCCCAACTGAAGCCTACCTATTGGTGGAAGGCTTTTATTGCTTCATCTTTCTTGAAAGAGACAAAGGAAGAGATGGCAGGGATGGCCGATAGAAATTTCCTGATACTAGTACTGTGTATCTGCTGTATCTTTCCACATAATCCTTCTTGTTCAAAGTTAGGAAAGGGACTTTCTGTTACATTGTATTAGAATGCTTTTCTTTCAATTGTCTTGTCATTGAATGGTGAGAGCTTAAAGAAAAACACGGCTTTTATCCTGAGTACCATCCTGGGTACATTGTAAGTGCACAGGAAATATTTTCCAAATGGCAGAATAAATGAAATGGAATATAATATTAGGATGTCTACATACTTAATTACCACAATTTTATGGTCTTCTAAATCAGAATAATATTACATTAATTAAGAAAATTCACATGCATTCTCATTTCTAGAAAAGACACTTTGGAAACTGCTGTTAAAGGTATAAGAAAAGTAAACAGTCATAGATGAGATTTCAAAAGAAGTTTTCATCAGGGATACATAATTCTTAAATCAAAGTGTAGGGCAAAGCCTTAATCTCTTATCCTGATTACTCTGGAATGTGTCTGAAACCAATAGAGAAGATGAACTATTACAGTCCAGATGCAGCTGCATTTTTAGAGCTGTTATTTAAGTCTCCTCAGTATAAAAGTGGGCTTTCCTTGTGGTTCAGCTGGTAAAGAATCTGCCTGCAATGCCAGAGACCTGGGTTTGATTCCTGGGTTGGGAACATCCCCTGGAGAAGGGAAAAGCTATCCACTCCAGTATTCTGGCCTAGAGAATTCCATGGACTGCATAGACCATGGGTTACAAAGAGTCAGACACAACTGAGTGACTTTCACTCTCACTCTTCAGTATAATATGGAAAATATGAACATATTAAATTATTAATAGACAACTTTATAGGCCAAAGACAAGGTGAAAGCAATTGGAAAAGGGAAGCTAAAAAATGAAGTAGATCAAAGGATGTGATTTGATCAAAACTCACCCAACAATCTTTTAACTGTGCATTATGTCAAGTGGTTTTTAGTTGCAATTATAGCAAGTTGAAGAAGTATTCAGACCACCCGGAAGCAGGCAGTGTTATTGTTTCAAGTCCCAGATATATCTAATTTGATTCTACTTATCTGAATGTTGGGACAAATTATCAAAGACTCCTTTTAGCCTCTCCTGAACAGATTCTTTACTGCTGAGCCACAGGGGAAGCCCAAGACTCACCCTATATCCCAGAAATTTGAAGTTAATCAACGAGAGCTCACTTCAGAGTATGACCAAGTAAATCAATAATAATGAGTAGGCAATTAAAGCTTTTTCTTACTAAATTCAACAAATTTCAGATTTGGTGGGGAAAAAACCCTAGGTCTCTAAGATTTAGCTTAGGAATTAGAGAGTCAGAAAACTCTCAGACCACAGAAAAGAAAAAAAAAAAAAAAAGAAAATGTCTAAAATTTTATGTTTATATGCTATTTTGTGTTAAAACATTTGTTTAAAATAAACCGTCCTAATTGACTTCACAACAGCCTTCTGAAATAAGACACGCATTATCATCTTAATTTTCTACCTGAGCAAAATTAATCTTATAGGCGTACGTTTCAGTCACCTTAATAGGAGAAACCATCTAAAAGCCAATAAAGGAGTAGGTGTTTATTTCTTGGGCCCAGAGAAATAATAAAAAATGAGAACAGTAGTTATGTTTAGGGACACAGATCAGAGGAGCCTTGAGATAAGATATTTAATGGAGTTATCAGATGAGGTTTTAGGCAGCAGGCAAAATATTCATGGATTTATAGCAACATGTAAAACTCCATTAATCAAGGTTTGATACATAAAACAGAACTACTGGGAACTAAATATACATATGTATATACATGCATGCCTCCTTAGTTGCTCAGTTGTGTCTGAAAATTTGTGACCCCATGGACTGCAGCCTGCCAGGCTCCTCTGTCCATTGGGCATTTTGGGCAAGAATACTGGAATGAGTAGATATTCCCTTCTCCAGGGGATCTTCCCCATCCAGGGATCGAACTCAGGTCGCCTGCCAAAATACATGTGTGTGTTAGTCGCTCAGTCGTGTTAGTTGTGACTCATGGACCGCAGCCCAGCAGGCTCCTCTGTCCATGGAATTCTCTAGGCAAGAATACTGGAGTGGGTTGCCATTTCCTTCTCCAGACAAAATACATGGAATTATATTAAAATTTTGAGTGAATATAAATTAGAAATCTAGCATTCCATTCATACTAAGTCAAACAAAAGGAATCAAAATGTCATAACTTTTTAACTAGGCAAAAATTCCTAATTTTATATTATAAATGTTATATATTTATTTATTTATTTATTTATATATATGGATTCCTTGGTGGCTCAGATGGTAAAGAGTCTGCCTGCAATACAGGAGACCTGAGTTCAATCCCTGGGTCAGGAAGATCCCCTGGAGAATAAAATGGCAACCCATTCCAGTATTCATGCTTGAATAATCCCATGAGCAGGGGAGCCTGGCAAGTTACAGTCCATAGGGTTGCAAAGAGTCAGACACAACTGAGTGACTTCACTTTTCACTTTATATGTAGGAAACCTGGGTTTGATCCCTGGGCCAAGAAGTTTCCCTGGAGAAGGAAATGGCAACCCACTCCAGTATCCACGGACAGAGGAGCCTGGTGGGCTATAGTCCATGGGGTCACAAAGAGTCGGACGCGACTGAGTGACTAACACACACACACACACACACACACACACACACACGTTCTTCTACTACAATTTATAAAGGTTTGAGAAAGAACATTAAAAAAAAAGAGAGAGAGAACTCAGAAAACATGAACTAAATGAAATGGTATCACTGAGTATGAAATAAAAAAAGAGAAACAAATTAGATAAAAGTAAAAAATCATCATACAGTCCAGTTGGTTCTTAAACATGAATGCTCATTAGAAATGCATCTGGAGTTTTGGAGGAAAAAAAAAAAAAGAAATCCCTAGATATTTATATCCTTCAAAAAATTCCAAGATAATTCTGATACACATATGGATTTTTAAAAATTATTGCAAGTTTTTCTGTTAAATGGTAGTTGTAATTATTTAAAATTCTATTTTTTTTTCTGTTGACCTATTATGATACAGTAATATTAAGTGAATCATAGTTACATAATCAGAAATGGTAAAAGTTATTTATAAATTTTCATCATCAATAACCAAAAAATAATAATTATAATTGCAATTACAATTACAAAGGCATGATATAAACATGATTAACCTAATAATATAAAACAATTACATACAGTTGAGGGGTTAAGTACAGTGAAATGGTAAGTGGAAGTACATACATAAAAATGTTTTCATCTGCCCAGTGAGTCTATGTCTTTCAGTTGGTGCACTTAATTCATTTATATTGAAGGTAATTATCAATATGTATGACCCTATTATCATTTTTTTTTAATGAAGATCATGGCATCTGGTCCCATCACTTCATGGGAAATAGATGGAGAAACAGTGGAAACAGTGTCAGACTTTATTTTTCTGGGCTCCAAAATCAGTGCAGACGGTGACAGCAGCCATGAAATTAAAAGACGCTTACTCCTTGGAAGGAAAGTTATGACCAACCTAGATAGCATATTGAAAAGCAGAGACATTACTTTGTCAACTAAGGTCCATCTAGTCAAGGCTATGGTTTTTCCTGTGGTCATGTATGGATGTGAGAGTTGGACTGTGAAGAAGGCTGAGCACCGAAGAACTGATGCTTTTGAACTGCGGTGTTGGAGAAGACTCTTGAGAGTCCCTTGGACTGCCAGGAGATCCAACCAGTCCATTCTGAAGGAGATCAGCCCTGGGATTTCTTTGAAGGGAATGGTGCTGAAGCTGAAACTCCAGTACTTTGGCCATCTCATGCGAAGAGTTGACTAATTGGAAAAGACTCTGATGCTGGGAGGGATTGGAGGCAGGAGAAGAAGGGGATGACAGAGCATGAGATGGCTGGATGGCATCACTGACTCGATGGGCATGAGTCTGGGTGAACTCTGGGAGTTTGTGATGGACAGGGAGGCCTGGCGTGCTGCGATTCATGGGGTCACAAAGAGTCGGACACAACTGAGCGACTGAACTGAACTGACTATTTTCTGTAGATCTTTCCCTTCTCTTGCATTTTCTGCCAGAACAATTCCTTTAGCACTTGTTGCAAAGTTGGTTTGGTGGAGCTGAATTCTCTTAACTTTTGGTTGTCTGGAAAGCTGTTGATTTCTCCATGAAATCTGAATGAGAGTTTTGCTGGGTAGAGTATTCTTGGTTGTACTTTCTTCCCTTTCATCACTTTAAATACATTGTATGGCCATCAGATGATGATGAGTGAGTAAAGTGTGATAAAACCATTCAATAGAGCAAAGTATGGCGATAAAGAGAAAATAAAATGAGTGTACATGTTATACCATAGGTGAACTTTGAAACTTTTATTTTAAGGAAATACTTTAGTCACAAGACACAACATACTGTATGAAGCAATTCACATGAAATATTTAGAATAGGCAAATGAAAGGATATTTAAAACTTCCTGTGAATGGATATAATGTGTTCTGTGTAAGTCAATAAAGAATGATCAGATTAAAGTATTAAAAAAAAAAAAATACATTGTGCCATTCCCTTCTAGCATGTAGAGCTTCTGTTGAGAAATTAGCTGATAACCTGTGGAAGTTCCCTTCTGCATCGTCATTTTTTCCCTTGTTACATGTATTGTTTTATCTTTGTTTTTAATTTTTGTCAGTTTGATTACTATGTCTCAGTGTGTTCCTCATTGTGTCTATGCCGCCTGGGACTCTGTGTAGTTCCTGAACTTGGTTGACTATTTACTTTCCCATATTAGGGAAATTTTCAGCTATTATCTCTTCAAATACTTTTGGGGGTACTTTCTCTCTCTCTTCTCCTTCTAGGACCCCTATAATATGAATGTTGGTGCATTTAATGTTGTCCCAGAGATCTCTTAGGCTGTCTTCATTTTTTTTTCATTCTTTTTTCTATATTCTGTTTTGCAGCAGTGATTTTCACCATTCTGTCTTCCATATTACTTACCTATTCTTCTTTCTCAGTTATTCTGCTGTTGATTCATTCTAGTGTATTTTTCATCTGTTTGTTCTTTCGTTTTTCTAGGTCTTGAATAAATATATCTTGCAGCTTCTCATTATGTTTCTGAGATCCTGTATTGTCTTCAGTATCATTATTCTGAATTATTTTTCTGGTAGGCTGACTATCTCCCTGTCACTTAATTGTTTTTCTGGCTGTTTATCTTGCACCTTCATCTGGGACCTAACTCTGCTTTTTTTCACCCTGATTAACTGTCTGTAATGTGGTTTTTATTCTAGCCTCTGTAGGATTGTGTATTGCTTTACTTCTTCTGTCTTCCCTCTTGTGAATGTGTTCAAGAGGCTTGTGTAAGCTTCTTGCTGGAAGCGATTGGGTGGGAAAAACTGGATCTTGCTCTGATGAGAAGGGCCTCAGAAAGCTTTAATCCAATTATCTGCTAATGCATGGGGTTGCACTGTCTTCTTGTTAATTGTTTGGCCTGAAGCAACCCAACTCTGAAGTCTATGGGCTCTATGGTAGAGTTAATGGTAACCCCTAAGAGGGTTTAAACCAAGGGGCATCTTCCAGGGCTGCTGCTGCTCGTACCGTCTCTGTAGTGAGCCACTGCCAACCCACACCTTCATAGGAGACCCTTCAACACTAGCTGGTAGGTCTGGTTCGATCTCCTGTGGGGTCACTGTTCCTTTCCTCTGGGTCTTGTTGCATGCAAGATGCTGTTTGTGCCCTCTGACTCTGAAGTCTCTGCTTCCCCCAGTCCTGTGGAAGTCCTGTAATCAAATCACACTGGTGTTTGTGGGGCTTCCTAGTCCTTTTGCTGGATCCCCAGTCTGGGAAGCCTGATGTGGGGCTCAGAATATTCCCAACAGTCAAAAAACTTCTTTTGTATTATTGTTCTCCAATTTGTGGGTCACCCATTTGAAAGGTATGTGATTTGATTTTAGCAAGATTGTACCCCTCCTACCATCTCATTACGGCTTCTTCTTTGTCTTTGGATGTGAAGTATCTTTTTGTTGTGGGTCCCAGCCTCCTCCTTGGTTCAACTTGTAGTTGCAATCTTGATGCTCTCACAGGATATGAACACACATCCATCTACTTCACCATCTTGAACTGGAAGTGTATTTTCTATGTCTTTTCATTTTCTTCTATATTTCTATATTTTCTTCCTATTCATTTCATTATGAGCACTATTATTTTTTCCTCTTCTGACACTCATGCATCATTACTTCTCTATTCTTGCATATATTTGATTGTGGACTGATTAGATGATATTAAGCCATGGAATTGCTGGATGCATACGTTAGGGGTACTTTCCTTAGGATTGGAGTTGCATAGAATTCTTCTGGGCACCAGAAAATGCTAATAACACCAATTCAGTCCCCAGCTGAGGGTTATAGCTCAATATAGATATTCTGGGCTCAATTCCCATATCATGCTGCTTGACAGTGGCTCAGGATCAAGATCTCAGTAATGCTATTGGCATCTATTTTCAGGGCAAATATGCCTTCTTGTCTGTTCATCTTTTCTTAACACTACTCACTCTTGGTTCTGCCACTGCCTACAACTCATCTTTTCCTTCTCCTTTATTTTTTATTTATTTTCTTTCCTTCTGAATGTCAGGGAGTTTAGAGACATCGTCTATCCCTTACAATCCTGGTAATAATGTTGTCCCCATTTTAACGTTGCCTTCTCCAGGATCTAATGGTTCAAGACTGGGAGGATCTCTCCTCTTACCTGGTTAGCTATTATTATGTCTTCACTAAAGAAGTACATATTTCTTTGACCTTGTAATTTTTGCAGCCATTGTTTCTATGAATATAACTTCCCTGCCATTTCTTCCTTTAGAGATAGAGTAGTGGTAATAGAAGAAGAGTCCGTAGTGGTACTACTAGTAGTGTGCTGTGTTGATCCTTTCAGTGATTTTGAGTAAAGACTCAGACTAATATAGACAAGTAAGCCGAAGCATTCTTGTTGAACAAATGAACAATACTTAAAGTAGCTTATAGTCTAAACTATTTAATTAAGAAAGAAGAAAAGACTGTCTTTGGATACTAGTCTTAGAAAAACTTTAGTAGAAGAAGTGAGAGGAATAATATTTTTTTAATAAATAAAATCAATCCTACAAATGAGAATAGATCATGGGGTGTCAGTACCATAGGAAGTATTGTTGATAAAGACTTGGCTCTGAACAGAGAGTTAAAATTAATACTCCTCTGAAAGAAAATCACCATGAAAAGAAGCAATCCGATACAATATTATGATCAGCATTCATCATGAATTCCTTGATTTTTATCTTTCAAACTAGTTAATTCTCCTGGCTATTGCTCAAACACATCTATTTGGTACTGAAATCCATTCACTTGGTTTCTCAACCTGCAAACTTCAATCATATTTGACATTATGTCTTACTTACGTTTCCTTCTTTGATCTCTCTGCTCATTAATTTATATGCATACTCATTGCTTTAGTCACCACTGATACACAAGGACAATTGCAACTTGGTCTGCCTGACTCCCATCCATAGAAATCACTTACATAACTTTTTCTCAAGTTCAAATCTGATCCTTCCACTTCTCTATATATTTTATGACTTCAATGTTTTCTGTTGGTTTCTTAGTCTCATTTACCATCTTCATCTGTGTTTTTCTCTTCTGACACTCCTGTACCACACTAGATGCAACTATTTCCCAAAATACCACACTGATGTATGACTTTGTGTCACAGATTTTATTAAAATTTTGGGAGGTTGCAAAGAAAAGATTATATCACAATGTGGCACAGAGAATAATTTATATCATATGGTAGAAATCCATATTCCAAAGCACCAGATTCTTCTCTGGGATTTTCCCATTTTGTATTCACATTAGTCTGTCAAGGGATTTATCTAAACAGAAGTCATTATGCTTCTCCCATAGAATGAAAGTGTGGTTTTAAGCAATACTTTTTTCCCTCTGATATCTGCTGCTTCCCTTATCCTACCTCACACACCATACCAAACATCAAATGATTAATTATTCTTTTGCCTTTGCAAAAATAGCCTGGGGGCTGAGTGCCCTTATTTCTGCTTCCAGTATAAAGTCAGGGGTGCTCCCTGTCCAGTGATATGTCCTTTGGACCTCTATAGTATCAGCCCTTCTGAATGTTTATTACTGCCTTTGTATTATGGGATAAATATTAGTATCTTTTTCATGAATAACAGTGTTCCTTAAAAATAAGTACTACTTTCCTGGTGCTGTAGCTAGAACAAAGCAGATAGGTATTGCCAATGAAAAATTGTCACTTGCCACCTGCCTCTACAAGCATTAAATCACTGGCTACTGCAGCCCCTGAGCTTCAGGACATCCTAAAATTTCAGGGTGGAGATCAGGAATGAGGTACTCTGTGCTCTGGGAAAAACTGGCAGAACAGGCTTTCAGACTCATATTTTGAGGAGATTTTACAAGTTCAAATTCTTGCATATCTAGAAAAACACTAAAATTATTAATGGTGACATATGCTCCTTGTGACTAGCAGCAAGCCTCTGTCAAAATGTGTGCTTGATTACACATACTCTCCCTCTTCACTAAAATCATGTACAATGCTTACCTTCAATTTGCCTCTTTGGAGCAGTTCTTAAGAACTGAGATTTTGTCTCCTGGGCTGTAGTCCTTTTGCCCCCATAAATCTTAACTCACACATTGTGCTACATTTTTTTCATTTTATTTATTTATTTATTTTTGCTACCTTTATTTTCTTTTTTTTTTAACTGTTTTTTTTTTCTAATTTTATTTTATTTTTAAACTTTACATAATTGTATTAGTTTTGCCAAATATCAAAATGAATCCGCCACAGGTATACATGTGTTCCCCATCCCGAACCCTCCTCCCTCCTCCCTCCCCATACCATACCTCTGGGCCGTCCCAGTGCACCAGCCCCAAGCATCCAGCATCGTGCATCGAACCTGGACTGGCAACTCGTTTCCTACATGATATTTTACATGTTTCATTGCCATTCTCTCAAATCTTCCCACCCTCTCCCTCTCCCACAGAGTCCATAAGACTGTTCTATACATCAGCCTACAGCTCAACTCCAGAAAAATAAACGACCCAATCAAAAAATGGGCCAAAGAACTAAATAGACATTTCTCCAAAGAAGACATACAGATTGCTACCTTTATTTTCAATCAACAGTATTTTATACATTTTTGTGAAATAAAAAATATTTTTGTATCCCTCAAATTTTCCAAAACTATCTAAATCAAATAAATTCTACCCTCAGAATAACAAAAAAGAGTCCCTTTATTAATATAATAAAATTTATGAAATCATGAGGAAGAATTATAAAACAATAATCAGTAACATAAGAATCCCCAAGGACAGAGGAGCCTGGTGGCTGCAGTCCACATGGTCACAAAGAGTCGGACATGACTGAGCAACTAAGCACAGCACAGCACAGAATAAGAATGCTAAAATATATTTATAAATGCCAAGTGTTTTATAATAATTGTCATGAACTTTCACAATAACTTTGAAAACTAAGCATTAATATCCTGATTTTGTAGATAAGGAATTGGTCTCAGAAATCTTAAACAAAATGCAAAAAAGATGAACTACTAAGAATTTTTTTAGGATATGGTTTTCTAGAAGATCTTTTCTATCACAAATCATATCTATTTTAAAAAAATTGTTGGGTTTGCTATATATAATTTTGTAATGCTTTTTACTTTCTATAAACTAAAATCTTTAAGAAACTTTGGAAGTTTCAAGTGCTACAATAGAAATATTGTGGTAAACTGGCAGAGAGTTGCAGATATTAGTGTTTCACTAAGCTTCAGGCAAAGAAAGCAAAAATGAGACATATTAGCTATTTTTAAAAGATGCAAACATGTATAATATCATATATGAAACTAATCACCAGTTCAGGTTCAATGCATCATACTGGATGCTTGGGGCTGGTGCACTGGGATGACCCAGAGGGATGGTACGGGGAGGGAGAAGGGAGGGGGTTTCAGGATGGGGAACACGTGTATACCTGTGGCAGATTCATGTTGATGTATGGCAAAACTGATACAATACTGTACAGTAAAAAAAAAAAAAAGATAAAATCTATTTAGGCTTTTTTCATGTGATCATTTCTGCAAGAAGTTTCAAGTCAATTCAATTAAAATAATTTTAAAATGAAAAAAAAAAAGAGAGAACAGAGGCCACCTAATAATTAATAAATTTTCACTGTTAAGCACTAGACCATGGATCTCATAATGAACCATAATTATTTGCACAATGCTCTTTAGTGTCTTGGCCAATCAAGTTTATAGTTGTCCAAAAGAGTTGAAAATGCTTCACGGAAGATATTACTTTAGAAATTTTAATGACTAAGATTTCTGCTTTTGAGAATTATCCAAAATTGTCATTTTTTTCTTTATATACTTTCATCAAATCTCATTAAAATTTGTTCTCTCAGTCTTAATTGCCTATAAAATTTTCTGTTTAAGAAGGACAAGGAAGATATTTCAGTTACCTGAAATAATATATGCTTATTCAGAGTATAAAAGGACCGGTAAGCTTAAGCATTGAGTTGGGGCATGACAGGTAGATTTTTTTTTTCTTTTCATGTCTTCAACAAACACTCATTAATCTTCTTTATATCCAAATCACTGCAAGACCCTGATGAAATAATAGTGAAAAAGAGGAAAGGACAACATTTCTTCTCACAGTGAGCAGATATGACAAATGAAAAGAACTTAGTTTAGTTCAGTTGCTCAATCATTCCCAGAATGAGGTTTTTTTCCAATGGGCCTATTCTTTGCATCAGGCGGCTAAAGTATTGGAGTTTCAGCTTCAGCATCAGTCCTTCCAATGAATATTCAGGACTGATTTCCTTTAGATTGACTGGCTTGAGCTCCTTGCAATCCAAGGGACTCTCAAGAGTCTTTTCCAGCAACCACAGTTCAAAAGCATTGATTCTTAGGTGCTCAGCTTTCCTTATAGTCCAACTCTCACATGTATGCATGGCTACTGGAAAAACCATAGCTTTGATTACATGGAATTTTGTTGGCAAAGTAATGTCTCTGGTTTAATATGCTGCCTAAGTTGGTCATAGCTTTTCTTCCAAGGAGCAAGTGTCTTAATGTGATGGCTGCAGTCACCATCTGTAGTGATTTTGGAGCCCCTAAAAATAAAGTCTCTCACAGTTTCCATTGTTTCCCCATCTATTTGCCATGAAATGATGGGACCAAATGCCATGGTCTTAGTTTTCTGAATGTTGAGTTTTAAGCCAACTTTTTCACTCTCTTCATTCACTTTCATCTAGAGGCTCTTTAGTTCTTCCTCACTTTCTGCCATAAGGGTGGTGTCATCTGTGTATCTGAGGTTATTGATATTTCTCCCAGCAATCTTGATTCCAGATTGTGCTTCATCCAGCCTGGAATTTTGCATAATGTACTCGGTATATTAGTTAAATAAGCAGGGTAACATTGTACAATCTTGATGTATTCTTTTCCCGATTTGGAACCAGTCTGTTGTTTCATGTCCAGTTGTAACTGCTGCTTCTTGACCTGCATACAGATTTCTCAGGAGGAAGGTAATGTGGTCTGGTATTCCCATCTCTTTAAGAATTTCCCACAGTTTGTGGGAAATTGATCCACACAGTCAAAGATTTTGGCATAGTCAGTAAAGCAGAAGTAGATGCTTTTTCTGGAACTCTCTTGCTTTTTCAATGATGCAACAGATGTCAGCAATTTGATCTCTTGTTCCTCTGCCTTTTCTAAATCCAGCTTGAACATCTGGAAGTTCATGGTTCATGTACTGTTGAAGTCTAGCTTGGAGCATTTTGAGCATGACTTTGCTAGCATGTGAGATGAGTGCAATTGTGCAATAGTTTGAAAATTCTTTGACATTGCCTTTCTTTGGGATTGGAATGAAAACTGACCTTTTCCAGTTCTGTGGCCACTGCTGAGTTTTCCAGCTTTGCTGGCATATTTAGTGCAGCATTTTCATAGCATCATCATTTACGATTTGAAATAGCTTAATTGGAATTCCATCACCTCCACCAGCTTTGTTCATAGTGATGTTTCCTAAGGCCCACTTGACTTCACATTCCAAGATGTCTGGCTCTAGGTTAGTGATCATACCATCGTGGTTGTATGGATCATGCAGATTTTTGTATAGCTCTTTTGTATATTCTTGCCACCTCTTTTTAATATCTTCTGCTTCTGTTAAGTTCATACCATTTCTGTCCTTTACTGTGCCCATCTTTTCATGAATTGTTCCCTTGGTATCTCTAATTTTCTTGAAGGGAGCTGTAGTTTCCCATTCTATTGTTTTCATCTCTTTCTTTGCATTGATCACTGAGGAAGGCTTTCTTATCTCTCCTTGTTTTTCTTTGGAACTCTGCCTTCAAATGGGTATATCTTTACTTTTCTCCTCTCCCTTTAACTTCCCTTCTTTTCTCAGCTATTTGTAAGGCCTTGTCAGACAATCATTTGCCTTTTTGCATTTCTTTTTCTTGGGGATGGTCTTGATCAGTACCTCTTGTACAATGTCACAAATCTCCCTTCATAGTTTTTAGACACTCTTTCTATCAGATCTAATCCCTTGAATCTATTTGTCACTTCAACTGTTTACTTGTAAGGGATTTGATTTAGGTCATACCTGAATGGTCTTTTGGTTTTCCCTACTTCCTTCAATTTAAGTCTGAATTTGGCAATAAGGAGTTCATGATCTGAGTCACAGTCAGCTCCTGGAGTTGTTTTTGCTGATTTCTGTGGGTAATAATCCATTAGAAGAAGTAGAGTACTCATGATAATCAACAAAAGAGTCTAAAATACCATACTTGCGTGCAATCTCAAAAATGACAGTGTGATCTCTGTTCATTTCCAACTCATTCAATATCACAATAATCCAAGTCCATACCCTAACCAGTAATGCTGAAGAAGCTGAGATTGAACAGTTCTATGAAGACCTATAATACCTTCTAGGCCTAACACCCCCAAAAGAAGATGTCTTTTTCATTATAGTGACTGGAATGCAAAAGTAGGAAGTCAAGAGATACCTGGAGTAACAGGCAAATTTGGCCTTGGAGTACAAAATGAAGCAGGGCAAAGCTAACAGAGTTTTGCCAAGAGAACACACTGGTCATAGCAA
The DNA here is from genome assembly GCF_002263795.3 of Bos taurus. Lineage (NCBI taxonomy): Eukaryota > Metazoa > Chordata > Mammalia > Artiodactyla > Bovidae > Bos > Bos taurus. Next base: position 15,737,848 of record NC_037351.1, on the reverse strand, counting down.
ACACCCTCTTCCAACAACACAGTAGACAACTCTACATATGGACATCACCAGATGGTCAATACCAAAATCAGATTGATTATATTCTTTGCTGCCAAAGATGGAGGAGCTCTATATAGTCAGCAAGAAAAAGACTGGAAGCTGACTCTGGCTCAGATCGTGAACTCCTTTGCAAATTAGTCAGACAGAGAAAAACAAATACTATATGATTTCACCTGCATGTGGAAATTGAAAAAAGCTTACAGTCACAGAGATCAGTTTGGTGGTTACAGGAGTTAGGAGATGGGGAGTATAGGTTAGGCAAACAGAAGAAAGGAGTCATAAAATGCAAATTTGAAGCCTAGCTTGGAGCTTATGTATGAGATGAGTGCCATTGCGCAGTAGTTTGAACATTATTTAGCATCACCTTTCTTTCAGATTTGAAAGAAAACTAACCTTTCCAGTTCTGTGGCAACTGCTGTGTTTTCCAAATTTGCAGTCATATCTCAGTATTCCTGGAGAATTTGTTCCAGGACACTCATAACCCTAATACCAATTCCTTATAAAAAATAAAATTCTACAGATCTTCGGTGAATTTGGTGAATTTTGGAAACATATTTTTTTGATGCTGCTTCGCTGCTGTTTTTTACCAACTGCTCCTTAAATTGCCCTACGGAGGTATTGTTGTCTCCAGTGTGAAACTATCTCCCATCTCAAAGTTCACATAGCCCTCTTTGAGGTACTATTTTCCATCTTCTAAATCAATAATTCTTTTATATACACTATTTTCCTGGATTTACTCTAGCTCTGTTTCAATGTTATAAGCCTAACAAAAATTTAAATGACTATAAATGGTTTAATGTTCCATTACTTCTAGGTATTTGCATTTTTACAGAGGCACTTTAGAAATAGCACTCAAAGGAATGATTTTCTAATATCAGCATGGTAGTTTAGGCAATATGCATACATTCGGGCAGTGAGATTACCTGTCATCCTTCAGTCATATCAGCAGACAGGTTCTTATTCAACTCTTGCCTGTGGCTAATTCTATAGGGCTTTTAAGTCCCATTCGAAAACCCACTCAATCACACATTGAATCTTTTTTCGTCCTGTGCATCTACAGCTCTCTACTGGGGTGAGTAAATCTCCTATTTTTCCCATAGGTCAGTACCTCTGGGGAAAAAAAATGCATGAGCTTAGCTATGATGAACATCAAAATATCTAGCATTTCTATTTGGAATCTAAAAGGGAAATATATTTAAAGTGGAAAAACTTTGACATTCATTTTGGCAGAGTAGATTTAGTTTAACCTGAATACCCAGGGTGGTGAAAGTATAAGTCAGATCAGGCAGTGGCATACATTAAATGGTAACCTAATGAGATTAGCTGTATTTCAACAAAGGATGCACCTGCCACTAGACTCAGAAGCCAGGAGGCTGATGTCCTGTACCCCATAGATATAGGATCAGACATAGAAAAGCTCTGCTTGGAAGAATGATGCTTTAAGAACATTCTTGACAAAGTAGAAGACTTTGTCAATACATTCAAAAAACTAAGATCATGGCATCTGGCCCATCATTTCATGAAAATATATATGGAACAAATGGAAACAGTGGTAGATTTTATTTTCTTGGTATCCAAACCACTATGAATGGTGACTGCAGCCATGAAATTAAAACATTCTTTCTCCTTAGAAGAAAACCTATGACATACCTAGACAGCATATTAAAAAACAGAGACATCACTTTGCCGACAAAAGTGCATATTGTCAAAGCTATGATTTTTCCAGTAGTCATATACAGATGTAAGAGTTGGACTATAAAAAAAGCTAAGAGTCAAAGAATTGAGGCTTTTGAATTGTGGTGCTGGAGAAGACTCTTGAGAGTCTCTTGAACAGCAAGGAGATCAAACCAGTCAATCCTAAAGGAAATCAACCCTGAATATTTACTGTAAGCACTGATGGTGAAGCTTCAATACTTTGACCACTTATTGCAAAGAGCTGACTCATTGGAAAAGACCCTGATGCTGGGAAAGATTGAGGCCAAGAGAAGAAGGGAGTGACAGAATGTGATGGTTGGATGGCATCACCCAATAAATGGACATGAATTTGAACCAACTCCAGGAGATAGTGAAGGACAGAGAAGCTTGGTGTGCTGCAGTTCATGGGGTCACAAAAAGTCGGACACAACTTAGTGACTGAACAACTGTCCAAAGGATTCATAGAAATATCTGAGACTGAATGGTTTATAAATCTTAGCAAATATATGGAAGGAATTTCAGGGGAGGGTTTAAATTGAGTTATCTCCTGAATATTCAAAAGTGGTGGAGTGGTGGGTGGCTGGCAAGCAAGTCTCATTAAATTCAGAGGAACTGAGATCCATGTTGTCATATGAGAAACATGAGCAACCAGTGGATGTCTTTGGTGGTATATAGGATGGAAGGTGAGCTCACCTGCAAGAGAGAGATTTAAACTTGATGGGAGATAACGGTCAGAGTCACAAGATCACTGATTATATGGTAGTGAAATACACTCACATTTTCTTGTGTCCTTGCCTTGTTCAGTTCAGGGTGATTTCGAAGAAGAAGTGGCAACAAAGAGAAAATCAAGTCAACTTCTAAACTAGTGGTGCTTATATGTGAAAAATGAAGACAAATGCCAGCTTTGCTCTGCAGTATAAGGTATTTTGGTGGGAGAAGGGCACCTCTCATCAATAATCCACAGAAAATTCTGCTGCACTGGAAAATAAAACATTGCAGCAATTTTTAGTGGGAAATAAGATGAATTGGACAAAAACCAGTTCTTTAGTAGAGAAACTTCCAATTGTAGGAAGAAAACTTTGTCAGTGGTATTTTCTAGGGCTCTTGACTTCATCATCAGAGAAATAGCTCTACATTAAGAAAATATTTGCTGTCCTTTTTGTCTAGACCCTTCAAAATAGAAGAACAAAGAAGGAGTCTCCTGGGCAAAAGAGTGGATTAGAAAGCAAATGAAGCCACCAAGTTGCTATCACATTCCTACTTCAGAGACATTTGTATTCTTTCTATGATGATTTGGCTTGAAATGACTCTTCTATACAGTAGAATCCAGCAAACTGAGCATGCAGAAATTGAAAAATAGAAATATGTTGAAAGATATCATAATTATCTTTGAATAGTTTTAAGGACATTTTATGGAAAAAATAGATTTATTCTGTTATTCCAGAGGGAGAAAACATAACAGTGTAGACTTACAGATACATTAAACTGATAGATCTATCCCTTCTAGCATAAAAGTATAAATGAATGAATAACTATGAACATATTTTGAAGTAGAAGTTGTTCAAGAGAAAAACCAAAACATGAATATCATTTATATATAATCCATTCTTCTTTGCTAGATGCCTTCACCCAAACCATGACCAACAGATAAACGCCTAATTCAGTTTGAAGGAGAACAACATAAAACAGATTTGGTATTTTTTTAGAAATATTATAATCAAAACTTAAATTTCAAAATTAGCAAGACAAACTAAAATATATTTCTCTTCTTCCTGTTTTTCACCCTCTCCTTCTCCTCCTCCCCCTCCATTTTCTGTTTCTGATCTCCTTTTTTTTTTTTCTATAATACTAATGTCAGGATAGAAATATCATCCATTTATATGGTAAGAGGAGAGTTATAGTGTGGCTTCACTGTTCATAATTGCATAATTATAATGCATATGAAATAACTTCATATTAGATAGATGAATGTTTTAATGGAATAAATCAATTATTTTTATGAGATATTAAAATAGATCTCAAATATATGTGCAGTCAAACTCAGTATCCTACAATCTGTTAGTGTATATAACTCCACATTTTAGAAACATTTAATTAGTTTCTAAATATGTGATTAAACTTAGACATAGAAAAGCCACAGAGGGAAAGTTCACATCAATACACATTCATTTATTTAGCTGCATATTACACCAATTTTGGTGACCACTTTGCTTTTGCTTCCTGTCCAAAATATGTTAGCAAAATAGCAATTCCAAAAAAGGAAGAAATTTAACACTTGTCTTAAATAATATGGATTTTAATTTTTTTCTCTTCTCTCAGTAGCTTTGCAACTTAATCAATTGCCAGTCTGTAAACATACTTCAACTGAACAATCTACTGTATATATGATGCAAAATAAACATTAAAAACTGTCTCATAGAAAATAATTGTTCTAGCAATTCAAATGAGAAAGAATATTCAAGAAATCTAATGTATTCTTATGCTGTCTTAAAAGACTGAAATCTTTAAAGATTGCATTCAAAAACAAAGTTTGTGAAAGCCTAAGAATAATACTGATCATGTATTAGGGATCAAGAAGTCATGGCCACAAGGGCATTTTTTAAAATTTCATTAATATTCAGGGAGAAACATACAGCCAATTTTTTGACTTAACTAAGAAGCTTAAGCTGACAGAGTTGGTCAATTAGTCTGACATGGAGTCCTGTGAAACATTATATTTACTCATGGTTAACAGTAAAAGAAGAGATGCTTCCATAAGTTGTCCCAGAAGACAAAATTTCCAAAGAACTAGTTATAATTCTTTATGGTATTTCCATCATCGTGAAGCATTGCTAAAATATAAAAGAAATTTTCTCTTTTAAATATCTGAATTCCGTGTTAGACCAATTAAACTCCAAAGATCATGTTTACTTTTAGGTACAGTGCCATCTTTGAGACAGTATAGACTGATGTAGTGGAGAAGGCAATGGCAACCCACTCCAGCACTCTTGCCTGGAAAATCCCATGGGCAGAGGAGCCTGGCAGGCTGCAGTCCATGGGGTCTCGAAGAGTCAGACATGACTGAGCGACTTCACTTTCACCTTTCACTTTCACGCATTGGAGAAGGAAATGGCAACCCACTCCAGTGTTCTTGCCTGGAGAATCCCAGGGACTGCAGAGCCTGGTGGGCTGCTGTCTATGGGGTTGCACAGAGTCAGACACGACTGAAGTGACTTAGCAGCAGCAGCAGACTGGTTAGAAGCAACAACAATAAGAAAAATATTCCCCTGCATTCTTGCAATACTGTTAGTAGGCATACTGCCTTTCAGCAAAAACAGGCTGTTCCTCTTACTTCTAGAAGTCCCTTTAGAAGATGTGACAATGCATGTGGGTTTCAGCATATAGCAATCTCCAAGCATCCCTTACTAAAAGGACTACACTGCTTCCTAATAAACTTTATCTTGAAGGGTTGGTGTTAATGATGTACTTCCTATATTCTTAACTTGAGCCCTACTACTTTAAAATGTAGTCCTCAATGGAATCATGTCAGAAAAGGGAAAACACACAATCAACTATCCATGACCCTCAGGATTTGAAAATGTCACAATTGCTGAGTTGCTGGTTTTAACTGCCCTTCAATTGCTCACTGTCTCTCCCACATCACCCTCTTCCTCCTAAATGTGTGGGTACTTGGTGTTACTTAGCTTCTGATATTTTTTTTTCCTCTCCTCAATTTCTAAGCCTAATGAGGCTGAGCTGAGTTAATAATGGATGTAATAAGTAATGACTCATTGTTTGGGGGCCCACGCATCTGTGTGTGCTGTGGAACAGGAGCCAGGACTCTGAAGCTATTTGTTCTGCTATGTCACTTGCCACCAAGCAATGCCACTCATCAATAAAAGGCAAGATGACGGATGAGTTCATTTAATGGAATCCCTCTGAGTGAGCTACAGTCCAACTCTTCAATAGGTCTGCTACCGTGCTCGCTCTCTCCCTTTCTCCCTCTTGTGGCTCTTTTTTCCTTCCTCCTAAATTCAGGACAGTTGGAAATCATGCTTGGCCGAGAGGGTCGCCATTGGTGCCAGTAGCTCCTTCTGCTCTTAACAACTGCTACCCTAAATAAAATCAGCAGCTCTGTGCCTGGAGATTAAATCTGTGCCACCAGAAAGCAGCGGCACCCTATAGGGTTTGCCCACATGCACCCCTGCCTGAGTTCAAGTCTTTATTTCCATAGATGATGGTTGTGTTGAAGGAGAGGGTGCATCTCCTGTGGAGTGAAGGGATAAGTATTCCATTGTGGTTCTTTTCAGGACAGACACCAAAAACCAGGCTGCTCCCTGGGAAAATCTATAGTTTTCCTCTTTATTATAGCCACCCTTAGTTTGTATAGTCCCACTAGGTAAGCATGCTGCTTCATTTCATGACCTAGATTTCACCCACAGTAAAGTCAACATTAACAGCATCTTACCAATGACAGGCCAACTTTTTTGCGTGTCTGCAAGAATGGAGGTGACATTTAAGAAAGTGGACACCCTGTAACTACAAAATGTGAAAATAAATCAGATATCCAAAAAAAAATATATATGCATTGACATCAACACACTGTTTTAAAATGTCAAATAATTTTTATGAAGCATAAAAAGCCCAAATATATGGAATCAAATATAACCACCAGGTAAAATTAAGGAAAGAGAAAGTTGAAAAAGAAAAGGAGAGTGGTTAACAGAACTGAAGCTCAGCTGTGTTGGCAGACTATAGTCTCAAGATTTTCCATTATGTAGAAGTGACAAGAGGAGTAAAGTGACAAGATGGAAAATAGAATTACAAGATGTTATAGATAGTAAGGTTAGCATAAATTTATCTTTTAAGTTCATGGCTAGATATTGGGACAAACACATTTTAAATTTCTCTAATTTCTAAAATTGAAATGAAGTTATATTTATAATTTGAACATCACTGACAAATAACTAACAGTCATTTAAGTCTAAAAGCTCTCTTGACAAATATACATTAATGGATCTAATAGATGCTATATATACTCACACATGTGTGTTCAATCACTTCAGTTGTGTCTGGCTCTGCGACATGGACTGTAGCCCGCTAGGCTCCTTTGTCCATGGGATTCTCCAGGCAAGAATACTGGAGTGGGTTGCCTTGCCCTCCTCCAGGGCATCTTCCCCAGCCAGAAATTGAACCATATCTCCTGCCTCTCCTGCGTTGCAGGCAGATTCTTTACCCACAGAGCCACCTGGTAAACCCATATATACACATATGCATTCATATTTGAACCTGTGGCATGAATATAAGGGCATGAGGCATTTCTCTATCCCAGAAATTCAGAAATTTGACAGAGATTTTTTCCTGAACCTTTACTGGGAATGGTTCTAATATGTACTATCCATATCTAACATTCTTGATTTCATGTGAAGCAAAAAGCATTGATTCTCTTGATGCTGACATTGTATCTCATATTCAGGTCCTTGCAGAGTTGAATCTATTCAGAATTAAAGTTAGTGTCAAACCAGGAAAAGTGATAAGAAAGGAAGAAATATAGTGTAAGGAACTGAATGTGGAACAAAAATGTATTTTAAAAATCAACACAGTAAGGACAGCCAAGAAATAGATTAACAGAGCATTAAATTTTATTGCTGAGCACAAATGTTCCATTCCTTTCTCTGAGCTCCTAATCAGCATTTTTCATTATTTTTCTTCCACTATATCTGGCTTCTATGCATCAATGTCCATATCAACACCTCTAATAACACTAAAAATTATCATCTCATACCAGCATTCCCCAACACATGGAACCTTGCCTGGACTGACCTTCTCTCAAGTTAGACTACCACACCACTTCAGTCATGGGTTAAGATAAGAATTCTCCCTTTGGATGCAAATCATTTTAGGGACGATTGGCCTATTCAAATGTAGGAAAGACTGATTGCCTTCCTACACATGACAGAGTTGTGTTTCTGTGTCGTCTTATGTGGGGCAGGCTGTCATCTAATCAAGCTTACATTCTTTAGAAAAGGACTGCTCTCAAAGTATCATGTCGTATGGCCTCTCAGGATGCTCTGGTGTGATTACCACCACTTTCACCCGTCCATTTGGTCCACAGACTTCACAACTCCCACGGTTCTGTGTTGGATACAATTCTATACGGGTTAAAGCATTAATGGTAATATTAATGGTAATAGCACCATACCCCTGAGAGATAACATTCATGACTGTTTTTACTCGGATGTGGTAAATATGAACCCAGTGATTTTAATGTTCTCATACAGTTCTAGCCTTATGAACACTTTGCTTGTAGTTTCTGGAAACACGAGGACAAAGCGGAAAATTACATCTTTACAATTCAGGCCAGAACTGTCCTTAAACACCTTCACATCACCATAGCACCGAACCTCTGCAGACTAGAAACTCATTAATATGTGCTGAATTGAAATGGATTTAATAAAATCTGGTCTTTGTCCTCTGTGCTTATTTTCTCATCTTCTATTCCAATTATTCTGTAAATCTGTTTCCCCTTAGTTTTAGAAATTTGGCAGGTGGTACTTTAATTTAATCTGTTCTTAAATATTCTGACTCCAACATAAATTAAGACCATATGTGTACTGTGGTAGGCTGAGATATGTAGCTGTGAATTAAATTTGATTTTGCAAGTGTTTATTGATCACTTACTATGTGTTTAGTATCCTAAACATGCACAGCTGTGATGATCAAAATACTACCATAAACAGAAGGCAATCACAAATTATTTCAGACCTTTACAGTTCAGGAAGTTTTTAAACATTGATATTTAGACCTGGACTTAAGGACATTTCTAGAATTTGAGCTACAAATTAAAATTGATTTCTTTTATTTGTGAAAATCTCAGCGTTGTAAAGAATCTAAGGAATGTGTTCTATTTCAAGCCCCATCCCATACAAAAATCTTGAATGACAACCTTCACTAAAGTTATTTTGCCTGCTTGAACACACCAAGATTAGGAATTTGACTAGCCTGCAGGAAACACAGGACTTGGTCAGTGTTTCCCCTTCCTAGTCTATGTTGGCTCTTCCACGCAGGTGTCCCACGGCACTCTGTTTCATACAACAAGCAATACAAGCTTCTCCTTCGCTTTTACTCTCCTCAACAAGGAAACCACAAGTCGGACAATACTAAGGGCATGAGAAAAAACATGATTAAGAAGTGCAGTACCAGGAGAAACAACTGATGTTAACTACTTGCCAGAGTAACTGGTGCACTTATTTCACCAATACTGCAACACAGCTCAGATCATGGTGAAAACTTCCTTTTTGTCAACCGTTTAAGATAACTGTATTATCAATATTGATAAGGAAACTCTTTGCATTTTACACATTTAATATTTGCACAATAAGGGATGGGAAGCTGAAGATGAGACACAAAAAAGGATGAAAAAGAGGACTTCACTGGTGATCGTGGGTTGGTCTAGGTTACAGATGTGTTCTATTTGATCTCTGATGAGGCACTGTTTTTGATTTTGGGGATTTATTTGCCAATGTATTAAAATAGAGAGCCATTTCAACTACTCTTGACATGCAAAAGATCCAGCAGAACTGGATTAGCATTTCCAGGCTATAGGTCAACAGCCATTGAAGGCATATGCTCCTTGAGATGGAGCATAGACTCTTATCCACCACAGTTTATTTTTCTTTTTTTTCCTCATTTTTACTGCCTGCCCTCTATACGCACTTGGGCTCTGTACTGGCCACATAAGATACCTGCAGGGGGTAAATCAACACCAGTAGCAAAAAAGAAAAAAAAAAAATCAGAGCCAGATGAAACCAGAAGAATGTAGAATGTATGCAAACATACACTTTCCTAGTGAGTCCAAAGTAAACCAGGGTTTCCTGGATGCCTTTTGATTCCTGAATATTTGTGACTAGCCAACAGTAAATCCCTGCCACAGTAGGTTCTAATGCTGGTTTGCACCAGAATTTATCATTTCCATTATCATTTTCTGTTCACTTGTACATTAAATCTACATATATCCACAACAAAGAAACTGAAAGCACAGTACTGCTCCAAGTACTATGTAACCTCTGGATGCACCCTGTTGAATATTATAGGCTTAGTCACTACTCACCAGCCACACTAGCTCAGCCCCACCTTGCCTGTTGGGTCTGGTGGAAGCAGTGGTGTCTGGCACATACAGTGATACTGGCTAGTACAAGTGGAAACTGCACTCAGGAATGGCAGTGGAGAGTAAAAGACCCTTTTTAAGAGGACAGGTAGAGCCACTGAAATATGGGTAATTATTCTGTAGGCGGTTTGAACCCTGGAGAAGGAAATGGCAACCCACTCCATTGTTCTTGCCTGGAGAATCCCATGGACAGAGAAGCCTGGTAGGCTGCAGTCCATGGGGTCACACAGAGTTGGACACGACTGAAGTGACTTGGCAGCAGTTTGAACCCAGAAAACATATGTGACACATCAAAGCAAACCATGTTACGGAGGAATAGTTTTACTTTATCTTTATCATTGCAAATTCTATCTGAACCTGTTCCTTCTATTCAAACAGATGTTTTAAAGACCCTATTGTTAGCTCATTATGTATATTTACAATCCTCAGTCAATTTAGGCTTTAGGATTTTTAAAAGGAATTATACATATTTTTACCACACATTTGCATTCACCTCTACAACCACATCTTTTAATAGATCATTTTAATTTTCTGATAATCAGAATTCTGTGAAAATCTGAGTATAACTGGGTATGATAATTTTGAAAGAAAATTTGAATGTATATACTGTCATAACAACTGAATTTATTTTAAATAAGTCAGCCATTCCTACAGTTTTGTTCTACCTTGCAGAAATTAGTTTATTATTTACTAATCATATTTTCACATATATGATATATATATATAGATATAGATATGGTATGCATATAGATATGATGTGCATATTTATATGGAACTTCCCTGGTAGCTCACTAGTACAGAATCTGCCTGAGATCCTGGTACAAGTCCTGGGTTGGAAAGATCCACTGGAAAAGGAATAGGCCACCCACTCCAGAATTCTTGGGCTTCCCTGGTGGATCAGTTGGTAAAAAATTCACCTGTAATGTGGGAGGCCTCAGTTTGATCCCTGAGTTGGGAAGATCCACTGGAGGAGTGCATGGCAACCCACTTCAGTATTCTTGGCTGGAGAATCCCCGAGGACAGAGGAACCTTGTGAGCTGCAGTCCATGGGGTTGCAAAGAGCTGGACATGACAGCGACTAAGTACAATATGTGTGTGTGTGTGTGTGTATATATATATACACACACACACACACACACACACACACACACACAAATATATGCCACATACACATATATGGCTTTGCAGGGGGCACTAGTGGTAAAGAACCTGATTGCCAGTGCAAGTAGATGTAAGAGAACCAGGTTGGATTCCTGGGTCAAGAAGATGCCCTGAAAGAGGGCATGACAATCCACTCTAGTATTCCTGCATGGAGAATCTCATGGACAGAGGAGCCTGATGGGCTGCATTTAATAGGGTCTCCTAGAGTCGTACACTACTGAAGTGACTTCAGTTCAGTTGCTCAGTTGTGTTCAAATCTTTGCGACCCCATGGACTGACTGCAGCATGCCAGGCTTCCCTGTCCATCATCAACTCCCAGAAGCTACTCAAACTAATGTCCATCTTGTCAGTGATGCCATCCAATCATATTATCCTTTGTTGTCCACTTTTCCTCCTGCCTTCTATCTTTCCCAGCATCAGGGTCTTTTCCAATGAGTCAATTTTTCTCATCAGGTGGCCAAATTATTGGAGTTTCAGCTTCAGCATCGGCCTTTCAAATGAATAGTCATTTGATTTCCTTCAGGATTGACTGGTTGGATTTCCTTGCAGTCCAAGGGACTTTCAAGAGTCTTCTCCAAAACCACAGTTCAAAAGCATCAATTCTTCAGCACTCAGCTTTCTTTACAGTTCAACTCTCACATCCATACATGACTACTGGAAAAACTATTATAGCTTTGAGGAAACAGACCTTTGTTGGCAAAGTAATGTCTCTGCTTTTTAATATGCTCTCTAGGCTGGTCATAGCTTTTCTTCCAAGGAGCAAGTGTCTTTCAATTTCATGGCTGCAGTCACCATCTGCAGTGATTTTGGAGCCCAAAACAATAAAGTCTCTCACTGTTTCCCCATCTATTTTCCATGAACTGATGGGATAAGATGACATGATCATATTTTTCTGAGTGTTGAGCTTTAAGCCAACTTTTTCACTCTCCTATTTCACTTTTATCAAGAGGCTCTTTAGTTATTCTTTGCTTTCTTCCATAAGTGTGATGTTATCTGAATATCTGAGGTTATTGATATTTCTCCCAGCAATCTTGATTCCAGCTTGTGCTTCACCCAGTCCAGCATTTCTCATGATCTAGTGGGTGTTGGCAATTCGATCCCTGGTTCCTCTGCATTTTCTTAATCCAGCTTGAACATCTGGAAGTTCATGGTCCACGTACTTTTGAAGCCTGGCTTGGAGAATCTTGAGTGTTACTTTGCTAGTGTGTGAGGTGAGTGCAATTGTGCGGTAGTTTGAGCATTCTTTGGCATTGCCTTTCTTTGGGATTGGCATGAAAACTGACCTTTTCCAGTCCTGTGGCCACTGCTGAGTTTTCTAAATTTGCTGGCATATTGAGTGCAGCACTTTCACAGCATCATCTTTCGGGACTGCAGATGGTGATTGCAGCCATGAAATTAAAAGATGTTTACTCCTTGAAAGGAAAGTTATGACCAACCTAGGTAGCATATTCAAAAGCAGAGACATTACTTTGCCAACGAAGGTCCGTCTAGTCAAGGCTATGGTTTTTCCAGTAGTCATGCATGGATGTGAGAGTTGGACTGTGAAGAAAGCTGAGCGCTGAAGAATTGATGCTTTTGAACTGTGGTGTTGGAGAAGACTCTTGAGAGTCCCTTGGACTGCAAGGAGATCCAACCATTCCATTCTGAAGGAGATCAGTCCTGGGTATTCTTTGGAAGGAATGATGCTAAAGCTGAAACTCCAGTACTTTGGCCACATCATGTGAAGAGTTGACTCATTGGAAAAGACTCTGATTCTGGGAGGGATTGGGGGCAGGAGGAGAAGGGGACAACAGAGGATGAGATGGCTGGATGGTATCACCAACTCGATGGACGTGAGTCTGAGTGAACTCCGGGAGTTGTTGATGGACAGGGAGGCCTGGCGTGCTGCAATTCATGGGGTTGCAAAGAGTTGGACACGACTGAGTGACTGAACTGAAATGAACTGAACTGAATTGAATGTTCAAGTGGTTTTCCCCACTTTCTTCAACTTAAGTCTGAATTTGGCAATAATGAGTTCATGATCTGAGCCATAGTCAGCTCCTATTCTTGTTTTTGCTGACTGTATAGCACTTCTCCATCTTTAGCTGCAAAGAATATAATCAATCTGATTTCAGTATTTACCATCTGGTGATGTCCATGTGTAGAGCCTTCTTTTGTGTTGTTGGAAGAGGGTGTTTGCTATGACCAGTGTGTTCTCTTGGCAAAGCTCTGTTAGTCTTTGCCCTGCTTCATTTTATACTCCAGTGCCAAATTTGCCTGCTACTCCACGTAGCTCTTGACTTCCTACCTTTGCATTCCCAATCCCCTATAATGAAGAGGACATCTTTCTTGGGTATTAGTTCTAGAAGATTTTTTAGGTCTTCATAGAACCATTCAACTTCAGCTTCTTCAGCATTACTTGTCAGGGCATAGACTTGGATTACTGTGATATAGAATGGTTTGCCTTGGAAGCAAAAAGAGATCGTTCTGTCTTTTTTGAGACTGCATCTGAGTATTGCATTTGGGACTCTTTTGTTTACTATGATGGCTACTCCATTTCTTTTAAGGGATTCTTGCCCACAGTAGTGGATATATTCGTCATCTGAGTGAAATTCACCCATTCCAGTCCATTTTAGTCCACTGATTCCTAAAATTCCATGTTAATTCTTACCATTGCCTGTTTGACCACTTCCAGTTTGCCTTGATTCATGGACCTAACATTCCAAGTTTCTGTCCAATATTGATCTTTGTAGTGTCATACTTTACTTTCATCACCTGTCACATCCACAACTTGGTGTTGCTTTTGCTTTGTTTACATCTCTTCATTCTTTCTAGAGTTGTTTTTCCACTGATCTCCAGTAGCATATTGGGCACCTACCGACCTGAGGAGTTCATCTTTCAATGTCATACCTTTTTGCCTTTTCATACTGTTCATGGGGTTCTCAAGGCAAGAATACTGAAGTAGTTTGCCATTCCCTTCTCCAGTGGACCACGTTTAGTCAGAATTCTCCACCATGACCCGTCCTTCTTCGGTGGCCTTACAAGGCACGTGTCATAGTTTCATTGAGCTATATGAGGTTGTGGTCCATGTGATCCATTTAGTTAGTTTTCTGTAATTCTGGTTTTTATTCTGTCTGCCTTCTGTTGGATGAGGCTTATGGAAGCCTCCTGATGGGAGAGACTGACTGAGGTGGAAACTGGGTCTTTTCTGATGGGCGGGGCCATTTTCAGCAAATCCTTAATCCAGTTTTCCATCAATGGGCAGAGCTATGTTTCCTCACTTTTGCTTGACCTGAGGCCAAACTATGGTGGAGGTAATGAAGATAATGGTGACCTCCTTCAAAAGATCCCATACATACACTGCTGCACTCAGTGTCCCAGACCCTGCAACAGGCCACTGCCGAGCCATGCCTCTGCCAGAGAATCTCTCTTGGCCAAAATGGTGGAGGAATAGGATGGGGAGACTGCTTTCTCCTCCCAAAATGTATCAAATGATCATCTGAATGCTGAGAAACTTCCACGAAACAACTTCTGAACACTGGTGGAGGACACCAGGAACCCAGAAAGGCAGCTCATTCTCTTTGAAAGGAGGTAGGACAAAATATAAAAAACAAAAGGGGAGACAAAAGAGTTAGGTACTGAGACCAGTCCTGGGGAGGGAGTCGTGAAGGAGGAGAAGTTTCCACACAGTAGGAAATTCTCTCACAGGAGGGTCTGTGGGGAGTTTTGGAATCTCAGAAGGCAACATAATTGGGAGGAAAAAAAAAATACAGAATACAAGCCTAACTGCAACTGCAGAAAAGAAAACTTTCCTGCAAAAGGCTCTAATCTAAAAACCTGGCCTGCTCACAGAACACAAGATTGTAGGAATACAAAAGGAGAGCTTGCTACTGTGTACAGGCCCCTCCCAGCCCAGAGGTAGAGAGGCAGGCTTGTGACAGACAGAGTCAGGAGAGAAGGGGCTGCTACATCTTCCACCAAACTGTGAGCAGGTTCCCAGCTGCTAACCATGTCTTCCTGAGATCCTATATGGTTGACATCTCCCAGGAGGGTCTCAGCCTGAGATCAGGTCTACAGAGGAGACATAAGGCACCTGAGACGGTCCTCTCCCAGCACACCTGGGAAACAAAGAGGCCAGGACAAGAGAGGTAATTAAGATGCACAGCCCACCAGGGACAGCACGCTCACCAAGCACCTGGTCGCTGGAGCTGCTCAGACCTGAGGAGGACACAAAACACATGCCCAACCCACAGAGACTGAGCCAGAACTGTGTCTGAGTGTCTCCTGTGGAGGTACAGGTAAGCTGTGGACTGCTGCAGGGGCAGGGACTCTGGGTGCAGCAGACCTGGGTATGGCATAAGCCCTTTTGGAGGAGGTCACCATTAACCCCACCATAGATCTGCCAGAAATTACACAGGACTGGGGAAACAGACTCTTGGAGGGCACAAGAAAAATCTTGTGTACACCAGGACCCAAGAGAAAGAAGTGACTTAGCATGCATATATAGAGACACAGTGAAGGCTTTCCTGGTGGCTCATACAATAAAGAATCTTCCTGCAATGCAGGAGACCTGGGTTTGATCCCTGGGTCAAGAAGGTCCTTTAGAGGAGGCCATAGCAACCCACTTCAGTATTCTTTCCTGGAGAATCACATGAACAGAGGAGCCTGGTGAGCTACAGTCCAAATGGTTGCAAAGAATGGGACACAACTGAAGCGATTGAGCAGACATAAAGCAGTGAAAGAAAGAGAGACGACTATAGTCTAAGAAGTTAAACTATTTGCCTAATATTTCCCTGAACAACTTTAGACATTTAAATGGTCACAGGAAAACTAAACGAAAAGTACTTTTTAAATAATAATGCAGTCCCAGTTTGAAAATTAATTTTCATCAGGTGAATCTACTATATTGCACTGAAATGTATTTTGTTGTTGTTCAATTGGAAGTCATATCCCACTCTCTGTGACCCCATGGATTGCAGCATGCCAGGTTTCCCTGTCCCTCACCATCTCCCAAGGTCGCTAAAGTTCATGTTCACTGAATCAGTGATGCCATCCAACCATCTCATCCTCTCTCACTCTCTTTTCCTTCTGCCTTCAATCTTCCCCAGCTTCAGGATCTTATTTTCCAAAGAGTCAGATGTTCACCTCAAGTGGCCAAAGTATTGGAGCTTCAGCTTCAGCATCAATACTTTCAATGACTATTCAGGGTTAATTTACTTTAAGATTGACTGGTTTGATCTCCTTTCTGTCCAAGGGACTCTCAAGAGTCTTCTCCAGCACCACAGTTCAAAGCATCAATTCTTCAGAGCTCTGCCTTCTTTACAGTCCAGCTCTCACATCTGTACATGACGACTGGAAAGATCATAGCCTTGATATATAAACCTTTGTTGGTAAAATTATGTCTTTGTTTTTTTTTGTTTTTTTTTTTTTTAATAATACTCTTTTATTTTATTTTTTTTTTGCATATATGTTGTTTTTTTTTAATTTAATTTTATTTAACTTTACAATATTGTATTGGTTTTGCCATATATCAAAATGAATCTGCCCCAGATATACATGTGTTCCCCATCCTGAACCCTCCTCCCTCCTCCCTCCCCATACCATCCCTCTGGGTCGTCCCAGTGCACCAGCCCCAAGCATCCAGTATCGTGCATTGAACCTGGACTGGTGACTTGTTTCATATATGATATTATACATATTTCAATGCCATTTTCGCAAATCATCCCACCCTCTCCCTCTCCCACAGAGTCCAAAAGACTGTTCTATACATCAGTGTCTCTTTTGCTGTCTCGTATACAGGGTTATTGTTACCATCTTTCTAAATTCCATATATATGCGTTAGTATACTGTATTGGTGTTTTTCTTTCTGGCTTACTTCACTCTATATAATAGGCTCCAGTTTCATCTACCTCATTAGAACTGATTCAAATGTATTCTTTTTAATGGCTGAGTAATACTCCATTGTGTATATGTACCACAGCTTTCTTATCCATTCATCTGCTGATGGACATCTAGGTTGCTTCCATGTCCTGGCTATTATAAACAGTGCTGCGATGAACATTGGGGTACACGTGTCTCTTTCCCTTCTGGTTTCCTTAGTGTGTATGCCCAGCAGTGGGATTGCTGGATCATAAGGCAGTTCTATTTCCAGTTTTTTAAGGAATCTCCACACTGTTC
The DNA here is from genome assembly GCF_002263795.3 of Bos taurus. NCBI lineage: Eukaryota > Metazoa > Chordata > Mammalia > Artiodactyla > Bovidae > Bos > Bos taurus. The sequence goes on along the minus strand of NC_037351.1, from coordinate 15,720,651 downwards.
TCCATAGTGGCTGTACTAGTTTGCATTCCCACCAACAGTGTAAGAGGGTTCCCTTTTCTCCACACCCTCTCCAGCATTTATTATTTGTAGACATTTGGATCGCAGCCATTCTGACTGGCATGAAATGGTACCTCATAGTGGTTTTGATTTGCATTTCTCTGATAATGAGTGATGTGGAGCATCTTTTCATGAGTTTGTTAGCCATCTGTATGTCTTCTTTGAAGAAGTGTCTATTTAGTTCTTTGGCCCATTTTTTGATTGGGTCATTTATTTTTCTGGAATTGAGCTGTAGGAGTTGCTTGTATATTTTTGAGATTAGTTGTTTGTCTGTTGCTTCATTTGCTATTATTTTCTCCCATTCTGAAGGCTGTCTTTTCACCTTGCTTATAGTTTCCTTTGTTGTGCAGAAGCTTTTAAGTTTAATTAGGTCTCATTTGTTTATTTTTGCTTTTATTTCCAATATTCTGGGAGGTGGGTCATAGAGGACCCTGCCATGATGTATGTCAGAGAGTGTTTTGCCTATGTTCTCCTCTAGGAGTTTTATAGTTTCTGGTCTTACGTTTAGATCTTTAATCCATTTTGAGTTTATTTTTGTGTATGGTGTTAGAAAGTGTTCCAGTTTCGTTCTTTTACAAGTGGTTGACCAGTTTTCCCAGCACCACTTGTTAAAGAGATTGTCTTTAATGCATTGTATATTCTTGCCTCCTTTGTCAAAGATAAGGTGTCCATATGTGCGTGGATTTATCTTTGGGCTTTCTATTTTTTTCCATTGATCTATATTTCTGTCTTTGTGCCAGTACCATACTCTCTTGATGACTGTGGTTTTGTAGTAGAGCCTGAAGTCAGGCAGGTTGATTCTTCCAGTTCCATTCTTCTTTCTCAAGATTGTTTTGGCTATTCGGGGTTTTTTGTATTTCCATACAAATTGTGAAATTATTTGTTGTAGCTCTGTGAAGAATACCATTGGTAGCTTGATAGGGATTGCATTGAATCTTAAATTGCTTTGGGTAGTATACTCATTTTCACTATATTGATTCTTCCAATCCATGAACATGGTATATTTCTCCATCTATTAGTGTCCTCTTTGATTTCTTTCACCAGTGTTTTATAGTTTTCTATATATAGGTCTTTAGTTTCTTTAGGTAGATATATTCCTAAATATTTATTTTTTCATTGCAATGGTGAATGGAATTATTTCCTTAATTTCTCTTTCTATTTTATCATTATTAGTGTATAGGAATGCAAGGGATTTCTGTGTGTTGATTTTATATCCTGCAGTTTTATTATATTCATTGATTAGTTTAACTTTACAATATTGTATTGGTTTTGCCATATATCAACATGAATCTGCCACAGGTATACACGTGTTCCCCATCCTTTTTAACCCACTGTCTAGCTTTCTTGCTAAGAAGCAATTATCTTCTGATTTCATGGCTTCAGTTACCATCTGCAGCGATTTTAGAGCTCAAAAAGAGGAAATCTGTCACTGCTTCCACCTTTCCCCTTCCAATTGCCATGAAGTGATGGGACCAGATGCCATGATCTTAGTTTGTGTGTGTGTGTGTTTTCCACATTGAGTTTTAAGCCAGATTTTTCACTCTTCTACTTTACCCTCATCAAGAGGTTCTTTAGTTCCTCTTCTCTTTCTGACATTAGAGTGGTATCATCTGCATATTTGAGGTTGTTTATATTTCTCCTGACAATCTTGATTCCAGCTTGTAACTCATCCAACCTGTGTGCTGTGCCTATATACTAAATAAACTGGCTGAAAACAAGCAGTTTTGTCATTCTCCTTTCTCAATCCTGAAGCACTCAGTTGTTCCATACAGGGTTCTAACTGTTGCTTTTTATGCACATACAGGTTTCTCAGGAGACAGGTAAGGTTGTCTGGTATTCCCATTTCTTCAAGAGTTTTCTACAGTTTGTTATTATCCACACAAAGGCTTTAGTGTAGTCAGTGAAGCAGAAGTAGTAGAAGTAACAAGAAATTCCCTTGTTTATTCTATGATCTAATGTTTGTTGGCAATTTGATCTCTGGTTCCTGTGCCTTTTCTATACCCACCTTGAACATCTGGAAGTTCTTGATTCACATAATGCTGAAGCCTCACTTGGAGGATTTTGAGCTTACCCTTACTAGCAGGCAGATGAGTGCAATTGTCCAGTGGTTTCAACATTCTTTAATACTGCCCTCCTTGGGAACTGGGATGAAGATTGACCTTTTCTGTTCCTGTCGTCACTATTGGGTTTTCAAAATTTGCTGACATATTGAGTGCAACACTTTAATAGTGTCATCTTTTAGAGTCTGAAATGGCTTTGCTGAAATTCCATCAGCTCCACTAGCTTTATTGGTAGAAGTGCTTCTTAAGGCCCATTTGAGTTCACACTCCAGAATGTCTGCCCCTGAGTGAGAGACCACAACATTGTAATTATCTGAGTCATTAAGATCTTAACTTTTTATTTTTGTACAATCCTTCTGTGTGTTCTTTCTCTCTTCTTGCTCTCTTCTGCTTCTATTAGATCTTTACTGTTTCTGTCTTTCATTGTGCCATCTTTGGATAAAATATTCCTTTGATATTTCCAATTTTATTTTTTTTAATTTATTCTTAATTGAAGCATAATTGCTTTACATAATTTTATGGTTTTCTGTCAAACATCAGAATGAATCAGCCATAGATATACACAGGTCTCCTTCTTCTTGTCCCTCCCTCCCATCTTCCTCTTGAAGAGATCTCTAATATTACCTGTTCTGTTATTTTTTCTCTGTTTCTTTGTATTTTTCATTGAAGAAGACCTCCTTGCTATTCTCTGGACACTTCATTTAGTTGGGTGTACCTTTCCCTTTCTCCTTTGCTTTTCACTTCTCTTTCTGTCCTCAGCTATATGTGAAGCCTCCTCAGACAAGCTTTTGTCTTCTTGCATTGCTTTTTCTTTGGGATGGTTTTGTTCACTGCCTCCTGTACAATATTGCAAACCTCTGTCCTTAGTTTTTCAGGCACTCTGTTTACTAGATCTAATCCCTTGAATCTATCTGTCACCTCCACTGTGTATTCATAAGGGGCTTAATTTAATTTATACCTGACTTGCCTATTGGTTTTCCCCACTTTCCTTAGTTTAAACCTGAATTTTGTTATAAGGAGCTGATGATCTGAGCCACCGTCAGCTCCAGGTTTTGTTTTTGCTAACTGTATACAGCTTCACCATCTTTGGCTACAAAGAATGTAATCAATCTGATTTCAGTATTGACCATTTGGTGATGTCTGTGCGCAAAATTGTTTCCTGTGTAGTTGGAAGTGTGTGTTTGCTATGACCAGTGCATTCTCTTGACAGAATTTGGTTAGACTTTGCTCTGCTTCATTTTGTACCCCAAGACCAAGCTTGCCTGTTACTCCAGATATTTCTTGAATTCCTGCTTTAACATTCCAATCCTCTATGATGAATAGGATATCTTTTTTGGTGTTAATTTTAGAAAGTCTTCTAGGTCTTCATGAGTTCAGTTCAGTTCAGTCGCTCAGTCGTGTCCGACTCTTTGCAACACCATGAATCGTAGCACGCCAGTCCTCCCTGTCCATCACCAATTCCCGGAGTTCACTCAGACTCACTTCCATCGAGTCAGTGATGCCATCCAGCCATCTCATCCTCTGTCGTCCCCTTCTCCTCCTACCCCCAAGTCCTCCCAGCATCAGAGTCTTTTCCAATGAATCAACTCTTCACATGAGGTGGCCAAAGTACTGGAGTTTCAGCTTCAGCATCATTCCTTCCAAAGAAATCCCAGGGCTGATCTCCTTCAGAATGGACTGGTTGGGTCTCCTTGCAGTCCAAGGGACTCTCAAGAGTCTTCTCCAACACCACAGTTCAAAAGCATCAATTCTTCGGTGCTCAGCCTTCTTCACAGTCCAACTCTCACATCCATACATGACCACAGGAAAAACCATAGCCTTGACTAGACGAAACTTTATTGGCAAAGGAATGTCTCTGTTTTTGAATATGCTATCTATATTGGTCATAACTTTCTTTCCAAAGAGTAAGCGTCGTTTAATTTCATGGCTGCAGTCACCATCTGCAGTGATTTTGGAGCCCCCAAAAATAAAGTCTGACACTGTTTCCCCATCTATTTCCCATGAAGTGATGGGACCAGATGCCATGATCTTCGTTTTCTGAATGTTGAGCTTTAAGCCAACTTTTCACTCTCCACTTTCACTTTCATCAAGAGGCTTTTGAGTTCCTCTTCACTTTCTGCCATAAGGGTGGTGTCATCTGCATATCTGAGGTTATTGATATTTCTCCCGGCAATCTTGATTCCAGCTTGTGTTTCTTCCAGTCCAGAGTTTTTCATGATGTACTCTGCATATAACTTAAATAAACAGGGTGACCATATACAGCCTTGACATACTCCTTTTCCTATTTGGAACCAGTCTGTTGTCCCATGTCCAGTTCTAACTGTTGCTTCCTGACTTGCATATAGGTTCCTCAAGAGGCAGGTCAGGTGGTCTCGTATTCCCACCTCTTTCAGAATTTTGCACAGTTGATTGTGATCCACACAGTCAAAGGCTTTGGCATAGTCAAGAAACAGAAATAGATGTTTTTCTGGAACTCTCTTGCTTTTTCCATGATCCAGCAGATGTTGGCAATTTGATCTCTGGTTCCTCTGCCTTTTCTAAAACCAGCTTGAACATCAGGAAGTTCACAGTTCACATATTGCTGAAGCCTGGCTTGGAGAATTTTGAGCATTACTTTACTAGCGTGTGAGATGAGTGCAATTGTGCAGTAGTTTGAGCATTCTTTGGCATTGTCTTTCTTTGGGATTGGAATGAAAACTTTTCCAGTCCTGTGGCCACTGCTGAGTTTTCCAAATTTGCTGGGATATTGAGTGCAGCACTTTCACAGCATCATCTTTCAGGATTTGGAATAGCTCAACTGGAATTCCATCACCTCCACTAACTTTGTTCATAGTGATGCTTTCTAAGGCCCACTTGACTTCACATTCCAGGATGTCTGGCTCTAGGTGAGTGATTACACCATTGTGATTTTCTGGGTTGTGAAGATCGTTTTTGTACAGTTCTTCTGTGTATTCTTGCCACCTATCCCTAATGTCTTCTGCTTCTGTTAGGTCCATACAATTTCTGTCCTTTATCGAGCCCATCTTTGCATGAAATGTTCCTTTGGTATCTCCAATTTTCTTGAACAGATCCCTAGTCTTTCCCATTCTGTTGTTTTCCTCTATTTCTTTGCACTGATCGCTGAAGAAGGCTTTCTTATCTCTTCTTGCTATTCTTTGGAACTCTGCATTCAAATGATTATATCTTTCCTTTTCTCCTTTGCTTTTCACTTGTCTTCTTTTCACAGCTATTTGTAAGGCCTCCCCAGACAGCCATTTTGCTTTTTTGCATTTCTTTTCCATGTGGATGGTTAATCCCTGTCTCCTGTACAATGTCATGAACCTCATTCCATAGTTCATCAGGTACTCTATCTATCAGATCTAGGTCCTTAAATCTATTTCTTACTTCCACTGTATAATCATAAAGGATTTGATTTAGGTCATACCTGAATGGTCTAGTGGTTTTCCATCCTTTCTTCAATTCAAGTCTGAATTTGGCAATAAGCAGTTCTTGGTCTGAGCCACAGTCAGCTCCTGGTCTTGTTTTTGCTGACTGTATAGAGCTTCTCCATCTTTGGCTGCAAAGAATATAATCAATCTGATTTCGGTGTTGACCATCTGGTGATGTCCATGTATAGAGTCTTCTCTTGTGTTGTTGGAAAAGGGTGTTATGACCAGTGCATTTTCTTGGCAAAACTCTATTAGTCTTTGCCCTGCTTCATTCTGTATTCCAAGGCCAAATTTGCCTGTGACTCCAGGTGTTTCTTGACTTCCTACTTTTGCATTCCAGTCCCCTATAATGAAAAGGACATCTTTTTTTGGGTGTTAGTTCTAAAAGGTCTTGTAGGTCTTCATAGAACTGTTCAACTTCAGCTTCTTCAGCATTACTGGTTGGGGGCATAGTCTTGGATTACTGTGATATTGAATGGTTTGCCTTGGAAACGAACAGAGATCATTCTGTCGTTTTTGAGATTGCATCCAAGTACTGCATTTTGGACTCTTTTGTTGACCATGATGGCCACTCCATTTCTTCTGAGGGATTCCTGCCCGCAGTAGTAGATATAATGGTCATCTGAGTTAAATTCACCCATTCCAGTCCATTTGAGTTTGCTGAATCCTGGAATGTCGACATTCACTCTTGCCATCTCTTGTTTGACCACTTCCAATTTGCCTTGATTCATGGACCTGACATTCCAGGTTCCTATGCAATATTGCTCTTTACTGCATTGGACCTTGCTTCGATCACCAGTCACATCCACAGTCGGGTATTCTTTTTGCTTTGGCTCCATCCCTTCATTCTTTCTGGCGTTGTTTCTCCACTGATCTCCAGTAGCATATTGGGCATCTGCTGACCTGGGGAGTTTCTCTTTCAGTATCCTATCATTTTGCCTTTCATACTGTTCATGGGGTATATTCTTTGTGCTTTGGCTCCATCCCTTCATTATTTCTGGAGTTATTTCTCCACTTATCTCCAGTAGCATATTGGGCACCTACTGACCTGGGGAGTTTCTCTTTCAGTATCCTATCATTTTGGCTTTTCATACTGTCCATGGGGCATAGAATTGATCAACTCACCTTCTTCGGCATCGTTGGTTGAGGCATAGACTTGTATTACTGTGATGCTAAATGGTTTGCCTTGTAAAGAATCAAAATCATTCTGTCATTTTTAAGGTTGCATCCAAGTACTTTATTTCAGACTCTTTTGTTGATTGTGAGTGCTACTCCATTTCTTCTATGCAATTCTTGACCACATTAGTAGATATAATGGTCATCTGAATTAAGTTCACTCATTCCCATCCATTTTAGTTCATTGATTCCTAAGATGTTGATGTTTACTCTTGCCATATCCTACTTGACCACATCCAATTTACCTTGATTCATGGACCAAATGCTTCAGGTTCCTATGCAATACTGTTCTTTACAGCGTCAGATCTTACTTATCTTCATACTGTTCTGGAATGTTTCATAAATTCTGGACACATCCATAACTGAGCATCATTTCCACTTTGACCCTGCTGCTTCATTCTTTCTGGAGCTTTAGTGGTGTCTGTCACTCTTCCCCAGTAGCATATTGGACACCTTCTGACCTCAGGGGCTCAATTTTAGGTATTATGTCTTTTTGCCTTTTTATCCAGTTCATGGAGTTCTCATAGCTAGTATACTGGAGTGGTTTGCCAGACCCTCCTCCAGTGGATCAAGTTCTGTCAGAACTCTGTGCTATCACTCACAGGTCTTGAGTGGCCATATGTGGCACGGTTCATAACTTCATTGAGTTATGCAAGCCCCTTTGACATGACAAGGTAGGGTTCCATGAAGGGGACTACAATGTATAATCTGGAATAAAAGGGCAGGTTTGAGAAATGTAAATTAAAAGCACAGTGAGATAGCACTTTACATCTTTCAGAAGACCTATCAAAAACAGCCTACAAACAACAAATGTTGGGGAAGAGGCAGAGAAAAGGAAACCCTAGTACATTGTTGGTAGGATTGGAAATTGGTGCAGCCAATTATACTGTTATTATACTGTTAGGATTAACTGTTATGTTACAGTATGGAGGTCCCTCAAAAAACTAAATATAAAACAATCATATGGTCCAACAATTCCATACCTGGGTGCCTATTTGAAGAAAAGGAAAACACTAATTTGAAAATATATGTTTATAGGATCATTATTTATAATAGTCAAGATATGGAAGAAACCTAAGTGTTCAACAACAGTTGAACAGATAAACATGTTGTGATACCAGTATGCATATACAATGGAATGTTGCTGCTAAGTAACTTCAGTCGTGTCCGACTCTGTGCGACCCCATAGACAGGAGCCCACCAGGCTTCCCCGTCCCTCGGATTCTCCAGGCAAGAACACTGGAGTGGGTTGCCATTTCCTTCTCCAATGCATGAAAGTGAAAAGTGAAAGTGAAGTTGCTCAGTCGTGTCCGACTCTGTGCAACCCCATGGACTGCAGCCCACCAGGCTTCCCTGTCCCTGGGATTCTCCAGGCAAGAACACTGGAGTGGGTTGCCATTTCCTTCTCCAATGCATGAAAGTGAAAAGTGAAAGTGAAGTCACTCAGTCGTGTCCGACTCTGTACGACCCCATGGACTGCAGCCTACCAGGCTCCTCCATCCATGGGATTTTCCAGGCAAGAGTACTGGAGTGGGGTGCCATTGCCTTCTCTGACTCAACCATAAAAAGGATGAAATTCTGTCGTTTGAAACAACACAGATGAACCTAAAAGGTTTTATGTTTGGTTGAATAAATCAGAGAAAGACAAATACTGTTCTATCACATATATGTGGAATCTAAAAAAAAGAAAGAATAAGTATAACATAAACAGACTCCCAGATATTCACAACAAATTGGTGGTTGTTGGGGGCCAGTGTGAGGCACTCCGCCCATGGCAAAGGTCATGAGGAAGGAGGCTCGACATACGCAAAGGCGAGATCGAGCCTCAGGAGTCCCCCTGGAAATCCTCAAGCATCTACCCCCATAACCAGACCCTGCCTACTTTACTACTTTGTGCTCTCACCTACACCTCTGACTTTACAGGGGCTGTCCCCCACCACCTCTTTCGGAGAAGGAGTTAACTTAGAGCTCCAATTAATAATAATTCCTGGGTGTGACAGGAGTGTTTCAACCTACAAACTCCTCTGAAGGTTCTCTAGTCTGCCTGACAGGCTTGTCTGTCCACATGTGATTGCTCACAGCCTCCCAACCATGAGAGGCATGAGATGCTTTAAACCTTCTAAAAACAGGTTCTTTAGAGAAGTTAGAAAATTATTAGTATAAGTATAGTGGGCTGATTAGAAATTGTATTGGTGAAGGGTTTTTCATTTGTTGAGCCAATGTTTACTGCTAAGTCTCCACATCCCCTGCCCTTATACACATTATTGAATATATAAAAGAAATAAGTATTAACCTTTGATATAAATCATGTTAGACCTTAGGCCAAGTAAATTCTTTCCTTAACTAAAACCCACTACACCTTCACCCTATAGGAATGTAACTTTATTTGGGTGGCGTCTGTTTTAAGAATAATCACCCCTGGAGAAATAAGTGTTGACTGACTGCTGTCACAAGGAGAGGGTCATAAACTGTCAGCAGGCCCCCCTGGCCAGAAGATGATGTAACACCCCTAAGACCTCTGTATACATTTGTATGAAGCACCTGACTTTAATAAAAGTCAGGACTGCTGTCCCTGCATGACTTTTGTATAACATCTCAGTGTATGAAATCAGACTCTGGAAAATAAAGAACTGGGATCAGTTCCTTGAAAGACTGGTCTCCCCATGTTTCTCTCTCTCTCAAACTCTGGCTAAGTCTCCATCTGGAGCATGGAACCCGCCATGCTTACTAATTATGCCTGGGCTTCTAAGATCCGACCGGGGAGGCCTCAGTGTCTCCTCTCCTTCGGGAGAATGGAAGGACGCCTGCGGCCTACATAAGTGGTGCAAGCTTCTTGTCTTGAAGTTTTATTGGTCTCCCGTTTAAACCAAGCTACTCAGCCTCTTTTCTCCACTGAATTTTCCTACTGAGCTATCCTCATTCTATTACTCTTTATATCTCTAATTAATATCTAATTGAAGCTATTGTATCCTGATCCTCACCAAAGCCATCTCCCCTTCAAATACCCTGGGTCAGCCGGGGCTGGACCTCGGCAAGTGGTTACCAGTGAAACCAGCAGAAAGGGCAAGGAACATGATAGCTGTAAGGGGGTTAAGAGGTACAAACCTATGTACAAAGTAAGTAAGCTACAAGTATATATTATATAGCATGAGGAATATAGCCAGTATTTTTTAATTTAAATGGAGCATAATCTATAAAAATGTTGAATAATTATGTTGTACATGTGAAAATAATATATGATTTTTAAAATGTATGATTATTAAAAATCAAACTTCATTTTTAAAGCCAGCTTAATTTTCTTATTTTTATATCAGACATATCCTTTGCATATGTAGTGGTTCATTCTTTTCTTTGACACTTGAACTCTATAGATGAAGTAGTTTAATAAAAACAGAGGATTAAAATAAGGGCCTATTACTGATACTCTGCATGCGAGTAACAATATACATATTTTTATTTCTCAAAGACATGACAATTTATATAAAATGAATATCAAAGAAATTGATATGAAAGTAGTTATTTCAATTTAGAAATGCTATGCATGCTATTAAAGTATTAATTAATGAGACATAATTTTCTTTATAGAATTTTCATGATGATTCTGTAATTTAAACAATTTTTGACCTTAAATTTGTATTTAATTTTTTAGGAAAAAATGAAAAACTGCTGTTCACAGCCTTCAGAAAAGATGTTTATTTAATCATATTTTCTTTTATTAAAATGCAATGTCAAATTAAGTAGAAGAGTTATTTCCTAAAGTAGCATACCATCTCCAAAGTTAGAACAAGGAGAGCAGCCTAGCAGCATTCATGGAAACTGTCCCTGTTTACAGGCCTTATGCTGTTCAAGCTGGCTGATTTCAAGTTTATTCCCCTACCACATTTGCACACATGCACATGACAAACATTCACAGTCATGCTGTATCATAGACAGTGTAACAAACTTGATGTTGGAACACAAGCTCATGGGCTGATGCTGGTGGGAACTGAAATATTTCTTGAGGTGACTTTGGTACAATTACCTCCATTTTACAGATGATAAACCAAAACAAAGAGATATGGTTATTTTGCAAAATCAAATTTATTAAATATTTATTGAAGACTGACCTTAAAATAATTATGAGTGAGAAAATACATTATATAAATAATGCAATTAAAATTGAGAAGGATCAGTTCAGTTCAGTCTCTCAGTTGTGTCAGACTCTTTGTGACCCCGTGAACCGCACCACGCCAGGCCTCCCTGTCCATCACCAACTCCCGGAGTTCACCCAAACCCATGCCCATTCTGTTGGTGATGCCATCCAACCATCTCATCCTCTGTTGTCCCCTTTTCCTCCTGCCCTCAATTTTTCCCAGCATCAGGGTCTTTTCAAATGAGTCAGCTCTTCTCATCAGGTGGCCAAAGTATTGGAGTTTCAGCTTCAACATCAGTCCTTCCAATGAACACCCAGGACTGATCTCCTTTAGGATGGACTGTCTGGATCTCCTTGCAGTCTAAGGGACTCTCAAGAGTCTTCTCCAACACCACAGTTCAAAAGCATCAATTCTTCAGTGCTCAGCATTTCTTATAGTCCAACTCTCACATCCATACATGACTACGGGAAAAAAAAAAAAAAAATAGCCTTGACAAGATGGAACTTTGTTGGCAAAGTAATGTCTCTGCTCTACTATGCTGTCTAGGTTGCTCATCGCAGAAGGCAATGGCACCCAGTACTCTTGCCTGGAAAATCCCATGGACGGAGGAGCCTGGTAGGCTGCAGTCCACGGGGTCGCTAAGAGTCAGACCTGACTGAGCGACTTCACTTTCACTTTTCACTTTCATGAATTGTAGAAGGAAATGGCAATCCACTCCAGTGTTCTTGCCTGGAGAATCCCAGGGATGGCAGAGCCTGGTGTGCTGTCATCTATGGGGTCGCACAGAGTCAGAAACGACTGAAGCGACTTAGCGGCAGCAGCAGCAGCAGGTTGCTCATAACTTTCCTTCCAAGGAGTAAGAGTCTTTTAATTTCATGGCTGCAGTCATCATCTGCAGTGATTTTGGAGCCCAGAAAAATAAAGCCTGACACTGTTTCCATTGTTTCCCCATCTACTTCCCATGAAGTGATGGGACCAGATGCCATTAGTTTTCTGAATGTTAAGCTTTAAGCCAACTTTTTCCCTCTCCTCTTTCACTTTCATTAAGAGGCCCTTTAGTTCTTCTTCACTTTTTGCCTTAAGGGTGGTGTCATTTGCATATCTTAGGGTATTGATATTGCTCCAAGCAATCTAGATTCCAGCTTGTGCTTCCCCCAGCCCAGCGTTTCTCATGATGTACTCTGCATGCAAGTTAAATAAGCAGGGTGACAATATAGCCTTGACGTACTCCTTTTCCTATTTGGAACCAGTCTGTTGTTCCATGTCCAGGTCTAACTGTTGCTTCCTGACCTGCATACAGATTTCTCAAGAGGCACGTCAGATGGTCTGGTATTCCCATCTCTTTCAGAATTTTCATCAGTTTATTGTGATCCACACAGTCAAAGGCTTTGGCATAGTCAAGAAACAGAAATAGATGTTTTTTTCTGGAACACTCTTGCTTTTTTGATGATCCAGAGGATGTTGGCAATTTGATATCTGGTTTCCCTGCCTTTTCTAAAACAAGCTTGAACATCTGGAAGTTCACGGATCATGTATTGTTGAAGCCTGGCTTGGACAATTTTGAGCATTGCTCTACTAGCATGTGAGATGAGTGCAATTGTGCGGTAGTATGTGCATTCTTTGGCATTGCCTTTCTTTGGGATTGGAATGAAAACTGACCTTTTCCAGTCCTGTAGCCACTGCTGAGTTTTCCAAATTTGCTGGCATATTGAGTGCAGCACTTTCACAGCATCATCTTTTAAGTTTTGAAAGAGGTTAACTTTGAAAGAGGTTAACATCACCTCCACTAGCTTTGTTTGTAGTGATGCTTCCTAAGGCCTACCTGGCTTCACATTCCAGGATGTCTGACTCTAGGTGGGTGTGAGTTATCACACCTTCGTGATTATCTGGGTTGTGAATATCTCTTTTGTACAGTTCTTCTGCACCTCTTCTTAATATATTCTACTTATGTTAGGTCCATATCATTTCTGTCCTTTATTGAGCCCATCTTTTCATGTAAAGTCTCCTTGGTATCTCTCATTTTCTTTAAGAGATCTCTAGACTTTCCCATTCTATTGTTTTCCTCTATTTCTTTGCATGATCGCTGAGGAAGGCTTTCTTATCTCTCCTTGTTATTCTTTGGAACTCTGCATTCAAATGGGTATATCTTTACTTTTCACCTCTCTTCTTTTCACAGCTATTTGTAAGGCCTCTTCACACAGTCATTGTGCTTTTTTGCATTTATTTTTCTTTTGGATGGTCTTGCTCCATGTCTCCTGTACAGTGTCACTAACCACCTTCCATAGTTCATCAGGCACTTTGTCTATCAGATCTAGTCCCTTAAATCTATTTCTCAGTTCCACTGTGTAGTCATAAGGGATTTGATTTAGGTCATACCTGAATGGTCTAGTGGTTTTCCCCACTTTCTTCTATTTAAGTCTGAATTTGGTAATGAGTTCATTATCTGAGCCACAGTCAGCTCCAAGTCTTGTTTTTGCTTACTGTATAGAGCTTTTCCATCTTTGACTGCAAAGGATATAATCAATCTGATTTTGGTGTTGACCATCTGGTGATGTCCATGTGTAAAGTCTTCTCTTATGTTGTTGGAAGAGGGTGTTTGCTATGACCAGTGAGTTCTCTTGGCAGAACTGTATTAGCCTTTGCCCTGCTTAATTCTGTATTCCAAGGCCAAATTTGCCTGTGACTCCAGGTGTTTCTTGACTTCCTACTTTTGCATTCCAGTCCCCTATAATGAAAAGGACATCTTTTTTGGGTGTTAGTTCTAGAAGTTCTTGTAGGTCTTCATAGAACCGTTCAACTTCAGCTTCTTCAGTGTTACTGGTGGGGCATAGACTTAGATTACCGTGATATTGAATGGTTTGCCTTCATTCTGTCATTTTTGAGATTGCATCCAAGTACTGCATTTCAGACTCTTTTGTTGACTATGATGGCTACTCCATTTCTTCTAAGGGTTTCTTGCCGACAGTTGTAGATATAATAGTCCTATGAGTTAAATTCACCCATTCCAGTCCACTTTAGTTCACTGATCCCTAGAATGTCCATGTTCACTCTTGCCATCTCCTGTTTGACCACTTTCAATTTGCCTTGATTCATGGACCTAACATTCCAGGTTCCTATGCAATATTGCTCTTTATAGCATTGAATCTTGCTTCTATCACCAGTCCCATCCACAAATGTGTGTTTCTTTTGCTTTGGCTCCATCCCTTTATTCTTTCTGGAGTTATTTCTCCACTTATCTCCAGCAGCATATTGGACACCTTCTGACCTGGGGAGTTCATCTTTCAGTGTCCTATTTTTTTCCCTTTTCATAATGTTCATGGTGTTCTCAAGACAAGAATACTGAATTGGTTTGACATTCCCTTCTCCAGTGTATCACATTCTGACAGAACTCTCCACCATGACCCACTCCTCTTGGATGGCCCTGTAAGGCATGGCTTAGTTTCATTGAGTTAGACAAGGCTGCAGTCTGTTTGATCAGATTGGCTAGTTGTCTGTGATTGTGTTTCAGTCTGTCTGCCCTCTGATGCCCTCTCCCCACTCCTTTCTCGTACCTTGGACGTGGGGTATCTCTTCACTGCTGTTTCAGCAAAGTGCAGCTGAAGCTCCTTACCTTGGACATGGGGTAGCTTCTTTTGGCCGCCACCTCTCACCTTGGATGTGGGGTTGCTCCTCTTGGCTGTGCTCCTGTGCCATCACAGCAGTCGCAGCCACCAGGCTCCTTAGAAGGATCATAGTTATTTAATCCAATCTCATTTCCTTCACCTCCACCCAACACCAGTCACTCTACTTTACTTACCGTAGTACACATCTTTGTGAATCCAACACCTTGACTCTCACTTCTTTGGCCTCTTCTACCATGAACCTTCCCTCTATTCCATTTTATATACTTACTCACAGGGCAAATACCCAAACTTTATCAAGCTCCAGAAGCCACAGGTAAAATCAGGAGCCCAACTGCCCATGTTTCTATAGTTACTTCTTATCCTTCAAACTCACTCAAATTCACTTGATCAGGTGACTGATCTGGAATTCTCCTTTAACTCACTGAATTTGATTTCCTTCCTTTCTATATATCTGTTGCTTCTATACCACCTTGTTTTTATCTCTCTGACTACTGTTTCCATATCTATAGTTAATGTATATAATCAATGTCAGTAAGCCTCACTCCATTCATTGTACATACCAGATAAAAGCATGTAATTATATGAAATCAATCATGTGAGTTTCCTTTTGTTTTGTTTGTTTGTTTTTTGGTCTATGCATACATGCTAAGTGAAGTACTACTCAAGATTGAGGTTCAATCCAACAGATATATTCAATAACATTTCTTTATGACCAGCTTCAGAGGGGCACATAAACTGTACACAGAAATACTGTTATTTATTCTCTAACCATCAGTAATACTTTTGTATCTTTCTATACCCTCCAACTTGAACAAACTAGATAACTTCTATACAAGGTTTTACTATCAAAATAAAAGACACAACCTTCTACCACCATCATCAATATTTAATTTCTCCTTCTTTTTGCAACAGTGAAAATGACCCCACTCTAATCAGAGGTCAGCTTCTCTGAATGTAGACCTTGCTTTCTCAGACCATTTGTTCTTTCAGTTACTCTCACTCTAATATTTTTACTTTTCTCTGTCAACTGGATAATTTCCACTGATAAACTAAGCTGTAGTACATCACATCTTAAACACATTTCCCAAAACTGTTTTTTACATCAATATATACAACTACTTACTCCTATTATCATTGTCAACTCTTTTCCATGTGCACACTTTTTCTACCACTGTATTCACATACTTCTTGCCAAGGACCCCATAGGTAGCTTTGGTCCTTACTTTCAGCATCATTCAGCAGTGTTGACTGTTCTTTCCATCTTGAAACATAATGTACCTTTTTTTCTTCTTCTTCTTTCTTACTACTCTGTCCCCTCTCAAAATCCTTAATTGGTCACTATTCTTTCACCAGAACTCTAAAAATTGTAGCCCATTTTTTTCTCCCTGAATCTTTTTTATAAAACCAGAGCAATTTAACCACCACATCCCCTCCCTCTTTATCCTCTTATAAAATCTAACCAATTTCCATATATTTGAGAATTATAAGTGTGCTGATGACTCTGAACACTCTATTTCTTGACTTACACTTTAGCATCCAAATGTCTTCCTGACATCACTATGCAAATATCTCAAGATCAGAAATTTGACCTCTCCCACTATTTCCATAGTCTTGCAGCCACTTATTCCAGGACTTTTGCCATTCCTTCTTAGCTCAATAATAATAATAATAATAATAAATTAAAAAAATAAAAGCTATCAGTCTCTATCAAAGGCAAATAACTAAAAGTAATTATTAGAAAATTTGTCTTCATAACTCCTCATGTCCAATCCATAACAAATTCGAATCAGTCATTTTTTATTTCCTCCTTCTACTCTTATATACTGTTATCTTTATTTTGTTTGTTTGTTTTTCTCAAATCCCAACCATCTATATCATTATGACGACAATGTTACAGGTTTTGGGATACCCAGTCTTGGTAGTCCAATCCATTATTGCATTTTGCTCCTTTGCTTAAAATTTCTCAATATTTTTCTTTTACATTAAGAATAAAACCAGTGTTTACCCTAGCTTGCAAGAAATTCATGTTCTGATTTTGCCCTGGCCCTATATTTTATTGCTTACTTTTACCTACAATTCTTAAGATAATATCTGTTTTCTTTATTTTTTTAATTTTATTTTGTTTTTAAACTTTACAATATTGTATTGGTTTTGCCAAATATCGAAATGAATCTGCCACAGGTATACATGTGTTCCCCATCCTGAACCCTCCTCCCTCATCCTTCCCCATACCATCCCTCTGGGTCGTCCCAGTGCACCAGCCCCAAGCATCCAGTATCGTGCATTGAACCTGGACTGGTGACTTGTTTCATATATGATGTTATATGTATTTCAATGTATTCTCTCAAATCATCCCACCCTCTCCGTCTCCCACAGAGTCCAAAAGACTGTTCTATACATCAGTGTCTCTTTTGCTGTCTCGTATACAGGGTTATTGTTACCATATTTCTAAATTCCATATATATGTGTTAGTATACTGTATTGGTGTTTTTCTTTCTGGCTTACTTCACTCTATATAATAGGCTCCAGTTCCATCTACCTCATTAGAACTGATTTAAATGTATTCTTTTTAATGGCTGAGTAATACTCCATTGTGTATATGTACCACAGCTTTCTTATCCATTCATCTGCTGATGGACATCTAGGTTGCTTCCATGTCCTGGCTATTATAAACAGTGCTGCGATGAACATTGGGGTACACGTGTCTCTTTCCCTTCTGGTTTCCTCAGTGTGTATGCCCAGCAGTGGGATTGCTGGATCATAAGGCAGTTCTATTTCCAGTTTTTTAAGGAATCTCCACACTGTTCTCCATAGTGGCTGTACTAGTTTGCATTCCCACCAACAGTGTAAGAGGGTTCCCTTTTCTCCACACCCTCTCCAGCATTTATTGCTTGTAGACTTTTGGATTGCAGCCATTCTGACTGGTGTGAAATGGTACCTCATAGTGGTTTTGATTTGCATTTCTCTGATAATGAGTGGTGTTGAGCATCTTTTCATGTGTTTCTTAGCCATCTGTATGTCTTCTTTGGAGAAATGTCTATTTAGTTCTTTGGCCCATTTTTTGATTGGGTCATTTATTTTTCTGGAATTGAGCTGTAGGAGTTGCTTGTATACTTTTGAGATTAGTTGTTTGTCTGTTGCTTCATTTGCTATTATTTTCTCGCATTCTGAAGGCTGTCTTTTCACCTTGCTTATATTGTCCTTTGTTGTGCAGAAGCTTTTTCTCCAACACACAAGGCTTCTATGTTTTTTCTTTTCACCTCTACAAACCAAAAGCTAGTTTAAATTTGGTGCATACTAATTGATGAATGAATTATTCTATTTTAAATGTTATCAAATGCTTAATTTCCCTCTAAAATATTTCCAGTGAGTCAAATCCTGGAATTCTCTTATGACTAAATAGAAAATAATTATATGTTATATAACATTAACTTGTTAATATTATCCTCTGTGAACACTGAAAGAAAAACTGGCAAATAAAAGAATGGTAGATTTAAAAGAAAGCAAAGAATAGACTATGGGCAATGTAATACTGAGCTATCAGCTAAAGCAGGTTAAATATGTGCATTTATTGCTAATCTATCTCAAGCTGCAATATAATCACTGCTAATGAATGAAAAGGTGTAGTATCACAAGTGCAAAATGAATAAGAATGGATGAGAGATAACTAATTTCTGGAAGATGAACAAGGATGTGACATTATTAATATCTTTTGCAGGACACAGAGTGGTAAAATCTCTCTGTACAGGCAGAAGACATTTCCAAAATAAGGGAACTCATAGATTAATTAAGGATGTGAAACTACAATCACCTCAACTAGTGAAAAGGAAATATGGGAGGAGAATCAATAGATTAACTAAAATACATTGCATAAGATACTACACGTCCACGTCCCTTTTATCATTTCAAACAGTTAAGCAATTCTCTTTTAAAAAACTCATAGTAGACAAGATATTTATCATCCAGAAAAATTAAACCAGATTGCCTCCAGTCTCTTAGCTATACCAAGAAAGGAAGGTTGCTGGGTGGGGGGGAGAGTTCTATACTGAAACAGAAATACTATATAAAAATCTGGAATGAATAAAACTCTCAGCTCTCTCTGCTCAGCAGCAGTGATTCCTTCTGCCAGACTGTGCATTGAAGTTTTCTTCTTCAGAGAAATGGAAGGTCTCTGAAGGTTCCTTCAGAGAAATGGAAGGGAAAGTAGCCTACAGATACTAATATTTAGAGATGGATTGACTGGTAAAGTCTACAACTTAATAGGACCTGATCACACAAAAAAACTTCCAATCAGTAATTTATTACCACTCTCCACCAAATGATGGACACACAATGATGGCTTGATACTTAAAGATATATATATATATATATATATATATATATATATATAGCCTCAGAATAAATAGTCCCCACTTTTCTATATCATAAATTTAAAATTTATCTAGTATTCAGTAATATTCTTTGGAAAACAGGTCATATTATCCATGGTAATCTGATACACAAGTGTAGTTGATTCTCACTCATGATCCTAAGTAGCATTGGATATGGATAAAGAAAAGTCTTAGTTTGAATGTTAATTCTGTCATATAATAACTGAGTAAACATGGGCAAAATTCTTATTTAACTGATGTTTTAGCCTGAGTTTCACAGAGCAGAGGGTCTAAGACAGAGGGTTTGTAGTCTGTTACTGCATGATGGATATCAATCCTAGAGAGCAAGAGTGATGGATGAGGAGGGTGATGCAGGGAGAGCCATAAGGAAGATATATTATCAAGATGGAGCAACTTAAATGAGTTGCTCTGTTATATGGAATTGTACTCGAGGGAGCAAAGTCAATGGCATCACAAAACTATTCATTAAAGAGAAGCAAAGGGGAAAATTACCACTTTCATATCTCTTATGAGCCAAAAGTTGGCCCATGTCTTTCTTTATTGTGAATGTATAGACTTCAATTAAGGTTTGACAAAGGCATCAAAAGAGAAGAATGACAAAGAGGAAAAAGATCTGAGATATGGGCATGAGGAAAGGGACTGTCAACTAGCACCTGTATGGAAGTCCAAACCCAGCTAGAACAAAGCTAAGGCAAGAGATTTAAAAATGATCTTAAAAACTCAAGAGGACCTGAAGTATTGCACTAGCTTTTACAGCCTCTTCTCTGTAAGATAAGAAGCTATGGTTCTGGGTTATTATAAATACTGAATAACATGCAAAGTGGCCTCCTAGCAAAGAATGTTCTTAATATATATAATAAAGAATTTCTTTACTAAACTCTCTCATTAATAACAGTATCTCTAAAATTTTTGTAAGAGTCTAGATAAATTGACCATGGCTTGATTATCATTGAAGCTGGATAAGTGATAATGTATAATATATAATGATCTCTATGTTGACATATATGTTTGAAATTTTCCCTAAAATAGGTTTTGAAATATTTAGAAAATTTCAAAAATAAAAGATGCAACTGATTTATAAGTTGTCTAATTGACTGTTAATCATTTCAGAATATCAGCGTTTGTCTCATACTCTGTAATCAGATATATAAATAATCCAATAATTTCCTAGTCCTCATTTTCTATAATTCAAGATTGTTTATTTCTCCTTTTCTGGAACTTCCTATTTTCTTCACTAAAGTTACTAAAATGAAACTCACATATTACATCTCATGTATATTGAAATCCTGGGTTTTTTTCCCCCCCTTTGAACACAATCATATGATTCAACTTGTCTGATCTGATATATTTTTTAATAACAAGGTGATATATTTTGAATCTTTAAAAAATAAATAAAAATAAAATCAACATTAGAGTGTTTGATTTTAAGTTGACATGAGTATCTTACATACACAACCTAGTCTCCTTTCCTGAATCATTTTTAGAATTTCCAATTGATTTTATATTTGGGTAAACTATACTTCTTCTTGCATAAAATGAAATATAAAGATGGATCTATTCCATTTCTTCTTAAAAATTATTTCTCCAGGTGGTGTAGTATGTGAACTCATTTATTTCCTTATGAGTTCCACATTTCCTTATTTTTAAATAAGTACTTGTACTCCACTCCACCTTTTGAAAAAAAAAATTCTAGGCCAAAAATATAGTTGCTCAGGAAGAAAATCATACTACTGTCATTATTCACTTTATGAATCTAATTTGCAAAGACTGCTTGATAGTAATCTTATATATAGCCACAGAAAAAATTGAATGTATGACTTAACAAGTAATTCAATAAATGGTACAGATAGATGAATTATTAATATGCCTTTAGCATAATCTCCTTTGGGACTAAAAACAAGTAATTCAGACAGAAGCTCTACTTGAGGCTGTATTGGCCCACATAAAACAAAGTGAACTATAATTAGATAATTTTCATAAATTCATTTCATTCAGGCATTTAACACTATATTTAATAACTTCAGTTGTTCACCATTAATTTTCTGAGTTTGTGACCCTTTGAATTTTTTTTTAATGTGTGTTAATCAAATAGATTCCAAGATGGCTACAAATCTCAAATGGACATTCAATACAGTCAAAACAATTCTAATAAATATCTGAAGAAAACACACTTGTCCTCATTCCAAGATAACTATTTTGTACTATTTGCATTTCATCCTCCTTTAGCTTATCTGATGATCTCACCTCATATTGCATTTAGAAACCAGATGAGGTCTACTGAGAAGCAATTAATTTTCTCACTAGAAAACACAACCCATATCTGAATCCAGATCTTCATAATCTGTCTTTTCTTCTGTAATGGAATATATGTCTCATTTCTAATAACAACTACTTATGGGTACTCTATCTCATCTCTTCTCATCTATTTCAGAATGCTTCTGTGAAATCAGAATTTTGATTGTTCCTTTAGATGTTTCCTACCTTCACTGTATAAACATTTGATTTTATTGATTTTGCCTATCTTATATTATTTATATATATAATATATGCTATATATAATTATATATGTTATATATAATATATATATATTTATGTGTGTGTGCCCAGTCACTCAGTCCTATCTGATTCTTTGTGATCCCCTGGACTGCAGCCCGCCAAGCTCCTCTCTCCATAAAATTTCCCAGGCAAGAATACTGGAGAGGGTTGCCATTTCCTACTCCAGGGGATCTTCCCTACTCAGTGATCAAGCATCAAGTCTCCTGCATCTCTAGCATTGGCAGGCAATTCTTTACCACTGTACCACCTCAGAAGACCCCATATAATATATATATATAATCATTTTGAATCAAGCATTATGAGAATTGGGGCTTCCCTGGTAGCACAGTGGTAAAGAATCCACCTGCAATGTGGGAGACCCCAGTTCAATTCCTGGTGAGTAAGACCCTGGGAGTTGGTTATGGATAGGGAAGCCCAGCATGCTGCAGTCCATGGGATCACAAAGAGTTGGACATGACTGAGTGACTGAACTGAATTGAAGATCCCCTTAAGAAAGGACAGGCTACCCATTTCAGTATTCTTCAGCTTCCCTGGTGGCTCAGATGGTAAAGAATTGCCTGTAATGCAGGAGATCAGGGTTCGATCCCTGGGTTGGGAAAATCTCCTGGAGAAGGGAATGGCTACCTACTCCAGTGTTCTTGTCTGGAGAATTCCATGGAGAGAGGAGCCTGGTGGGCTACAGTCCATGGGGTTGCTAAGACATGACTGAGCAACTTTCAGTTCACTTCATTATGCAAATGAGCCAGAATGTGAATTTTTAAACTAAACAAGTTGAATACCTGCTAAAGTCAAATATTTAACAGGAACCATAGTCCCATGACATAATAGTCAAAAGGTTGAACATACTGCCCAAAGTTACTTGTTAAACCAAGAAACAAGAATATCTCAACTCAAATGCAAAAACAACAATCAGCAGGCCAAAACAATGAGGTATCCCTTATTCTGAATTTATCAGATAAAATGCAATTACATATACTCTTGAAAGAAAAACAAAAAGTTTCCAAAAAACTGAACTCAAAAAGAATTAAATGGAAATTTTAGAGTTAAAAAATAAAAATACAAAAAAAAAATATATAGATGATAGAAGAAAGAAATCAATAAAACTGAAGATAGAGTCATAGAGATTACTCAACTTAAGCAACAAAGAGAAAACTTAGCAAAAAAAAAAAATTAAAACTCAGAGATCTGTGGAGCAGTTTAAAAAGATCTAATATTTATGCCATTGGAGTCAGAGAGAATGGGAACAGACATAGTACTGAAAATATATTTGAAGAAATAATGACTAAAATTTCAAATTGGTTAAATGCATAAATCTAGAAATTTAGAAGCTGAATGAGTACCAGATAAGATAAACAAACAAACAAACAAAAAATTATGTTTAGAGATAGTATAATCAAATTTCTGAAAACTGTAGACAACAACACAAAATATACTGAAACCAGCCAGATAGAAATGACAATAGCATTACCAATAGGGCAAGATTTTTCAGATTCAGCACTACTGACATATTGAGCCAGATAATTCTTTTTGAGAGAAATAGTCCTATGTGTTTAAGGAAGTTTATCAGCTTGCTTGGCCTCATTCCTCAGTTTGACGGTGAAAAATGGCTGTAGACATTGTCAAATGTACTCTTGAGGACAAAGTGCTCCAAGATGAACTGCTTCTTTAGAGAACAATTCAAATGACAACAGAATTCTCATCACAACACAAAGGCCAGAAGAAAAAAATACCATATTCTAAAAATCCTGACAGGAAGAACTACAACTCAAAAGTCATGGCCATTTAATTTCTATGTCCAGCTAAAATATCCTTCAATGATGAAGGTGAAATATACTTTCAGTTGAAGGAAAACTAATGGAATGTGCTTCTAGCACTTGTGTGCCTGCATGCTGTAACTTCAATCATGTCCAACTCTGTGTGACACCATGAACTGCAGCCTGCCAAGCTCATCTGTCCATGGGATTGTTCAGGCAAGAATACTGGAGTTGGTTGCCATGCCCTCCTCCAGGGGATCTTCCAGACCCAGGGATCAAACCTAAGTCTCTCATGTCTTCTGCATTGGCTGTCAGGTTCTTTACCACTAGAGCCATCTGAGAAGCCACTGCCTCTAGCATACCTGCTGTAAAAGAATGATCAAAGAAATATATTTATGCAGAAAAGAAATAAAATATATAATAAATAAAAGGAAATGAAAAAAGTACAGCTGAAGAAAGAGCAAAAAATTGTAAATGGGTACATAAATGGGCAAAATAATAAAATTTTATTTTTCTCTTCAGATTTTTGTATTGTGTAAAAGTTAAAAACAAAACTAATGAGTAAAATTGTCTGATGCTGTTCTGAATATAAGTGAAGGTAGTGTTTAAGACATATACCATAAAAAGAGGATGAAAGGACTTAGCCAATGAGCTACATATGTATATTTTAATCTCTAGAGCAACCTGGGCAGGGGGGAACTATACTCAAGAACTATTTATCAAACAAGACAGAATGTCAAACATGTTTAAATAATCCAGAGCAAAACAAGGACGAGGAGACTAGATGAACCAAAAAACCAAACAGACAAACAGAAAATAAACAATAAAATGTCAGTTTTCATTTTAAATTATCAATAATTTCATTTAATGTGAGTATTCTAAACACACCACTTAAAGAATAGAGATTGATAGAGTGAATTAAAAAATGTCATTCAAATAATGCTGTCTATATAAATCTTACTTCAAATATTATTCTATAAGTGGTTAAATGGTAAAGGAATGGAAAATGTTACACTAAACTAATAAAAACCATTTAAGTGGATATATATCAGATAAAGTAGACTTCTGAAGGAAGAAAATAAAATCAATATGAGAAAGAGGCACAAGTAAAAACATTAATTAAAAATTCAATTCTGCAAGTTTATATAAAATGTTTAAATGCTCAATAAATGCTTGAAAATACAATGAAATCTCAGATACAAGGTGTCCTGTTTCCATATATGTCAATTAGGTTAATGTGTAAATTATGTTGGATTTTTTCTCACTGATAAGTTAATGCTTCTTTTATTCCTTACTCTTTACTAGGAGAATTGTTTTAATTTTTTTTCCAGCATTGAAAATTGGTCCTTTCCCATTATATTCTTTTGTTTTATGCACATTAAACCTTAATAAATTTGGATTTTTATATCTTTTTTTTTTTTTTTTTTTTGCTGCTCAGTCATTCAGTCGTGTTTGCCTTTTGGGAGCCCATGGACTGTAGCACATCAAGCTTCCCTGTCCTTCACTATCTCCTGAAGTTTGCTCAAACTCATGTCCATTGAGTCGATGATGCCATCCAGCTATCTCATCCTCTGTTGTTCCCTTCTCCTCTTGCCTTCAATCTTTCCCAGCATCAGGGTCTTTTCCAATGAGTCAGCTCTTCGCATCAGGTGGCCAAAGTATTGGAGCTTCAGCTTCAGCATCAGTACTTACAATGAATAGTCAGAGTTGATTTCCTTTAGGATTGACTGTTTTGATCTAGTTGCTCTCCAAGGGACTCTGAAGAGTCTTCTCCAGCATCACAATTGGAAAACATCAATGCACTAATTCTTGAGCTCTCAGCCTTCTTTATGATTCAACTCCCACATGATTGCTAGAAAAACCATAGCTTTGACTCTAGGGATCTTTGTTGACAAAGTGATGTCTCTGCTTTTGAATATGCCATCAAGGTTTCTCATAGCTTTTCTTCCAAGGTGCAAATGTCTTTAAATATTATGGCTACAGTCACCATCCACAGTGATCTTGGAGTGTGAGAAAATAGTCTGTCACTGTACCCACTGCTTCCCATCTATTTGCCATGAAGTGATGGGACTGGATGACATGATCTTAGGTATTTGAATGTTGAGTTTTAAGCTAACTTTTTCACTCTCCTCTTTCACTTTCATCAAGAGGCTCTTTAGTTCTTTTTCACTTTCTGAAATTATGGTGGTGTCATTTGCATGCCATAGATTATTGATATTTCTCCCAGCAATCCTGATTCCTGCTTGAGCTTCATCCAGCACAACATTTCACATGATGTACTCTGCATCTTGAGAAACCTGTATGCAGGTCAGGAAGCAACAGTTAGAACTGGACATGGAACAACAGACTGGTTCCAAATAGGAAAAGGAGTACGTCAAGGCTGTATATTTTCACCCTGCTTATTTAACTTATATGCAAAGTACATCATGAGAAACGCTGGGCTGGAAGAAGCATAAGCTGGAATCAAGATTGCTGGGAGAAATACCAATAACCTCAGATATGCAGATGACACCACCCTTATGGCAGAAAGTGAAGAAGAACTAAAAAGCCTCTTGATGAAAGTGAAAGAGGAGAGTGAAAAAGTTGGCTTAAAACTCAACGCTGAGAAAACTAAGATCATGGCATCTGATCCCATCACTTCATGGGAAATAGATGGGGAAACAGTGGAAACAGTGTCAGACTTTATTTTTTGGACTCCAAAATCACTGCTGATGGTGACTGCAGCCATGAAATTAAAAGACGCTTACTCCTTGGAAGGAAAGATATGACCAACCTAGATAGCATATTCAAAAGCAGAGACATTACTTTTCCAACAAAGGTCCGTCTAGTCAAAGCTATGTTTTTCACAGTGGTCATGTATGGATGTGAGTGTTGGACTGTGAAGAAAGCTGAGTGCTGAAGAATTGATGCTTTTGAACTGTGGTGTTGGAGAAGTCTTGAGAGTCCCTTGGACTGCAAGGAGATCCAACCAGTCCATTCTAAAGGAGATCAGTCCTGGGTGTTCATTGGAAGGACTGATGCTAAAGCTGAAATTCCAGTACTTTGGCCACCTCATGCACAGAGTTGACTCATTGGAAAAGACTCTGATGCTGGGAGGGATTGGGGGCAGCAGGAGAAGGGGACGACAGAGGATGAGATAGCTGGATGGCATCACTGACTCGATGGACGTGAGTCTGAGTAAACTCCAGCAGTTGGTGATGGACAGGGAGGCCTGGTGTGCTGTGATTCATGGGGTCACAAAGAGTTGGACATGACTGAGCGACTGAATTGAACTGAAGCAAATAGACAGTATACAGCCTTGTTGTCCTCCTTTCCCAATTTGGAACCAGTCCATTGTTCCATATCTGGTCTTAACTATTGCTTCTTGATCTGCATACAGATTTCTCAGAAGGCAGGTAAGGTGGTCTGGTATTCCCATCTCTTTGACCACACAGTCAAAGATGTTAGCATAGCCAATGATGCAGAAGTAGATGTTTATCTGGAATTCCCTTGATTTTTCTATGATCCAATGGATATTGTCAATTTGATCTCTGGTTCCTCTGCCTTTTCTAAATCCAGCTTGCACATCTGGAAGTTCTTGATTCAGGTACTATTGAAGGCTGGTTTCAAGTATCTTGAGCATTACCTTGCTAGTACTGTGTGAAACGAGTGCAACTGTGTGGTAGTTTGAACATTATTTAGCTTTGCCCTTCTTTAGGATCAGAATGAAGACTCATCTTTTCTAGTCCTGTGGCCACTGCTGAGCTTTCTATATTTGCTGACATATTGAGTGCAGCACTTTAACAACATCATCTTTAAGCATTTGAGATAGCTTAACTGCAATTCAATCACCTCCACTAGCTTTGTTCATAGTGATGCTTCTTAAGGCCAACTTGACTACACACTCCAAGGTATCTGACTCTGTGTTAGTGATCACACCATCATGGTTATCAGGGGCATTAAGATCCTTTTTGTACAGTACTTCTATACATTCCTGCCACCTCTTCTTACTGTCGTCTGCTTGAGCTAGTCCCATACTGTTTCTGTCCTTTATACCTTCTTAGTGAATTCAATATTTTAGCATTATGAAAATAATGTTTTCTTCATTTTTAAAAATTATTTCTACATCAAAATATCTCAGGTTAGTGTTTACTTTTTCTTAGTGTTTGCATGGCATAACTTTTCCATTTTCGTACTATTTTCTACATGTTTATATATTGATGTGTCTTTTTTTCCTTAAATATATATGTATATATACAGTATTGAAGTATAGGTGGCTTACGGTGTTTCATGTGAGTCAGGGTTATATATACAAATATATTATTTTTGACATTATTTTCCATTATAGGTTATCACAAGATTTGACTATAGTTCCCTGTGCTATACATTAAAGTTTTGTTTCCTGTTGTGTATCTATTTATTAAAAATTAGAAATATAGCAGTCATCATACTAAGTCAAAAAATGGAAAATAAAACAAATTTTTTAATTAAGCAACAATTCATGTTTTCTAAAATATATAAATACTATATGTGCTGCTAAGTCACGTCAGTCGTGTCTGACTCTGTGTGACCCCATAGATGGCAGCCCACCAGGCTCCCCTGTCCCTGGGATTCTCCAGGCAAGAACACTGGAGTGGGTTGCCATTTTCTTCTCCAATGCATGAAAGTGAAGGTGCTCAGTCATGTCCAACTCTTAGCGATCCCATGGACTGCAGCCTACCAGGCTCCTTCGTCCATGGGGTTTTCCAGGCAAGAGTACTGGAGTGGGGTACCATTACCTTCTCCAAAGTACTATATGTACTATCTATATATATGTATACCACACTTGATTATGGAGAAGGAAATGGCAACCCACTCCAGTATTCTTGCCTGGAAAATTCCATGGACTGAGGAGCCTGGCCGGCTATAGTCCATGGTGTTGCCAGGAGTCGGACACAACTGAGCAACTAACACACACACACACACACACCCACTTGATAAAGCTTTGAGAAAGAATGACAAAAAAAAAAAAAAGAGAGAGAGAGAGAAATTGGAAGACATAAATTAAATGAAATGGGAGCACTGAATATGAAAGAGAAAAAGTGATTCAACTAGATAAAAGTAAAAGATCATCAGGTAGTCCAGCTGATTTTAAACATGGCTGCTCATTATAAATATATCTGAAGCTTTGCAGAAAAAAAAATACCTGCATTTGTATTTTTCAAAAACTCCCAAGATAATTCTATAATTCATCTGGATTTTATCCTCATTGGATTTTGAAAAGTGTTTACAGCATTTTCTATTAAATGGTAGTTTTGGTAATGTAGATTTTTATTATGTTTCTGTTGATGAGTCATGGTATTAAGTGAGTAATAGTTACATAAACATAAATATGTTTATCAGTTTTCACAGTCAACAGCCAGACAGAAAATAAAAGATAGTTACAATTACAAGCCATAATGTGAACATTGTTAACCTAGCAATATAAAATAGTTACATGCAATTTGAGGGGTCAGGCAGAGTGGTGTGGCACATTGAAGTGCAAATGATTTCATCTCCCAGCCGTATAATCTATGTCTTTTGGTCGGTGCATTTAATCCATTTACATTTAATGTAATTATCTATATGTGTGCTCCTATTACCATTTTCTTAATTATTTCAGATTTATTTTCTGTAGTTCTCTTTCTTCTCTTGTGTTTCCTGCCTAGAAAAATTCCTTTAGCATTTGTTGTAAAACTGGTTTGGTGGTGCTGAAGTCTCTTAATATTTGCTTGTCTGGAAAGCTTTTGATTTCTTCATCAAATCTGAATGAGAGTCTTGCTGGGTAGGGAAGTCTTGGTTGTAGTTTCTTCCCTTTCATCATTTTAAATATTTGTGCCATTCCCTTCTGGCTTGTAGAATTACTGTTCAGAAATCAGCTGATAACCTGATGGTAGCTCTCTTGTACATTGTTTGTCTTTTACCCTGTTGCCTTTAACATTTTATCTTTGTCTTTAATTTTTGTTAATTTGATTACTATGTGTCTTGGGGTATTGCTGCTTACACCAAGGGGAACCTTCCATGATGCCCCTGTCCCTATTGAGAGCCCCTGCCAACCCACACAACCACAGGAGACCTTCCAACACTAGCAGATATTTTTTATTCAGTCTCCTATGGGGTCACTTCTTTCCTCTGGGTCTTGGTGAGTGGAAGATTTTGTTTGTGCCTTCTAAGACTGGAGTCTCTGTTTCCCCCAGTCCTGTGAAAGTCCTATAATCAAATCCCATTGGCCAGTATGGTCAGATTCCCTGGAGGCTCCTAGTCATGTTGCTGGACCCTTAGTCTGGGAAACCTAACATGGGGCTCAGAATCTTCACAAGAGTGGGAGAAATTATTTGGTATTATTGTTCTGCATTTTGTGGGCCACCCACCTGAAAGGTCTGGGCTTTGATTTTATCGTGATTGTGCCCCTCTGACCATCTCATTATGGCTTCTACTTTGCCTTTGGACCTGGGGTATCTTTTTATGATGGGTTCCAGCATCCTCCTGTCAATGGTTGTTCAACAGATAATTATAGTTTTTGTGCTGTCACAGGAGGAGATGGGCACATGTCCTTCATTCTACCATCTTAAAACAGAACTGCCTTTAAAAACAACAACAAAATGCCCAGTATTTTGTCTAGTTTGAGAATATCTCATTTGGAGCATTTAACTTTTCTTTAAAGTAGTTACTGATACATTTGATTTTAAATTCACCATCTTACTATTTGAATACTATTTATCCCAACTGTTTGATGTTCTCTCCTAATACATCATTACTGGAAGCAGAAGTTGTCCAGTGTCTAAATTATCTTCTTATATTATTTTCATTCAGATCCTTCTGAATAATATATTATTAATTTCAGATTCTAATATTTGCCTATAAGGCATTTAACATTTTTTTTTCTCAACTTCAGTTTTCATTCCACAGGTCCACTTGTATGTCAAACATTTATCATTAGTTTAAATATATAAAAAACACAATCCTTAAACATCGACTTTACAACCACGCCATGTCTAAGTATGCTTTCCTTAGTTCTCTTCTTCTTAGTAAACGAGCACTTCTTCCATCCAGTAGCTCATATCCAGAACCTGAGAGCAATATGATTTTTTTTCACTCATGATTAATGTACCTTGCAAAACCTTGTATCTACTCTCTTTAATCTCTTAGAACACCCACATGGCCTCTCAAAATATAAATTAATTTTATCATTTCTGAATACATTTGTGAAAATAAAATAAATTAATTTTAAAAATTACTTGTGAAAAAAATAAAAGCTAAATACATTTCTTTGCCTTACAAAGCCTCTTGTTATCTCATTCTTAATCTGGAAACACCTCCTGACTGTTTGCCTAAAGAGGGCTATTTTGGTAGAATTTTTACACAGCTGACCCTTTTAATCATTTAGTTTCAAGTCTCTTTTCAATACAGCAGAGTTTTTTCTTGACTACCATAGCAAAGATATTCCCTTCCATCATTGTTCTGTTGTGCATTACCTTATTTTTTTTCTTTATCTGATATTATTTATTTGATATTATCTGATATTATTTTTCACATGTTTTATACCTCTCTTCCCCAGGGAATATCTGAGCTCTGTTTGATCAGGTACTTTGTGTATCTTTCTCTTCTGAAATTATAGTGCTCTTTGTCAGACTCAATAACGTGCATCTATATTTTCAATTCTCTTTTTCCTTCCCCCATGTAAGTTTTGCATCCCCTCCCCACCACCACCACAACATGTCCACACCTAACAGAAGCATGGGCAGGTGACTAGAATTGACATGTCACTTTGAGAAGAAGTCTTTAAAGGTCTATGTGCACTTTGCCATGTCTTCTTCCCTTCTCCTTCCAGATTTTATAGATCCTATCTATGTTATTTCCTGAATGAGAACTACTTGAAAAGAACACTTGAGACTTACAATGCACATGTAGCTTAGACGACAAAGTAAATATGTGGTGTCTTAAGGCACTGTGGTTTTATGGTAAGTTATTACTGTAGCATAATCTAGCCTGCTCTGACTTTGTTAATGATATTTAACAAATCTTTAGAGAATGGATATATTCAACTTTACTATAACAGCTACAAGATTATGCTCAGTCAAGAATTCAATTGTAATGCACCAGATAACTGATATTCATTATGTAATATAGAAGTAGGGATCTCTAAAATAATTATTGACATGCTAAACATCCATTGTCTTAGCATGTCTCTTTATTACCACCGTGTTTACCATTCCTGAATTGAGGCAATACTCAATATCCGTGAAACCAGCACAGGTCTGTGAAACTATTTAGGAAGTAATTTAAGTCTTCTTATTTTCCTTTTAAAAACACTTTTATTGTAGAGTTTTGAAGTTCAAAATACATATGGATTCCTCTTCCCTCTTTTTATTCTCCTTTTCCCCTTTCTCATTCTTCCAGCAAATGTGTAGTATCAGAAGCTTAAAGAAGAACTGTTATGCCATTAAAAACACACTTTGTAATCTATTACTCAAATTTATATAAGCAGTTTATATTTAAAATATCCCTCAATGGATATGTTAATTCTTCTTTCAAACATATAAGCCATTCTTAAAGTATTTAAAACATGCATGCTTCAAGTCACAAACACTACATTTCTGTCCAGCTATTCCCTCTCCCTTAAACAAATAATATAATAAAATAGTAACTCAAAGCTATATCTTTCCAAATCTAAAAATATATTCTATCCACTATACAGTATATTTCACTGTAAGGAATTTCCCTGAGCTATTTTCTCCTCTGGAATGGTCTTTCCTTGTGTTTTCACATTCCAATGGCCATCCATTTTATAAGAAACACTTCATATTTCCTACTTTATGGTGGATCCCATGATAATTCTAGTTCCCATTGATCTTTTCCCATGAGATGCCGTAGCACTCAAAATTCACAGACTATTCTGTGCATTTTGGCAGATTTATGTTCTTTCTAGTAATGATTTGTAATTGCTTCATATATGCTAACCTTGCCTCCAAAACTAGTTTTTTTTTTTTTTTTTTAATAATTAACAAGACAGGAGTTTGCCTTTTCCTTTCTGTGTAGCTCCTATAGCAGCAAGAAAATAACAGACACACAGTAGGCATCCAAATAAAAAATATTCATTTGAATTAAATAGATTTGAATTTACAAAGATTTAAATGAAATTGTCTATCTTGTAAAAAGTGGCAACTTAAAATCTCAAAACATGAAAATAGATCAGGCTTTCCTTGGTAAGTTTTATGTCCAATTTGTTCTAGTCCCAAACCCCTAGACAAAAACAAAATCTTTTAATCTGTTTGCAAAATATTTCCTCCTTCCTCCCATCTTTATACTGCAATTCTGTGATATACTGCCCTTGCCTATTACCCCGTTATAGCTGTTTTGTTAAAGTTCATACCGCAAAGACCTGTAAAAGAAATTTATGGCTCTAGGGATTTCAGCAAATTCTAAATAACCATAACAGGAACATGAAGCATTAATTAAAGACACTAGAGTCTAAGTTATAACAGTAATCCTGACATTTAAGGCCCTGGTACCATGTAAATTTAGAATGGTATGACAAACAGAGGGTAATTTGATGGTCAGGGGGTTATAATGAATACCTTAATACCTTTGTCAAGAAAAAGTGCCTGTCCTTGTTCTAACCCCGACCCAGGGGCTTCAGGTATTTCCTTCATAAAACATGGCAATGACTAAATATTTTTGCAATAACTCATATATAAGTCAGTCTTTTCTATAAGTATACTAGAGATTAAAAACCAACCCACGAGATTCACACGTTGATTTTCAAATAAAATACTTTAATATTTAACATGTATTTTGCTACAAATTATTAATTGCTGAGTCTACTGCAGGGCTGCATTTTAAGTCAGGACACCAATGAACTTGCCATAATACATAGGAACAGTTTTCCCCCAGGGAATTTTCTGATTCTTATGTAAAGGAATAATGATATTCCTGACTCACTGTCAAATCAAGCAATGGAAAATGCTTTACCTAATTTGAAATAATAAAAATGAAATAGTAGATACTTTTTTTGTTTTTGATATAGTAGATACTTAACTCGTTTTACATGTTTAATACCTAGTACCCTCTTAGAGCATTGCAAGTGCATAGTATACGTATTTGTTAAATATATGTAGAGAAAGCAACACAAATTTATCCTCAAAGCTCAATGTGCTGCAAATATTTGTCTGTCCCATGTCCACCTGTACCTAGAAGAATACACTGTTTTCTCTCTGTGAAATTCTATGGCATATATAGTATGATTCATTTATGGTGTCTCATATTTTGTCCTGCATTGCTAGATTTTCTGTATATAGATTTATTCCTCAAGTAAATTGCAAGATAAGTACTATAATTTATACTTGTATCTTCTGCAACATTTGACACTGACTTTGAATATATTAGGCTTTTAATAAATATTTTTGATTGATTAATTGTATCATACATGCTAATTGCAAAGTGACATCATTGGTCATTAACAGATGCATAAATGGATTTCCAAAAATCATGGAAATTTGAATATAATCAGATTATGCCCAAAATCAGAGAAACCAACCACCCTCTCCTTTAGGTCCTCTGCACACTCTTTATCTACTTATTCCTCACTTACAATTCAGCTACTCACTTGCCTTCTTTCCCTCTTCAGCTTTGTGCTGTTATTTAATATCTCACCAGTTGTGTAATTTCAGCTCCCAAATTGAATAAGACGTTCCTTCCAGAGGAACGCTCACCTTGACAAATAGCCAAATAGTAATTATTATTCCTTTCAGGAGTTGAGCTATGGAATCATGCTTGCACTATCCCAAGCTTGAGTGCCTAGAAATTTATGCGATACTTCCTGGTGTCAGAGTTTCCATCTAAGATAGTATTTCAAGCCCTCTCATTTTTTTTTTCAATATGATTAAGATAATTCCTTTATGAAGTTGGAGGCTCAAAGAGACATTCAGAAAGAAACTTGATGTTTCATATATTTGCAAACTTGCTCTCCGTATTTCCTTTCCTATCATTTTAGCCACACTGAGAAGGAGAATTAATTTTGCAATGGTCTCTAATTTTTTTTCTAAATGTGTGACCTCCATATTAATA
The DNA here is from genome assembly GCF_002263795.3 of Bos taurus. Taxonomy (NCBI): domain Eukaryota; kingdom Metazoa; phylum Chordata; class Mammalia; order Artiodactyla; family Bovidae; genus Bos; species Bos taurus. The sequence goes on along the minus strand of NC_037351.1, from coordinate 15,686,409 downwards.
GGAACCAGAGGACTCATTCGTCATATCTGGTCACTGTGAAACTGACATTTACAGGGTGGAATGCTTCTCGCTCAGGACAAATGGGTATCATTTGTAAAACATGCCGCGCCCAATCGTAGGCTCCCATGGCTCTCAAACTACATTTTTAAGCAACAATATAAACCATTCCCCAAACTGAAAGGTCTTTTCAAATATTTACTGCCTACCTATGGAATTTTTATTCTGCTGGCTGCTGCCATCAATAATCCTGGGAGCTCCAAGCTAAGTGTTTTGTGTGACCTCCAAGGAAATTCTTAGTGCTGCAGAATGGAGTGGAGGGGGGTGGGTTCAGCATCCTGCATTCCTCCTTCTGTCACTTCCTAGGACCTGTTACAAAGAAAATAAGGAATGTGGAAGACTTAATTTTTTTAGGTTTATTAGAAAAGCACTTAACACTTGCATTTGAAAACCATCTCAGTGTTTTTAAGTGTTTTTCACATAAAATAGGATTTTCTTGCCCACTTTCTCCATTAAGATTCTGAATCACCCAACCACACTGTGTTCTCAGACCAGCATTTTCCTTTTATTTTTCTAAAACCCAGTTGGATTTCAGGTCATGTGGGCATCTTGCTGATATTTGTTCAAACTCCTAACTCCATTGTGGGGACCAGATCAAATTCGTCCCCTAGTTCAGTCATTCAGTTGTGTCTGACTCTTTGCAACCCCATGGACTGCAGCATGCCAGGCTTCCCTGTTCATCAACTCCTGGAGCTTGCTCAAACTCACGTCCATCAAGTCGGTGATGCTATCCAACTATCTCTCCATCTGTCATCCCCTTCTCCTCTTGCTGTCAATCTTTCCCAGCATCAGGGTCTTTTCTAATGAGTCAGTGCTTCACATCAGATGGCCAAATTATTGGAGCTTCAGCTTCAGCATCAGTCCTTCCAACGAATACTCAGGACTGATTTCATTAGGATTGACTGGTTTGATCTCCTAAAGATCTCATGTATATCTCCTATCTCCTAAATATCCTAAAAATCTCCTAAATATCTACTAAAGAAAACTAGTCCTGAATATCCCTCCCCTAGGATGCTTACAGATTTTGAATTTTTGATTTATTATGATGTGCTTTGTCTTGTGTTTCTATATTCATGTGCTATTTTCTCCCATGTCAATGAGGGGCCCAAAGCTCAGCCCGTCAAATGGTTTCCACAAAAATTTACAGTTGCCACATTAGGAATTCTGTAAGCTTCAGTAACTTTATTGAAAAGTTTCAGATCCCCTCCCAGAAAAGTTACTTCCCTCCTCTCCTCCTTTCTGTTCTCATCTCTCCCTTTTATTCATCTTTCTACCTTCTCAGAGAGAACATTTTTCTTGCCTGTTATAGAAAAGTTTTAATCCTTTTTGCAAAATCTGGACACAAGATCAACTTTCAAGTTTTGCAAGGACTTACATGCTCTAATTAGGATTTCGTTCAAGCAAAAGACTTGTTCCTCTTCAGAGGAATTGATTAGGTGGTGAGAAAGTAAAACTTCATTCATCTTACACCATTCCTAGAGAATCCCTCTTCCCGCAATTAAAGTATAATTGGTCTGTCTTGAACAAACAAATGGTGAGCCTGGGCAGATAGTTTATGGTGACCCATGTCTGTCAGTGGTTATAAGCTTACCCTGAGGTCAGAATTTAAACATGTTCATCCAGGTGCTGGGCTTAATTGGTAACAAAACAGATGGATCTTGGCCCTCACAGAAGATATACTATAAATGAATGGGACATAATTTTAGGGAAATTTTGATATAATAGGATCTATGAGAAAGGCTAAATGTGAGATTTAAAAGAGTAAATACATGAAAAGTACGTAGGACACTGTCTGACAATAACAAGCACTCAATAACTTTTTGCTACTCCATCCTTATATAGCTATGCACCCTGCATCCTCATAAGAACAATGCAAATAGGTGTTGTCACAATTTCAAGAGTAAGATTCTTAAGCATTAGGGGTAATTAATAAATTGCCTAAGAACATACAGACAAGTTGGGATTAAATTAATAATATGGCTCTTTCTGAATTTAATGCTTTCTGTTTCTTGTCATTGTGTGTGTAAACTTTATAATTCATAGTATAGATTATACATGTATACAATCATACACGTATATATATATATATATATGTGCACATGCATTGTTTATATTTTTTTATATTATGATGTTTGACATCTTAAGAACTTTTATGGTTGAGGAGAGATTGCCCCTCTTAGGGCTAGTCAATTTTTACGAATGGCAAAGGACTCAGACAGGAGCATGCCTTTGACCTACAAATTAACCACCCCAGAGCCAAACTTTCTCAGTTTGGCCCATACACCCAAGGAAGCAACATGCCTCTGCTTTAATCATCCCAGCTGAGCTACCAGGGAAGCTTCCCCAATAACTCAGTTGGTAAATAATCTGCCTGCTATGCAGGAAATCCCAGTTCAATTCCCGGGTTGGAAAGATCCACTGGAGAAGGGATAGGATACCCACTGTACTATTCTTGGGCTTCCCTTGTAGCTCAGCTGGTCAAGAATCTACCTGCAATGCTAGAGACCTGGGTTCAATCCCTGGGTTGGGAAGATCCCCTGGAGAAGGAAAGGCTACCTACCCCAGTATTCTGGCCTGGAGAATTCCATGGACTGTACAGTCCATGGGGTTGCAAAGAGTTGGACATGACTGAGCAACTTTTACTTTTACTTTAATCGTCCCAGGCGCAGTTACCAGGCTACCAGAGAGCACAATATAGCTGAAAGCCTACATCTAGTATTCACACTAGCCAATCCTAAACTCTTTACCCTCCCTAGTTTTTCATTTCCTTTAGAAATTCCAGTAAATGGAGGGCCTACACTATTCCCTTCCTCTTGCTCTTTCTGCATCCCTAGACTTATGGTGGTGCTTCAAAATACACTGTGTCTGGAATGCCATGGCTCTTATATCAAAGATTTGAGTATAAAACACTGTTTCTTGAGTATCTCCTATCTTTTCTCTTAGATCACACCAAAAGAACCATCACATAAAAAAGCATTCTGCATTATAACATTAACATCATATAACATATAACATCACATAACATTCTGCATAAGTCTAGATTTGTCTTACTAGCAGATTTTTCATACAATGTTGCATAAAAATCTTGAAAGCAACTGCTATCCTTTAGTCACACAGTTGTGTCCAACTCTCTGTGATGTCAAGGACTGCATCACACCAGGCTTCCCTGTCCATCACCATAAATGAAGCTTCCTCAAATTCATGTCCATCTAGTTGGTAACACTATCCAATCAGCTCATCCTCTGTTGTCCCCTTCTCCTCCTGCCTTCAATCTTTCCCAGTATCAGGGTCTTTTTCAATAAGTCAGTTCTTCATCAGGTGGCTAAAGTATTGGAGTTTCAGCTTCAGCATCACTCCTTCCAATGAATATTCAGGACTGATTTCATTTAGGATGGACTGGTTTGATATCCTTGCAGTTCAAGGGACTCTCAAGAGTTTTCTCCAGCACCACAGTTCAAAAGCATCAATTCTTCTGTGCTCAGCTTTATTTTTTTTTTTTTAATTTTTTTTTAAAATTTTATTTTATTTTTAAGCTTTACATAATTGTATTAGTTTTGCCAAATATGAAAATGAATCCACCACAGGTATACATGTGTTCCCCATCCTGAACCCTCCTCCCTCCTCCCTCCCCATACCATCCCTCTGGGTCATCCCAGTGCACCAGCCCCAAGCATCCAGTATTGTGTATCGAACCTGGACTGGCAACTCGTTTCTTACATGATATTTTACACGTTTCAATGTCATTCTCCCAAATCTTCCCACCCTCTCCCTCTCCCACAGAGTCCATAAGACTGTTCTATACATCAGTGTCTCTTTTGTGGTCTCGTACACCGGGTTATTGTTACCATCTTTCTAAATTCCATATATATGCGTTAGTATACTGTATTGGTGTTTTTCCTTCTGGATTACTTCACTCTGTATAATAGGCTCCAGTTCCATCTACCTCATTAGAACTGATTCAAATGTATTCTTTTTAATGGCTGAGTAATACTCCATTGTGTATATGTACCACGGCTGTCTTATCCATTCATCTGCTGATGGACATCTAGGTTGCTTCCATGTCCTGGCTATTATAAACAGTGCTGCGATGAACATTGGGGTACACGTGTCTCTTTCTCTTCTGGTTTCCTCAGTGTGTATGCCCAGCAGTGGGATTGCTGGATCATAAGGCAGTTCTATTTCCAGTTTTTTAAGGAATCTCCACACTGTTCTCCATAGTGGCTGTACTAGTTTGCATTCCCACCAACAGTGTAAGAGGGTTCCCTTTTCTCCACACCCTCTCCAGCATTTATTATTTGTAGACTTTTGGATCGCAGCCATTCTGACTGGTGTGAAATGGTACCTCATAGTGGTTTTGATTTGCATTTCTCTGATAATGAGTGATGTTGAGCATCTTTTCATGTGTTTGTTAGCCATCTGTATGTCTTCTTTGTAGTCCAACTCTCACATCCATACATGACAAGTGGAAATAACATACCTTTGACTAGATGGACTTTTGTTGGCAAAGTAATGTCTCTGCTTATTAATATGCTGTGCAGTTTTGTCATAGCTTTTCTTCCAAGGAGCAAGTGTGACTGATGGCTGCAGTGATTTTGGAGCCCAAGAAAATAAAGTCTGTCACTGTTTTCATTTTTCCATACCTATTTGCCATGAATTGATGGGACTGGATGCCATGATCTTCATTTTTCAAATGTTGAGTTTTAAGCCAGCTTTTTCACTCTCCACTTTCACGTTCATGAAGAGGCTCTTCACTTTCTTCCGTAAGAGTGGTGTCATCTGCATACCTGAGTTTACTGATATTTCTCCTAGCAATCTTGATTCCAGCTTGTGCTTCATCCAGTTTGGCATTTCACATGTACTCTGCATATAAGTTAAATAAGCAAGGTGACAATATACAGACTTGAGGTACACCTTTCCCAATTTGGATTCATCCCATTGTTCCATGTCTGGTTCCAACTGTTGCTTCTTGATCTGCATGAAGATTTCTCAGGAGGCAGGTAAGGTGGTCTGGTATTCCCATCCCTTTAAGAATTTTCCCCAGTTTGTTGTGATCCACACAGTCAAAGTCTTTAGCATAATCAATGTATAAGTAGATATTTTTCTGGAATTCTCTTGCTTTATCTATGATAAATGTTGGAAAATTGAGCTCTGGTTCATCTGCCTTTTCTTAATCCATCTTTAACATCTGGAAGTTCTCAATTCACATATTATTGAGCCTAGCTTCGAGAATTGTGAGCATTACTTTCTATCCTGTGAGATGAGTTCAATTGTGCAGTGCTTTCAACATTCTTTGGCATTGCCTTTCTTTGGGATTCGAATGCAAGCTGAGCTTTTCCAGGCCTGTGGCCACTGCTGAGTTTGCCAAATTTGCTGGCATATTGAGTGCAGCACTTGCACAGCATCTTCCTTTAGGATTTGTAATAGCTCAGCTGGAATTCCATCATCTCCACTAGCTTCCTGAGGCTCACTTGACTTCACACTCCAGGATGTCTGGCTGTAGGTAAGTGATCACACCATTGTGGTTATCTGGGTCATTCAGATAATTTTTTGTATAGTTCTTCTGGGTATTCTTGCCACCTCTTCCTAATACCTTCTACTTATGTTAGGTCCATACAATTTCTGTCCTTTATTGTGCCCATCTTTGCATGAAATGTTCCCTTAGTATCTCTAATTTTCTTAAAGAAATTTCTAGTATTTCCCATTCTATTGTTTTCCTCTATTTCTTTGCATTGGTCTCTTAGGAAGGCTTTATTATTTCTCCTTGCTCTTCTTTGGTACTCTGCATTCAGATAAATATATCTTTCCTTTTCTCCTTTGCCTTTCTTTTCTCTTTTTTTCTCAGCTGTTTGTAAGGCCTCTTTTTGCCTTTTTGCATTTCTTCTTCTTGGTGGTGGTTTGATCACCTCCTACTGCTCAATGTTACAAATGTCAGTCCATAGTTCTTCAGGCGCTCTATCTATCAGCTCTAATCCCTTGAATTTATTTGTCACTTCTACTGTACAATATTAAGGAATTTGATTTAGGTCATACTTGAATGGTCCAGTGGTTTCCCTACTTTCTTTAATTTAGCTCTGAATTTTGCCATGAGGAGTTCATGATCTGAGCCAGTCAGCTCCTGGTCTTGTTTTGGCTGACTATATAGAGCTTCTCCATCTTTGGCTACAGATAATATAATTAATCTGATTTCTATATTGACCGTCTGGTGATGTCCATGTGTAGAGTCACCTCTTGTGTTGTGGGAGGAGGGGTTTGCTATGACCAGTGTATTCTCTTGGCAAAACTCTGTTAGCCTTTGCCCTGATTCTTTTTGTATTTAAGGCAAATTTGCCTGTTACTCCAGGTATCTCTTGACTTCCTACATTTGCATTCCAGTCCCCTATAATGAAAAGGATATATATATATATATTATTGTTAGTTCTAGAAGGTCTTGTAGATCTTCATAGAACTGTTTGCCTTCTTTGGTTTTAGTGGTTGGGGCATAGACCTGGATTAGTCTGATACTAAATGATTTGCCTTGGAAAAGAGCAAAGATCACTTTGTTGTTTTTGAGACTGCACCCAAGAACTGCATTTCAGACTCTTTTGTTGACTATAAGGGCTATTCTATTTCTTTGAAGGTATTCTTACTCACAGTAGGAGACATAATAGCCATCTGAATTAAATTTGCCCATTCTAGTCCATTTTAGTTCACTGATTCCTAAAATGTAAATGTTCACTCTTGGCCGTCTTCTGTTTGACCACTTCCAATTTACCTTGATTCGTGGACCTGACATCCAGGTTCCTGTGCAATATTGTTTTTACAACACCAATCTGTACTTCCATCACCAGTCACACCCACAAGTGAGGATTGTTTTCACTTTGGCTCAGCCTCTCCATTATTTCTGGAGCTATTTCTCCACTTTTATCCATTAGCATATTGGGCACCTTCTGACCTGGGGAGTTCATTTTTCAGTGTCATATCTTTTTGCCTTTTCATACTGTTCATGGGTTTCTCAAGGCAAGAATATGATCATTATCTTAAACTCTTATCTTCACTTTGTTCAGTTCCTTGTCTAAGGTTTTTGTCTTGTTCCTTCATTTGGAACATATTCCTCTGTCTCCTCATTTTGCTCAAGTTCTGTGTTAGGTAGGTCGGTTATATTTCCTGATCTTGGAGAAGGGCCTTATGAAGGAAACATCCTATGAGGTCCAGCAGTACACTCCCCTCTGATAACCAGAGGTATATGTTCTAGCTTTTTCCCCCTTATGTGGGCAGTTTGAGCCCCTTTGTGTAGCAGGGCTGACTACTGGGGGTGCACTAGTATGTGGGAAAGGTTCCCAACCTGGTTGACTGAGGCTGTGCCCCCATGCACTGCTACAGGTCTGTTAGAATGCTAAGCTGCATGTCTATGCAGCTGTCTGTGTGGTCTGGTGTTTTCCAGAGTGGTGCTGGCTTTCTGGAGGTCAGGGCTGAGTCCTTATCATTAATTAGCTAGAGGCAGCATTCCAAAATGCCATAAGCCAATGAAAGTGCTATCAGAGTAGGATGTTGTTCAGTTGCTCAGTCATGTCTGACTCTTTGCAACACTGAGGACTGAGGCATGCGTGTCTTCCCTGTCTTTCAGCACCTCCCAAAGCTTACTCAACCTCATGTCCATTGAGTAGGTAATGCCATCAAAATATCTCACCCTCTGTCTTCCTCTTCTTCTCCTGCTTTCTTTCTTTCCCAGAATGAGTATTTTCCAATGAGATGGCTTTTCACATCAAGTGGTCAAAGTATTGGAGCTTCAGCATCAGTACTTACAATGAATATTCAAGATCTATTTCCTTTAAGATTGACTGGTTTGATCTCTTTGCAGTCCAAGAGACTTCAACAGCATCATGATTTAAGATGATGAGATCCCTAGCCCCGTAGTCTTGCACTGGGAATATGAGCCCACAGAACATTGGGCTTTAAAAACCAGAGGGGCTTATGTTTTGGAGAGCAAGTAAAATGAGCAGTAGAATGTGGTCCCCAAAACAGCTGCTGTCAGTGTTTCCATTCCTAACAGGAGTCCTGGTTGCCTCTTGCCTCTCCAGTTTCTCTCCAAGATTAACAATTAGGTATGACTCAGGATTCTTTCAAACAACTGCCTCTACACTGAGATGGAGTGTGTGTGAGATGTTGTGCATTCCCTTTTACAGCAGAGTCTCAGTTTCCTGTAGCCCTCTTGCTCTCCAAAACATAAGTCCTTCTGATTTTTAAAGCCAGATATTCTGTGGGCTCATCTTCCCAATGCAGGACTCCTCGGCTGGAGAGCTCATGTGGCGATCAAAACCATCTTTTGGGAAGAAGTTTACAGTTTGACATTCCTCCTGTTTGTGAATCATCAACCCAGCTTGTGGGTCCTGACTTTATTAAGTCTCTTTCTGCTCCTCCTGCCTTTCTTGTGCTTCTGTCATTATATCTTTAGTTGTACAAAAATTTTCCTGCTGGTCTTCAAGTCACTCTCATATACAGTTGTTCCATAAGTAGTGTTAATTTTTTGTGTCCACTGGAAGAGGTGAGTTTAGTGTCTTCCTCTTCTGCCATCTTGCCCACCTCTCCACCAGCTGTTGAATGGGTTATCAAAATGTGGCATAATCATTCAATGGAATATTGCTTATCAACTAAAATCAATGAACTTTGATACATGCCTGAATCTCTTGAGCACTATACTAAGTGAAAGAAGCCAAACAGAAAAGATAAAACACTCCTAGTTGTGTGAAATTCACAAAAGATAAAATTGCAATGACTGAAAACTAGCTACTGGTTACTACAGGCTCAATGGGAAGGCAAAGAGGGCTTGGCTATAAAAGCATGTATTGAAAACATCCTAGAAAAATTATAAATCTTATTTTGGTGGTTAATATATATGGCAGTATATTAATAGAATAAATCTGGTTATAAAGAGTTTAGTTTGTATTTCAGAAAATGAGTAAATGTAGGTAAACAAGAAGACTGAATACTCAGAAAGTGATTTTAGATGATCATCTATTTATATTAATTTACAGAAAATGATTGCTACTATTTTGTGTGGGTTAAAGTAGATGAGAAAATACAAGCTTATATCTGGTTCAGGCAAATTCTTCTTACATAATTCCTTGCTAAGCTACTTTGATAATGTAGGCAAAGAAGTTTGTTATTCATTATATCCAGATAATGTCTTTATTGTGTGTTTTCCTGGAAAAAAATTGAGGTCTCTGTTTTCTATGATCAAATAGTTTTAACACTTTTCTTCAAAGTTTGAGTTTAAAAGAACTGAATAGAATTTAGCAATATAATTTCAGCAAACCATATATAATATTCAACCTAATATCTAGTAACTGTGGTCACTGAACTACATCAGATTGGTTTAGCTGGAACTGCAGATCCCAGAAACCTGTGCACTACATAGTACCATATTAAAATTGGCCAACAGGAAATTACATGAGATTTTGAAGATGAGGTGGAGCAGCAGCCATGACTCTCTGAAAGTCATCAAAGTTGACCTTGATAGAAACAGCTTCAGAGATGGTCTCAGATTCTAGGATCCCTTTTCCTTATTTTGTATGCAGCTTGTCTTCCTCACTGTTGACTCTTTTAACCAAGCACAGCTCCAGTCCCACCCCCAGATCCTTGGTGCAAGACTGATAAGTGCTATTATTACAGTGTTCCATGGATTTTTCACATTAACCTCACTTCCATAGTCCTCTTCAGTGGCTCAGCTTCTCTGAATGGTTTTGTGACTCCTTTGATGCCCTATCTTTCTTCTTGAAACTTCAGTTTCCAATCTTTCCCACAACTGAGTAATATCTAATTCTTCTAATAAATCACTTACTCTAAAACTCACAAGGGTTCTGATTCTTTGACCCTGAACATTTGGTGACTTAAAATACTTAAGAATATCACTACTGCTGTCTAAAACCAGTCCATGTTGCTTAGGAAGCTCAGTATTTGTTGAAATCATCTAAATGAATATATTATCAAATTGCATGAGTAAACTCCATGACAATCCATAAATATGAACATCAAGCAGAGACAACTTTAACCCTTCCATATTAACTTAGCTTTCTTGAGCCCTTCTAGGTTTAACAAATTTCAGGTTGACAGGTGCCTGGTTGGTCTAGAGAGGACTCTGCTATGAGCTCCTAAGTCATCTCCCTATAATCCCTCATCACACATTGGATTGGCCCAGAAGTGGTCTTGGTGGTAGGAAGGATAACAAGAGAAAGAAAGGGAAGCATACAATTCCCTTTGAAGCTCAGGCTCAAAAACACATTTCTGTTAACCCATTCTATTGGTCAAAGCATTTCATAAAGGCTGCCTAGATTTAAAGTGAAGGAACTAACTCTACTGCTTAATGGAAATAACTTAAAAGAATTGTGGTCCTTTTTTTTTTTTTCAAACTACAGAAGTAATTTTTGTGGTTAATTCTTTTATAAATGGAAATATGGAGAAAAGATTTAAGAATTTCTTTTCACAGTAGATGAATGATTTCTCAAAATCAACCCTCTTCACACTGGGAGAAAGGAAAAAAAATGGTCCACTATTCTTGCAGATGGTGACTACAGCCATGAAATTAAAAGATGCTTACTCCTTGGAAGAAAAGTTATGACCAACCTAGATAGCATGTTCAAAAGCAGAGACATTACTTTGCCAACAAAGGTTCATCTAGTCAAGGCTATGGTTTTTCCTGTGGTCATGTATGGATGTGAGAGTTGGACTGTGAAGAAGGCTGAGTGCCGAAGAATTGATGCTTTTGAACTGTGGTGTTGGAGAAGACTCTAAGAGTCCCTTGGACTGCAAGGAGATCCAACCAGTCCATTCTGAAGGAGATCAGCCCTGGGATTTCTTTGGAAGGAATGATGCTAAAGCTGAAACTCCAGTACTTTGGCCACCTCATGCAAAGAGTTGACTCATTGGAAAAGACTCTGATGCTGGGAGGGATTGGGGGCAGGAGGAGAAGGGGACAACAGAGGATGAGATGGCTGGATGGCATCACTGACTCGATGGACGTGAGTCTCAGTGAACTCTGGGAGTTGGTGATGGACAAGGAGGCCTGGCGTGCTGCGATTCACGGGGTCGCAAAGAGTCGAACACAACTGAGTGACTGATCTGATCTGATCTGATCTGATTCTTCTTGCTCACTCCATCCTAATCTCCCATACCCATGCACTCTTTACACTGAGATAAAGATAGAGCTTCTCGTGTGGCTCAGCTTGTAAAGAATCTGCCTGCAATGCAGGGGACCTGGGGTTTGATCCCTGGGTTGGGAAGGTCCCCTGGAGAAGGGAACGGTTACCCACTCCAGTATCCTGGCCTAGAGAATTCCATGGACTGTATAGTCCATGGAGTCGCGAAGAGTCGGACAGGACTGAGTGACTTTCACTAATCAAATAGATGTTAGAGAATCTGGAAGAAATTGGAAGAATACTGGAAGAAAACAAATACAAAACATATATTTTATACACACTTCTCTGCCTATTATTCAACTTCAAGATCTTGTCCACTCAGTATGGTAAAAAGACAAAGTTTGAGTCCATTTGAAGTTCTTTAATACCTTTCTCTCTATGTCTTCAGCTGTGATTCTAAATTAAGGGTTTCCAACCATTACTGATTATGAAATGGATCTAGGGAATTTAATAATACACAATACACAAGTTCTTGAGCCATAATCCCATATACACTAAATTACAAGCTCTGTGAATATGGTCAAGGCAGCTATACATTTAGTACCATTGGGAAATGAATCTCTGCCACAGATAGCTCATTTTATCTGTCCTAAATCATCAATCATCACTGGGGGACCTGGCAATATAACCCAAGAATCTAGACTCCCAGTTGAAAAAAAAAATGCTTATTTCCAATATGCTTCTCAGTTCATTCAGTACCCATAAGGAATCAACTTCAATTTATTCACCTCAAGTTCTTTTAATGCAATTCCAAATGACTTTTACACCCTATCTTTTATTATAGGATACATCATTAATTTGACATGATCCATGCACATTCCAGAATATGTTATCTAGAAGTAATCTGCTTTCTGTGTACATTGATTTTTCAACTTTCATTCTTTACTATGGTTCTATATCTAAATTCATTTTCAAAAAATTCACCATGATCTGCAAAATTTAATAGACCTATGATATGACATGCCAAATTTATCACTTATATGACATCTCTTAAATAGAAAAGACAAAATATTATAATTCAGGTTACATTGGACCATTGACAATATTGCCAGTATCTGACAGAGCATGGCTCTCCTCCTCACTTCCTTTCCTTGTCCTTCAAGTAAAATTGCCCTTTTATTCATTTTTGCTTTACCCAAGACTGGCAGCTGATTTTGAAGTGTCAGACCATTATTTGTTTTTTGTGTTTTTTTTGGATGTTACCATTTATTGCACGGAGGATAAAATCAATGTGACATTTCCAGAACAATGATAGATGACAATAGTGAGTGGTCTTTAAATGCAGAAGACTAATTTTTAAAAATGTCACCAGTGTACTATTTCCGACTTTGTCAAAGATAAAGCAGTAAAACTTATAGACATAAAAACTAATAATATTTCACCATGTTACTTGCAGATAAAAATGCTATACTTACATTGCTATAGCTTATCTAAATACTGCCTTACTACTAGTTAGAATAACCACAGCTATAGAGGCCCATTGATTTGGGTCATTCAAAAACAAAATAATAGGTGTTCTGTTTGAGTGAATATGTGTGTTTGTATGCACATACACACTCAGTTTCTGATTGTGGATAGAAGGCCTCTAATCCTATAAGCATGAATATGTACTCTGAATCATTTTAATGTATCTGTATTGATGTGACCCTTTCTGTATTTCACTAGTCTCATCTTTCAAAGAAAAATATCACTAGAAGTTAACTCATAGGTTGAATGGGAAAGATAAACAAAAATCTTAGAATAGTTCCTGGCACACAATAAGTACTCAATAAATATTGGTATTATTACCATTGTACTATTAATTTCCATTGTTTAAAATGATTCAAAATAAATAAATTTATACTAACAAATAAAATGATTCAATGTTAACACTCTAGGTTTTTTTTAATACTAGTAATAATTCTTACCATTCTGTTATCATTGTTGTTACTCGTGCTTTCTATTTGATCTCTAAATTCATTTCATGCAGGGTCTGGTTTGCATCTTAATTTATGTTTCAATGAATCTAAAATAAAACTGTGTGCATTCTGTGAACTCTAGAATGGATGGTCATGAAGTGGTTGAGCAGGAAACCAGGAAGAAATTGCACAGTTCACATTAATAATCCATTTTTAGAAAACTAATTTGTGTTTAAAAAAACTAAGTGTAAATCATAATCTGGAATTCTTTCCCTAAATAGTCACCACCTTTTGGTAGGGCCAGAGAATGAAGCAGAAATTTAAAACAAACATACCAGATAGGCACTTTCTCTCTCTGTTGGATTGAACTCCAGGAAGGAAAAAAAAAGAAAAAGCAGAGGAGGTGGAGAGCAAGGGGAGAAATGGGGAGAATTCCTTGTTGCTTTTCATATTGACGGGTAGTAACACCCCACTGACACCAAGATATCATTTTATCAAGATTATTCCATCTGCATGAATCTGAGGAGCTTCCCCAAAATGGAGATTTCCCTTGTCTTAATTATAAATAATTTATAAAAGCCTTTTGATTTATAAAATTTTATTAGAAAGTTTTTAGTAGGTTGTAATTTCTGAGTGATCTCTAGATCTCTGTTTACATTCATAAAACAGTTGACCTATAAAATCTTATGTTTATGAAAGAAAGACCCAGGTTCAAATTTAAACCCTAAATTTTATGAATTTTGTCATCTTGAGCAAGTTATTTAATATCTCTGCATTTCCATATTCTTAACCTATTCCATGGGAGTAATAGTGTTTCTTAGTCTTTGTGCCTTAAGATAACTTGAGGATAATATTACTACACACACACACACACACACACACGCACACACACACTGCTTAAAATAACTCTCATGAACCAAAAAGTTCTCAAGCTATCTTTAATCTTTTTCCATTCTTTTCCCCACTTCCTCAAACCTTACATTTTTGCATAATATTTTTAGTTTGTAAATCTACCTTATAAGCCACTCATGTTAAGTGGTATTTAAGATGATAGAGATTATGAAGCAGCAGGGAAATGGACCCTAGGTCCCTACAGATGCTCTTGCCACTGCCATCACTTGACAGTCATTTTTGCCTTGCCCCATCACAATGATGAAGCTTCAGAAGAAAGGATGTCTTCAGAAAAAGGCCAAATACACATACATTATAATTTTTCATAAATATATATATATATACATATATATATATATATATAAATATATTCATGGTCAGAGTTTCTGCCCCAAATCCAAATGAAAACTCCTCATCTAGACCATCTAAAGTAATCCTTTGATCAAACAAGCAGCAATAACAGCCAAGAAAAAAAGCAGAAACACCAAAAGATTCCTTTCTTCTTTCTGATCAGCCATTTTGTAAGAATCTCTGCCCACTGGTTCTTCAAAAAAAAAAAAAAAAACTACAATTTGAGACGCTTTTGGGTAGGAAAGACCTGGACACTACCCACTTGAGTCCCATACAAAGAAGAGCTAAATAATCCCACTGGGATGCCAATCACTTAATATTCTAGTTAAGGTTTCACCTCTAAACTTGTGACAAAATAAAACATACAACCCTTGATTCTGACTCAGTGTGAGGGGAGAATTAAGTTGAGGATAGGGTTGAGTAGCTAAAATGTAAAGAAAGTAGAGAAATTCTTTGAGCTACTGGAGGCCAAAGGGAAGAGAAGCATTTCAATCACATTCCAGAGAAGATACACCCAAATTAGGACTTACTGTTATAGTCTAAACCATTCTCTGCTCCAGGCTCCAATAAGAATTTAGCACAGAGAACACGGTCAGGAAAATGAATGCTCTCTATCACCTTGATAGTCCGAATGTGATCTTTGAACTAGTAACATTGCCATTTTCTGGGAATTTATTAGAAATTCAAACTGCAATCTATGGTCTGCAACCTCAGGATATCCCCTGGTAAAATTCATAACTACTCCTGAACTCAGAGGGTGATAAGAGACCAAGGAAAGAGGCAGGTCATCCAGGTTGGTAGGTGGGAAGTTAAATAGTGACTTGTCTTGGTGGTACAAGATGCACAGATCCCATAGCTGCTAGCAGAATCTAAAGAATTTATATGGAGACTTAAATAGGGTTCAGACACACATTCATTTTCAGATGGTCTTAACAATACACTGTTCTCTCAATCCCTTGCCCTTGAAAACAGCTCTCACTGTGGGAACTATGTCTAAAGCATACATTCCAAGGACATGGGAGGGGGCAAGGAGCACCTTGATTTCATGTCAACTAGGGGTTACATCCTCTGGATGGACTCCTCCAGCACAGGTCTGCCTCAGACCAGAAACACAGGGCACACAGGCATGATCCTGGTTTTAGCAAGACTTCAGGTCATTGATTTACTCATCAAATTTTGAAAAGCACTGCTCTGTTCTTATGCGGTTTGTATTATAAAGTTTAAACCAGTCACTAGTGAGGCCAGCTGGATGAATCCAACCAGGATTCCTTGCAAAAGACAAAAATAACCCTAAAGCCTAGACCAGTGGTTCTCCAAATATGGGTGTCCTGGACTAGTAAGCAGCAGCAGCACTTGGAAAAATACAGATTCCTAGTCCCAACATAGATTTGCTGAATCAGAAATTGCAGGAGTAAAGTCTAGCCATAAGGGATTTAGCAAGCCCTGCAGGTGAATTAAATGCCTACTAAAGTCCAAGAACTACCCACTTGGAACCAGTCACAAGCCTGTGCCTAGGCCTACACCAAAATTTTCTGCCACTTTTTATTTACCACACTAATAGTGAAAAAAAACAAACAACAAATAGGCCACAAAGGTCACTCAACACACACAGAAAGCCAACCAAACAGCCCACGTGAAGTTTGCTAAGAATTCTCAAGCAGCAGTGTTCTCTTTACTTCCTTATTTTTGGAAAAAACGATTCCCCCAAAGGTTCTTATACATGCAGGACCAAAGCTAAGCCACCTAAATTCTAGGCCTCTATTAATGTCCTTGCTCTTAATCTGTTCTCCTTAGCTGTTTGCATGATCGTGGTCGAGTGAATGATGGGAAGGGGAATAAGAGAATATTACTGAGAGCCCTTGGAGAAGGAAATGGCAACCTACTCCAGTATTCTTGCCTGGAGAATCCCATGGACAACAGGTTACAGTCCTTGGGGTCCCAAGAGTCGGACACGACTTAGCGACTAAACCACCACCACCACCACCACCACTGAGGCCTCGTCTATGCTATTTCTCAGGTTCTGTTTAGAAACTGCTTCACCCTGCCCTGCAAGCTCCTGCGGTTCTGTTGCTCACCTTCGCTTCCAGGTGTGGCCACTTATTCATGATGCAGAAAGCAGTTACCTACCTTTGCTATCTGTGGTAGGTTAGAATGGTAGCTTCCCTAAAGATATATTTATATTCTAATCCCTAGAACCTGAGACTGTTTGGAGGAAGAGAAACAATTTTTGCAAATGTAATTAAATCCAATGATGGGGGGCATAAATTAGGAGTTTGGGGTTAACATACAAATTGTTATATGCAAAAGAGATAAACAATGAGTCCTTACTTGTATAGCACAGGCAAATATATTCACTATCTTATAATAAAATATGGTAGAAAGAAATATGAAAAAGAATATATATGTAATGTATACATATGTGTGTGTGTGTGTGTGTGTGTGTCACTTTGCTGTGTACCAGAAGGTTACACACACAATGTAATGTTGACTATGAAAGTGAAAGTGACTGTGAAAGTGAAAGTGAAGTCTCTCAGTCATGTCCGACTCTTTGCAACCACGTGGACTGTAGCCCACCAGGCTCCTCCATCCATGGGATTCTCCAGGCAAGAACACTGGAGTGGGTTGCCATTTCCTTCTCCAGGGGATCTTCCCAACCCAGGGATCGAACCCAGGTCTCCTGCATTGCAGGCAGACGCTTTAACCTCTGAGTCACCAGGGAAGCCCTAATGTTGACTATACTTCAATAAATTAAAAAATCCAATGATAAATCTAATAGGAGAAAAACAGAAGGAAATTTGTGGGAAAAGGTGAGAAGACACAGAGAAGAAGGCAAGGTGACTGTATCAATAATGACTGGGATGACTTAACTTCAAGCCAAGGGATTCACAGAATCACTGAATCTTTGAAGAGGTAGAGAACAGAATCTCCTTAGGGGTGTGCTAAGCTGCTCAGTCATGTCTGACTTTTTGCAACCCCTTGGACTGTAGCCTGCAAGGTTCCTCTGTCCATGGGACTCTCCAGGCAATAATCCTGGAGTGGGTTGCCACTTCCTCATTCAGAGGATCTTCCCAACTTTGGAACCAGACTCACATCCCTGTCTCCTGCATTGCCCAGCGGGTTCTTTACCACTAGTACCACCTGGGGAGCCCCATCTCCCTACAGCTTTCATCTGTTTCTTTCTCCCTCTATGAATTCAATGCAAGTCAGTTGTGGGTTCTGGCCCTTATCTGTGACTCCAGTATTCACACTTTAGGGAAACTGTCATCATGAGAGTTGTTCATCACAATGGTAGAAGGCAAAATATTACCAGAAGCTAAACACTCCAGCCTAGAAATGACATATGCCACTGTGACTACTGGATCGCTGGCAAGACATGCAATCCTACTGTGTGCTATGAAGATGAAAGTCCAGAAATTCTTAGTGAGTTGTGGTACTTATTACCAAAGTTTATTCTTTTGGCTGGCTTCCCCTTACATAAGCAGAATAATCTCATACCCTCCTAGAGCAGACAAGTCAGAATTTTATTAAGTATAGAGTGGATAAGATGCCTTTCTTCTATTAATTAGAAATGTGCCTTTCTTGTATAAATTAGAAAAGGTGTGATTGTGGAAGAAAGAGTGAGAAAGGCAAAACTGAGTTGTCAACTGTTGCGGCTCAGTTGTAAGAAGGCAAAAGCTTGCACTTTGAGGATCTAACAGTTAATTCCCTTAAAATTCCCCATGTCCAGGCAATCTTATATAGCCTTCTTAGAACCCTAGGGGAGACAGAGCAAGTTTGATGAATACCAGCCAATTCTAGTCCAACAGAGAGGAAATCATGGTACTCTAAGGTAGGCAGACCAGATATTATACACATTTTACATTGAAGAAACCAAATTTTAGAAGAATTAAATGATTTTTCCAGACTCATTATGGAATTGGCATAAGAAAAACATAAGATTAATGTGTGTTAATATATGTGTGAGAGAGAGGGAGAGAGACAGAGAGAGACAGACAAAGGCAGAAACTGAGGAAAACAGATATATACATAATTTTGGTTGTTGAGCTCATAATTTCAGATCCTTTAAGTAAAATGACTTTCATAACTGATCACGCATGGCTAAACATAAAAAAAAAATCAGCAACCATAAAGTAAGTAATTCTATGATAAGATGTTAAAACTCTATTGTCATAATACAAGCCAAACTTCTTTCCCATATCTACTTTGATAAGATTAGGACACTGAAAAAAGGTGACATTTTATAAACTTCTCTTGAATTATTTGTATTCTTATTAGTATGGATTATGGGCAAGCATGTACAGAACTTGTCAGTTTCTCCATTTCCCCCCTGCCTTATTGGGAAAACAACACGTGCTTACAGACCAAGCTTTAGGGCAATGACTTACTGCCATGATATAAAGCATTCGTAATTGTTTCCTTGAGAGTTTCAAGACCCTAGCTCCCAAGGTCATCTATTATCTGCACTTTGCCATCTGGCCATTTATCTAGTGCATTGGGATTGTCACTTAAAAGAACTGACCTTGCATTTTGATGATGTGACTGAATATGGAAAAAAAATGAAGTAATTTTTTAAAGGATTAGTAAATCACAGTAGGAATATAAAAAAAAGTAGTAAATGTTTCTAAAGAAACAATTGTTTACTTACCTGAAGTTTCTATAATTCGTGTTTTAGATAAACTGACAAGGCTTGACAGATGCAAAACTGCTAGAAACTTTTATTACTAGATAAAGATGAATCATTTTTCTTTTTGTTCCAGGAAAATACTCTCCTCATAGAGGAAAAAAATGAGCTCATTTCAACCTAAAAAAAATCAATGGTCCAAAAAAAAAAAAAAACAAGACTAATAAGAAGTAAGAAAAATTCAATGGGCCATATTTCATATAGGAAAATGATACCACTGATTGTCAATAAGACATACTCTTTGAACTTCTATGGGAAAGAAAGTTTTCACTAAATTACCCACAGTTACTCATTTGGTTTCTGTTTTTGAATAAAGACACTCTTGATCTGGCAACAATGTTTTCTCTATGAAAACTAATTCATTTAGCTTCACTGACTCTACTCTCTAATCCATTGATTTTTCAAGATTCATTAAATGTCCCACCTTCTCCATGTTACCTTTCATGTATAGAAAACCCACTAAAACCTCACAGTTACATTATTATCTCTTATGACTCTTACAATATACTGCTTGCTGTTAAGCATCTTGTGTTAAGCTCTCTTAAAAATATGTGGAAAAGATCTCAATTTATTGAATTTTCCATGAATGCTCAGAGGCACCAAAGGGACTCAAGATAAACAGAGCCCAAATACTTGAAGGAAAGCAGCATGGTTTGTTTCTACCTGGTTGTCCCAAACCATTGAAAAATCCCTTAGCAAGTCAATTTGCAGTGAAAGCAGGTGTGAGCTGGGAAGGCTTTGTCCCCCGCACCCCCCTCCCTTAGGAGTAGTGGCCTGGAACCCAGTAGGCTGAATGATTATGTTCTCCTGAGCCCCACTGTGAGTCCCTTGGCCTAATTATTCAAAGTAACTATTCATATACTAGTTACTCAAAGTGGATGGAGTCAGACTCTGTTGCTACACTGTCTTCAAGGAAGTGGGAAACTTTGCAAGAAAAACCTTCCTTATAGAAATGTATGATCCCTCTCCTTTCTTCTTCCTTTCTTGTATCATCATAAAATCGGAGCATATTACCTACAGATGTTCCCAAAAGATATTCCATCTTTTCCTGTAGCCTATTTACTTTATCTCAAAGCATTCATCAAAACCTAAAATACATTTCTGCTTTACTCTTCTGTTGACTAGGATCCTTAAGAGTAGGGACTGCTGCTGCTGCTGCTAAGTCGCTTCAGTCGTGTCCGACTCTGTGCGACCCCATAGACGGCAGCCCATCAGGCTCCCCCGTCCCTGGGACTCTCCAGGCAAGAACACTGGAGTGGGTTGCCATTTCCTTCTCCAATGCATGAAAGGGAAAAGTGAAAGTGAAGTCGCTCAGTCGTGTCTGAGTCTTAGTGACCCCATGGACTGCAGCCTACCAGGCTCCTCCATCCATGGGATTTTCCAGGCAAGAGTACTGGAGTGGGGTGCAATTACCTTTCTGAAGAGTAGGGACTAGGATTGCTTTATTTTCAGTTTATATACCCACTTCTAATTTCACAGCTGATGTATCACATGATCACAATGAAAATAAATGACTGAACGTATAACAGAATCATCACCAGATATATTAGAGCCTCTGTGTCTTAATGAAGTCTCTCTGGAACTTTTGATGAACCTATATTTTCATAGGATACCCTGAAATCCTTTAGAATTGTTATATAATTATTAATATTCTTTTTTTATTAATATTCTTATTCCTTGTGATATAAGGTAGTGTGTATCACAATGACTTGAGAAGATATCCATTATATATGCATCTACTTCAAACCCAGATCTGGGATTTGTATTCTCAGGAAAAATATTTGATATTACATGCTTTGAGAAAGCATTCAAAGTGATTTTAATAAGCACTACTAGATGGACAACACCACAATGTAGTTATGAACTGTGGTATATTTTATTTGCCATATCAAATTATATCTGTTACAAAACATAGTCCATTTCACTAACCTTTTAAAGAACCAAAACTTTTATTTTACTTTTTATTGAATGTAATTGACTTGCAAAATTATATTATGTTCATATGTACAACAAAGTAATTCAATATTTTACTAATATATGTTATAAAATTATCACCATGATATTTACTTACCATCACACCATATAAAATTATAATGATATGATTAACTGTATTCAATATTGGTGAACGTTGCATTCTTGTGAACTTACTTCATGACTGGAAACTTGCACATCTGAATCTCACCTATTTCACTAATCGTGCTCCCGACCCTTTCCCTCTGGCAACCACCAGTTTGTTCCTTGTACCTATGAGTCTGTTTCTGCTTTATGTTTCTTCATTTCTTTTGTTATTTAGATTCTACATGTAGGTGAAATCATATGGTGTTTGTTTTTTTCTGACTCAATTATTTTGTTTAGCATAATACCCTCTAAGTCCATCCATATTATGCAAATGGTGAGATTTCATCCTTTTTATGACTGAGTAATATTCCATTGCATGGAATATGTTATTTCAGGTTTTGATGAATGCTTTGAGATGAAGTAAATAGGCTACAGGACAAATGATTAAATAAGCATATCTGTAGGTGGTGTGCTGATTTCATGATACAAGAGATGAAGATAAAGATGATACAAGGGATAAAGGATGAAGGTGGATTTCATGATACGATTCCAGATACCAAAATATTTCTCCAAAAGGATATGAGGTATAAAAATTTTTTAAAAATCTGAACTTCTAAGAGAAATTTTAAAATGTACATAATGAAATAATAAATTCATAAATTATATCTGAATTAAAATTATTGCAAATTAAACAGGCAAGTAAAAGATATGCATTGTTTTCAAAAAAGGTAGACTTACATAATGTATTGAGGCCATAGAGGAAATTTCAACAAATGCCAAGTACTTGATATCATCATGCTTTGTTCAGTATAATAGAATAGAATAGAATATGAAAACTTTTTTTCAGCAATTCTGCAGAGTTTAAAGGGTCTCAGACACCTGACCAGGTATTGAACTCAGTCCAGGCCAGTGAAAGCCAGGAATCCTAACTACTAGGATGCCAGGAAACTCCCAGAATAAGAAACATTTTAAACTATATGAATTTATTGGGTTATGCTGGGTCTTAGTTGCAACAAGCGAGATCTTCAATCTTCATTGCAGCATGTGGGATCTCTTTTTAGCTGAGCATGCAAACTCTTAGTTGTGGCATGTGGGATTTAGTCCCCAAGCAGGGATGAGATGCAGGCCCCCTGCATTGGGAGCATGGAGTCTTAGCTATTAGACCCCAGGGAAGTCCCCGGAATGAGATTTTTTAAAAAAATGAAATCAAATATATGAGAACAAAAATTAAAAAGTGAAAATAGTGAAAACCCAATATAATCTTTTACCTGGGAGAAAATGGGGACTAATATTGCCCTAATAATGTGAAGTTTGGTTTGGAGGTGAGTCCTCTTTCATCACAGTCAACATTTTCTCCATGCTTGTTGATAATGTTGCCTTGGTACAGCTAGGGTGAGCTTGCAAAGCCACTCATGTTCAATGACCTGTGTGATCTGGTGAGGTTGGTAGAACAAGGACCACTGGCAGAAAAAAAAGTGAAAATAACATTAATAGTATTTTGCATACTGTAGAATTCTTAATGTTACCTGGTAGAAAGAACTGGAAAACCAAAAGAAAAAAAATGAAATAAATAGTATAACATTTGTTTACAAACAAATTCCAAATAGTGTAAAGCTCCCATCAAGAGGTTATATTTTCTATTACAATTGTGATTTGGGAAAGTTTTCATGGAAATGCCCCCAAAATTGCTGTAATATAGAGATGTTGCATTTCTCTCATGAAGAAAACAACTTACATCTTTAATTGCTCAAATGAAGGCTTTTTATTTCATTGAGTTTTTCAGGTATCACATTATATAATATTAAATATTTTCCATCAACTATTCACTCCATATATTATTTTATGATGTAACCGGGGCTTCCCAGGTAGCCCTACTAGTTAAAAAAATTCTGCAGGAGACATGAGAAGTGGGTTCAATGCATTAAATGTACCTTCAAAATATTATTCAAAAGTGTTCTAGGCAGATATTTTCTTGTTCTTATTTTTAATGGTAAAGATTAATGTTTCTTCATTAAATATAATAGTTTGGGCATATATTATATTATTCTTGGGGGTTTTATTGGAATTATATATGAATTTTATCAAGTGTTTTTTGGAAAATCTTGAAAGAATATGTTCTTATTTCCCCTTAGGAATATTAAAATGATAAAATATATTAATAGAGTTCTCCTTTGCTAATTGGGATTAAAGTCTCCTTGGTCATGGTATATTATCTACAGTGATTTATTTATTTGACAATATTTTGTTTAGTATTCTCACCTGTATCCTGCAGCCTTTTTTAATTTCTGTGTTACCAGAACTTGCTCTTACTTCGTCTTCTTCATTTACTATCTAAATGTTGCTTTAAAAGGGAATATTTCCTACTTCTTCTAAACTCTGTAAAAGTTTGAATCACATGAAAATTAAACGTTACTTTTAAGCATCTTTAATTCAAAAGTATAGACTTGTGAAATAATCTGGATCCTCCATATCTATGGGGATCATACCTTGACTACTTCCCATCCATGTTCTGCATGGTTATCTAACTCTTAAGATATTATACTTTCTTTTTGAACTTTATAAAGCCTGAGTTACAATGAATCTTAAGATACATCATTATTTTATGTATCTTCTAAAATAAATATTGCTAATAAATCTATTATGTAATGCATCTATTTTTAAAATTGATTTGAATTATATTGCCCATTTAGTGGAAAAGACTTTTAATACTTATTTAGCTGTAGAGATTTATCATTTACTTTTCTGAATATACAAATTATAATCCCCCTCCATTCCATAATGCTAAATTATTACATATGCAGTTCTCTTGAGAGAGAACTTTCTAATATATATGACTTTGGGTCAGTTATTCAACTTCCTTATGTGTCATGGTTCACAGGTAAATTTGATAATAATAATTCTTAAGGGATTAAATAAAATAATGTATGTGAAGTATGCATAAGAATTGCTCAACAAATGATGCAATTGTTATTTTTCTTCCTTAGTAAATGAGGTCAGCATTCATCTCTGTTTTCTAGCTCTGATATTGTAGTTTTATTTCTTTAAAAAAATGTTTTTAATAATTTGGATGGGTGTAAAAGAGAAGTTAAAACATATAGTCGAGTAAGATCAAGAAAGAGAAACTTTGACTACACATTCTGAACACATAACTCTATAGTTTATTAATTAGTGTTTTAGTCATGTCCCTTCTTTTCTTACCAAGCTGTATCTAAGATGCTGAAATCAGGTGCCACATATTCTTTAAGTGCTATTCTTCACTGTTCTTGGCATGTGCAGACATGCTTCAGTCAAATCCGACTCTTTGCGACTATATGGACTGTAGCCCACCGGGCTCCTCTGTCCATGGAATTCTCCAGGCAAGAATACTGGAGTGGATTGCCATGCCCTCCTCCAGGGAATCTTCCAGACCCAGGGATCAAACCCACTTCTCTTTACATCTTCTGAATTGGCATGTGTGGTCTTTACCACTATCACTACCTGGCATAGAGCTAGGGACATAGCAGGTATTCAGCAAATGTGTGTTGAGTTAAAACCACAACCAAAGCCATTAAACCATGGTAATTTTCCTCTAAGCATTCATACTTGGGTTCAGTCTCAAGCTAGATGAATAGAACAGTAGAATCACTACGTTCCCAGGCCTGTTTCTGAAAGGCATGTGAAACACATCAGGGTTTCAACTCTGTTCCCTACAGACCAAGTGTACAGATCACAAAACATATTCACTTGCCCTTCCAGTTGTCAGCCTATGCAGAAGATCAATGAATGAAATAGGCCCCAAAGGCAAAACCATTCTCAATTTCAGTGGCACCTACGGCCAAGGTTGAAGCAGATTAACAGAGGTGATACAGGGCTAGTGCAAATGTCCTCTAGAGAAAAAGAAATTCATTTCCAAGACTTGTCAGTCAAACTCATGAAAGCCATATCTGCTCTTTTTTAAAAGATTAAATCAACCTATAGAATTTTCTGATATTTGGTTTCAGAATTACCAGCTTTCTATGAGTTTTAAGGTATGTACTTCAACCCAGTAATATAGAAATAGCCATAGCATAAGGCTTCATTGTGTGTATAACATTTTATCTTTAAATTACCTTATACTTAGAGAAAATTTTCAAGAATAATACAGGGAACTTTATGACAATATTTTTCCAGAATGACCACTTTTCCTTTTGCTTCACTGGTTTTATCATTCTCTGTCTGCATATGTGTCTTTGTGAGTGTGTGTGTGCATGTATGCAACATATTTATTTTCAAAATAGTTTGAGAGTAAAACTGATATCATGATCTTTATCAATAAATATTTTCATTTACTTTTTAATGAGGTATAATGACTTACTTGTACAGATAGTGATTTGGTATTTTTATACACTATGAAATGATCACCATGATAAGTCTAGTTACCATCAGTAACCATGCAAAGTTATTACAATATTATTGACTGTATTATATCTTCATGATGTTTATTTTAAAACTAGATTTTCTTAGTTGTTTAGAAAAGGGTATTCTCTTACATTACCAATGTAAAATTACCAAAATCAGAAAATTTAACATTAATCACAAAATTATCATCTAACCCATAGTTAATGCTTAATATTTTTAAAATTTTCTCAGTGATGTTCTCTGTAGCTATTCCTTGATACAGGAATACCTATAAGATTTATTTGTGAAATCTTCCTAGTTTCCTTTAATCTCAGCATTTATTTATCTTAAACTTGATTATTGAGTCAACTATTTTATAAAATACCCCACGATATCTGTGCATTATCGTACCTTATGAATATATATTTTCTATGCATTTTTGGCAATTATCAGAGAAATGAAGCTGTTCCCTTCCCCACAAATTGTAACAGGAAGCACATCATGTTAGTGATGTCACTTTGATTATCCTCTTAAAATGGGGTCCATCTGGTTTCTTGACAGTAAAGTTATGATTTTTCTGAATTGTCATAAGTAATTTGTGTGATGCTTTGAGATTACTTAAACATCTTTTTATAATCTTTATTAATTTTAGCAATCATTTTGAAGATGATCTAACTTTATCATTCTTTCTGTATTTATTAGCTGGTATTCTACTGAATAAGTTTTCCCTTCTCTCATATTAATTAATTTGTTTACTTGCATCAATATGAGCTCATGAATTTCTATTTTTAGTCAGTGGATTATATTGCATTCTCATTACTATTTCTTTAAATAATTAAACAGCCCTATATTTGGTCAATGCAAACCCCTTCAATCTGGCTTATGTTGTCTTTTGTCTTAAGATTTTCCTTAACACAAGGCTCACTATCAAGTTCCCACTTTTTATTATTTGTCAATCCCTTCTCCAACACTGACAAATATGGTTCCCACTAGCCTTAATATTTGTATTTATTTTCCTAAGAAATTAGACAGTTAGCAGTAAGTTAACAGTTAGTTACTAACTCATACTATCATTCCACCAGAAAAAAGCAAATCCACAAACTAGAGTTCAGTAATGAAGATATTAACGTTAAGAAATGTTATCATTTTTTTGTAAAATTTATACACAGTAGATGCATAATTCTTGAATGGACAGTTCAGTGAATTTTGACAAATTCATAAGCCTATGTAAAGTACAGCCCTATCTGGATAAAGGACATTCCCATTACCTCAGTAAATTCCTTTATATTGTTTCCCACTCAATCACAAGCCACCCAAAATCAGGGAATAATATTTTTATAATAAAATTACTATAAAAATACCTGCTGGCACTATTAATCAAATTGTATTATGTCTATAGACTAATCTGAGACATCTGACACTTCAACAACAGTAAATCTGATAATCATGTATCCTTCCATGAATATAGGTCTGTTTTTATTTTTCAGTAACACTTTATAAAGTTATATGTACAAACTTTGTCTGAGTTGTTAGATTTATCCCTAAGTATTTTATGTGTTTTTTGATATTATATTGCATGATACTGATTTTTATTTTATTTTATTTTCAATGTGTCTATTCCTGCTGCTGCTGCTGCTGCTAAGTCGCTTCAGTCGTGTCCGACTCTGTGCGACCCCATAGACGGCAGCCCACCAGGCTCCCCTGTCCCTGGGATTCTCCAGGCAAGAACACTGGAGTGGGTTGCCATTTCCTTCTCCAATGCAGGAAAGTGAAAAGTGAAAGTGACGTCGCTCAGTCGTGTCCGACTCCTCGAGACCCCATGGACTGCAGCCCACCAGGCTCCTCCCTCCATGGGATTTTCCAGGCAAGAGTACTGGAGTGCGGTGCCATTGCCTTCTCCAGTGTCTACCCCTAGTATATCACAAAAAAGAAAAAAATCGATTTTGTAACGCATTGGTCACAATGTTCCTTTGGTTTTAAAGTAAAAACAAACAAACAAAAAAACACATTTTGTTTTGTTTTGTTTTCACCAAGAGCTTTGTATTTATTTTCCTAAGTGAACAATATATTCACTGGTTTGTTCCACTACCTTCTGCCATTTTTAAAGGCAACTTCATAATTACATCTTCCCAAAACTTTTTATCTTTTTGAGCAAAGAGCTGTTCCAAGTGCCTTTTACAGTTTTCCAGGGAATGGAAATTTTTTCCATTAAGAAAATTTTGTAAAGACCTAATTAAATGCAAGTCCAAAGATGCAATGTCTGCTGAATACAGCAGATGAATCAGAACTTCCCAGCCAAGATGTAACAGCTTTTTCCTGATCATCAAATAAACATATGCTCTTGTGTTATCCTGATGGAAGATTATATATTTTCTGTTGACTAATTCTGGATGCTTTTTGTCAAGTGCTGCTTTCAGTTGATCTAATTCAGAGTGGTACATTTTGGAATTAATAATTTACTTTTCCAAAAGGAGCTTATAATAGGACTCCCTTCCAATCCCACCATATATACAACATCACTTTCTTTGAATGAAGATCAGCATTTGGTGTGGTTGGTAGTGGTTCATTTCACTTGCTCCATGATCTTCCATTCCACATTATCATACAGTATTCACTATTCATTGCTCATCACAATTTGTTTTAAAAATGGGAAGTTTTTCTAACATTTACGTATGGAATCACATACAGAAATATGAACAAGAAGTGTTTTTCATTTATGTGTAACACAAATGTTAAAGCAATTAACATAACCAAGCTGGTGTAAATGATTTTCAAAGCTTGATTTGAATATTTTGAGTATGTCAGCTATCTCCTGCATTGGTATAACACTGAATATTCCCAATTAATATACTGATTTGATAGCTATCAACTTCAACTGGTCTACCCAACCATGGAGCATTGTCCAGTGAGAAATCTCCAGCATGAAACTTTCAAACCACGTTTACACACTTGATCAGTCACAGTAGTTTCTCCATATGCTTCACAAATCTTTTATTTTCCTTTCAATTGCATTTTTACTTTGTCTGAAATAATAAAGCTCAACAGGTTGAAATATG
The DNA here is from genome assembly GCF_002263795.3 of Bos taurus. NCBI lineage: Eukaryota > Metazoa > Chordata > Mammalia > Artiodactyla > Bovidae > Bos > Bos taurus. The sequence continues at coordinate 15,657,890 of NC_037351.1, read as the reverse complement.
TACTCTTTTTCTTCCATCTTCAATGTTAAAAATGGCTACACAAAAATTCACCAATTTTGATAATTGCTTTTAAATGCATGATGATATGACAGCTGTTTTAACAATACAGTTTAAGAAAAATATCTCAGTAAAGTTAAAGGCAACTAAGCACTACTAGAGCCATCATACAGGAAGAAAACAGCGAACATTTTGGTCAACCCAATATATTGGCCAACTGTCCTGTGACCTTGCAAAATCCACATGAATGTTCTAAATTAATTGCTTTGTAGACTTCTTGAGATTATTTTATGTAGACAATAATTTAATCTGAATTTTTTTTTCTTTTTCCAATCTTTATGCCTGTTGTTTTGCTGTGTTTTCTTATTGAATTTTTTTGTAATTGTATTTTATTTTTAAACTTTACAATATTGTATTGGTTCTGCCATATATCAAAATGAATCCGCCACAGGCATACATGTGTTCCCCATCCTGAACCCTCCTCCCTCCTCCCTCCCCATACCATCCCTCTGGGTCAATTTTTAAGAGACTTCCAGATAATAGTAAATACAAGATGTGAGATTAGATAACTACGTCTTTTTTTTTTTTTTTAATTTAATTGGGGTATAGTTGCCTTACAAAGTTGTGTTTGTTTCTTCAATACAGTGAAACAACTCAGCCATGTGTATCTATATATATCCTCTCTTCTGGCCCTCCCTCCCTTCTCCATTCCACTCATCTAGGTCAACACAGAGTACTGAACTGAGCTCCCTGTGCTATACAGCAGGTTCCCACTAGCTATCTATTACTATTTTACACATGGCAATCCCAATTTCCCAATTCATCCCACCTCTTCCCCTCCACTGTGTCCATACATTCATTGTGTACATCTGCATTTCTACCTCTGCTCTGCAAATAGGCTCAAATCTAGAGGTAAACCCACACATCTACAGTCACCTGCTGCTGCTAAGTCGCTTCAGTCATGTCCGACTCTGTGAGACCCCATAGATGGCAGCCCACCAGGCTCCCCCGTCCCTGGGATTCTCCAGGCAAGAACACTGGAATGGGTTGCCATTTCCTTCTCCAATGCATGAAAGTGAAAAATGAAAGTGAAGTCCCTCAGTCATGTCCAACTCTTAGCGACCCCATGGACTGCAGCCTACCAGGCTCCTCCATCCATGGGACTTTCCAGGCAAGAGTACTGGAGTGGGGTGCCGTTGCCTTCTCCACAGTCACCTAATCTATGACAAAGAAGACAAGGATATACAATGGAGAAAAGATAGCCTCTTCAGTAGTGGTGCTGGGAAAACTAGACAGCTAAATGTAAAAGAATAAAATTAAAGCAGTCCCTAATACCATACACAAAAGTAAACTAAAAATTTATTAAAGACCTAAATGTAAGACTAGACACTATAAAAAACACACTTTGACATAAATCACAGATAGAACTCTTTTGACCCATCTCCTAGTATAATGAAAACAAACAGAAAACAAATTGGATGTAATTAAACTTAAAAGCTTTTGCACAGCAAAGAAAACCATAAACAAGACAAAAAGACAGCCCTCAGAATGGGGAGGAACACTCGCAAAGTAACTGAAGAAGGTATTAATTTCCAAAATATACAAACAGCTTATGCAGCTCAACAACAAAAGCAAACATCCAATCAAAAAAAATGGACTGAAGACCTAAATAGACATTTCTCCAAAATAAATAATTATATTTTGTTTCTAATCTTACATGGTGGTGTTGCAGTTACCATAGCTGCTTCATAATCTATGTCAAAATGTAGTAAAATAAAACCAATATTTTATTATTATGACCAATTTTCTTAGACTATTAAACAAGAAAAATGATTTGTCTCTGTTCAATCTCAGGGACTTTTGCAAGGAAGACTAAAAACTTTTGCAAGGCTGAGGAAGACTCAAACAATGGAGGCTAAAATTATGTTTATGTGCTTTCACTGATATGTCTAGTGGTTTAATTCTGGTTGTCAGTTGAGACCTCTGCTGGAACTGTTTACTGGAGGACCTACATATGGTTTCTCTGGGTTTTCCAAACTAACATTTTAACAGCGATCATGTAGTCAGAGTCTGTGCCCTCATACATATGAAAACTAGGCCAAAAAACCTTTATGATTTCGCCTTGGAAGTCAAATGTATAATTTCTACTTTGCTACATTGGTCAATGTAGTTATATACCTGAACATATTGAAGTGGACCAAATACATGCTCCAACTCTTGATGAGCCAGAATAGAAGGTCACAGGGCAGGAAATACGTGGGATGGGAAATTTTGCCACAGAAAGTATAATTAGCTGTCAATGTTTTACATCCACCCTTTATCAGATTGAGATAGTTTTGTTCTATTCCTGATTTGTTGGGATATTTTATCATAAAAACATGTGACATAATCATGGAATTATTCTTTTGTTTTTACTAATGAGGTAAATTATGTTGACTTCTCAGTTATTAGCTATCCTTGAATTGCTTGGATGAATTCTACTTGTGCATATTGCCTTATCCTTTTAATATACTGCTGTACTGCAAATTGCTAACATATTTTAAAGAAAACTTGCATCTATGTTTATAAGATATATATGATTATAATTTAATTTTTATTCATTTTGTTATATCAGATTTATGCTGGCCTTATAAAATAAGTTAGGAAGTGTTCCTTTTTTTTAAGTTGGAAAAATAAATTTTATTTTATTTATTTATTTTTACTTTACAATATTGTATTGGCTTTGCCATACATTGACATGAATCCACCACGGGTGTACATGTGTTCCCCATCCTGAACCCCCCTCCCACCTCCCTCCCCATCCCATCCCTCTGGGTCATCCCAGTGCACCAGCCCAGAGCATCCTGTTTCATGTATCTAACCTGGACTGGCCATTCATTTCACATATGATAATATACATGTTTCAATGCCATTCTCCCAAATCATCCCACCCTCACCCTCTCCCACAGAGTCCAAAAGACTGATCTATACATCTGTGTCCCTTTTTCTGTCTCACATACAGGGTTATTGTTACCATCTTTCTAAATTCCATATATATGCGTTATTATACTATACTGGTGTTTTTCTTACTTCACTCTGTATAATAGGCTCCAGTTTAATCCACCTCATTAGAACTGATTCAAATGTATTGTGTGTATATGTGCCACAGCTTTCTTATCCATTCATCTGCTGATGGACATCTAGGTTGCTTCCATGTCCTGGCTATTATAAATAGTGCTGCGATGAACACTGGGGTACGTGTGTCTCTTTCACATTGGTTTTCACATTCTCTTTTGGTTTCCTGAGTGTGTATGCCCAGCAGTGGGATTGCGGGGTCATATCGCAGTTCTATTTCCAGTTTTTTAAGGAATCTCCACACTCTTCTCTATAGTGGCTATACTAGTTTGCATTCCCACCAACGGTGTAAGAGGGTTCCCTTTTCTCCACACCCTCTCCAGCATTTATTGCTTGTAGACTTTTGGATCGCAGCCATTCTGACTGGTGTGAAACAGTACCTCAAAGATTTGCATTTCTCTGATAATGAGTGATGTTGAGCATCTTTTCATGTGTTTGTTAGCCATCTGTATGTCTTCTTTGGAGAAATTATTTGTCTATTTAGTTCTTTGGCCCATTTTTTGATTGGGTCATTTATTTTTCTGGAATTGAGCTGCAGGAGTTGTTTGTATATTTTTGAGATTCTTTGTCAGTTGCTTCATTTGCTATTATTTACTCCCATTCTGAAGCCTGTCTTTCCTATCTTCAATATTTTCTGAAATAGTGTTTTTAAATTGTTATTATTTTTTCCTTAAATATTTGACAGAATTGAAAAAGTAAACTATTGTTGTTTTAGTTTAAGAGATTTTTTTGTGTTAGTTTTTTTTTTAATTTGTATTCATTTAATTTTTTACTGTGCTGGAGCTTCTCCACTTGAACAGTAAATTCTATTTGGATGTGGATAAGTCTGTGGGAGAAGGTTTTTAATAACTTATTTAATTGGTAGAAGACTATCCATTTTTTCTACTTCATCTCATTTCAGTTTTTGTACACTGTGCCTTTCTAGGAGTTTGCTCATTCCATCAAATGTCTCAAATGTATTGGCAAAATATTATTAATGATTGTATTTTATTATCATTTTAATTTCTATAAAATATGCATAAATTTATAATTTTCATTCTTATTCCAATTGATCAGTCTTGCTGGCTATTAATCTTTTCAATAGTCATCTTTGGTTTGATAAACTTCTCTAATCTGTCTTTTATTTTGTTGTCTTCTGTTTATTTTATCTCTCTACTTATTTTTGCTTTTATTTACTCATGAGGTATAAACATTGATAATTGACTTCAATAATTATCCTTCTTTTAATTCTTAGGTTATTTAAAATATAAAATTTCCTCTAAACACTATTTTGTTGCATGTCCCAAATATTTAACACTTCATTTTATAAATGTTTTGAGTATTCTGTAGTTTCTCTTGTGATTTATTACTTGCATTTATGTCATTTAAACTATGTCATTTAGTTTGAAAATATTTGGGATTTTCCTTGGTATATATAAATAGCTTCTAATTTTACTTCAGTGTAGTGAGAAAATATGGGCTTCCCTGGTAGCTCAGCTGGTAAAAAGTCCATCTGCAATGCAGGAGACCTCTGTTTGATTCCTGGGTCAGGATGGTCCCCTGTAGAAGGGATAGGCTACCCACTCCTGTATTCTTGGGCTTCTCTGGTGGTTCACTCAGTAAAGAATCCTCCTGCAATGTAGGAGACCTGGATTCAACCCCTGGTTTGAGAAAATTCCCCAGAGGAGGGCATGGCAACCCATTCCAGTATTCTAGCATGCAGAATCCCATGGACAGAGGAGCATGGCGGGCTGCAGTCCTTGACTAGACCTTCTTGTATGGGCTAGCATATGGCATATCTTGGTGAAATACCATTTTCATTTGAAAACAATGTGTATTTTGCAGTTATCTTCTGATATTTCTATGAATATCAAATAGGTCATACTGTCTGTGTGCAGTCCTTGACTAGACCTTCTCGTATGGGCCAGCATATGGCATATCTTGGTGAAATGCCATTTTCATTTGAAAACAATGTGTATTTTGCAGTTATCTTATGATATTTCTATAAATATCAAATAGGTCATACTGTCTGTGTTATTCAGATCTTCAACCCTTACTGATTTTTGTGTCTAATGTTCTATAAACATTACTGAGAAATATTTCTTAAAATATTTAATTCTTAATGAAGTAAACATATCTGTGTGCAATATTTCACTTTATCTTAGGCAGTAATTTTTGTCTAGTAGTTTATTTCATCTAATATTAACATAGTGTATACAGCTATGGGCATAATAATGGCCCACTAAAATTGTCTACATACTAATTCCTGGAAACTGTGAAAAAGTTATGGAAAAGGGAAATTAAGGTTTTAAATCAGCTAACCTTTAAATCAGCTGGGCAGATTACACTGAATTTTCTGAGTAGGTCCAATGCAAACACGAGGATTTTTATAAGCTAAAAAGTGAGGAAAAGTTAGACGCAGGTAAGGGAGTGTGGCACAAAAAATCAACAGTCAGAATGATTTGATTGCCTATTGTTTCTAGAAGTGGGAAAGGCAAAGAAATGGATTTGTCCTTTGAAGCAATACAGACTTGCCTCCACCTTGAATTTAGCTCAGTGGGACTCATTTTTCACTTCTGACCTCCAAAATTAAGATAACATGTTTGCATTGTTTTAAGAAGCTGAATTTGTGATAATTTGTCAGTAGAGTAGTAAGAAATTAATAGACCGACAAAGTGAATCAGTTATACATATATCAACTCTTTTTTAGATTCTTATCTCATATAGGTCATTACAGTGTATTGCGTAGAGTTTCCTTTGCTATTATCTAGTTTGTATATCAGATCAGATCAGATCAGATAAGTCGCTCAGTCGTGTCCAACTCTTTGTGACCCCATCAATCACAGCACGCCAGGCCTCCCTGTCCATCACCAACTCCCGGAGTTCACTCAGACTCACGTCCATCGAGTCCGTGATGCCATCCAGCCATCTCATCCTCTGTCATCCCCTTCTCCTCCTGCCCCCAATCCCTCCCAGCATCAGAGTCTTTTCCAGTGAGTCAACTCTTCGCATGAGGTGGCCAAAGTACTGGAGTTTCACCTTTAGCATCATTCCTTCCAAAGAAATCCCAGGGCTGATCTCCTTCAGAATGGACTGGTTGGATCTCCTTGAAGTCCAAGGGACCCTCAAAAGTTTTCTCCAACACCATAGTTCAAAAGCATCAATTCATCGGTGCTCAGCTTTCTTTATTGTAGGAAGAAATGGCAACCCACTCCAGTATTCTTGCCTGGAGAATCCCAGGGACGGGAGAGCCTGGTGGGCTGCCGTCTCTGGGGTTGCACAGAGTCAGACACGACTGAAGTGACGCAGCAGCAGCAGCAGCAGCTTTCTTTATAGTCCAACTCTCACATCCATACATGACCACAGGAAAAACCATAGCCTTGACTAGACGAACCTTTGTTGGCAAAGTAATGTCTCTGCTTTTGAATATGCTATCTAGCTTGGTCATAACTTTCCTTCCAAGGAGTAAGCGTCTTTTAATTTCATGGCTGCAGTCACCATCTGCAGTGATTTTGGAGCCCCCAAAAATAAAGTCTGACACTGTTTCCACTGTTTCCCCATCTATTTCCCATGAAGTGATGGGACCAGATGCCATGATCCTCGTTTTCTGAATGTTGAGCTTTAAGCCAACTTTTTCACTCTCCACTTTCACCTTCATCAAGAGGCTTTTGAGTTCCTCTTCACTTTCTGCCATAAGGGTGGTGTCATCTGCATATCTGAGGTTATTGATATTTCTCCCGGCAATCTTGATTCCAGCTTGTGCTTCTTCCAGTCCAGCGTTTCTCATGATGTACTCTGCATATAAGTTAAATAAGCAGGGTGAAAATATACAGCCTTGACGTACTCCTTTTCCTATTTGGAACCAGTCTGTTGTTCCACGTCCAGTTCTAACTGTTGCTTCCTGACCTGCATACAAATTTCTCAAGAGGCATATCAGGTGGTCTGGTATTTCCATCTCTTTCAGAATTTTCCACAGTTTCTTGTGATCCACACAGTCAAAGGCTTTGGCATAGTCAATAAAGCAGAAATAGATGTTTTTCTGGAACTCTCTTGCTTTTTCCATGATCCAGCGGATGTTGGCAATTTGATCTCTAGTAGAGTGTATATGTCAATCCAAATCTTCCGATTTACCCGAATTTCACTTGTTGCCTGGTAACCATAGGATTATTTTTTCATCAAGAAAATTCTTTTTAAAAGAACATAAGCAACAAGAATATATTGCATAGCCCACAGAATTATAGCCATTATCTTGTAATAAATATTAATGGAGTATAATCTATAAAAATATGGAATACTATGCTGTATACCTGAAATTGATATATTATTGAAAATCAACTATAGTTCAATAAAAACAAATATTATTTAAAAGAGAAACTAATAGACCAGTCTTCTTTTGCTTAATTTTTTTATAGTATATAATTTTTATACTTTTATTTTCATCTTATCTGTATCATATTTTAGAATATCCATAGATGAATCTTAATTTATATCTTATTTAGCAGTCTTTAACTTAAAACTGGAGTTTTCTGCTCAAATACATGCAATGTAATTATTCATACTGATGGAATTTTTTCTAATTTTCTTTTGAGTTAAATAAATTTTGGTTTTATATTTTAATATATCTATTGGATTTTAGATATGACTCATTTCATTCTTTACTAGTTTTTCTAGAAATTTTAGTGTATGATTAACAAATGGCACTCAATTTATATTAAATGTTGTAAAGCTTAATTAAATGTTGTTAGATATCTGTAATTTCTTTCCACCATTTATGCTATCATCATATGCACTCCTTTTATATATGTTGAAAAAATCATCACTCACAAGAGAGTGATATATCCTTTTCTTTAGAAAGTCATATGACTTTTAAAAAATTATTCAGGCTGGAAAGAAGTATCAAAGGAAGACGAATCTATAGAATGCACAAAGCGTACTAACAATGGCAAATATATACATAAATATGAAAGAATAGTTTCAAAAATTACCTTATGGCTCTTTTACTACTACTCTAGGCAAAATTCACTTAGCATTCTCTTTTGCATTCTTGAGTATGCTAAGTATCAGTTCATTTCAGTCTCTCAGTCATGTGTGACACTTTGCAACCCCATGGACTGCAGCATGCCAGACTTTCCTGTTCATCACCAACTCCTGGAGGCTGCTCAAACTCATGTCCATCAAGTCGATGATGCTATCCAACCATCTCATTCTCTGGCATCCCCTTCTCCTCCTGCCTTCAATCTTTCTCAGCCTCAGGGTCTTTTTCAATGACTCAGTTATTCACATCAAGTGTCCAAATTATTAGAGTTTCAGGCTTCAGCATCAGTCATTCCAATGAATATTCAGGGTTGATTTCCTTTAGGACTGACTGGTTTGATCTCCTTGCAGTCCAAGGGACCCTCAAAAGTTTTCTCCAACACCATAGTTCAAAAGCATCAATTCATCAGTGCTCAGCTTTCTTTATTGTCGGAGGAAATGGCAACCCACTCCAGTGTTCTTGCCTGGAGAATCCCAGGGACGGGGGAGCCTGGTGAGTTGCACAGAGTCAGACACCACTGAATCGACTTAGCAGCAGCAGCAGCAGCAGCAGCAGCAGCTTTCTTTATAGTCCAACTCTCACATCCATACATGACTACTGGAAAAACCATAGCTCTGACTACATGGACCTTTGTCAGCAAAGAAATGTCTCTGCTTTTTAATATGCTGTCTAGATTGGTCATTGCTTTTCTTCCAAGGAGCATCTTTTAATTTTATGGCTGCAGTCACCATCTGCAGTGATTTTGGAGTCCAAGAATATAAAGTCTGTCATGTTTCCATTGTTTCCCCATCTATTTCTCATGAAAATGATGGGACAGGATGTCATGATCTTCTCTTTTTGAATAATGAGTTTTAAGCCAGCTTTTTCACTCTCCTCTTTCACTTTCATCAAGAGGCTCTTCCGTTCATCTTTGCTTCTTGCTGTAAAGGTGGTATCCTCTGCATATCTGAGGTTATTGATATTTCTCCCAGAAATCTTGATTCAAGCTTGTGCTTCATCCTGCTGAATGTTTCTCATGAGGTACTCTGCATACAGTTAAATAAGAAGGGTGATGATATACAGCCTTGACATACTGCTTTCCCAATTTTGAGCCAGTCTATTGTTCTACATCCTGACCTGCATACAAATTTCTCAGGAGGCAGGTAAGGTGTTCTGGTATTCCCATCTCTTTAAGAATTTTTCACAGTTTGTTGTGTTCCACACAGTCAAAGGTTTTGGCATAGTCAATAAAGCAGAATAGGTGTTTTCCTGGAAATCCCTTGCTTTTTCAATAATCTAATGGGTGGTAGCAATTCAATCTCTGGTTCCTCTGTCTTTTCTAAATCCAGCTTGAACATCTGGGAGTTCTCAGTTCATGTACTGTTGAAGTCTCTCTTGGAGAATTTTGAGCATTACTTTGCTAGTGTGGGAGATGAGTGCAATTTTGTGGTAGTTTGAACATTCTTTGGCATTGCCTACTCCAGTACTCTTGCCTGGAAAAGCTCATGGACAGAGAAGCCTGGTAGACTGCAGTCCATGGGATTGCAAAGAGTGACTGAGTGACTTCATTTCACTTCACTTCACTTACTTTGGTACGGAATGGAAGTTTACTGGTGCACTGTATGCAGCGCTTTCACAACATCATCTTTTAGGACTTGAAATAGCTCAACTAGAATACCATCACCTCCACTAGCTTTGTTTGTAGTGATGCTTCCTAAGGCCCACTTGACTTCAGACTCCAGGATGTCTGGCTGTAAGTTAGTGATCACACTATCATGGTTATCTGGATCATTGAGATCTATTTTGTATAGTCCTTCCACATATTATTGCCACTTTTTCTCAATATCTTCTGCTTCTGTTAGGTCCAATCCATTTCTATTCTTTATTGCACCCATCTTTGCATGAAATATTCCCTAGGTATTTCTAATTTTCTTGAAAAGATCTCTAGTCTATCCCAATCTATTGTCTTCCTCTATTTCTTTGCATTGATCACATAAGAAGACTCCCTTTTCTCTCCTTGCTATTCTCTGGAGCTCCTCATTCAAATGGGTGTATCTTTCCTTTTCTCCTTTGCCTTTCACTTCTCTTTGTTTCTTAGCTATCTGTAAGGTCTCCTCACAACCATTTTGACTTTTTCATTTCTTTTTCTTTCTTTTTTCATTTCTTTTTCTTGGTCACTGCTTCCTGTACAGTGTCACGAACCTCTGTCCATAGTTCTTCAGGCACTCTGTATATCAGATCTAATCCCTTGAATCTATTTGTCACTTCCACTATATAATCATATGGGATTTAATTTAGGTCATACCTGAATGGTCTATTAGTTTTCCCTATTTCTTCAATTTAAGTCTGAATTTTGCAATATGCAGTTCATGATCTGATCCTCAGTCAGCTCCTGCTCTTGTTTTAGCTGACTGTATAGAGCTTCTCCATCTTTGGATGCAAAGAACAAAATCAATCTTATTTTGGCATTGACTGTTTGGTGACCTACATGTGTAGAGTCCTCCCTTGTGTTGTTGGAAGAGGGTGTTTGCTATGGACAGTTCATTCTCTTGGCAAAACTCTGCTAGCCTTTGCCCTGCTTCATTTTGTACTCCAAGGCCAAACTTGCCTGTTGCTCCAGGTATCTCTGGATTTCCTACTTTTGCATTCCATTCCCATATGATGAAAAGGATATCATTTCCATTCAACTTCAGCTTCTTCAGCATTACTGATTGGGGCATAGACTTGAATTGCTGTGATACTGAATGGTTTGCCTTGGAAATGAACAGAGATCATTCTGTCATTTTTGAGTTTGCACCCAAGTATTGCATTCTGGACTCTTTTGTTGACATAAGGGCTACTCCACTTCTTCTAAGGGACTCTTGCCCACAGTAGTAGATATAATGATCATCTGAATTAAATTTGCCCATTCCAGTCCATTTTAGTTCACTAATTCCTAATGTCAATGTTCACTCTTGACATTTCCTGTGTGACCACTTGCAGTTTGCCTTGATTCATGGACCTAACATTCTAGGTTCCTATGCAATATTGCTCTTTACAGCATCAGAATTTACTTCCATCACCTGTCATATCCAGAACTGGGTGTTGTTTTTGCTTTGGCTCCATCTCTTCATTCTGTCTGAAGTTTGGATGTGGGGTATCTTTTTTTTGGTGGGATCCAACATTATCCAGCCAATGGTTTTTCAGCAGTGAGTTGCAATTTTGGAGTTCCTGTAGGAGAAGATGAGTGCATGTCCCTCTACTCAGCCATCTGGCAGAAGCACATATGCATGCAAGGTATATCATCTTTTGATAGTTTTCATTTCTCTTTGAAATTCCCCAATCTGATTATTTATTTAACCTATATTTTTATTTAAGTTCTTAAGCATGTTTATAATAGCAGTTTTAATGCTCTTGCCAACTAATTTCAGTATTTTGATCATCTAAGCATATGGTTCCAATAATTGCCTTTTCTCTTAATAATTATTCACATTTTACTGTTCCTCCTTATGTTTAGAAAATTTGATTCAATATTGAAAATTATTGTTGATATGTTTAGAGGTTTCAGACTCTGATATCTTCTTCTAAAAAATGCTGATCTTTTATTCTATTGAAGACATTTAACTTAGCTGCCTCTTGAGAAATCTATATGCAGGTCAGCAAACAACAATTAGAACTGTACATGGAACAACAGACTGGTTCCAAATTGGGAAAGGAGTACATCAAGGCTGTATATTGTCACCCTGCTTATTTAACTTGCATGCAGAGTACATCATGAGAAATGCTGGGCTAGATGAAGCACAAGCTGGAATCAAGGTTGCCAGGAGAAATATCAATAACCTCAGAAATGCAGATGACACCACCCTTATAGAGGAAAAAGAAGAAGAACTAAAGAGCCTCGTGATGAAAGTGAAAAAGGAGAGTGAAAAAGTTGGCTTAAAATTCAACACTCTGAAAACAAAGATCATGGCATCTGGTCCCATCATTTCATGGCAAATAGATGGGGAAATGATGGAAACAGTTAGAGACTTTATCTCTTTGGGCTCCAAAATCACTGCATATGTTGACTGCAGCCATGAAATTAAAATAAACTTGCTCCTTGGAAGAAAGGTTATGACCAACCTAGACAGCATACTAAAAAGCAGAGACATTACTTTGCCAACAAAAGTCCATCTAATCTCAGCTATGCTTTTTCCAGTAGTCATATATGGATGTAAGAATTGGACTATAAAGAAAGCTAAGTGCTGAAGAATTGATGCTTTTGAACTGTGGTGCTGGAGAAGACACTTGAAAGTCCCTTGGATTGTAAGATCAACCAGTCCATCCTAAAGGACATCAGTCCTGAATATTCATTGGAAGGACTGATGCTGACACTGAAACTCCAATACTTTGGCCATCTGATGTGAAAAACTGACTCATTTGAGAAAACCCTGATACTGGGAAAGACTGAAGGTGGGAGAAGAAGGGGATGACAGAGGATAAGATGGTGGATGGCATCACCAACTCAATGGACATGAGTTTGAATAAACGCTGGGAATTGGTGATGAACAGGGAGGCCTGGTGTCCTACAGTTCATGTGGGCACAAAGAGTGAGCACAACTGAGCGACTGAAATGAACTGAACTGAACTGAACTTAGCTTCCCCTAAACCTGTAACTCTCATCCTTGTGATAGTAGCTGAAGTCCATATTCGATATTTTAGATGCAATTTCTTCAAGGGCCCTTGTTTCTCTTCTGTGGATATGTAAATAAAAAGTCATTTATGTAGTTAGAGACCTATACAAATTTGGGGACAGATTTTTCCAGGATTATTTCCATTCTGGAATTTATCAATTTTCAGACAGTCCCTAGGCCACTGTATAATCATAAGGGATTTGATTTAGGTCATACCTGAATGGGCTGGAAGAAGCACAAGCTGGAATCAAGATTGCTGGGAGAAATATCAATAACCTCAGATATGCAGATGACACCACCCGTATGGAAGAAAGTGAAGAGGAATTAAAAAGCCTCTTGATGAAGGTGAAAGAGGAGAGTGAAAAAGTTGGCTTAAAACTCAACATTCAGAAAACGAAGATCGTGGCATCTCGTCCCATCACTTCATGGGAAATAGATGGGGAAATAGTGGAAACAGTGTCAGACTTTATTTTGTTGGGCTCCAAAATCACTGCAGATGGTGACTGCAGCCATGAAATTAAAAGACTCTTACTCCTTGGAAGAAAAGTTATGACCAACATAGATAGCATATTGCAAAGCAGAGATATTACTTTGCCAACAAAGGTTCGTCTAGTCAAGGCTATGGTTTTTCCTGTGGTCATGTATGGATGTGAGAGTTGGACTGTGAAGAAAGCTGAGTGCCAAAGAATTGATGCTTTTGAACTGTGGTGTTGGAGAAGACTCTTGAGAGTCCCTTGGACTGCAAGGAGATCCAACCAGTCCATTCTGAAGGAGATCAGCCCTGGGATTTCTTTGGAAGGAATGATGCTAAAGCTGAAACTCCAGTACTTTGGCCACCTCATGCAAAGAGTTGACTCATTGGAAAAGACTCTGATGCTGGGAGGGATTGTGGTCAAAAGGAGAAGGGGACGACAAAGGATGAGATGGCTGAATCACATCACTGACTTGATAGACGTGAGTCTGCGTGAACTCCAGGAGTTGGTGATGGACAGGGATGCCTGGCGTGCTGCAATTCATGGGGTCACAAAGAGTCGGACATTACTGAGCAACTAAACTGAACTGAACTGATAATGGTCCAGTGGTTTTCCCTACTTTCTTCAATTTAAGTCTGAATTTTGCAATAAGCAGTTCACGATCTGATCCTCTGTCAGCTCCTGTTCTTGTTTTTGCTGAGTATATAGAGCTTTTCCATATTTGGCTGCAAAGATATAATCAATCTGATTTTGTTATTGACCATTTGGTGATGTTCATATGTAGAGCTATCTCTTGTATAGTTGGAAGATGGTGTTTGCTACGACCAGTGCATTCTCTTGGCCAAACTCTGTTAGCCTTTGCCTTACTTCGTTTTGTATTCTAAGGCCAAACTTGCCTGTTACTCCAGGTATCTCTTGACTTTCTACTTTCGCATTTCATTTCCCTATGATGAAAAGGACATCTTTTTTTGGTGTTAGTTCTAGAAGGTCTTGTAGGTCTTCACAGAACCATTCAACTTCAGCTTATTTGGCATTCTTGTTTGGAGCATAGACATAGATTACTGTGATACTGAATGTTTTGCTTTGGAAAGAACAGAAATTATTCTGACATTTTTGATATTGCACCAAAGTACTGCATTTTGAACTATTTTGTTAACTATGAAGGCTACTCCACTTCTAAGAGATTCTTGCCCATGGTAACAGATATAATGGTCATCTGAATTAAGTTTGCCCATTCCAGTCCTTTTTAGTTCACTGATTCCTAAAATTTTGATGTTCACTTTGGCCATCTCTGGTTTGACCACTTCCAATTTACCTTGATTGCTGCTGCTGCTAAGTTGCTTCAGTCGTGTCCAACTCTGTGCGACCCCATAGACAGCAGCCCACCAGGCTCCCCCGTCCCTGGGATTCTCCAGGCAAGAACACTGGAGTGGGTTGTTGCCATTTCCTTCTCCAATGCATGAAAGTGAAAAGTGAAAGTGAAAAGTGAAAGTGAAGTCACTCAGTCGTGTCCGACCCTCAGTGGCCCCATGGACTGCAGCCTTCCAGGCTCCTCCGTCCATGGGATTTTCCAGACAAGAGTACTGGAGTGGGGTGCCATTGCCTATTCCAGGTTCTTATGCAATATTGTTCTTTACAACATCGGATTTTCTTCCATCACCAGTCACAACCACAACTGGGTATTGTATTCACTTTGGCTCAGCCTCTTCATTCTTTCTGGAGCTATTTCTCCACCTTTCTTCAGAAGTATATTGGGCACCTACTGACCTGGGAAGTTCATCTTTCAGTGCCATATATATTTGCCTTTTCATTATGTTCATGGGGTTCTCAAGGCAAGAATACTGAAATGGTTTCCATTCCCTTCTCCAGTGCATCACGTTTTGTCAGAACTCTCCACCATGACCTGTCTCTCTTGGGTGACCTTACATGGGATGGCTCACAGTTTCATTGAGTTAGACAAGGTTGTGATCTAAGTTATTAGTTTGGTTAATTTTCTGTAACTGTGGTTCCCAATCTGTCTGCCTGCTGTTGTACAATGATAAGAAGCTTGTGGAAGCTTCCTGAGCTACCAGGGAAACCCAAGAATATTGCAGTAAGTAGCCTGTCCCTTCTCCAGTGGATCTTCCCAACCCAGGAATTGAACTGGAGTGTCCTGCATTGCAGGTGGATTCTTTTACCAGCTGAGCCACAAGTAACACCAGGGAAGAGAATAGAAGGATAGAAAATAGATGTCAATTAATATATTGGGTTAGGGGAAAATGTGTGATAAAAAGCATGTTACTTCTCTGAAACGTGCAATATGCTGTCATCATTGAGATGAAATTGCTAGATTACTTTATTCCAAAGGATGTCAATAACTAGATGATTTACTCAATGGATATACTGTAATTATCATGTTATTAGAATAACTCAAATTAGGGAGCACAATTTGCACTTATGCTAGATTGTGATTTCACTCAATAGTTTGCCTGTGTAATTTGGTTTTCAGATGTTGATGATTTAAGGTTAGGAGAAGGCAATGGCACCCCACTCCAGTACTCTTGCCTGGAAAATCCCATGGATGGAGGAGCCTGGTAGGCGGCAGTCCATGGGGTCGCTAAAAGTCGGATACGACTGAACGACTTCCCTTTCACTTTTCACTTTCATGCATTGGAGAAGGAAATGGCAACCCACTCCAGTATTCTTGCCTGGAGAATCCCAGGGACAGAGGAGCTTAGTGGGCTGCCATCTCTGGGGTCGCACAGAGTCGGACACGACTGAAGCGACTTAGCAGCAGTAGCAGCAAAATTTATTTTTATGTCTAGATACAGACATATTTCTCATTGTTTCACTGACATTGTTTAGAAAATTTTATTATTCCGGCTAGTTCCAGAATATCTTCTCTCTGTAGCAAAATCAGCATTTAGTGGTGAATGCCCTAAATTTCTTTCTATTTTCAATGTCTCTTCTAAGTTCCATGCATATGTTTCTTACTCCAAAATTTATATTTTTCAGCCTCAATATCTTTCTTAAGTTTCAAACTTAAATATCTCAATATGTTCTCTGATATTAGGTTAACAAATCTAATATTCTATATTTTTCTTAACCTACTCCATCCTGTCCTTCCCAGTGTCTTTCATGTTAGTAAATAAATCATTAATACTGGCACTTAGACAAAAATATACTTGTTATTGTTAATCCCTTCACCAGTTATTCCCTCATGTCCCATATAAAATATACTCAAATTTGTTCCAAACCTGGGGAATTTTTGCCACTTCCAATACTTCTACCTTAGCTCAAACAATTATCTTCCCATATCTTTTCATTCTAATTTTCTGTGATATATTAATTTTATTCATGTTTTTGAAACCTTCACTTTTAATATCTCTTCTCTGTACAACAAAACCAATGATCTATAAGACATATAAATTATAGAAAAATACTACTTATTAAAATTCCACTATTTATTTACCAAAATATTGAGACGTAACCCCAAATTTCTTAACATAACTTAGGAGACCCTCCATAATCTTATTTTACCTATTTTTATAATGTCTTGGCTCTGCAAAACAATATATATATATTTTTTCCCCTTTTTTGAGATTGCTAAACTGGATTCCATGTTAAAGCCTTTTGCTTCTATTCCTGTTGCTTCAAATATTCTTATCTCAATCCTTCTTATTCTTTACTTCCTTGTTTCATTCATCTTTATTTCAAAAGTTAACCCAACATTTTTATCTTTACTATCTAGCCTAACTAACCCCATCCTCACCCAGCCACATCCACCATTTAAGTTTCATTTACTATTGTTATGTTATGTATCCCTTAAAATGATAGATAAATAAATACATAGATAAACAGATATAGGTATGTTTAAATATATAGATTCATAAATAGATATCATTCTGGGATTTTTTGTTGTTGTTGTTTTTTACTTTTTTTCTTTTCAGAAGTGTTTAACAGAAAATAAATTCTACAAAACTTGGCATTTTGTTTTTATAATAACAAATATAATCTATATTTGCAGAATGAGATTTTGTAAAATGTAAAATTAGAAGAAATGGTAGGATAAAATTTACATATTATCTCATCATTCTAGAAAATTACTTATAAGAAATGCTATAAATGTCCTGTGACTTCAGGTGTTTCTATGCATTTACTTAAAATTGTACCAGTTCGTACACAAGATTTCAATTATATTTTTCATGTAATTTTATATCATGAGCTATGCCCTATAGTCTTATTCCTTAAAGTGAAAATCTTGATGAAATATATTATCTCATAGATTTCATAAAACCCCATGTTCCTGACTCCTTATTAAAGACTACTTAAGTTGGTACAGTGGGCATAAATCCTTAGATGAAAAGAAGTAGCATTCATAGTCAACAAAAGGGTCCAAAATGCAAGATTTGGGTGTGGTCTCAAAAGCAGAATGATCTTGGTTCATTACAAGGGCAAAACATTCAACATCACAGCAATCCAAGTCTATGTCCCAAACACTGTTGCCAAAACTGCTGAACTTGACCAGTTCTATGAAGACCTACAGCACTTTCTAGAACTAACACCAAAAAGAGATGTCTTTTTCATCACAGAGAATCGAAATACAAAGGCAAGAATTCAAGAGACACCCAGAATAACAAACAAGTTTGGCCAGTTCCATTCAGTTGCTCAGTCGCGTCCAACTCTTTGTGACCCCATGGAATGAAGCAGACCAAGTCTCCCTGTTCATCACCAACTCTCTGAGTTTACTCAAACTCATGTCCACTGAGTTGGTGATGCCATCCAACCATCTCATCCTCTGTTGTTCCCTTCTCCTCGCACCTTCAATCTTTCCCAGTATCAGGGTCTTTTCAAATGAGTCACTTCCTCACATGAGGTGGCCAAAGTATTGGAGCTTCAGCTTCAGCATCAGTACTTCCAATTAATATTCAGGAATGATTTCTTTTAGGATTGACTGGTTTGATCTCCTTGCAGTCCAAGGGACTCTCAAGAGTCTTCTCCAACACCACAGTTCAAAAGCATCAATTCGTTGGTGCTCAGCTTTCTTTATAGTCCAACTCTCACATTTATACCTGATTATTGGACAAACTATTAAGAAGAGGTGGCAAGAATACACAGAAGAACTGTACAAAAAAGATCTTCACGACCCAGATAATCATGATGGTGTGATCACTGACCTAGAGCCAGACATCCTGAAATGTGAAGTCAAGTGGGCCTTAGAAAGCATCACTATGAACAAAGCTAGTGGAGGTGATGGAATTCCAGTTCAGCTATTCCAAATCCTGAAAGATGATGCTGTGAAAATGCTGCACTCAATATCCCAGCAAATTTGGAAAACTCAGCAGTAACCACAGGACTGGAAAAGGTCAGTTTTCATTCCAATCCCAAAGAAAGGCAATGCCAAAGAATGCTCAAACTACCACACAATTGCACTCATCTCACATGCTAGTAAAGTAATGCTCAAACTTCTCCAAGCCAGGCTTCAGCAATATGTGAACCATGAACTTCCTGATGTTCAAGCTGGTTTTAGAAAAGGCAGAAGAACCAGAGATCAAATTCCCAACATCAGCTGGATCATGGAAAAAGCAAGAGAGTTCCAGAAAATGATCTATTTCTGCTTTATTGACTATGCCAAAGCCTTTGACTGTGTGGATCACAATAAACTGTGGAAAATTCTGAAAGAGATGGGAATACCAGACCACCTGATCTGCCTCTTGAGAAATTTGTATGTAGGTCAGGAAGCAACAGTTAGAACTGGACATGGAACAACAGACTGATTCCAAATAGGAAAAGGAGTACGTCAAGGCTGTATATTATCACCAAGATTATTTAACTTATATGCAAAGTACATCATGAGAAATGCTGGACTGGAAGAAACACAAGCTGGAATCAAGATTGCTGGGAGAAATATCAATAACTTCAGATATGCAGATGACACCACCCTTATGGCAGAAAGTGAAGAGGAACTAAAGAGCCTCTTGATGAAAGTGAAAGAGGAGAGTGAAAAAGTTGGCTTAAAGCTCAACATTCAGAAAATGAAGATCATGGCCAACGGTCCCATCACTTTATGGGAACTAGATGGGGAAACAGTGGAAACAGTGTCAGATTTTATTTTTCTGGGCTCCAAAATCACTACAGATGGTGATTTTGAAATTAAAAGACGCTTACTCCTTGGAAAGAAAGTTATGACCAACCTAGATAGCATATTCAAAAGCAGAAACATTACTTTGCCAAGAAAGGTTCGTCTAGTCAAGGCTATGGTTTTTCCTGTGGTCATGTATGGATGTGAGAGTTGGACTGTGAAGAAGGCTGAGTGCTGAAGAATTGATGCTTTTGAATTGTGGTGCTGGAGAAGACTCTTGAGAGTCCCTTGGACTGCAAGGAGATCCAACCAGTCCATTCTAAAGGAGATCAGCCATGGGATTTCTTTGGAAGGAATGACGCTGAAGCTGAAACTCCAGTACTTTGGCCACCTCATGCAAAGAGTTGACTCATTGGAAAAGACTCTGATGCTGAGAGGGATCGGGGGCAGGAGGAGAAGGGGACGACAGAGGATGTGATGGCTGGATGGCATCACTGACTTGATGGACATGAGTTTGAGTGAACTCTGGGAGTTGGTGATGGACAGGGAGGCCTGACGTGCTGCGATTCTTGGGGTCGCAAAGAGTCGGACACGACTGAGCGACTGATCTGATTGGACAAACCATAACTTTAACTAGACAGACCTTTGTTGGAAAACTAGTGTCTCTATTTTTAATGTGCTGTCTGGGTTGGTCATAACTTTTCTTCCAAGGAGCAAATTTCTTTTAATTTCATGGCTGCAGTCACCATCTGCAGTGATTTTGGAGCCCTGAAAAATAAAGTCTGACACTATTTCCACTGTTTCCCCAGCTATTTCCCATGAAGTGATGGGACCAGATGCCATGATCTTCGTTTTCTGAACGTTGATCGTTAAGCCAACTTTATCACTCTCCACTTTCACTTTCATCAAGAGGCTTTTGAGTTCCTCTTCACTTTCTGCCATAAGGGTGGTGACATCTGCATATCTGAGGTTACTGATATTTTTTCTGGCAATCTTGATTCCAGCTTGTGCTTCACCCAGCCCAGCACTTCTCATGATGTATTCTACATGTAACTTAAATAATCTTGGTGACAATATACAGCCTTGAAGTACTCCATTCCCAATTTGGAACCAGTCTGTTGTTCCATGTCCAGTTCTAACAGTTGCTTCTTGACCTGCATACAGATTTCTCAGGAGGCAGATCAGGTGATCTGGTATTCACATATCTTTAATAATTTTCCACAGTTTGTTGTGATCCACACAGTCAAAGGCTTTGGCATAGTCAATAAGGCAGAAGTAAATGTTTTTCTGGAACTCTCTTCCTTTTTTGATGAGCCAACGGATGATGAAAATTTGATCTCTGGTTTGGTCTTGGAGTACAAAATGAAGCAAGGCAAAGGCTAACAGAGTTTTGTCAAGAAAATAAGCTGGTCACAGCAAACATCCTTTTCCAATAACACAATAAGACAATTCTACACACAGACATCAATAGATGGTCCATACTGAAATCAGATTGATTGTGCTCCTTGCAGCCAAAGAACATAGGTACCATAACACCCTGTGTTCCTGATCCTTTATTTAATGCTATTTAAATCAGGAAGACTAAGACCAGGATCATACAGTGTCTCAGATCATCAGCTTCTTATTGCAAAATTCAGGCTTAAATTGAAGAAAGTAGGGAAAACCACTAGGCCATTCATATATGACCTAAATCAAGTCCTTTATCAGTATACACTGGAGGTGAAGAATAGATTCAAGAGATTAGAACTGGTAGATAGAGTGCCTGTAGAAGTATCAATGGAAGTTCATAATATTGTACAGGAAGCAGTGATCAAAACCATCCCAAAGAAAAATATAAATAAGAAGGCAAAATTGTTGTCTGAGGTGGCTTTACAAACAAGTGAGAAAAGAAGAGATGTAAAAAGTAAGGGAGAAAGGGAAAGATATACCCAAATGAATGCAGATTTCCAGCAAATAGCAAGGAGAGATAAGAAGCCCTTCTTAAGTGAACAATGCAAGGAAAGAGAAAGTGAAAGTGAAGTTGCTCAGTCATGTCTGACTCTTTGCGAACCCATGGACCAGGCTCCTCCGTCCACAGGATTTTCTAGGCAAGAGTACTCGAGTGGGTTGTCATTTTCTTCTCCAGGGAATCTTCCTGACCCAGGGATCAAACCCAGGTCTTCCGCGTTGTAGACAGACGCTTTACCATCTGAGCCACCAAGAAAGAGAGGAACACAATAAATGGAAAAGGCTAGAGATCTCTTCAAGAAAATCTGAAATATCATGGGAACATTTCATGCAAAGAAGGACATGATAAAGGACAGAAGCAGTAAGGATCTAACAGAAGCAGAAGATTTTAAGAAAAGGTGGCAAGAATACTCAGAAAAAGTATACAATAAAGATCTTAATGACCCAGAAAACCATAATAGTGTGGTTACTTGTCTAAGGCCAGAGTCCCAGAGTGTGAAGTCAAGTGGGCCTTAGGAAGCATCACTACAAAAAAAGCTAGTGGAGATGATGGAATTCCGTTTCAGCTATTTCAGATCCTAAAAGATAATTCTGTGAAAATGCTTCACTCAATATGCCAGCAAATTTGGAAAACTCAGCAGTGGCTAGAGGACTGGAAAAGGTCAGTTTTCATCCAATCCCAAAGAAGGGCAATGCCAAAGAAATGTTCCAGCTACTGTACAGTTTTGCTCATCTGACAAGCTAGTAAAATTTTGCTCAGAATCCTTCAAGCTAGGCTTTTGCAATATGTGAACTGAGAACTTCCAAATGTATAATCTGGATTTTGAAGAGGCAAGGGACCAGAAATCATTGGATCATGGAACAAGCATAGGACTTCCAGAAAAACATCTACTTCTGCTTCATTGACTATATAAAGTTTTGACTGGGTGGATGCACAAACTTTTCCTAAAGAAAAGGGAGTACAACATTGCTTTACCTGTCTCCTGAGAATCCTGTATGTAGGTCAAGCAACAAAAGTTAGAACTGTACATAAACAAATGACTGGTTCAAAATTAGGGAAGGAGTACATCAAGGCTGCGTATCAGATCAGATGAGTCGCTCAGTCATGTCCAACTCTTTGCGACCCCATGAACTGCAGCAAGCCGGGCCTCCCTGTCCATCACAAACTCCCGGAGTTCACTCAGACTCACATCCATTGAGTCAGTGATGCCATCCAGCCATCTCATCCTCTGTCGTCCCCTTCTCCTCCTGCCCTCAGTCTCTACCAGCATCAGAGTCTTTTTCAATGAGTCAACTCTTCGCATGAGGTGGCCAAAGTACTGGAGTTTCAGCTTCAGCATCATTCCTTCCAAAGAAATCCCAGGGCTGATCTCCTTTAGAATGGACTGGTTGGATCTCCTTGCAGTCCAAGGGACTCTCAGAGTCTTCTCTAACACCACAGCTCAAAAGCATCAGTTCTTTTTTTTTTTTTTAAAGCATCAGTTCTTAAGTGCTCAGCCTTCCTCACAGTCCAACTCTCACATCCATACATGACCACAGGAAAAACCATAGCCTTGACTAGATGAACCTTTGTTGGCAAAGTAATGTCTCTGCTTTTGAATATGCTATCTAGATTGGTCATAACTTTCCTTCCAAGGAGTAAGCATCTTTTAATTTCATGGCTGCAGTCACCATCTGTAGTGATTTTGGAGCCCAGAAAAATGAAGTCTGACACTGTTTCCACTGTTTCCCCATCTATTTCCCATGAAGTGATGGGACCATTTGCTATCATCTTCATTTTCTGAATGTTGAGCTTTAAGCCAACTTTTTCACTCTCCACTTTCACTTTCATCAAGAGGCTTTTGAGTTCCTCTTCACTTTCTGCCATAAGGGTGGTGTCATCTGCATATCTGAGGTTATTGATATTTCTCCCGACAATCTTGATTCCAGCTTGTGTTTCTTCCAGTCCAGCGTTTCTCATGATGTACTCTGCATATAAATTAAATAACCAGGGTGACAATATACAGCCTTGATGAACTCCTTTTCCTATTTGGAACCAGTCTGTTGTTCCATGTCTAGTTCTAATTGTGCCTTCCTGACCTGCATACAAATTTCTCAAGAGGCAGATCAGGTGGTCTGGTATTCCCATCTCTTTTAGAATTTTCCACAGTTTACTGTGATCCACACTCAAAGTATTTGGCGGTCAAAGGCTGTGTATATCACCTGCTTATTTAACTTATGCAAACTACATCATGTGAAATGCCAGCTGGATGACTAACAAGCTGCAATGCAGATTTCCAGGAAAAATAGCAACCTCAGATATGCAGAGGGTATGACTTAATGGTAGAAAGTGAAAAGGAATTAAAGAGGCTCTTGATAAGGGTGAACAAAAAAAATAGAGTGAAAAAACTGGTTTAGAACTCAGCATTCAAAAAAACTAAGATAATGGCATCTAGTCCCATCACCATGACAAACAGATGGGTAAACAATGGAAGCAGTGACAGATTTTAGTTTCTTGGTCTCCAAAATCAGTGCTAATGGTGACTGCAGCCATGAAATTAAAACATGCTTGCTCCTTGTGACAGTGAAAACTGCTCAGTCGTGTCCGATTCTTTGGGACCCCGGAGAGTCTACAGTCCATGGTATTCTCCAGGCCAGAATACTGGAGTGGGTAGCCTTTCCCTTCTCCAGGGGATCTTCACAACCCAGGTGTCCCACATTACAGGCAGATTGTTTACCAGCTGAGCCGCAAGGGAAGCCCAAGAGTACTGGAGTGGGTAGCCTATTCCTTCTCCAGATGGTCTTCCTGACCAGTGAATGGAACTGGGGTTTCCTGCATTGCAGGCGGATTCTTAACCAAGTGAGCTGTGCTCCCTGAAAGAGAAGCCATGAAAAAAAAAAAAAAAAAGACTTCGTATTAAAAAGTGGCAACATACATCACTTTGCCTGCAAAGTTCTGTATAGTCAAAGCTATTTTTTTTTTTTTTCTAATAGTCATGTACGGTTGTGAGTGTTGGACCATAAAGAAGGATGAGTGCCAAAGAATTGATGCTTTTGAATTGTGGTGCTGGAGAAGACTCTTGAGAGATCCTTGGACAGCAAGTGAAAGCGTGAAAGTAAGTTACTCAGTCATGTCCCACATTTTGCAGCCCCATGGCTGTCTTCTCCATGAAATTCTCCAGGCAAAAATACTGGAGTGGGTTGCCAGGACAGTAAGGAGATCAAATCAGTCAATCATAATGGAAATCAACCCTGCATATTCATTGGAAGGACGGATTGTGAAGCTGAAGATCCAATATTCTGTCCACCTGATTGGAAGATCCAACTCATTCGAAAAGACCCTTTTGACAGGAAGGATTGAAAGCAAAAGGAAAAGAGGGAGGCAGAAGATGAAATGGTTAGATAGCATTACTGACTCAATGGACACGAATTTGAGCAAACTCCAGGAGACAGCAGAGGATAGAGAGACATGGCAGGCTACAGTCCATGGGTTGCAAAGAATTGTACACAACTTAGTTTCTGATTAACAACAATAAATTGTTTCTAACTTTTAATAAGGAGGCGATCCTAAGATGGCAGAGGAATAGGACGGGGAGACCACTTTCTCCCCAACAAATTCATTGAAAAAATGTTTGAATGCTGAACAAATTCCACAAAACAACTTCTGAATGCTGACAGAGGACATCAGGCACCCAGAAAGGCAGCCCATTAATAACTTTTGATAAGTAGTAATAGATCGAATATCCTTTGACAAGTCTTTTAAATGTATTATATGTGTGTGTGTGTGTGTGTGTGAGGGCTTATGTATTTGTGAAGAAATTGAAATTTTGAGTATATTATTCTGAATGTCTGATATTTAATAGAAACACACACATGCATATATGTGCATATATAATAATATAATAAACCTCATATGTCTAACTTGGGGAAGGGGAGAAGAAACCAATCTCATGACTTGACCTTATTTGAGTTTTCCAATTTTAAGTGACTCATAATTAATGAGAAACATTAATAAACTGCATATTTTGTGTGTCCTATTATATGACTGATGTACTTAACTTATCTAAGCCCAGCTCACCTTCTTTCTATCATTTACATGCTATTTGCCAATGTCTGATTATTTGAACAAAGACAACATTTTTACAGCCCTTCATCTTCTTCATAAATGCCTATACTTATTTGTTACAAACAGAAATGGAATTTCGCCTCACATAAGACTATTTACAATACTATTTTCACCTTCTTTTTCACTATAAAGCTCTATTTCTTTTATACATTAGAGTTGGAAATAGCATTGATTTGTTTCCATCTAGACTTTCAAAAAATTACTTTCTTATATTTCCTGCATGTGCTGAATATGAACCCCAAAATTTCGGACACACTTCCTGAATCTTTTAAGTGAAACTCTAATGTAAAATCCTTGCAAATAAAAAAATGCAGACAATATATTATCATATTTCACAATGATGCAAAGATGTTTATTTTTCCAAAAGCTCAACTGAGTTATATATGACCTGATATATCCGTTTTATGCTTTTCACTATATTTTATCAGCAACAATTTGTTTATCGATATATCAATATTACCCTAATTATACATGACTCAACAAACTGTAAATAAATGAAAAACTTTAATGTTGAGAAAAGGATATAAAGTAGCCCTGTAGTGCTAAAACATATTTTATTCTGGGATGCTCTGAAAAAACAAGCTTTTAGGGAAATCTAGTGGTCATATATGGATGTGAGAGTTGGACTGTGAAGAAAGCTGAGCACCAAAGAATTGATGCTTTTGAACTGTGGTGTTGGAGAAGACTCTTGAGAGTCCCTTGGACTGCAAGGAGATCCAACCAGTCCATTCTGAAGGAGATCAACCCTGGGATTTCTTTGGAAGGAATGATGTTAAAGCTGAAACTCCAGTACTTTGGCCACCTCATGCGAAGAATTGACTCATTGGAAAAGACTCTGATGCTGGGAGGGACTGAGGGCATGAGGAGAAGGGGACGACAGAGGATGAGATGGCTGGATGGCATCACTGACTCGATGGATGTGAGTCTGAGTGAACTCCAGGAGTTGGTGATGGACAGGGAGGCCTGGCGTGCTGTAATTCATGGGATCACAAAGAGTCGGACATGACTGAGCGACTGAACTGAACTGAACTGATATACATTCTATGAAGAAGCCAAGGGATTATTTTGAAGTTGAAACAGAAAATCATATTTCTAGAATTTGAGAATCTGTTGGGTCTTTAAGTTTTTCTTCTTCAGGGACAGTTTTGACAGATCACATTTATAGCATATTGCTGATGCTAACAGCTGTCTGTGTGTAAGATGCCCATTTGACTCTTCTCCAAGGCATGCTTCAGGTTCTACCTCATCAGGAATAAGGTAGAAAAGTCTAGGGGCTCCCTTATGTTATGTTCCAGTTAAGCTTCTTTATCATAAGTATTACAAATTGGTACTTTCTGCAGAGTGGCCCCATTACACATGATGGCTCTCAAATAAACTGTTGTCGCTCAGTTGTGTTCAACTCTTTGCAAACACATAGACTATAGCCCAACAGACTCCTCTGTCCATGGGATTTCCCAGGCAAGAATAGTGGAAAGTGAAAGTTTACAATCCATGGAATTCTCCAAGCCAGAATAGTGGAGAGGGTTGCTACTTCCTTCTCCAGGGGACTTTCACAACCCAGGGATTGAACTAGGTCTCCTGCATTGCAGGCAGATTCTTTACCATCTGAGCCACTAGGGAACCCAATAGGCTACGTATTATCTACAGTATTGGAAAGCTATGCTTTTCTTTTCTTTTCTTTTCTCATCTTCAGTTCAGTTCAGTTCACTCAGCCATGTCCAACCCTCTGCAACCCCATGGACTGCAACATGCCAGACTTCCCTGTCCAATACCAGCTCCCAGAGATTGCTCAAAGTCATGTCTATTGAGTCAGTGATACCAACCAACTGTCTCATCCTCTATCATTCTCTCCTCCTGCCTTCAACCTTTCCCAGCTTCAGGGTCTTTTCCACTGAGTCAGTTCTTTGCATCAGGTGGCCAAAGTATTGGAGTTTCAGCTTCAGCATCAGTCCTTCCAATGAATATTCAGGACTGATTTCCTTTAGGTTGGACTGGTCTGATCACCTTGCAGCCCAAGGGACTCTCAAAAATCTTCTCCAACACCACAGTTCAAAAGCATCAATTCTTTGGTGCTCAGCTTTCTTCACAGTCCAACTCTCACATCCATACATGACTAACTGTAAAAACCATAGCTTAGGCTAGATGGACCTTTCTTTGCAAATAATGTCTATACTTTTTAATATGCTGTCTAGGTTTGTCATAACTTTTCTTCCAAGGATCAAGTGTCTTTTAATTTCATGGCTGTAGTCACCATCTGCAATGATTTTGATTTCTCATTCTAAGGAAGCCTAACCATGGCATCAAGACAAAATTTTTCCAATGTATATTCTTTGATTGAGATGCTTTGTATATGTGAGTGAGATCCTAAAATGGAAAAATGTTGTTTTAGTGATTACATTTTTTTTCTTTTTTTTTTGCATATGTAAGACTTTTTTTTCCCTTATTTTATTATTATTATTATTTTTTTTTACTTTAAAATACTGTATTTGTTTTGGCATACATCAACATGAATCTGTCACGGGTGTGCACATGCTCCCCATCCTGAACCACCCCCCCACCTCCCTCCCCATACCATCTCTCTGGGTCATTCCAGTGCACCAGCCCGGAGCATCCTGTATCCTGCATCGAACCTGGACTGGTGATTTATTTCTTATATGATATTATACATGTTTCAATGCCATTCTCCCAAATCATTCCACCCTCTCCCTCTCCCACAGAGTCCAAAAGACTGTTCTATATATGGAATTTAGAAAGACAGTAATGATAACACTGTATGAAAGAGAACAAAAGAGACACAGATGTATAGTGATTACATTTTTATATCACAGACATCATAATAGAAAATTGGATATTTCTATCATATTTCATTCATTTAAGTATCTCATGAATATGGTGAGTGACAGAGGTCAAAATGATTGATCAAATTGATTGACTAGCTTTATTCCTATTTGAAATATAAATTAATATGTTTAGAAGCAATCCCATTGCCTTCCACACAATAAATTGTAAAGTGATAGATGTGAACTTGAGCTTAGAGGGGAATGAAATAATATGGTTGTTATTCAGTCACTCAGTCATGTCCAATTCTTTGTGACCCCATACGCTGCATCACTCCAGGCTTCCCTCTCCTTCACTATTTCCCAGAGTTTGTTCAAACTAATGTCCGTTGAGTCAACGATGCCATTCAAACACCTTATCCTCTCTTAACCCCTTTTCCTCTTGTCCTCAATTGTTCCCAGCATCAGGATCTTTTCCAACAAGTCAGCTCTTACCATCAGGTGGCCAAAGTATTGAAGCTTCAGTTTCAGCATCAATCCTTCCAATAAATATGCAGGGTTAATTTCCTTTAGGATTGACTGGCTTGATCTCATGCAATCCAAGGGACTCTCAAGAGTCTTCTTCAGCACCACAGTTTGAAAGCATCAATTCATTGGTGCTCAGTCTTTTTTATGGTCCAACTCTCACATCCATACACAACTACTGGAAAACCTATAGCTTTGATTATATGGCCCTTGTTGGCAAAGTGATGTCTCTTCTTTTTAATACACTGTCTAGGTTTGTCATAGCTTTTCTTCCAAGGATCAAATGTCTTTTAATTTCACGGCTGCAGTCACTGTCCACAGTGATTTTGGAGCCCAAGGAAATAACCTGTTACTGTTTCCACTTTACCCCATCTATTTGCCATGAAGTGATGGGATGCCATGAAGTGATTTCCTGAGAAATCTGTATGCAGGTCAAGAAGCAACAGTTAGAACTGGACATGGAAAAATGGACTAGTTCCAAATCAGAAAAGGAGTATGTCGAGGATGTATATTATCATCCTGCTTATTTAACTTATATGCAGGGTACATCATGAGGAATGCTGGGCTTGATGAAGCATAAGCTGGAATCAAGATTGCTGGGAGAAATATCAATAACCTCAGATAGGCAGATGACACCACCCTTAAGGCAGAAAGTGAAGAACTAAAGAGTCTCTTGATGAAAATGAAAAAGGAGAGTGAAAAAGTTGGCTAAAACTCAGCATTCTGCAAACTAAGATCATGGCATCTGGTTCTGTCACTTCATGGCAAATAGATGGGGAAACAATGCAAACAGTGACAGACTTTATTTTTGGGGGGTCTCAAAAATCACTGCAGATGGTGACTACAGCCATTAAATTAAAAGATGCTTGCTCCTTGGGAAAAAAAACTATGACCAACCTAGACAGCATATTAAAAAGCAGAGAAATTACTTCGCCAACAAAGGTTCATCTAGTCAAAGCTATGGTTTTCCAGTAGTCTTATATGGATGAGAGAGTTGGACTATAAAGAAAGCTGATCACCAAAGAATTGATGCTTTTGAACTGTGGTGTTGCAGAAGACTCTTGAGAGTCTCTTGGACTTCAAGGAGATCCAATCAGTTCATCCTAAAGGAAATGAGTCCTGAATATTCATTAGAAGAACTGATGTTGACACTGAAACTCTGATACTTTGGCCACCTGATGTGAGGAACTGATTCATTGGAAAAGACCCTGATGCTGAGAAAGATTGAAGGTAGAAGAAGAAAAGATGATAAAGGATGAGATCTTTGGATGGCATCCCTGACTGGATGTACATCAGTCAGTTTAGTACAGTTGCTCAGTCTGTCCAACTCTTTGTGATCCCGTGGACTGCAGCACACCAGGCCTCCCTGTCCATCACCAACTCCCAGAGTTTACTCAAACTTATGTCCACTGAGTCAGTGATGCCATCTCATCCTCTGTTGTCCTCTTTTCCTCCTGCTTTCACTCTTTCCCAGCATCAGGGTCTTTTCAAATTGTTCAGCTCTTAGCATCAGGTGGCCAAAGTATTCAAGTTTCACCTTCAACATCAGTCCTTCCAATGAACATTCAAAACTGATTTCCTTTAGGATGGACTGGTTGGATCTCCTTGCTGTCCCAGGGACTCTCAAGAGTCTTCTCCAATACCACAGTTCAAAAGCATCAGTTCTTCAGTGCTCAGCTTTCTCACATCCATACATGACTACTGGAAAAACCATAACCTTGACCAGATGGACCTTTGTTGACAAAGTAATGTCTCTGCTTTTTAATATGCTATCTAGGTTGGTCATAACTTTTCTTTCAAGGAATAAGTGTCTTTTTATTTCATGGCCGCATTCACCATCTGCAGTGATTTTGGAGCCCCAAATTTTTTTTAAATAAATAAATGGAAATGATTTTGAATAGACTCTAGGAGTTGCTGATGGACAGGGATTCCTGGCATGATGCAGTCCATGGGGTTGCAAAGATTCTGACATGACTGATTGACTGAACTGAACTGAACTGAACTGAATTGATGGGACCAGATGCCATGATCTTCATTTTTTTGAATGCTGAATTTTAAGCCAGTCTTTCACTTTCACCTTCATCAAGAAGCTTGTTAGTTTCTCTTTGCTATCTTCCATTATGGTGGTGTCATCTGCATATCTGTGGTTCTTGATATTTCTCCCAGCAATCTTGATTCCAGCTTGTGCTTCATCCAGTCTGGCATTTCTCATGATGTATTCTGCATATAAATTAAATAAGCAGGTGACAATATAGAGCATTGATTTATTCCTTTCCCAATTTTGAATCAGTCCAGTTTTCAATGTTGGGCTTTCCTGGTGAATCAGATGGTAGAGAATTGACCTGCAATGCAGGAACCCTGGGTTCGACCCCTGGGTTGGGAAGATCCCTTGGAGAAAGGCATGGCAACCCACACAAGTATTCTTGCCTTGAGAATCTCCATCTACAGAGGAGCCTGTCAGAGGACAGTCCATGGGGTCCCAAAGAGTCAGACATGACCGAGCAACTAAGCTCAGCACACAGCAGACAGAACACATCTTTCCATGTTAGGTTATAACTGTTGCTTCTTGATGTGCATACAGGTTTCTCAGAAGGCAGGTAAAGGTGATCTGGTATTTCCATATCTTTATTAATTTTATGTAGTTTGTTGTGATCCACACAATCAGAGCTTTAGCATAGTCAATGAAGCAGTAGATGTTTTTCTGAAATTCCCTTGCTTTTTCTAAGATCCAATGGGTGCTGGCAATTTGATCTGTGATTCTTCTGCTTTTTCTAAATCCAGCTTGTATATCTGGAAGTTATCAGTTCATGTAGTGGTGAAGCCTAACGATGGATTTTGAGCATTATCTTGATAGGGTGTGAGACGAATGCAGTTATACAGTAGTTTGAACATTCTTTGGCATTGTCCTACTTTAGGACTGGAATAAAAACTAACCTTTACCAGTCTTGTGGACTCTACTGAGTAGTTCTAAATTTGGTGGCATATTGAGTGCACCACTTTAACAGCATCATCTTTTAGTATTTGAAATAGCTCAGCTGGGATTCCATCACCTCTACTAACTTTGTTCATTGTGATGCTGACAGAGTCGATTTCTAGGTATGTTGATAAGAAGTCCGGGGTACCAGAGGAGAGGAGTGAGGTCTGGGGTTCTCAAGGAAGAGAAAAGGACATCAAGTTTTTGTTTGTTTGTTTGTTTTTGTTTTTTTCCTTTAAGCCCAGAGCTGATGATTGCACAGCAATAACTCATATTGCTCAAGGATATGTTTTCCCTTAAACTCTGTACCAAAGATCATATAACAACTATGTATCTTGCTTGAGGACATGTTTCTCCTTCTTGAGAACCTTCTGACTAATCCTGTCATCTTAAAATGTAGATCCAGACCCACTATGCCAAAGCCTTTGACTGTGTGGATCACAATAAACTGTGGAAAATTCTGAAAGAGATGGGAATACCAGACCACCTGATCTGCCTGTTGAGAAATCTGTATGCAGGTCAGGAAGCAATAGTTAGAACTGGACATGGAACAACAGACTGGTTCCAAATAGGAAAAGGAGTACGTCAAGGCTGTATATTGTCACCCTGCTTATTTAACTTATATGCAGAGTACATCATGAGAAATGCTGGCCTAGAAGAAACAAGAATCAAGATTTCCAGGAGAAATATCAATAACCTCAGATATGCAGATGACATCACCCTTATGGCAGAAAGTGAAGAGGAACTCAAAAGTCTCTTGATGAAAGTAAAAGTGGAGAGTGAAAAAGTTGGCTTAAAGCTCAACATTCAGAAAACGAAGATCATGCCATCTGGTCCCATCACTTCATGGGAAATAGATGGGGACACAGTGGAAACAGCGTCAGACTTTATTTTTCTGGGCTCCAAAATCACTGCAGTTGGTGACTGCAGCCATGAAATTAAAAGACACTTACTCCTTGGAAGGAAAGTTATGACCAAGCTAGATAGCATATTCAAAAGCAGAGACATTACTTTACCAACAAAGGTCTGTCTAGTCAAGGCTATGGTTTTTCCTGTGGTCATGTATGGATGTGAGAGTTGGACTGTGAAGAAGGCTGAGCGCTGAAGAATTGATGCTTTTGAACTGTGGTGTTGGAGAAGACTCTTGAGAGTCCCTTGGACTGCAAGGAGATCCAACCAGTCCATTCTGAAGGAGATCAGCCCTGGGATTTCTTTGGAAGAAATGATGCTAAAGCTGAAACACCAGTACTTTGGCCACCTCATGCGAAGAGCTGACTCATTGGAAAAGACTCTGATGCTGAGAGGGATCGGGGGCAGGAGAAGAAGGGGACGCCAGAGGATGAGATGGCTGAATGGAATCACTGACTCCATGGACGTGAGTCTCAGTGAACTCCGGGAGTTGGTGATGGACAGGGAGGCCTGGTGTGCTGCGATTTATGGGGTCTCAAAGAGTCGGACACGACTGAGCCACTGAAATGACCTGGTAAGATTGTTCTATAGTTAGTCCTAATTTCATTTAAAATATAAACTGTGGGAGTGGATCTGGTAAGACCTTTACAATCTTGAGATATTCTTTTGATTTACTGCTGCTGCTGCTGCTGCTAAGTCGCTTCAGTCGTGTCCAACTCTGTGCCACCCCATAGATGGCAGCCCACCAGGCTCCCCCATCCCTGGGATTCTCCAAGCAAGAACACTGGAGTGGGTTGTTGCCATTTCCTTCTCCAATGCAGGAAAGTGAAAAGTGAAAGTGAAGTCGCTCAGTCGTGTCCGACTCTTAGAGACCCCACGGACTGCAGCCCACCAGTCTCCTCCATCCATGGGATTTTCCAGACAAGAGTACTGGAGTGGGGTGCCATTGCCTTTTCCATGATTTACTGTAATAACCAATTTAAAAAGTATAGAGTTTCCTTTCTAAGACTAACAAAGGGGGCATTCTCTGTCCCCCTACTGATGTCTATGTCAGAAGCTTTCTCTGTCCCATTTTATACTTTAATAAAATTCTGCTACACAAAAGCACTTGAGCGATCAAGCCTGGTCTCTGGTCCCAAAGCTAAATCTTCTTCTTTGGAGATCACGAATCTGACATTGTTCAGGATAAGCTCTCAATAGCTCAGCTGGAATTCCATCACTTCTACTAACTGTTCATTGTGATGCTTGCTAAGGCCCACTTGGCTTTGCACTCCAGGATGTCTTCCTCTAGGTGACTGATAACACCATCAGGGTTATGCAGGTCATTAATACTTTATTTGTACAGTTCTTCTGTGTTTTCTTGCCACTTCTTAAAGTCTTCTGCTTCTGTTAGGTCCCTAACACTTACGTCTTTTATTGTGCCTTTCTTTGAATGAAACATTCCCTCAGTTCAGTTCAGTCGCTCAGTCGTGTCCGACTCTTTGTGACCCCATGAATCGCAGCACACCAGGCCTCCCAGGCGTGAGTTCACTCAGACTCACGTCCATCGAGTCAGTGATGCCATCCAGCCATCTCATCCTCTTATTGCAAAGTCTTCCCCTTCTCCTCCTGCCCTCAGTCCCTCCCAGCACCAGGGTCTTTTCCAATGAGTCAACTCTTTGCATGAGGTGGCCAAAGTACTGGAATTTCAGCTTTAACATCATTCCTTCCAAAGAAATCCCAGGGCTGATCTCCTTCAGAATGCACTGGTTGGATCTCCTTGCAGTCCAAGGGACTCTCAAGAGTCTTCTCCAACACCACACTTCAAAAGCATCAATTCTTTGGCACTCAGCTTTCTTCACAGTCCAACACTCACATCCATACATGACCACAGGAAAAACCATAACCTTGACTAGACGAACCTTTGTTGGCAAAGTAATGTCTCTGGTTTTGAATATGCTATCTGGGTTGGCCATAACTTTCTTTCCAAGGAGTACTGGAGTGGGGTGCCATTGCCTTCTCCTATGCCTCCTATTTGTAATGGTTGTAATAGCAAAGATTTTGCCTTGTTGCATTTATTTTTCTTAGGGATTGTTTTGGTCACCACCTCCTATACAATGTCATAAATCTTCATCCATAGTTCTTCAGGCACTCTATCTATTAGAGCTAATTCTTTGAATGTATTTGTTACTTCCACTGTATAATCATAAGGGATTTGATTTAGATCATACCTGAATGGCCTAGTGGTTTTCCCTACTTTCTTCAATTTAAGTCTGAATTTTGGAATAAGAAACTCATGATTTGTAGTTTATGAGAAATCATTACTCTCTGTTATAATCCTTACCTCTTACCAATAATGTTTCCACAGTCCTGGAGTCTTTTGATTTACCAGTATACCAAAGGTTTGCACATATGTTACCTTATTTCCAATAACCAACAAAAGAAAAGAAAAGAGATAGAGAGAGGAAAAAATAAAACATGTTCAAGTACAAATAATTTCAAAAAACTAACCTTTTTTAAAAAAAATCGAGTTACTTAACAATTTGGTAAAATAAGTTGAAATGGTGAGCTAACTTACAGTACTGAAAGTGTCTATTTTAAATGAGTTCATTTTTTTTTTAATTTTCCAATTTTTAAGAAGAAATTAAATAATCATGGTAATTAACAATGTTGCAAAGCTAAAATGACTGCAGAATTATATATATGTAGGTAAAGGACGTATTCTAAGCAAAAGCATCAGTTTGAAAGGCAACAACTACAGTCACAGGCATGTCCCCTTCTTGTTCCACCTGTTATTTCTGCCATATAACAGCAGTGCATTAATTTAACTTCATCAAATCATGGAGAAAAGGTAAATTTATCCAACTTTGTTGATTTTTTCTTCAGAAATAAATTTTATCATAACAGTGATAGAAAATTTACTCTGAATGGAAAACATGGTTGTTAAACTTGGAACGCAGAAAGCTTAGGGAAAATATCTTTAGTCTCACCATTTTTCTTCTATTCTCTTCTAGCATCTCTTTTTGCCATGACTAGATCATGCCTCTGCAAACGTAATGAGCAGTGCTGGGTTAGAACAACAGGGCCCTTACACAGTCTCTAGGCCTTCCTCCCAGTGACATCATTGGAGCTCTCAGGAACAAGATAAGCATAGCATGCATGCCAACCAAATCAATGGGTGAATACACAGAAATATTGCTCATAGAGTTCTAATTGACTTGATGACACTGAACTCTGAACTCTCAAATGTGCAGAGTCATTGAAAAGAGCCAAAATGAAATACACCCATCAGGCTTTATGTCTCCATTCACAGCAGCACATGAATTGCACCTCAGATGCACCATCATCCTGTGTGATGAAGAGTGAGGAGGAGAGATGCCACAGTAAACCAGTGCAGATCAAGGTAAGCATGGTCACTGAAGGACCCAGGAGAAGTGAAAATGCTTGGCTCTAAAGAGGTCCTATCTAGACAGTGGACAGGGAAGACAAAGGGGCTGATGCTGAGGAATCTCCCCGAGATACAAACTCTCTTTGTAGCTTGGAATACTCCCTCTATATGCTTCTAGGTTATCTAACAGTATGCTATTTTTACTTTGTATGTTTGGTTATTATTTTAAATCAGGGACGGTATAATCTCTCTGACCAACCTCAGTGCATAGCAGCCTGAAGCCAAAATGTTTTATTCATGAATGATGTCTTTTTTTTAATAAACTATAAAAATGTGAAACAATAAAAGTGATATATACCTAATAATGAGTGAACCAATAAACCCACCGGGCAACTTTGCTCTGCAAGTGGAAAAAATTGACTTTGTATAACAAATTGCAGAATTATTAATCCTGTTTGAAACCCTTTTTATATCACACCATTTACTTTAATTCTTACTAGTTTGACCATTATCATATATTATGCATTTTTCTTTGTACTTTTTGGGAGGAAAAGTGGTGACTAACATGTACTCTTGAACTTTCAAGGCCTTGAAGCAAGTTCAGGAGAAGGCCCTGGCCAGCTGGCAAAGGGAGGGGGAGGGAGGCCCCAGGCTGCCAAAGATGCTTTCCACATCTTGATTGACAGAAACCTCCAGTTTTCCTCTGGAAGAACGTTTTTTCTCCAGGCAGGGTGAAAGAGAAGCAAACAGAAAGAAGCAGGTGCTTGCCTCAGGTGGCTTCCAGTATGTTTATCACTACATCTGCCAAAGAATATTCTTCTGTAATTAAATAAATAAATAGAAATGATATCAAATCCTTGAAATTTTAAAGGAATTCTGAGAAAGCAACAATGTAGGTGTTGAGACCTATATTAAAAAGTTAGTTCCCTTGCAAAGGATTACCAGGGTTAGCGAGGGGAAAAAGGAACACTGAAAGCATACGATGTTGCCACACTTGGAAGGAAGGTTATTAGCAATGCAAATATGAAACTACCTTATCTTACATTAATAAATTAGGCTGAGAGAAATACAGCATACTCGATGGTTTTATATAAAAATGTTAAACATTTTGAGAGACAAAGAACCCATCCACCTATTTTAGATAACATTCTCAGCTGGAGCCTCAATCATATACATCCTAGGTTCTAGTTTTTATCAAATACATGCTATAGTGAGCAATTCTGGACTCACCATCCCACATGGAGGAAAAACAGGGAATGATATTGATATGGGACATAAGGGAGCACAAAATATGTGCTTGTTTCTCAGATTGTGAGGTAATTGAGCTATGGTAGGAGAAAGGGATGATTGGAAGAACATATTTCACTGTTTCCTTTGGGCATTGTCAGCACAGCAACATTGATGGCTACAGTCCTGAGGGGCTGTCTTCTCACCAGGGCGCTGGAGAAATGACATTCCCTTTGATGAGTGTCCCCTTATTAGAAATCACTGTGCATCAGAAAGGATATATCATACACCTAGAGTGGAAGAAGTAAACATGGCAAGATGAGCACAGGTGGGTTCTGTAAGGACTTTCTGGGGCAAAGTCTTGAAATTATTATGGAACCTACATTGATTTCCATTGTGCTGGAGTTCAAGATACCTGTACTGCATACTGATACAGGGAATGGGGCCTGGAGGGATAACATAACTTTTAAAACCATCACCTGTTTAGACGGAGACAGCTCTGAATAGATTTCTGGTCTTCTGACTTGACCAAAGTCTTTCAGTACATTCATCACACTCTAGTTAATATATAAGCACATTAGAATCTATTGACTCATTAAGTCATTGAATAAATATATATTTACTTATTTATTTAGATTCTATTATGGACTCTGGGAAAACAATGTTGGCATCATATAATTTGTGGTCTAATCGACAGCAAAACAACAACATATAGTTAAATAATACATTAGGCATTGAAAATTTTAATACTTCAAAAATAAAGCAAGAAAAGGAACTTGAGTATTACAAGAGGACTATTTTTTATATTAATTAATTGGAGAATCTTTGATTGTGGGGTAAAAATTCACCAGAGACATGAAAACAGTGAGAGAATAAAACCAGCAATTTCTTGGAGACAGGTCTGCTAGCCAGAGGGAAGAGCACCATAGTGAAACAGAACGGAGCTGAATTTACCTGAGACTCAATTGGCTTGGAAACTGGTATGGTTCTGCTGAGACATCATGCAGAGGATAAGGAGAGAACATTGGAGAAAGCACAGGGCCAGAGCTTGCTGAGACTTGAAGGCAACTATTCAGTATTTGAACTTTATAGAACAAGTTGTAGAAAACCATGGCAACTTAGGGTCAGGGCATTAAAATGATCCAATAAAGGCTTTAAAAGAATTACTTGAGCTTCTCCTGACTTGAGTGTCAGGAGGTGAAGAATAGAAGTGAGGAGACCTGTCAGAAAGGTAGTATAGTTGTGCAGTAGAAAGAGAACGAGATGATGGTGACTTGCATTAGAAGCAGCTATGTAACTCTGAAAGAGATGGGGATATCAGACCACCTGATCTGCCTCTTGAGAAATCTGTATGCAGGTCAGGAAGCAACAGTTAGAACTGGACATGGAACAACAGACTGGTTCCAAATAGGAAAAAGAGTTCGTCAAGGCTGTATATTGTCACCCTGTTTATTAACTTATGTGCAGAATACATCATGAGAAACGCTGGACTGGAAGAAACACAAGCTGGAATCAAGATTTCCAGGAGAAATATCAATAACCTCAGATATGCAGATGACACCACCCTTATGGCACAAAGTGAAAAGGAACTCAAAAGCCTCTTGATGAAAGTGAAAGTGGAGAGTGAAAAAGTTGGCTTAAAGCTCAACATTCAGAAAACGAAGATCATGGCATCCAGTCCCACCACTTCATGAGAAATAGATGGGAAAACAGTGGAAACAGTGTCAGACTTTATTTTTATGGGCTCCAAAATCACTTCAGATGGTAACTGCAGCCATGAAATTAAAAGACGCTTACTCCTTGGAAGGAAAGTTATGACCAACCTAGATAGCATATTCAAAAGCAGAGACATTACTTTGCCAACAAAGGTTCATCTAGTCAAGGCTATGGTTTTTCCTGTGGTCATGTATGGATGTGAGAGTTGGACTGTGAAGAAGGCTGAGCACCGAAGAACTGATGCTTTTGAACTGTGGTGTTGGAGAAGACTCTTGAGAGTCCCTTGGACTGCAAGGAGATCCAACCAGTCCATTCTGAAGGAGATCAGCTCTGGGATTTCTTTGGAAGGAATGATGCTAAAGCTGAAACTCCAGTACTTTGGCCACCTCATGCGAAGAGTTAACTCATTGGAAAAGACTCTGATGCTGGTAGGGATTGAGGGCAGGAGGAGAAGGGACGACAGAGGATGAGATGGCTGGATGGTATCACTGACTCGATGGACGTGAGTCTGAGTGAACTCCGGGAGTTGGTGATGGACAGGGAGGCCTGGCGTGCTGCAATTCATGGGGTCACAAAGAGTCGGACATGATTCAGCGACTGATCTGATCTGATCTGATGTAACTGATGAGAAATGACTAGATTCAGGAGGTGTAATGGGAAAAATGAGCCTACAGTATTTGTTTACCACATGGAGGTGGGAAGCGGTATAAGTGGTGAAGTTCACCTAAGCTATGTGAATGGTAATATCATTTATTGAGATAAAGATAAACATGTTGGGGATCTAAAGAATATATATTTTATCTTACATATGCTATGCTTCTGATTTCTGGAGACATCTAAGTAGATGACTTGTCCATGTATGAAAGAGCTGATTTCCATACATGGATAATAATAGATATTTCAGTAATATTTTATGTTATTGTCAGAATAATGAATTCAAACAAATACAATCCATACAAAATATTTTTTAACAGACTACTCTAGTTACTTCACTAAATAGAATACTCTATATCTGTAGTAAACTAGAGTGTTTATCTTCCTTTTTCCTTTCTGTTTTGGAAGGTAGAACCAAGAAAGATGGAAACAAACATGTTCAATAATGTGCTGTAACCTCTGTGCACAATTCCCAGGAGACTGTCATTATGAAAGTATGTAAAACACAGTGCTATACATAGTACCACAAATGTCAGTGGAACTAGGAAAAAAAAATGTTTCACGGACTTTCAAGTTGCACAAGTAGGTTGTGGCTGATTAGACTGAGACAAATTCTGGGGACACGATCATCTATTTGCTGTGACATCACAGGTCTTTCAATGTCACTTAATTCCCATCTCCCCATTCTCAGATGAATTTTTACTTCCATTCATTTCTTCTGGGGTTTTATCCTGTTCCTTCATTTGGAACATATTCCCCTGTCACCTTCTTCTGCCTAAATTGCTGTATTTACTTTTATGTATTTGGTAGGTTGGGTATGCTCTCCAGCTTTGGAGAAATGGTCTTATTTTAGAATATGTCCTAGGTGTCCCAGCAGCCCCGTCCTCCTAAATACTCCAGCAGTGCCCCTTTTGTGGACTGTTTCTGTTGTGGCAAACTGATTAAGGTGAGCATTCTGGTAGGTGTGACTGACTCCCATTCTGGTTGGTTCTTAGGGACCACTTTGGATGGAGGTTGCTAGAGGGCAAGGTTGGGTCATGAGGCAGCAGAGTGCAGAACCCTTGGGGTCCTAGAGTTGGTGTTGGCTCACTGGTGAGCGATACTGGGTCCTAAGGTATCTGGCTGCAGGATCCAGTGTTCCTAGAGCTGCTTCCTGCCCACTGGAGGGCAGGGTTAAGGCCCAGAGTGCTCCAGGTCCCTTACTGGCCCAGTGCAGACAGAGCTGTGTCCCAGAATGTCTGGCTGCAAAGCCCCAAGGGCCCCACTGTTGATGTCAGCTCTCTGGTGGGTGATAGTGTTTAGTCGCTCAGTCATGTCCAACTCTTTTCGACTCCCTGGGACTTTAGCCTACCAGGCTCCTCTGCCCAAGGGGTTTTTCAAGTGAGAATATTGGAGTGGGTTGCCATTTCCTCTTCCAGGGGATCTTCCTGACTCAGGGATCAAACTTGTGTCTCCTATGTTGCAGGCAGATGCTTTACCCTCTGAGCCATCTGGGAAGCCTAGTCCCCTGAAAGGATTCCAGGGCTAGTGCCAGCAATGGATGTAGAACCATGTCTTAGGCCTTCTTGTATACAGGGCTGGGTCTGAGGATGTCTTTGGGTTCAAGGGGTCTTAAGGTGGCCAGTGATCTTAAGTCTGCTGGTGGTAGGGCCTGTATCCTTTTTTGGTCTTAGGAGGCCTAATACCTGTACCTATAGGCTGGTGGGTGGGGCTAGGTCTCAGTACTAATAAGCCAGAGGGAGGATCCCAAACCGATGCTTGCCAGCATCAGTGTCCATATGGTGAAACGAGCTCCCAAAATTGTGCTGTCAGTGCCTCTGTCCCTAAGGTGAGCTCCAGTTGACTCTTGCCTCTCTGGGAGACTCTCTAAGGTCAACAGAAAGATCTGAACCAGGCTCCTTTCAAATGACTGTTTCTGTTCTAGGTTCTGAAGTGTGTGAGATTTCTGTGTGCCCTTTAATAGTGGAGTCTATTTTTCCAGAGCCTTCTGGCTCTCCTAAAAGTAATACTCACTGGCACTCAAAGACAAGTCTGGAGGCTTGTCTTTCTGAATCAGGACTACTGGGCTGGGGAGCTCAGAATGCTTTTTTCTTCGAGAGAACTTCTGCAACTGTAGTTACCAAGACATTTTTGGGTTGCCCACTCCAGGATATGGGTCTTGACTCTACCTTATCTCTTTTCCTACTCTACCCATTTTGAGATTCTTCTTTATATCTTTCATTATGAAGATCTTTTCTGCTAGTCTTCTGCTATTTCTCGTCAACAGTTGCTCTGTAAAAGTCAAAGTGTTAGTTGCTCAGTTGTGTGAGACTCTGCAATCCCATGGACTGTAGCCCACCAGGCTTCTTTGTCCATGGGATTCTCCAGGCAAGAATACTGGAGTGGGTTGCCATTTCCTTCTCCAGGGGTTCTTCCTGACCCAGGGATTGAACTGGGTTTGGGACTCCCATATTGCCAGCAGATTCTTTACCATCTGAACTACCAGGGAAGCCTAGTGTCTCTGTAAATTGTTGTGACTTATGTATGCCTGTGGTAGGAGGTAAATTCAGGGTCTTCCTATTCAACCACCTTGGCTATTCTTCCTATGATCTTCCTTTTGGAGTTTTATGGAGGAAAAATTCTTTGCACCATTAATAGAAAGAATTTTGAAAATGCAAAGTGAACCTATTCATATAACAAGTAATATGAATTTAATAAACAAATGTTGAAAATAAGTACATATAGAAATAGTTTAGATAAATTAGTTGATTCAACCAATACTATAAATAAAAAATGAAAACATGTACCAAGTATCTTGGATTTGTCCCTAAGTTGTGAGAATAATTTCAAATAAAATATAATATCAGGCCTTTCAATATATAAAATTCTTCTCTGAATGGGGATTGGATTTGAAACTTTGTGTCATTTTTTCCTGTTACTATATAGCACAGGGTAGCAATTAATTCATGTGATTTTCATACCAAATAATCAGCATCTTTCTTAAGCCTTTTGCTTTCTGAAATATCCATCCCCTAGCCCCGACCTATTGTGTCCTCATCCAGTGTCATCTTTGGGTGAAAGTAAAAGAGATATTATTCAACTTTAATCTTTTTGTATTTCTTGTAATCTAATATTATTTATGATGCAAGGTTAGTCTTGCTTCTCAGAATGTATTTTCTAGGAAAAGATGATACAGCAAATATAACTATGATGTACACAGCCTAGAAGACAAAGATTTACTCATTTTACTTTGAAACATTCATTTTCAAATTCTTGGGGGATAGAAGCCCAAATACTTTCATTTTAATAACTGCTTTGAAAAGGTATTTGTTTAACTTTTATAGAGATACAGAGTTGAGGAGGGCCTTCATTTTCAAGAGCTGCCAAAGCTTTAAGGGCCTGAATCTATCCCTCCACAGGTTTCATTCTGTCATCCAATGGTCTTGTCTATCTCACTTTGGCCATAATCTGGATATCCTGAGGCAGGGACAAAGCTGAACAATTTAAGGTAATGATCTTGCTCCTGGACAGATGTGGTTCAACACCTTATACCAGCAGCTAAAGTGATTTGTGTATTTTCTCTGAATAGAGTGGTCAGTTGGCAAAATCACATGCATATTAATATTACATGGCACACACACACATCCTATCATGTGCAAGAGATATATTTTTAAAATCTTTGGTGCATCAAGCAAAGAATCATCCTACTGTATTCTTTAAGGTCTGCTGAGAAGTACTGAGTGATATATTAGATCTCTGAAGTTGTCAAGGGTGGGTAGGTACAAAGAGCTTATCCTGTTAGAAGGAAGAGGATATAATGCTCTATTGTTGCAGAAAAAGCAAAATGCTTTATGCTTCTCAAAGTTCCTAAGGGGATCACCATTAAACCCTGGAAATTATTTTTTATCTACATCATGAGAGGGGAGTAAGGGCAGAATGGTGTTTAATGCTTTTCCTTTCAGGAAAGTTTGTAGCATTTCAAAGCCTTTGGTGTCTCTAGTTTAAACTAAATCAGTACAGTCATAAAAGTGTATCTCCTCCTCCACAAACCTTCTCACGGACTGTTTTAAAACCTACTGCAGTGCATAACTAGAGAATTTAAGACATTTTATGTGTTTGGACAACGAACTTGAATGCAGAGCTTTATAAGGCTAGAAAGGTACATGAATTAAT
This sequence comes from Bos taurus, assembly GCF_002263795.3. Lineage (NCBI taxonomy): Eukaryota > Metazoa > Chordata > Mammalia > Artiodactyla > Bovidae > Bos > Bos taurus. The sequence continues at coordinate 15,614,247 of NC_037351.1, read as the reverse complement.
AACTTTATAATTTTATCGACTTGGTAAGAAAGGTAAAGTTATGAACCAAGGCGAGAAAATTCATGACTAGCATTTAAATCCCTGATCTGGGATGTCCCTCTGACATGGAATTAAAGTACAGATGAAACTCACAGGGAAAAGAATATCTTGGTGTTATTTATGGATTAATTTCAAAACAAACTTTCTGAAACACTTTCTCCTGTTTAAACCACAGTTTTTACACTCTGTTACTTCACACCAGTGAAGAAATGCTTGATGGAATAGTGAAATATAGTCCTTTCCTTTTAGTTGGGAAATATTTCCAACATCTCTGAAACACAGGATTTTGTTAGAGAGAGGCTGGTCTGCTTTCTGTTTGCCCTTCTGACAAACTGCCCTGCTGTCCATTTAGATATGCCTACCCTTCTCTTTCCCTGTCCTCCCATGAAATACTTGCTGAACATGTGAACACATGTCGCACCCCAGTTCCCACACCTTTCTTCATATCAGTTCCCCTCCACAGAGTTCCCTTCTTGAAATTCAACTCAACCTTCGCCTCTGTCTGAGGTTTTCTTGTTGTTGTTGTTGAATTGGCCAGTCATGTCTGACTCTTTGTGACCCCACGGACTACAGCACTCCTGGCCTCCTTGTCCCTTGCCATCTTCAGAAGTTTGCACAAGTTCATGTCCATTGAGATTTTTAATAGTAATCAAAGATACACACATCCAATATCTACTGGCTACCTTCTATATTTATACCACAAGTGTCTATTTGTAATGTAGCTATTACAACACAAGACCTCAAATTATATATGTGTTATGTATACACATTACCTATATATTATATAAATTACATTATTATATACACTGTATGATTAGATAACTAGATAATTGTATATATGTACATATGTCCTTAGAGATGTGGTTCTGGAGAAGACTTCTGAAAGTCCTTTAGACAGCAAGGAGATCAAACCAGTCGATCTTAAAGGAAATCAACCCTGAATACTCGCTGGAAGGAATGACTCTGAAACTCCAGTATTTTGGTTATCTGATGTGAACAGCCAACTTATTGGAAAAGTCCCTGATGCTGGGAAAGATTGAGGGCAAAGGAGCGTGTCAGAAAATAAGATGGCTGGATGGCATCACTGATGCAATAGACATGAACTTGGACAAATTTCGGAAGATGGTGAGAGACAGGGAGGTCTGGCCTGCTGCAGTCCATGGGGTCCCAAAGGGTCAGACATAACTAAAGCGACAGAGCATGTATGCATACATACATATATTAATATATAAACACATGTATATAATACAGAAAGATTAGGAGAAAAAAAGAAGAGAACATTTTGTCATTTGTGTTCTTCATAGCAATAAGTCTGAGCAGTATCATGCTATACAATCAAGGACTCTGTTTCCAAGGCAAGGAACCAAGGATCAGGGACATTAATATACTTAGATGATGAAGAAAATGAAATAAAAATCTAACAAACACATACCCACACACACACACGCGAACCAAATTTTTCTTGTACACATTTTTAGAAAACTGAAATAGGAAAAATAACTCAAGCAAATTATGTTTAAGTTGTGTTATTAATGTATAGTTTCTAATATTCAAAGGCTAGAATGTTAAGTATGCTGGTCATCACCACCAAAGCACAATGGCAGGAAGAGTTACTGAGAAGGGGGAAACAATATGATTTTAGATGTGAACCTCAGTTTACATATAGCCCAACTAAAGTTATAAAATGTCAGAAAAGGTGTGCCTGCTGATATTCATAAATCATCTAGTTGATATAATGTTTTCATCATTGCTTCACATGGGATCCTAGATCAACATTGCTTCTTGTGTCATAATATCCATAACATGGGGGTACCTGTAGCTAGCAAATGTGCTTCTGTCCATTTTCACCATGCACTGAACTGAGTATGAGTGTGATTGTGTGTACATGGGGTGAGGGATCAAACATGATTTTAAAATCTTTATTTACACAAACTTGAATTTACCCTAAGCCAAACAAAGGAAACTTTATTGGGCATTATTTTGTATTGTTAATCTTACTGACAAGAAAAGGAGCTATGCAAAATTGGAACAATCTTGGGGAAAATATGGAGCTTGAAAATTATCAAACTGCTCTGTGGCTTGAAGCAGAGCAAGGCAATGTAGGCAGGGCTTTTGTCAGATGATATCTTCCACTCCACAGAACATGTTATTTCGTTCAATTTTTAAGCAAATCATGGAGAAATTGTCAAATATGCTATTTGCCTTCATCTTGTAATAGTATTAAATGATCGTGAGCTCATATGGCTTCTATTCACATGCTTTAGTCACCACCATGGATGTCCTATCAGAAAATATCCATTTCCTTTTGAAAAAGATGCTCTTTGGAAGGTTATATTGGTGATGGAATTCTACTGGAACTGTCTTAGAAAAGTATTTCTTTTTATTGATTTCTCTGCAGGCAGGAGATTTGCAGATAGCTGTAAACATTGAGGAACAGTTCAGGAATTACTCTTTAGAGGATCTTACTGATGCTCCTTGATACATATTGCCCCTACTTTTGCAAAGTGAGATTTGAGAACCTTTACTTCTTTGGCTAATGCTTACCATAGTTTTGTACATCTTGGATTTGCCAAAATAAGATTCATCAAAATTTGTTTTTATCAAGGGTAAAGTTGGCATCAATTAATTGTCTGAGGTGATGTATAGGTTTGTACGTCAAAGATCATGTGAAAATTTTAATGTTTTTTATTCAGGCAAGTTTAAAAGTAATTGAATTTCACTTATCAATTAATGTAATTGCATCTAGTCTTTTATTTTCATAATTTTTATATTTCATTTTTATAAATTGCTATGTCTTAATAAGATAAGAGGATATATGTACAAATTAAAGCCTAAAATGACAGTATTTTTGGGAGAAAGTGAGATCAAATTGCCAACATCTGCTGGATCATGGAAAAAGCAAGAGAGTTCCAGAAAAACATCTATTTCTGCTTTATTGACTATGCCAAAGCCTTTGACTGTGTGGATCACAATAAACTGTGGAAAATTCTGAAAGAGATGGGAATACCAGACCACCTGACCTGCCTCTTGAGAAACCTATATGCAGGTCAGGAAGCAACAGTTAGAACTGGACATGGAACAACAGACTGGTTCCAAATAAGAAAAGGAGTACATCAAGGCTGTATATTGTCACCCTGGTTATTTAATTTATATGCAGAGTACATCATGAGAAACACTGGGTTGGATGAAGCCCAAGCTGAAATCAAGATTGCCAGGAGAAATATCAATAACCTCAGATAGGCAGATGACACCACCCTTATGGCAGAAAGTGAATAGGAACTCAAAAGCCTCTTGATGAAAGTGAAAGTGGAGAGTGAAAAAGTTGGCTTAAAGCTCAACATTCAGAAAACGAAGATCATGGCATCTGGTCCCATCACTTCATGGGAAATAGATGGGGAAACAGTGGAAACAGTATCAGACTTTATTTTTCTGGGCTCCAAAATCACTGCAGATGGTGACTGCAGCCATGAAATTAAAAGACACTTACTCCTTGGAAGGAAAGTTATGACCAAGCTAGATAGCATATTCAAAAGCAGAGACATTACTTTGCCAACAAAGGTTCGTCTAGTCAAGGCTATGGTTTTTCCTGTGGTCATGTATGGATGTGAGTGTTGGACTGTGAAGAAAGCTGATCACTGAAGAGCTGATGCTTTTGAACTGTGATGTTGGATAAGACTCTTGAGAGTCCCTTGGACCGCAAGGAGATCCAATCAGTCCATTCTGAAGGAGACCAGCCGTGGGTGTTCTTTGGAAGGAATGATGCTAAAGCTGAAACTCCAGTACTTTGGCCACCTCATGCGAAGAGTTGACTCATTGGAAAAGACCCTGATGCTGGGAGGGATTGGGGGCAGGAGGAAAAGGGGACGACAGAGGATGAGATGGCTGGATGGCATCACCAACACGATGGACTTGAGTTTGAGTGAACTCCGGGAGATGTTGATGGACAGGGAGGCCTGGCATGCTGCAATTCATGGGGTCCCAAAGAGTCAGACACGACTGAGAGACTTAACTGAACTGAAAATAAATATTTGAGTTCTATTCATATATCATAAATGCCTGTGTGCATTCATATTTTTGAATAAATTAATTAATGAGAAAGAAAAGGCAGCTTTTCTCTACCGCAGAATTTCATTAAAAAACAAAGAAATAGTGAATCACCATAAGACAAGCATCATAGTAAATTTTGTCACAGATAATTTCCAGTAAATTATTTTAAAATTAGTGAGTTGTAAAGGCTATGGTTTTTCCTGTGGTCATGTATGGATGTGAGAGTTGGACTGTGAAGAAGGCTGAGCGCCGAAGAATTGATGCTTTTGAACTGTGGTGTTGGAGAAGACTCTTGAGAGTCCCTTGGACTGCAAGGAGATCAACCAGTCCATTCTGAAGGAGATCAGCCCTGGGATTTCTTTGGAAGGAATGATACTAAAGCTGAAACTCCAGTACTTTGGCCACCTCATACGAAGAGTTGACTCATTGGAAAAGACTCTGATGCTGGGAGGGATTGGGGGCAGGAGGAGAAGCGGATGACAGAGGATGAGATGGCTGGATGGCATCACTGATTAATGGACGTGAGTCTCAGTGATCTCCGGGAGTTGGTGATGGACACAGAGGCCTGGCATGCTGCGATTCACGGGGTCGCAAAGAGTCGGACACAACTGAGTGACTGATCTGATCTGATCTGATACACATTATCAAAGTAACTTTCCCAATGTATTTATAAACTACAGTGACAAAGATGTTAACTTTATAGAAAAGAAACCAGAAGACATCACCTTAATGATATGATCACAGTTAACATCCAAAGGAGTAAGGCATAAAAGTCATGATCTCTCTTATATGATACATTGAGAAGGACACCACATAATTCCTGGGATATTGCTGCTGAAAATGCATGATCTCGTCCCAATTAGGATAAAATATCAGATAAATTCAATTTGAGAAACATCAACAAAATAATTGTCTGGTGCTCTTTAAAAGCACTGTGGTTATGTAAGAAAAGAAAGGCTGTTGAACCTTAAAGAGTGAGGACATTAAGGAAAAATATTGGTAAATGTGATGTGGGATCCTGAATAGACTCTTGAAATAGAAAAAGGGCAGTAGAAGGAAAAAAGGTAAAATTCAATAATGTATGTAGTATATTTAATTGCATTGTAGCAATTCTCATTTTCCAAATTTGAGAACTGTGCACTGATTATATAAGATATTCATATTAGAAGAACCTGAGAAGGGATAAATTTGAACTCTCTGTAATCTTTTGTAATTTTTTTTTAAAGCTTCAGTATAAGATAGCCAAAAATGTTCATTTGAATTAAACTGTTAGAGAAAAAAGCTTATAATTGTGTATGTCTGTTTGCATCTGTGTACTATAAACCATCTACCAATAGACAATTTGCATCTGTTTCTATTTTACTAAGGAAATGTTCTTATCTTTTAACATTGAGATTTTTAATGTTGATCCTGAAATTTTTAAAATCACTTCTTTAAGAACTTAAGATAATCAGTTCCTTGTTTGTTTTTATAAAACAACTTTTCACATCCTCCAGCACCTCCTCATCTTTTCCTCAACCCTTAGCCTTTCCTCAAGTAATCTCCTCTGCCTCACCTTTTGAATTACTGAACCTAGCCCAAGGTACAAACTATGGGTCAATTTGGTTTTATTCTTTAGATTTCTGTGAATATAAGTCTAAAAGAAAAAAAGTGAGCCTTGAGAGAAGACCACATGTATTCAAAAGAAATATTTTTAGTGTCATGAAGCAAGAAAACTCAACTGGTAATCCAACCTAGATTACAGTGTTGGCTCTATCTCTATTTTCCATTCGTGAAAGTCTCTTAGGTTTTTCTACTTTACTATGAAACTGCAAGGAGATCCAACCAGTCCATTCTGAAGGAGATCAGCCCTGGGATTTCTTTGGAAGGAATAATGCTGAAGCTGAAACTCCAGTACTTTGGCCACCTCATGCGAAGAGTTGACTCATTGGAAAAGACTCTGATGCTGGGAGGGACTGAGGGCAGGAGGAGAAGGGGACGACAGAAGATGAGATGGCTGGATGGCATCACTGACTTGATGGATGTGAGTCTGAGTGAACTCCAAGAGATGGTGATGGACAGGGAGGCCTGGCGTGCTGCAATTCATGGGGTCGCAAAGAGTCGGACACAACTGAGTGACTGAACTGAACTGATGCAACCGCCAGCATCTTGTAACTCTGCAAAGCTCTGGTTTCCTGTCTGTTAAGCAAGAGCAGCATTTAACTTGCAACATTATTGTGAATACAACATGAGAGATGAGGGGGGAAGCACAGCGTTTGGCAGTGGTGAGGGATAAGTAACAGTTGTCAACATCTCCATTTAATATTCTCAAAGAAAAACTAAGTCAGAATAAAATTAATAAGGCTGGGACCACTTTCTAATCGGTCTTCAGGTACATTTGGCAATACTTGGCTGACTGTAAAAGGACAAGCAAACAGTGTGGTGGTAGTGGGTGAGTTGCTAAGTCTTGTCCGAGTCTTGCGACACCTTGGACTGTAGCCCTCCAGGCTCCTCTGTCCATGGAATTTTCCAGGCAAGAATATCAGAATACCAGAATGGGCTGCCATTTCCTTCTCCAGGGGATCTTCCTGACCCCAGAATCGAACGCAAGTCTCCTGCATTGTAGGCAGAATCTTTTTTTTTTTTTAATTTTATTTTATTTAACTTTACAATATTGTATTGGTTTTGCCATATATCAAAATGAATCTGCCACAGGTATACAAGTATTCCCCATCCTGAACCCTCCTCCCTCCTCCCTCCCCATACCATCCCTCTGGGTCGTCCCAGTGTACCAGCCCCTAGCATCCAGTATCATGCATCGAACCTGGACTGGCGACTCATTTCATATATGATATTATACATGTTTCAACGCCATTCTTCCAAATCATCCCACCTTCTCCCTCTCCCACAGAGTCCAAACGACTGTTCTATACATCAGTGTCTCTTTTGCTGTCTCATATACAGGGTTATTGTTACCATCTTTCTAAATTCCATATATATGTGTTAGTATACTGTACTGGTGTTTTTCTTTCTGGCTTACTTCACTCTGTATAATAGGCTCCAGTTTCATCCATCTCATTAGAACTGATTCAAATGTATTCTTTTTAATGGCTGAGAAATACTCCATTGTGTACATATACCACAGCTTTCTTATCCATTCATCTGCTGATGGACATCTCGGTTGCTTCCATGTCCTGGCTATTATAAACGGTGCTGCGATGAACATTGGGGTACATGTGTCTCTTTCAATTCTGGTTTCCTCAGTGTGTATGCCCAGTAGTGGGATTGCTGGGTCATATGGCAGTTCTATTTCCAGTTTTTTAAGGAATCTCCACACTGTTCTCCATAGTGGCTGTACTAGTTTGCATTCCCACCAGCAGTATAAGTGGGTTCCCTTAAAATGGATTAAAGATCTAAACGTAAGACCAGAAACTATAGAACTCCTAGAGGAGAACATAGGCAAAACACTCTCTGACATACATCACAGCAGGATCCTCTATGACCCACCTCCCAGAATATTGGAAATAAAAGCAAAAATGAACAAATGGGACCTAATTAAACTTAAAAGCTTCTGCACATCAAAGGAAACTATAAGCAAGGTGAAAAGACAGCCTTCAGAATGGGAGAAAATAATAGCAAATGAAGCAACTGACAAACAACTAATCTCAAAAATATACAAGCAACTCCTACAGCTCAATTCCAGAAAAATAAATGACCCAATCAAAAAATGTGCCAAAGAACTAAATAGACATTTCTCCAAAGAAGACATACAGATGGCTAACAAACACATGAAAAGATGCTCCACATCACTTATTATCAGAGAAATGCAAATCAAAACCACTATGAGGTACCATTTCACGCCAGTCAGAATGGCTGCGATCCAAAAGTCTACAATCAATAAATGCTGGAGAGGGTGTGGAGAAAAGGGAACCCTCTTACACTGTAGGCAGAATCTTTACTGACTGAGCTACAAGGAAAGTCTTCATGTGGGGATGTATCAAAAAGGAAGGGTGCTCAACATTCGGATGAAGAGGCTTCTGTGTCGTTTCTACAATAATTAGGGAGTGAATGGGGTCCACCCCCACTTTTATGTGCTCAGGCTGTCATAGCAATCCTTATGGAAGTGGCTACATGTACTGTCTTAGTCCCCCTTTTAGTCATTTTCCCTACTGGAATCAAGAGATTAACCTTGAGTTAATACTGTGCCAACATCACTAGGTCATCACTGTCCATGTTGGGTGCCTCCTTAAAGGTTTTATCCTCATAGTCTATCTTGTTGTTTGGTCGAGGGTTACCTGATCCCCTGTTGTACAGTCCAAAATGACAGCAGCTGCCCTACAGCATTTAACATCCTGGAAATGACACACTCGTTGACTGATACATACTTTTCCAGCAATTTTAGACAGCAGTCTTTCTTTCATGTCTCTCCCAGTAAACAAAATCTCTCATTTGAAGATTATGAAGAGGCTGTTTATAAAAAAATGTTATTGAAGGGTAGCTTTGACCTACTAGTGATAACACTGGTGTACATGAATTCTTTAAATTATTTTGCCATGTCTGCATGTGGCAGTGCAGCCTCTAGGGTGTGAGACAAATTACCTGGTGTGTTTTCCAGTCACAAATTCATAGGTACATAACTCACATGGCCCCAAAGGGATAGCTTGGATGGCCACAACAGCCATAGACTGTGCTTTTAGCCAGAGGAGTTCAAGGATTTCTGAGAGTTTTGCTAGTTATTCTCTGCTTAAGAATGCCTTTGGCTCTTTCAACTTTTCTAAAAGATGGTTGTGAGGTGGTACATGGTGGTGGTCATGGTGGTCAGCGCAGTGTAGTTTTTGAGTAAGAAGAAACACTACGTAGATTTCTCCTACAATAGTTACTGAATACTGTGTAATTTTATTAGTTGGTATAAAAGTCTATCTGCTCCAAGCTGGAATCATAAAGCAGCTTTTTAGCAAAGGTGAGGGCTACTACTTCACTACAACTCCTGTATAGCTTGCATTTGAAGAGCTTACTAAGACACAGATTAAATGATTAAAAAGTCAGGTAAGCCAGAGTTGTAGCTCCTGAGGAGGATCATAAGATTTTCACTGACTAGCTGTCTGACTTTCACATGCTTAGGAAAATCCCTAATACTATCCTAGAACCAAGGTTTAAATTCACTTATGGAGGACATGTGAAGCTTATGAACTGAATGGACCTTAGAAGGAATTGGCAGATGAAAGTGGTAGGAAATTTGTGAGGAAATGGTTCAGGGAATAGAGAGGGAGACTGTGGACTTGAAGAGTTAGAAGTGCAGTGGAGTATGAAGTGTACAGGAAGGTAGGGTTCTAATGGGGAACGCTGTCCTTTCTTTAGTGATATCAAAATCTTATCTGACTTTGGCCAAAGAATCTTTTAGAGAAGCTAATTGGCATCAGAATTTCACTTAGAAACTTCAATGTACCAATTAAAATTTTTCCCACTGGACAGAGTATTGTATTCCCCCTTTTTCTAAGACATCTCTCAAATGAGTAACTTCTGTTAAATCAAATGCTCCCCAAAGTGGTATTAGAGACCCACTTTACTAACATTTGCTAAATGACATTGGTGAAATTCTGCCATTTGGATAAATAGGCACAAGAGCTCATATTGTAAAACTACATATGGGAAGATAGGAGTTTCTTCAGAGGCAGAGAAGCTTTAGATTAAGGAGACCCCATGAGATGTGGTCACAGTCAGTAGAATGTAGTTGTTTGTGCATTTTGTGCCTCAAATCTCTAACTTTAAGGTTAGTTACATGTAAACACAAATTTGACAAGTTGTACCACATTCCCACCAATGGAAAAACAAGAATAATCCCTCTGTGTGAGGCCAAGCTCTCAGGATGAATAATTAAGATATAGGGGAATCTCATCCAATTTTGTTGGCAACTAAGAGCAAAGTGTGTTGCCCTCAGATTACACAGGTCTGGAGAAAATCACAAACTTACCAGCCCGGGAAGCTGGTTGGAAAAACAGACTCGTACCTTGAGGCTTCCTTCCTTATAACTAAACAACAATTAAAACTAATACAAGCAGAGTCAGATCACCAAGCATGTGAACCAAAAAGGGGACTTCCAATAAGTGCAAAAAGCCAGAAATGAACAAATGAACAAAATACCAGAAGAACTCAGACAAAGAGGGTGGACCTATTGAAGAAGACTTACTCCTCTGTGCATTGGGAGAAGCAGCTGCAGCTCAAGAGGCCTGGGTAGAAATAGTTCCTGCTCAAGAGCCAAAGTCCACATCATAGGTATATCTGGTGTGTCCAAGTGTGGCACTGAGATAACTGTCAAAAAAAAAAAAAAAGCTAAGTCAGCAACAAAATTAATGAAGGCTATTTATTTGTAAACTTACTGCTGGGGTCCCTGTCTTCCTTCAGTTTTGTTTCAGCAGGGATTCAAAGGTGTTAGAAGGTTAGAAGAGGGGATACATTCTACAGACCAGGAAAGAACTACTGAGACAGTCTCTGATTGTCAAATGTTCTGTTACAGTGGAATTTTTAGAAATGGGGCGACTTTTTTATTGTTCTTAGGAACATATGATTGTCCTTAGGATCCAAGAGAACAAGCTCTTTGGGGACATGTCAAAAGAGGAAAGATTGTTCAGTGTTAGGGCGGAGGGTTTTCTGTGATTAAACATTTCCTGGAACAAGCAGGGGTTGCTGGTGTTTTTTGCACTGTCATAATAGTCTTTACTGTGGTAATATCTGTGATGTTGGTGTTTGGCAGTTTCTTTCTGCCCTATTACTGCAATATTATATGCAGTTTTAGAGGAGAAATGTACATCCAGAATTTTAGCTCTTTCACTGATGAGAATTAGAATAGATTTTTCCTTATTTTGGCTATATACTTTTTCATATGATGAATTTCTCATATCCTTTCTAAATTAATGTCTTCCTTTGTTTTAGCTTTCATCTGAGAAGAGGATGATGATACTCTCTTAGGACATCTGATGAGAACTTGTCTGTATCCTAGGAGTTTGATCAGACTTTTCAAAGAGCAGTATTACTGAGTATTGAGAGATCCAATGGCCACAGCTACTGGCCTGGATGCCTTCCAGCCCACTTCCAATTAAAACCAACCTGATCATAAATAAGAGACTAAGGTTTGCTAATGTGTTCACTAAATGCTCCATCTTAAAATGATGTACTCTGGAGGCTATATTTCTTGGATGGCATATGCCTTTACTGAATGATGAAGCCCCCAAGTATAGTGTCATACATGATTTATTCATAGTACTATTTTATTATCATAATACATATATTATCTACAATAATAAATCTTTTTTTTTGTTTTTTCCTAAATAAACTGAAACTTGCTTAAGCCACTTCTTCTCACAATATTTAACATAATGCCATCTATACTTGGCAAAGAACCATACATGGGGTAAAAATAGTTTTTTGAATTTTTTGTTACTTTTTCTCCCATACTAATTTTAGATAATTGGCTTCTTCCCCTTATTCAACCTGATAAAACCAGTGACTATCTTTAATATTTTTTTTCTTTACAATATTCAGCTACATTAATCTTTTGGTTTTCATCTCCACAGTTGAATTCTGTATTCTATTGTGTCTCTTTGGAAACTAGATTTCTACAACCAAAGTTGAAGCAGAAACTAACTTTGATGGAGTTTTACAGAAGTGAAGAAGGGTGTATAGATTTTTTTTCTCATGGAGAATCCCAAATTTTTACTTGCTATTCTGTAAGCTTAAGATTTTGTTTCCCTTTAAAATACAAAGGTTGAGTAATACTCCATTGTGTATATGTACCACAGCTTTCTTATCCATTCATCTGCCAATGGACATCTAGGTTGCTTCCATGTCCTGGCTATTATAAACAGTGCTGTGATGAACACTGGGGTACACGTGTCTCTTTCAATTCTGGTTTCCTCGGTGTGTATGCCCAGCAGTGGGATTGCTGGGTCGTATGGCAGTTCTATTTCCAGTTTTTTAAGGAATCTCCACACTGTTCTCCATAGTGGCTGTACTAGTTTGCATTACACCAACAGTGTAAGAGGGTTCCCTTTTCTCCACACCCTCGCCAGTATTTATTGTTTGTAGACTTTTGGCTAGTAGCCATTCTGACTGGTGTGAGATGGTACCTCATTGTGGTTTTGATTTGCATTTCTCTGATAATAAGTGATGTGGAGCATCTTTTCATGTGTTTGTTAACCATCTGTATATTTTCTTTGGAGAAATGTCTGTTTAGTTCTTTGGCCCACTTTTTGTTTGGGTCATTTATTTTTCTGGAATCAGTTCTAGTGAAGTGGATGAAACTGGAGCCTATTATACAGAGTGAAGTAAGCCATAAAGAAAAACACCAATACAATATACTAATGTATATATATGGAACTTAGAAAGATGGTAACAATAACCATCTTTTTTTTTTTTTTTTTTTGCAAGACAGCAAAAGAGACACAGACATAAAGAACAGTCTTTTGGATTCTGTGGGAGAAGGTGAGGGTGGGATGATTTAAGAGAACAGCATTGAAACATGTATATTATCATATGTGAAACAGATTGCCAGTCCAGGTTCAATGCATGAGAAGGGGTGCTCAGGGCTGGTGCACTGGGATGACCCTGAGGGATGGGATGAGGAGGGAGGTGGGAGAGAGGTTCAGGATGGGGAACAGATGTACACCCATGGCTGATTCATGTCAATGTATGGCAAAAACCACTACAATGTTGTAACATAATTAGCCTTCAATTAAAATAAATAAATTTTTTAAAAATAAAAATAATAAAATACAAAGGCTACTTGAAGAAGTAATGATTTAAAAGAAAGCATAAAATTAAAAGTAAGGAAGGTTTTGGAAGGAGAGAGTACATTGAAAGGGAAGGTTTGAGAATAGAAAGTAATAACAAAAGGAGAGTTTAAAATCTGGGGCTTCCTGACTTGAATTTCCTTGATATCAAAATGGTGTCAGGGTCTTGACTCACTTCTTTTCTTTTAAATTATATCACTTAATTATTGATCAATTGTTCAACAGTTATTTACATCAAACTCTATCCTTTTTTCTTTTTCCTTAATTTACTTTTAATTGGAAGATAACTTCTTTACAATATTGTGCTGGTTTCTGCCATACATCAACACAAATCAGCCATAGGAATACATATGTACCCTCTCTCGACCCTCCTTCCTCCCTCCCACCACATTTCACCTCTTCAGGTTGTCACAGAACACCAGATTGAGCTCCCTGCACCACACAGCCAATTCCCCGCAGCTATCTATTTTACACATGTTAATATAAATATTTCCATGCTACAATCTCAATTTGTCCCACCGTCTCTTTCTCGCACTGTGTCCACAACTCTGTTCTTTATGTCTGCATCACGACTGATCCCTGCAAATAGGTTCATCAGTACCGTCTTTCCAGGTTCCATATATATCCAGTAATATATGATATTTGCTTTTCTCTTTCTGACTTCATTCAGTATACTAGGCTCTAGATTAATCCACCTCATTAGAACTGACTCAAATGCATTCCTTCTTATGGTTAAATAATATCCAATTGTACACATATATACCACAACTTTTTTATCCATTCATCTTTTGATGGACTATTCCATGTCCTAGTTACTGTAAATAGTGTTGCAATAAACATTGGGGTACATGCACATTTTTCAGTTACAGTTTCCTCGGGGTATATGTCCAGTAGTGGGATTGTTGGGTCATATAGTAATTCTTAGTTTTTTAAGGAATGCCCATATTGCTCTCCATAGTGGCTGTACCAATTTACATTTTTCCACTAATAGTGCAAGAGCGTTCCCTTTTCTCCAACCCTCTCCAGCATTTATTGTGTGTAGATTTTTTTGATAATGGCCATTCTGACCGATGTGAGGTGATATCTTATAGTAGTTTTGACTTGCATTTCTCTAATAATGAGTGATATTAAGCACCTTTTCATGTGTTTATTAGCCATCTGTGTGTCTGCTTTGGAGAAATGTCTGTTTAGGTGTTCTGCCCATTTTTTGGTTGGATAGTTTGTTTTTTCTGACATTGAGCTCTATGAGCTGCTTGTATATTTTGGAGATTAATCCTTTGTCAGTTGTTTCATTTGCTATTATTTTGTTCGGTAAAATCTCCTTGTATCAGGTTATTTCACTGCTTCATCTCTGCTTTTTGTTTGCCAAATTCATGACTTTAGGGAGAATGTACATTCAGTTTTGTTTCTAGGTGGGGACAATAATACCTTATTCACAAAACAGTAATCATTTACGAGTAAAATGGGACAGGTTCCAAACTCCTTACCCTTTACACAAGGTCTTTCAAATTCAGACTTGTAACTTGCCTTCTAAATCCTTTCAGATTACACTCATTCTAAATTTTCACTTGAACTCACAACACTTGTCACAACAATCTAATCAATGATACTTCACCTTTATTCCATTTTATGCTATCACATGTTTTAATATCTTCTATTGTTACATATTTGCTTTTATCATCTAAATAAACTATATTAGGATATCACTTTACATGTCTTATCTTTCCCAGAATATAATTTGCATGTCATAGATTATCTTTATTTTAATGTGTACATGCTACACATTTATCTGTTGGATGAAAAAAATGAATGTGTGTATTTATAAATGAGAATAATGGATTTAATTTTTTCCAAAATGTCCTCTAACTAAAATTTAAAATATTCTGATATAGTATTACCTACTTCTCTCTCTGAATTAAAATTTTAAATGTAATACATTTATTTTTAAATTTATAAATGTTGTTAACGATAACCCTGTATACGAGACAGCAAAAGAGACACTGATGTATAGAACAGGCTTATGGACTCTGTGGGAGAGGGAGAGGGTGGGAAGATTTGGGAGAATGGCATTGAAACATGTGAAATGTCATGTATGAAACTAGATGCCAGTCCAGGTTCAATGCACGATGCTGGATGCTTGGGGCTCGTGCACTGGGACGACCGAGAGGGATGGTATGGGGAGGGAGGAGGGACGAGGGTTCAGGATGGGGAACACATGTATAATTTTTTTTTAATTAAAAAAAGAAAAAAAAATGTTGGTAGGGCAATAATTATACTAAAAAAAAAAAAAAAAAACTACTGAAATGGCCTAAGGTGGGCTTCCCTTGTAGCTCAGATGGTAAAGAATCCATTTCCAATGCCAGAGACCCCAGCTTGATTCCTGGGTTGGGAAGATCTCCTGGAGAAGGAAATAGCTACCTACTCCAGTATTTTGGCCTGGATAAGTCCGTCTACTGTATATCCATGAGGTCAAAAAGAGTCAGGAACGACTGAGCAACTTTCACTCGAGTTTAGTAAGTAAAAATCACTAACACTCAGAAATTCTTACTATTAAGAAATAAAATACACTTTCCTAAATTTAAACTACTAAGATCATACTGAGTCAAACTGAGGTGTGCTAATTGATTCACCAGCTGTATGCTTGCATGCATATATGGCATCATGGCACATAAAACCTAAGGGTCTTTACTCTCGGCCTGAGTTCTTTAGTGATCGGTACTTCTCATGTAATTGTTTTCCCTTAAGTCCTTACTATGGATTATATTTGACAAACCCAATGATTAATTTTATTTAAAACAGCTCTGATCAGCTAACAGGGAAGAATTTTACTCCTATTTTACAGATCAGGAAATAGACACAAAGAGATCAAAGTCACTGGTCTGACTATCCTAATCATTGCAACCATTCTCCTAAAACAGTTTATTATTTATTCTATCTTGTCATTCTTCTTGACATTTTTTTAGCATTGCTTAGCTCCCAGACCAGGGATTGAATTTATACCCTTAGCAGTGAAAGTGTGGAGTTCTAACTACTGGACTACCTGGGAATTCCCTGCTTTCTAGGAGGAATTTTATTCATCTTGGGACCAAAGGAGAAGATTCAACTAATAGAGGATTTAGCAAAACTAAGAATGGAAACTGCCCACCATGACTCTTATTAACTAGAGGAAAGGTAAAAGTATTGTAGTGCTTTGTTTGTCTTAACTGTGAATATATTTGTGGGAAATGTTCAATTTCCAGCTTTTGGCCACCTAGGAAAGATGCAGTGACTTTCTCACAATGAACCAGTGTAAACTTATTGGATATCAGGAGCAAGATGGAATGAGGAAGACAATTCTGCTGCAGTAAAAGTGGTATAATACAATTTGAAGACAATTGTGAATAATCTTTTTTTCTTTGAATCAGTCATGCAACTGTTCCCCTCTATTAGCGCATGTAATTGAGAGCAGAATGTGTATGCAAAGAATGACTATTTTAACATTGAAATTCAAATTTTCTCAAGTTATACTGTTTGGGGAATAGAATGCAATAGCTACATATAGTCACCAAAACATGTATAATAAAGAACAGCTAAAGACAATTAGATTTAATGACTTAATTTGGCCTTCCAGAAACCTCTCAACCCGAAGTACTCACTGCTTCCAAAAGCATATTGAGGAACTGGAAGTAGCTGGCCTATCGCAGTATTATAATATAAAGGAAAAGCAAATTGACTCTATTCAGGTTTAAAAATATGACCCTAGTCCATAAACATTTTTAACTATTTATGAACCTTTTGGTCAAATATTCTACACATCTATCTATCCTCTTACCTTCAGGTTATGGGACATCAACTTCTTGCTTTTTACTTATTACAACTAAGTTAAAACTCTTTCGAGTCAAGCACATTGTGGGTAAAAACTCTCATAACGCATGAAAATAATTAATTATAATTTAGTCAAGAGAACTATGCTTTAAACAAAGATTCTTCTACCCATCTCAAAATCAGAGAGATTTATTTATGCTTTCTTGATTTAATTGGCAAGTTCCATGGTGCTTCAAAAGTTTAAAAATGAAAGGAAAAAAAAAGAAAATGCAAGAGCTCAAGGATGATTTTTTGCATAACTTCACACAACAAGCAGGTGTTTGTAAGATCAATTTACAACAGGGACCACACTATCCACCTAGCTTGGATGACTTCCAACCCACTTCCAATTAAAACTTACCTGATCATAAATAAGAGATAAAAGCTTGCTAGCCAGTACAGTAAATAATAGATCTTAAAATAATGTATTAGGGGGCTGTTTAGAGACAGTAAATGAATTCCCATTAGGTTAGAAAATGTTAGAAGAAGATTTGAGGTCAGGATTCCCAGGAAGCCCATAGAATATTGTCTTTTTCAGCATTGACTCTGATATTTTACAACGTGAACTGTGAATTACTAAAAAGTTTACAATGCAGGCTGTGCCTGTCAGACACCACAATGAGGTGGCTATTTTTCAGTCCCTACGAAAGTTTTAATAAATGTAGTTCTCTGGCAGCAAACAGTTTGGAATGGGCATGAATATTGTGGTCAAGTTGGACAGGAGGCCTGGACAGGCTAGCTGCTATAGACCAGGGCATCCTGTACAATTACACCCCTCCCATTCAAAACAGAAGTTCTTATGATTTTCATGGAGGAATTTTGGTTATGACAAAGACATAGAGAAGAAATTTAGGCAAAAATCTGCCTCCTTCCATATACTGGAAAATATCAATGGAAACTGGAGGAGCAATGAGTATCAGAAGGAAGGAACAGAAGGAAAGTGAGACCTTAAAACATCCATCCTTCCTGTTACTGGTTGAGTTGTGTTCTCCAAAATGATATGTTGAAAACCATAAGCCCAGTGTCAGTAAATGAGACCTTATTTGGAAATAGGGTCTTTCAGAAGTGATCAAATTAAGACAAGGTCACAAAAGTGGGTCTTAATCCAATCTGACAGATGGGCTTACAAGAACAGGGAACTTTGGACACAGACTCAAAGGGAAGGTGGTTATGCGAAGATGGAGAAAAAGATTGGAGTTATGCTACCACATGTAAAAGAAGGCCTGGGGCAATCAGAAGCTGGAAGAACAAGGAAGAATTTCATCCTAGAGCTTTTATATCCTAGAATTACATCCTAGAATTACATCCTAGAAAGTTTGTCTCTGCTAACACCTTGATTTCTTACCTGTAGTCTCTGGCACTGTGAGACAATGCATTTATGTTACCTTAAGCCATCTGTTTTACAGATAAGGTGATGGCACCCCATTCCAGTACTCTTGCCTGGAAAATCCCATGGGCGGAGGAGCCTGGTAGGCTGCAGTCCATGGGGTCGTGAAGAGTCAGACATGACTGAGCGACTTCACTTTCACTTTCATGCGCTGGAGAAGGAAACGGCAACTCACTCCAGTGTTCTTGCCTGGAGAATCCCAGGGACCGGGGAGCCTGGTGGGCTGCCATCTATGGGGTCGCACAGAGTCAGACATGACTGAAGCTACTTAGCAGCAGCAGCAGCAAGCCATCTATTTTATGCTATGTTGTTATGGTAGCTCAAGGAAACTAATGCAACTCTCTTTAAAATTTAGAAAAGACTGCACCAAGACCAATTCTCCTTGATAAAAGCGTTTCAAGCCATCTTTCTAACACCAAAAGACTTGGTAGTGACACTGCTTTAGAAATATTTTAACAACAGATCACCATCAAAAAACATTCTGGCTTTATGCCTTTATTTCCAGAGGTGTTGCTCTTTCATCATTTTCCTATAGGATTTGACAATTGAAGGCAAAGAAGCCAATTCCTTTCAAATGAAGGGAATGTAATACAAGAAATATGTACACAAATAAACAGGTTATAAGACCTAAGATGCAATTTAGAGGATGGTGAGGCAGTTTATAAATCAGCAATAGTGGAATATTGCTACTAACTCTAGACCTAATGGGACAATTGAATTGATGGTACTAAAGCTGGTGTTACCCAGTTGAAGCCAGAACCACAGATTCTGCCTAGTAGGGGCTGGAGCTATGAAGAGCAGAGATACTCTGAGAGCTTCCTTCCTCTCAGCTATCCATTCCTGGTCAGTGCCTCCTGTTAGGTAAACCTACCCTGATAAGTTCAGAAATTGCAGTCTGCAGTGGCAGAATCCATTAAGAATGAAGTGGTAGGACCAAATCATGAAGAATTCAGGGACTGTGGTTTGTATTCTGGACTTTATTATACCCATAATGGGTTAATCATTGAATAATCTAAGTAGGGATATCAAGTGACCCAAAATAAACTTTTAAGATGTATTGAGGAAAAATATACAGTAAAAACATTGAGTTGAAACAAACAGATTAAATATCAGGTAATGCAATTACTGGGCTTCCCAGGTGGCTCAGTGGTAAAGAATCTGCCTGCCTAAAAGAAAATGATGGTGGATAAAACTAGGATTCTTTGCTGTTGTTATTCAGTCACTAAGTCACATCTGAGTCTTTGGGACATTATGGACTGCAACATGCAGTCTGGCTTTCCTGTCCTTCACTATCTCTCAGAGTTTGCTCAAACTCATGTCCACTGAGGCAGTGATTCCATCCAACCATCTCTTCTCCTTTTGTTCTCAATCTTTTCCCACGTCAGAGTCTTTTCCAAGGAATCAGCTCTTCTCATGAAATGGCCAAAGTATTGGAGCTTCAGCATGTTTTTTCAATGAGTATTCAAGGTTGATTTTCTTTAGGGTTGACTGCCTTGATCTCCTTGCTGTCCAAAGGGCTCTCAAAAGTCTTCTCCAGCACCACAGTTCTAAAGCATAAATTTTTTGGTGCTCAGCCTTCTTTACAGTCCAACTCTCACATCCATACCTGACTACTGGGAAAAAAACATAGGTTTGACTATGCAGACCTTTGTCAGCAAAGTAATATCTATGCTTTTTAATACGCTGTCTAGGTTTGTCATAGCTTTCCTTCCAAGGAGCAAGCATCTTTTAATTTCATGGCTGCAGTTGCCATCGACAGTGATTTTGGAGCCAAAGAGAGTAAAGTCTGTCACTATTTCCAGTTTTTCCCCAACTATCTGTGTGAAGTGATGGCATCAGTTGCCATGATCTTAGTTTTTTCAATGCTGAGTTTTAAGCCAGCTTTTTTTTTTTTTTTAATTTTTGTATTTGTCTTATTTAGTACTCTCTCTTTTACTGACTTATTTGTTATCTTAGTGGTTGCTGTAGGGCTTAGACATTTTTAATTAATCTTAGAATAGCTTCAGATAATATGATTCAATACTTTGGCCACCTGATGGGAGGAGATGATTCATTGAAAAAGATCCTGATGTTGGGAGAGATTGAGGACAAAATGAGAAGAGGATGGGAGAGGAAAAGCTGGTTAGATAACACCAAATCAAAGGACATGACTTAGAGCAAACTCCAGGAGATAGTGAAGGACAGGGAAGACTGGTGAGCTGCAGTCGTTGAGGTCACAAAGAGTTGGACACAACTTGGCAACTGAACAACAATATGCTGTTTCATGTGTAGTAAGTACAAGGACCTGTCAATAATGTATTCCAAATTGTTCCCTTACATTTTGTTTACTGTCTTTGTCACATAGTTTGCTTTTACATATGCTGTAAAACTAATAATAATTTTGTCTTAGGATGTTATACTTTATGGTATTTATATAAGAAAATAAATTTTGCTTTACATTTATTCTTCCCAGTGCTCTTTATTTTGCTTGATTTCTATCATAATTCTTCATATTGAAAATTTTTCCTTAACGCTTTGTGTAGAATAACACTACTTGAAATGAATTCTCTGTTTTTGTTTGAGCACATTTTTATTTCTCCTTTACATTTGATGGATATTTTTGCTGAACAGAGAATTCCAGGTCTACAGGGTTTCTGCTCACTCTGTTTTCTTTTTTCATTTCATCATTTTAATATATCAGTTTATCAAATTCTTTTTTGTATATTCCTGATAAAAATAAGCTATAATCCTTCCTCTTATTCGTCTCCAGTATACCCTCTGCCTTTTCTCAAGATTTTCTTTTCAAGTTTTGTTCTCAATAATTTGAACATAACATGACTAGGTATGTGTGGAAAAGAAGGAGGATTTTACTCTGTTTATAGTTGTATCAGTTCTTGATCTGTGGTTTTATACAGTCATTAGTTTTATGAAGTTCTTGGCCCTTGTTTTTTTCAAATATGTCTTTACTGTTTCCTACCTCTTCCTATAGAATTTCAATTATATGTATATTAGATTATTTGATATTGGCCCACAACTCTAGGATCATTTCTTCTATGTTTTTACTATTCATCCTACCCACTGTGGTTTAATTTATTCTTATAGTTTCCATCTCTCTGCTAAAGTTATCCACCTGATGTTGAATGTCATCTACCTTTAATTTAGAACTTTTTAACATTTTAATGATATTTAATTTAAATTACCTGCCTGCTTAATCTAATAGCTGTGACATGTCTGATTTAGTGATTGTTTTATCTAAGACTACATTTATTATGCTTCATATTATAACTTATAGTTGATTTGCTTGATTGATTTTAACTGAAAGTATGACATCTTATTTAGGATAGATGATACTCAGGTAAATCTTTTTTGTAATGCTTAGAGATGAATACATTTTTCATTTGTGGGCTTATTTTAATATAGTGAGGAGTAAGGCTGTGTTTGAAATTTACCAGCACTATTATTATCATCAGGACACTACAATATTATATTCTTCTAGTAATTATTTTTATTTAGAGTGTTGCTTGAAATCCCAAGATTTATTTTTTCATTGTCTGACCCCTACCCCTGGCTTTGTGTCTTTGTGCTTTGTCCCTGAGATAATGTTTCTTGAAATTATCCCAGCTTTATCCCACTACTGTTTTCATTCTTTGCTTGTTAGTCTGGTGATGAAGAAACCTTCACAAGTTTCCCCTGTTCCTCCTTCCCAGTGGAGTGAGGTCAATATCCTGGTTTAAACTCTAGGAAGGATTTCCCCTGTGCCTCTTCACCAAGGCTTTTGTTCTGGATAAGAGAAGATATGATGATTCAGCAGTTTTTATTCCATGACTGCTGTGTCTCTTCCCTAATCAACTCCCCTACACCACAAGATGAGATGACTCAATATTCTCCCTAATCTTCCCTCTGAATTCCTTGTAAAATGTGTGAGAGAAAAAGTCTTCAAGAGGAATACAAACATCCCTATATATGTTATCCACAGGACTTACAACCCCTGGCTCTATCTCATACCCCATCTTTTGTAATTCATTAAAACTTTTTAGCTGAATTCGTCCTGGCCTATTTGGCTTCTGACATCTGTCCTAGGTAAGTAAATGATCAAGATCCATTTCCCCTTGGAGGCATGTGTCTTTCCTCAGACTTTGGGTGAGTTAGTTTTCCTGCAACCGGAGTTGTCCAATGGATTCAAGATTTCATGTTGTAAAGGTTGGAGTGATACACTTCCTGACTGTATCTTCAAGCTAAAAACAAAAACTGGATACTTTTCTACTGGAGTATAATTGCTTCAAAATGTTGAGTTTGTTTCTGCTGTATAACATAGTGAATCAGCTATATTTATACATATACCCTCTCCTTCTTTGCGGAGAAGGCAATGGCACCCCACTCCAGTACTCTTGCCTGGCAAATCCCATGGACGGAGGAGCCTGGTAGGCTGCAGTCCATGGAGTCGCTAAGAGTTGGACACAACTGAGCCACTTCACTTTCACTTTTCACTTTCATGCATTGGAAAAGGAAATGGCAACCCACTCCACTGTTCTTGCCTGGAGAATCCCAGGGACGGGGGCGCCTGGTGGGCTGCCGTCTATGGGGTCACACAGAGTTGGACACGACTGAAGCGACTTAGCAGCAGCAGCAGCAGCCTCCCTCTTTGACCTCTCTCCCATCCCCTTTATCCCACCTTCTAGGACATCACAGAGCACCAAACTGAGGTTCCTGTCCTTAATAGTATGTCCCCACTATCTATTGTACACATGGTGGTGTATATATGTCAATCCTAACCTCCCAATTTGTCTCACTGGCCCCATGTCTGCATATCTATTCTCTATGTCTGCATCTCTATTCCTACCCTGGAAATAGGTTCATCTGTACCATTTCTTAAATTCCACATATATGTATTAATATACAATTTTTTTTAACTCTTTCTAATTTACTTCACTTTGTATGACAGTCTCTAGGTCCATCCATGTCTCTACAGATGACCCAATTTTGCTCCTTTTTGTGGCCGAGTAATATTCCATTGTATATATATATACATGTATATACATGTATATACATATATATATATATATATATATATATATATACCACATCAAATGCTGGAGCAGGTGTGAATACCTTTTTAACATCAATTTAGAGGATAAGCAAAATTATTTGTAGGTCTATTTTCAGGTAAGGGTTCTTAGTAACAAAGACTTTTCTTTTTTTTTTTTTTGCTTTTTCCCACCACCCTTTATATGTTCACATTTGAACAATCTAGAAATCACACAGCCAGGTACTAAAATCTTCTCCAAGCACTTGCTTTTACCTGTTCTGTGGCTGCTTATCTCAAGTCTCTCTGAAATCATGTGATACCTGTTAGTCACAGAAACAAGGGAGAGAAGGACAGATAGGGACTTTTAATCTAAGGAGAGAAGAGCAGCTTTTGCTTTGGCATCTTTCTTCTCCTAGATAATGTTTTGGCTTCTGTCATCACCTGATGACCTTGTAGTTTTCTCTGACTCTCATGTGTGCGCCACACACACAATTTCAGAGTGAAAGAACTAAAAGGGTCTCAAGGTCAAAATCACTTTGTAGTAACAAAAAATTAATTTTTACTGATATTCTTAGTCACAGATATGAAGTCAAAAGATACTACAGATTTGAACAACAAATTATAAAAGCAGAATTAAGGGCTTATATAATATTACTTTTTTGGAATAGGAAGGGAAATCACTGAGCCAGTAGCAGTTTCTGGGTGTGGGTTTTAAAAGCTTTGTTCAGTAGTGAAGACAAACAATCTCCTCCACATTTTCTCAACTTGTCTGCTGTGTGACCTCTGTCATTTGTGAGCTTAGTGGTAGGGGTGGAGTATGGTTTGAAATCCTGAAAAGAAATGGACTGTAGCTAATGAAGTAGCTGTTACTTCATTAGGCTCATGTAAGCTTCTGCAAAAATTAGTATTGCTTATAGATTTTTTGATGATGGCCATTCTGACCAGTGTGAGGTGATAGGGTGTGGAGAAAAGTGAAATCTCTTGCATGGTTGGTTTAGAATGTAAACTGGCATAGCCACTATGGAAAACAGCATGGAGATTCCTTTAGAAACTAGGAATAAAATTACCATATGACCCGAGAGTCCCACTACTGGGCACATTCCCTGAGAAAAACATAATTGAAAAAGTCATATGTGCTCCAATGTTCATGGCAACACTATTTACAATAGCTAGGACATGGAAACAACATAGCTGTCTATTGACAGATGAATGGATAAGAAGATGTGGTACATACATACAATGGATTATTACTCAACCATAAAAAGAATGCATTTGAGTTCTAATGAGGTGGATGAACCTAGAGCTTATTATACCGAATGAAGTAAAGAAAGTCAGATAGAGAAAGACAAGTATCATATATTAACACAAATATGGAATCTAGAAAGGTGGTACGGATGAACTTATTTGCAGGGCAGCAGTGGAGATGAAGACATAGAGAGCAGACCTGTGGACACAGAGCGGGGAAGGAGTGAGTGAGCGAGTCGCTCAGTGTGTCCAACTCTTTGTGACCTACAAAGTTGGACTACACAGTCCATGGAATTCTGAAGGAAAGGGTGGGACAAATTGAGAGGGTAGCACAGAAACATATACATTAACCTATGTGAAACAGATAGTCCATGGAAATTTACTCTATGATGCAGGGAGCTCAACCCAGTGCTCTGTGACAACCTAAGGAGAGGGATGGGGTGGGATGTGGGAAGGATATCCAAGAGGGAAAGGACATATGTATATCTATGTCTTATTCATGTTAATGTATGGCAGAAACCAACACAGATTGTAAGACAATTTTCCTTCAAATAAAATAAATTTTAAAAATAGGTGCTGAAATGAAAAATTTTAATCAAAATGGAAATCTGGCCAGAGTTGAAATCAGCTTATCCAGACCTTGATTTTATCAAGCAGCTGATGACCTCAAAAATTGAATTAGTCATTCATTAAATTTGCTTCAAAACTGATCAAATGAAAAACAAACAAAAAGCTTATCCTTTCTTCTATTTTTCATAAAACTTATCTACATAATGCTAGAAATCTGGTTTAAGAGTAAAATGTGAAATACATACACAATTTAAACACAAACACTCAGTAATTTGTAGAGCCGAGTTTGTACTCAGTGAATCTTTAAGGTATGAATATTTTGGTATTAAGGAGATCTGGTTTGCACTTGCTATCAGACTAGATTCACAGTTTATTTCCTAAAGATTCTAGATACTCATGTGAAAAGTGAAAGTGAAAGGGCTTTCCTCATAGCTCAGTTGGTAAATAATCTGCCTGCTATGCAGGAGATCCCAATTCAATTTAGAAAGGAAATTTAACTACCTTGTTATGACCAACCTAGATAGCATATTCAAAAGCAGAGACATTACTTTGTCAACAAAGGTTCGTCTAGTCAAGGCTATGGTTTTTCCTGTGGTCATGTATGGATGTGAGAGTTGGACTGTAAAGAAGGCTGAGCGCTGAAGAATTGATGCTTTTGAACTGTGGTGTTGGAGAAGACTCTTGAGAGTCCCTTGGACTGCAAGGAGATCCAATCAATCCATTCTGAAGGAGATCAGCCCTGGGATTTCTTTGGAGGGAATGATGCTAAAGCTGAAACTCTAGTATTTTGGCCACCTCATACGAAGAGTTGACTCATTGGAAAAGGCTCTGATGCTGGGAGGGATTGGGGACAAGACGAGAAGGGGATGACAGAGGATGAGATGGCTGGAGGGCATCACTGACTCGATGGACATGAGTCTGGGTGAACTCAGGGCGTTGATGATGGACAAGGAGGCCTGGCATGCTGAGATTCACGGGGTCACAAAGAGTCGGACACGACTGAGCAACTGATCTGGATCTGGAGCCAAAGTAAAAAAGAGAAAAGTAATACATATGTTTCAATAAAAAGCAATGTCTTTATTATCAAATAACTGTGCAGTTTGGGCAGAGAAGGCAATGGCAACCCACTCCAGTACTCTTGCCTGGAAAATCCCATGGACGGAGGAGCCTGGTAGGCTGCAGTCCATGGGGTCGCTAAGAGTTGGACATGAGCGACTTCACTTTCACTTTTCACTTTCATGCATTGGAGAAGGAAATGGCAACCTACTCCAGTGTTCTTGCCTGCAGAATCCCAGAGATGGGGGAGCCTCACGGGCTGCCATCTATGGGGTTGCACGGAGTCAGACACGCCTGAAGTGACTTAGCAGCAGCAGCAGCAGCAGTACAGTTTGGGAAAACTCAGTGGGAACAAATAACTGGAAATAAGATTTGCTACATTTTGGTGTTTCACACAAATGTTGATTTTCATAAGCAATTCACCAACAAGGCAAATTAACCCTCAAAACATAATCCTTCCATATTGCACATATTCATTCCAAAAGCATTAATAGAATTACTATAATTTGGTCCATAACCTGGTTATTCCAGTAAATATTTCACTACCTTTAATGGAGCAAACCAACATTCAAAAGGAAGAAAAGTGAATTATAGGTGGAAGGCATTTGTGTTCACAGTATTGAGACATGACATTTACAGATAGACACACCTGAGATGACCATGCTTACTCTCTAGTGTATCTACTATAAAGAAAAGCCTCTCCTTCACTTCACATCCAAGCTATGATTGATGGATGGTGCCAATCATTCTTGGGGCTTGTTGATGTTTGCTGTCATGAACTGAGCTCTGTGAAGTTTGTAATAGAGTGACAGGCAGGATGTCAGTTTGTTGGTGGTTTTCCTTAAATAAGGTGGGATCTAATGATAAATGGGACTTAAACAAGAGAAAGCACCATAAATTCCAGCAGGATTTCCCTCAAACCAAATCTATATATACACTCTTCCTAGATTGAAAGGGCTACATTTCTTTGTTGAGTGTCATGGTTTTTGTTCAGAAAAAAAAAAAAAAATGAAGTTGGGATAAAAGAAAATAATGGGCAGTGAAGTAAAAAAGATAGTCTAGAATTAAATTGTAAAAAATATTGACCTCCATTCCAAGAAGTTTCTAACATAATTCTGCAGCTAATGGGAAAAATCACTGAAAAAAAATTTTGTCTTAATCATCTCTCTGCACTTGGAAGTTCTGTCAGTTTTTTAAAAATGACCCCTACAGCTCCAATATCTAATAAAATTCCTTTTGCCATGGTTCTGATATATTTTTGCTGTATTTGCAAAGGACATCTCTTCTCAAGCAAATTTCAATTCCTACTCATCTATGGAACCTGATTCAACATTCAGTTCAGCCAGAAAGTGGTATCTTCTCCACATTCCACCTCCAAGAATACAGATCCCATCTCCAGTGCACACTAAACAAAAAGTAGTATAAATGGAAAGTGTGGATGGAACTTGGATGTGTAGACTGAAGTAAATATACACCTGCAGAATTTAGTGTCACTGACAGTACAGTCCAGAGGCAATTGTATTAAAAACAGAGCAGGCTGCTGTAGAAGATGGACTGTAGAGTGTGCTCTCTCTGAGCCCGAAACTCTAGCAGAGCAACAGGGAGTTTCAGAATCCCAAATTCAACCTTTCAGCTTGTTATGAATGCTTATAACTTTTAAATACATAATAAATGAGTCTTCATTGATATGATTATCCTGGGACCTGCAAATAGAACATTAACTATTCTATGCACAACTAATAATATATATTCTTATATTGTTGTATATGATAACTAATTCTGTTATAATGTTTGTTTTACTTAGGTAGAGTTAATGTCCTTTGAGGAAGAGACTAGTCTATTCCCATCCCAGCAATATTATGCAAACAATTCTTAATAATTATTTTTACTGATTTGAGAACAGAAAATTATTTCACTAGTAAAAGCCTAAATTGTACGACTATAGACGATGTGATGTTCTATTGTGCTAAGAGCTTTTTTTCTGTTATAAATGCAATGGAACATTTCGTATAAAGACTGCATGAAGGAAAACTACCTATTTATTTAAATAAAAATAAACAGAGCTTCTTATTATCTTAAGGCATGGAAAGAGTGGAGACAAATCTTAATGGGATGAATCAAGGCTCCTAAGTGTCAAGAGAATAGCACTTGGATTAACATTCTTTTCATTTTGATGGAATGAACATGTATATTAGTAAAGACATGATTTGTATTAAAATTCAGCCTCATTATTCAAAATACATCCTCTGTTTCGATTAGGGCCATTTTAAATAAAATAAGAAGAACTAGGTACCTCTGCAGGGTCATTTCAGGGGCATTTTGAAGGACTTTTTCAGCAATATGTCAGAGTCTAAAAATTTACTATTGCATATCTATCAGTTAATTATTTTCTTTTCTCCGCTATCTCCCTTAAATACAAAAGACAAGAGAAAAATACAGCACAATGTCATTCTTGCCTTAATTTGAATGTGTCTATTCTATGTTCTCACTCCCCTGAGGAAATTGGAGAGCAATATGCTTTAGTTGAAGTTATACATAGGCATCAACTAAATGCCTAGTTGAATTTAGGTAAATTCAACTCACCCTTATGTGTCTATTTTCAATCTCTGAGACATAGATGAACAAGGAATGTATGAATCTACGAGAACATAAAAATATATACACACATTTAATTCTCACATATATTTCATTCTATAGATTTTGGATGATAATTTTTGCTTTTAAACTCAAATTTTTGACACATCTTCAATGACAGTATAATAGATATTTTATAGGTCAATCAATATGGACAGAAAATAACAGTCATATTACTGTTTCCCAGGATTGATAGTTTATAGAATTGTTTGTAAGAATACCCTTGTTGTTGTTCAGTCACCAACTTGTGGCCATCTCTTGGCAACAACATGGACCGCAGCACAACAGGCTTCCCTGTCCATCATCAACTCTCTGAGATGCACAAACTCGTGTCCATTGAGTTGGTGATGCTATCAAACCATCTCATCCTCTGTCGTCTGTTTCTCCTCCTGCCTTCAAACTTGCCCAGGATCAGGGTCTTTTCTAATGAGTCAGTTCTTCACATCAGGTGACCAAAGTATTGGAGTTTCAGCTTCAGCATCAGTCCTTGCAATGAATATCAATGACTGATATCCTTTAAGATTGACTGTTTTGATCTTATTGTCCAAGGGACTTTCAAGAGTCTTCTCCAACACCATAGTTCAAAAACATCAAATCTTTAGCGTTCAGCTTTCTTTATGGTCCTACTCTCACATTCATACATGACTATTGGAAATTCCATAGCTTTAACTAGATGGCCCTTGTTGGCAAAGCGATATCTCTGGTTTTTAATACACTGTTTAGGTTAGTCATAGCTTTTCTTCCAAGAAGCAAGTGTCTTAATTTCTTGGATGCAGTCACCATCTGGAGTGAATTTGGAGACAAAGAAAATTAAGTCTGTCACTGTTTCCATTTTTTCCCCATCTATTTGCCATGACGTGATGGGACCAGATGCCATGAATATCATTTCTTGAATGTTGACTTTTAAGCCAGCTTTTCACCCTCATCTTTCACTTTCATCAAGAGACTGTCTAGTTTCTCTTCTCTTTCTGCCATAAGGGTGGTGTCATCTGTGTACCTGAGGTATTGATATTTCTCCCAGCAATCTTGATTCTAGCTTGTGCTTCATCCAGCCCAGCATTTCACATGATGTACTCTGCATGTAAGTTAAATAAGTATAGTGACGCTATACAGCCTTAACATACTCCTTTCCCAATTTGGGACCAGTCTGTTCTATGTCTGATTCTGACTGTTGCTTCTTGACCTGTATACAGATATCTCAGGATGCAGGTAAGATGGTCTGGTATTCCCATCTCTCTAAGAATTTTTCACAGTTTATTGTGATCCACACAGTCAAAGACTTTGGTGTAGTCAATAAAGCAGATGTAGATATTTTTCTGGAACTCTCTTGCTTTTTCAATGACCCAATGGATGATGGCAATTTGACCTCTGGGTTCTCTGCCATTTCTAAATCCAGCTTGAACATCTGGAAGTTCATGGTTCACAAACTATTGAAGCCTGGCTTGGAGAATTTTGAGCACTACTTTTCTAATGCTCAAAATTCAAGCATTTTGTGTGAGATAAGTGGAACTGTGTGATAGTTTGAACATTCTTTGGCATTGCCATTCTTTGGCATTGTCTTTCTTTGGGATTGGAATGAAAACTAACCTTTTCCAGTTCTGTGGCCACTGCTGAATTTTATAAATTTGCTGGCATATTGAGTGCAGCACTTTAACAGCATTATCTTTTAGGATTTGAAATAGCTCACCTCTGCCAACTTTGTTCATAGTGATGCTTCCTAAGGTCCACTTGACTTTGCATTCCAGGATGTCTGGCTCTAGGTAAGTGATCACACCACTGTGGTTTTCTGGTTCATAAAAATCTTTTTTGTATAGATATTTGTATAGATTGTTTTATTTCATCATCTCAAACACTATTATCCAACAAATTCCTGTGCCCTTCAGGATAAATGGCAGGTCTTCTTCAGCCTGGGTTATCTCTGTCATCAGTTTGGACTTACGGTGTTGTTTTTTGGTTGCTAAGTCACGTCTGACTCTTTGTATCTCCATGGACTATAGCCTACCAAGCTCCTCTGTCTATAGGATTTCCCTGGCAAGAATACTGGAGTCAGTTGCCATTCCTTCTCCAGGGGATCTTCCCAGTCCAGGGATTGAACCTCTGTCTCCTGCATTGGCAGGCAGATTCTTTACCACTGAGCCTCCAGGGAAGACCCCAGACTTAGCCAGGTGTCCCTCGTCTAGTATTAGAATATAAGGTTACTAAGTGCTACAAGGAGGTGGAAGAATGGAAAAATAATTTCAAAGTAGCCTCAACTAGAGAATTTTAGGGCCCTAAAAACATGTATGAAAAATTATATTTTTTAAACTTTAGTCTCATTTATAGTCCTCATGGTTTTGCTAACGCAAGTGGATTTTATAATACCAACATTTCCAATATTTCTGATTCCTAGTTGATGCAGTTTATATCACTGATTATTGAAATCCTGCACAAATGCTTTTAGTAATAAACAGAGGTGGGTGTGTCTGTATGAATCTGAGTTGTCCCCCATCCTGCCAGTTATCCATTCAGTCCTTGACCAAGTTTGCATAAATAACTTCATTTTTTTCTTACTCATGTATATCTTTTTTTTAAGAATATATGGTGTTTATATTCAACCTTTGAGGATTAGGAATGATTTTCTTAAGTGAACATTAATGAAAGGAGAATGCATCATTCTTCATCAGCCGATGGGTTGAAAATTGCTGACGGCAAATGTTGTTAATAAAGCCACATTAAATAGGGAGAATGAATTTGGGGCAGTTAAATGAATGATTCTTAGTGGCAGGGAGCCCTTATTTTTTTGGATGACTGGAGAAACTCATATTTATCTTACAAAGACAGGAGTTAGAAATGAACCCAAAGAGGGCAGGGTTCTTTTTTTTTGGGGGGGGGGGGGTATAAATGGAAAACAAAAATATCACCTGGGAAACAGCTAACCCAAATCTCAGTTTTGTCACTGTTCTAGCTATTTGTTTCAAAATGTTTTCCCCATGAGAGCCAGCAATTCCTCCACACCCTGAACTACCAAGTTTTCAATGGCATCCAATCTGGAGAGTTGCATATATCTAGCCCTAGACAGCTGCATTATGGAACTAAAAGAACTGCATCTAAATTCATGAGCCGATAAAAAGTAATCTGGCTAAAGTCTTTTTTATACCAGAATATACAATGATAATCACACCCCCTTGAATTACAAATGTTCCATAACCATTCAAACTGGTACTGAGTTACTGACATTATTTGAAGTAATGACATAATAAAACACATTTTAAAAGACAAACCCATAATTTACTTACTTCTTGCTTAAAAAATGTTTCAGAAATCTTTTGAGATCATAATTGATAGAATACCATGATTTCATAGACCATCAAAGACTTGAATAGGTTTTAATAAACCAGGAGAATTAAAGTAGCTCTAGCTAGCTTGCTAGCTGTATTTATTCTCCAACTTCTCCTAGCGTTCTTAATAATCTAAAATTACAGCTAAAAATTAATTAAAACATATAGTGACCTGAAGCTTTTTTAATTAAGTTTTTTTTCTAGAGGGAATGCAGTAAATCACAAATATCTCTATTTCCTATTTATTTTTAGAGTAAATTTGTAAAGTGTCCCTAGTCTAGACAAATTAACTTTCATAGTACACAGGAGCTTGGGTTCAATAAATTGAATATAAGAATGTTTTAAAAAGTATTTTTAATTCCCTTCTGTCCATACTTTTATGATTTGGAATTTAATCCTTAGTGTTATATTATCTTTAGAAATCGCAAGTCATGATTTTTTATCATTAGCCACAGACTTTTTGGGAATCTCTCAGTGGCTATGTTGATTTAACTCTCTGGTTGGGCTAACTGATAGTGCAGAAATATATTTAATAATTGCTATTCTCAGGGATTTTATAGCTTTGAGTTGAGAGTTTTACTTCAAATATCATTTTACTTTCATTCTATATAAATCTGGTCAAACAAAATTATCTTTACCCGATCTTTACCCCTTTATGATATGTATGGTTATAGTAAAAAAAGAGTCATATCATATGTTTAAATTCAAAACAATAGAAGGCAAGCACTTGACACAGATGAACCTCAAAATTAAAACCTATAATTTTAAAACTAAGAATCCAAACAAGTCATTTAAAAACAGCATGCATATAAACAAAATAACTATGTGGGGGTAAGGCAGAATGTCCTTTAAACAAGGACAATTAAAATATGAAATGCCACATTTCTGTTTGCTTGAGCAGTGTCAAATCAGTAATTAAAGCTTAAGAATAGCTCAAAGGCACTTGAGTAAATATGATTTTAAAGAGAAAGACATCAGGAATCAAGTTAAAGGAATAAAGAAATGAGACATTTGGGACCAAACTGAAATGGATAATGTATGGACATAATGGGAACAAAAATGAGCAAGATATAGCAAAAATTTCAGATAGGACAGCTATTGATGCTGTCATTTTCTTTAAGAAAGATAAGCTTTAAACTTCCAATAATTTATCCCAAGAATTACAGGTTGCATTGACTGGGCAAAAACCATTTGAAAGAGTCAAGCAGGAAGCAGACTCTTTAACTAAGTAAATTAATCAGAAAAGGTTAGTTTTAGTCACAGGATAATAGATCATCCCTTCTAAACTTTTTGAGGATTGCTAAATAATATAATGGGAATACCTGCGATTTCTTCAAAAAATTAGAGATACCAAGGGAATGCTTCATGCAAAGATGGGCATGATAAAGAACAGAAACAGCTAAAAAAGAAGAAGATAGTAAAACGTACTGGCAAGAATACACAGAAGAAATGCACAAAAATGATCTTAATGACCCAGATAACCACCATGGTGTAGTCACTCACCTAGAGCCAAACATTCTAAGTGAGAACTCAAGTGGGCCTTAGAAAACATTGCTAAAACAAAGCTAGTGGAGATGATGGAATTCCAGCTGAGCTATTACATATCCTAAAAGATGATCCTGTGAAAGTGCTGCACTCAATATGTCAGTAAATTTGGAAAACTTGGCAGCAAACGCAAAACTGAAAACGGTCAGTTATCATTCAATCCTAAAGAAGGGCAATACCAAACAATGTTCAAACTAGTGCACAATTTTGCTCTTTTTGTGTGCTAGCAAAGTAATGCTCAAAATTCTTCCCAGTCAAGCTTCAACAGTATGTGAACCAAGAACTTCCAGATATACAAGCTGTGTTGAGAAAAAGCAGAAGAACCAGAGATCAAATTGTCAACATCTGTTGGATCATAGTAAAAACAAGAGATTTTCAGGAAAATATCTACTCCTGCTTCATTGACTATGCCAAAGCCTTTGACTGTATGGATTTACAACAAACTGTGGAAAATTCTTGAAGAGATGGGAATCCAAGACCACCTTACCTGCATCCTGAGAATCATTTATGGAAAACAAGAAGCAACAATTAGAACTGGACAAGGAACAATGGACTGGCTCAGAATTGGAAAAGGAGTACATCAAGGCTGTATCTTGTCACCTTACTTACTTAACTTATATGCTGAGCACATCATGTGAAATGCTGATTTAGGTGAATCAGATGCCAGAATCAAGATGGCTGGGAGAAATATCAAGAACTTCAGATATGTAGATGATATCACCCTAATGGGAGAAAGCAAACAAGAACTAAAGAAACTCTTGATGAAGGTGAAAAAGAAAAGTGAAAATGCTGGCTTAAAACTCAATATTCAAAACTCTATGATCATGGCATCTGGTCCCATTACTTCATGGCAAACAGATAGGAAAAAAAAAAAAGGAAACTGTAGCAGACTTTATTTTCTTGGCCTCCAAAATTACTGCAGACAGTGACTGCAGCCATGAAATTAAAAGGCACTTGCTCTTGGGGAAAAAAAAAAAAAAAAAGCTCTGACAAACCTAAAAGGTGAAAGTGAAAGTTGCTCAGTCATGTCTGACTATTTGCAACCCCATGGACTGTAGACCAGCAGAATCTTCTGTTCATGGAATTCTCCAAGCAAGAGTACTGGAGTGGGTTGCTATTTGATTCTCCAGAGGATCTTCCCAACCCGGGTATTGAAACCAGGTCTCCAGCATTACAGGCAGAGTCTTTACCACCAAGGAAGCCACCTAGGAAGCTTCATGACAAAACTAGACAGCATATTAAAAAGCAGAGACATCACATTGCTGACAAAGGTCCATACATTCACAGCTATGGTTTTCCCAGTATTCATGTACAGATGTCAGTGTTGAACCATAAAAAAGGCTGAGGGCCAAACAATTGATACTTTTAATCTCAGGTGCTAGAGAAGACTCTCAAGAGTCCCTTGGACAGCAAGGATATTGCACCAATGAATCCTAAAGGCAATAAACCCTGAATATTCATTAGAAGGACTGATATTGAAGCTGCAGCTCCAATCCTTTGGTCACTTGGTGCGAAGAGCTGACTCATTGGAAAAGACCTTAATGCTGGGAAAGTCTGAGGGCAAGAGGAAAAGGGGGTGACAGAGGATGAGATGGTTGGTTGGTAACAAAGACTCAATGGACATGAGTGTGAGAAAACTCCAGGAGATGGTGATGAACAGAGAATCCTGGCGTGCTACAGTCCATGGGGATGCAAAGAGTTGGCTATGACTTAGCAATTGAACAACAAAAGCAACAAATACCTTACCAAGAACAATTAAACATTACTTACCATAAATATGAATAATATAACTGACAGTGTGAAATACAACGGGTACTCCAAGATCCACTCAGAAGTGGAAGGCATGGGTTTGCATAACAGGAAGAGATCTTAGGGATTCATTTCGAGTCTGGGTCTCCCATTTTACAGATAAAGCAATTGATCCTTAGCCAGCATTTTGCTTCTTAATATCAGAGACAGGACTAGATACCACTTGTGTTGCTTTTGCAAACAGGGAATTTAGAACACAAGATCACGCTCAAGCTTTCACAGCATAATGCAATTGGCTCTCTTATATTGGCTTTCTTACTCCATGTAAATCATAAAATTTTCAATTTCCTAATCATTTGTCTACTGTTTTGCACTCATCATAGCTAGTAGCAAATACAGTGATGGGCATACAGAGTAATTCTCAATATCTTCTTAGTGAATGATTTAAAGGAAGATAGAGAACCCTAAGTGATAGGTGAAGTGTCAGATGGGTATATACTTAGCAGAAGACAAAATTTCAATTAAGAAGAAAAATGAATGTGCTCATTAAAAATAAACTCCAGGCTCTGTTCTAGGGTCTTGATGTTTAAAAAAGAGGTTTTAAATCGATTACATTTTTTAAAAAATTTTTTCTTGAAGGATAATTGCTTTACAGAATTTTATTGTTTTCTGTCAAACCTCAACACAAATCAGCCATAATATACATATATCCCCTCCCTTTTGAAACTTCCTCCCATCTCTCTCCCCATCCTACCCCTCTAGGTTAATAAAGAGCTCTTATTTTTAAGCAATCACTTTGTGTCACAACATTTTACCCTCTGGCATACCTTGGAACTCTCTGTATTTGTACATCTGGACCTATTATTATATTGTAACTGGGGCTTGGATGTTTGTAGATCTCTCTGATCTCCTGTTCCTAACATGAACATGTGGGTCTTCTGTGATTGTCTGTGAGAGAGAGTTGAAAGCAGTGGTTGAGAATACAGGTTCTAGAACCTGAGATTTGACTGAAAATTGTGACTAACTCACTACATACTGTAAGACATGTTACTATAAACCCAGTGCATCAGATTTTCACCTGTAAAATGAGAATAATAATAGCATTTATTTAACAGAATTTTGCAGAATAAGTAAGTTAATATTGATGAAGTTCATGAAACATGAAAACTTTGAACAAATATTAGGTATCTTCCACAAATTCCTATTATTTTCTGGCACTCTGATGGTAACTTTCCAGGAAATTTAGATTTGTAAAATAGCATTTCTACAATTTTCAAATATTTCAGCAGTTGGGAAGGAAGATCCATGTCTTCAGACATCTTGATCCATTTATCAAGAGAGGGACGGGCAGAGATCATTTAGTCAAAAACTTCTATTTTTGTTTGTTTGTTTATTTTTGACAGATAAAGGAATAATCCCAGGGACTTTCATGACTTGGTTAAAACCCACACAGTGAATCAGTGGCAGTACAACCTCCTGTAAGATCACATTTCCTCTGATGATCACAGTAAATTTCTAAGTCCAGTATTTTGTTTCATCAGTCAAAAATGATGAACTGAAGCAAAATTCATGAATTAAATTAAGGTGAGACAATCTCTGGACTGTGGGAGTTGTGGTGATTGAGTTTTCACTGTATGATGATTATAAAGAAAATCTTAAAAAACTTAGGTGTTTCTGGTTACAGAGTATATTGACATGCTGAAGACTCTCCCATGGTCTTCACTATACAAAGGATTATAATATTTCTTGTGAAGGATTTTTCTGCATATAAGATATAGAAAATAAGAATTCCTCACACTTTAGGAGAAACCACTGAGTGACGATAAATTGAAACTTTACCTCAATCCGACACAGATTGAGAGTTCTGTGGAAAAGAGATCTGCCATGCACAAAAAGGTAAGGATTTGGCTCTAGTTAACTTTGAAAGACAAGATACATACATACATATATATATTCCCCCTAAAAATAGAAGTAAACCTAAATCTACCTGTTTATATACACAACTTGGTTCTTCAAAGATGAAATAGAGTGGTACATAGAGAAAGATTAATGGGATGGGGTCAAAGTTAAACTCTGAAATTTATTTCTCCATTTCCACTTAAAAACAGATTCTAGAACTCTATATTAGAGACATTTATATTCTTATGTATAAAGTTTAGCAGATGCTTAATAAGTGTTTATGCTATACATGGAAGTTTATGGAATACAGAAAGATGAGAATTTAGATCAGCGGGCAAACCGTTGTGCTTTGTAGTCCGAAGATTGCTGAAACTAACTCAATATATGACATTGGCAACAGTTTCTCAGCTTCTCTAGTTTCAGTTTCTCACTCTGGAAATTGAGGAGGTTGGATGACTGATGTTCATTTCAACTCTAACATGGTGGGAAAGTTACCGAGGAATACACTGTAAAGAACAGTGTATTTCAAGCCAGGAATTCCATTTCTGATCTTCCAACTAAATTATTGTTTGACCTCAAATCAGTAACTTAACTTCTACCAGACTCTTTTCTTCTCAATTATAAAATGAAGTGTTGGACTATTTGATCTCTAAAGTTTCTGATAGGTGCAGAAATCTATGATTCAATTCCTGATCCTGTCCTCAAAAAGCATTCCATCCATTTAAGGAGACAAGATATGTACTTAAAAAGGTCAGTAGCAATATCAGCCAAAAAATAGAACAGATGCCACTAGGCAATGCGTGCTGTAATGCCAAATAAATGGGGGCAAATGGTAAGTAATATAAATGTGGGACAGGAAGAAATCTTCCGAGGTTGGAACAGTAAGAAAATTGTTCGTAGAAAAGTCAGTATAGCAGATTTTTAAAGGATAGATTAGGTGTACCACAGTCATCCAAGGAGCTGGGTGTTACAGTGAGCAGAATGCTCAAGTAGAAAAGTATATTCTGAGACAGAAAAACAGACCAAAATGCTGCCCAAAGGGGATTGGTAGTGTACCTGAGCATTTTGGATGTTTTATTTAGGCATTTTTGAAAATGACGCTTTAGAAGAAATCATTTGAGTAAGGTATAGGTTGGATACTTCTTTTCCCTTCTTAATTAAGCAATTACCATTTGAGTATCTATAAGAAACTGGATCATGCACGAAACTGGATCCAAAATGTGGAGATTATAACTTCATTTATAGGTATTATTGATGACACCTCTTCCTGCATTATTTCTCCCAAATATTTAAAATTAATTTCTACCACAAGGATTATTCCATCTAAATGCCATTTCCAGGCAAATTCAGACCAATGCTAATTATAGATTCTTTCCTGCTAGAAGAAGTCTATCTTTAGAAGCAAATTGCACTAGAAATTTAAATACAAATATTTGTTTGACAAGTAAAAGGTGATGTAGCCTTGAGGTAGAAGGTTGTGACTTTAGAGTTAGTGGGCCAGAAGCTTTATATTACATGGGATTAAATAAAGCAGTGTTGTATAATGTTGGTAGAAAAGCAGTATTTGCAGCTGATTTCTTGAGAAAAAGTTCTCAAACACATCTGGGATGTGGGCAACACAGGACTGAATGCCTTATGTTGAAACATGATTATAGCTTCCTCAGGTGCTGTTTAAGATAAAAGCATTTATTTTCACTCCCCTTGGATAATTTGTCTAATACATTTCTGGGTCCAAATCAAGTCCTTGATACAATATCCAATCTCAATCAGAGATATCAAAAGTTCCTCCACCCTGCCCCCCAGCCCTAGAGTATAAATTGAACTTTCAACCTCAGAAGCTGTCCACCTTATTAACAATGTATTCAAATTGCAAGCAAGTATTTAATGAATGTTGGTTTCAGCAGCAGCATGAAGACTGGGAGAGCCTTAGGAGTTGCGGAAATGAAAGGGCTTTTCTCTTAATTTCAAATATCAGAAGACTTGAACAGAACATGGTATCTCAGCCATCTGAGCTTTTTAAATGTGACATTGGCAGACATACAATGCTCAGCTCTGTGGTACCTGAATAATTGAGGCTTTGAAACATCAAAGTGTTGACACCTTCAAACGCTCAAGTAGCTTTATTTGAAAGATGCTTCTCACAAAAGAAGACTAACTCTGCCATTTGAGATCAATGCATTTCTCAGAGACAGTATCTCCACTTTATATTGAAGCAAACTTGTTTACCACATATTGACTAGCTGTGTCTCATGCACAGAAAGTATTTGATTAAGTATATTTGTGATATTATAATACCCAAAAGAATTGTATGACTTGGTGGGGGGAGGGGGCATGATAAAAACATAACTTAATTCCTAAGCTTTGAATTTTCTTCCTATCTCATGTCATTTAAGAGGTCAGAATGAGGACTTGCAGATAATCAGGTTCACACTATCATACATGAAACAACTGTAAGAATAATAAAAAAATCACAATTCCATTTATTCATTCTTTAAATGATATTTAGTGAACACATCGGAGAAGGCAATGGCACCCCACTCCAGTACTTTTGCCTAGAAAATCCCATGGACGGAGGAGCCTGGTAGGCTGCAGTCCATGGGGTCGCTAAGTTTCGGGCATGACTGAGCGACTTCACTTTCACTTTTCACTTTCATGCATTGGAGAAGGAAATGGCAACCCACTCCAGTGTTCTTGCCTGGAGAATCCCAGGGAAGGGGAAGCCTGGTGGGCTGCCGTCTATGGGGTCGCACAGAGTCGGACACGCCTGAAGTGACTTAGCAGCAGTAGCAGTGAACACATATGCTGGGCATTGTGTTGGGGCTATAAATAAAGAAACAGAATAAAGCAGGTGCTGTTTAAATTCAGTTTAGACAGTTAACAGTTGTTGGGAAGTACACAGGATGTTGCTATGCACAGCGACATATTCTAAGAAGCTGGGAATAGGGGTGGCATAACCTCTCAGCTCCACACATATAGATCAGGGTATCTAATAGGCTTCCCAGAAGAAATAAAATTGAAGTTGCCATATAAAATATGAGACGAAACTATATAATCAAAAAAGAAACATAGGTAATAGCCCAGTAAGAGTTAAAATGCAGATAGAGAAAGACATTATGCCAAAAAAATATCAATATAGTTAGGTCCCCTGGTTCAAAGGGGATGAAGAGATGAGGCTGAAGTGGTAAGGAACAATGACAACATCAGTGTTAGGTAAGAAGTTAGATATGGACAAGTAGGGGTGGCCTGGCTGAAACGATTCAAGCTGATCTCTAAATCCCATCTCAGACAAGCCCCAGTGTGGCCCAAGAGAGCTCATGGATATGCTACAAAATAACCATGGAGACCTTTCCAACTCCTACACATGAGCCTTAGCCCCACAGTGGATACAAACTAATCACAGGGACTTCTCCAATTTTGACACATGTCCTTTGAAGCAGAGCTGTGTCCTCAAGTGACCTTAGGCAGCCAGGAGCCTATTAAAAGGTCATAAACATCCTATCAGTTCAGTTCAGTTCAGTCACTCAGTCGTGTCTGACTCTTTGCAACCCCATGAACTGCAGCATGCCAGGCCTTCCTGTCCATCACCAACTCCCAGAATCCACTCAGACTCATGTCTATTGAGTTGGTGATGCCATCCAGCCATCTCATCCTCTGTCATCCCCTTCTCCTCCTGCCCCCAATCCCTCCCAGCATCAGTCTTTTCCAATGAGTCAACTCTTTGCATCAGGTAGCCAAAGTACTGGAGTTTCAGCTTCAGCATCAGTCCTTCCATTGGACATTCAGGACTGTTCTCCTTCAGAATGGACTGGTTGGATCTCCTTGCAGTCCAAGGGACTCTCAAGAGTCTTCTCCAACACCACAGTTCAAAAGCATCAATTCTTCAGTGCTCAGCTTTCTTCACAGTCCAACTCTCACATCCATACATGACCACTGGAAAAACCATAGCCTTGACTAGATGGACCTTTGTTGGCAAAACATATATATATTTGATTAGAACAGACACATGTTCAATAGAGCCTGTTGTTATGGAACTTACAAGTGTCAATCAAAACCATCAGTACACCTCCATCTAGATGAATATGTAAACTTCCTGACTTGAAAAACTCCATACCTCATCATTCCAGAACCAGTGCCTCTCTTGGCTTGGTCTACCTCTCTCTTGAGATGTTCTTTCTGGTTCTTTTTCTTTTTGTTTTCCCAATAAACTTCTTTTTGCAATGGTAATACCTCAGATTCTTCTTCGTGTCTTTACCAAGAACCAAGGCACACAAGAAAGGGTCCTCTTTGAATCTCCCTATCTGGTAACAGTCAGGAGTGGTTTTTCACTTCATGATTAGTCTAAACACTGAGCCCATTACAGGCTCTTAATCACGGAAGGCATAGAACCACAGTTACATTGTGCACTCATATCTATGTAGAGAAAAGAATAGAAATGAGTCAAGACTGGAAGAATGGACACAAGTTGAGAGCGTCTTCCAGTAAACACTCTGGATAAAAAATTAGGAGCAGTTAGACAAGAATGACAGTAAGCTAGTGGTGGGAATGGAATTGGGGAGCTATATATTTACTGAATAATTATGATATTTACTAAAATACAAAACATAAAAGGAGGGGACATTTTGTGGGGAAGGAAGATGAGTTTAATTTGGGGTCATGTGGATCACAACAAATTGTGGAAAATTCTTAAAGATGGGGATACCAGACCAATTTACCTGTCTCCTGAGAAATCTGTATGTGGATCAAGAAGCAGCAGTTAGAACCAGACATGGAAAAACTGACTGGTTCCAAACTGGGAAAGGAGTACATCAAGACTGTATATTGCCACCCTGCTTATTTAACATCTATGCAGAGTAAGTACATCATGAGAAATGCTGGGCTGCATAGCTTACAAGCCGGAATCAAGATTTCCGGGAGAAATATCAATAACCTCAGATATCCAGATGACACCACCCTAATGGCAGAAGGCTCATCAGAGCCTCTTGATGAGGGTGAAAGATGAAAATGAAAAAGCTGCTTAAAACTCAACATTCAAAACATTAAGATCATGGCTTCCAGTCCCAAGAAGTAGTGACAGATTTTTTTATCTTGGGCTCTGAAATCACTTTGAAAAGTGACTGCAGCCTTGAAATTAAAAGACATTTGCCCCTTGGAAGGGAAACTATGACAAACTTAGACAGTATATTAAAAGGCAGAACCATCACTTTGCCAACAAAAGTCTTTGTAGTCAAATCTGTGTTTTTTCCAGTAGTCATGTACATATGTAAGGTAGAGCATAAAGATGACTGAGCACTGAAGAAATGATGCTTTAGAACTGTAGTGCTGGAAAAAAAAAAAAAAAAACTCTTGAGAGTCCCTTGGACTACAAGGCGACCAAAAAGTCAATCCTAAAGGAAATTTAGGGTTTCCTTGAGAATAACCCTCAATATTCATTGGAAGGACTGAGGCTGAAGCTGAAGCTCCAATACTTTGACCACCTGAAGCAAAGACCTAAATCATTAGAAAAGACCTCTATGCTAGGAGGGCAGGAAGAGAAGGGGATGGCAGAGGATGAGATGACTAGATGGCATCATCAACTCAATGGACATGAGTTTGAGCAAACTCTGGAAGACAATGAAGGACAGGGAACCCCGACATGCTGCAATCGATGGGGATCAGTCACTAAGTCAGTCACTAAGTCAGACAAGACTTAGTGACTGATCAACAACAACAATGGTGATAATGGTGGTAAATCTGAATCTGCAGCATGTGTCCTATCTAGCATATATTTAGCATCTGTCTAGTCAGTGGGTGTTACTGTAATCCATAGAAGATAGAAAGGGAAAAAAAAAAGAAGTTAGAAAGGGACAAGATTTCAAATCCAGAAAAATTTTAAAAGTAGCTTCTGTGGAAAACTATATGAGGCTTCAGAAAAGGTCAATTTTCATTCCAATCTCAAAGAAAGGCAATCTCAAATAATGTTCAAACTATCACACAGTTGCACTCACAAGTTAGTAAAATAATCCTCAAAATTATCCAACCTAAGCTTCAACAGTATGTGCACTGAGAACTTCCAGATGTTCAAGCTGAATTTAGAAAAGCTAGAGGAACCAGAGATCAAATTGCCAGCATCTCCTGGATCATTGAAAAAGCAAGAGAATTCCAGAAAAAGCATCTACCTCTGCTTCACTGACTACACCAAAGCCTTTGACTATGTGAATCACAACAAACTGGAAAATTCTCAAAGAGATGGGAATACCAGACCACCTTACCTGCATCCGGAGAAATCTGTATGCAGGTCAAGAAGCAACAGTTAGAATGGGACATGGAATAACAGACTGGTTCAAAATTGGGAAAGAAGTACATCAAGGCTGTATATTGTCACCCTGCTTATTTAAATTATATGCAAAGCACATCATGCAAAATCCCGTGCTGGATATAGCACAAGCTAGAATCAAGATGGCTGGGAGAAATATCAATAACCTCAGATATGCAGATGATACCACCCTTATGACAGACAAAAATAGGAACTAAAGAGCCTCTTGATGAAAGTGAAAGAGGAGAGTGGAAAGCTGGCTTAAAACTCAACATTCAGAAAACTAAGATCATGGCATCTGGTCCCGTCACTTCATGGCAAACAGATGGGGAAACAATGGTAACAGTGACAGACTATTTTCTTGAGCTGCAAAATCACTGCAGATGGTGACGGCAGCCATGAAATTAAGACACTTGGTCCTTGGAAGAAAAGCTATGACAGTCCTAGATAGCATATTGAAAAACAGAGACATTACTTTGCCAACAAATGTCTGTTTGGTCAAAGCTTTGGTCTTTCCTGTAGTCATGTAAAGATGTGAGAATTAGACCATAAAGAAAACTGAGTGCTGAAGAATTTATGCTTTTGAACTGTGGTGTTGGA
Organism: Bos taurus; assembly: GCF_002263795.3. NCBI lineage: Eukaryota > Metazoa > Chordata > Mammalia > Artiodactyla > Bovidae > Bos > Bos taurus. Next base: position 15,570,254 of record NC_037351.1, on the reverse strand, counting down.
GAAAACTCTTGAGGGTTCCTTGGACTGCAAGGAGATCAAAGGAGTCAATCCTAAAGGAAATCAGTCCTGAATATTTGATGGAAGGAATGTTATTGAAACTGAAGTTTCAATACTTCAGCCACCTGATGCAAAGAGCTAATTCATTAGAAAAGACACTGATGCTGAGAAAGATTGAAGGCAGGAGAAGGGGATGACAGAGGATAAGATGGTTGTATGGTATCACCCACTCTATGGACATGAGTTTGAGCACACTCCATGAGTTGGTGATGGACAGGGAAGCCTGGTGTGCTGAAATCCATGGGATCACAAAGAGTCAGACACAAGTGAGTGACTGAACTGAACTGAACAGAAAGATGGAGAAATAATGCCACAATCTAATTAATAATAATTCAATAAAATCCTCTGTGGGTATTTGTTAACAAGAATAATCTGGGCAGAAGGAGAGAATGAGCTGCAATGTCAAAATTTGAAACCAAATGCCTGAGAATGAAGTGCAATTTAATGGAGATATGAGGCCAGTAGCTTGCAGATGAGTTCTGTTACTAGCAGTTGAGTGTTACTAAAAGAACTATTTTTCATACATTCAGTTCAAATGTCCATAAAATGCCAAGTTTATATAAATGAACTCCAAAATAACCTTCAGCTTTAAAACTGTTTTAGTGTAGAACAAAGACAAGACATTTCAATAGTTTTTAAGATTCATTCTAAGAAACTGTGCTATTTAAGTAACATTAGTTAATTAGTCAAATTCAATTTCTAGGAGAAAAAAAATATTTCTGGGGACTAATTTGCAAACTGTACTTTATAAGAAAATGAAAGTTATGCATCATAATGTGTTTCCCTTTTTTACTTTAATTTCTAAGAAACTGAAATTAGATCTTAGAAATTTTATAGCAAAATGAAGCTCCCAATGACAGTAACAGTGACTTCTCAACAGCTCTTTTTTGCTTCTCAAGATAACTTATTACATTAGAAGTATATATACTTTTCATTCTCTAGATTGTCTAGATTTACAGTACGTCAATGTTTATGGAAAATGCATAAATATAAATAAATGAATAGTGTTTAATAGTTTATTATATTAAAGGAATGAATTAAAAATGTCACATCACTAACATTGCTTTCTACACCTTTTTAAATTTTACTGTTTTTCATTGAGATGAATTCTTTAATGTACGAGTAAAGTTCTGTTTTTATAAAAGATCTTAAATCCACTCTAATCCAAACTATCTTCAAAACACTGTGAACTTTCAAATCAAAGCTCTAAATCTCAAGTGCTGTGAATTACTTGATGGTAACTTCTGAGAAGCACAGCACTTCAAAATAAAAGATAAACAATTTTTGGATGTGTATTTTGTAAATCTAAGGCACTTTGATGATAGGAAAATGTAATATTTGCTACAACTCTAGGTCCTGGCAAGCAGCTTTTTTCCTCATACTGCATCACTCCCCACTCTGTAGCTTTATTAGGTTGTTTTTGTTAAGGATTGAAATCAGCATGTTCGACAAGTACTGGTAGACTCTGTTGCCAGTTATTGTGTTAGACTTGTTTATATTTTCTTCCTTAGTTTTTTGAAAACTTGGCTTGCAAACTTCATAAAAACATTTTCCTATTTAGGTGGAAATACTTCTCACTTAGAAGCTAAATGGGGGCTTCCCAGGTGTCACAATGGTAAAGAATCTGCCTGCCACTGCAGGAGATGCCGAAACGGGGATTTGATTCCTGGGTCAGGAAGATCCCCTGGAGTAGGAAATGGTAACCCACTCCAGTATTTTTACCTGGAAAATCCCATGGATAAAGCAGCCTGGCAGGCTGCAGTCCATGGGGTCGCAAAGAGCTGGACACCACTGAGCACACATGCACGCACATACGCACACAAAAGCTTAATGGAAGTGAAAGTGGTTACTGTCATTGACATATATGACTGACTTGGAGAAATTCCATACCAAGACTATTATTTTGATGGGATAGATTTTTATTTAATTACTAATTTCAGAATTTCCAGTCACTTCAGTCACTCAGTCATGTCCAACTCTTTGTAACCCCGTGGACTACAGCATGCCAGGCTTCCCTGTCCATCACCAACTCCCAGAGCTTACGCAAACTCATGTCCATCGAGTTGTTGATGCCATCCAACCATCTCATCCTCTGTTATTCCCTTCTCCTGCCTTCAATCTTTCCCAGCATCAGTGTTTTTTCCAATGAGTCAGTTATTCTCATCAGGTGGCCAAAGTAATGGAATTTCAGCTTCATCATCAGTCCTTCCAATGAATATTCAGGAATGATTTCCTTTAGGATTCACTGGTTTGATCTCCTTGCAGTTCAAGGGACTCTCAAGAGTCTTCTCCAACACCATAGTTCAAAAGCATCAATTCTTTGGCGATCAGCTTTCTTTGTAGACCAACTCTCACATCCATACATGACTACTAAAAAAGCCATAGCTTTAGCTAAATGGACCTTTATTGACAAAGTAATGTCTCTGCTTTTTAATATGCTGTCTAGCTTGGTCATAGCTTTTCTTCCAAGAAGCAAGTGTCTTTTAATTTCATGGCTGCAGTTACAATCTGCAGTAATTGTGGAGCCGAAGAAAATCAAGTCTCTCACTGTTTCCATTTCCAATTCAGAATTTTAGGTGAAGTTATTTTTAATACAATGACATGTATATGAACATTTAATATTTTCATCATCTTAAATACATAAATTACTTTAAAGGTAGCTTTCTCATAAAATATTATTTCCATGAAATTTTTAATTAAATATATTTTCATCTAAATGATATGTGTACACATATATAGGCAATTGGATTTATTCAACACCTAATGATTGGTCTTATTAGATATGATACAGGAGCCAAAGTCCTAACACTAAAGGAGGCTTAAGAGGAAAAGAACATGTCAATGCCAGAGACAAGATCAGATTAAGCTCACCATTTCACACATTTAACATGGCTTTTTAAATGGCAAAGTTAGAATTGAGCTTATACCATTTCCACAGTAAGACAGAAGCACTGGAATCAGAAGATTCTTCTCCAGTCTCTAAAGAGAATAAGGGAAGCATTAATCTAGAATTTTTAACTTAAGTCAAATGTGTAAAACAACTCACAAGTAGTGAACTTGATATTAAAATATCAGGTGGCAATTAATAAGATTTTAGAAATCAATAAAACTGGTTGATTAATCAAATCAATCAAAAGTGTTGCTCTGAAATCGGCCAGATGGCTTATCTAACCTACAACATGTTCTCGTCTGCTAAATTTCAATTTCCCCTACCAAAAGGCAAACCACCTAGAATGCATTAAAATTGAAATGGCTGCACAATCTGGAAATGAATGATTGGAAATGCCTAGATCTATGGGATTTCTCTCTCCAAATATAAGAGTGCCAGGCAAAATATAACATTTTTTTTCAACTGTTACTTCAAGAACATTCACTGGATTTTCATGTTTCTCAGATTTAAGGGAGATTTATGAAAAAGGAACTGAAGGTGCTAGTTTTCAACACCATTGATATTATTGATTAGCTGATAGTAAGTTCCAAGGCATTATTTTCATTCTGCAAAATAAGCATAAAAATACTACAAACAATTAATTGCCTGCTTTTCATATCATGCTTTTCAATGCCCTATCAGCCTTTTATTAATATTAATGAGGAGAATTAGCACAGAAGATCAGGGAGCCACGATAGCAGCAAGAACCTTACGAGGACCCTACGGCTCTCATGCTTTATTATTTTTTAATCAAAGTAGCTGACTTGAAGGCACAAAATTAAAGAACTGAGCTTTTTATGATTCCACAATAATTCAAATTAAAATGATCTATACTTGCATAATTCCCGTGAACCATTTTGTGCTTGTTAAAAACAGTTAAAAATTGCATAAATTCATGATTTAAGAGCTGTGGTTTTCCTTTCTTAATGAACAGTCCACTTTATGTGCTTCTCCCAGCTCACACATGTGGACATAATAAAGCAAAAGAGGGCAGGCAGAGTGACCAAGAGAGAATTTAAACTTATGATTTACATTGAGTAAAAGAGAAATGCTCATCTGTTACTTCTAGGCTTACTAGAAGTTCTTGGCATTTCCACAGTTCCACTGAATGTCCTTGAAAAATATGTGTAAAGGAAAAGTGCTGGGAAAGCCCATTCTTTGGATAGTAATACAGAGCTATAAAATCGATGGTAATGGTTTTGAATCTATTCAGTCTGGAAACTTAAGACTCAATTGAGGTGCTTAAGTGCATCTATGAAACTTATTTTCCTTTTGACCACTAAAAATTAAAGTCTCTAAAGAATCTGTATGTTGCTTCAAATATTGAGACTTTCATTAAATTCTGTGTTGAAATTTTCATACTATACAAAAGTTTTAAAACCACTGATATCCATTAGACACATTATAACTGGAAAGCAAGACAATAAATGATCTTTTCAAAATCATCATAATGATGTGGATAGGAACACAATAAAAAATTATATATTAATTTTAAGATGACCTAGATCCAAACTCAATTAACAGAATTCAGAATTCTAAAACATTCATAAGCAAAACCTCTTTTACATCACAAATGGCAAAAATACAAATTTCAAGGCGATAGAATTCCCATATTAGTAAAAAGGTGGGAGTCAATTCTGAGTTTAGGAAGTTCCTGTATGTTCAAAGAAGGCAAGGAGACCTGAATCAGAGGAAGGGTGTTCAGAACAGGCTGTGTTAAAAGTGTTCGGAGGTAAGTATCAGAGCAATATTACAAAATATTGCCCTGAGAGGTATTTCTCAAACTGTGATCTGGGATTACCTTTATCAATGTCAACCCAAGAACTTATTTAAAGTAAATTCACAGTTGAAAATTGTAATCAGGAATCCATTTGTATTCTTGGATTCCCACCTCACAACTGTGAACTGTGTATAAACTCCAGAAGCGATGTCCTTGCACTTTCTTTTTTTTTTTTTTCCTTAAAATATATACTTTTATTTATTTATTTATTTAATTTTATGTTTAAACTTTATATAATTGTATTAGTTTTGCCAAATATCAAAATGAATCCGCCACAGGTATACATGTGTTCCCCATCCTAGACCCTCCTCCCTCCTCCCTCCCCATACCATCCCTCTGGGTCGTCCCAGTGCACTAGCCCCAAGCATTCAGTATCGTGCATTGAACCTGTACCATAGCTTTCTTATCCATTCATCTGCTGATGGACATCTAGGTTGCTTCCATGTCTTGGCTATTATAAACAGTGCTGTGATGAACATTGGGGTACACGTGTCTCCTTCCCTCAGTGTGTATGCCCAGCAGTGGGATTGCTGGATCATAAAGCAGTTCTATTTCCAGTTTTTTAAGGCATCTCCACACTGTTCTCCATAGTGGCTGTACTAGTTTGCATTCCCACAAACAGAGTAAGAGGGTTCCCTTTTCTCCACACCCTCTCCAGCATTTATTGCTTGTAGACTTTTGGATCGCAGCCATTCTGACTGGTGTGAAATGGTACCTCATAGTGGTTTTGTTTTTTTTTTTTTTTTTTGCTTTTATTTATTTATTTTTTTTATTATTTTTTTTTCCTCTAATTTTATTTTATTTTTAAACTTTACATAATTGTATTAGTTTTGCCAAATATCAAAATGAATCCGCCACAGGTATACATGTGTTCCCCATCCCGAACCCTCCTCCCTCCTCCCTCCCCATACCATCCCTCTGGGCCGTCCCAGTGCACCAGCCCCAAGCATCCAGCATCATGCATCGAATCTGGACTGGCAACTCGTTTCCTACATGATATTTTACATGTTTCATTGCCATTCTCCCAAATCTTCCCACCCTCTCCCTCTCCCACAGAGTCCATAAGACTGTTCTATACATCAGTGTCTCTTTTGCTGTCTCGTACACCGGGTTATTGTTACCATCTTTCTAAATTCCATATATATGCGTTAGTATACTGTATTTATGTTTTTCCTTCTGGCTTACTTCACTCTGTATAATAGGCTCCAGTTTCATCCACCTCATTAGAACTGATTCAAATGTATTCTTTTTAATGGCTGAGTAATACTCCATTGTGTATATGTACCACAGCTTTCTTATCCATTCATCTGCTGATGGACATCTAGGTTGCTTCCATGTCTTGGCTATTATAAACAGTGCTGCGATGAACATTGGGGTACACGTGTCTCTTTCCCTTCTGGTTTTCTCAGTGTGTATGCCCAGCAGTGGGATTGCTGGATCATAAGGCAGTTCTATTTCCAGTTTTTTAAGGAATCTCCACACTGTTCTCCATAGTGGCTGTACTAGTTTGCATTCCCACCAACAGTGTAAGAGGGTTCCCTTTTCTCCACACCCTCTCCAGCATTTATTATTTGTAGACTTTTGGATCGCAGCCATTCTGACTGGTGTGAAATGGTACCTCATAGTGGTTTTGATTTGCATTTCTCTGATAATGAGTGATGTTGAGCATCTTTTCATGTGTTTGTTAGCCATCTGTATGTCTTTTTTGGAGAAATGTCTATTTAGTTCTTTGGCCCATTTTTTGATTGGGTCGTTTATTTTTCTGGAGTTGAGCTGTAGGAGTTGCTTGTATATTTTTGAGATTAGTTGTTTGTCGGTTGCTTCATTTGCTATTATTTTCTCCCATTCTGAAGGCTGTCTTTTCACCTTGCTAATAGTTTCCTTTGATGTGCAGAAGCTTTTAAGGTTAATTAGGTCCCATTTGTTTATTTTTGCTTTTATTTCCATTATTCTGGGAGGTGGGTCATAGAGGATCCTGCTGTGATATATGTCGGAGAGTGTTTTGCCTATGTTCTCCTCTAGGAGTTTTATAGTATCTGGTCTTACGTTTAGATCTTTAATCCATTTTGAGTTTATTTTTGTGTATGGTGTTAGAAAGTGGTCCAGTTTCATTCTTTTACAAGTGGTTGACCAGATTTCCCAGCACCACTTGTTGAAGAGATTGTCTTTAATCCATTGTATATTCTTTATCCCAGGGATGCAAGGATTCTTCAATATCCGCAAATCAATCAATGTAATACACCACATTAACAAATTGAAAAATAAAAACCATATGATTATCTCAATAGATGCAGAGAAAGCCTTTGACAAAATTCAACATCCATTTATGATAAAAACTCTCCAGAAAGCAGGAATAGAAGGAACATACCTCAACATAATAAAAGCTATATATGACAAACCCACAGCGAACATTATCCTCAATGGTGAAAAATTGAAAGCATTTCCTCTAAAGTCAGGAACAAGACAAGGGTGCCCACTTTCACCATTACTATTCAACATAGTATTGGAAGTTTTGGCCACAGCAATCAGAGCAGAAAAAGAAATAAAAGGAATCCAAATTGGAAAAGAAGAAGTAAAACTCTCACTATTTGCAGATGACATGATCCTCTACATAGAAAACCCTAAAGAGTCCACCAGAAAATTACTAGAAATAATCAATGACTACAGTAAAGTTGCAGGATATAAAATCAACACACAGAAATCCCTTGCATTCCTATACACTAATAATGAGAAAACAGAAAGAGAAATTAAGGAAACAATTCCATTCACCATTGCAACGGAAAGAATAAAATACTTAGGAATATATCTACCTAAAGAAACTAAAGACCTATATCTAGAAAACTATAAAACACTGGTGAAAGAAATCAAAGAGGACACTAATAGATGGAGAAATATACCATGTTCATGGATAGGAAGAATCAATATAGTGAAAATGAGTATACTACCCAAAGCAATTTATAGATTCAACGCAATCCCTATCAAGCTACCAACAGTATTCTTCACAGAGCTAGAACAAATAATTTCACAATTTATATGGAAATACAAAAAACCTCGAATAGCCAAAGCGATCTTGAGAAAGAAGAATGGAGCTGGAGGAGTCCTTGCACTTTCTAAATGGTAGTTCTGCTGTGGGACATCAGGACAATGGTGTTCACTTTTTTTTTTTTTTAATAGTAGATTTTTTTTTCTTATTTTTCTTAATCATAAGAGGACTCATCTATATGAAAAAGGAAAAGACAACTGCTCTGCAGCGAAAGGATTGATCCCTCTCAATTTTGATACAAACAGCTGTGTCAGCCCAAACCTAAGGCACTTCCCAGGGGTCCTAATCATCTTCCACTTCAAGGATTAGTTTTCTCCTCCCCTTAAAATCCTTCCAGTCCTCTCTATCTTACAGCATAGGTCCTTAGAGAATATAATTGATTAATCTTAACTTGGTTAAAATTATTTTTGTATCATTATTTGAACCAGCAACATCATTAAAAATATTCTTTGCTGAAAGTTCGATGCACGATACTGGATGCTTGGGGCTAGTGCACTGGGATGACCCAGAGGGATGGTATGGGGAGGGAGGAGGGAGGAGGGTTCAGGGTGGGGAACACATGTGTACCTGTGGCGGATTCATTATGATATTTGGCAAAACTAATACAATTATGTAAAGTTTAAAAATAAAATTAAAAAAAAATATTCTTTGCTGAAAGTTCAGAAAGTGGACACTATATTGTCAAGGAGGTTTGTCATCCAGCTTACTCTCTAGACATCTCCAAGTATAACTTACATTCTCAGCTGGAATTCCTTCTCTGCCTTTTGCCAAAATTGCATCTGCTTTGCCAGAAGTGTAGTTCTTGTTGAGTTCTCCATAAAATAAAATTAAAAAAAAAAAATTTATTTTGGTGTTTTACATTTATTTGAGAAAAGTTAAGGATACCTATAATATACTATCCTGTAAGAGAAAAGCTTGCAGTTAATATAATTCAACTGAGAATATTCCTCATTCTAACTTGAGTCTACCTAGTCTTTTTCAAACAACATTCTCCAGAGATTTATGATTCCTTGTCTTTTTCTAGTTGTTCTCAGCCACTTTCTGATTTAGATTGCTCTTCTTTCTACTGTGCGGTTTGAGAAGTGAGATGTACTTTGTCTAATTCTTTGCACTTTGTCCACTAAAATTAACGTAAACTTTACATAGACGAAAACAAGTTTTTCAGTACTAACAGGAAGAACATCTTTGCAAATAGATGTAATTGTTCATGACAATGGTTGTGAATGACACAGAGACCAAGGGAAGCTACTGGGAATGAAGAGTAGATAGTTATCTGCCCAGAAACAGAAGGAGTTTGTATCTGTACAAGCTCAGCACTGTGCCATGTACACAGCATATGCTCAACAAGCTTCACCCACTGTTATTATTTCCCTTTATCTCTCATATTATCAGCCTTTCTGATTCCACCAGCTGAGTTTTATACTAACAAATATTACTTTGTGATGATCTAAAAAAGGGTTAATGTCATCCATAATTTACCAATTTATTGATATGTTTGAAAAGAAAACTAATTGGAACCTTTAGAAAGTGAAAGTCCCTCAGTCGTTTCCGACTCCTTGCGATCCCATGGACTACATTCTCCAGGCCAGAATACTGAAGTGCGTAGCCTTTCCCTTCTCCAGCAAATCTTCCTGACCCACGAATTGAACCAGGGTCTCCTGCATTGCAGGCAGATTCTTTACCTACTGAGCTACCAGGGAAGCCTGGACTCTTTAGAATAACTGGATCAAATTTTGAGATTAAAAAATTTTTATAAGTTGGAGTAACATTCCAAAATGTTTTAAAGATAAATTTAAGATAGATTTCCAGCTATTATTATCTTTCATAATTAAGTGATGAAAAATCATAGTGAGACAAATTACACTCTGTTATCACCATGAGGACACTTAAACCTGGACTGACATACAACAAGAAGGGAAGTAAGTGCGATGAGACTAGAAACCATACAGCTTGCTTCACAGTAGTATGCAGGGCTCACCATGAGCTTGCAAAACCCCACTTTAAGAAATAGAAAAATAACTTGATTTTAATTTTTCTCAAGGTCATCATCATTGTGCAATTACTGTTCTTTTTTTTCTTTTATTTATTTTTTTAAATTTTATTTTATTTTTAAACTTTACATAATTGTATTAGTTTTGCCAAATATCAAAATGAATCCATCACAGGTATACAATTACTGTTCTGAGAGACCTTTTAAAAGTTATTTTTCAACATTCACCGTCCTAATAAGTGGTCACATTGCAGAATAAAGGATTAAAAAAAAAGTTTCCCTGTTACTTTTATTAAAAAAAAAAAACTAGGAAAGCCTTGTGTTGTGTTGTACTGTGTTATGCTGTATTGAATTGCATACAATGTACTGCATGCAATACATTGCACTGTATTGTATTATAGTTGTATTTACCATATCCTCTTAGATTTTCTCACTCAGGATTTGTATCTAGAGATAAAAGCTAAACCATGCCTTAAGACTAAACCAGAAATAGAAATATACATGGCCCCTTCCCTCTAGAACACGTTAAATGAATTGGCGGACTGAAGGAACTGCCAGCCAATCTGATGTGCAAGATTTTAGGTGTAATCATTATTATGTTTCAAATTTGAAATCATCAGTCTATTAGTCAGGAGTGGAAAATTGTGATGGGTGTGCATGGCCCCTCTTCTGAACAGTTCAGTTCAGTCGCTCAGTCATGTTCAACTCTTTGCAACCCCATGAATCGCAGCACGCCAGGCCTCCCTGTCCATCACCAACTCCAGGAGTTCACTCAGACTCACATCTATTGAGTCAGTGATGCCATCCAGCCATCTCATCCTCTGTCGTCCCCTTCTCCTCCTGCCCCCAATCCCTCCCAGCATCAGAGTCTTTTCCAATGAGTCAACTCTTTGCATGAGGTGGCCAAAGTACTGGAGTTTCAGCTTTAGTATCATTCCCTCCAAAGAAATCCCAGGGCTGATCTCCTTCAGAATGGACTGGTTGGATCTCCTTGCAGTCCAAGGGACTCTCAAGAGTCTTCTCCAACACCACAGTTCAAAAGCATCAATTCTTCGGCGCTCAGCCTTCTTCACAGTCCAACTCTCATATCCATACATGACCACAGGAAAAACCATAGCCTTGACTAGATGGACATTTGTTGGCAAAGTAATGTCTCTGCTTTTGAATATGCTATCTAGGCTGGACATAACTTTCCTTCCAAGAAGTAAGCGCCGTTTAATTTCATGGCTGCAGTCACCATCTGCAGTGATTTTGGAGCCCAAAAAAATTAAGTCTGACACTGTTTCTACTGTTTCCCCATCTATTTCCCATGAAGTGATGAGAGGTTGGCATATTCCCACCCACTTTCAAGATGCTAGGTAATACACAAACACCAAGGAGTTACCCCAACGAGGCCAGCTTCCTAATGCATCTGAGTACTGACAATAAAAATAAATTTCATGATAAACACTCAGGGTCTAGTTTAATTTTTCAAACTGTATTTTGTATTTTGATGATGAGAAAAAAAAAGAAAAAAACAGAACAGAGGGTGAAGCAGGGAGAGCAGTGGTGGTGTGCATGCTACATTTTTCATCTTAAATAGCATGATTTACTATAGCCATTTCTGGAGTAACAAATCCAGCTGAAATTCTTGCTTGGAATGCCTTAAAGGGATGCAAAGGCAAGTTGATTTTTCATCTTAAAAAGCTATTCTGGTTAATTTGGTCTTGAAAGGGGATGCAAGAAAGGTAGGAAATCAGGTAAGGATAAAATACACTCATCTCTCTATTTGAAGTTACAGACTCAAATCTTATTGTGTATTTAAGGCATGTGAGTTTCTTGAAATATTCTTACTTGGTGGCATAGCTTTTTTCTTTTGCTCACTATATACAGTGAGCACTTGTTACATAACAAGTTATACTCTAGGAAACACTGCACCAAAATCAGAATCACACTTGTACCTTCTTCACAGGTGATGATGATAATAATGATAATTAAAATAACATAGTAAACAACATGCAAGTAAAAGAACCCTAAAATTCTAAAATCTTGAAACTCACCATGAACATTTCCATAACCATCCTTTTACAAAACCTCATAACCCCATAAATGTGATTATATATATATATAGCGTGTGTGTGTTCATGTGCTGAGATGCTCAGTCATGTCTGACTCTTTGCAGCACCATGGACTATAGCTTGCCAGGCTCCTCTGTTTATGGGAATTCTCCAGGCAAGAATACTGGAGTGGGTTTTCATGACCTCCTTCAGGGGATCTTCCCAACCCAGGGATCAAACCCAGGTCTCCCACATTGCAGGTAGATTCTTTACCATCTGAGCCACCAGGGAAGCCCTACGGACTGTGGATGGATCTTTAATTTGGGCTGTGCGAGGTCTTCCCTGAGGTGTGCAAGCTTGCTCTCGTTGTGGACTTCTCTAGCTCAGCATGGGTGCTCTCTGGTTCTGGCATACAGCCTCTAGAGTGCATAGGCTCAGTAGTTGTGGTGCACTGACTTAGTTGCCCTGTGGCATGTGAGATCTTGGTTCCTCGACCTGAGATTGAACTCACATCCCAGACATTGGAAAGCAGATTTGTAACCACTGGACCACCAAGGAAGTCCCTCACAAATGGAATAATATTATACACATTATGATTATATGGAGTAATTGGCTTTTTTATTTGTTTGTTTGTTTTGTTTTGCTTACCTTCCTGGTCATTATCTTCATTGGCAAAGTAATTATTTTTTACTAACACACATTCATATAACTTTATATGTGCGTTTATGTATGAAGATTGATTAACATGCATACATATACAGAATTTTTTTGTCATTGTTTTTGCTGTTAAAATGGAATCTCCTACTTGCATATTCCTTTTTTCAGTAACAAAAGGTAAAATTTTCCCTCAAGGCAATAGTTTCAATTTTCATACATTTATTTAAAATACTGAATAGTATTTCATGGCAAGGATTTGCCACAATTTGCTTAGTCTTTTATTTTGCAGACATTTACTTTATTGTCAATATTTTGTCATGTATGGACTTTTTTTTAATTTTTACAGCAGAGATTTCCAGGAGATATTCAGTTGAAGAGCACCTATAAATTAATTTTAAGAAAAATTGCAAAATTGTATTGCCTATCTTGGTTTTCTTTGTAACAGTTATCATCATCTTATATCCTCTATCCTTATTTCCTGTTTCTCTCCCTAGAAGAAATAATGCTGTGAGAACTAAGCATACACCTTTCATTCATTTGCTATATGTGCTTGGCACATATCAAGTGTGCAATTAATATTTGTTTAATAAATAAATTATTATTTCAGAATTGCTAATACCATTGTTTGTTTTTTGTTTGGTCACTCAGTTGTGTCCAAATCTTTTGAGACCTCACGTACAATAGCCTGCCAGGCTCCTCTGTCCATGGGATTTCCCAGGCAAGAACACTGGAGTGAGCTGCTATTGATAATTAAATATTAAATCATTTGTGTTCCTGATTTAATGGAAATGAAAGAGTTCTTCCATTTAAAAGAATGTTTATATGATAAAAACTATTCATAAAAAACTAACATTCTTTTATTTTTCCTCTTTGCTTAGGGTTTTGTTGTTGTTTTAATGAAGAATGACTGTTACATGTCATGAAATTACTTTTTAGCATTTACTATTTAATTATGTTTTTACTCCTTGAATTCACTTACATATTGCATACACTGATTGAATCATCCTTGTGGTTCTGAAATAAATAGCACTGAGGTACAGTATTTTTATATACAACTGCATTATATTTTGTTAACAATTTATAAAGAATAATTCCCTCTATGTAATTAATATTGCTCTATAGGCTTTTATTTGTTTATGGTTTTTATTTTTGTTGTATTTTTGGATTAAAATTGTAGTCTTGATAAAATGACCTGATAAGATATTCTATAAAGATTTTAAATATTGCTGGAATTGTATTTTCATTAAAACTTAGAATTTACACTGAAGCCATCTGGCCTTTGACTGTTTTAATGGCAGGCTTTAAATCAATATCAGAGTCTCTTCTAAGGTAATCATTGTGTAAGATATCTATTTTTCTAAAGTTAATTTTGCTATTTTTTTTATTTCTAGAAAACTGTTTACCTTTTCTAGTTTTCAAAGTTATTTCCTAGAATTGAGTGTATCCTATTTTATAACTTTGGCTTTTTGGATTTTTATATTCCAAATTGTACTAGGTCTGACATTTTTGTTTTTCTCTTTTTTCTCCAAAGTAGGCTAGGAAGGGTTTATTTACTGAATTGTTCTTTTCAAAGCCATACATTTTAAATTTATATACACACACATACACATACATGTGTGTATATGTATGCCTGCTAAAAATCAGTTTCTTTAGCCTAACCTGTGTTTTGAACAGTGAACGTCTATGTTTCTCTACATATACAGCCCATAGGGAAAATAAGAAGCCTGGATGATTAGAAGCACCAAGATATTATATGAGTGTTTATTTAATATAAACATAGATAGTTTATTTAATATAGACAGAGAGTGCAATTTCTTGGTTAGAATACATTGAAATCATTTGACTAGCATTTAAGTTAATAGTAGAGAAACCGTTCCTATGTCTTATAATCTTTTATATATCTCAGACAAACTTTCCTATTTACAAACTCAGCTTCTTGATTCTTTAATGCCAAGAATCCTGGAGAAGATGGGGCATAGTGGACATAAACACACCTGCTGCTGCTGCTACTGCTCAGTCGCTTCAGTCGTGTCCGACTCTGTGTGACCCTATAGACGGCAGCCCACAAGGGTCCCCGTGGTGTTTTACTGTATACAACTGTCAAGAAAATATCATGCTTCTACATACTCCATTAAATGTGGAAGTAACACCACACATCTCCATAAAAGACATCATCTCTTTGAAGATGTGCACCTTGATATGACAGTTCTCAGTGTCATTATGCCAACAATTTTAAGTGACAGAATTTGGTAGATTTATTGACATGAACTAATTCATAAATATTTTTAATTTTTCCAAGAGATTAAGATATAGGCCAAATATTGTGCAGGGTATATTCTGGGGTGGAAAAAACAGCATTTAATTGACAGATAAAAAGGGTATGAAAAGGGTAATTTCATTTTCCATCAGTAAAGTAAGGTTTTATCGTTGAGAATTAAATTAACAACACATGAAATTGGCTTTTTCTAAGTTCATATTTTCTGACCAAAAAAAAAAAAAAAAAAAAGGAGAGAGTGAGAGAAAGAGGAAACCCCCCTAATCAAAGTAGAGTTATAAAGCTTCCACTAATGAACACAGTTATCCAATTTTCTTTATTTATTAAAAAAGGGAAACAATAGAACTCCTGTAAATCTATGTGCTTGTAGGTTTCCTTGTTGTGCATAGCCATCAGTCATGTCCAACTCTTTGCAACCCTATGGAATGTAGCCACTAAGCTCCTCTGTCCATGGGATTTTTCAGGCAAGAATATTGAAGTGGGTTGCCATTTTCTTCTCCGGGGGATCTTCCTGATTCAGGGATCAAACCTGTATCTCCTGCATTGCAGGTAGATTTTTTAACCATCTGAGCCACCAGAGAAGCCCCTGGTTATTTTCATATCATGATTATCTCCAGTATAGCCAACCAGAAACTGAGGTGAAAATGTGAAAATAATTATATTTTAAAAAGTACTGATTTCTTTTTTTAATATATGGAAGTAAAACTATCAAATTCCCCAGAAAAAAATTGAAAGAAAATCATTTCTACAATGCCAGTTATTCCAGACTTGATAGATGTCTATTGACATCAAAGTTAAGGCAGATGTTTATTTACAAAAAAAAAAAAAGTAGTGTATGGTCAGGGAAAAGGGCCAGTTAGGGACCTCCAAAAATTCTTTCCTCCACAGAAATGAAAAAACTGGTAATTTCAGAATTAAATTTTTCAGCATTCTGGAAATCAAAGACAATAATATAAGGGAAAAAATCAAGAAATCTGCTGATACTTACTGAGAACAGTGAGCAGTGTGCCATTTCTATGTGCCCTTTTCTTTTCCCCTTTCTCTTATCCAGCTCACTATAATTTTGATGAAGCTGAAACTCCAATACATTGACCACCTGATGCAAAGGGCTGACTCACTGGAAAAGACCCTGATGCTAGGAAAGATCGAAGGCAAAAGGAGAAGGCCATAGCAGAGGATGAGATGGCTAGGTAGCACCAACTAACTCAATGGATATGAATTTGAACAAATTCCAGAAGATAGTGAAGAATAGAAGAGCCTAGCATGCTGCAGTCCTTGGGGTCATAAAGAGTTGGACACAACTTAGTGACTGACCAAAAACAGCGACAAGTAATAATTTTGAAAATCAATAATGCCATCATGGAAAAAACCCAGTAGCCCAGCAGCAGCCAGAGGGAGCAGAGTGGCAATGGAGCTCTTTCAAAGCTTCATTCTCAGAAATTTATCTTTATTTATCCTGACTGGTGTGTCCCTTAAAAATCTTGCATGGTTGGATTCATGAAAACATGAAATGGAGCTATTCCAGTGTGAAAAGTTTTCACCATGAATTTTTCACAAACTTTTAGAGAAAACTGACTCATTTTGAACTGTCCAGTATACTTATGGAGTATCCAGAAGGTTA
This sequence comes from Bos taurus, assembly GCF_002263795.3. Lineage (NCBI taxonomy): Eukaryota > Metazoa > Chordata > Mammalia > Artiodactyla > Bovidae > Bos > Bos taurus. The sequence goes on along the minus strand of NC_037351.1, from coordinate 15,553,866 downwards.
TGCACATGGATAGGTCTATGTGCTTGCCCAGAACTGTGTGCATGCTCAGAAAAGAACTAGGACTCTGACCTCTGGCTGTATTGAGACTGCACAAGCAGGAAGGAGAGACCAAGGCAGAATTGTCAAATACCTGATCAAGTATTGAAGGTGTAGCCCAACAAATACAGAGTCCCCAAGCACAAGTTGGAGACTTATCATTCCATGTTTTCAAGGGCATCTCTGTCCATTCTTTGGTTGACCTCTAAGCTAACCAGGCAGTGATTTCAGTGGCACACACAACAAAGAATATAGACCTTACACAGTTGGCTCAGAAAAGTCACTAAACAAACAACAGCAGCTACAAAAGCGATAAGACTTCAGGAGGAAGAGGGGTCTGGTCTGTTAGATTTTGCTACATTGCATTGTTTTAAAAGTTCAATTTTCAGCAACAAGAACCACAAAATACAAAGCATGTAAAGAAACATAACATATAAAAAGTGACTAGAGGGGTTTGACAACAACTGAAAAGACAAAAGGATCAGTAATCTTGAATAGTTCAGTGGAGATTTTCCAGTCTGAGGAATACAAAGGAAATAAAGATAAATGAACAGAGTCCTGTGGGATACCATCAAGCTTACCAATATGCACATAATGGGAAAACACTTTCCAATATTGATGAAAAACACTAATCTACACATGCGAGAAGCTCAACAAAAAGTAGAAAAAATTCAAAGAGCCGTGTTTTTGTCAGAATTCTCCAGAAAAGCAGAACTGATAGGATTTGTGAGTTTGTTTCAGTCTGAGCTGTTATAAAAATGTGCTGCAGACCAGATGGCTTATAAACAACAGAAAATTATTTCTCACAGTCCTAGAGGTTGAGAAGTACAAGATCATGACACTGGCAGATTGAGTGTGATAGCTGGTGAGGACCCACTCCCTGGTTCATTGACTGTGGCTACTCACAGTGTCCTTACATGGTGGAAGAATATGAGGGAATCTCTCCACAGTCTCTGTTGTAAGGGCTTCAGTTCCATTAAGAAGGGCTCTGCCATTATGATTGAATCACCCCCCAAAGGCCTCACTTTCTAATACCAACACATTGGAGGTTAAGTTTCAATGTAAGGATTTGGAGGATACTGTAGCATTAAATCCTGGCTCTCCAAATTCATGCCCTTCTTGCATGAAAAATACATTGCATCCCAGCAGTCCCAAAAGTCTTACCTTGTTCCAGCATCTGTTCCAGCATCCATCAGTTAAATATCCACTTAAAAGTCTAAGTCAAAAGTAGCACCTACACTGGTGATTCATTTCATATATGATATTATACATGTTTCAATGCCACCAATATTGTAAAGTAATTAGCCTCCTATTAAAATAAATAAATTTATTTTAAAAAAGTAGCACCTAAATAACATGTGAGTGAGACAATTCATTTTTGAGGCAAGTTACTCTTCCACTATGAACCTGTGAATCAAACTAGTTTTGTGCTTCCAAAATACAAGATAGAAATCACCATTCTATAAGTGAGAAATAGGAAAAAAGAAATAGGGTAACAGGTCCTAAGCAACTCAAGAACATTAAGACTCGTTTTAATGTTAAGACTCTAGGGGTGGTTTTCCTGCCCCTAGATCTTTAACTAGCTTCATCCCTATGACAATGCCAAGAGTAGCCCATGCTGCGTTCTCATGGGTTGGAATCATATGTCTGTGGCTGCCTTGGGTGAGTTTGCATGCCAGTCTGGGTTCACTTGGGGCAGTCCAACTTCACTGGCTTCACTGGGTATTACCTTAGTGAGGAATGTCTGCACTGTGACCTTACTCCAATAGCAGTTTTCTGCTTGAGTTGTGCACGTATGGTTCCAGGAGGTTCCATCCTTTGAACTAGGTGGAAGCAGTAATGCACCTCCAATGCTTTGCTGGGTAAAACACAAGCTACATCAGGGCTTCTGGAATGGCATCCAGACAGGGCAGCTGACGAGCATGGCACTGAAATTTGGGGTACTGAACCTACAGTGTTCAGTACAATGAACGATGCTAAGCAGCTTTGGTCCCTTTTTTGAAATTGCTCTGCTCTGTCTAGGCTTTGTCTTCTCTCCTGCATGTGCATGCATGCTAAGTCGCTTCAATTATACCTGACTCTTTGCAACCCTATGGACTGTGGCCCTCCAGGCTCCTCTGTCCATGAGATTGTCCAGGCAAGAACACTGGCGTGGATTACGCTTTCCTCCTCCAGGGGATCCTCCCAACCCAGGGATCGAACCCATGTCTCCTGCATTGGCAGGTGGGTTCCTTATCGCTATCACCACCTGCTAATTACTCATTTCTTTCACTATGGATATGTTGAGAATTTTCCACATTTTTAAGTTCTGCTACACTTTAAGGCGTTTCTCTGTTCTTGCATTTTACTTTAAGTATTTAAAAGAAGCCAAGCAATACTTACTTAGATATTTCCTCTGCCAAATATTCAGTTTTATTGCTTTCAAGTTCTACCTTCCATAAAACACAAGGATACATACACAGTTCAGCCAAGTTCTTTGCCAATTTATAACACTATGGCCTTTCCTCCTTTGTCCAGCCACATGTGCCTTATTTTTGTCTAAGAGTTCATCAGAATAGCCTTTCCTGTTCATATTTCTACCAGCAGTCTGTTCACAACCACTTAGTTACTATCAAATAGAGATTTTCTTTATAGCTCTCCTATTTTCCTTTTGGGTCTTAATCAGAATGGCCTTGAAAGGTCCAGTCATGGCGAGTTGGCTTTTTCTAACACACACATCCAAAATCTTCTAGCCTCTACTGATTCCCTCATTTCAAAGCAGCTTCTGCATTTTTAGTACTTATTAAAGCAGAACCCCCACATCTTGATGTACCACCAGATTTTTAGTCTTAGTCTGCATGTACTAGTTTAACAAAATATCAAAGACTGGATAGCTTATAAACAATAGGAATGTACTTCTCCCAGTTCTAGAGACTGGGGAACCCAAATCATTGTGCCAACAGCATTGACGTGATGGCTGATGTGGGGAGAGAGCAAGCTAGGCAAGATGGCATGTTCAGACTCTCTTGGCCCGTGTTTTATAAATAATGACTGTGTTACAGCTGAGATCATTTATAGCACGGTGCACGCGCATCACAAAGTACTCACTGGGTCCTGGGCTACTTTGTGCTGAACGGATAGATAAGCTCCACCCAGAAAAGTGGGGGCGTTACAGCTGTGTCACTGTTGTGTCACAGAATGAAAGAACACAGCATGTCTGCTGCTACGACTGCTGGGCCAGCCAGGAGAGAATAAACATGTCTGCAGTCCTCATGGCTCCATGAGTTTTCTTCCAGCTTTCACGCTTGCATCTTCCCTACCCTGGGTTCAGTGAACAGTGCACATAGTGAGATACAGCAAGACAATTGGCATCATGAAAAGGATCAGCAATACAGCTGGTGAAGGGCCACTTCCTGGTTCATACATGACACCTTCCTACTGTGTCCTCACATGATGGAAGAGTGTGAGGGATCTCTCCAGAACCTCTTTTATAAGAGCAATAATTCTACTCATGAGGGCTCTAACTTCATGACATGATCCCCTCTCAAAAACCTCGCTTCCTAATATTATTGCTCTATCATCACCACTTTAAAGGTTAGAGTTTCACTATATGAATTTTGAGGAGACACACAAGTATCCAGGAGATATGAGGGTATATGTGTGTGTGTGTTGTAAGGAATCAGCTCTTATGTTTGTAGAGGCTGAGAAGTCCCAGTATCTGTAGTCAGCAAAAGGGAAACACAGAAGAGTGAATGATGCAGTTCTAGTCCAAGTGCAGGAGACACCTAATGTACCAGTTCAACAAGTCCCACAGAATGAGTTTCCTACACTCGATATTTTGCTCTATTTGGACTTTCCATTGATTGGATGTACATCATGTGAAATGCCTGGCTGGATGAATCACAAACTGGAATCAAGATTGCTGGGAAAAATATCAACAACCTCAGATATGCAGATGACACCACCCTTATGGACAGAGATCAAAGAGGAACTAAAGACCCTCCTGATGAAAGTAAAAGAAGAGAGTGAAAAAGCTGGCTGAAAATTCAACATTCAAAAAACAAAGATCAAGTCATCTGGTTCCATCACTTTATGGCAAATAGATAGGTAAACAATGGAAACAGTGACAGACTTTATTTTGGGGGGCTAAAAAATCACTGCAGATGGCAAACTTACTAAATCACTTACTTACAAAATCACTGCAGTCATGAACCTAAAAAACCCTTGCTTCTTGGAAGAAAAGCTATGACCAAGCTAGACAGCATATTAAAAAGCAGAGACATTACCTTGCTGACAAAGGTCCATCTAGTCAAAGCTATGCTTTTTCCAGTAGTCATGTATGGATGTGAGAGTTGGACTATAAAGAAAGCTGAGCACCGAAGAATTGATGCCTTTGAACTGTGGTGTTGGAGAAGACTCTTGAGAGTCCCTTGGACTGCAAGGAGATCAAACCAGTTAATTATAAAGGGAATCAGTCCTGAATATTCATTGGAAGGACTAATACTGAAACTGAAACTCCAAACTTTGGCCACCTGATGTGAAGAACTGATTCATTGGAAAAGACACTGATGCTGGGAAAGATTGAAGGCAGGAGGAGAAGGGGATGACAGAAGATGAGATGGTTGGATGGCATCACCAACTCAATGGACATGAGTTCGAGCAAGCTCAAACCTTGGACTTTCCTGGTGGCTCAGACGGTAAAGCATCTGCCTACAATTCAGGAGACCTGAGTTCAATCCCTGGGTTGGAATGATCCTCTGGAGAAGGAAATGGCAACCCACCCCAGTACTCTTGCTTGAAAAATCCCATGAACGGAGGAGCGTGGTAGGCCATAGCCCGTGGGGTCACAAAGAGTCAGACATGACTGAGTGACTTCACTTTTCACTTTCACTTTGAGCAATCTCTGGGAGTTGGTGATGGACAGGGAAGCCTGTTGTACTGCAGTCCATGGGGTAGCAAAGAGTCAGACATGAATGAGCCACTGAACTGCACTGATTGATTGGATGAAGACCACCTATATTAAGAAGAATAATCTGCATACTGAATCTATCCCCTTCATGGATCACAGCCTTCTTCTGACAAAGGGGCTTGTGTAACTCAATGAAGCTCTGAGCCATGCTGTGCAGGACCACCCAAGATGGATAGGTTATAGTGAAGACTTCTGACAATGTGGTCCACTGGAGGAGGACCAGTCTAGTGTTCTTACCCAAGAACACCATGAAGAGTATGAAAAGAAAAAAAAAATATATATATATATGTGTGTGTGTGTGTGTGTGTATGTTTGTATGTGTGTGTATAAATATATGACACCAGAATATAGGCCCACTAGTTTGGAAAAGTGAAGTCCTGTCTGACTCTTTGTGAACCCATGGATTGTAGTTTGCCAGGCTCCTCTGTCTATGGAATTCTCTAAGCAAGAATACTGATGTACGTTGTCATTCACTTCTCCAGGGGATCTTCCTGTCAGAAGGTGTTCAATATCCTACCGAGAAAGAGTGGAGGGTAATAAATAATAGCTCCAGAAACAACAGCTGGACCAAAGCAGAAATTATGCTCAGTTGTGGATGTATCTGGTGGTGAATGTAAAGTCCAATGCTGTAAGGAACAATATTGCATAGGAACCTGGAGTTTTAGGTTCATGAATCAAGGTAAACTGGGGATGATCAAGGAGGAGATGGCAAGTGTGAGACTCAATATCTTAGGAATCAGTGAAGTTAAATGGACTGAAATGGGTAAATTTAACTCAGTTGACCATTATAGCTACTACTGTGGGCGAGAATCCCATACAAGAAATGGAGTGGCCCTCATAGTCAACAAAAGATTTTGAAATGTAGTACTTGGGTGCAACCTCAAAAGCAACAGAAAGATCTCATCTCATTTCTAAGGCAAAATATTCAATATCACAGCAATCCAAATCTGTGTCCCACCCACTAATTCTGAAGAAGCTGGAGCTGACTTCTATGAAGACATACAAGATCTTCTAGAACCAAAACCAAAAAAAGATGTCCTTTTCATCTTTGGAGACTGGAATGAAAAAACAGAAAGTCAAGAGATATTTGGAGTAACAGCCAACTTTGACCTTGGATTACAAATGAAGCAGGGCAATGGCTAACAGAGTTTTGCCAAGAGAACACACTGGTCATAGCAAACACCCTCTTCCAATAACACAAGATATAACTCTACACATGGACATCACCAGATGGTCAATACCAAAATCTTCCATCACCAGATGGTCAATACCAAAAGCTTCCATAGAGCTTTCCAGTCAAAGATGGAGAAGCTCTATGGAGTCAGCAAAAACACAAGACCAGGAGCTGACCATGACTCAGATCATGAGCTTCTTTATTGCAAAATTCAAGCTTAAATTGAAGAAGGTAGGGAAAACCACTAGGTCATTCAGATATGACCTAAATTAAATCCCTTATTATTATATGGTGGAGGTACACATCAAAACATCAATGATATATTGAATTTATTATATGTCCATTTGTTTTGGCAATCAGATCAGATCAGATCAGATCAGTCGCTCATTCGTGTCCGACTCTTTGCGACCCCATGAATCACAGCACACCAGGCCTCCCTGTCCAAACCCTTATAGAGCAAATGATTTAAATACTGAATTGTTTTTGTTAAATCTAGAGAAAAATTCTCAAATAAATTCATTTTTAGCCTCATTCTATAGTCCTAATTGGCAACATATTAAAAGATTTAAGTTCTGTACCTCTTTAAAAATTCATTAAAAGTCACTTTATGCTATTTTAATTGAAAAGATGTTAAATGTTAAATTATGATTTACTTTCCGCTTTGATTTAGCACAGTGATTTTCACATTCACATCAGTTACAAAATTATCCCCCCATCCCCTAGCCCAGTTTGAAGTTGATCTTCAAACTGAAGATCAAAGTTAGATCAAAAGGACAATGATTGCTCTTCAGAACACATTCTCAAATTTTACATAGATCATAAGAGCATCATATTTTCTTGTATTTTATTATATGTATCAAACTCATTTTAACCTATTCACATTTTGTGAACAGAATTTTAGCACTGTGTCCCATTGTGTTAAGATAAATATTATTTAAATTGTAAAAAATTCCCCTTTAAAAGTTAGTGTATTTTCTTAGATTTGTTATGTCATGGTGAATTGATATTTCTAATTTGCATGTTTTCCCTATAGGCATTAGATCCAAATTAATTCCTTTTATCCAATCACTAAGTTCAGGTACTAACATGAGATAAATGCTGTGGAAATAGTCTCATAGAAGGTATAGACTAATTAGGGGGAAACAACCCGCATTCAGGCATACATAATCATCGTGCCTTCCTTTATCATAGTTCAAAGACACTATGTTTTTGAAAAATTGAAAAATCTGTGGCAACCTCACACCAGGCAAGTCCACCAGCACATTTTTCCAATAGCATTTGCTCACTTTGTGTCTCCATGTCACCTTTTGGTAATTCTTGTCATATTTTAAACTTTTTCATTATTATTATATGTCATTGTGTTCTGTGATCCGTAATCTTTGGTGTTTCTACTTTTACTTGCTGAAGGCTCAGATAATGATTAGCACTGTTTAGCAATGAAATGATTTTATTTGATTTTTTATTAAATTAAGGTATGTATACTCTTTTTTAAGACATAATGTGATTATAAGATTGATAGACTGTATTGTAAACATAACTGTTTCATGCACTGTGAAACCAAAAATTTTTGTGTGACTTGCTTAATTGTGATATTTGTTTTATTGTAGTGGTCTGGAAATAAAAGTGCACTATGTCTGGGGTATACCTTATCAGACAAGAGAATGTTGATAAGTACTAGGAGGAAAAACACAGAATGCACAGCAACAAAGAATTAAGTTTCTACTGAGTGATAAGGAAAGTCTGCTGAGATGATGTAAAAATGACCTGAGATGTGAAGGAAAAGAAACCTCCAGTTGGACAAAGAGTGAAGTATTCTAGGATTGGTCAGCATGGGATAGGATTTCAATGTTTACTAGCATGAGTTTTAGCCATTTCCCTGTTACTGCAAAATCAAAACTAAATGTTATTTTCCTTTATAAATTACAGTTCAGGATCTGACTGCTGCACAAACCAGGCAGGGAACCTGTTTTTGATGGTATTAGACAAGAAATGAAAAGGAGCATCTTTAATGTTCCATTTAAGAAAATTAGGGATGATTCTATCTTGCAAGTGAAATATAGATATTTCAAAATTTTGCAAAGATGTCAAAGATATTCTGTCAGTGTTTCTAAAGAAGAAATATATATTTTTTTTCAAGAGTTACTAGTAACCAATTATTTATGTTTGTTTTCAGGTAGTTGGCATTCTTTTTTCTTTTCTTTTCTTTTTCTAATTTTAACTTCATGGGACATTAGCTTTGTACTAAATGCAATAAATTGCATGATTTTTTGAGAGGATAGGAAGTGATCTGGGGGCCAAGGTCTCCCATGAGGATAAGTACAGTCAATTTGTTATTCCACATCTGTAAGTGAGCTAGTTAAATATATTGCAGCATATTCATATAATACTATGCAAGCATTAAAATGATATACTTAAAGTTTGTTTTTATTGAAAATATTTGCAATATAGGTTGGGATAAAATTGATTCATAATCATATTAAGATGGATGTAAGGGGCACTTGTTTAAAATGGAAACATATGAGGATCCTAAACTCAACTCCTCCCACAGGTAAAGTGAATCTACAGCTACATATGGAATATTGTTTCTGAAAGAAACCTAAAACTTAGCTGGGTCAATAAGAAAAAATATACATTGAAATGGGTAGGAGAGCCTGAGACATAGGTTTCCCTGGTGTGACAATCTATTATCAGGAGGGAACACACAATTCTCAGCTTCTCCCTGATGAATGAGTTTTAAACCCCACATCTGACACCCTGTCTTTTAAGATCTGCACCTGAGAGGTAGCTCCTCACAACACCTAGCTGTGAAAGCCAACGAGGATTGCATCCATGAGACCCACAATACTATGGTGAATTAATAAACAATTCTCAAAAGGATCACACAGATTAGACTCAGTGTGGCTAGTGCTCCAAGACACAGTACAGAGTTAGCCACCTGCATCTGGTCCAGTCTTTATGTGAAAGAGACCTATTTATTTATCTTAAAAGACTTGACCTGAGGGTATATCAAATTTTATGCACATACAGGAGCTAATGGAAATACTCAACAAAGATCCTGAAGGTCAGTATGTGCCATCTTTCCTCTCTCCCTCTACCTTACTCCAGGTTGCTAATGTCTCCCAGAAAGAGGCTTGTACATACATCTAGAGTTCTGGTTTTTATGGCTGCCAACCCCCAAAATTAAGGACACCCCTTAATTATCTAGCTCTGATAACCAGCAGAGCTTATATGTGCAAGGGCACAAGACTAACAAACAGAGAAATAGTTCTTAGTCAGCCACTTCATCCCCTCTAGTAGACAGAAACACCCAGTCTTTTCATAAAATAGGACTATCAGGTTACTTTCATAGCTACAGAGAGCTAATTAAGCACATATCTAGGGGTTAACTGTAGTTGTCTCCAGAGACTTGTAGCATCTTCATGCTCTCCCTTTGTCTCACCCGAAGTTGCCAGTGTTTCTAAGAAAGGACCTTGTGTATGTACTGGTGCTCTAGATTTTAAAGCTGCTGCTTTGAGGGCACATTCCAGGGGGGTTGTGTTCACAGATTCAACAATACTGTAACAAACAACAAAATAGCTCTTAAGTGTCTCAGACAGAAAAACCATATCCCAGTCCTCCCTCAAAAAGATGTGTTTGCATACTTAAAATTTGCTTCCTGAGGGTCTGACTTCCAATAAAATGAACCTAGGTGCCCACTGAGATAATCCCTTTCATGGCACTGACAGATATTGGAAAACCTCGACCACTGGTGACTACTTAGAACAAAATAGACTTCTTGAAAAATCACAAAGTTTTGAGTAGCAACCAAGAACTAGGGCACGGTTGAACCAAAGTTGGATCTCTTATATGATTTAATATTTCAAGACTGGGAGAAGTGACTGTTATTGCTTTTTTTATCTTTTCTAATGCATAGACAGTAACATAGAAAGTCAAGAAAAATTAAGAAACAGAGGAATATGTCCCAAAGAAAGCAACAAAATAAAAGCTCAGAAAAATACCTTAATGGAAAGGAGATACACAATTTGCCTGATGTAAGGTTCAAAATCAAAGTCATAAAGATGCTCACCAAGCTCAGGAAAACAATGAATAAACAGTGATAATTTCAAGAATATGCCAATACAATAACTGAAGTGAAAAATACATTACAGGGCCTCAACAGTAGACTAAATGAAGTAGAAAAAAATATCAGCAAAAAGAAGACAGAGAAGTGGATTCATTCAGTCAGAGTAGCACAAGTAAAACAAATTGAAAGCACGAAGACAGCTAAAAGGACTTATGGGACAATGTCAAATGACCCAATATTTGATAATACAAGTCCCATAAGGTAAAGAGAGAGAGAGAGGAAAAGAGCATAAAACTTTGAAGAAAAATAATGGCCGAACAATTTCTTAATCTAGGAAAGGAAAGCGACATTCAGATCTAGGAATTTTAGAGAGTTCCAAGTGAGTTGAACTCAAAGAGATGCATACCAAGATACAGTATATTTAAACTGTCAAATGTTAAAGGCAAGAAGAAAATCCTAAAAGGAGCAAGAGAAAAACAACTTGTTACATACAAGGCAACTTTCATTAGACTATCAAGAGATTTTTCAGCAGCAGCTTCACAGGCCAGAAGGAAATTGCATGATATATTCAAACTGCTAAAAGAAAAAAAAAAAAAAAAAACTAACCAGTAATACTCTACCTGGCAAACCTGCCAAAATTGGTGAGGTTGCAGAGATAGGGGCAATCTCATGTACTGTTGGTAGAAATGTAAATTGGTAAACTCACTGTGAAAAACAGTATGGAGGTTCCCCCAAAACAGTAAATATAGAAATATAAGATGTAGCAATTTCACTCTGGGCATTTAGGCAAAGGAAACAAAATCATTATCTGGAAAAGTTATCTTTATCCCATGTTCATTGTAGCATTATTTGCAATATCAAAGACATGGAAACAACCAAAATATCCGTCAGGGGATGAACTGATAAAGAATTTGTGATATATATGCATACAGTTCAGTTCAGTTGCTCAGTCATGTCCGACTGTGCGAACCCATAGACTACAGTACACCAGTCATCCCTGTCCATCACCAGCTCCCAGAGTTTACTCAAACTCATGTCCATCGAGTCAGTGATACCATCCAACCCTCTCTTTCTCTATTGACCCCTTCTCCTCCTGCCTTCAGTCATTCCCAGCATTAAGGTCTTTTCCAATGAGTTAGTTCTTCACATCAGGTGGCCGAAGTATTGGAGTTCATCTTCATCGTCAGTCCTTCCAATGAATGTTCAGGACTGATTTCCTTTAGGATAGATTGGTTGGATCTCCTTGCAGTCCAAGGGACTCTCAAGAGTCTTCTCCAACACCATAGTTCAAAAACATCAATTCTTCAGCGCTCAGCTTTCTTTAAAGTCCAGCTCCCACATCCATACATGACTACTGGAAAAACCATAGCTTTGCCTAGAGAAACTTTTGTTGGCAAAGTAATGATTCTGTTTTTAATATGCTGTCTAGGTTGGTGATAACTTTTCTTCCGAGGAGCAAGTGTCTTTTAATTTCATGGCTGCTGTGACCATCTGCAGTGATTTTGAAGCCCAAGAAAATAAAAGTCTGTCACCGTTTCCACTGTTTCCTCACTTATTTGCCATGAAGTGATGGGACCAGATGCCATGATCTTAGTTTTCTGAATGTTGAGATTTAAGCAAACTTTTTCACTCTCCTCTTTCACTTTCATCAAGAGGCTCTTAGCTCTTCTTCGCTTTCTGTCAAAAATATATGCATGTATGCATACAATTGAATATTATTCAGCCATGAAAGAGAAAGTTCTGCCATTTTTTTTAATAACTGTAAATGTGGTTTTTAGCAACTGCATTATGTTGCAACAACACAGTTGTATATGAGTGCATTATGTTCAGTTAAATAGGTCAAATGTAGAAAGACAGAATTTGTATATGTGGAATCGAAAAAACAGCAAGCAAACAAACAATAAACTCTGAGCTGCAAAGAACAAATTGGCTGGGTGCCAGAGGCAGGGACTGGTGAAGGGGGTGAAATAGGTAAAATGGTCAAAAGGCACAAAACTCTAGTTATAAAAATAGGTAAGTTCCAAGGATAAAATACAGCATGGTAAGTATAGTCAATAGTATTATATTTCAGATTTGAAAATTGCTAGGACGAGAGATCTTAAAAATTCTTATCACACACAAAAAAATAACGATGTGGTGATGGATGTTAATCAGATTCACTGTGGTGATTAATTCACAATATATACATATATCAGGGCTTCCCGGGTCATGCAGTGATAAAGAATCCACCTGCAGGAGATGCAAGAGACCCAGGTTCTATCCCTGCATTGAGAAGATCCTCTGGAGGAGGAAATGGCAACCTGCTTCAGTAGTCTTGCCTGGAAAATTCCTGGACAGAGGAACCTGACGGGATAAAGTCCATGAGATCAGACACTCAAGAATCAGACACGACTGAGCACACACACATATATTGAAACCTTATGTTGTACACCTGAAACTAACACTATAGTATGTGTCAATTATTCATCTATAAATGTTAATTAATATTTTAAAAGATAGAATTCATAAATAAAAATTGCAGGAAAAACTAGAATGCTATACTCATGAAAAGTGTTTGTGCATTTGTACATGATGAGATTAAAAGTGATTTGTATTTTTCTGTCTTTTTGATCATGTCCATTTTCTATAATAAAATATATATTTCTTATCCAGAGGAATAACGTGTTATTTTTCAATTAAGTTTCTAAATGTAACTTACATTAATAGGTAAAATATCAACATCAAATGTAAGGTCAAGAAGCTTTTAAATGTTGCTGTCAAAGTTAGAGATGTAAATTTCTAGAGTGACATTAAGGATTTTTTTCTTTTTATTTTTCCAACTACTGAATCACATTCTTGACTTAAATTTTTACTTAAGACATTTTATGATGAGATATATAGAAAATAAGCATTATTAATGATAAATGATATTTGTTGATGTTTTACAAAGCATATACAGGATGCAGATTTCATAGGAAATTATCTGGAAATAAAAATTATTATACATTGGTTTCAAACTCTGAAGTTTCTTCGGTTGGCATTTATGGTGGTTTTATATAAGATGGTAATGTCTGTACAAATATACAAATGTATATACAAATATATATAAGATGGTAATATCTATACAAATGTTTTTACTTTTGATGCTGGTTTAACTAGTAATATTTCTCAATACTGTTGCATTCAAGGTGACGTCAGTGATTATTCAACAGGTTTTTTTTTTTTTTTTTTTTTGCTTTTTCATAATATAATTTATTGTAATTCTTTACCAAGCAATGCAATTAAAACCTGTTTTCAATTAACAGAAACAGGTTTTTATTCTGAAGAAAGAAATGAACGTTTGAAGTTTGGCTGCCATTATTTAAAAATGAAAATTAAAAAATAATAATAGTAAAAGAAAGAGAAAAAAAGATTAGCAGTCTGAAGAATTTGCGGGGGATGCGGTGGCTGGAACAGTTCTTCTCTGTTGCAGCACATAGGCTTCTCTCTAGCTGCAGTGCACAGGCTTCTCTTATTATAGCTCATGGACTTTAGGGCATGAAGACTTCGCTAATTGCAGCACACACACTTAGTTGCCCTGCAGCAAGTGGGATCTTAGTTCCCTGACCAGGAATCAAACCCAAGTCAGCTGCATTGGGAGGAAAATTCTTAACCACTGGACACTGGGGAGATCCTGGAAAACTTTTTCAGAACATTATGATTATCTCTCAATTACTCAGAGATGCTACAGATAGTCCCTGCTCTCTACCTGAATATTTAGACTGGAGGCTGGACAAACAACTGAGGCTCTCTTCAAATATTATTTTACAGAAGAAGAAAATCTTACAGATGAGAAACTGAAGGTAACACGATGCTCATTTTCTCCTAATCCAAAACTCATCTGATAAATTAATAAAGCATTTTTGTGACTGTTTTCACCTTGTTAGAGTGTTATTAAATAAATGGGATTTATATAAACAATTTTTAAATCTAACAATGGAAACAACCAAATTCAGGTGCTTCAAATAATTCAAATATAAAATAATATTTAAGACATAGCAGCCGCTGAAGTGGGTTGAGTGAATAGTGTTTCATTTACTGCTAAAGAAACTTCTAACTTACTCCAGATGAATCACAATTTAGTGGCTGAGTGGTGAGATGGAACCATAAATGAATAGACTATTTTTCTTCCATATTTATATGTCTGTCTGTCTGCCTATCTATCTGAAAAAAAAATCCATCTAAAAATGGAAATTTTCTTTTTCATTAGTGTTCATAAATCCTTGGAGGATTATTTTCACAGAAAGTTGGAAGGAATATCCTTGAATGCTGAGTGATAGGGAAGGACTAGCACATTAAAATTCTTTTCTGGCACTTTTCAATCAATTTACAGTTACTTCTTGCCTTGAACGGTCTGGCAAACTGTTGATTTTCTTGTCATTGATACTTGTTTCATTTTTTTCTCCTCAATTCTTATAAACTGTATATGCAATAAGAAGGAAACACACATGATTTTCAGGGGTGGTCTATCTTTAGCCAAAATGATCCACACCAGAAAATTCCAGATGATTTCCTGGTTTTTATCAGTGATGAACTGACGTGTGTATAATTCTAACCTCTTCATTATCTGGTTTGTATTTTATTCACATTGAGTAGAAATACTTTTCAAAGGTGTGGTTTTCCTTTCTGATAGGATTTTAGATATGGAAGAAGATTTCTATGTTGGACTGGATAGATGCTGTAGATTAATTATAAGGGAACTAATGGCAATTTAGAGGGTCACCTATGTTGTAATTAGAAAATAGAGTGAGTACACCTCATATAACCCTATTAATTGTTTTAATTGTTTACATATTTAATTTGAAAGACAAAATTTTCTTTATGGGGGAGGCAGGTGGTGCCATGTAATATGTGTGATCGTAGTTCCCCAAACAGGGTTTAAACCCAAACCCCTGCGTTGGACGTGGAGAGTCTTAAGCAGAGGATCTCCAGGGAAGTCTCTCTGTCTTTTTTTTTTTTTTATAATTTAAACATTGCAATTTGGATCACAATAAACTGTGGAAAATTCTGAAAGAGACGGGCATACCAGACTACCTGACCTGCCTCTTGAGAAACCTGTATGCAGGTCAGGAAGCAACAGTTAGAACTGGACATGGAACAACAGACTGGTTCCAAATAGGAAAAGGAGTACACTAAGGCTGTATATTGTCACCCTGCTTATTTATCTTATATGCAGAGTACATCATGAAAAATGCTGGGCTAGAGGAAGCACAAGCTGGAATCAAGATTGCCAGAAAAAATATCAATAACCTCAGATATGCAGATTATGCCACCCATATGGCAGAAAGTGAAGAAGAGCTAAAGAGCCTCGTGATGAAAGTGAAAGAGGAGAGTGAAAAAGTTGTCTTATAGCTCAACATTCAGAAAACTAAGATCATGGCATCTGGCCCCATCACTTCATGGGAAATAGATGGGGAAACAGCGGATATAGTGGTTGACTTTATTTTTCTGGGCTCCCAAATCACTGCAGATGCCAATTGCAGCAATGAAATTAAAAGACACTTACTCCTTAGAAGGAAAGTTATGACCAACCTAGACAGCATATTCAAAAGCAGAGACATTACTTTGCCAACAAAGGTCCATCTAGTCAAGGCTATGGTTTTTCCAGTGGTCATGTATGGATGTGAGAGTTGGACTATAAAGAAAGCTGAGCGCCTAAGAACTGATGCTTTTGAACTGTGGTGTTGGAGAAGACTCTTGAGAGTCCCTTGGACTGCAAGGAGATCCAACCAGTTTATGCTAAAGGAGATCAGTTCTGGGTGTTCATTGGAAGGACTGATGTTGAGGCTGAAACTCCAATACTTTGGCCACTTCATGCAAAGAGTTGACTCATTGGAAAAGACTCTGATGCTGGGAAAGATTGAGGGCAGGAGAAGGAGATGACAGAGGATGAGATGGTTGGATGGCATCAACTTTCTGGACGTGGGTTTGGGTGGACTCCAGGAGTTGGTGATGGACAGGGAGGCCTGGCATGCTGCAGTTCACGGGGTCACAAAGAGTTGGACACAACTGAGCGACTGAACTGAACTGAATTGAATTGATTAAATACAGAGTCATACAGTTAGACTATTATTGTATTGTCTGTGATTAGATGTGATGTTAAAATCATGAACCAAATCATCAAATCCAATCTTCTAGGATTTTCTTGGTTTTTGAACTTAAATTCAAGCCTTTAATCCCTTTGAGTTAACTTTTGTGTTTGGTATAAAATAGTGGTGCAGTTTCATTTTTTTGCATGTTATTCAGTTTTCTCCAATACCATCTGTTTAAGAGATTCTTGTTATCTCCATTGTATATTCTTGCCTCATTGTCAGAAATTAATTGTTCATGTATGTTTGGGTATATTTTTAGACTGTCTATTCTGATCCACTGATCTGTGTGTCTGTTTTGTGCCAACATCATACTTTTTCAAATACTTTAGATTTGAAACAGTTTGAAATCATGGAGCCTGATTCCTCCAGTTTTGTTCTCTCAAGATTGTTTTGGCTATTTGAGGTATTTTGTGGCTCTATACTGACTTTAGAATTTCTCATTCTAGTTTCATGAAAATGTTGTTGGAATTTTATAGGGATTACAAAATTTTCTTGATAATTTTTCATGGAATCTTTTTGCTAGATCATATGGATCTTGTATAAGCAATTAAAATGCAGTTAACATAAGCAGGAAATAGCTGGCACAAAATGTTAGATCAGAAATGAATTTTGAAAATGACATGGCTGAACATGATATCTTTTTATACAAGATTCAGAATCCTGGAAAGATCAAGTGATTTATTGAAGTCAGAGAAATTGTTGTGCAGTGGATAGGAATAAAGCTCTCTCTATTGTTTCTTAAACTTCCTGTCATTTCTTTGATGTTACTAGGATTCCCATCTATTTATTCTAGGCATACATGTCTAGCCATGACATTTTATAATGATATATTGACCTTAAGGGACCTTAAACAATTTATGTTATCACACTGTCTTATGGGGCTGCCCAAGTGGTGCTAGTGGTAAAGAGTCTACCTGCCAACACAGGAGACAAAGAGATGCAGGTTCAATCCCTGGGTCAGGAAGATGCCCTGGAAGACGAAACGGCAACCCATTCCAGTATTCTTGCCTGTAAAATTCCATGGACAGAGAAGTCTGGTGGACTGCAGTCCATCAGGTCACAAAAAGTTGCACGTGACTGGAGCAACTCAGCCTACCCTCTTATCACTATCTCTGTGACCCTGAAAATCTAACTTAGCTACTCTGCACTTTGGTTTCCTCATTACTGGTATCCATGATTATTAGTTTCCATCTCATAGGATTTTTATAAAGATTCAATAAAAGAGTTCCTCTAAACAGACTGGCATATCAACTGCCATTGAACATGGTTTTCTTCATTGTTTCTATTGATAATGATATGAATGTTTCCAGATAAATAGAAGAGAACCATTATGAAGAAGAACTCTCTAAAAAGGAAAAAATACATAAGTAAAATAAGCATTTCCAGAAAACAGTTTTGAGGCAGAGTCTGTAATTTTGAATTCATGATCAACACAGTCTCCTTCAATATAGTCTCCATCAATGAATGTTCAAAACTTAGGGAATAACAAAAATGAAAAAATAACTCAAATGTCTACCAACTTACAAATGGATAAACAAATGTGTTATATACACCTAGTATTCAGACGTAGACACATACAAGAACACAAATGAAACTTCAGGACATTATACTAAGTGAAGTAAGTCAATCACAGGAGGCCAAATTCTGCATGATTCTCTAATACCTGGAGAGGTTATAAGGGGCAGGGGATAAGAGGAGGGAGGGCATGGGAAGTTGTTTTTTAATTATGATGGAGTTTCAGTTTGGGAAGATGAAAAAGTTCTGGAGATCGTTGGTGGTGACGGTTATCCTACAATGTTAATGTACTTAATACCACTGAATAAATACATTTAAAAATGGCTAAATTGGTTAAATTTAATGTTATGTATACCTATCATCATTAAAACAAAAGAATAAAAGGAAAGGGGTTTGCTTGAAATATAAAATTTTAAATATAAAAATTTAAAGATCTGAAATATAAAATTTTAAAAATAACGAGCCTTGTTAAAAAACTGAAATGGAAAGTCAGTGCAGTGGCAGCACATGGTGTGAATGAGGGAAATGTGTGACCTCACTGAAGCAGTGATTGTTAGCACAGGGAATGGAGGTATAAATGGTCTTCCTTCAGAAATGCCAGTTTCCTACATTTTCTGAGCCAGGAGCAAAGGAAGAGTTGACCACCTCAGTTGTTGACACCTAACTCCAAGGAGAATTTAAACACATAGAATTTAAAAGAGCCTAGGAATTGTGACTTTATTTTCATTCAAATATTGGGGATAAAGAAGAGTTGAAAGAAACTATTTTAAAGCTTTTTTATGTGTTAGAGACTATGGTGGTTACTTTATATAATCCCAACATATTTAATTAACATTTAAGAATTTAATTTATTTTTAAGAATGACTAAAGAAAAGTTATGACCAACCTAGACAGCATATTAAAAAGCAGAGACATTACTTTGCCAACAAGGTCCGTCTAGTCAAAGCTATGTTTTTTCCAGTAGTCATGTATGGATGTGAGCTGAGCACTGAAGAATTGATGCTTCTGAACTGTGGTGTTGGAGAAGACTCTTGAGAGTCCCTTGGACTGCAAGAACATACAACTAGTCCATCTTAAAGGAAATCAGCCCTGAATACTCATTGGAAGGACTGATGCTGAAGTTGAAACTCCAATACTTTGGCCACCTGATGCAAGGAACTGATTCATTTGAAAAGACCCAGATACTGGGAAAGATTGATGGCAGGAGAAGAAGGGGACAACAGAGGATGAGATGGTTGGGGGGCATCATCGACTCAATGGATATGAGTTTGAGTAAACTCTGGGAGTTGGTGATGGACAGGGATGCCTGGCATGCTGCAGTCCATGGGTCACAAAGAGTTAGACATGACTGAGACTAAATTGAACTGAATATTTTCAGGAATGAAATGTATTACCCTTAAGGAACAATTCATCAACCTGATAGCTCAGTTGGTAAAGATTCTGCCTGCAATGCAGGAGACCCCAGTTTGATTCCCAGGTAGGGAAGATCCACTGGAGAAGGGATAGGATACCCACTCCACTATTCTTGGGCTTCCCTTGTGGCTCAGCTGGTCAAGAATCCACCTGCAATGTTGGAGACCTGGGTTTAATCTCTTGGTTGGGAAGATCCCCTGGAGAAGGGAAAGGCCATCCACTTTGGTATCCAAAGACTACCAATTTTTCTGGCCTGGAGAATTCCATGGACTATTATAGTCCATGGGGCTGCATAGTGTCAGACATGACTGAGAAACTTTCACTTTCAAGAACAAATATTCACCCACACATTTTTACCCTTCTATCCTGCAGTATAGATCACAACAAGCTGTGGAAAATTCATAAGAAGATTGGAATACCAGACCACTTTACTTGCCTCCTGAGAAACCTGTATGCAGGTCAAGAAGCAACAGTTAGAACTTGACATGGAACAACAGACTGGTTCCAAATTGGAGAAGGAATATCTGGGCTATATATTGTCACTTTGCTTATTTAATTTATATGCAGAGTACATTATGTGAAATGCCAGGCTGGATGAAGCACAAACTGGAATCAAGATTGCTGTGAGAAATGTCAATGTCAGATATGTAAATGACACCACCCTTGGCAGAAACTGAAGAGGAACTAAAGAGCCTCTTGATGAAGGTGAAAGAGGAGAGTGGAAAAGCTGGCTTAAAACTCAGCATTCAAAAAGCGAAGATCATGGCATCTGGTCCCATTGCTTCAAGGCAAATAGATGGGGAAACAATGGAAATGGTGACAGATTTTAATTTCTTGGACTCCAAAATCACTGCAGATGGTGACTGCAGCCATGACATTAAAAGGTCCTTGCTCCTTGGAAGAAAAGTTATGACAAACCTAGAGAACATATTTAAAAACCGAGACATTACTTTGCTGACAAAGGCTCATCAAGTCAAAGCTATGGTTTTTCCAGTAGTCATTATGAATGTAAGAGTTGGATCATAAAGAAGCCTGAGCACCAAAAATTGATGCTTTTGAAGGATGTGATTTTGGAGAAGACATTTGAAAGTCCCTTGGACTGCATGGAGATCAAACCAGTCAATCCTAAGGAAATCAAACCTGACTATTCATTGGAAAAACTTATGTTGAAGCTGAAGCTCTAATACTTGGCCACCTGATGCAAACAGCCAGTTCATTGGAAAAGACCCTTGATGCTGGGAAAGTTTGAAGGCAGGAGGAGAAGGGAACAAAAGAGGACAAGATGGTTGGATGGCATCACTGACTCAATGGACGAGTTTGAGCAAGCTCTCGGAGATGGTGAAGGACAGGGAAGCCTGGTATCCTACGGTCCATGGTGTCGCAAAGAGTCAGACATGACTGAGTAACTGAACAATAACAACCATAATACATGGATCAAATATTTACCAGTAGAGCTTGAAGTACATGTGTATGTGCATGTGTGATGTGACCTTTTAAAAGGACAAACACTATAATTTTTGATGAACTTATTTATAGGTAGTTGCAATTTATAAACATGCATTTCTGAAAGAGTTAAAGAAAAGCAAAGTAAATCTTTCCAAAAGTCTAAGAAATAACTGCATAGCACTATTTTTCTTATATATTTCTATTAAGGGCCCTCAAAACTATATAGGCCAAATGTTAAAGCTCTGGAAATCTGACACCGATGGTTCACCGATGTGGTCCATGGTCCTAAGTGGAGACAAACTGATAAGTATGAACTATTTTAAGGAGGAAGCCAAGCAGGAAGAACTTGAAACTCAAAATGGGACATGGGAGGCCTGAGATTTAGTACTCTCTGTCTCACTTTAACAAATTTACTTAATTTTTTATGCCTCAATTTTCTCATGTCTCAAATAAGAATTTCAATAGTATTTGACTCATAAGGTTCAAGGGAAGATTAATTAAAATAATATAGTAGAATAAGTGATGCATAATAAATTCATACAATGTGCAAATAATTTAAAGACATTAAATTAATAAATTAATACATTAGTAAAGATGTTATCAATAGTAAGAGCTATGAAAATAATAATATTAATTTATATAATAAATTAACTTATGTACACAACTAATAGTAATTATATTTAACTAACAATATAAATAATTATAATTAAGATTAATTAATATAAGATTAACAATAAAAGTAATTCATATTTTGTGTCAGGTATAGTGCTAAATATTTTATAGCTATTACAATATTTAACATTACCAACAACACTATGAAATCTATATTATTATTTTTATAATCCTGTCCCTACTGTGAATGGAACATGAGACACAGAGAAGGTAAGTCACTAAAGGCAGACTGAAGATTCCAGCTGAAGAGTTCTGCTTCAGAATTCATGCTTCTCACAGACATAGTAAATGTGCATGAATGGTAGTCCGTGGCACCTGCCATAGCATTTAACATGGAAAGAGCACAGGCCATAATAACATATTCTAAATATCATTAGTTGATTAATTTCTTCTATTTTTAGTTTTACAAATGCTCTATTTTAGTTGTATTAGTCCTCACATAAGGTGAAAAGTCAGCCCTCTTACAATACTACTAAAAATGGGCATGTTCTGAGATACAGAAAACAGAAAGTGGTGACCCAGTTGGTGCAATGGTATTTCTCTTAAATTCCTGCAACACTTAACTTATAAATTCAGATATAAGATCTCAGAATAATCAGGAAATTTATGAAATAAACAATGCAGAGAACAAGCTTTAAGCACAGAGGAATGAATGAGCAAGAGGAACAAAAAATTTTACGTACTCTAGAATGATCTAAATTTTTGAAATATGTAGGCCTATTTTTTTTAAATTTTATTTTATTTAACTTTACAATATTGTATTGGTTTTGCCATATATCAACATGAATCTGCCACAGGTATACATGTGTTCCCCATCCTGAACCCTCCTCCCTCCTCCCTCCCCATACCATCCCTCTGGGTCGTCCCAGTGCACCAGCCCCAAGCATCCAGTATCGTGCATCGAACCTGGACGGGTGACTCATTTCATGTATGATATTATACATATTTCAATGCCATTCTCCCAAATTATCCCACCCTCTCCCTCTCCCAAAAGTCCAAAAGACTGTTCTATACATCAGTGTCTCTTTTGCTGTCTCCTACACAGGGTTATTGTTACCATCTTTCTAAATTCCATATACATGTGTTAGTATACTGTATTCGTGTTTTTCTTTCTGGCTTACTTTACTCTGTATAATAGGCTCCAGTTTCATCCACCTCATTAGAACTGATTCAAATGTATTCTTTTTAATGGCTGAGAAATACTCCATTGTGTATATGTACCACAGCTTTCTTATCCATTCATCTGCTGATGGACATCTAGGTTGCTTCCATGTCCTGGCTATTATAAACAGTGCTGTGATGAACAATATGTAGGCCTATTTTAATGTCTCTCAGAGAAGGCAATGGCACCCCACTCCAGTACTCTTGCCTGGAAAATCCTATGGACGGAGGAGCCTGGTAGGCTGCAGTCCATGGGGTCGCTAAGAGTCGGAAACGACTAAGCGACTTCACTTTTTTCACTTTCATGCTTTGGAGAAGGAAATGGCAACCCACTCCAGTGTTCTTGCCTGGAGAACCCCAGGGACGGGGGAGCCTGGTGGGCTGCCGTCTATGGGGTCGCACAGAGTCAGACACGACTGAAGCAACTTAGCAGCAGCAGCAGCATTTTAATGTCACAATAGAACTAAGCAGATTCCTTAAACTGAAAAACTATAGATGTGAAAAAATATCTCCATGGTGGAGAAAGAAAGGCTGCAGCGTAGTTGTTAGGCTGCAGAACCTCCGTTTTGTTGGAGCTATGGTTCTCCAAGCTCCAACTTCTACTTCTACAGTGGGGTTGAAACTTACTCAAGGAAGGCCTTCAGTTTTCACATGACATTCCAGCAAAGGTTGAGATTAGTCTCCTCACACATAAAGTCTTATGCTGGAAGATATATTAATGATATCGATATTGATAGCACAAGAAAGTTCAAGAACGAAACCTAGAGTGTTAAATAATATGTCCCAAGTCACACAGTTCATGAACGTGGTCCCCACTTGTTTTTCCTCCTACATATTTACGTTTATTGTATGTCTCATTTTCACTTTTACCACTTTACTAGGTAGCAGACATCTACCATTGAAGAGTGCCTCTTGCTTAATTTTCTGTCAGAAAACTTAAACCATAATCAACTGGGCTAACAGCATATCTGTTTCCCAAAGCCAATTGCAATCTGTGTCGGAGATGTGAATCTGCATTGTCGTTGTGCCTGTTTCCTTTTCTTAAACCAGAATGCTGTCACCTAGAAAACCAGAGGCTGTATCATTGACAGGCAGCTTTCTTTATTTTATTTATTAATTTTTTATTGTCTACCCCCTTTGCTGCTGCTAAGTTGCATCAGTCATGTCTGACTCTGTGTGACCCCATAGATGGCAGCCCACCAGACTCCCCCAACCCTGGGATTCTCCAGGCAAGAGCACTGGAGTGGGTTGCCATTTCCTTCTCCAAAGCATGAAAGTGAAAAGTGAAAGTGAAGTCACTCAGTCGTGTCCGACTCTGTGCGACCCCATGGACTGAAGCCTGCCAGGCTCCTCTGTCCATGTATTTTCCAGGCAAGAGTGCTACCCCCTTTACCTTTTCTCAATTTAAAGATATCCCAGAAATGGGCTCCTCATTGTCCACTGCAATGTCCTCTGTTATTTTTACTTAAGTGCATCACTGCAAATAATATTGTGTGGCTATTTTTTTAATTTAATTGAGTTTTATTTTAGGATTTTTCTCTCTGTAAAGAGGTTTCATGACAAAATCTAGCAAATATCCCTATCAGCTTATAAATAAATCATTATATTAAAGAAGTGCCTGCTAACTCACATCAGTCATGTCCGACTCTTTGTGACCCTATGAACTGTAGCCCTCAAGACTATTCTGTCAGTGAGATTCTCCAGGCAAGAATACTGGAGTGGGCTACCATGTCCTTCTCCAGGGGATCTTCCCGATTCAGAGATCAAACCTGGGTCTCCCCAGTTGCAGGGCAGGTTCTTTACCATCTGAGCCACCAGGGAAGCCCTAGTAAAAAAGTAGAATTTATTACTATATGATGTGCAAGACAGTCCAAAGATATTCTCAACAAGGCAGAAGGGAACAAAGGAACAAAAGAGATACTCTGCAAAATTTTAGCAAAACCTACTTCCATATACAGCTGAAATGACTATAAAAAGTTATTAAGAAACAGAGAAAGCACATTATATTCTGGAAAACAAAGCTTGTACTGTTGAACTGCTTTACATTTTAATGTGTAAATTTGTTCTTGGCTTTTCCATTGAAAACATCAAACCATTTGGCATTCTGTGTGAGACATAAATGCACTAAAAATGTGCAGCAACATTTATTAAAATATATAAAGGAACAAAGGCTAAGATTAATTTTCCCCTTCTCTTTTTATTTGAGGGCCACCACTAGGGCATTTAATATGGGTAAAGCCAGATTCGTAAAGCTTTCACTAGACAGTTATCACAAATGAGTAAGAGCTTAATCAGCATATATCTTTTAAATACATTCAATAGAGGAATTGGACTGTTCATTGCATTGTAATTTATAGGGTTTTTGTTTTTGATTACATAAGGGAAATGCATTTTTATGCCTTAAAAGCATTCTTTTGTGATGTCAAAAATGTATTACATTATTGTTCAGAAAATGGTGTTTCAATTTGGTGCGGAAGTCTAAAATCACCGGAGTGGAAAAGATAACAAGTAGATTCTTCAAAGTCTTGCCATTTGTGAATTTTTTTTTCTTCCAAAGTTCTTTTCTTTGGTTAGATAATGAGTGCAACTCTGCTCAATGGCACCTTTCAATTCTTTCTAAGTGTCTAAATCCTGTATTTACTATATTTGTGGAAAGTCTGTTTAAACAGGATTAAAATAAGTGCGTATTTAGTATTTCAATCAGACATAAAGAAAGAAAATGATGTTGAAATAAAGTTTGATTTTTTTCCCTTCTTTCTTTATATTTGGTGACTGTATGCAAGTAATTCAATCTCCACTTAGATAATAAATACCTAAGGTAACTATGTGGATCAGCCACTATCAACGATGCTTATAGAAAATAAACTAAAGAGGCAAAGCAGTTGTTCTTAACTGTAAAGTTTTGTTGTTTTTGTTTAGTGGCTAGGTCATGTCCGACTCTTTTGTGACCCCATGGACTGTAGCCTGCCGAGATCCTCTATCCATGGGATTTTCCAGGAAAGAATTCTGGAGTAGGTTGCCATTTTCTTCTCCAGGGGATCGAAGTAAAACTTATCAACATGCTAACGGAACCTTGTTTTCTGAAGACAGGGGGCTTTGTAACCATTTCCCTCTCTTCAAATGGCAGGCTACTTCTCTCCTGAGGTGGTCCCTGTGGCCCTGCCTCTTCTGTTTATCCCAGTCCTTATTGCTTTCTCCACATCCATCATTCTCTCAACAAAGAAAATAAGACTCACTGCCTATTCTGAAATTATTGTAACTCCTTATCAGTCAAAAGGAAAAGGACACTTTCCTTTCCCTGGGAGTTTGCTGTAGTGACTGTTTTTATAGGTCAGTCCAAGAGGGAAACATTTTCTTTTAGATTGAATCCTTCATTGTTCAGAGGAGAGCTCAAAACACAGATAAAGTTATCATTCTGAGAAAGAGCACCCAAGACATACGTCTCCCCTCCCTTTCTCTCTTCTCCAAAGAAAATAATTTGCATACATGTATCCTTCTGAGCTTTGTCCAAGTCTGCTCTTGACAGATGCTATCTGAAAAAAGTGACTATCGAGGGAAGACAGGTACACTAATCAGGCATTTCCAGTATTGGTTGGGGCAAAGCAGAACTCTTCACTGCCAGTGGGAAGATGACCCTGGGGAGATGGCCGCCCCTTTCTATCTTCAGAGAACTTCTCTGGATGTCTTTAGAAAGCAACTGCTGCTGCTGCTGCTAAGTCACTTAAGTCGTGTCTGACCCTGTACGACCCCATAGATGGCAGCCCAAAAGGCTCCCCCATCCCTGGGATTCTACAGCCAAGAACACTGGAGTAGGTTGCCATTTACTTCTCCAATGCATGAAATTGAAAAGTGAAAGTGAAGTTGCTCAGTCATGTCCGACTCTTTACAACCCCTTGGACTGCAGCCTACCAGGCTCCTCTTTCCATGGGATTTTCCAGGCAAAAGTACTGGAGTGGGTTGCCATTGCCTTCTCTGTTAGAAAGCAATGTGCTCTGTAAACTCTGGTAAACTCTGTATGTTTTCTATAGTAGCACTTGCTTATCCAAAATTGACTTAATTATAAAAATTCTACATATTGCAGGGCTTTTCTGAGGCAAATACATAATAATACATGTGGAATTATTTTGAGATATCATTGTGAATCCATGAATATAAGGGATTGCTGTCTTTAGGAAATCAACCAAACTTCTCCCCAAAGTAACTAACCTAAGCTTCTGATTTGATTTTTAACTTCAAAATATGCATATATTTTCATATTGCATATGTATGTATATAGTATTTATTTAAATAATCTTTCAATTCACATTTGATTAACCTGGACTGTGTAATAACATAAAGGTAGATGTTCTGCAATTTTTTATTTAAATTACACAGAGAAACTCCAGTACTTTGGCCACCTCATGCGAAGAGTTGACTCATTGGAAATGACTCTGATGCTGGGAGGGACTGGAGGCAGGAGGAGAAGGGGACGACAGAGGATGGGATGGCTGGATGGCATCACCGACTCGATGGCCATGAATCTGAGTGAACTGTGGGAATTGGTGATGGACAGGGAGGACTGGTGTGCTGTGATTCATGGGGTCGCAAAGAGTTGGACACGACTGAGCGACTGAACTGAACTGAACTGAAATGATACTTCTGACTTGCCTTACTCTAATGTTACATCCTATTTGTACCTACTTTTACTATAGTAATCATTACCATATTATAAATATAGTATACTAGTCTTTAGACAGGGACTTCCCTGGTGGCTCAGACAGTAAAACATCTGCCTACAATGCAGGAGACCCAGGTTCAATCCCTGGCTTGGGAAGATCTCCTGGAAAAGGAAATGGCAACACCCTCCAGTATTCTTGACTGGAAAATCCCATGGACAGGGGAACCTGGTAGGCTCTAGTCCATGGTGATTTGCAAGTATTTAAAACAGTGCAATTGCTCTAATCAGTTCAGTTCAGATCAGTTGCTCAGTCGTGTCCAACTCTTTGCCTTCTTTATCCACTCATCTGTTGATGGACATCTAGGTTGCTTCCATGTCTTGGCTATCGTAGATAGTGCTGCAACGAATACTGGGGTACATGTGTCTTTTAGAATTGTGGTTTTCTCGGGGTGTATGCCCAGTAATGGGGTTGCTGGGTCTCATGGTAGATTTATTCCTATTTTTTTTTAAAGGAATCTCCATGCTTTTCTCCATAATGGATATATCAGTTCAACATATATATACTATTGTGTGTAAATGGGTAGTTGGTAATAAGTTGCTGTATAGCACAGGGGGCTCAGTCTGGCACTCTGTGATGACCTGGAGGGGTAGGATAGGAGAAGTGGGGGCTCAAGAGGAAAGGGATATATGTATAATTGTGGCTAACTCACATTGTTGTGTGATAGAAGCCAACACTAAGATTTTAAAAAGTAAAAAAAAAAAAAAAAAAAAACCCAGCAAAACTCAGATACTCACTTTCAGTTCAGTTCAGTTCAGTCGCTCAGTCATGACCAACTCTTTGCGACCCCATGAATCGCAGCACACCAGGCCTCCCTGTCCATCACCAACTCCTGTAAGACCAAGTTAAAAAAACAAAAACACAATGTTAAAAAGAATTTTAATAGCAAAATTAGACTTTATATGAACATGACAGTTATTTTTTGAAAGATTTGACCACTGAAGCACCAAATTATTTATATGAGGACAATAAACACAGCCTTTTTAAATCAGTTACCATGGATGATTTCTTTTTTATTTCTATCTGTTGAACTTGTATCTACTGAAAAACAATGACTCATTTGCCTGTTTCTCTGTTCTTCAGAATCTGGCCCCTTTATTTATTTACCAGCCAACATAAATCTTTAGGTCCTTAAAGAGCCATTTAATGGGACCCTCTTAGGAGCATACTCAGCTCTTAGCCCTCTGCTCATTATTTTCCCTAATATAGAGAAAGCAAAATATTTAGATTTGACCTTTTTTGACATGATATTGTAGAGCTTTGTTATATTAATAAAGAAATAATAAACACTCACTGAACTCTTATTCTGTGCCAAGAATTATGCTAAGTAATTTATACATAATGGCTCTTTTAATTAAAAGGAGAGGCTACATCAGAATATAAAGTTATTATTTTATTACAAGCTTTATTACATTTTTTATTCTGTTAATAAATGTGCACTAGACATCAATGACCCATTTGTAGATAATATGAGATATGAACCAGAGAAACCATATTCACTAGGTAAATCAAAAAGCGCTCTTGACTCTAAGGAGAGTCATTTGTTGGGTAGAAAAGTAATTGGCCTTCACTGGGTATAATCCATCAATTCTCCCAAAGAACTGGTTAATTGATGGAAATGTCAATCAATGCATTTGTCAATCTTTTGAATCAGCCATACTTAAAGGCATTAAACTCACATCAGCTTGCTATTTGTCCCTCTGCATCCATTTATCCATATTAAAAGGCAGGTACAAAGATAACATCATGGGAATCTATAATAAATGCTAAGAAGATTCACCTAATTAGAGCATTCAGTGTAATTTTACTTAATAAAATGGTATTTTTTACATGGTTACAGAGAGCACATATGTCTTTATAAGCCTGTATGCATATACAAGCTATATGACTATATGTATTTCATATGTTTTATATGTGATATGTGTATAACGTGTAAATTTGTAACGTGTAAACTTGTCTGGATGCCTTAGGATATACCTTAGTAAATAAACTTAAATATTTCTATTAATATTTATAACATAAATATATGTACTTTTTCTCAAAATACAACATAGAATTTGAAATAGTAATCAATTATTTAAATCAAAGAATACCTAGGATAGAAATGAAGGCCTATTAATTCATGTTCTTCCTGTGAGCAAAGTGGGAGAATGTTTTATGGGAGATAACTAGCTTTTATAATATCAAGCTGCCAACATGTATTGGAAAATGAGGATGCCTTTATTTAGGGTGGCAAATGTTCATCATAGTTCTCAGCCCAGGTGACTCACTCATGCTATTAAAAACTAGAAAAAGCCCCCAAGGTAAGGTCATTATCTGATGACAGGCACTTCTCATCTGATGTCCCCTTTATATGCAGAAGTTGAGGGAAAAGCAGAAATCTCCTCCTTGTGAGAAAATCAGCTCTCAGATAAAGTTTTCTTCCAAAGAAGTGACTTTTCCAAGCTACCTCGATCCAAACAACTGGCATGTGGTGCATTTTGAAGATGGATTGTCAGCTGTGCCCCCACAGCTGTGAGAGTCTGGCACACTAACTCTGAAGCCAGCGAGCAGGAAGACAGATACTGTCATTTTGGGGGGAATGGATCACCCACAGATGTTTAGAGGAGGAGAAGTGTCTATGTCCTTTGGCAAGCTCGTCAAAATCAACCTCTTACACACAGGCACAGAAAGAACTGGAATCACTGCCTAGTCTGTCATCACATCACTCAGCATACTTTTAAACCACCCCCTCATTCATCCTTAAATGGAAAATAAATTACTTGAGATGAAATTCTTTGGCCCTGGAGCAGATGGTAGCATATACCTCCAACATGAAGGAAACACAATACACCTGGATTTTTGAATCCCAAAGTTTCTAAAAAGCAACTTCCTGCTCTAGAAAGCCAAGACCTATTTTTTTCCACTAGAAGCATTCCAAACATAGAGTTAATGTTTGCTTATGAATACATTTTTGTTCTTTCTTTACCTTACAGTAGCAGCATCTCTTTCTTCATATGCTACCAGTGTCTTTGTATGTTTGAACTGACCAATGACATTAATGGTCAGGGGTCATTCTGACTTGCAGAAATGTGGTTTTGTAGAAACATGCCTCTTCGGTCCTTTCTGTTTGTGTTCTCTCTTCTTGCAAACATTTACTCTTCTGCTTTACCATAGCCCAAACACTACTACTCCCTTTTCAGCTCTACTATTCTTATACTTCCTTTGCCATAGCTAACTGAGCTATTTCATAGGCTCATTAGAAACTTCAGAATAGAGAATCTGATTGGCTCAAGCCATCAGATTTAATAAGATAGCTTTCCCTATGTCAGTTGTCCTCCTCCAGTTCCAATCAGATGAAACCAAGGAAAGATAGTCATATACTACAAAAATGACTACAGAAGGCTATTTTATGAGTTTAAATAGGCAGCTTACAAATAAATAAAGTGAGTATTAGGTGAGTGAGTGAAGTTGCTCAGTCGTGTCCGACTCTTTGCGACCCCTGGACTGTAGCCTGCCAGGCTCCTCCATCCATGGGATTCTCCAGGCAAGAATACTGGAGTGGGTTGGAGTACTGGGTAGGCATCATAAAGGTGTCATTGTATGCTACTTTCTCAAGCTAAGTCAATAAATAGCAAGATGAGCAAAAACTGAAAAATCCAATGCTTTTTTTTTTTTTAGATTAAGGACAAAGTTGTCATTATTATATGTATATGATTTATTCATTCTTCATGTCTCTGATTTAAAAAAAATCTAGACACTGCTGCCTTTATGATTTAATTACTCAGAGTTTATGTACTTGTCAAAGTTCAGATAAATGTATTATATCTTAGATCCTCACACCTTGTACAATGCCTGACACAGAGCTCAATTAACATTTGAATAAATGAGTTAATAAAATTCCTGAAAGAATGTGTGGGGTTATATAGGCTTTGGACCATGATATCCTTAAAAAAAAAAAAAAAAACTGGAAGAAAATTCTCTTATAAATGGAATTTACAGACATCACTTTTTTGTTATTATTTCATTCAGCACCAAGTATGTATTTTTTGTGTCTTCTGAATTCAACTGCTGTTCACTTTTAATTTATTTCAAAATAGAATCTGTGCTGCTCTTTCATTTTCAGTTTTTGAATTTGTGTTGTTGAAAGATGGATCATCTACACAATTGGATAATTAGAATTAGGAAGTTTTGACTTAAGTCTCCATTTAGATATCAATCAAGTGGAGATAAATATGATTTTGGTTTTCTTGTCATTTGGATCTGAACTTCCAAATTTGACCTGTTACTTCCAAAAGGCAACTGGTGATCTGGACTTCAATGAAGGCATTTAATTGAATTTTCAAGTGTGTTTGCATGAAGTTTTTCTGTAAATAATTATGACTTGGGCCTGTGTTGCCTGTTTTCCTATTCTATTTAAAAGTATTCCTTCATAGCTCAGTTGGTAACGAATCCACCTGCAATGCAGGAGACCCTGGTTTGATTCCTGTATTGGGAAGGTCAGCTGGAGAAGGGATAGTCTACCCACTCCAGTGTTCTTGGGCTTCTCCTGTAGCTTAGCTGGTAAAGAATCCACCTGCAATGTAGGAGACCTGGGTTCATTCCCTAGGTTGGGAAGATCCCATGAAGAAGGGAAAGGCTACCCACTTCAGTATTCTGGCCTGGAGAATTCCATGGACTGTATAGTCCATGGGGTTGCAAAGAGTCAGACACGACTGAGTGACTTTCACTTCACTTCACTTCACTTCATACATCAATGCTTTAAAGTGCTCAACTTGGACAAAAAGTTATAAGCAAAATAAATGAAGTGGAAACATCTTCCTATCAATGGAGACATTTGTTTCAAAACTGAAGCATTTATTGAGGACAATGCTCTCATCCAGGGATAAAATGATGACCAAAGGTGCTTTTTTTTATAAGCATAACTTTTCTTGGAAAATCTGATGTACAATGAAGAGAAGAATATTTCTGCTTTGAGAAATAAGCAGTTCATTAAACTAGCCTAAGAGTTAAATGCCACTTCCTACATGTTACTTCATGTATGTCATTCTTGTCACCTAAAGATGAGTTCCAACGTCTCTGATTGATGTGACTTTTCTTTATTTGGCCCCACTCTACATTTCCCACTTTTCATTATCCCACATTCCAAGCTCATTCAAGATCTGGGGCAGTATCCATTACCCTCTTCCTCATCCTTCTTTGAATCTCTTACTCTGATTTCAGTGCCCAGCTAAATGATCAAGTCTCAGTCCACCCCACCTCCTTCTTTTTCCTTTTCCAATAGATGACCAAGTGCCATTAATTCAGAGAAACCATAAAAGACCCACATATCAGTGAATCTTTTATTTTGAGAGTTAGGCCGTTTTTAGATGCAAACATGGGTTATGATTGAACAGTGGCATACTAGAAGAATTAGCCTTTTAAAATGGGCATGATCTGGAAAGGCAAGTTTCCCCTCTATATATCCCTCACCTTCATCACAAGCTATTTATTGCTTAGTATTTACGTCAGATAAGTTTTAACTGATAATTGATGTAAACTAAAGGAATGCTTTAAAAAGTGATTGTTGTTCAGCCATTCAGTCATGTGCAACTCTTTGTGACCCCATGGTCTGCAGCACACCAGGCTTCCCTGTCCTTCATCATCTCCTAGAGCTTGCTCAAACTCATGTCCATTGAGTTGGTGATGCCATCCAATCATCTTATCCTCTGTTGTCCATCTCTCCTCCTGTCCTCAATTTTTCCCAGCATCAGGGTCTTTTCTAATAAGTTGGCTCTTCTTATCAGGTGGCCAAAGTATTAGAGCTTCAACTTCAACATCAGCCCTTCCAAAGAATATTCAGGGTTGATTTCCTTTAGGATTGACTGGTTGGATCTCCTTGCAGTCCAAGGGACTCTCAAAAGTCTTCCCCAACACCACAGTTCAGAAGCATCAGTTCTTCAGTGCTCAGCCTTCTTTATGGTGTTTAGGCAAAAAAAGTGATTATTTCCCTTAAACTCATCACTATTGCTTATAATATCTTTGGCAAATATTAAGTGATAAATTATTAATACAGATAGGAATGCTTTAAGGGTGATCAATAAGATTCTTCTAAAATAATTTTTTGTATCTGAAGTCCTCCGTTTAACAGGACCTTGGCTCAATTGTTTTGTCAATGTGACATATTGTTTACTATCATTCACTTGCTTGGAATTACTTCCTTATTCCATCCATCTATGCCAAATTCACCTAGTTCATCTGATCTTTCAAAGTCATCTGCAATTCTCATGCTTTCTTCGACCATTTTCTGGATTAATGACATTGCATATTGACTTTCTATAGTCCTTTTAAGCTGTACAAAAGTTTATTTGGAATTATTATTATAACATTTTAGAACTAGAATGAATGTTAGAGATTTCTAGTCCCATTTTCTAGTCCCATACACAGGAAAAATTGAGACCTCTAGACTCCCTCCTCTTCTATGTTGTTTTGCAGAACTCAATTGTGTTAAAGTCATACCTTAGGGTTTACTTGGTGGCTCAGATGGTAAAGAATCCACCTGCAATGCAGAAGACCCAGGTTCAATTCCTGGGTCAGGAAGATCACCTGGGGAAGGGAATACATGAATATACGTGATAAAGTTGTAAAAACCTACATTCACACTCACACACAAATGGTTAAAAGTTAGATGCAAGAAATACAAATAAGATTGATAGGATAACATCAATCTGGATGTAATATTATACTCTAGTTTTGTAAGGTCTTATCTCTGGGGGGAAATGGGTAAAGTACATGTGAGTTTACTGTTATCTCAAAATGTTATTTAATTAAAAATAATATTACCTGCTTTTAAAGCATTTGTTGTTCTTAGAAAATTTAAAATGTCATATGTGCTATGCACTATATTTCTATTGAAGAATGCTGCCTTGGGAAAATGATATATTTACCATCAGTAGTTATGCTGATGGTATATTTGTTAACATAGAACATCTTTCCTTTATTTTTACCACGTTGCACACTCTTTGAAGAGATATGTAATAATTTTCCTCCTTATAAACAAGTCACAGACTTCCCAAATGGCACAGTGGTAAAGAATCCACCTGTCAATGCAAGAGACACAGGATACGTGTGATCCATGCATTGGGAAAAACCTCTGAAGGAGGACATGGAAACCCACTCCACAATCTTGCCAGGGAAATCCCATGGGCAGAGAAGCCTGGAGGTCTAACCCATGGAGTTGCAAAGAGCCGGACATGACTGGGCACACGCATACCAACAAATATCAATGAATCACTATACAGTGTGTGGGGATATATTATTTTACTACTGCCAGTCCTTACCTTTTATGCCAATAAATCAATATTTTTTATTTTTATCCTAACAATTATAGAAAATGGGACCTTTAGTTCATTCTTATACCTATACTTATAGGTATAGTCTTATACCTAAACTTCTCTACAGACCTTCTTATATTGTTTGCAATTTCAGAGCCTTCCTCCACTAAGAAGCCACATTTTGAGCCCATCTGGAAGGGTTCCTGGAATTTCGGAGGTACTCCATTCATCTTTCAATAAGAAAAATAACAGAGTGCTATACTGGGGAGGCATGAGTCTTTCTTTGTGAGCTGATATTTATTCAACATGATGTTATTCCTGCCCTCAAAACTTCCTTCTTGTTTTATTCTGAGGGTCCATCACCATAAGAAGCTACTTTCTATGGTGCATAGATTTCAGTGGGGGATTCGCTGGTGTCTCAAATGGTAGGGAATCTGCTGACAGTGCAGGAGAACCAGATTTGATCCCTGGGTCAGGAAGATCACCTGGAGAAGAGAATGGCTATCCACTCCAGTATTCTTGCCTGGAAAATCCCATGGACAGAGGAACCTGGTAGCTATAGTCCATGGGGTCACAAAGAGTTGGACACAACTGAGTGACTAACATTCTTATGCCTTAGTAAGCATTACTATGAACAAAGCTAGTGGAGATGATAGAATTCCAGTTGAGCTATTTCAAATTCCAAAAGATGATGCTTTTAAAAAGTGCTGCACTTAATATGACCCCAAATTTGGAAAACTCAGCAGTGGCCACAGGACTGGAAAAAAATCAGTTTTCATCCCAATCCCAAAGAAAGGCAATGCCAAAGATGTTCAAAATACTGCACAATTTCACTCATTTCACATGCTAGCAAGATAACGCTCAAAATCTTTGGGGCTAGGATCAGTAAGTAGTATGTGAGTCAAAAAATTCTGGATGTACAAGCAAGATTTAGAAAAGGCAGAGGAACCAGAGATCAAAGTTCCAAGATATGCTGGATCATAGAAAATGTAAGGGAATTCCAAAAAAACATCTAGTTTTGCTTTATTGACTACACTAAAACCCTTCATTGTGTAGATCACAACAAACTAGAATGTTTTTAAAGAGATGGGAATACCAGACCACCAGACCACTCCTGAGAAACCTGTATTCAGGACAAGAAGCAACAGTTAGAACTGGACGTGGAGCAACGGACTGGTTCAAAATTGGAAAAGGAGTAAGTCAAGGCTGTATATTGTCACCTTACTTATTTAACTTATATTCAGAGTACATCACACAAAATGCTGGGCTGGATGACTCAGAAGCTGGAATCAAGATTCCTTGGAGAAATATCAACAGCCTAAGATATGCAGATGATATCACTTTAGAGGCAGAGAGTGAAGAGGAACTAAAGAGCCTTTTGATGAAAATGAAAGAGGACAGTGAAAAGCTGGCTTAAAACTCAACATTCAAAAAACAAAGATTATGGCATCTGGTCCCATCACTTCAAGGCAAATAGATAGGGAAAAAGTGTAAATAACGTCAGACTTTTTTGTTGGGCTCCAAAATCAATGTGCACAGTAACTGCAGCCATATTAAAAGACATTTGCTCCTTGGAAGAATAGCTAAGACAAATCTAGACAGGGTATTAAAAGGCAGAGACATCACTTTGCCAACAAAGATCTGTATGTCAGAACTATGTTTTTGTTTTTGTTTTTGTCTTTCAGTAGTCAGAGTGTGGTTGTGAGAGTTGGACCATAAAGAAGGCTGAGCACCAAATAATTCATGCTTTTGAACTGTGTTGCTGGAGAAGACTCTTGAGAGTCCCTTGGACAGCAAAGTAATTAAATCAGTCAGTCATAAAGGAAATCAACCCTGAATATTCATTGAAAGGAATGGTGCTAAAACTGAAACTCTAATCCTTTGGCTTCCTGATACAAAGAGCTAACTCATTGGAAAAAAAAAACCCTAATGCTGGGAAAGAATGGGAGTAAGAGGAGAAGGGGATGACAGAGAATGAGATAGTTGGATGGTATCACTGGCTCAATGGACATGAGTTTGAGCAAACTCAAGGAGAGTGTTAAGGACAGGGAAGGCTGGCATTCTGCAGTTCATGGGGTCTCAAAGAGTCAGACGTGACTTAGGGAATGAACAGCGAACAAGAGACTTCAGTAGCCTTTCTCATTAGGTGGTTGTATGGCTCCTCATTATCTCCCAATATTATTCTTTTCAAATCCCCCATCTACTAAGGGCTTTGATTCTTTGACTTTTTCTCACAATATTCCCATTAGAATGAAACAGGTCTATATTGTCAAGTAAACTACTTTATCTGTCCTATTAAAAGAGGTTTTGGAAACTCTTTTATATTTTGGTTGAAATAGACTACTCCAACTATTTAATTACCCCTTAGGTATTATCCATATTTTTAACTATTCCTGAATGTTTAACAATTGCTTCCTCTCAGACCTGATATATTCCTGGAAGATAGCTCATGGTCAGCAAAAGTATTATTTTGAACAATGTCAAAGTAATGCAAAAATTCTGACTCATCACATTATTTCACTCTAACTGATGTTGGTTATTACTCACTGATATTCTTATCTTAAAGATAATTTAACCTTTTCTTTTTCTTTGTAAGAATTGTAAGGCAAAATGAAACAATATAACATAAAGCAAAATATATCAATACAACAATTAAACACCCTATGACAGAGAAAGGATAGCTACATTATATTTATATCAGTTAATAAGAGTCCAGGTTTATCAAATTTCAATTTGTATTAATTTTACAATAAAATAAGAATGACATAAATTAAAGTTCATGTTACCTTCAAAGGTATATTAAAAAAAAAAATCAAGGTGTATATAAAGTGTTAAAACTGTCTTGTCAGTCTTCTGGCTTCTAAATGTTACTTGTATCCAACAACTGATTAACACAACCAGGCAGCAGGTGAATGTCAAGAAACCCCAAATAAGAGAAAAGAAAATACGGACAGGAGGAGAGGGAGTAGAGTTGAATTCAATTATGAATTCAACATTCATAACTGTTGAATGCCAGTTCGTGAGCTAAGCATTTTAACTTTTTTTTTTTCCCCTCATTGAATCACCTCAATAACACCATGAAACAGTCAATGCTAAATTGGTTCAAAGATAAGAAATTAAGCCTCAGATTACCAACAAGATCCAAAGAGCATTTATGCATTTGAACTCAATTTCTGCATGAATTCAAAAAATTGTACTTTATCTCTTCTACCACAGAGCCTCATGGGAATATCATTTTGAAGTTCAGTCTCCAGAGCACCTCTCTCTGTTCTGATTGTGAAAGAGCTGGTAACAAGGTTAAACCCAGGCAACTGGAAGAAGTAATCACGCAACACATGAGACTGTGTTTTCTAGCAAACAGGTCTATCAGCAGAAAGAAGCTGAGAATGGTGGTGTGTTCTGTCACCCCCTGCTTTTCCCATCCTGTTACTTACATTGATGGGTACTTTTTCCATCTCAACTAACGTTAACTCAGCAAAAAGGATATCAGCAAGCTCATCTCACTAAACAATGGAATCTAGAACTAGTCCTGTGAGTCACAGCATTCAGGTACTTTCCTGTCACAATGGCCCAAATATTTTGATTCAGTTTTATCCTTGTTTCCTTCATATCCTTCTATTATAAAAATAGATGTTCTGATATTTTGCTTAATTTTCATAAGCCCCTTGAACAAAGCCATTGTTTATACTTTCCATACTCATAACATAACTTAGGCATTACTATTGGTTTGGCTTTGGGCGTTATTTAGCATTTGGATTTTACTCTGGAATGAACTTTCTCATACATTAGCACTTAATCTAATCAAGCAAAATTTGAACACTATTTAGTTACCTTTAAGGGGCCAAATCTATAACTAAACTAATCCCCCCATTCATCATCCTGTGCAATTCAACAACTGTGTCTTCCCTTCCTTGCTCATGTGACGGAGGTCCTAACACACCACA
The DNA here is from genome assembly GCF_002263795.3 of Bos taurus. Lineage (NCBI taxonomy): Eukaryota > Metazoa > Chordata > Mammalia > Artiodactyla > Bovidae > Bos > Bos taurus. The sequence continues at coordinate 15,515,377 of NC_037351.1, read as the reverse complement.
CAGTCAAGCCTAAAAAGAATAAGGCAGGGTCAAATGTGTCTGCTGGTAATATTATGTTTGAAAGGAAAAGAAGACTGACAATGGTTACCTATAAACCCATTTCAGGATCTCCTGATATAATACAGCAAATAGACTGTCATTGGCAAGACCACAGGTAATACTGTTATTTTATTTAATTTTTTTTTTTAGGTTTTAAGTGAATTAATCTTAAATGCTTTCAACTGAGAATTACTCAATAGTTCAATAGTGTTTTTCTCCCCTCAGATATTTAGGTAAAGATTTCATCAAAGAAATGTGCATTGAATTTGTGAATGTAATGAGACTTTAGAATACAGATTTCAGTGAGACTGGACTTTTGAGGTGAAAACATTATCTCCAAGAAAACTACATGTGGTATTCCATAGAAATCTCATGGCGGCTTCATTCTTTACTTTTAATCCGTTCAATTTTCCTTTTCTTTCAATATTTTGGTTACTGTATTTTAGTGCAGAACCAATGGCAGATATAGATATATAGATGTAGGTATAGATATGTAAGAGAAGATTTATTGTGGGAATTGGCTTACTCAGCTCTGGGGTCTGAGAAAGTCCCATGATATGCCCTCTGCACTCTAGAGAACCAGGAAAGTCAATAGTGTATAATTCAGTCAAGTTCAGCAGCCTGGGAATCAGGCTGTCAACAGTATAACTCTCAGTTGGAGATGAAAGGGTTAAGATTGTAAGTCCTGGAGTCCAATGTCCCAAGAACTGGGAGCTCTGATGTCTTAGAGCACAAAAGGAATGATACCCCACCTAAAGAAGAGAAAGGTCTTCTACCATTCTGTTCTACTTGGCCCTCAACAGATTGGATAATTCCAATCCTATTGATGAGGGCAGATCTTTAACTCAGTCTGCTGATTCAAATACTCATCTCTTCCAAGAACACCCTCTCAGATGGATCTAGAAATAATATTTTGCCAGCTATCTGGTCATCCCTTAGCCCTGGAAAGTTGACACAAAGTTAACTATCATATTTTCTGCACTATTACATCCCAGCTTCTTTCTACTGCTTTGTCTCATCTCCTCTGTGCAATTTGCCTTTTCTCATCCTCCTTTGGCCTGCTTTCTGGCTCCCTTCTTTGTCTTAACCCCTGAGGTATGATAACACTGAGATCCTAGTTCATTCAGCTTATCTTTTTCCCAAATCTTCCTCCTTTTGTAAAACACAGCAAAGAATGACTGGAAGCAAAAGTACCTCCAGAACCTGAGTCTTCCTCTTCCCAGTCATTTGCACATTCAGTTGCTGGCTTCTTTGCCTGCATAATTTCCTCTTAGAAATAAAAACAGTTATAAACTTCTCAGGGTTGAGTTTCTCTTTTCTTCATTCATTGGAGACAGTCTTCCTATCCTGAACAGTCTTCTTCCATGGCTCTGTAAAATGAATTATTTGATCTGAGAATCCATAATGAATTTTTTTGGTCTTAATTAGACCATTAAACCAGAGGTTGAGATCATAACATGTCATCCTAATGATAGCCATTTAATCAAAATGCCCATTTGTTTTCATTACATCAAGTTTAGAAAGCAACGCCAAAGTGCTCTCCAGAGTGTTAATTGGTCTTTTAGGTTTCTTTCTTCTTCTTTTTTTATTTTATTAATGTGGAGGTGAAGAATGTGCTGCAGTGGACAAAAAAAGAATGATTTCACTAGGTCACTCACTGGTTCTCCTCTGTCTGTCATTATCCTCTGTTCTTCAAAGTTCATCCTAAATGCCAATGTTTCCAAAAAATCTAGACAAGATTTGCCTGTGATCTTTCATCATGCTGGCTAATCCCTGGATCTTCATTTATCTACCCACATGCAAAGGAAATAGTAAGGAAAACACTTCCTAAAGAACAAAATAAAAACAAATGAAAACAAACAAACAAACAACAAAAAAAAAACCTTAGTGTATTTTGTTTAGAAATGGCAACAGATGACAGCAGGTATCACTAGCTTTCCCAGAGAGAAAAAGAAAGTCTGACAGAGTGTTTGAAAAATGAGTTTACACGAAGAGGTGAGCCTTGGTTAGCCTTATAAGACATGGCATGTGCTCTAAAACAGAGTTTCTCAAAGTTTGGCCCCAAACCAACAGCAGCAGCATCCCCTGAGGGCTTATTATAAAGCCCCACACCTGAACAGCTGAAGTAGAAACTCTAAAGATGGTTCCAGGAGATTCTGAATGCCTGCTGGAGTTTGAGAATGCTTAGAATAGAGTTAAACACTTCCCAAAACATATAGGGTAGGCAACTTCTGATGTGGCTATGAGTAATTGTCAATTCACGGTGTTCATACACTCATATAATCCTGTTCCTTTACATATTGACTGAATGTAGACACTTACTTAGAAAATAGAGTATGGCTGTAATTAGGATACATACATATATATATATATATATATATATATATTTATGACTTATATATATATATATGACTTTTATATTGCTAGTACTCTCTCCCTGGCATTTCTTGCTTGCCTGTCCTAAGGAAGCAAGCTGATGAGTGACGTGCAGTGAGAAACTAAGGGCAGGTTCTAAATAATAACCAACAAGGGACTGAAGCCCTTAGTCCACCAGTCTTGGAGGAAAGAATCCTGCCAGCAACAATATGAGTGTGCTTAGAAGAGGGCCCTTCCCAAAATGGCCTTCAGATGAGTCTGTAGACATATTAGACCTTGATTATAGCCTTGTACTTGATCCTAAAGCAGATGACCTGGCTATTTGGTTTCAAAATTCCTAACCCACAGAAATGGTGAAATAAAAAATTTGTGTTGTCTTAGTCAGCTCAATTGGAGAAGGCAATGGCACCCCACTCCAGTACTCTTGCCTGGAAAATTCCATGGACGGAGGAGCCTGGTGGGCTACAGTCCATGGGGTCTCGAAGAGTCGGACACGACTGAGTGACTTCACTTTCACTTTTCACTTTCATGCATTGGAGAAGGGAATGGCAACCCGCTGCAGCATTCTTGCCTGGAGAATCCCAGGGATGGAGGAGCCTGGTGGGCTGCGTCTGTGGGATTGCATAGAGTCGGACACGACTGACGCGACTTAGCAGCAGCAGGAGCAGCAGTTGGCTCAATTGTGAGCCAATTTGCTATACACCAGTAGATAATACAGACAGACACAAACACAGTTACACACTACTGTATACATTTTTTAAAAATTTGTAGCATAATTAAGCTTCATATGTACTTAATGGGCACATATAGCATTGTACATTTGGCTTTTCAGAAGCTGTGGTAAAAATATTAGAAAATATTACCTACCCTTGAAGAGAAAACATTTCTAAGAAACATAAATTTTTCCTTACATAGCACACTTAGGATACAATACTTAGAAATAAACTGTAAAACACTTGATTTAACCAAGCTAAATCTCTAAAAGAAAATGACATAAACAGTGAAAAGAAGTTACGTGAAAGAAAACTGTTATCTGTTTATTAGTAAATAATCATATGGAGAAATAGCTATGAGTCAATCATTTAATCTTTGTGCCAGTCTTGTTAAATATGTATCAATAATTCCATTTCCCAGATGAAAATGCAGTAAGTAGCTTAGACCAGAAAAAGAACCTACCCCCAAATTGATATACAACAGAGCCAGGTTTCAAATGCAGACTGTCAGACTCCAGAATGTGCACCCTTAACCACTGCAACATTTGACTCTATATTATAAAATTGGCATTTCTCTTGTTCCCACATGTGTGGCTATATATATATATATATGTGTGTGTGTGTGTGTGTATTTCTGGCAAAGACAGACACTTGGGATGTTTTTAAGAATAAGTTAAAGAATGAAACTAATTTCAGATGGACATAGAGAACAAATAAAGAGGAGTAATGTCTCTTTGCATATCTACCCAGATCTTCACCTGCCCACTTTTAACCTACATTTTATGTGATTTTTCTTTGTTAGGAAATACTTCTATCACCACACAACAGGACAAGTTACTCAACTCAAAGCTGTAATGCTTTGTTCTAAGTTGATATCCTCCAAATACAGCTGACCCTTCAACAACATAGTTTGAATTCCACAGGTCCACTAGCCTGTGGATTTCTTGCCCTCAATATATACTATAAAACTACATGACCCTGGATTGGTTGAATCCCAAGAAGGCAGAACCAGGGATACAGAGGACTGGAGGGCCAACTATAAAGTCATAAGGAGACTTTTGGATGACCCTGGTGGAGAGTTGGTGCCCCTAACCCTCTACCCTTTTTCAAGGGTCAACTAGGTAATTTCATCCCTATGGTTCTCAGCATATTGGTCTACATTTGAATCATCTGGTGAACTTTTAAAATTACAAACACCTAGGCTCCACCCTTGGAGATACTCATTCCAAAGTTCAGAAGCAGGATCTGAGATCTAGAATTCTTTCTTAACTGAGCCCCTAGGAGGTTTCTATGGACATCAGTGAAATCATTTTCTTTTTAACATAAGGAAAATATTTTAATTTACATAGAAAATTGTTTTAAACCCAAGACAAGGAAATATAAGCAAATCAAATAAATACACAAATCAAGCAGGAGAGGATTGTAATTCATACTGTTGTAGTCAATATTACACACAGATTTTTCAGGACCAAGTTACAGTTTCTTAGTGATTTCCACTGAGTTATAAAAATATACTTAAGATTAATTTGGGAAAATAAGATTGCAAGATTGAGAGAAAAGAGTCCAGTGTTAATGAGGGGTTGATTATACTTGGTATCACTTGCACTAATTGAAGTACACTGATCTTTGTTAGCTGGGTCAGCCAAGGGTCAAGAGAACAGGTGGTTGAGCACAATTTCATAAGCGCCTGTTTAATATTTGGCTCCGCAATTTCCCTAACGTTGATCAAAGTGGGGATACGATCATTACCCAAAGATTGTTTAGAGAGACAGCCTTGACTGATGAAAAAGGAGCTAATTAGAAACTCACCTTTCCAATCAGGAAAGTGATTAAGTTTAAAGAAGAATGGTGAGAAACAGAATGACCTGATAATTTTGGTCTCATGCCACTGTTCTTGTCCCTCCTACAACCAAACTTTTTCGTTCACTTTTCTTAATTTAATTATCCCTGACTCTATTAGAACACACACATTTGTTTTCTAGTCTCATTTTATTTTTCTCATCCTTTATTAACTGGATCTAACATTGTCACAAAATGTTTTAAAATTCAAATAGATCACATGCATTGCTTGTCCTTACCCACATGTAGATTGATCAACTTTAATAGCCTCAGTAGATTTGCACAAAATTTTCCTTGTGACTCAGCTGGTAAAGAATCCGCCTGCAACACGGGAGACCTGGATTCCATCCCTGGGTTGGGAAGATACCCTAGAGAAGGGAAAGGCTATCCACTCCAGTATTCTGGCCTAGCAAATTCCAAGGACTGTATAGTCCTTGGGGTCGCAAAGAGTCCCTCGTGACTAAGAGAATTTCACTTTCACTTTCCTTTATAGAACTCATACAGCCTTGGTTGGCAACAGTATGCTTGCTATGCGCTCTCCCTAAATTACTCGCTAAGAACAAATGTGCCGTATGCATGCTAGGTTGCTTCAGTCGTATTCAACTCTTTGCGAGTCCATGGACTGTAGCCTGCCAGGCTCCTCTGTTCATGGGGTTCTGCAGGCAAGAATATTGGAGTGGTTGCCATGGCTTCCTCCAGGGGATCTTCCAAACCCAGAAATCAAACTTGAGTCTCTTAGGTCTCCTGCACTGGCAGGCAGGTTCTTTACCAGTGGCACCACACGGGAAGCCCTAAGTATAAATGTAGCAATGGGTAATGTGGTCGTGTTTTAGGGAACAAAACTTGTCCGATATAGATATTGGGAGAATTTAGATCTGGAATTAAATTTATAATGAAAACCAGTGAAACTATTTTAGTTTCAGTAACTTCATAGGGAAGTATTTTGAGAATGAGATATTATGAAAGTATAGAGCACTGATATTTCAGCAAGAGTTTGAAAATTAAGTAAAAGAATGAGTGACTGAAGACTGAACTGAAGACTTGCATCTATCACTAGAATTAATGTATATTTTAAAATAAGCACTATACAATACAGAATTTAAAGTAACAATATTTTTCTAAAGAAGTGGAATGCATCACAGAAATGGTAATGCTATTCTGCTTTCATCAGCTCCTGAATAAATTCTATTTTTTTTTTCAAATGAAAAACAGCATGTTTATAGATATAGAGAACAGATTTGTGCTTGCTATAGGCACAGGATGAAATGGGTGCAGGGAGTCAAAAGGTACAAACTTCCAGTTGTAAAACAAATAATTCATGAGGATGCAATGAACAGTATGGCAAGTGTCCTTAATAATACTATATTGTATATCTGAAGTTGCTAAAAAAGGAAACCTTAAACATGTTCATAATAAGAAAGAAAATTGTGACTAGGTATACAGACAAATTTTAAACTTACTGTGATGATCATTTTACAATATATTTCACAATAATCAAACACTAAATCATTATGTTGTACACCTGAAACTAATGTAATGTATGTCAATTATATTGTTGTTCAATCTCCAAAATAATCATTATATTTATGAAAACTTTCTAGGCTATAAGCAAGATAACCTCTGAATAAAAGAGAAAAGTTATATTTTTAAGCTTTTTGATTGAAAATCACATGGTAGGTAAACCCCGCTAAGGGAAATTGGAATTAATAGATATTAATAAAAGCATAAAGAAGAAATCACAATCACCAGGGTTACATGCATAGACAAAGCTTCAGCATCTGGTATCCTATCTCAGGGGTGAAAGTTGGTGATCACTATAAAAATGTACAAACATAAATATAAACCATAAACATACCATTTTTTTTCTTTTATTGCTCATACACCTAATTCAACCAATATTTATTGAGGACCAGCCAATGGGGCTACATAAGAGAAAGAAGAGCAAAAATCCTGCCCTCACAGCACTTACATTCTGGAAGATTAAAGGTAGTGAATTTTATGAGGATGGAACTATTTTCTTATAGATTCTCTTTCTTACTCATCATGTAAGCAAACACTCAGAAGCATAGCAACCATCCTGGTGAAGGCCATAAGTGGTCACCAAAGTAGAAGATGAAGAAGATAGTTTAAGAGACCCTGACATTGGTCAAGCTCCTTTGCATGAAGAAAATGTATATTTCTGATAAATGATGAGAAGATCATATAATCATTCAAATCCACTACAAGAAATTTTATCAGGTATGGAAGAGCTTATATAGTTTTTGCATAACCATAGATGTAAATGAGTCACCATTTATGCAGGAGAAATTTTATTTGCTGCCAAAAAATCCTAAATTATATTCAATTAGCAAGCATTCTGTGGCATTGTATCATGTGGTTTAGATTGAAACGAAATGCTATTAGAAATATAAGTTGAATATAGTATGTTATCTCTTATATAGAAATAGTGTACATTTACTCTTTGGTTCAGTTTAGGCAAACTCATGGACCAATACTTTTATGTGTGTGAGGAGCTGTTAAAAAAGCCAGTGTGCCAGGCAGACAAATCTCATATATATACATATACATATATATATATATATACACACATATAAAAGTTTTATTGGGGTATAGTTGATTTACAACGCTAGATTAGTTTCAGTTGTATAGCGAAGTGAATAAGTTATATTAATGTATATACGTATATCCACTCCTATTTAGATTCTTGTCCCATAAAGGCAATTATAGAGTATTGAGTAGATTTCCCTGTGCTATGCAGTAGGTCCTTATTATTTATTTATTTTAAATAGAGCAGTGCATATGTGTATGTATATCAATCCCACTCTCCCAATTTATTTCCTTCCTCACTTGACCCTGGGAACCATAAATTTGTTTTCTTCATCTATAACTCTATTTGTGTTTTGTAGAAAAGTTCATGTGTACCCTTTTCTTAGATTCTACATATATGTGATGTGAAAGTGAAAGTTGTTCAGTCATGTCCGACACTTTGCTACCCAATGGACTATACAGTCAATGGAATTCTCTAGGCCAGAATACTGGAGTGTGTAGCCTTTCCCTTTTCTAGGGGATCTTCACAACCCAGGGATCGAACACAGTTCTCCCACATTGCAGGCGGATTCTTTACCAGCTGAAACACAAGGGAAGCTCAAGAATACTGGAGTGGGTAGTCTACCCCTTCTCCAGCAGATCTTCCCAACCCAGGAATCAAACCAGGGTCTCCTGCATTGTAGGCAGATTCTTTACCAACTGAGCTATCAGTGAAGCCCACATATATGTGATATCACATGATATTTGTCTTTTTCTGTCTGACTTACTTCACTCAGTAGCAATATCTAGGTCCATCCATGTCATTGAAAATGGCATTATTTTGTTCTCTTTGTGGCTTAGTAATATTTACTGTATATATGCATCACATCATCTTTATCCATCCTTCTATGACCTCCTGGCTATTATAAATAGTATTGCAATGAACATTGAGGTGCTTATATCTTTTTGAATTCTGTTTTTTACCTCCAAATATATGCCCAGGAATTAGACTGCTAGATCATACAGTAGCTCTATTTTTAGTGTTCTAAGGAAGCTTCATACTGTTCTCCATAGACTATACCAATTTACATTCCAACCAGCAATGTAGGGGAGTTCTGCTTTCTCCGCATCTTCTACATCATTTATTGTTTGTAGATTTTTTGATGATGGCCATTCTGACCAGTGTGAAATTATACCTCATGGTAGTTTTGATTTGCACTTCTCTAATGATTAGTGATGTTGAACATCTCTTCATGTGTTTTGCCATGTATATATGGCCATCTGTATGTTTTCACTGTAGAAATATCTATTTAGATCTTCCACCCATTTTTTGATTAGGTTCTTTGTTTTTTTGATATTGAACTGTATGTGCTGCTTGTATATTTTGGAGATTAATTCTTTGTCAGTTGTTTCATTTGTAATTGTTTCCTCTCATTCTGAGGGTTGTCTTTTCATCTTGTTTATAGTTTTCTATGATATGTTTAAAAAAAAAGCTTTTGAGTTTAAGTAGGTCATATTTATTTTTGTTTCTATTTTTATTACCCTAGTTCAGTTCAGTTCAGTTCAGTCGCTCAGTCGTGTCCGACTCTTTGCGACCCCATGAATCGCAGCACGCCAGGCCTCCCTGTCCATTACCAACTCCCGGAGTTCACTCAGACTCACGTCCATCGAGTCAGTGATGCCATCCAGCCATCTCATCCTCTGGCGTCCCCTTCTCCTCCTGCCCCCAATCCCTCCCAGCATCAGAGTCTTTTCCAATGAGTCAACTCTTCACATGGGGTGGCCAAAGTACTGGAGTTTCAGCCTTAGCATCATTCCTTCCAAAGAAATCCCAGGGCTGATCTCCTTCAGAATGGACCGGTTGGATCTCCTTACAGTCCCAGGGATTCTCAAGAGTCTTCTCCAACACCACAGTTCAAAAGCATCAATTCTTCGGTGCTCAGCCTTCTTCACAGTCCAACTCTCACATCCATACATGACCACAGGAAAAACCATAGCCTTGACTAGATGAACCTTTGCTGGCAAAGTAATGTCTCTGCTTTTGAATATGCTATCTAGGTTGGTCATAACTTTCCTGCCAAGGAGTAAGTGTCTTTTAATTTCATGGCTGTAGTCACCATCTGCAGTGATTTTTGGAGCCCAACAAAATAAAGTCTGATACTGTTTCCACTGTTTCCCCATCTATTTCCCATGAAGTGATGGGACCAGATGCCATGATCTTAAGTTTTCTGAATGTTGAGATTTAAGCCAACTTTTTCACTCTCCACTTTCACGTTCATCAAGAGGCTTTTTAGTTCCTCTTCACTTTCTGCCACAAGGGTGGTGTCATCTGCATATCTGAGGTTATTGATATTACCCTAGAGGGTAGGTACAAAAGGATCTTGCTTTGGTCTATGTAAAGAGTGTTTTATCTATGTTTTCTTCTAAGAGTTTTATATTGCCTGCCACTACATTTAGATTTTTAGTACATTTTGAGTTTATTTTTGTGTACAGTGTTAATAAGTATTTCAATTTCATTCTTTTCTATGTGTTGTGTTTAGTCTCTCACTCGTGTCCAACTCTTTGTGACCCCCTCTAGGTCCCTCTGTCCATGGGGATTCTCCAGGGAAGAATACTGGAGTGAGTTACCATGGCCTCCTTCAAGGGATTTTCCCAATCCAAGGATTGAACCCAGGTCTCCTGCATTGCAGGAGGATTCTTTACTGTCTGAGCCACCAAGGAAGCTTTTATGTGTAGCTGTCCAGGTTTCCCAGCACTGCTTATTGAAGAGACTGTCTTATCTCCATTTTATATTCTTGTCTTTGTCAAAAATAAGGTAATCATAGATGCATGGCCTTATCTATGGGCTTTCTACCCTATTTCATTGATCTATATTTCTGTTTGTGTGTGTGTGTGTGTGTGCCAGTACCATAGTATTTTGATGACTGTAGATTTGTAGTATAGTCTGAAATCATGGAGCCTGAATCCTCAAACTCCATTTTGCTTTCTAAAGGATGCTTTGGCTATTTGGGATCTTTTGTGTTTTCATATAAATTGTGAAATTCTCTTCTAGTTCCGTGAAAAATGCCATTGGTAATCCGATGGTAACTGCATTGAATTTGTAGATTGCTTTGGGTAGCATAGTCATTTTCACAATATTGATTCTTTCAAGAACATGGTATATCTCTGCATCTGTTTGTGTCATCTTTGTCTTATCTCAAGAGTATTTTATAGTACAGGTCTTTTGCCTCCTGAAGTAGGTTTATTCCTAGGTATTTTATTCAGTTTGATGCAATGGCAAATGAGATTATTTTCTTGATTTCTCCTTCTGATCTTTCATTGTTAATATATAGGGCTTAAAGAGATTTCTGTGTATTAATTTTGTTTCCTGCAACTTTGCAATTTTTGTTGATCTCTGGTAGTTTTCTAGTTGCATCTTTAGGATATAGGATCATGTCATCTGCAAAAATTGACAGTTCTGCTTCTTTCCCATTTGGATTTCTTTTATTTATTTTTCTTCTTTGATTGCCATGGCTAGGATTTCCAAATCCCTGTTGAGTAATGGTGATGAGAGTGAACATCCTTGCCTTGATCCAAATCTTAGAGCAAATGCTTTCAGTTATTTCTCAAGTATGATGTGTGCTGTGGGTTTCTCATATTATGGCCTTTATTACATTAAGGTAGGTTTCCTCTCTACTCACTTTCTGGAAAGATTTTATCATAAATGAATATTGGATTGTTTTCAAGTTTTTTCATCTATTGAGATGATCATATGGATTTTATTCTGCAATTTGTTGATGTGGTGTATCACATTGATTGATTCGTGTATATTGAATCTTCCTTGTACCTCTGGGATAAATCCCACTCAACCATAATGTTTGATCCTTTTAGTGTGCTGTTGGATTCACTTTTTTAATATTTTATTGAGGAATTTTACATCTATATTCATCCGTGACATTAGTTTGAAATTTTATTTTTTTGTGTGCGATCTTTGTTTTTGTTATCAGGATGATGGTGGCCTCGTAGAATGTGCTTGGGAGTGTTCCTTCCTCTGCAATATTTTGTAAGAGTTTCAGAAGGGTGTTAACTCTTCTCTAAATGTTGGATGGAATTTGCCAGTAAAACCATCTAGCCCTATATTTTTGTTTGTTTTAAGATTTTTTATCACAGTTTCAATTTCAGTACTTGGTGATTTTAGTCTCTTCATATCTTCTATTTCTTCCTGCATCAATCTTAAAAGGTTGTATCTTTCTAATAATTTGTCCATTTCCTCTAGGTTGGCCCTTTCATTAGCATATAGTTGCTTGTAGTACTCTCTTGGAGAAGGCAATGGCACCCCATTCCAGTACTCTGGCCTGGAAAATCCCATGCGCTGAGGAGCCTGGTAGGCTGCAGTCCATGGGGTCACTAAGAGTCAGACATGACTGAGTGACTTCACTTTCACTTTTCCTTTCATGCATTGGAGAAAGAAATGGCAACCCACTCCAGTGTTCTTGCCTGGAGAATCCCAGGGACGGGGGAGCCTGGTAGGCTGCCGTCTATGGGGTCGCACAGAGTCGGACACGACTTAAGTGACTTAGCATCAGCAGTGGTCTTTTATGATCCTTTGTATTCTCTTGTGTCCACTGAAACTTTTCCTTCTCATTTCTAACTTTGTTGATTTTAATTGTCTCAATTTTTTTCTTGTTGAGGCTGCCTGAAGGTTTATCAATTTTGTTTATTTTTCTCAAATAACCAGCTTTCAGTTTCATTGATCTTTGCTAATTTTTTCTTCATCTCTATTTCACTTATTCCTGCTCTGATTTTTATGAATTCTTTGAATTCTTGTCACCTAATAACATTGTGTTTTGCTTTTTTCTTCTTTCTCTAATTGCTTTAGGTGTAAGAATAAGTTGTTTATTTAAGATTTTTTTTCCTGTTTTTTGAGGTAAGAATATATTGCTGTAAACTTTCCCCTTAGAACTGTTTTTGCTGCATCCCATGGGTTTGGATCATCATGTTTTTATTGTCATTTGTCTCTAGATAACTTTTTTGTTTGTTTGTTTCCTTTTTTACTTTTTTTCAGTAATCTATTGCTTATTTAATAACATATTATTTAGCCTTCATGTATTTATTTTTTAACAGATGCTTCCCCCTGTAACTGATTTCTGATTTCATTGTGATTAGAAAAGATGCTTGATATAATCTCAATTTTCTTAAATTTCCTGAACCTTGATTTGAGACCCAAGATATAATCTATTGTAGAGAATATTCCATGTGCACTTGAGAAGAAACCATTCTGCTGCTTTTGCATGGAATGTCTTATAAATATTAATTAAATCTCTCTGGCTTAACATGCCATTGAAGGCTATGTTTCCTACTAATTTTCTGTCTGGATGATATTTCCATTGGTGTAAGTGGGGTGTTTAAATCCCCCACTGTTATTGCATTATGATCAATTTCTCCTTTTATGGCTGTTTGCATTTGCTATGTGTATTGAGGGGCTACTATGTTGGGTGCACATATATTTACAATTATATCTTCTTCTTGGATTGATCCCTTCATCACTATTTAGTGTCCTTTGTTGTCTGTTATAATAGTCTTTATTTCAAAGACATTTTTTTTTTTTTCTGACCAGTCTATGTCTTTGGTTGGAGCCTTTAATCCATTTACATTTAAGGTAGTTATTGATATATGTATTTCTATTGCCATTTTCTTAAAAATTTTAGTAGATCTTTTTTCTTCCTTCTCTCTTGTTCTCTTCTCTTAAGGTAGTTATTGATATATGTATTTCTATTGCCATTTTCTTAAAAATTTTAGTAGATCTTTTTTCTTCCTTCTCTCTTGTTCTCTTCTCTTATATATGTATTTCTATTGCCATTTTCTTAAAAATTTTAGTAGATCTTTTTTCTTCCTTCTCTCTTGTTCTCTTCTCTTATGGTTCTCTTCTCTTATGGTTCTCTTCTCTTATGGTTCATCTTTAGTGCAGTGTTTAGTTTGCTTTTTCCTTTGTTGTGTGTAGACCTATTTTTATTTTTTGGTTTTCATTTCATATGATGTTTTGATAAAAGTCATATATGCATAGTGTATATGATAGACCATGTATATATATACGTATACAAACAGTTTTAAGTTGTTGGTCTCTTAATTTCAAGTGCAATTCTCATTTCCTTTATTCGTACTCTCCTCTTTGGAATGGTTGATTGTTTTGCTATAATATTTGTGTATGAAAGATTTCCTGCTTTCACTATATATTTGCCTTTAACAGTGAGTTTTCCCATTGGTGATTTTCTTTTTTCTAGCACTCCTCCCCACACTTAGAGAAGCTCCTTCAACATTTGGTTTAAAACTGGTTTGGTGATACTGAATTCTCTTAGCTTTTGCTTGTTCGTAAAGCTTTTTATTTCTCCTTTGGATCTGGAAGTGAGCCTTGCTGAGTAGAGTATTCTTGGTTGTCAGTTTTTCCCTTTCATAACTTTAAATACATCATGCCACTACTGCCTGGCCTGCAGAAAGTCTGCTGGAAAAACAGCTGATAACCTTATGCTGATACCCTTGATGTTATTTGTTGCTTTTCTCTTGCTTTTATATTCAACTTATAATTAAATTTCATATTAATTCTAAATAAAAAATTGTATTTAACTTTTGTTAGATACTTTGTATTTAACCATGTGTTCTTTCTTGGGTTATCTTGTGTGGGACTCTCTACTTCCTAGACCTGAGTTACTACGTCCTTTCCCACCTTAGGAAAGTTTTTGACTATAATATTTTCAAATATTTTCTCAGGAACTTTTTTCTTTTTTTTCTTCTATGATCCCTCTAATCCACATGTTGGTTTGTTTATTGTTCTCCCAGAAGTTTCTGAGACTGTCTTCATTTCTTTTCATTCTCTCTGTCTTTTTATTTTATTCTGTTCTATGACAATGATTTCTACCATTTTTTTCTTCTAACTAATTTATCTGTTCTTCTGCTATTGCTTATTTTGCTGTTGATTCCTTTTAGTGTATTTTTCATTTCAGTTTTAGTATTGTTCATCTCTGTTCTTCAGTTCCTCTGCTGCTGCTGCATCGCTTCAGTCATGTCCGACTCTGTGCGATCCTATGGACGGCAGCCCACCAGGCTCTGCCGTCCTTGGGATTCTCCAGGCAAGAACACTGGAGTGGGTTGCCATTTCCTTCTCCAATGCATGAAAGTGAAAAGTGAAAGTGAAGTCGCTCAGTCGTGTCCGACTCTTAGCGACCTCATGGACTGCAGCCTACCAGGCAGCCATCCATGGGATTTTCCAGGCAAGAGTACTGGAGTGGGTTGCCATTGCCTTCTCCAGTCAGTTCATCTAGGTCTTTGTTAAATATTTCTTATATATTCTTGATCCATGCCTCTTCCAAGATCTTAGATCATCTCTATTATCACTATAAATTCATTTTCAGATAGGTTATCTATCTCCTTTTCATTTAAAGTTTTTATCTTGCTCCTTCATCTGCAACATATTTCCTCTGTCATCTCTCTTTTATTTTTTTCCCTAACTTACTGTGTTTGTGTTCTCCCTTCTGCAGATTTCAGGTTTGTGGTCCTCATGCTCCTGGTGTCTGCCTCCTGGTTTGTGAGGTTGGTCCAGAAACTTGTTCCTTCATCCCTTGATAGGGGATTTGACTATTGTGGTCTGCTCTGGATATTGAAAGGGACCTCCCTTCTGCTCTGTGGTTGCCACTCCCTTGTCAGGGACAGGGTCTTCTCCTTACTCGAGTAAAGGCTCCTTGATCTGTTTCTTGGGTTTCTTAGCTGTGTTTCTGATCTGTGGTGCAAGGTAGGTGGGATTGGAGCACTCCCACTGGGAGAGAAACCAGTGAGTATTCCACCTATGGAGCTGTTCACTTGTGAATATGCTCTGCTGTGTCTTCTTTTACTCTTTGTGTGGCTTACAAAGTACACTGTTGTTGGTACTGTTCTTAATCCTATCTTAACTGTTGATATTCCAGCAATTGGTCCTGGTGACTCTCAGAAACTATTTTCCCGAAGCCACTAGCACAGGTCCTCTGAGGTCAGGTCCCAGGACTGCAGTAGTCATGCACCTGGACCCACTGTGGGCACTATGAAGGCAACTCAGACTCTGGTCATGCCCTCCCCCATGTATACTTGTCAATAAAGCCCACAGCTGTGAAAGCTGGAACTATCCCAACTGTCACAGCACTTGTCCTTTCAGATATTTTGCAAACGCTGAATTTAGGAAGCTGTCAGCAGAGGTACTACCCCACAGTTCATGTGAGGAGAGACTTCAGCTCTTCTTCCTTAGTCACATGGCCCCTGGGGCTCAGCTATGTTTTCAGCCCCCACCTCGGTGTGTGCATTCTTCCCTTGCATTGGAGTCAGCTGCAGAGGTTGCCATAGCACAGGAGCCCATCTGGCATGAAGGACCAAAGTAGTAATCTGGGTGAGCAAGACACTCAGGCAGGAAGATGCTGGGGTAGTGATTGAAATGTGCAAGCCCATCAGTCAGTGATCAGGGCTAGTGGGTTGTACAAGTTGGGAGCGGTGCAGAGGAGGCAGTGGCAGGTGTACTTGAGCTGGCTCTGGCCAGAGTCCTCCCTAGTGCTGTTGGAAACAGGAGCCTGCATGTGAGGAAAGAGTTTGCAATGACAGCCCTACCATTTACATATCACTTAACAATGGTGCTTCAGTTCTCTGGTAGTCTGAGCTTCCTCCGTGATCATTCCCAGTTGTAAAGCTCCTCATGCCCATCCACTCAGGCTGTCTCCTCATGGCCAGCAGTAGTCCCCTCCCCTGGTCTGCTCTCCAAACCCCGTATTCCAGCACCTGTCCTCGTGCATAATGGTCAATACTCGTCTCAGGATACTGTGAGCAGCCCTGTGGCATGGATCATCTGTGTAGGTCTCACTCTGTCCTGCCTGGCACAGATGGGTGACTGGGCTCTCTCTGAGTCCTTGAAGCAGCCCTGTTCTAGTTGCCCTCCCTGCTAGTGAGAGGGCTACCTGAGGTGCAGGAGCTTCTCACTTTCAGTTCCCCACAGGTAGAACTGGTCTTATCCTGTTACCTCTTCTCTTCCTTTTTCTTCTTTTCTTTTGTCCTATGGTTACATGGGGATCTTTCTTGTCCAATGTATCCAAGGTCCTCTGCTAGTGTTCAGCATGCTTGTTCCATGTGTACATGTATTCTTGATGCATTTGTGCAGAAAGATGAACTTCATGCCCTCCTACTCCATCTTATTCTCCCAACTCTCACATATTTTAGAAAAAGTGTTGTTGTAAGCTTTTAAGGGTTTAAAAAAAAACACACAAGTAGCCACAATAAAATAAATAAAACCATATAACCACGATGGAGTGATCACTCACCTAGAGCCAGACATCATGGAGTCCAGTGAGCCTTAGGAAGCATCACTATCAACAAAACTAGTGGAGGTGATGGAATTCCACCTGGGCTATTTCAAATCCAAAAGGTGATGCTTTTATTTATTTATTTATTTATTTTTAAATTTTATTTTATTTTTAAACTTTACATAATTGTATTAGTTTTGCCAAATATCGAAATGAATCCGCCACAGGTATACATGTGTTCCCCATCCTGAACCCTCCTCCCTCCTCTCTCCCCATACCATCCCTCTGGGTCGTCCCAGCGCACTAGCCCCAAGCATCCAGTATCGTGCATCGAACCTGGACTGGCAACTCATTTCTTACATGATATTTTACATGTTTCAATGTCATTCTCCCAAATCTTCCCACCCTCTCCCTCTCCCACAGAGTCCATAAGACTGTTCTATTAAAGTACTGTACTCAATATATGGGAAAATTTGGGAAACTCAAAAATGGCCACAGGACTGGAAAAGGTCAGTTTGCATTCCAATCCCAGAGAAAGGCAATACCAAAGAATGTTCATACTACCACATAATTGCACTCATCTCACACGCTAGCAAATTAATGCTCAAAATTCTCCAAGCTAGGCTTCAACAGTTCATGAACCAAGAACTTCCAGATGTTCAAGCTGGAATTATAAAAGGCAGAAGAGTCTACTTGTTCAAGAGCTGCATTGCAAGCCAGGTAAAGGGATCTACAGTTTTTTGCACGTAACTGTAGTGAATTAAAAAAATAAATAAATAAAAAAATAAAAGGCAGAAGAACAAGAGATCAAATTGCCAACATCCATTGGATGATAGAAAAAGCAAGAGAATTTCAGAAAAAAAAATCTGCTTCTGCTTCACTGAATATGCTAAGGTATTTGACTATATGGATCTCAACAAACTGTGGACAAGTTTTCAAGAGATGGGAACACCAGACCATCTGATCTGCCTCCTGAGAAATCTGTATGCAGGTCAAAGAGCAA
Source organism: Bos taurus (assembly GCF_002263795.3). Lineage (NCBI taxonomy): Eukaryota > Metazoa > Chordata > Mammalia > Artiodactyla > Bovidae > Bos > Bos taurus. The sequence continues at coordinate 15,497,594 of NC_037351.1, read as the reverse complement.
CAGTTAGAACCAGACATGGAACAACGGATTGGTTCCAAATTGGGAAAAGGACTAAGTCAAGGCTGTACATTGTCACCCTGTTTATTTAACTTATATGCAGAGTACATCACTGTAAGGCTGGGCTGAATGAAGTGCAAGCTGGAATCAAGATTGGTAGAAGAAATATCAACAACCTCAAATATGCAGATGACACCATCTTTGCAGAAAGCAAAGAGGAAATAAAGAGCCTCTTGAAAGTGAAAGAGGAGAGTGAAAAAGTTGGCTTAAAACTCAATATTCAAAAAATAAAGATCATGGTATCTGGTCCTATCACTTCATTTCAAACAGATGAGGAAACAATGAAAACATTGAGAGATTTATTCTTTTGAGCTCAAAATCACTGCAGGTGGTGACTGCAGCTATGAATTGAAAAGACACTTCCTCCTTGGAGGAAAAGCTAGGACAAACCTAGTGAAGCGAAAGTTGCTCATTCGTGTCCAACTCTTTGAGATCCCATGAACTATACAGTCCATAGAATTCTCCAGGCCAGAAAACTGGAGTGGGAAACCTTTCCCTTCTCCAGGGATCTCCCCAGCCCAGGAATCGAACTCAGGTCTTTTGCATTGCAGGAAGATTCTTTACCAACTGAGACACAAGGTAAACCCTAGACAAACCTAGACAGCATATTAAAAAGCAGAGACATTACTTTGCTGACAAAGGTCTGTATAGTCAAAGCTATTGTATTTCCAGTAGTCATGTATGGATGGGAGAGCTGGACCAAAAAGAAGGTTGCGCCACAAAGAACTGGTGTTTTTGAACTGTGGTGTTGGAGAAGACTCTTGAGAGTCCCTTGGACTGCAAGGAGATCAAACCAGTCCATCCTAAAGGAAATCAGTCCTGAATATTCATTGGACGGACTGATGCTGAAGCTCCAATACTTTGGCTACTTGATGCGAAGAACTGACTCATTGGAAAAGACCCTGGTGTTGGGCAATATCGAAGTCAGGAGGAGAAGGGGATGACAGAGGATGAGATGGTTGTATAGCATCACCAACTCGACGTCCATGAGTTTGGGCAAGCTCCAGGAGTTGGTGATGGATAAGGAACCCTGGCATTCTGTAGTCCATGGGATTGCAAATAGTTGGACATGACTGAGCAACAGTTGCCAAAGTATTGAAGTTTCAGCTAAATCATCAGTCCTTCCAATGAATATTCAGGACTGATTTTCTTTAGGATTGACTAATTTGATCTCCTTGCAGTCCAAGGGACTCTCAAGAGTTTTCTCCAACACCACAGTTCAAAAGCATAAATTCTTTGGTGCTCAGCTATCTATATAGCCCAAATCTTACATTCATATATGACTCACATCATCTAATTACAAATGGTAAAGGAAAAACAAATTATTGGTAAAATGAGAAGTAGGAAGCTCTAAGAAAATACACATGTTAAACCTCTTCATTTTAGAGAGAAAGAGAAAAAGTGTGAGACAGATAGTGAATTTTCTTTAAACTTTACATACGTAGAGTCTGACATTTGTGAATCCAGAGATATAGAACTCTCAAGAATTCTCTCAGAGGTTATGTGACTTATTGGAAGTTATGAGTCTAGAAACAATGTCCTAATTTTCTTAATTTTATTTTTTCCTTTTTGGCCCTCATATGCAGACACGTATCATCATTGGCTTTGATAAGGTCTTTATTTTGTTACCTTATTTCATATGATTCATCTTTCTACCTAAATCCCTCTACCACATTCACATATGCACTTAATCTGCACTTTCCTTTCTAGTGTTTTTATTCATGTCTCTGTGTATGTATTTTTTTAAAATATAGTATTATTTTGATATTTCAAAATATGTAAATGGTATTGGACATCGGATCTCTAATTTGTACTTTTAATAATCAATATTGTGTTTTAACAATTATTCTTGATCCTATACTTTAGAAGTTCTTAAGTGTTTTTGCTCTGGAGATGATTCTACAGTCTAGACTCCTCAGAATAATCTTTTATGGAACATTACGGACCATAATGTCTTTAATACTTGTGGTAGGTATATGCAAGTACAGTGGATTACAAAATAGACCAATTATACTGAAATACACTTAACAAAATAACAAAACAACAAATGTGTGGCATAGCAATATATGACCTTACATATTAATACATTAAAGCAATACAATCTAGCAGCCAGTTTCATAACTACCAGCATTTCATTATGGTGACTAGGACATACAATATTTTAAGATGCCTGATATAACTAATGTAAAAATAAATGTGACTTCTGTTAGTGATAACGTCAGTTCAGTTCAGTCATTCAGTCATATCCGACTTTTTGAGACCCCATGAATTGCAACAGCCAGGCCTCCATGTCCATCACCAACTCCCAGAGTTTACTCAAATTCATGTCCATTGAGTCAACGATGCCACCCAACCATGTTTTTCTCTGTTGTCCCCTTCTTCCACCATCAATCTTTCCCAACATCAGGGTCTTTTCAAATGAGTCAGTTCTTTGCATCAGGTAGCCAAAGTATTGGAGCTCCAGCTTCAACATCAGTCCTTCCAATGAACACTCAGGACTAATTTCCTGGTTGGATCTCCTTGCAGTCCAAGGGACTCTCAAGAGTCTTCTCCAACATCACAGTTCAAAAGCATCAATTATTTGCTGCTCAGCTTTCTTTATAGTCCAAATCTCACATCTATACTCGACTACTGGAAAAATCATAGCCTTGACTAGATGGACCTTTGTTGGCAAAGTAATGTCTCTGATTTTTAATATGCTGTGTAAGGTTGGTCATAAGTTTCCTTCCATGGAGTAAGCATCTTTTATTTCATGGCTGCAGTCACCATCTGCAGTGATTTTGGAGCCCCACAAAATGGCCTGCCAGTTTCCACTGTTTATCCATCTATTTGCCATGAAGTGATGGGACCAGATGCCATGATCATAGTTTTCTGAATGTTGAGCTTTAAGCCAACTTGTTCACTTTCCTCTTTCACTTTCATCAAGAAGCACTTTAGTTCTTCTTCTCTTTCTGCCATAAGGGTGGTGTCATCTGCATATTTGAGGTTATAGATGTTTCTCGTGGCAATCTTGATTGCAGCTTGTGCCTCATCCAGCCCAGTGGTTCTCATGATGCATATAAGTTAAATAAGCAGGATGACAATATACAGCCTTGATGTACTCCATTTCCTATTTGGACCAGTGTGTTGTTCCACGTCCAGTTCTAACTGTTGCTTCCTGACCAGCACACAGATTTCTCAAGAGGCAGGTCAGGTGGTCTGGTATTCCCATCTCTTTCAGAATTTTTCACAGTTTATTATAATCCACACAGTCAAAGACTTTGGCATACTCAATAAAATATAAATAGATGCTTTACTGGAATTATCTTGCTTTTTCAATGATCCAGCAGATGTTGGCAATTTGATCTCTGTTTCCTCTACATTTTCTAAAACCAGCTTGAACATTGGAAGTTCACAGTTCACATATTGTTGAAGCCTGGCTTGGAGAATTTTGAGCATTACTTTATCAGCATGTGAGATGAATTCAATCGTGTGGTAGTTTGAGCATTGCCTTTCTTTGGGATTGGAATGAAAACTGACCTTTTCCAGTTCTGTGGCCTCTGCTGAGCTTTCCAAATTTGCTGGCATATTGAGTGAAGCACTTTCATAACATCATCTTTTAAGATTTGAATTAGCTCAACTGGAATTCCATCACTTTCACTAGTTTTTTTCATAGTAATGCTTCCTAAAGCCCACTTGACTTCACACTCCAGGATGTCTGGCTTTAGGTGAGTGATCACACCATTATGATTATCTGGTTCGTGAAGACCTTTTTTGTATAGTTCTTCTGTGTATTCTTGCCACCTCTTCTTAATATCTTCTGCTTCTGTTAGTTCCATACCATTTCTGTCCTTTATTGAGCCCATCTGCATGAAATATTCCCTTGATATCTCTAATTTTCTTGAAGAGATCTCTAGTCTTTCCACTCTAGTTTTCCACTATTTCTTTGCATTGATCACTGAGGAAGAAGCCTTTCTTATCTCCCCTTGCTATTCTTTGAAGCTCTGCATTCAAACCGGTATATCTTTCCTTTTGTCCTTTGCTTTTCACATCTCTTCTTTTCACAGCTATTTGTCAGTACTCCTCAGCCAGCCACTTTGCTTTATTGCATTTCTTTCTCTTGAGGATGGTCTTGATCCTTGTCTCCTGTACAATGTCACGAACCTCCATCCATAGTTCATCAGGCACTCTATCTATCAGATCTAGTCCCTTAAATCTCTTTCTCATTTCCACTGTATAATCATAAGGGATTTGATTTAGGTCATACCTGAATGGTCTAGAGGTTTTCCCTACTTTCTTCAATTTAAGCCTGAGTTTGGCAATAAGGAGTTCATGATCTGAGCCACAGTCAGCTCCCAGCCTTATCTTTGCTGATTGTATAAAGCTTCTCCATCTTTGGCTGCAAAGAATATAATCAATCTGATTTCGGTGTTGACCATCTGGTGATGTCCATGTGTAGCATCTTCTCTTGCATTGTTGGAAGAGGGTGTTTGTTATGACCAGTGAGTTCTCTTGGCAGAACTCTATTAGCCTTTACCCTGCTTCATTCTGTACTCCAAGGCCAAATTTACCTGTTACTCCAGTTGTTTCTTAATTCCTACTTTTGCATTCCAGTCGCCTATAATGAAAAGGACATCTTTTTTGGGTGTTAGTTCTAAAAGGTCTTGTAGGTCTTCATAGAAGCGTTCAAATTCAGCTTCTTCAGCATTACTGGTTGGGGCATAGACTTGGATTACTGTGATATTGAATGGTTTTCCTTGGAAACGAACCAAGATCATTCTGTCATTTTTGAGGTTGCATCCAAGTATTGCATTTCGGACTGTTTTATTGACTATGATGGCGAGTGATAAGGTCAAGATACTGCTAACAGAGCTGTGATTTTTTGTCTTCATTGTCAATTAAATGAAATACTAAAATCAGATATTTGTGAATTTGAAAATATAATTTTTCCCAGTTTAATTTCATTGACTCTCTGAAATCCCCCTGATTTTTAGTCAAGGTTAACAATTACTGCTCTAGTTTACAGGGTTTCTTTGCATACACCCCTTTTACTTTTTCATTCCCTTAGTGATGGGCAAAGAGGTTGCTTCTGACTTTTTGATTCCACAATTAATACTAGATTTTATTCTTCATAGTTAAAAATGTAGTTAAATATTGAATTATGTAATGATCATTTATGTCACACTCAGAGGTTTGGGGTAAATTAAATAGGATGATATAGAGTAATGTTGTTGAATTGGATTAAAATGTGTAAATGGTTTATAAAATATAAAATGTTATATACAAGTAGGAAAATATCACTTCCTTTCCTCAAGTGTCAAGGTTTATTCAGTTAACCATATTGAATTTTTCTAGAAAACAGAAAAAAAAATACTTTTAATATAGTCATCATGCAATCTCTATTAAAGTTTTATATTGTCTCTTATAGATGATTTTCTTGAGATTTGCATATGTTGTTTACTATGTAACTCTTGCAGATATGAAAACCCAAACTAGAAAATTATAATTTAGGCAACTGCTAGACATAGATAGAATGAAGTATTTTAGAACTGAAACTGACACTGTGACCCTGAGGAAGAGGAAAGGACACTCAGACCTCAGGCATGAATATCACAAAATTCTAACAGTTTGAAAGCAGTGGAGCTGGCATATTGTACACAATAGTGTGCTGATTTTTTAGTATCATAAATACATATAATACTTAAAAATTAAAATTCTTGTCTCTGGAAGCACACCAGAATTTTCCTTTGGTTGAAATTAACAGTTATTAACTTTAAAATATACTAGAATAGGCAATTTTTGTATACCTAAGTTATATATCTCTAACTGGAAACTTCAGGAAACAGTTAGTTGTAAGAGTATTCTATACACTACCATTAAAATATCATGGTAATAGAACTTGATAATTTTTATTTGGTAAAACTGAAACTTTCATTTTACCTATTTAAAAACCCAAGATTAGCAAATGGTGGGCAATAATTGAAAGCGTGTGTGCCTACTCACTCAGTCATGTCCAACTCTTTGCGACTGAATGGACTGTAGCCCACCAGTTTCCTCTGTCTATGGATTTCTCCAGGCAAGAATACTGGAGTGGGTAGCCATTTCCTTCTCCAAGGGATCTTCCCAGCCCAGGGATCAAACCCACATCCCCTACGTTGCAGGCAGAGTTTTAACTGTCTGAGCTACCAGGAAGCCTTGGAATAATTGAATATCTATATGCAAACAAATAATAAAACTTTATAGCTCACACTAAACACAAAATATTAACTGTGTGTTTTCAAAATCTACTACTATTAAAAAATGAAAAGACATGGATGCAACTAGAGATTATCATACTAAGTGAAATAAGTCAGAAAGTGAAAGACAAATACCATGCAATGCCATTCTTATATGTAGAATCTAAAATATGACAGAAATGAACCTATCTATGAAACAGAAATGAAGCCCTGACTTAGTGAATAGACTGGTGGTTGCCAAGTGGTGGGGGAGGTGGGAGAGGAATGGACTGGGAGTTTAAGATTAGCAGATGCAAACTGGTATATAGAGAATATGTGCCAAAGCGAGCACATATATAGAATGGATAAACAACACAGTCTTACAATGCAGCATAAAGAACTGTATTCAATATCCTATCATAAACCATAATGGAAAATATTATGAAAAAATAATGTATATATATGCCTGGAAAATCCCATGGACGGAGGAGCCCGGTAGGCTGCAGTCCGTGGCCTTGCTCAGAGTCGGACAGGACTGAGCGACTTCACCTTCGCTTTTCACCTTCATGCATTGGAGAAGGAAATGGTGACCCACTCCAGTGTTCTTGCCTGGAGAATCCCAGGGACGGGGGCGCCTGTGGGCTGCCGTCTATGGGGTCGCACAGAGTCAGACAGGACTGAAGCGACTTAGCAGCAGCAGCAGCAGTAGTGTATGTATAACTGAGTCAGTTTGCTCTACAGCAGTGATTAGCACAACACTGTAATTTAACTATAACTATAAAAATAAATAACTCATAAAAAAACAAAATGAAAAGACCACTCACAGCCACAAAGATCATAATATGTAAAGAATCTATGTTATATATGTAGGTATAACTTTCAAAGCTCAAGTAAACATACATTTTTTAAATGGCAAAAGATCAGAATCAATATTTTACCCACAACATATATATTTATGGCAAATAAGCACAGAAAAATATGATTAATATCATTAGTCATTGGGGAATGCAAATTTAAATCATAATGGGATACTGCTACCCACCTATTAGAATGGCAAACATTTAAAAAGGTGATCACTTAAAATTTGACAATGATGTGGAGTATTTGAAGCTCGCAGACACTGCTGATGAAAATGTGTTATACTCACTTTGATAAAACATTTTGACAGATTCTTAAAAACTTAATATTTACCTACCATATGATCCAACCATTCCATTCATAGATATTAAACCAAAGAAAATAAAGCATATATTCACACACACACACAAAGCACTTATAACTGAATACTCACTAAGGCTTTATTTGTAATAGCAGAGAACTGGAAACAACTCAAATGTCTTTCAGAGGTGAATGAATAAACAAATTTTGGAATATCCATGTAAATCTATTCAGAAATCAAAACAAACTCCCACTATACATAACAGCTTAAATGTAACTTAAAGTGAAAATGTTGAATAAGAGAAGTCAAGACAAAAAACAAAAAATATATATGGTATTATGTTTCTACAAAACTCTAGAAAATGCATACTAATCTATAGTGACAGAAAGAGAAATGCATTAATGTTGGGAGGGCACTTTTTTGCACACCAGTAATCAGGGAGGCCTGGCATGCTGCGATTCATGGCATCACAAAGAGTCGGACACGACTGAATGACTAACTGAACTGAACTGAACTGAATCTCACCAGTCTGATTAAAAGCACAAACAGGAATAGATTCAGCCTACTTTGAAGTAATTAGTACAATAAATCTCTTTCCTTTCCCTAATCATCTTTCTAATCCCTGATTCTTCTATGATCAAAAAGTCAGGAAAACACTTTATTTACAAGAACAATCAAAGTATTTGTTGATTCCTCTATCAGTGCCTCAGATGAGAGATGGGCAAAAGCTTACTATTAAGCTCAATTTTCTAAACATCAGTGGAACCAAACAACTTATATTTGGACATGGGAAATAGATGGGGAAACAGTGGAAACAGTGTCAGACTTTATTTTTGGGGGCTCCAAAATCACTGCAGATGGTGACTGCAGCCATGAAATTAAAAGACACTTACTCCTTGGAAGGAAAGTTATGACCAATCTAGATAGCATATTCAAAAACAGAGACATTACTTTGCCAACAAAGATCCGTCTAGTCAAGGTTATGGTTTTTCCAGTGGTCATGTATGGATGCGAGAGTTAGACTGTGAAGAAAGATGAGCGCCAAAGAATTGATGCTTTTGAACTGTGGTGTTGGAGAAGACTCTTGAGAGTCCCTTGGACTGCAAGGAGATCCAACCAGGCCATTCTGAAGGAGATCAGCCCTGGGGTTTCTTTGGAAGGACTGATGCTAAAGCTGAAACTCCAGTACTTTGGCCACCTCATGCGAAGAGTTAACTCATTGGTGGGATCCCTTTGATGCTGGGAGGGATTGAGGGCAGGAGGAGAAGGGGATGCCAGAGGATGAGATGGCTGGATGGCATCACTGACTCGATAGACATGAGTCTGAGTGAACTCTGGGAGTTGGTGATGGACAGGGAGCCCTGGCGTGCCGCAATTCAGGGGGTCGCAAAGAGTTGGACACAACTGAGCGACTGAACTGAACTGAGAATTTGCTTAATCTGAGTCTGGGTTTACATGCAAAATATTAAAGTGATAAATAATGACATTCACATTAAGAAGAAGGTTAAAATATATTTACTTTTAGAAACACAAACTGGAATCAAGGTTGCCGGGAGAAATATCAGTAACCTCAGATGTGCAGATGACACCATCCTTATGGCAGAAAGTGAAGAGGAACTAAAAAGCCTCTTGATGAAGGTGAAAGTGGAGAGTGAAAAAGTTGGCTTAAAGCTCAACATTCAGAAAACGAAGATCATGGCATCCGGTCCCACCACTTCATGGGAAATAGATGGGGAAACAGTGGAAACAGTGTCAGACTTTATTTTTCTGGGCTCCAAAATCACTGCAGATGGTGACTGCAGCCATGAAATTAAAAGATGCTTACTCCTTGGAAGGAATATTATGACCAACCCAGATAGCATATTCAAAAGCAGAGACATTACTTTGCCAACAAAGGTTCGTCTAGTCAAGGCTATGGTTTTTCCTATGGTAATGTATGGATGTGAGAGTTGGACTGTGAAGAAGGCTGAGCCGGCTGAGCTGAGAATTGATGCTTTTGAACTGTGGTGTTGGAGAAGACTCTTGTGAGTCCCTTGGACTGCAAGGAGATCCAACCAGTCCATTCTGAAGGAGATCAGCCCTGGGATTTCTTTGGAAGGAATGATGCAAAAGCTGAAAATCCAGTACTTTGGCCACCTCATGCGAAGAGTTGACTTATTGGAAAAGACTCTGATGCTTGGAGGGATTGGGGGCAAGAGGAGAAGGGGACGACAGAGGATGAGATGGCTGGATGGTATCACTGACTTGATGGACATGAGTCTGAATGAACTCCGGGAGTTGGTGATGGACAGGGAGGCCTGGCGTGCTGCGATTCATGGGGTCTCAAAGATTCAGACACGACTGAGCGACTGATCTGATCTCATCTGAAGAATCAACTAAAGTAGCTTTACCAAATATAATGGTCCTTCATTTCACCTAGGGAGATATTTTAAGCACTTTCATATATATCAATTAATCTGAAGTTTCTTTTGACAAAGTTTGAGAGTGGCCTTTACTTACAGGTGAGGAAGCTGAGTGTCAGAAGTAAATTGTCACATATGCATCTATCCATGGAGGCTAGAGAATTAAGCCCCAACCATGCCAATTCAGTGATTTTTGGACTACAGTATTTCATTTCCTAATATCAAATATGTTTGCTAAATAAATGCACATTAATACCACATGCACATCAATCCTTATTTTTAAAGATTGGGTATCTATAATATTGCCCAGACTTTTCCACAGTAAAATTACTATATTAACAACTACAACAACAACAAAACCAGAGAGTGAGAGAGAAAATGAAAGATACAGTGAAATAAAAGACAGACAGTACCATCCGTGAGAGGACCCCTGTTATGCAGGTGGTCCGATCAAGTTTCAGACCCTGGCAGAGATCACAAAGCAGAGCAAAGAAGGGAGTGCCTAGGTAGTTGTCAGTCAACCTCCAGGGCCTGATTCAGACAACTTTTAACCCTAACTTTTTAGTCTTTTAATCAACTTTTAATGTTAGTGACATCTAGAACTTTCCAAAGTATTTAAGAGATTCTCTCAATTCTCTAAGACCCAGGGCATCTGACATGAAGGGTGTTTGTGGGTCAGGATTATCAAACAGAACATTTGCATACTGTTTCCATTTTTCATGAGAGCTACTAAAGGTTTCAAATAAAGATAGCCAAATCAGTAATTAGAAGAAAATCTCTCTTTGTTCTAAACTGACATTGTCACTACTGACTTAAGCATTATATCTTTAAAATAAAAGATCCACAGTAAACCTTCAGCTCAAAATCCCAGGCTTGTCTGCCCATCTAGACATCCAGAATAAGACATATGTGTGTATTTGTGTGCGCTGTGTTGGAGAAGACTCTTGAGAGTCCCTTGGACTGCAAGGAGATCCAACCAGTCCATTCTGAAGGAGATTAGCCCTGGGATTTCTTTGGAAGGAATGATGCTAAAGCTGAAACTCCAGTACTTTGGCCACCTCATGAGAAGAGCTGACTCATTGGAAAAGACTCTGATGCTGGGAGGGATTGGGGGCAGGAGGAGAAGGGGACGACAGAGGATTAGATGGCTGGATGGCATCACTGACTCAATGGACATGAGTCTGAGTGAAATCCCGGAGTTGGTGATGGACAGGGAGGCCTGGTGTACTGCGATTCATGGGGTCACAAAGAGTGGGACATGACTGAGCGACTGATCTGATCTGATCTGATCTGAAGTTGCTTCAGTCATGTCCAACTCTTTGAGACCCCATGGACTGTAGCCCACTGGGCTCCTCTGTCCATGGGATTTTCCAGGCAAACATATTGGAATAGGTTGCCATTTTCTCCTCCAGGGGATCTTCCCAATCCAGAGATCAGACATATGCAAAATAAGTCATCAATGCTGATGTAGGAAAAGAGAGTGATCAGGGTGAATCCTTCTGCTTTAACTTAATCTTGACCTCATCATCCCAAGCTGGGTTCAGTGGCATCATACTGCTGGCTTTGGGGAGAAAGATAAATAGAAAAGAAAAAGCAAATGTTCAGAAAATGAAAACTAGATCTCCATACTATCTGTTCCATCTATTCCTGACTGAGTCTTTACTTACCTCAAAGGGGTGGTGACAGGGAAAGGCTCAGAGATTCTCGAACTGCTGGAATGGAACACTAGACCTCTGTAAGGTCTTCTGCTTGTACCGCACAAGCCAGTTGCCCCTAAAAGTGGGGGCAGGGGTGATCATTGAAGTCAATAAAGCACTCACTGTGGAAATTATTTTCCAACAGCATTGCCACCTCCTGGGAGAAAATCCTAAATGCTGTTGTTGATCCCAGACCAGCTGCTTCCTTAGTCCTTTCTTCTCTACCTTTGTAACCTTGGAACCTACATTGATTTAATGCTCCACATTATCCCCCTTACTCCTCCCTCCCCTTGCTGTCTTTCTTAATGAGAATCTACTACTTATTTAATACTTCTAAGTTTGAGCAGAGCCCTACATACCTGGCTTATTTGACTTTAACTTCTCTTAGGAGCATCACCAGGACTTCCCTGGTGGCTCAGACGGTAAAGCGTCTGTCTACAATGTGCGGGAGACCTGGGTTCTATCCCTGGGTTGGGAAGATCCCCTGGAGAAGGAAATGGCAATCCACTCCAGGACTATTGCCTGGAAAATCCCATGGACAAAGGAGCCTGGTAGGCTACAGTCCATGGGGTCGCAAAGAGTCGGACACGACTGAGCAACTTCACTTTCACTTTTCTTTTCTCTTAGGAGTATAGGACTTGTTGGGCCCCTTTGAGATGGTTGAATGGCATCACTGATTCAAGGGACATGAGTCTAAGAAAACTTCAGGAGATAGTGAAGGACAGGGAAGCCTGGTGTACTGCAGTCCATGGGGTAGCAAAGAGTTGGACATGACTGAGCAATTGAACAACTAGAAGATGCTTAAGGATGCAAATAAATGGCATAAAAGGTAGAGGAATCTATTTGTTTTTGTGAACTAAAAATTCAGGTGCATTGTTATAGTCTGATATTGCTTCATACTGGATCCTTTGGGGTATGGTAGAGGATGCTGTGAAAGTGCTACATGAAATATGCCAGCAAACTTGGAAAACTCATCAGTGGTCACAGGACTGGAAAACATCAGTTTTCATTCCAATCCCAAAGAAAGACAATGCCAAAGAATGTTCAAACTGCCCCACAACTACACTCATTTCACATGCTAGCAAAGTACTACTGAAAATTCTCCAAGCTAGGCTTCAAAAGTACGTGAATCGAGAACTCTCAGATGTTCAAATTGGATTTAGAAAAGGCAGAGGAACCAGAGATCAAATTGCCAATATCTGCTAGATCATAGAAAAAGCAAGAGAATTCCAGAAACAAACAAAACAATACAAAATGTTCGTTTCATTGACTATTTTAAAGCCTTTGACTGTGTGGATCACAACAAGCTGTGGAAAATTCTTCAAGAGATGGGAATATTCTACCACTTTACCTGCCTCCTGTGAAACCTGTATGCAGGTCAAGAAGCAACATTTAGAACCGGAAAAGGAACAGTGGACTGGTGCCACATTGAGAAAGAAGTACGTCAGGGCTGTATATTGTCACCATGCTTATTTAATTTATAGGCAGAGTACATCATGCAAAATGCCAGGATGGATGAAGCACAAGCTGGAATCAAGACTGCCAGAAAAAATATTAGTAACTTCAGATATGTAGATGACACCACCTTTAGGGCAGAAAGTGAAGAGGAACTAAAGAGCCTCTTGATAAAAGTGAAAGAGGAGAGTGAAAAAGTTGGCTTAAAACTCAACATTCAGAAAATGAAGATCATGGCATCTAGTCCCATCACTTCATGGGAAATAGAGAAACAATGGAAACAGTGAGAGACTTTATTTTCATGGGCTGAAAAATCACTGCAGATGGTGACTGCAGCCATGAAATTAAAAGATGCTTGCTCCTTGGAAGAAAAGCTAACAAACCTACAAGTGTATTAAAAAGCAAATACACTACTTTGTCGACAAAGGTCCGTATAGTCAAAGCTATGGTATTTCTTTAATGTATGGATGTGACAGTTAGACCATAAAGAAGGCTGATTACCAAAGAATTGATGCTTTTAAACTGTGGTGTTAGAGAAGACTCTTGAGAGTCCCTTGGACAGCAAGAAGTTCAAACCAATAAATCCTAATGGAGATCAATCCTGAATATTCATTGGAAATACTGATGCTGAAATTGAAGCTCCAATACTTTGGCCACCTGATGGGAAGAGCTAACTCATACAGAGTGAAGTAAGCCAGAAAGGAAAACACCAATATAGCATACTAATGCATATATATGGAATTTAGAAAGATGGTAACAATAACCCTGTATACGAGACAGCAAAAAAGACACTGATGTATAGAACAGTCTTTTGGACTCTGTGGGAGAGGGAGAGGGTGGGATGATTTGGGAGAATGGCATTGAAACATGCATACTATCATATATGAAATGAGTTGCCAGTCCAGGTTAGATGCACAATACTGGATGCTTGGGGCTGGTGCACTGGGATGACCCAGAGGGATGGTACAGGGAGGGAGGAAGGAGGAAGGTTCAGGATGGGGAACACGTGTATACCTGCGGCAGATTCATGTTGATATATGGCAAAACCAATACAATATTGTAAAGTTAAAAAATACAATAAAATTAAAAAAAAAAAAAAAAGAAAAGCCCCTGATGAAAGATTGAGGGCGGTAGGGGAAGGGGACAACATAGAATGAGATGGCTGGATGGCATCAGCAACTCAATGGACATGAGTTTGAGCAAGTTCCAGGGAGATGGTGAAGGACAGGGAAGCCTGGTGTGCTGCAGTCCATGGGGTAGCAAAGAGTCAGACATGACTGAGTGACTGAACATCAACAAGAGGATGCAACTGGAATAGTTGCATTCTATATTTCAATGAGTTACCTTTGGCTTAGATGTTTTTCTTCAATGCAATCCCTTCCAAACATGAATCATAAGCATAGCTTGGGAAAAGTTCCATTCAAACACGATTTACAAAGAATGGGCTTAGTTCTGATGGGAAGTGGAAATGAGGCCACTCAGTCCCACTTTTTGTATCTTTACTTGCTTTTCATCTTGCTTCCTCCAATAATCATAAGTTATTAAATTTTTGAAATGTATAAATGTAGTATATGTTCTTCAGTTGATGTACCTTCAGTCAATATATATACTACAGATGAACCAGACTATATACCACCAGATAACCTTTATCAAACAAACCAACAACAAAAAAGTTGGTTGTCTTGTATGGGCAAAAAAAAAAAAATGTGTACATTTTTAAAGTCCTAACTCCTTGGCTAGGTATCAGCTTGGTCTGCCCTCATGGCCTCTATTTTTAACTATTTGTCTTTCTACAATCACTAGATAATCTATTTGTTTGATCCTTAACCAAGATAAGGGGATTTTCATTGACCACCTTTCTTGCAATCTACATTTCTTTCTAATTTCCATTTGTTCAATTATGCCTTTTCCCCAAGTAAACAATCTGCTTTTTCACCCTGAAAGACTTACCTATCTTTCAAGGACAAGTGAATTCCTTACATTTGATGTGAAGTCAGCTTAATTCCAGTTTATTTAGAAATTGGTTCTATGAAATTACCAGATATTCATCTTCTATACCAATTGCATTGTCATTAAAAAATACATGAGAGACAGCATGACAAACTGGAAAGGGAAATATCTTAAAAAAAAAAAAAAAGATGTTTCAATTTGAACTCTGTTCAAATGCATGACTTCCTTTTCTTCATCTGAAAACAGGGTAATATCTTAAAACAACAAGAACCTTAGAGCACTATTGTAATTGTTAGATGACATATATATGTAAGCATCTGGCTTGAAGTGGCCTCAATTCTCCTTTCCTCAAAATGTTTTTCAGTTTAGTATCACAATGGTATTGCTGTGCATAATTATCAGGCTCTGCTTTGGATTCTTAATTCTGATGTATCATCTTTCAAATCATATTTTAGTATCCTAAGGGTAATAATAACCAGGTTTATTGTTTAATATCTGTTTTATCTAATCCATAATAGTTTCTAATTAAATATTAATGTTCATTATCAATATATTATCTATGAATGTCAAAGAGCTATTTGGAATAAAACTATAATTTCTCTACATACAGAAAATCATATGTTGATATTTCTTTTAGTAATTGTTCGATAGGGAATGTGAGTCAAATCTGCTCTTTTTTTCTCAAATCTTATCTCACTGGTCTTATCTTTTTTAAACATTTAAAATCATTTTTTTTGTGCCTAAATCTGGCATCCCCAATGTTGAGTCATTCTTGGGAAATAGTAAAATGAAGTAGCCATATGGTCAATTCCAGATGTGACAGAGAAATTTGGAGAGGTTCTGATCAGAATTCAGTGAAGATCCTTCAAATTAGTCTGCTAACACTTAGGAAATCTTCTAAAATCACTTCATATATATATATTTCCCACCTTAACTCTCTATCTTTCTAAAGAGCATCTCAATATTGGGTCAGATTATGCATATTAAAGGATCTGCAAAAGCCATGCTAATTTAAGCTTTAAGCACTACGCATTATAAATGACCCACACTACTAAAGCCTCTAAGTCTCGATGTGGTGACTCATCAACTTCCAGAAAATCAGGTCAGAGACTGCCCATTTTAGCAATTAAGGTTCTGCAATGGAACAATCGCCATGCAGACAGAATGCTTAGCAGAGTCACTGAACTGGACTTAGTATCACTGAACTGCAACAGATTTTAGTACATGAGTCTTTTCCTCACCTTTCATCTAAAATCTAAGCAAGACAGTTCCTATTGGTTTTTTTTTGATGAATCATCAGAGAACACTTTGCCTCCCACCCTCAGCTTACTATGTATTATTCTGTTATCGAGATAGTTCTATATTCTTTCTTTGATTAATGCTATTAAAATAAATGTCATTAACTAGTGAAAAAGCAAGATAAAGTCTGACCTACAGCCTGACATTCAAGGTCTTTGGCAATAGGACCCCAAACATCCTAACAATCAACATTACTTAAATATTTAAGTACATATTACATCCCTACCAGTTGTTCCAAGTTGCTTAGAGTCCAGTGGAAAGGACAGATTAGTACTCAAGAAAGTACAAATGTCAGGGCAAACAAATAGGAGATAAGATTAAAAATAATGTTAAAATAGTCCTGATGAAGGAGCCTAATGGGGGCTAGGGCTTAAAGAAGAGGATTTAAGATAAGATGTCAGCCAAATTGAATTTTGAAAGAATAGGACATCAGAGTGGTAACCGGTTTATATTCCATTCAGAGAGATGAATATGTGCAGAGGGAAATATACCAAATATTTTAACTATTTTGGAAATTGTAATTAATTCAACAGAGTTAAAATACAGATTACAATGCCAAATTATCAAACAATGAAACTGTGTGTAAGATTAGCTTCTCCAAAAATAGCACCAGTGGTATTTCTGACTGCAGATACTCTTCCAGACACTTGTTTTTCTCCCATTAAGAAAGAGAATCCATTTCCCACTCCTTGAATCTAGGAGGACTTGTAACTAACCCACATAGTGTAGACAGAGTGATCTCACATGACTGGAGGCTACATCAAAAAAGTACATCAGTTCCACTTGGCTCCCTTTTACCCCTCGCAATCTTTCCACTATGCTGTCAGAAAGCCAAGTAGAAACTTGGAAAGTCTATGAGTAAATATTTTCACTGTCTGCTCCAATTGTGTGAGTCTTCCCAGCCAACCACCAGCATTGACCAATAGATGTGTAAGGGAGTCTGCCCTCAGATGGTTCTAGATCTCAACCATTGAGCTGCCTCAGCCCATACTGAATGAGCAGCAAAGATTTGTCCTTGCCCAACTCTACACAAGTTGTACTTTTTGAACAAAATAAATAGCTTTGTTGGTTTAAGCCACTAAGTTTGGGGATGACTTGTAACACAGAAATAAATAATTGACTCAGACCGGAAGATGGCTAGGTCCTGAACATTTTTAGGGTGTTAGTGATATGATTGCATTCTCCTTTTAGTACAATTCGTCTAGAAGCAGAATAGAGTCTAAACTAGACAACAATGAAACGAGTCAGGGAGACCAGTTGTATGATAGTTCAATAATTCAGACTAGAAATATAAAAGTTTGAAATACTTTAGTAATTTTCAGAATGGAAATTTGGAATAGGTACATAATATCTCATAAGCAAAAAAATACCAAAAAAACTTAGCATCTATTACATATGCTGAGATTAATTTCCAATTTCTAATTTTCATGACAGGATGAGTGACAAAGTCACCACTTAGACAAAGAATACTAGATGGTAATCAAGTTTGGTGAGGAAGGTGCATGCTGAGAATAACATGCATTTGAGGTCAAGTCTAAAATTATATGTCAAGTGGAAATATTTCGAGGGAAACTGGATGTATGATCTATAATTCAGAGTATACATGTGGGATGGAAACACAGATCTGAGAAATATTAGCATAATGGTTGTAAGTGAAGTCATGGGAATGGAAACAATTTTTGTAAGATATTTTATAAATGGAAAAGAGAAAAGTTCAAAGAAGATTACCTGGGAAACAGCAACTTTAAAAATGTAGAGAGAGAAAGAATATACACAAAAGGAACCAAGAAGCATCCAGAGAATGAGGAAGGGGATCAGAAGAGAGTGTTAGGAAATCCAGGTGTAAAGGTTATATCTATTATTTTGTAAACAATAAACCAAGGGCTTAGCCAAAAACAATGCTAAGAATTTGTTATTTCACAGTATGTAGGTAAGGGTTTGGAAACAACTTAGCTGGTTGGTTTTGCTTAGCTCCAGACCTTCTCATGATGTTGCTACCAAGATGTCATCTGGGGCTGCAGTCATCTGGAAGCTTGAAAAGGACTGGAGGATATGCTCCATAGTTTGCTTACATTGCTATTATTAAGAAAGCTTCTTCAAAGAGGAGAGGCACAGTATGGTAGTTAAATTTTCTAGGAACAAGTGATCTAAGAAAGCAAAGAAAGAAGCCACAGCACCACTGTGACCTAGTCTTAGAAGTCATGCATTATCATTTCTACAAAATCCTATGAGTTATACACATCAGCTCCATTCAGTGTGTGGGACTGCAAAAGCACAAATATCACAAGATGGTCCATCTTGAATGATGGCTCCACTCCAAGGAAGGCGACTGTCTACAGAAAAGAGTGGTCTTCAGTATAAAAGAAAAATGTTGTTCTACATGACCACACATGATTTTTCCATTCAAGTAGCTTATCCACTGTCTTAGACTGCATCATGACATTTTTCTGGACTATTATTCTTTTTCTGTTAACAAAAAGTTCTCTTCTTTATCCTCTACTTCCCATCACCAGTCTCTAAATCCTTTTCTACTTCCAGTCCAGCTTGTAAGCAAATCCCTCCTTGTTATTTAACCTAAGAATCCACTATGATCTCTTTTATCTCTGGACCATCCTGGCACTATGCATCTCACTTATCAGACATATACTTACAAATAGTTATTAAGCATTGGCTATATGCCTAGTCGAAATCTAGAAAGTAGATACAACAATAAATAAAAAGAAAGTCCCTCTTCTTGTAGATCTTATATTCTAATGAAGCAGAGGGTAATAGACTCACACAGTAATTAAGGTAACCAATTTTTCCTATGATAAAAAAATAAAACAAAGTTATAGGAAATAGCTAGGTAGCAGTGTGTGACTTTAGATAGGATTGTCAGAGAAGATCCCTCTGAGGAGTTAAGTTTGAGAGAAGTCTAAATGAATTTAGAGGGAGAAAAGAATGTAGAAATAATAACAACAAAACAAAATTTGGTGCCATGCTTAGCTATTGCTACCTAATAAGCCACCTCCAAATTTAATGAATTAATATTTCAAATAATATTTTCTTTTCTCAGAGAACTGTAATTTCAGCAAGGCTTATCTGTGCTGTGCTAGTATCAGTTCCAGGAACTTGACTGGGGCTGGAATAACCATTTACAAGATGACTCACTCATATGGCTGGCAAGCTGGTTCTGCTTGTCAGTTGTACCTTTTGGGTGGGAACCTTAGTTCACTCTACTTGAGCCTATCAGTGAGACTTTTGGGAACCTCTTATAGAAAGATGGATGGTTTCCAAATTCAAGTATTTAAAAAGGAAATGTAAACTTCTTATCTCTTAAAATCCATGCTGGTAAACTATTTAGCAAAGTCACTTCTATTGCATTCTATTGGACAAACAGCCACAAAACGTACCAAATTCTAAGAGAAGTGATGTTTGGCCACTTAAAAATCTACTGCAACTCATCTTTATATCTTGTTACTTATAATTTCTAATCAGAAATAGTTCCCAAATTAAACTTTAAATATTTTGAAAGTAAACACTCTCTTATATTCTCTTTAAACGAGTACTGAAATAGCTTGGAAATCATATAGGGAATATTTGTTTAAATTAATATGAGTATGTAAGTTTCAAAAGGGTGCATACCTTAAACACGACTGTATTGATGTCAATATTCTTAAAAAGTATTTAGTAATATCTTATTCCAGTTGCACCTTATGGACAAATACAGGAGCATAGCTCCTGACATGCAAGTTCATCTATTAACAAGGTTAGATTCCAGTTACCATAAAGGCATAAACAGGGACTTAAAAACTGGAGATAGATTAGGATACATGCAAGGCATCATTTAAAATTAGTTACAAGGAGGGAATGAGGTCAAGGAAGACAGATTTTGAAAGTATTATTGTTTGTCTATAGTATGCCCTATTGAGCTTATGTTGAGCAAAAAATATATATATATATATATATGTTTTTTAAAGGGAAATTGTAGCTATGTAGACACAAAATATCTCTCCTGAATCTGTCTTTATTTTTTAAGCAAAAGATTCCTGAACTATGTTTTCTCAAAGTAGCACTATATTCGAGTTCTTAAACAACTTTTAAGGCTCCTTTAGCTTTAAATGAATTGTGAGATTTGTGTTCAAATCTTGATAATGATATTTACAATATTTGAGATATGGTAAAAATCCTTTAATTCATTGTTTTATAATTTTTGATCTGTGAGGTAAAAATTATGAGTCCTATCTTAGGGAACGAGAAAAGAAACAGAATGGTTAAACAATGTGACTATTCTTCTAATCAACACTTCCTTTAGTCTTTAGGTTCATCTTCCCCAACAAGTCACATGTATGCTAATTGACTGAGCATGAAATTAAGTGCACCAAGTCAGAATTCCCAAGCTGGTCAGGGTTCTTCCCAGGTTGACTCAATCCTACCTACACAACCTACAATCTCAAATTGAATGCTTCATTGTGTTTAGCCATCCTGTGCACCTGTGATGATAGCCTTTTTGAATCTAAAATGTTACACTATACAATTTAATTCTTAATTATCAGCAGTTGAAAAATTTAAAATTGAAAAGGTCCACAGAGATCTTTGTCATTTTCTCCCTATATTTTACAAATCAAGACAGCAAACAGTCTTATGGACTCTGTGGGAGAGGGAGAGGGTGGGAAGATTTGGGAGAATGGCATTGAAACATGTAAAATAGCATGTATGAAACGAGATGCCAGTCCAGGTTCGATGCACGATACTGGATGCTTGGGGCTAGTGCACTGGGACGACCCAGAGGGATGGTATGGGGAGGAGGAAGGGAGGAGGGTACAGGATGGGGAACACATGTATACCTGTGGTGGATTCATTTTGATATTTGGCAAAACTAATACAATTATGTAAAGTTTAAAAAAAAAAAAAAAGACAGCAAACAAAAATAAGAAGCTCAGATATACTGAGTTTTCCAAGGTCAAAAGTCTAGAATTTAAATCTCTTAATTCCAGAAACAGTGCTTTTTAAAATACAACATGCTATTGATCTCTATTTCTTGCTAGGGTTGTATGTAAATCCTTTCAAGTAAAAGTTTTAAAAAGTAAAATAAAATATATTGCCTGACAAATTTCTGTTTGACCTTTTATTTTAGAATCAAATTTGTGACAAAATTATGGTGAATGATGCTGCAATATTAAACATCTGTACTCATGGCAGCCCCTACTGGTTCACCACCCTTCTTCAAATTATCTTCAAATAATATTGGCCTTTTTTTTTTTTTTTTTTTTTTTGCATTCTAGCATGAATATAAGCTGTTGGAATGTGGTACTGGGGAGTTTTGAGAAGGCAAGTTATATTCTAGGGCTAGACACTTTTCTGAAAAACCCACAGGTACATCACCTGAGTGGCTATATGTTTGATCTCTACAATCTTTTAGTCTTCTAAAATATATTACTTCATTTTGAAGGAATCTCTGTTCCACATTGTGTATTAATATTTTTCCTTAGTCAATGAGGATGTGTGTGTGGTGCACATAAGCCTGGGGAGACTTGGGGGAAAGTTATTCCTGACACATGATCTTCCAGATGCTAAAGGAACCAACGACTAAATATGTAAGTCCTAACTAAACTTAGCTAAAGATAGTGTGCTCTCTCAAAACTGCTCAAGGTTCTTATTTCATCATTACATATTTACAGGCAAAATCATATAGTGCTTGACTTTAAAAATAAATTCTCAATCCTGTGAATGTTAATGAAGAATCAGGGATATGTTTTATAATAACTCACTTCCCTTTGTGGACAGGTACCTCGTTGATGCTGGCATTTCCAATTGCAGTGATTGCATTTATATGTTATTTTTAATCATGTTTTTAACACACTTGCTGATGTCTTCCCTCCCCTGACATCTGCCATTTTGAAAGCCTCTACTAAAAAAACAATGAAATAGAATATCAGACCTAGAAGTTATGCTAAACATGACCTAATCATTCTTTACATTGTTATTTTTGTTTGTTTAACAGATTATCATATTAAAGACTGAAAAATCCACCTGGCTATGCGAAGTCCCATGGCCAAAATGAGCAGAGGGCAGAGGTGACTAAAAGTCAGGCTTCAAGTCCAAGTTTTCCACCTTTCAAGACAAACTGGAACTGCCTACAGTTTATCACCTGGGTTAATTCAACTTACTTTGCCCTCCTAGTCCTTCTTACTCCAAATAAATTCTATTCCACCTTTTTCAATCAATATGTAATAGTTATAATTATATACAAGACAAGGGAGTTATACCAGTGAACTAACAAGCATGGTCCTTGTTTCTGCGATTAGTAAGATTTCACTTCTGTGTCCTTATGAAGATCAAACAGCAAATCTCATGTTTTCCTGAGACACTCAAATTCATGCAGCCACTCCCTTCACCTTGTTCCTTGTGGCTTCTCCATCATCAGAAGGCCAACCTCTTGCCTTACCTGCTCAGACACCCGCTCTCTTTCTGTCATTTATACAACCCTCTGTTGGTAGCAGTTGCTGGCAGCATCTTTTGCTCAATGTATTGTGGTCTGCAGATAAATTAAAAGCATGAAAAAAAAAAATAAAAGCATGGAAAAGTGCCTTGAGCAATGGTGGCTGCTGTTAAAGTGCTTTGGCAGTTTGTCAAGATTTAGCCACCTGCCTGGAAGTTTTACTCACCAGCGGATTCTCTGCTCCCTGGCACATCCCTGCTTCTCTTCTCCAAAACTCATACACTTATCAGCAGTGGATAATTTCTGTATTTGTTCATTATAATCTTCATGAAAGTCAAAAGTGTTTGACTCAAAAAGTCACATGGCACAAAACCAGACTTTTACTTTTTTTTTTTTAATCTCCAATTTATTTTCTTCCAGATGACTACTTTCCAGTGTTCCTTCAAACATGGTCTCATCCATTGCCAGAACACCTGATGGTTATGAAAGGGCAAATCCAAGTGCAAACAGAGTCATCTTTTCTAATTCTTCTCTGTTTCCCAATGGAGGCAAAAGTAAGTACATAAAAATAAAATCACACTGATGAAAAATAATTAAACCAAATCTCAGGATATTAGAAAGAAATAATTTTGAGTGATGCCAAAAAATTCTCCCATCTTGCCAAATTTCACACAAAAATTTTGTTTACTTATTTAAAAAAAAAATAACAGAGGAGAAGTCTCTTTGTAAAGTTGTTGATATTTGGAGGAAACTATGAAATTTCAAAGAAAAGGACAGATGTGGTTTGAAGCCTGGAACTCTTGGGTTTTATTAAGAGGGAGGTAAACAATGGAGCCCAACACTGGAGAGAAAGGAAAGTAAACATTTTAGAGTTGGACCATTCTGTAACCCTGGAAAATTAATTTGTGCTGTGTAGAAACACAACAAGCGTTCTATGCCAACACCTCTGTACTTAGAGAATCCGTTCATTAGCACAGCTGAACAGGCTGTACCAGCTCCACACTGGGTCATCTACCTCGTGGCCATGGTCTCACTGGGACTAATTTTACAGAGATACGAAAGAGGAACAAGAAAGGTATAGTTTGAAAAGTATGTTTTGTGGCTTATGCCAGGAATCAAAGAAAGCTAGTGGCATTTGAAATCAGACTAGAAAAGAGAAGAAAACAATATTCTCCTTCCTTGAATCTTCAGTTTTAATGGTAATTTTTATCTTGAGATTGTAAATTCTTTGAAAGAAGGAATCACACAATGTGCTCATTTCATAATTCCCAGGTAAGCAGACTAACAATTTCCATGCCCAATATCTGGATGGTGGATCACAATTTTCAGTGTCACACATAAAAGGACAGAAGTAGAAGGAAGCAAATGGATCCAAGAAGCAACTCCTTTGTTCTACAAGAGAAACCTGGCACGCACAAGGTGAGATTTTTGGCAGAACAAGGACAACCTAGACAACATATTAAAAAGCAGAGGCATTGCTTTGCCAACAAAGGTCAGTCTAGTCAAAGTTATGGTTTTTCCAGTAGCCATGTATGCATGTGGGAATTGGACTATAAAGAAAGCTGAGCACTGAAGAATCGATGCTTTTGAACTGTGGTGTTAGAGAAGGCTTTAGAGTCCCGTGGACTGCAAGGAGATCAAACCAGTCAGTCCTAAAGGAAATCAGTCCTGAGTATTCATTGGAAGGACTGATGGTGAAGTTGAAACTCCAATACTTTGGCCACCTGATGCGAATAACTGACTCATGGGAAAAGACCCTGATGCTGGGAAAAGGTTGAAGACCCTGATGTTGAAGGCAGGAGAAGGGGATGACAGAGGATGAGATGATTGGATGGCATTACCGACTCGGTGCACATGAGTTTGAGTGAGCTCCGGGAGTTGGTGATGGACAGAGAGGCCTGGTGTGCTGCAGTCCATGGGGTCACAAAGAGTTGGACATGACTGAGCAACTGAACTGAACTGAAGGACAGATACTGATACATAAGTCTGAGGTTCATGCTTGTCCAATGCTAGTTTGAGTCTCTGGGCTGTACTTGACCCTACTCAAATGACATGCTGAATTTTACTAGCTAGTCTACTGTTTTAAATGTTTCCCTTTCTGTTCCTGTGTTTTCAAATCCTATTCATCTTTTAAAATCCAGGGGAAGCCCAATGTCCTTCCTAAATAATTCCACCATCAACCTCTCTATTCCAGCCATTCTTCACTAAAGCTGGGGGATTGTCCGTGCCTCCCTGATAAATACTGCGGCTGCAGAAATCCACATTACCCACTGCTGTTTCCGCAGAGACTGGCTTCTCTTACATCTTCCTTATCTTTGCCTGAGAATCCCTCCTAATTCTTGCTGTGATTGGAAAACATTTTAAATATTAAGAAAACATTGCCTTTTGTCTTCCTTTTTGCCTGCTTTCTCCTTTCACTGAACTACTTCTCTGATTCTGCTATTGCCATCCTAATGGTGGAAGGATGGAGTAGCCTACAGATATTTCTAAATTCTTAAAAAGTTAAATCTTTCAGAGCAGGTAGAATGTTCTCAAAGATCAAGTGAACGACATAAAAGAAGCACTTAGAAGAAATGTGAAAACAGAATTCACTTGCATCCTTTCCTGTAATAGCATATTTTCCTGAGCTGATTTGGAAAGTGGAGAAACAAAGTTCTGGAAATCCCACAACAAGGAAGATCTGGTCCTTGAAGACTGCAATATTGCTGGTTAATGGCAAGATCCCCCAGTTGGAAAGTCAGCAGAGTTTCTGAGTTCTAAGCACAGAATTCTCAGATTTAATCAAAATTTCCAAGTCCCAAGCATGGATCTGAGACAAGATAGAGCCTGAGAACTTGAAGAGGTCACGTGTCTGGGAACTGTGGATGCCTTAGAAGTAACCTATACAGATAGATGATGGGGTTTCAGATATGCCCAAACCTTCAACCCATACGTAAGATCCTAGAATTCTGTATTACCTTAAGGAAATTCCAAGAACAACTAAACTAAAGGTTTGAACACC
Organism: Bos taurus; assembly: GCF_002263795.3. Classification (NCBI taxonomy): domain Eukaryota; kingdom Metazoa; phylum Chordata; class Mammalia; order Artiodactyla; family Bovidae; genus Bos; species Bos taurus. The sequence continues at coordinate 15,471,959 of NC_037351.1, read as the reverse complement.
TGGTAGAATGGGAAACCATATTTAGAAATAAAGCTGACTGACCAAGAAGTAAGAAAAAGGTATTTCTTATACACTAGACTTGAAATTCAGAAATTCATTGCTCCACCTCACCTTGCTATATTTAGAATCAATTCAGACTTGAAGGGCCTGAACAAACTGGGAAAAAAGGGAAGTAATATCCTCTTAACAAGACCTGTGTTAGCAAATGTGTTCTGGTCTCAACACTGGTCTTCTCAGAAGCATTTCTGGGCCTCATCCCTTTGAAGAAACTGTCATCACTTCATTGCCTATGAAGCTCTGAGATCTCAGGTAGTGCCCCTAGTTTTCTCATCTTCTACACAAGAGATACTAATTGTCCTTATAATTTAGGAAGATTAAATGAATTAATCTTCATTTGTGTTGCCTTGTGGCTAAGTCATGTCTGACTGTTTGTGACCCCATGGACTGCAACCCACCAGTCTCCTCTGTCCAAGGCATTTTCAGGCAAGAGTACTGGAGTGGGCTGCCATTTCCTTCTCCAAGGGATATGCCCAGATTAGGGGTCAAACTTGCTCTCTTGCATTGGCAGGCAGATTCTTTACTGCTGAGCCACCTGGGAAGGCCAAATTGAAACCTGCAAATTACTTAAAACTCTAATTGTCACATAGTATAGGATCAGTAATCTGGAGTAGGAAAAGGCAATCCACTCCAGTATTCTTGCCTGGAAAATTCCATGGAGCCTGGTGGGCTACAGTCCATGTGGTCGCAGATAATTAGACACGACTGAAGCAACTGAACACACACATACGATCAATACAGATGAGTTATTTTTATATTGGGCTTCCCCAGTGGCTCAACAATGAAGAATCTGCCTGGAATGCAGGAGACACAGAGGAAGTGAGTTTGATCCCTGGGTCAGGAAGATCCCTTAGGGGAAGAAATGGCAACCCACTCCAGTATTCTTGTGTGGAGAATCCCATGGATATAGGAGCCTGGAAGGTTATAGTCCATGGGGTCTCAAAGAGTGGGATACAATTTAGGGACTAAACAAACAAACCAAAGAAACAAATTTTTATGAGTTATCCTCTCGATTCTCTCCTTTGCTGGATTGGGATGGTGTGACTGCTTTTGTTCTTTGAAACGGAAATTATCATGTAGAGATATTGGCTTTGTCTATAGAGTCTAAAATACAACGTGAAAAAGAACACTGAGGGGAGAGGAGATGGGTATAGAAGTAGAATCTTTTGTTCCACATCTTCCTTGCCTTCATATAAGGAGTTAAAAAGAAATAATCAGATCTTTAAAAATTCTTAAAAGAAGTATGCAGTCCCTTCCAGGATGTGATAAAAGGAGAGAAAAATGTGAGACCAATCCTGGGGAACAGCCAGAAAAAAAACTCATCCTTTCCTTGGAGGACATAAATGAAAACTTGACAGCCAGGAATCAGCCAGCCAGATGGAGCTATCCCCTCAGGGATGAATACAGACTGGTAGCCTCAGTTTCTCAAGAATCCTCACCATCCTGCTGTGACATCTCCCCTTTAAGCCTCAGCACCTACTCCTACGTGTCTGCAGGCCCTGCCCTGCTGAATCACTCGAGTACAAATGAAAGGGAGTCTGAGGACTTGGAGCTAAGATAACTCCCCTTCCTACATAGCAGCAGAGACCTGATCCTGGAGATGCAAATTTAAATTCTGAATGCATTACCCCATAGGAACATTGCTATGCTTTGTATTTAGTTTCCATACTGTTATTAGGACATTACTGTAGTTCAGCTACATTATGACTTAAATAGGCTTTTGTGAGTAGCTTAGGAAGTAAAACACCATATCTAAAACACATTTCTCTGGGAAAAATGCCTCCCAACTTCAAAAATGGACTTGTAAATCAAACTTCTTCTCAATATATGGAAAGGAAGCTATTGGTAGCGTGTGTTTCATTTTTATTTGAATGAGTCTTATATTACAAACTCAACCTAAAATACTAAAAGGCAGATTTCACTAGAGATTCCTTATAACAGTGTACCTACACATATCATCCAAAATTTATACACATGTTCAGCATAGTATTTCTTACATAGATATTCAATTAATACTAGTTAAAACTGACTTCTAAGGCCCTCCAGAGCTGGCTTTTCTGAGCAAATACTCCGAGTCATCAAAGCAAATTTGTTGTTGTTGGCCAGTTGCTAAGTTGTGTCTGACTCTTTTGCGACCCCGTGGACTATATCCTGCAAGCTCCTCTGTCCGTGACACTTTCCCAGGCAGATATACTTGTTGCCATTTCCTCCTCCAGGGGATCTTCCTGACCTAGGGATGAACCCGCATCTCCTGCATTGGCAGGTGGATTCTTTACCGCTGAGCCACCAGCAAAGCCCAAAGTATCAGTTCAGTTCAGTTCAGTTCAGTCACTCAGTCATTTCCGACTCTTTGCGACCCCATGAATCGCAGCACGCCAGGCCTCCCTGTCCATCACCAACTCCCAGAGTTCACCCATACTCACGTCCATTGAGTCAGTGATGCCATCCAGCCATCTCATCCTCTGTCGTCCCCTTCTCCTCCTGCCCCCAATCCCTCCCAGCATCAGAGTCTTTTCCAATGAGTCAAAGTATAACTGTTAACTAATATGTTTTGACTGAAGTTTGTTTTTCCCAAAAGTTATGCTCTGTATTTCTAATACTCAGATGGAAACAAACAAATGAACACACACAAAAACTGTGCACCATATTTGCTAGGAACTACTTGCTTACAGTAAAGCAAGCACACAGGCAGCAGCAAGTCCTGTGTAATTGACACTGCCTTGTAGAAAAGACCACTAGGAATTATCCCTAATGATATTTCATTTCCTGTTCTTTTCCACAAGAGCAAAATCATCATGGAGGTCACATTAGACACACGTGTTTGTTTTTCCCTTCTCAGTGTTTGTCTCCATGATTGAGACCCAACCTCACCTCATTTCCTCTGCTCAACACCACCTCTCTTCCTCATGCTTCCCCTCCTCCCCTTCCTTTTTCTATTCTCCACCCGCCCCCCTGCCAACTTTGAAAACTCTAATGACTAGAATAAACCAAAATGTCAACATTTGCAATTCTGGAGCTTCATTTAAGCAATAAAAATAATAATTAAAAGGCTAAAACCTTAGAGAAATTCCTTCATTTTATATGGTTTGCCAGTGATGATAGAAACTCAAAAAAGCCAGTAAAAGAATTAATTAGAAACAGCCAAAGCTCGACAAGCTCTGCAAGTTAATGAAGCAGAGAGGAAAATGTCATCTCTGAGACCCAGAGCTGCACTGGCTTGGATAATATCCACTCCTGCCTTACTCTCCTAACTAAACCTCTTTTAATCTCTCCTTGAGAAATCAATGCTAATGACACGGATTGACCAAGAAATGACAGCAGCATAATACGCTGAGAGCTGCTCCTATTTAATGTAAGTAGTTCTGATGGGAACACTCAGAGTTTCATTCTGCCAGCAAGTTGTTGTTTTGCAGGCTCCTTATGGGACTCAAAATAATGGAAGAGTTTCAGTCTATTTTATTTTGATTCTTTGCATTGTGCGTTTGTTTTTTATATTGCTCCCTCTATCCCTCTTTCCAAAGCAGATTTCTCTTCTCCAGCCATAAGACTCCCCTCCCTGCCATTCCCATCCACATTCTACAATCCAGTCTTACTTCCTCTATCTTTTTTCAGAATAGTTCTCTTAAGGCCACAGGTGGCATTGTTGTGTGCAGTTTTTTCTCCATGTCTCCCCTACAAAAGATAATTTATGTACATACATCTACTTATTCATTTCTATTTCATTTGCTATTTGTGTGGTTGCTGTGGTCAATACAGGATATTGCAATAATATATGTAGAAAGCACAATTCATATAAATGAAAGAAATGTTATTAAAAATAAATATAATATTCACACTACATAACCGTCCTGTTCTTAGGCACATTGTAACAGAAACACATTCCACTATTTATCACACCTGTACAGATTTAGAGTCATAAGGAACAAGTGTGTCTGTTTGGCCCCTTACTATATCTAGTAGTGACTTTGGGAAGGAAACTCAATTCTTATGAAGTTATTTTTTACCCTGTAAAGAGATTTAAGTAAAGTATCTATCCTATTTCCTGGTCTGTAAGTAGTAATGCAAAATGCCTGTCACATATCTGGTCCCCAATAATCCTGCTTTCTTCCTTGTTTCCTTCTATAATTTCTTCCTTTGTAGTTTTCAAAATACATTGCACCTCATTTTTGCATGGGAGTCCATCAGTCGTTTAAACACAAGCCACTGTGGTCACACAGGCTTCTTTCCTCTGGGATAAATGTCTCAGTAGAAGTATCAAGCATCCCTCCAATGACACAGATATCAGGGAAAGCAATTTGTCACTATTTCCCCTAATTTGAAGCTTGTACAGATGGATTAATTAGTGTAAAATACAGTGTTTATTGCTATGGCCTTTCTAAGGATATTGTTAGGAGTATATTCAGGTTTTGTGAGACCTAAATCTTGCACAATTAGAGGGTCCTCTTTTAATACAAAGAATGCAGGATTGGATACAAAGACATGGAGTAGTCATAAAGCTCAAGCTTCATTTAGTTTCATAAAAAAGGACAAATAAGATTCCTCTCACATAAACACCCCACCCTGCCACGTAGCCAGGTCATTTGAGGAACTCCTATAATTTAGTTGGAAGTTAGTCTGGTGAGGAGGGAAGAAGAGCCAAAAGTGTTCCTAAAGGTACTGAGGTAAAGTTTCTGCTTTTAAAACAGGAATAAGTTTGGTAATAAAAAAAAAAAAAAAAAGGAAAGCAGAAAGCTCTGCTTTTTGAACAACTAAATATGTGAAAATAAAACCAGAGAGTCACACTACATTAGTAATTTGAGATAGGTTGCTATTGATGGAAAGGTTCTAGAGATATTATGAGTTTGGGTGAATGTGACTTTATATACTGGGATCAGGGAAATTAGTTTTCAGTCTCATAAAGAATGAGAAGAGTTGGCTAAACCAAGAGGCAGGAAAAGGGAAGACCCAGTAGATCCAGTAGAGGAAACACATAGCACAGAGTCTGGTAGCCTGGAAAGGCTATGGAATATGAAAAGAAAGAAAGGAAGTTTAATGGTATCAGATGAATTTGGAAAGATTGTGTCCACTTATTCAACAAAATAAAAATTAAACAATTATAAAGTAAGTGAAAAGCTAAGTGAAAGTGGCTCAGTCATGTCTGACTTATTGCGACCCCATGAACTATACAGTCCATGGGATTCTCCAGGCCAGAATACTGGAGTTGGTAACCTTTCTCTTCTCCAGGGGATCTTCCTCGCCCAGGTATCAAACTCAGGTCTCTGCATTGCAGAAGGATTCTTTACCAGCTGAGCCACAAGAACAACCCAATAATACTGGAGTGGGTAGCCTATACTTTCTCTATAGAATCTTCCTGACTCAGTTCAGTTCAGTTCAGTTCAGTCACTCAGTCGTGTCCGACTCTTTACGACCCCGTGAATCACAGCACGCCAGGCCTCCCTGTCCATCACCAACTCTGGGAGTTCCCTCAGACTCACGTCCATCGAGTCAGTGATGCCATCCAGCCATCTCATCCTCTGCCATCCCCTTCTCCTCCTGCCCCAATCCCTCCCAGCATCAGAGTCTTTTCCAATGAGTCAACTCTTCACATGAGGTGGCCAAAGTACTGGACTTTCAGCTTTAGCATCATTCCTTCCAAAGAAATCCCAGGGCTGATCTCCTTCAGAATGGACTGGTTGGATCTCCTTGCAGGCCAAGGGACTCTCAAGAGTCTTCTCCAACACCACAGTTCAAAAGCATCAATTCTTCGGCACTCAGCCTTCTTCACAGTCCAACTCTCATATCCATACATGACCACAGGAAAAACGATGGCCTTGACTAGATGAACCTTTGTTGGCAAGTAATGTCTCTGCTTTTCAATATGCTATCTAGGTTGGTCATAACTTTCCTGCCAAGGAGTAAGCGTCTTTTAATTTCATGGCTGCAGTCACCATCTGCAGTGATTTTGGAGCCCCAAAAAATAAAGTCTGACACTGTTTCCCCATCTATTTCCCATGAAGTGATGGGACCAGATGCCATGGTCTTCGTTTTCTGAATGTTGAGCTTTAAGCCAACTTTTTCACTGTCCACTTTCACCTTCATCAAAAGGCTTTTGAGTTCCTCTTCACTTTCTGCCATAAGGGTGGTGTCATCTGCATATCCCGACTCAGGATAAGGCAAAAATCATAAGGCAAAAACATAAGCAAAAATGTACTTTGTTATCATTGAATCCACTAAAGTCTTATATGCGTACTGTTTGCCTTTCTATCAGAAAGTTAGGAGAAAAATCGGTACTAGATTTCAGGTCACGTATACAACTTTATTCATAGTGAATACAATGATCACCTAAAGCCCACAATCTCTCAAACTCAAACTAACTGATTATTCCAATAGATAATTTTTAAAAACTCACTGATAATAACTGTAACACTTTTCAATATTTCTTACAAAATTAGAAAATTGGAATTGTTGGTGGGCATTGATGTTGCTTAGTTTCTCTCAGATTCTCAGCCTTTTAGTGCATCCTTTCATAGGTTATGTAGCCTAAAATTCAAAGTTCAAATGCCAAAGTTCCTTTAGGATCTTGCACGAGGCTGGGTCATCTTTAAAGTACAGTTATAGATAACTTCTATCAGCCAAATTTGGAATCTGGGGCTTGATTCCTCTTTTGCTGCTGTTGCTGCTGCTCAGCCGCTTCAGTCATGTCTGACTCTGTGCAACCCCATAGACGGCAGCCCAGCAGGCTTCCCCATCCCTGGGATTCTCCAGGCAAGAACACCGGAGTGAGTTGCCATTTCCTCCTCCAGTGCATGAAAATGAAAGTGAAGTCGCTCAGTCGTGTCCAACTCTTAGTGACACCATGGACTGCAGCCTACCAGGCTCCTCCATTCATAGGATTTTCCAGGCAAGAGTACTGGAGTGGGATGCCAGTGCCTTCTCTGGATTCCTCTCTCAGAAGATCAAAGAGGCAGGGCGTATGAGTTACAAGGATGGGTATTAGTTTTACTCTGGAAAAAATTAAAGAGCTCAGAGTATAATAGCATAAACATCATGTTGCAGAGATAATTCACTGTCTACAAGTCTCATGCTTTCTTTGTTTGTTGTTATGTTGTTGCTACTTAGTAGTTATCTATCCAAGGATTTTATTTCCCAATTCCCTCACTTCCACTCCCTGGTTTGAGGAGGGATTGAGTGTTCTTCATCAATAAAGTATGAACATAAGTGACATCACTTCTGAAATAGGTTAAATAGCCAATGTATTTTCTCCTGCCTAATTTATTGCATAATAGAGCCACATTGGATAGTTACATGAGAAAGAAAGAAATGTATATTGTTTTAAGATGCTAAAATTTTGGGGTTTGTTATAGCATCTTGTATTGCCCAATTAATGTATAGGATCTTCAAAATTCTTGAGTTATAGCAACCATTGTTAACTATGTATCTCACTAGAAGGGTAAAATTAAAGAGTTTTGTTGTGTTCAGTCATTGTTTTATTTTCTTGAATGAAAGAAGATCTGCTGGGGATGGCTAAAAGTGGCTCTCCTGAAAGGTAGGCATAGAACTGATTGAAATTGTAGCAGAATAAACCTGACCCCACATTGATTCTATTCCTTTAGCTGTACCTTTGTACTCTGTTGCTTGTGCTTAGTCATGCTGGCTCTGTATCTTTGTAAAAGAATGTTGACTATAGCCTGCAGTATACAATGTAGTCCATTCTCAAGGTTCTACCCTTTAAACAATTTTCTATTCATAGAGAGGTTTAAAAGTTACTGAATGAAGAAAAACTTCTGGCTTTTTGGAGATTTATAAAAACATTGTTACCAGACTTATATGGACAGCTGCAAGGACAAAGGATTCCAGCAGGAAGACGTGTTAACATCTAGCCACATCACCTCCCCTTTTAGTATAAAAGAGGCCTAAATTCTATCTCTGGATAGAGGGTTCTTTGGAATACTAGTTGACCATCTTCTCAGTCCTCTGGCTTTCTGAATAAAGTTGGTATTCCTTGCCCTAACAACTTGTCTCTCAATTTATTGGGCCGGCATTCTTTTAGCAGTATGAGCTTGGATTCAGTAACAAAGTGACTTTGGAAGATACTACTTTCTTAATTAATTAATTTTTGATTGCATTGGGTCTTCATTGCTATGCATAGGCTTTCTCTAGTTGCGGCAAGCAGGGACTACCCTTCCTTCCAGAACACAGGCTTTTCATTGCGGTGGCTTCTCTTGTTGCAGAGCATGGGCTTTAGGCGCACAGGTTTCGGCACATGGACTCAGTTGTGGGATCTTCTAGGACCTGGAATGGAACCCACGTCCCATGCATTGGCAGGCTGATTCTTAACCACTAGACCACTAGGGAAATGTAGAAGATATTATTAGAGAAGTAAATTATCCCAAATTCAAATTCATTCAAGTTAGCATCCCATAGGACAACAGAGTTTATCAAAGTATAGGGAGTATAAGAGAGAACGATGACAATTCTCAGTCCGTAATATGGTTGATAATAAACCTGAAGTGAACTGGGTCTTTTGGGTCTAGTTATGTCCTGGAAGATACAGAAATGAAAATGTGAACTATCTAAAATAAAAATGAGATCTGTCTAATTGTACCCCATGCAGAGCATTTTGTTGCATTTAGTGTGAGTTGGACTGTCCTCCCTACAAAGTCATGCAGTGGTCTAACACAAGCAGGCATATTGTGTGTGATCAAATTTTAACAGCAATACCATGTCACAGCAAGGAATTCTGTCAGTAGTGGACTGATCAGATCCCAGCTCTTTTCCAATTATAAAGTGAAAACTGAACACAGCCCCCTTTTAGGACAATTAACACCCTGAGTGTTGCTCAGTAGTCAAGAGGGAGACACTGGTGTTCTGTCAATAAGGTAATTGAGGAATCAAATCATATATATATATATATATGTATATATATATATATAAAATCATCAAATATATACATATATATATATATGATCTTCCCTTATGGCTCAGCTGGTTAAGAATACACCTGAAATGTGGGAGACCTGGGTTTGATCCCTGGGTTGGGAAGATCCCCTGGAGAAGGGCAAGGCTACCCACTCCAGTATTCTGGACTGGAGAATTCCATGGACCGTATACTCCATGGGGTTGCAAAGAGTCAGACACAACTGAGCGACTTTCACTTTCATATATATAAATATATATATATATTTTTTTTTACAAATATAATGTAGGAAAATCTTTATATATATGTGAAGACTTTTCAACATGTACTATTTCTAAATTTGTATAACTTCTTATAGTTTATCAGGATTTTCACAAGCTTTATTTTATTTGACCTTCTTAGCAACTCAATAAGATAGATATTATCATCTCAATTTTATTGATAAGAAAACTGTGGTTCATGGAGATAAAGTAACTTGCTCAAGATTACACTAATATTAAGTTGATGAAGGCACAATTCAAATACTAGATTTTATCTAACCTGCAGTCTTAAACTTTTACCTCAAAACCATGATGTAACTAATGGTAATCCAGATAAATGATGTATCGAAATTTGCTCTGAAGATTTTTGGTTGCTGCCTTATAGCTGCCTCTGTGATTTTTCTCCATAATCTCTGCTGATTTCTTGCAAAGAAGCTACAGAAAACTTCACTGTTCTTTCCTGCTTCATGTATTCCTTTCCAAAAGCTGGCTGACATCTAACTGCATTGTTTTAAGAAAGATGAAAAGCAACTTCTACCTACCAGAGACATTTGATTTTATACAAAATAAGTTAATTATTTGAAGTCTACATTGATAAATGATTGACAATTTTGTACCCTTGAATAAATTCAAAAGAAGCACCACTCAAATACTTAGGTACAGATTCTGTTATAATAGATTTGGATAATGTTCATGAAGGTGAGCATGTTGGCAGAAGGGGGAGAAAGCAAAAAGAATTTGTTTTACATCACACGGTTTCCTCCTACTGCTTTACTGCTTCCTGAAGGCAGAAATTGAACACTCACAGGTTTGTGGCATTGGATCCTACAAAATCAACAATACTTTGCAATAGTTAAGTTTACTTCTTTAGGGTATTAGCCCCTGATCCTCCATTCTGATATTTTCATCACAGGGGTTACTTTCTATTTTCTTCACAAATTAAGTAGCTAAATATTATATATTTCTCATGTGACATGGGTGACCCAACTTCTGGGTGAGAAAACCGGGACATATACAGAAAAGCCAGTTTCCATTTATGTCAAAAAGCCAATGGGGATGTTTTTCTCCTCATTGGGGAAAAAAAAAAAGTATTCCATGTTAGCTTCAGACTATGGTCCCCATGCAGCAATTTTCTCAAATAGTGACCCTTTGGGAAATGATGGTCATGAAACTAATTTACAAAAGCATGAGATAAATATTAAAATAGAAACACTGAAGGTTTTAGCCTCCTGCAGGTTCTAAGAAACTTGAAGTAAATATTTACCTTGATTTTTCTGCCATGGAATTACTTTGTGAATCTCACCATGAAGAAGATGACTTTTTCCCAGTTATTCTCAATAGCATTTCTCTCAGGGTGATCACTGCCTTTTCTCTTTCAAACTCTAATATTATATTGGAATATTTTGAGCATGCTCACATACTGTTGTGAATTCAGAAGGGTACTTATAACAAACAAACAAAAAAAAAAGACATTTCTTTCCCTGTGGCTTCCACCACCCTTACTTGAGTAGCTGATAAATTTGTTCTTTATGAAGGCTTTCACATGAGAAAAATAAAAATGTGGAGATTTATGAGATGGAGGTTGGGGAGAAGTCTTGTTTTAATAAAAAGACTATTTTCATCTAAGTCTACAGGACAACAACCCTGTTACCTGCAAAGTGAAAAGCCCAAATTTGTCAGACTGCTTTTTCTGTGTCTATAAGTTGCCAGACACCCAGACTAATGGATTTTCCACACTGAATAGATTGGTTGTCTTGAAGTTAGGGACAGCAGTGTGCTATCTTTGGATATTTGGTCATCTTATCCATATGTTCATCATTTACACCTTTGCACAGAAATGTATAGGAATATGGATCTACTGTGTACTTGTTTATGTAAACATTTCATCTGCCATGTATATGTTTAACTTTTTGTTTGCCTTTTCATTTGTTCCTGATACTCTATGGTTCCTTCAGATGAGTTCCCTATGAAAATGAGTTAGGCAATTCAAAGAAATTATCACTTTCTAACCAAATGAAGCATGCAATAATACTGATTTTATATTTGTCAGTCAGTTATTAAAATATAATTTATTCAAACATGCATCTCTCAGTGTTCTGGAGAGAGAAAAGAAATTTTCCCCAGACTTCAATCAAACACACTCCTTAGCTTCTTATCTATAGGTACCTACTATTTTTAAGAACCAAGGTTGGATGTACTTGCCTTTGCACAGTAAAGTCAATCTACCCGTGGATGGTTATGGTGAAGGAAAATGCAGTGTTTATTGCAGAGCACCAAGCAAGGAGTGCAGGCAACTAGTGTTTAAAAGACCCAAGACTTTCAGGAAAAGGTTTCAAAGAGAGGTTGAGGAAGGAGCATTTTGGGTGTGTGAGTAGCTTATGGACATTCTACTGATTGGCAGTGGTAAGGTAATTGAGACTGAACATCATCAGCCATCTGCTTCCAACTGGTCTGGAGTGTACCTGCTGGTGGGCAGCATACAGTTAACTTCTTCCACCCATGGGAGTTTCAGTATCTGCAAAACAGCTCAAAGGACTTGGCTCAGAATGTTATCTAGAGAGCTTGAGTATGGATGTTAGAGTTGGACTATAAAAAAACTGGGCACTGAAGAATTGATGCTTTTGAACTGTGGTATTGGAGAAGACTCTTGAGAGTCCCTTGGACTGCAAGAAGATCAAACCAGTCAATCCTAACAAAATCAGTCCTAAGTATTCAATGGAAGGACTGATGCTGAAGCTGAAGCTCCAATATTTTGGCCACCTGATGTAAAGAACGGACTTCTTGGAAAAGACCCTGATGCTGGGAAAGATTGAAGGCAGAAGGAGAATGGGACAACAGAGGATGAGATGGTTGGATGGCATCACCATCTCAATGGGCATGAGTTTGAGCAAGCTCTGGAAGTTGGTGATGAACAGGGAGGCCTGGTGTGCTGCAGTCCATGGGGTTGCAAAGAGTCAGACATGACAGCAACTGAACTGAACTGAGCTGAGGAGTAAATAAAGGTCCTTGACTTCATTTAATGACTAAACTATTATTTTGTCTTACTTGAGTATTTTCCTTTTTTTTTTATTTTTTACTTTTTTTTTAACTTTACAATATTATATTGGTTTTGCCATATATCAACATGAATCCGCCACAGGTATACACATGTTCTTGCTTGAGTATTTTCCTTTTTGTATTTCCTCACTCTTTCTATAGACAAAAGGCAGACTGAGGACGTGTAGAAACAGGTGGTCTGTTCTGGGAAGGCGCCATGGGATCCTGCTTGGTTACACTCTCAGCACTGAAATGAATCAAGTAACCAAACACAGATAAATTTTATGACACAGCTGCCCTTAATCTTTGCCTAGTTAACCCATACATGTCTCAGATGGCATTTAACTCCATGACTATGACAATTGTTTTCATAAAATGTTTTAATAGTTTTGTATCTAGTAAATCCAATAAATGTATCTTTATTGTCTTCATGATACTATTTGAAATAAAAAAAAATTACCTTTTTCTTGAAAGACCTTTATACCTTTGGAATCTATTTCTCTAAACTGTACTTATTTCTTCCCCTCTATTTCTCTGATTCTACTTTTCAATTTCCTTTATTTTCTCTATTCATCTGCTTATGGGTGTGTAATATATTACTCAGGGTTTTCCTCTCCCTCTCTAAATACTTACTCTGGAAAACCTCAAATCTACCACCACTGAGTCAATTATTACTTTTCTTATTTTATAAATATATCTTCCAAAATCTAATCTCATATATATATATATATATATATATATATATATATACATATATGTGTGTGTGTGTGTGTGTGTGTGTGTGTGTATTTCACCTTTCAACTGAATCTATACACTTGAATATTCTATGACACTTCAAACCTTACATGGTCTTCTATATTCTCCTCTTCTTTGTTTGCTGTATGTTAAGGACTAAATGCTTGTGTCCCCTGAAATTCATGTTGAAATCCTACCCCTCTACACATTGGTACTATATTGTGGTACCTTTGAGGGTATTATGATTTGATGAGGTCATGAGTGGAACCCTCATGATGATGAGTGCCCTGATAAGAGTCATGAAAGAGTTAGCTTTCCTGGTTTCTGCTTTCTACCTTGTGAAAATATAATGTGAAATTGGCAGTCTACACCTGAAAGAAGGTGCTCACCAGAACTTGACCATACTAGCACCCTGACCTCAGATATTTAGCTTTCAGAACTGTGAGAAACAAATTTCTGTTGTTTGCAAGCTGCCTAGTCTATGGTCTTTTGGTATAGCATTCCAGGAAGACCAAGACACAGTTCCAGTGACTAACTTTCTATCCCCTCACACATACTGCTTCTTGGCTATTCGTGTCTGAGACCCAGCTTACATATTACTTCCTCTGAGAAGATGCTTCTGATTTATCTAGATGAACACTCTTGTGTAGGGCTGTCCTAACTCTGTGTTCACAAAGTTGATATTCTTGCCTGTTTCCTCAACTGAGATGCAAGTTCTAGAAGGAAGACCCGAGAACCCCTAAAAATCCTGACAAAAAAACCCATATTAAAAAAAAAATCTATATAAATGAATGCATCCTTAAAAATGTTTATGACCCCACTGTTTACTATAAATACCCCTATTATACAGGTTATGGGCAAGCTGTGACTTGCTTGCTAAGTTGCTTCAGTCGTGTCCAACTATTTGCAACCTTATGGACTGTAGTCCACCAGGCTCCTCTGTCCATGAGATTCTCCAGGCAAAAATACAAGAGTGGGTTGCCCTGCCCTCTTCCAGGAGTTCTTCCCAACCCAGGGATCAAACCTGCATCTTTTATGTCTCTTTCATTGGCAGATGGGTTCTTTACCACTGTGCCACCTGGGATGCCCAAGCTGTGACTTACGACTATATATTTTGTAAGTCTCTTATTTTATTGCCCCTTATCTCCTAGTATAGTGTATAGTTTAAAAACAAAATAACTGTATCTCATTTGAAATGATAAACTACTCTAAGTTAAGTAAAATGTCTGAGAATTCTTATTACTTTGGAAAAAACTGATACAATTTATAATACCATTCTTTTCTTTGTCCTTCTTCCCACCTCCATAATTTCTGTTTCCACAAAACTCCCATAATAGCTGCATTATTAGTAAAGACCTCATCTGTATGTTCAGTTTTCCAACTGATTCCAATGAAAATAAATAGCTTCTCCTTTTCCAGGACTGTTTAATCCAGGACTTCTTAATCATGGAAAGGGAGGCTATCTCTGCAAATATTAGTGGTTAATTTCATAGTTTACCAGTTGGAACACTCAGCCATTTTTATTACCTGTGTTTGGATATAATCTGAGTTATTTTGGAAAATGGTTACCAGTAGAGCTCTGTTACAAAGAAATCTTTTCAGTGAATACCAATCTTCTCTTGATAGCTGTACTTTTTTATGTAATTAGTTTAGCTGTTGTTGTAGAATTTTAATCTAGGAAGAACTTCAGAGAATATTGAAATTTTCTTTTTCTCTTAGATTTTTCCTCATTTACAAGTAAGTAAACCAAAAACTTCAGAGTATGAAGTGTGCACTATCAGTGCACATTGGCAAGACTGAAGGTTTTACGCTGACACCTATGACACTAAATTCAGATTCACTTTCCCTTTTTCTTGACTTTTGAGTACCATTCATTTGATAGACCATTTACCATTCCTTCAGTCTTAAAACAATTTTCCCTTAGCTTCCATTGTTACATTCCCTGATTTTCTCACGACCTTCCTAATTATTGCATCCTATCCCTTCTTGTCAGAGAAGGCAATGGCAACCCACTCCAGTCCTCTTGCCTAGAAAATCCCATGGATGGAGGAGCCTGGTAGGCTGCAGTCCATGGGGTCTCGAAGAGTCAGACACGACTGAGCAACTTCACTTTCACTTTTCACTTTCATGCATTGGAGAAGGAAATGGCAACCCACTCCAGGGTACTTGCCTGGAGAATCCCAGGGACGGGGGAGCCTGGTGGGCTGCCGTCTATGGGGTGGCACAGAGTCGGACACGACTGAAGCGACTTAGCAGCAGCAGCATACCCTCTTGTAAGATTTTTATCCACTTCCCAGCCAGGAAGTTGGCTTTCTTAAAGCTCAGTTTAGTGTCCCTCTCTTTTGGTCTTTCACAATTGCCTTTGGTTTATTACTTTTTCAGTGATTTTGAACTTGGCAATGGCAATGTGGTCCATCCAGTTACACAAAGCAGAAAGCTTAAGATTTCTTCTTCACTCCATTTTCCTCTTTCTTCATATCTAACACATAACTGATCCAGTTGGCTTAAAGTTTTGAAAAGCATATCCAAGTAGAGTTTCTTCTCTTTATCTCCACCATTGCCAAACTATGTCACTATTACAATATCCTGGTTGATATTGGTCCATCTCCACATTTGGACTGTGGCTATCCATTCCCAATAGGGAGGTCAAAATAATCTGAATACCAGTTAACTTCATAGGGACAAACATACACTACATGTACATAAAATCCTTGAATGGCTTTCCATCATCTTCATAATATGAATACAAATCCTATTATTCTTTAGTTCTACTTGGCAATACAGCTGTCTTCTTGGTTAAAAACGTTGTCTGTAATCAGGTAGATAATATACAAATTTTAGTTTCACCACATGATAGCTGTTTGACTATGGATAAATTATTACACTTTTTTTCTCTAATCTCCTCACTTGAAGTATGAGGATAATAACATTAACCAATTCTTAGAGTTTACTATGAGGATTAAATGGGTTAATTCACAGAAAGTACTCAGAATGTTTGATACTCATAAGTATTTGATACCTATTTGCATAGTATCATCATATTCACCATTATCATAAATCATCATACTGATCATCATCATCTTCATCACCTGAGTGTAAGAATTTCTGTTAGAAACCTTCCTTGACCTCTAAATCAGGTTTTCTTCTCCTTATCTCTACTTCATAGCACTTGTCACGGGTGATGAAAGCAAAGGTCTATTTCTCCCTTACCAACCCATATTCTGAAGGAAGTTAGTTATCATATCTTGGCACATTTAGGGCACAAACTGGATATGCAATAAGTGTACATTAAATGAATGAAGTCAAACTATCTAAACACTAGTAGTGACATACATTGCAAACCAATGTTTTATATATGTCTCTAACACTTCATTGCCTTCTGATAAAAATATCTCGAGAAGTTTCAAACAATGGAAAGTGTCAAAGGTCAAATGGGGAATTATTGATTATATGGGAACTAATTAAAATGTATTAATGCTCATCATTCATAAAATTTAAAAAGTAATAGAAAAAAAAAGCCTTTAACTCTGAATTAAACCAGAGCACTAGAATGAGAGTAAGCACTGCTGTTCCCTAAATCTCGAAATAAAAATATAATAAATTATTGTATTGGCAATTTTCAGAATTTAGTACATGTATGAAGCTTGGTTCGAAAAGTAATACAAGCTAACTGCACAAATTTAGATTATTTTCAGGTATAACCATGTATAGTGTGCTGCATGCCAAATTACTTCAGTCATATCTGACTTTTGTGACCCTATGGACCACTACTCTGTGCGTAGGATTCTCCAGACAAAAATACTGGAGTGGGTTGCTGTGCCCTCCACCAGGTCTTCCTGACCCTGGAATCAAACCCCTCTTCTCTTCTGTATCCTGTGTTGGCAAACTGGCTCTTTAGCACTAGTGCCACCTGGGAAGCCCACGTGCAGAGTAAACACTCATTGATAAGTGACAGAAAAGATGAATATTTAGAAAGACATTTCCATTTTAAAGAACAGCCTGACACTACCACAAGTCATGTCAGAATGGTCTGACAGCATTCCCCAAAATGTCGTCATCACACTTCTATCTCAATTTTTTAAAATTGCAATATGTACTCCCAATAATTTATCTTTGTACTTATTTATATGCATTTTATTATAAATATTATATACATTATAAAACATATTCCCTCAATATAGGGTAAGATGAAAAATGAACTATCAAGTTTTAATAACTTACTATCACACCCAAATGGATTATGTTGCAAATTGCCTCCTCTTGGTGTACCCTGCTTTGAAGACTCCTGCTGTAACCCATGTAACACGGTACTGGAATGTGTCCCTGAACTGATCCTGAATGACTTCTTTTTCTTTTTTTCTCTACCCTTATCATAGCCATTTTTTAACAGAATCTTTTCCAAAGATATTAATTCCTTCATTTATTTCTTAGCTATTCCAACTTTCTACTTGTCTCTAATGAAAAAAGTCATTTAAACTTGAGAGCTATGGTACATTTTATTCAATATCAAGAATTTTTTAAAAAGTATCAAGCCTATACTTTCTTCAAATTAAGATACTCCTTGTGGTTCATTTCCAGTGGTAGGTAATCCCCATCTCAAATCACTTTGCTAAGAACATTGATATTTGATAAATACATTTTCAGGGAGCAGTTATCCTCAAACTCCACTCTCATCAGGCATTGTCCCACCACAAAATATGATCAGAGATTAAGGACTCTGGGGACTCATGGGCTCTGAACTCATCAGCCTCAAATCCTACTATAAATTATCCAAATGAGGCACTTGGCAAGATTCTTAACTGATTGTGCTATTCGGAACACCTCCATTTCAATTAGAGGTAACCATGATACATGACAGCACAGAACAAAACTAATAATTTTTACTGATGTCAGGAAAGGTTATAGGACTTCAGGGAATTACAGCAAGTATTTCAAGAAATGCACGTTCACGGCAGTTTTCCTGGTCCATGTGTCTGCTTCTTGAATGAGAGGGTTTTATCTTAGTTTTCTGGTTCATGTCAAATAGATTCAGAGAATATTCATATATAAAAGTCTGGTTGGCAGAGAAAATTGCTATGCTAAGGACTAAAATAGTCAGTGCTGAACCCCTGAATTTTGAATCCTTTAGGAGATGAGATGTATCTTCAATTTTAATCCTGAGCCTGGGTAAGCAATATGCAAGCAGGTGAAACACCTAACACTCAGAAGAAGTGAAAAGATTCAGGGGTCACAAATATCTACTCTTCCTGGATCAGTAGAAATCTTTAAATCCCTCATTAATGTTATATCTTAAAGCCAATTTTAACTGAGTATATCTGAGCAGTATACCACATCAGCTAACATACGAGGTTCCCTAACTTTAAAGATTGTACTGAAGATTTATTTCTCTGAATTTTGGAGTTTTTGCTGAGCAGGAAACTAATAAATTCCATTCTTGGAGCAAACTGTGGGATATGAGGAATTAGGCATATCATAATGTTAGAAAGCAGTTAGAGTCAATGATTTTGGTACAAATATGAAAGTCACAAAAATCTGGGGTTTTTTGTACTAACTGGACTAATTACCAACTTTATGGCGTTGACCTCCTTTTTCTTACTTTTATTAATTTTTTTTAATTTGGGTCTTGGTTGACAGAAGCTCACAGGCTCAGTATCTGTGCTGCTCAGGCTTAGTTGCTCTGCAGAGTGTGGAATCTTACTTCCTCGTCCAGGGATTGAACCTATGTTCCCTGCATTGCAAGGCAGATTTTTAACCACTGGACCACAAGAGAAGTCCTTTCTCCTTCTTTCTGACTCATTTAAAATTTTCCACTCCCTATCCTTTTCTCCAGATAAGAAATATTGTAAGAATTTATTCATTATTCCTTTTTTAAAATTAATTCAGAACACACATATTGTGTGCATTCTAAGTCACTCAGTCATGTCTGACTCTCTGCAACTCTAAGTACTGTAGCCTGCTAGACTCCTCTGCTCATGGGATACTCCAGGCAAGAATACTTGAGTGTGTTGCCATACCCTTCTCCAAGGGATCTTATCAACCCAAGGATCAAAACCTGCTCTCTTACATCTCCTGCGTTGGCAGTAGGTATTTTTTTTTTTTATCACTAGCACCACCTGGGAAGCCATTAACCAAGATGGAAGGATACAAAAGTGAAAAAGTTCTTCCTCACCTCAAAGAGCTTTTGCATAGTCTTGCTGAAGAGACAAATTAAAGCTAGCATTCCCTGGTACAATACAATGAAAAGGGCACTTCACCTTCATTTTATTCCTCCTCAAAATTCGTATCTTCGAGTTAACCAAGAGAACAACATCAAACCCAAATTGAAGGACAGTTTATAAAACATCTGACCAGT
This sequence comes from Bos taurus, assembly GCF_002263795.3. Taxonomy (NCBI): domain Eukaryota; kingdom Metazoa; phylum Chordata; class Mammalia; order Artiodactyla; family Bovidae; genus Bos; species Bos taurus. Next base: position 15,452,623 of record NC_037351.1, on the reverse strand, counting down.
TATCCTCAAATTATCAGGATAACGAAAAATGAGTTAAGATTGAGACACTTTCACAGACCAGAGTAGACTTAAAGAGCCAATGATAAATAATGCAATGTGTTATTCTGGATTAGATCCTGGAAACACACACACGTTAAAAGGCATTAGTGAAAAACCTGGTGAAGTCAAATAAAGTCAGAAGTTTAATGTACCAATAATGGTTATCTTGTTTTGACAAAAGTCATGATAATGTCAAATATTTACATCAGTGGAAACTGGGTGAGTGTTATACAGGAACTTTTTTACTACTTTTGCAAACTCTTCTAGAAATCTAATGTATGTATGTGTGTATATGTTCAGTTGTGCCCGAGTTTTTGCAGCCCCATGAACTATAGCCCGCCAGGCTTCCCTGCCCATGGAATTTTCCAGACAATAATCCTAAAGGGTGCCGTTTCCTACTCCAGGGGATCTTCCCATCCTAGGGATTGAACCCATATCTCTTGCATCTCTTCCATTGGTAGGTGATTCTTTACAACTAGTGCCACAAAAAAATCTAAAATTGCCCCTAAATAAATGCTTACAGAAAAATAAAAAAGCACAAGAAAACTATAATATAATCAAAATATCACAATATCCATTCAGTTCAGTTCAGTCGCTCAGTCGTGTCCGACTCTTTGCGACCCCATGAATCGCAGCACGCCAGACCTCCCTATCCATCACAAATTCCCGGAGTTTACTCAGATTCATGTCCATCGAGTCAGTGATGCCATCCAGCCATCTCATCCTCTGTCGTCCCCTTCTCCTCCTGCCCCCAATCCCTCCCAGCATCAGAGTCTTTTCCAATGAGTCAGCTCTTCACATGAGGTGGCCAAAGTACTTTGTTCCTTCCAAAGAACACCTAGGGCTGATCTCCTTCAGAGTGGACTGGTTGGATCTCCTTGCAGGCCAAGGGACTCTCAAGAGTCTTCTCCAATACCACAGTTCAAACAATATCCATTAGATAAGAACAAAGTTCTACTAGACTCTGGAAGTGAGGGATAATATTTTTGCATGAATAAAAGATGACTGCTTTTGTAGAAATCTGCAACAACTATTGCAGAAGCTAACCCAAACGTATGCTACATCCCTTTACAAAGACCAACAACCTTAGGGGTCTATTCTATGGGTCTAACCTTAGACACGGAGAAGGTAATGGCACCCCACTCCAGTACTCTTGCCTGGAAAATCCCGTGGACGGAGGAGCCTGGTGGGCTGCAGTCCATGGGGCCACTAAGAGTCGGACACGACTGAGCGACTTCACTTTCACTTTTCACTTTCATGCATTGGAGAAGGAAATGGCAACCCACTCCAGTGTTCTTGCCTGGAGAATCCCAGGGACGGGGAAGCCTGGTGGGCTGCCGTCTATGGGGTTGTACAGAGTCGGACACGACTGAAGCGACTTAGCAGCAGCAGCAGCAGCAACCTTAGACACAATGCAAAAATATTTTTATAAGGTAAAAGACAGAGTCTCTGTTTTCCTATAATTACAAATATACAGAGTTGTGGGGGAAGGATGTTTTAGGACATATGCAGACAAGAGGTGGTATTCTTTCCCCAGAAATTTTTTTTTTTAATAATAAAAGCTTGTTTAAAATTTGACATGCCTTTTATTATCACCATGCACCAGCAACCTTATACAATATCAGTGGCAACATGCTTCTCCTCGTTGAGCTGGACATCTTTAGCCATCACCCTCCTGCCTTTGACACTTCATTCTAGGCAGTTATGTCTCTGTAATACAGAGTCAGACTCTACTTTTTGATGTCTGCCTGCTGACAGCTATGAAGCCTCACCTTTCCCTTTTCTGCTTATGACCTACATTTGGGCCAGCTGATATAAAAGCTCAGGTGTGCCCTTCTTTGGCACAGATGGGAAGTTGAAGGCGGGTAATCATCTGCACATGCATGCGAGGCCTCATCCCAGATATATCTCCTGAAGAATGTGAAAACCTTAATGAGTCTCCTTTTTTTATCTCTCAATCAATGTTCATATCTTCTTGAGAGCCTCCTTACTCTCCCTAGAAAGCTTGATCATGTGAGAAATAATTTTTTTCATATTCTCTTAGTGTGTATGTGACGTCATCAGCTTTGACAGAAAAACAACTTTTATGTGAGGGGTCTATATTTTTTATGTAAAGTATCCACAACAGGTTCACAGGGTCAAGAACTGAAAATATCATTTAAGACATAATTGATTGAGAACTGTCTTAGAGTAGGAATATGATACAAAAAGGGAAAAACAAAAACAAAAACAAAAACAACTATTACTGTTGTTAGCAGCTTCTATTTCATTTAGAGTTTGCTTCCCATGGGTGCCCAGGGAAGCACTCATCCTTTGGTCAGCCTTTCTCTCTCCTTTTCTATGTAATCTTTGCAGGAACCCTGCTTAATCATGTCAATTCCCTTCGGTCAGGTCTATTGTGCCAGGGCCCTTGTAGTTGAACAGATAATTTCTATTCATCCTAAAATGACTTCCCTGGAAGGTCAGATGGTAAAGAATCTGCCTGCATTGCAGGACACCCAGGTTTGATCCCTGGATCAGAAAGATCCTCTGAAGAAGGAAATGGTTACCCACTCCAGTATTCTTGCCTGGATAATTCAACGGACAGAGGAACCTAGTGGGCTACAGTCCAGGGGGTCTCAAAGAGTTGCACATGACTGAATGACTAACACTTTCAAATTGTTATCACTTCAGCAGGAAGAACATTAGATCTTAGAGAACAGCAGGAAGAATATTAGAGGAGACCTTATTATATTTATACAATTTCTACAATTTCTAGAATAGATAGTAATAACATTTAATTGACTAAAGTTTCCTCAGTTGTCATTCAGGTAGGTTTAGACAATGAAATGAGATGCTATCTTTTACATACTTTGAATTGCTAGTACTGGATGAGCTATCCAAGAGGATCTGGAAAAAGGAAAAATGGGTAGCTCAGCAAGTGTACTCTAAAATAGATGTAATGCCAATAAGATATATATATTTTCTATCTTAAGGCATTATAGAATTGAAGGAATACCATCAATTTATCTAAAATTCTATGAGGAGATGAGAAATAGCAATGCATAAAACGATACTACCAATTATATGACACTCCTTGTCATTTTAAAATATCTTTAAGCAAAAACTTATGTTATATTTGTTCAACAAACTTGTTTTGGAGGATAATACCAACCTCAATTCAGTTCAGTTCAGTTCAGTCGTTCAGTCGTGTCCAACTCTTTGCGACCCCATGAATTGCAGCAATACCAACCTATTCCTAATTAATAATAATCAACCTTAAGTTTAGATTGTTCCAAAGCTCACCCTGTGCCCTTTGCTACACAGTTTGATGAAATTTGACTGTCTAGAATCTACTGGGTGTGATGAAGTAAATGCAAGCTTTGTAAGTGACGGTATTGACCTTTGTGATGACTTTGTGTTAGACTTCATAAAGCTAACTAGACTTCACAGACGGCAGAGTTAAACCTTACTCTCACAGCACAGATGAACAAAAAAAATAAATAAAGGGAGGCCTAAGCAGTTACAGGGCAGGGATGGAGGTGGGGGGAGGCATAAGTGGATGGCATGCTTTCCTGAGTCTGGGCCACATTCAAACTCTCCTCAGCTCTGCACACTGCCACATGCCACTGTGCTTTTCCGTCCCCCGTTCACACCACTACTGCAAATGGTATCATTTTGCAACTAATTTACTCGCTTAGTTTTGGCCATTAGTCATTCCCAATATCCTCAATCTGCAGGTAATTTTCCACATTATTAGTTACCCACCTGTCTTATTAAACTGGACTTTCTGAAACCCTGTGTGCCTGCATTTTCTGCACCTTTAGATCAAGCAAATAATTGCCCATACCTGGATGGAAGAATTTAATAGGAAGATTATAGTTGATTCCAAAAGTTAATAACTATAGCATCTGGTTTCCCTTTTTAACATTTAAATGATAAATTCAGTGTTCATGGAGAGAGAGAATAGGAATGAGTCAGCTCACCAGAGTCTAAAATCTTCTTAATCTTTTGTGGTTAGGTTAAATACAGATGAGCAGAAGGTAGGTTTTAATCTCTCCTCTAATGTACTTCATCTTTGACCCTAAGGGACCCATCTTGATCATATTAAAAAAAAAAAAAAAAAAAACAGAAGAAGAAGAAGCTTTTTTCATTGATAGAAAGTTTAGTCCTGATAAGAAAGATGGCCAAGTCCTCTGTTTTCACGCAGTGTCTCTGATGTCTTTGGTTGCTCTGAATGAGAGACTACAGCTGCTTTGAGACATCTTCAACTCATTTTCATTCACATCTCCATAAAACCATCTGCACAGGATTCCTTTTTAAATATTGCTGGGTGAAACTCAGGACATTATTTTCTAAACCAGGTCAGGAAAATCTAGCACAAAAAACCCAAACTTTCAGCACTGAGGGCCAGGATTGCAATTTGCCATAAGTCTAAGGAGAGTGCCTCATTTGCAATTAAATTGACATTTATTTTTATCAAAAATAAATGTGCTGGCCACAATATTTGCTGGGAGTTAAGGTTTGATTTTTAGTCTGAAAGGAGCTCCATATTCACTCGTAATAAAAACAGAAAGCCTACATTTTTCCAAGAATCATCCTACATGGTTTTCTTAAACGAAACAATCATCAAACTCTAAGGTTCATAGGCCTGCCCTGAGATGGGCAAAATAGAGAAAATGGCAATTACACAAACTTCATATTATGGTATTTTCAAGTCTATTTAATCATCCACTTAAATTTCAGAAATCCTTGATTTTCTGTACCTCTCTTCTAGACCTTTTCTGCCCACCTCTTTTAATAAAAATGTACCCTTGTGAGACACACTTACCAGGAGTGGAAATCTGCTTAACACAGAAGAACCTATTAATGATGATGTGTTTTAGGATTACAGAATGTAAAAGAGCATCCGTGATTCTATCCAAGGCTCAGGTAAAATATAATTATTATTCTCAAGTATTGCTTGCTCCGCTGAACTTTTGTATATCTTATTAGCTCTACTGCTGATTTTTTTTTTCAGGTTATTATCTTAGTCTCTTTACATGCCTCCATATCTGCCCAATAGGACTATGAACTTAATATAAGCAAAAATCTAGGTCAGGAATGAGCAAAGTAAAGACCACATACCAATCCTGCTGGCCATTTAGTTTTATAAATAAAGCTCTATTGAAATGTAGAACCAGGTATTTGTTATGTATTTTCTATGACTGCTTTTCTGCTAAGACAGCAGAGTTTATTAGGTATCCTAGAGGCTGCAGGGTAGCCAGCAAAGCCTAAAATATTTACTTTCTGAACCTTAACAGTGAAAAAATAAATAAATGTTCGTTAATCTCTAGTCTAGACTGCTTGGTATTGCTTGGTATTCTTTCAGTGACTGATGTAATGATCTGTCCCTAGGTATTCAACACATTTTGAAGACACATTTTAAGGATGGGCTGTGCCATGCTAATCACTTAAGTTATGTCTGATTCTTTGCAACCCTATAGACTGTAGTCCACCAGGATCCTCTGTCCATGGGACCCTCTTGGCAAAGGAATGGGTTGCCATTTCCTTCTCCACATTTTAAGGATAGCCATTTCTAAACATTATCTATTGCTACAGGATATTTCCTCCATGCTAAAGGATTACCTCCAATGTTTTGGGTAATGTGGCAAACTTTTAAACCCAACCCTACTTCAGGTTGATGGGAGTAGTTCCTAATACTGTTAGCAGTGTCAATACCACTACTATTGTGCTTCCCAAGGCACTTTCCTTTAGTCAGGTATCCATGTGATAAAGAGAAGAAGGGCAAAGAACATATCAAGATGGCTTATCATCTTAACCTTGGGACTTATGAAGGTCTGTGATTTTATTCTTGTAAGCTACTGAATAAAAGGGGGAAGACAAGAGATCTCTTCAGGAGATTTGGAAATATCAAGGGAACATTTTGTCCAAAGATAGTCACAATGAAGGACAGAAATGTTAGAGATCTAGTAGATGCTGAAGAGATCAAGAAGAGATAGAAAGAATACACAGAAGAACTTGTACAAAAAAGATCTTAATGAACTGGATTACTACAATGGTGTGGTCAGTCACCCAGAGCCAGACAGGTAGACCTTAGGAAACACTGCTGTTAATGAAGTTACTGGATGCAATGGAATTCCAGTAGAGCTATTCAAAACCCTAAAGGATGACGTCATCAAGGTGTTACATTCAATAAGTCAGCAAATCTGGAAGACCCAGCAGTGGCCACAGGACTGGAAAAGTTCATTCCTCATTCCAATTCCCAAGAAGGGTAGTACCAAAGAATGTGCTAACCATCAGATAATTGCACTTATCTCCCATGCTAGTAAGGTCAGCCTTAAAATCTTGCATGCTAGGCTTCAGCTTTATACAAACCAAGAACTTCCAGATGTCCAAGCTGAGTTTAGAAAAGGAAGAGGAACCAGAGATCAAATTGCCGACATTCACTAGATCATAGAAAAAGTAAAGGAATTCCAGAAAAACATCTACCTCTGTTTCATCAACTACGCTAAAGCCTTTCACTGTGTAGATCATGACAAACTGTGGAAAGCTCTTAAAGAGATGGGAATACCAGACCATCCTACCTGTCTGTTGAGAAACCTGTATGTGGGTCAAGAAGCAATAGTTAGACCCCTGTATGGAATAACTGATTGGTTCAAGATTGAGAAAGGAACACAATGGGCTGCCTGCTGTCACCCTGTTTGTTTAATCTATATGCTGAACACATAATGAGAAATGCCAGGCTGGATGAGTTACAAGCTGGAATCTAGATAGGTGGAAGAAACATTAACAATCTCAGATATGCAGATGATACCACTCTAACAGCAGAAAGCAGAGAGAAACTAAACAGCCTCTTGATGAGGGTGAAGGAGGAAAGTGAATGAGCCAGCTTAAAACTAAATATTAAAAGAACTAAGATCATGGCGTTCGGCCCCATTACTTCATGACAAATAGAAGGGGGAAAGGTGGAAGTAGTGACAAATTTCCTCTTCTTGGTTTCTAAAATCACTGTAGATGGTGACTGCAGCTATGAAATCAGAAGACGGTTGCTTCTTGGCAGGAAAGCTATGACTAAAAACCTAGACAGTGGATTGAAAAACAGAGACATTACTCTGCCAACAAAGGTCTGTATAGTCAAGGCTATGGTATTCCCAGTGGTCATGTACGGTTGTGAGAGCTGGACAGTAAAGAAGGCAGAATGCCAAAGAAGTGGTCCTTTGAACTGTGGTGCTGGAGAAGACTCCTGAAATTCCCCTGGACAGCAAGGAGATCAAACCAGTCAGTCTTCACTCATTGGATGGACTGATGCTGAAGCTGAAGCTCTAATATTTTCATCATCTAATGTGAACATCTGACTCATTGGAAAGGTCCCTCATGCTGGGAAAGATTGAGGGCAGAAGAAGAGGGCATCAGAGGATGAGATGGCTGGCTGGATAGCATCACTGGAGCAATGGACATGAACTTGGGCAAACCTCAGGAGATGGTGAGGGACAGGGAAGCCTGGTGTGCTGCAGTCCACAGGGTTGCGAAGAGTCAGACATGAATGGGTGACTCAGCAACAACAAAAGATACTGACACTTCTTCAATTTGGATTCCATACATGAATGAGCATTGTCGAAAGGTAAAAATTAAGTCTGTTATGGGACATCTTGTCCTCTCTTTTCAAGCATTCACCAATGCCGTTGTCCTTAAAGCTTGAACATAAATAAACATATAGTTCAGAGTCACACCTAGAGTTTTATTTAGAAGTATCTGGAAGCATTGTTGTTGGTGGTGTTTTCTCAAAGATATTCTAACTCCACTGGGATGGGAGCAGAGAAAGAAAATACAAATGTCTTGTCATTCAGATCCTTTTCATGCAAAGGCAGTCTCTAAAGTGAATATGGACTCCCCCCTACCAGTCAAGTCCACACTACCTGTATAAGCATCTCTGGAATAAAATTTCAAAAATGAAATAACAGAGCCCTTATGGCACTAAATACCCACCTCCCGCACCTCAGCAAAAGCATCTGCAGGGGTCCCCATGTCAATTAAAATGTCGGGAACATACATGTTGAATTTTGGCCTGCATTTTATTTATAGCTTATGATTAGGCTCTATCCTTTCTGATCCATAAAGCATCAAATTTGAGTTTTCTATCTCTTAGGAGGTTATGGCTAATACTCTTTTAGTTATTACACTTTAATGCAATTAATGTTATAACTTAATGCATATGACTTGAGGTTGTTAAGGCATTTGATTACTTGGCTGAGTACATCACAAGAAAATTTAGTTGCAGGACATTGTTTAGATGTTGTTACACTGTGTAGTTTTGTTAATTGATGGGTATGAACATATGCCTAGAGCTTATAAGTTTAGGCTATCTCTCCCTTTGTTCAGACTCATAGAAATATTGGGGACCAAGAACAATGAACAAAAATTCTGTTCATCTTTCTGAAGATGCCTACATAGAAGTCTCCTTCATCTTTAAAATAATGCCACCCTTATTCCTGATTTTAATTCCTAGAAATATGTTCTATTTCCAACTTCTTCTTAAACTGAGGCAACCTGTAGCAAAGAAATCTCTGACATCTTGCCAGCAGAAAAACCTGAGCAACTGTCAGCCAAAAACTGGGAGGAAAAGAATAGAAATTCAAATGAGAAAGCAGTTGTTTGGAGCCTTTGGGACTCCACTGGCATGGAACCAGATGAACTAAAATCCACAGGTCTGTTTCCTGCATAAACAGGTGAAGACAGGGCTGGGAGAGGTGTGAAAATAGTTCTTCAGCCATACTTTATAATATACAGTTCCCAAGGTGCCCTCCTACATCTGTTCTGCATTTTGGCAGGAAGGCATGCCAGGCACTGACATTCTACAGTACAACAGGCAGTTTATATAAGGAAAAAAGTAGTGAAATCTCGATCATTTCCTTCTTCAAAATGAATGAGATATAATTCTTTTGAACTCTTTCATTTCATTTTATTTCAAATGAATTCAAACATAGAAAAATTGAATTATTACCATCCAACTTCTGTTGGGTGGAAATTTCAAGGTAAAAAAGTGGAAACTTCAAAAATGAAATTCAATTTAAATGTAAAGCCATGGATTTAGATATGCCCTGCTGTCTATAGTCTTTTGGGAAAATGTTGTAACTTGATGGCAAAATATTTTCCACTTTCTTTCATTTATTTTGTTCATAGAGAAGAGACAGGCAGAAAGACAGAGACAGTTATAATATCCTGTGCTAGAGTTGTATGAAAGGTTATACAAAATGGAAACCCACAGCCCATGTTCTCCAGTACTATAAAGTCATTGAGAGCTGCAATTGGGAATTCCCCCAAGTTATTGGTTTTCTCTGGTGGTTCAGCTGATAAAAAATCCACCTGCAATGCAGGAGACATGGATTCAAACCCTGGGTTGGGAAGATTCCCTGGAGAAGGGAACAGGTACCCACTCCAGTATTCTGGCCTGGAGAATTCCAGACCATATAGTACATGGAGACGCAAAGACTCAGACACAACTGAGCAATTTTTACTTCACTTTCACTTTCACCTAAGTTATTTCAGCAGCTCAAAAGAGCTGCTACAACAGTGTGTCTGAAAAAAAAAAAAAAATGAACCAAGCCATTAACAGTAAAGTTGGGAAGGAGGAAAACAATTCAAAAATATTTATCCTGTTTTTGCTTTGTATAAGCAATACATGTTAGTGCATGTTCATTGTAGGTAAGGTAGACAATAGATATAAGCTGTAAACAAAATGAAATTACCACATTTCACCACCTGGTATACAGTGTGTCTATATGAGTCTTTTAGAATCTGTATTTAAAATAGAAATGTATATGAATAGGAATTGACATGATTAGGATTAGATATGCAGATTGATGTAGAGAGAATGATCAAAGGTGATTTGTTATTATTAACTGAACCTGAGTTGTAAACAACATAGATACAATCAGTAAGATTTTGTTTTTTGTTTTTTTGTTTTTAATCAGTAGGATTTTGAAGCATTGTTTTATCCTAAGTATCACCAGACCATGATATCTATAATCTATCTAAGGAGAAATAATAGCAATAATATTAATGTCAAGGACATATAATAGATGTTGAATATCTACTACATGACAGGTGCCTGGTTAAACACTGTCCTACATTGATTCAACTAATCCTCACAATAGCCCTGCGATTATAGATGCTGCTTTGTTTACTCTGGAGATGTGATGAATGCATAAGGATACATGGCATAAGCATACATGCTTAGCAAGTGGTAATCCTTTATTTCTATGTGGGTAACTGTCCTTTAAGGTCCAAATTCTGAATTGCTATGCTTTATGGCCCAGAAGAAAGAGGAGAATGAAAAAGTTTGCTTAAAGCTCAACATTCCGAAAACTTAAGATCATGGCATCTGGTCCCATCACTTCATGGGAAATAGATGGGGAAACAGTGGAAACAGTGTCAGACTTTATTTATTTATTTTTTTGGCTCCAAAATCACTGCAGATGATAATTGCAGCCATGAAATTAAAAGACACTTACTCCTTGGAAGGAAAGTTATGACCAACTTAGATAGCATACTAAAAAGCAGAGATATTACTTTGCCAACAAAAATCCATCTAGTCAAGGCTATGGTTTTTCCTGTGGTCATGTATGGATGTGAGAGTAGGACTGTGAAGAAGGCTGAGTGCCAAAGAATTGATGCTTTTGAACTGTGGTGCTGGAGAGGACTCTTGAGAGTCCCTTAGACTGCAAGGAGATCCAACCAGTCCATCCTAAAGGAGACCAGTCCTGGGTGTTCATTGGAAGGAATGATGCTGAGGCAGAAACTCCAATACTTTGGCCACCTCATGCAAAGAGTTGACTCATTGGAAAGGACCCTGATGCTGGGAGGGATTGGGGGCAGAAGGAGAAGGGGACGCCAGAGGATGAGATGGCTGGATGGCATCACCAACTCGATGGACATGAGTTTGGGTGAACTCCGGGAGTTGGTGATGGACAGGGAGGCCTGGCGTGCTGCGATTCATGGGGTTGCAAAGAGTCGGACACGACTGATCAACTGAACTGAACTGAACTGATGGCCCAGAATCACAAGTACTTATATTGTTTCATTTTCCTTTCATTCTTATTCTCTAGTATTATTGAGTAATTTCTGCCCAGGCACACTGTAAGCTCCTACATTTCACAGACCGTATTCTATACTTATTCTCTTCTTCTCTACTTCTACATGACAGAGTTGAGATTTTGAAGGATTGATCTATTATTGGTAAAAGGTTAAACATGAGTGGGATAACGACAGAGAATCTAGGAATTTCAGTTTGACATTTTAACTACTGAATAAATGTTATCATTAGTTAGCATTTTACTCTTATTATTATGCAGCATGTACTGCAACAGAAATCTAGGTTTTCTGGTAAGTTCAACAAATGGAAATAGAATGCTTAATTCAAAACATGAAAGTATAAGAATTTTGAGAAGTGTTTGCTTTCACTGATGACATTCTGCAGGCAACCTCCTGGCTTTTATTTTAAGTTGGTCAACATAACCCCAAACTCCTAAAGGATTGAAATTAAAGCACTGTTTCCCTTCTCTGAGTCTATGGGTGCCTCTAGGGTATGAGGACAGTGTCTCCTTGGGCACAGTAAGGCTTATGCCCAGAGCAGGGTCAGTGAATAACCCTCCTCAGTCTATTCTGAGACTTGCAGGAAGACAGTCAAAGGGATAAGACTACATGAGATCAGACACCCCATTCTGCTTATTGTCACTTTGGTGGTATTACTATCCAAATATCCAATAATCCCCAAATAGGCATTCTTAAGTATGATTCATTGCAATCTAACATTTAGATATATAAAAAGCAAGCAAGTTACCCAAGTTTCCTAAGGAAATACTGATTTTGGGCTAATCTCACTGCTAGTCTCATTCATGGATGCAGTCTGCATAGATGGGCCTTTCCTTTTTACTCATTTGCCTCAAATAAAAGCTCCAGGGCTAAATCCCCCTACAGGCTCCTCATGTCGGCACCTTGACTGCTCCACATCTAAAAACACCTCTTGCCATCCAAGAGCCTGTCACCTCCTACCTTGACGGCAGCTGCTCAAGTTGGGAGCACAGTATTTAGTAGTGAGATGCTGATGAATACTGGGAGGAACAGTGACAAGCCTAAGTGCTGTTTTACACCCCATTTAACCAGGGGAGACACATCTGTTTGTTTTCTTTCAGGGGAAGCACAAGGTTTAGTCTTTGTGACAAGGTCATGAGTCCAGCCCTAGGATTCCTTGTGGAGAGATAACCAAACTTCTCCAGACACTCAAATAACAATGCCAACTGTGAGTTCTTCAAATAGAGATCCAAGGACACAATCGTGTCTGGCAAGGATGGAATGGGCCCAAATAGAGAACAAGCATGAATAGTCCTCTTTTGTCTGCGAGCTCACAGTCTGTCCTGCTGCTAGACCTAAAGTTCTCATCTGGCAGGAAGCCATGTTCCTACTTCATCAGGGCCAATCTTTTTCAAATGCAGCAAGGTATAACGTTGACTAAAGGAAGAAAAATAATAAATCTCCCTTTTCCACATTTTGATTAAATATGTACTTCTCAAAAGTCACCTCTCTTCAAAGTGCTTAAAATTCCTCACACTCAGAGTTTAGTTGCCAAATGCACCTTCATGACACTACACAGTGAGGCTCTGTTCCCACCGGGATATAAGGTCTTCACTCAAGAAAGAAAGGCATGAAGTTGGAAGTTTCTCTTGTGACAGAAAAGTGCACAATCCAAAAATGTGTATAGAGTCAATTTTTCTCTGAAAACACTTAAAAAGTGTTTTACCCAGACCCTGAACAGGGTGTACACTGCCCTCTCAGAGTTACAGCTTGTCACTGTGTTTGAGGCTATTTTTATCTTCCTGCTTCACCACAGGATCAGATGATGCAATTATACCACATTCAAATGAGAGAATTCTTCAGGGCCCTTTCATCCAAGAATCTGAGGTGCTTAATAAACATTAATTAATTCTACCAACACCTATGTTAGGAGAAGTTTCTATTTTTCATCCTAGTGAAATGCCACCAGCATTTAGAGAGAATCCAGGCTATAGATCAAGCCCCATTTTTTTTTTTTTTTTTTTTGTATTAAGGAAAAAATCCCTCTTAATTGGGTCCATGTTTAGGAAGGTGAGGAAAAGTATAGAGGGGTTAAATGTGTCACAGAAAGGAGTCAAAGCAAGAATCACAAATCCTGGGGCTTCAGCAACAGAGCTCAGTTTTTTCAGGGTGCCATTGGTTAAACATACAACTGAGTGGAAAAACCATAAACAATTTACTGAATCAGAAAAGAGATAGAGTCCATTTCAGAGCACATTCTAAAACAGCATTTCCGTAACCACCAGCAGTGCCTCTGTTTTGTGAATTCTGATTATTGCTGTTGAATATAGTCTGAAAAGCCCTCTCTTTTATTTCCTTGTATAATAGTGATTTTTTTTTTTTTTTTAAGATTCTATCTTACAGTTTTCCCTTCATTCTCTTTCTCCCATACTGAATTCTACCAATTGGCCTCTCTGCAGTTAATCTTACAGATTAGTTAGTGTGATCGGTACTTCGGAGAAGGAAATGGTAACCTACTCCAGTGTTCTTGCCTGGAAAATCCCAAGCACAGAGAAGCCTGGCAGGCTTCAGTCAGGGGTCACAAAGAGTCAGAAATGACTGAGTAACTAAGCATGCATGCACATGATCAGTACTTACAACTTCTAGGAGTTATCCTTAGAAATTTTTAATGTATGTTAAGACAATCTCTCCTAAATGGGAGGTTATATTTTGCCAAAAATGTTAATAGCCTTCTTCTTAGTTATGGTAGAGATGGCTATGCACAAATTTGTGTCTCCTAAATGAACCAAGAGAAATGTCATCATTCAAACTGCTACTCATAACTTTTCCTGTACCAATTCCTAGATTAGTAAGTAGTTAACGGGTAGAGGGGAATAACTCTATTCCAAGAATGAATGAACAGATCTAGAAGGTCATAAGAGTAGATGCATATGTTTTTCTGTAAATTTGAAACAAATGAGAATCTTAGGTTTATATTTTTTGAGAGGCACTAAGAGCTTTCAGAAAAGATCAAAGAATAAAATACCTGAGTTCCAACCCACTCAGCCCATAGCTAGTTATATCTAAGTTTCTCCATTTATACAGTGTATTATCTCACATAATTCCATGAAACTATATCTTTAAGCATTTAAATAAGAATAAAGTTTATATATATATATATATATATATATGATGGTATTAAGTGGTACAGCTATGACTTAAGCAGTTTGCAGTGTATATAAAGAAAAAAACAAAAAACAAAAAAACAAAAAACTGAATCCAGAGCCACAGCTTCTACAGAAAAAGAGTATTAATCTCTGAGACTATTAGATATTAAGGTGAATTTCCCAGTATGCCATATCCCCACTACATCTCATTGTAGTGTTTTTGGCATTAAATAGTACAAAACAAAGTGATATAAGTGCATTCACAACACTAGACAGGACATTGATTCGATCATTTCTCCATCTCTTTTAACTACAGGAATATAGAAAGTTCAGTTGTGACTACTTTTCTAGAACTTGACAACTGTTGGAAAATCCAGTGACATGTCTACCAGTCAGTGATATCAGAACCAGGAAGAATGAGAATTCATCTCCCATAAAACTCAAAAAAAGAGCAATAAAAACCATACAGGGAAGTATTTGTGTCCTTTTATTGTTCAATGTTAGCATATAATATTCTATCCTAAAGACAAGGCACCTATTGTTTATTGATGTTTTTCCCTGGCAAACATGTCAGCCCTCAAGCAGGGTCATCCATGTATGACCAGAGTACATCATTTTGTATCTATTGCCTACTGAAAGTAAACTTAATGGGATTCAACCCGATGGACCAGGGAATTCATAACTCTGGTTAGATAAAAGGTCAAAATAAGGGAGAGAGTTTGTGGGTTACTCCCATAGATTCCTCATTTGGGTCTAACAAGTTGGTTTGAGAAAGCTTATATTATAGACGGTCTCATTTCTCTGAAGGGTTGTGAGCTTCATCTCTTTAAGGTTATGCCACATAACTTTGCCACTGACAGTTTTTATTCCATCCCATTATTGACTAGTATCAGAAGGATATTGGGCTGAAGTTCAAATAACTTGCAGACAAGTTCTGGCTATCTCACCTTGATTTATTTGTCTCTCACTTTATCTATCATGTGTGGGCAGGGATAGAGAACTAAAGCAACCTGGGGTATATGTGCCTTCATCAATCAACTGTATGCACAGTTAGAGTGAGTCAAGGGCATTCATACTACCAGTTGAAACTGCTTGTTTAGAGCAGGAAAAATCATTTTCCAAAAGAAGATGATAGACTTGAGACCCAACAGAGGATGTATATTATAACCATTTCTGATTCCCTATGACTCAACTGAGAACTGATTGAAACAGTAAAAGTTTGCAGAAGATTTTGAACCAACAGAGGGGAATAACTAAATGCTATGACATAGATCTGGCCACATCTTCACCAGGTTGATTTCCTGATTCACCCTTGTTCTGCTTTCCCTCTAGTCCCATTGAATCCAAGTCCACAAATTTTTAAGACCAAGGCTTAACTATAACGACTGGACCACCAGGGAACTCCCTTGGTAAACACTGAATATTATCCATGTCTCTCCACTTCTGAGTTCCGCTAAATTGAGAAGTTCTTTCCTCTCTTGTCCAAGTTTTGTTTCCTTAAACTCAGATCTCCAGGCCTGGTATTGGCCCTATTCCCTATCATCAAGGAAAAATCTTACCCGATAACCTCCTAACAGTATGTTATCTAAGAATAAGTTCTAGGATTTTAAAGTACTTCTTGTATGAAACAGTTCAGCTCAGCCTGCACTCAATAAATGTGTCACTCATGACAATTCTTAAAAAATCATGATGTGAAAAGTATTGTCCCCTCTAGCTATATTCATATTTTCTGCAAAATACATTCACCTGGAAATACATACACATTCATAGGCACAGGGCTGTCTAAATACAGATTTGGTAAGGAATTTTTAAAAATATGTTGAAGGATATTTTTACTAAAAGATGTATCTAAATAGTACATGGGACATTATATTCTGAATCAAAAATGTGAGGTCATATTTTTATTATATGATTTATATTTGAGTACTGAAAAGTCCATGACACACATTTCCAAAAGTTGAGGGAGTGGCTGAACCAAATATAAATTTCAGTCCTCATTGGAAAGGGAAACATTTCTGATGAAATTCAGTAGCTGTTACCCAGCTTTAAAAATACCCATCAATAAACTCTACTGTTTACTGAGTGCTAACTATGCCAGATATTGTGTATTGTACTAAATGCTTTATTTGGATGTTCAATAATAATAATAATAATCACAAAAGCACTGTAAATTATAAGCAGTTATGTCAATTATATATATTATATAAAATAAATTTAGAAAGGTTTCAGTTCAGTTTGGTCACTCAGTCTTGTCCGACTCTTTGCGACCCCATGAATCGCAGCACACCAGGCCTCCCTGTCCATCACCAACACCCGGAGTTCACTCAAACTCACGTCCATTGAGTCAGTGATGCCAGCCCCTTCTCCTCCCACCCCTAATCCCTCCCAGCATCAGAGTCTGTTCCAATGAGTCAACTCTTCACATGAGGTGGCCAAAGTACTGGAGTTTCAGCTTTAGATCATTCCTTCCAAATAACACCCAGGACTGATCTCCTTTAGAATGGACTGGTTGAATCTCCTTGCAGTCCAAGGGACTCTCAGGATTCTTCTCCAACACCGCAGTTCAAAAGCATCAATTCTTCAGCGCTCAGCTTTCTTCACAGTCCAACTCTCACATCCACACATGACTACTGGAAAAACCATAGCCTTGACTAGATGAACCTTTGTTGGCAAAGTGATGTCTCTGCTTTTGAATATGCTATCTAGGTTGGTCATAACTTTCCTTCCAAGGAGTAAGCATCTTTTAATCTCATGGCTGCAATCACCATCTGCAGTGATTTTGGAGCCCCCAAAAATAAAGTCTGACACTGTTTCCCATCTATTTCCCATGAAGTGATGGGACCAAATGTTTATTGTCTTAAAAATTACTAGAAATGAATTGTGCTATCAGAACTAGAATCCAACTCTTTTGACTGAAAGTCCATTTTCTTTACGAAAACTAAGAGTGACAACAATATTTCTTTTTTAGATGAAATTCAGAGTCATGCATACAAGTTCTTACAAAGCAAAATATACAAACAGCTGATGTGATTTTGGTTACAACTTCCATTCACTTTTAAATAATTGGAAATAATTTTTATCTTCATAATATCTAATCTTCCACTTAAAACCATGTTAGATTGATCCATTGATTCAAATATTTTACCTTTAAATATATTCAAAATTGGCTTTTGAAAAATTTTTGAACTAGATTTAATGCCCCTATGATATAATCTATCTTGATATATGTTTTTGGGCACCACACAATAATTAATCTGAATTTGTTTGGTGGAGTGCTCTGCTTATGCCAATTTAATACAATGAGCAAATGCTATTTTATTCTGTGTTCTTGCTGATTTTTTGTATAGTTGTTCCTTCAATTGTTAAGAAAAATAAATTGTATTTTTATGCATATATATATGTATTTTCATATTTTTACTTTTTATAATTTATTCCTCCTTTCAGACCTTTCAGTTTTAGTTTCACATATATTGTTAATTAAACACAAATATCTGTTAATTCTTAAGCAAACATTTAGAAATGCTATGTTATCTTCATTGACTGACATTTTTTAAAACAAATGTAATCTAAATTTATTTTTTATTTTTTATTTTTTTGCACTTTATTTTTTTAACTGAAGGGTAATGCTTTACAAAATTTTGTGATTTTCTGCTATACATCAACAAGAATCAGCCTTAGGTGCACCTATGTCCCATCCCTCCCAAGCCTCCCTCCCATCTCCCTCTTCATCCCACCCTTCTAGATCGTCACAGAGCCCCTGTTTGAGTTCCCTGAGTCATATAGCAAATTCCCATTGGCTGTCTATTTTACATATGGTATTATAAATTTCCTTGTTACTCTCTCCATACATCTGACCCTCTGCCCATATCCGAAGACCTGTTCTCTAAGTGTGTTTCTTCATTGCTGCCTTGAAAAATAATTCATCAGTACCATCTTTTTAGATTCCATATGCATGCATCAGAATATGATATTTATGTTTCTTTTTCTGACTTACTTCACTCTGTATAATAGGCTCTAGGTTCATCCACCTCATTAGAACTGACTCAAATGTGTTCTTTTTTATGGCTGAGTAGTATTCCACTGTATTTATATGCTACAGTTTCTTTATGCATTCACCTGGCAAGAAATATCTAGGTTGCTTCCATGTTCTAGCTATTGTAAATAGTGCTGCAGTGAACACTAGGGTACAAGTGTTTTTTTGTTTTTTTGTTTTTTTTTCTTCAATTTTGGTTTCCTCAGAGTGTATGCCTAGGAGTGGGATTGCTGGGTCATACGGTGGTTTTATTCCAAGTTTTTAAAGGAATCTCCATACCATCTTCCATAGTGGCTGAATCAATTTACATCCCCATCAGCAATGCAAGAAGGTTTCCTTTTCTTCACACTGTCTCCAGCATTTATTGTTTGTAGACTTTTTGATGATGGTCATTCTGAGTGGTGTGAGGTGATAACTCACTGAAGTTTTGATTTTCATTTCTCTAATAATGAGCAATGTTCTCTAATAATGAGCATCATTTCATGTGTTTGTAGCTATCTGTATGTCTTCTTTGGAGAAATGTCTGTTTAGTTCTTTTCCCACTTTTGGATTGGGTTATTTGTTTTTCTAGTATTGAGTTGTATGAGCTGCTTGCATATTTCAGAAATTAATTCTTTCATTGCCTGACATTTTTATCATTATAAAATGTTTCTCTCTTTCATTGGAAGTCTAATATATCTAACGATAATATAGTCACTCCAACTTTCCTTTAGTTAATGATTTAATGATAGGTCTTTTGCTTTCAGTCTTCATATACAGATGGTTCCCAATTCATGATGATTTAACTTGGGCAATTTTTCAAGTTTACTCTATGAACCACATTTCAAATTTTGTACTTTGATTTCTTCCTGGGCTAGTGATATGTGGTATGGCATTCTCTCCAAAAGATAGACAATGGCATCAAGCCTCAGCTCCCAGTTAGTCACACTATCATGAGGGTAAATAACCAACACACTTACAAGCAGTCTGTACTCATACAACCAATCTTTTTTTTTTTTCCACTTTCCCAGTGTAGTATTCAATAAATCACATGAGGTATTCAAAACTTTAGTTTAAAATAGGGTTTGAATTATATGCTTTTGACTATCACAGTCTATCATGGAAACAGTGACAGACTTTCTTTTCTTGGACTCCTGCAGATGGTGCAGGAGCCACAAAATTAAAAGACACTTGCTCCTTGGAAGAAAAGCTATGAAAAACCTAGACAGCATATTAAAAAGTAGAGACATTACTATGCCAACAAAGGTCCATCTAGTCAAAGCTATGATTTTTCCAGTAGTCATGAATGGATGTGAGAGTTGGACAGTAAGGAAAGCTGAGCACTAAAGAATTGAACTGTGGTGTTGGAGAAGACTCTTGAAAGTCCCTTGGACTGCAAGATCAAACCAGTCAATCCTAAAGGAAATCAGTCCTGAATATTCACTGGAAGAACTGTTGCTGAAACTGAAACTCCAATACTTTGGCCACCTGGCGCGAAGAACTGACTCATTGGAAAAGACCCTGATGGGTTTTTTGAAGGCAGGAGGAGAAGGGGATGACAGAGGATGAGATGATTGGATGGCATAACCAACTCAATGAATGATGAGCTAGCTCCAGGAGTTGGTGATGGACAGGGACACCGGGCTTGTTGCAGTCTATGGGGTTGCAAAGAGTCAGACACAACTGAGCGACTGAATTGAACTGATCATAGGCTAATGTAAGTATTCTGAGCACATTTAAGGTAGGCTAGTCTAGGCTATAAGCTATAGGTGTTAAATCTATTTCAATTTATGATATTTTCAATTTACAATGGGTTTATTGGAATGTGTAACTCCATTGTAAATGGAAGAAGATCTGTATTCTTACATTTTAAGTGATTTTACTATAAGCAATATGCAGTCAGATCTTTTTGCTTGATCCACTGTGCCAAATCTCTGCCTTTCAATTGGAATATTTAGGCCATTTACATTTAATATAATTATTGATATGGCTTAATTTTGCTACTTTTTTTTTACAGTTTATGTTTTTCTGTTTCATTTTTCCTACCTTCCTGTAGATTACTTGAAATAATTTGAATTTCTTTCTGATATGTCTATATATATTTATATACCTTTTTACTGAATTTTCTCGGTTACTTTATATGGTTGACACTTAAACAACATGGGGTTAGTGGTGCTAACCACTAACCTGTGGTTACTGCAGTTTAACCTGCAGTTAGTGTAGTCTGTGCATTTTAAAATCCACATATAACTTTCCAGTCAATCCTCTGTATCCTTACTTCTGCCTCCATGGGTTCAACCAATCATGGAGCATGTATTACTATACTACATATTTAGTGAAAGAATCCTGATGTATGTAGATCCATGTATTTCAAACCCACATTGTTCGAGGAGCTACTATAAAATGCAGTTTATTACAGTCTACTAGTATTGTAATTTTACCAGTTTAAGTGAAATATAGAAATCTTGCATCCTATTATATCTCTCTACCCTTCCCTGTTTATAACATAATTTTCTGATATGTTTTCCCTACATATTTTAGAACCACATCAGACATTGTTATACTTTTTGCTTCAACCATCCAACATAATTTGCAATACTCGAGGAAAAATCAATGACACTTACCAAGATTTTTGCTTACAGTATTTTCTTCCTTTTGCATGTACCAATAATCCTTCTTCTATGACTCTTTTCCTGTTTAGAGAATTTTCTTTGCCCATTTTTCTATAGAAAATTTGGCTACAAGTTCTTCTTTATCTGACTGTGTCTTGATTTCCCCTTGATCTTGGAAAACATTTTTTATAGGCTTATGAATTAATAGTTCTCCCCCTTCCCCCAAATTTAAAAATATTGTGCCACTTCCTTCAAGACTGCATAGTTTCTAATTATAAAATCCAGTATATTTGAATTGATGCTTTTGAACTGTAGTGTTGGAGAAAACTGTTGAGAGTTCCTTGGACTGAAAGGAGTTAGAACCAGTCAATCCTAAAGGAAATCAGTCCTGAATATTTACTGGACGGACTGATGATGAAGTTGAAGCTCCAATACTCTGGCCATCTGATGTGAAGAACTGATTCACTGGGAAAGACCCAGATGCTGGTAAATGTTGAAGGCAGGAGAAGAATGGGAGTACAGAAGATGAGATGGTTGGATGGCATCACCAACTCACAAACTCTGGGAGTTGGTGATGGACAGAGAAGCCTGATAGTCCATGGGGTCACAAAGAGTCAGACATGAATGAATGACTGAACTGAACTGAATAGTTGAATTATTTTTTTCTTCTATCAGTATGGTATTATTTTTTTGTCTGCTTTCAAGTATTGTTTCTTTTGTCTTTAGTTTTCAGGAGTTTAATTTTGTCTCTACTTTCTTTGAGTTTATTTCATTTGTGTTTGTTTATCTTCTTGAATCTGCACCTTTATGTCTCTTGCCAAACAATGGGAAATTTTCAGCCATTATTTTTCCTACGTACCTTTTAAGTTCCACCTTATCACATCTTCTGAAACACTTTTTACCTGAGTATTATATCTTTTGCAATAATTCAACAAGTCTATGAGACTTAGTCTATGTTTTTATTCAGTCAATTTTTATTGTTATTCAGATAAGGTAATTTCTATTGTTCTATCTTTCAGTTCATTCATTATTCCCTCTTTAGTTTCCATTCTCCTGTTGAGCCTATCCACCGACTTCGTACCTCAGCTATTACATTTTTAAGTTCAAATTTCTGTTGGGTTCCTATACATATATTTCTTTGCTGCAGATTTCGCTTTGTTCACTTTTTTCAAGGATGTCCATAACTGCTTATTGAAATACTTCTATTATGACTACTTTAAGATCTTTTTCTGATATGTAACATCTTGGTCATATTGATGTTGGAATTCATCTATTGTTTCTGTGTTCCCCCCTTCAGTTTGAGATCTTCCTTCTTTGTATGGTGAATGATCTTTTTTTTTTAATTGATATTTTTGCATAATATCCTAAGACTCTGAATCTTATTTAAACCTCCTGTTTTAGGTAGGTATCTATGATACTCCTCTTGTAGAGGAATAGGAATATCTTACTGCTGGTAGGTAAAAACATAAGTTCAGTTTTGCCCATTCAACCTCTGATGGCTCATTGATAATTTGATTCTGGGTCCCTTTTTAAATTCACATTTGGTACAACTGTTGATGTGTAAAACTGCTCACCAAATTTTCAAGTGGTGACAAATATTTACCAACTGTGGTTCTACTAAAATGATAAATATTATCATAATTTTGCTTCCATATTTTGTGACATGGAATCAATGATTAGGTAAAAACTTCTATCTCCTATATGCACAAAAATCAGACACTCTATATTTCTTTATATTCTTTAACACTCTATTTATGGGACTGTGTACTTCCTGGGATGATATATTAACATTTCACCCTCCTTTCCCATACTGCTAACTGTGCTGGTTTTCAAGGAATTTTATCCTCTGAATGGACAGAAAACTGTGACAGCAAGCATAAAGCAGCACAATGGACACTCAGAAGTACCAGAGATAACACCTACAATTTTTTAGTTCTGTTTGACACAAACCTTGTTTTTCTGTGCTAGGGACAACACATTGATGTGATGTGGATTTTCTTCATATCTTCTTACCCACAGACATAGACATGTTATTTCAGAAATGTATTATAGGTAGTCTCGAACTGCTTATCTATCTTAATAATCTAGTTTTCCAATTCTCACTCACCTGGCAAAAGATTTATTACTAGTGTATATGTTAAGCTATAATTTAATTTTTAAATTTTTTTTTGCTCTAATTGGCTTTCACATTTTTGTTTTGCTTTGTTCAGTTTTAAGGACATTAAGAGCATCTGCACCAGACATAATTAGACAAAAGGCATTTTTAATTTAAATAATTTCTGATGCAACAATGTCATGGCACACTGACAAAGAAAGAATAATTTAAATGCAATCATATTTAGATGTTTTTATATCTAAATCAAGGGCAGAAGGGATATATGTAAACATCCATTGAAGATGGCTAGTTGTTTAGGTAAATTTTCCAATAAGGAGAATCACTACATCCTCTTTAACCACACTTAATGTGTAAAGGTTGAAGACTAGGAAAAGAAAATAAAAGAGTCAATATGTTATTTGAGAAACTCACTCATGTTTTAACTAATGTCAAAAACCATACAAATCTGGAAATGCTCAATAAAGGACTACAAAATCCAAAACATAGAACATATTTCTTTGCAATTAATAGGACAAGGTAATAAAGTAATTTATTAAGACCATGTGGCATAAAATATACATTTTTTTATTTTTCAGTTTGAAAAATTGAATATTGAAAGTAAAGAGGATTATTTTTTATTAAATGATAAATTGTGTTTATATGGTGGTACATGTTAACTTTACTTGACATAAATAATAAATGCAAAATTATATTTAATATACATTTGTAAAATCTATATTTATATTATATATATAGTAGAATGTATCCTCACTGAAGAATTGATGCTTTTGAACTGTGGTGTTGGAGAAGACTCTTGAGAATCCCTTGGACTGCAAGGGATCCAACCAGTCCATACCAAAGGAAATCAGCCCTAAATATTCATTGGAAAGACTGATGATGAAGCTGAAACTCCAATACTTTGGCCATCTGATGCAAACAACTGACTCATTTGAAAAGGCCCTGATGCTGGGAAAGACTAAAGGTGGGAAGATGAGGGGACAACAGAGGATGAGGTGGTTGACTCAATGGACATGAGTTTGAGTAAATTCCAGGAGCTGGCATTGGACAGGGAGGCTGGCATTCTGCAGTCCATGGGGTTGCAAAGAATCAGGCATGACTGAGTGACTGAAGTGAACTGAATTGATCCTTGCCTTGGTTTCCTTACCTCAAGAACCTTTTAAGCAATATGAAAAGGCAAAAAGATAAAACACTTTAAAATGAAACACCCAGGTCTGTAAGTGTCCAATATGATACTGGCGAAGAGCATAAAAATAGCTCCAGAAGGAATGATATAACCCACCAGGCTGTTCTTTCCATGGAATCTCCAGAAAAGATTACTGGAGTGGGTTCCTATTCCCTTTTCCAGGGAGTCTTCCTGACCTATGGATCGAACCCAGGTCTTCCACATTGCAGGAAGATTCTTTACCATCTGAGCCACCAGGAAGCCTGAAAGAACGAAGAGGCCAGGCAAAAGCAGAAACTATGTTCAGTTCTGGACGTGGGTGATGGTGAAAAAAGTCTGATGCCATAACCTATAATGATAGGTCCATGAATCAAGTAAATTTGGGTGTGATCAAATAGGAGAATGCAAGAGTGAACATCAGCATTTTAAGAATCAGTGAACTAAAGTGGATAGGAATGGGTGAATTTAATAGAGATGACCATTATATCAACTACTGTGGGCAAGAATCCCTTAGAAGAAATGGAGAAGTCACCAAAAGAGCCTGAAATGGAGTACTTGGGTTCAATCTCAAAAATGACAGAATGATCTCCATTCTTTTCCAAGGCAAACCCTTCAAAATCATGGTAATCCAAGTCTATGCTCCAACCACAAATGCTGACGAGAACAAAATTGAACAGTTCTATGAAGACCTACAAGACCTTCTAGAACTAACTAACCTACAAGACCTTTTAGAATTAACATCAAAAAAGATATCCTTTTCATCATAGGGGAATGGAATGCAAAAGTTGGAAGTCAAGAGATACCTGGATGAATAGGCAAGCTTGGCCTTAGAATACAAAATGAAGCAGGACAAAGGCTAACAGAGTTGTGTCAAGAGAACACACTGGTCATAGCAAATACTCTCTTCCAACAACACAGGAGAGGACTCTACACATGGACATCACCATATGGTCAATACTGAAATCAGATTGACCATATTTTTTTGCAGCTGAAGATGGAGAAGCTCTATACAGTCAACGAAAACAAGACTTGGAGCTGACTGTGGCTCAGATCATAAGCTTCTTATTGCAAATTTCAGGCTTAAATTGGAGGAAGTAGGGTAAACCAGTAGACCATTTAAGAGTAGGAGTGTTAATCACTCAATTATGTCTGACTCTGCAATCCCATGGACTTTAGCCTGCCAGATCTTCCATTCATGGAATTTTCCAAAAAAGAATACTGGCATGGGTTGCCATCCCTATTCCAGGGGATCTTCCCAACACAGGGGTTGAACACAGGTCTTCCCAAGTGCAGGCAGAATCTTTAGTGTCTGTGCCACAAGGGAAGCATTTAAGTATGCTTAAATCCATTATGATTATAAAGAAGAGGTGACAGATTCAAGGGATTTGATCTCCTAGACAGAGTGCCTGAAGAACTATGGATGGAGGTTCATAACATTGTACAAGAGGTGGTGAACAAAACCATCCTAAAAAAAAAAAAAAAAAAAAAAAAAAATGGTTGTCTGAGATGGCCTTACATGGAGCTGAGAATAGAAGAAAAGTGAAAGGCAAAGAAGAAAGGAAAAGATATACCCAATTGAATGCAGAGTTCCAGAGAATAACAAGGAGTGAAAAGAAAGTTTTCTTAAGTGAATAATTTAAAGAAATAGAGAAAAACAAGAGAATGGGAAAGGCTAAAGATCTCTTTAAGAAAATTGGAGATACCAGGGGAGCATCTCATGAAAAGATGGACTCTTTAAAGGACAAAAACAGCAAGGACCTAACAGAAGAAGAAGAGATTAAGAAGAGGTGGCAAGAATACAGTAGAAGAACTATACATAAAAGATCTTAATTACCCAGATAATCACAATGACGTGGTCACTCACCTAGAGCCAAATATCTTGGAGTGTGAAATCAAGTGGACCTTAGGTGGCATTACTATGAAAGAAGCTAGGGGAGGTGACGAAATTCCAGCTGAGATATTTCAAATCCTAAAAGATGATGCCATTAAAGTGCTGCACTCAATATGCCAGCGAATTTGGAAAATTCAATGATGGCCACAGGGCTGGAAAAGGTCAGTTTTCATTTAAATCCCAAAGAAAGGAAATGCCAAAGAATGCTCAAACTACCGCACAATTGTGCTCGTTTCACAAGCTAGCAAGGTAATGTTCAAAATCCTTCCATCAAGTCTTCAACCAGATGTAAAAGCTGGATTTAGAAAAGGCAGAGGAACCAGAGATCAAATGGTCACCATCTGTTGGATCATAGAAAAAGCTAGAGAATTCCAGAAAAACATCTACTTCTACTTTTTTGACTATGCTAAAGCTTTGACCATGTGGATCACAACAAACTGTGGAAAATTTTTAAAGAGATGGGAATACCAGACCACATTACCTGTCTCCTGAGAAACCTGTATGCATATTAAGAAGCAACAGTTAGAATTGGACATGGAACAATAAACTGGTTCAAAAAGGAAAGGGAGTATATCAAGGCTGTATATTTTCACCATGCTTACTTAACATATGTGCAGAGTACATCATGTGAATACCAGGCTGAATGAAACATAAGCTAAAATCAAGATTGCTGGGAGAAATAAGAACAACATCACATATGCAGATGATACCACTCCAACAGCAGAAAGGGGAGAGAAACTAAAAAGCCTATTGATGAAGGTGAAAGAGAAGAGTGAAAAAGCTGGCTTAAAACTCAGCATTCAATAAACTAAGACCATGGCATCCAGTCCCATCACTTCCTGGCCAATATATGGGGAAAAAGTAGAAACAGTGGCAGATTGTATTTTCCTGGTCTCCAAAATCACTGTGGATAGTGACTGTAACCATGAAATTTGAAAAAAAAAAGCAAGAGAGAAAAACACTTTTTTCTTGGAAAAAAAGCTATGACAAACCTAGACAGTGTATTAAACTGCAGAGATATCACTTTGTCAACAAAAGTCCGTATAGTGAAAGCTCTGCTTTTTCCATGAGTTATCTACAGATGTGAGAGTTGGACCATAAAGAAAGCTGAGTGCTGAAACACTGATGCTTTCAGATTGTGGTGCTAGAGAAGATTCATGAGAGTCACTTGGACACCAAGGCAATTAAACCAGTCAATCCTAAAGGAAATTAGCTCGTAATATTCAGTGGAAGGACTGATACTGAAGCTGAAGCTCCAATACTTTGGCCACCTGATACAAAGAACTGACTCATTGGAAAAGACCCTGATGCTGGGATAGATTGAGGGCAGGGGAATATGGGGGTGACAGAGGATGGGATGGTTGGAGGGCATAATAAAATTCAATGGATATGAGTTTAACCAAACTCTGGGAGATACTGAAGGACAGGAAATCATGGGAGTCTGCCATCCATGGGATCACAAAACATCAGACGTGACGTAGGTACTCAACAACAACAATGTTTTATAGATAGATATAGATATATGAAATAGACTCAGTTCCTCCTTTAGATGTTATCACTGAGAGCATATGTGAGTTATTTGTTCATTCTACAGATGCATCTTTTGTGGCCATTGACAAAGTACTGAAGATAGATTGATGAAAGAAAAAGAGAATACTCCCTGACCTTATGGAACTTACAAATAATATGTAAATGAATGAGTCAAGAATAAAAATATTATTTCATAGAGTGAGATTTTCTGTAAAGAAAAGTAAAGCAAGATAAGCATATATAGAGAAATGGGGAAACTATTTAAATGCGATGCAACATAAGGCTTAGCTAAGAAGGTAATATTGAGCAAAGACCTTCCAAGAAAAGGAGAAATATAGAGAAATTAGGGAGGGAACAACAGAAACTGTAATGGACCAGAGTTCAGACTGTGCTAATTCTAGGAAAGATTAGAGCATTCTTACCGTGCTAGCAGGAGGAGACCCTAGAGGCCATTCTTCCTGTGAGGCTTCATTCTCAGTAGAGATGAAAAGAAGAATTTAAGGTCTATGCATTGCAAGAAAGTTTATTAATAATAAGGAAAGAAAGAACAGGTTCCAGAGTCAGACACAATTAAGCAAGTGAGTACACCCAAAGAAAGAACAGAGTGAACACCTCAAGAGAGTGGAGGACTATGCTAAGAGAGACAAATGACCCTGGAGGGTTGGGGTAGTTTTTAAGGTAGAATCATTTGCATAGACCAGGGGAGATCATTGATTGATGTAATTGATTGACAGTTGCATGTTATATAACAAGATGTCCTACTGTGCATGTCCTTCCCATAATCCAGTCTATTATAATTAGATGAATGTATTCACAGATATTTATAGACAGTTAATGAGTCTAATGGCCACCAAAGGTTACTTTAGTACCAGATGGTGTGAAGTGTACACATGTGCTAGAGTAGAGGAAGTCCCCCTAGTTGGCCAGTGGGGGACTTTTATGGCCCCCTGACTCCTTTGGGCATACTGGTGGAGGCATATTTGTGGCAGGGCTGGTAAATCACTTGGTGAGATTAGGCAGCTATTGGTTGTTTACTGAAGGGGCCTCCTATTTTGCTTTCAGCTAACTTCCTGCTTACCAACAGGAAAGAAATGAAAGAGGAAAAGGTAGAAGCTCTAGCAATGGATTAGGTCGTGGTGACTGCAGTGAGGATTTGGGATTTATTCTGACTGTGATGGAAAACAACTGGAGGTTATCAGCAAGGGAATGATATTCTCAAAATGTTTTTCAAAGGATCACCCTGACTGAGGGAATGGGGGAAAAAAAACAAAAAACAAAAACAAGAAAGCCATGAGGGAGGATTCGGATTACAATCAATGAGACCAAATATTAGGCTAATATTGAATTCTAGGGAATACTGTTGATATTTTAAACTAAAGGGGAAGAAGTAAAAGTAAGTATATGTGAACAGAGCTGTCATGAATCTTCAAGATGTAGCTGAAAATATTTGCTGATCTTTAGAAGCATTCTGTAAGAGAAAGAAGAGCTGAGAATATCCCTTAGATTGTTGACCTGCACACTCCAGAAAAATTAATTTTGAAATGCTGGAATCAATGATAAATTACAGCACCATGAATTGCTATTACATAAAACCAGCAACTACCCAACTCTTAACTGTAAGAACAGGGGGCAAGGAAAAATAAAAAACAATCAAACCTTGTAGTCTAATAACAGGCAGTCTCTAATTTGAGAGGATATTAATGTTTATTTTGTGAGTCTTGCCTACTGTGTTGAAAGTTACATATGTTGGATTATGCAAGATATATTGGATAGACGAAGTATAACCTAGTTAAAAATCTTGTTCTTAAGGAAAACATACATTACCTTTTCATATATACCAACTCTCATTTTTCAATGAATTGATGCCTATTTGTATTTGGTAATCTGTCAGGATGGTATTTTTCTTCAGGAAACCATCTCAGATATGTATGGACAAGATATTTATGTACGCTTACAAAATCACTGCAGATGGTGATTGCAGCCATAAAATTAAAAGATGCTTACTCCTTGAAAGAAAGTTATGACCAACCTAGATAGCATATTCAAAAGCAGAGACATTACTTTGCCAACAAAGGTCCGTCTAGTCAAGGCTATGGTTTTTCCTGTGGTCATGTATGGATGTGAGAGTTGGACTGTGAAGAAAGCTGAGCACTGAAGAATTGATGCTTTTGAACTGTGGTGTTGGAGAAGACTCTTGAGAGTCCCTTGGACTGCAAGGCGATCCAACCAGTCCATTCTGAAGGAGATCAGCCCTGGGATTTCTTTGGAAGGAATGATGCTAAAGCTGAAACTCCAGTACTCTGGCCACCTCATGCGAAGAGTTGACTCATTGGAAAAGACTCTGATGCTGGGAGGAATTGGGGGCAGGAGAAGAAGGGGACGACAGAGGATGAGCCGGCTGAATGGCATCACCGACTCGATGAACGTGAGTTTGAGTGAACTCCGGGAGATGGTGATGTACAGGGAGGCCTGGAGTGCTGGAATTCATGGGGTCATAAAGAGTCAGACACGACTGAGAACTTAACTGAACAGAAACAGCGGTATCTATGTCTATGTCTATGTCTGTGTCTATATCTATCAATATCGTATATACATTCTGGAGTGCCTGTGATTTAAGTAGATTAAAATATTGTAATAAGATATGTGCTACATTATAGGTCTTTGTAGATTATTCATTTTAAATGCGTGTGTGTTTACATGTTTATCTCAAACTCTCAACTATCCCTTCCCCGATCCTTTCCCCCAGCAACTATAATTTTTTCTCTAAGTCTGTGAGTCTGAACGAGATTGCTTTAATAGTCAATGATTTTTAATGGTGGGATGAAGAAATGCAATTTGTCAGTCTTGGAATCTCTTATTTTTCATTATGTTATTTTACATTAGTGATATTTTATGCTCTTTAATTAGTTTACAGAATAGTGTGAACTTCCCAGACTGTGTCATATAAATGTGAACATTTATTATTTATAATTTTTACAATGAAATGAACTTGAGCTCACCTAGATTAAAAAAAATTGTTTTCTAACTAAGGCATTAAATATATTTAAAATATTTGGTCTCAGACATATTGTATTGCCCTTATCAAATTATATGAAAATGTTAGATCTTTTATATAATGACTGAGCTAGAGAACATCTTATCTTGAGGCACATATTAGAAATGTAAAATGTGTCTAGCTGGATTTTATATATATTTTTTCTTCCCAGATATGGAAACAGAGGCCTATGAGGTAGTTGCCTTGTCCAAATTTATGTAACAACTCAATGGCCAAATAAAATTATGTAAAATCCAAGTCTTTTGAGTCTAACTAAAGTGATCATTTAAATGTATCATTTCACATTAATAAATAAACAACAAATAAATTCCAAATATTTTTCTCCAACCAATATCTTACATTTTATTTATTAAAAGTGGAATAACAAAAATAAAACCAAGAAGAATAGGTACTGATACCTTCAGGGAAGGTTACTGATTTTAATCAGCTTTTGGAGACATTTAAGTAATTATCTTCCCAACGGCAATGGAATAGATTAACAAAAAGCCATTCCTTTTAAAGCTTGTACATTCCTAACAGCAATTTTTCTACCATTGTTCCATTTGGTTGATTAATGCATCTTGCATTGCACAGAGACCTTCTAGAGATAAGAGACAGTACCTGTTTAATTTGCTAATGATTGTTGGGTGACTACAAACTGTTTTTACTAGTATCTATTTCATGTACTGTAAAAGACTTGATTATGACTTCTAAAGGACTTTTATTCTTGTTGGGGTATAAAATGTGACTAAGATAACAACCAAAAAAAAAAAAAAAAACTAGAAGGAAATACATGTGGAATGACTAGATTATGGTGTAGGTATATTAAATGGCAAAATGTTTCAGAAAATGGGTTGATTCATAGGAGTAGCAGCTTCCCAAATGGTGCTAGTGGTAAAGAACCTGCCTGCAATTTAGGAGACATACCTAGAGGAGCTATCCCATGTTGAAGATCAGGAAGGGTGGCGGTGAGGAGATACCCCTCATCCAAGGTAAGGAGCAATAGCTGCGCTTTGCTGGAGCAGCCGTGAAGAGATACCCCATGCCCAAGGTAAGAGAAACCCAAGTAAGATGGTAGGTGTTGCAAGAGGGCATCAGAGGGCAGACACACTGAAACCATACTCACAGAAAACTAGTCAATCTAATCACACTAGGACCACAGCCTTGTCTAACTCAATGAAACTAAGCCATGCTCATGGGGCAACCCAAGATGGGTGGGTCATGGTGGAGAGATCTGACAGAATGTGGTCCACTGGAGAAGGGAATGGCAAACCACTTCAGTATTCTTGCCTTGAGAACCCCATGAACAGTATGAAAAGCCAAAATGATAGGATACTGAAAGAGAAACTCCCCAGGTCAGTAGGTGCCCAATATGCTACTGGAGATCAGTGAAGAAATAACTCCAGAAAGAATGAAGGGATGGAGCCAAAGCAAAAAGAATACCCAGCTGTGGATGTGACTGGTGATAGAAGCAAGGTCCGATGCTGTAAAGAGCAATATTGCATAGGAACCTGAAATGTCAGGTCCATGAATCAAGGCAAATTGGAAGTGGTCAAACAAGAGACGGCAAGAGTGAATGTCGACATTCTAGGAATCAGCAAACTGAAATGGACTGGAATGGGTGAATTTAACTCAGATGATCATTATATCTACTACTGCAGGCAGGAATCCCTCAGAAGAAATGGAGTAGCCATCATGGTCAACAAGAGTCTGAAATGCAGTACTTGGATGCAATCTCAAAAACAACAGAATGATCTGTTTGTTTGTTTGTTTCTGTTTGTTTCCAAGGCAAACCATTCAATATCACAGAAATCCAAGTCTATGCCCCAATCAGTAACGCTGAAGAAGCTGAAGTTGAACAGTTCTATGAAGACCTACAAGATCTTTTAGAACTAACACCCAAGAGATGTCCTTTTCATTATAGGGGACTGGAATGCAAAAGTAGGAAGTCAAGAAACACCTGGACTAACAGGCAAATTTGGCCTTGGAGTATGGAATGAAGCAGGGCAAAGACTAATAGAGTTTTGCCAAGAGACTGCACTGGTCATAACAAACAGCCTCTTCCAACAACACAAGAGAAGACTCTACACATGGACATCACCAGATGGCCAATACCAAAATCTGACTGATTATATTCTTTGCAGCCAAAGATGGAGAAGCTCTATACAGTCAGCAAAAACAAGACCAGGAGCTGACTGTGGCTCAGATCATGAACTCCTTATTGCCAAATTCAGACTTAAATTGAAGAAAGTAGGGAAAACCACTAGACCATTCAGATATGACCTAAATCAAATCCCTTATGATTATACAGTGGAAGTGAGAAATACATTTAAGGGCCTAGATCTGATAGATAGAGTGCCTGATGAACTATGGAATGAGGTTCTTGACATTGTACAGGAGACAGGGATCAACCATCCACATGGAAAAGAAATGCAGAAAATCAAAATGGCTGCCTGGGGAGGCCTTACAAATAGCTGTGAAAAGAAGAGAAGCGAAAAGCAAAGGAGAAAAGGAAAGATATAAACATCTGAATGCAGAGTTCCAAAGAATAGCAAGAAGAGATAAGAAAGCCTTCTTCAGCAATCAATGCAAAGAAATGGAGGAAAACAACAGAATGGGAATTTCTAGAGATCTCTTCAAGAAAATCAGAGATACCAAAGGAACATTTCAGGCAAAGATGGGCTCAATAAAGGACAGAAATGATATGGACCTAACAGAAGCAGAAGATATTAAGAAGAGATGGCAAGAATACACAGAAGAACAGTACAAAAAAAATCTTCACAACCCAGATAATCACAATGGTGTGATCACTGACCTAGAGCCAGATATCCTGGAATGTGAAGTCAAGTGGGCCTTAGAAAGCATCTCTACGAACAAAGCTAGTGGAGGTGATGGAATTCCAGTTGAGCTATTCCAAATCCTGAAAGATGGTGCTGTGAAAGTGCTGCACTCAATATGCCAGCAAATTTGGAAAACTCAGCACTGGCCACAGGATTAGAAAAGGTCAGTTTTCATTCCAATCCCAAAGAAAGGCAATGCCAAAGAATGCTCAAACTACCACACAATTGCACTCATCTCACATGCTAGTAAAGTAATGCTCAAAATTCTGCAAGCCAGGCTTCAGCAATATGTGAACCGTGAACTTCCTGATATTCAAGCTGGTTTTAGGAAAGGCAGAGGAACCAGAGATCAAATTGTCAATATCCGCTGGATCATGGAAAAAGCAAGAGAGTTCCAGAAAAACATCTATTTCTGCTTTATTGACTATGCCAATGCCTTTGACTGTGTGGATCACAAGAAACTGTGGAAAATTCTGAAAGAGATGGGAATACCAGACCACCTGACCTGCCTCTTGAGAAATTTGTAAGCAGGTCAGGACGCAACAGTTAGAACTGGACATGGAACAACAGACTGGTTCCAAATAGGAAAAGGAGTATGTCAAGGCTGTATATTGTCACCCTGCTTAATTAACTTCTATACAGAGTACATCATGAGAAATGCTGGACTGGAAGAAACACAAGCTGGAATCAAGATTGGTGGGAGAAATATCAATAACCTCAGATATGCAGATGACACCACCCTTATGGCAGAAAGTGAAGAGGAACTCAAAAGCCTCTTGATGAAAGTGAAAGTGGAGAGTGACAAAGTTGGCTTAAAGCTCGAAATTCAGAAAACTAAGATCATGGCATCCGGTCCCATCACTTCATGGGAAATAGATGGGGAAACAGTGGAAACAGTGTCAGACTTTATTTTTCTGGGCTCCAAAATCACTACAGATGGTGACTGCAGCCAGGAAATTAAAAAACACTTACTCCTTGGAAGGAAAGTTATGACCACCCTAGATAGCATATTCAAAAGCAGAGACATTACTTTGCCAACAAAGGTTCATCTAGTCAAGGCTATGGTTTTTCCTGTGGTCATGTATGGATGTAAGAGTTGGACTGTGATGAAGGCTGAGCGCCGAAGAATTGATCTTTTGAACTGTGATGCTGGAGAAGACTCTTGAGAGTCCCTTGGACTGCAAGGAGATTCAACCAGTCCATTCTGGAGATCAGCCCTGGGATTTCTTTGGAAGGAATGATGCTAAAGCTGAAACTCCAGTACTTTGGCCACCTCATGCGAAGAATTGACTCATTGGAAAAGACCCTGATGCTGGGAGGGATTGGGGGCAGGAGGAGAAGGGGACGCCAGAGGATGAGATGGCTCGATGGCATCACTGACTTGATGGACATGAGTCTGAGTGAACTCCGGGAGTTGGTGATGGACAGGGAGGCCTCGTGTGCTTTGATTCATGGGGTCACAAAGAGTCGGACACGACTGAGCGACTGATCTGATCTGATCTGAAGAAATGCAGGTTGGATCCCTGGGTCAGGAAGATCCCCTGGAGGAGGAAACGGTACCCACTCTGCTGTTCTTGCCTGGGAAATTCCATGGACAGAGGAGGCTGGTGGGCTACAGTATTTGGCAGTGGCAAAAAAATTACTGAAACAACTTCACAGTCACACATGCACATGAGAGTAGATCAAATTAGATGGGATTAATGATTGAAAGCTTAATTCAGTGGTCTTGAAGCAGTATAGGGTGGATTTGTTTTGACAGAAAAAGAGATTCATCAGAATGAGGTAGTCAGCATAGGAAAACATTAGAATTAATATGATATGTACAGGAAACAAAAGCAACCTACTTGTAGATTTTACTTAAGGATATATGTTGAAACACAAATAAGATTTTTATATAGGCATCATAGGATCACAAGAAACTAAAATCCATGTAAATGTGCTTAACAAAATAGGATTTTCTTGAAAGAGAAGAGGACATTGTTATAGAAACCAAGAAAAACTTATGCTAATGGACTCTGAATGTGAAACTTTGAAAATAGAAACTCCATGAAAGTTTGATCATGGTTCCAAATATGATGATAATGTTGGTAATGTTACTAATGATAAATATGATGATAAATATTTATTGAATGTTTTTATTTACTGGCTCTTTATTAAGTAATTTACAAACAGTTTATTCACTTAAATTCTTGAACAACTCTCTGAATGTAGAAAATTTTATTCATTTAGATCCTTTTAATATCCACTTGGTATTGGATATGCTACATCTGTCATATGTATTAATTCTATATGAAAAGCAGCACCAAATTTTCTTTAACTTGTCATTTGTATTTTATAAAAATATTAATTTTACTTTTATGTATTTCATTTATTTGCTTGCTTATTTATAAACTCCACTTTATTGCTTCTTTAAGTTTCAACATAAATTCTGGTGTAATTTCCCTTCACCTTGAAGGATATCTTTCAGCATTTCTTCTGGCATAGTCCACTGTCGTCAAATTATCTTAGCTTTATGTATTTTTAACATGAAAATACATTAATTTGCTTCTATTCTTGAAAGGTATTTTCTCTGGATATAGAATTCATGATTAGCAACTTCTTTTTCTTTCAGAACTTTAAAATTACTATTTCACTGTCTTTCTTGTCTCCATAGTTTCTGAGGAGAAATCTATAGTCATTGAAATTAATTTTCCTCACTTGAGGTAATGTGCCATTTTCTTCCCATTCATTTCAAAATATTTTGTTAGTCATTGGCTCTTAATTATTTGACTATTTTGTGCCTAGTCATCTCTTTATATTTACTTATCCTTTTTGAATTCCACTGCCTTTTTTAGTCTAGAAATTTAAATTTATTACCAAATTTTAGAAGTTTTTAGCAAATATTTTAAGCATTTGTTTTGTTTCTACAATTCCAATTTCAATTATATGTGATATTTTTATACCATCTCATAAGTCCCTGTGGGACTTATTCATTTTTTTCAGTTTTTTTTTCAATAATTTTCTTTAATTTTAATCATTCTTTTCTCTAACTGCAGAGTCACTGACTTTTCCCTGCTCTCCATTGTGTAATTGAGCCTATAGAAGTGATTTTTAATTTTATATATTTATATTTTAATTATATTTTTATCCTGGGGTTTTTCTGTGATTTGTTGCAAATTTATTTTCCTTCATCTCATTTAGTATTTATATCATAGCTGATTTCTCATCTGAAAATTATATCGTCATCTTACAGCTGTCTTCTGTTGACCAATTTTCCCTTGTGAATGAATCATATTTTCTTGTTCCTTGTGTAATTTTAGATTTTATTCTGGATATTATAACTATTGAATTGTAGATATTGTATTCTGTTCTAATCAATAATTTTCAAGCTATTAACTTGGCTAAAATATTAAATACCTGCCTCACCTAGAGTGAACAACTCTAGTATAAGTTGAGTTCTTTCTATTAGCTGAAAGTTGCTTTAAGTTTGCTTTGCTCATTCATAACATAGGTATTACCCACATATTTGAAAGGAATTTATATGCAGACTCTAGGGTTCGGGCTTTCTTTGTTCCTTTTTTAAAAATTCCCTCACCTTAAAATGTTAACAACTGTGTTTTCCCTGGCCCTGTCCTCTGGTTCTTTAGACAATAAAAACTAAGGTTTTCTATGGGAGTTCTGTCATTCTTGGCCATACTGCCCCATGCCTGAGGTCTGCCCTCACACTGAAGCCATAGCAATGGGAAACTTCTCCCATGCTGTCTGAATCCTCCAAGTTTAGATCACCATGAAAATTAGTTTGGTTTGTTCATATTTCAGAGCCTTCAGATAATTGTTTTTGCATGTTTTTCAGAGTTTATAGTTGGCATATATGGTCTCTTAAATACAGATACCAACATACTGAAAGCAGAACCTTATTTCTCTTGTATTTGAATTATGTTTTCTTATCTATTCTAAAATAGTAAGTGTATTTCCTCAGGTGCAGAAAAATGAAATAAAATTAAATAAACTTGCTTATCTAATATTTTTAAACTCTATTATTTACCCTCAGTATTTGGGTTTTAAAGCTCAACAGACATAAATTAACTCTGTTGGTCATTTATTTTTTTGATGTTTATGGTGGCTTGTCTTTCCTACAGTGATGGATAATGACATTTGTTTTAAAAGATGAAGGTATTAGGAGGGAAAACTGCATGAAAATAAATTATTTGCATTGAAAAACATATCTATTAAAATGTATCAAAATGTCTCCACTACACAGGTGAATATATGATAAGATCAGAATTCAGTGGTGGTTATGGAAATGTAATAAGTGGAAAAAAAGAACTTAAAAAAACAATAGAATGCAATTTTCCACAAAAATGTGTTGATGAAAAAGTGGAGCTCATAACTCTAAGGATTTGCTTCTAGGTAATGTAAAATAAAGCTAATATTCACAATGATAGAAGATTTTGGGAGATACAAATTGAAGAAAAAAATCTTGGTATTTTCTAATAATAAATTTCACCTAAGTTAGGGCATACAAGTAGATATAGGTTGTAGGCAGATAAAGTAAACACAGAAGTGTAAAGACTTTTGCTTGTGGCTCTTAAAAGTGATTACAATGAAAATAACACAATGTCGTTGCCATCATGAGCAAATGAAAGACTAAATGGTAAGGTGGAAAGGTTACTGGTCTATGATTGGGATATTTTATATCCTGTTAATTGCATAGGTTGTGCTAGTGGTTAGAAACCTGCCTGCCAATGCGGGAGACTTAAGAGCCTCAGGTTCAATCCCTGGGTCAGGAAGATCCCCTGGAGGAGAGCATGACAACCCACTCTAGTATTCTTGCCAAGAGAATCTAAATGGACAGAGGAGCCTAGTGTGCTACAGTCCATAGGGTTACACACAGTTGGACATGACCAAAGTGCCTTAGCGTGGCAAATTGCTTCTGTAACTAGTCATGCATGTTTACTCAAAGAGTTGTCTTCATTCCCCTGAGCTGTGGTTTCTCCATCTGAAAAATTATAATGTTGGACTACATACTTAAAAAGGGAGAAAAGAAACTTTTGTGTTGCTGTTATTAAGTTGCTCAGCCATGTCAGATTCTTTGTGACCCCATGGACTGCAACACACCAGGCTTCCCTGTCCTATACCACCTCCCAGAGCTTGCTAAAACTCATGTCCATTGAGTCGGTGATGCCATCCAACCATCTCATCCTCTGTCGTCTCCTTCTCCTGCCTTCAATCTGTCCAAGCATCAGGGTCTATTCCAATGAGTCAGCTCTTCACATCAGGTGGCCCAAAGTATTGGAGCTTCAGTTTCAACATCAGTCATTCCAGTGAATATTCAGGTTGATTTCCCTTAGGATTGACTGGTTTGGTCTTCTTGCAGTCCAAGGGACTCTCAAGAGTCTTCTCCAACACCACAGTTCAAAATAATCAATTCTTCGGTGCTCAGCCTTCTTTATGGTCCAGCTCTCACATCCATACATGACTACTGTAAAAACCATAGCTTTGACTAAATAGACTTTTGTCAGAAAAATGATGTCTCTGTTTTTTAATATGCTGTCTAGGTTTTTCATAGCTTTTCTTTCAAGGAGCAAACATCTTTTAATTTCGTGGCTTCAGTCACCATCTGCATTGACTTTGGAGCCCAAGAAAATAAATTGTCACTGTTTCCATTGTTTCTCCATCTATTTGCCATGAAGTGTTGGGACCAGATGTCATTATCTTAGCAGTGCAGTTTAATAGATACTAGTTTCTGTTCTGTTTCTCCTTCAGAGCCTCTTGAAGGTGAAAGACAAAAAAAACACAAACTTGTATCTAATGAACTACACTACTATTTTCTTTATACAATTTTTTAAAGTGGATCTGGTATTTCTTAACTTCTTTTCCCCTTAAAACAAAATATGTTTATTAGAAATATATTTTTCATTCCATCTAAATAAGAAAATATCGATACTGACAATATGACAACTAATAAGGAAATGAGTCTCACAGGAGTGTATCTATTCTCATCACAATTTCCTGAATCCCTGCTTCCATCTAGTTTCACCTGCCTTGTACTCAAAACATAGTCAATTTGAATGAAATCACAGATATTAAGAAAGAAATTTGAAAGGAAAGCTCAAGTTTTAGAGCAAAGATTTATCTAATCTTTGTGGGATTGGAATCACCCCAATTTAATATGATCCACAAATTCATGCATTTCTGATTCATTAAAATATTAAATAATGCAGGATTTAAGACTGTACCATATCAAATGTGTGTATTACCGTATGTCATTAGTCTCTTTTCTCAGTCAACTCTTGGCTGAAGTGACTTTTTTTAAAATCCTGAATAGACTTAAACTAATTTGCAAGCAAACTTGTATAAAATCCTATAACAAATGATAAATTAATAATCATATACATTTTATGTAGTTTCTCTCTTTCATCAATTCTTTTCATGACCCTTTATCTGATACAATTTACAGTTCACATATCCATTCTTCCCCTTGCTTATGATAACATTATTCTTTCTGCTTTCCTCTTCCACACTCTCTTTGCTCCATTTTGTTAAATTAAATTGATAGCAATTTCTTAACTTCTCAGTTCTCAGATTTAGAATTCTTTGAAAATTATTTTTTAAGAAAAATTTTAAGACTCTCCTACTAGAAGAAAATTTGCAAAATTGATTTCAGTAAATGTATACAAACAGGTTGGTAGCCCTTCTCATTGTGGGGTTTCATTATGCATAGAATATTTTTTAAAAAATGTGATCCAAAGTTTGCCATTCTTTTATATCCCCAGAAATCTTTAAATAACATCTTGATTTATTATTATTATTATTAACTAACAAGTGGATCTCCTTAATATGGTTCATGGTCCTACTTAGTCTCTCAATTAAATAATTCTTAACAAGATAATAGAAATACTTGTTCTTATGTTCAGGTCTGGTAAGTACCCCTGATAATTTCTATACAAGTTTTAAGCAACATATGTGTTATTAGAAATAAAGGAGAATTTGCTATTTTCTCTGTGGATCTGTCTACTCCATCACTCTGTGCTCTATTGCTTCCCCCTGCCCCTTCAAACTTTTCTTCTAAGTCCTATCTCCTCTGAATTTCCTTCACCCAAGCCTTCAGACTGATGATTTTCCTGGGCTTGTTTTGTTCCTTCCTTTGTCTCTTCTCTTGAGACAGGGGATGTGTGATTCTAAAGCAGCAACATGACTCAGAAGATGTGCACACACATGTGGATGAGCGAGACTGAGTGTGATAATAGTATGGTGTTGGTATCAACAAGTGCAGACTCCAAGTATCTGAAATGAAGAATCATAACAGAAACCTCTCTCTGGAGAAAAACAGGAATATATGATGAAAGGAAGGACAAGGGGGAAACGAGACAGATAAAGAGAGAGACAGAAACAGAGACAGAAAGACAGGAAATGGAAGAATCTCTGGAAAGGGAGAGTCATATTAAACTATTTATCTCTTCATCTGTTTGAGAGGTGGCCTTGTAGGAATAGAGGAAGAATAAATGATTAGAAGGAAATAACAGGTAGATGTTCCCATCACTTGAAATATCACAGATTCGCAGTTTGCTTGCTTGTTGTCATTAATCACATTCTTGTTTTGAGAGGCTGCAAATTCTCAGAATATCTGAAACACTACTATTATTTGAACACAAATATAAAGTGCATACTATTTTCAGATGAGATTGTTTAAATAAAATAATCTGAAATTTTGTAAATTTGTGCCATCATGTCTTTTATTAGTGAGAATCTTTAAAGATGATGTGTCCCTTTTAACTAGTTCTAAGATTTATGGAAATTTCATGTTTTAATGACAAATTTCAGAGTGGAAAAAACAGGTTAAGCAAATCCAATTGACCAAAAATTACTTAAAGAGTGTTTAATGATAATTCCATTTATGATATGCACATTTAATATATATTAAATTTTATATATATATATATATATATATGTATATATGTATAAACTCATCACTGCTGACAGGAGAATGTTGGATTCCACCAAAAAATATGCCCTGCATCCAAGGGCAAAGGAGAAGCCCCACCAAGATGTTAGGAGGGGTGAAACCAGGAGATTTATGTCCACCAGGAGACCCCACAGAGACTGAGCCAGACCTGCTTTTGAGTGTCTTCTCTGGAGGTACAAGTAAGCAGTGGCCTGCCACAGGGACATGGTTCTGGGTGCAGCAGACCTGGGTATGGCATAAGCCTTCTTGGAGGAGGTCACCATTAACCCTACCATTGAGCCACCAGAACCTACACAGGACTGGGGAAACAGACTCTTGGAGGGCACAAACAAAACCTTGTGTGCACTAGGACCCAGAAGCAAGGATCAGTGACCCAACAAGAGACTGACTCACACATGCCCATGAGTGTCCAGGAGTCTCCAGTGGAGGCCATGTTGGCAAAGGCCTGGTGCAGGGTCGGGGGCACTGAGTGCAATAGTGCAAGCACAGGACCTTTTGAAGGAGGTCACCATTATCTTCATTACCTCCACCATAGTTTGGCCTCAGGTCAAACAACAGGGAAGGAACACAACCCTACCCATCAACAGAAAATTGGATTAAAGATTTACTGAGCCTGGCTCTGCCCATCAGAGCAAGACCAAGTTTCCCCCTCAGTTAGTCTCTCCCATCAGGAAGCTTCCATAAGCCTCTCATTCTTATTCATCAGAGGACAGACAGAATGAAAACCATAATCACAGAAAACTAATCAGACTGATCACATGGACCGCAATCTTGTCTAATTCAATGAAACAGTGAGCCATGCCCTGTAGGACCACCTAAGATGGACGGGTCATGGTGGAGAGTTCTGACAAAGCATGGTCCATTGGAGAAGGGAATGGCAAACCACGTCAGTATTCCTGCCTTGAGAACCCCATGAATAGTACGAAAAGGCAAAAAGAGAGGACACTGAAAGAACACCACAGGTAGGTAGGTTCCCAAAATATTACTGAAGAACAGTGCGGAAATAACCCCAGAAAGAATGAAGAGTGGAGCCAAAGCAAAAACAACACTCAGTTGTGGATGTGACTAGTGATGGAAGTAAAGTCGGTTGCTGTAAAGAACAATATTGCATAAGAACCTGGAATGTCAAGTCCCTGAATCAAGGCAAATTGCAAGTAGTCACACAAAAGATGGCAAGAGTAAACATCACCATTTTAAAATCAGTGGACTAAAATTGACTGGAATGGGTGAATTTAACTCAGATGACCATTATATCAACTACTGTGGACAAGAATACCTTAGAAGAAATGGAGTAGTCCTCATAGTCAACAAAAGAGTCCAAAATGCAGTTCTTGGGTGCAGTCTAAAAAATGACAGAAAGATCTGTTCATGTCCAAAGGAAAACATTCGTTATCACAGTAATCCAAGTCTATGCCCCAACTAGCCATGCTGAAGAAGCAGAAGTTGAATGGTTATATGAAGACCTACAAGACCTTCTAGAACTAATCCCCAAAAAGGATGACTTTTTCATTTTAGGGGACTAGAATGCAAAAGTAGGAAGTCAAGAGACACCTGGAGTAACAGGCAAATTTGGCCTTGGAGTACAAAATGAAGCAGGACAAAGGCTAACAGACTTTTGCCAAAAGAATGCACTGGTCATAGCAAACGCCTTCTTCCAACAGCACAAGAAAAGACTACACATGGACATCACCATACCAAAATCAGACTGATTATATTCTTTGCAGCCAAAGATGGAGAAGCTCTATACAGTCAGCAAAAGCAAGACTTGGAGCTGACTGTGGCTCAGATCATGAATTCCTTATTGAAAAATTCAGACTTAAATTGAAGAAAGTAGGGAGAACCACTAGACCATTCATGTATGACTTAAATCAAATCCCTTATTATTATAAAGTGGAAGTGACAAATAGATTCATGGGATTAGATCTGACAGACAGAGTGCCTGAAAAACTATGGGTGGAGGTTCATGACATTGTAAAGAAGGTAGTGATCAAGATCACCCCCAAGAAAAAGAAATGCAAAAAGGCAAAATGGTTGTCAAACAAGGCCTTACAAATAGCTGAGAAAAGAAGAGAAGGTAAAGGCAAAGGAGAAAAGGAAAGATATAAGCATCTGAATGCAGAGTTCCAAAGACTAGCAAGCAGATATAAGAAAGCCTTCCTCAGGGATCAGTTCAAAGAAATAGTGGAAAACAATAGAATGGGAAAGACGAGAGATCTCTTCAAGAAAATTAGACATACCAAGGAAACATTTCATGCAAAGATGAGTACAATAAAGGACAGAAATGGTATGGACCTAACAGAAGAAGAAGATATTAAGAAAAGGTGGCAAGAATATACAGAAGAACTATACAAAAATATTTTCATGACCCAGAAAACCACGATGGTATGATCACCTAGAGCCAGACATCCTGGAATGTGAAGTCAAGTGGGCCTTAAGAGGCATCACTATGAACAAAGCTAGTGGAGGTGATGGAATTCCAGTTGAGCTATTTCAAATCCTAAAAGAGGATGCTGTAAACATGCTGCACTCAATATGCCAGCAAATTTGGAAAACTCAGCAGTGGAAACAGGACTAGAAAAGATAAGTTTTCATTCCAATCCCAAAGAAAGGCAGTGACAAAGAACGTTCAGACTACCTCACAATTGCACTCATCTCACATGCTAGCAAAGTAATGCTCAAAATTCTCTGAGCCAGGCTTCAACAGTACATGAACTGTGAACTTCCAGATGTTCAGGCTGGTTTTGGATAAAGCAGATATACCAGAGATCAAATTGCCAACTCCTTTGGATCATAGAGAAAATAAGGGAGTTGCATAAAAACATCTACTTCTGCTTTATTGACTACTCCAAAGCTTTTGATTGTGTGGATCCACAGCAAACTGTGAAAAATTCTTAAAGAGATGGAATTACCAGATCATCTTACCTGCTTCCTGAGAAATCTGTATGCATGTAAAGAAGCAACAGTTAGAACTGGACATGTAACAACAGACTGGTTCCAAATTGGGAAAGGAGTACATCAAGGCTGTATATTGTCACCCTGATTATTTAGCTTATATGCACAGTACATCATGCAAAATGCCAGGCTGGATGAAGCACAAGCTGGAATCAAGGTTCCGGGGAGAAATATCAATAACCTCAGATATGCAGATGACACCACCCTTATGGCAGAAAGTGAAGAAGAACTAAAGAGCCTCTTGGTGAAAGTGAAATAGGACAGCAAAAATGTTGCATGAAAAAAACATTCACAACTAAGATTATGATAACCCGCTCCATCACTTCATGTCAAATAGATGGGGAAACAGTGAGAGATTTTATTTTCTTGGGCTGCAAAATCACTCCAGATGGTGACTGCAGCCATGAAATTAAAAGACACTTGCTCCTTGGAAGAAAAGCCATGACCAACCTTTTGTCAACAAAGGTCCATCTAGTCAAAGCTATGGTTTTTCCAGTAGTTATGTATGGATGTGAGAGTTGGACTATAAAGAAATCTGAGCGC
Organism: Bos taurus; assembly: GCF_002263795.3. Classification (NCBI taxonomy): domain Eukaryota; kingdom Metazoa; phylum Chordata; class Mammalia; order Artiodactyla; family Bovidae; genus Bos; species Bos taurus. Next base: position 15,407,749 of record NC_037351.1, on the reverse strand, counting down.
TGAAGAATTGATGCTTTTGAACTGTGGTGTTGGAGATGACTCTCTAGAATCCCTTGAACTGCAAAGAGATCAAGCCAGTCAGTCCTAAAGAAATCCGTCCTGAATATTCATTGGAAGGACTGATGCCCAAGCTGAAGCTCCAAAACTTTGGCCACCTGATGTGAAGATCTGACTCATTGAAAAAGACCCTGATGCTCAGAAAGATCGAAGGCAGCAGGAGAAGGAGACTAAAGAGGATGAGCTGGTTGGTTGGCATCACCGACTCAATGGAAATGAGTTTGAGTAATCTCTGGGAGTTGGTGATGGACAGGGAAGCCTGGTGGCTGCATTCCATGGGGTCATAAAGAGTCGGACATGACTGAGTAGCTTAACTGACTGACTGAACTGAACAACTATATATATACACATAGACTTCCTAGGTGGCACACTCGTAAAGAATCTGCCTGCCAATTTAGTAGAGGCAAAAGGTGTGGGTGCTCCATGTGGATATTATATATTTGTAAAGCTTAATTTTACTTTTACAATAAGGAATACTAGAATTACTTGATTAAAAAGGATTTTTCATCTATTTAGAGGGCTTAGAAAATTAAAAAGTTTAAATTCAAACAAAATTCAAAATCAAGCAACTGTGATCTGTTTTTTATCTTGTTTCCATAAGATCCCAAATTATTGACAAATGAAGTTTTTTTTATTCCTTTAACTTTCAAATAGCAAGAATGAAATAAAGTTACCTTTTATTTATGAGTTATTTTTTCCTCTCACTATTTTGACAAATAACATGACAGAAAAATGATTAAGTTTCTCATTTCACAATGTGACTTCTGTGTTATTTATTGTCAAAATAAAAGTCACTTTGTGAATCAGAGTTTTTAATCTTTTTTTCTTCCCTTCAATCTCAAACGTTTTGTCAGGAAACTGGTTTTGGTAAATACTTTTTTCCCCCTAATGACAGGTAAGTCCTTTTAAATGACTCATTGCTAATTAGTTCAGAGCAACATTCCAAAAGAATATTTTATTTTTGGAACCTCGTTTTATAGATTTTCTGCTCCAGTAGCGTGACTAATGCACATCACAGTTAGAGCTCTGCAAAATGTTTGCAGCAAAACCCCAAACCAGGTGATAATCACCTGGTATTTACCTGGTTTCTTTACTATGTTATCAACCAAATCATCAGGCTCTATTCCTAAAAAGATTTTTGGCTTTTACAAAATTCCCAACAATCCTGGGCATTTCTCTGTGTCAAGATCATTTCTCTTGCAAATTCCCAAATTCTATTTCAAAAGGAAATGAGATGCTATGATTTTGGCTGTTCTTTGCTTTTTGTTTTTGGTTCAGTGATGCCTGAAAGTCAAAATGAATCTGAAATACCGGCCTTTGGGAGCCCAAATGAGTAATTTAAATGAATATCAATGAATTCAACATGCTGAGTTTTAACAGCCTAGGCAATGCCAGAACCACAAAGTAGCCAGAATATACTCAGGATGGTAACTGGTTTTAAAGATCAAGGTTGAGAATAGCATTTGCTTTTTATATAACAAGCTCCATCTCTGGGTTTTTTTTTTTTTTTTCCTGTGACTTTATTTCAAGCTTCTTATTTGTGATTGTATCTACAGAATACTTTAGTCAAAAACATTCATTTCCCATAATCACTGCTTAAATTGCCACAGAAAAAAAGAAATCATGTTTAAATTTACCAGAAAAAAATTATCTTCTGGTGTTTCCTTCTCAATATTTAATCTCACAGTGAAAATCAGAGGATTGAAAAAAACATTCAAATGACTTTTATTCAATTTATATATCACAAAGAATGTTTGCAATAAAGGAGGTGCATAAACAAAATAAAGTTTATTAAAATATTATGGCTTTGATAAAATAAAATATATATACTTTTCTTTTTAACAGCTATGAAAATACAGAACTTGATGGAGAAAAGTAATGTTAGTGGAAAGCAGGGTTGCTGACAGTACTCATTGGAAAACTAATGGAAACTTTGTCTCCTTTCAAGAAAAAAACATACATCATATAAAAATACATCCTATTTCAGTGATTCATAAATTCAAGTTTAAAATACTGATCCTGTAAAGAAATTTATATTATCAACCACAAATTGGCACTTGCTATACGTGCTTGCCATCTGCCTTCACAAGGATTAAATCATGTGCTGCTGCTACAGCTGAGATCTCCAACACCCTCTGAAGAAGCCCAGGATGGAGACCAGAAATGAGGCACTCTGTGCTCTGGGAAACTGACAGGACAAGTCTTCAGATAGTTAGATATTCTCAGGGGCCGATTTTATGAGCCCAATTCTTATATCTTCTTATATCTAGAAAAACACTAAAATCCTTCATGGTGATGATTATTTCTCATGACTAGCAGAAATTTCATGCGACTAGGAGAAACTTTCTACAAAAAACAAATAAACAAAATTGTACTTGATTACACATACTCCCCTTTTACCAAAATAATATACATACTGTCTTTTCCCCCTGAATCTTCAGAAACAGTTTCTCAGAGCTATCTGAGATGCCGTCTCCCAGGCTGCAGTCCTCATACTGCTCCAAATAAAATACGGCTTGCAACTCTTATGCTGTGGATTTTTTTAAGTCAACACTATTAACACTGTAATTAATTGAGATAGTTTAGTCTCCATTTTATCAATAAATTTTTGTACAAGTTCAATATTTGTTTTACTGAAACCAAATAATTTTTCCAAATTACATATACTTTTGACATGAATGTACTATTTCATTCAGTGTTTAAAAACAGAGAAAATGAATCTCTAATAGTGGCTTGAGAGTGAAAGTTTGCAAAAAATTTTATATCCAGGTGAATTATCTTGGATGAATAAAGACATTAAAAATAAATTTTAAATATGTAATACTTAACTATCATTAGTCAATAATTTTTAAAATGCTACTTGAATAGATGTTTAGATCAGAAGTTCCCAATCTAATAAAACCCTCTTGTCTCAGTAATGTTTTCACAGTATTAATATCAAAATAAATTCCAAAGAGTTCTATTTTTAAGAAATTAGATTCAAATAACTTGAATATTTATGTTGAAAAAATAATACATAGAAATTTTAAAATAATAATATTTATTTCACTATTACATAAACACTAATATTTATTAGTGTGATGTTTATACTTGTGAGACACTGAATAACTTCTCAAACATTGAAGTTGGATTTAACAGCCAATCACTGTTATTTCCAGTGGAATCATACCTGTAATGCAATATTTGTCTTTTGCATCTCTTGAAAAACAGAGTTTTACAAAGATACGTATGTGATTTCAGGTTCAAACTGTGAACTACCTCAAGCTGATAGAATTTAATAAATGTTTCTATGTTAATGTCTCACCTGTGGCACCTTGAGCATGACAGTAAGCAGTTTTGTAACCAAGGCTTTAGAGAAATGAAGAGTAAGTATTATATACTAAAAAATGTAAACAGTCATGCTGTAAACAAAGGATAACCCTTATATAATATTAGAAGCAAAATTCAGATTTTCCATTAACTTTATGCTAGTTACATATATGTCATAGTATAGGAATAAAATTTTGGAAGAGTGGGAGAGAAAACATTTAACAGCTTCTTTTCATCCTATGTGTTTTTGTGTTGTACTTTTAAATGTAAATAAAATATTGTATAACTTTTATAAAACATAAATATTACTTTTTAAGAATTCCACTTGTCCAATGTGGCATATTCCAGTGTTCAAATATGAACAGTAAATGCACCAAAATTCTAATATGTGGTAAACTGTACAAGGGAAAAGATATTTTCTTCATTATATTCTTTTCATATTTCCAACATTTTCATAATGTGTATATATTCCTTTTCCAAATTAGCTGGCATACTGAGTGTAGCATTTAACAGCATCATCATTTAGGACTTGAAATAGTTCAACTGGATTCTATCACCTCCACTAGCTTTGTTCCTAGTGATGCTTCCTAAGGCCCACTTAGCACTCCAGGATGTCTGACTCCAGGTGAATGATCACAGCATCATGGCTGTGAGGATCATTAAGTTATTTATTTATTTGTATAGTTCTTATGTGTATTATTGTCACATCTTCTTAATCTCTTCTGCTTCTGTTAGGTCCAAATAGTTTCTGTCCTTTATTGTGCCCATTTTTGCATGAAATTTTCCCTTGGTATCTCTAATTTCTTTGACGATATCTCTAGCCTTTCCCATTCTGTTGTTTTCCTCTATTTGTTTGCATTGGTCACTTATGAAGGCTTTCTTATCTCTCACTATTCTTTGAAACTCTGCATTCAAATGGGTATATCTTACCTTCTCTCCTTTGCCTTTTGCTTCTCTTCTTTTCTCAGCTATTTGCAAGTCCTCTTCAGACAACCATTTTTCCTTTTTCCATTTCTTTTCTTGGGGATGGTTTTGGTCACTGTCTCCTATACAGTTTTATGAACCATCATCCATAGTTCTTAAGGTACTCTGTCTATCAGATTGAAACCCTTGAATCTATTTGTCACGTCCACTGTATAATCATAAAGGATTTGATTTAGGTCATACTGGAATGGCCTAGTGGTTTATCCTACTTTCTTCAGTTTAAGTCTGAATTTTGCAAAAAGGGTTTCACGATCTGAGCCACGGTCAGCTCTTGGTCTTGTTTTTGTTGATCATATGGAGCTTCTCCATCTTCTTCTGCAAAGAATATAATGAGTCTGATTTTGATGTTGACCATCTGTTGATGTCCATGTGTAGAGTCTTCTCTTGTGTTGTTGGTAGAGGGTGTTTTCTATGAGCAGTGCATTCTCTTGGCAAAACTCTATTAGCCTTTGCCATGCTTCATTTTGTATTCCAGCTGAGCTATTTAAAGTCCTAAAAAATGATGCTATTGAAGTGCTGAACTCAATATGTCAGCAAATTTGGAAAACTCAGCAGAGGCCACAGGACTGAAAAAGGTCAGTTTTCATTCCAGTCTCAAAGAACCGCAATGCCAGAGAATGTTGAAACTACTGCACAGTTGCACTCTTTTCACATGCTAGCAAGGTAATGCGCAAAATCCCTCAAGCTAGGCTTCAACAATATGCAAACCAAAAATTCCAGATGTACAAGCTCAGTTTAGAAAAGGCAAAGGAAGCAGAAATCAAATTGCCAACATCCATTGGATAATAAAAAAAAATAAAAGAGAGAGAGAGAGAATTCCAGAAAAACATCTACTTCTGCTTCATTAACTATTTAAATTCAACATGCAGAAAACTAGGATCATGGCATCTTGTCTCATCACTTCATGGCAAACAGATGGGGAAACAGTGACAGACTTTTATTTTGAGGGGTTCCAAAATCACTGCAGTTGGTGACTGCAGCCATGAAATTAAAAGACCCTTGCTCTTTGGAAGAAAAGTCATGACAAACCTAGACAGCATATTAAAAAGCAGAGGCATGACTTTGCCAACAAAGGTCCATCTAGTCAAAGCTATGGTTTTTCCAGTAGTCTTGTATGGATGTGAGAGTTGGACTATAAAGAAAGCTGAGCACTGAAAAATCGATGTTTTGAACTGTGGTGTTGGAGAAGACTCTTGAGAGTCCCTTGGACAGCAAGGAGATTCAACCAGTCCATTCTAAAGGAAATCAGTCCTGATGTTCATTGGAAGGACTGATGTTGAAGCTGAAGTTCCAATACTTTGACTACCTGAAGAGAAGAGCTGACTCATTACTAAAGATCCTGATGCTGGGAAAGATTGAAGACTGTAGGAGAAGGGGAGGACAGAGGATGAGATGGTTGGACGGCATCACCGACTCAATGGACATGACTTTGAATAAACTCAAGGAGTTGGTGATGGACAGGAAAGACTGCTATGCTGCAGTCCATGGGGTCACAAACAGTTGGACATGACTGAGTGACTGAACTGAACTATTTAAAACCTTTAACTATGTGGATCACAACAAATTCAAGAGCTCTTAAAGAGATAGGAATACCAGACCACCTTCCCTGCCTCCTGAGAAACCTATATGCAGGTTAAGAAGGCCCAGTAAGAACTGGACATGGAAAAATGGACTGGTTCCAAATTGGGAAAGGAAGATGTCAAGGCTGCATATTTTCACCCCTCTTATTTAACTTACATACAGAGTACATCATGCAAAATGCCAGGTTGGATGAAGCATGAGCTAGAATCAATATTCCCAGGAGAAATATCAATGACCTCAGACGCAAATAACACTACACTTAGGGCAGAAAATGAAGAAGAACTAAAGAAACTCTTGATGAAGATGAAAAAGGAAAGTGAAAAAGCTGGCTTAAAACTCAACATTCAAAAAGCTAAGATCACGGCTTCCAGCCCAATCACTTCATGGAAAATAGATGGGGAAACAATGGAAACAGTGACAGAGTTTATTTTGGGGGGCTCCAAAATCACTGTGGATGGTGAGTGCAGCCATGAAATTAAAAGCACTTGCTTCTTGGAAGAAAAGCAATGAAAAACCTAGACAGCATATTAAAAGCAGAGACATTACTTTGCCACCAAAGTCCATATATAGTCAAAGATGTTTTTTTCCAGTAGTCATGTAGGGATATGAGAGTTGGGCCATCAAAGAATTGATGCTTTCGAACTGTGGTGTTGGAGAAACTTGTGAGTCTCTTTGACTGCAAGGAATTCAAACCAATTAATCCTAAAGGAAATCAACCCTGAATATTCACTGATAGGACTGATGCTGAAGCTGAAGTTCTAATACTTTGGCCACCTTATGGTAAGAGCCAGCTCATTAGGAAAGACCCTGATCCTGGGAAACATTGCAGGCAGGAGGAGAAGGGGATGAGAGAGGTTGAGATAGTTGGATGCCATCACCGACTCAATGGCCATGAATTTGATCATGATCTGGAAGATGGTGAAGGATAGGGAAGCCTGGCATGCTGTAGTCCATGGGGTTGCAAAGAGTCAGACATGACTGAGTGACTGAACAACAACAATATATTCATTTGTGACTGAAGAAAATAAATTTGTTTTAAGATAACATTGGACAAATATAAATAATACAAACCTTTAAATTAATTGGTATTAATAATAAACATTTTGGAGAAAATAGTGAAGATTATAAAGGATCAGAAAAAAATATAATAGTTTAAAGCAATTTATGGTCAAGCCTCAAGTGAAGAGAAAGCAATAGTATTAGTACAGTGTCTGTGATACTTTTTCCAGTTTGGGGTATAGAAATTAATTTTAAATTTGTGCAATCTATGCATTCATGCAAGCATGCTAAGTCATTTCAGTCATGTCAGACTCTGTGCAACCCTGTGGACAGCAGCCCACAAGGCTCCTCTGTCTATGGGATTCTCCAGGCAAGAATACTGGAGTAGGTTGCTATTTCCTTCTCCAGTGCAATCTACAGTTTACCTTAAAACTTAAAAATATTTTGAAAAGCATGTGTATATAAAAAAGTTTTTTTTTTTTTAAATAAATCTTTACTCTGGCTTTAAGTATTTGATTTTTTTCATATAATTTTATTTGCTGCTGCTAAGTCGCTTCAGTCGTGTCTGACTCTGTGAGACCCCATAGAGGGCAGCCCACCAGGCTCTTCTGTCCCTGGGATTCTCCAGGCAAGAACACTGGAGTGGGTTGCCATTTCCTTCTCCAATGCATGAAAGTGAAAAGTGAAAGTGAAGTCGCTCAGTTGTGTCCGACTCTTAGCGACCCCATGGACTGCAGCCAACCAGGCTCTTCCATCCATGGGATTTTCCAGGCAAGAGTACTGGAGTGGGGTGCCATTGCCTTCTCTTTTATTTATTTATTTACATTTAGCCATGCTGGGTCTTCATAGTTGCATGGGCTTTTTTCTCTAGTTGAGGTGAATGAACTTCTCATTGCAGTGGCTTCCCTTACTGGTTCTAGGGCTTGGGGGCTTCAGAAGTTGCAGCTCTTGGTCTCTAGATTACAGGTGCACAGGCTTAGTTGCTTAATTGTGGTGCACAGGCTTAGTTGCTTCATGACATATCAGATCTTCCCAGATCAGGGACTGAATCCATATCTCCTGCATTGGCAGGCACATTCTTTACCACTGAGTCACAAGGGAAGGCCCTGATAAAGTACTGTGTGTTGTTAATATATAAAATAATATGTAGATTTGAGATCTTATTATCATATAATAAATTATTATTTATACAATGATAATTTTAAGCATATGTCCTTATCCTCAGGAGCTAAGAGAACAGAAGTGTCCATCCCCTGCCTTGTTATCAGATAAGGCTTGTTATATCATGTGAAGCAAAAAAAAAAAAAAATAGTCTCCTTTGAGGGAACAATTTAATAGTTTCTTTAAATTCTAGAATTTTATGGCTTAAAATTTGCCCAAATATTTATCCTAAATATTTGTTAAGAGAGCAAACATGACATCTTTTTTTCTGTCCTACGGTCTCATTATAATATTCTGTTTTTCATCTGAGGATGCTATTAAGATATTATTAGAAGACTATAAGGAGACAATTATTTTCATCAAACTATTTAAAAAAATGATATTTGCTTTTAAGATATAGTCAATTAAACTAATGGGAAAGGGAAATGAACAATTCAGAAGGGTCAAAAGTTAGACCTTCAGATTTAAATCTAAGTAAGAGTCCCTTTGACTGCAAGGAGATCCAACCAGTCCATTCTGAAGGAGGTCAGCCCTGGGATTTCTTTGGAGGGAATGATGCTAAAGCTGAAACTCCAGTTTGGCCACCTCATGCGAAGAGTTGGCTCATTGGAAAAGACTCTGATGCTGGGAAGGATTGGAGGCAGGAGGAGAAGGGGATGACAGAGGATGAGATGGCTGGATGGCATCACTGACTCCATGGACATGAGTCTGAGTGAACTCCGGGAGTTGGTGAGGGACAGGGAGGCCTGGCGTGCTGCGATTCATGGGGTCGCAAAGAGTCAGACATGACTGAGGGACTGAACTGAACTGAACTGAAAAGAAGTTTGGGCATGCAAATAGAAGTCAAATTTCTTTTTTTGCTCATGTTATTTCATTTATTGTACTGTTTCCCTTATTTGATATCATAATGTAAGTAATGTTTGCTATGCAATTTGCTTTCATTTTAGCTTTGACTTTTTCCCCCTGGGTTTCTAATTTCATTTCCATATGTGGATTGTTTTACTACCAATTAGAGTGAGCTGACATGAATAAGGGTTTCTTAAAACTGTTTTCAATTCTTTCTGAACTACATGGACACATTAACTGGCAATTAGTCTAAATTCTACCCTTATCCTCTAGCCCTTCTCTGATTTTCTCTTCATAGAACAATTTAATTTTACTTCTCAAATGGCCAAATTTTAAAGCAAAAGAAATAAGAACAATAATTACAAAAATTCCTAAAGGATCATGATGAAAGCATTTAATTTTTTTAATATTTGCTAAATATATATAGTTTGCTCAACAATGGTTTCTTTATTCATATGATGATCTTGTAATGATTCCATAGTGATACTATATTGTTAATAGTAATTAGTTTATTCCCTATATTAAAAAAAAAAAGAAAATGCTATCACTACATGGCTTTCAAGTAACAATTTGAAATGCTCAGGCATATTTATCTTTGCTTATCTGGAAAATAATACCACTAATAATTATCACTTTCATTAATAAAATTATTACTTTCTTTAAATATGCTTTCACACCTACCTTATCAGGACCATAATAGAGTTCACATAGCTAATATTATTGTTTTCATTCTGCTGATGAAAATACACAGTTGGAAAATTTAAGCAACCTCTCAGGAATTTCATGACCTAAAGTTTGTCCAAGTGTTAGCTGACTTTTAGCACAGCAGTCAATATCAGAAGTAAATTTCACTTTTTTCTCCTTGTTTGCTGCATTATATTTCCCCTTATGAGTTTTAAGCTCCTCAAGAGCAAGAAATATATGTATTTAATGAATTAGTAGCCAAGAATGACATGTACCATGGGTGCTTATGAAATATATTTTGAGTCAATCAATAAAAGCTTTTAACTGCTGATCCAAATGTTTGCCACCCCTGTATCACCACTCTTACCTAAGGAGCAACACTGTTTTGGGGTGAGTACTACTCACTGCTCACTGCTCCATCAACATGTTCATCTGTGCAACTCCCACGATCATAGGCCCATAGTGTATTAAAATCACCCCAGCTCATCTTCCTTCACATTCTTCTTTGGGACCCCTTTGCATTTTTGTCTTGTATGATTTGTCTTTAATTCTGTTTGGGATCAGCCAATTTCTGACTGACAGAAACATACTGACCAGTGTCAGGGTAACTAACTGTGCTGATGTCCGATGGGGGACATTCTGACGGAAGTCAGCAGTAGGAGGAAAAATATACTGCTCAGCCACTTCATCAACCAAGGAAGGATAAAATCTGAAGCCTGGATCCAAGCGTACTCGGAACCCAGGGCTGTTCTTGCAGAACAAAGCAGACTCTATGTCTTAGAGATTATGGTTCTGCCCTTCACCTACTGAGGGAGATTGGAAAAGTCACTGAATCTGAATTAGCTACCCTTCTATAAAACAAAGACAATAAGGGCTAGACCTAATAATCAGAAGTCTAATCAAAGAATCATATTAATAGTTGTGAAATTATGTGCAGCATGATACACAAATTGGAAGTTTTTACCTATTACTAGGATTTTGCCTCCTGGTTCATACATCAGAATTGAATTCATGTGTGTGCCTCTACAACCATGTGTGATATGTGTGTGCATCTGCACCCATGTGTGGTGTGTGTGTAGGAGAAAGAATATTTGTAAATTAAATGTAAGCTATCCAAATGAATTGATGAGACCTTTGTGATCATTGCTATGCTCTGAAATAGTTCGAATGATTTAGAAATTCTACTAGTAAATAAAAAATTATAAATTCTTTTCGTTTGGATTAATTAAAATATTATTTAATAACATTTTTCTTTGTTTTAATTAATTTTATTTTATTTTTAAACTTTACATAATTGTATTAGTTTTGCCAAATATCAAACTGAATCCGCCACAAGTATACATGTGTTATAATTTCTTAAATTTTTTTTATATCTTCTTGTGGCAATTTCTTTATACTTTTATAGGCAATCACCTAGATTTTCAAATTTATAAATATAAATTCACAGGAAATCACTTGTAAATTAAAAAGTTTATTTATCTGTGCTTAACATATATCCTATTTATAATCACACTTTATATACATATATTTATATTTAGAGGTCTACATAAATTGTCTTTTTTCCTAACTAGCTTTATTTATCAATATATTTATACTTTATTATTTACTAATTTTTTATTTTGTCATTATTTTTCTTCTGTTACATTCTTTTAGTTAATATTGTTATTCCGGTATAGTGGTTTGTGCTTAAGTCAACATATTTTTTATTGACATATAGTAAGTTTATAATGTTGTGTTAGTTTGTAGTGTACAGCAAAATGATTCAGTTATACATATATATGCCTCTGCATGCATACTCAGTCAGTCAGTCATGTATGACTTTGCAACCCATGGACTGTAGAGCGCCAGGCTTCTCCATCCATGGGATTTTCCAGGCAAGAATACTGGCATGGGTTGCTATACTCTCCTCCAGGGGATCTTACCCACCCAGGGGTCAAACCCATGTCTCTTGCATCTCCTGCATTGGCAGCATATTCTTTACCACTGTGCCACCTGGGAAGCTCATATATGTCTTTATCTATATTCCTTTATTCATAATTTTGCACTATAACTTATTGCAATATATTAAATATAATTCCCTGTGCCATAAAGTAAATACTTGTTGCCTATATATTTTGTATATAGTAGTGTGCATCTGTTAATCCCATATTCCCAATTATCCCTCCTCTCCATTCCCCTTTGGTATCCATAAATTTGAAAAGGGAGGGAATGTGTTATATATATGATTGATTCATTTTTCAAACATTAGAAACTAATACATTGTGAAGCAATTATACTCCAATAAAAACTAATATAAAATATATTTGTTTCTTATTTCTGTGAATCTGTTTCTGTTCTGTATGTAAGTACATGTGTATTATTTTTCAGATTTCAAATAAAAGCAGTACCACATAATGTTTGTCTTTCTGCCTGACTTACTTCACTTAGTATGATATTCTCTAGGTCCGTCCATGTTGCTGTAAATGGCATTATTTCATTACTTTTTTAAAAAATTTTATTTTATTTTTAAACTTTACAATATTGTATTAGTTTTGCCAAATATCGAAATGGATCTGCCACAGGTATACATGTGTTCCCCATCCTGAACCCTCCTCCCTCCTCCCTCCCCATACCATCCCTCTGGGTCGTCCCAGTGCACCAGCCCCAAGCATCCAGTATCGTGCATTGAACCTAGACTGGCAACTTAGCTTATATATTATTCATCTATTATGGACACTTAGGTTCATTCCATTTCATGGCTGTTATAAATAATGCCACTATGAAGATTGGAGTGCCTGTATCTTTTTTAATTAGAGCTTTTGTGTTTTCCAGATAGAAGCCCAGGAGTGGGATTGCTGGATCATATGGCAACTATATTTTTACAATTTTGAGAATCCTCCATACTATTCTCCACAGTGGCTGCACCAATTTATATTCCTACCAGCAGTGTAGGAGAGTTCTCTTTTCTCCATGCCCTCACCAGCATTTATTATTTGTAGATTTTTGATGATGTCTATTCTGACTGGTGTGAGGTGATAATTCACTGTAGCTTTGACTTGCATTTCTCTAATAATTAGTGATGACAAACATCTTTCCAAGGGGCTATTGACCATATGCAAGTTTTATTTGGAGAAATGTCTTCAGGTCTGTAGCCAATTTTTTGACTGAGCTGTTTGGTATTTTTGCCATGGAGTTGTCTGAACTGTTTATTTTGTAAATTAAGTCCCTGTCATTTGCATAGTCTGCAAGTATTTTCTCCCATTCTATTATTTTCTTGGGCTTCAAAATCATTGTGAATGGTGAATGCAGCCATGAAATTAAAAGATACTTGCTCTTTGGAAGAAAAGTTATGACACACCTAGGTAGCATATTAAAAAACAGAGACATCACTTTGCTGACAAAGGTCCATCTAGTCCAAGCTATGGTTTTTCCAGTAATAATGTACTGATGTGAGAGTTGGACCATAAAGAAGACTGAGTGCTGAAGAATTGATGCTTTCTAACTGTGATGCTGAAGAATTGATGCTTTCTAACTGTGATGCTTTCTAACTGTGATGACTCTTGAGAGTCCCTTGGACAGTGAGATCAAGTCAGTCAATCCTAAAGGAAATCAACCCTGAATATTCATTGGAGGGACTGATGCTGAAGCTAAAGCTCCAGTACTTTGGCCACCTAATGTGAAGAGCTGACTCACTGGAAAAGACATCAATGCTGGGAAAGATTGAATTTGGGAGGAGAAGTGGGTGACAGAGGATGATATGGTTGGATGGCATCACCAACTCGATCAACATGAGTTTGCATAAACTCCATCCATGGAGTTTACTGCAGTCCATGGAGTCACAAAGAGTTAGACACAACTGAGCAACTGAACAACAACAAACTTTGTTATACAATAGTTAATAAGCTTGACTAGGTCCTATTTATTTAGTTTTGCTTTTATTTCTTATGCCTTGGAAGACTGAACTAAGAAAACATTGCTACAATTTATGTCAGAGAACATTTTTGTCTATGTTCTCTTCTAGAAACTTTATGTTGTCATGTCTTATATTTAAGTCTTTAAACCATTTTGAGCTTATTTCTGTATACAGTATAAAGGAATATTATAACTTTTCAGTTTACATATGCCTGTCCAATTTCCCTAACATTATTTGTTGAAGAGACTTTTTGTCCATTATATATTCTTATCTTCAGTATCAAAGATTAATTGACTGTAGATGTGTGAGTTTATTTCTGGGCTACTATTCTGTTCCATTGATCCATGTCTATTTTTATGCAAGTTCCACACTCATTTGATTACTGTAGCTTTGAAGTCATGAAGCATTATGCATCCAAATTTGTTCTTTTTCCTCAGGAGTGCTTTAGAAATTCTGGGTCTTTAGTTGTTCCACAAAATTTTTAGGATTATTTGTTCTAGTTTGTGAAAAAATGTCATGGGTAATTTGATAGTGATCAAACTAAATCTGTAGCTTGCTTTATACAGTATAGTCATTTAAACTATATTAATTCTTATAATTCAAGATCATGGGTTATCTTTCCAGTTATTTGAATCATCTTGAATTTCCTTTATCAATGTTTTATAGTTCTCAATATATAAGTCTTTTATCTCCTTGATTAGGCTTATTACTTAGTTTTTTAATTATTATTATTTTTTAATGTGATTTTAAATGCAATTTTTAAAAAATCACATGTTCTTTTAAAGAAAGAAGTGGTGTTTTTTAACCATCTGTATGTCTTCTTTGGAGAAATGTCTGTTTAGGTCTCTTTCCCATTTTTTTGATTGGGTTGTTTGTTTTTCTAGTATTGACCTGTATGTGCTGCTTGTATATTTTGGAAATCAATCCTTTGTCAGTTATTGCATTTGCTATTATTTTCTCCCATTCTCAGAGTTGCCTTTTCACCTTGTTTATAGTTTCCTTGGCTGCACAAAAACTTTTGAGTTTAATTAGGTCCCATTTTATTTTTGTTTTTATTTCCATTACTCTAGGAGGTGGATCATAGAAAGATCATGCTGTCGATTTATGTCATAGAGTGTTCTGCCTATGTTTTCCTCTAAGAGTTTTACAGCCTCTAGTCTTACATTTAGGTCTTTAATCCATTTTGAGTTTATCTTTTTGTATTGTGTTAAGAAGTGTTCTAATGTCTTCTTTTACTCATAGCTGTCCATTTTCCTCAGCACCACTTATTGATGAGGTTATCTTTGCCTCATTGTATATTTTTGCCTCCTTTGTCAAAAATAAGGTACCCAGAGGTGCATGGGTTTACCTCTGGGCTCTCTATCTTGTCTATATTTCTCTTTTTGTGCCAGTGTCATGCTGTCTTGGTGATTGTAGCTTTATAATATAGTCTGAAGTCAGAAAGATTGATTTCTCCAGCTCCATTCTTTTTTCTCAAAACTGCTTTGGCTATTCAGGGTCTTTTGAGTTTCCATATGAATTACGATTTTTTTTGTTCTAAATCTGTGAAAAATGTCATTGGCAATTTGATAGGGATAGCATTGAATCTGCAGATTGCACTTGTTAGTAGTCATTTTAACAATACTAATTCTTCCAACCCAGGAACATTGAATATCTCTCTGTCTGTTTATGCCATCTTTGATTTCTTTCATCAGTGTCTTATAATTTTCTGTATACAGTTTTTTGTCTCTTTCAGTTCAGTCACTAAGTTGTGTCTGACTCTTTGTGACAGCATGAACTGTAGCATGCCAGGCTTCCCTGTCCATCACCAACTCCTGGAGCTTGGTCAAACTCATGTCCATTGAGTGTCTTCTTAGTTAAATTTATTCCTAGATATTTTATTCCTTTTGTTGTAATGGTGAATGGGATTGATTCCTTAATTTCTCTTTCTGAGTTTTCATTATTAGTAGATAGGAATGCAAATGATATCTGTGTATTTATTTTGTATTCTGTGAACTTTCTAAATTCACTGATTAATCTAGTAATTTTCTGATACTATTTTTATGGTTTTCTATGTATAGTATCTGCAAACATTGAGTGTTTTACTTCCTTTCTGAGGTGCAGTTCTTTTATTTCTTTTTTTTATCTGAAAACTAGCTAGGACTTCTCTGAAAAGTAGCTAGGACTTCCATAACTATGTTGAATAATAGTGGTGAGTGTGGGCACCCTTTTCTTGTTCCTGATCTTGGAATGCTTTCAGCTTTTCACCATTGAGAATAATGTTTACTGTGGGTTTATAATTATGACCATCTCTCTTTATTAAAGAAATTCAAATCAAAACTAAATGAGATATCACTTCACACCAGTCAGAATGGCCATCATCAAAAAGTCTACAAACAATAAATGCTGGAGAGGGTGTGAAGAAAAGGGAACCCTTTTATAATTTTGGTGGGAATGTAAATTGATACAGCCACTATGGAAGGCAGTATGGATAGTCCTTAAAAAGCTAGGAATAAAACCATTATGTGACCCAGCAATCCCACCCCTAGGCATATACCCTGAAGGAAACCAAAATTGAAAAAGACACATATATCCCAGTGTTCACTGCAGCACTATTTACAATAGCTAGAACATAGATGTCCATTGACAGTGAATGGATAAAGAAGCTGTGGTACATATATACAGTATAATATACTCAGCTATAAAAAGGAACATATTTGAGTCAGTTCTAATGAGGTGGATGAACCTAAAGCCTACTATACAGAGTGAAGTCATAAAGAGAAAAAAAAAATGCCATATATATGGAATCTAGAAAGATGCTACTGATGAAATTATTTTCAAGGCAGCAATGGAGACACAAACACTGAAAACAGTCTTATGGACATGGCAGGGAAGAGGAAGGAGATGGTGGGATGTATGCAGAGAGTAACATGGAAACTTATTTTATCATAAGTAAAATAAATAGCCAATGGGAATTTGCTGTATGACTCAGGGAACTCAAACCGGGGCTCAATAACAACATAGAAAGGTGTGACAAGGAGAGAGATCAGAGGGAGATTCAAAAGGGAGGGAACATACGTATACCTATGGCTAATTCATGTTGATATTTGGCAGAAAGAAACACTATTCTGTTAAGCAATTATCCTTCAATTAAAAAATAAATAAATTTAAATGTTTTTTTTTTTAAGTGGTTAAATTCATTTGGTGATTGTTCATTTATATCTGCACAGCAATATCATCATCAGAGAATTTATACTGTTATCCTCTACTTTCAAGAATGTATCAAGATTTCCAATTTGACCAAGCACATGATGGATTTTAAACCTTTCATATGCACAAAATAACGTGTTTGTTGACTATAAGATAGTTATATCTCATAGATCAGGGGCATTGGTTCTATGATTTAAATTATATACACCCATATTTATGTTGTTTGCTTTTTAAAGTCCTTATAATGAGGTCACTGTTTATTCTAAACTCTCCACTTGATCAAATTACCTATAGTTACATCTCCTTAAGCAGACCCTGCCTCATGTCTCTGTACCTTGGTCTTCTTTTTCTCTATTCCAATAATTATTTCCTGATTGAAGCAAAATTTGTTAAAAAGAGTACTCACCTAGAAATCAGAAAACTGGAAATTGGATATCATCAATAAAACAGAGTTTTGTTGCTTATGAGTTCTTTGGTAACCATCTCTCTGATCTATGTGAATGGCACATCATCTCAGTAAAATTTCTTTATAAGCAGCTCCCCCCAACACACCCAAAAACACGTTGAACCATATTTCTCAATGCATTTATCAAACTATTTTACCACTGTTTATAAACCCATTTTCCACACCAGATTGGGAGCTTTATGAAGAAAAAAAAACCAAACTAAACTTTTATTTAATTCCATATTCTGAGAAAGTAGAATAGCAAATAGAGTAAAGAGCAAAGATCAAGTGCCAAAAAATATGTGTTGAATGACATTTACCGTTTCTATACACACTCTTTGAAGTGAGGCAAACAGCTTTAGGTATTGTCAGTCACCAAGAGTTGAGAAATGAAACACTTTCCCATTACAGGAAAAGACCTGATTAACTCCTGGGAATCCATTATTTCCATGAATGCCATTATTATTTTGCCTCACTGTCCTAATGATCTAAGTTAAAACAAACTAAGCTACAATTTTTTGATACCTTTATTTTTTCACTTTAACACCTAAATAATGGAACTGCTTCTCTTTCAAAACAACCAAACAAATACACACACACATAAACAAAACCAAACTAACAAAAATGCAAGGAAAGCCTCTCCTCCCAACTCAGCTTCTCCCATAGAGCTATACTGACTAAAATAGTGTATGAATGCATAAAACACTGCCAGAGGGTATAAAGATTTTTTATCTTCATTCCTTTTGTTGTGTTTTACAAATTGTTCAAGACCCTGTGGGCCCGTTTTTTGAGAAAAGGGAAAACCTTTGAGATGGTTCCAAATCCTCTTTTTAGGGTAAGGCGAGGTGACCAGGAGATTTCTTCAACAAAATCTTTTTCTTATTTGGCAGACTGGGGGTGCACTATCCCTGGGCTATGGCAATCCAGTATATAAGGCTGCTTGTGGCAATCAAGACTCAAAAACAAATCTGTAGGTGGAAAATATCCAAAAAATTCAAAGGAAAAGCTGTCGTCTGAAGTTTTCTAACATTTCTGTAGGAAGTAGTGAGGGAGTAATGCTGATAATACCCTGAACATTATAAAAAGGCAACTTGAAAAGCTCCAGCATGTCAGTTTTCAAAAGTGCTCTTGAGGCTGAGAGACTGTGAAATTCTCATGTATGTTGATTTATGCAGTGATTTGCTTTGACTCTAGGGAAAGCTGCTTTATGGTCTGGACATCTATGCCTATCTACCTTCCCATCTAACTGTGAGAATTGCCAAACAAACATGCAAAGGGAAAATGAATGAAGAAGAAAGGGAAGCAATCATGAAAAATAATAACCACCCAATTCAAAAGTTAAGATATATTTTTCTTTGTTTCTGTCTGAACATTCTATGCATGGCGGGCCATATATTCATTCTATCATACACTGTTTAAAGCTAATTTTTTTCTATGTGTATGTATATACTTAAAGCTTTAATACAAAGATATGAACAAACTAAGTATATTTCAGGAGAACCTGAGAAGGGCATTTTTTTGAAAAATCTTCCCCTGTTTTCTTGGCCTGACCAAATCCTAACCATGTCTCAAGCACTGTTTAATTTGCCAACTTTTAAGAACACTTATGATTACTCTAGTTCACAATTTGGCTGTCTCCAAAGTCCCTATGTTGCCTATTATCTGAAACATATTTCAAAATTAATAGAATTATGACTGCTGC
The DNA here is from genome assembly GCF_002263795.3 of Bos taurus. NCBI lineage: Eukaryota > Metazoa > Chordata > Mammalia > Artiodactyla > Bovidae > Bos > Bos taurus. Next base: position 15,388,900 of record NC_037351.1, on the reverse strand, counting down.
TGCTGCTGCTGCTAAGACGCTTCAGTTGTGTCCGACTCTGTGCGACCCCATAGACGGCAACCCACCAGGCTCCCCTGTCCCTGGGATTCTCCAGGCAAGAACACTGGAGTGGGTTGTCATTTCCTTCTCCAATGCATGAAAGTGAAAAGTGAAAGTGAAGTCGCTCAGTTGTGTCCAACTCTTCATGACCCAATGGACTGCAGCCTACCAGGCCCCTCCGCCCATGGGATTTTCCAGGCAAGAGTACTGGAGTGGGTTGCCATTGCCTCTTACTTGATATTAACTGCACTTTTTTTCTTTGTTAAAGTTTTAACTGTGATTTACAGTGATGCCATTACATTTTAAAGACTTCTTGCCCATAGGATTTAAATATTTATAAAGGAATCTAACTTCACTTTTTGATCTTTGATGACTGGCAGCTTTGAAGCCTCACTTTTCTCTCCTCCTTATTTGACCCTGCATCTGGGGAAACTGATTAGAAAAGTCAAGTTCTACCTTCTTTTTTCAAATTATTCAAACTTGCCTTTGCCCACATATGGGAAACTTCACTCTGGATCCACCCCTTAACCATCATATAAAAACCTCAAACCCATCTTTTTTTTCCTTGTTGACTCAAGCCGTTTTCATATGCCTTTGGGAAGTATGCTTTGTTCTCCTCAGGAAGACTCATAATGGAAGTAATAGCCTTTTCACAGTCTCTGAGTATGTATCTGAAATCATCAGTCTTGACAGCCAAAGCAAATTTTGAGTTGATGTTATTCTCTCTAGGCAGGGTGATCACTACACCTTCCTTGGTATCTAGTCTGAGTTCTGTGTATATAAAGAGTGCTCACGTTATGCCTGCTCAATGTGTAACTGAAGGACTATCATCGGTTTCCATTTTCTTTAATAATTCTAAAACTCAGATTTTAGAGATGGTATTAAAAAATGGCTGACTCCAGTGCCCATGCTTTGGACCAAGGTTCTCAGGTATTAGCATGTGCTTATCAACTTCTGGTACTCCTTGTCCACTTCATGGGACCCTCTCCCATTGAGCTTGCACTTAACATCTGAATCTTTCAGTCAGCACTCCCAGAAGCTGACTAGCATATGAAGAACCATGAGGTAGAAAATATGTTTGTCTCCCATTTGAGGTGTTATTGAATAACTCTGCATATAACAGTGAGGACATGAGGAATGGAATTTGAGATTGCTCACCTATTTACTGCAAAAATGCATATCTATCAACAATCACCCTTTAAGCTTCTGTCACTAAAAACATTAAATATGAATTTGTGCATTTACTTATTTTTAACATCTCCTAAAAATAATTTAAAATTCCCCTATTATTATTTCTTTTTTTGGTGGTTCTTCACTTGCAATCCCATCAGGTAGACAAGTCAATTAAAACTGACATATGCGGTTGCTGAGAATCATAGAAATTATAACTTGCCCAAGATCAAATGTAAATAGCTTTCTCATTTTTGATGCCTAGGCAAAAAACTTTCCATTACACAGCATTGTTTTCTCAGAATGAATGCCAAAATGAAAAGGTATGTAATGTACATGAGATGTCTGATTTGTAAATGATACAGAAACGGTAAGTCATACAGCTACCTATGTGCTATTCATATGATGTTCGTACCATCTAGATTCTTTTGGTGCTTGGCATAAGTCTCCGTAGGTTTCTATGATACTAAATGAGGATATGGTATGCAACAAAACTATTCATATTAGAGATAAGTTCTTTTCTGTAAAAAAATGTATGTGTTTATGTAAGTGTGTGTGTATGTGTTTGTGTGTGTATATTTCTTTTTCAGGAAACTAAAGAACTGATATAAAGTAGGGAAAAGAGGGCGGGGGAGAGAGAGAGGGAGAGGGATATTGGAGAACGGGAGAAAAAGTTTGAAATGTTTTTGCTTTGCCTAATACTTATGCAAATCAATTTATTTCAGTTATACACTGTGAACAATTCATAGCAATAAGTGAAGTAATCCTAAATCTAATATAAAACAAAAATTTAACAATAACAGAACACACAGATATTTTCAATCCTGATCCTTAATAACTCAATATAAATAGATTTCACAGTTAGCCATGAAAGGTTGCATCCTATTTATTCCTGAGATTCATCATTTGTCTGATTGGTAGGTAAATTTGTTGATAGGTCCATGCAATTATCCAGGATTTGATAAATCAACTCAAAATGATTGGCAACATTTTCTAGTAATCAGTTAAACAAAGTTCTGGGTAAATTCATCCTTAGCTTTATATCAACTCCTTGGTGTTGATAAAATATTAAGACAGGTACTAACTCCTTCTTGGCTGTTAGCCTGGGGTCCAACCCTCTTGTCCTCCTTTAAACTGCGCTCATCTGGCCACTAGTCACTGCCCATGGCTGGAAACTGTTTTCCCTGCTCAATATATGCACTGGACTGCTTCATGCTTTGAAGCAGTTGGCAAATGATAATGATTTATATTCCGGTGGGCAGTGAATATAAAATATTTGATCATTAAGTGGCTTCATGAATGTGGGAGATTATTTACTAATTATGTGGGTAGGAGAAGGTGATTGAAGCATGCTAAAAAATACAAGCAAAGAAAATAAGAACAGAAAACTATAAGACAATGGGTTTTGTTCCTGGAATACAAGCAGTGGATAAAAATAATAAGAAGAATAAAAAACTTGATTCCTTGGCAGGAAAATTACATCTATGATGTAAATATGATAAAGCCAACACATTTCAAAATGAGACAAAGACTGGATTACAAGCCCCTTTTGGGGTTGATGTTTTGACTAAAACAAATGCAAGTGCACCCAGAGACTGCTGAATCTACTAGCCAGATTCATTAGATTCTGATCTCTTTATTCTGAATGAAAACATGTATTTTAAAACTATGGTTATTCAAACAATTTATGCATTTTGTTGTCATAGTCGTGGAAAAGTTATATTTGTAGGGGATATTAGATCAAGTGGTGTGTCCAACGTGGCTGATATAAAATGCGGGGAAAAAAAATAGCAGAAATAAACTAAAACCTGTGTCTCAGCTGTTAAATCTGAGATATTGCAATATAAATTTAGAAAAAATACATTTTTACTTTTTTTTTTTTTTTTGTATTTGGCTTTCCTTTATAATGTGACTCCAATATCCCTTAGAGTCTGGTTGTGTTTCACACACTTGATGTATCGGAAGACTTTCTCTGTACCCTACAAGCAGAAGGTGCTCAGTGAATGTCTGTAGGTGAAAATGTGGTCAGAGATAGCTCTTTAGGGCTCAGTTTACTAATGTCTTCAGGACTGCAAGGATTTCAGTCATCATTTATTTAAAAGATATGGCAGCTTTAGGGTAAACTCTACTGCAGCTAAAAGTGCCTGCCTCTACTCGGGATATAACCTCAAGGCCCAGTGGTATCATTATACATTTTGAGAGAAGAATTTTAAAGCTGACTTTATGGTTTCAGAATCCCCAAAGAAAATACACAGAGAAAAATCTCATTTCAAAAACTCGACTTTCAAACACTGCTTAGAACCCATAGGTTGGGAGTGTCCAAGGGCATCTACATTCCTTGACACTACTAGTTCTCGGAACACAATGCTTCTTAAAAATGCAGAACGCACAGCCAGAAACCATGAGAAGTCTGCCTTTTTGACAGCATTCTAAGTTCTGGATGAACATTACCCTTAGCTTTATATCAACTCCTTGGGGACTCAAAAAGGCAGGTGCCAATTCCCTCTTGGCTGTTGGTCTGGTGTCAAAACATCTTGACCTTCTTTACACTAAGCTTATCTGGCCACCATTCACTGCCCACAACTGGAAATTGCTTTCCCTGCTCAAGGTACGTACTGTACCGGTTCATGTGAGTCTGAAGTGAGTCTGATGTGAATTATTTATGTTGAAGCAAACATCCATCAAGACCCTTGGTTAGCCCCTTTAAATCACCTAGAAAAGTAAAGATGAAAATAATAAGTAATGCTGCTGCTGCTGCTAAGTTGCTTCAGTCGTGTCCGACTCTGTGTGACCCCATAGATGGCAGCCCACGAGGCTCCCCCATCCCTGGGATTCTCCAGGCAAGAACACTGGAGTGGGTTGCCATTTCCTTCTCCAATGAATGAAAGTGAAAATTGAAAGTGAAGTCGCTGAGTCTTGTCCGACTCTTAGCGACCCCATGGACTGAGGCCAACCAGGCTCCTCCATCCATGGGATTTTCCATGCAAGAGTGCTGGAGTGGGGTGCCATTGCCTTCTCCAATAGTAATGCTGCCCGCCCCAAGAGATTCAGATTTAACCAGCTTAGGGAGACTCCGTCCTACCATCTTTTTAAAAGCCATTGAAGCAATTCTAAAGTGCAGTTAGGTTTCAGAACAATTTGAGTCCTCTCTGAATATTCAGATGGAGAAGGCAATGGCAACCCACTCCAGTACTCTTGTCTGGAAAATCCCATGGACGGAGGAGCCCGGTAGGCTGCAGTCCATGGGGTCGCTGAGTCAGGCACGACTGAGCGACTTCACTTTCACTTTTCACTTTCATGCATTGGAGAAGGAAATGGCAACCCACTCCAGTATTCTTGCCTGGAGAATCCCAGGGACAGAGGAGCCTAGTGGGCTGCCGTCTATGGGGTCGCACAGAGTCAGACACGACTGAAGTGACTTAGCAGCAGCAGCAGCAGCTGAATATTCAGAAAGCCTCACTTCCAGCACTCTCAGGAAAGAATTTCATTGTCTAAAACCCAGCAAACTGTTTCTGTGGAATTTATACCCTTCCTTGGGTAGGTGCTCAAATAACGATGACTTGGAAAGGGACTGCTAAAATGTAAGTTTCCCCTCGAGAAAACAGACTTTTAGTAACCATCCTAGGGATTAAGGAAGTCCTGAGGAACTACTGTTGTCTTTGAATCACAAATCAATCCTCTTCTGCTCTGACTCTATGACCATAGGCCTGCTAACCACACTCCTGGTCTCCCTACATTCAGTTTCTCTGTCTCCAGCATATTATTTTTGCACAGCTGCAGGGCTACCTTTCCAAGAGGCAGCACCCATGGTTCTGCTTGAGCAGTGGACTTTTTTTCTACCTCCTACAGAAGTCCTCTCAAGCTTTGACTTTGTAATTCCTAACTCCATTAGCCAGTCTCTCACAGACGACTGAGCCTAAGTTGTCTGAGATCAGAGCCTGGGATCCACCAGAAGAGGGGAGGCTGTCTGTGTCCTGATGGCCACTTCCCTTGCTTCTTCCTCTATCTTTGTTTGACCTCCCATAAATCAGGTCATGATTCCTTCACAGGTGAACCTCAGCTAAAGTATCCAACCTTGTCCCTTTGACCTTTGACTTGAACTTATCTTCTAGCCTACTATTTTCCCATAAGTTAAACATTAGAACACCCCCTTTTATTAAATACTTAGGTTTCTAAAATACTCACTGGGGCCACGTATACTTAGATATGATAAAGCCATACTCTCTTTGTAACCTGAGAGTCAGTGCTCATTCCATGGAACTTCATTCTGCTCTTCCAACCAGGATTTCTCTGAAAGAACTGTGGTCCTCAAAAGCCCTCTTTGTTATCTTCCTCATCTTTCTTTGCTCACACCCCTGCCCCTGCCTGATAGAATGTTCTAACCTTTCAAGATTCATCAAGGTCGACCTGGTTCATAACACCTTTCTTTGATCCCATCTGTCCACAGTGACTGTTTAAGGTCCATAGCACTGGTTTCTGTACCATTTGTTTTGACTTATAATACTGTATTCTGTGCTTGGTTCTCTAGAGGTGGCCTTAGTAATCTGCCTGATCTGGTGCTTTGTTTTTACAAGTATATACTGAGGACATAATTTCTAATTGGTAAATGCAATGTAAAAATAAGCAACCAAAGTTATAGGAAAACTTGCAGTCAAAGTCAAAGGAAAATGTTATGGTGTTATGATAATATATTTTCATCTGTCGTTATCAAGCCTTAAGTGGAAATTCTAACCAGAAAATGCATTTTTCTAAACAAAGAGAACTGACCTCCTGCAATTATCTCTCTCTCCTCTCTGTGCCAACACAAAGCCCAATGAGAGGTCTGAGTTCAAACACATAGAAAGTGCTTTGAAATGTCACTTGTTCACATCTGAGAAAACACTACCTTCTTTGCCCGTTACCAGTGTAATCAGCTGTAATTTCCAATCAATATCTTGCTTCGCCATGGATTGCTTTGTACATCCAGTCTTCTTCTTGTTCTTTTTCTGCCTCATTACTTATCTCCTTTACCTACTGATAATAGTTGCTTCAGATACTAATACAATTTTCCTGGCAGCGTGAAGCAGATTCAATTCCTTGACAGTCAGTTACAGAAAACATTTATTTTCTGGCTATTTGTCCCAGACTTTCAAGTGCATTATTAAACTTAGTTAGAAAATGGAAACTATTCTTCACAATGAGCTGGGGCTGCTGCTCCAAATTAAAAGGTTTCTGTTGATCCCCATGGAGTCATTTCAGGGCAAAAGAATGTCTATCTCTACCATTTTCAGTCATCTTGGGGATAAAATGAAAGAAGGATTGTCTTTCACTAAACTGATTTTCTGTTCCTGCATTATTTATTATTATCTCATTGTATGTGGAAATGTTGCTTCTCTTTCCTTGAGAAAGTTCTCATCCATTTCTGAAGTTTTATTGTGGTACTTGGACTAATATGGCATTTTCTTAACACCGTGGCTTTGTCATTCCTTAGATAAGCTCTTTCTTTTCCTCTATATCACCAAACCCTACCTTACGACCAGGGTCATCTTCATCCTACCTTCTTTTGAAGCTTTCCCTGATTTCCCTATTTATAAATTGTTTTTGCCTTCTCAGAATTTTTTATAGCTTTTATGTTGTTCAATAACTCAATTGTGTCGCTTTGTGACCCCATGGACTGAAGCATGCCAGGCTTCCCTATCCTTCACCATCACCTGGAGTTTTTGCTCAAACTCACGTCCAGTGAGTCAGTGATGCCATCCAACCATCTCATCCTCTGCCATCCCCTTTCTCCTCCTGCCTTCATTTTTTCCCAGCATCAGGCTCTTTCATATCATGTGGCCAAAGTATAGGAGTTTCAACTTCAGCATCAGTCCTTACAATGGATATTCAGGATTGACTTCCTTAGGATTGACTGGTTTGATCCCCTTGCAGTCCAAGGAACTCTCTTGGACTCGCATAGCTGTTATGGGTCTTGTCTAAATCAAAGAGTTTGATATTTGACCATTCTGCCATATCTTGTTCTCTCATAATTACACACAGTAGGTCTATTATTCTTATTTAATAACAATTTGTTTGTCCAATCCTCTGGCACAATTTTATTAAATCAGTATCTGTTGACTTTCTGTATCCATACATAGTCCTGTAATTGTTATGACAAGTTAGTATTATTGCACTTCATATTTGCCTCATGCCCCTGAAATACATGGTAAGATCATATGTGCATGCTCAGTTGATTCACTCATGTCCAACTCTTTGCGACCCTATGGAGTTCCTTTGTCCATGGGATTCTCCAGGCAAGAATACTGGAATGAGTTTCCATGCCCTCCTTCAGGGAATCTTCCCCACCCAGGGATTGAACCTGGATCTCTTATATTGCAAGCAGATTCTTTATTGCTGAGCCACCAGAGAAACCTGGTAAGACCATAACTTCTTCTTAAATATCTCCTCAATCTACTGATTTCTCTCTCTCTCTCTCTCTCTCTCTCTCTCTCTCTCTCTCTGCTGTTAAATATCTTTACCCAAGACTGCATGGTCTCCCATCCTGGCAATCATAACACCATTCTAGAAAGTGTCCCTGTATCTGTCTCCTATATTGTCTATCTTGCCTCTAAAGAGGAATTCAGGGCCATATGTTTGACTCCATTCCCATATTTGGTGGAAAATGTGAATGAACTTTGAATACATTAATGTAAATGAAGTAATTCAGATATAAAAGGACAAATATTATAAGATTCCTCTTATATGAGGTACCTAGAATATATAAATTTTACAGACTGAAAGCATAATGAAGGTTGCCAGAGATGGAGGAAAGAAGGGATGGAGAATTATATTTAATAGGAACAAAGTTTCTGTTTGACATGACGATAATGTTATGAAACATTATTCTGATCATAATGTTCTGAAAATGAATAGTGCTGATAATTGTACAGCACTGTCAATGCACATAATGATATAGGAGTATGGTGTTAGTTGCTCAGTTATGCCTGACTTTGTGACCCCATGGACTATAGCCTGCCAGGCTCCTCTGTCCATGGAATTCTTCAGGCACAGGAGTGTGTTGCCATTTCTTATTGGGATAAATTCAAAATGGTTGTTTATTTTATGTATGCTTTATCACAATATATGTGTATTTAGTAATTTATTTAGAAAAAGTTCAGTGGTCTTCTCATATTTTTAAGATAAAGAACACACTCCTTATCATGCTCTTAAGCCTTGGAATGACTTCTATGTATCTCTGTAGTCATCTTCCATTCCTACACTTCAGAATATTTCAACTATGCCCCACTTCCTTCATCAAAGAAGCTTCTCACATATAACGCTCCCTGTTTCTGAAGCATTGCAACCAGCACTGTCCTGAACACCATCTGTCTGCTGGTAGCCAGCACAAATTCTGCTTCAATCATTACTACTTCAAAGAAGCCTTTCCTGAGCATTCATTCCAGGTTAAATGCCTCTATGGCCCACTCTTTGAGTACCTTGTCATTCTCCTTTGTAGTCCTGGTCAGAGCTGTGTGTCTTCATAGGTGTGACTCCAAGTATGGCTGGTTCTTCTCTTAGACCATCGTTGACAGAGAATGGCAGAGACAGCTCTGATTCTGCTTCCAGGACAGTGCCTACCATGTGGCAGATGCTCATGAATTCACTCAATGAATGAGTGAAGTCAAAGTCACTATCTTGTGTTCCCTGTCACTTTCTTTTTGTGGAAGCCTTACCTTTTATTTGTATGACAGCAAGCAGATGACTTTTCCTAAGCAGGCATTTCCAACATGTAAATAAGAAAATAGGCCAAAGCATTTCTTCTAACTCTAAAACATGAATTTTACTGGGACAGCATCTGCTTCTTCATCAACCAAAAAGTTGTATGCAATCAGAAGTCTGCATACCATGCATGATACTTTCAATAGTCATAATCGTATACTAATAACAATGGCTACAGAAAAGTCAAACACATGCATACTACTTATGACACACAAGGAACATTTTTGTTCATCATAGCAATGCCACAGGTTGCTGCCACTATTAACAGATGGAGGTTAATATTGGCAGCTTAGACCTAGAATTTTGACCTAGAATCTTGAAGGAACCACCAACTTAGACCTAGAATCTTGAAGGAAGAATGCATTTATATATCTTTATCCATTCTATATGTTCTGCTGCTGCTGCTGCCAAGTCGCCTCAGTCGTGTCCGACTCTGTGTGACCCCATAGACGGCAGCCCACCAGGCTCCCTTGTCCCTGGGATTCTCCAGGCAAGAACACTGGAGAGGGTTGCCATTTCCTTCTCCAATGCATGAAAGTCAAAAGTGAAAGTGAAGTCTCTCAGTCGTGTCCGACTCTTCGCGACCCCATGGACTACAGCCTACCAGGCTCCTCCGTCCATGGAATTTTCCAGGCAAGAGTACTGGAGTTGGGTACCATTGCCTTCTCCATCTTGACGTTCTAGCGTGTATGAAAACTAGACACAATTTAAGGAAAATGTGTTTGAGAATTTTTTCTAACTTCTAATTTCTAACTAAATTCATTGCATTTTTAAATGAATTGCTGCTTATATAACTCAACTATGAATTAATCCATTGCTCAGAAAAAAAAATATTAAATTTATTAAGCACCTAATATGTGCCTAGCAACTTTGAGCTAGGGATAAGACATATACCTAAACATTACCTTTAATGGGCTTGCAAAATTGAGTCAGATACATTGTATCCTCACAAATGAAACAATTAGAATATGCCACAATATATTGTGCTATATGACCAAATATCACATGTGTGACTCCATATATGAAAGGTTTGCAAACACAATATGTTTTTAGTTTTATAAATTTGCCTGTGCATAATCTCATGTTACCATGCAACATCAACACATCTTTCTGTCCATGTCTCAGGAATGACGCACAAGTATTAATGACCAAAACTTAATGTTTAAATCCTTAGCAAAAAGCCCTCAGTAAATATAGTATAATATTGCCCATAACACTCTATGTACACTGTGTAGAGACAGGTACATCCTCTGTGGCAGTCCTATTTTCCACACATCTACATTTTGAATTTTGACATCCATTCTTTTATTCCCCAAGATCAGGAAGCAAGTGACAAGACCTTTTCAACTTTTCTGAAATAAAGTCATCCACAATTAAAATGGTTTACTGGAAACAGATGGACTTCCCGCAGAGATTAACCCAATTATCTTTGGTTTAAGAGCCAGAAAAAGCCATAAGATCATTATCTTACAAGACAAGAATTTTATCGTGATGCCAATCTCATTACATGAGTGAATGGAGGTGTTTAGTGATAGTTTTCCTGCATAAATATTCTTAATAGATTTAGTTTTTCAAATTCTTGGCTGCTCTTTATTTTCAAATGATAGAGCTTGACAGATGAGTGGTGGTGTGCATTACAGAGGCCTGAGATTCTGCTGTTTGTAGTTCCCTCCACAAAAACAAGAGAACTACTTTCCAACAGCAGGAAGAGCTTCACTTTTATACACACTTCTAAGAATATTCAAACCTGTGCTACTTTTATTTCATTTAGGAACAGTACTTATAGAAATCAGATTTTTTTTTTTAAAAAAAAGGCTTTTTCCCCAAACACCTAAACCATAACTATTCGAAGCTTTGAGGTGCATTCAATTTTTCAAAAATAAATTCTCCTAAGGAATCTGCCTGCAATGCAGGAGACCTGGGTTTGATCCCTGGGTTGGGAAGATCCCCTGGAGAGGACTGACTCCAGTATTCTGGCCTGGAGAATTCCATGTACTGTATAGTCCATTCGGTCACAAAAAGTCAGACAGGATTGAGTGACTTTCACTTTCAAGGAAAGTTAGAATTTTTATTTCCATTTTTGGAGGGTGGTAGGGTGGTAGTTGTCATGACTAAAAGGGTAAGCTCATAAGGAGTGCTCTTTATGTTTGTCTTCATATATTCAACAAATATATGTATTTACATGTCCGATCAAGCATGTACGAGGGAAGAGAAAGCCTGTGCTTTATGTCAAAAGGGGGAATTAATTTGTCTGTAACGTGACAAGATGAGATGACCGCTCATAAAACAAAAACAACTCTGGATCTAACACTGATCCTGCAATGGGGTAAATAAGTAGCATTGGTCCTTTAAGAACTAAGATGTTAGTTCTCATAAAATTATGTTGCCTACTGATTTCTGGTTGTGAGAGTACTACAACTGATGACTATCACATCAGCATTTCTAAAACTGGTGCCATTAATACCTATTATACAGAATGCTTGCAAATGCCAAATAAGACAACGCCTAAATGTTTCCTAAACTGTAAAGTGTTACTGTGAATGGCTAAATTTGTTGTAGTGACAGATAATTCATCTCCTTCCCCTGACAGTGAGCTGACTTCTCCACTGGGCACAGTAGGCACAGTGTCTAATTTTAGGGGCCAGGAAAATCCTTAGTTTTATTTTATTTCAACTTACTTTAAAATCAGAAGAAAAAAGTAATATTATAGTGAATATATTAATATAATGAATTCATCCTGGATTATTACATTCATCTTATGTCAACAGAGTCATAAATGTGTATTTCTGGTTGGTTGTCTTTTATAAAACAAGAGGCGAACAAAGACAAAAGTGATTAGGGCACACAAAAGTCATAATGCAACTGTCTTCACTCTATATAAAGTTATCTACGTATTTGAAGCTATCTCAGTTCTGAACTCAGAAATGTGTGCATTTATTTCATCATAGGATGGAGGAAGAGTCAGAGGTGGACATTCCACATTCACATCTGGATGAAACACACACTAAGCTTTCTAAAAATGTTGGTAAGAGGAGTTCTATCTGTGATGGTCCAATGGTTCTTATCTCTAAGTAAACATGGTCCTAAAAGCAAAACTCATTTATTTTTCCTTGGGTCATGTAACATTCCTAGAAACACTGGACCTTCCCTGGCCAAGGATTGTCCACCATTTTTGTGGGCCTAAAATTTAAAATGAGGACTAGTGAGGAATAAGACAGTTTGGCTTTGTTTTCTACTCCCACATTAGTTCCCCAGGCACTTTGAAACGAGTGTGAAGTTTTCCTCCATCTATTTATCTACTGCTTGTTTGTTATCTACTACCTACCCATTCATATATCTATTTCTCTCTTTTTCTAACTTGTGTGCTCTCTCTCTCTCTTGCTCTCCCTATCTATTCATTCATGTATCTATATAACTATCATCTAGATATCTAATTTCTACTGTTTTAATGTAGAGTAATATGTAAGAAAGATAATGAGAAATAGTGCATAGTACAATATATATATATATATATATATATCCACAAATTAACACTAAAAATTTAGTGGATACATACATTTTTATGCTTATGGATAAAAGACATAAAAAGAGGGTAGTAATGGGGAAAATGAAGGAAGGGATAGAGGATGAAGGGAAGAAAAATAAAATAGAACAAGATGAGTTCTGTCATTCTTGTATCATAAATGAATGACTGCAGCATAATGTTTCAGTATCTATACTGAGTCCTTAGAAGAATATACAGGAATTCAAAAGAAGCAGGTAGTATTGTGAGTCTGAATGGATAAGGATTACTTTAGAAGGAATGCAGAATTTGAATTATGTCTTGAAGGAGAACTGCAATATGTGTACATAAAAGGAGGGACAGGATCTGATTCATGAAAGGAAAGAGCAGAGCAAAATCTGAGGGGTGGGTCAGTGTAAAGAAGGTCTGGGGGCACTTAGTAAATGCATTGCCATTCCAAGTATGAAAATGGAGCCCCAGGTACACTGTGGCCAGTGGAGTGGCATTTGAAAGGCCTTGTCCTCATTGTGAAACCATAGGGCCTTTTCAAATAGAGCTTTTGTGGACAGACACATAGATAATGGGGATGTTAAAATGGGCCATGTCTCTTTTCTGAAAGAAAAGGAGAAAAAAAAAAAAAAAAAAAAGCTGCAATCTTTCCTCTCCTCTTGCTGTAACAATTCAGGGAAAGAAAAGAAGTCTATCATTCAACTGATCCCAGGGAAAAAGACAGGCAAGGTCACGTCCCCTCATACAGAGAGATACAGCCCCAGAGAGACCTGGCCTGTGATCTGCTCCCCATTAGGTTGGTGTGGCTTCTCTTAATAGGGCCTCGATCATTTTTCAAGTAGCAAATCTGTCCAGCAGAAGGCGGTGAGCTATTGTTATCATTTATTCTGATCCATGGAACCCAGTTGATAAAAAGGTTAGAAATGCCACCTCTAGACATGTACTACATCAGATGTGCTTAAAACTGCAATTCAGACAGAGCTCCAAATAGTTTCTGCCTCTCTTGTCATCTCTGGGGCCGGAATAATAACTTGCAATAATAGAGGCCCTTTTTGCTTCTAGGTTAGTATTAAAGGAATGAATATAATTTACAACCTTTTTAGAAAATACATATCTACATATAGTAGCAATACAATACCTGTGAAGATATTGAACTGATCAGTATGAATAAATGTAGTATATTGTGAGAGATGAAATAATGAGAAAGAAGTAAGAAGGAACCTACTTATATTTAAATTTTCAAGATCATTTAACACTCATATTGGCCATTTCTATATTTTAAATATAGCAATAACTACTCAGGTATATATTCCACTGTACACATCAGGTATTTTCTAGGCATTATTTAGCTTTTTTCTAGTTTATATACATACTTTTTCTTCCCCAAAATTCCATATTATAAAAACTTATTCTATTATTTTTATTATAATTCCTAGAGTTAAAATATGCAAGAACTGAGGCTTACATAATACATTTCTCTATAATCTCATATATTCATTCATAAGAATTTATTACTAATCTGTAGTGTTGTCCAGGTCCATTTAGCATGAATATTACACTAAATTCTATACTAGTTCATCATTCCTTGAAGAACATACACTTTAGTGGCTGACACTGGACTAATAAAGTAGAATAGAGCTATGTAAGAGAGCAGACAATAGATGAAAGGTTTATGAATACACACACAACCACCCGATTAGCAAAAATGCAACCACTGTAATCAGATTTCTGAAATGACTGCCATTTTCTGCTTGGTGTTGTTTATCCACAAAATGTCAAGAAACAAGAAACTAAAGAAAAGAAATATAGAAATGTTAAAAAGAAAATAATGTTCTGGGGTAAACACAAAGCTGGCCCAATCTCAGATACTTTTTGCATTTCTGCAAGGATGTGAATTGGTGTTACAAGCATTAGTCTTCATTCTCAATAGGTTCTTCAGTCAAATAGTATTCAGTTATGTTAGGCAGACTGGTATACCAAGGTCTCACAAAGGAGTCAGATTCTTTAGGAAAGAAAACAGAAAACAAAAGCTGAAATTCAGTTTGAATTGACAAATAACACAAGCCCCAAACAAAGCAAAGCAAATTAAACAAAACAAGGGTAACCAGCAAGTAAAATATTGACAATGATAAGTAGGGTTGAAATCATACTAGAAAACAGATATCCTCTTATATATACAAGAACTGGGTGCATCCATGTCATCTCTCCCTAACTCTGGAGAATCATCTCTCAGGAGTGGGGTCCTGCTAATACACCCTTAGGGAATTTTCTGGAACAGAGGCTCCCATGGTTTTGTTGTATGAGGGGAAGGGGGCAGTGATGGCTTGCTTGAATTATTTTTTGTTTCTTTCATTTTTTTTAAAAATTTTATTTTATATCTGACTGTTAGAATTCTGCATTGCTGGACTGATGACATAACCACCAGGAAGTTGGAGGGGATATCCTTCAGCACACAAGAGATATTGAAAGCTACTGATCTTTCAGATAGCAGTTGACATAATCTATGCAGTTTTGATTAGCTTCTAAAGAAAGTTAATTAGTCAGTTTCCTATCTGGTTTACCTCCTTTGGTGTCTGCTAGAATAATACAGGATTGTTTAAGTTGGTTTTTACATAAAATTTGATCACTTATTCATGGTAAAATATTTTGAGTGCAAACCAGTAAACTATTATAATGAGTTTGTATAGAGTGGATAGCCATAGGAATAAAAATGGGAGAAAGAAATAGTATAAGAAACCAAGATATAAAGAAGATTGAATATTACTTTTTTTCTGTATCTGTTTAAGGAGACATACAGGAAGTAGCAAATCCAAAGTCTGGGGTCCAGGGATGCTGGAGAAATGCAGCATTATTACAGAGGAAAATTGAGAGGAAGAGCTGACATGTAAAGAATATAAATAATTCTGTATTATTCAATAAAAATTAAGTCAAACTGAGAAACAGTAAAATAAAGTGGGAAAGAAGCTCAAGAATTTAAATACAGTTGGACATTTTTAAGCTAACTTGGAAAAGTATATGAGGAAAGTTAATTTTGACCAGAAACATAAAAGAAGGAAATAATATGAAGTTTAAAAGTTATATAAGGTTACATGAGAGCTTAGGACACTGTCTTAGAGTTTAAAGCAATCAGGCTTATTTGGGGTTGGGAATCACAGTATCCTTTACTATAAATTTTTCCTTCATTGAATTTCCTTCACTGAATCAAAACTACTAGAATAAGGAGTGGTGGAGACAGGACCCAGTCAGTAAGGAGAAGATGGGAAAAAGAGTCTTCATAGAGTGAGGGCAGTATTCTGCATGAAGCCTTAGTGATGCCTAAACCATCAGTAACAATTCAAAACTAAAGTCATCAAATAACAAATAAAGATAATTTTCACTTTTTGTGTTGGATAGATCGGGGAAGGGGAATTTTGTAATTGCCTATGAAACAAATTAATGCTGTCTTATTACAGCTCTGGAGAAGGCAATGGCAACCCACTCCAGTACTCTTGCCTGGAAAATCCCATGGACGGAGGAGCCTGGTAGGCTGCAGTCCATGGGGTCGCTAAGAATCGGACAAGACTCAGCGACTTCACTTTCACTTTTCACTTTCATGCATTGGAGAGGGAAATGGCAACCCACTCCAGTATTCTTGCCTGGAGAATCCCAGGGACAGAAGAGCCTGGTGGGCTGCTGTCTATGGGGTCACACAGAGTCGGACACGACTGAAGTGACTTAGCAGCAGTAGCAGCATTACAGCTCAGCTATACTTTATAAAATTCATTTGAGTAGTTAGCACACCATATTAATAAATGTTTTTCATAGAAAGTGAGATATGTGGTCCTTTGGCTGAAAGATAGGATGAAAATAAATATGTTTATGCTATATTCTTGGTTTTACCAATGATGCGTTCTACTTCCTTAGAAAAGTTATATAAATGGATGACCTTCTTTTGTGATAAGATAACAATAATATAAACTTGCAAAATTCTCATGAGTGTTTGAAGAACTATTAATACTTAGCTAATATTTGCCAAGTGCTTTGAAGATGGAAAGTGCTAAATTGTGTCACTATAATGTCATGCTTGTTCAAAGTTAATGAGTTCAGAGGGACATAGTCCACCAAATGCACATTTTCTGGAAAAAGTACAGTATCCTTCTGCCTCCCCAGGTAGAAAATGTCAATAACATGCAGAAGTCATCTCATCAATCAACTGAAACATGGTAGGTGCCTTTGAAATTGTATCAATCATCACCATCACCATCACTATTCTTACCATCCTTGCTCTGCAATTCATATTCTGATGATCTACTGATGCTGCAATTTGATTAGAATTTACCTTTGAAATAACTAATTAATAAAATATGCAAAAAAATCAATATTTTTAAAAGCAAAAAGGTCTTTAAAAATCAACTTTTTTATCTCTATAATACTTAATACATTTGTTTCATACACCTAGATTCTAGAGTTCTAACTA
This sequence comes from Bos taurus, assembly GCF_002263795.3. NCBI lineage: Eukaryota > Metazoa > Chordata > Mammalia > Artiodactyla > Bovidae > Bos > Bos taurus. The sequence continues at coordinate 15,371,987 of NC_037351.1, read as the reverse complement.
ATAGGTGTAATCGAAGTCTATGTTGATATTCTATAGATACAGTTTGTAGCACATTTTATTCTATAACCCAAACTTTTTGGCAAGATTTTCGGTATTTAAGAATTATGTAGGTCTGAACTCAATTAAATTAGATGCACAAAGTGAAAAAAAATCACAGATCACTGGCGCTGAAAGATTCCTCATATCCAGGTCATTAGCCCCTTTGCAGATTGAGAACAGATCAAATCATTGCATTGATCGATAGCCACAGATTTCTTAATCTCTCAAAATCTGTTTTCTTCCCCCACTATTCAAGTCACACACTGCTTGCTTTGAATATTACAATACTCTTACATGTAAAATATATTTTTCTCCTTTCTCTAATTCACCATCATTCTCAATCTTTGTGTACTTCAATACATATCATGTATATTTTCACTTCTGTCTCTGACATTACACTTTCTTATTTCTACATCCTTTTTCTTACTATGCTTTTATATATATTTTTTCCAAAGATATGCTTTCCTCCATTTTTGTCCTTCTACTAACTATCTGGAAAAAAATAAATCCCACTAACTATATGAAAAATAAAATCCACTCATAAATTTAAAATCACCTCTATGAGAAAAACACATCTAAGCCTTCTCTTGAACTATATTTCTACATTTCTAAAACCCTGTAAGAACTCTTATCTTGAGTATTCTGCAGACTTTTTCTACCCAGTGCATTTAGGAGTGAATATATAATTCTGTCTGCAAAACTTTTCTTGCTTCTGCATTTCCTTTCTATATAATGACAAAACACTCCTCTTAGGATCTCAGATTTAAGCTCTCATCTTTATATTATTTTGAATTTTTTTCCTTTCCCTTGCCCATAATCCTGCCTTTGTTTACAATTGTTTACAATTGTTTAAATTGTTTACAATTGCAATACAGCCTTACTGAAACATCTACCATTCATTGTCTGCTCTCCATATTAACTGCCTGAGTAGCCTTTATCACCTCTTTTTTTTTTTTTTTGCATGTATTCTTTCAGTGGTTTCTTGACTGACATCCTACTTCTAATCACTGCCTAGTTCTATTCTTCTTAAGCCTCGCTCCCATATTTGTTTTTCTGATGGGGAACTTTTACTGTGTTTTTATTTCTGGCTCACAAATGTCATGGCCCCCTTTTACCTTTGCTCTTACTTAGAGTTGTCTATCTTCTTTGCTCTGCTTTCTCAATTCTTATTCACCCTTCAAGGTCCTGCTCAAGAGCCACCTCTCTGAAAATTAACCTCAGGTATTCATTGGGAAATAACAAGTCTTCTTGCTACAAAGTTTGCTAGGTGGCCTAGGTTATATTAACAGCCACAGTAGCAAACTGCCTTTTTTTTTTCTGTATTCCCCCCCGCCCCATGAGTATGTACTACACAAACTTTTCCTCAAAGTTGTACAGCTTCAAATGCAGGTCTGGGGTTTATTCACATTATAAAGTGCAGATGTTCAAGCTTGTTTAGAACTAAGCTTTAAAATCTAGACTTGTTCCAATCAAAAAGGAGGTGCCATCTTGATTAACCAATGGAGGCCAAATTTTCAGAGCGCAATATACATTTATTTGGTTGTACTTGTCCTCTGTGTACATATATGGTTTCAAACGTTTTTGTCAAGACAGGGTGATGGCGGTAGTAGTAACGTTGATATGGAGTGGACAGGGAAGGAAAAAAAACAAGGTAAGAGAAGTCAAGCTATTTGGTTCAAGGTAAATTTCATTTTTCTTCTTGGCTTTCTGCAATCACAGTGTGATCACCAGCATTCATCTAGAGGCTGTTATTTCATAACGACCTCAAATGACAAGCAAGACATATTGCAAAAAATAATTGCCCAGAATATTAATGAACTTCCCAATTGATTTTTCTACTTTGGCTAGGGCAAAAACAAACAGAACCTGGAGGATGACAGCAGATAACCCTAATCTTAAGGTTACTCCAACAGCATCTACTGTTTTAGATGTGGTCTCTTTTATGAAATAGGTCAATGTAAATTAATTTTAAACTATTAATCCTTTTAGTACACTTTTTCTTACTTTTTCGTTTGCTCTGACCACCAGAGGCCCTTTGCCTCCTTCACCTGGCATCAGTAACTCTCTTACCTCAGGGACTCTACAAATCTAATTTAGTTATGCATTGTAACCTGATCCTCCTTACCATAGAATACTTTATGGTTACATAAACATCAAGACATATAACTCCGTTATATATATATAGTTGTTGTTCTGTTCAAAGTCCAAATCTCTGTTACCCAATGGACTGCAGAATGTCAGACTCAACCGTCCTTCACTATCTCCGGGACTTTGCTCAAACTCATGTCCATCAAGTTGGTGATGCCATCCAACCATCTCATCCTCTGTTGTCCCCTTCTCCTCCTGCCTTCAATCTTTCTCAGCTTCAGGGTCTTTTCCAATGAGTCAGCTCTTCGAATCAGGTGGCCAAAGTATTGGAGTTTCAGCTTCAGCATCAGTCCTTCCAATGAATATTCAGGACTTATTTCCTTTAGGATTGACTGTTTTGATCTCCTTGCAGTCCAAGAGACTCTTAAGAGTCTTCTCCAGCACCACAATTAAAAAGCATCATATATATATATATATATATATATATATTCTCTTCTGCAAAAATATATTAGCCTATTAAGGTTTCACAGACTTTCATGTCTGATACACCTAAGGCAGTGGAAGTGGGTCAGTGGGTGGGTGGTGGTTCCTCTACCCTTATTAGAAGGGCAGCCTATCACACAGGCGGCAGGATGAATTTTAAAGGCCACTGAGCACTGAGTATTTGTTCAATTTATCACAATTATAAAAGCACCTGGGCCCTACGATCATGTGCTCACTCACGGAATCTGGTGGCGGAAAAATGCTTCTATCATTGTTTGGAAGACTTGGCACTAATATTGAAAGATTTTATAGAACTTCTATCAACTCTCCTGTTTTACAGAGGTCCTAGTATGTAAATCAACTCACCTAAAGTCTCACAAATAATTTTTTTTTTTTAGTATCAGTGTTTTATTTTTATTTTTTTAATTTTATTTTATTTTTAAACTTTACATAATTGTATTAGTTTTGCCAAATATCAAAATGAATCCACCACAGGTATACATGTGTTCCCCATCCTGAAACCTCCTCCCTCCTCCCTCCGCATATGATCCCTCTGATGGCAAATCAAGGATTTAAATTAGATGTTCTTTTTTGTTTTTTTTTAATTTTATTTAATTTTTAAACTTTACATAATTGCATTAGTTTTGCCAAATATCAAAATGAATCCGCCACAGGTATACATGTGTTCCCCATCCTGAACCCTCCTCCCTCCTCCCTCCCCATACCATCCCTCTGGGTCGTCCCAGTGCACTAGCCCCAAGCATCCAGTATCGTGCATTGAACCTGGACTGGCAACTCATTTCATACATGATATTTTACATGTTTCAATGCCATTCTCCCAAATCTTCCCACCCTCTCCCTCTCCCACAGAGTCCATAAGACTGTTCCATACATCAGTGTCTCTTTTGCTGTCTCGTACACAGGGTTATTGTTATCATCTTTCTAAATTCCATATATATGCGTTAATATACTGTATTGGTGTTTTTCCTTCTGGCTTACTTCACTCTGTATAATAGGCTCCAGTTTCATCCACCTCATTAGAACTGATTCAAATGAATTCTTTTTAATGGCTGAGTAATACTCCATTGTGTATATGTACCATAGCTTTCTTATCCATTCATCTGCTGATGGACATCTAGGCTACTTCCATGTCCTGGCTATTATAAACAGTGCTGCGATGAACATTGGGGTACACATGTCTTTTGATATACAGATCTGCACTCCTCTCAAGGTCATTTGATCAAAAGGCATAAACAAATGGGGTTAACTGTGGTCATAGTGTTCCAGACACTAATGCACCTGAACTCTTTCTAATCAGAAGAGATGACCTAGGTAATGTTCATGTACCTGTGCTTTCCTTTAACACACTATTAATGACTCCTACCTTTCTTTACATCCCTTTTCTGTCTGGTGAATTACAAGTAATCCCTCTCCTCTCTTCAGGCTCCCTAGATTTCTGAGACGGAATTCGTTGTTCATCCCTGGCAGTTTCATAGCCTACTTGACACCTCTATTAAAACACTAGGTCTATTAAAATATTGTGATTTGTACCTGTATCTGTTTTATTCATGGACTTTCAAATATTTGAGATTAGAGGCCACAACCATTGCATGTATTTGCTTCTACAACTAAACTATGGCTAGTACAGAATTAGTACTCAAAGTATGTTTGCTAATGAAGGCATCAAGATAAAAGATGAGAAGAATTAATAGAGATTTTTAACATTTTATTATTCTGCCACATGATTTGCTTTACATACCCATATACACACACTGTAAATCTCAGCCAGTAATTGGAGTTACTGGTGGAGGAGGAGGGGAGAGAAATGGTCATCCTTCCTTCCTTCCTTTCTTTCTTTTGTTTTTTTGGTATATTTCTCACAAGTGGACAGGAGTAAATGTTAAGAGAATAGAGTGAGTCATCAAGAGATTTGGACAATATTAGCTTTGACAAAATGTCCTATACTCTTAGCCCTGTCTCAGTTTCCTGGTATCTCGAATGTAAATAAGACTCTCTCAAAGGTATCAGTGAAAGAGAAATTAAATATTTGACACGAGGCTATTTGAAAATATATAAAAATAATGCTAAGTTATTATTAAGAAAACAATGACTGTAATTATGATAATGGTGCTTCAGAAAATTAGGAAAAAAGCATGGGTCTGAACCTCTAATGAAAACATTTTTAGGCAACATCAAATTATCATCAAATTGTCTTATTGAATGTCATTGCCCCAAAACTTCTTGGCTTCTTAAGTCATCAATAATCTCAGCTACCATTCAGCATTTCATCCTCTTCAATTATTATCTTTTGAACATACAGAGGTTGCCATTTTCTACAGGAGGCATTTTGGTAAGAATCTGGGTTCTAAATGGTACTGTAAATTTGAACTTTTAACTTCCTTAGCTCTGTCACTGTATGTAGGTTTAAAAAAACTCACTAAGCTTTAGCCACTTTATCTGTCAAATGGGAGTAATAATTGAAGATGTCTTGTAGGGCTCTTGTTATGATAAAATAAAATATTAATGATTTTATGCACTGCTTAGCACTAGAGTATATACTTAAATAAAAAGTAAAGCATTATCAGTTATCTAAAATTTTACTAGATAAGATATTCTCTGTGATCTCTTGTCATAATAGAAATTTTAATATTGTAACTTTACTTCTTTATAAGTAAAATACTTGCATAGTTAGGAAAGTACAGGATTTGAAAACAGCCCCAAATTCAAGTATTGGCTCTGTCTCAGATATTAATGTGTAAACTGGATGATAAGTGAATTACATAACACATGATATTTTTCAGCTAAAATAAGCAACATATATAAAAATTGCATGGTAGCTTTACAGTAAAAATCACATAATGATAATAAAAAAATGTTGATGAAAATAACAGTAAAATGTTATACCCATGTTGTGAGACTTAATATTCTGGCTTTTAACACTGAATGATCTAAGCAATGAACATTTCTTAATTCCCTGCAACAACCCATTTGACAGACAAGGGAACTAAGGGTCTGGAAGGTTCAATGACTTCACTGAAATCTTATAACTAAAACGTGGAGGATACATATTCAAACTCCAGCTTTCAGGCCCTGGAGTCCAGGTAGACAGTGAACATTGTGTTATGTTAGCCTGACAATAAATGACAGCTACAATTGGGCTAAATCTCCTGCAATATTCAAATATTCATAGGAAGGCTAGCACCAGCTTGTCTCCTCTCAGATACAGCATTCTGGGGAGTCCCTTAGCAATAAGTAGAAGATGGATCTGAAGTGGGGGCTTATCCCAGAGCTCCAGAGTTAGGAAGAGATGAACAAAAGTACAAGGGTCCAAAAGTAAACTGTTAGTTGGGACTAATTTCTCTCAGTCTTTACTAATAGTTACTCCATTTCACAGAATGGGACAAGATAATTCTCCTATAGAACTGGATCCAGGCATTAATGACAGAGAAGCCTCAGGAGTCCATAATCTTGACTGAATCCCTGAGATATGGCCTTGGGGGCAGTGGGACCACACCATGGACACAGGTTCTTGCCTTCTCCATCTGCCCAGTCTGAACAGCTAGTGGACAGGAAGCAATGGGGTGTAAGGATGAAAAGGTAAGGTTAGTATAGGGGCCATAGACCATGTAGAATAGAACATTGTCTGTCCCAGTAATTATGTCCCTCTTCTCCTGCAGTTGAAATATTGGCCCTACAGTGAAGAGCCAGGGTAGAAGAGGCCAGCCGCCTGGGCAGCAAACTGGAGAGAGCTTGCTCCTGTGGACCGTCCCCCGTCCGAGGTCGGCGGCGGCGGGCGGTGGTCCTGGCCAGCCTTCCTGTGCCAAGGAGCAGCAGCGGCACGATAGGCCGCCCACCAATAACAGCGAACACTGGTCTTGATGATTAATATGGATTTTCAAATACTCAGTTCTTGAGGGAAAACACGTTATTAATAGTGGGAGAGCCAGAGGAATAATAAACTACTTAATTTTATTTGCTTTTAAGTCCACGTCCCCAGCACTAATGCTGTGTTCTTACTGATGACTCTCGCTCAGGTTTTCACTTCTTTGGTGGTGACCAGCTATTCAGTCTATTAAATCTCTTTCCTCAATCCCCAAACTCATTTGAGGGCTCCGCACTTTCTCCCTCCCCCTACCACCTGCAAACCTACCTTTTAAAGCCCTTTCCTTCCATTTGTTCTCTAAACAAAACTCCGCAGCCGTTGCAGCACTTCCTTTCCAGATGCTGCTAACAACAAATTATTCCCTATGGGTTTTAGCTAGGATTTCACCCCTGTTCCATTTGGCTCGCAGGACACATTTGTTGAACTCAAAAGCCTTTTAACTGCCTTTTTTTCCCCTCCTCGGGAAAACTCATAAGAGCACAGTTTCTCTCCCCACAGCAACTGACAGGCTCCCAAAATAATGAAACACAGAAGAAAAAAAAAAAAAAAAGATACATCTATCAAGCAAAGCTTTGATAGTTGACCTATTTGGTCACTATCTCTAACTGTAACTCCATATTTTTTTCTTTTCTACTTTTTGTTCCATTTAAAGATCTATATTTATATTCATCTGGTAAATAGTGAGGATAGGACACCATCTGACTAACTCTGAATATTTAGTGACCCTGAATTTAAATTCAACTGCAGAGTTATACATGTTTTAGGAATCTGAATAACCCTGTTTTTAAATTTTTCGCAGCGTGCTCATAGTATTGTAAATAGACAACAAGAAAAATTATGTTTCTGCTGTTGCCGTTGTTCTGTATTCATTTTGTTTTGTTATTCTGCATTTTAGGTACACAGCAAAAGGATAAACTCTAGAATAAGAACAGAACTAACTATTTGAATAAAGTTATTGGAAATAGAGAAAGTACTGTCTGTCTGTCTTGGTTCTGTGCAGCTTCTATTACCTGGCATGCATTTTTCTGATGTCATGAACATCCTAACTCTTAAGAAGTTAACATGCATGTTAATTTGCAAGTAATTTTGGTGAGGGTTAAAGCATGGAGCCCAGTTGTCAACATAATATATATCTGCTGCCCTTGACTTAAGGACTCTGATATGGCCAGGTGTGGTCCCCACTGAGTGACAAATTCAGGGTCTGAGATCAACATGATTAGACATTTGGCTTTTTCTCTGTGGAGTTGGACATTCTAAGTAAATAAAGAAAAATATATACTTGTATCTTAAGAATATTTAATTAAAATATCTACAACCTAAGCTCCAGGGATTCCCAAAAGAGATATATTGTTGACTTCAATACATGCTCCAATAAGTTCATAGAAGGAAGACTAAGAATGAGAAATTGAGTATGTGTTCCTTTTTTTTTTGCCTTTCCTTTCTGTTTAATGTGAGCCCCTAGGTGGAGGAGGGGAGAGCTGTGACAGCTATGGCCACTGTTGGGTTATGTTTCTACTGAGCCTAGAACAGAGTCCTGTCGCAGCAGGTACTCTGTAAGTATTGATTAACTGACACAAACTAGTAAAGTAAAAGGTGTCAATGGTCAAGATCCAACAGGCAAGTTAATTACCCAGAGTGGGTGAGCTGGAACTTCTAGTAATGCAACAAAGCAGAAACTTGCAAAAAAAAAAAAAAAAAAAAAAGTCCTTGATTGCTTCTAAGGACTATCAGCCCTCACCCCTGACCTTGGGTCACAGAAAAAAAAAAAAATACAGTAGGAGCTCAGACTGTATTGACTTTGAAATTTACCCTGACAACATTTTTCTAAAATGAGAGTTAAGATTTTCCTGAAAAGATTTTGTTAATTGTGAATATGCTAATTATTATTTATTCTAATGACTTGGTACAAGGAAGTGATAAGATGGTAGAATTTGGGTCAATATAAAAATAACACCAAAACAAATGTAGAAACATTAAAATGACTTAAAGTGTCTTAAGACACAACATGGGCTCCCTCACTGAAAGCTTTGAAATAGAACCTGGAAGCCTTGTCACTGATGAATAGAAGCCTATGCTAAAATGTTGGATTAAGTCATCTGAAAAATCTCTTTAAATCTAAAATTCCTCCATTCTGCAAACCCCAAATAATCCAACTTGAAATGTGGATGTCCTAAGACATGATTCACCACTCTTTATAGTCCCATACTATGCTGAAACCATGCAATCTCCAAAAGACCTTCCTCAAAAACTTATTTCTACTTCATTTTCTTGGTTAAAAAAAAAAAGGATTTACAATGGCCAAAGCCTAAAGAAATGACCTGGAAGACAAGACAAGAAAAAAGCAAGGTTTTAGGGGGAAAGGAGAGAATGATGGAAAGATCTGGATTATCAGCTCAAAGCTTATTTGATAAGTGAATGACTTTACAAGTTCTCTGAAACATGTGTGGTGCATGCCTCCCTATGCCCAACTTTTTGAAACCCCATGGATTGTAGCCTGCCAGACTCTTCCATCCATGGAATTTTCCAGACGTGAATACAAGAGTGGATTGCCACTTCCTCCTCCAGGGTATCTTCCCGACCCAGGGATTGACCCAGGGATCAAACTTGCATCTCTTGCATCTCTTGTATTGGCAGATATTTATCACTGCACTACTCTGAAACATAAAGTGCATAAGAGGACACTAGTTAGATAACAAGAGATGCAAATAATTTTAAAGTGATCAGAATAAGGAGCCCATAAAATATGCTTATTCAATAAATTTTTTAATATCAATATTGTTCTATTAAACAACCTAGAGGCCTTTCACTATAAGCCCAGCCACATCAATGAGGAAAGACAAATAAATGTGCCCACTATTTCTTGGGCAGTTATTCATAAACATAAATAAAACAAGGTGAATATGGAAGGCCAGATCCAGACCTAGGGATGAATCATTTTAAAGAAGCGAATTCTGGCCCTGGGCAAACATAGACACCCAGCACTCCCCTGAGCCCTCAGTCTTCTCATTTTGTAGGAGAAAAGTACATTCCTAGTTTAATCTCTCTAATTAAATAGCAATACTCCCATAGCTTTTGAGGTGGTTACAACCTAAAGCAATGAAACCTAGGATTCCTTCACTCAAAGAATCCCCTAGTTATCTGTCTTCTAGGTCACATATCACAGGAGAGACCCTTAGGGCTGAATTTTTAAAAGACAACTGGGCTTTTTCCTGTGAAGATGGCAGGTGTCTTATGTATTACATTGGACAATGACATAAGAATTTCCAGCTTGAAAGACTCCTCCTATCCTGTCCTACCCTGTTGAAATGATCAAAGGTTTAAAGAATATTCATGTCCAATCCCTTAATGGTACAGAAGCTGAAATATATGTGGGGATACCCAGGAGATTTTTAAAAAGTGCTGCAGGTAAAGTTCTCGCTGTCAAAGCTTAGTAAAGCTTGCATCTTGGATGGTGTTCTCAAAATGAAGATGAAATTTCAAGACTGATTGGCTCAACTGCTAGGAAATGGAAACTTTTCATAAGTTCTCAGGCACTGTTCACAGACTTTTACTTCGAATCTCTCCTAAAACATTGCTTTTCATAGTTTTTCATGGCTTCTGAGAGCAGGCTAGTGTTCACTTTTATATGCTCTTTTATGCACTAGTTTCCATGCATTGTATTCAAATTATAAACTTCATGAGGGCCCAAAATTTGTCTGTCTTGTATATTAACACCAAGCATTGGACATGGCATATAATAAGTACTTAAATTTTCTTTGATAAGTGAATTATTAAATAAAGTGTTTCAGAATAATCTAGGTAGGTTTTCCAGTTAATTTTAGCTGTTTCTAGCTTGGAATAAGAGGGAAAATAAGCATTGTTTTTCTTTTTTTTCCTAATAAAAATGTTGACATGATTTTTTGCTCCTTCTGTAACATGAAATTAAAATTACATTGCCATTAGGGATATTGAGAGGACCTATGGGCATAAGCTACACGATGACTGAGCTCTTTCCATTTCAGAATAACCACATTTATATAAAGGTTTGCCAATGTGTTTTATTGGTAAAGCTGCAGATGGTGACTGCAGCCATGAAATTAAAAGATGGCTTGCTCCTTGGAAGAACAGCTATGACTAACCCAGACAGCATATTAAAAAGCAGAGACATTAGTTTGCCAACAAAAGTCTGTCTAGTCAAAGCTATGGTTTCTTCAGAAGTCATATATAGATGTGAGAGTTGGACTATAAAGAAAGCTGAGCACCAAAGAATTGACACTTGAACTGTGGTGTTGGAGAAGACTCTTGAGAGTCCCTTACACTGCAAGGAGATCTAACCAGTCCATCCTAAAGGAAATTAGTCCTGAATATTCATTGGAAGGACTGATGTACAAGCTGAAACTCCAATACTTTGGCCACCTGATGTGAAGAACTGACTCATTAGAAAAGACTCTGATGCTGGGAAAGATTGAAATCAAGAGGAGAAGGGGATGACAGAGGATGAGATGGTTGGATGGCATCACCGACTCGATGGAAATGTGTTTGAGTAAGCTCCATGAGTTGTTGATGAACAGGGAAGACTGGCAAGCTGCAGTCTTCAAAGAATCGGAATGACTGAGTGACTGAACTGACCTGAATGTGTTTTATCTTCTCCACATTATTAAAAAAAAAAAAAATCAGTAGTTTGTTTTAACCAAGGATTTCTTAAAATCATGTATATTAGAGTATCTTCATCTTTATACACATCCAGCTGGGAACCACACATAAATCATCACTGATCAGGGCTCAGCTCTACCCAATTTGTACAGAACTCAAAGGGCTGGCTGGTGCTGATGAAAGCCAGGCTGGAATTTTTCTTCTAGGATCTTGAATGGTAATAGGTTCTTTTTCTGCCTACAGTTCTGCAGTTGCACTGAGTTTTGTTTTTGTTTTTGTTTTTTTAATACCTGAAAAGAGGTACTCAATATTTGGGATTTCTTTATTTGTACATTTTAGGAAGTTTGAGAAATTGTATGGAATTGCTCATATAAAGTCTGTACTGAAATCTCTTTGCTGGAGTACATCATGCAAAATGCTAGACTGGATGAAGCACAAGCTTGAATCATGATTGCAAAGAGAAATATCCCTGCAGGGAAGCCTGGCGTGCTGCAGTCCATGGGATCGCAAAGAGTCGGACACAACTGAGCAACTGAACTGAACTGATACTGAAATCTAGACATTTGTCTGCTCTCATTAATAACTACATTTTATGACTAGAGCAAGCTTCCATTTTACTGTTCTTTTATTGAGTCATATGGCACAATTACTAATTGCTAATATGTATTTAGAAGACAAAAACAGACAACAGAAAAGTAAATTTTGTGGTATATTCTTGGATTATCTCCCAGATCTTTTGACTCTTTTAAATATTTATCAATAACCTCAATTGAAATTGTTAAGCTAGAAAAATTTAGGGAAAATGTATTTAAAATACCTGAGTTTAGAGAGAAAAAATGTTATCTGGTTGATCAGAATTTGCAAAGTTACTTTATAGTTGAATTGGTATTGAGACCCAGATAATGTCCTATTGTGTTCAATGGTTATGAGGCTTGGAAAGTTCTATGAGTCCAGTCATGCTGGCTTTCCACCATCCTTGAGAAGCCCTAAGTATTTGGCTTCCAGACCAACAAAAAAGCTCTTTTTAGAATCTACTCTGAGTTGGTCAAAGCTTAGTCATTACTTAGAGTTTAGCATAATAATCTCTCAGTGAAGCTTCCCTTTACTCTGTAGTTTCCAAATGTTTTCACAGGAAATAACAAATAAAAACATAGAAGCAGAATGGGGAGTCTACTCACAGTAGGGGCAACTGTCTCTGGGTCTCTATCCAGCCCATCCAGCATGAGTTCTACGCAGTCACTCTGAGAGCAAAGTCTGGGCACCTGCAACCCCTTTATATCCCATAGCCCAGAACTGGGAAAAATTACTAAGCACTCAGCCTTTTTCAGTAGGTCAAAACCGAAATATCCTGTCTTATGATATCTTATACCTTTTAGCACCTCATGGAGTCAGAATTTTACTTTTAGGCTTATGGGCCTAGGCCACTGTCAATTTCTGTTCACCATGTTAGCTCTAAAAACTTATTTCTTGAGCAAATTCACAAAAGCTTAAAATACCTAAGGTCCCACAGTGAGGTAGTTATAAATTTGGGATGTCTAGACTTAGAGATGCTTTTCTTAAAAACTATACTACATTTCCTCTCCAAAATATATTATAAACATTATTAAGGAAACAATATTCAATACAGAGTTTTAATATGAATTTTTTCCTTCAATTGGATAGCAAGGAAATCCTATCTTTGAATATGTTTAACCCTCAGTACACACTTGTGCATGCACATTAGTTTTGCTTTCTTTCATATCCCAAGCAATGAGCTATGCCATGCAGCTACAAAAATGTGCATCATAAATAACTCGCCTGGCATACACATCAGTAATTGGGCTTTATTAATAGCAGTGACCACTAAGTAAATGTGATTTACACCTCCTTCCCCAACTCTGGAAACTGACTTTACTAGGACTCAGTTCCAGAGCTTTTTCTTAGTCCAGATATGAATTATGGAAAGTGTACTCTTTTTGCCTCTCTTTCCCTCCCTGATTTTCTGCACCATTTCTCTGAGGACAGGTCGTCTCAGGGTTTACCCATGCCACCCATGTTCATTCTCTCAGTCCTCTCCTCTCTCAGTCCTACTGTGACTCCAGAGAGAAATCTTGATGGTAGAGTATAAATGACTGGTTAACATAAAATATACATTATTTTTAAAAGGTGCGTGAAAAAAGAGGATGCTAATACAAAATATGTAATTGAACTGAAATCCATTATGGATTTGTGCTTATTATGGAGACCAGTTTTGAGATTTATTTTGAGGCTCAGGGTTGCCTCCCTAATGCTTCTCAAATCAAACTGTACTGATGGCTGGCCATGGGGGACCAAATCAGTTCTCTGCATGTTCTAGAGATGATAAAAAAAAAAATCTCACAGTGCAGCCCAAGACTGTTTGACAAAGCTCAGATCCATTGAATTTTTTCTTTGTCTATTGCTTACTTTCAAATTCACTTTTACTCTTTAATTAAGCTCCTTTTGGACTCTGAGGAGTTAAAGAGCTTTTCTAAAATGTAATGACAGAAAGGAGGAGGAGAGGAAGAACTCCTTTTGAAGATAATTTTTCTGCCTTTGTTTTTTTTTTTTTTTTTAATTCCATTGGAATCCCGGCTATATCCATGCTCTGGGTCCATAGATATACATGTGGGAAAAAGGCAAAGATAAATGTTGGTGAGGGCAGAAAATGATGTTCCCTGGGATAGCAAGGTCACTTTAATAAAGGCCGTGCATGATGTTTGGGGATAAGCATTAGTGTGTGTGAGAGAGAAAAACAGAGTTAGAAAGATTGTGAAGAGATGAAGAAGACAAAGACAAAGAAAGAAAAGAGGGGACAGAGAGGGAAAGTGATGAGGGAGGGAGAAAATCATAGAGGAGAAAAGAGAGAGATCTAGGTTAGCCCTAGCTCACCTGGGACGCCCCTAATGTTAAATTTATAATAAGGAGATGAGGCTGCTAAATGATTTACTGCTAATCCCATAGCAGGAGCAGGAGGAGGTAAAGGAACAAAGGTTTACAGTCCCTTTGGAGATTTGTTTCATCTGCACATCAGCCCACAATTAATGGCCATTTAGCTGTTGTTCTCCTTCTGGACACTGGTGGATTGATTCAGTAAATAAAAGTGACAGAGCGATGTCCCGTGGAGGCAGGCGGCAGAGTCTCTGCACCTGTTATTTGTGAATCTCCGCTTGCCAGGTCGTTGACCTTTAGAAGCTGGTGAAAATTAATAAATGGAAGCGCAAAGCTGCTTGCTTTTAAAAAATGCGATCAGAGGACCCAGGCAGCAGTTAGGCTGCCTTTCTTAGGAACTGGCCAGTAACCTCTGAAGAGTTATCACCTTTCAGCCTTCAGACCAGCATCATCCTTGGAGGTGATACTGCTGGGTAAGTGCTTCCCAGCCAGTCTCACCATGTGATCCAAAAAGGCCGAGGAAATGGAAAAGTTGAAAGCATCTGGGAGTGGAAAACCATGGTTCACTCTGCTCATTTGGGGTTTGGCCTGCCTTGTTCTTTCTGAAGCAGTCTGGGGGCAGTTGGGGGTGGGCGGTGAGTGGCCAGCCAGATTGGGCTGGTGCATCTGAGCAGCTGTGCTTGGCATGGTGATCTGGTGAGCAAACAGCTGCAGTGGGTAACTGATCATTTGCAAATAGTTAATGACAGATTTGTCCTTTGTGTTCGCTGCCATAGGAGTGGAGGCGAATAAAAGGGAAGGAGAGTCAGGCCAGGGAATTTTATAGCCACTGCTACTGAGGCTGCTATTGTTTTGTGGGTTTTTGAAAGTGATAGGAAGGTCAACCAAAGTTAACGGGGTTTTCTTCTTTCCTGGGCAAACTGCCTCCAGACCACAGGCTGTGGGAAGATCCTGGTGGTCAAGGAACATGAGACCTAAAAGGCCTAAATCAGGATGCACCAACCTGGTAGACTTTGATCTTTCTCTCTACCCCTCATTTTTATTTATTTGTTTGTTTGTTCTGTTTATTTGTTTGTTTTGTAACTTGGCTTTTTGCTATTTGTTTCTCAATAAATTGCAGTCATTTCGCAAGCACAATTAGCCTTTGTTTGTCATGCAGATGAGGAAAAGGCTGGATTTGATTGTGAGTTACTGAGTATTAAATAATGCACTCAATCCAGCTAGGGTGATATTTGAGGGACTATAAAATATGCCTACCCTGAAATGCCCCTAAATAGAATTGTACCATTTGCAATGCATTCATCTGGGTTAGGGTTTAAAGAATTTTCCTTTAAATGGCTAATTCTACTGGGATGAAACACATATTTTCTTATTTTCTTATTGTGCATCTAATCTATCAGCAGGGCCTGGAAACCTTGTCATGAAAGCAGTATGTGCTGGATCTAGCCACTTCCATTTCCATTGCTGTCAATCTAACCAAGTTATCATTATGTCTTGCTTGTGCTGTGCTGTGTTTAGTCATGTCCGACTCTCTTCAACCCCATGGACTGTAGCCCACCAGGCTCCTCTATCTGCGGGGATTCTCCAGGCAGGAATACTGGAGTGGGTTGCCATGTCCTCCTCCAGGGCATCTTAACAACCCAGGGACTAAATCCAGGTCTCTCTCATTGCAGGCTGATTCTTTACCAGCTGAACCACCAGGGAAGCCCAAGAATACTGGAGTGGGTAGCCTAGCCTTCTCCACGGGATCTTCTTCCCCCAGGAGTTGAACCGGGGTCTTGTGTTATGCTCCTAACTGTTCTGTTTTCCTCAGTTGCCTCTTTACAACCCTCTTCCACCAGTAACCAGACTGACCCTTTAAATCAAATCCTGCCACCTGCTGAAAACTCTCTAGAGCATAGAATAACATCCAAATTATTTATCTTGACCTGTAGCCCTGAACACGAACTCTTTCCTTCTCTCATTTCCACCCACTTGCAGGCCTTTCATTTAGCATAAGGAGTTTGTCCCTGCATCAACAGCTTTGAATTTGTTACTTCTTCATCCCTGGAGTTCTCTTCTTAAGATATCCACTTGGCAGACTTCTTCTTAACACTCAGGTTTTATCTCAAATGTCATCCTAGAGATAGGACCTTTCCAACCCTCTGTGAAAAGCAGACTTCCCACTGCACAGCAGTCACTCTTACAATGCCCTGATCCTCTGAGAATCCTCGTCACCTGAAAATACATTGCATAAAGTGGGGTTCAATGTGTCCTATTGAATGAAGAAATTAATAACATTAGGAAAATTTTTGGAGTTTAACAAAGCTGGTGCTAACTGATAGACAAACAGAACCAATCCTTCTGAAAGCAAGCAGAGGAGGAGGAAAATGAAAAATCTAGGCTATGGAATTTAACAGAAGGAGTTGGATGTGGAGGAAGCCTGGCCATGCACTACAGCGAGAGGAGAGAGACCTTGCTCAAGTGATGTGCAAGAGAGGACAAAATGTGAAAAGTAGGTAGAAAAATCTGTGAGAGAGAGAACAAAGCATTATGTTTTTAAGTGCATTTTTGGGTAGAAGTAATTTATTGTATACTTAACATTAAGTGTTGAATGGCTAGCCAGTCCTTACTAAGCCAGGATGAATAGCCTCTAGGTTATGTAAAACTGTAAAAATAGCCTAGCTGTTTTTCAGACTTCTTCAATCCCCAATTTCCTACATTCTTTCATGGCATTAGCAACCAATGATCTAAATGGAAACAGGTTCATAACATCCATCTCAAGTCAAGAAGGATGGGATCATTTCATGGCCTACGAGTAGCTCAACTGCATCATCTACCCCCAAGTGCTGTTAGAGGTAGTCATGAGATCCTGGCTTCCTAGTTCAGGGGTGCCAGATGGTTTATAGAGCCCCAGAGAAAGTGAAAAGTATCTTTGTGAGCCTCAGAGCCTCATACCTGGTAATTATCACGGCTAACTCAAGAATATGGATAGGTGGAAAAGCAATTTTTTTAAGATCCAAATCAATTGAAGGCTGAACTTAAAAGAAAGCAGCATAGGGAATTATTTTTTCTATGGTGCATAATCGTGTACTAGAGTCTTCAGTTTTACCATCACCATCATAGACACACTGACACACTAAACACTCACACACACAGACATACCCACATCCAATAACCTTTATTACCATAGGGCAGCTCTCATGGGGATCTCGAGGTTTTGTTGGGCTCCAGCAGTGTTTAGAGCTTTTATCAACCACAGATCATCGAGGAGTTATTTTGAAAGTAGCTGAGGTACAGGCATAAAGAAGTGATGTAGAAGACAAGACAGTGATTTTCCAGTAGGAAATGGATTCCAAAATACTGTGGGAAATAAGCATTCAGTGTTTCTGCTTTAATATATCTGGGGTGGGATCTGATAATAGGCATCTCATTCCCCTCCCTGTGGAAAACTGTGGAATGACTTCCCAAGTAACTTGACAGTTTAGGGGCATGGATTGACCCCCCCCCCCAAGTGAAGAGTACATTAAGGCAAAGTTTTGGTCATGAGAGCTTATTCCCAACTAGGGAAATTCCTTCCAAGAAGGCTCCACTGTGAGGTTTTCTGTTAGGATGGTTCCAGACAACAGGTTGATTATTTTTCACTCAGACATTCAAAATAGTGGAAAGGGAAAATCAAAGGCTTACAGCTAGAGGTTAATGACTGGAATAAGTTTAACAAATAAAGGGAAAAAAACGTTTGCTGCACACAGCATGGAGTCAACCCCTAAGAGTCACCTTAAGAATAGGTCACAAAGTCAAATACCACAGAGCTGTGCTATAGAAGGGCTGAACAATTTTATAATGAATAATGATGCTTAGGTAATATGATGGGCTTGAGCTGGGAGTTGAGGGCTACTGAGATCAACAGTAAGTACTAACCCCACCACCTGTGAAAGAGTCTTAGTGTTTTTTGACCAGAGAGGGAAGCTCAGTGTCCATGCACGTTTATCTCCAGATCTGCATTAACCTGCTTTCATTTTCCAGGCTTCCTTTCTGATTAGCCTGCAGTCAAAGAACCTGAACATGTATTTGCTGACTATCTGGCCTACTTGACATGGTGGCAAGGGCAGGACAGCCTTCAGACCTAAGTTAGACAAAGTCCCACTTAATGCCCTCATTTAATCTTAGAGACAAATTGCAGGGTTCAGATCTGCTGATTGGAATGAGGTGGAATTCTTTACAAAACTGTCCCAGAGAAAATTAGCTTGCAGGAGAATCTGACAGAACCATTCATATACAGATAAGCACAAAGAGATGGGCTGGAGTGGAGTATATGTGTGTGTGTCTGTGTGTGTGTGTGCTGGGATTGGAGGAACATCTGATAAAGGATACTTTTTCAGAGAAACACTTTGACAAGCATCAAAGGGATGACAAATGCGATGCAGCTTTTGTTTTTGAAAAACAAATGAGGCCGATGCTTCTAGTGTTGTTTTTCCAATTATCAAGTCCTGTCCAACTCTTTGCAACCCCATGAACTGCAGCACACCTTCCTTGTCCTTCACTCTCTTCTTGAGTTTGCCCAAGTTCATGTCCATTGAGTTGGTGATGCCATCCAGCCTTCTCATCCTCTGTTGACCACTTCTCCTTTTGCCTTCAATCTCTCCCTGCATCAGAGTATTTTCTAATGAGTTGGCCTTTCACATCAGTTCAGTTCAGTTCAGTCACTCAGTCATGTCCGACTCTTTGCGACCCCATGAACCACAGCATGCCAGGCCTCCCTGTCCATCACCAGCTCCCAGAGTTCACTCAAACTCACGTCCATTAAGTTGGTGATACCATCCAGCCATCTCATCCTCTGTCATCCCCTTCTCCTCCTGCCCCCAATCCCTCCCAGCATCAGTATCTTTTCCAATGAGTCAACTCTTTGCAAGAGGTGGCCAAAGTATTGGAGTTTCAGCTTTAGCATCAGTCCTTCCAGAGAACACCCAGGACTGATCTCCTTTAGAATGGTCTCCTTTAGAATGGACTGGTTTGATCTCCTTGCAGTCCAAGGGAATCTCAAGAGTCTTCTCCAACACCACCATTCAAAAGCATCAATTCTTCGGCACTCAGCTCTCTTCACAGTCCAACTCTCACATCCATACATGACCACTGGAAAAACCATAGCCTTGACTAGATGGACCTTCGCATCGGGTGGCCAAAATATTGGAGCTTCAATTTCCACATCAGTCCTTCCAATGACTATTCAGGTTTGAGTTCCTTTAGGATTGATTGCATTGATCTCCTTGTATCTTTTCTTGTTGTTATTGTTGAGTTACCCAGTCAGGTCTGACCCTTTGTGACCCCATGGACTGCAGCACACCAGGCCTCTCTGTCCCTCACCATCTCCCAAAGTTTGCCCAAGTTCATGTCCATTGCATCATTGATGCCATTCATCTATCTCATCCTCCGACACCCTCTTTTCCTGCCCTCAATCTTTCCTAGCATCAAAGACTTTTCCAATGAGTCAGCTGTTCGCATCAGATGACCAACATACTGGAGTTTTAGCTTCACTATCAGTCCTTCCAATGAGTATTCAGGATTGATTTCCCGTAGGATTGACAGGTTTGATCTCCTTGCTGTCCAAAGGACTTTCAGGAGTCTTCTCCAGCACCACAGTTTGAAAGCATCAATTCTTCAGCACTCTGCCTTCTTTACAGTCCAACTCTCACAATTGTACATGGCCACTGGGAAAACCATAGCCTTGACTACGTGGACTTTTATTGGCAGAATAATGTCTCTGCTTTTCAACACACTATGTTTGTCATAACTTTCCTGCCAAGAAGCAAACATCTTCTGATTTCATGGATGTAATCAATATCTACAGTGATTGAAGAGCCCAAGAAGAGGAAATTTGTCACTACTTCCACCTTTTCCCCATTTGCCATGAAATAATGCCATAATCTTATTATTTTTAATATTTAGTTTTAAGTAGGCTCTTTCATTCTCCTCCTTCACTGTCATCAAGAGGCTCTTTAGTTCCTCTTCACTTTCTACCAGTAGAGTGGTATCATCCCCATGTCTGAGGTTGTTGATTTTTCTCTTGCCTATCTTGATTCCAGCTTGTAACTCATCCAGCCCAGAGTTTCTCATGATATTCTCAGTGTATAGGTTAAACAGGGTGAGCAGACAGCCCTGTCATATTCTTTTCTCAGTCTTGAACCACACATACATAGAAGTGTTCTTAAAAAAGCTGTGAAACAGGATATATAATTCTGGCATTGTTGCAAACATATTGGAGTGCTCCTTTGAATATTTACTTTTGAGCTGATAATGTTTTCCTTTCAAATAATCCTTATTATAACCAAATTACAAGTTACTTTAAAGGCAACATTAGATACAAAAGCTTATGTCTATCTTTTGTCTCTTAAGATTGGGGTGAACTTGGGTGGGCCACTTGTCTTCTGCAGGCTTCAATTTCCCATTTGTCAAGTTAGAATAAAACAGTATCAACCTCCTAGAGTCATTGAGAGAATTAAATAAATTAATGTATTTAAAACTTTAAATGTTTCAAATAGTGCTCATGATATAATAAAAACAAACAGATCTCTGTAAAAAGTTACTTAATACTAGAATCAAGATGAAGACTGTTAAAAGCATACAGGTAATTGAGTTACCAGTACATTTTTAGTGCAAAACAATTAATGAAACATATGTCACCAGACACAAGCTGTTTGCATTTATGTGGCTAGGATCATCATCTACCACTTTCCTCACTATTTTCACCCAGAGCCTCTTCTCCTGCCAGACTTATAACATCATTTCAAAGGGTGAAAATATTCTGCCTCCCAACTTTGTGAATTTGCACTGAATAACCTTTCCAAAGCCATTCAGCATTGTGAGGTGTTCAGAATTCTAGACATTTTTCTATTCCCCATAAACAACTAAATGATTCTGATAACTGAATGATTTAAAATTCAGAAGAAAAAAATGCTTTTTGTTTTGTTTTTGTATTTATGCTTTCCTTTAAAAAACTACTGCTGGTTTAGCAACCCAATATTTTAAAGCCTATTTGTGTCAAAGGGCTTCCCAGTTGGTGCTATTGGCAAGGAACGTACCTGCCAGGAGATGCCAGAGAATTTGGGTTGGATCCCTGGATCAGGAAGATCCCCTGGAAGACAGCACGGCAACCCACTCCAGTATTCTTGCCTGGAGAACCCAATGGACAGAGGAGCCTGGTGGGCTACAGTCCATAGGATCACAAAGAGTTGGACATGACTGAGGCAAATTAGCACACATGTACTATGTAAAGATGAGCCAAAATCACAGTGCTCTTTTTGTGTAGAGAAAGCAAGAGTGTCTCTAACAAAGCTTTGCTAGGACAGACAACTAATTCACAGATATTTGGCTATCCAGGGTACTAAAAAGTCTTAGTAAATAAGAGCAATTTAAAACCAATGTAACATCTCACATGCATTCAGCTATTTTATGTACAAGCACATACATAAAGAAAAAAGTGAAAATAAACAACTTATATGAAATTTGGCTAGCTTACTCATATTCTCTGACCTAATATCTGCAGTAATAGCTTCAAATCCAATCTAATAGAATAACATGAATAATAGCATTTTATCCCAATTAACTTAGCTTGGCAGTGGATGCCTCTTCTATAAAATTTGAAACACTTTCTCTTTACTACCTGCACACACTCCCATGATTTGCATTTTTTATTTGATTTTTAACCTTTTTTATTTTGTTTCACTATACTTTGTATTTTCACTTTCTATTAATAATAGAGAAAGATGAGAAGTATGGATGGAAAATTGCTCCAAATATGCCCTGAATCTCACTCCTTTTGCATACCTTTACTCAGATCTACTCTCAATGGGAGAAACAATTGCTGAGGTTTACATACGTTAATTCATGTCTTTGTTAAATCTCCTCTTTCCTTCCTAAGAACTAAAATGTGAAAATTTGGTAAAGGGAGTCTTACATATTTTTTTTAAAGAAATGCAACTTAGGCACAAAACTTTTGGGATTCTATTTAATTTTTTATTTTATTTTTTTTTAGTTTTATTTTATTTTTTAACTTTACAATATTGTATTGGTTTTGCCATATATCAAAATGAATCCACGACAGGTATACATGTGTTCCCCATCCTGAAGCCTCCTCCCTTCTCCCTCCCCAAAACATCCCTCTGGGTCGTCCCAGTGCACCAGCCCCAAGCATCCAGTATCCTGCATCGAACCTGGACTGGTGACTTGTTTCATATCACTTAACTTAATGGTCTGTAGCATCCTTCATGAGAAATGAAGTCAGTATCCTAAAACCAAGCAAACAAACAAGCTGTATAATTCAACACAGAAAGAAATTACACTGATGACTTTTCACAATTTAAAGAAATGTCAAAGGGAAACATATAAATGGAATGCAATCAAAATGAATAATAATAAATAACTATCACAGGTACTGAACTTTTCGTCAAAATTTTATTTTAGTGTTTTGGCATATTCTAGCATTTAAATAATTCTAAAACTTTTAACATGTGCAAACAGGGATGAAATAAAGTACTTCTTGTTTGAGGGGGCAAATATTTAAAAGATGAATGAATCACACACACGGGCATGCACAAAGCATTAATATGATATGGCAAGTTGATAAATTTTCCTTAAATAATTTCTATATAGTACTTGAAGATTACACATGTTTAATAAAGGATATTAACCCCTGGGAAGCTAGCTCATTAAATTTGTGCCTAGCTTATCACCAAGTGTTAGAAAGAAGATGATATAAAAAAAAAAATCCAGTATGCTATTAAGATGATGTCGTTCTATAGTTTTACTATACTAACAAATAATATTTACAAAGTTATCAAAAACCAAAGATGCCACCAAAGCATAGCATTTACATATGTATTTTTTAATTATTGTTTTTTTGCTAATTTTCATTGAGTATACTTGCCTTACAATGTTACATTAGTTTCTTATGTGCAACAAAATGAGTTTTATATGTATACATACATCCTCCCTTTTTAAAATTTATTTACCATTTATGTTACCACAAAGCATTGAGTAGAGTTCCCTGTGATATATATACTGTAGGCCTTCATTAGTTATCTATTTTATACATACTACTGTATATGTCTATTTCATTCTCCCAATTCATCCTAGTTTCAACTTAAAAAATACAGTCACAACCTGAAAGTAGAGAGCTGTTTCATTCAGTAGGAATTCTTAGGACTTCAAGTATGGAAAGGAGCCTCTCAAGTAGCCCTGAGAATCTGCTTTGAGGAGGTGTGTGTTTGGGGGGTTTGGGGGTGTTGGGGGAAATTGGGTTATATAGAAGTTTTCAACAAAGGGGCAAGTAGTTTGAACATCAAAGATTATTGCTAATTAAGAGAAACCAGATATCTCAAACAAAGGAATTTAGCACTCTTGTATGTATGGGAAAATATAAGCATCTGGGCTCATTGAAATCAATCCTTTCATGAGCAAATCAGCTATCTGGGGTCAGCATTCTGCCCTGCATTGTCACATCCCCTGTCCAAATAGGGAGTGGCGTAGCCTGATGACTGTTAGACAGCAGATATTCTTCTCCTTCCTGAATTCCCTTATGGTTCACTGGCTCGCAGAGAAGGGCTGCAATCACTGATGACTGACATCCTTTCTACTGAAATGACTGGAAATGTTCCATTTCACGTTACCCTCCACCTTCTCCTACTTCATAACTACGAGTTTGTTATATACATCTGTGACTCTATTTCGGCTTTCCAAATAAATTCTTCTGTACCATTTTCCTAGTTCCACATATAAGCCTTATTATGCAATATTTGTTTTTTTCTCTTTCTGACTTATTTCACTCTGTACGACAATCTTTAGGTCCATCTGTGTCTCTGCAAATTTTGCAATTTTGTTCCTTTTTATTACTTAGTAATATTCCACTGTGTATATGTACCACATCTTCTGTATCTTTTCCTTTATTAGTGGATGTTTACATTGCTTCCATGCACAAGCTATCATAAATAGTGCTGCAAAGAATATTGGCTGCAAGTAACCTTTCTAATTCTGGTTTTCTCCAGATGTATGCCTAGGAGTGGAATTGCTGGGTCATGTGGTCACTACTGGGGTTTCCCAGGTGGCAGTGGTATAGAATCCATCTACCAGTTCAGGAAATAGAAGAGACATTGGTCTGGGTCAGGAAAATCCCCTGGAGGAGAGCATGGCAACCTGCTCCAGTATTCTTGCCTGGAGAACCCCATGGACGGAGGAGTCTGGTGAATTGCAAAGAGTTGGACGTGACTGAAGCAACTTAGCGTGCAGGCACACACAGGGTAACTCTATTTTTAGCTTTTTAAGGAAACTTTGCACTGTTGTTCATGCAGCTCAAAATCAAGAAAAACAAATAACTCAATCAAAAATGGGCAGAAGACCTAAATAGATTTTTCTCCAGAGAAAACATACAGATGGCCAAAAAACATGTGAAAAGATGCTCAACATCACTAATTATTAGAGAAATGCAAATGAAAACTGCAGTGAGATATTGCCTTACAAAAGTCAGAATGTCCATCATCAAAATATCTATAAACAATAAATACTGGAGAAGATGTGGATAAAAGGGAACCCTCCTACATTATTGGTGGGAATGTAAATTGGTATAGCAAATAGGGAGAGCATTTACATATCTAATATTTACACTTAACCCTGTGCAATTCTAGGATTTTACTATTGTCTCTGTGAGTTAGTTTCATATAGAGTAGTTTAAAATGTAGAAATTAGGGGGAAAAAATAGAAAGCAAAGAATAAAATACTCCTTTTTCCCCCATATGAAAATAAAGTAATGAAATTCAGAATGAAAAATGGACATAAGGTCACCTGCATCTGAGTCTTGGTCCTGCATTAATTGGTTATGTAATTCTGAATGAGTAATGTAGCTTCTCTGGGTCTTATTTTAATCCTGTTCAATATAAGTGTTTGAAATCTGACATAATTAACTACTCACATTTTAATTATGAAATATAATAATGTAGAAAAGTATACCAAGTGATATTGCAATCGTACATCTACTATACATATTTAACAAATGCTAATATTTTGTCATATGATTTGTACATCATAAAATTTATTAATTTTACAATGCAAAGATTTTTAATAAATTTAGAGTTGTATAACATCACCAAAATCCAAGTTTAGAGTATTTCATCACCTCGCCTAAAATCTCTTAAATACTTTTCACAGCTAATCCCCATTTCCAGATGTGCCAATTCTGGACACTTCATATATGGAATCATGCAGTCAGTATTGTATTTCATCGTAGCATAGAAACCAGCAAACTGACCACAGGCCAATCCAGCCTAATTTTTTTTTTTTTTTGGAAATAAAGTTGTGCTGGCTACGACTGTACTTGTTCATGTACATAATATGACTACTTTTTCCACTACAAGGTCAGAGTTGAATAGTTGATCCAGAAATTTTATGGACTGTAAAATCTAAAGGCTGTATCATCTGTCCTTTTAGGGAAAAAGTCTATCCCAGACTTAGCAGATCTTCAAGGCTCATCACTTGGTGACTTATTTTAGTACTTCCTACTATTTTGTTGCTGAATAGCATTCCATCGTATGCATATATGTGTGCTAAGTCGCTTCAGTCCTGTCTGACTCTTTGCAACCTTGTGGACTGTAGACTGTCAGGCTCCTCTCTCCATGGGATTCTCCAGGAAAGAATGTTGAATTGGCCTGCCATGCCCTCCTCCAGGAGATCTTCCTGACCCAGGGATTGAACCCGTGGCTCTTATGTCTCCTACCTTGGCAGGTGGATTCTTTACCACTAGCGCCACCTGGTAAGTATTATTGTATGCATATAACACCTTTTCTTTATTCAGTCACCAGTTGATAGAAATGTTTCCAGGTAATGGCTATTATAAATAATACTACTGTAAATATTTGAATATGGGCCCCACAGGTGGCTCAGTTGTAAAGAATCTGCCTGCCAATGCAGGAGACATAGGAGACAGGGATTCAATTCCTCTGTTGGGAAGATCCCCTGGAGTAGGAAATGGTAAACCACTCCAGTATTCTTGCCTGGAAAATTCATGGACAGAGGAGCATGGCAGGCTACAGTTCATGGGATCCCAAAGAGTAGGACAAAATTGAGCATGCATGCATGCCTGAAAATATTTGAATATGAGTTTTTTTTGATAGATTTATGTTTTCATTTTCTTGAATAGATACCTAGGAGGGGAACTGAAGTCATGTGATGTTTATATTTAACTTTTTGAGAAAATATCATATTGTTTTCCTAAGTGGGTAAATACTATGGCAATCCATTTCAGTATTCTTACCTGAAGAATTTCATGGACAGAGGAGCCTGGGGAGCTACAGTTCATAGAGTCGCAGAGTCAGACATGACTGAGGTTACTTAGCACACACTCTTTCACTTCTTACCAGGGATATCTGAGGGTTACACTTTCTCCGGATCCTCACCAATACTTGATGTTTCCTGTTTGTTTGATTTCAGCTGTTCTAGTGAGTATGAAGTATTATATCACCATAATTTAATTTGTACTTCTTAATGACAACTATATGTAACATCTATTCATGAGTTTATTGACCTTTTATCTTCCTTTGTGAAGTGAAGTATCTATTCAATTGCCTATTCAAATACTCAACACAATCCTTTATTAGTTAACACTCTGTATACACTTTTTCCAAGTCTGGCTTATGTTTTTAACTCCTTAATAATATCCTTTGAAGTGTAATTTTGAGTTTTCATAGAGTTTAATTCATTTTTTAATGAATTATGCTTTAGGTCTTATAGTTAAGTAAATTTTGCCTAATGCAAGGACATGGAGATATTTTTCCTATGTATTCTTCTAATATATTCATGGGCTTCCCAGTTGGTGCTGGTGGTAAAAGAATCTGCCTGCCAATGCAGGGGATGCAAGAGATGCAAGATCCAACTGATTGATCCCTAGGCTGAAGGTCCCCTGGGGTAGAAAATGGCACCCCATTTCAGTATTCTTGCTTGGAAAATTCCATGGGCAGAGGAGCCTAGTGGGCTACAGTCCAAGGGGCCACAAAGAGTCTGATGCAACTGAGTGACTGACTGAGCATCCTTCTAAGATATTCATTGTGTTAGCGCTTGCATTTAATTGTGTTATTCAATATAATTAATTTTTTGTGTATTATGTATGTGTGTTTTAGCATGTGGATATAGAACTTACTCAGTGAAGCATTGAAAGATTATTCTTTCTCCATTGGATTGCCTTGGTATCTATGTCAAAAGTCAACTGTTAGTGTAAGAATTAATTTTTAGAATTTCAAACCTGACTTGAAAGTCTAGAAATGTATAAAGTCTAGAAACAACATATGCACATATATTTATAAGCCAATGGCACACAATCACACAATCATCATCACATGACCATGATCACTGACCACATGATCAGGAAGCATATATATAAGCCCTCCAAATTTGTTCTTCTTTAGTATGGCTTTAACTATTTGGGGTCCTTCATATTTACATGTACATTTTAGAATTGGCTTATCTATGTATAAGAATTGCTAAATTAATTTTGGAGGAATTCTTATTTTGATGGTAATGAGTCTTTAAATCTATGAATATATTTGAAATCCATTCAAATCCATTCCATCCATTAGATTTTAATTTCAGTCAGCAAAGATTTATAAAGTGTACAAGTCTTACATTTCTTTCATTAAATTCATTCCTAATGTTTTTACTCTGATGTAATTGAGAATGGGATAACTTACTTTTTTTTTTATTATAAATTGATTGAATTTAGAAATATAATTGTTTTATCATGTGTTTTGCATCTTTGCTCAATTTGCTTAATAATTCTGTTTGCTTGTTTTTTGGGGGAGATGTTTGTGTGGATTACCTAGGATTTTCAACCTACTGAATAATATCACTTTCATATAAAGACAATTTTACTTTCTCATCTGAATGTCCTTTATTTCTTTTTGTCTCCTGACTTTACAGGCTAAAACTTCTAGAACAGAGTTAAATAGAATTGATAAAAGTGGTCATCCTTACCTTGTTCTTATGTCACAAGGATAATGTTCAGCCTTTCATCATTAACTGTGATGTTAGGTATTCTATAGATATCCTTTACCATGTTGAGAAGACTCACTTCTTTTTCTAATTTTTGAGTATTTTTATGACATCATCAAATATTTTTCCTCTATCTTTTGAGATGATCATGTGTTTTTTTTTGCTCATTCTCTGTTAATACAATTCATGACATTAAACGATTTCCAGATATTAAACCAACTTTTTGCATTGTTTGAATAAATCCTTCTTGGCCATGATATATGGTCTTCTTTGTATGTTGCTGCATTGAGTTTTCTACTATTACATTGAAAATATTTATATCTATATTGATTAAAGATATACATCTATAGGTCATTTCTTTAGTACTTTATCTGACTTTAGTATCAGTGTAATACTTACCTCATAGAATGAGATGCAAAGTGTTTTCTCATATTCTATTTCTGAAATAATTTGAGAAAGATTATTATTTCATTTTAATATATTAGGTAAAAGTCATTGAATGTTTTTTCACATGATTAAGAATTTTTCTTACTTATTCAGTGAACTGATTGTATATTTTCATCACTATATTATATTGCTGGCCACATTTTCCTTAATGTGTAGAAGTTTTGGCATATAAAGACATAAGCCCTTTATTTGTAGCCAAGGTTGAAAATATTTTTTACTTGTTTGCCCTTTTTCTTTGGACTTTGCACATGGTGTTTTTGTCATACAAAAGTTTTCCATTTGAAATATAAATTTCTCTCTCGGTCTTTTCTTATCTTCTTGTTTGACTCATGTTTTCCTCTGTCTCATAATGATGTAATTCTCTTGTATTTTTTTCTAAAACTCCTATATTTTAATTTTTACATTTAGATTTCTGATTTATTTGAAATTTGCATTGGTATTTGTTATATTTGACTCTTATTTTACATATTATTCTAGACCAATACTCAATTTCTTTTTTTTTTTTTTTTTTTGCTTTTATTGGAATATAAAGGACTTAGATTATTTTGTTTCAGGTATACAACAAAATGATTTGATATTATTATATATTACATAATGATCACTGTGATAAATTTAATTATCACTGTCACCATACAGTGTTAATGCATTATTACTGATTATACTCCCTACGATGTACATTACATCCCCATGACTTCTTTTATAACTAGAAGTTTGTATCTTTTACCTCTCTCACCTACTGCACTCAACTCTCCCACCCCACCTCCCTTTTGGCAACCATCCATTTGTTTCTGTACCTATGAGTATGTGTCTGTTTCTATTTTGTTATGTATATTCGTTTTATTTTTTAGATTCCACATGTAAGTGAGACCATATGGTATTTGTCTTCCTCTGTGTCAAATGATATTTAGTATAATACCCTCTAGGTTCATTCATGTTTCAAAAATGGTAATATTCCATTATTTTTATGGAACAGTAATATTCCATTTTGTGTATATATGTATGTATCTCACATCTTCTGTATCCACTTATCTAGTGACAGGCTCGTAGATTGCTTCTATATCTTGAAAGTGTAAAAGTGTGATGCACTCAGTCATGTCTGACTCTTTGTGACCCCATGGACTCCTGTGTCCACAGAATTCTCCAGGCAAGAATCCTGGAGTGAGTAGCCATTCCCTTCTCCAGGTGATCTTCCTGACCCAGGAATTGAATCCTGGCCTCCTGCATTGCAGGCAGATTTCTTACCATCTGAGCCAACAGGGATGCCATAATATCTTGGATATTATAAATAAGGTGCTTATGAACATTGCGGTGAACATAACTTCTGAATTCATGTTTTTATTTTCCTCACAAAAATACTCCCTAGCAAAATTGCTGTATCATATTGCAGTTTTATTTTTCATCTGTTGAGGCAACTCTGTACTACTTTCCATAATGACCATACCAATTTACATTACCACCAACAGCATGTGATTTTTCTCCTTTGCTCCTCATTCTTACTAACATGTGTTCTTGCTTGCTTTTCTTTTCTAATAGTCATTCTGACAGGTGTGATATGATATTTCATTGTGGTTTTGACTTGCATTTTCTTGATGATTATCAATGTAGAATTTCTTTTCACCTGTTTGTGTCCCTTGTATATCTCCCATGGGAAAATGTTCATTTAGGTCCTATACTCATTTTGTATTATTTTTTATATGTTGAGTTTGAACAGATATTTGTAGTTTTTGGATATTAACCTCTTATGAGATATATCATTTGCAAATAACTTCCATTCATCTCATTGTTTCCTTTGCAATTGAAAGATTTTAGTTTTATATGATTCCATTTGTTTATTTTTACTTCTGTTTTCCAAACAGATCCAAAAAACAATTGTTAAGATTTTTGTCAAAGAGTGTAGTGCCTAAATTTTTTTCTAGGAGTTTTATTATTTCACATCTTACAGTTAAGTCTCTAATCCATTTTGAGTTTGTTTTTGTATATGGTGTGAGAAAGTAGTCCAATCTGATTAATTTGCATGAAATTTTCCAGTTTTCCAAATACCATTTATTGAAGAAACTGTCTTTTCCCCATTTGTCATAGATTAACTGACCTTTGAAGCACAGGCTGGAATCAAAATTGCTGGGCGAAATATCAATAACCTCAGATATGCAGATGACACCAATCTTATGGCAGAAAGTGAAGAACTAAAGAGCCTTTTAACAAAAGTGAAAGAGAGGAGTGAAAATGTTGGCTTAAAACTCAACATTCATAAAACTAAGATCATGGCATCCATTTCCATCATTTCATGGCAAATAGATGGGGAAACAATGGAAACAGTGAGAGACTTTATTTTGAGGGGCTCCAAAATCACTGCAGATGGTGACTGCAACCATAGAAAGACACTTGCTCCTTGGAAGAAAAGCTATGACCAACCTAAACAGCATATTAAAACAGAGACACTACTTTGCCGACAAAGATCCATCTACTCAAATCTATGGTTTTTCCAATAGTCATGTATGGATGTGAGAATTGGACTATAAATAAAGCTGAGCACCAAAAAATTGATGCTTTTGAGCTGTGGTGTTAGACAAGACTCTTGAGAGTCCCTTGGCCTGCAAGGACATCAATCCTGTCAATTCTTAAGGAAATCAGTCCTGAATATTCATTGGAAAGACTGACATTGAAGCTGAAACTCCAAATTTGACTACCTGATGCAAAGAACTCACTCATTGGAAAAGACCCTGATGCTGGGGAAGATTGAAGGCAGGAGGAGAAGGGAACAATAGAGGATGAGATGGTTGGATGGCATCACTGAATTGATGGACATGAGTTTTAGCAAGCTCGAGGAGTTTGTGATTGACAGGAAGCCTTCCTTCCTGGGGTTGCAAAGAATCGGACATGATTGAGGGACTGAACTGAGCTGAACTGGCCATAAGTGTGTATTTATTTATGAGCTTTCTCTTTGGTTCCATTGACAAGTGTCTGTTTTGTATCAGTATCATACTGAATTTACTACTATAGTTTTACGATATATTTTGAAATTAGAATGATAAGATGCTTCTTTCTTATGAATATTTTAATTATTCAGAGTGTTTTGTGTTGTCATACAAATTCTAGGTTTGTTTATTCTAGGTCTGGAAAAAATGCTATTCGTATTTTTATATAGATTGCCTTCGGTGGAATTGTGATTTTAAGATTATTAATTTTTTCTAGCCAATGAACATGGTATATGTTTTCATCTGTGTCATTCATCTTCTATTTCTTTTATGTGTCTTATAGTTTCAAAGTACAGGTCTTTTACCTCCTTAGTTAGATTTATTTCTAGGGTTGTTTTTTTTTAAATGTTTTTGTAACTGGGATTGTTTCTTTAATTCCTTATTCTGATAGTTTGTTGTCAATGTATAGAAAGGTAAATTTATGTATTTTAACTTTGAATCCTGCATTAGTATTGAATTCATTAATGAGTTCTAATAGTTTTGTGGTGGCATCATTATGATATAACATAATCATGACATCTTCAAATAGAGACAAATTTATTTCTTCCTTTCCAACATGGATTTGTTTTATTTTTTCTTGTCTCTTTGCTGTGACTAGGACTTCCAATACTGTTTCAAATAAACATGATAGAAGTGAGCATTTTTGTCTTGTTCCTGATCTTAAAGAAAATGCTCTCAACTTTCCCCTGTTGAGTACATTGTTGGCTCTGGTCTTGTCATATATGACCTATATATTACATTGAAGTGTATTCCTTCTACACCAACTTTATTGAGACTTTTTTGGCTTTTTTTTTTTAGGAATGGATATTGCACTTTGTCAATAGCTTTCTATGCATCTATTATGATGACCATATGATTTTTATTCTTTAATTTGTTAATGTGGAGAATCACATTGATTGACTTGCGGATATTAAATCATTCTTGTATCCCTGGAACAAATCCCACTTTGATAAAGGTATATGATACCATTAATATGTGGCTTCCTGGATGATGCTCAGTTCAGTTCAGTTCAGTTCAATCGCTCAGTCGTGTCCGACTCTTTGCAACCCCATGAATTGCAGCACACCAGGTCTCCCTGTCCATCACCAACTCCTGGAGTTCACTCAGACTCCTGTCCATCAAGTCAGTGATGCCATCCAGTCATCTCATTCTCTGTCGTCCCCTTCTCCTCCTGCCCCCAACCGCTCCCAGCATCAGTCTTTTCCAATGAGTCAACTCTTCGCATGAGGTGGTCAAAGTACTGAAGTTTCAGCTTCAGCATCATTCCTTCCAAAGAAATCCCAGGGCTGATCTCCTTCAGAAAGGACTGGTTGGATCTCCTTGCAGTCCAAGGGACTCTCAAGAGTCTTCTCCAACACCACAGCTCAAAAGCATCAATTCTTTGGCGCTCAGCCTTCTTCACAGTCCAACTCTCACATCCATACATGACCATAGGAAAAACCATAGCCTTGACTAGATGAACCTTTGTTTGCAAAGTAGTATCTCTGCTTTTGAATATGCTATCTAGGTTGGTCATAACTTTCCTTCCAAGGAGTAAGCATATTTTAATTTCATGGCTGCAGTCACCATCTGCAATGACTTTGGAGCCCCCCAAGAAAAGTCTGACACTGTTTCCCCATCTATTTCCCATGAAGTGGTGGGACTGGATGCCATGATCTTTGTTTTCTGAATGTTGAGCTTTAAGCCAACTTTTTCACTCTCCACTTTCACTTTCATCAAGAGGCTTTTGAGTTCCTCTTCACTTTCTGCCATAAGGGTGGTGTCATCTGCATATCTGAGGTTATTGATATTTTTCCCACCAGTCTTGATTCCAGCTTGTGTTTCTTCCAGTCCAGTGTTTCTCATGATGTACTCTGCATATAAGTTAAATAAGCAGGGTGATAATATGCAGCCTTGACATACTCCTTTTCCTATTTGGAACCAGTCTGTTGTTCCATGTCTAGTTCTAACTGTTGCTTCCTGACCTGCATACAGATTTCTCAAGAGGCAGGTCAGGTGGTCTGGTATTCCCATCTCTTTCAGAATTTTCCACAGTTTATTGTGATCCACACAGTCAAAGGCTTTGGCATAGTCAATAAAGCAGAAATACATGTTTTTCTGGAACTCTCTTGCATTTTCCATGATCCAGTGGATATTGGCAATTTGATCTCTTGTTCCTCTGCCTTTTCTAAAACCAGTTTGAACATCAGGAAGTTCATGGTTCACGTATTGCTGAAGCCTGGCTTAGAGAATTTTGAGCATTACTTTACTAGCATGTGAGATGAGTGCAGTTGTGCGGTAGTTTGAGCATTCTTTGGCATTGCCTTTCTTTGGGATTGGAATGAAAACTGACCTTTTCCAGTCCCATGGCCACTGCTGAGTTTTCCAAATTTGCTGGCATATTGATTGCAGCACTTTCACAGCGTCATCTTTCAGGATTTGAAAGAGCTCAACTGGAATTCTATCACCTCCACTAGCTTTGTTCATAGAGATGCTTTCTAAGGCCCACTTGACTTCACATTCCAGGATGTCTGGCTCTAGGTCAGTGATCACACCATTATGATTATCTGAGTCATGAAGATCTTTTTTTGTACAGTTCTTCTGTGTATTTTTACCACCTCTTCTTAATATCTTCTGCTTCTGTTAGGTCCATACCATTTCTGTCCTTTATCGGACCCATCTTTGCATGAAATGTTCCCTTGGTATCTCTAATTTTCTTGAAGAGATCTCTAGTCTTTCCCATTCTATTGTTTTCCTCTATTTCTTTGCATTGATTGCTGAAGAAGGCTTTCTTATCTCTTCTTGCTATTCTTTGGAACTCTGCATTCAGATGCTTATATTTTTCCTTTTCTCCTTTTCCTTTTGCATCTTTTCTCAGCTATTTGTAAGGCCTCCTCAGGCAACCATTTTGCCTTTTTGCATTTCTTTTCCATGGGGATGGTCTTGATCCCTGTCTCCTGTACAATGTCATGAACCTCATTCCATAGTTCATCAGACACTCTATCTATCAGATCTAGGCCCTTAAATTTATTTCTCACTTTCACTGTATAATCATAAGGGATTTGATTTAGGTCATACCTGAATGGTCTAGTGGTTTTCCCTACTTTCTTCAATTTAAGACTGAATTTGGCAATAAGGAGTTCATGATCTGAGCCATAGTCAGCTCCTGGTCTTGTTTTTGCTGACTGTATAGAGCTTCTCCATCTTTGGCTGCAATGCTAATGGTAAAGAAATTGCCTGCCAATGCAGAATATGTAAGTGACATGGGGCCTTCAATATATTATTGAAATCAGTTTGCTAATATTTTGTTGAAGGTTTTGCATCTTTTATCATCAGTGATATTGACCTGTGATATGTGTGTGTGTATTGTGTTTATCTGATTTTCTGATTTTGTTGTCTGGATAGAAGTATTGGAGCTAAGTCTTCTTTGAATAGTTTATAGAATTCACCTGTGAAGAATCTGTTTCTGAACTTCTGTCTATCCCTTTTTTGTTGTTTGAATTACTGATTTATTTTCCTGCGGTAGGTTTATAGTGTTATAAATTTTCCTTTTAGAACAGCTTTTGCTGTGTTCCATGGACTTTGGATAGATATGTTTTCATTTTAATTTGTCTCCAGGTATTTTTTGTTTGTTTTAATTTCATGATTGATTTCTTCAAATACAAGTTAGTTGTTTGGTAGTATATTAGCTTTCACATGGTTGTGTCTTTATCATTTTTTCCTTGAAGTTAACTTCTAGTCTCAGCATTGTGGCCAGAAACAATACTTAATATGATGTTAATATCAACTTTATTCAGACATGTTTTGTGACATAACATGTTATCTATGCCTAAAGAATGTGTTAGCAGCTTCTTTTGGATGTTCAGTATATATTTATTTTTCAGTATATATCCATTAAGTTCATGTTAATGTATCAGTTGTGCCTTTTAAGGTCAGTATTTCCTTACTGATTTTTTGTCTAAATCATGTGTCCATTATGGTAAGTGGGATATTAAAGTCTTCTAGTATGATTGTGAGAGAGTTAATTCTTAGGTTGCAAAGGGGTCTGGGGCCTTTAAGGATGAGAAAGGTCTGGCACCCTCAGGGAGGAAAAAGGGACAAACGTTTTTTTCTCTACATTCCTTCATCTTAGTAAAATAAGATTTTTTTTCCCCTTAAACTCTGAGTTGTTATGGCATCATCTATTTCTTCTAAGACTAACTTTCTTTAAGTCCAGAGCTAATGATTACACAACAAAACAACTCATCTTGCTCAAAGGTGTGTCTTACCTTAAACTCTGTACTAATGATTATATATTAGACCTAGAAAAGGTCAGTTTTCATTCCAATTCCAAAGAAAGGCAATGGCAAACAATGCTCAAATTACCACACAATTGGACTCATCTCATATGCTAGCAAAGTAATACTCAAAATTCTCCAAGCCAGTTTTCAAATTGTGAACTTCCAAATTTTCAAGCTGGATTTAGAAAAGGCAGAGGAACCAGTGATGAAATTGCCAACATCCTCTGAATCATCAAAAAAGCAAGAGAGTTCCAGAAAAATATCTACTTCTGCGTTATTGACTATGCCAAAGCCTTTGACTTTATGGATCACAGCAAACTGTGGAAAATTCTTAAAGAGATGGGAATACCAGACCACCTGACCTGCCTCTTGAGAAATCTGTATGCAGGTCAGGAAGCACAATTAGAACTGGACATGAAATAACAGACTGGTTCCAAATCAGGAAAGGATTACTTCAAGGTTATATATTGTCACCCTACTTATTTAACATATGTAGAGTACTTCATGAGAGAAGGCGATGGCACCCCACTCCAGTACTCTTGCCTGGGAAATCCCATGGATGGAGGAGCCTGGTTGGCTGCAGCCCATGGGGTCGCGAAGAGTTGGGCATAATTGAGCAACTTCACTCTGACTTTTCACTCTCATGCACTGGGGAAGGAAATGGAAACCCACTCCAGTGTTCTTGCCTGGAGAATCCCAGGGATGGGGCAGCCTGGTGGGCTGCCATCTACGGGGTCACACAGAGTCAGATACGACTGAAAAGACTTAGCAGTAGCAGAGTACATCATGAGAAACGCTGGGCTGGATGAAGCACAACCTGGAATCAAGATTGCAGGAAGAAATATCAATAACCTCAGATATGCAGATGGAAGACAGCAAAGAAGTACTAAAGAGCCTCTTGATGAAAGTGAAAGAGGAAAGTCAAAAAGTTGGCTTAAAGCTCAACATTCAGAAAACGAAGATCATGGCATCCAGTCCCATCACTTCATGACAAATAGATGGGAAAACAGTGGAAATAGTGTCAGACTTTATTTTCTGGGGCTCCAAAATCACTGCAGATGGTGACTGCAGCCATGAAATTAAAAGACATTTACTCCTTGGAAGGAAAGTTATGACCAACCTAGATAGCATATTCAAAAGCAGAGACATGACTTTGCCAACAAAGGTCCGTCTAGTCAAGGCAATGGTTTTTCCTGTAGTCATGTATGAATGTGAGAGTTGGACTGTGAAGAAGGCTGAGTGCCAAAGAATTGATGCTTTTGTACTGTGGTGTTGGAGAAGACTCTTGAGAGTCCCTTGGACTGCAAGGAGATCCAACCAGTCCATTCTGAAGGAGAATAGTCCTGGGTATTCTTTGGAGGGACTGATGCTGAAGCTGAAATTCCAATTCTTTGGCCACCTCATGCAAAGAGTTGACTCATTGGAAAAGACTCTGATGCTGGGAGGGATTGAGGGCAGGAGGAGAAGGGGATGACAGAGGATGAGATGGCTGGATGGCATCACCGACTCGATGGACATGAGTTTGAGTGAACTCTGGGAGTTGGTGATGGACAGGGAGGCCTGGCATGCTGTGGTTCATGGGGTCACAAAGAGTCGGACACGACCGAGTGACTGAACTGAACTGATTGTTGGTAACCAGTTGAAACAATATATAGATTCCTTGCCAAGACTAATGATGAGGCACTCTCTGACCCCTCTGATGTCTATGTCAGAAGCTTTCTTTATCTCCTTTTCATTTTAATAAAACTTTTGCTGCACAAAACTCTGAGTGACTGAAGCCAAGTCTCTGGTCCCAAAGCGAAATGCACCACTTTGGAGATCACTAATCCAACACTGTTCTTTGTAAGTAATCAATTGTATTAATGTAGAGTTGATAATGTATGCCTTTATCTAGAGCTACTTTGTTCATATATATTTATAATTGTTCTGTCTTCTTGTTGGGGTGATCACTTGGTTATTATGTAATGTGTTTTTGTTTTTTTTTTTTCTCTCTCTCTTGTTAATCTTTATTTTATAGTCTATTTTGTCTAAGCATTTCTACCAGGGCATTCTTTTCATTTCCATTTGCATAGAATACCTTTTTTTTTTTTTTTTTATCATTTCTTCAATTTAAGTATATGGGTCTCTTTAGATCTAAAATGAATCTCTTGTAGGCAGCATTCATATATGTCTTTCTTATTTTAATCCATTTAGCCATTCTCTGATTTTTGATTGTAGTATTTAGACCATTTATATTTAAATTATTGACTGGTGTGTACTTATTACATTTTGTTAACTGTTCTGTAGTGTTTTTGTATTTCATGTTTGTTCTTTTTTGCTGTTGTCCTCTTCCCTTTGATTTTATGACTATTTTTAATAAATATTACATTTGAATTTTGTTCTCTTTTTTTGCATATCTATTCTAGATTTTTGCTTTGTGATTAACATGAAGTTCATATGTAACAGTCTATATGCTTATGTGATTATTTTTATTATCTCAAATTCAATCATATACTAAAAACATGTTTTTACTCCCCCATCCATGTTTATAAGTTTTGATGTCATATTTTATAATTTTTGTTTTGTTTACAACCTACCTACATATTGTGGATATGGATGGTTTTTCTACTTAAAAAATTCTACCAATGAAATTCTTTCATATTTCCACTTGTCTTTTCTTTCCCACTTTTCTTTTACCATTTTTTGTAAAGTCAGTTTACAAAGTAAAGTAGTAGTACTGAAAACTTCTGGCTTTTTCTTCTCTGAAGAACTTTTGCTCTCTTCTTCAAATTTCAGTGATAGTCTTGTTTGGTAGAATATTCTTGGTTGTAGGTTTTTTTTTTTTTTTTCAGATCACTTTGACTATATCTTGCCACCTTGTCTGGCTTGCAAAGTTTCTGCTTAAAAATTCACATGTTAGTTTAATGGGAATCCCTTATTTGTAATCAGTTACTTTTCTCTTGCTGTTTTTATCAATCATTGTCTTGCCAGTTTAATTATAATGTGCCTTGATGTGATTTCATCTTAAAAATCTCTGTGCTTCCTGGAAGTAGATGTTTGTTTCTTTCCCAGGCTAGGGTAGTTTTCAGCTCTTTATTTCTTTTCAAATAAAGCATCTGCCTCTCTCTTTCTCTCTCTCTTCTCCTGTAGGACCCCTCTAATATAAATGTTCAAATGCTTGATATTATACTAGATGTCTCTTAAACCATCCTCATTTTTTTTTTCTGTTCAGCTTGTGTGATTTCTACTATTCTGTTTTTCCAGTTCACTCATCTGTTTTTCTGTATCATCTAATCTATTACTGATTTTTTTCTAGTGTATGTGTGTGTGTGTGTTTATAAGATTACATTCTTCAGTTCTGTTTGGTTCTTCATTATATTGTCTCTTAAAATTTTCAGTGTTAATCTAGTCTTCTCTGAATTCATTGAGCATCTTTATAAAAATTACCTTGAACATTTTATTGGGTAGATTGCTTATCTTCATATTGCTTAGTTTTTCTTCTGTGTTTTGTCTTATATCTTTATTTGGAATGTATGCCTCTGTGTCCTAATTTTGCCTAATCATCTGTGCTTATTTCTGTGTACTAGGTAGGTTGGTTTCAAGCAGGCTTATGCAGCAGATGTCTTTGAGCACAGCAGCACACTCCACTCTGGTCACCAGAGGTTTATATTCCCCTTATGTGTACTCTGTTGGGTCAAGACCAGTCTTGTAGGCAAGCTGATAGGTGGGACTAATCCCCAGCCTAGTGCAACTTTATCATATATGAAAAACAAATAAATACCTAACTCTGTTTCTATGCCTGGATTTTTTCTATTTCCTTGGCCTGTCTAATGATAGATACATAAATATTGCATATTAGTGTATAATAGAGACTATAATATATTTTAATTTCTAGATGAAAGTATTGCTTTGTTTTCTAAGGGATTTTCTGGCTATCATGGTATTTATATCCACAAAGATAAAGAATATAGTTATATATTGCCTATATAATCAAGTTCTCTAACTACAAAATAAAAGTTGTTGTTTTATAGAGCTCAATCGAGGTAAGCTCAAAAAGTAATTCAAAAAGAATTGACTTTTTTGGTACTGTACAGTTACAATATAAAAGGATAAATTTTCTTTCCATTTTTCTCAAATATACCCTGTTTCAACAGTTATTTAAATTTTTCTTATATAAATACTGCAAAATTTTGTTAACTATTTTTCCTAAATATTTTGCTAAAATACTTTGGTGCTAAAATCAATGTGTGTTGAATTTTTTCAAGTACTTTATGAGAATTTATGATAATTATTATATTTTTCCTTCATATATCAATTAATATAATAAATTGTACTTGGGGATCTCCTAATATTAAAAAAACTTGTAATTCTATAATCAATATCAGTTAGCTATTCTTTAATATTTTGGTAAAAATACTGACATTTGAGATTTTTCATCAATTTTATTTTATGTTAATTCTCACTGACATCTTTGTAACCATAGTATAATTGCTATATATGACAATTTTAGTGTTTTTACAATTTTCCTCCTCTTTGGGTTATCTGACTTTTATGGAAGTTATATTATTTCCCTGTAAATAATTTTATGCATTTATTTATGGAAATGACATTCATAGTATAGTTTCTAAATTGCTTTTTCTGGAGTTTTTTCAGTCTATATTATCTCCACTGTTGTCAATTTTGCTTAGTTGTATTTCCTAGAATGTAAAATGTTTCATCCAGATTTTCAAATGTATAAGTTGAATTGTGCAAAAGTTACAGGTAATATTTGTAAAGTGTTCCCTTTTGTGTTTTATTCAAAATTTCTCCAATTTTTTTTATATTTTATTTTTTAATAATTTAAATTACAATTTTTCTTTTTTATATTTAACTATATTTTAATTCAGAGAAGGCAATGGCACCCCACTCCAGTACTCTTGCCTGGAAAATCCCATGGACGGAGGAGCCTGGTAGGCTGCAGTCCATGGGGTCGCTAGGAGTCGGACACGACTGAGGGACTTCACTTTCACTTTTCACTTTTCACGCATTGGAGAAGGAAATGGCAACCCACTCCAGTGTTCTTGCCTAGAGAATCCCAGGGACAGCGGAGCCTGGTGGGCTGCTGTCTATGGGGTCACACAGAGTCAGACACGACTGAAGCGACTTAGCAGCAGCAGCATATTTTAATTTACTTATTAAATTTGTTTGAATTTTTTGTTCATAATTTCTGCTTTTGTTTTTATTATCAGATATTTTTCTGCTTCCTTTGGTTTATTACTTACCTGGCAGATGGTGACTCAGTAAAAAATCTGCCTGCAATACAGAAGACTTGGGATTGATCCCTCAATCAAAAAGAATCCCTACAGATGGGAATTGCAACCCACTCTAGTATTCTTTACTGGAGAATTCCACGAACAGAACAGCCTGGTGGGTTCATGGGGCACAAAAAGTCAAACACAACTGAGTGACTGATATACACAGATGTTAGTATTTGATATTTAATATATTTTTAATAATTGATACCAATATTTAATGTGAAATATTTTCTTCTAAGTATTATTTTTGCAACATTCCATATATTTTAACATGGCCATAGTATCTTTATTTTCTAGAAATTCTGATTTTGAAATTTTGCTTTTTTTATTGTTCTAGAAAAAGATCTCTGTTACATTTCTTCTGATTGCTATTTTAATTGTTTTTATTTTTTGAGGTTTTCCTTGTGATCAAATATGTGCATAGAATTAATTGCAAATATTTTTATAGATAACACAATGGAGGTATAACTTCTATTTTTGAATTTATATGTTGGATATATATATTTTAAAATTAGATTTAAATTGAATGGAAAATTATTTAGTATAAGAAAATCTATGAATACAATCTAAAACATTAAAAGATTGGAGGCAAATAATCATTAAATGGTTTCAAGAGATACAGTAACTCCGTTTGATAAAATTCAAATGCTTTCATTCAAAACAACACATATCCCACAATATAGCAGGGAACAAATTCTTAGTGTGGAAGTAGATATTTATTCTTTCCAACTATTCCAGTTACAACTTGTTTGTTGCTGCTTAGTCACTTCAGTCATGTCTGACTCTGTGTGACCCTGTGGACTGCAGCCTTCCAGCCTCCCTTGTCCATGGCAAGAGTATTGGAGTGGGTTGCCATGACCTCATCCAGGGGACCTTCCTGACTCAGGGATTGAACTTGGGTCTTCTGCATTGCAGGCAGTTTCTTGACCACTGAGTCACCAGGGAGGCCCTATAGCTTGTTTGAAAGTGAAAGTGAAGTCACTCAGTTGTGTCCGACTCTTTGCGGACTGTAGCCTACCAGACTCCTCAGTCCATGGGATTTTCCAGGCAAGAATACTGGAGTGACTTGCCATTTTCTTCTCACTCTCAAATTTTTCATCATAACTCTCTATTTTTATATTGAATAGTGTATATTTGATATAATAATGCCTTCATTAGTAAAAATGCTTAACTTCACTCACACTTTTTAATATTGATCATTGAGATGTAAAATTCATAATGAGAATGTCACACAATTTTGAAGACCAATTCTAATGCAAATTACTTTGTCCTTTAATTGCTTTCCTTTTATAGATGGTATGTTTCTGTATCTGATACATACTAAATTTTTAGGAACTTTTTTTGTTTCTTGTGGGGTTTTTAGGTCTTTGTAATTTTTATTTTATAATGCCAATAATGGTGAAAGAGATAAAAAACACTTGATATCCAACACATCTTTTTTCTTTCCTGCTTTTGATGCCAATAATATAATAGCAAACCATATGGATAGTCCATTTTACCAGTTATCCTTGTGGCTTAATATTGCTAAAGGACAAATCCTCTACAATGAAGCAGCTTTTAAGAAAGTAGTCATGGCAGTGTACTACATGTTTAATAGTTAATAATATTTTACTGCATAGTTGAAAGTTGCTAAGAGAGTAGATCTTGAAAATTCTCATCACAGGAGAGAAAATAAACGTAATTATTGATGGGGACAGATGTTAATTCTACTGTGGTAGAAAGAAAAAGAAAGGAAGGAAGGAAAGAGAATAGGCATCTCTTCATCATCTTTCCCATTCCACTGTCTAGCTTCAGATGGCAACAAGTTCAAGGAAATGTAGATCTTCAAAATGGCAGAATTAGGAGTACATCAATTGCCACATAGAAAAGAGCCACTCATAAACCAAAGGCACTGCCTTGAATGATTTCGTGAGGAAGAAAAAAGTCTCATAGAGTTTGAGCCATTGTATTTTAGGATATATTTAGTCAACAATTTAATGTACCTTAACTAATATATCATATTTACAAAAGATTTGTTTTTATTCAGTTTCATCAGAACTCAATACATCTATAATATAAAAATTCATGGGTTCTACAATTTTCAAAGTTTGTAAGCTACTACACTTTCAAACATCTCTCCCTCATTCTCTCTAGTCTCCTCTTTATGAACCTTTAAAAACATGTTTTCAGATTCGTCCTTTCTTCTCCACATCTTTTAACTTCTTACTATAATTTTAGGTGCCTTGAAAGCAGTCCGTGACAGAGAGTAAATTGCAATTGACTTATTAGAGAATGATCCCAGGGAAATATGAGTAAGACTGAGGGGAGCATGAGGTATTTAGAAAGGCTGTGCCAGGAACAAAATTGTCTACTTTCAAATTTCTATGGTGAAGTCTTAAACCCAATACCCCAGAATGTGATTTTATTTGAGATACATCCTGTAAAGAGGTAACTAAGTTAAAAAGCTGTTGTTCAGCAGCTAAGTCATGTCCGACTCCTTAGGAACCCCATGGACTGGAGCCGATCAGGCTCCTCTCTCCATGGGATTTCCCAGATAAGAATACTAGAGTGAGTTGCTATTTCCTTCTACAGGGGATCTTCCTCACCCGGAGGTCAAACCCTCATCTCTTGAATTGGCAGATGGATTCTTTACCACTGAGCCATCAGGGAAGCTCACAAGGTAAAATTAAATGGGAATCCCTTAATCCAGTATGAGATTACAGTCCTTATATAAAGACAAAATCAGGTACTGGGGATTAGGAATTCACACATGGATTTTGAGGGCTGCAGTTCAGCACATTACAGACATACACAGAGAGAAGTTCATGTGAAAGCAATTTAGAATATGGCCACCTACAAACCAAGAAGAGAGGCTTTAGATGAAACTAATCCTGCTGCTGCTGCTGCTAAGTCGCTTCAGTCGTGTCCGACTCTGTGCGACCCTACAGACGGCAGTCCACTAGGCTCCTCTGTCCCTGGGATTCTCCAGGCAAGAATACTGGAGTGGGTTGCCATTTCCTTCTCCAATGTATAAAAGTGAAAAGTGAAAGTGAAGTCGCTCAGTCGTGCCCGACTCTTAACGACCCCATGCACTGCAGCCTACCAGGCTCCTCCGTCCATGGGATTTTCCAGGCAAGAGTACTGGAGTTGGGTGCCAT
This sequence comes from Bos taurus, assembly GCF_002263795.3. Taxonomy (NCBI): domain Eukaryota; kingdom Metazoa; phylum Chordata; class Mammalia; order Artiodactyla; family Bovidae; genus Bos; species Bos taurus. The sequence continues at coordinate 15,327,875 of NC_037351.1, read as the reverse complement.
TGCCTTCTCTGAAACTAATCCTAGCAACACGATAATATTGGACTTCTAGCCTCAAGACTGGGAAAATAAAGTGCACATAGTCTGTGGCACTTTGTTATGGCAGCCACAACAGACTAATACAGGAAGGCAATCAATACTGAGTAAAATTATGAGCAGATAACCATACGAAAAATATAGTTCAGTATTACTGGGTACCTCTAGGGGTGCATTGTCAAGCATAGCTTAAAAGGGGCATTCATCCACCAATTTCCATGTAATATTTATTAAAGCTGCTCCCATGTACTTTGGTATCTTGACATTTGTAGCATTTTCTGTGTGTGGTCTAGAATCTGGCTGCTAAAGTCAGGGAATGCCCCTAGACAACAAGCCACAAAAGATCATAATAAAAAATCATTTATGTGCAATTAAGTAGGAGGTGTGAATGGAGAAGTGACAATGTAGGCTTCACCACTGTCCAGATGTTTCATTAGTTTACATCGCTGATGCACAGAGGTAAATAGCAATTGTCAAATCTGTCTTATAATTCTCACTTTAGCTGTTTTTTATTGTGTTTATTACAAATATAATGCAACTCACAAAGAAATTTCATTCATGGCTGCAGTCACCACCTGAAGTGATTTTTTGGAGCCCAAGATGATCAGTCATTGTGGAGAGTTCTGACAAAATGTGGTCCATTGGATTAGGGAATTGCAAACCACTTCAGTATTCTTGCCTTGGGAACCTCATGAACAGTATGAAAAGGCAAAAATATATGACACCGAAAGATGAACTCCCCAGATTGGTAGGTGCCCAATATACTACTGGAGAAGAGTGGAGAAATAGCTCTGGAAAGAATGAGGAGGCTGAGCCAAAGCAAAAACAGTGCCCAGTTGTGGATATGACTGGTAAAGGAAGTAAAGTCCGATGCTGTAAAGAACAATATTGTATAGAAAACTGGAATGTTAGGTCCATGAATCAAGGTAAACTGGGAGTGTTCAAATAGGGGATGGCAAGAGTGAACATCGATATTTTGGTAATCAGCTAACTAAAATGGACCAGAATGGATGAATTTAATTCAGGGAAAGCTAAGTCTGTCTTTTAATTTGACAAATCCTCCCATACAACTCATTAATAGTAATATATCAAATCTAATTATTTTTAACACCACTATTTTTACAAGATGAAAGAACACATTTTGTAATTTTTCAGGAACCTTCTGGGATATAAAAAGGACAGTTTCAAATGCAAAAAAAATCATTTAGGATTTTATTTGGGAAGGCAAAATATCAAACATTGTCAGGAGATTTGAATACTTGAGTAATATGGGATCATGAGTTTCTGTGGAATAATATTTTATTACCCATTTAACAAAAGAGACAATAAAATACTTTTAAAAAGAGATGCAACATCGTATTTAAAGAATCTTAATCTTTTCTAAGTGAGAAAGCTCTGTTTACTTAAATAATCAAGGATATAATAAAATAAACATAAACCATAAGAAAGTTATTCTGTTAAGACACCAGATCTTTGCTATGTAGGCAGATTATATAGAGGATAAATTATATCTTTGCAGTCTCTTTTAAGGGCAATATCTAAAATTATTTCTTTGTCTTAACAGAAAGAAAACTAAATTCTAGTTATACTTAATATAATATTAATACAAGTATTCTTTTTGAAAATCTTACAAATAGACCCATCAAACCCTAGCCAATTTTGACTTTAATAAGTAAAGCTGGCTTTTCACAAACATGTATGCTTTTCTGTGTTTATATAGAACCCTTACAATACAATTTATCTTTCACCAAATAAAAATGTGACCAAAATATACATAAATTTAAAGTTATATTTAGCAATTAATGTTTCATTATTTAATTTTATTTCACTTCTAAGTATTAATTGTATATCCAGTAACTAACTCAATTTAGTATAAATTCAAGCTTTTACGTAACCTAAAGATCTTTAAAAAACTATCTTCAAGTTTACATATTATAAAAGATATTTGCTATTGAAATAAAGTTTATCAGAATGATTCAATATGCCTTCACAAATTTACTGTTTTAGTAATCTTGAATATTTAATGGAAGTAATATTAGCTTATTTGTTCAATCAATAAACCTATATAAGTTTAGAGAGAATAGAACAAAGTAGAAGATAAATCTTGTATATTATACTTATTACAGACAAATCAGAGAAGATACAATTGCTATTATTAAACCAAACATATTGGAGTAGTCTTATTCATCAATGGTTTGCTTAAAATATATAAACTTTAATTCTTAAATTGATAGGTATAAGAATAATTTTTATTTTTACATTAAAAGTAATATTTTTTATAAATCAAAATATAATATTATTTTCTGAAAATTCTAGAAATATTCAGTTATCTTTAATGCTTATTTATTTCCATACTAATTATAATAGAACTCCTGTAAAAATTTGTGTAATTAAATTTGAGAATACATTTAGAGGTAACAGCATGTTATATACTCACATAAGAGGTAAAGGTCTGAGTTACAGACATGCAAACATAGAAAGATACAGAGACAAAGGACTAATATTAACATTTAGCCATCGGTCAAATATAAACACATAAAATCAGATTTATCCATCCAAATATACACTTCCTGGTGGGCATGAAATTTTTAATTTGCTTTAACTCAAAATAAATAAATAAACACATATGGAACACAAAGAATCCGGATATGTTGTTGTTTTTCAAACAGACAGAAAAATCTCAATAAATCATCAATCTATTCACAGATATTGCAAAATGATTATACAAGGAATCCAAGAATTGCTGGTACCTAAAATCAAGATAGTAATCAGAAAGAATAAAAATCAATACCTTAACATGATGCAGATGGAAAAGAAAAAAATTGAGGAGCAAAAGATAAACAGCTGGTTCACAGCTGGATCCCCAGACCACAGTCAAGAGGGAAAGAAAAGGGACTCCAAGATGACTCCTTTCCTGGGCTGAGTAAAAAGTGACCTGAAGCCAATGACCAAGGCTACCTGTATCATGCCACCAAATCAATGAGAGAAAGATTACAATAGAAAATTAGGGAAATAATTTTCTTCAGGCTGTTAAATAGACAGTATTTTCAATACTTTAGAAACTCCACAAAGCAAAGGAAAAAGGTCCTTAGGAGATTCAGAAGGGAGATAGAGATAGGTCAGATCTCTGAACATGGAAAAACAGGGAAGTCCTTTGTAGTTAGTTGTTTCTTAGAGCACAAAAAAGTGCCAGTCCTCATTGATCATTTTGAAGGTGTTTTTTTCTGGGAAAAGATTTTTTATTATAGTGCTCTTGAAATTAGCACCATTTGAAGGGAAGAGAGTATGCAGGATTGAGCAGAGGAAGGATTCAAGTTCTGCATTCCTAGCAGAAGACTTGACTGCTCCAGTGAGGAGTTCTGGAGGTGGGATGCCCCCCAACAGACTTCTCCAGAGTTAGGTTCAGAAGCCAAGTCTTTATGTCCTTATGTCCAGCTATTGGACATGGATTAGTACAGGAAGGGAACATGAGGCTGGGGAAAGTGTATCTATAGATGAGGGAATTACCAAAGGGCGCTAATCAGTGAAAGCTGTCTCTGTAGCTGGAAAGTAACTCTTTTATTCCTAGGAGGATCTCAATAGCTCAGTACAGTGAGCACAAGTATTTTTCCAAAATTACAGGGGGATTTGAAGCCCTAAGATTTGCACAAGAGATTCTAACATAATCACTCAGTTCAGGTCCAAACTCCTATTCCCTTCACCTGGTTTCTGAGTGTAAGAAACTGTCTTTGAAGCCTTGTCTATAGCTTATTGTAAATATTTGGAGTGCAGCTTCTCTTTAATATTTTCACCATGATTTCCTCTTCAACTTTAGCACCTTGGCATTTTTCTTTGTTTAGAATTCAGCTCTAAGTGTGTGTCATTCATAGTTATTTTGTAGTATCAGACTATTTTATTATGTTGTATTTTTAGAGTACTAAAACTCCTGCTTTCTATGTGGATGCTATTAACTCAATTTGTTGTTATGGATTTATATTTATTGCCTGTGACTCATTCCCTGTATTTTCAGTCAGAGAAGGTCCTTTCTTCATCAGCTGTCCACCAAATAATCAGTATTTCCTTAATATAATAATGTTAATCTTTGATATGTTATGATTTTAATTGTGAAATGCTGCTCATATTTCCTTTTTTTCAACAGATTTCCTCAGAAATAATGTGTCATATAAAGTTTCAGTTCAGTCACTCAGTCGATAAAGTTTACGAGATTTTAATATTTTATAGATTTTTTAGTGATAAAACCAGTATTAGAAACCTGTATGTTTAACCTTGGCACATGCCTTTATTGCTAAATACAAAATCTTTGTAAGATCAACATCAATTTTAAGTAAAAAGACAGGGCCAGGGTACTATTTATCTCAAAATGTAGTCCCAAGTCATAATCACATTTATTATAATTTATTCTTTGTGTATACTCTTAGGTGTGACACCTGTCTTTGCCAATAATATCCATAATACTGGAGAGCAGATAATGTAGTTTCAATCTTCTTTAGCCTCACCCATATTGTTTGGGACAAAGCCCAAAAATATATGAGTGTTTACTCCTTATGGAGTTACCAAAGGATATAGAGAGGAGTAAGAGAATGCCAGAGTAAGAGGTTGCCAGATTCATTGACAAGCATCTTGGCAAAATGTTTTACCTGAGAAGACAGCATGACACAGAAGATTTTGAGTCAAAGGGAGGTGGGTTTTCATCCCATCTCTGTTGTATGCTAGCTGTATAAACTTGGGCAAGTACTTACATTTCTTTAATGCTATTTTTTTAACCTGATAAAAACAGTTAATAATAATATTTAACTCACAGAGGTACTGTGAGTATTAAATTAGACAATGAACAAAAATAACTTTATACCACTCTGACAAAATTAGACTTTGCAAAAAACATTACAAAATGTTTTCTTCCTTTGAAGTGTTGTTGCCCCATGTGTGTTCCTCGATTGCTCTATCTGAATCAACTTAAATGCTGTTAAAAATGCAGATTCTTTGACATGTCTCCATTTTGTATCAATGTCTTTGTGAATTAGACCTGGGGAATCGGCCCCCTACTCAGCAAATTGAAACCCCAGTTGTTTCAATAACAATGAAAGCTAGAATAAAAGTCTTTTTTTTTTTTTTTTTTGGTTAAAAAGAAAAAAGCTGGAGAGAGAGAAAGGGAGAAAGAAGGTGCAAACAACACAGCAGAAGTCAGTAGGAGGCCCATGACCAGTGATTATCCCAGCAGGATCTAAGAGAAGGATTGGCTGGCTGAGCCCCTGCTGTTGCATGGCTCACTTGCTCAACAGCTCTGCAGAAGGCTGACTTGAAACCTCCAACAATCCCAGGAAAAATTTTCAAATTTATGTAATACGTGTTCCAATGGACTTTAAATAATTTTGTTCCGTTGTGCTATTTGGGCTTTTTAATGGATTTATTTAGTGGAAAAAATCTTTGTGGATGAAAGACAGGAATAAATGGTAAAAATTTCTTCAGAAAGAAAACTGAATTCCTTTCTGGAAGAAAAAAAGAAGAAAGTGTTTTTTTTTTTTTTTCTTTGCAAATAGTGGGAATCTATCCAGATCTTTCCATCTGAAAGTGATGCTGCTTTGTGTCTCTGACTTTTATCGTGTACAAGGCAACATTTCATTTTATGGAAAATCATCTTGCTGAGCTCACCTTCCAAAACTAGTCATTTCTAACTGGAGTCTACGATATACCTAACTTCATGGCTTTCCTTCAAACTATAGTAGGTCATAAAAATTAAATGCTTACATTAAGGTGATACAGTCATGCTATGCCCTAAACCCTGTCGTAAACAGCAAAGGATAGTGTGATTCCTAAACATCAACAAGGAAAGAAACAGGTTTCCAATTTCTATATGTTAATGACTGGCTCATAGATACTAAATAATTAAGGAGCAAAGAATCTGGTAACTTACTCAACACAAGGTTGCATCCAATGTTATTGAAAACTAGCTGACATCCTTACCCTGCAAACAACTCAAGACAGGTGCAAATGAAGACTCAAAATGAACACAAAGAACCAGCCCTGTTCCTTGGGGCTGTCTTGCCTGATCAATCGGTGAAGATCTGGCCCTCACTGACAACTGCCAAAGAACAGATAGCAGCACAAATCAGCCCATCAGAATGCAGAACAAGTGACAATCAGACTTCAGAGGCCAATTTTTTCTAAACCAGTGGGCAGTGACAATAAGGGTAGTTTTGCTGTGCTGAGAGGCAAATAATCGGTTGCCCACCCCCTGCCCTACTCTCCAAATGTGTTTAGATCACTAATGAAAATGAGTCCAGAGGCTTCCCAAGGGCCAACATTTTGCACATCAGAAAAACAACATACAATTCAGCTTGAGCAGCAAGTCTCCTCAGACACCATACAGGGCTGCTGGAATAGGAGAAGAAGCTTGCAGGTCAAGAGAGGCATGAATTCTTAATGCCCCAGGAGTCCAAGGACAGAATAGGAGGGGGCAGTTTCAAATTCAATTATTTATCAAGTTTATTTATAAAAATAAACCCAATATCTAGACTAATTGGTGCATATAGGAGAATAGCATGTATATCAATAAATAATGTAAATGATTTAGGTCTCCACAAAATTTTCTTCACCTTGTATCTTATGAATAAAACTTAACTCATCTGGCAACATAAAACATCTGGTGCCATATATTTCTGTTTTATGAATACTGCCGCAAGACACAAATATAAGTAGGATAAAAACTCATCACCTATGAAGAAAATTTATTTATTCTTCTAAATAAAATTTTAAATAACAATAACATTATAGCAACTGTAGTTTAATAGATTCCCATATACTATATATTTCAAGTAATATAAAAGAAAGCATACCAACTCCATATGCACATAAATACACACCTACTTACATGTATTTTTAATCCTTATGATAATATTGTAAAGTAGGATTTTATTGTAATGTAGTATCCTCATATTGTAAAGTAATAGCCTCATTTTATAAGTGGAGATTAAGAGATTAAGTATTATGTCCAAAATCAAACATTAAGTAAGTAGCAAAGCTGAGATTAGATCCTAGAACTTTATATTATTTAACCAGTTGTTGGTATCTTAAAATGCATGGATCAAGAGAAGTGATCTTATAAAATTCATCTCTTACATGTCAAATTTTGGAATCAAGTATTATTCATCATTCTTTTTATTTAAAAAATAATATATAAAAATGATATCTTTGTCTTTGGTTGTACAAGTTATGATATTTAACACCTGATCAGATTTACACGACCACTACCACGATCAGGATACAGAATGATTCCATCACCAAAATAATTTCCCCTTGCTGTCCTTTTATAGTCAAGTCTTACCCTAACCCTTAACTCCTGGCAACCACTGATCTTTTCATTATCTTTGTTTTGTGGTTGTTGTTGTTGTTTTCCAGAACATGTTAGAAAGGGAATCATATAGTATGTAACCATTTTGATACTGGATTCTTTTAGTCAATATAATGCCTTTGAGATTCACTTATGTTGTTACATGTATCAGTGTCTCATTTTTTTTTTTTTTTTGGAACAGTTTTATTGAGTTTCAAATACCATAAAATTCCTCTTTTAACCTGTACAATTAAATCATTTCCTTAACAAAGTTTTGTATGAACATGAGTTTTAATTTCACTTGGATAAATACCAATGTATAAAATTCTGTGTTAAATGGTAAATTTAAGCAAAACATCAAAAGACATGGCTAAACTGTTTTCCAAAATGAATACACAATTTTCTACTCCCAGCAGTAATGTATGAGGATCCCAGATACTTCTCATACTTGTCAGCATTTATATTGTCAGGGTTTTAAAAGGCATTCTAACAGTGGTACCACTGTGGTAGGCAGGGAAGTAGTAGGAGGGTGTTCCAGGATGGTGGGACACATGTGCACTCGTGGGTGATGCATGCTGATGCATGGCAAAACCACCACAATATTGTAAAAAATTATCTTCCAATTAAAATAAATTAATTAATTAAAAAATAATATAATCAAATGAAATTAGATAAGGGAAGAGAAATTAGGAATAAAGGATCAAAATTTAAACATTCAAATTTATCAGAATAAGCACAAACACACTCAACAATGTAAAGAAGTCATAGATAACATAATATAAAGATGGCATACATTTGCATAACAAATAATTAACAAAAGCCAAATAAAGATAAATACAAAGAGAATTATAATTAAACATAAATATGATATCAATGAGTATAATTGTTCTAAGCTTAAGTAAGAAAAGTACTTTCAGAATTGATCATAGAGCATAATTAATATAAGTTCCAAACACAAGACTCTGGAATCCTCAAGACTTTGGAAATGCTAAAAAAAAAAGCAAAAAATGGAAAAAGTGCTATTCACAAGTGGTTTAAAAAAAAAAAAGTAAACAAAGTTATTCTATCAGAAAACAGAATGTAGGCATCATTCTGTCACTAAGACATCTCAGACTCTTCACGACCCCATAGACTACAGCATGCCACTCTCCTCTGTTCTCCACTATCTCCAGGAGTTTGTTCATATCCATGTCCATTGCAATGGTCATGCTATCTAACCATCTAATCATTCTCTGCTGAGCTCTTCTCCTTTTGCCTTAAATCTGTCCCAGCATGATGGTCTTTTGCAATGAGTTGGCTCTTTGCATCAGGTGGCCAAAGTATTGGAGCTTTATAGGGTCAGTCCTTATAGTGAATATTCAAGGTTGATTTCCTTTAAAAGGATTGACTGGTTTCACCTCCTTACTGTCCAAGGGACTCTCAAGAGTATTCCATTACCACAATTCAAAAGCATCAATTCTTCAGCCATCAGCCTTCTTTATGGTCCAACTCTCACATCCAAACATGACTATTGGAAAAACCATAGCTTTGACTATGCAGATCTTTTAAGGCAAAGTAAGGTCTCTGTTTTTAATATGCTGTCTAGGTTTGTCATAGCCTTCATTTCAAGAAGCAAGTGTCTTTTAATTTCATGACTGCAGTCACAATTTACAGTGGTTTTGGAGCCCAAGAAAAGAAAATCTGTCACTGCTTTCACTTTTTCCCCTTCTATTTGCTCTGAAGAATTTAGGTAAAACATATTAAAAAGAGATGAAATATACTTCACAATGACAAAGAGTATAGTACAGAAGACTAATCAGTTATGATTATCTATAAAATCAAGCAACATGTTCTAAAAACTCATAAAGCAATATGGAAGTAGACAAAGACACATTGAATGACTTTAATTCAACTTTCAGTTCACAACAGATAGGAAGGAAGAAAAATAAGATGAAAATAACAATATGTAAGATCAAAATAACTGTAATAGGGTCAGTATAACTAACTATCCTGAGCACTATTTCTTTAAAATCAGAAAATACAATAACAATATTAGCAGTAAACTGACCCATATTAAACTACAAATAAAACCTGAAAGTTTTCAAAAATAGTACTTGGTTTATTCTATTATCATAGGCTATTGAAACTAGGAGCTAATAACAAAAATGTAACAGACACAAAAATAAGGACAAGTATACCGTATCAAAATGTTTTTAAAAAAATCTTAAAAATTATTGGAGATAATCAAGTAATCAAAATGAATTTCTTAATAGCCAAAAAATAACAACGATAATAAAATCCCATAGTAGAACCTATGGGATAAAGCTAATGAGTATAGTCATAAATATTTTAACAAAAAATTATTGAGCAAAAATTTATAAGGTAAAGTCCAGGTTTAATCATGTAAGTTATAGAGAAAACAATTGTATGTAAACAGAAGGAAGAAATGCTATATATATTAAAGTATAAATTAATAAATTAGAAAAATGAAAATCAATTAGGACCCTGGCTCTTTGGAAGGATTAATTTCGAAGAATTAAAAATATTGATCTTTCAACAGGTTTGGTATTGATCATTTGTTTTATGAAGTTGTATGATGTTAAATGAAGAGAATTTAGGATTGGTAGCCTTTGAAATAAATGTTACCTCCTTCAGTTATTGTAACAACCAAGAAGCTCTACATGTTTCCAAAGCTTTCTGAGGGACCCAGCTGATAATCTTTAAGATGAATTTTTTTTATGAAATAATAAAATTAGAGAGATAGCTGATTCATTAACAAAATGAACAAATTTAGGGAAGTAATCAGAGGTACAGATAAAATGACAAGAAAATTAATGTTATGTTTTAGTTTGGTTTGCTCCAGTGGCACATCCTCAGAGGGTTCCAGTGCAAGTAGTTTTTTGGTGGAAAAGAGGGATAGCAAAGGAAAATAGCTTCATAAAGGACTGTCATCAAGAAAGCTATCACCATGGGGAGGTAGCTAAAGTTTAATCAAGGAGATAGTTTAAAGCACAAGCCTCAGATTTACCTCACAATATGTACAGCAACTTCTGTCAGTCACTGAACATTGTTCCCAGAAGCTATTACTTAATTCCCAGGCATTTCCAGGCTGCCTTCCACAGCTTAGACAAAGCTTCCTGCAAATAAATGCAGATGCTGACTGGAGAAGTGCTGAGGGACACAGGCCGGGCACTGACTGTGGCTGCTTACTGTATTATTTTGCTCAAATCTGTGTGAGAATGTGCATAAAATTGATTAATTCCAGGACAAATACAAATTATTAAAGCTGAACCCAGAAAATAATATCTAAACAGACCAATTGCTATAGAAGTAAAAGAAAATAGCCAAGTGATTTACTACCCCCATTACCAACCCCTATGTTTGAAAACGAACGAGAAAAATTGGTCCAAGTTTCAAAAGAAGAATTTAACCAGATCTTTTAGGAACAAGTAACATCAACATTTTAAACAAGAGTACAGACAAAAAGCAAAAACTGAGAAAAGCTTCTGAGTAAAACAAAAGATGATAAAAGTAAATGATAACAGATATTGTGCTCCTTGTAAATATACTCAACCTCCTAATCACATCAATCTCCCTAAGTAATCTATAAATGTAAACTAAATGCACCTTAAAAAAAAAAAAAACTCTGTAATTACCAGGAGTAGATTAAAATAAAAGAACAATTATTATATTATAAAGCATTAACAACCTCCCCCCAAAAAATCTGGAAATAGAGAATAGTTATTTGTGATTCTCTAATGCAATTGTGTGACATCTTAAAACACATGGTGATTAGAATCAGTTGATATTAGCAGAATAGATAACAAAGAAAGAGATAAGAACACTTAGAAATTTATAGACAACAATACACACATCTTCAGATACATACACATTATGGACATATACATAGCACATAATTAGATAGAAGGACATTAGCACATCCTTATTTATTTAACTTATTGTCACCTTCTTTATTTAACTTATGTGGAGAGTACATCATCCAAAATGCTGGGCTGAATGAGGCACAAGATGGAACCAAGATTGCCGAGAGAAATATCAATAACCTCAGATATGCAGATGACACCACCCTTATGTCAGGAAGTGAAGAAGAACTGAAAAGCCCCTTGATGAAAGTGAAAGAGGAGAGTGAAAAAGTTGCCTCAAAAGTTAACATTCAGAAAACTAAGATCATGGCATCCAGTCCCATCATTTCATGGCAAATAGATGGGGAAACGATGGAAACAGTGAGACACTTTATTTTCTTGGGCTCCAAAATGACTGCAGATGGTGACTGCAGCCATGAAATTAAAAGATGCTTGCTCCTTGGAAGAAAAGCTGTGACCAACCTAGACAGCATATTAAAAAGCAGAGACATTACTTTGCCAACAAAGGTCCATCTAGTCAAAGCTATGATTTTTCCAGTGGTCATGTATGGATGTGAGAGTTGACTATAGAGAAAGCTGAGCTCCGAAGAATTGATGCTTTTAAACTGTGGTGTTGGAGAAGATTCTTCAGAGTCCCTTGGACTGCAAGGAGATGAAACCAGTCCATCCTAAAGGAAATCAGTCCTGAATATTCATTAGAAGGACTGATGTTGAAGTTGAAACTCCAATACTTTGGCCACCCGATGCAAATAACTGAATCATTGGAAAAGACCCTGATGCTGGGAAAGATTGACAGTGGGAAGAGAAGGGGACAACAGAGGATGAGATGGATGGATGGCATCACTGACTCAGTAGACATGAGTTTGAGCGAGCTCCAGGAGTTGCTGTTGGACAGGGAAGCCTGGCATGCTACAGTCCATGGGGTCACAAAGAGTCGAACACGATTGAGCAACTGAACTGACTGACTACATCCCTATATAATTGTGATCTGGTAAATGTTTACCAAATTCACAAAGGAGGAAAAAGCTGTGAACTTTAGTGTTTGCCAGTTAATATGATACAAAAACTCCCACCACAGTAAATTCCAAGCTAAAAACATGTCTCCAAACACAAAACTGGAGATATGAGGTATCAAATCATTCTACAGTATTTCTATTAAACATATCTGTAGATGCACATGACCTCAAAGGCATAAATAACAGTAACTAGAAAAAGGTGAGTTTCTAAAACTTGTTTGCTTGTTTAATTTTTGTTTGATTTCTTGATTTTTACAGATATATATTATTTTTTAGTGAGGACTATGAATGCTCAAAATTCTCCAAGCCAGGCCTCAGCAATATGTGAACCGTGAACTTCCTGATGTTCAAGCTGGTTTTAGGAAAGGCTGAGGAACCAGAGATCAAATTGCCAACACCCACTGGATCATGGAAAAAGCAAGAGAGTTCCAGAAAAACATCTATTTCTGCTTTATTGACTATGCCAAAGCCTTTGACTGTGTGGATCACAAAAAACTGTGGAAAATTCTGAAAGAGATGGGAATACCAGACCACCTGATCTGCCTCTTGAGAAATTTGCATGCAGGTCAGGAAGCAATAGTTAGAACTGGACATGGGACAACAGACTGTTTCCAGATAGGAAAAGGAATACGTCAAGGCTGTATATTGTCACCTTGTTTATTTAATTTATATGCAGAGTACATCATGAGAAACATTGGGCTGGAAGAAACACAAGCTGGAATCAAGATTGCAGGGAGAAATATCAATAAACTCAGATATGCAGATGACACCACCCTTATGGCAGAAAGTGAAGAGGAACTCAAAAGCCTCTTGATGAAAGTGAAAGTGGAGAGTGAAAAAGTTGGCTTAAAGCTCAAAATTCAGAAAACTAATATCATGGCATCTGGTCCCATCACTTCATGGGAAATAGATGATGGGGAAACAGTGGAAACAGTGGCAGACTTTATTTTTCTGGTCTCCAAAATCACTGCAGATGGTGACTGCAGCCATGAAAGTAAAGGACGCTTACTCCTTGGAAGGAAAGTTATGACCAACCTAGATAGCTTATTCAAAAGCAGAGACATTACTTTGCCAACAAAGGTCTGTCTAGTCAAGGCTATGGTTTTTCCTTTGGTCATGTATGGATGTGAGAGTTGGACTGTGAAGAAAGCTGAGCACCGAAGAATTGATGCTTTTGAACTGTGGTGTTGGAAAAGACTCTTGAGAGTCCCTTGGACTGCAAGCAGATCCAACCAGTCCATTCTGAAGGAGATCAGCCCTGGGATTTCTTTGGAAGGAATGATGCTGAAGCTGAAACTCCAGTACTTTGGCCACCTCATGCAAAGAGTTGACTCATTGGAAAAGACTCTGATGCTTGGAGGTATTGGGGGCAGGAGGAGAAGGAGATGAAAGAGGATAGATGGCTGGATGGCATCACTGACTCGATGGACGTGAGTCTGAGTAAACTCCAGGAGTTGGTGATGGACAGGGAGACCTGGCGTGTTGCGATTCATGGGGTCACAAAGAGTTGGACATGACTGAGCAACTGAACTGAACTGAACTGAACTGATGGTTAAGAATTGGATTAATCTTAGAAATTTCAAAATTTGCTCTTGGGAACCAAAACAATCTAGCTCTAGCAAGTCATGACTTACATAGAAATTCAGAATGGAATAATTTGGCAAATAAAATAAGCTATTATAAGAAAGTGCTGAAGATAAGCCTGGTCTCTCATAAGCGTTCTTAAATTAGCTTTTGTGTATGTTAAAGATTAAATTTCAAATTTCCAAAAAAATAAATAAATAAAGATTTTTCAGTATATGAATTAGAGACAACTGAATAGTCATCTTAAAAAATAATAAACTCAATTTTTGCTTCAAATTCACTCCAAAGTATACACCAAATGAAAAAAAAAAAATCAAATGTAAGAAAAAAAACAAACTAGAAAACCAGAATTGTTTCTGAATGTGTTCTTAGGGTTTGGAAGGACTTTCACTCGAGAAGCCATAAAAGAAAGTATTGATAGAATTCAGTTATGTAAAAATGTAAATTGTGTGAATAAATCATATTAAAGTTATGTATGTATATATAAATATTTGTGAAAGTGTTGTTACTCAGTCATGTCTGACTCTTTGCAACCCTATAAACTGTAACCCACCGTGGCTCCTCTGTCCATGGAATTCTCCAGGAAAAAACATTGGAGTGGTAGCCATTCACTTTACCAGGAGATCTTCCTGACCCAGGGATCAAACCTACGTCTTCTGCATTGCAGGATAAAAGTAAAGCGGTGAAGGCCAATATTTTACCATCTGAGCCACCAATATTTGTAGCTCACTGAAAAAGGAATTAATTTTCTTAACAGAAAATAACTTACATGAAGTGATTTCTTAAAAGTAAATAAGTAAAAGACCATCAAACCAATAAGACAAATTGGCAAGCGAAATGGTTCAAATTCACACTAAACTAAGGAAATACTTTTATAAACCACTTTATTGGGGGGGGGAGGGAGAAAAATGCTTTATTTCTCAAAGTGTTGGTGAGGTTACAATGCAACAGTATTCTTACAAATTGTTGATAGAAAATACATTGGTCCATTTTCTATAGAGTGAAACCTGACAACATTTAACCAAATTTAAAAGAAAAAAAGAAAACATACACTGTTTGACAGGAAATTCAATTCTTCTAATTTACTTTACCGGTATTTTCTCACATATATAACAATTTCCTTTACACATTTTTGATCATAGTAAAAGGTTAGAATCAACTTAAATATTGTATTCACATAATGAAATTCTATGTACTTATGAAGGATTAGGCAATTCCCACGTCATTGTATATAAATATCTACAAGCTTTATTGCTCAATACTATAGAAAAACTTTGAGATTGTATACATGACTTACTACCATTTGTATAATACATGTGTTTATAAACATTTTCACAAATTGTCTATGATTATAAGCTTGTGAATTGGTAGCAGTGGTTACTGTTAGATGTGGATCTACATGAAATGGGAAAAGAATGGGAGAACAACAATTTTTTATATTATATACCTTTTCATCATGTGAATTATACATTGACTTCATTTATTAACTATTAAAAAGTAAATAACATTAACTTTAAAAATAGGTGGAAAACCCGCTAAGACTTACATAAATAGAAACATAAATCAGCTAATTAAATTAAGAAAATTGGGTAGTTATTCCAGATATTTTTGTAAATATCTATATATAGTTTCATACATGCAACTGAACACCTCCTGGGATAAAAATCTTACATGAGAATTCAACCACTTTTAGCACCTTTATGGGAAACAATCTTTTCATCACTCTTGAGGATTAAATACAATGATGGTGAAATCCTAATATTGTACTTGGAAGCCATAATTTAGTTTGGAGTCAACTCAGCTTTTCTCTAATGGAATTTTCGATCCAAGTCTGTTGGATCATGGAAAAAGCAAGAGAGTTCCATAAAAACATCTACTTCTGCTTTACTGACTATGCCAAAGCCTTTGACTGTGTAGATCACAACAAACTGTGGACAGTGCTTTAAGAGGTGGGGAATACTAGGCTACTTTTCCTGCCCCTTGAGAAATTTGTATGCAGGCCAAGAGGCAACAATTAGAACTGGACATGGAAGAATGGACTGTTTCCTAATTGGGAAAGGAATACATAAAGGCTGTATATTGTCACCCTACTTATTTAACTTATATGCAGAGTACATCATGAGAAACGCTGGGTTGGATGAAGCCTAAGCTGGAATCAAGATTTCTGGGAGGAATATCAATAACCTCAGTTATGCAGATGATACCAATCTTATGGCAGAAAGTGAAGAACTAAAGAGCCCCTTGATGAAAGTGAAAGAGGAGAGTTAAAAATCTGGTTTAAAACTCAATATTAAAAAAACTAAGATCATGGCATCTGGTCCCATCACTTCATGGCAAATAGATGGGGAAACAATGGAAACAGTAAGTTCTTGGGCTCCAAAATCATTGCAGATGGTGACTGCAGCCATGAAATTAAAAGACACATGCTCTTTGGAAGAGGAGCTATGATCAACCTAGATAACATATTGAAAAGCAGAGACATTACTTTGCTGATAAAAGTCCATCTAATCAAAGATATGGTTTTTCCGGTAGTCATGTGTGAATGTAAGAGTTGGACTATAAAGAAAGCTGAGTGCTGAAGAACTGATGCTTTTTTACTATGGTGTTGGAGAAGACTCATGAGAGTCCCTTGGACTGCAAGGAGATCTGACCAGTCCCTCCTAAAGGAAATCAATCCTGAGTATTCATTGGAAAGGCCGATGTTGAAGCTGAAGTTCCAGTACTCTGTCCATCTGATATGAAGAACCGACTCACTGAAAAAGGCCCTGACGCTGGGAAAGATTGGATACAGGAGGAGAAGGGGATGACAAAGGATGAGATGGTTTGATAGCATCACTGACTCAGTGGATGTGAGTTTGAGCAAGCTTCAGGAGTTGGTGATGAACAGGGAAGGCTAATTTCCTGCAGTTCATTGGGTCACAAAGAATTGGACATGACTGAGCAACTGAACTGAACTGAATGCAAGTCTGATAGGAATAAAACTCACTTAAATGAAACACCAAGACAAAAACTTGATGGCCTTCTTACTCTGTGCATAACATGTACTGTCTAGATCATACATTTAGAATTTCAATTTCAGGGCAAATTTTATTTCAAGATAATACCACTACTGGTAAGTAGAAAGAATTCCACTTCTGGGTATTGATTGAAAGCAAATGAGGGTGCATGTGTCTATTTTTATTTCCAGAATCACATTATTTAACTAAGTGACCATCACAGTGAAGTCTCCCCTAACCTATCCTCAAATATGTGAAAATTAAAATTCTATCCATGTAGCATCCTATCAGTTAGATTTAGAGCTAATGTAATTTCCAGATATGAAGAAAAATTCTCAAAGATACTTATTGTTATTAATAACATTAATAATACTTTTTTATTCTCTTCATAGGCTCATTTTTCTCTATTTTCACAAATGAATTTTTAATATATCAATTGATTTTTCTTAGGCATCATTCTATCAAGACGACATATTACTTTGCAGAGTTAATGAAAAACAATAGTCTCAACAGATATACAGGGAAAGTCCAACAAATGGGAATGGACAAGCTAGTTTAAGCAAAAATAAGAATTGTCCCAATCTCATTTTTATCCTGCTAAATCTTAATTAGACTTCTGGTAAGCTGCATTAGTGTTAATACGGATTAATGTCAGAGTGATAAGAAGAGCATACAAATCAATAAATGCTGCTGTATCAATATATGAACAGAGACACAAATAGCCATTTTGGTTCTTAACGGTGAACTCATTATAGAGTTAAATATTTACTATGTGGATTTGAAATACCTTGAAAAGCAGGGGGGAGGGGTCATAGTTACACTAAAAAGAGTTTGGTGAAACTTCACAGATAAAGGTAAACCTTAAATGATTTACAAAGCTGTTCTTAGGATTTATTTCACAATTCTGTCATAGTTTGGAGTCTTGTCCTTAGGTATTGGGGACATAGAGTAATGATTAATCAATGAATATAATCAATTTTTTTTTATTATTTTTATGGAATGGGTAGAATATTTTGCCCCCACCTCTGAGGGGGTTCAATGGCCCCTTGAGGACCTTAAAGCATTGTTAAGGAGGAGAAATAGAGTAAGACTGGAAACAATTAGAAAGTAGCATATGCCAGTTGTATTCAAGGAAAAAAAGAATCCCCAGATAATGGCTTAAACAGAGATATTTATTTTAAAAAGATAGCAGTCTGGGACTATGAGTTCTACATGGGTTGATGAAACGCAGGAGTCTCCCAGTTCTCTGTTTGCTATCCCTTTGCTTTGTTCTTCAAATTCAAGATCCAGGATGAATCCTGTTCCACACAGTAGAGGCTGTGGGGAATGAGAGGGAATGCCTATTCAGTTTAGGGAAGCCCCTTAAAGTAATATACACCGCTTCTACTTAAATCCTGTTGAAATACACATAGTCATGTAGTCAGGTAAAACTACAAAGAAGTTGAGAAATGTAATATTCATCTCATTGAAAATGAAAACAGATAAAAATGGAAGATTCTTTTTACTAAGGAACAAGAGGAGGATATACACCAGAAAACGAATAGCAGATTTATGGGTTCAGTTAAGTTCAGTCACTGAGTTATGTCCGACTCTTTGCAACCCCACGGACTACAGCATGCCAGGCCTCCCTGTCCATCACCAACTCCCAGAGTTTACTGAAAATCATGTCCATTGAGTCGGTGATGCCATCCAACCATTTTATTCTCTGTAGACCCCTTCTTCTCCTGCTTTCAATCTTTCCCAGTAATAGGGTCTTTTCCTAGTGAGTCAGTTCTTCCCATTAGGTAGCCAAAGTATTGGAGTTTCAGCTTCAGCATCAATCCTTCCAATGAATATTCAGGACTGATTTCCTCCAGGATGGACTGGCTGGATCTCCTTGCTGTCCAAGGGACTCTCAAGAGTCTTCTTCAACACCACAGTTCAAAAGCATCAATTCATTCAGCTTTCTTTATACTCCAACCCTCACATACATACAGGACTACTGGAAAAACCATAGCTTTGAATAGTGGGAGCTTTGTTGGCAAAGTAATATCTCTGCTTTTTAACATGCTGCCTAGTTTGGTCATAACTTTTTTTCCAAGGAGCAAATGTCTTTTAATTTTTTGGATGAAGTCACCATTTGCAGTGATTCTGGAGCCACGCCCCCCACCCCCCAAAATAAATTTGTCACTGTTTCCAATGTTTCCCCATCTATTTGCCATGGAGTGATGGGATCAGATGCCATGATCTTAGTTTTCTGAATATTGAGATTTAAGCCAATTTTTTCACTCTCCTTTTTCACTATCATCAAGAGGCTCTTTAGTTCTTCTTTGTTTTCTGCCATAAGTGTGGTGTATCTGCATATCTGAGATTATTGATATTTCTTCAGGTAATCTTGATTCCAGCTTATGCTTCATCCAGTCCAGCATTTATAATGATGTATTCTGCATATAAGTTAAATAAGCAGAGTGGTAATATACAGCCTTGATGTACTCCTTTTCCGATTTGGAACCTGTCCGTTGTTCCATGTCCAGTTCTAACTGTTGTTTCTTGACCTAAATACAGATTTCTCAGGAGGCAGGTAAGGTGGTCTGGTGTTTCCATCACTTTAATAATTTTCCATAGTTTATTGCGATCCACACAGTCAAAGACTTTGGCATAGTCAGTAAAGCAGAAGTAGATGTTTCCTGGAACTTTTGCTTTCTTGATGATCCAATGAATCTTGGCAATTTGATTTCTGATCCCTCTGCCTTTTCTAAATCCAGCTTGAACATCTGGAAGTTCACGGTTCAAATACTTTTGAAGCCTGGCTTGGAGAATTTTGAGCATTACTTTGCTAGCTTATGAGATCAGTGTAATTGTGCAGTAGTTTGAGCATTTTTTGGCATTGCCTTTCTTTGGGATTGGAATGAAAACACTTTTTCCAGCTGTGGCCACTGCTGAGTTTTCCAAATTTTTTAGCATTTTGAGTGCAGCACTTTCACAGCATCATCTTTTAGGATTTGAAATAGCTCAACTGGAATTCTATCACCTTCACTAGCTTTGTTTGTAGTGATGCTTCTTAAGGCCCACTTGACTTCACATTCCAGGATGTGTGGCTCTAGGTGAGTGATCATACCATCGTGGTCATCTGGGTTGTGACAATCTTTTTTGTACAGTTCTTCTGTGTAGTCTTGCCACCTCTTCTTAATATCTTCTGCTTCTGTTAGGTCTCTACAATTTCTGTGCTATATTGTGCCCATCTTTGCATGAAAATTTCCCTTGGCATCTCTAATTTTCTTGAAGAGATGTCTAGTTTCTCCCATTCTATTGTTTTATGCTATTTCTTTGCATTGATCACTGAGGAAGGCTTTCTTATCTCTCCTTGCTATTCTTTGGAACTCTGCATTCAAATGAGTGTATCTTTCCTTTTCTCCTATGTCTTTTGCTTCTCTTCTTTTCTCAGCTATTTGTAAGCCCTCCTCAGACAACCATTTTGCCTTTTAGCATTTCTTTTTTTGGGGATGGTCTTGATCCCTGCCTTCTATAAAATATCACAAACCTCTGTCCATAGTTCTTCAGGCACTTTGACTATCATCTAATCCCTTAAATCTATTTATCACTTCCACTGTATAATCAAAAGGGATATGATTTAAGTCATACCTGAATGGTCCAGTGGTTTTCCCTACTTTCTTCAATTTAAGTCTGAATTTGGCAATAAGGGGTTCATGATCTGAGCCACAGTCAGCTCCCAGTTTTATTTCTGCTGACTGTATAGAGCTTCTCCATCTTTGACTGCAAAAATATCATCAATCTGATTTCGGTATTGACCATCTGGTGATGTCCATGTGTAGTGTCTTCTCCTGTGTTGTTTGAAGAGGGTGTTTGTTATGACTAGCATGTTCTCTTGGCAATACTCTATTATTCTTTTCCCTGCTTCTTTCTGTACTCCAAGGCCCAATTTACCTGTTACTCCAGGTATTTCTTGACTTCCTGCTTTTGAATTCCAGCCCCCTATAATGAAAAGGACGTCTCTTTTGAGTGTTAGTTTTAGGAAGTC
Organism: Bos taurus; assembly: GCF_002263795.3. Lineage (NCBI taxonomy): Eukaryota > Metazoa > Chordata > Mammalia > Artiodactyla > Bovidae > Bos > Bos taurus. The sequence continues at coordinate 15,307,038 of NC_037351.1, read as the reverse complement.
TTGTAGTTCTTCATGGAACCACTCAATTTCAGCTTCTTCAGCACTACTGGTTGGGGCATGGACTAGGATTACTATGATATTGAATGGTTTGCCTTGGAAATGAAAAGAGATCATTCTGTTTTTTTGAGATTGCACCCAAGTACTGCATTTTGGACTCTTTTGTTAACTATAGTGGCTACCCCATTTCTTCTAAGGGATTCTTGCCCACAGTAGTAGACATAATGATGACCTGAGTTAAATTCACCCATTCCAGTCCATTTTAGTTCGCTGATTCCTAAAATGTCAATGTTCATTCTTGGCATCTCCTGTTGGGCCACTTCCAATTTGTCTTGGTTCATGGACCTAACATTCCAGGCTCCTATGCAATATTGCTCTTTATAGCATCAGACTTTACTTCCATCACCAGTCACATCCACAGCTAGGTGTTGTCTTTGCTTCAGCTCTATCTCTTCATTCTTTCTGAAGTTATTTCTCCACTCTTCTCCAGTAGCATATTGGGCACCTACCGACCTGGGGAGTTCATCTTTCAGTGTCATACCTTTTTGCTTTTTCATACTGTTCATGAGCTTCTCAAGGCAAGAATACTGAAGTGGTTTGCCCTTACCTTCTCCGGTGGACCATGTTTGGTCAGAACTCTCTACCATGACCCTTCCTTCTTGGGTGGCCCTATATGGCATGACTCACAGTTTCATTCAGTTAGACAAGGCTGTGGGTATTTCAACCTTTATTTGTATTTCATCATTAATGTTCTTTTGTGTTGCAGGATCCAGTACAGAATACAGCCTAGCATTTAATTGCCATGTTTCTTTAGTCTCCTTAAATTAGTGACAATTTTTTTGTATTTCCTTGTTTATCATGAACTTGATACTTGAAGAGTACTAATCAGGTATTTAATTGAAAGTCCTTTGGTTTGGCTTTATCTGATGGTTTCTCTTGATTAGACTGGGGCTATGGATTTTTTGTGAAATGTACCTGAAATGTGAATTGTCCCTATAATGAATCATGTCAGGGAATTCATGATATAAAACTAACTTTTTCCTGGTGATGTAACACTTGATTACTTGGCTGTGGTGGTGGTGTCAAATTGCTTCACTATAAAGTTACAATATTTTCATTTTCCATGCTGTGCTCTCTGCAGGTGAGACAATAAACCCAGCTCATAGTGAGAGGGAGAGAAGTTAAACTCCATGTCCTTAAAGAAAGAATATAAAATAATTGTATATGTTAAAACACCTCAATTTTTAATACACATTATGAAAAATCATGTTAAAATGTTCAAATATCATAACTTTCCTTCAAGCTCACTCACTAATTTTATTATATTTATTTAAATACTTTCTTGTTATTGTGTAGTTTCTCAGTCATGTCCAACTCTTTGAGACCCCATAGATTGCATGTAGCACACCAGGCTTTCCTGTTCTTCCCTATCTCCTGGAGTTTGCTCAGTCTCATGTCCATTGAGTCAGTGATGCCATCTAACCATTTTATCCTCTGTTGTACCCTTTTTCTCCTGCCCTCAATTTTTCCAGCATCAGAGTCTTAAGTGTCAACTCTTCACATCAGTTCAGTTCAGTTGCTCAGTCATATCTGACTCTTTGCAACCCCATGGACTATAGCATGCCAGTCTCCCCTGTCCATCACCAACTCACATTAGGTGCCCAAAATATTGGATCCTCAGTTTCAGCATCAGCCCTTCAAATGAATATTCTGGATTGATTTCCTTTAGGGTTGACTGATTTGATATCCTTGCTGTCCAAAGGACTCTCAAGAGCCTCTACAGTACCACAGTTGGAAGGCATCAATTCTTCAGGGCTCAGCCTTTTTTTTTATTATCCAGCTCTTACATCTGTACTACACCACTGGTGAAACCACAGCTTTGACTATACGGACTTTTGTAGCAAACTAATTTCTCTGCTTTTTAATTTGCTGTCTAGATTTGTCATTGCTTTTCTTCCAAGTAGCAAGCATCTGTTAATATTATGGCTGCAGTCACCATCTGCAGTGATTTTGAAGTCCAAGAAAATAAAGTGTGTCACTGTTTCTATTGTTTTCCCATCTATTTGCCATGAAGTGATGGGACCAGATGCCATGATCTATGTTTTTGAATGTTCAGTTTTAACATTTAAATAATTATTTATTTTAAAATAATGTATTATATTCAATCCAATAGACCAAAATATTGTTTAAACTTATAGGCATATTAAAAATTATTGATTACATGTTTTATATTCTTATACTAAGACTTTGAAATCCAGTGTGTAGGAACTAGCACATATCAATTTAGATTACTTCAAGTACTCAGTAGTCACATATGCTTAGTGGCTGTCTCTTTGGATGGAACAATGCCAAATATTTTTTCTTTTTTAAAATTTAGATGCAATTCTTTACAATACTATATTAGTTTCAGGTGTTCAGTTCAGTTCAGTTCAGTCACTCAGTCATGTCCAACCCTTTGTGGCCCCATGAATCGCAGCACGCCAGGCCTCCCTGTCCATCACAACTCCCGGAGTTCACTCAGACTCACGTCCATCGAGTCAGTGATGCCATCCAGCCATCTCATCCTCTGTCGTCCCCTTCTCCTCCTGCCCCCAATCCCTCCCAGCATCAGAGTCTTTTCCAATGAGTCAGCTCTTCACATGAGGTGGCCAAAGTACTGGAGTTTCAGCTTTAGCATCAGTCCTTCCAAAGAACATGAAGGGCTGATCTCCTTCAGAATGGACTGGTTGGATCTCCTTGCAGTCCGAGGGACTCTCAAGAGTCTTCTCCAATACCACAGTTCAAAAGCATCCATTCTTCGGTGCTCAGCTTTCTTCACAGTCCAACTCTCACATCCATACATGACCACCGGAAAAACCATAGCCTTAACTAGACAGACCTTTGTTGGCAAAGTAATGTCTCTGCTTTTCAATATGCTATCTAGGTTGGTCATAACTTTCCTTCCAAGGAGTAAGCGTCTTTTAATTTCATGGCTGCAGTCACCATCTGCAGTGATTTTGGAGCCCAGAAAAATAAAGTCTGACACTGTTTTCACTGTTTCCCCATCTATTTCCCATGAAGTGATGGGACCAGATGCCATGATCTTCGTTTTCTGCATGTTGAGCTTTAAGCCAACTTTCTCACTCTCCTCTTTACCTTCATCAAGAAGCTTTTGAGTTCCTCTTCACTTTCTGTCATAAGGGTGGTGTCATCTGCATATCTGAGGTTATTGATATTTCTCCCAGCAATCTTGATTCCAGCTTGAGCTTCTTCCAGTCCAGCATTTCTCATGATGTACTCTGCATAGAAGTTAAATAAGCAGGGTGACAATATGCAACCTTGACGTACTCCTTTTCCTATTTGGAACCAGTCTGTTGTTCCATGTCCAGTTCTAACTGTTGCTTTCTGACCTGCATATAGGTTTCTCAGGAGGCAGGTCAGGTGGTCTGGTATTCCCATCTCGTTCAGAATTTTCCACAGTTTCAAAAAGTTTATAGTTTATACCCCATTTAAAGTTACTATAAAATATTGGCTATATTCCTTGTGCTGTATAATTTATATTGTGGTTTATCCATTTTATGTGTAGTAGTTTTTAACCCTTGCTGTCTTCCCAGGTAATTAATCTAGTAAAGAATCCACTTGCAATGCAGAAGGCCCTGGTTCAATTCCCAGGTCAGAAAGATCCTCTGGAGAAGGGATAGGCTACTCACTCCAGTTTTCAAGATCTTCCCTGGTGGCTTAGATGGTAAAAAATCTGCCTGCAATGCACAAAACCTGGATTCAATCCCTGGATTAGGAAGATCCCCTGGAGGATGGCAAGGCAACCCATTCCAGTTTCTAACTCCTAATCCTCCACCCATATTTTGCATTTCTCCCCTATGTTCTCCCACAGGTAACCATTAATTTTGTTCTCTAAACATGTGAGCCTGTTTCTGTTTTGTTATATTCATTCATTAATTTATTATTATTATTATTTTAAAGATTCTACATATAGTGATAACATACTGTATTTCTCTTTCTCTGACTTTTTCACTAAGCATAATACCCTCCAGGTCAATCCATATTATCTCATTCATTTTATGGTTGAGTAGTATTCCAGTGTGTGTGTGTGTGTCTGTGTGTGTCTGTGTGTGTCTGTGTGCCTAGACATATATACAAAAAATTAATTCAAGTTTTTGCATAAGCTGGATCTAGTAGAGCTTAGTTGTCTTTAACTTCATTCAAAACTATTTTACTAGATTGTGTTGTGAAAGCTGTCATATCAATATGAATTTTTAAAAGTTATCAAAATTGGTGAATTTTTGTGTATACATTTTAATATTGAAGATGGAAGAAAAGAAGCAACAATTTTGCCATGTTATGCTTTATTATATTAAGAAAGATAAAAACTCAAGTGAAATGAAAAAAAAAATTGTGTAGTTTATAGAGAAGGTCCTATGACTAATTGAATGTGTTAAAAGTGGTTTGTTAAATCTTGTGCTGATGATTTCTCCCTGGACCATGCTCTATGGTCAGGTAGACCAGTTGAAGTTGATAGCGATCTAATTGAGGCATTAACTGAGAACAACCAATGTTATACCTTGTGAGAGACAACCAAGATACACAAAACATCTAAATCAACCAATGAAAATCACTTGCACCAGCTTCTGTTAATCACTTTCATCTTTGGGTTCCAAAGAAGTTAAGCAAGAAAAAAAAAAAAAAAAAATTCCTGACCTTATTTCTGTATGCAATTCTCTACTTAAACATAATGAAAACATTCTATTTTTAGAAAAAATGATGGGAGATGAAAAGTGGATACTGTACAGTAATGTGGAACAGGAGATATCATGGGAAAGTGAAATGAACCACAACCAACCACACCAAAGGCCAGTCTTCTCCAAAGAAGGTTATGTTGTGTATATGGTGGGATCAGAAGGGAGTCTTCTGTCATTTGCTCCTTCTGATAAACCAAATAATTAATTCCAACAAGGACTGCTTCCAATTAGACCAACTGAAAGCAGAACTCAGCAAAAACTACTTGGAATTAGTAAATAAAAACCCATAAACTTCCATCAGGATAATACAAGACCTATGTTTCTTTGATGACCAGTCAAAAGCTGTCACAGCTTGGCTGGGAAGTTCTAATTCATCCACCATATTCAGCAGACATTGCATCTTTGGATTTCCATTTATTTTGGTCTTAACAAAATTCTGTTAATGGAAAATTTTCAATTCCCTGGAAGACTGTAAAAGGCACCTGGAAAAGTCCTTGGCTCAAAAACATAATAAGTTTGGAAAATTAAATTATGAAGTTGCCTGAAAAATGGCAGAAGGTCATGGAACAAAACAGTGAATAAGTTGTTCAAAATCTTTGGTGAAAATTAAAAATATGTCTTTTATTTTTATTTAAAAACCAAAGAAACTTTTTGCTCAACCCCATATATGCCTATGTCACATCTTCTTTACTCATGTGTCTATTGATAGACATTTAGGTTGCTTCAATATCTTGGCAGTTGTAAATAATGCTTCTATGAATGAACTGGTGCTTTGAATGTTTTCCAATTAGCACTTTTGTTTTCCTCAGGTATATATCCAGTATTGGTATTTCTAGATAATATAGTAGCTCTATTTTTTTATTTTGAGGAATTTCCATACTGTTTAACACAGTGGCTTCACCAATTTATATTCCCACTAACAGTGCACAAGGATTCCCTTTCCCCACATTGTGGCCAATATTTGTTATCTGCGGTCTTTTTGATAATAGCCATTCTGAAACATGTGAGGTGCTGTCTTGTGATTTTGATTTGCATGTCTCTGATGATTAGTAATGTTGTGCATCTTTCCATGTGTCTTCTTTGGAAAATGTCTATCCAGGCCTTCTGTCCCTTTCTAAATCAGATTTTATTTTCTTATGTTAAATTATATCAGTTCATATATTTTGGGTATTAATCCTTTTATCAATCACAGAATTTGAAAATATCTTCTCCCTTTCAGTGTCGAAGATCCCCTGGACAAGGGAAAGGCTACTCACTCCAGTACTCTAGCCTGGAGAATTCCATGTGCTGTATAGTCCATGGGGTCACAAAGAATCAGACACAACTGAGTGACATATCAGTTCATATACTTGAGTTATTAATCCTTTTATCAATCACAGAGTTTGAAAATATTTTCTCCCTTTCATCAGTTTATATTTTTATTTTGTTGACAGTGTCCTTAGCTATCCGAAAGCTTTTAAGTTCCATTAGGTTCCATTTGCTTAATTTGCTTTTGCTTCTTTTGACTTAGGAGACAAATCCCAAAAGATATGATTTGCTATGATTTATGTCAAAGAGTGTTCTGATGACATGTTCTTCTAATTCTAAGACCTTTATGGTTCCAGGTCTTAAATTTAGGTCTTTAACCCATTTTGAGTTTATTTTTTTAAATGGCATAAGAAAACGTTCTAATTTCTTTCTTTTACATGTAACTGTCCAATTTTCCTGGGACCACTTGTGGAAATAATTATCTTTTCCCTGTTATATATTCTTGTCTCCTTTGTCATAGATTAATTGACCACAAGTACATGGGTTTACTTCTGATCTTATTCTGCTCCATTGATCTACATGCCTGTTTCTGTGCCAGCACCATACTGTTTTCATTATAATACCCTAAAGTCAGGGAGTATATAAATGTTTTCTGTTTTCATCTTCTTTCTCAGGATTGTTTTGGTTATGTGGGTTCTTTGGATTTCCAAACAGATTTTGAAATTATTTGTTCTAGTTCTGGAAAAATGGCATTTTAATTTTGGTACAGATTGCATAGAATCGGCATTTTGCTTTGGATAGTAGGGTCATTTTAACAATATTGATTCTTCCAACCTAAGAAAATGTCATATCTTTCCATCTGTTTGTGTCATCTTCAATTTCTTTCATCAGCATTATAGACTCAGAGTATGAGTCTTTTGCCTTTTTACTTAGACTTGTTCCTAAGTATTCTATTCTTTTTGATGGAATTGTAAAGAGGAGTGTTTAATTTTTGTGACAGTTTGTTGTTAGAGTTTAGAACTGAAACAGATTTTTGTGTATTCATTTTGTATGCGGCAACTTTACCAAATTTGTTAAAGAGCTGCTGTTTGTGGTTGGTATCTAGTATTTTCTATATACAATAATATGTCATCTTCAGAGATAGATTTAATTCTTCCTTTCTAATTTGATTTTTTTTTTCTTTGTCTTACCTGATTACTGTGGTTGCTGCTGCTGCTGCTGCTGCTGCTAAGTCGCTTCAGTCGTGTCTGACTCTGTGTGACCCCATAGACAGCAGCCCATCAGGCTCCCCTGTCCCTGGGATTTTCCAGGCAAGAACACTGAAGTGGGTTGCTGCCGGCAAGGTGGAGGCGTGAAGACCTCCACCCATGGCAAAGGTCATGAAGAAGGAGGCTCGACATACACAAAGGCGGGATCGAGCCTTAGGAGTCCCCCTGGATATTCTCGAGCATCTACCCCCAAAAACCAGAGTCTGCCTACTTTACTGCTTTGTGCTCTCACCTCTGACTTTACTAGGGGCTGTCCTCCACCACCCTCTCGCTCTCTCTGATAAGGAGTTAACTTACAGCTCCAGTTAATGAGTTCCTGGGCATTAGGAGTGTTTAAATCCAAACCCCTCAGATAGCTCTCTAACTCACCTGACAAGTTTACCCGGACTCCTACAGCTATGCATATGATTGTTTACAGTCTCTCAGCCATGAGAGGCATGGGAAGCTTAAGATATTCAAATAGCTTAAAGCCTCTCAGAGAGTTAGAAACTGTCAGAATAAAACTAGTAAAAGATTTCATTGATGAGCCAATGCTTGCTGCCAAGTTTCCACATCCCCTCTATTGTATCCTTGAATGTGTATTAATTAATATAGTTGGTATGTAGAAAAAATAAGTAGTGGCTTTGGTGTTAGCAACTTTAGACCCTTAAGGTAATAAGTTCTTTCCTTTGTTGTAAACCCACTGCACCTCTGCCCTATAGGAATGCAACTTCATGTAACACCTCCGGAGGATGGCGCCAAACCTTAAAATAATTACTCTTAGAGAAAATAAGTCTTACGGTTGACAAACCTTTGTCAGGAGTCATAAAATGTTAATAGGCCTTCTGGCCAGATGATGTAAATCACCTAAACCATTTGTATATGATAAATTTGCAGGAAAGAAACCCTGGTTTTGATAAGGATCAATGACTGCTGACTTTGCATGGTTTCACGCCCCCTATTATCCTCTATGTACAACTTATGGTATAAAAGCCCGTGTTGAAAATAAAGCTGCAGGCCTTGCTCACCAAAGCTTGGTCTCACCATGTCATTCTTTCTTTTCACATTCTGGCTGAGTCTCCATCTGGAGCGTGGAGGTCCTCTGTGACCATTTATTTGCCTGGGCTTCTAAGACCCACTCGATAAGGTGTCTAAGGTGGGACACCTTCCGCTATTCGAGAGGGCGCCTGCGGCCTCCGTGGTCAGAGCTACCCTGGTGTCATAGGTTATATTGATTTTTCCACATAAACCAAGCTGCTCAGCCTCTTTTCTCCACTGAATTTTCCTACTGAGCTATCCTCATTCTATTACTCTTTATATCTCTAATTAACATTTAAATAAATCGCCAACGCCATCTCTCCTTCGAATACCCTGGATCAGCCGGGGCTGGACCTCTGCAGGTTGCCGTTTCTTTCTCCAATGCATGAAAGTGAAAAGTGAAAGTGAAGTCGCTCAGTCGTGTCTGACTCTTCGCGACCCCATGGACTGCAGCCTACCAGGCTCCTCCATCCATGGGATTTTCCAGGCAAGAGTACTGGAGTGGGTTGCCATTTCCTTCTCCAAGATTACAATGGTTAGGACTTCCAAAACTGTGTTGAATAAAAGTGGTGAGAATGAGCATCTTTGTCCTGTTCCTGATTATAGAGAAAACTCTTTCAACTTTCCATGTTGAGTATTCTTTTAGCTGTGAGTTTGTCACATGTGTGCATGCTAAGTGGCTTCAATTTTGTCTGACTCTTTGCAACTTTATGAACTATAGCCCACCAGGCTCCTCTATCCATGGAATTTTCCAGTCAAGAATAGTTGAATGGGTTGCCCTCCTCCAGGAGGTCTTCCCAATGCAGGGATGGAACCTGCATCCCTTATATCTCCTGCATTGGCAGTTGGGTTCTTTACTACTACCACCACCTGGGAAGCCCCATGAGTTTGTCACATATGGCCTCTATTATGTTGAAAACCATTCTCTCTATACTCATTTTGTTAATACTGTTTCTTATAAATGGATGAAATACTTTTTCCTACACTCATTATGATGATCATATCATTTTCATTATTCAGTTTTTGAATGTGATGTATCACACTGATTAATTTGTTGATTTTGAAATGTATCATTCCTTGCATCCCAGGGATGAATCCACTTGACTACAATGCATGATCTTTTTAATGCATTGTTGGACTCAGTTTGCTAATATTTTGTTGAGGATTTTTGCATCTATATTCATAAATGATATTGCCCTGTAATTTTCTTTTCAGCGTGGTATCTTTGTCTGGTTTTGGTATCAGTATGAGACTGGCCTCATAGAATGAGTTTAAAAGTGCTCTTTCCTCTGCAATTTTTTTGGAATAGTTTCAGAAATATAGGGGTTAACTCTCATCTAAATATTTGCCAGATTTCATTAGTGAGACCATTTTGTGACAAACTTTTTTTGTTGGGAGTTTTATTTTTTGAAATAATTAATTCAATATCACTACTAGTAATTGGTCCCTTCATATTTTTTACTTCTTCCTGATTTAGTCTTGAAAGATTTTACATTCCTAGGAATTTCCCAATTTCTTCTAGGTTGTCCATTTAGTTGGCATATTGCTGTTAATAGCAGTCTCTTATGATTCTTTATATTTCTATGGTGTTGATTGCAACTTCATTTTTATTTATGATTTTATTGTTTTGGACCTCTATCTTCCTTTTCCTTGGTAAGTGTGGGTTATCATTTTTGTTTATCTTTTCAAGGAACCATCTTATCTTTGTTCATCTTTTCCAGTATTGTTTTAGTGTTAGCCATTTAGTAGCATGTTATTTGGCCTTGACATGCTTGTGTTTCTTGTACTTTATTTCTAGTCTTGTAGTTTTGTATTGGAAAAAAATCTTGATATGAATTCAACTTTTCTCAAGTTTATTGAGATTTGTTTTGTGGCCTAACATGTGATTTACCCTGGGTATTATATATATTAATTTTAGTTTATTTAATGTGCTATTTAGGGCCAGTTGTTCCTTACTTATTTTCTGTCTGGATGATATGGCAATTGGTGTGAGTGGAGTATACAAGTCTCCTACTATTATTACACTATTTATTACCAGTATATTTTTTATGTTTGTTAATATTTTATTTATAAATTTCAGATAAACCTATGTTTAATGAGTAGATATTTATAGTTGGAATATCTTATTTTGGGATTTATCCCTTCATCATTATGTAATGTTCTTTTTTGTTTATTATTACAATCATTGTTTTAAAGTCTATCTTGTTTGATATAAAGGTTGGTACCCCAGCTTGCTTCACATTTTCATCTGCAAGGATGAATATTTCATCCCTTGATTTATGCCTGTATGTGTCTTTAGATCTGAAGTGAATCTTTTGCAGGCAGCACCTAAAAAGGTCTTGTTTTTGGATCTATTTACCTACTCTGTATCTTTTGATTGAAGCATTTAGTCCATTTATATTTTAAAATAATTATTGATAGGGTTAATTTGTTAAATTTTTAGGATTATTTTATTATTCTCCTTTTTTTCTTCTTATTTTGTTCTCTTACCTTCTGATTTCATGACTGCTTTTAATGTTATTTGCCATGAAGTGATGGGACTGGATGCCATGATCTTAGTTTTTTGAATGTTGAGTTTTAAGGTCCCATCACTTCATGGCAAATAGATGGGGAAACAATGGAAACAGTGAAATACTTTATTTTCTTGGGCTCCAAAATCACTGTAGATGGTGACTGCAGCCATGAAATTAAGATGACTGCTCCTTGAAAGAAAAGCTATAACCAACCTAGACAGTATATTAAAAAGCAGAGGCATTAGTTTGCCCCAAAAGGCCCGTCTAGTCAAAGCTATGGTTTTTCCAGTCATGTATGGATATGAGAGCTGGACCATAAAGAAATCTGAGCACCAAAGAGCTGATGCTTTTAAACTGTGGTGTTGGAGAAGACTCATGAGAGTCCCTCGGATAGCAAAGAGATCAAACCAGTCAATCTGAAAGGAAATCAGTCCTGAATATTCATTGGAAGGACTGATGTTGAAGTTGAAGTTCCAGTACTCTGGCCACCTGATGTGAAGGGCTGACTCATTGGAAAAGACCCTGCTGCTGGGAAATGTTGAATACAGGAGGAGATGGGGACAACAAAGGATGAGATGGTTGGATGGCATCACTGACTCAATGGATGTGAGTTTGAGCAAGCTCCAGGAGTTGGTGATAGACAGGGAGGTCTGGCATGCTTCAGTCCAAGGGACACAAAGAATCAGACATGACTGAGTGAGTGAACTGAACTAAACTTTAGTGTTGTATTTTTTTTTTTGCATGTGCATCTATTTTAGGTTTTTGTTTTGCAGTTACCATGAGGTTTATATATATACATACATATACATATAATATCGATCTCTCTGTGTGTATCTATCTATCTATCTATCTATATATATATATAGAGAGAGAGAGAGAGAGAAATTTAAGTTGACAATTTTTTAATTTCAAATTCATTTTTAAAGTTCTGCATTTTACTCCCAGCTCAATCCCCCTCATGATGACAGTTTTTGATACAATATTTTGCATCACTTTGTTTTGTATATTTTTTAACTACTTATTGCAGATTCAGATGATTTTGCTCCTTTTTTCTTTTAACTTTCTTGTTAGTTTTGTAAGTGTTTGATTTACTATCTTTTCTGTGTATTTTCCTGTATCAATGAGCTTTTACTTTTCATAATTTCTATGTTTCTGGCTGTGGCCTTTATTTTTGTTTAGATGAGTCGCTTTAACAACAGACTGGTTCCAAATAGGAAAAGAAGTACGTCAAGGCTGTATATTGTCACCCTGCTTATTTAACTTACGTGCAGAGTACATCATGAGAAATGCTGGGCGAGATGAATCACAAGCTGGAATCAAGATTGCCAGCAGAAATATCAATAACCTCAGATATGCAGATGACGCCATCTTTATGGCAGAAAGTGAAGAAGAACTAAAGAGCCTCTTGATGAAAGTGAAAGTGTAGAGTGAAAAAGTTGGCTTAAAGCTCAACATCCATAAAACTAAGGTCATGGCATCTGGTCCCATCACTTCATGGGAAATAAATGGGGAAACAGTGGCTGACTTTATTTTGTCTGGGCTCCAAAATCACTGCAGATGGTGACTGCAGCCATGAAATTAAAAGACACTTACTCCTTGGAAGAAAAGTTAGGACCAACCTAGACAGCATATTGAAAAGCAGAGACATTACTTTGCTAACAAATGTCCATATAGTCGAGGCTATGGTTTTTCCACTGGTCATGTAAGAGTTGGACTATAAAGAAAGCTGAGAGCCAAAGAATTGATGCTTTTTAACTGTGGTGTTGGAGAAGACTCTTGAGAGTCCCTTGGACTGCAAGGCGATCCAACCAGTCCATCCTAAAGGAGATCAGTCCTGGGTGTACATAGGAAGGACAAATGTTGAAGCTGAAACTCCAATATTTTGGCCACCTGATGTGAAGAGCTGACTCATTTGAAAAGACCCTGATGCTGGGAATGATTGAGAGCAGGAGGAGAAGGGGACTATCCTTGATTGTAGTGTTTTGTTTTGTTTTTTTTTTTTTTCCTTTGATTGCTTTAAATATATAGTGCTACTCCTTTATGTTCTGCAAAGTTTCTGATGAAAAAATTAGCTAATAGTCTTATGGGAGATTTTTTTGTACATAACTTGCTGCTTTTCCCTTGCTATTTTTAATTATCTCTCTTTATCTTTAATTGTTTGCCTTTTTAGTTACAATCTGTCAATATCATCCTATTTGAGCTGATCTTTTTTATAGCTCTCTGTTGGTTGATCTAGATGTCTGTTTCCTTTCCCAGGTTAGGAAATTTTCAGCTATTATACTTACCCTTTTCTCTCATCTTATTGTGGGACTCCTATAATGCAACTATTACTATGTTTGATGCTACCCAATGTGTCTCTTAAACTATCCTTTCTCTCTTTTTTTCCTTTTGTCTTTTTTTCTGGCCAGCTTTAGTGATTTCCACTACACTGTCTTCCAGCTCTAGGTTCTATTCTTCTCTACCAGCAAGTCACTGAAAATTCCTTCTAGTGTATTTTTATTTCATTTATTGTATTATTTATCTGTTTAATATTTGTATTTTCTAAATCTTTCTCAAAAACTTCTATCTCTGTTCACTTATTCTTCTCCTGAGTTCTCTGATCATCTTTGTGATTACCCTGAATTCCTTAATGGCAGATTCCCTATCTGCACTTTATTTAATTCTTTCTAGGTTTCATTTTTTTTTTTTTTTTTTCATTTGGAGCATGTTCATTTGTTGCTTCATTTTGTCTGATTTGCTGTTTTTATTTCTTTATGCCTGATAGTTTGGTTACATTTCTATATGTCTAATAGCTTGCTTCAAAGTTCATAGGAGAAATGACCTTTTATAGGATATGTCTTATGCACTCCACTCTGGTCATAAGCAATATATTCTGATAGGCTTGGGGCCCAAGACTAATAAGTTAGAGGGAAATTCCAATATGGTGTTTGCCAGCATCAGTATCCATCTGGGAGTATGAGTTTCCAAGGATGGCTGCCACCTGTGTCTGTGTCTCCAAGGTGAGTTGCAGTTACCTCCTGCCTCTCCGTGAGGCTGTCCAAGATCAGCAGCTGTGTCTAACTCAGGCTCCTTTCAAATTACTGCTTCTGACCCCGGTCACAGAGTATGTGAGAATTTTGTGTGCCCTTTAAGTATAGAGCCTCTACTTCCCACAATCCTCTGGGCCACCTGAAAGTAAACCCTGCTGCTAAGTCGCTTCAGTCGTGTCCGACTGTGCGACCCCATAGACAGAAGCCCACCAGGCTCCCCCGTCCCTGGGGTTCTCCAGGCAAGAACACTGGAGTTGGTTGCCATTTCCTTCTCCAATGCATGAAAGTGAAAAGTGAAAGGAAAGTCGCTCAATTGTGTCCGACTCTTAGAGACCCCATGGACTACAGCCTACCAGGCTCCTCCATCCATGGGATTTTCCAGGCAAGAGTACTGGAGTGGGGTGCCATTGCCTTCTCCGGAAAGTAAACCCTATTGGCCTTCAAAGTCAAACATTCTGGGGACTTGTCTTCCCAGTGCAGGAATCCCGAGCTGGGGAACCTGATGTAGGGTTCAGAACCCTTGTTTCTTGAGGAGAAATTCTGCAATTGTAATTATTCTCCCTTTGTGGGTTGCCCACCAGCAGGTATGGGCTTTGACTATACCATAAGCCTGCACCCCCCACCTCCCCTGCATCTTGTTGTAAGTTCCTACTTTAGATTTTTATTTATAGAGGAGTTTTCTAGTAGATTCTCATCTTTCTCATTAATATTGCTCTGTAAGTAGGTGTCCATGATAGAAGGTGAGCTAAGTATCTTCATACTCCACCATCTATGCCAAAATCCAAAAATATCCTTTCACTTACTAATTTTAGATTTTGGCAGTTAATCTTGCCTACAGTAACTATTACTCTGCTGTTTCAATAATATTTTCTATTTGTCTCCTTTTTTCTACACTTACTTATTGATAGTTTTCTAGAAGGAAGGTCACATGCAATTATTACTTAAACATCATTAAATATTTAATTGTTACTCAGTCATTAGTTTATTTAAGTATGCTTGTTTTGTTTGTTGTTTAGTCACTAAGTCATGTCCAGCTCTTTTGTGACACCATGGACTGTAGCCCACCATGTACCATAGCCTACCAGTCTTTTCTGTCCGTGGTATATCCCAGGCAAGAATACTGGAGTAGGTTGTCATTTCCTTTTCCATCGGATCTTTACAACCCAGGAATAAAACCCATGTCTCCTACATTGGCAGGCAGATTCTTTACCACTGAGTCACCAGGGAAGACTTTTATATAGGTTCTATATATTTAATTTATCATTTAATGGTTTCCATATTTATTTTTATTGTTCAAATTATTGTTGCTTTAGCCATTGGAAGTTCTTCAGAGTGTCTTCTATGCCCTTTTGATATAACTTGCTTTTTTCCCTTAACTTTTGGAAAGTTACTAGCAGATGCTCCAGAATTGTCTGACATTTTCTCTGCTTCACTCTAGAGTTAGTCATTTCTGGCTTCTTTATCTGGACAGTGTTATTTAGAAATCAATATCTGATCTTGGGATATACTTTTACTACATAAGTGTCATTCCTTTTAGTCTCTTTTAGTGGACAATGATAAAACATATATGTATGACTATAAGTCATTACATTCACACCATAATCTAGCAATACAAGGTTCCTTATAGTCTTCTGTTCATGCACTTATTTATTTATTGTTTTCGTCTAGGCTGGGTCTCCATTGTGGTGCATGAACTCTTTCTTGCTTTGCATGGGGGTTTTCTCTATTTGTGGAGAGTGGAGACTATTTGCTAGTTGTGGAGCACAGGCTCTAGAGTGTGTGGGCTTCAGTAACTGCAGTGCACAGGCTCAGCAGTTTCAGCTTGAAGGTTCTAGAGTGCTCGCTCAGTAATTGTGGTACACAGTCTTTGTTGTCCTGTGGCATGTGAAAACTTAGTTCCCAGACCAGGGATTGAACTCATGTGCCCTGCATTGGCAAGGAGATTCTTAGCCACTGGACCACCAGGGTAGTGCCTGTCCATGTTTACTTGTAAATTCTTTCCCCCAAATGAGAAAAACACTCTTGCTATCAACAAATTGCTTATTTGTTGATTTGCAGGTAAAATAATATTAGAATTAATAACATATTCCTCTCTGAAAGACAAATTTACCTCCAAGAGTACAGTGTATATGTGCAATTTTTTTTTCATTTATCCTTACAGTATCCAGTTAAAACAGTGTTTACTAAACTTAGTTCATCTCCCCCCCCCCCCCACTGGCCCTGCCCCACACAATCTCTTCAGTCAAATAATGCTATACATTTGCAATACAGTTAGATTCATGTCACTCAGCATTCTGTTCTAGGCTTTCCTAGATCACTGGACAGCAATCCAGTGATTTGCTTTTATTTGTATATATTAAGTTTTACTGTTTATGGTGTACAATTCTAAGAGTACTGACAAATACATGGAAGAGCATGAAGAAAAGTTCTCCCACCATCTAAAATCCCCCTGTGGCCCTAATTTTATTCCAACCTGACAACATTGATCTGTTATCCATCCCTAAAGCTCTGCCATTTTCAGAATGTTATACAAATAGAATAATGCAATATATAGTCTTTTGAGTTTGATTTCATTCACTTAAAAATGCACTTATGACTCATTTGTGTTTTTGTGTGAATCAATAGCTCTGTTTTATTGTTGAGTATCATTCCATTATACAGACATACAATAGTTTGTGTACTCATTCATCTGTGGAAATAATGTTTTCCATTTGAAGAATTATGAATAGAGCACTGAAATATTTTCACACATACTTGAACCTAAGTTCTCATTTTTTCATAGGAACTTGCTAGAAGAAGTTGAAAGTGAAAGTAAAAGTTGCTCAGTAGTGTCCGACTCTTTGCAAACCCATGGACTTTACAGTCCATGGAATTCTCCAGACCAGAATATTGGAGTGGGTAGCCATTCCTTTCTCCAGGGGATCTTCCCAACCCAGGGATCGAACCCAGGTTTCCCACATTGCAGGCAGATTCTTAACCAGCTGAGCCACCAAGAAAGCCCAGAAGTTAAAGTGGGTTATATGGCAATCACACATTTCAAAATTTTAAGAAACTGTCAAACTGATTTTTTTTTTTTTTCAGCTTTTAAAAATCTGGCTGTGCTGAGCAGCTTGCAGGATCTTAGTTC
This sequence comes from Bos taurus, assembly GCF_002263795.3. NCBI lineage: Eukaryota > Metazoa > Chordata > Mammalia > Artiodactyla > Bovidae > Bos > Bos taurus. Next base: position 15,290,103 of record NC_037351.1, on the reverse strand, counting down.
CCCTACCAGGGATTGAACTTTTACCCTTGGCACTGAAAACATGGAGTTCCTAAACACTGGACCACCAAGGAATTTCCCTGTAAAACTTGTACTGTTTGACAAATATAATATATTTATATAATATACTTGTATATATTTGACTTATATATTCATATCATTTTGTCTTCCCATCAGCAATGAATGAGTTTCTCTTATTTTCTTGACAGAATTTGATATTCAAAGTGTTTTTGATACTAACGATACTCATAAGTGTGTAGTAGTATCTTCCTATAGCTTTAATTTGCCTATTCCTAATATTTAATGATGTAGAGCAATTTTACATACTTATTTTCCATTTATATATCTTCTTGGCTGAAAAAACTGTTCAGATCTTTTACCTACTTTTAAAAGTTTAATTGTTTTCTTAGTTTTGAGTTATAAGAGCTCTGTATATAGGTCCATTATCAGAAATGTGATTTATATTAAATGTGTGACATGTCTTACAATTTTCTTAAGAGAGAAAACATCTCTTTTTATTTCTGTAAATTTCAGTGTACAATTTTTTTTTTCTTTTATAAATCTCATTTCTGATGCTATATGCATCATAACCAAATCTAAGCTTGCAAAGATTTTCTGCTATACTTATTTTAAATTTTTTTTATATTTAGAAATATGAACTGTTTTAAGTTAATTTTGCATAAGTTAAAGCAGGTTCCATCTGCTGGGTGGGGAAGATCCCATGGAAGAGGAAATGGCAACCCACTCTAATAATCTTGCCTGGAAAATTCCAGGGACAGAGGAGCCTGGTGGGTTACAGTCCATGGGGGTCACAAAGAATTGGATGAGACTGAGCACACACACTTTAAGACATGTGTTTCAAGACTTTTTAAAAATTTATTTTATTTCTTGACTTGCAATGGCTAAGACTTCCAATAGGATGTCTAATATGAGTCATGATATTTTTACTCTGTTCCTGTATTAAGGAGAAGTTAGCTGTGGGTATCTTGTTTTTTGTTATTTGAATTATATTTGTTATGTTCAGGAAGCCTTATTCTATTTGTAATTTTCTGAGAGTTTTTATCATAAATATTATTGTTGTTCAATGCTAGGTCATGTCAGACTCTTTGCAAGCTCATGGACTGCAGCATGCTGGGCTTCTCTATCCTTCACTGTCTCCAAGAGTTTGCTTAAACTCATGTCCACTGAGTTGGTGATGCCATCCAACTATCTCATCCTCTGACACCCCCTTCTCTGCTAGATTTATTTATATGCTTTGTCTGAAACTGGTGATATATTTATTTAGTTTTACTTACTTAACCTTTCTCTATGGTGGGAAGATCCCCTGGAGAAGAGAAAAGCTAACCACTCCAGTATTCTAGTCTGGAGAATTCCATGGACTGTACAGTCCATGGGGTCACAAAGAGTCGGACATGACTGAGTGACTTTCACTTTCAATTTATGGTGAATTTTATTAATTTTTTTTTAATATTGGTCCAGTCTTATTAATAGAATGAGCTTCAGTAATGATATGTTATCTTCTCATGTATTGTTGGATTCAATTTGCTAAAATTTATTGAGTATCCTATGTATCAGTGAAGGACCTTGGACTTTATTCTCCTTTATGGTACCGTCTTTACCAAGATTTTGTAAAAGGGGGATGATGATAATAATGAGCAGAAAGAGGTTCTCTCTTTAGCTTTCTGGAAGAGCTCATTTAGAATCAGTACTATTTTGTTTTCCTTAAATATTCAGGACAACTCATTAGTGACATTTCTGGATCTTTTATTTGTGAATAGTTTTAGCTATAAATTTAATTTATTTAATAGACATAGAATATCTAGGTTAGTTACTTATTATGAGTGAGACTTGATAGTTTATATCTTTCAAAGAGTGGACTTCGTTTTCAAATTTATCTTCATAAGTTATGGTATTTTCCCCTCATTATCATTCTAATGTTTTATGTAATCTATAATGAAGTTCCTTTTTTTCCCTCATGATATTGGTGACCTGTGACTTCTCTCATTTTCTCTTGATTGATTTCACAACAAATTTCTTAATTTTGATGACTTTACAAGAAATAAGCTTTCAGGTATCATAGAGTTCCTTCACTGAGTATCTCCTTTTAATTTCACTGGTTTCCCCCTCTCCCAATTTGTATGCTTTTCTTCTTTCTGTTTATTTTGTTTTACATTTTCTACTCTCTTAGGGTAGAAACATAGGCTACCAATTTTAGATTTTTATTTCTTTAAAAAAAATCCTTTTGGAGTATACTTGACTTACAATGTTGTATTAGCTTTGGGTATATAGCAAAATGAATCAGTTATACATATAAATATAAACACTCTATTTTAGGTTATTTTCCCATAAAGGCCATTACAGAGTACTGAGTAGAGTCCCCTATGGTATACAGTAGGTCTTTATTAGTGATCTATTTTATACGTAGTAGTGTGTATATATCAATTCCAGCCTCCCAATTTAGCCCCCTCCTCTCTTAAGCAGTATCAAATGGCATGTCTTTCTCTAACTTACTTAACTCAGTATGATAATCTTTAGATTAATTTTTGTTGCTGCAAAGTGGCATACTTTCTTTCTTTTTTATGGATAAATTATATTCCATTGCATATATGTACAAAATCTTCTTTATGCATTCCTTTGTTGACAGGCATTTAGGTTGCTTACACATCTCGGCTGTTGTAAACTGGTTCAGAAAAAACTGGGATGCATTTATCTTTTCAAATTATGGCTTTCTCTGGATATATGCCCAGGATTGGGATAGCTGGATCATTTAGTTGCTCTATTTTTAGTTTTTTTTTTTTTTTTTAAAGGAATCTCCACTATTCTCCATAGTGGCTGTACAAATTTACATTCCCACCACCAGTGTAGGAAGGTTTCCTCTACTCCACACCTTCTTCAGCACTTAATGTTGTAGATTTTTTTGATGATGATCTTGAATTTTTGTTTCTAATAAAATTAAAAGCATTTAATTTTAACAGTCTTAAATTTCACTGTTTAAACTTTGATGTTCATGTGTTTCTCATTGTTTGGAATATTTTATCAGTTCAAGAGTTGGACACAACTTAGCGCAATAAAAAAAGAAGAAGAAACAATGCCAGAAAAGAGATATTGAATCAGTTCAATATCTCTTTTCTGGCATTGTTTCTTCTTTTATTGTTTCTTTTTTTTATTGTGATAAGTTGTGTCCAACTCTTGCTATCCCATGAACTTTAGCCTTCCAGGCTCCCTTGTCTATGGGATTCTCCAGTCAAGAATAATGCAGTGGGTTGCCATTTCCTTCCCAGAGGAACCTCCTGACCCAGGAATTGAACCCAGGTCTCCCACACTGCGGGCAGATGCTTTACTGACTGAGTTACATGGGAAGACCTTTCTTCTGCTATATCAGTTTTAAATCTTACTGCTATATTTTAATATGGTTTTAATGATTCTCTCTCTCTGTCTCTCATTTTTTTGTTTAGTATTCTCTCTTTGTTTTGGGGTTCTGGCAGTTTTACAATTTATATGTATCCTATTTATTCTTCTTGGGGATTTTAGTACTTTTTAATGGCATGATTTGAAGTTATTTTTGATTTTGAACATTCTCCAGCATTTTGTCTTCAAACATTGCTTGTGATCTCTCTCTTTTTTCCTTCTCAAACTGAAATTGAATATATTTTAAAACCTTACATTGAACATATTAAATATAATTATAATTGTTTTTGTTGTTCAGCCACTAAGTCATGTCCAACTCTTTGTGACCAATGGACTACAGCACACCAGGCTTCCCTGTCCTTCACCATCTCATCCTCTGACATCCACTTCTCCTGCTTTCAATCTTTCCCAGTATCAGGGTCTTTCCAAAGAGTTGGCTCTTCGCATCAGGTGGCTAAAGCATTATCTTAGTCATGACTAATAATTCCATTATTTAGCCATTTAAATAATTGAATTTCACCCCATTGTCTATTATTTCTCCCAGGTTTAGGTAATGTTGTTTAAACTCTAATAACAGTTGATTATTTTTCACTGATAGCCAGGCATTGTTTATGAAAGAAATTGAAATTATCCCAGGTAATAGATAACTAGAAATATTGAGAGCATTTATTTTTTTTAATTTTCATATGGCTATGGGATTCCCACTTGAGGAGTGAATGGCTGACCACTTCAGTAACCCTGCCTTGAGAACACCATGAACAGTATGAAAAGGCAAAAAATAGGACACTGAAAGATGAACTCCCCAGGTTGGTAGGTGTTCAATATGCTACTGGTGATCACTGGAGAAATAACTCCAGAAAGAATGAAGAGATGTAGCCAAAGCAAAAACAACACCCAGTTGGTTAGGAAGCAAGGTCTGATGCTGTAAAGAGCAATATTGCCAAGGAACCTGGAATGTTAGGTCCATGAATCAAGGCAAATTGGAAGTGGTCAAACAGGAGATGGCAAGTGTGATTGCTGACATTTTAGTAATCAGCGAACTAAAATGGACTGGCATGGGTGAATTTAACTCAGATGAGCATTATATCTATTACTGTGGGCAAGAAACCCTTAGAAGAAATGGAAGAGCCATAATAATCAACCAAAAAGTCCAAAATGCAGTACTAGGGTGAAATCTCAAAAATGACAGAATGATCTCTTTTCGTTTTCAAGGCAAACCATTCAATATCACAGTAATACAAGTCTATGGCCCAACCAGTAATGCTGAAGAAGCTGAAGTTGAACGGTTCTATGAAGACCTATAAGACCTTCTAGAATTAACACCCCCCAAAAGATGTCCTTTCCATTATAGGGGACTGGAATTCAAAAGTAGGAAATCAAGAGATACCTGGAGTAACAGGCAAATTTGGCCTTGGAGTACAGAATGAAGCAGGGCAAAGGATAATAGAGTTCTGCAAAGAGAATACAGTGGTCATAGCAAACACCCTCTTCCAACAACACAAGAGAAGATTCTACACATGGATATAACCAGATGGTCAACACCGAAATCAGATTGATTATATTCTTTGCAGCCAAAGATGCAGAAGCTCTATACAGTCGGCAAAAATAAGACTGGGAGATGACTGTGGCTCAGATCATCAGCTGCTTATTGCCAAATTCAGACTTAAACTGAAGAAAGTATGGCAAACCACTAGACCACTCAGATATGACCTAAATCAAATCCCTACAATTATACAGTGGAAGTGAGAAATATATTTAAGGGACTAGATCTGATAGAGTGCCTGATGAACTATGGACTGAAGTTCATAACATTGGAGACAGGGAGCAAGACCATCCCCACAAAAAAAGAAATTCAAAAACACAAAATGGCTGTTTGGGGAGGCTTTACAAATAGCTGTGAAAAGAAGAGAAGCCAAAAGCAAAGGAGAAAAGGAAAGATATACCCATTTGAATGCACAGTTCTGAAGAATAGCAAGGAGAGATAAGAAAGCCTTCCTCAGTGCAAAGAAATAGAGGAAAACAATAGAATGGAAAAGACTAGAGATTTCTTCAAGAAAATTAGATATATCAAAGGACCATGTCATGAAAAAATGGGCACAAGAAAAGACAGAAATGGTATGGACTTAACAGAAGAAAAAGATATTAAGAAGTGGCAAAAATACACTGACAAACTGTACAAAAAAGATCTTCACGACCCAGATAATCATGATGGGGTGATCACCCACATTCCAGACATCCTGGAATGTGAAGTCAAATGGGCCTTAGGATGTGTCATTATGAATAAAGCTAGTAAAGGCAATGGAATTCCAGTTAAGCTATTTCAAATTCTAAAAGATGATGCTTTAAAAGTGCTGCACTCAATATGCCAGCAAACTTGGAAAACCCAGCAGTGGCCACAGGATTGGAAAAGGTCAGTTTTCATCCAATCCCTAAGAAAGGCAATGGCAAAGAATGCTCAAGCTACCGCACATTTGCACTCATCTCACACCTTAGCAGAGTAATGCTTAAAATTCTCCAAGCCAGACTTCAACAATACATGAGCCATGAACTTCCAAATGTTCAAGCTGGTTATAGAAAATGCAAAGGAACCATAGATCAAATTGCCAACATCCACTGAATCATTGAAAAAGCAAGAGAGTTCCAGAAAAACATCTATTTCTGCTTTATTGACTATGACAAAACCTTTGACTGTGTGAATCACAATAAACTGTGGAAAATTCTTCAAGAGATTGGAATAGCAGACCATCTGACCTACCTCTTGAGAAATCTGTATGCAGGTCAGGAAGCAACAGCTAGAACTGGACATGAAACAACAGACTGGTTCCAAATAGGAAAAGGAGTACGTCAAGGCTGTATATTGTCACCCTGCTTATTTAACTTATATGCAGAGTACATCATGAGAAATGCTGGGCTGGATGAAGCAAAAGCTGGAATCAAGATTGCTGGGAGAAATATCAACAACCTCAGATATGCAGATGACACCACCCTTATGGCAGAAAGTGAAGAAGAACCAAAAAGCCTCTTGATGAAAGTGAAAGAGGAGAGTGAAAAAGGTGGCTCAAAGCTCAACATTCAGAAAACAAAGATCATGTCATCCCATGACTTCATGGCTAATAGATGGAAAAACAGTGGAAGCTGTGGCAGACTTTATTTTTGGGGCTCCAAAATCACTGCAGATCTGTGGTGTTGGAGAATACTCTTGAGAGTCCCTGGGACTGCAAGGAGATCCAGCCAGTCCATCCTAAAGTGTCCTGTCATCTGCATATCTAAGGTTTTTGATAATTCTGTTCCAATCTTGATTCCAGCTTATTAGTCAGCCAGTCCAGTATTTCTCATGATGTACTCTGTATATAAGTTAAATAAGCAGGATGACAATATACAGACTTGATATACTCCTTTCTCGATTTGAAACCAGTCTGTTATTCAACATCCAATTCTAACTATTGCTTCTTGACCTGCATACAGATCTCTCAGCAGGCAGATCAGGTGATGTGATATTCCCATCTCTTGAAGAATTTTTTACAGTTTGTTGTGATCCACACACTCAAAGGCTTTGGCATGGTCAAAAAAGCAGAAACAGATATTTTTCTGGAACTCTTTTGCTATTTCGATGATACAAGAGACATTGGCAATTTGATCTCTGGTTCCTCCGCATTTTCTGAAATCAGCTTGAATATCTGGAAGTTCACAGTTCATGTACTATTTAAGCCTGGCTTGGAGAATTTTGAGCATTACTTTGCTAGCAAGTGAGATGAGTGCAATTGTGCAGTAGCCTGAGCATTCTTTGGCATTGCCTTTCTTAGGATTGGAATGAAAACTGACTTGTGGCAGTCTTGTGGTCAATGCTGTGCTTTCCCAATTTGCTGGCATATTGAGTGCAGCACATTCACAGCATCATCTTTTAGGATTTGAAATAGCTCAACTGGAATTCCACCACCTTCACTGGCTTTATTCATAGTGATGCTTCCTAAAGCCCACTTGACTTTGCATTCCAGTCTGTATTGCTCTAAGTGAATGATTACACCATCGTGGTTATCTGAGTCATGAAGATCTTTTTTGTATAATTCTTCTGTGTATTCTTGCTACCTCTTCTTAATATCTTCTGCTTCTGTTAGGTCCATAACATTTCTGTCTTTATTGTGCCCACCTGTACATGATAAGTTCCCTTGGTATCTCTGATTTTCCTGAAGAGGTCTCTAGTCTTTCCCATTCTAATGTTTTCCTCTATTTCTTTGCATTGATCATTGAGGAAGGCTTTCTTATCTCTCTTTGCAATTCTTTTGGACTCTGCATTCAAATAGGTATGTCTTTACTCCTTTGCATTTCACTTCTCTTCTTTTCACAGCTGTTTGTAAGGCCCCTTCAGACAACCATTTTGCCTTTTTGCATTTCTTTTTCTTGGGGATGGTCTTGATCACTGCCTCCTGTACACTGTCATGAACCTCTGTACATAGTTCTTCAGGCACTCTATCAGATCCAATCCCTTGAATCCATCTGCCACTTCCCCTGTATAATCATAAGTGATTTGATTTAGGTCATACCTGAATGGTCTACTGATTTTCCCTACATTTTTCAATTTAAGTCTGAATTTGGCAATAAGGAATTCATGATCTGAGCCACAGTCAGCTCCCATTCTTGTTTTTGAAGACTGTGTAGATGCTTCTCCATCTTTGGCTGCAAAGAATACAATCAATCTGATTTTGATATTGACCATCTGGTGATGTCCATGTGTAGAATCTTCTCTTTTGTTGTTGGAAGACAGTGCTTGCTATCACCAGTGCGTTTTCTTGGCAAAACCTTAAAAGACCTTGCCCTGCTTCATTCTGTACTCCAAGGCCAAATTTGCCTGTTACTCCAGGTATCTCTTGACTTTCTACTTTTGCATTTCAGTCCCCTGTAATGAAAAGGACATTTTTTAGGGGTATTACTTCTAGAAGGTCTTGTAGGTATGCACAGAACCGTTCAACTTCAACTTCTTCAGCATTATTGATCGGTGCATAGACTTGGGTTACTGTGATATTGAATAGTTTGCTTTGGAAAGAAACAGATCATTCAGTTGTTTTTGAGATTGCATCCAAGTAATGCATTTCAGACTCCTTTGTTGACTATGAAGGCTATTCTATTTCTTCTAAGGGATTCTTGCCCACAGTAGTAGGTGCAATGGTGAACTGAGTTAAACCCACACATTTCATTGTATTTTAGTTCTCTGATTCCTAAAATGTTGACAATCACTCTTGCCATCATCTCCTGTTTGATCATTTCCAATGTGCCTTGATTCATGGACCTAACATTCCAGATTCCTATGCAATATTGTTCTTTACAGTATCTGACTTTAATTCTGTCACCAGTCAAGCCCATAACTGGGTTTTGTTTTATCTCTGGCTCTGTATCTTCATCCTTCTTGGATTTATTTCTCTACAGATCTCCTGTAGCATATTGGGCACCTACTGACCTGTGGAGTTTATCTTTCAGTGTCCTATCTTTTTGAAGTTTTCTTACTGTTCATGGGGTTATCAAGGCAAGGATACTGAAGTGGTTTACCATTCCCTTCTCCAGTGGATCATGTTTTGTCAGAACTCTCCACCATGACCTGTCTATTTGGGTGGCCCTACATGTCATGGCTCATAGTTTCATTGAGTTAGACAGGGCAGTGATCCATATGATCAGATTGGTTAGTTTTCTGTGATTGTGGTTTACATTCTGTCTGCCCCCTGATGGAGAATGATAGAGGCTTATGGAAGCTTCCTGATGGGAGGGACTGACTGAGAGGGAAACTGGGTTTTGTTCTGATGGGTACAACCAGGCTCAGTGAATCTTTAATCCAATTTTCTGTTTATGTGCAGTGCTGTGTACTCTCCCTGTTATTCCTCCTGGTGGATGTAATGAAGATAATGGTTCAGTTCAGTTCAGTCGCTCAGTCGTGTCCAACTCTTTGTGACCCCATGTATCGCAGCACACCAGGTCTCCCTGTCCATCACCAACTCCCGGAGTTCACTCAAACTCATGTTCATCAAGTCGGTGATGCCATCCAGCCATCTCATCCTCTGTTGTCCCCTTCTCCTCCTGCCCCCAAACCCTCCCAGCATCAGGGTCTTTTCCAATGAGTCAACTCTTCTCATGAGGTGGCCAAAGTACTGGAGTTTCAGCTTTAGCATCAGTCCTTCCAATGGACACCCAGGACTGATCTCCTTTAGGATGGACTGGTTGGATCTCCTTGCAGTCCAAGGGACTCTCAAGAGTCTTCTCCAACACTACAGTTCAAAGCATCAATTCTTTGACACTCAGCCTTCTTCACAGTCCAACTCTCACATCCGTACACGACCAGTAGAAAAACCATAGCTTTGACTAGATGGACCTTTGTTTGCAAAGTAATGTCTATGCTTTTAATATGCTATCTAGGTTGGTCATAGCTTTCCTTCCAAGGAGTAAGTGTCTTTTAATTTCATGGCTGCAATCACCATCTGCAGTGATTTTGGAGCCCCCAAAAAACAAAGTCTGACACTGCTTCCACTGTTTTCCCCATCTATTTCCCATGAAGTGATGGGACTAGATGCCATGACCTTAGTTTTTTGAATGTTGAGCTTTTAGCCAACTTTTTCACTCTCCTCTTTCACTTTCATCAAGAGGCTTTTTAATTCCTCTTCACTTTCTGCCATAAGAATGGTGTCATCTGCATATCTGAGGTTATTGATATTTCTCTCGGCAATCTTGATTCCAGCTTGTGCTTCTTCCAGCCCAGCATTTCTTATAATGTACTCTGCATATAAGTTAAATAACCATGGTGACAATATATAGCCTTAATGTACTCCTTTTCCTATTTGGGAACCAATCTGTTGTCCATGCCCAGTTCTAACTGTTGCTTCCTGACCTGCATATAGCTTTCTCAAGAGGCAGGTCAAGTGGTCTGGTATTCCCATCTCTTTCAGAATTTTCCACAGTTTATTGTGATCTACACAGTCAAAGGCTTTGGCATAGTCAAGAAAGCAGAAATAGATGTTTTTCTGGAATTCTCTTGCTTTTCCAATGATCCAGCGGATGTTGGCAATATCTGGATCCTCTGCCTTTTCTAAAACCAGCTTGAACATCAGGAAGTTCATGGTTTATGTATTGCTGAAGCCTGGCTTGGAGAATTTTGAGCATTACTTTACTAGTGTGTGAGATGAGTGCAATTGTGCGGTAGTTTGAGCTTTCTTTGGCATTACCTTTCTTTGGGATTGGAATGAAAACTGACCTTTTCCAATCCTGTGGCCACTACTGAGTTTTCCAAATTTGCTGGCATATTGAGTGCAGCACTTTCACAGCATCATCTTTCAGGATTTGAAATAGCTCCACTGGAATTCCATCACCTCCACTAGCTTTGTTCGTAGTGATGCTTTCTAAGGCCCTCTTGACTTCACTTTCCAGGATGTCTGGCTCTAAGTGAGTGATCACATCATCATGATTATCTTGGTCATGAAGCTCTTTTTTGTACAGTTTTTCTGTGTATTTTTGCCACCTCTTCTTAATATCTTCTGCTTCTATTAGGTCCATACCATTTCTGTCCTTTATTGAGCCCATCTTTGCATGTAATGTTCCCTTGATATCTCTAATTTTCTTGAAGTGATCTCTAGTCTTTCCCATTCTGTTGTTTTCCTCTATTTCTTTGCATTGATCACTGAGGAAGGCTTTCTTATCTCTTCTTGCTATTCTTTGGAACTCTGCATTCAGGTACTTATATCTTTCCTTTTCTCCTTTGCTTTTCACTTCTCTTCTTTTCGCAGCTTTTTGTAAGGCCTCCTCAGACAGCCATTTTGCTTTTTTTTTGCATTTCTTTCCCATGGGGATGGTCTTAAAACCTGTCTCCTATACAGTGTACACAAACCTCCATCCATAGTTCATCGGGCACTCTATCTACCAGATCTAGTCCTTTAAATCTATGTCTCACTTCCACTGTATAATCATAAGAGATTTGATTTGTCTTACTTGGGTTTCTCTTACCTTGGACATGGGGTATCTCTTCATGGCTGCTCCAGCAAAGCACAGTCACCACTCCTTACCTTGGACGAGAGGTATCTCCTCACGGCTACCCTTCCTGACCTTGAACATAGAGTAGCTCCTCTCGGGCCTCCTGTGCCCATGCAGCCGATTGAAGATAATGGTGACCTCCTTCAAAATTTCCCATGCATGCACTGCTGTACATTGTGCCCCAACTCTGTAGCAGGCCATCACCAACCCATACCTCTGCTGGAGATTCCTGGACACTCACAGGCAAGTCTGGAACAGTGTCTTGTGGGGTCACTGCTCCTTTGTCCTGTGTCCTGATGCACACAAGGTTTTGTTTGTGCCCTCCAAGAGTCTGTTTCCCATTCCTTTGTAAATTCCGGTGGCTCTATGGTGGGATTAATGGTGACCTCCTCCAAGAGGGCTTATACCATACCCAGATCTACTGCACCCAGAGCCCCTGCCTCTGCAGCAGTCCACTGCTGACCTGTACCTCTACAAGAGACACTCAAACACAGTTCTTGCTCAGTCTCTGCAGGGTCTCTGGGTCCTGGCACACAGAAGACTTATTTGAGCCCTCTGAGCATCTCTGGAGAGTATGGCATTTGATTCTAAACACAATTTTCCCCCTCCTACCATCTTTCTGTGGCTTCTCCTTTGCACGTGGACATAGGATATCTCCTCAAAGTCACTCCAGCACCGCACAGCCACCACTCCAGCACCTACTGTCTTGCTGGAGTTTCTCTACTCGTATCTTAGTTAATTTATTGGAGTTGTCATGTATCATTTCATTTTCTCATATATATCTCTTAGACTAATATTGGCATTGAAATGTATATCTTTACCATTTTTTTTGTAATTTCCATTTCTCCATAGCTTCTGTTTCTACTCGATTTATTTTTGTGGTATCCTTTGATCTTGTCTTCTAGTTACTTAATTTGGACTTTTCCTTGTCCTATTGTGCTACCCATATTCATCAACTGAATGAACCCATTGTGGTTTGCATATTGTATTCCTCAATTCATCTATTCATTTTTTTTCCCTAAACAGCAGTATCTTTAAAGTACTAAACTGCTTTTTTTTTAAATTACTTATTCTTACTTCGTTTATGTTCTTCCCTTTTTTCTTTTTTTTTTTTTGTCACTTTATAGCTTGTGTATCAGCCACACCTCATGCTTTATTTTACTCATTTTATATCCTTACATGGTTAGATAGCATCACTGACTCAATGGACATGAATTTCCGCAAACTCCAGTGATAGTGAGGGACAGAGCAGTCTGGCATGCTGCAGTACATGGCGTCCCAATGAATAAGACACAGCTTAGCAACTGAACAACAGTGGTAATTCACTTAGATCCTTTTCCCGAGTTTAAGTTTTCCTCTTATTTTTCTCTTTTGGTGCACTGATTGTTTTTAGATATCTTTTGGTTCCTCTACATGAGCCCATATATCTTTTACTCTGTTGTTCAATTGCTCAGTCCTGTCTGACCCTTTGAGACCCCATGGACTATGGCCTGCCAGGCTGCACTGTCCATGGTATTTTCTTGGCAAGAATACTGAAATGGATAGCCATTCCCTTCTCCAGAGGATTTTCCTGACCCAAGGATCAAACCCAGGTCTGCTGCATTGCAGGCAGACGCTTTACCATCTGAGCCACCAGGGAAGACCTGAGTTCATACACATGCTTAAGAAATTCTTTAAGAATGTCAGCATGCTCCTCTTTTTTACTCCACCCGGGATATAGAATAAAATCCACTGTCAGGGCAAACGGTCCTAGCTGAGCTCCAAAACTTTGGGGATTGAATATGCTATCATGTAGATGCCTCCATTGGTGGACTTTTCAGATCAATTGATTCTCCTTTCTTCCAAAAAATCCCATAACATAAGGCATAGCCCCAATACTATATCCCTACTATCTGCCACTATCATGAAATCTTGTTGAAATTGCTTTCTTTCAGGGATCAACTATACTCTGGGCCTAGTCAGCCTGATTGAAATCACTGTTGAAATCCCCACCTCTGTTAATTTACCATCATGGCTGTCATAGTCATGACTTCTACTTCCTATACACATGAAATGTATTTAATGTGTTCCTGTCTTATTACTCTTGTTCTCCTGAAATGCCTTAAAATGTCTATCTTGTTGGCTCAGTTTAGCTGTCTCTTTGATACTTCCCATTTTGTTCTGTTTCTACATATGATCTTTTCTATGCAAAATGTTTTTTCCCTTTTCTAGCTTATAGGAAAAACCAACAGAGTGCATTTAGCATGCTATGTTGTACCTGGGCTCAAGAAACTAGGGTTTCCTGCTTCATTTATTCCCCAAGTGTTCTAGTCATATTGCACATAAAACCCAGCACCTTCTTATTATAAAATTGTAACATTAAGTATGTTCATATTTTTATGCAGTAAATATTTATAAAATGTCTGCTTGGTTTTCAAATTAGGGGCTGCACTCTTATTAATCAGACAAGTTTTTAATATACCAGTTGACAATTTCATTTTCTTTAAATGTAAAGAAATGAGCTATTTTTCTAACCCTAACTGTTCATAAAAAGAAGAAATAAGTTGGTGGAATAGAAATAATAGGAATCTTGAGAGAAAGTGATTATGAAATCTTTAAGAATCTGATAGTCAAGAGGAAATACAGATTTTACCATAGACATAAAAAGATAAATTGGAAAACATTCAAATAAATTGTCAGCACTTTTACAGGCACTTATTTTAAAAACTCAAAAAAGTAAAACAAATTCTCATAAACAAATTTATATGAATTTCATTAAATAGTTCTGAGGATAATATGTTTAAAATGATAGTGGTAAGAATACTAACTTGGAAGTAGCCTATGAAGACAATTAAAAAAAATAATAAAAGCTAACTTTAAAAAAACATATGCTCCACATGGCAAGAAGAAAAACAGCAAATAATCCTATTAGAGGGTAGCAAGTATCTGTTTGATATCTTCTGATACATATCTCAATGCTATCCAAAATGTTGATTGAATCAGTTCAGTTCAGTTACTCAGAGGTGTTCAGCTCTTGGCGACCCCATGGACTCCAGTCCATCATCAACTGACAGATCTTGCTCAAACTCGTGTCCATTGAGTTGGTGATGCTATCCAACAATCTAATCCTCTTTCATCCCGTTCTCTTCCCACCTTTAATCTTTCCCAGCATCAGGGTCTTTCACAAGAGTCAGTTTGGTACATCAGGTAGCCAAAATATTAGAGCTTCAGTTCTTCCAGTGGATATTCAGTACTGAGTTCCTTTAGGATGGACTGGTTTGATCTCCTTGCAGTCCAAGGGACTCTCAAGAGTCTTCTCCAACACCACAGTTCAAAAGCATCAAATCTTTGGCACTCAGTATCTCAGCTTTCTTTATAGTCCAGCTCTCACATTAATACATGGCTACTGGAAAATCCATAGGTTTGACTAGATGGACCTTTGTCAGCAAAGTAATGCCTCTGCTTTTTTAATATGCTGTTTAGGTTTATCATAGTTTTTTTTCCAAGGAGCAAGCATCTTTTAATTTCATGGCTGCAGTCACCATCTTCAGTGATTTTGGAGCCCTCCAAAAAGAGTCTATCACTGTTTCCATTGTTTTCCCCTCTATTTGCCATGAAGTGATGGAACCAGATACCATGATCTTAGCTTTTTGAATGTTGAGTTTTAATCCAGATTTTTCACTCTACTCTTTCATTTTCATCAAGAGGCTCTTTAGTTCCTCTTCATTTTCTGTCATAAGGGTAGTGTCATCTGCTTATGGGAGGTTATTGATATTTTTCCCAGCAATATTGATTCCAGCTTGTGCTTCATCCAGCCCAGCATTCTCATCAATTATTCTACACATAAGTTAAATAAGCAGGGTGACAATACACAGCCTTGAAGTACTCCTTTCCCAATTTGGAACCAATCTGTTGTTTCTGTTGTTTCATCTGGTTCTAAATGCTGATTCTTGACCCACATACAGATCTCTCAGGAGGCAGGTCAGGTGGTATAATATTCCCATCTCTTTAAGAATTTTGCACAGTTTGTTGTGATCTACATAATCAAAGGCTTTGGCATAATCAATAAAAACAGAAGTAAATGCATTTCTGGAATTATCTTGCTTTTTCTATGATCCAAAAGATGTTGGCAATTTGATCTCAGGTTCCTCCGCCTTTTGTAAATCCAGCTTGAGCATATGGAAGTTCAGGGTTCACATACTTTTGAAGCCTCACTTGAAGAATTTGGAGCATTACTTTTCTAGCATGTGAGATGAGTGCAATTGTGCAGTAGTCTGAGCATTCTTTGACATTGCCTTTCTTTGGGATTGGAATGAAAACTGACCTTTTCCAAAGGTGACCTGTAGCATTGCTGAGCTTTCCAGATTTGCTGCCATAGAGTGCAGCACTTTCACAGCATCATCTTTTAGGATTTGAAATAGCTCGGCTGGAATTCCATCACTTTCACTAGCTTTGTTGGTAGTGATGCTTCCTAAGGCCCACTTGACTTCACATTCCAGAATTCCTGGCTATAGGTGGGTGATCACACCATCGTGACTATCTGGGTCATGAGGATCTCCTTTGTATAATTCTTCTCTGTATTGTTTCAAACTCTTTTTAATATCTTCTGCTTCTGTTAAGTCCATACAATTTTTGTCCTTTCTTGTGCCCATCTTCATATGAAATATTCCCTTGGTATCTCTAATTTTATTGAAGAGATCTCTAGTCTTTCCCATTTTAATGTTCTCCTCTATTTCTTTGCATTGATCATTAAGGCAGGCTTTCTTATATCCCCTTGCTATTCTTTGGAATTCTGCATTCAGATGCTCATAGCTTTCCTTTTCTCCTTTGCCTTTAGCTTCTCTTCTTTTCTCAGCTATTTGTAATGCCTCCTCAAACAACCATTTTGCCTTTTTTCATTTCTTTTTCTTCGGGATGGTCTTGGTCACTGCCTCCTGTACACTGTCACGAACCTTTGTCCATAGTTCTTCAGGCACTCTATCAGATCTAATCCCTTGAATCTATTTGTCACTTCCACTGTATAATCGTAAGGGATTTGATTTATGTCATACCTGAATGATCTACTGGTTTTCCCTATTTTCTTCAATTTAAGTCTAAATTTGGTAATAAGGAGTTCAAGATCTGAGCCACAGTCAACTCCCAGTCTTGTTTTTGTTGACTGTATAGAGCTTTTCCATCTTTTGCTGCAGAGAATATAATCAATCTGATTTCGGTATTGACTATCTGGTGATGTCCATGTGTAGAATCTGTTCTTTTGTTGTTGAAAGAGGGTGTTTGCTATGACCAGTGTGGTCTGTTGGCAAAACTCTGTAGCCTTTGCCCTGCTTCTTTCTGTACTCCAAGGTCAAATTTGCCTGTTACTCCAGGTATCTCTTGACTTTCTACTTTTGCATTTCAGTCCCCTATAATGAGAAGGACGTCCTTTTTGGGTGTTAGTTCTAAAAGGTCTTCCTGGTCTTCATAGAACCATTCAACTTCAGCTTCTTCAACATTATTAGTTGGGGCCTAGACTTGGATTACTGTAATACTGAATGGTTTGCCTTGGAAATATACAGAGATAATTCTGTCATTTTTGAGATTCCACCCAAGTATTGCATTTTAGACTCTTTTGTTGGCTATGAAGTCTACTCCATTTCTTCTAAGGCATTCTTGCCCACAGTAGTAGATATAATGGTCATGTGAATTAAATTCACCCATTCCAGTCCATTTTAGTTCACCAGTTCCTAAAATGTTGATGTTCACTCTTGCCATTTCCTGTTTAACCACTTCCAATTGCCTTGATTCATAGGCCTAACATTCCAGGTTCCTATGCAATATTGTTCTTTCCATCATCAGTCTTTGCTTCCATCAATAGTCATATCTACAACTGGGCATTGTTTTAGCTTTGGCTCCATCTCCTCATTCATTCTGTAGTTATTTCTCCACTGATCTCTAGTAACATATTGGGCACCTACCAACTTGGGGAGTTCATCTTTTAGTGTCATATCTTTTTGCCTTTTTATAGTGTTTAGAGGGTTCTCAAGGCAAGAATGCTGAAGTGGTTTGCCATTCCCTTCTCCAATGTACCACCTTTTGTCAGAACTCTTTACCATGACCCGTCCACCTTGGATGGCTCTACAGGGCATGGCTCATGGTTTTATAGAATTAAGTTAAGTTAAGTCACTTGCTCAGTCATGTCTGACTCTTTGCAACCCCGTAGACTGTAGCCCACCAGGCTCCTCTGTCCATGGGATTCTCCAGGAAAGAATACTGGAGTGGGTTGCCATTTCCTTCTCCAGGGGATCTTCCCGACCCAGGGATTGAACCCAGGCCTCCCGCATTGTGGGCAGACTCTTTAACCTCTGAGCCACCAGGGAAACAATGCTAATTGTGGTCCATGTGATCAGTTTGATTCATTTTCTGTGATTGTGACTTTCTGTCTGCCTTCTGGCAGAGAAGGATAAGAGGTTTATGGAAGCTTTCTGATGGGAGAGACTGACTGAGGAGAAGCTGGATCTTGTTCTGATGTGCAGGGCCATGCTCGGTAAATCTTTAATCCAATTTTCTGGTTATGTGTGTGGCTGTGTTCCTTCTCTGTGGTTTGACCCAAGACCAAACTATGGTAAAGGTAATAAAGATAATGGCAACCTCTTTCAAAAAGCCCCATCCATGCACTGCCACACTCAGTGCCCCCGACCCTGCAGCAGGCCAACACCTACCCACACCTCTGCCAGGGACTCCTGGACACTCACAGGCAAGTCTGCGTCAGTCTCTTGTGGAGTCACTGCTCCTTTCTCCTGCGTCCTGGGAGCACACAAAGTTTGTTTTGTGCCCTTCAAGAGTCTGTTTTCCTAGTCCTGTGCAAGTTCTGTAATCAAATCCCTCTAGGTTCCAAAGTCAAATTCCTTGGGGGATTCTCAGTCCCTTTGCCAGATCTCCAGTTTGGGAAATCTTGTTGTGGGTCCTAGAACTTTCTTAACAGTATGAGAATTTATTTGATATAATTGTTCTGTAGTTTGTGGATTGTTTGATCAGTGGCTCTGTGGTGGGGTTAATGGCTACCTCCTCCAAGAGGGCTTATGCCACAGGTTTGCTGCACCCAGAGTCCCTGCCCCTGCAGCAGGCTACTGCTGACCTGCACTTTCACAGGAGACTCAAACACAGGTCTATCTCAGTCTCTGTGGGGTCTTTGTGTCCTGGTTCACATAATGTTTTGTTTAAGCCTTCTAAGCATCTCTGGCAGGTATGGAGTTTGATTCTAAATGTGATTTCACCCCTCCTACCATTTTGCTGGGGCTTCTTCTTTATTCTTGGATGTGGAGTATCTTTTATGGTGGGATCCAACATTTTCCTGCCCTTGGTTGTTCAGCAGTGAGTTGTAATTTTGGAGTTCTCACAGAAGATGAGCACATGTCCTTCTACTCTGCTATCTTGAACACTATTCACTTCATTGAATAGTATTGAGAAAGATTAAAGTAAAAATGAGATAAAGTTTGGATCTTTAAAATTTCATCTTAGAAATATGATTGGAAAAAGAACATTTAAAAAAAAGATCAGCAATCCAAAAAAAAAAAGCTCATAAATGTATGAAAGTAGTCAGAAAGACAAATATAAACTTAATTGTAAAGGGTGAGATAATTTTGTTTAACTTTTTTTGAAACATAATTTTCAAATCACATTTGAAAACATATCTTTCTAATCCATATCTTATTTTGATCTCTATCCTTGATTATTTTTATTTTTCACCTGAATTAGTTTCTTTTTTTTTAATCTAGTATACTTATTGAGAGATGACCTATTCATCCCTAGGTGGATTAGATTGCTTTAGTTTATATTAGATTATTCATATGCTTTGGGTAAATTTTTTTCAACAATTTCTTTTTGGAGAGTGCTCAGTGCTGAGAGTTGGTGGGTCTCCTTACAGAAGAAAGGTGCTTTTCCTCTACTTAATAGTTTAAATTTAATAGGACTTAGATGCTTATCAAAGCATTATTTCAACCTTTCTATTTTCAACTCTTTCCAGTGCAATCAATACAGAGATTCTTAAGGGGCTGTTTTCTTATGACTGTACTAATATATCTCTGGTTTCACAAAATTCTATTTGCTCATAAACTTAAGGAGCACTTATAATATGGGACAGGAGACAAAAAGATACATTTGACTTTTCAATATATTAGAGAAACATATGTGCAGAAAACTATTCTATTAATTTGGTTAACTGAACTCTCGTTATTAAGGATTACTGCAAAGAGATGCTTTGCCATTAGTTAGGTGATATGGTCAGAGCTTAGTTGAGCTGTCTCAATGAGTACAATTTTATCCACTGTTCCATCACATTATGGCCATCCTGGGAAAGACAAACTTAAGGAAAGGTCTATTTTTATCAATGATTCTTGCTCATAAACTGTGAAATAAAGTTTCCTTTGATGTCATCTTTAACCAAAAAAAATTTTTTTTTTCCTGGAAACTTCCATGATTCAAGGATTTGAAGAAATGCAAGTTAGGCTTCATGCTTGACAAGATTCTTTCTCTCTTGCCTGATTAAAATGAGAGAAAGAGAGAACCCTGAGGAGTATTTTTAATACATTTTCCCCTGACACTGCATAAATCTAGGAACATTTATATGCTAATCAAATCAAAATAGGAATTATTAGTGACTGGAGAGCCCCAACATGGCTGTTATTTTCCCATCAACATATGATAACAGCTCTGACGCTGAATTAAGGAGCTGAATATTATATAAGCTCCCAAAGGTTATAGTACATGACAGGTTTAAGCAATATTAAAACTCAGAAGCCCTGCCCCACCTTTTACATATTTATTTGGTATTACAAATTGTAAATATTTAAAAATACACAAAGATACAGCGTGGGTAAATTCTTAATGTTTAATGAAATTATTCATGATATACAAGGAGTCAAATAACTCAACAAATACTATGAAGGTTAATGCATGCAAATGAATCTGAAGAGTCCAGCAAAGAGAATAACACACTGTGTCCTTTCATAGGATGATCATGAAATGGAATTAAAGCGGTCTGATATTCATGGTTATAGGATATCTCATGGGATAAAAGAAAGCAACTTTTCACTGAAGACCTACTAGCAGCTAATCGAGATCCAGTATCAGGTCTCCAGCTCACAGGCTGGAACATATTGATTCTTCATACACTCCTCATTTTAATACATTTAAAGATAGAAACCTGTTCATGGTTAAAATTCATATATTTACTTGACTTTTGGCAGTTTATCACCTGTTAAGACTTCAGCAGCTTATCAGAAAGAGCTATGCTATATAATCTCAGATGAACAAATAATGGGAAATTCAACATTAATTGAATGAAAGGAACTGGTGCAATAGTTCCAGTGGGGATATTTGTATTTTTATTTCCAGGGTTTCTAATGTTCATATTTATAATGATCACAGATCATAATACAGAAGGTCTACATTTACACTTCCCATTTTGAACCATGCAATGCCTACACAAGTAAACCCTTCCCATAGTGAATGGGTAAGCAGAATTTCCTTAGTAGACTTAAATTGCATCTGCATTCAAAATGCCCTTTTCAAGTTCTTAACTTCCGTAGCAATAGCAGAACTCTTCTGATGTCTACGGAGCCTTAAGAAACTGATTCAGAAAAGTCAAGTGTAGATGTGTCCTATAAAAAGTTCAAAAAAGTATCTGTTAACAGTTAGAACTGAACATGGAACAACAAATTGGTTCCAAATAAGAAAAGGAGTATGTCAAGGCTATATATTGTCACCCTATTTATTTAACTTATATGCAGAGTATATCATGAGAAATGCTGGGCTGGAGGAAGCACAAGCTGGAATCAAGATTGCCGGGAGAAATGTCAATAACCTCAGATACGCAGATGGCACCACCCTTATGGCAGAAAGAGAAGAAGAACTAAAGAGCCTCTTGATGAAAGTGAAAGAGGAAAGTCAAAAAGTTGGCTTAAAGCTTCTCAACATTCAGAAAACTAAGATCATGGCATCTGGTCCCATCACTTCATGGCAAATAGATGGGGAAAGTGGAAACAGTGGCAGACTTTATTTTTGGGGGCTCCAAAATCACTGCAGATGGTGACTGCAGCCATGAAATTAAAAGAGTCCTACTCCTTGGAAAGAAAGTTATGACCAACCCAGACAGGATATTAAAAAGCAGAGACATTACTTTGCCAACAAAGGTCTGTCTAGCCAAGGCTTTGGTTTTTCCAGTGGTCATGTATGGATGTGAGAGCTGGATTATAAAGAAAGCTGAATGCTGAAGAGTTGATGCTGTTGAAATGTGGTGTTGGAGAAAACTCTTGAGAGTCCCTTGGATTGCAAGGAGATCAAACCAGTCCATCCTAAAGGAAATCAGTCCTGAATATTCATTGGAAGGACTAAAGCTAAATTCTAAAGCTGAAACTCCAATACTTTGGCCACCTAATGAGAAGAACTGATTCAGCATTCCCTGATTCTGGGAAAGATTGAGGGCGGGAAGAGGGGGAAACGATAGAGGATGAGATGGTTGGATGGCATCACTGATTCAATGGACATGGGTTTGAGTAAGCTCCAGGAGTTGGTGATGGACAAGGAGGCCTGGTGTGCTGCAGTCCATGAGGTAGCAAAGAGTCAGACAAGACTGAGTGACTGAACTGAACTGAACTGAACAGTAGAAGGTTTCTACCATCTCTAGATAGTTTGATTGCTAGGATTCTATCTTTTTTATATCTATCCATCTATGTGTCAATTCATCTGGGCATTTTTACATTGAAAATTAATCTAGATGTTTGTGTGAAAACTACTTTCTTTCTAGAAGCAAAAACAATCCAAATACATTGGATGTGCATGTATTTTTCATGCTTTCTAAGAAGATACATTACATTTTATACTTTATCAGTTAGGTGTATTTTGTCTTTAGTGTAATAAAATCAGTATATTTGCTCTTAAAAGAAATACTATTTATTAGCAAAAATTTTCACTTAATTGGAGGAATAGGGTTGATTTTTGAGTGTTAATCAGAAGGAAATGGATTTCATCAAATGGTAAGATTTTCTGAATCTTTTAAGATACAGTTTTCTTGTTAAAAGGAAGACAGAGACTTAGTTTTATGTAACAGATTTGACTGATTTTGAACAAAAAATCTGTGATTTCCTGAAAAAAATAAAATTTTACATAATTTCAATTCCATTTATTCTTCCATATTTTTTGAGGTGGAATAGTGGGCTTCACTAGTGACTGTGAGAGAAGATCAAACCAGTCAATTCTAATGGAAATAAACCCTGATAATTCATTGGAAGGACTGATGATGAAGCTGAAGCTCCAATAATTTGTAGACCTGATACGAAGAGCTGACTCATTAGAAAAGACCCTGATGCTGGGAAAAATTGAAGGCAGGAGAAGGGGATGACATGGGATGAGATGGTTGGATAGCATCACCGACTCAATGGGCATGAGTCTGAGCAAGCTCTGGCAGATGGTGAAAGGCATAGACTGGCATGCTACAGTCCATGAGGTCACAAAGAGTCACACACAACTGAACATTTGAACAACAGAAACTGGTGGCTCAGAAGTCTGAGACTCAGAAGTAAAGAATCTACCTGCAAAGCAGAAGTCCCAGGTTCAATCTCTAGGTTGGAAAGATCCCTTGGAGAAGGGAATGGCTCCCCATTCCAGTATTCTTGCCTGGAGAATTCCATGGACAGTGGAGCCTGGCATGTTACAGTCCATGGGTTTGCAAAGAGTTTGACATGATTGAGTGACTAACACTTACTGAGTATTTAATTTTGATTTAATGGTTATTTTATTACTATTACTTGTGTAGATATAAATGGGAAGACCTATTTATATCACATTCATTGCTTTTTTTCAGCTCTCTTTGTAATATGCAAACAAATAAACACACAAATAAATATATACTTAAAATGTTAGGGTTTGGTCTTAGGATCCAGACAAATTAGTTTGAATTTACTTCCAGAAATTACCAGCTACAAGGAAGCAAATTTATGTAATCATTCAGAAAAGTAAGCTACAGATGGGACAAGGTAGAGGGGACAATACTACCTAACATAAAATTGTCTCAACTAAATTATTAAAAAGTATAAGGTCTGATCTGTAATAGACATGCAATAAATGGTAGGCAACTGTATGTGCTAATACTCTGGTAAGAGTCAATATCTCTATTGACCAACATATTTTGAAAATTAATCATACTGCTTGTTGACTCAGCAACAGGAACATGATTTCATACATGCCAAGTAGAATGAATGGATTAAGTGAGCACAAAAGCCATTTAAAAAAAAAAAAATCTCAAAACTGTTTCTAAATCCTGAATATTTGAGCCAAAACTTTTCTGTATAGTTATATAAATACTCAAAATAAAATTTTTAATGTTTCAAAGAAGAATCCTGTCATGTCACAGACCTTGTCTGTACTGTTCCCCACTATACTTCATTACCAATCATAATCTGAAGTAGAAAGGAAGAACTCAAAAGTATTCATAGTATAAATTAATCTAATAGAGGATTTTTATTCAAGGTTTACTCAACCAAGAATATATTATGGTTTTACTTAATATTCAGAGTATGAATCAGAATGAGATTAAAATCCAATCTTTTGTGGGACTCATACATAAACAAGGAGAATGATTTAAAATTTCCAATGGGCCAACACCACCTATTAGATAAATTTCTGCAAAGTTAGCCCAGCATTCAAAATTCATCACAACTTATCTTTTACTAAGTTTTTTATCCTTATGTGCTACCATTGTAGCAAATCGACTGTATGCTATTTTATCAGAACAACATTCATTCCCTCTGTGACTTTTATCCATATTTCACTTAGTATGCAGAACACCATTCTTAACTTAGCACATATAAAAAGTGCTTTCATAATTCAAAGTCCAGATAAAATATCATTAGTTTTGTAAGACTTTGTAAGTTCCTGTTGAAAATTAATCATTTCCTCTTCTATTATTCCATAGTCATATAGTCATTGTGTACTTATCTCTCATGTGTTTATTTCCACGTTTTGTTATAAATAATTTTATTATCACCTTCTTGGGACCCAACCATGAACTCCTTTAGGATAGGACTTTTGTTGATATGTTCATTCTTGTATGGCTTGTACTTAACTGGTATTTAATTTTGGTTAATAAGGTCTATTGATTTATTGAATTAGATTTAGAAAGAGTAGACAAGAAGAACAAAAAAAGGAGATAATAGTTTAACATTTCATGCTTCTAAGTACTCAACTAAAATCTAGTTGCTTGCAGGATCACTCAAATTCAACCTTTTTCTATTAAAGTGTGAAAGTTTTAGTTGGTAAATAACCCTTCTATCATAATTTCAAGCAACAATCTGATGGGATTAGAATATAAATTGGAGTACCCATCACACCTCCTGCTGTTGATGGTAAAGCATTCTTACTTCTGGACTTCTCAGAATAATGGACCTGCCTTGCTATCTTTCTCTTTACTGGTAAAAAGTACAGCTTTGTTCTGAAGAGTATTCTCCGCAGCTGAAATGTCATTAAAATTAAAAATAGTGATGAAAGAAATGAGCAGAAATAATGAACAATTCACACACTAAAAACAGTAACATAAGGTCGAGAATAATGGAAAATGAAAAAAATATATACATATACAATGATGACTGGTTGACAGATTGTTGTCGTTTTACTCTCTGGGGTTTTGTCACAACCTTCAGTAGGGAGATAACACTAAACATCTGGTGGATAACCAGCGCGGAACCTCAATGAAGCTGAGCAATTGCTGAGCTTTGGGCTGTGGCTCATTTCCTCACACATACCTCAGAAAATAGAGTGAGCTGAGAACAGTATTGTATAAAACAGTTGATTTCCAGGAAAACATTTGAGTTGTAATGTACATAATATTCTCTGCCCCCAAATAATTTGAAAATAAACTGAAAAATGCTACTCTTGTTTACGTTATATACCAGCTAGCTGACCTTGGGCATCATTTAACCTCAGTCAGACTAAGATTTGTCGTCGTTGTTTAGCCGCTAAGTCGTGTCTGACTGTTTTGCAATCACATGGACTATAGCCTCCAAGGCTCCTCTGTTCATCGGATTTCCCAGGAAAGAATACTGGTGTAGGTTGCCATTTCCTTCTCCACAGCTTAAGATTGCTCTCCTGTAATTCAGTATGATTAGTTTTACACTTGTAACAACAATGATATTGCTGTCTATACTCTGTAGACTGCTCCATGAGAGTATAAGTGCAATAAAAGGACAAGCATTGACTTTCTTCTTATAATTATGTAATTAGCCACTGTCTTATTTGAATTTATCTGTTCATTTGTTTATTGGTATTTGAAGAATACTCTATGTTAAACATTTTTTAGATTATTTACTGGACTGAGCCATCTTTCCATCAGCAGCCTCAATTTGACTGCAGGCTTTGATAATTGATATATCTGATCCCTTCTAGCTGCCATCACTTATCATCAGCTGTGAGCCAGGAAACGTATAAGAACCAGCTCTCAGTCTCTTAGGGGGAAACACTGGTTTGTCGCATTTCCCAGTTTCTTTGATGTGAATACTCTCACTGTAGCCTTCAAGCTTCCAACAAGGATCACGTTGCAAAGGTGGAAGAGCTGTGCATAATCATCTTTCACCACTCTGCAAAATCAATAGAAGCTAATTTCTTCTAATAGTCAGTGAAAAAATTGAGAACACTTCTTTATTAACTTGCTACCTATCTTTAAAACAAGTATCTTTTACTAATAAATACTGAAAAAGGCAATGGAAGCTAGTGAAAATAGTAAATAATTCGGTAGTACCAGTGCCAAGTTCCAAGAAATTTGAAGACCATTGAATCTGGATATTATTTGAACATAAACCAGGCTGAAGTTTGCTGAAACACATAAGCCAGATTTCCTGCCAAACCACCCCACCGTCCCCACCAGTGAATAAAGACCCTTTGTTTTGCTGCCCTGATTACTATGTATCTCTCCCTCTCCTTTTTAGAACAACCTTCTCCAAAGAGAAATCTGTTTCCAGGCCAAAATGAAAACCAACCCTAGTATTGGCATTGAGTCAAATTGGCATTTGATAGCTCAGTAGTTTTTACTTTGAGATCCTCAGGAGACAGAACCTGGAAAGAGGAGCAGCCTTCTCACTGAGGACAGGCCCCACTGTGCTGGAGCAGTGGTGGTCTTCATCTCTAGGCCCTTCTGTACTGTATGGCTCATTTTGGTTTCTCCCAGTAACCCCCCAGAAATTAAACCTGCCTCCAAAATGAAGATGAGATGTTCCTATCCAGACTCCTAATATTCCTACTCCAGAATTTAGACAATGCCATCTTTGACCTTTGTCAAGGCCTCTTTTTACTATAAACCTTGGAATTCATTCCTTCATTCCTATTTGATTTCTCTTTGCTCCATTTTCTTTTAAATATTGAAAAAAAAGGTTTTCATGAAATATATACAAAAGTCAGTTATTGAGGTTGACTGTAGCCTGGATATATTCTCCCTAGTGACTTCTTTCTGTGGTTCCTCTGCATTATACCATTTTTCCTAGCAGCTGCCATTGCCTTAAATTCTTGAAGATATTGACTCATTTTGAAGCTCCCAGTATGACTGTTTTTCCTTTATACTAAGGACAAATATAACCAATATAACAGGCATCCAGTGAGTATCTCGAACTTTCTTGATGTGACTTTCCTTTTCCAAGCTGAGCAACTCCAACTTTCCCACCATGAGCTCCTCTTACAGGCTGTTAAGCACCACCATGATGCTTAGGCATGATAGAAAACAACGCTAGGCTACATTTTCCCCCTCAAGAGCAATTGAAAATTTTCCTTATGCAAATAACATTTTATGTTTAGGACTAATTGGCAAATGTTTTCCCCAAATGACAATGCTAGTTAAGACTCCAGAGACTAGAACAGAAGAATGGTATACCTTCTCCTGATCCCAAAACACTAAATCGAAATATGCTTTCCTAAGATTATTCTGCTCTGTAGAAACACTTCAGGCTCACCTCACAGAGAACAGCAATTGGAGATGAGTCTTAACCCAGCTCTGTCAGGAACACAAGAGACTGCATCCTCTTTTATGGTTCTGAAATGAAACTAATAATCTTGGTGTAAGATGCTAAAAAGTGTAACAGATGTAATTTTCATAGAGAAGTATCAAGTATCCTATTGAATTTACCCATCTCCTGTTGAGAGATATGATAGAAGATTGCCTTTCATTAGAACAACAAAGAATAAACACAACAGTTAAAGCCGCCAACTTTTAACTCCTATGTGTCTGCTTCTTACCATAGTTAAGATAGAAAGATTTTATATCATTTTTCACTCCAAATTATGCTCCTATGATTTTGCTTTAATCATTCAATACTTAATCATGTCTAACATATTTAAGTTCTGAGACTTTGCAGCTTTATTATCACATATGTTTTCTTATTGGATCTTTGCAATAAACCCTGTGGAGAAATTTGGGCAAGCACTAATATGATCACAGTTCATGGGGTTCTCAAGGCAAGAATACTGAAGTGGTTTGCCATTCCCTTCTCCAGTGGACCACATTGGCCTGGTGTGCTGCAATTCAGGGGGTCGCAAAGAGTTGGACATGACTGAGTGACTGAACTGAACTGAACTGAATATGATTACTTTAACACAAGAAGGATCCTAGGTTCAAATTTTACCAATGGTAAATTTAAATTTTAAGTTTCTTTCTACATGTTCAAGCTTTAACTTTATTAGAAGCTTACTTCTCTTTCTAACATACGTATTTTGCTGCTCACCCCCATCTTCAAGGTTGTTTATAAGCTATGCAGTACTGACTTCAGGCTTCACAGGTGGCAGTAGTGGTCAAGAACTGGCCTGCCAAAGCAGGAGTTGTAAGAGACACAAGTTTGATCCCCGGCTTGGGAAGATCCCCTGGAGGGCATGGCAACCCACTCCAGTATTCTTTCCTGGAGAATCCCATGACAGAGGAGCCTGGTGGGATACAGTCCATAGGATGGCACAGAGTCAGACAGGACTGAAGCAACTTAGCACACATGCATGCACTGATTTAATTATTATCCTATATGAAATTTTGTGCATTCATTTGACTTTAACTCTGAGGCAATCCTATTCTCTGAAAAATCATAAAATATACAATATACACATCAAATGAAGAGGGTCCACTGAACAGCAAAAGTTGATGAGCTTTCAGAGAGATTGGAAACTTGTAGTCATAAGAGTTTTGAGTCTTAGGGGAGTATCTGGTCTTACTTGACCAGATCTAGTGAAAACCTAGAGTATGGGAAAAGTACCAAGAAGGGGAGCAGGATGTGTTTCTCTCCACTATAGTCAGAAAATGTAATGCTTGTTCCCTCAATGGAGTGGAGTGGAGAATAATGATAAATACATGAAGAATGTTCATCCCTTCAATAAATAACAAAAAAAAGAAAAATTGAAACACCAACAAAATGGGATTTATACCTTTCTCACTGATGATCTTCAGGGAAAAAGACTATGTCCAGAGACTACAGGAAATCAAATCAGTCAATCCTAAAGGAAATAAATCCTGAATATTGGTTGAATGCACTGATGCTGAAGCTAAAGCTCCAATACTTGGACCACCTGATGCAAAGAGCTGACTCATTAGAAAAGGCACTAATTCTGGGAAAGATTGAAGGCAGAAGGAGATGACAGAGGATGAGATGGTTGGATGGCATCACTGACTCAATAGACATGAGTTTGAGCAAGCTCTAAGAGATAGTGAAGGACAGGTAAGACTGGCATGCTGTAGTCCATGGGGTTGCCAACAGTTGGACACAGCTGAGCAACTGAAGAGCAACAAAAGGTATCCCTCAGTCTATGAATAAAATTTACTAGTCAAGAATCATATATTTATTGTTATAGATAAGAATTCTATACAAGAAAATAACTTCTACCTAGGAATGTCACATAGTAGATTTTTCAGGAAACATTTCCTGATTAACTATAGCACAGTTCTATTTATTAGCCATTTTAGTCATCTCAGAAATATTTGTTGCTTGTGTGTATTTGGATAAATGATGCATGCTCAAAACTAACAAATAAGTCTATAAGATTACAAATAATTATGACTTAAAACATAATATATCTAATAGAGTTCTAGATTTTTAGAAGAGAAAAATAATCTAGAACAAATTGCCAGAACAGGCCTCTCAGAGTTTGAGTGACATTTGCTTTGCATTACAATAAAACTTTAGACCTTCTAGAACTAACATCCAAAAAAAGATGTTCTTTTCATTATAGAGGACTGGAATGCAAAAGTAGGAAGTCAAGAAATACCTGGAGTAACAGGCAAATTTTGCCTTGGAGTACAGAATGAAGCAGGCAAAGGCTAATAGAGTTTTGCCAAGAAAATGTACTGGTCACAGCAAACAACCATGTCCAACAACACAAGGGACTCTACACATGGACATCACCAGATGGTCAATATTGAAATCAGATTGATCATATTATTTGCAGCCAAAGATGGAGAAGCTCTATACAGTCAGCAAAAACAAGACTGGGAGGTGACTGTGACTCAGATCATGAACTCATCATTGCCAAATTCAGAATTAAATTGGATAATGTAGGGAAAACCACTAATCCATTCAAACTCTTAAGTTTGTACAGTGGAAGTGATGAAAATATTCAAGGTATTATATATGATAGACAGATGCCTGAAGAACTATGGATGATGGTTCATGACATTGTACAAGAGGCACTGATCAAGACAATCCCCAAGAAAAAGAAATGAAAAAAAGCAAAATGATTGTCTGATGAGGCCTTACAAATAGCTAAGAAAAGAGGAGAATCAAAAAGCAAAGGAGAAAAGGAAAGATATACCGATTTGAATGCAGAGTTCCAAAAACTAGCAAGGAGAGATAAGAAAGTCTTCCTCAGTGATCAGTGCAAAAAACAGAGGAAAACAATAGAATGGGAAAGGTTAGAGATCTCTTCAAGAAAATTAGAGATACCAAATGGAACATTTCATGCAAAGATGGGCGCAATAAAGGACAGAAATGGTAGGGACCTAGTAGAAGGAAAACATGTTAAGAAGAGGTGGCAAGAACACACTGAAGAACTATACAGAAAAGAACCTCACAACCCAGATAATCACAATGGTGTGATCACTCACTTAGACCCAGATATCCTGGAATTTGAAGCCAAGTGTGGGCCTTAGGAAGCATCACTATGAACAAAGCTAGTAGAGGTGATGGACTTGCAGTTGAGCTATTTCCAATCTTAAAAGATGATGCTGTGAAAGTGTTGCACTCAATATGCCAGCAAATTTGGAAAACTCACCAGTGGCCACAGGACTGGAAAAGGCCAGATTTCATTTCAAGTCCAAAGAAAGGGAATGCTAATGAATGCTCAAACTACCACACAATTGCTCACAACTACCTCACAATTACACACATCACATGCCAGCAAATTCTCCAAGCCAGTCTTCAACAGAACATGAACCATGAACTTTCGGATGTTCAAGCTGGATTTAGAAAAGGCAGAGGAACCAGAAATCAAATTGCCAACATCCATTAGATCATCAAAAAAGAAAAAGAGTTCCAGAAAAACTTCTACTTCTGCTTTATTGACTATGCCAAAGCATTTGACTTTGTGGATCACAACAAACAGTGGAAAATTCTTGAAGAGATAAGAATACCAGGTCAGGAAGCAACAGTTAGAACTAGACATGGAACAACAGACTGGTTCCAAATCGGGAAAGGAGTACATCAAGGCTGTATATGGTCAACCTGTTTCTTTAACTTATGGGCAGAGTATATCATGAGACATGCTGGTCTGGATGAAGAACAAGCTGGAATCAAGATTGCCAGGAGAAATATCAATAACCTCGATATGCAGATGACACCAAACTTATGGCAGAAAGGGAAAGAGAACTAAAGAGCCTCTTGATGAAAGTGAAAAAGGAGAATAAAAAATTTAGCTTAAAACTCAGTATTTAGAAAGCTAAGATCATGATATGTGGTCCCATCACTCCATGGCAAATGATGGGGAAACAGTTGAAACAATGACAAACTTTATTTATTTATTTTTTTTGAGCTCCAAAATTACTGTAGATGGTGACTGCAGACATGAAATTAAAAGGCACTTGCTCCTTGGAAGAAAAGTTATGATCAACTTAGACAGCATATTAAAAAGTAGAGACATGACTTTGCCAACAAAGGTCCATCTAGTCAAGGCTATGTTTTTTCCAATAATCTTGTATGGATGTGAGAGTTGGGCTATAGAGAAAGCTGAGTGCTCTTGAGAGTCCCTTGGACAGCAAGAAGCTCCAACCAGTCCATCCTAAAGGATATCAATCCTGAATATTCATTGGAAGGATTGATGCTGGAGCTGAAACTGCAATACTTTGGCCACCTGTTGTGAAGAGCTGATTCATTTGAAAAGACCCTGATGCTGGGAAAGATTGAAGTCAGGAGTGAAGGGGACAACAGAGGATGAGATGTTTGGATACCATCACTGACTCAGTGGGCATAAGTTTAAGTAAACTGGTATGTGGTGATGGACAAGAAAGCGTGGCATGCTGTAATCCTTGGGGTCGCTAAGAGTCGGTCGGACACGACTGAGTGATTAAACTGAACTAAATGATAAAACTTAAGGTCATAGAGAACAGGGAAGAGGGAATTCTAAATGGAACACAGCTATTGAAGAGAGAATTCAGGAATATTTGAAATACAGTACACATTAATTTGTGTGTTTATGGTGAATGGAACATACATATAATATGGTGGATAGAAGACACAGAATATTTTCCTTCCAACTTAATCACATACTGTTGCTGTGTTATGCTGTGCTAAGTTGCTTCAGTAGTGTCCAACTCTGTGACCCTATGAACTGTAGCTGGCAAGGCTCTATTGTCCATGGGGATTCTCCAGGCAAGACTTCTAAAGCAGGTCGGCATGTATTCCTCCAGGGGATCTTCCCAACCCAGGGATTAAACCCACATCTCTTATGTCTCCTGCATTGGTAGGTGGGTTCTTTATCACTAGCATGACTTTGGAAGGCTGTATTATTGCCAGTCTACCTCTAATGTGTTTTTGATGAGATTTTCACAACCCATGATAAAAACATAAGCATCCAGATCCTTCCAGTTTACTTGATTTAGATCAGGATCCTGAGTAAATTCATAAATACAAACCTAATTTATTTTATTTTCAGTGATTCAATCCTACTGAGCGTCCTTTGCAAGTTAATTGAGTACATTTCAATTCCATCTATTCTCAAACTAAAGATGTTACAAACTAACCAAGTAACTTTTAATTGCTCAATTCTTACACTCAGTTCAGTTCAGTTCAGTTGCTCAGTCGTGTCTGACTCTTTGCGACCGATTGAATCGCAGCACGCCAGGCTTCCCTGTCCATCACCAACTTCCGGAGTTCACTCAAACTCATGTCCATCGAGTCAGTGATGCCATCCAGTCATCTCATTCTCTGTTGTCCCCACCTCCTCCTGCCTCCAATCCCTCCCAGCATCAGAGTCTTTTCCAATGAGTCAACTCTTCGCATGAGGTGGCCAAAGTACTAGAGTTTCAGCTTTAGCATCAACCTTCCAAAGAAATCCCAGGGCTGATCTCCTTCAGAATGGACTGGTTGGATCTCCTTGCAGTCCAAGGGACTCTCAAGAGTCTTCTCCAACACCACAGTTCAAAAGCATCAATTCTTCAGCACTCAGCTTTCTTCACAGTCCAATTCTCACATCCATACATGACCACTGGAAAAACCATAGCCTTGACTAGATGGACCTTTGTTGGCAAAGTAATGTCTCTGCTTTTCAATATGCTATCTAGTTTGGTCATAACTTTTCTTCCAAGGAGTAAGCGTCTTTTATTTTCATGGCTGTAGTCACCATTTGCAGTGATTTTGGAGCCCCCCGAAATAAAGTCTGACACTGTTTCTACTGTTTCCCCATCTATTTGCAATGAAGTGATGGGACCAGATGCCATGATCTTTGTTTTCTGAATGTTGAGCTTTAAGCCAACTTTTTCACTCTCTCTTTCACCTTCATCAAGAGGCTTTTTAGTTCCTCTTCACTTTCTGCCGTAAGGGTGGTGTCATCTGCATATCTGAGGTTATTGATATTTCTCCCAGCAATCTTGATTCCAGCTTGTGCTTCTTCCAGCCCAGTGTTTCTCATGATGTACTCTACATATAAGTTAAATAAGCAGGGTGACAATATACAGCCTTGACATGCTCCTTTTCCTATTTGGAGCCAGTCTATCGTTCCATATCCAGTTCTAACTGTTGCTTCCTGACTAGCATATAGGTTTCTCAAGCGGCAGGTCAGGTGGTCTGGTATTTCCATCTCTTTCAGAATTTTCCACAGTTTATTGTGATCCACACAGTCAAAGGCTTTGGCATAGTCAATAAAGCAGAAATAGATGTTTTTCTGGAACTCTCTTGCTTTTTCGATGATCCAGAGGATGTTGGCAATTTGGTCTCTGGTTCCTCTGCCTTTTCTAAAACCAGCTTGAACATCAGGAAGTTCACAGTTCACGTATTGCTGAAGCCTGGCTTGGAGAATTTTGAGCATTACTTTACTAGCGTGTGAGATGAGTGCAATTGTGCGGTAGTTTGAGCGTTCTTTGGCATTTCCTTTCTTTGGATTGGAATGAAAACTGACCTTTTCCAGTCCTGTGGCCACTGCTGAGTTTTCCAAATTTGCTGGCATATTGAGTACAGCACTTTCACAGCATCATCTTTCAGGATTTGGAATAGCTCAACTGGAATTCCATCACCTTCACTAGCTTTGTTCATAGTGATGCTTTCTAAGGCCCACTTGGCTTCACATTCCAGGACATCTGGCTCTAGGTGAGTGATCACACCATCATGATTATCTTGGTTATGAAGATCTTTTTTGTACAGTTCTTCTGTGTATTCTTGCCACCTATTCTTAATATCTTCTGCTTCTATTAGGTCCATACTATTTCTGTTCTTTATCGAGCCCATCTTTGCATGAAATGTTCCCTTGGTATCTCTAATTTTCTTGCCGAGATCTCTAGTCTTTCCCATTCTGTTGTTTTCCTCTATTTCTTTGCATTGATCGCTGAAGAAGGCTTTCTTATCTCTTCTTGCTATTCTTTGGAGCTCTGCATTCAGATACTTATATCTTTCCTTTTCTCCTTTGCTTTTCGCTTCTCTTCTTTTCACAGCTATTTGTAAGACCTCCCCAGACAGCCATTTTGCTTTTTTGCATTTCTTTTCCATGGGGATGGTCTTGATCCCTGTCTCCTGTACAATGTCACGAACCTCATTCCGTAGTTCATCAGGCACTCTATCTATCAGATCTAGGCCCTTAAATCTATTTTTCACTTCCACTGTATAATCATAAGGGGTTTGATTTAGGTCATACCTGAATGGTCTAGTGGTTTTCCCTACTTTCTTCAATTTAGGTCTGAATTTGGCAATAAGGAGTTTATGATCTGAGCCACAGTCAGCTCCTGTTCTTGTTTTTGCTGACTGTATAGAGCTTCTCCATTTTGGCTACAAAGAATATAATCAACCCGATTTCAGTGTTGACCATCTGGTGATGTCCATGTGTACAGTCTACTCTTGTGTTGTTGGAAGACAGTGTTTGCTATGACCAGTGCATTTTCTTGGCAAAACTCTATTAGTCTTTGCCCTGCTTCATTCCGTATTCTAAAGCCAAATTTGCCTGTTACTCCAGGTGTTTCTTGACTTCCTACTTTTGCATCCAAGTCCCCTATAATGAAAAGGACATCTTAATGATGTTTCAAATCAACTAAGTACCTTTTATTCTGATCTCCAGTGTCCTTGGCCTGCAGCTACTTTATGTAGGGCTTAGGTTCCCAGCTAAAGGGTGAGGCTGGGTCACAGCAGTGACATCCGAGGTGACAGAACCGAATCCTAGGCACTAGACCAGTGGTCAGTGACCAAGCCCCTGGCTCCCTGACCTTGCAGAAAAGAATTCCCACAAAGATGAAAAGTAGTGAAGCAAGTAAAGTGTTTATTCAGAGGAAAAGAGTATAGTACAGGTGGATGGACACATGGTCAGGCTCGGAGAATCCTTGATTCGTGTGCTTGTGACAGTTTGAATTACTTTTCCAGGGCATTTTTTCTGGGTTTCCTTTGATCAGTCATTTTGATTTGCCTGGTTCTGTGTCCATATTTGGTTCATCTCAGCAACCTCCCATGTATGCTTGCTTATCTCTATACAAGATGGATTCTAGTTACATGGCTTATGGGTAGTTGATATCACTAACTATGAGATGATGTCTCTCTCCCTTTCTGACCTCCAAGGAGACTTTCTGTGCATTTGTAGTCAAGGATGTGTCCTTAACTTTGAGAATGGTGGATATATGGATTTTAATTTGGGCAGAGCCTCGCCTCCTCCATTACCCTGCTTTGATGGAGTTTTTGCTATTATGGAGTTTCTGTCCACAGAGCAAAAACTATTCAGCCTGGGTCCCATCTATGTCCTGCCTCATTTCCCTCTACTCTTTTTATTACTAAACACTGTATTTTGTGTTTAGTATATATATATATATATATATATATATATATATATATACACTAATACTAATATTATACATATACATACTAATGGAATATAGCCCATTAACAATTGTGCGATAGTTCTAGGTGAACAGGGAAGAGATTCAGCACACATATGCATGTATCCATTATCCCCCAAACTCCCCTGACACTCAGGCTGCCATGTAACATTGAACAGAATCCCATGTGCTATGTAGTAGGTCCTTGTAGATTATTCATTTTAAATATAGTAGTGTGTACATGTCTATCTTAAGCTCCCAAATTATCCCTTCCCCATTTTCTTCTCCCTGGCAACCATACATTTATTTCGTAAGTCTGTGAGTCTATTTCTGTTTAGTAAGTAATCCACTTATAGCATTTCTTTTAGATTCCATTTATGAGATGGTATATGATATTTCTCCTCTGTCTAACTTACTTCATCAGTGCAGCAATATCAAGGTCCATCCATGTTGCTACAAATGGCAATATTTGATTCTTTTTAAAGGCTGAGTAATATCCCATTGTATACATGTACCACTTCTTTATCCATTCCTCTGTTGATGGATATTACGGTTCCTTCCACATCTTGACTATTATAAACAGCACTGCAATGAACACTCAGTTCAGTCACTCAGTGTGTCCAGCTTCTTGAGACCCCATGAACCACAGCATGCAAGGTCTCCCTGTCTATCACCAACACCCAGAGTTCATCCAAACCCATGTCCATTGAGTCAGTGATGTCATTCAACCATCTCATCCTCTGTCATCCCCTTCTCCTCCTGCCCTCTATCTTTTGCAGCATCAGGGTCTTTTCAAATGAGTCAGTTCTTCCCATCAGATGGCCAAAGTATTGGAGTTTCAGCTTCAACATCAGTCCTTCCAATGAACATTCAAGACTGATCTCCTTTAGGATGGACTGGTTGGATCCCCTTGCTGTCCAAGGGACTCTCAAGAGTCTTCTCCAACACCACAGTTCAAAAGCATCAATTCTTCAGTGCTCAGCTTTTCTTATAGTCCAACTCTCACATCCATACATGACCACTGGAAAAACCATAGCCTTGACTAGACGGACCTTTGTTGGCAAAGTAATGTCTCTGCTTTTTAATATGCTGTCTAGGTTGGTCATAATGTTCCTTCCAAGCAGTAAGCGTCTTTTAATTTCATGGCTGCAATCACCATCTGCAGTGATTTTGGAGCTCCCAAAAATAAAGTCAGCCACTGTTTCCACTGTTTTGCTATCTGTTTGCCATGAAGTGATCATGATGCCATGATCTTAGTTTTCTGAATGTTGAGCTTTAAGCCAACATTTTTCACTCTCCTCTTTCACTTTCATCAAGAGGCTCTTTAGGTCTTCTTCACTTTCTGCCATAAGGGTGGTGTCATCTGCATATCTGAGGTTATTGATATTTATCCTGGCAATCTTGATTCCAGCTTGTGCTTCCTCCAGTCCAGCATTTCTGGTGATGTACTCTAGGGTGTATGTACTTTTTCTCCAGATATATGCCCAGGAATGTGATTGCAGTGTCATGTGGTAGCTGTATTTTTAGTTCATTTTTTTTTTTTTTTTAAGGAATCTCCATACTGTTCTCCACAGTCTCAAAAATTTTATGGGAGCACAAAGGACCCCAAATAGCCAAAGCCTTCTTGAGAAGGAGAAACAGAGCTAGGAGAATCAAGTTCCCTGACTTCAGACTATACTACAAAGCTACAGTCATCAAAATAGTATTTTACTGGCACAAAAATAGAAATATAGTTCAATGGAACAGGATAAAAGATCCAGAAACAAACCCATACATCGATGGTCAATTAATCTGTGACAAAGGAGGCAAGATTACAGAACATTGGAAAGACAGTTACTTCAACAAATGGTGCTTGGAAAACTGGACAGCTACATGTAAAAAAGTGAAATTAGATGATTTTTTAACACCATGTACAAAAACAAGCTCAAAATGGATTAAAGACCTACATGTGAGGCTGGGCACTATAAATCTCCTGTGTCCTCTGTTGCTCAGTTATGTTCAACTCTTCGCAACCCCATGGACTAGCCCACCAGACTCCTCTATTCATGGGATTTCCCAGACAAGAATATTAGAGTGGGTTGCCATTTCCTTCTCCAGGGTATCTTCCCAACCTAGGGATAGAATCCATGTCTTATCTGTCTCCTACATTGGAAGGAGGGTTCTTTAACACTGAGCCAGGGTTATGAGCTAAAAGAAATTGTTTTCCTACCTAACTGGCTGAAGCTAGCTGACAGAGTGTGCCCAGACTAGTTTGGAGAAGAGAGGAAATGTTAGTCGCTCAGTCATGTCTGACTCTTTTCGACTCCATGCACCCCACCAGGCTTTTCTGTTCATGGAATTTTCCAGGCAAGAATACTGGAGTGGATTGCTATTTCCCACTCCAGGGGATCTTCCTGACTCAGGGATTGAACCCAGGTCTCCTGCATTGCAGTCAGATTCTTTACCATCTGAGCCACCAGGGAAGCCCAAAGTGAAAGTATTAATTAGTCCTGCTGACTCTTTGCCACCCCATGGACTGTATCCCACCAGGCTCCTCTGTCCATGGCATTCTCTAGGCAAGAATACTGGAGTGGGTAGCCATTCCTTTCTCCAGAGGATCTTCCTGACCCAGGGATCGAAACCAAGTCTTTCATACTGCAGACAGATTCTCTACATGTCTGAGCCACCAGGAAAGCCCCAGAGTGAAACATAAGCAGAACACTCTCTGACATGAATTGCAGCAATATCTTTTTTGATCTGTCTACAAAAAACAATAGAAGTAAAATTAAAAAATAAACAAAATGAGACCTCAGTTCAGTTCAGTTCAGTTGCTCAGTCATGTCTGACTCTTTGCGACCCCGTGAATCGCAGCACGCCAGGCCTCCATGTTCATCATCCACTCCTGGAGTTCACTCAGACTCAAGTCCGAGTCAGTGATGCCATCCAGCCATCTCATCTTCTGTCGTCCCCTTCTCCTCCTGCCCCCAATCCCTCCCATCATCAGAGTCTTTTCCAATGAGTCAACTCTTCACATGAGGTGGCCAAAGTACTGGAGTTTCAGCTTTAGCATCATTCCTTCCAAAGAACACCCAGGGCTGATCTCCTTTAGAATGGACTGGTTGGATCTCCTTGCAGTCCAAGGGATTCTCAAGAGTCTTCTCCAACACCACAGTTCAAAAGCATCAATCTACTTAAACTCAAAAGCTGTTGTACAGCAAAAGAAATAATAAATAAAATGAAAAGACAACTCACAGATTGGGAAAAAATATTTGCAAATGATGCAACCAATAAGGGATTAGTCTCCAAAAATAAACAGTTTATGAAGCTTAGCAGTATCAAAACAACCAACCAAATCAAAATGGGCAGAAGACCTAAAATAGATATTTCTCCAAAGAAGACATACATATGGCCAATAGGCACACTAAAAGATATTAAACATCTCTAATGATTAGAGAAATGAAGATTAAACTTACAGTGAAATATCATGTCACATCAGCCAGAATCACTGTCATCAAAAAAATTCACAAAAAATAAGTGCTAAAGAGGGTGTGGAGATAAGGGAAACCTACACTGTTGGTGGGAATGTAAGTTCCACTTATTCTTAAAGGTAAACAGAGATTTCAGTGAGAGGCTATTTAAATGGCATGTTATTCCTAAAAGTGCTCGATGAGTTCAAGTGACTATTGCCAACATATGCCGTTTGTATTTACATTTACTTTACATAACTGGATTTGACTGTATTTAATTTTTTTTTCTTAAGTAAAGTATCTCCCTCAATACCCCAGTCAAATATACTTCAGATTATGTTAAAAAATCAAACCCAGGTGCCCAAGAGAATGAAGCTTAGCTGGAAAATGTACAGGGTACATTTGTTCCCTGGGAGAACATGTTTATGAAGTGACATACATTCGTCCCTGAAATTCTACTACCATAATTATCTAGAAGAAGCTGATTACTTCAAAGTTTTCACACTTTTAAATGAATATAGTGATATTTGTAGTTTGCTTTGTTTTATTTTCTCAGTCCTCCAAATGACATATTCAGAAAATAATGGCAGAAATTATACTGTGTATAAAATAAGTCTATTTTTAAACCTGTATGAAGGTCAAGAAACAACAATTAGAATGGGACATGGAACAATGGACTGGTTCCAAAATGGGAAAGGAGTACATCAAAACTGTATATAGTCACCCTGCTTATTTAACTTATATGCAGAGTAGATCATGAGAAATGATGGACTGGATGAAGCACAAGCTGGAATCAAAGTTGCCTGGAGAAATATCAATAACCTCAGATATGAAGATGACACAATCCTTGTGGCAGAAAGTGAAGAGGAACTAAAGAGCCTCTTGATGAAGGTGAAAGAGGAGAGTGAAAAAAAACTGGCTTAAAACTTAACATTCAAAAAATGAAGATCACGGCATATGGTCCCAACACTTAATGGCAAATAGGTAAGAAAACAGTGACAGACATTATTTTCTTGGGCTCCAAAATCACTGCAGATGTTCAACCTAGACAGCATATTAAAAAGCAGAGACATTACTTTGCCAACAAAGGTCCATATAGTCAAAGCTATGGCTTTTCCAGTAGTCAGGTATGGATGTGAGAGTTGGATCATAAAGAAGGCTGGGTGCCGAAGAATTTATGCTTTTGAATTGTGGCTTTGGAGAAGACTCTTGAGAGTCCTTGGACTGCAAGGAGATCAAACCAGTCAATCCTAAAGGAAATCAACCCTGAGTATTCATTGGAAGGACCAATACTGAAACTCAAGCTTTAATACTTTGGCCGCCTGATGGGAAGAGCTGGCTAATTGGAAAAAACCCTAATGCAGGGAAAGATTGAAGGCAGGAGGATAAAGGGATGGCATTGGATAACATGGTTGGATGGCATCACCAACTCGATGGACATGTGTTTGAGCAAGCTCTGGGAGTTGGTGATGGATAAGGAAGCCTTGTGTGCTGCAGTCCATGGGATCACAAGGATTTGGACATGACTGAGCAGCTGAATGATAACAATTCTTTAAGCTACCAGTGCGGTACATTTTATATTATTTTGGGATACAAATCCAATTCAGTTTCCATAAATTTTAAAAGCCTCCAGCTTGTTTACTAGTTGCTGTTATATAATTTCTACTCCTAGGTAATTTCTTATCATCTGTCTAAGAAATGGTATTCTTCAAAATAAGGGCCTTCTCCTCCATCTACAACCAAATGCATTTTGACCCCAGGATTGCTTAAAATGTCATTCCTTCTCTAACATTCTTTCCATCCCTTTCTTTTAGTAAGAACTATCCATTCTCAATTCAGAAGCTTCTCTAGTCTGTTGCATCCAATATTGATTGAATATCTTGTTTATATATATTCAGATATGCAGAGATATATGAGAGCAATTTAATGTAGTGGTTTTGACTTTGCCATAGTAATGCCTTTTATCTAAATTAATGTTATAAAACTTCTGAATCATCTTATATCTATTATATCTTGTATTCATAGGCAACTGTCATGTAATCTGCACTGATATCAGTACCTGACTTATTTCCCTTACTTCCTAAAATACATGTTTGTGTTGTCTATGTGGAGATCTTTCCATTTTTATGGCTTTCTTTCTAGTACTATCTGCTTATAATCCTGGAGACAGATTTTTTTCTGTACTCTACGTCAAAAGTGTGTACAGATAACTTACTGTTATATGACAAACTCGATGACTTAACATGATGCCAATGCTTTGTTTTATTAATAAATCTTACATTTGGGTAGTGTTCAGTTGAGATGGCCAGAGAAGGAAATGGCACCCTACTCCAGTACTCTTGCCTGGAAAATCCCATGGATGGAGGAGCCTGGTAGGCTGCAGTCCATGGGGTCGCTAAGAGTTGGACACGACTGAGCGACTTCACTTTCACTTTTCACTTTCATGCATTGGAGAAGGAAATGGCACCCCACTCCAGTATTATTGCCTGGAGAATCCCAGGGATGGTGGAGCCTGTTGGGCTGCCGTCTATGGGGTTGCACAGAGTCAGACAGGACCGAAGCGACTTAGCAGCAGCAGCAGCAGTTGAGATGGCACATCTCCAATTCACATGACATCAGTTGGGCAGTTTGAGGCTGAAGTATCCATTTCCAAATAAAGTATCATGCACATGCCTAGAGAGTGTTGGCTGTCAGCTGAGATCTAGGCTGGTGGTCTTTGTTCTTTTATAAATGACCTTCTCCAAAGAACCATAGGACCTTCCATGCAAACATAGAAGTTGTTCTCAAAGTCTCATGATTTAAAAGCTATTTGAACTTGACTCTACATGAAGAGCATATTAAGTGAGAGAGGATAACTACCATAGATTCTTCCATTGAGAAAAGAAAGAATTAAGAATACATAAAAGTCATTGGCTCATAGCATTTCTGAAACATATCTAGGCACATGCTGTCAGTCCATTGATTATTTCCTAGTCTTGTTCCCTAGAACTTATTTAGGGAATAATTTTGGCTCTTCACTCTGAATCATCCCTTTCTTTCCAGCAGGAAT
Source organism: Bos taurus (assembly GCF_002263795.3). Taxonomy (NCBI): domain Eukaryota; kingdom Metazoa; phylum Chordata; class Mammalia; order Artiodactyla; family Bovidae; genus Bos; species Bos taurus. The sequence goes on along the minus strand of NC_037351.1, from coordinate 15,247,733 downwards.
ACTCCATTTTTACAGCTAAATGGTTTTCTTAAGCTTCTTGTGGTGTAGTAAATTAGGTGCTTAGAAGATTTTTGTTTGTCTTATTTGTATACTTTTCTGTCCTTGTAAGCTAGTTACTTTACAGAAATAAGGAAAGTGTCTATGAATCAAATAAAACCTGTTCAATGCTATTCATATCAAGATGGGTTATATTGGGCCCAAATGAGGCTAATGTGGAAAAATACCTTTAATATTCTTAGAAACCCTATTGCTTAATTACTAACCATGCTCTTAAGAATATTAATCATACCCTCAAATCTTTTGAGGCCTAAACTAATAAGATTTTATAGTCAAGTCATGGAAACTTTTGCCATTAAGTCATTCTATTCTTCTAGTCCACTGTATTTGCTGTTTGTCTAAAGCCATTTCTTACTTTGAAAAACTATTTTTTCTGGTAGAGATCAGAAATGAGAAGCATTCCTATTTCCAACCTTCCAACTCTTTTTTTTTTTTTAATTTCCTTTAAATTATGCTCAATTACTCAATGGGTTCTTTTTTTTTAAATTAATTTTATTTTATTTTTAAACTTTACATAATTGTATTAGTTTTGCCAAATTTTCTTTTTTTTTAATTAAAAAGACTTTATTGAAGGAAAGTGATTCAGTTACATGTATATTCTGCTTCATATTCTTTTCCACTATATTTTATTATAGGTTACTGAACATAGTTCTGTGAGCTATACCGTAGGACCTGTTGTTTATCTATTGTATACATAGTAATTTTATATCCAGTTTTTTTTTATTTTATTTTATTTTTAAACTTTACATAATTGTATTAGTTTCACCAAATATCAAAATGAATCCACCACAGGTATACATGTGTTCCCCATCCTGAACCCTCCTCCCTCCTCCCTCCCCACACCATCCCTCTGGGTCATCCCAGTGCACTAGCCCCAAGCATCCAGTATCGTGCATCAAACCTGGACTGGCAACTCGTTTCTTAAAAGCTGTCTTATCAGATCTGATTTTTGTTTTGTTGATGTATGGCAAAACCAATACAATATTGTAAAGTAAAGAATAATAATAATAAAATTTTTTTAAATCAATGGGTTCTTTAATTCTTTTCTTATATTTTGTCTTGCTGCTGCTGCTAAATCACTTCAGTCATGTCCGACTCTGTGTGACCCCATAGACGGCAGCCCACCAGGCTCCCCCATCCCTGAGATTCTCCAGGCAAGAACACTGGAGTGGGTTGCCATTTCCTACTCCAGTGCATGAAAGTGAAAAGGGAAAGTGAAGTCACTGTCACATCTGACTCTTCATGACCCCATGGACTACAGCCTACACAGGCTTCTCTGTCCATGGGATTTTTCAGGCAAGAGTACTGAAGTGGGGTGCCATTGCCTTAGGCAGCTAGAAGAAAATCAGTTGGCAATTTCTATGGCTAGTGATGAAAATATACCCAGTGAAATCTATCCATGACTTCTTCAGGTCTATTTCCTATGTTGCCATAGGCAATTTTGATGAGAATCTTTTCAGTTCAGTTCAGTCACTCAGTTGTGTCTGACTCTTTGCGACCCCATGAATTGCAGTATGCCAGGCCTCTCTGTCCATCACCAAATCCCGGAGTTCACTCAAACTCACGTCCATCGAGTCAGTGATGCCATCCAGCCATCTCATCCTCTGTCGTCCCCTTCTCCTCCTGCCCCCAATCCCTCCCAGCATCAGAGTCTTTTCCAATGAGTCAACTCTTCGCATGAGGTGGCCAAAGTACTGGAGTTTCAGCTTTAGCATCATTCCTTCCAAAGAACACCCAGGGCTGATCTCCTTCAGAATGGACTGGTTGGATCTCCTTGAAGTCCAAGGGACTCTCAAGAGTCTTCTCCAACACCACAGTTCAAAGGCATCAATTCTTCGGCACTCAGCTTTCTTCACAGTCCCAACTCTCACATCCGTACATGACCACTGGAAAAACCATAGCCTTGACTAGATGGACCTTTGTTGGCAAAGTAATGTCTCTGCTTTTGAATATGCTATCTAGTTTGGTCATAACTTTCCTTCCAAGCAGTAAGCATCTTTTAATTTCATGGCTGCAATCACCATCTGCAGTGATTTTGGAGCCCAGAAAAATAAAGTCTGACGCTGTTTCCACTGTTTCCCCATTCCCTTGAAGTGATGGGACCAGATGCCATGATCTTTGTTTTCTGAATGTTGAGTTTTAAGCCAGCTTTTTCACTCTCCTCTTTTACTTTCATCAAAAGGCTTTTAAGTTCCTCTTCACTTAAGGGTGGTGTCATCTGCATATCTGAGGTTATTGAGATTTCTCCCAGTAATCTTGATTCCAGCTTGTGCTTCCTCCAGTCCAGTGTTTCTCATGATATATTCTGCATAGAAGTTAAATAAGCAGGGTGACAATATACAGCCTTGACATACTCCTTTTCCCATTTGGAAACAGTCTGTTGTTCCATGTCCAGTCCTAACTGTTGCTTTCCTGACCTGCATATTTCTCAAGAGGCAGGTCAGGTGGTCTGGTATTCCCATCTCTTTCAGAATTTTCCACAGTTTATTGTGATCCACACAGTCAAAGGCTTTGGCATAGTCAATAAAGCAGAAATAGATGTTTTTCTGGAACTCTTTTGCTTTTTCCATGATCCAGCGGATGTTGGCAATTTGATCTCTGGTTCCTCTGTCTTTTCTAAAACCAGCTTGAACATCTGGAAGTTCACGGTTCACGAATCTTTTGACCACTTCTTAAATGGGAACCTCTTTTTTCAAGCCTTCAGTTCATATTTCAGATTTCTGTACAGTGGCACTCCATTTCCAGAAACCAACTTTATTTATCTATTGCTGAAAATTTATTTGTCTATCATGTTTTGGTAACCCCAAAACATGTTGCCTTCAACCTATGGTTTTACCTCATCTAATTATTCTATGTCTCAGGAATACGTATACGGTTTAGGTACTGTTGAACTGACAGTCAGGCTTGGCACCAGAGTGGGGTTGGCTGGAAATGGGCTCATATGTGTCTCTCTCCTTCTTCATGAAGTTTCAGGGTTTTTCTCAGTGTTGTCTTGAACTGAGTATTTGGATTTCTTACTTAGTAACACAGGACTCTAAGATACAGAAACAGGAAGTACAAGCTACCTGTTACTTAAAGACTGGATCCAGAAACTGGCACAGCATCACTTTTCTGTATTCTCTTGATGAAACAATCACAGAAACTGCCTCAAAAATGTATTTTTCTCTGGGAGCATTATCAAGTAATCCATGGCTGTCATTAATCCGGACTTCCTAGGTGGTAGAGTGGTAAATAATCTGCCTGCCAATGGAGGAGAAGAGGGTTCGATCCCTGGGTCAGGAGGATGCACTAGAGGAGGGCATGGCAATCCACTCCAGTATCCTTACCTGGAAAATCCCCTGATGGCCTATGGGGCGTAGAGTCGCAAAGAGACAGACACAGCTGAGCAACTGAACACACATGCATTTTAATCTACCATAGGGAATGTTCAAATAACAATATGATTTCTAGCACAAACTTTTCAAATTGGATTGATTTAACTTGTATAGTCACAAGCCTATAAATAAAGATGATGGTTTGGGTTATACATTTGCATATTGTTTATTAGAGAAGACTTGAAACATATTTTGATCCTTTGTTTTCTGTTTTTCAAAAGATTGATATGGTTTTGAAAAAAACCATAACTCCTAAGTAGTACACTTCGAAATTTCTCTTTTATTTGATTCTCGAATATTTACCAAATCATTTATCCTTAATATACCTTTTGTTCTTTGTCTTTTTCTCTTTGTGTCTGTCCATTAATTAGAGGAAAACTTTCCCAAAAGTAAGAAATTACTCTGAAGGTCCAAGTTCATTTTGTCTGATTGTTTCATTTTTTATACTTTCGCCTCCTATAAGTTTTTGCTAAAGCTGATGAACTTCATATGCTATTTTTGCTGCAAGCTAAGAGATCTTTTTGTCTCTTCCTAAAACTTTTGATCTGCTATATCTTGCCATGAAACCGTCAAGCCTGCTGTTTTTATATCTTAATTGCTTTCTTAATTTATACATATTTATTTCCTAAAAGATGGTAGGATAAAACTTTCAATTTCCTTCAACTCTTTACAGATTTTACAATATTTGTATTTTCAGTATGCTAAAAAATATCTTTCCATTTCTAATGTCTTCTAATAAGGAAACATTACTGGTTACTCTGTTTCCTCTGATACTTGAGCCTGATAACTATGTAGCCAAGAAAAATATATATATATATTGTATAGTAGAGGATCATATGTTTAACCTCGTAAAAGAATAGTTTGCCTTACCAAAATTTTATTTTCAGATACTATTGATTTCTTTTTTGTCTTGAACCTTAGTTTATCAAATCTAGAAATTGTCTAAGATTCTTGACCCATTGCAATCCAGAAATATACTTAGACTGAGCAAAATACTTCAAAAGGAAGTAAGACTTTGACCTCTTCTGAACTCTGTCCTATTTGAGGAATAAAGGCAAAGAACAGTCACAAAAATGTAGAAACACTGACAGAAGACCTGTGAAGTAAATCTCAACTCAAAAAAATTCACTATTGATATGGAAAGTCCCTTTTTGTTAAATTTTTTCAAGTCTTCTATGGATTATCCCATTGTAAACTAGCATAACATTGTCAAGGACCAGAATAAACTGTTTTATGATTATTTCAGGTTATGAGATTGGGACTAGAGGAAGGAAATAAAAGGCTAAACTGACCCTAAAAAATAGATGTCATAATTCCTGTTAAGGATTGTTCTCATTGGAAAAGAAAGGTCACTATTCCACTGGACTATTTTATGTTATCTCTTTCCTCTGACAACACACACACACACACACACTTGAGTGGCTTAATGTAAAGAATAAAGAGTGTTTCTTTCAGTGTCATCAACACTAGACATTCATTAATGTATACTAAATATACATTGTTGAAAACTCGGGATATACTGGTGTCAGGATACAAATTAAGACACATTAGTTGAGCATTTGCTGAGTGCTCAGCCTTCTATTAGACAGTTTATTTGCGTTATCCTTATTAGTTTGGGAATACCAGGCAGTTTACCAAATAAATAATAGAGTTTATACATGACAAAATCTATAGTAATTCAAAAAAAGATCACCTTGATGAGTACCTACTCATAAAATATAGATTTTATAAGAAGAAAACTAGAAACATGTTCTTTTCACAAAATACTCAACTGAAGGAAATGACTTAGTTTAACCCCAAAACAACCAGATATAGGTATGCATTATTTTTTGAAGAAAGACTAAGGCCAAGAGATATTCTTCACATCATGCCACCCAATTTTTCCTTCTTCTACAACCTAAGGAACTCTTCTCTCCCAGGTGAGTCATTAAGACAATGGTCTTTGGAAGAAGACTATGTCATCCCTGGGTAACTATCCTTGTCTAGAGATGGGAGACTGGGTGAAGTAACAAATTCAAACTCGACAGTTCTGAGTTGTACTCTCATTTTCATCTATGCACATTATTTTTGTGCACAATCATCCTTCTTCTTTTTTTTAATCACATAATGTACTCAAATTGGCTCATATTTTACAACTGCCTTTGTTGCTAGAGCAAGAACATTTTAATATACCACAATAGAACAAATTATGACCCACAAGTGAAACTTGATCATTTTTAAACAATCCGCATGCAAATATTTTTTTTTATATATTTCAGATGATTGAAAAAGCAAACAAAAAATAGTATTTCATGATACTTGAGAATTTGTGAAGTTCAAATTTTATTGCCTACATATAAAGGGTTTGCCTGGAGCAAGACCATGCTCATTTGTTTACTTGTGGTCAATGGCTACCTTTGTTTTACTACAGTGGAGTGGAGTAGTTGGGACTAAGGCATACGGTCCACAAAGCCATATTTCTATATTTAATATCTGACCCATTACAGGAAAGTTTGCTGACCATTGTAACACATGTTCAAGTGATTCTTTCAGAATTAAAAATTATCTTAAACAAATGCGCATTGTAAACCTGGATAGTGGAAGGCTTTGATGAATTCTTCACTGAACTTGGGTGGAGGGTGCTCTCAGGCACAGAACTAATCCTTGTACTTTGTGAACACAGCATCCACTGATAATGACTTTGTAATCAATATATTTGCCAATCACATGCAAACGGTGAAAAGATGGTTTAAGATATAGAGCAGATTCCTGTCAAAGTTTCCATTTGATTCTGTATACAGTGACCAAATGGAAGGAATTAAATGAGACTTATAAATTCAGGGACAGGAGATATTTATTGCCAATAGGTTTGCAGCAAATTTCCTATAAACATGGATGTCAGTGGAAAACAATAATACTTACTTTTTAAAAAAAAGTCCTTTAACTGCTGATTTCAAGACATCGTTTTAAAAAGCTTTAAAACTCCCCTGTTTTGGGTAGCGTATTTTATCCACTGGCATAAACAGAATGCCTTCCTTTTAGTTCATTTCCATAAGTAGGTTGCTTTCTGAAAGTTTTCCTGATTTATCAATCCTTGATCTCTAAAAATTATCTCATTTCCAACAGTATTAAGCGTCTAACCTTCACTTCCTGAAAGAATTTTTCTATTGGCAAAGATATTCATGGGATATCCAGATAGCAAATAGCCACCAAATTCACTTTGGAATTTTCAGCTCACACTGTGTCAAATCATTGTAAAAGGGCAGGTTACCAAACACCTTGGAAAGTAGGACCCAGACAATATCAAGGTGACATTTTTAGTACAAAGAAAGTAGTGCAGTGAGTCTGCATATTAAAACCACGTTTGAAAGCTTGTTGTGATGTACTTCCAGCCTCTGAACAAAATCAAGAAAAACAAGTGACAGCAATTGCTTCCCAGGCGGTGCAGTGGTAAGGAATCCGTCTGCGAATATAGAAGACACAAGAGACAAGCGTTCAGTCTTGGGTTAGGAAGATCACCTGGAGTAGGAAATAGCAACCCACTCCAAATTTCTTGTCTGGAAAATTTCATGGACAGAGCAGCCTGGCGGGATACATTCCATGGGGTCACAAAGAGTTGGACACATGAGTGTCTGAGCATGAGCACAAGCGAGTCAGCTCAACTATTGTAAGCTTAATCAAATCACCACAATATATCATCATGATGTGAAGATGTTGTAGAGTAATACAAATCATTTCACCATATTTTCATCTTATTCATTTCAAGCTAGGTGAGTTACCTCTCAGTTATTCACTTATTCCATCATCCATGCATTGTCTACTGTTGTTTGTTGTGCCTGGAATTGTTCTCAATTTGTCCTTTCTTATAATAGTCAGCAAAATGACTCTCAGACATTTGGGAACAGATAAGGATTATAAAAACCAGTACCAAATGGTAAACCAAAGGAGCAATTTTTTAGTTCAGGTACAAAACACAATGAATATAATCTTGAGTGAAAATTTTATAATAACATAAAAAGATATAAGACAAATTTAGACATGAGAAGGAATTGGAGAAGCTCACAGACTCATTTCAGAAACATAACCAAGAAAGTCATAGGGAAAGCTATAGCAGAGTAAAAAGGACTTGAAGTTCACACATAGAGGGTAGACTATCCATCTACATGTAGAATCTAAAATAAGACACAGATTGATTTACCCACAAAACAGAATCACAGACATAGCGAAAAGACTTCTGGTTGCCAAGGGGTAAAGTGGAGGAGGGATGGATCAGGAGTTTGGGATTAGCAGACACAAACAAGTGTGTATAGAGTGGATAAACAGCAAGGTCCTACTGATTAGTATAGGGAACTATATTCAATATCCCATGATAAACCATAACAGAAAATCATATGAAAAAGAATATATATATGTGGGTCAATTTTCTATACGGCACAAATTAACATTGTTGTAAATCAACTATACTTGAATAAAATTTAGAAGAAAAAAATAAAAGGAATACAGTTTCTCCCTATTTAACTTCCCTCTATGGGCTTAGAAAATTCTAGTTAACAAATTTTTTTTGAGATTTCTGTCACATATTTATGCTGAGGTAAACATTAAGTTTAAATTGTCTTCTTCTAGTAGTCTTGACAATGTTCTTTCCCCTTATATGTCACAAGATGCTCTCACCTTCCCGTTGGCTGACGGTGATGGGATAACTTTTATGCAGTAACTGCTTTTCTGTGAATTTTAGAAAGAACAACATGATATTGTCATCGTGATTTTATTATGTTATTATGCTGTTTGTCAGAGGTGGCTCCCAATATGATCCCTGAGTCAGGGTATTCATGTCCTCTGCAATTCTCCACCCTTGAGTATGGGCTAGACCTGGTGACTTACTTCTAATGCATAGAATGTGGTAAAAGTGATGTGATGCTATATCACATGTAATGTGATTCACATATGATGAATCATATGTGAATGTGATATGATCACAATGTGATACATCATATGTGATTCAGCTATATAAAACTAGGGCTTCCATTCTCCCGGTAGACCTGCTATCTTGATGGCATTGATAAAGCCAGCTATCATCTTATAGAGGCCCACATGGTAAGGAACTAGGGCAACCTCTAGCCAATAGCCAGCAATGAACTGAAGCCTCGAATCATAGTCTTCAAAGAACAAAATCTCCCTAGCAACCAGATCAGTGACCTTGGGAATAGATCTTTCTGCAGATGCAACCCAGATACACACAGACATAAAGTACTTCTTGGGCCCTGCCCCAAAAGGGATTAAACCTACCATCATTATTCCCTTTCAGTGTTATTCCTCAGGGAAAGGCAGCACTCATTTTAGAAAAAACCGCTTCTAAAATAAAAACTACATCCCCACCATTTGCCCCTTAAATTGTATCTGAATATATCATTCAGATTTTGTGCTTTTTCTTTTTCTTCTTTTGGTCTTATTCTGCATTTCTCAAGGCCAGGAAATTCTGTGCTGTCTGCATTGGATCTTGCCCTAAACTCTTCATTTTGCATCAGTCTTAGTCCTCTCTCTAGGACTTACGAGCATCTCAGAAGGTACAGGAGACAAGCTTAAGTGGAACCCTTAGCTGGTCCTTGGAACAAGGGCCATTGTGATGACTGAGAATTTTCTACTTTACACTCTACTCAGAAGGTTGTCAAAAATGATTAAATTCTGGGTTGGACCTCTGTTTCTTACTTTTTGTGAATCATTTTAATTCCTGTAGCTATACCTTCATTTTATGGAAGAAATAGTTCCCTCAAGCTATCAATTTTGATAAATTGGCTCATATTTTGTTGCTCTGTGAAAATTAACTCTGCAATACATTCTTTTGGGAATTCTATCTAATGAACAATTATATCCAATTTATTTTGTGTTTAACAACCAATGAAATAGTTGGGGAATCTAGTTACTAAACAAATAGACCTCCAAATAAATGCTAGCTTATCATGATAAAAGATGTAGGCAGGAGACCGGTGCAGGTGTTCTGGGTCTGCAGGTGGATTTCCTCTGAGCTGTGAACCAGAGGCCGAGGAGTCTTGTACCTCTTAGTTCCACCTTCTCCTTTTTTTTTTTGGGGGGGGGGGTGGGGGGTTCTGTCATAAACACCAGTCAGTGGTAGGTATGAGACTGGAAAGAAGGCATGCCTGCATTCCACTTCTAGCCACATGGTAATCCCTGCATGTAAGATGGCTGGGGAATACTCCAGCTGGGCATCTGCCTCCTGCTACAACTCACTATGCAAAGGAAAAAAAAAAAAAAAAGAATGGGAAATATAAATATTTGGAGGTTACCTAGCTTTCTCTGCCACTCTATAATTTCTCATAATTTTTTTCCTTTCTAACTCATTAAAATTTGTCTTACAAAACTAGTACTTAATTGCACAGCTTCTTATATTGGATTCTAATCATTTGGGGACAGTTGGTTGTTTCTATAGAAAATTAAAAGCAGCTGTGAAGCAAGGGCCATGATACCCTTTACAGAATCACTCTAGGTACCTAAGACAGTCCTGGGTTTGGTGAAGGCAGTTTCCACTCCTGATGGAGGAGCCCCATTCTATCAAATCCCTATTGTTTACATCATGTACTAGGGCTCAATGGCAAAAAAAGGCGGCTCTGACTATATTATGGCTAAGATATTCTGTTCGTTCTAACTAAAGAATTAATTGGACTCTTCTCATAAACCTTAGGTTTACCTATGGTAGGCTTCAGATATTCAGGATTTCTAGAATTCCAAGGCTGAAACTGTTATAAACATTTGCTTAAGTTTTTAAGCTTAAATTTTAAAGTATAGGAATAGCACATAAAGTCTCTGTGTTTGTTGTAGTTGTGACTCCATTTTCTTTTGTCTTAAAATAAAACAAAAAACTCCTTAAGTAGAACAGAGGGAAAATTTCTGAATTGTGTTAACAATGTTACTAACAGATATATTTTGCATTTGTATAATGCTTGTAGAATCCCGGGGACCGGGGAGCCTGCTGGGCTGCCATCTCTGGGGTTGCACAGAGTTGGACACGACTGAAGCTACTTAGCAGTAGCAGCAGCGGTGCTTGTAGAGTGTGTTTTATTTTTCAAAACACTTCCATAGTGTTTATTATATTTAGTTTTAGTCTTGTTTATTAAAATTTCTGTCAGTTTTATATCAACTGCATTTTTATTTAAAATTATGTTTTATTATGAATATATTTATATTTAATTATATGTAGTTTTAAAAATTATCTGGTGATAGAAAAGATGGGTATTTCTATCTCTTATATAGCATAAAGATATTTTAACCCAGTGTGGACAAATCAGTTTCTTGTATTAGTATAAATTAGCACTAACACTAGGACTTGAATGAATGTTTTGGGATTACAGTCCATTTTTTAAACAAAATGCAACAAATTGAAATCTCTTTGACAGGAGGAATGTTTGACTTTCAATTTTCATTACTTTTTTGTACTTTGAAAAAACTGTTTTAATTCAAGAATCTCTGTGTACAAAGCCAGTGGTATAAGTGATTAGAGTTTAGCACGGCTTCCTTTTATTTCATTTTTACCTTTCCCCCTCATAAGCACGCAGTGAAGACATCTCTCATTGTATTGCTTTAGCATTATCTCTTAACAGACAATTTCTGCAGTTACAAGGAAACCATGAGTGTATCCAGTGATATTTATAACCCAGAAGTTTCTTGCTGCACTATAGGATGGTTCATAGGTTTCTTTTTGACCTGAATGCTAAGACTGGGGATGTGTCCTATATTTTAGTATCCATTAGAACTTTGTTATGAGAATTTGGTTCAAATTTGGATGTTTTCTCTCACTTTTCAAATTGCAAGTATTTTTGCTTAATGAGTGTCATGTATTTACTCTTCCTTTGTGGAGTAAGACTTGTCGTTAATGTTTTAAAATTAAATTGCTTGAGTTTCAAGAGTCTTAGCTTATTAATTAGTCTTCTAGGATTCAGTGGTCAAGGTTGTATTCCCTCAAGCTGGTCCCTTCACCATTTTAGAAGCAGTAGTTTTATTCTCCTCTCAGCCTTCATTTTCCAGACCAAGTCCCTAACTCTTTAGTCTGTTCCTCTGAGGATACACTACACACATAAATCAGGCTTCCAAGGAAGCTAAAAGAGGTAATTATTATTTGCATTTTGGGCATTTAAAAACTCAAAGCTCAGAGGTGAGGATACTTAATTCTAGCTACTTCACCAGATTATAAATTTCTCCTGGGAATACAGCTCCTTCTGTTTGTTTTACCTACATCTCTACTCCCTAGGATTCTAGTGATGCAACCATACAGATAACCCTAACTCTAGGGCTCTAAATAGGAAATAGACCAGTACCCATCAATTTGCTAGTCTCAATTCTGGTTCCTAGGTCTCTCACTGTCAAGAACAGTTGCTGCTGCTGCTAAGTCACTTCAGTTGTGTCCGACTCTGTGCGACCCCATAGATGGCAGCCCACCAGGCACCCACGTCCCTGGGATTCTCCAGGCAAGAACACTGTAATGGGTTGCCATTTCCTTCTCCAATGCATGAAAGTGAGAAGTGAAAGTGAAAAGTGAAAGTGAAGTCCCTCAGTCATGTCCGACTCTCAGCAACCCCATGGACTGCAACCTCCATGGACTGCAGGCTCCTCCATCCATGGGATTTTCCAGGCAAGAGTACTGTAGTGGGGTGCCATTGCCTTCTCCGTCAAGAACAGTAGACTTGTGTTATTATTTAGGAGATTACTTTACCAAAAGAGAGTCTGTTTAGGTCACTAAGGTAAGAAATATACTTTTACTTTCTATATTACAAAAGTATTTCAGTCTGAATGATATGGATCCATGCTTACTTCTTTAAAAAATAATAATTAATTTTAATTGGAGTCTAATTTCTTTACATATTGTGACGGTTTTTGCCAGACATCGACATGAATCAGCCACAGGTGCACATGTGTCCCCTCATCCTGGGACAATCCAGGTAGACTAAGAAAAATCATCTGTCCCAAATTGAATGGTTTCCTATGGCCTAGTTGATACCAAAGGACAAAGCAGAAGTTTTCTAAAGGTCTTTTTCGGAGTTTAAATCAAATTTAAGCTTTTTTTTTTTCTTCTTCTTTGGCCTTAAAGTTACATTTTAATTACAGTGCAATAATTTGAGGAACATTGGTAATAGGGAAAACTTTTAGACCTTTTGTTCTTTAGTGCAGTCAAGGGAAACCTCATTAGAGAGGATTTTCTTAGTTAGCAGGGTTTCGAGGTTAATGAGCTGTGAGTGATAATATATAGTAGTAATCCCTCCTGGCGCTAACAGGTTGTATTTTATACATTCCTTAATCTCAATAGGAAAGGAGGTGATGGAGAGGGTGAGAAGGAAACCAATTTAAGGGGCTTGGGGATGTTCAAAAAATCCCACTCCTGGTATGAATCATAATTGAAAACTTCACATGTTCAAACCTGCATAGCTAAAAGATGAGTGGATAGAAACATTTCTCCATAAACTGATTTCAGTGAAAAAAAGATGATGACGTGTTGTGGTTTCTCAAGATGAACTGAATGACATTCTCGAAAATTTGATATCCCAGGGGCAAAGTTCATTTTCCTGTCACAGGAAGGAGCCAACAAAGTTTGGAGTCATAAGTTTGGATCAGTCTGATAGAGACAAGAAATAGGGTGCAATTTATAAGGAGATATCCTGAACTGAATGCAATTTGAAAGGGGGTTACAGTTAACACATTTTAACTCTAAAATAGATTAGCTCTCAAATGAGAATTTTATCAAATAATCTTATTTTTAGTGTCAGCACAGTGGTCATTAATAACCTTTTTTGTTCATCACATTTGGTACTTTCTTTGTTATCGGGGACCCTCTGGAAATCAACTCAAATCATCAGTTCAGTTCAGTTCAGTCACTCAGTGGTGTCCAACTATTTATGACCCCATGGACTGCAGCATGCCAGGCCTCTATGTACATCTCCAACCCCTGGAGTTTACTCAAACTTATGTCCATTGAGTTGGTGATGCCATACAATCATCTTATCCTCTGTCATCCCCTTTTCTTCCTGCCTTCAATCTTTCCCAGCATCAGGGTCCTTTCAAATGAGTGAGCTCTTCCCATCAGGTGGCCAAAGGATTGAAGTTTCAGCTTCATCATGAGTCCTCCCAATGAATATTCAGGATTTATTTCATTTAGGATGGACTGGTTGGATCTCCTTGAAGTCCAAGGGACACTCAAGAGTCTTCTCCAACAACACAGTTAAAAGCATCAATTCTTTGGTGCTCAGCTTTCTTTATAATCCAACTCTCACACCCATATATGACTACTGGAAAAACCATAGCCTTGACTAGAAAGACCTTTGTTGGCAAAGTAATGTCTCTACTTTTTAACATGCTGCCTAGGTTGGTCATAACTGTCTTTCCAAGGAGAAAGTGTCTTTTAATTTCGTGGCTTTAGTCACCATCTGCAGTGATTTTGGAGCCCAAAAAATAAAGTCTGCCACTGTTTCCAATGTTTCCCCATTTATTTGCCAGGAAGTGATGGGACTGGATGCCATGATCTTAGTTTTCTGAATGGTGAGCTTTAAGCCAACTTTTTCACTCTCCTCTTTCACTTTCATCAAGAGGCTCTTTTGTTCTTCTTCACTTTCTGCCATAAGGGTGGTATCATCTGCATATCTGAGGTTTTTGGTATTTCTACCAGCAATCTTGATTCCAGCTGTGCGTCATCCAGCCCAGTGTTTCTCATTATGTACTCTGCATAGAAGTTATAAAAGCAGGGTGACAATATATACTTGATGTACTCCTTTTTCTATTTGGAACCAGACTGCTGTTCAATGTCCAGTTCTAAATTTTGCTTCCTGACCTGCATACAGATTTCTCAAGAGGCAGGTCAGGTGGTCTGATATGCCCATCTCTTTAAGAATTTTCCCGTTTATTGTGATGCACACAATCAAAGGCTTTGGCATAGTCGATAAAACAGAAATAGATGTTTTCTTGGAACTCGTGCTTTTTTGGTGATTCATCGGATGCTGGCAATTTGACCTCTGGTCCCTCTGCCTTTTCTAAATCCAGCTGGAACATCTGGAAGTTCACAGTTCACTTACTGTTGAAGCCTGGCTGGGAGATTTTTGAGCATTACTTTACCAGCATGTGAGATGAGTACAATTGTGCAGTAGTTAGAGCATTCTTTGGCATTGGAATGAAAACTGACCTTTCTCAGTACTGTGGCCACTGCTGAGTTTTCCAGATTTGCTGGCATATTGAGTGTAGCACTTTCACAGCATCATTTTTAGAATTTGAAATAGCTCAACTGGAATTTCATCACCTCCACTAGCTTTGTTCATAATGATGCTTCCTAAGGCCCACTTGACTTCACATTCTAGGATGTCTGGCTCTAGGTGAATGATCACATCATTGTCATTATCTAGGTCATGGAGACCTTTTTTGTACAGATCTTCTGTCTATTCTTGCAAACTCTTCTTAATATCTTCTACTTCTGTTAGGTCCATACCATTTCTGTCCTTTATTGAAGCCATCTTTGCATGAAATGTTCCCTTGGTATCTCTAATTTTCTTGAAGAGATCTCTAGTCTTTCCCATTTTATTATTTTCCTCTGTTTCTTTGCATTGATCACTGAGGATGGCTTTCTTATTTCTCCTTGCTATTCTTTGGAACTCTGAATTCAGATGGGTATAGAAAAGGAGAAAATTCCTTTTCTCCTTTGGTTTTCACTTCTTTTCTAATCACAGCTGTTTATAAGGCCTCCTCAGACAGCCATTTTGCTTTCTTGCAGGTAAATAGCAAAGAGTGAACACACCTCCACCCATCAACAGAAAATGGGATTAAAGACTTACTGAGAATGGCCCTGCCCATCAGAACAAGACCCAGCTTCCCACTCAATCAGTCTCTCCCATCAGGAAGCTTCCGTAAGTTTCTTATACTTCTCCATCAGATGGCAGACAGAATGAAAACCATAGTTATAGAAACCTAACTATTTGAATCACATTGACCACAGCCTTGTCTAACTCAGTGAAACTATGAGCAATGCTGGGTAGGGCCACCCAAGATGGACAGGTTGTGTTGGAGAGTTCTGACAAAATGTGGTCCACTGGAGAAGGGAATGGCAAACCACTTCAGTGTTCTTGCCTTGAGAACCCCTAGAACAGTATGAAAAGGCAAACAGATAGGGCACTGAAAGATAAACTCCACAGGTCAGTAGGTGGCCAATATGCTACTGGAGATCAGTTGAGAAATAACTCCAGAAAGAATGAAGAGACAAAGCCAAAGCAAAAACAACACCCAGTTGTGGATGTGACTGGTGATAGAAGCAAGGTCCAGTGCTGTAAAGAGCAATATTGCATAGGAACCTGGGATGTTAGGTCCATAATCAAGGCAAGTCACACAGGAGATGGCAAGTGTGAACATCAACAGTTTAGGAATCAGTGAACTGAAATGGTCTGGAATGAGTGAATTTAACCCAGATGACCATTATATCTACTACTGTGGGCAAGCATCACTTAGAAGAAATGGAGTAGCCATCATAGTCAACAAAAGAGTCCAAAATGCAGTACTTAGATGCAATCTCAAAAAATGACAGAAACCATTCAATATCATGGCAATCCAAGCCTATGCCCCTACCAGTAATGCTGAAGAAGCTGAAGTTGAATGGTTTTATGAAGACCTACAAGACCTTTTAGAACTAATACCCAAAACAGATGTCCTTTTCATTATAGAGGATTGGAATGCAAAAGTAGGAAGTCAAGAAACACCTGGAGTAACAGGCAAATTTGGCCTTGGAGTACAGAATGAAGCAGGGCAAAGGCTAATAGTTTCACCAAGAGAATGCACCCGTCATAGCAAACACCCTTTTCCAACAACACAAGGGAATACTCTACATGTGGACATCACCAGATGGTCAACACTGAAATCAGATTCATTATATTCTTTGCAGCCAATGATGGAGAAACTATACAGTCAGCAAAAACAAGACTGGGAGCTGACTGTGGCTCAGATCATGAACTCATTATTACCAAAATGAGACTTAAATTGAAATAAATAGGGAAAACCACCAGACCATTCAGGTATGACCTAAATCAAATCCCCTACGATTATACAGTGGAAGTGAGAAATAGATTTAAGGGACTAGATCTGATAGAGTGTCTGATGAACTGTGGACTGAGGTTTGTGACATTGTACAGGAGACAGGGATCAAAACCATCCCCAAGAAATTCAATTCATGCTAAAGAGAGAATTCATGTTTAAAGAGAGAAATCTGCCTTTCTAAGTAAGATTCAAAGCTCAGTTGACTGTGTATTAAACATTTTTACGCAAAGAAAGGAAAGGAGGGAAAGAAGAATAAAGGTCCCTTTCTCCTCCTTTGCCAGTTTTGCCTTTATAGATTTGCATCTCAGAAATTCCATCTACTCTTCACAAAATAAAGTTCAGAATCCTTGTGCCAACATTCAATGTCATCCACGATTTGGCATTATCTAATCTTTCTGTGTTATTTACACTTTCTTTCCTCCACAAACTCTCTGTTAGAAACAAGCTGAAATACTCACTTTCTCCTAAACAAGCAAAGTCCTTTCCACCTTCACTCAGTTGGATACTGCTACATGGAATGAAGTGAAACTGAAAGTTGCTCAGTCATTGTCCTACCCTTTGTGACTCATGAACGGTGGCCCACCAGGCTCTTCTGTCCATGGAATTCTCCAGGCCAGAATACTGGAGTGGGTAGCCTTTCCCTTCTCCAGGGGGTCTTCCCAACCCAGGGACTGAACCCAGGTCTCCCACATTGCAGGTGGATTCTTTACCATCGATCCACCAGGGAAGCTCTGGTAGAACGTTCTCCGTTATTTCTAGTTATTTACTTCCTATTCTTTTGGATACAGCATAAAAAGTGAGCAAACACACTTACATTCTCCATTAAATCTTCCTGATATCTTTCGTTAGAAAAAATTTTCCTTTCCTTAGGTATTAAATTATTATTTTAGTGATCCACACATACACTCTTTTATAATGCTCAACAGTATCATTATCTCTGATTTCCTGTCTGCTTTTCCACATTTATTTGGGCCTTTTGTGAGTTCAAAGACACTTAGGATATACCTATAGTGACTGCTACAATAGGATTTAGGTTGATTAATTAGTTCTTTAATTTTACAACTTTTAATTTTGTCCTCAATATTTCCCAGATCAAGATGTAATTGAAAGAATAAACATTGAATGTTCCTTTAAAAGGAAAATTATAGGCCAATAGAAAATATATAAAAACCATTTTTTCTGTGCTTTTTAATGTGCTACAATTTTAGAGATGACAATCTGGGTGATTTGGCGCAACTTCTGCCTTTTTACTCAAAATCATAATTTTGAGGCTTATATGTTGAGGTAAATAGCCCTACCTCTATAAATCCTATACACTCGATTTAGAAATTTAAGTCCCCAAAAGAAGGACATATTAACAATGGGATAGAATTTTGTTACCCTTGTAAGATGTCCTTAAAGAACTACATTTTCAATCCCTTTTAGGTAGTTACCTAACACTTTGTAAGTAAACTTGAGAAAATAAGGTCCATAACTTTCCTGAGAGTTTGATATTAACAAAATCTTGTTCCTTAATGAGATCAACACTAAATTGCTTTACTGAGAACTCTAAACAGCTGAGCACAGTGAGGATAACACTGTAGCAGAGCTCATGAGGGTGGCAAGTACAAAACAAAAGAGAGTGAGAAAAGATGTATGAAGTTGCCACATGACCCTGAAATCTGAGATTCTTTTACTCATAATCTCTTTCTTTAGATATCTATATCTCGTGTCATATCTCTCATCATAAATAAAAATTTTAGATGTACTATGTATGCCCTATTCTTTTTTCTTTTATTCATGGTTTAAGTCTGACACTGATCTCGATGTTTACCTTAACCTGAAGTATAAAGGTAAGTATTGTTGGAAAAGAGAAAGATGCAAAGGTTGAGTTCACTGTGCTATGTGCTCTGGGCCAAAAGCCTCAGGCTTATCCAAAGCCTTTTCTTTCTTTCTCCAGTGAAAGAAAATTGTTAATGCTGTGCTTTCCATAGAAATAGGTAAAATCAACCTTTAACATTTCCTAGATTAATCCGTTCTCAAACTTCATTGTGTTTACCTTTCCCAAAGGTTCTCAAATTCCACTTGAGTTTGGTTCATAAAATTTTCTGGATTATACCTGATTTAATTTAATGTATCTATATTTTAAAATACAACAAACACTGTATTTAATAAACTATTAATATACAAATCACTTGTTTGATTCAATCTTCTTCTTTACTGAGTGCTCACTATGTCTAAACCATATGCCAGGTACTATGCTGAGATAAAGGCAGTGTTAAATGTAATTTTTATCCATAAATAAATCAACAAATAAACAAAAACAATAGATATAGTCCTAGTCTAGGTTTTAGAGAGGATTCCTCTACTTACACCAATGCATAACCCATTCTTGTGATCACACTGTCCAGAATATATTTCTAGTTCTACTACTTCTCTACAACTGTATCACTGCCATACCCCTACAAATCACTATCATTCTTTGCTAGAATAAAAGAAGTAGCCTTGTGAATGTCCTTCCTCACCCTCCACCTGCCTACTAATTTCTATAGTATGTTTGTTCAAAAGAAGCCAGAGTCATTGTTAAATTTTAAAAATTAGATCATGGTCCTCTACTGCTTTAATTTTTTTCCCAATTAATTAAAATAACATTTCAAATCATTTATCTGGCTTTTTGCTTTGTATCTAACCTATAGCACTGCTGATTAGCAGTGCCACCTGGGAACAGCTTCACTCTAGGTCAGAATCTCTGGGATGGAACCCAGGAATTGGTATATTATTAATAACAATCCTTCATGTCATTAATCCTTCTAACATGGATGCATGCTAGAATTGGGAATTATTGTCCCACAGTTCTTTTTTTTTTTTCCTCCATTCAGGGTTTACCTCAGCATTACATGATTTATTTCTGCTCTTTGAATCTGGGAGTACAATTCTATTGTCAGGGCCTTTAAATCTTTATCTGCCTGGATCTTTGCTTTACTGTCTTCTACTCAGTCAAGGTTCTGTTAAATACCATTCCTTCAGAGATATTCCCCTGACCACTTAATGCTGTTCTCCACATCCCTTTCTCCCACATAACATCTAATTTTCTTAATAGTGATTATTATTATTTGAACTTGTTTGTATATCTATCATAATAATAGACTGAAACTGAAGCCCAAGGGCAATAAATGTTCTATTCTAAAGTAAGGGGCAAGGCTATCCACAGGACTTGTAAAAGGAGGGCAGGAAAAAAAATAAGAAAACTGTTTGGTACCCTCAAAGGATCATTCAACTCCAGTGTACAAACAAAGTTTGAGAGGCTAGGAAGAAATTATATAATAGAAAGATTAAATGAGGAGGTGGCTGATGAACTCTGGATCTTACCCTCTTCCTTAGACATATTTCTCTCATCATCTCAAATGACAACAGAAGACCACAAAATAATTCTCTTTGAAACAGAAGAAGGCAAATTCTGTATGCTATCGCTTACATATGGAATGTGTAGAACACTGACTTTGTGTCTGAGAGAATCTCAAGTGTGAGATTTGGGCTAGTTACCCATTCTGATCATGAAAGGAATGAGAAATAGTTGGGTACCTTGGGCAGTCTGTGCTCCTAGACTTTGAAGAAAGGAGGCATTGTAAGCATCCGCCTTAGGAGATGGTGTACCTTTAAATCCCACCCTAAAGTTCTTCGAGAAAGGACAGACTTCACAGAAAGGAGAAGAAAGTCCTCGTGGATGGCCTAGGCTAAATAAGGTGCTTTGAGGAAATAGTTGTAGAAGAGAGAATCAACCACACAAAGGCAATGGCAGGTCTCTCAAGTGCCCACTTGAATGTATTAGTTTTACCAACCTGCCCAGCCATAGACAGTGTACCTATCTCACATTATTAGCCAAGTAAGGACTCCACTCATCTGTCTGCTCCTTCTTTCTTAGCTCTGATCCTATAAGGTTCAGCATATGCCAAAGTTAACAGATCTGAAATGAATAGGCCGTAAGACAGGAACATGCAGATGTCAGTCATGCATCTCTTCTCATATTGCAAAGGTCTTGCCTATAACCTTTCAGATTAAGAAAGAGGAACTACAATATGAATAAAATTAATGAAAAAAGTAAGGTTTTGTTCCTTACTATAGCTGGCTTTATTAATTACATATGTGTATTTATATAAATATATATATGAATATGTTGTATGCAAACAGAAAATTGTAGTAGTTCTTGCAGTTCTTTTCTCTTGCTTAATTGCTCTGGCTAGGACTTCCAGTATTACACTAAATAGAGGTGGTAAGGGTGGGTATCCTGATCCTGTTCTTGAATTTAAAGGAGAAGCTTTTAACTTTCACTGTTGAGTATGATGTTAGTTGTGAATTTGTCAATATATAGCCTGTATTATATTAAGATACAGTCCTCAGATACCTAATTTTAGAGAGTTTTTATTATGAAAAAATGTTAAGTTTGATCAAATGCTTTTTCAACATCTACAGAAATAGCCACATGGTTTTTATCCTTTATTCTGTTAATGTGGTGTATAACATGTATTCATCTGCATGTATTGAAGCTATCTTTGGTTTGCAGGAATAAATCTCACTTGATCATCTTGTAGGATCTCCCTAATATGCTCTTGAGCTTAGTTTGCTAGTATTTTGTTGAAAATTTTTTGCATCTGTGTTGATCAGAGATATTGACTGGTAATCATGGCATCTGGTCCCATCACCTCATGGGAAATAGATGGGGAAACAGTGGAAACAGAGTCAGATTTTATCTTTTGGGGCTCCAAAATCAATGCAGGTGGTAACTGCAGCCATGAAATTAAAAGATGCTTACTGCTTGGAAGAAAAGTTATGACCAACCTAGATAGCATATTGAAAAGCAGAGACATTTCTTTGCCAACAAAGGTCTGTCTAGTCAAGGCTATGGTTTTTCCAGTGGTCATGTATGGATGTGAGAGTTGGACTATGAAGAAAGCTGAGTGCTGAAGAATTGATGCTTTTGAAATGTGGTGTTGGAGAAGACTCTTGAGAGTCCCTTGGACTGCAAAGAGATCCAACAGTCCATTCTAAAGGAGATCAGTCCTGGTTGTTCATTGGAAGGACTGATGCTGAAGCTGAAACTCCAATACTCTGGCCACCTCATGTGAAGAGTTGACTCATTGGAAAAGACCCTGATGCTGGGAGGGATTGGGGGCAGGAGGAGAAGGGGACGACGACAGAGGATGAGATGTCTGGATGGCATCACCAACTCAATGGACGTGAGTTTGAGTGAACTTCAGGAGTTGTTGATGGACAGGGAGGCCTGGCGTGCTGTGATTCATAGGGTCACAAAGAGTCGGACATGACTGAGCGACTGAACTGAACTGAACTGAATCTTCTACGTAGTGTGCTCATCTGGCTCCTAGGTATATATTCAAAATAAATAAAATCAGTATGTCACAGAGAGATCTACACTTCCATATTCATTGCAGCATTATTCATGGTATCCAAGATATGGAAGCAAACGTTCTTTAATTGTTGAATGGATTAAAAAATGTGACAGATGCACACATATGCACTGGAATATTATTCAGTCTTAAAAGAGACTGAAGTCTTGCCATTTGTAACAACATGGATGAAAATGGAGGGCATTATAATGAGTGAAAGCCAAACATAAAAAGATAAGGACACTGTATTATTGTCCACATATAGAATATTACACATTTTTAAGTCAATTTCATGGAAACAGAGTGGAATGGTGGTTGCTAAGAGCTGTGGGAGGGAGAAATGGAGAGATGTAAATCAAAGACAGCACGTTTTTAGTTATGAGTAAGTTCTGAGGGTCCAATGTGCAACATGATGACTATAGCTAATAATACAATATTATATACTTGAAAGAAAGTTGCTAAGAGTAAATCTTAAGTATTCAATCAAAGCAAGTAAAACAAATAAACAAAAAAGTTAATTATTTGAGGTGATGAGAATGTTAATTGTCTTGATGTTGTTAATCATTCCTAATGTATATGTATATCAAATCATCACATTCAGTTCAGTTCAGTTCAGTCTGTTGGTTGTGTCTGGCTCTTTGTGACCCCATGAATCGTAGCACACCAGGCCTCCTTGTCCATCACCAACTCCTGGAGTTCACTCAAACTCATGTGCATTGAGTCGGTGATGCCATCCAGCCATCTCATCCTCTGTTGTCCCCTTCTCCTCCTGCCCCCAATCCCTCCCAGCATCAGAGTCTTTCCAATGAGTCAACTCTTCGCATGCAGTGGTCAAAGTACTGGAGTTTCAGCTTTAGCATCATTCCTTCCAATGAACAACCAGGACTGATCTCCTTTAGAATGGACTGGTTGGATCTCCTTGAAGTCCAAGAGACTCTCAAGAGTCTTCTCCAACACCACAGTTCAAAAGCATCAATTTTTCGGCACTCAGCTTTCTTCACAGTCCAACTCTCACATCCATACATGACCACTGGAAAAACCATAGCCTTGACTAGACGGACCTTTGTTGGCAAAGTAATGTCTCTCTCTGCTTTTGAATATGCTATCTAGGTTGCTCATAACTTTTATTCCAAGGAGTAAGCCTCTTTTAATTTCATGGCTGCAGTCACCATCTACAGTGATTTTGGAGCCCAGAAAAATAAAGTCTGACACTGTTTCCACTGTTTCCCCATCTATTTGCCATGAAGTGATGGAACCAGATGCCATGATCTTCGTTTTCTGAATGTTGAGCTTTAAGCCAACTTTTTCACTCTTCTCTTTCACTTTCATCAAGAGCCTTTTTAGTTCCTGTTCAATTTCTGCCATAAAGGTGGTGTCATCTGCATATCTGAGGCTATTGATATTTCTCCCGGCAATCTTGATCCAGCTTGTGCTTCTTCCAGCCCAGCGTTTCTCATGATGTACTCTGCATATAAGTCAAATAAGCAAGGTGACAATATACAGCCTTGACATACTCCTTTTCCTATTTGGAACCAGTCTGTTGTTCCATGTCCAGTTTTAACTGTTGCTTCCTAACTTGCATATAGATTTCTCAAGAGGAAGGTCAGGTGGTCTGGTATTCCCATCTCTTTCAGAATTTTCCATAGTTTATTGTGATCCACACAGTCAAAGACTTTGGCATAGTCAAGAAAGCAGAAATAGATGTTTTTCTGGAACTCTCTTGCTTTTTCAATGATCCAGCTGATGTTGGCAATTTGATCTGGTTCCTCTGCCTTTTCTAAAACCAGCTTGAACATCTGGAAGTTCACGATTCACATATCGCTGAAGCTGATACTAAATATATAAAATTATATCTGTCAATTATTTCTCAATGAAGTTGGAAAGAAATTTAGGTATCTAAAAGAGAAAATTTTATTACTTGAAAGTCAACCCTAAATTGTTGGAATATATATATACATTTTATCAGGAATAAGAGAATACATTTAAAAAGACACTGGGAGACAGACAATAAATATGCTTTCCAAGTACACTGATGGTATAACTAGCTCAACATACAGGTTGCATTTACTTCTTGCTCTCCTATAAGCACCAAAAAACAAAAATCTCATGTATTATTATTCATTGAAATATTCCTAATACAAGAACAAGGCTGGTATCAAGGCTGCTAGTCAATTAATGAAATTAATATGAGTAAATGAATGAATAATTGAAAGAACAAATCTATGAGCAAAGAAATAAATAGCAGTTGGTAGATTGATAAATAATTTATGGCTTTGCCATTTATATCACTAGCTCCTTGGAAGAAAAACTATGACCAACCTAGATAGCATATTAAAAACAGAGGCATTGCTTTGCCAACAAAAGTTTGTCTAGGCAAACTCTGATTCTTCCAGTAGACAAATATGGATGTGATACATTGTGATAATTACTGAACCTCAGCTAATTTCTAAAAATAAATAAATAAATAAAAGCAGCTAACTGTAAGGCAATTATATGAATGAAATAAAATAATATTTATTTTATTAATAAATAAATGTTTAGTATTGTACTGGGAGAAACATGAGTAACTTCAGATATGCAGATGACACCACCCTTATGGCAGAAACTGAACAGGAACTAAAGAGCCTCTTGAAGCTGAAAGAGGAGAGTGAAAAAACTGGCTTAAAACTCAACATTCAAAAAACTAGTATCATGTCATCTGGTCCCATAACTTCATGGCAAATAGATTGGGAAACAACAGAAACAGTGGCAAACATTATTTTCTTGTGCTGCAAAATCACTGCAGATGGTGATTGAAGCCACAAAATTAAAAGACACTTCCTCCTTGGAAGAAAAGCTATGACCAACCTAGACAGAATTAAAAACAGAGGCATTACTTTGCCAACAAAGGTTTGTCTAGGCAAACTATGATTCTTCCAGTAGGCAAATATGGATGTGAGAGTTGAACCATAAAGAAGGCTGTGCTGTGCTTAGTCACTCAGTCGTGTCTGACTCTTTGCGACTCCATGGACTGCATACCCTCCTCCAGGGGATTTTCCCAACCCAGAGGTCCAACCCAGGTCTCCCACATTGCAGGCAGATTCTTTAGCATCCAAGCCACCAGGGAAGGCCAAAGAAGACTGAGCACCGAAGAGCTGATGGTTTTAAACCGTATGTTGGCGAAGATTCTTGAGAGTCCCTTGGACTGAAAGGACATCAAATTAGTCAATCCCAGAGGAAATAAATTCTGAATATTCATTGGAAGGACTGATGCTAAAGCTGAAGTTCCAATACTTTGGCCACCCGATGTGAAAAAACCGACTCATTTGAAAAGAGCCTGGTGCTGGGAAAGATTGAAGGCAGAAGAAGCGGACGACAGAAGATGAGGTGTTTGGATGGCATCACCAAGGCAATGGACATGAGTTTGAGCAAGCTCTGGGGACAAGGAAACCTGGTGTGCTGCATTCCATGAGGTTGCAAAGAGCCAGTAATGACTGAGTGACTGAACAACAACAATTGTACCTTATCCATAATCACTATTATGACAATTATTTTAAGAAATAAGGCATATGTATGTATAATATTGCATTAAAATACAAAAACAATAAATCTCCTAGTGATATAAATATCATGCAAGATTAAAGTTCTGAAACTTAAAAGTGGATACGATTTGTAGAGTTGGAGAAGAGTAGAGCCAGGGGTCAGGCATGCAGTGTTAGGAAGGAGATTGGAAGAATGTCCCATGTGTCTGGGACCTGCTGGATAAACACTATCAGTGTTCATCCCCTTATCTCATCACACCTAAATTAACTCATCAGCCTCCTAAATGGTCTTAATGTCAGCCTTTACTTTTAAATCTTCCTTAAAACATTGCTTTGATGAAGGCACCAAAAAATTAATGAAGGTACCAAAAAATTAACCAAGAAAGAAAAAAAAAAGCCAATTAAACATATATATTACCAAATGTAAAACAGATGATCAGTGCAAGCTCAATGCATGAAGCAGGGCACTCAAAACCAGTGCTCTGGGACAACCCAGATGGATGGGGTGGGGAAGGAGGTGGGAGGGGGTTCAGGATGGGGGGACACATGTACACTCATGGCTGACTCATGTCTATATGTAGCAAAATCCACCAAAATATTATAATTAGCCTCCAATTAAAGTAAATAAATTGATTTAAAAAGTTAAAGTACTCCACAGAAACTCTGTGCAGCATAAAATCCAAAATCTGTACTGGTGTTCTAAATCCATTGTTAAATGAAAGAATGTCTGATTTCAAGTCATATAGAATTTTCTTCAATTCCCTATATATGTGTTAATAAACAATATTTATGTTCTCTTTCTGACTTATTTCACTCTGTATAATAGGTTCTAGGTTCATTCACCTCACCAGAACTGACTCAAATTCATTATTTTTTATAGCTGAATAATATTCTGTTGTATACATGCACTGCATCTTCTTTATCCATTCATCTGTTGATAGACATCTAGGTTGCTTCCATGTCCTAGTTATTATATCTCTGCTAGGAACATTAGGATACATGTTTCTTTCTCAATTACAGTTTTCTCAGGGTATATAACTCAGGGAGCCCAGTCTGACACTCTGTGATGACCTAGAGAGGTGGAATGGGGGAAGAGAGGAGGCTCAAAAGGGAGGTGATATATGTATAATTATGCCTTTTTTGTGTTGTTGCGTGACAGAGACCAACACAACATTGTAAGGCAATTTCCCCCCAGTTAAAAATAAATGTAAAAAAAACTTTCTTTCTTTCTTTCTTTTTAACAACTCCTTGTCAGTATAACAAACATTTAACACTTGAAGTGTTGATTCACTTTGTATTCTTTTCAGAGAAATCCCATTCCCACTCTTGGCCCACCTCTTCTTACCTTCTTCTTCAGAGTCCAGCTCAAGATGATCATCCTGTGTTCACTCTCTCCTCCTTCTGAAAAGTCATTCTTCTACTTGTTTATAAAGACGTCTTGTCCATTTATCACAAGGCTTCATACAACCTGTTTACTGTGCTCTCATATAATCATCCCATTCTATTTCATATTAATGCTCCAATGACAGATACTTTATTTTTTACTTCTGTTCATCCTTCTCAGTAGCTAACAGAATATTGTGCAGATGATCTGTCTCATAGAATTGTGCTGTGATGTACACATTGTGTGTCCTGATGGCTTAGGGTAGTGCCAGCATTAAAGTTGTCACTACATTTTATCAAAGAGACAGATATGGCCACCCTCCTTGAAACTAGATCAACTTGAGAAAAACCAAGAGAGACACATGCTTCACAATAACCCCGGTCTCAGTCAGCAGCATCAACTTCAACTATTAAGACCTGCTATCCACAGCCAATATTGAGAATACCTATTTCTGGCTAATTGAAAAGGAGTCGAGTACTATTTGAGCCTTTATATTTACTTGGCTATGATATGGGGAAATTATAGGAGTTGAAAAAAAGAAGAAAATGTTGTGTTGGTCACATAACCCCAAATAGACTCAAAGACAGTCAAGGACAGGGGTTCAGGTCATTTGTGCTCTTTAGAAGGAATTATTTAAATATCTCTGATAGAACCAGTTGAAGTAAATTTGGAAATAGAGTGTAATATTACCACAGAGTCATATTGTTGGTGACAAGAGAGCTTAAAAAAATCAGGAAAAAATAACTGGCTGGTAATATTTTAAAGGGTAACCAATGCTCACTAGCAGCTGCAGTAAGACATTAAGTAATAGAGCACAGTAATGTTAACTGCTCTCCTGGTAAGAGTGGTAAATGAAATAAACCCCAGCATCCGGGGTATCATTAATCTATAGTGAATAATGGCAGTAGTAGTGTAAGGAGATTAAAAAGGGCATTGTAAACATTTGTGGCTGTATAATATACAAATTAAAAATGTGAGAACGCTTGCAGCTGCATAATCTACAAATTAAAAAGTGTAATAGCATGGCATTAATTACTGGCTGATCAATTCCTCTATAATTGCTGGCATGTAGATGAACAATTATAGGTCCGAAATGTTATTTGAGAAAGAGACATTGACCTTGGAACTGTAAGGAATGATACTTTGTTATAAGGTAATACAGGATCCTATCAAATTCGGTTCCAGTATTTGTAGCAGCCGCCAGCTCAGCGCAGGGCTGTAATCACTGCACTATTTCTTTCTATTATGGTGCCAGAGGGGTTACTCATTGTTTTCTCTTTTTGAACAGAAACACCCAGTGACCTTCAGCCTTCTGAAAATGGGACCATCAGGCCTCATTTCCAAGTTCAAACAGTTTTAATAAAAATGAAATAGCAGGAGATAATGTACTTTACCCTTCTAGGCCAAAGGAACAGTTTGGAAAGTTGGAAAGACAAACTTCGTTCAGTGTGAACACTCCAACTGGGATTTTGACTGTAGATCTAAATGTTTCCAGACCAGCCATTTTCCAGTTGATAGCTAATAGTTAAGCAACCAGAGACTCAAATCTTTGATTGATATTAAAAGCCAGAACACTTACTTCCATTCTCTAACCCTCCTTAATAGCAGATGACACAGCAAAGCAGTGCTCTTGTTGATAATTTACTGGAATGGTGACCAATAAAAAAAAAAAAAAAAAAAAGTGAGCTGAGATTCAGCACAGCAGTTGCTACATCACATGTGTGGCTTCAGAAAAGTGAGCTCTGTTAGTGCCATTCTTGATGTTGAATTATAACTTCATGTCCAGGGTTACTAGCATTCTCAGTCTTCTTCATTCATTTGCTAAATATGACAATCTGGATTTTGATCACTGCCTTTCTAATGAAACTGTCTGCATCAAGGTCACATTACCTATCTGTCCAAAGAACATTTTCACACCTAACCTCATCTGACCTTCCTGTAGAACTGGACTCTGCTGACCACTCCCTGCCTCTAGATCCTGCCATTTTAACCCTATTGACCCCCTTTCATGGCTGCCTCTGTTTTCTCTGTGTTACTGGCTTCAGTGATACTAACAGTATCATCACTTTTTTTTCTTTCTTTGTTTCTCTCCATTCTTTCCCAGTGAAGTTCCTTCTATTCTAGTATTTCTCAGAGTTAAATCTCCAGTCCAGACCTCTTCTCTGGGTTTCATAATCTAGAGAGAGAAACCTTCCAAACACGAGGATAGGGAGGGCTCAGCCTCTCACGCCAGCCAGGGAGCTACAACCACCCCTCTTGTATCACTGACCATGACACAGGACGGGTGGTTGTAACTCTGGGCACCAGAGAGCCCACCCCATTTTTCAAGCTCTCAAATCCCTCAGGCCAAGTCAGCCATCATAACCTGTTCATATAAATGTTAACTTTTTTCTCAAACCTTTCTCTATCATTCCAATTGTTACTCTCTTGTTTTTTTTTTTCAAAAATTTTTATCATAGTTTTATGTATTTCTTTTTTCCTCAGTCATTTTAAGTACTGCCCCATTCGCCTCATTTTATATAGTCATCCACAGTCACTACTGGCTCATTTGTACCTTTTCAAGTCTTGTTGTTCAGTTGCAGAATCATGTCTGACTCTTTACAACCCCACAGACTGCAACAGGACAGGCTTTCCTATTCTTCACTATCTATCAGTGTTTGCTCAAATTCATGTCCATTGGGTCAGTGATGCTATCTAACCATCTTATCCTCAGCCGCTCCTTTCTCCTTTTGCCTTCAATCTTTCCCAGCATCAGGGCCTTTTCCAATGAGTCACTCTTTTCATCAGGCAGCTAGAGTATTGGAGCTTCAGCATCAGTCCTTCCAGTAAATAATCAGCGTTGATTCCCTTTAAGATGGACTGGTTTGATCTCTTTGATGTTCACGGGAATCTTATGAGTCTTTTCCAGCATCAGATTGTCTATGCTCAGCCTTCTTTATGGTCCAAGTTTCACATCCATACATGACTACTGGAAAAACCTTAACTTTGACTATGTGGACTTTGTTGGCAAAGTGATGTCTCTACTTTTAATATGTTGCTAGGTTTATCATAGCTTTCCTTCCAAGGAGCAAGCATCTCCTAATTTCAAGGCTGTAGTCACTATCAACAGTGATTTAGAAGCCCAAGAACTCTGCCCCTGCTTTCACTCTTTCCCTTTCTATTTGCCATAAAGTTATAGCACTGGATGCCATGATTTTAGTTTTCTTAATGTTGAGTTTTAAGCCAGCTTTTTCACTCTCCTCATTCGATCTCATCAAGTGGCTTTTTAGTCCCTCCTCACTTTCTTCCATTAAGTTGGTATCATCTGCCTATCTGATGTTATTAATATTTATCACGGTAACCTTGATTCCCACTTGTAATTTATCCAGTCCAGGATTTCACAGGATGTACTCTCCATTTAAGTTAGACAGGGTGACAATATAGAATCTTGTCTTACTCCTTTCCCAATTTTGAACCAGTCAGTTCTTCCATGTAATGTTCTAACTGTTTCTTCTTGACCTGCACACAGGTTTCTCAGGAGACAGGTAAGGTGGTCTGGTATTCCCATCTCTTTAAGAATGTTCCACAGCCTGTTGTGATCCACAAAGTCATAGACTTTTTTCTTGTCAATGAAGCAGAAGCAGAAAATTTTGCTTTCCTCTACTTTTTCTAAACCCATCTTGTACATCTTGAAGTTCTCATGTCATGTACTGCTAAAGCCTAGCTTGAAGGATTTTGAACATAACCATACTAGCATGTAAAATGAGCACAAAATGTCCACTGGAGGAGGGAATGGCAAACCATTCCAGTATTCTTGCCATGAAAATCCCATTAACAATATGAAAAGATAAGCCTACCCCAGGTCAAAAGGTGTTCAATATGCCACTGGGGAAGAGCAGAGGGTAATTACTCCAGAAAGAATGAAGCAGCTGGGCCAAAGTAGAAATGACACTCATTGATGGATGGACCTGGTGGTGAAAGTAAAGTCTGACGCTATAAAGAACAGTATTGTATAGGAATCTGGAATGTTAGGTCCATGAATCCAGGTAAATTGGAAGTGGTCAAGCAGGAGGTGGCAAGAGTGAGCATCGACCTTTTAGGAATCAATGATGGGAATGGTTGCATTTAATTCAGATGACCATTATATCTCCTTTTGTGGGCAGGAATCCTTTAGAAGAAATAGCCCACATAATCAACAAACGAATCCAAAATGCAGTACTTGGGTGCAATCTCAAAATCAAAAGTATGATCTCAGTTTTTTTCCAAGGCAAGCCATTCAACAGTACAGTAATCCAAGTCTAGGCCCCAACTACTGATGCCAGAGAAGCTGAATTTGACTGGCTTTTTGAAGACCTACAAGACCTTCTAGAATTAACACCAAAAAATGCTGTCCTTTTCCTCATAAGAGATTGGAATGTAAAAATAGGAAGTCAAGAGATACCTGGAATAACAGACAAAGTTTGGCCTTGGGGTACAAAATGAACCAAGGCAAGAGGCAACAGAGTTTCATCAAGAGAAAACAGTGGTCATATCAAATATTCTTTTCCAAAAAACACGAGAGATGATTCAACACATGGACATCACCAAATAGTCAATATTGAAATCAGATCGATTATATTCTTTGCAGGAGAGGATAGAGAAGCTCTATACAGTCAGCAAAACAAAAGCTTGAGCTGATTGTGGCTCAGATCATGAACTCTTTATAGCAAAATCCAGGCTTAAATTGCCTTTCAGGTATCACTATGCCTTTCAGGTATGATCGAAATCAAATCTGTTATCATTATATAGTGGAGGTGATGAATAGATTCAAGGGATTAGGTCTGGTAGACACAGTGCTTGAAGAACTATGAAGAAATGTTGATAACACTGTACAGGAGGCAGTGACTAAAATCATCCCAAAGGAAAAAAAAAAAATGTAAGAAGGCAACATGATTGCATGAGGAGGCTTTACAAATATCTGAGGAAAGAAGAGAAGTGAAAAGGAAAGGAGAAAGGAAAAATATACCCAAATGAATGTAGAGTTCAAGAGAATAGCAAGGAGGGATAAAAATACTTTTTTTTTTTAAATTAACAAAGCAAAAAATAGAGGAAAACAATAGAATGCAAAAAACTAGAGATCTCATCAAGAAAATTGGAGATATCAAGGGAATATTTCATGACAGGATGGGGCAATAAAGGACAGAATCTAACAGAAGCAGAAAAGTTTAAAAAGAGGTGTCAAGGATACACAGATGAAGCATACAAAAAGTCTTATTGACCTAGACAACCACGATGTTGTGGTCACTCACCTAGAGACAGACATATTAGCGTGTGATATCATGTGGACCTTAAGCATCTTTACTACAAAGCTAGTGGAGGTGATGGAATTCTAGCTGAGCCACTGAAAATCCCAAAAGATGATGCCGTGAAAGTGCTGCACACAATATGTCCATATATTTGGAAAACACGCAGTGGCCACAGGACTGGAAAAGGTTAGTTTTCATTTCAATCCCAAAGAAGGGGAATGCCAAAGAATGTTTAAATTTCAATAAACTTTTCAATTACTTTGTATTATTACTGAGTAAATTTAAGCTTTCATCATGACCCACGATTCCTTCTATAAACAGGTCCCAGTTTAATTCTCCAAAAGCACATGCCACTGCTTTCTGATCTTGCATATTTTCTTTAATAACAGTTAACATAAATAAAAAGTGCTTTAAACAAGGCCGACTTTACTAAACTTCCAGGCCTTCAAATATATTGTTCCCTCTGCCTGGATTTTCACCCCTTCCCTGGCTTCTCACTCTCTTCCTTGACCCCTTAAGGAGTTTCCCATTTTTCAAGGGTTGATTTCAGTGTCATTTTCCCTCAGCAACTTTCCTTGTGAACCTCAATGGAGCAATCCCTCTTTCATTTCTTTATCCCCATAGACACTTACATTCCACACTTCATAAAGTGTGCTTTTGTCTAAATGGCTTTTCCCCACTCCTGTGTCTTTATAAATATGTTTCCTATTAGAAAACCTGACATCTAGTAGGCACTCAGTAATTTGTACATTATGAATTGTATTGTAGTTGATCAAACCAAAAGAAGTGCTTGAAATTTAGAAATGAGAAGGTAAACAGAAGAATACTCCACTGGGGGTACTTTGCTAATGGTAAAGCAGTGGCAGTGACGATAATAATAACAACATATATTAGTGATATCTAATGCTCACCCTAGTCATAGTGTACAATAGCACAGATGCTCATCACTTCCTGTGTACCAAATATTGTGTAATTTTTGGAGGGGATGTGCATGAAATATCCCATTTCATCTTGACAACAGATACCACAACTGAAACGTAAACAGTTAAAAAAAAAAAAAAAACTTTCAGAATCACACAGCTAGGAAGTGGTGAAGATGGGATTCAATCCATGGCTGTCTGATCCCAGAGTTCATTTTAATAACTATTAATTATCCCACCCCCTGAATCCCCATTGCCCAGTACAACTTAAATTATATTTTCATTGAACATCTATTTTTTGTTTAAAATACCAAATTAATGAGTTCTTTGTATTTATTTAGACCCAGAACATTTATCTCTGTATTGACATAATCTTAGCCTGCAGATTTTCTTTAAAAAAAAAAGTCCTCAATACTTTGAAAAGGGACTGACCTCAACAAAGCTTTCATTTGAAACATTTAAACAGTCACATATCACATATACACACCAAGCAAATTTTCAAATAATACCAGCTCCTTCTCCCAAAGTAATATTCATCAATTTCTCCACTTGACTGTTTGGTCTATTCAATACAATTATGGAGATTTGAAATACACAATAGATATTGATTCAGCCTCTCACATAGAGACCATTTTAAAATAAGAACTTGGGAGGACATTTTGAGTGAAATCATTTGCACAAAAAATAAAATCCTGGCATAAAACTTGAGTTTGGTCTTAAAAGAAGCCATAAAACATATAAAATTAAAGAAGCAACTATTTTCAGGACTTCTAATAGACTCTCTCCTTCATGCTAATCAAAATAATTAGCATTTCTGTTATTCCTTTTGAATCTCACTATAGAATTCTTCACTAAATACAGGAATTCAGTGGTTTAAAAAAGTGAGATGGATGAAACCTATTATACAGAGTGAAGTAAGCCAGAAAGAAAAACACCAATACAGTATACTAACACATGTATATGGAATTTAGAAAGATGGTAACAATAACCGTGTGTACGAGACAGCAAAAGAGACACTGATGTATAGATCAGTCTTATGGACTCTGTGGGAGAGGGAGAGGGTGGGGAGATTTGGGAGAATGGCATTGAAACATGTATAATATCATGTATGAAATGAGTCGCCAGTCCAGGTTCGATGCACGATACTGGATGCTTGGGGCTGGTGCACTGGGACGACCTGGAGGGAGGGTATGGGGAGGGAGGAGGGAGGAGGGTTCAGGAGGGGAACACAGGTATACCTGTGGCGGATTCATTTTGATATTTGGCAAAACTAATACAATATTGTAAAGTTTAAAAATAAAATAAAAAAATGAGAAAAAAAAAGTGATTATGGGGCAACACTCTAGAACATTATTTCCTGCATATTAGAATTTATAGTTATGAAAGCTAGTGTTTCTACCACATTGTTAGAAATCTGTGTAAATTTACTAACCATGGAGAGGAATTCACTAAAGAGGTCATGAGATTGGACCCACAGAAGAAGAAAAAAGCAAAACAAAAATGAGAAGAGAGTGATTTTTAAGTATCAAAATAAATTTGCTCTTAGGTGGCCAGCTCCGGGAGTTGGTGATGGATAGGGAGGCCTGACGTGCTGCAGTCCATAGTTTTGCAGAGTCGGACATGACTGAGTGACTGAACTGAATTGAACTGATTCACGTAGTAGACAGTCTTCCAGAGAATATCTTCCTGCTGCTGCTGCTGCTAAGTCGCTTCAGTCAAGTCCAACTCTGTGCGACCCCATAGACGGCAGCCCAACAGGCTCCCCTGTCCCTGGGATTCTCCAGGCAAGAATAGTGGAGTGGTTTGCCATTTCCTTCTCCAATGCATGAAAGTGAAAAGTGAAAGTGAAGTGGCTCAGTCGTGTCCGACTCTATATCTTCCTGGGACCAGCCTAATGCTCTTGTTTCTGCCCTATCAAAACAGACTATTAGTAAATCTAGAAGAGTAGGAGGAAAAATTTTAGACTTCTAATTCTTTATTGACTTCTCCCCTGGAAATATTTTAAAGAAAAAAAATCTCAAATTTAGAAAAATGATGAGTTGTTTTTAAAAAATCATTAAGTAATCTGGTTATTATTATAATTACAATATTCACAAAAGTAATAATAATTGTAAATTTCACAAATATCTGTTTCTGTGAATAAGTCAACCTCGTTTGAGTGATGCATCAAACTAGACATAACTAGTTTGAGTGATAGATAACAACTTCCATCAAGATGACAGCTCCCCATTTCCACAGCATCACTTTTGTTTTGTTTTGACTGGTGATTAAAAACACCAACAAACTTATCTACAATGTACCTCAGTAATTATCCATGCCTCCTTACATTATTTAGGACATTAGGGAAAGTTCCTGTCTGTTCCTCTTCCCTGACCCTAATCAGCTCATATATAAAGAGGAGGTTCATAGACAAGAAGGATCAGGGTCAAAGTCACTTATTGGGTTAAGGTATCCAGTCATGGTATGTCTCTCTTTCAAGGTTCCATCCTCTGGATCTCTTTCAACTCTCCCACAGCAGGGGAAAATGGAACGAGCCTCAACCTCTTCTGGCAATAGAGGTTGGTCCAGCTGAGAAAGACCTGGGAGAGGCACTTAGAACTGACTGCACTAGGCTCATGACAAACTTTTTTTTTTTTTTTCCAAAATTCTTCTTTCCCTCTTTTCTACACTAAGAAAAATCACTTTTTATTTTGAAATAATTTAAAATTTATAAGAATCTGCAAAAATATTAGAGTTATCTTGCATAATTTACCGAACTTCCCCCAGTGACAACATTCCACATAGCCAGAGTACATTATTAGTCATTCCCTGGTGGCTTAGATGGTAAAGCGTCTGCCCGCAATGCGGGAGACCCAGGTTCGATCCCTGGGTTGAGAAGATACCCTAGAGAAGGAAATGGCAATCCACTCCAGTACTCTTGCCTAGAAAATTCCATGGATGGAGGAGCCTGGTGGGCTACAGCCCATGGGGTCGCGAAGAGTCGGACACGACTGAGCGACTTCACGATGATGACTGAATAGTTCCTGTGTCGTTCGCATCATCAGTTCTTCTTTCCCTCTTTTCTACACTAAGAAAAATCACTTTTTATTTTGAAATAATTTAAAATTTATAAGAATCTGCAAAAATATTATCTTGCATAATTTACCGAACTTCCCCCAGTGACAACATTCCACATAACCAGAGTACATTATTGAAATCCGGAAACTGACATTGGTACAATACTATTAACTAAACTACAGTTCTTATTTAGAGATTACCAGTATTTATAGGTACATTTTTTTTTTTAGTAGAATGTACAGTTCTAAGAAATTTTATCATGTGACAGATTTGTATAATCACCACTGCTATTAAGATAATACAGTGTTTATATGTCAATCCCAGTCTCCAAGTTTATCTCTTCCCACCCCCTTACTATCTTCCCAGGTGGGGCAGTGATAAAGAATCTGCCTGCCAATTCAGGAGATGCAAGAAATGTGGGTTTGCTCTCTGCATTGGGAATATCCCCTGGAATCAGAAATGGCCATCCACTCCAGTAAGTTTGCCAGAGAAATCCCATGGACAGAGGAGACTGGAGGGCTACGGTCCATGGGATCACAGTCAGAGACAACCTAGCGTGCACACACAACAACAACCCTCCTTACTATACATAAAATAAATAACTAATAGGGACCTAGTGTACTGCACAGGGAACTCTATTCAACATTCTGTAATGACCTATATGAGAAAAGAATCTAAGCAAAGAGTGAATGTGTGTGTGTGTGTGTGTGTGTGTGTGGACTTCGCTGGTGGCTCAGTGGTAAAGAATCCGCCTGCCAATAATGCGGAAGACATGGGTTTGATCCCTGGGCCAGGAATATCCCCTGGAGAAGGAAATGGCAACCAAGTCCAGTATTCTTGCTTGGGAAACCGATGGACAGAAGATGCTGGAAGATTACAATCCATGGTGTTGCAAGGTTAGCGAATAAACAACAAACATGTATATGTATAACAGATTCACTTTCTTGTACACCTCAAACTAACTCAGCATCGTAAATCTACCACAATTCAATGTTTTTTAAAAGATGCTATAGTGTTCAATTTTCATCATGAAAAAGTGCCCTCTACTTATCCCTTAATAGTCAAATCCTCTCCAACCCTACCCTTAACAACTGTATGTGACTCCATTTTTGTTTCTTCTTCCACTTCTTTTTTTCCCCTTTATTCTTTATAGACCATCATAATATATTCCTGGATTACAAAAAGTATCTCTCCATTACCTTTCATTGTCTTCTCCTACCAATCTAATCCCCACATTGCAGCAAGATAGAACCACTTAAAATATATGTGATCATGACACATCACTGTTTTATTCCCTATATTAATGATATCTTCTATACTTTTAAGATAAATTCTAGATTCCCTATTTCTTCTTAATTTTGCCCTTCTCTATATATCTGACATGAATTTATTAACTTTTCCCTTTGAATACTGAATCCAAGGCTTATGGAATGCTTTTCATTATCTCAACTGGTTTACATTCTCTCTGAATCTTCTGGGTCTTGCATATGCCAACTACTCTTTAAGGAACCTGTTTCTTTCTCTCTTTTTTTAGTCTGGATGATTCCTAATCTTATTCAACTCCTACTTCTCAGCTTCAATGTTATATCCTCAAGAAATCTTTCTCTCATCCTTCAAATTTTTGTTAGGCGTCCCTTAAATGTAACCTTATAAGACCTCATACCTCTGTCATAGCATTCATCACACCCATATTCTAAGTGCTTGTTTATCTGTGTGTTTTCATCATAATACTGTAAACTTTAAGGGTGGGGCTGTTGTTGACCTGTTTGTAACTCCATCCCTAAAATCTGAACCAGTGACTGAAACATGGATAGTGCTTTATATACATATACATATATATATATATATATATATATATATATATATATATATATATATAAGAGCATTAATGAGAGAAACATTTTCTCTGCATCATAAATGGAACCAGGGACCATAACAGGGCAATAAACTATGGGCAAACAAGCGAGGCTAAAGCATTGATAGGATGAATAATGAGGGACAATGCTGTTTTTTCTCACCTCTATATTATTCTATGTGCATGTATGTGTTCTCAGGCATGTGTGCTCAGTCATGTCTGACTCATTTCAACCTAAAGGACTGTAGCCCACCAGGCTCCTCTGTTCAAGGAATTTTCCAGGGAAGAGTACAGGAGTGGGTTGCCATTTCCTTCTCCAGGGGATCTTCCTGACCCAGGAATCAAACCCATGTCTCCTGCATTTCCTGCATTGGCTGGCAGATTCTTTACTACTGTCCCACCTGGGAAGCCCATATTCTTCCATGTGCTAGTACTAATGACATGTGTGGTGAATATTCTTTATAATAAAGATCTATATTATTTCACATTCTATATCATCATCTCAAAATGGTAAGCAAAAACATACTGTATGCCATGAAAACTGATCCTAAACTGGTTGCAACCCATTTGATATTATGGAGGAGCCCCTTTAGTAAAGCTTAACTTCTCAGCTGCACATATATTTGTGCCAGGTTGGAGCAAAATGAAACCCAAACATCCCTAAATTTGTGAAGCCAGTCCTCACCCTAAATACAAGTCAATAAAGTTAGAAAACCTTTCAGGTCAGAATTCAAAGCACCACATTGCACATTTCATATTCCATATTTCTAGACTAAGGTATTAGAGATGCGTACACCATTTGCTGTTTCTTTGTGACACTGGCAAATGCTTTTAAATCTTCTAAATGTTTTTTAAAATGTGTGAAATGTGTTCTTTTCAAGGACGTGAACGTGAACTGAGGCCAAGTGGCAGTGGGCGTGTTGGCTATAAATCTACTCAATACATAAATATATGCATATTGAATTTTTCATCACTAGGCTGACTATAAAACATCTACCTTGTTGAATCTGTTATTTGTAATGCGCAAAGTTCACATTGCTAAAAGAACCATAACTTCTGCATTTATATTTTGTTCTGTGACATGCAAATGTGAGTTTATTTCGCCTAAAACATAAAAACTAGACTTTTGTGAATCTAGCACTAGAAGTACAAAACAGCTAAATCTACACAATATTCTAAGTATTAAAGAATATATATTAGTGTATCACTTTATGTCAATTGTAAAGATTATTTTCCCCCAATGTATTTAGAGTATATCAATTTTAATCTTAGTTTTTTTTTAACTTCTGAAATGATGTAACAAACATGACAATTAATTGTTCAAAATTTTAATATAAAATTATCTATTTTCACCTTATACATTATATATACACTTTCCAGTATACATTTCTGTATAAAATGCTGAAATTTGTAATGTTTAGACATTGAGTGGATGAACTGTTCCACCATGGTTATTTGCCACTTGACACCTTATAAAAAGAAGGAAAAAAGGCTCTTATTTCAGTTGAGCATGTCTCAAAGAAGCTGTCTCCTCTTAAATAAGTAAAATCATAAAAAATCAGTGAGGACAGCACTGTCCTTTAGAGAATGGGCCTTGCCTTTAGGTTTTTTGGTAATCTACAACTGATTTAATAAGATTTATTCTTTTTATGATTTATGAAACACTACTTGTAGTTGAGAAATAATTCAGCATTATTCTAGACAGGATATGAAGAATGAATCTTTTCAGCCTTTAAAAGGAGCTTATTCTGATTTCTTTTTAGGTGAAGAAATAAAGTTTCTAATCTTAGACACTGTTCCTCTGCAGATGGTACTAGTCAGATGTAGTTCCTGTGGATGAAAATGTGAGTTGTATACCTTTATTACAATAAAAGGATTGAACTGGAGCTTTAAAACGAATATGCATTCCTAGGTAAATGGAAAATTGCTTGACTTCACTCTGAACTTGCTGGAAGCACTTTTTTTTTTTTTTCATAGTTGGCTATGAAAAATAAGGAAGATTCGAAATGCATAAATTGTGGCAGATGCTTCCTTAACTTACCCTAGTGAAATAATTTTGATGGGTGGTTATGAATTTCTAAGTAATGTTTACTTCTGAAATGCCATAATTGCTTTTGGAACTATTTGAGGCATTTTGAATTGTATCTGTTTTTATTGTAATATGGAATTGTATTGCCTTATGAAGTGGCATCTTTCTGATGCATGGAGGTTCTGGATACATTTGTTATCCATCATGAGGAAACCAGATAAGTAAATATTACAACTATAACTGAAATGCTTCTTTTTTACATGAATAAATGAAAACCATTTTGAATCTGAAGGCAGAAACATTCTATCTGCAGACTGACAAATTGCATATTTGTTTGGTTTCAAAAAAATTGTGTCTGGCTTCAACAGTGTGATGGAGGGAAATGTCTGTCTCCTGCATGACAAAGACATGAGTTCCTGAGATAGAGGAATTCTCTCCTTGGTGGAGGTGGAAGATTTTGGCTGAAAGGACCATAAAGCAAAAGAGCCCTTGTCTATGCAATCACTGTTAAATGGAATAAGACCACACACAATATTTCCATCTCAAATGCTGTGGCTTACCTATATTGTTACATCCCCGAATTCCCCTAAGTTTTCTAATTGTTTCCATAAGCATTTATTGAGCATATAACTGTTATTAAGACATTTTGAGCAATCACAATTTATAACGGTGTGGTTAATCTGCTTTTAATATAATTTCCAAATATTAACCATATTAAATAATATTTTTCATATGTGGTTCAACCCAAAGATGTATGACCTGGATTTCTAGGTGTGTAAGTCAGTATAACTAACCTTTGAAGAGAGACTTATCTCATGAAAAACTGCAATTCAATAGAGTAACCAGGACTTTAGCTTCTGGCATCTACTTGAGGTTGAGAGCTTTTCTGGGAGGCAACCATCAAGTTAAAGATGAGGTAATGATTACATCTGGGAGAATGACTTGTTCTTGTTGAAGATTCTTTGGAAAATATGTGGAACATGCTACACAGTGCAGACAAATATGTTAGCTAGATAAGACATGGACCAGGAAGGTAATTTGCTGCAAGAATATTTAGAGTGAATGTAACAAGTTTGAAGACAGACAGACCAAGAGACCACCTACACCAGTGCTTCTCAAACTTATGTGGATATGATTGGAGGGGAATCTTGATAAACTCCAAACTCTGATTCATAAGTGGGATCCAAGAATCTGCATATCTAAACTTCCCCCATGTACTATTAGTGGTACTGACCTATTCAGCACACTTAGATAAGGTGAGATGTTACTAAGGACTTGAAATCCACATACAGCATCTTCATCAACACGGTGAGTAGGGCAAAAAGAGTTAAAAAGCAAATCTGACAAGGTAAAATTAACGTTCCATTTTCTTTGCTACAGTTTCAATGTCTAAGTTCATCTCTGTGTATTGATGACAATATCAAATCCTCTTCAAGGGCAATAGCATTATTATTCCACTTTCACATAGGCATGACTTTTTTATTCATACAAAAAAGGAGATGAAAACCATCATTACTTTCAAAAGAGGGATCAAAGAATTATTACAGAGAGTAGATCAGTAAGAATAATCTAATTCCAAGACATAGTTCTAGAATAATTATTGAAGGGTTGGCTTGTAAGTGCCTGTCACAAAGCCAGGACTTTCTGAGCATTTACTAAACACAAGTCATAGACCAATAACCTAGCTTCTTTTTCAGTAGATGTAATAAGTCTAGATTTTCATAAGACATTTTGCAATGTCTCCCTTATTAAATTTAAGAACAAAATGTAAAGATATATTACATGGAACAAAACTTGTTTAAAGAGTATCTCAATGAGGATGAATGAGGAGAGTGAAATAGCTGGTTTAAAACCCAACATTCAAAAAATTAAGATCATGGCATCTGGCCCCATCACTTCATGACATGGGAACATTGATACTTTTTTTAAATTTTTTTGGGGTGGTCTCCAAAATCACTGGATGGTTGCTGCAACCATGAAAAGAAAAGATGCTTGCTTCTTGGAAGAAAAGCTATGACAAGCCTAGACAGCACATTAAAAAACAGAGACATCATTTTGCTGACAAAGGTCCATACAGTCAAAGTTATGACTTTCAGTAGTCACATATGGATATGAGAGTTGGATCATAAAGAAGGCTGAGAGCTGAAAAATTGATGCTTTCAAATTGTAGTGCTGGGGAAGACTTTTGGATGGTTTGGAGACTATCCAGAACAGCAAAGAGACAAAAAACTAATCAATTCTAAAGGAAATCAACCCTGAATATTCATTGGAAGGACTGATGCTGAAGCTGAGCTCCAATACTTTGGCCACCTGATGCAAAGAGCCGACTTATTAGAAAAGACCGTGATGGTGGGAAAGATCAAGGAGCTGAGGAGAAGGGCTTGACAGAGAATGAGATGTTTGGATTACATCACTGACTCAATGGACAGGAGTTTGAGCATACTCTGGGTTATAGTAAAGGGCAGGGAAGCCTTGTGTGCTGCAGTCCATAGGGTTGCAGAAAGTTGGACATGACTTAGCAACTGAACAGCATCATTTGAAAAATCATATCAAAATGAGGTTGATTAATTGGAGTATATTGCATAGAAGTTTATGGAATTAGACTAGTGGGTTTATGTATGTTCCTTTTTGGGGAACCCCCAGATGGCACAGTGGTAAAAAGCCTACCTGCCAGTGCATGAGACCCAAGAGACACAGGTTTAATCCCTAGGTTGGGAAGATCCTCTGGCGAAGGAAATGGCAACCCACTCCAGTATTCTTTCCTGGAAAAGTCCAGACAGAAGACCCTGGTGAGCTACAGTCCATGAGGTTACAAAGAGTTGGACATGCCTGAGCACAATGCATATTCCTTTTTCCTTAATATTTTATTAATGTATTTGATAATAATTATAATTAAAAAAAAGATCTTGTCATCAAAAATTCTAATAGCATTGAGCTGTGAAAGATAGCAAAGATATCAACAGCTACTGTGGATATTCTTGTATACATATTGATATATTGATATATTAATAGCTACAATAAGTCATATATTTGGGCTATACAAAAATAACAACAATGAATGATTTTGCCTATCAGCATTTATCTTGAAGTCAACAATAAAGTTTAATCATATTAACTCATGTAACCAATTCGTAATCTTATGAGGAAAAAGTCATCAGAATCTCAGAGGAATTTTTTTTTTCTTCTAAAAGTTAAGAGTCATTCTTAAATAGTGCAAGATATGAAAACAGAGGAGGGAGCTGAGAAGTGTTCTATCAAAGAGGTGTCCATGTGCAGAGTGTGTCCATGTGCAGAT
Organism: Bos taurus; assembly: GCF_002263795.3. Classification (NCBI taxonomy): domain Eukaryota; kingdom Metazoa; phylum Chordata; class Mammalia; order Artiodactyla; family Bovidae; genus Bos; species Bos taurus. Next base: position 15,204,549 of record NC_037351.1, on the reverse strand, counting down.
ATTGATGGACAAATGGCCAAATGACAGTGCTTGTTTAATTAAAATTGAAAGGAATATAACAAGGAAAGTTATAGGATCAAAAAGTACATGGCTTCTGTAGAAACATGCAAGAGTCTACTTATGAGGAGGTGCAAAGGTTGCACTGAAGTGAATTAAAACAACACAATCTGAAAAATTATAACATCATCACATGTTTAATTTCATTTTGTAAATATCAGTTTTTTATTAGCTATTTTCAAAATGCAGTTAATAATTTTTATAAAACCCATGATACAAATTGCTAATGAAAGAATGAGAATCTAAGTGAATGACACAGAATATATTATATTTTTTTCTTTCTGAAGAGGTACCAGTTACACAGCACAAGAGGATTCTTGGGTGCTTTAATCTTGGGGTCAAGGGCAAGGAAGTGGATCTCAAGAACCTCTTGCCTCACAGTCCTACAAACCTGCAGACCTTCATTGCTCTGGTTGTACTTGTCTGAGCTTTTATTTACTCCCAAGTTTTCTCCATATCCTCACTAGCCCTGTTTTGGGTTTCCTTGGCTGGATCTTTTAATAAAATGTAAATGAAATTAGGAGGACTGTGTGTGTGTGTGTGTGTGTGTGTCTTCTAAGTGAGATACAGCCTCCAAGTCACAGATGGCACATTAGAAAAAAGAAATATAGTAAAATGAGTAAAATATATTCTCATTCACAATTTCCTAGAGGCCCTTTGGTTGTTAATTGAAACTTTTGTCTACTTTATTGAACAATAAAAGTGGCAGCAACTACTCCCAGGTGTCCTTCAGTATTAAAAAGAGGATAAAGGGTTCCTGGCAAAGGTGACAGAAATGAATGCGGTGAGCCCAGCTATCAAACATTCTGATATGTGAATTGCCTGATATTTCTATAATGCTGTCTTATGATTGGAAATGTTATCACTTCTATTGAATCAATAGAAAATGTTAAAGCTCCACAGAACCCCAATTACAAACTAATGCTGGAAGGTTAACATCTGGGAGCAGGAAAGATAGAAACAATCTCTATTGTCATACCTTCCTGACAAGTAAATGTCAGAAACATAACACCTTTGCCTGGTCTCAGCATGGAGCACGTGTAAAGGAGTGATTGTAAGGCTGCCTCAAGTCAAATCACCTGTCATCTCAGCTTTGACACGGAATTACTTTTGTTTTATGCATCTATTAACCTTGAACTATCAGCATTTGTTTTAATGTTCCAGGCTGAATGACATAAATGTTCTTCTCTCACTCAGAGGGGATATGTTAGAGGGGAAAGCAGGTGGCTGGACTTGGGGTTGATCTTTATGAGAAGGTAGAGTGAATGTGACTGGAAGGACCACCTTCCTCCCAAATGGTGATGCTTGGCTTTGATCGCAATCATTACAAGGATATTCTTGTGTGTTTTGAACAGTTGCACTTTCCCTCAGAGTCTCCTGTGAAATTGTGTATATTGCACATCACTGAGAGATCACATATGATCATTGATGGTACAATTATTACACAATTTAGAAGATGCCCTTGGCACAGCCAGTAGAGGAGGGGTAGAGGGAAAAGATGACCTTTGTTTCTTACAGTGGAAGATAAGACAAAGAGAGATTAAGTAACCTGACTTTGACTTGGATCCTGATGTCGTCACATCTCTTTTCACTCTTGTTAGACTTTGCATTTTAAGTGCTATGCATCTTCCACATTATCTTGGGTAGCATCTTTTAAAGAATATCGATTTCTGATTCCTTTCAACATTACACTAGATAAGGCAAGTTGGGCAGTTTTGTGACTGGATCCAGAACTTCGGTTCTGGTGCTTGTGTGTGTGTGTACGTGTTTGCTGAATTCAAAGGTAACTCTAGTTTCATCTAATTCATAGTCTCAAATTATGAAGTAATTTTAAAAAATCTTTATTCAGCACTAGCTGTCTGAATCTGGGAAATTTTATTTTGCCTTTGATTCACTATTTAATGTACCACAAGGGACATTTTGGCCATAATTTGTTCAAATCTTCTTGTCACAGATAAAGTTTTCTTTTTGAGATCTGATTTCTTCAGCTGGATTTCTAGGCTGGATGCAGCCCAGTTTTCCTAAAAAGGGGATAACTCAGTGGGAAGTTTCATCTAAACTGGACTCTATCTTCAGTGCAGACTCTGTACAACAATCAGAAAACTTGTGAGTTTACCTATGTGTATTCTCATGCACCTTTCCATAAATCCAATTTTCTACAAGTGTAAAGTCTTGAATGTGAACTGAGAATTTCCATATATACAAGCTGGATTTAGAAAAGGCAGAAGAACCAGAGATCAAATTGTCAAAATCTGTTGGATTACACAAAAAGCAAGGAAAATCCAAAAAACATCTACTTCTATTTCATTGACTATGTTAAAGCCTTTGACTGTGTGCATCACAACAAACTGTGGAAAATTCTTAAAGACATGGCAATCCCAGACTACTCTCCTGTCTCCTGAGAAACCTGTATGCAAGACAAGAAACAGCAGTTAGAACTGAACATGGAACAATGGTCTGGTTCAAAATTGGGAAAGGAATACATCAAGGCTGCATACTGTCAGCTTGTTTACTTAACTTATGTGCAGAATACATCACGTGAAATGCCAGTCTGGATGACTCACAAGCTGGAATCAAGATTGACAAGAGAAATATCAGCAACCTCAGATATGCAGATGATACCACTCTAATGGCAGAAAGTGAAGAGGAACTAAAGAGTCTCTTAATGAGAATGGAAGAGCAGAGTAAAAAAGCTGGCATAAAACTCAACATTCAAAAAACTAATATCATGGCATCTGATCCCATCATTTCAGGGCAAACAGATGGAGGGGATAAAGAGGAAATAGTGACAGGTTTTATTTTCCTGGGCTCCAAAATCACTGCAGATGGTGACTGCAGCCATAAAATTAAAAGATACTTGCTCCTTGGAAGAAAAGCTATGACAAACATAGACAGCATATTATAAAGCAGAGACATCACTTTGCTGACAGAAGTCCATATAGTCAAAGCTATGGTTTTTCCAGTAGTCATGTATGGATATGAAAGTTGGACCAGTGCTTTCGAATTGTGGTATTGAAGACTCCAGAGAGTTCAGTTCATTGGAGAGTAAGGAGATCAAACCAGTCGATCCTAAAGGAGCTCGACCCTGACTATTCATTGGGAGGGCTGATGCTGAAGCTGAAGCTCCAATACTTTGGCCACCTGACATGAAAAGCTTACTCACTGGAAAAAATCCTAATGCTGGGAAAGATTGAGGGCAGGAGCAGAAAAGGGTGACAGAGGATGAGATGGTTGAATGACATCACTGACAAGGGACATAAGTTTGAGCAATTCTGGGAGATAGTGAAGGACAGAGAAGCCTGGTTTGCTGCAGTCCATGTGGTCACAAAAAGACAAATACAACTTAGCAGCTAAGCAACAAGAAAAATCTTGATTTCTTAACTTATTTGCAAAAAGACATGACTACCATAACTTCCCATTCCTGGTCAGGATCCTTGTTCTATTCAGTTTCTGAAGTTACCTTCATGACTTATCTGTACATCTTACATGTTCATGGCCACTCTCCTTTTCCCATCAACCACAAACTCTGAGCATAGATACCGGGGCACAGAATCATTCTCTAAGTATTTCTTCCTCATGTACTATGTGTGAAATAACTACCATCAGAATCTAACACCTGTAACTTCATAGGTTTTCCACAAGAATCTTATAAGACAGGAAGTCTTATCTTCCCATTTTACAGATGAAAATCCTAAAGCTCAGCAATGTGAAACCTGAAATGTTAAAAGAGTTAATTGGTAGAAGCTGGGACTGAATCCAATTTGCTTTTAATCTCACAACCATCCTACAGCCACCTAAGGAGCTAAAGATTAAAACAAAGAAGAAGAGAAAGCATTCATTCGAATACCTACATAAGCTAGATACCACAAAGATTTAATATAATACTTTATTTCTTCCTCACAAAAACCCTATTTAATAAAGACTCAACAATGAGGTAAAATAACTTGTATCAGGGCACACAATTGCTAAAACTGTGATTTAAAAGTACAAGTATACATAATGCTTGATGGGGTGTGCACTATTGATGCCGTGGCATGCAAATTATGCAGCAAATGATTTAGAGTTTTCATTCTAAATACAGGAGGAATAACAAAAGCCATACATTCTTCCCCAGTGAGCCGTGTTCCAACACACAGATTCCTGCTGACTCTGCAGAAAATTTTCCTGTACACTATTCCTTTTCTAGAATATCATCTGCATCATCACTTCACTTTCATAAACCTCTTTTGACAGGAGTGACTAACTTTATAACAGGGATGAACATTGTACTATCTTATAAAGAAGTTTTATGAATGAAGTAATGAAGAAATGCCATTTGAAGCATTGCATAGATGGACCCAGAAATTATCATACTAAGTAAATTAAATCAGACAGAGAAAGACAAATACTGTATAACATCACTTATATGTAAAATATAAAAAAATAATAATAATTTAAATTGTTATTTACAAAACAGAAATAGACTCACAGACATTGAAAACAAATGGTTACCAAAAGAGAAAGATGGAGAGGGACACTGTTGGTGGGAATGCAAACTAGTACAGCCACTATGGAGGACAGTATGGAGATTCCTTAAAAAACTGGAAAAAAACTGCCATATGACCCAGCAATCCCGCTGCTGGGCATACACACTGAGGAAACCAGAATTGAAAGAGACATGTGTACCCTAATGTTCATCGCAGCACTGTTTATAATAGCCAGGACATGGAAGCAACCTAGATGTCCATCAGCAGATGAATGGATAAGAAAGCTGTGGTACCTATACACAATGGAGTATTATTCAACCATTAAAAAGAATACATTTGAATCAGTTCTAATGAGGTGGATGAAACTGGAGCCAATTATACAGAGTGAAGTAAGCTAGAAAGAAAAACACCAATACAGTATACTAACGCATATGTATGGAATTTAGAAAGATGGTAATGATAACCCTGTATGTGAGACAGCAAAAGAGACACAGATGTATAGAACAGTCTTTTGGACTCTGTGGGAGAGGGAGGTGGGGGGATGATTTGGGAGAATGGCATTGAAACATGTGTCTATTAAAAAAAATTAGGAATTTGGGGTTAACAGATGCACACTGCTATCTGTAAAATAGATAAAGAACAAAGACCTATCCTATAGCACAGGAAACTATATTCAGTATCTTATAATAACATATAATGAAAAAGAATCTGTAAAAGGATATACATATTTTGCTGTAGACCTGAAACTTACTACAGAGTCAATTTGCTGTACACTGAAATTTAACACAACATTGTAAATCAACTATACTTTGATAAAAAAGATAATAGCTTTGAAAAATATGGCATATTAAATTAGATATGTGTTTAATAAGCTCAATTTATAGAAACAGATTTCAGTATTCATGTTGCAGCCATATATTTTAGTCTTGATTGCCCTATAATCAGACCCCATATTTATATTATTTTTTTCCTTTGTGAGAACATCAGCTTTTGTGAGTTGTTTCAGATTAGCTCAATTCTGAAAGAAAGGTGGCTGACACCAACTTCTATCGAACCACAGCAACAGAAAAAATCAGATTGTAGCAAGCAATTTCATTTTTCTATAAGTAACTATAAAAATACTGCCCATCGGTTTAGAAAAGTACTGTCTTGGTGAAATAATGCCTGTGCCCAAGAAATTAATTATTATTGTAACACTCATTTGGCAAAATTCTCTTTGATGTAGCAAAAGTTTACATTGAAAGAAACTGGAGAACTAGATTTGATCATGACAATATTTCTCCATTTCAGGCTAGGGGATATTTAAAAAGATATGTACTGCAAGAATGAGTGGATGAGTGTGTCAACAGATTAGGCAATTTTAGCACAGGATGATGGGGACAAATGTAAAATGACACAGTGTTTCTTATATCACAAAGCTCTAATTCACATTTATGTCAGCAGTCCTGAGCACCAAATTGCTTATTTTCTCTGTTATATTCTGAAGCCTTAGGATCAAAGAACTCTAAGTCTTGCAGGCAAGTTTATGAAAACCCAGAATTCCAAACAGTTTGAGGGGAACGGTTTTCCTTGGAGGTTACACTGAAATAAGAGCATTACTCATTTGCTTTCTCTCTTCTGTTTTAAATCAAAAAGAGCACTGATGATTATAGGGTAAAGTGTCATCAAATGATTGAGTTCAAATTCATTGTTTGTGTTCAAGTTTTGTAAAACATATACAAGTACAGAAGTACATATATGTGTACTTGCAGATGGGTTAGACAGTAAAGAATCTGCCTGCAATACAGGAGACCTAGGTTCGATGCCTGGGTCGGGAAGATCACCTGGAAAAGGGAATGGCTTACCCACTCCCCTATTCAGGCCTGGAGAATTCCATGGACAAAGGAGCTTGGTGGGCAACAGCCCATGGGGTCGCAAAGAGTTGGACACAACTGAACGGCTAACATTTTCACTCATAAAGAGAAAGAGAGAGAAAGAAAGAGAAAGAGAAGGAGACAAACAAAGACAGACAGAGAGAAAGAATCAATCAATGGATACATTACCATATATTTAGTATTTCCTCATAACTCAGTCAGTAAAGAATCTGCCTGCAATGCAGGAATCCGCCTGTAATGCAGAAAACACTGGTTTGGTTTCTGTGTCAGGAAGGTCCCCTGGAGAAGAAAATGATAACCCACCCCAGTATTCTTGCCTGGGAAATTCCATGGCCAGAGGAGCCTGGCAGGCTACAGTCCATGGGGTCACTGAGGATCGTTCACAACTGAGCAACTTCACTTTCACTTTTCACGTTCATGCATTGGAGAAAGAGATGGCAACCCACTCCAATGTTCTTGCCTGGGGAATCCCAGGGACGGGGCATCCTGGTGGGCTGCCGTCTATGGGGTCGCACAGAGTCAGAAACGACTGAAGTGACTCAGCAAGAGCAGCATATTATATTTAGTAACATAGACTTTTTGTTTCAGGAAATCATAGAAAGTGGCTGATTTAAAGACTTGGAAAAGAGCAGAATAGTATGGAATAAAAGCCCAGCCAATTACATACAAGTAATTGGCTCATTTATGTATTAAGACGAGATTTATCAATACCTGTTTCAAAAGGACATGACTGAGAAACACGACTGAGCAAAAGGTGAAGGAGATTTAAAAATGAATACAGCACAATCTTCCTTAAAGAGCTTACAATGAGCTTACAATTTAGTGGAAGAAATGGAGAAGAAACATCCAGTTCCCAACACATTACATGGTTGTAAGCACAAATTGCTATATGTATTATTCAATTTACAAACAGATTTTGTGCCAGCTTTGTTTGCTCTACATGTGGACATTATGTTTGCACGAAAGAAGCAACAAAAACAATAAAATAGAAAAACATAGATTTTACAGTCTCACTTCTACTATTAAGACTTCTAGCCTTCATACAAAATCCTCACAGAAAAGTTTTAGGAAAGAGCTAACTTCTGTATTACAACCAACAGCAAAAGTAATTATTTAAGTAATTCCTTGCTCATCTTGGTATGACAATATAATATCTAAGAAATAAGTGATTTGTTAGATGAATAAATGATGGCTCTCTCCTTGAAAATATAGTCTCATAATAGTTACTAAGATTGATTTCTTAGTAAGTTCATTTCTTCATTTTCTTTTCAAATTCTCACACTATAATTTAAGCATTATATCTGTTTGTGCTTGCCTTCTCTGAGTAAGATTTTTGAGGATAAATTCTGCTTTATACCATTTGAAATCTTATTCATACCACAGAATAATACTATGTATGCAATAAAGATTGAGAGGAAAGATAGAGGGCAGAAGGAGAAAAGGGAATCAAAGGATGAGATGACTTGATGGCATTGCCGATGAAATGGACCTGAACTTGGGCAAACTCTGGGAGATGGTGAGGGACATTGAGGCCTGAAATGCTGCAGTCCATGGGGTCACAAAGTGTTGGATATAACTTGGCAACTGAACAACAACAAGTGTAATAATTGCAGCCCACATCCTGAGAAAACACACAGTAAATATCTTGATATATCAAGGATATAAGATGGACCTAGATATGAAACCAAAGTTCATCAAGCACAGAACTGTGATTGAGATTAAGAGATTACCTAAACCTCAACTTTTCTGTAACATAAAAAGGGATAACATATCTACCCAATAAGGATTTTGTGAAGATTACATAGAATGACATCTGTAGAAAGCTCATAAAAATTTGTTCAAGAAATGCCAGGCCTCTTTCTTTGGCATCCCACACACTCATACACACACACATGTAATGAAAGAGGTGTTGCAATCAGGGTTACTACCCACTGACACACACGGTGAGCAATACAGAGATATTGTTCACATAGAACAGAAAGTGAGTGATGCCCTTTGAAACTGGGAAAAGTAATTAAACAAATAGGGTCTAAATAATTCTAAATTATTGAAATCAGCAACAGTTATTATTCTATTCAAATGGTGCAATTGGGGCTTGGTCTAGTGATATGAATAAATATCAATCTGGTACATGAATGTATGCTATACATAATTTATATAACCTGCTGATGGTAAAATCATACATCACATGTAATATCAATGCTGTGTACTATAGTATTTATTAATAGAATAAAATATATACTTTGATGAGATGCTACTAAATGGAGGTCAATTTTTGTCATAGATTTCATTTCTATATCTTTATCTCTAGCAATTATACATAAACTACTTCTCTGTGCTTTATGTTTTACTACATTCTCATTATTTCTAAACAAGTTATATGCATGTGTGTGTATGTATATATACACATATATATTCTTTTCTCGGTATTTTTCCTTGCCATTCTCCTGACTGATATATCCTCCTACCTCTTATCTGCTATTTTGAACTGTTTCAGGTTTTCAAAGACCAACTTATTTTAAATTCCAGTCTAATTGGGGAATTTCTTCTTCATCTTTCTCTGGGCAGCATCAGAACCCAATATCCATATCTTATTCAGTTCTTGAATGACAATTAAAGGTAGCACATTTATTTTTCTATATCTGGTTATCCAACTTTATAACTGCTAGGATCTGTTTTACAACATGGAGCACAAATTCAGTTTGAGCACTTTAATATTTCTAATTGATATTTTATTTCTCTCAAGGGCTCCTAAAATGGATGTATTTTCTTTTTGAGTCTCAGCCATGCTGCATCCCCATAATTCAAGCCTGGAGCTGGAGTAGGGACTGAGTCCAATAAGATTGTTGGGAGCCGCATTAGGCATTACTGACAAAATGGAGGCATGGCCCCCAATCCCCTCTCCTTGTCCTGCAGGCATGGACCCAGGATGAAGGCATTAGCTCTTGTGATTCTGACTTGTTTCTTCCTTTCTTCGGTTGAGTTGGCTGGAAAGAATGTTAAGGTGCTTATTGTTCTTGAGAGGAGCATGAGAAAGCACAAAGCCTTTTGCAGTTGTGCCCAGAAAATAATCTATAATGTAACCATTGACATTTGTTCAAGGATCTTTACAAAGAATGTTCCAAGATGAGCACACAGGCCACAGCTTGAGGCCATGGGAAGGACTGTTATCTGAGACCTGTTTGTGAGGGGAATGTTTATGGCAAAAGAAGTTTGCTAAGCTTAGGGTTTAGGAATAATTAAGAATAGCTAGAAGTCTTTTTAGGAGATAGTGATCTTAAGATGCTAGGAACAAACAGGCTTTAGAAAGATAACAAATAAGCTGAGGAATGTAGCATGAGTTACAATGGAATCACAAGTTAAGTATAGGACACATAAGAGGAAGTAGATAATAGATAGCAAAGCTGATTCTGAGAGAATCACTGAAGCAGGAACTCTGTTTGTAGGGCAATAATGATTTCTGAAGACAATAAATTTGGGTGGGGGAAGCTAAAAATATCAAACCTCTGACCTAATGCTTTTGTCAAAGTGTAAAAGAGAACCTGAAGCTTGAAATAAACATGTAGTCCCGTACTTTGAGTCAGAGGCTACATCATTGTCCGCCGTCACCACTCACCCCTTCAGGCTGATTCCCTGGCTGCTGGAGCTGGACTCCGGCATAAGATTACTTTGCTTCTTACCGTCCCATGATGTGACCCTTAAGAGCTGAGTATTGCAGCAATGTCTCCCTGACTGGTTTAGTGTCCACGTGTAGGCAATGGGATTACCTAAGGAAAAAAGATCCTGTTCCTCCAGACAGTTTTCCATCAACAGTGCACCATTGTTGGACTCTTATGCATTAGGAGTTTAAAGACAATTGCAAAATAACAAATGAGTTTTAATTACCTTTCTTTGCTACATTTGGCCTGATTTGTCAAAGAGACTGGCTAGGAGATAACTTGCAGTCTCAGCCATTTCCCTGACTGGAACCAGCTTTCTTTCCAGTGCCTCCTACACCTTTACCTTAATTCAAGGTCCAAGATCTACTTCTTGATTTTCAAGGCAATTTACACGAGAGTTTCATTGTTCTTTCCTTCTACTAAGCTTTGCGGGAGTTCACCCTGCCCAGTGACTAGGTATACTCCAAATCTTGGGCATTAGATTTTATAAAACTTTTGAAAGTGAAAGTGTTGGTTACTGAGTCTTGTACAACTCTATGCCACCCCATGAATTGTACCTCCCCTGATTCTTCCCCAGGCAAGATGCTGGAGTGAATTGCCATCCCCTTCTCCAGGGGATCTTCCATGACCCACGGATCAAACCCAGGTCTCCTGTACTGCAGGCAGATTCTTTATCATCTGAGCCAACAGGAAAGCGACCACACTTTTAGAAATATGAAACACTTCAGGCAAAATGATTCACCTTCTTTGAAGAAACAGTTTCATATACCATAGTCTCAGAGTGGCAACTTACAGAGTCACAAAATTTTCTGCTAAAGTATTATCTTTAAACAGTAGAAACCTTCCCATTTTATAGTAAAAAGTCTGATTACTCACAAAACCCTTAAAAAAAAAAAAAAGGAAACAGGCAAATAGAAACAACAAAAGAAGAAAAACATATATCCTCTCTTACCAACTAAAGTCAAATATCTTAAGCATCTTTGTATCTACAAAAATGAAAACAGCGCTTGCACATTATACTCTATTGTTGGGATCTAAAAGCATATGAACATCAAAATTAGATATGGGAGGAAATCTAGATATAAAACTTAAAATCAGACTTGAGCTGTGACTAGCCCAAAGTCATCACATTAGTTTGTATCAATAGAGTACACCTATTTCACTGAGTATGATAATATCTAGTTTAAATATTGTTTTGATAAACTGTAAAGACCTCAAATAAGAGGACCTTGATATCAACTTCTCTTTACTTTCCTATAGTAGCTAATCAAAGTATAATATATATAAAGTGGACATACAGCATTTATTTCACCAGTTCATGTTGAAAGAATGAAGGAAAATACATGTGAACTTCTTATATGTTTTTCTATTCCTTCCCCTACAATTTCTACATGTCATCTTAAATATATAGACTGAGCTTAACATGAAACATTACAACTTGATTATACTGATCAGACTTTCTTAGATTATTTCTCTTTGAACATCTAGATAAAGTAAAATGCTAGTGGCAGGCAGAAAAATTATACATCTAAAATTCATTTTCTGTCTATTGTCATATTTATTGCCATTTTCAACGAATGTAATTATTTTGAAATAGCTTACACCATTTCCATGTGCATCATTGCTGAAATTCAAGAAAAACAGCTAGCATCATTCAAGAAGGGCCCCGGGTATAAATGAAAAAAAAAAAAAAAAGGAAAGTATATCATTAGCTATCTTTCAGTGTTTTCTTTTCATGCTCCTTTAACCCTTCCAGAAACATCCCTTTGTCCACACCTAACACCTGTTTAATGCTTATTGGCTACCTGAAAGCTGCTTTACTTGAACATAATCTTTCTACCACGAAGCAATGGAGATAAGTTTCCACAGCAGTCTCTGAGTTTATTTCAGGTCAAACAGAACCTCCTGCTCCAATGTCCTACCAAACCACCAGAATGTGGGCATTCAGAAGTTTCCTCCATCGAAAACTTATATGTATATACGCTTATTATATATATAGGCTTATTATATATATTATATAATATATATATATATATATATATATATATATATATATATCATCTGAGCCTTGGTGGCTCAGATGGTAAAGTATCTGCTCACAATGCAGGAGACGTGTGTTTGACCTGGGTCATAGAAGATCCCCTGGAGAAGGGAATGGTTACCCTCTCCAGTATTCTTGCCTGGAGAATTCCATGAACAGAGGGGCCTGGAGGGCTATAGCTTATGGGATCAAAAAGAGTTGGACATAACCAAGAGACTAATATGTATGGACGTGAGTTTGAGTGAACTCCGGGAGTTGGTGATGGACAGGGAGGCCTGGCGTGCTACAGTTCATGGGGTTGCAAAGAGTCAGACACAACTGAGTGACTGAACTGAACTGAACTGAATATATATCTATACATATAGATATAGATATCTAATATAAATATATAGATAGATATAGATATCTGAAGTGCTATATACATTTGTAGTCTTGCAGAAGATGACACAGTTCTAATTCTTAATTTGATCTATTGAGTCACCCCTTTCCTGCTCTTCACCGTATGTCTTTTCTGACTTTCTTCAGCCTGTTGCCTCCTTGCTTGCCTCCTTTACCTGCTGCATATCAGTAGAACTACTGGATGAGTCATTTATATTCTTTTTGGATGCTGTCCTAATTACCGAAGAACTAGAGCTCTGAGTCAATATCACAACTATTGTTTAGAGTGTGGACTCTAAAGTCTCATCCCTTGCTATATCAAGATGCATGTGAAGAATTACTAGTGGATAGAAGGCACCTGAAAATTCGACAGACTATAGCTACTTGAAAAAAGGATTTTTTTTATTACAAGGATAACTGAATCTATATACCAGTGATTTTAAACTTTAACAATTACCAAAACTGTGCTCACTCTGAAAACATGAATAATATTCTTATGATTGAAAGCAACCAAGGTTTATAGTAAGTTTAAGGGCTATTAAGCAAGTTCCTATATGAATCCAGGGAGTGAATTGTATAAGCATTTAGAATGTGCTGATGATAAAGGGATTCATAAAAGTTGTTATGCTGATTTTATGTTGATGGATGTTTGAATATAAGGTGAGTTATTAACCAGAGGCAAGTGAAACTAATGTTTAAGTGTTATGATATATATATGTAATTGAAAGTGAATTTTCTTGCAAAATTGGGAGCACAATGAAAGAGAAAGAATGAGTGAGTTCAAATCAAGATAATAATACAGATAAATCCGTTTGCTATGCCAATATAAGTAGCCAAGTTTTACACAAAGCCAAGAAGTTAACCCCTAAAGAAATGTAGTCCAAAGATATTTGAAGTGTTATATGTATTTGTAGTATTGCAGTAGATGACGTAGTTCTAATTCTTAATCTGATCTATTGTCACCCCTCTTCCTCCTCTTCACTGTATGTCTTTTCCAACTGTCTTCAGCCTGTTGCCTTCCTGCCTCCTTTATCTGCTGCATATCAATAGAACTACTGGATGAGTCATTTATATTCTTTCTGGATGTTGCCTTAATTACTGAAAAACTAGAGCTCTGAGTCAATATCACAACAGTGTGTTTAGAATGTGGACTCTAAGTCTTATCCCTTGGTCCCACAACATAAACTTGGACCTCTGTTCAGTTCAGTTCAGTCCCTCAGTCCTGTCTGACTCTGCAACCCCATGAATCTCAGCACGCCAGGCCTCCCTGTCTATCACCATCTCCCAGAGTTCACTCAAACTCACGTCCATCGAGTTGGTGATGCCGTCCAGCCATCTCATCCTTTGCCGTCCCCTTTTCCTCCTGCCCCCAATCCATCCCAGCATCAGAGTCTTTTCCAATGAGTCAACTCTTGCATGAGGTGGCCAAAGTACTGGAGTTTCAGCTTTAGCATCATTCCTTTCAAAGAACACCCAGGGCTGATCTCCTTTAGAATGGACTGGTTGGATCTCCTTGCAGTCCAAGGGGCTCTCAAGAGTCTTCTCCAACACCACAGTTCAAAAGCATCAATTCTTTGACGCTCAGCTTTCTTCACAGTCCAACTCTCACATCCATGCATGACCACTGGAAAAACCATAGCCTTGAAAAGACGGACCTTTGTTGGCAAAGTAATGTCTCTGCTTTTGAATATGCTATCTAGGTTGGTCATAACTTTTCTTCCAAGGAGTAAGCGTCTTTTAATTTCATAGTGGTTAAATAGTGGAGACACAGAGACCCATGGACACATTTCTGATTCTCTTTCTTCTGTTTGTTTCTTCCATGGCCCTTCTCCCTTTTCTATTAAAGTATATTTTTCTCCCTGTTTCATATTTCATGCTCAAGTAATCTGTTATGTGTATACATATGTGTGTGTGTATGTGTGCATGCATATGTATGTGTGTGTGTTAGTCCCTTTGTTGTGTCTGACTCCTGGTGACCCCATGGATGGTAGCCCATCAGGCTTTTCTGTCCATGGAATTCTCCAGGCAAGAATACTGGAGTGGGTAGCCATTTCCTTCTCCAGGGGATCTTCCTGACCCAGGGGTTGAACTCAGGTCTCCTGAATTGCAGGCAGATTATTAACCATCTAAGCCACCAGGGAAGCTTATATATATAAAGATTAAGGGATTATTTTTGACAATTTTGAACAAGCCTTAATAAGCATGGTAATGCTGAGGTGTTATTGTTTTCATGGTTTGTTGGTTGAGGCCAATAAGCCTATATTAGAGGGAAAAAGAAAATCTCTCCTAATACTTGAAGAGAAAAAAGTAACTTCAAAGCATGTTGGACCAAAAGAAGACTCATATGGATCTCTCCCACAAGACAGTTTTTATTTATATTTTACACTATAGGAAAATTTGAGACCAGGAAATGAAAAGTCATTCAGAATTCTAATCACATCAAACTCTCCAAATTAAAATAAATAAACAAAAATAACTGTTGGCAATACCATGTTATATAATTATTGACAACATTTTTTAAAATCTTTTAGATTTTAGTTTTTTTTTTCCTAAAAATGATTGTTAAATAAAGAACTGAAAATATAAAAAAATAAACAGAATTGCGTTACTTTCACTTTGCACAAATCTATTCCCTGACAAAACAAAATATAAGGAAATTTAAAAAGTGGATACTTGGATTAGAAAAACTATTTTGTTGTTTTATTATATTAAAATTCTATAGTATATCATTAATAAATAATGGATTAGTTCATTTGGCTCTGTCATGGCAGACTGACCTTGCAAACATTTTCCAAGGTATTTTGATTAAAAAAAGTGAATTCCTTAGATCTAGATTGTATTGCTTTTGTATTTGTATAACTTCTCCCAGTGCCTCACATAAAATCTTTGTTGCTAAGTGGGAAAATAAAAATTATATGATAGTACCAATATGTAGGTTCATAATTAGTGGAAAAAAATCACTCCAGCTGTTCTCTCAAAAATGCCATAGTAGGTTTTTATCAAACTAACAAAGTGGAGTTACCACAATTTGCCCTTGCCCTTGTGTAACAAAGATACGTCAAAAGTTTAAATAACAATATCAAGGTTTTATTTAGCAAAATTGTGGTTATAGAAAACCAAAAAATAAAGAATGCCATAGCTGATTCTAGGTTCAAAAATTTTAAACCATTGCAAGGAAGATATAACAGTTCTAGTTTTAACTCAAATCAGTTTTCAACAATTGAAGAGTTTGTCCTCCATATCATACAGCACAGAACTACTCAGAGAAATCTAAGATATATTATATACAAATATATGTATGTATGTATGTGCCACGTGTTGCTGTGCTAAGTCACTTCAGTCATGTCTGACTCTTTGTGACCCTATGGACTGTGGCCCACCAGGCTCCTCTGTCCTTTGGATTCTCCAGGCATGAATATTGGAGTGGGTTGCCATGCCTTTCTAGAGTATATATATCTGCATATATATGGTTTATGAGGGAATGTTGTGGTGAAAGGTTGTATGAGAAAGCATCTATTTTTTGAAAATTCAAAATATGATTCTACCTATGCATTGAACATAAATAGTGCATGCCTGTTGTGAATAAGTGCCAAATAAGTCCCTGATATCAGTAAAAATGGAAAATTGTCCTTCACTTTCAATGTTTTTGTCTCATCATTTATATACTTCCTAACACACTATGATAAACTGTGTTTAACATAAAAATAAACTTATTTATCATAAAAACAAATTTAAAGAAAATATCAAACTTCCTATTGCTATTGCTATTGCTAAGTCACTTCAGTCATGTCCGACTCTGTGTGACCCCTTAGACAGCAGTGTACCAGGCTTCCCCGTCCTTGGGATTCTCCAGGCAAGAACACTGGAGTGGGTTGCCATTTCCTTCTCCAATGCATGAAAGTGAAAAGTGTAAGTGAAGTCACTCAATCGTGTCCAACCCTCAGTGACCCCATGGACTGCAGCCTTCCAGGCTCCTCCATCCATGGGATTTTCCAGGCAAGAGTACTGGAGTGGGATGCCATTGCCTTCTCCCAAACTTCCTATGGTTAATACTAATTAATTTTAGGTAACTATCCACCAAATAAATCAATTTTACACTTATAGAAATTGTGTTGACAGAGTTAGTATTCTTTTCTTCTTTAAAAAGTGACCTCTATCTTCATTTATTACTTAAAAATGTTAAATTAATGTAATGGAACATTATCATTAGCATCACCTACGTAAAGAGTAATAACAGTACACACAAATGCACACACATCCCATATACACATAGTAGAAGAGAGACTGACTGTTAAAGATTTGTATTAAGGTCCATCCTTTCGATTGGTTTGTCACTGTAGAAATGATGATCAAATTGACAGCTCAGAATTGGTGCAGCCTTGTTTTTGCCTGGAAAACTTTCAAGCAAATGAAAAATTTCAGAAGAAACAGAAAAAGGAACATCATCAACCCACTATGATCTGGCACAACATGCATGCTGATAAATTTGAATTCTGTGGTGCACAACTTTGCATATTCAAATAAATGCAAGTGGCTTACTAGGTATTTGGAATTGTATACGCTCAACACTTTCTAGTTGTAAGGGACTGAAAAAGAACCACTACTGGCTTTTATAAATCATGAAAGAATGATTAAAATGCAGTTGGATTTGTGAGATGTTTGAAAGCAAACACCCTGTGTCTCATGGAGGCTGAGGGGCAGCATGAGCTATAGGACAGGCAGGAATTTTAACAGAAGGACCAATGAGATGTTCCAGCTGAATCACTTAATATTTATGAATTTTTGAAAGGGCCCTCTATGAATCTTGGTTTCCTCTCTCTAAAGTCTCAGAATAGCTTTTATCCCTTACCTATCTCCCAGAGTTGTTTTGAGGGTCAAAAAAACATTTTGGGGTAGCTTACTAAAAGACAGAACAGAGTAAGACATTATTATCCTCAATGTACATATGCTTTGTTTCATAACATCTTAGATTTATGTGTATGTCTTTTGGTCTCTTAAAAGTTCAGAATATAATTTCAAGTTTACAATGGCTCAGAAATTGCTCATTTTCCAGAATTAGAAAAGGCATAACCCTAAGAAGCCACAAGAAAGTAGTAAAGGATGTTCCCAAACTCTTCTGGCTCCTGGAGAAAAACTGCCTGTGTTTGTACTGTGTGAACGTGGTAAATCAGTAAATGTAAAGAGAAGCTGCTTCATGCTTAAGATACAGTTTGAGTTAATTAGTGAGATTAAAGCTTGGTCCAAATTGACATAAACTTTCAAAATCTCATCCGGAGTCTTTTCTAATCAACCCAACAACCTCTTTAAATAGCTTATTTCTAGAGTTTAATACTCACTTGCTGTGAAATTATCTGGTCAAGAATGGAACCTATGATGACTACATCTGGCCTAGAGTAAATAAAATCTAATAATATGTACTTTACAAAAACAACTAACAGAAAAGGTGAAAGGGATTCAATAACCCACAGCCTTTTCCTTTAAATAACATTAAGTGGTGACTTTAGCAGGTTTAATTTTTTTCTGAATTGGTATTTGTAAAGTAGGTGTCATGAAAAGTCTCAGACTTAAGAATGCCCTCTGAAAGCTGTACTATTGCTTTAACTTAACCTAGTTAACAACTATTTGTGAGTAAGAGCGCTGTGACATAATGAGTGGTAGACTGATGGAGTGATGAGGAAGGTATAGAATACTTTTCAATAGATGCTGACTGTAAAAAAACCTGATTGCTCTGGCACATTTCAGTTAAGAAGTCTTCGCAAATTTTCTTTATTTCCTGATCTATCATTATTTATTTTTATTCTTTGCAAGGCAGTATGACTTTAAATAGAGTATGAAAAATACCATATTTTGCTAATAAAACTGAGAGTAAAAGCCCTTTAATTGAAAGAACTGGCTATGCTGGTAATAAAGTTAGTTCAGACCAGTTATTGTTCTCCCTGGAGATCACTAGACTGTTTATAAGGTTGTATAGGCACATTTGCAGGCCTGAGAGTCACGCCAAAGCTGGTATCCATCAGAGACCTTGGTTTAAGAACTCTTCAGCATGAGACTGAGAAACAAATTTAAGGTCAATTGCTACTGTTAATAGTTACAACAAATTCCGATGTGTATCATACGGTTTTGTTTGGAAATAATAGAACAGAGCCAGTCATGGTTTGAAGCAAGTGAGCAGTTGACAGTAGAATTGAATTATTTTCACTGCAGATGTTTTATTGTTGCTATTGTTCAGTCACTAAGTCATGTTGAACTTTTTGCAACCTCATGGACTGCAGCATGCAAGGCTTCCCTGTCTTTCACTATCTAATTAGTTTCATCACCACCATTATCATCAAAATCATCAAGTTCTTGCTACATACTGGGCTAGTAGAAAAAAAAAAAAAAGAGTAAGTCACAATCTCTGCCTCTGAAGAGTCATTTTCAGGGTATAGCACAAATGCATAGAAGACTCAGTAATGATCCTGCATAGGATGGTATCAAGAAAAAATACACAGGGGTTTATGGAAGAAATATCACTGGGAGTTAAAGCAAGCAATGGACAAGCCTACAATCACTCATTTATTTATCTGCTTAATAATATGTTTGGATTATTTTACCAGTTTGAAATATATTTGACTGAAACTAATGGACAATTTTGGCTTCCCTGGTGGCATAGGTGGTAAAGACTACATCTGCAATGCAGGAGATGTGGGTTGTGAAAATCCCCTGGAGGAGGGCTTGGCAACCCACTACAGTATTCTTGCCTAGAAAATCCCTATGGACAGAGGAGCCTGGCAGGCTACAGTCCATAGGGTTGCAAAGAGTTGGAACGACTGAGTGACTAAGCATGATGGATAATTTAAGATTGACTAAAATAAATATTTTGTTGTTATTTTTCTCCCATAATAAGAACTATGCTGCCAAGATCATTTGTATCAGTCATCACATCCTTAGTGGGTTGTTTTCTGCTCTATGAGTACTACTTCTTGTTTACTATATATTGCTATAGCTCTGAGTGGTGTATTTGCAACTAAGGTAGAGTGAGGTAAAAGAGGCATGAAATTGTCAATCTCCAAAAGTGATGGAGGAGAATGGAATAAACAGGAAGATGGGAAAGAAAAGATAAAAAGAGAAGGCAAGGAAGCTATATGAAAAGTGAAAGTGAAACTCACTCAGTCCTGTCTGACTCTTTGCGACCCCATGGACTATACAGTCCATGAAATTCACCAGAATACTGGAGTGAATAGCCTTTCCCTTCTCTAGGGGATCTTCCCAACCCAAGAACCAAACCCAAGTCTCCCACATTGCAGTCAGATTCTTCACTAACTGAGCTATGAGGGAATCCCCCAAAGGAGTTATATAAAGGGAGTTAAAAGAGAATTATTTCAGGCAGGTGGAACAGTGTAAACAAAAGATTAGATGGAGAATGATAATGCTTTGTATTGAATAAAAGTTAGCAACACAACAGAAATGTCTATTATATGATATTGACTTAGGTAAAATTATTTATATATTCCACTTTTTAAAAGTGGCACATTTGTGATCTCAAATTACCAGCTGAAGATTGCCAGGCAAAGACGAAAAAAAAATGAAAGGACATATCATGAGAATAAACCACATCCAAGGAGTTCTCAGAATTTGTTTTAAAAACAGAATCAGAAGCTGCAGGCAGACAGACAGTAGTTACAAAACTTTCAAGATTCAAAATAAATAATCATGTCAGAATATATTCTTATTGATTAGAAATACTAAAGTCCCAGAGATCGAGCCAAGGCAAGTGGATAAATAGTGGTTAGGAAACTGACTGAAGTTTGCCACAAGATAAAGTGTTTATTTTTACTTACTCTCTCTCTCTCTCTCTCTCTCTATATATATATATATATATATATATTTAAACCCCCAATGCATAGGTAAAGGTAAGAGCAACATATTGACCTGACTGGAATTATACTATATGCAGTTGTGACATGGACAGACTCTAATGTCACTTATAGACTGGTATCAGCAAAACAGCACTCTCCAAACTTTTAGTTCTTTGTTTTTTTTTTTTTTTCTTTTTTTTTTTTTTGTAATTTGGAACCAGATGATATATGCTGGATCTAAATTCACTTTCAAAAGGATCCAGTTATTATCTACCCTGTACCATGTCTTATTTTGGACAGATCTTGGCTCACTTTATGAATTACATTTATAGAATATGCTAGAAATCCTGTGACATAGGAATACATATTAAGGGCTGTATAAAATCAGTTCTACTCAACCGTACCTAATAATTCACTAGGGCCTAGTATTGCTTTTCTCTATTCTTTAGAGATGCACTGACTTCTCATCCAGTCATTTCTTGCAATTTGTTAGAAATTAAGGATGATAAAAATATGTATTAATTTTGTTCAGTGTTTGCGTTAGTCATTCTACTTCTTTTCTGGCCCCAAAGACAAGACACACACACACACACACAAACAAACATATCTTTTTGCTACTCTTGCAGTGTAAGCAGGCCATTTTTCATTATCTATGCAGTCTGAGACAACTTAACTTGTAAAAGACTACTTCAGGTCATCTTCTGAACTTCAAAAGAAAAATACTTCATTGTCTATATAAAAGGACTTTCCTATACCTTGTAATTGGAGAAGGAAATGGCAACCCACTCCAGTATTCTTGCCTGGTAAATCCCATGGACGCAGGAGCCTGGTGGCCTATAGTCCACGGGGTCACAGAGAGTTGGACACAACTGAGCGACTTCACTTTCACTTTCACTTTCTATACCTTATAATATCCTTCAAGGTGGTTTGCCTGATCTGAGATTCAAATCTGTCAATAAGTACCATTTTATACTGACATATACAGTGGAGGTTACAATTTTTCAATACTCAATAGGAATGATCCTAAAGATAGGAAAAAAAAAAAAAAAACACTACTTTTTCTCTTTTATTAGAACTATGTTCATTTTACTACTGTAATTATATTTGTTAATTACTGTAGCCTATGTTTATGTGTTTATTATGAATCCAGACACCTCAAGAAAATCTGTAAGAAAAAAAAATTTAATAAAAGCATGAGGCTGTCAAGTGTGTCTATGTTTCCCTTTCTGTTGATTACCTACATATGGGTGACAAACATTAGCACTCTTGCTGGAAATTAGCTTGTCTTCACATGATAAATTAAACTAGAGAAAAAAAAAAAAGACATATAAGGGAACAAAGAGCTAGGTGAAAATTAAAGATAAGCACGCCCTCCACTCAGTTCTAGAAAACTGGGGATTCAGCACTGTCCATTCAACATTCAATTTAATATGTTTACTGAAGGCCAATTCAGTCTAAAATTTCTAGTTAGATTTTAATTTAAATTAGATTTTAATTTGGGTTACAGAGGGGAAAGTTTAGAAAGGTCCTTTTTTTTTTTCCCTTCTTAGAAAAATTTTGATTCTTGAAAAATACTGTCCTTGAAGCCAAAATAACATGCAGATAGAATATTTCTCTAAGTAACCGCTTCTGTAGTTTCACAGAACTCCTTTGGGGTTATCTGCCATTTCTGTCTTGGCCAAGGACATTGACAAATGCGTGAGGCTAAGATCTACCTTCTGCTTCTTCCTGCCCCTTTTTATATGCATGTAAAGTTAATCCAGATAGAGATAAGATTTGAGTATTCTGCTTTATTGTCATGTCATCTACCGGTTTGAACTTGCCAGCCAAAAAGTTTTCTTGTATGAGAATTGACCCACCAAAGTGGTATAAGTATTTTCCTCATAGCTTTTTTTTTTTTTTTTTTTTCACTTAATCCCTCTCTCTAAAAAAAAAGTGTTTTTGTCTTTCTGTTGTTTTATCTCAATGCTCCTAAAGAGACAACTCATTTGTAAAACTTGTTCTCCCTGATGATGTGACAGTAGTACATGGACAGCCGAAGATGGCAGCACGGGTTTTCTGAAAGTGCACATCATGTTAGGTAAATTGTTCAGAAATTTTTCAATACATTAATTAATTACCTCTCTATCTTGAGACATCTAAAAACAATCTACAACAGAAATAATTAGGTGAAATGAAAAATTCCTCAAGACTAATAGAAATTAGGTCCTGCTTTCAGCCAGCCCAACAAAAATTGTCTTAGTGAGTCATTTTTGACTTGAAATAGTTCCCTTTTCTAGGACTATAAAGCCATGCATGCAGATTTGTATTTCTTACGGTTGCCATGAACCTGGAAGCTGTCACTGCATCTGGGAGGACCAATTTGCCATTGCTTTCTCCAAACATCAGGCTACAATTTGGCTAATGTGCAATCCTATATATCACTTAAGCACTTTTCCTATGCACTATACAGTCCATCGGAGAAGGCGATGGTACCCCACTCCAGTACTCTTGCCTGGAGAATCCCATGGACGGAGGAGTCTGGTGGGCTGCAATCCATGGGGTCGCAAAGAGTCGGACACGACTGAGCCACTTCCCTTTCACTTTTCACTTTCGTGCATTAGAGAAGGAAATGGCAACACACTCCAGTGCTCTTGCCTGGAGAATCCCAGGGATGGGGGAACCTGGTGGGGTCACACAGAGTCGGACACGACTGAAGTGACTTAGCAGCAGCAGCATACGGTCCATAGAATTCTCCAGGCCAGAATATTGGAGTGGGTAGCCTTTCCCTTCTCCAGGGGATCTTCCCAACCGAGGGATCAAACCCAGGTCTCCCACATTGCTGGCAGATTCTTTACCAGCTCAGCCACCGGAGAAGCCCAAGAATACTGGAATGGGTAGCCTACCCCTTCTCCAGCAGATCTTCCTGACCCAGGGATCGAACCAGGATCTCCTGCATCGAAGGCAGATTCTTTACCAGCTGAACAGCAGGGAAGACCACTATATCACTTAAGCAGTTTTCTTACTCCGTAGTATCATATTTACTGTGTGCTTCAGCTCACACCAAGCCTCAATTGCAAAGTATCCTGTCACATGCCTCCATCAATATTTTAATGCATTGTCTCTACTCAATTTCCATTCTTTTAGTGCACAAATGATGGATTCTTTTTTTTTTTGCTAAAAAGTCAGTTGGTTTCCCAAAATAATTTGTTGAATAAAGTTGAATATACACTTAACAATGTATACAAACAGTAAACGAAATTATTTAAATACAAAACACAAAACATAGAAAGCTAGAAAGAAATGTATTTATCTATATGTGTGCAATCTTAGGGTGGAGGAGAGTTTATTTAAACAATGACACAAAAATAGATACTATAAAGACAGAATTGTATAGCATTTAAAAAATATTCCCAAAGTTTAAACCATTCTAATTCTGTTATTGACAAATTGTAACTTTGGGCTACCTAACCTCTCTAAACCATCCACCCCTTGCTGTGAGAAAGTGAAAGTGCTAGTCACTCAGTTGTATCTGACTCTTTGCAACCCCATGGACTGTAACAGGCCAGGCTCTTCTGTCCATGGGATTTTCCAGGCAAGAACACTGGAGTGGGTAGCCATTTCCTTCTACAGGGGATCTGACCTACCCTTTGCTACCCGGGAAAACTAGGACATCCAGCATCAAATTCTTAGGAAACAGTGAGTGTAAAGCACTCTGCAGAGTGTTTGGCTTACAGAAGACATTTGTAAATAATATCATTATTACATTTATAAGTGAAAAATTTGGTATATTTGACTATATGCCCATACAGAAAAAACTAACACACAATGAGTGAATTGCATGGTTGCCAGTGAGTTAGTATTCTTCAATATAGAAAACATGTGATGTTAAAAAATTGTAAAGAATAGACAAACATTAAAAGAAAAAGCTTGTAATATTCTTGAAAATTTACTCAATCTTCAGGATATTCATCAGTAATCAAAGAATGAAGTTTAAGATCAAATTAGTTTCAGCATTAAATTTGTCAAATATTTAAATTTTTCAAGTTGCAAAAGCAATTTTGGTGAGTGTTAAGGCAAATTCTACGTTTGAAAGATACAGATAGACATATAAATTAGTAGGAATTTTCTGGTGAATAATGATATATTTTCTTCCTTGCATATTTCCTTTTATTATTAGTTTAATATTTCTTTAATAGAATATTTATTTCATTTGAAAACTTAAAAAAGCTATATACCTATATCTATATGCAATATATATACATGGCATATATATATTTTTCAATATAATTTAATATTGCTTGAGAGAATATATTTTAATAGCTACAAAATAGTTTATGAGCAATTAAGAGTATGTGTAACCACAATTTTGTTGTCGTCCATTTTGGTTTGATTCCAAAATTTCATCATCATTATAGTGTTACCAAGGAAAAAGTAAAAGGTTCTTTTAAAGTTTAACTATTTTGAAGGATTATTTTATTTGTGGGAAGGAGTCAAAGAAGTGGTAGAGAAGGTAGAAAAGTGAAGCAAAGGGAAAGAAAATTGTTCTAAATAGTTATTTTTGCAAATGCTTATTATGTATGAGTTTATTTATTTACTGTGCTTCCCTGGTGGCTCAGACCATAAAGAATCTACCTGTAATGCAGGAGACCTCGGTTCAATCCCTGAGTTGGGAAGATCCCTTGAAGAAGGGAAGGGCAACCCACTCCAGTATTCTTGCTTAGAGAATTCCATGGACAGAGGAGCCTGGAGTGCTACACCCCCTGGGGTTGCAAATAGTTGGACACGACTGAGTGACTAACACACAAGTATATTTATTACTGTCACTTTTAAAATTTGACCTGTTCTCAAGATGCTCTGGGTGAGAGGAGTGATTATACTTTGGAAGTAAGATTAAGAAGGAACTCGAAGAAATTAAGAAAGAAAGCATTTGAAACCTGAGCAATATAGTATGAACAGCATCTCCACAGAAGAGGACCAAGGAAGAGGTCTCTGATATGGGTGGTTATGAGGATTTACAGAGAAATTTAGAGAGAGAATTCATGTTACATAGTGATATGTTATATTCTTTTCTCTGAGTGCTTGCTTTCAGAAGTATTTGGTTGAATATTACCAAGTATTTTGTGTCAGTGATATTTTTGGTTTATCTCAGAAAAGGGCAGACACAAAGAGAATGGAAGGTTAAGGGAAACGGTGACTTGAGTGAGAAGAGTTCATCAAAGACAGAGATGGGAATGAAAGAAGACCTTAGAACTACAATCCCCCAGGAGTTAAATAAATCATAGCAATTTACATAGTTCATGGAATAGGACTGAAATATTGCTGCATACACAGATAGCGATTACTTCAATTATTCAGGCAGGGCTCAGGCACCTTAAGAGGGCTGTCCGTGTTGCCAGGCAAGAAAATACCTAATCAACTAATAAAGTGCTAACTTTAAGGAAATGGCAACCCACTTCAGTACTCTTGCCTGGAAAATCCCATGGACAGATGGAGAAGCCTGGTAGGGTCGCACAAAGTGTTGGACGTGACGAAGAGATTCCACTTTCACTTTGAAACAAAGCAGAATGTAGTAAGTTCTCCATATGTACAGTGTGGTGAACAGAAGGAGGTCCAAATACTAACAAGAATACACCCCTATTTTCCTAGATCTACTTTGACAACAAAAATAAATTTTGATACAAAATAAAGCAGACCCGGAAACTGTACCAACTTGAAGATGCTGTCAGGCAGGTGGATGGGCTGATAATAGCAACTCAAGGAGAGGCTTATGCCTGCAGGAACAACCCTAGGTCCAAATAAATGTGGTTTCAAATGGCTTTGTTCTCTTAGGTCTGAAAGGTAACCAAGGGAGTATACAGCTGGACTGGAAAGGTAACCAAGGGAGTATGTAGCAACCACATCCTGGAGGATCTTTCAAAACAGGGATGATTTAGAAATTTTAAGATTAAAGTGTAGAGTCAGGTTTTGCATTTCATCATATTACAACAACAGGCAACATTCACAGAGGTAACCATATTCACTGAAATGTACACAAAACGGATCTTTCTTCCCTGTGAGAGAGCAGAGTGGAGTCGAGGAGGATAGGAATGACAGAACAAGAAAACACAGGCAATTTCAAGGGACCACAAAGATGGGCAACCCTGTGTGGTGTCAACATGACAAGTGGAACGTTTTCTGTCATTGAATCCAATCTCAGCTCTGCTGCAAATTGTAGTTTATTTATTTTGCCTCGAGTGAAAGTTGCTCAGTCGTATCCGACTCTTTGTGACCCCATGGACTATTCAGTCCATGGAATTCTCCAGGCCAGAATACTGGTGTGGGTAGCCTTTCCCTTCTCCAGAGGATCTTGCCAACCCAGGGATCAATCCCAGGTTTCCCACATGCAGGCAGATTCTTTACCAGATGAGCCACCAGGGAAGAACAAGAATACTGGAGTGGGTAGCCCTTCCCTTCTCCAGGGGATCTTCCCAACCCAGGAATTGAACTGGGATCTACTGCATCGCAGATGAATTCTTTACCAGCTGAGCTACTAGGTAAACCCAAAGTGAAAGTCAGTCATGTCTAACTCTTGGTGACCCCATGGACTATACAGTCCATGAAATTCTTCAGGCCAGAATACTGGAGAAGTGAAAGGCTACCCTTGGGGCCATAAAGAGTCAGACATGACTCAGCAACTTTCACTTTCATTTTGTCTTATTAACTCTCTAAAGTTAAATGAGCATGATATACCCATTGCAGTGCTATGGAGAGAATTAAGTGATATGTGATATGCAAAGTGTCTGGAGAAACCAGTTGCTTAGTTAATGAAGGCTTATACAAACAGCGGAGCAATGAATACTTAAACAGAAGGACAAACTGTAGGGCCTTCCATGTTGCTTCTTCAGGAGACAGAATAACTTTCTGAGGTTACTTTTAGCTCTGTGATGCTCCGTTTTTTCAGAAAGGCAGGCCAAAAAACGACTATTTTTTCCCTCTGCAAAAACAAAGTAATGCGTATACTTCAAAATAGGCTTTTTTAGAGCTTTCAAAACAGAGAACAAAAGAAAATATCTTCATCATTAAGACCTAACACTTTACCCACAAAAGTCAAGCCAGCATGCTTTTCTCCCCTGTATTAATCTTGGAAGATTCAGACTTAAAAAAAAAAAGAAAGAAAGAAAGAAAGAAAAGAAAAAAAGCATCAATATATCCCTTTGCTTTGGAGCGGTAATCATTCTGGCCTTTTCCTGAGCTCTCCTTAGCTGCTCCCAGCACTGCTACCTGTTGGTTCTTTCTTGCCTTTTGTTGCGATTCTTTCTTCTCCACATCCTGGCATTTGTCTGAGACCTCCTACAATCTTACTTATCTTCTTTCTCTTCAATACCTGATTTCTTTTATACTACAGACATTCTATTTTTATTTTACCTTAAATTCCCTTAGCTGATTTCATTTCTACAATGGCTTAAAGGTACAGGAGCAAACCCACTGCTCCAAGAACAGAAATCAAATATACGTATATGTATGTATGTAAAATATTGGAAGTTGATGGTCATATAAACTATGCACTATCCCTAGATTTGATGTAAATGAAAAATTTGGAAATGAAATATTCTTTGAGGTCTTTGGCAAAATAAATAAATATTTTAAAGTCTTAGTGACTGTTAAAAAAATATCACTAATGTTTTTACGTGTCAAATTCTCCCCTTTGCTTATGATTCAAAGCACCTGGCTGTCAAGACCCTCTGTAATCTTAGTTTGTCACAAGCAACTTCACTCTTTCCCTTATGTATTCCTTCTTTTTCATTCAGGCCAGTATCCTTAATGAATCCTCTAAAAGCAAGGCTAATTTTTGTTTTATGTCTATCCTTACCCTATTACTTTTTTTCTCAATTGTCCTTATGCTTTTCTATTTACCCACTCTTATGCATTTTAGACACTCCACTTCATGTTATGCAGCCTCCAGAAACCTTCTCCAGGACAGCCAGCCTACAGTTATTTGATCTTAACTGAGCTTACACTATACCGTATGTTCATGATGATTCCCTTATACTACACATTATCTGCTTTGGCATGAAGATTGGTTTTCTATCTGGTGAGAAGCTAGAAGTGAGTGAATCTAATCTACTCTCAGCAGCATAAGTATGACATTGGAATCATAAAAAAAAATTGAAATTGAGTCCATCTCAGCCACTGAGTATGCTTTCTTGGGTGAGTTATAATTTTCTGATTTTCCTCACTTATGAAATGGTGATAATACCATTAGACAGAGTTGATTTGAAATAAGAAATAATATAGGCTTCCCTGATGGCTCAGACAATAAAGAGTCTTCATGTAATACAGGAGACCCAGGTTCAATCTCTGTGTCAGGAATATCTCCTGGAGAAGGGAATGTCTACCCACTCCAGTATTCTTTCCTAGAGAACCTCATAAATAAAGGAGCCCGGCAGGCTACAGTCCATGGGGTCGCAAAGAGTTGTACATGACTGAGTGATTAAATACAAACACACACAAATAGAAATAATTAATATACATTTTATCCTCGAGTAGTTATCAAGAAATGCCAATGTTTTATATCAATCTACTTGCAGTTAGAGTCCCAGTGGTGTAGGCAACGTTACCCT
The DNA here is from genome assembly GCF_002263795.3 of Bos taurus. Lineage (NCBI taxonomy): Eukaryota > Metazoa > Chordata > Mammalia > Artiodactyla > Bovidae > Bos > Bos taurus. The sequence continues at coordinate 15,175,654 of NC_037351.1, read as the reverse complement.
AAGAAAGGTATCCATTGTACTCATGGGGTTGTGTGATTTAAGCTAGCCAAAAAAGAGTATATCTTTGGATAAAGTCAAATACCCCATTACTTCTACCCCTCTGTTTCTCATATTTTGCCCAGGTGTAATTCATGATCCTGACTCACCACTAAATTAGTTCAGGGCATCTTCTCAAAGGAACAAATTGTGGCAAACCTTATTTCTTTTCTCCTACTCTTGCATCAGAAATGTCTTATCACTGTTCCACAGGTTGTTTTATCAAGTCCTTCAGGTTAGAAGAGTGGTCCTCAACTGGGGATGTATAAAGAATTTCTGAGAGGTACAAGGATGTGGATAGATTTAAGAGAATTAATCCCTAGATTCTCAACTGTGTTATTCAGAACCTCAACTCTTTTCCTATTTCTCACAGTAATAATTGGTTTATTGACCAAAGGAAAGCCAGCAGAGCACCAAACAAAGGGCAATGGGGTCATTTTTTTATCATCAAGTGCTGTAACTACTCTTTCTTTTTGGTTGCCTAATGCCATATCACATCGACCACAGCCTGGTCTAACTCAGTGAAACTAAGCCATGGCCTGTGGAGCCACCCAAGAAGGGCGGGTCATGGTGGAGAGGTCTCACAGAATGTGGTCCACTGGAGAAGGGAATAGCAAACCACTGCAGTATTCTTGCCTTGAGAACCACATGAACAGTATGAATAAGCAAAATGATAGGATACTGAAAGAGGAACTACCCAGGTCAGTTCAGTTTAGTTCAGTCACTCAGTTGTGTCTGACTCTTTGTGACCCAATGAATTGCACCATGCCAGGCCTCCCTGTCCATCACCATCTCCTGGAGTTCACTCAAACTAAGGTCCATCGAGTCAGTGATGCCATCCAACCATCTCATCCTCTGTCATCCCCTTTTCCTCCTTCCCCCAATCCCACCCAGAATCAGAGTCTTTTCCAATGAATCAACCCTTCCCATGAGGTGGCCATAGTACTAGAGTTTCATCTTTAGAATCATTCCTTCCAAAGAACACCCAGGGCTGATCTCCTTTAGATTGGATCTCCTTGCAGTCCAAGGGACTCTCGAGAGTCTTCTCCAACACCACAGTTCAAAAGCATCAATTCTTCAGCACTCAGCCTTCTTCACAGTCCAACTCTCGCATCCATACATGACCACTGGAAAAACCATAGCCTAGACTAGACGGACCTTTGTTGGCAAAGTAATGTCTCTGCTTTTCAATATGCTATCTAGGTTGCTCATAACTTTCGTTCCAAGCAGTAAGAGTCTTTTAATTTCATGGCTGCAATCACCATCTGCAGTGATTTGGGAGCCCAAAAAGATAAAGTCTGACACTGTTTCCACTGTTTCCCCATCTATTTGCCATGAAGTGATGGGACCAGATGCCATGATCTTTGTTTTCTGAATGTTGAGATTTAAGCCAACGTTTTCACTCTCCTCTTTCACTTTCATCAAGAGGCTTTTTAGTTCCTCTTCACTTTCTGCCATTAGGGTGGTGTCATCTGCATATCTGAGGTTATTGATATTTCTCCTGGCAAACTTGATTCCAGCTTGTGCTTCTTCCAGCCCAGCGTTTCTCATGATGTACTCTGCACAGAAGTTAAATAAGCAGGGTGACAATATACAGCCTTGACGTACTCCTTTTCCTTTTTGGAACCAGTCTGCTCTTCCATGTCCAGTTCTAACTGTTGCTTCCTGACCTGCATATAGGTGTCTCAAGAGGCAGGTCAGGTGGTCTGGTATTCCCATCTCTTTCAGAATTTTCCACAGTTTATTGTGATCCACACAGTCAAAAGCTTTGGCATAGTCAACAAAACAGAAATAGATGTTTTTCTGGAAGTCTCTTGCTTTTTCAATGATCCAGCGGATGTTGGCAATTTGATCTCTGGTTCCTCTGCCTTTTCTAAAACCAGCTTGAACATCAGCAAATTCATGGTTCAAGTATTGCTGAAGCCTGGCTTGGAGAATTTTGAGCATTGCTTTACTAGCGTGTGAGATGAGTGCAATTGTGCGGTAGTTTGAGCATTCTTTGGCATTGCCTTTCTTTGGGATTGGAATGAAAACTGACCTTTTCTGGTCCTGTGGCCACTGCTGAGTTTTCCAAATTTGCTAGCATATTGGATGCAGCACTTTCACAGCATCATCTTTCAGGACTTGAAGTAGCTCAACTGGAATTCCATCACCTTCACTAGCTTTGTTCATAGTGATGCTTTCTAAGGCCCACTTGACTTCACATTCCAGGATGTCTGGCTCTAGGTGAGTGATCACACCATCGTGATTATCTTGGTCATGAAGATCTTTTTTGTACAGTTCTGTGTATTCTTGCCACCTCTTCTTAACATCTTCTGCTTCTGTTAGGTCCATACCATTTCTGTCCTTTATCGAGCCCATCTTTGCATGAAATGTTCCCTTGATATCTCTAGTTTTCTTGAAGAGATCTCTAGTCTTTCCCATTCTGTTGTTTTCCTCTATATCTTTGCATTGATCACTGAGAAAGGATTTCTTATCTCTTCTTGCTATTTTTCAGAACTTTGCATCAGATGCTTAAGTCTTCCCTTTTCTCCTTTGCTTTTCGCTTCTCTTCTTTTCACAGCTATTTGTAAGGCCTCCTCAGACAGTCATTTTGCTTTTTGCATTTCTTTCCCATGGGGATGGTCTTGATCCCTGTCTCCTGTACAATGTCATGAATGTCTGACCATAGTTCATCAGGTACTCTATCTATCAGATCTAGGCCCTTAAATCTATTTCTCATTTCCACTATACAATCATAAGGGAATTGATTTAGGTCATACCTGAATCGTCTAGTGGTTTTTCCCTAGTTTCTTCAATTTCAGTCTGAATTTGGCAATAAGGAGTTCATGATCTGAGCCACAGTCAGCTCCTGGTCTTGTTTTTGCTGACTGTATAGAGCCTCTCCATCTTTGGCTGCAAAGAATATAATCAATCTGATTTTGGTGTTGCCCATCTGGTGATGTCCATGTGTAGAGTCTTCTCTTGTGTTGTTGGAAGAGGGTGTTTGCTATGACCAGTGTGTTCTCTTGACAAAACTCTTAGCCTTTGCCCTGCTTCATTCCGTATTCCAAGGCCAAATTTGCCTGTTAGTCCAGGTGTTTCTTGACTTCCTACTTTTGCATTCCAGTCCCCTATAATTAAAAGGACATCATTTTTGGGTGTTAGTTCTAAAAGGTCTTGTAGGTCTTTTTAGAACCTTTCCACTTCAGCTTCTTCAGCATTACCAGTTGAGGCATAGACTTGGATTACTGTGATATTGAATGGTTTGCCTTGGAAATGAACAGAGATCATTCTGTTGTTTTTGAGATTGCATCCAAGTACTGCATTTTGGACTCTTTTGTTGACCATGATGGCTTCCCCATTTCCTCTAAGGGATTCCTGCCCGCAGTAATAGATATGATGGTCATTTGAGTTAAATTCACCCATTCCAGTCCATTTTAGTTCGCTGATTCCTAGAATGTCAATGTTTACTCTTTCCGTCTCCTGTTTGACCACTTCTCCTGTTTGCCTTGATTAATGGACCTAACATTCCAGGTTCCTATGCAATATTGCTCTTATAGCATCAGACCTTGCTTCTATTACCAGTTATATCCACAACATTTGCTTTGGCTCCATCCCTTCATCCTTTATGGAGTTATTTCTCCACTGATCAGCAGTAGTATATTGGGCACCTACTGACCTGAGCTGCAAATCCCAAAGAAAGGCAATGACAAAGAATGCTCAAATTACCGCACAATTGCACTTATCTCACACGCTAGTAAAGTAATGCTCAAAATTCTCCAAGCCAGGCTTCAGTAGTATGTGAATCGTGAACTTCCTGATGTTCAAGCAGGTTTTAGAAAAGGCAGAGGAACCAGAGATCAAATTGCCAACATCCGCTGGATCATTGAAAAAGCAAGAGACTTCCAGAAAAACATCTATTTCTGTTTTATTGACTATGCCAAAGTTTTTGACTATGTGGATCACAATAAACTGTGGAAAATTCTGAAAGAGGTGAATACCAGACCACCTGACCTGCCTCTTGAGACACCTGTATGCAGGTCAGGAAGCAACAGTTAGAACTAGACATGGAACAACAGACTGGTGCAAAATAGGAAATGGGGTATGTCAAGGCTGTATATTGTCACCCTGCTTATTTAACTTCTGTGCAGAGTACATCATGAGAAACGCTGGGCTGGAAGAAGCACAAGCTGGAATCAAGTTTGCCAGGAGAAATATCAATAACCTCAGATATGCAGATGACACCACCCTAATGGCAGAAAGTGAAGAGGAACTAAAAAGCCTCTTGATGAAAGTGAAAGAGGAGAGTGAAAACGTTGGCTTAAATCTCAACATTCAGAAAACAAAGATCATGGCATCTGGTCCCATCACTTCATGGCAAATAGATGGGGAAACAGTGGAAACAGTGTCAGACTTTATCTTTTTGGGCTCCCAAATCACTGCAGATGGTGATTGCAGCCATGAAATTAAAAGACTCTTACTGCTTGGAACGAAAGTTATGAGCAACCTAGATAGCATATTGAAAAGCAGAGACATTACTTTGCCAACAAAGGTCCGTCTAGTCTAGGCTATGGTTTTTCCAGTGGTCATGTATGGATGCGAGAGTTGGACTGTGAAGAAGGCTGAGTGCTGAAGAATTGATGCTTTTGAACTGTGGTGTTGGAGAAGACTCTCGAGAGTCCCTTGGACTGCAAGGAGATCCAACCAGTCCATTCTAAAGGAGATTAGCCCTGGGTGTTCTTTGGAAGGAGTGATGCTTAAAAAGCTGAAACTCCAGTACTTTGGCCACCTCATGTGAAGAGTTGACTCATTGGAAAAAATTCTGATGCTGGGAGGGTTTGGGGGCAGGAGGAGAATGGGACGACTGATGATGAGATGGCTGGATGACATCACCGACTCGGTGGATGTCAGTTTGAGTGAACTCTGGGAGTTGGTGATGGATAGGGAGGCCTGAGTGAGTGAGTGAAGGCTCTCAGTTGTGTCCGACCCATGTGACCCTTTGGACTATAGCCCCCCAGTCTCCTCTGTCCATAGGATTCTCCAGGCAAGAATTCTGGAGTGAGTTGCCGTTTCCTTCTCCAGGGGATCTTCCTGACCCAGGGATCGAACCCAGGTCTCCTGCATTGCAGGCAGACGATTTACCGTCTGAACTGAAGGGTTTAGAGGCCATCAAATGGACATGACCTATAAAGGCAATTTTGACGGTTTTACATAGAAATGACGTCTAATGAAAGAGAACACAAATGAGAACTATTTTAGATACATTTCTACATAAAATGTAGTTTACACATAATTCAGCATTTTAAATGAGCACTCTGCAACTGAGACCAAATATCAATCATCTCTTGAGGTTTTCTACTACGTACCAACATCACATCTACATAGTAACAAATGTTACTCCTGCTTTTCTCTTCTATATTAAATGTCCTGAAGCCTTCGTGTCTCTCTGGAGCGAGGCTGAGTTTCTGAAGGCACATTCCAATATAAACATCATCGATAGGGTAGAGAATGACCCGGTCAGTCACATTGTACAGTCTCAGGACCAGGTGGCTGGACTAGAGGAATCCGCCTCCTCCTGCATAAGGTGGGTAGACTCCAGTGTAAACAACTTCCGGGATGTAATATTTGAGTTTCTTATCCCTGTGAGGTCCAGCATTATGAATCACGTCACCAATAAACATATCTTTGGCTTTGTTCCCGGATAAGCTATTCAAGTAATTCAGGAGATGATGGGTGTTCACAAAAACATCATCATCGCCCTTGGACACAAACTCGGCATTTGGGCAGGAAGTGCTCACCCACCTGAGAAAGAGTACTTCTTTCAGAGACAAGTTGAAGAATGTATCTCTGTAGTTCCACAAAAGAATGTCTTGGTGCTTCTCATTCTCAAATTTCAGCATATCTGAAAGGCCAGGACGGTTGTCCTCTGCGGGGGTCTGGCCCAGTAAGGAGACTCGCACCACCGTTTGGTTCCCCACATTGGTTTCTTTACCCCAAGATTCCTGAATCGCCTGGAGTGCTGCAATTCGTGGGGTCGAAAAGAGTCGGACACCACTGAGCGACTGAACTGAACTGAACTGAATGCCATCTAGCAAACTATATACCCAAACCTACTGGTTTAAACCAGTAATAATTCATCACATTATCATTTGTATGTCGTCATTCTTCCTGTCTTGCCTGAGCTCATTCATGGTGCTATATTCAGCTTATGGGTTGGCTAGGTAGGGCTCAACATAGACACTAGGGAAGGTTGGGCTCACCCTCTTATCTAGTTTCAGGACCTTTGTTTCATAGTTTCCTAGTAATTCAGTAGTCTAATTGGGGCTTCCTAACTTGGTGATGGAATATTTGAAAACGGCAGTAATAGAAGTCTCAAACCCTTTCAATATTTAGCCCTGGAAGTTGCATATACTTCACTGCATTCGATGGTCAATGCAAATCACAGAGGCAGTCTATATGAATGGAGAGGAGATTAGACTCCTCCTCTTAATGGGATGAACTACAAAATCACACTGCAGAGGATTTGCAGGATGGGAGGGAAGATGTGATCATCATTTCAAACCATTCAGCCCATGCCTCCAACCATCTCATTAAATGATGAATTTCAAATAGTGCATTACTTTTTAACAAAAAATTATTTATCAAAAATTATATTATATTTATATAGCAAAGTGAACACTGGCAGTCACCAGAAGCTGGGACAACCTAGGAACAGGTTGTCCCCCAGGGCCTCTAGAGAGCATGCAGCCATGCTGATGACTTAATTTCAGCTCAGTAAAACTAATTCTGGACTTCTGACTTCCAGAACTACAAGAGAATAAATCTGTGTTTTAAACAAACTATTTTGTGTTAACTTGTTACAGCAACCATGGGAAATATACATCAGACACTTTGAATGACAGCAACAGAGATAATTACAGAAAAAAGAAAAATATATAAAAAGTGTGTATAACAGTATTTTTAGAAAGTTCTATTACTCCAGCATAATAATGTAAATAAAATACACATCTTAATATGAAAAAATATATATTACATTTTTGCCTTTTATCAGGGCCTAATAATTATCATTATAACATGTTCCATAAGTATTATTTTAACACTTAGAGCTCTTTGGTTAAATAAATACTTTTAAAATTCAATTTATGTACATAATTTGTTTCAATAATATTTTAAGTTGATCAATAAAATATCACTCAATAATATTACATGGGCTATTTATTAAAATACAATTCTGCAAGGGAAAAGGAACAGAAATATTATTTTAAAAAGTTAAAGAATGGATACAAAGTTTCCAACTATGAACTATTAGTAATTAGTTTCCAACTAATTTGTAAAGCATATTAAATAGACACTGCTGGATATTAAATTACCTTTGTAGCTACCGTAAATCTTTAATAGTTTTATTTAAAATATTATTATTTACAGGACACAGAAATTATATTCTCATATTTATAATTTAAAAAATTTAAAAGCCAACTTAAAGCATTTTTTAAGGAGTACATAACCAAATTAACCTGAATATCCCTTTGCCAGAGCACATTACCAATTATGCTATCTATTCCAGTAGTTTTAGGTTGCCTAACACTCACAGGGTACCATTTTTTTTTCCTCCTAAATTCAGGAAGACTTGTTTCTATCTGGAGCTACCCAGCATACACATTCATTTGCATAATATAATTCAATCATTAGACAATAATCATGTTCCTTTCCCCTCCAAATCATCTCTTTATTCTTGAGATTCTTAACCTTTCTCTGGCATGAATTTGGTTAGCAGCTGGATAAAGGCTGGGATTCATTTTCAGAATGATAATTTTAAGTGATAAAACAAGATATATAAGATTATATACAAGAAACCAATTACATTAAAATACAGTCACAATATATTATAAAATCTAAATTTGTGATGAGAACTGTGTATTGCATGATTGTCTCACACAGAACAAAACTAAACAACAATTCTAATAACTAGTATAATTTTGAGAGAAATCTCAAGGTATCTATGGCGAAAGTAATGTAATGTGAAAATGTCTGTGGTATCTACTGTGGACTGCCTGCGGAACTGTTAATAATACTGTGGTTTGTAGCCTACATTCACAATTGAAGGAAAAAATAAATTTCAGTTAGATGCTAATGAAGAGAAAGATGCAATTTTTCCCCATCCTAATTTGTGCCCCACTGAAATTTAAACATAAATCATTTGGGAGGTTTTGGACACCAAACACCCTCTTCCAACAACACAAGAGAAGACTCTACACATGGACATCACCAGATAGTCAAAACTGAAATCAGATTGATTATATTCTTTGCAGCCAAAGATGGAGAGCTCTATACAGTCAACAAAAACAAGACCAGGAGCTGACTGTGGCTCAGATCATGAACTTCTTATTGCCAAATTCAGACTGAAATTGAAGAAACTAGGGAAAACCACTAGACCATTCAGGTATGACCTAAATCAATCCCTTATGCTTATACAGTGGAAGTGAGAAATAGATTTATGGAACTAGATCTGATACATAGAGTGCCTGATGAACTATGGACAGAGGTTCATGACACTGTACAGGAGACAGGTTTCAGGATCATCCCCATGGGAAAGAAATGCAAAAAAGCAAAATGGCTGTCTGAGGAGGCCTTACAAATAGCTGTGTAAAGAAAAGAAGTGAAAAGCAAAGGAGAAAAGGAAAGATATAAGCATCTGAATGCAGAGTTCCAAAGAATAGCAAGAAGAGATAAGAAAGACTTCCTCAGTGATCAATGCAAAGAAATAGAGGCACACAACAGAATGGGAAAGACTAGAGATCTCTTCAGGAAAGTTAGAGATACCAAGGGAATATTTCATGCAAAAACGGGCTCGATAAGGACAGAAATGGACCTAACAGAAGCAGAAGATATTAAGAAGAGATGGCAAGAATACACAGAAGAACTGTACAAAAAGGAGCTTCACGACCAAGATAATCACGATGGTGTGCTTACTCACCTAGAGCCAGACATCCTGGAGTGTGAAGTCAAGTGGGCCTTAGAAAGCATCACTATGAACAAAGCTATTGGAGGTGATGGAATTCCAGTTGAGCTATTTCAAACCCTGAAAGATGATGCTGTGAAAGTGCTGCACTCAATATGCCAGCAAATTTGGAAAACTCAGCAGTGGCCACAGGACTGGGATAGGTCAGTTTTCATTCCAATCCCAAAGAAAGTAAATGCCAAAGAATGCTCAAACTACCACACAATTGCTCTCATCTCACATGCTAGTAAAGTAATGCTCAAAATTCTCCAAGCCAGGCTTCAGCAATACATGAACCGTGAACTTACAGATGTTCAACCTGGTTTTAGAAAAGGCAGGGGAACCAGACATCAAATTGCCAACATCTGCTGGATCATGGAAAAATCAAGAGAGTTCCAGAAAAACATCTATTTCTGCTTTATTGATTATGCCAAAGCCTTTGACTGTATGGATCACAATAAACTGTGGAAAATTCTGAAAGAGATGGGAATACCAGACCACCTGACCTGCCTCTTGAAAAACCCATATACAGGTCAGGAAGCAACAGTTAGAAATGGACATGGAACAGCAGACTGGTTCCAAATAAGAAAAGGAGTAAGTCAAGGCTATATATTGTCACCCTGCTTATTTAACTTACATGCAGAGTACATCATGAGAAACGCTGGGCTGGAAGAAGCACAAGCTGGAATCAAGATTGCCAGGAGAAATATCAATAACCTCAGATATGCAGATGACACCACCCTTATGGCAGAAAGTGAAGAGGAACTAAAAGCCTCTTGATGAAAGTGAAAGTGGAGAGTGAAAAAGTTGGCTTAAAGCTCAACATTCAGAAAATGAAGATCATGGCATCCGGTCCCACCGCTTCATGGCAAATAGATGGGGAAACAGTGTCAGACTTTATCTTTTGGGGCTCCAAAATCACTGCAGATGGTGACTGCAGACATGAAATTAAAAGACGCTTACTCCTTGGAAGGAAAGTTATGACCAACCTAGATAGCATATTGAAAAGCAGAGACATTACTTTGCCAACAAAGGTCCATCCAGTCAAGGCTATGGTTTTTCCAGTGGTCATGTTTGGATGTGAAAGTTGCACTGTGAAGAAGGCTGAGTGCTGAAGAATTGATGCTTTTGAACTGTGGTGTTGGAGAAGACTCTTGAGAGTTACTTGGACTGCAAGGAGATCTAACCAGTCCATTCTGAAGGAGATCAGCCCTGGGAATTCCTTGGAAGGAATGATGCTAAAGCTGAAACTCCAGTACTTTGACCACCTCATGCAAAGAGTTAACTCATTGGAAAAGACTCTGATGCTGGGAGGGATTGGGGACAGGAGGAGAAGGGGATGACAGAGGATGAGATGGCTGGATGGCATCACTGACTCGATGGACATGAGTCTGAGTGAACTCCAGGAGTTGGTGATGGACAGGGAGGCCTGGCGTCTGCGATTCATGGGGTCGCAAAGATTCGGACACGACTGAGCGACTGAACTAAACTGAACTGGAGACCATGTTGAATCTCACAAGTTTAATGTGTTTAGTTTCTATCTCCCCAACTAAACTGGGGCATTTCTTCAGAAACCCAGTAAGCATATGGGTAAGAAGTATGTTCATAGGAGATGCTGAATGTATATTTAGAGAAATAGTTAATGAACTACTAAAGGCCAAGATCACTTGTCCTAGGTTGCAGAGGCAGAAAGTCTCTAAGCTTAGACTCCAATTTTAGCTCTGACACTAAATTGTGTCCTAATGCATTGTGTCTATCAATGTATTTATCTAAATATCTACTCTTTTAAAAAAATATTATTTATACTCTTACTACAAGTCAAGTACATTTTAGGTGTCCAACATCAAAATCTGTCTAATTATTGATCCACTCTCATTTCTCTCTTATCACTTATAGATATCTTTATACTATTCTGTAAGTTGTTACATTGTTTGTTTTTCATGCATTCTACCTCTTGAAACCAACAGAACACATTTATCTAAAGCTCTCATCATGTTTCTGGGAAAGTTCAGAGAATGCCTGGTCACAGAACAGAGGCATAATTTTGTTAGTACTTTTAACTATGTAAGTACTTTAAAAAAAATTTGTATGTATTACAACATCTCAGTCTCTGTGGGGTCTCTGGGATCTGGTTCGCACAAGGTTTGTTTGAGTACTCTGAGTGTCTCTAGAAGTTATGGGGTTTGATTCTAAACACATTTTCACCATTCCTACCATTTTGCTGGGGCTTCTCCTTTGCCCTTGGACATGGGGTATGTCCTCAAAGTCTTTCTAGCACCCTACAGCCACCACTGTTGCTCCTACTGTCTTGCTGGGGACTCTTCTCAGTACTGTGCTTGAATGTCTCATGTGGAGGTATGGGTCAGCAGTGGCCTGCTGCAGGGGCAGGGGTTCTGGGTGCAGTAGACCTGGGTATGGCATAAGCCCTCTTGGAGGAGGTTGCCATTAACCCCATCATAAAGTGACCAGAACTTACACAGGACTGGGAAACAGACTCTTGGAGGGGACAAACAAAACCTTCTGCACACCAGGACCCAGGAGAAAGGAGCAGTCCAGGAGTCCGTGGCAGAGGTGTGGTTCGGTGTAGGCCTGTTGCAGGGTTGGGGGCACTGAGTACAGCGGTTCATTCATGGGACTGTATCTTTCTGAAGGAGCTCACCATTATCTTCACTACCTCCACAATAGTTTGGCTTCAGGTCAAATAACAGGGAGGGAAAACAACCCCCCCTGTCAACAGAAAAGTGGATTAAAGATTTACTATGCATGACCCCGCCCATCAGAACAAGACTCAATACCCCCTCAGTCAGTCTCTCCCAACAGGAACCTTCCATAAGCCTCTTATACTTCTCCAACAGAGGGAAGACAGAAAGAAAACCACAATCACAGAAAAGTAACCAATCTGATCACATGGACCACAGTTTTGTCTAACTCAATGAAACTATGACCCATGTCATGTAGGGCCACCCAAGACAGACAGGTCATGGTGGAGACTTCTGACAAAACGTGGTCCACTGGAGAAGGGAATGGCAAACCAATTCAGTATTCTTGCATTAAGAACCCCGTGAACAGTATGAAGAAGCAAAACGATAGGACACTGAAGGAGGAACTCCTCAGGTCAGTAGGTGCCCAATATGCTACTGGAGATCAGTCGAGAAATAACTCTAGAAAAAATGAAGAGATGGAGCCAAAGCAAAAACAACACCCAGTTGTAGATGTGACTGGTGATAGAAGCAAGGTCTGATGCTGTAAAGAGCAATATTGCATAGGAACCTAGAATGTTAGGTCCATGAATCAAGGTGAATCGGCAGTGGTCAAACAAGAGATGGCAACAGTGAACATTGACATTCTAGGAATCAGTGAACTAAAATGGACCGAAGTGGGTGAATTTAATTCAGATGACCATTATATTTGCTACTGTGGGCAAGAATCACTTAGAAGAAATGGGGTAGCCTTCATAGTCAACAGAAGAACCCAAAATGCAGTACTTGGGTGCAATCTCAAAACTGACAGAATGACCTCTGTTCATTTCCAAGGCAAACTATTCAATATCACAGTAAACCAAGTCTATGCCCCGACCAGTAATGCTGAAGAAGTTGATGTTGAACAATTCTATGAGGACCAAAACATCTTCCAGAATTAACACCCCAAAAAGATGTCCTCTTCATTATAGGGGACTGGAATGCAGAAGCAGAAGTCAAGAAATACCTGGACTAATAGGCAAGTTTGGCCTTGGAGTACTGAAAGAAGCAGGACAAAGGCTAATAGAGTTTTGCCAAGAGAACACACTGGTCATAGCAAACACCCTCTTCTAACAACACAGGAGAGGACTCTACACATGGACATCACCAGATAGTCAACACTGAAATCAGATTAATTATATTCTTTGCAGCCAAAGATGGCAAAACTCTATATTATCATCAAAAACAAGACTGGGAGCTGACTGTGGCTCAGATCATGAACTCCTTATTGCCAAATCAGACTCAAACTGAAGAAAGTAGGGAAAACCACTAGTCCATTAAAGTATGGCATAAGCCAAAGCCCTTATAATTATACAGTGGAAGTGACAAATAGATTCATGGGATTAGATCTGATTATGGACAGAGGTTCATGACAGTGTACAGGAGGCAGTGATCAAGACCATCCCCAAGAAAAAGAAATTCAAAAAGGCAAAATGGTTGTCTGAGGAGGCCTTACAAGTAGCTGTGAAAGGAAGAAAAGCGAAAGGCAAAGGAGTAAAGAAAAGACATACCCATCTGAATGCAGAGTTCCAAAGAATAGCAAAGAGAGATAAAAAAGCCTTCCTCAGTGATCAGTGCAAAAAAATAGAGGAAGACAATAGAATGGGAAAGACTAAAGATTTCTTTAAGAAAATTAGAGAAGAAAATTAAAGGTACAAATGGAATATTGCACGCAAAGATGGGCCCAATAAAGGACAGAAATATTATGGACCTAACAGAAAGAGAAGTTATTAAGAAGAGGTGGCAAGAATACACAGAAGAACTGTACAAAAAAATCTTCATGACCTAGATAATGATGATGGTATGATCACTCACCTAGAAGCAGATATCCTGGAATGCCAAGTCAAGTGGACCTTAGGAAGCATCACTACAAACAAAGCTAGTGGAGGTGATGGAATTCCAGTTGAGCTATTTCAAATCCTAAAACATGATGCTGTGAAAGTGCTGCACTTAATATACCAGCAAATTTGGAAAACTCAGCAGTGGCCATAGAGCTGGAAAAGGTCAGTTTTCATTCCAATATTGAAGAAAGGAAATGCCAAAGAATGCTCAAACTACCTCACAATTGTACTCATCTCACAAGCTAGCAAAGTAATCCTCAAAATTATCCAAGCCAGGCTTCAACAGCATGTGAACCATGAACCTCCAGATGTTCAAGCTGGATTTAGGAAAGGCAGCAGAACCAGAGATAAAATCACCAACATCCATTGGATCATTGAAGAAGCGTGAGAGTTCCAGAAAAACTTCTACTTCTGCTTTATTGACTATGCCAAAGTCTTTGACTGTGTGGACCACAGCAAATTGTGGAAAATTCTTAAAGAAATGGGAATACCAGACCACCTGACCTGCCTCCTGAGATATCTGTATGCAGGTCAAGAAGCAACAGTTAGGACTAGACATGGAAAAACAGACTGGTTCCAAATCCAGAAAGGAGTATGTTGTGGTTGTATATTGTCACCTTGTTTATTTAAGTTATATGAACAGTACATCATGAGAAATGATGGACCAGATGAAGCACAAACTGGAATCAAGATCGCTGGGAGAAATACCAATAATCTCAGATATGCAGATGACACCACACTTATGGCATAAAACAAAGAACTAAAGAACCCCTTGATGAAAGTGAAAGAAGAGAGTGAAAAAGTTGGCTTAAAACTCAATATTCAGAAAACCAAGATCATGGCATCTGGTCCCATCATTTTACGGCAAATAGATGGGGAAACAATGGAAACAGTGACAGACTTTATTTTTGAGGGCTCCAGAATCACTGCAGATGGTGACTCCAGCCTTGAAATTAAAAGACGCTTGTTCCTTGGAAGCAAAGTTATGACCAACCTAGAAAGCATTTTAAAAACAGAGACATTACTTTGCCAACAAAGGTCCATTAAGTCAAAGCTATGGCTTTTCCATTAGTCAGGTATGGATGTGAAAGTTGGACTCTAAAAAGAAACTTGAGCGCCAAAGATTTGATGCTTTTGAACTGTGGTGTTGGAGAAGACTCTTGAGAGTCCCTTGGACAGCAAGGAGCTCCAACCAGTCCATCCAAAAGGAAATAGGTCCTGAATATTCATTGTAAAAACTGATGCTGAGGCTGAAACCCCAATAACTTTGGCCACTTAATGTGAGGAACTAACTCATTTGAAAAGACCCTGATCCTGGGAAAGATTGAAGGTGGGAGGAGAAGGGGATGACAGAAGATGAGATGGTTGGATGGCGTCACCAACTCAATGGACATGAGTTTAAATAAGCACTGGGAGTTGGTTTTGGACAGGGAAGCTTGGCATGCTGCAGTCCATGAGGTCATGAAGAGTCTGACATGACTGAGTGACTGAACTGAAGTGAACTTATTATCACATGTTCAATAGATGATGAGTTAAATAGCCTCTCTAAGAAATAAAATAGGTAAGATCAAGAATGGAAGGTTAACTAAAGCTGAAAAATAATATATAATGCTTTCAACATAAAATAAGGCACCAAGTTCCTACATTCCCTAGAACATGCATTGTGCAATAATTCATTCAAACAAATATTGAATGCCTACTCCAGACTATTTTCTGTATCTGAATGTAACTATATTGTAACATACATGAATTTTCATTGCTGAAAGTGACATTCCATCATGTAAAAAATTTCCCTCTGTGTGAAAGCTAAACTTTGTCACATAAAAATGTAAACTAAATCCAGATCTGAGTGCAGTGGTCTGACTTGCTGAATTTGCCAGTTTAAGGGGAAAAAAAAGTGGGTTTTCAGATAGAATTTCCCTTTATTTTCAACTCTGAGTTTAAGATTATTCTCAGAATGTCAAAGACATTTATCTAGTACTCGGCTTTATAGCTAAATTAGCCTTACATCTAATCTACCCACATCTATTTTTTTTTTCCTGTACATTTCCTGTTTAAGCCTGTAGGTGGAGAGAAAAAAAATATGCTTAATAACTCTTCTTTAAATATAAATAACAAATACCACTTGCTGCTCTTCTTTGAAGAATTAAAATTGATTTTCTCCTTCTGGATGAGAGATGATCTGGCTTGGGTGAGCACACAGTGATTTCTATCACAAATGATGCTGCAGAGCTGTTTGCTCTGAGGAAAACAAAGTGTGGCTGAGACTGAGACAATTTGTCAAGCATTGAACAAAGGGTACAGTCTTCTGACAAACAAATCATGTTGGAAGCATTTGCTTTGTAGGTCCAAGAAAACTTTCTTCAAAACCCTTTTGCTTTCAGGCTGCAATAGACAAGAAAGCCCTAAAACACATCTTCAGCCAACACTGGGGCTTCCCAAGTGGCACTAGTGGTAAAGAACCCGCCTGCCAATGCAGGAGATGTAAGGGATGTGGTTCGATCCCTGGGTCAGGAAGATCCCGTGGATGAGGGCATGGCAACCCACTCCAGTAATCTAGCTCTGTCCCTTCCACAGAGAAGCCTGGCAGGCTAAGTCCATATGGTCGCAATGAGTCAGACACAACTGAAGCAACTTCACATTCATGCAAGCCAACATTGAATATAATGACTCAAGTATACAGTGAAGGAAACATAATTTACTGCTAACAGGATGACTCATGCATCAGAGGCACGGTTCTTTCTTCTGTTTTCACTAGCTGTAAGACATGGAGAGAAGCATTCTTGTGTCCCAGGAGTAAAGTTGACAAAGGAAATAAGATACATGGTCAAAGAACCATCTTGGCCCTTGGATTTTGCAAGACCTTGCTTTTACAAAAGCCATTTTGAAATGAACTAAAAGTTCCTATTCTGTAAAAAGAGAGTGATTGCCCATGTCGAAGATCAGAAACACTTCTCAAATTATCAGTCCTATGTACTTTCCTTTTATATCATATAGTTTCATAAATCTCTAACTCCATTTGGAGTAAAAAAAAAAAAATTGAAATATATTCAGCATTTGAACATTTGGAAACTTGATGAAATGTTCTTCTCAAACTTTTCCCTTTTTTTTGTAAATGTCAATAACTTTGTTCTATAATAAGCAACATGTACAGAGGAATTGCATTTACATTATTACCTGGAAAGTACAATCACACATTGTGTTTTGCTGCAGTGCCTAACATTTGGGGAAGGTTTTCATCACTCAGTACAAAAAAATTCTACAGTCCATGGAGTCACAAAGAGTCAGACAGGACTGAGCAACTAACACTTTCACGTTCACAAATGCATTTTAATTGTCTGCTGAACAAAGATATCCCAACCAAGCTCTTTGTCTGGGTGTGCACTGTTGTATTACTAAGTATTAATTCCTGGCAAACACTGCACCCACCTGGCACCAAAGAAAAATTACATAACAATGAGCATGCATTCAGCCTCAGAGCTATGAGCTGTGCTTGCTACCTTGCCACTACATTTAAGCGGTGCAGGGTCTGTGGATAACAAATGGTGTCTCTCTCTACCAGACCATGAAGCGAAGGTATTCAAGTATTTCTAAACGTCCTCTTTGTCCTTATTCTCTTTTTTTTTTTTTTTTTTTATTTTTCTCTTTTGATATTCAGAATGATTTTAGAGATGATTACACTCAACTATCTCATTTTTCAGATGAGAAAACTGAGGCTCAGAATGGCTAACAAGTAGCAGAAGAGAGACAGATTGGAAATCAAAACTTAAGGACAACTGTGGTCTCAAAGCTCTGAAGGAAGGTCAAGAGCAATCTCTGCAGTCTCTGTTAGAGTCAGTGATATTTTTATTAAAAAACAAAAAACAACTCATTCAGCTGATCCTATAACAGACACTATAGACATGTAGGAGATTTTCAAAAAGAAAGAGCACACCCTCAAAGATACGCCGAAAGGAAAAATTTTCCTTAATTTCCAAATTAGATATTATCATTGTCTTGGAAATTTATCCATAAAAGGTGATTATGTGTTATAGATATGAGGGATCCTTCATATCCTTAGTGACTCTAAATATAAGGCTAAAGACATTAAAATGAATTTCTCTTGAATTACATTTTCATTGACATATGAGTTTTCTATGCATGTCCTTATACTTTACATAAATTGACTTTACAACTTTTCATCAACCTTTACCTCTTATTTGAATTTTTATATTGGTTAGGTTTTTTTTTTTTTGACACATATGCACACACATAAGTATGTGTATGCATACACACAAACATACTTACATGGATACAGATATATACAGTGAACTCATTTTGTATCAGAAATGCAAAATGACATCAAATTTATTCCAGTTTTAAACATTTTTCTAAAATTTGCATTTTCTGTATAAAAGCCACCTTCCTAGTAGATCTCTTTGCTGGTTCTTTATTTTTGTCACTATCACTAAAAGCAGCTTTATTTCATATATTTCATTAAGAGCTTTCCTGATCAAGTTTTCTTTTTCAAACTAAGAAAAATGAAGGATCATCTTCCTAACAAAGTTCTTGTGGCCAGACGATAGTGGCTGACAAACATACCCTCCAGACTCCTTTCTTGGTACAGTTCCCCAGCCAGACAATCTGGCTGAAAGATAAAAATTTGTAAACAACTGATGATTATAGCTTCTATGGTGTCCTCCAACCTCAAAGAGAATGAAATTGAACCTTACTTTCAGCCCTAAATTAATTTAAATTGAAATAGGAACAATTCTCACACATCTCTGAATACACACACAGTCACAAGTAATCAACTGAGACTGAAAACTGTGTAAGGAGGTAAACAGTCAGGGCTATAAAAATGCTTCATATTATTTAAAGGACAGTTTGAAAGTTCCTTCATTTTGGTTATACTAGTAAGTAATGCGGTTACAACTGAAAGTCAGGTCATTTTGATTCCAAAAGCTTTCCAGTGCAAGATGAAATGTCAACAAGTTTTAATAAAACACACAAAAAGGAAAAGGGGGCAATGTTTTAGTATTTTATAAAATGAATAAATTATTATGAACTAGTCTGCTTTATTTGTCTACAATGCTTATTCTTTTTTAAAGTCTCGTCATTATTCTCACTGTTTCAATTTTCATTTAGACTCCTTTGTATACCCTCACAATACCCTTTAACCCAAAGCTCAAAGTTAATTTTGATTATTAACTCTACTCTTGTTTAATTAACATGTATAGGATGATGCATACTATAAGATGTTTACTAGTCAACATACCCAGTGAATTTCAATTTTACAGTAGGTTTTTATGATTACATGAGTGAGAATTGGATTCTTTTATCATATTTTGTTTTTCTTATCCCATACAGTTTTTAAAGTCTACATCTCATGCCAGCTAACATAGAGTTATACCCACTGTGAGCATCCAAGAAATCTATGGACACCAGTGAAGATTAGATGAATAGGCACAAAGCTATTGAAAAGGCCAATCCATATTCATCACACATTTCTGTTTGAGTTCTTGCTTTGGTTGATGTTCAAAAATAAAAGGATAAACAAAACAAACAAAAAAGCCAGGAAAATAAAAGCTTTCTTAATATTTTCAACTTTTTCAAGAATAACTTGTTTTCCTTCCCTATAGTTTGAAAATAAGTCATTTTGTGAGATTGATCCAAAGCTGGGATAAAGAATATGTTCTGAAAATCTCTTTTAGAAAGATTTATAATATTAACCTCAGGCTATTTTAGTTTCCGTCGATCTTTATGAAAACAGCCAAGAGATTCATTTGTTTTCCGAACAGTAGAAAGTTAACTTTTGTCAACCATGATTGAACAAATGACTCTGGATCAAAGTGATTCAGTTGTGAAATGCCTGGGGTCCTGCCAGCCCCCTGGAATAGAGACTCAAAAAGCAGTCACTTTGGACCTGAGGTGCCCATTGCAGCCAGGGGCTAAATAATCTTACTCAATTTTTCTCAGAACACCATTAAGAACCATCTCAAACCCAGGATTAATAGGAACAAGTTTGGTGCCTACTTGTTGACACATGGCCAGCATGACTGGTCAGAAACTGAAGGTTCTATCAAACCATTCGGTCTTCCCTTTTATTATTATTTTCCTTAAAGCAACTAATTAATTATGTGATAATTTCAGTAAAATACTCAATTTCTTTATTATCCTTTATTCTCTCAAAGGTGCCAGGGATTGATCTAAGGCTTTGAATTAGCATGACAGACACACTGTTTAGCTTAAGTAAAGGAGGCTAGGATCTAATACCTATTACCCCAGCTGTACAGTCTTTTTCAAACCCAAATTATTTATATGATATTACTGTTACCAAAGACCTTCTTCTGCCAAGACTAAACACCTATCTAAGCATTCTTCTTTCCTTAAAGAAGTTTGTCATTTTTGTCATTCAATTGCACAGTTGTGTCCAACTATTTGCAACCCCATGGACTGTAGCATGCCTGGTCTCCCCGTACTTCACCATCACTTGGAGCATGCTCAAACTCAGGTCTATCAAGTTGGTGATGCCAACCAACCATCTCCTTTTTTGTTGTCCCCTTCTCCTCCTACTGTCAATCTTAACGAGGGTCTTTTCTAATGAGTCAGATCTTCATATCTGGTGGCCAAAGTATTGGAGCTTCTGCTTCAGCATCAGTCCTTCCAATGAATATTCAGGATTGATTTCCTTTAGAATTGACTGGTTTGGTCTTGAAGTCCAAGGGACTCTCAAGAATCTTCTCCAACACCACAATTCAAAAACATAAATTCTTTGGGGATCAGTCTTCTTTACAGTCCAACTCTTTCATCTATTCATGACTACTGGAAAAATCATAACTTTGACTATATGGACCTTTGTTGGCAAAGTAATGTCTTTGCTTTCAAATATGCTATCTAGGTTGGTCAAAGCTTTTCTTCCAAGGAACAAGCATCTGTTGATTTCATGGCTGCAGTCACCATCTGCAGTGATTTTGAAGCCCAAGAAAATAAAGTATCTCACTGTTTCCATTGTTTCCTCATCCATTTGGACACGATGCCATTATCTTAGCTTTTTGAAAATTGAATTTTAAGCTAACTTTTTCACTCTCCTCTTTTACCTTCATCGAAGCTCCTTAGTTCTTCTTTGCTTTCTGCTACAAAGGTGATGTCGTCTACATATCTGAAATTATTGATATTTCGCCCAGAAATCTTGATTCTAGTTTGTGCTTCATCCAGCCCAGCATTTCACATAATATACTCTGCATATAAGGTAAATGAGCAGGGTGACAAAATACAGCCTTGACATACTCTATTCCCAAGTTTGGACCAGTTCATTGTTCCATGTCTAGTCCTAACTGTTGTTTCTTGACCTGCATACAGGTTTGTAAGGAGGCAGGTAAGGTGGTCTGGTATTGCCAGCTCTTGAAGAATTTTCCACAGTTTGTTGTGATCCACACAGGCAAAGGTTTTGGAGTAATCAATAAAACAGAAGTATATGTTTTTCTGGAACTCTCTTGCTTTTTCTATGATTCAACTGATATTTGCAATTTGATCTCTGGTTCCTCTTCCTTATCTAAATCCAGCTTGCACATTTGGAAGTTCACAGTTCATGGACTATTGAAGCCTCACTTGGGAAATTTTGAGCATTACTTTGCTAGTGTGTGAAATGAGTGCAATTCTCTGGTAGTCTGAAGATTCTTTGGCATTGCCTTCCCTAGGATTGGAATGAAAACTGACCTTTTCCAGTCCTGTAGACACTGCTGAGTTTTCCAAATTTGCTAGCATATTGTGTGCAGCACTTTGACAGTATCATCTTTCAGGTTTTGAAATAGCTCAGGTGGAATTCCATCACCTCCACCAGCTCTGTTCATAGTGAGGCTTCCTAAGGCCCACTTGACTTCACACACTAGGATGTCTGGCTCTAAGTGAGTGATCACAACATCATGGTTATCTGGGTCACTAAGTTCTCAGAGTAATCCAAGTCTATGCCCCAACCAGTAACACTGAATAAGCTGAAGTTAAACGGTTCTATGAAGACCTATAACACCTTTTAGAACAAACACCCAAAAAAGATGTCCTTTTCATTATAGGGGACTGAAATGCAAAAGTAGGAAGTCAAGAAACACCTGGAGTAACAGGCAAATTTGGCCTTGGAATACGGAATGAAGCAGGGCAAAGACTAATAGAGTTTTGCCAAGAAAACGCACTGGTCACAGTAAACACCATCTGCCAACAGCACAAGAGAAGACTCTATACATGGACATCACCAGATGGTCAACACCGAAATCAGATTGATTATATTCTTTGCAGCCAAACATGGAGAAGCTCTATACAGTCAACAAAAACAAGACCAGGAGCTGACTGTGGTTCAGATCATGAACACCTTATTACCAAATTCAGATTTAAATTGAAGAAACTAGGGAAAACCATTAGACCATTCAGGTATGACCTAAATAAAATCCCTTATGATTATACAGTGGAAGTGAGAAATAGATTTAAGGGCCTAGATCTGATACATAGAGTGCCTGATGAATTATGGAATGAGGTCCATGACATTGTACAGGAGACAGGGATCAAGACCATCCCCATGGAAAAGAAATACAAAAAAGCAAAATGGCTGTCTGGGTAGGCCTTACAAATAGCTGTGATAAGAAGAGAAGTGAAAAGCAAAGGAGAAAAGTAAAGATATAAGCATCTGAATGCAGAGTTCCAAAGAATAGCAAGAAGAGATAAGAAAGCCTTCCTCAGCGATCAATGCAAAGAAATAGAGGAAAATGACAGAATGGGAAAGACTAGAGATCTCTTTAGGAAAATTAGAGATACCATGGGAACATTTCATGCAAAAATGGGCTCGATAAAGGACAGAAATGGTATGGACCTAACAGAAGCAGAAGATATTAAGAAGAGGTGGTAAAAATACACAGAAGAACTGTATAAAAAAGATCTTCACGACCCAGATAATCACAATGGTATGATCACTGACCTAGAGCCAGACATCCTAGAATGTGAAGTCAAGTGGGCCTAAGAAAGCATCACTACGAACAACACTAGTGGAGGTGATGGAATTCCAGTTGAGCTATTTCAAATCCTGAAAGATGATGCTGTGAAACTGCTGCACTCAATATGACAGCAAATTTGGAAAACTCAGTAGTGGCCACAGGACTGGAAAAGGTCAGTTTTCATCCCAATCCCAAAGAAAGGCAATGCCAAAGAATGCTCAAACTACCACACAATTGCACTCATCTCACACGCTAGTAAAGTAATGCTCAAAATTCTCCAAGCCAGGCTTCAGCAATACGTGAACCATGAACTTGCTGATGTTCAAGCTGGTTTTAGAAAAGGCAGAGGAACCACAGATCAAGTTGTCAACATCCACTAGATCATTGAAAAAGCAAGAGACTTCCAGAAAAACATCTATTTCTGCTTTATTGATTATGCAAAATCCTTTAACTCTGTGGATCACAATAAACTGTGGGAAATTCTGAAAGAGATGGGAATACCAGACCACCTGACCTGCCTCTTGAGAAATTTGTATGCAGGTCAGGAAGCAACAGCTGGAACTGGACACGGAACAACAGACTGGTTCCAAATAGGAAAAGGAGTACGTCAAGGCTATATATTGTCATCATGCTTATTTAACTTATATTTAGAGTACATCATGAGAAACTCTGGACTGGAAGAAACACAAGCTGGAATCAAGATTGCCCGAAGAAATATCAATAGCCTCAGATATGCAGATGGCACCACCCTTATGGCTGAAAGTGAAGAGGAACTAAAAGCCTCTTGATGAAAGTGAAAGAGGAGAGTGAAAAAAGTTGGCCTAAAGCCCAACACTCAGAAAACGAAAATCATGGCATCTGGTCCCATCACTTCATGGCAAATAGATGGGGAAACGGTGGAAACAGTGTCAGACTTTTTTGGGGGGGCTGCAAAATCACTGCAGATGGTGGCTGTAGCCATGAAATTAAAAGATGCTTACTGCTTGGAAGGAAAGTTATGACCTACCTAGAAAGCATACTGAAAAGCAGAGCCATTACATTGCCAACAAAGGTCCGTCTAGTCAAGGCTATGGTTTTTCCAGTGGTCATGTATGGATGTGAGAGTTGGACTGTGAAGAAGGCTGAGCGCTGAAGAATTGATGCTTTTGAACTGTGGTGTTGGAGAAGACTCTTGAGAGTCCCTTGGACTACAAGAAGATCCAACCAGTCCATTCTGAAGGAGATCAGCCCTGGGATTTCTTTGGAAGGAATGATGCTAAAGCTGAAACTCCAGTACTTTGGCCTCCTCATGCGAAGAGTTGACTGATTGGAAAAGACTCTCATGCTGGGAGGGATTGCAGTCGGGAGGAGAAGGGGAAGACAGAGGATAAGATGGCTGGATGGCATCACTGACTCGATGGACATGAGTCTGAGTGATCTCCGGGAGTTGGTGATGGACAGGGAGGCCTGGCGTGCTGCAATTCATGGGGTCGCAAAGAGTCAGACACGACTGAACGACTGAACTGAACTGAAAGGTCTTTTTTGTATATTTTTGTGTTCTTCTACCTCTTCTTAATATCTTCTGCCTCTGTTAGGTTCATGTTGTATCTGTCCTTTGTTGTGACCATTTTTCCATGAGATATTCCCTTGGTATCTCTAATTTTCTTGAAGAAAACTATAGTCTTTCCCATTCTATTGTTTTCTTCTATTTCTTTGCACTGATCACTTAGGAAGTCTTTCCCATCTCTCCTTGCTATTTTTTGGATCTGTGCATTCAGATGGGTAAATCTTTCCTTTTCTCCCTGGCTTTTCACTTCTTTCCATTTCATAGTTATTTTTAAGACATCCTCAGGCAACCGTTTTGACTTTTTGCATTTCTTTTTCTTGGGGATGGTTTTGATCACTGCCTCCTGTACAATGTTATGAACTTCCATCCATAGTCTTCAGGTACTCTGTCTATTGGATCTAATCCCTTGGACCTATTTTTCACTTCTACTTTGTAATTTCCCTATTTTCTTCAATTTAATTCTGAATTTGCAAAAAGGGGCTCATGATCTGAGCCACAGTCAGTTCTCAGTCTTGTTTTTGCTGACTGTATGGAGTTTCTCCATCTTTGGCTGCAAGGAATATAATCAATCTGATTTTAGTATTGACCATCTGGTGATGTCCATGTGTAGTCTTCTCTTGTGTTGTTGGAAGAGGTTGTTTGGTATGACCAGTGTGTTCTCTTGGTAAAAATCTCTTAGCTTTTGCCCTGCTTCATTTTCTCCTCCAAAGCCAAACTTGCCTGTTACTTCAGGTATCTCTTGACTTGCTACTTTTGCATTCAAGTCCCCTATGATGAAAAAGACATCTTTTTTAAGGTTTATTTTGTGTGTTTAAAAGACCAATAATGGTCCACTATTATATACAGAATCTGCTTTCTCCCAAAATTGGTTCTAAATCTTTGCCCTCTTCATCAACACCCCAACCATCAGTGCACACATCCATATACACATGTATACACACAAACCCCATTCTGGTTCCACTCAAGCAGCCCATCCAAGACTGTTTATGAATCTGAAGTTTCTTTCCCTATCAAGATTCTAACTTCATTTGACTTTTTTTGTTATAATGTCTATAGAAATTGGCTCCAAGTCTATCTGATATGACAGTGATTAAATCATTATCTCAAGATATGATTTATTAATATTCTTAATGCATTGTGTATTAATACCTGGCTCCAGGAATTTCACAATCTTGTTTTGGCATTTGTTTCTGGGTGCCCTGAGTATATATTTCTTTGAATACATTATATCTGTATTTATTGTGCATTTTTGATTGTGGGCTTCCAGAGGACAAGTAGCTTGCCTACTTATCCTGTCTGCAAAAAGTCATTCACATATTAATACTTAGTAAGACTTTTCTCCTGATGGTGATTAATATATTCATCTCTTAACATTTTCCAAACCCATACAACATACATTCATTATTTCTGAATGGACCCAGAAAGGAAAGAAAATGCCATCATTGACATTTAAGAGATGAGGAAAGTGAGGTTCTGTGTATTTAGGTGAACAATCCAAAAATGTGTATACAATAAATAGACAAAATTAAAGAAAATGTACTTCTTCCAGTTCCTAAATTTTCCAACTCATTGCAACAATTTAATGAGCCTTTAGACATAGCATTTTGCTAGGTGCTATGGACAGAATGAGAAAATATGTTCCGATATCCTACCTCAAGGAAGAAAAAGTAAGAAGCTATGATACACAGATAAATAACAATTAGAGATAAATTTATTTTAATTTAAAGTAAACTTCCCTCATGGCTCAGATGGTAAAGAATCTGCCTGCAATGTAGGAGACCCAGGTTTGATGCCTGGGTTAAGGAAGATTCACTGGAGAAGGAAATGACTACCTACTGCATTATTTTTGCCTGGAGAATTCCACGGGGTTTCAAAGAGTCAGATACAACTGAGCAACTTATAATTTCAATTTCACTTTCTTGAAGCAATATTATTCTGTCAATCAATAGTGCTAAGATACGAGGCATGCAAATAGAAATGCTAATAGAAACACTTCTTTGCTTGGAAGTACTTAAAATGTGACAAAAATGGTAGGAAAACTGGATTTTTTTTTTTCAGTTTGTAATAAAACTTCTTAAATGCTAAAGAGGACACATAAAAGGACTCTATTTAATAAGATATAGACTTCTAAAAAAGCTTTGGAGAAAAGGTGACAGTTTTGGACTTTGTGACATTATTTTGGTGGCATACTACAGAACAGATTGGAAAAGGATAGAAATAGAGATAAGTCATTGGGGCAGAGGTGTCAAGTCTAGAGTTGGAAGACGACTTAAGAAGCTATTGTAAACTCAAGGTGAGAATGATGGTGGCTTAAATTGTAGGAGCAGTAATGGGATTTTAAAAAGTGAATGAATTGGACATATAATTTAGAGATAAATAAATGTGAAGAGAGAGGACAAAGAGAACAAAAAGTCACCAAAGATTTCTTGCATTCAATAATGAATAGCCAGATTAATTGTACTTCATAAGGTCAAGAAGAAGGTAGAGATGTGGGAAAGGTCTGGAATGAAGTCAGACTTAAGTTTGGCTTTGAATGATGACTAAGGGTAGATGTGTGGAACATTTTATGATCTTCCTCAGGAATTTCCTTGGCACCACGAGTAAAGTTTGCTCTTTCCTATTTTCACTGAACTTGTCTTATGATTACTTGAAGAGGCTTACTGATTACCTTCAAATCTGACTTGGTTTCTTAAATGTGTGTCTAAGAAAGAAATTTAATTTCTTGACGACTTGATATAGAACACCTTCCAAGATAATAATTAGAAGTTTTTTACCCTCTCCTATATTCAAATTTTTTCTAAAATTTGGTATTTTTGGTGAGGCTTCTCATAAGTAGCATAAGATAAAAATGTATTTCTGATATTTTTTAAATGTTTAATAGGTGTTAGCCAATATTCCAAGCTCTTTAGCAATGTTAACTTTTTTTTCATCCTCACAATATAGCTCATTGAAATAGGGAGCATTAATAATCCAAGTTTCAAAATGAGAAGGCTAATTAACTTTCCTAAGATTTCACAGGTAGTATGTTTCAGCAGGTGAAAGGTTTTTATGCTACTTTTCTAGAAACTCCACAGCCTAAATAAGAAAAATCCCTTATCAGCACAATCAGGTCTTGTTTCTGATAATTGTAAATCATTTCTCTCTAAACACGGACTTTAGTAAGAGATTATTGGTACGGGAGCACTTCCACAAAATATGTGGGAAGTTGAATGTCCATTCTTTGAAATGATTAAGAATCAGAAAATTCAGAAAGAACATCAGGTAAGAATTGGAACCAAAAGCCAACCAACCAATAACAACAACAACAAAAAAAACAGGGCAACTGTTTAATTGGAATAGGTTGGTAAGAAATCATCAACTAAGGATCCTTCAGACATGAATTTTCTCAAGTCATTCTCTAATCTTTTCATGATTTTTCCCAGGTTTCAAATTATCTGTGAAGGTGACTAAAACTTAGTCACTGACCTATTTTTTTTATTAAACTGCATATTAAGAAAAGTAAAGCTAATAAAATTATACACAATGAAGAATAGAGGTCAGAAGAAATTTTTAAAAATGCATGAAACAGAATTAAAATGAAAATATGGTGTGTAGAATACAGCTAAAACATTGCTAAGACATTTATAATGCATTGCTAAATTTATAAATCAGTGCTTAAATCTGTAATATAAGCTCTTACACTAATATTGAAAAAAAAAGAACAATGTGAACTCAGAGTAAGCAGAAGGAAACAAAATAATAAAGAACACAAATCAATGACATTAAAAACGGAAAAACAGTATAGAAAATAAATAAAATAAAAAGGCTCATTCTTTGAAATGATCAATAAAACTGAAAAAATTCTAGCAAGACTAGCAAGGGAGTCAACACAAATTATCTATATCATGAATTAAATAATGGTCATCTCTAAATTTAAAAATACATTTAAGAAGCCCCAGCTAGTGCAATAAGGCAAGAAAAGCAAATAAAAGCATATAGATTGCAAAGGAAGAAATAAACTACAGTATTTATAATTGGCATCATGGTTTGTATAGAATATCCCAAATTAGTTTTAAAAATCAATATCAACTCTAGAACTAGTAAATGAATGCTGAGAATTAGGTTAACATAAAAAAATCAACTGTATTTCTATAAACTAGTAATGAAAATGTGGAGATAAAAATAAAATTCAACTTTACTTAAAATAGAACACTTACAAATAAATTTAACAAAATTTAATCAGTTGCTGCTGTAATCAGTACTTATGTTTAAAACTAAAAAGACTCTGAAGAAAGAAGTCAAATAAATATAAATGTATTTTGATATCATTAGAAAATTAAAACATACATATGGAAATTCTTGACAAATTAATATATGTTTATTGTAGTTCTTATCAAAATATCAGCAAAAATGTGGCTTCCCTGGTAGCTCAGATGGTAAAGAATCCGCATATAATTCAGGAGATCTGGGTTCAATCCCTGGATTGGGAAGATCCGCTGGAGGAAGGTGTGGCAACCCAGAAAAAGTTGGAAAAAAAAAAAATGTGAAAGAATAACTACCAGATTTTCAATCCTTACAATATAACTACAATATTTAAGACAGACTGGTTCCAAATAGGAAAAGGAGTATGTCAAGGCTGTATATTGTCACCCTGTTTATTTAACTTATATGCAGAGTACATCATGAGAAACGCTGGACTGGAAGAAACACAAGCTGGAAACAAGATTGCCAGGAGAAATACCAATAACCTCAGATATGCAGATGACATCACCCTTACGGCAGAAAGTGAAGAGGAACTAAAGGGCCTCTTGATGAAAGTGAAAGAGGAGAGTGAAAAAGTTGGCTTAAAGCTCAACATTCAGAAAATGAAGATCATGGCATTTGGTCCCATCACTTCATGGGAAATAGATGGGGAAACAGTCGAAACAGTGTCAGACTTTATTTTTCTGGGCTCCAAAATCACTGCAGATGGTGACTGCAGCCATGAAATTAAAAGATGCTTACTCCTTGGAAGGAAAGTTATGACCAACCTAGACAGCATATTCAAAAGCAGAGACATTACTTTGCCAACAAAGGTTCATCTAGTCAAGGCTATGGTTTTTCCAGTGGTCATGTATGGATGTGAGAGTTGGACTGTGAAGAAGGCTGAGCACTGAAGAATTGATGCTTTTGAACTGTGGTGTCGGAGAAGACTCTTGAGAATCCCTTGGACTGCAAGGAGATCCAACCAGTCCATTCTGAAGATCAGTCCTGGGTATTCTTTGGAAGGAATGATGCTAAAGCTGATGCTAAAGGTGGCCAGTACTTTGGCCACCTCATGCGAAGAGTTGACTCATTGGAAAAGACTCTGATGCTGGGAGAGATTGGGGGCAAGAGGAGAAGGGGACGACAGAGGATGAGATGGCTGGATGGCATCACTGACTGGATAGACATGAGTCTGAGTGAACTCTGGGAGTTGGTGATGGACAGGGAGGCCTGGCATGCTGCGATTCATGGGGTCACAATGAGTTGGACACGACTAAGCGACTGATCTGATCTGATCTGATAAGACAGGGTGATATTAGTGGAGATACGACAGAAAGCTCTATGAAATAGAAAACAAAATATTTTCAATAAATGGAACCTAGAAAATCAGACATCCACAAGCAAAAACAGATTAAAAAAAAATAAAAATAAACTAAAATTGAACCTAAACCTCACACCTTATACAAAATTTAACTCAGAATGGATAATAAAGTTATATCAAAATGTAAAACAATAAACATAGAAAGAAAAAAAAAAGACTTGGGATCTAGGGCTAAAGAGTTCTGAGATACTACATAAAAATTATGAGCCATAAGATATATGTAATAAATTAGATTTCATCAAAATTAAAAACTTTGCAAAACTCTCATTAAGGAAATAAAAAGTCAAGCTTCAGAATGGGAGAAATGTTCTCAGACTTTATAACTGACAAATGACACATATCTAGATTATAAATAGTTTGGCATATTCATACCAAACATGTGTTCGCTAAATGACCTAGCAATTGCACTCCTGGACATTTAGCACAGAGAAATGAAAGCTTATATCCACATATAAACCTACACATGAATGTAACTGCTTCATCTGTAATAGCCAAAAATTGGAAATGACCCAAATGTCATTCAATTGAACTGTTAGATACATATCATGGAATAAGACTCAGCAATAAAAAAGGAACAGCTGATATATACAACAAATTGAATACACTTAAAAATAATGTTGATTACAATGAAACAAAAAGGACAATCTCAAAAGGTTACATAATGTATGATTCCACTTATATAAATTATCCAGATGATAAAATTATGGAAATGGATTAGTGGTTACAAAAGGTTAAAGATATTGGAACAGTGAAATGAGACTGTTGACTATAAAAGTATAACACAAGGGAGATCTTTGTGGTAAAGAAATAGTTGTGGTCTTAATAGTGTTCATGATTACTATATGTTAGTAAATATGATGAAATTTCATAGAAGTGCACACACTCAAATTAGTTCATGTACAAATGGTAAAATCTGAATGAGTTCTGTGTATTATAGAGCATCAATTTTCCTTTTTTTTTTTTTTTTTTTAGTATTGTACTCTAGACATGTAAGTCCTTGGAGAAGGAAATGGCAACCCACTCCACTGTTCGTGCTTGGAAAATCCCAAAGACAGAGGAGCCTGGCAGGCTACAGTCCATGGGGATGAAAACAACTTGGACACACTGAGAGATTAAATAAGAAATAGACATGTACGATGTTACTACTGAGTAACAAGTACCTTTGTGTTCTATTTTTGCAAAGTCCTGTGAATCTGTAATTATTTATTTGTTTTCTAACACAGGAAAAAACAGCCAGTGAAATATTAAGTGGATGTGGCAAGAGTAGATATTCTTATATTTTCTCTAATCTTAGATGAAATCAATGATTTTTTACCATTAATTATAAATTTATCTGTCTGGTTTTCACAAGTGTCTTTTAATTGTTGAGGATGTTCCTTTTTATTTCTAGTAATTTGAGAGCTTTAATCATGAATGGATGCTAGATTTTTCTCAAATGTCCTTCATGCATCTACTATGGTTGAGCTGTATTTATTAATATAGTATATCACATTGATATTCAGATATCAGATTGGTCTTACATTTCTGGTATAAATCACAGTTGCCCCATGGTATATAGTCTATTTTATATGTTTGCTAAATTTGTTGAACTCTTGTGTTTAAATTTATTAGGAACATTTATCAGTTGTTTCCTTTTAAACTCTTTATAAGCCTTTTGTTGGGGTAATACTGCCCTTTTAGAATGTATTGGAAAATCTATCTTTCTCTATCTTCTGGAAGAATTTGTGAGTAATTAATATCATCCCTTCTTTAATATTTGGTAGAATTTATTATGCATTTGAGTCTGGGCTTCTCTCTGTGGGAAAGTGTTTAATTTCCAATTATATTTTTATTGTTATTAGCTCTTTCAGTTTTCTATTTCTTTTTGAGTCAATTTTATAATGTGTCTCTAGGCAATTATCTTTTTACACAAACTGTCTTATTTGTTGACATAAAGTTGTTCATGTTCTTTCCTTATAACTCTTTCAATTTCTGTAAGATCCTTACTGATGCTCCCTTTTTCATTACTAAGTTTTGTAATTTGCTTCTTTTCCCCTTTTCTTGCTTATGTTAACAAAAAAATTGTTAGTTTTTTCTTTATAAAGAACCAATTTGTGACTTCAAAAAATTTCTCTTTTGCTATTCTGTTTTCTAGTTCATTAATTTCTTTTCTAAATTTTGTCTTTTCTGTCCTTCTTCCCCTAGGTTTATTTCATCCTTTTTCTGACTTAATAAGATGAAAACTTTTGCATTTATTTATTTTTTTTATTATCAACATGTATATTTTTAAACTTTCTTCTAATAACTTATTTGAAAGCATCTCAGAAATTATAACATAATTTGATCTCATATGCATTCACTTTCAGATATTTTCTTATTTATTTTGTGATTTTTATTTGACCCATTAGCTACATAGAAATACTTTATTTTCCAAATGTTCAGGAAATTTTCAATTTGTTTCCATTATTGATTTCTAATGTGATTACATTTTGGTAGTAGAACTTAGTTCAGTTCAGTTCAGTCACTCAGTCGTGTCCTACTCTTTGTGACCCCATGAATCGCAGCACGCCAGGCCTCCCTGTCCATCACCAACTCCCGGAGTTCACTCAAACTCACATCCATCGAGTCGGTGATGCCATCCAGCCATCTCATCCTCTGTTGTCCCCTTTTCCTCCTGCCCCAATTCCACTTTACATTATTTCAATTCAAATATTGGTTGAGACTGGTTATAGCCTAAGACATGGAGATTATAATGTGTGTTTTGCTCTTGATGGTGGAGTATTTTATAGATAAGAGATAGGTCTAATTGATAATATTATTCAAATATTTGTTTTTTTGCTAATGTTCTTTATTTTTGTTCTATCAATCATTAAAAAACATATTGAATTCTCCAAGTACTATTATTTAATGGTCTATTTTGCCTTTTAATTCTGTATGTTTTTCCTCTGTATAAAGACTTTTTAATTATGTCCATTTATAATGGTAATAGTTTCCTTATGAAAGAATACTTTCTTCCTTATGAATATCCTTCTTTGTCATAATAATGTTTAAATCTTTATCTCAAAAAAGTCCTTAACACTGCTCCTGGCATTTAGTAGATATTCTACAGTTAATAGATAAATGTATTTATGTATTTACTTAACAATTATTAATCACTTACTTCATGTCAAGAACTAGTCTAGACACTAAAGTATTTGCTAATATCCAATACCAGCCTTATTACTGATATGTTATGCCTTTTTGTACAGATGATGTTCTATACGAATTTATTTACCATGGTGCATAGCTCCATACCATTCTATAGTAAGTTATTTGTTTGGTTTTTCTCACTTGTTTCTATTAATGCATAATGATATGTCAGAAACTATGACTTGATTAACTAATATCTAATGTCCCAGGAACCCTTATTTTATTACATATGAGCTCTAGTAAAATAACACATTTTCTAGCTAAGTGTGGCCATATGACAAAATTTTGGCTAATGAGTTGTAATCAGAAGTTGTGGGGCTCAAGTCTAAGTTAGCATCTTAAAAGGATACTTTTTATTTTATGCCTGGAATATGAATGTGACTGTCATCTTGTGAATCTGCAAATGCAAAAATAATGGATGCCAAAGAATGTGAGGCATAAATGTACAAGGAACTTGGATTCTTGGTGGCTTTGTGTTAAGATCTAACTTCAGATTTTCTATTTAGGTCTTTGTATCATGTGCCACATACAATTTATGACTGAATCAAATGATGCCTATGATGTTGCTGATGCTGAACAAACTCCTGTCCAGGCCTACCAAACTGACACTCAGTACAAAATAAGTGAAATATATGATGTTCCAGATGTCTCAGTTTCTAGAGTCATCCCAACCAGTGGTCCATTTATTTCTCTCCCAAATACTCACTCTTTTCTTAATGGGCCCAGAACAGATTCTGACATAGCTGTGGAAAACCTGTATACTTTTTGTCATTTAAAGGCTGTGAACTTGGATATCCAGAAGAGAGTGATTAAGAATAGTGGCCTTATACAGGGTTGCCAGAGGAGGTCACCTTTTTCAAGGCATTATTCATGTAATGCAAATTTATAAAGAAACATAGTCACTTAAACAATTTCCTAGATATGCTGACCTTCAGTCTTTGTGATACCAATTTCCCCTGAATATTTGTTACTGCCAATGCACTGCATTTCAACAGTGATTCTTGTGACCTTAAAACAGCCCTTACTCTCCTGGAACTGCTGGCTACTCAGCAGATACTCAGCCTGCCCTCATCTCTAGATGCTCCAATAATGCCACATCTGCACATTCAGCTAGCTTCTGCTGGCTAAGAATACAACCAAGTTAATTTCCCAATAAAGGTCTCAAACAGAACTAATTCTTTAAATCTATTTGAACTCATCGTTAGCTGCTAATTGAACTCTGTGTGCATGGAGGCCAAAGGTATGCAGTGAGGTATAATCTCCTAACAGTAGCATACAAAATCAGCCCTTTACCACAGTCACTGCTAAGGTACAGAGCAAGTAACTATTTCAAGGCCTTGGAATCTGGTGCATTTGAGTGGTCTGGTCCTCAGTTATCTTCATAATTGCCCTCTAAACCGAATCCCCCCAAAACAGGAACATCCAAATAAAAGTTAACTGCTCAGCAGGATTACCTGCTACTACCTAACCCTAAAAGTTAACTATCTTGGCAGATAAAACATTGGATTAGTTCTAATGGAAGCTGAGGATTGCTGTTGATGTTTCTTACTTCCAGTTCTTGCATGGCAATAAGACATGAGGACTAATTTATCAAAGAGAGTACATCTATCAAGCTTGAGTGAGACAGAGAAAGAAAGTTCATGTTGCACAAAATGAGCTGCTAATTTCTTTCTCTTTTCACCGACAATGTGCTCTATAAGTTCAGAGCAGCTGAAATGAGAACAATGGATGTTCCCAACCTGTGCTCCATTTAACTTCTGCAACTTGACAAGGTCAAACAGCAAAAAAGAGAGAATACCTCTCTCTCTGAGAAGCTTCTACTGTAGCAAAAGTAGGAGACTGAGGGACTATCTAAAAGACACATTTAATTTCTTTAAAGAAACTCCTGTTTCTAACCAGAATT
The DNA here is from genome assembly GCF_002263795.3 of Bos taurus. Lineage (NCBI taxonomy): Eukaryota > Metazoa > Chordata > Mammalia > Artiodactyla > Bovidae > Bos > Bos taurus. Next base: position 15,140,877 of record NC_037351.1, on the reverse strand, counting down.
TTTTTCTTTTAACCAAAGTTTTTATTGTCAAAGATTTGGGTGCCATTTTCTTGTTATTTCAACTGTGAAATTCACAGGATTTATATATGGTTCATTGTTACTACCATGTGTGTTGGGGTGGGAGAAAGTGAGTATGAATACTTGAGTTTGAAAGGATATGTGCTGTATCTGTTGCCTAAATCCTCACTGATGAAAAATGAATCCCAAATGATTTTCTGTGCATTGGCTCTACTGCCTCTGACAGAGAATTTTAAAGCTCTCCCTTTTTTTTTTTTTTTTCTCTTTTTTGCAGTTAACAATGTGAACCAGAGAGCCCTACTATTCAGTATGCTTCCCCACAACCCATACCACCAGAATGGCAGGATCCTTTGGGATATAGGCTTCATTTCTTCTCTTTTGATGAATATACCAACTCCCCTCTGATCTGCTCATGTAACTTGGATCTCAATTAGCACGGATTTGTGACATTGTGGTTTTAGGAGATGGGAGGGGGAAGAGCTGGGAATGTGAGCTAATATTCACCAAGATCATCTTGCTAGGTTTGCAGCCCCAGAACCATCACCCATCTATAAATTAGAATTTATATTTCACCATAGTACATATGAGGCTTCCCTGATGGCTCAAATTGTAAAGAATCTGCCTGCAGTGCAGGAGATCTGGGTTTGATTTCTGGCTCAGGAAGATCCCCTGGGGAAGGGAATGGCAACCCACTCCAGTATTCTTTCCTGGGGAATTTTTTGGACAGGGGAGCCTGGCAAGCTACAGTCCATGGGGTTGCAAAGAATTGGACACGATTAATACTTTAAACAAGTTTTATAGTACATTCAAGGGGTTTCCCTGGTGGCTCAGTGGTAAAGAACCCCGCCCCTAACCCCGCCCCACCGCCGCCCAGCTCTGCCCCTGCCAGTGCAGGAGATGCAGGTTCAATCCCTGGGTGAGAAGACACCGCGGAGAAGTAAATGGCAATCCACTCCAGTATTCTTGCCTGGAAAATCCCATGGACACAGGAGCCTGGTGGGCTGCAGTCCAGAGTCAAAGAGTCAGATATGACTGAGTAAACGTAGTACATATGGCGTTAGACTCAGAACCCGAGACTAGTGATTTGCTTATAAACATGTAATCATTGCTTAAAGATTGGAAATCTATACTTTTTGCAAAACTTATTATTTTAGCTTTAAGATCAAAGGGCAAAATTAATCTGATGGCTTGACTTCATAACAATATTTTTAAAAAACATGGCTTTCTCTTCAATAAAGTAAATGCATTTCATGGGGATGCAGTGGTATCATCTTCAGGCCTGTATTCTGCTATATTTAGTGGAACATAAAAGTTAAGAGGGAAATGTGAATTACTTGATAAGATTAATTCTCTGTGATTTACTTTTCTGAAACTTTACTATCAAATAACTATTTGAAGATATAAACCGTATTTTGACCCTCACCTTTTTCTCTAAATGTAAAATGTAAGGAGAATACTGCTTTTCTTCCTTATCTACTTCTGTGTTTTAGGTAAGTGGTAAGGCCTACAGTTTTCCATCTTCCTTTTTCTTCATAGGTATGCTTTTCCATGTTGTAATCCCATTTGGCTGAGAGCACAGGCTAACCTCTCTGCTTCAAGTCCCAGAACAAACTTCTCTCTATTCACCTTTTTGGGTTCATTTGAAATGTGTGAATTTGCCTCTCCTTGAGTTCACTTTATCTGAGGACACATCTATCAGTCATAATCTGTACATGCTGAACAACACAAGTGTTTAGGTAATAACTTAAAGGGCAAGGAGCAGGGACTATATATGACCTATCATTGTATCTCCATGGCTAGAACATTCCTGATGGTTTCAAAAATGTTTGCCAAGTGACTGAGTATAGACCTTCTATTAATATCTATTTGCCTTTCCAAAACTAATCACTTGGTGGCAAAAATTGATTTCAGAAAATCATATTTTATTATTTAAAGAAAAATATTTGTCCTAATTTTAATCTTAAATTACATATAGTTCTATACCATAATATAAGCAAGAGATTACCCATTAATAAAATTATCTGACCAAACTCTCCAGTTTGGAGATTCTGTCCAACAGATTCTGTCCAAAGGATTCTCCAGGCAAGAATGCCAGACAGGGAGAGAGTTGCCATTTCCTCATCCAGGGGCTCTTCCCCACCCAGGGACTGAACCTAATTCTCTGTCTCTTATGTCTCCTGTACTGGCAGGCAGGTTCTTTACCACTAATGCCACCTGGGAAGCCCAATCAAGGTAAGAGATTACCCCCCATAAAATTCTGTTACCAAACTCTGATTAATATATTTGATAACTTTTCTGCCTGTGGTGGATATTGGTTATTGTTCAGTACTTTTGATATTGATAATATTTAATTTAAATCTAGAATATTGTGAAATATTGAACAAGTTATCCTAAATTTTATATCAAACTATAAATATATGTTTAGAAACAATTATCATCCATAATTAATAATTTGGGATTAAATGAAACTGGAATTATATTGAAAAGTTAAACTACCATTTTCAAAGAAATATATTCATTTTTCTTTCTCTTTTTTTCAAGAAATTGTTTTTGTCTCTATGTGAACTATTTAAAATGAAGATGAGATCTTCCACTGCAAAATCTTGTCTATCAACATGTGACACAGGGATTGCTTAATCTCTTAATACTTCTTGTTTAATGAAACTTCCTATCCTTGATTGTCATGTCCTAAATAATGATCTAAAAATTAAAACAAAGGTAAAATGATTAACAGAGGAGTGTGGCAGACCACAGTCCATAGGGGTGGCACATGACCAAGTGACTAACACTTTCATTTTTTAAATATATATATACATTAGATAAATATTCTACATTTATATTTATATATCGCTTATATAAATACAGACCTTGGCACAAAAATAAATATAGAGTGATAAAGGAATGAGTTGTTTCTGAGAAGATATTGAAGAAAGAATTGCTGTTCAAAATAGAAATTCAAATTCAAGGGCTAATAGATTCTAGAAATAACCTGAAATGTGTTTAGAAAAGCAAGAATGGTAGCAGAAATCTAAGCGAAGAAGAGAATTCTTTGGAGATACTAAACATGGAAGCTCTAAAGTTTAAATTATATTAATGGCCCAATTCTTCTTTATGTATATGTTCTCATTCTACTTTTGATAAATAATGACTTTAGTACTTCAGAAAATTTACCAAATTATTACATTTCACTGTATCTGTTAATTTGTTACATTATTATAGTCCATGAACTAATTAATACATCAGCCTTCATTAGCTTAATGTCTGTCACTTACTATGTAATTTTTTCTGAGATAATTTCCTCATCTAGTAATACGTATCTCTGTCAGTTAAGTTTCAGTCAGAGAAGAACTACTATAAGTGATATAGAATAAAGGATTTATTATAGGAATATAAACTTGCACAATTTGGGATCAAATTATACATTCGATATAACACTGTTATCTGTGCCTGTGTTCTGGGGCTTGATGTCAACAATTGGTAAAGGGAAAGTGAAAGTCACTCAGTAGAGTCCCACTCTTTGCAACCCCGTGGACTATATAGTCCATGGAATTCTCCAGGCCAAAATACTGAAGTGGATAGCCATTCCCTTCTCTAAAGGGTTTTCCCTACCCAAGGATCGAACTCAGGTCTCTCACACTGCAGAGGGATTCTTCACCAGCCGAGGCACCAGGGAAGCCCAAGAATACTGGAATGAGTAGTCTATCCTTTCTCCAGTGGATCTTCCTGACCTAGGAATATTGCAGTATTACAGAATAATGCAGAATCATTGCATGCTGATTCTTTACCAGCTGAGCCACTAGGGAAGCCCCAGCAATTGGGAAGGAAAGATACAAAATGAGAAAGGGCAGGACAGGCAGTTAGAACTGGACATGGAATAAAGGACTGGTTCAAAATTGGGAAAGGATTACATCAATGCTGTATATTTTCATCCTGCTTATTTAACTTACATGCAGAGTACATCACATGAAATGCCAGGCTGGATGAAGCACAAGCTGGAATCAAGATTACCAGGAGAAATATCAATTATTTCAAATCCTAAACTATTAAATATTTCAAATCCTAAACTATGATGCTGTTAAAGAGCTGCACTTAATATGCCAGCACATTTGGAAAACTGAGCAGTGATCACAGGACTGGAAAAGGTCAGTTTTCATTCCAGTTACAAAGTAGGGCAATGATAAAGAATGTTCAAACTACTGCACAATTGCACTCATTTCACTTGCTACCAAAATTATGTTCAAAATTCTCCAAGCCAGGCTTCAACAGTATGTGAACTGAGAACTTCCAGATGTTCAAGCTGAATTTAGAAAAGACAGAGGAAACAGAGTTCAAATTCTCAATATCTGGAATCATAGAAAAAGCAAGAGAATTCCAGGAAAACCTCTACCTCTGCTTCAATGACTGTGCTAAAGCCTTTGCCTGTGTGGATCAAAACAAACTGTGGAAAATCCTTCAAGAGTAGGCAATACCAGACCACCTTACCTGCCTCATGAGAAACCTGTATGTAGGTTAAGTGGCAACAGTCAAAACTGTACATGAAAAAATGGACTGGTTCAAAATTGGGAATAGAGTATATCAAGGCTATGTTGTCACTCTCCTTATTTAACTTATATGCAGAGTGCATCATGCAAAATGCTGGGCTGGATGAAGCACAAACTGGAATTATGATTGCTGGGAGAAATATCAATAACCTCAGATGATACCACCCTTATGGTAGAAAGTGAAGAATAACTGAAGAGCCTCTTGATGAAGGTGAAAGAGAAGATGAAGGTGAATAAGGAGAGTAAAAAAACTGGCTTACAACTCAACGTTCAAAAAATTGAGATCATGGCATCCAGGTCATTCAGTTCAGTTCATTTCAGTCGCTCAGTCGTGTCTGACTCTTTGTGACCCCATGAATAGCAGCACGCCAGGCCTGCCTGTCCATCACCAACTCCCGGAGTTCACTCAGACTCACGTCCATCGAGTCAGTGATGCCATCCAGCCATCTCATCCTCTATCGTCCCCTTCTCCTCCTGCCCCCAATCCCTCCCAGCATCAGAGTCTTTTCCAATGAGTCAACTCTTCGCATGAGGTGGCCAAAGTACTGGAGTTTCAGCTTTAGCATCATTCCTTCCAAAGAAATCCCAGGGCTGATCTCCTTCAGAATGGACTGGTTGGATCTCCTTGCAGTCCAAGGGTCTCTCAAGAGTCTTCTCCAACACCACAGTTCAAAAGCATCAATTCTTTGGCACTCAGCCTTCTTTACAATCCAACTCTCACATCCATACATGACCACTGGAAAAACCATAGCCTTGACTAGACGGACCTTTGTTGGCAAAGTAATGTCTCTGCTTTTGAATATGCTATCTAGGTTGGTCATAATTTTCCTTCCAAGGAGTAAGCGTCTCTTAATTTCATGTCTGCAGTCACCATCTGCAGTGATTTTTGGAGCCCCAAAAAATAAAGTCAGATACTGTTTCCACTGTTTCCCCTTCTATTTCCCATGAAGAGATGGGACCGGATGCATGATCTTCATTTTCTGAATGTTGGGCTTTAGGCCAACTTTTCACTCTCCTCTTTCACTTTCATCAAAAGGCTGTTTAGTTCCTCTTCACTTTCTGCCATAAGGGTGGTGTCATCTGCATATCTGAGGTTACTGATATTTCTCCCGGCAATCTTGATTCCAGCTTGTGTTTCTTCCAGTCCAGCGTTTCTCATGATGTACTCTACACATAAGTTAAATAATCAGGGTGACAATATACAGCCTTGATGTACTCCTTTTCCTATTTGGAACCAGTCTGTTGTTCCATGCCCGATTCTAACTGTTGCTTCCTGACCTGCATACAGATTTCTCAAGAGGCAGGTCAGGTGGGTCTGGTATTCCCATCTCTTTCAGAATTTTCCACACAGTGGAAAATTTTTGTGATCCACACAGTCAAAGGCTTTGGCATAGTCAATAAAGCAGAAATAGATGTTTTTCTGGAACTCTCTTACTGTTTCCATTCAGGCAAATAGATGGGGAAACAATGGAAACAGTGACAGACTTTCTTTTCTTGGACTCCAAAATCACTATAGATGGTGACTGCAGGTATGATATTAAAAGATGTTTGCTCCTTGGGAGAAAAGTTATTACAAACCTAGACAGCATATTAAAAAAAACAGAGACATTAGTTTACTGACAAAGTTCATATAGTGAAAGCTATGGTTTTTCCAGTAGCCAGGTGTGGATGTGAGTGTTGGACCGTAAAGAAAGCTGAGGGCTGAAATGTTGATGCTTTTGAACTGTGGTGTTGGAGAAGATTCTTGAGAGTCCCTTGGACTGCAAGGAGATCAAACCAATGAATCCTAAAAGAAATCAATCCTGAATATTCATTGGAAGGACTGATGCTGAAGCTGAAGCTCTAGTACTTTGGTCACTTGATGTGAAGAACCAGTTCATTGGAAAAGACCCTGATACTGTGAAAGACAGAATGTAGGAGGAGAAGGAATGAGATGGTTGAATGACATCATCAACTAATGGATGTGAGTTTGGGCAAACTCCATCATATGGTGAAGGACAGGGAAGCCTCGTGTGCTGCTGTCTGTGACGTGGCAAAGAGTCAGACATGACTGAGTGACTGAAAAACAACAAGGATAAACTGGTGACACAGAATATAATGTATCCCATGTTGATGTCTCACCACCACTTCCAAGCCTCCAACATTTATGATGCAGGGTATGTACAAGAGAAGCTGATACTCTTTTTCATGGACCTAAATATGCACCAGATTGAGGAATTAGAATGTTGAAGTAGAATCTGGCAGTAGTTAAAGGAGCTGCAGGGCTGGCTGATGCTCCATGACCATGAAATGAGCCAGCAGATAAGTATCATTTGTAAGTTGAAGCAGTACTAGAGCCATGCATAAACCATATGAATGTTAAAGGAGTAGGGCCAGTGCTTCTCTTCTAACTTAACTCTAATGCAAACACTCTTGGATCTCACATTAACCCAGAATTGCATAGAGAAGGAAAAGCCAAGGAAATAGACGACAATGACAATGCAAATCCATCACAACATCCTGAATTCTCAGAGTGCTATGTTGATGAAACAAAAATGCAAATAAAGTTATTTTCAGATAAAGTTATTTTCAAAGTTTAAACCACAAAAGTGGTAAAATGTAGTATTATTTCCACAAATTTTCTTTACAAAGATTGTTCACTTGTGTATTTATAACTGGCACTGCACTGTAGCTCAGACAGAAAAGAAGCTGCCTGCAATGCAGCAGACCCAGGTTCAATCCCTGGGTTGGGAAGATTCTCTGTAGAAAGGAATGCAACCCACTCCAGTATTCTTGCCTGGAGAATCTTGTGCATGGAGGAGCCAGTGGGTTACACTCTCTAGGGTCAGAAAGAATCAGACACGACTCAGTGACTAACACTACTACACTACTAGTAGTAGTTCTAATTAGCCACAAAAATAAATGTTAGATCCCTGTGTACTATGATTTAATAGGAATCTCTAGGCCTAAAGAATCTAAAATTTCCAAATAATTATCAGCTACAAAAGGACACAAGCAACCGCTTGGTCTATTCAGCATACCCTGATGATATTTAGTGCAGAGCCTGATCCCATATCAAGAAAGAAAGAAGGAAGGAAAGAAAGAAAGAAATGTGAGAGAGAAAGAAGAATCAAGATGATGGAGTAGGAGGCTCTGCGCAAATACTTCAAAACTGCAACTACATATACAACAACTCTCACTGAAACCAATGTGAAGATCAATTAGCAGAATGGCTTTTCTACAGTAGTTGTAAAGAAAGAACCACATGGTATCTGGTAGGAGGGGAGGAGAAGCAATCTAGTCATGACCCACATTCCTAGTGGCTGATGTAGAAAAGGAAGATGATATCACAGCCTCAGGGATCATCCTTACGGAGTGAGGGATGCAAGTTCTATATTAGGCACCCTAGCCCTGGGATCCATTATGAGGAAGATGAGCCTCCTTAACTGGTTTAAAAACCAGTGGGTTCTACTAAAGCCCTGTAAGGAACTGAGCATCCATTCTTAAAGAGCACATACATAGATTTTTATTCCCAAGCCCAGTTCAAAATCAGCAGATTGAAGAAACCATCATCACCAGTGTACATGCAAACATGGGGAAAGAAGAGCCAACTCAGAACTGTAGCTCCATGCCCTCAGGTCCTGGCTATGTCTCATCCAAAGCAGAGACTTCCATCACACTAAGGAAAATCCCAATTCCCTCAAGACTCCTATTTGAACTCCTCAGACTCTGGCCCCAGCCTCTAATAGAATAGCAGCTATCATTGAGCCTGGGAGAAGTCTCAGCTTGCACACAGCTCTGGTTCTAGTTGCTCTAATGTTAGTTCCATCTTCCTTCAAGGCAATGGCTGCCGGTATAATCCAGGAAAAGCAGCAGCCTGAACTCACTTCTCACTTCAGTTCTAGCTCTTCCATCAAAACCACTGGGAATACACAGATTACTTAGGGATGCTCCCTCCATGCAAAAACACTCCTCCATGACTGAGATAAGAAACAGTTTCACCAAATTTCATAGACAGAAAGTCAAAAATACAGAGGAATACATTTCACATGAAAGATGATGAAATCACAAAATAAAACCCTAATGAAACAGAGATAATTTACCTGATAAAATGTTCAAAACAGTAATAATAAAAATGGCCACTGAACAGAGAAGAAGAATAGAAGAACACAGTGAAAACTTTAGTAAAGAATGAGAATGTGTATAAAAAAGAATTAATCATAACTGAAGAACATGATAACTGAGATGAAAAATGCACTAGAATGAATTAACAGCTGATTCAGTGATACAGAAGAATGCATAAGTGACATAGAAGACTGACTACTGAGAATCACACAGTAGAAATGAAAAAAAAATAAAAACAAAATGTAAAATGAGGATACTTTAAGGTACTTCTGAAGCAATATCAGGTATACTAATATTCACATTATCAGGGTGCCAGAAAGAGAAGAGAAACAGGCAGAAAAATGTTTGATAAAATTATGGCTGATCCTTAACCTGAAGAAGGAACAGATATCCAGGTTCAGGATGAAAAGACAGTCCCAAACAAAATGTACCCTAAGAGAGTCACACAAGACTCATCATAACTAAAATAGAAAAAGTTAAAGATAGAGAATTTTAAAGACAGGGAGAGAACAAAGACTCACAAAGGGAATCACAAAAAATCACAAACGGAAGTACAATAAATCTATCGGCTTATTTTTCAGGAGAGATTATACAAGCCTAAAGGGAGTAGCATGATATATTTAAAGTGCTATAAGCTATCAAACTTCTCTGATAGCTCAGTTGGTAAAGAATCCACCTGCAATACTCCATTGTGTATATGTACCACAGCTTTCTTATCCATTCATCTGCTGATGGACATCTAGGTTGCTTCCATGTCTTGGCTATTATAAACAGTGCTGCGATGAACATTGGGGTACACGTGTCTCTTTCCCTTCTGGTTTCCTCAGTGTGTATGCCCAGCAGTGGGGTTGCTGGATCATAAGGCAGTTCTATTTCCAGTTTTTTAAGGAATCTCCACACTGTTCTCCATAGTGGCTGTACTAGTTTGCATTCCCACCAACAGTGTAAGAGGGTTCCCTTTTCTCCACACCCTCTCCAGCATTTATTATTTGTAGACTTTTGGATCGCAGCCATTCTGACTGGTGTGAAATGGTACCTCATAGTGGTTTTGATTTGCATTTCTCTGATAATGAGTGATGTTGAGCATCTTTTCATGTGTTTGTTAGCCATCTGTATGTCTTTTTTGGAGAAATGTCTATTTAGTTCTTTGGCCCATTTTTTGATTGGGTCGTTTATTTTTCTGGAGTTGAGCTGTAGGAGTTGCTTGTATATTTTTGAGATTAGTTGTTTGTCGGTTGCTTCATTTGCTATTATTTTCTCCCATTCTGAAGGCTGTCTTTTCACCTTGCTAATAGTTTCCTTTGATGTGCAGAAGCTTTTAAGGTTAATTAGGTCCCATTTGTTACATTTGAATCAGTTCTAATGAGGTGGATGAAACTGGAGCCTATTATACAGAGTGAAGTAAGCCAGAAGGAAAAACATAAATACAGTATTCTAACGCATATATATGGAATTTAGAAAGATGGTAACAATAACCCTGTGTACGAGACAGCAAAAGAGACACTGATGTATAGAACAGTCTTATGGACTCTGTGGGAGAGGGAGAGGGTGGGAAGATTTGGGAGAATGACATTGTAACATGTAAAATATCATGTAAGAAACGAGTTGCCAGTCCAGGTTCGATCCACGATACTGGATGCTTGGGGCTAGTGCACTGGGACGATCCAGAGGGATGGTATGGGGAGGGAGGAGGGAGGAGGGTTCAGGATGGGGAACACATGTATACCTGTGGTGGATTCATTTTGATATTTGTCAAAACTAATACAATTATGTAAAGTTTAAAAATAAAATAAAATTTAAAAAATTTAAAAAAAAAAAAAAAAAAAAGAATCCACCTGCAATGCAAAAGACACCAGTTCGATTCCTGGGTTGGAAAGATCTGTTGGAGAAGGGATAGGCTACCCACTCCAGTTTTCTTGGGCTTCCCTTGTGGCTCAGCTGGTAAAGAATCTGCCCACAATGTGGGAGACCTGGGCTCAGTCCCTGAATTGGGAATATCCCTGAAGAAGGAAAAGGCTACTCACTCCAGTATTCTGGTCTAGAGAATTCCATACAGTCCATGGGGTCACAAAGAGTCAGACATGACTGAGCAACTTTCACTTTCACTTTCAAGGGAAAATCTACAACCTAGGATATTCTACAATGCAAGTTTGTCATTCAAACCTGAAGAAGAGGTAAAGCGTTTGCTAGAGGGTAAAAACTAAAGAGTTCATCTCAATATCAGTAAATGAAGCTTACGAGAATTTTAAGTCATCTTCTTGAAAAAAAAGAAAAAAGAAGAGGGTATAACATGAAATAAGATAATATATGATATAAGAATTGATATTGTCAAAATGACTACACTAGCCAAGGCAGCCTACAGATTCCATGCAATCCCTATCAAATTACCAATGACATTTTTCACATAAATAGAACCAAAAAATAAATAAATAAATAAAATTTGTGTGGAAAGTCAAAAGATCCCAAAGCTGAAGAAATCCTGAGAAAGAAAAACGGAGCCAGAAGGATCCAACTTCTTGACTTAAGACTATACTACAAAGCTACAGAAATCAAAACACATGGTACTGGCACAAGGACAGAAACATAGCTCAATGGAACAGAATAGAAAGCCAAGAAATAAACCCACACATCTACAGTCAGTTAACCCATGATAAAGGAGGCAAGAATATACAATGGAAAAGACAGTGTCTTCAATAAGTGGTGCTAGAGAAAACTGGACAGCTACATGTAAAAAAATGAAATTAGAATATTATCTAATATCATATGCAAAAATAAACTTAAAATGAATTAAAGAGCTAAATGTAAGGCTGGATACTATAAAACTCAGAGAAAAACAAAGGCAGAACAGTGTCTGACACAAATCACTAAAATAAATTTTTTGATCCACCTCCTAGAGTGATGAAAATAAAAATAAACAAACAAAATGAATGGGACATGCATGCTAAGTCTCTTCAGTCATGTCTGATTCTGTGGAGAGAGGTGTCCACCAGGCTTCTCTATCCATGGGATTCTCCAGGCAAGAATACTAGAGTGGGTTTCCACGCCCTCCTCCAGGGGATCTTCCCAACCCATGGATAGAACCAAGATCTCTTATATCTCTTGCATTGGCAGGCAGGTTCTTTACCACTAGCACCACCCGGGAAGCCCATATAACTTAAAAGCTCCCACAAAACAAAGGAAACCATATACAAAGTGAAAAGACATTTCTTCCAGAATAGGGCAAAATACTTGCAAACACAGCAAACAACAAGGGACTAATTTCCAAGATATAAAACACCTCATGAAGCCTTATAAATAAGAAGACATACAAGTAGCCAGAAAACATGAAGATGGCCAGAACGTCCATGAAAAAATGTTCAACATCACTAATTATGAGAGAATTGCAAATCAAAACTAAAATGAGCTTTCACCTCACAACAATCATAATGGCCATCATCAAAAAGTTTACAGACAATAAATGCTGGAGAGGGTGTGGGAAGGAAGTCCTTCTATACTATTGGTGGGACTGTAAATTGGTATAGCCACGATGGAGAACAGTATAGAGTTTCCTTTAAAAAAAAATAAAAAATACAATGACCATATGATCCAACAATTTCACTTCTGGGCATCTATCTAGAGAAAATCATATTTTTAAAGGATGCATGCACCCCAGTGTTAAATGTAGCACTATTTGTAATAGCCAGGACACAAAGAAATTTCAATGTCTACCAAAAGAGGAATAGACTTTTTTAAAAAGTGGTACACATATTCAGTGGAATAAAGGTAGAGTCTGATCGGTTTGTTGATTGGTCAGGAGAGGAGAGAAAAGAAAAGTGTTAAGGGAAAAGTACTTAGATTGAGTTGAGATACAGACAGCCAAATGGAGATTTTAAGTCAGCATTAGATACGTGACTGATTCTCAAGGAGAGATCAAAGGGAGAGAAATAATTTTAGAGTACTGCCATACAGATGGAATCTAGATAATATAAATTTAGAAAGACATTATGTAGAAAAAGTAGAAATCTGATGAAAATAAAACTTAAGTATTTAGAGACTTAGGTATAGGTAGATAGAAAAAAGTATTTTATTCTATAAGAGGTCAATCACACTAAATGCTTCAGAGAGTTTGAGATGGAAGAAGCTGATGATGCTGTGTGAATCCTGAGTATCAGACACGAGGTTCCTGGTAGAGACGGTTCTCTACAGTCAGTGGGTTATAGCACTTTGGAACATGGAAAAATCTCACTTGGATCATAAAGTGGCATTAGACTTCTGGGAGGAGGGGTATCTAAAAATAATGATATATTGAAATAGACGATGTCTTACTGAGATTAAATTTCGACAAAGTACTTGCAAATACTCTTGATTAAGAGAAAAGAAAGATTATCTAAAAACATTCATGTGGATTAAGGAAAATTTGGTTTCCATTCAAGAAGGAAAACAGGAATTAGGTTTGCCCTCCTAATGAAACAACCAAAGGAGTAAACAAAATATATGAAACACTGGTTTTCAAGACACTCAGTGTCTTGAAATAAGGGACAATGATGCCTGAAAAAGAGTAACCAGATGAAGTGAGGTCTGTGATTGGCTTAGCTTACTACCTTGAGAGGATTTCCAAGCCATGGAACTTTTGTTCAAAAGGCACACTGTAAGAAAGAAAAGATAAGTAACAGTTATGGAGAAAATATTTGCAATTTGTGAGTGTCATATATGGACACTCACATGGTAAAGCATCTGCCCACAATGTGGGAGACCCAAGTTTGATCCCTGGGAGGGCAAGATCCCCCCGAGAAGGGTATGGCTACACACTCCAGTATCCTTGCCTGATGAATTTCATTAACAGAGGAGCCATGGGGTCACAAAGAGTCAGACATGACTGAATAACTAACACTTTCACTTTATATCTGATAATGAACTTGTATTCAAAATAAGTAAATCCAATTATCAAAACTTAATAAGAAAACAACATTTTTAAATGGCAAAACTTTTGAGCAATTACTCCCCTCTCTTACTTCACAGAAGACAGATGCAAAGGAACATAAAAATATAGTCAATAATCAAGAGGAAATTTTAAATTATAAGCACAAGACCCACTACACACATGTTACAAATGTTATAACTTTAGGCTAGAATGTGGAGATACTGGCACTGTTGTGCACTACTGGTAAGAATGTAAAGTGGTGCAACTCCTATGGAAAATATTTGATGAGTTCTTAAATATGCATGTAATATATGATCTAGCCATTTCACACTTAGATATTTAATTAAAATAAATGAAAACCTACATCAATACAAAGATTTGAACATTAGTGGTCATAGCAGGTTGATTTTCACTTGTCCAAAACTGCAAACAGGAGAACAAGATGGTGGAGGAGTAAGTAGATGTGGAGTACATCTCTCTCCACAGATACCTCAGGAATACACCTTCAGACACAAAAGTGCACATGGAACACCAGCTGAGAGCAGACAGGAGTACCTGACCAGTGGAAAAGAATATATAAAACCATACAAAACTCAGTAGGAGGAAGGAACTAGGGGAAAAAGAAGAGTGTTAGTAGGACTGGACCTACCTTCAGCAGGTGGGGGAACTGAAGCAGGGGTCCAATCACAACATCGGGGCAACTGTCTGAGTCAGAAGAGAAACATTTAAGGCTGAGAGTGAAACAGCTGATCTGTGACAGCCTAAACGGAATGAGAATCAGACCGTCCTTGCCACAGCCATACACACCCTGGACAGGAACGCTGGTCCTCTGAAAGGTGCAGCAGCTGGGAGCTGGAGTTTAGGGATTATGGAGCAATCTCAGGGCAAGGGCTGCCATTGACTGCAGAGAGACACATTGAGGGAATGTGAGGGAGAAGACTGGGGGAAAATGACTGTGGAAAAAGCCTTGCAGCCATGGAAACAAGGTGGTACTTCTGAGTCATACGTAGAGTGTGGAGCCATCACCATAGCCTCTCTCTCCCCACAGGCCAGCATCTGAATAATAGAGAGGCTGGCCCATCAAAGACCTGATGCACTGAACTACAGAGTAGGACCCCACCAAGGCTGCTCCTTTAAGTGACTGATGTGATGATCTACGGCACATCTATGAGTAGGACCCCAGCTAGGGGTCCCTTCTATGTGCCTGATGCAGCAAACAACAGAGAAGGATCCCAAGCTAGGGAGCCTTCTATGTGCCTGAATGAGTAGAGCTACATAGAAAGACTGGCTAAAGAGGCCTTCTGATGACCAGCTACAAGAGGTTCTAAAAAAGACTGATAGGGCCATAATTTCTGCAGTGGAGGCAGTCCATGTCCCTATACACCTGGCACTGCCAGAGTCCCCATAAGCCAAGCAGCTGTGCCACCTTCATGCTCAACTCTCATTGAGGCAGAGCTGCCACAGGCAAAAATGTCTTGCATCTATGTATGCAGGGTCGCTTATTTCATGACAGACTCTTTGGAACCCTGTAGACTGTGTCCTGCCAGGTTTCTATGTCAGGGAGGGGGGTTCTCCAGGCAAGAATACTGGAGTGTATTGGCCAATACTCGTTGCCATACCCTTCTAGAGCACCATATTTCCTGCTGCCCTAGCCATAAACTCTCATGAGTACCTAGTGCTGCCACAACCCCTGCGACCCAAGCAGCTGCACTACTTCCACACCTGGCCCTCATAAGGGCAAACCCAAGCCCTCCAGGACAGCCTCAGGACCAAACCCCAGTGGACAACCCACATGTGGAGGTGGAAATAAAACCACAATTGAAACCCATGGGCAATTTGGCCAAGGAAGAAGACACAAAACCTTCCCACCAGCTGTACAAGCTGCAGGTTAAATCCACATGATCAACTAGGCAGACTCTGTGTCTATGGAATATATAAAAGGCCACTGAGAGCTCCCACAAAAGAAAACACACTAGCTCTGAAAGCTGTGGACATTGGAGGCAAGAACACACAGGAGTAGAACCAGATTAGAATCTGAGCTGCACCCTCAGCAGGTCCAGAGATCAGCACATTGTTGGAGGGCATCCTAGGAAGGTAAGGTGGACTGTGACTCCCAGTGAGGAAAAGGACACCAACAGCAGTGACTCAAGAAAAACATTTATTATTCTTATTCTTTGACATGTTCTAGGTGAGGAGATACCCCTCATCTAAGGTAAGGAGCATTGGCTGCGCTTTGCTGGAGCAGCCATAAAGAGATACCCTGTGCCCAAGGTAAGAGAAACCCAAGTAAGATGGTAGGTGTTGCAAGAGGGCATCAGAGGGCAGACACAGTGAAACTATACTCACAGAAAACTAATCAATCTAATCACACTAGGACCACAGCCTTGTCTAACTCAATGAAACTAAGCCATGCCCGTGGGGCAACCCAAGATGGGCAGATCATGGTGGAGAGATCTGACAGAATGTGGTCCACTGGAGAAGGGAATGGCAAACCACTTCAATAGTCTTGCCTTGAGAACTCCATGAACACTATGAAAAGGCAAAATGATAGGACACTGAAAGAGGAACTCCCCAGGTCAGTAGGTGCCCAATATGCTACTGGAGATCAGTGGAGAAATAACTCCAGAAAGAATGAAAGGATGGAGCCAAAAGCAAAAAGAATACCCAGCTGTAGATGTGACTGGTGATAGAAGCAAGGTCCGATGCTGTACAGAGCAATATTGCATAGGAACCTGGAATGTCAGGTCCATGAATCAAGGAAAATTGGAAGTGGTCAAACAAGAGATGGCAAGAGTGAATGTCAACATTCCAGGAATCAGCAAACTGAAATGGACTGGAATGGGTGAATTTAACTCAGATGACCATTATATCTACTACTGTAGGCAGGAATCCCTCAGAAGAAATGGAGTGGCCATCATGGTCAACAAAAGAATCCAAAATGCAGTACTTGGATGCAATCTCAAAAATGACAGAATGATCTCTGTTCGTTATCACAGTAACCCAAGTCTATGCCCCAACCAGTAACGCTGAAGAAGCTAAAGTTGAACAGTTCTATGAAGACCTACAAAACCTTTTTAGAACTAACACCCAAAAAAGATGTCCTTTTCATTATAGTGGACTGAAATGCAAAAGTAGGAAGTCAAGAAACACCTGGAGTGACAGGCAAATTTGGCCTTGGAATACGGAATGAAGCAGGGCAAAGACTAATAGAGTTTTGCCAAGAAAATGCACTGGTCATAACAAACACCCTCTTCCAACAACACAAGAGAAGACTCTATACATGGACATTACCAGATGGTCAACACCGAAATCAGACTGATTATATTCTGTGCAGCCAAAGATGGAGAAGCTCTATACAGTAAGCAAAAACAAGACCAGGAGCTGACTGTGGCTCAGATCATGAACTCCTTATTGCCAAATTCAGACTTAAATTGAAGAAAGTAGGGAAAACCACTAGACCATTCAGGTATGACCTAAATCAAATCCCTTATGATTATAAAGTGGAAGTGAGAAATAGATTTAAGGGCCTAGATCTGATAGATAGAGTGCCTGATGAGCAATGGAATGAGGTTCGTGACACTGTACCGGAGACAGGGATCAAGACCATCCCCATGGAAAAGAAATACAAAAAAAGCAAAATGGCTGTCTGGAGAGGCCTTACAAAGAGCTGTGAAAAGAAGAGAAGCGAAAAGCAAAGGAGAAGAGGAAAGATATAAACATCTGAATGCAGAGTTCCAAAGAATAGCAAGAAGAGATAAGAAAGGCTTCCTCAATGCAAAGTGATCAATGCAAAGTGATCAATGCAAAGAAATAGAGGAAAACAACAGAATGGGAAAGACTAGAGATCTCTTCAAGAAAATCAGAGATACCAAAGGAACATTTCATGCAAAGATGGGCTCGAAAAAGGACAGAAATGGTATGGACCTAACAGAAGCAGAAGATATCAAGAAGAGATGACAAGAATACACAGAAGAACTGTACAAAAAATATCTTCACGACCCAGATAATCACAATGGTGTGATCACTGACCTAGAGCCAGACATCCTGGAATGTGAAGTCAAGTGGGCCTTAGAAAGCATCACTACGAACAAAGCTAGTGGAGGTGATAGAATTCCAGTTGAGCTATTCCAAATCCTGAAAGATGATGCTGTGAAAGTGCTGCACTCAATATGCCAGCAAATTTGGAAAACTCAGCAGTGGCCACAGGATTGGAAAAGGTCAGTTTTCATTCCAATCCCAAAGAAAGGCAATGCCAAAGAATGATCAAACTACTGCACAGTTGCACTCATCTCACATGCTGGTAAAGTAATGCTCAAAATTCTCCAAGCCAGGCTTCAGCAGTATATGAACCATGAACTTCCAGATGTTCAAGCTGGTTTTAGAAATGGCAGAGGAACCAGATATCAAATTGCCAACATCCGCTGGGTCATGGAAAAAGCAAGAGAGTTCCAGAAAAACATCTATTTCTGCTTTATTGACTATGCCAAAGCCTTTGAATGTGTGGATCACAATAAACTGTGGAAAATTTTGAAAGAGATGGGACTACCAGACCACCTGATCCGCCTCTTGAGAAATCTGTATGCAGGCCAGGAAGCAACAGTTAGAACTGGACATGGAACAACAGACTGGTTCCAAATAAGAAAAGGAGTACATCAAGGCTGTATATTGTCACCCTTTATATTTAACTTATATGCAGAGTACATCATGAGAAACGCTGGACTGGAAGAAGCACAAGCTGGAATCAAGATTGCTGGGAGAAATATCAATAGCCTCAGATATGCAGATGACACCACCCTATGGCAGAAAGTGAAGAGAAACTAAATAGCCTCTTGATGAAGGTGAAAGTGGAGAGTGAAAAAGTTGGCTTAAAGCTCAACATTCAGAAAACGAAGATCACGGCATCCGGTCCCACCACTTCATGGGAAATAGATGGGGAAACAGTGTCAGACTTTATTTTTCTGGGCTCCAAAATCAGTGCAGATGGTGACTGCAGCCATGAAATTAAAAGACGCTTACTCCTTGGAAGGAAAGTTATGACCAACCTAGATAGCATATTCAAAAGCAGAGCCATTACTTTGCCAACAAAGGTTCGTCTAGTCAAGGCTATGGTTTTTCCTGTGGTCATGTATGGATGTGAGAGTTGGACTGTGACAAAGGCTGAGTGCAGAAGAATTGATGCTTTTCAACTGTGGTATTGGAGAAGACGCTTGCGAGTCCCTTGGACTGCAAGGAGATCCAACCAGTCCATTCTAAAGGAGATCAGCCCTGGGATTTCTTAGGAAGGAATGATGCTAAAGCTGAAACTCCAGTACTTTGGAGTCCACTCATGAGAAGAGTGGACTCATTGGAAAAGACTCTGATGCTGGGAGTTATTGGGGGCAAGAGGAGAAGGGGACGACAGAGGATGAGATGGCTGGATGGCATCACTGACTCAATGGATGTGAGTCTGGGTGAACTCTGGGAGTTTGTGATGGACAGGGAGGCCTGGCGTGCTGTGATTCATGGGGTCACAAAGAGTCAGATACGACTGAGCGACTGATCTGATAGAATCTTTTGGATTTTTCTCCCCTTCTTTCCCCCACCTCCCCTGTTGTAGTTGTCAATTTTATTGGCTCTGTGAAGCCCAATTAAGCTTTTGAACTTTTTTTTCTCAGTCACATTTTTTATTGGTGTTATAAACCTCTGGTCTATCTTGGACTATGAAAAGCAGCAAGGTAGCATCAACAAGTAACATACAACGGAAACTCCATATGCTTAACAGCTAATCTTTCAGCAGAAACTCTTCAGATCAGAACAGAATGTCAGGATATATTTAAAGTACTGAAAGGGAAAAATCTACAACCAAAATTGCTATACCCAGCAAGGATCTCATTCATAATTAATGGTGATAAAAAGCTTTGCAGACAAGCAAAAGTTAAGATAATTCAGTGCCACCAAACCAGCTTTATAACAAATGTTAAAGGGACTTATATAGTCAAGAAATACGAGTAAAGAAAACAAATCTGAAAAATCAACCCCAAACAATTAAGAAAATGGCGATAGGAGTATGTGTGTGTGTGTGTGTGTGTGTGTATATATATATGTATATATATATATATATATATATATATACATACATACATATATATATATGTATATATATAACTTCTTTAAATGTAAATGCATTAAATGCTCCAACCAAAAGACACAGACTGGCTGAATGGATACAAAAACAAGACCCATATATATGCTGTCTACAAGAAACCCACTTCAGACCTAAAGACACATATGGACTGAAAGTGAGAAGATGGAAAAATATATTCCATGAAAATGGTAAGCAAAAGAAACTGGAATAACAATTCTCATATCAGATAAAATTGACCTTAAAATAAAGAATATTACAAGAGATAAGGAAAGATACTCCATAATGATCAATGGATCAATCCAAGAGGAAGACATAACAATTGTAAATATCTATGCACCCAATATAGGAGCATCTCAATACATAAGACAAACACAAACAGATATAAAAGGAGAAGTTGCCAGTAACACAATAATAGTAGGAGACTTTAACACCCACTCACACCAATGGACAAATCATCAAAGCAGAAAATTAATAAAGAAACACAAGTCTTAAATGATACATTAGATGAGATGGGTCTCATTGATATCTTCAGGATATCTCATCCAAATTCAGAAGAATGCACCTTCTTCTGAAGTGCACATGGAACATTCTCCATGATAGACCACATCTTGGGTCACAAATCAAACCTCAGTAAATTTAAGAAAATTCAAATCATATCAAGCATCTTCTCCAAACACAGTGCTATGTGACTAGATATCAATTATAAGAAAAAAGCTATAAGAAACACAAACACATGGAGATTAAACAAAATGTTTCTAAAGAGCCAACAGGTTATTAAAGAAATAAAAAGGAAAATCAAAAAAATTCTATAAACAAATAACAATGAAAACACAACAACTCAAAATCTATGGGATGCAGTAAAACAGTCCTAAGAGCAAATTTTATAGCAATACAATCCTACCTTAGGAAACAAGAAAAACAAGAATAAACAATCTAACTTTACAACTAAAAGAACTGGGAAAAGAAGAAGAAGAACAATAGCAACAAAAAAAATAGTAGAAGGAAAGAAATCATAAAGATCCAAGCAGAAATAAATGAAAAAGAAATGAATGAAACAATAGTAAAGATTAATAAAACTAAAAGCTGATTCTTTGCAATGATAAATAAAATTGCCAAACCTTTAGCCAGACTCATCAGGATAAAAAGAGAGAAAAATAAAATAAAAAAATTAGAAATGAATAAGGAGAGGTTACAACAGAAAATGCGGAAATGAAAAAGACTCTAAGAGACTATTATGAACAACTATATGGTAATAAAATAGACAACCTGGAAGAAATGGATGGATTCTTAGAAAAGTTCAGTCTTCCAAGACTGAACCAGGAAGAAATAGAAATGATGAACAATCCTATTACAAGTACTGAAATTGAAGCTGTAATCAGCGGATTCATGTTATTGTATGGCAAAACCAATACAATATTGTAAAGTAATTAACCTCCAACTAAAATAAATACATTTATATTAAAAGAAAAAACTCCCAAAAAACAAAAGCCCAGGACCAGATGGCT
Organism: Bos taurus; assembly: GCF_002263795.3. Taxonomy (NCBI): domain Eukaryota; kingdom Metazoa; phylum Chordata; class Mammalia; order Artiodactyla; family Bovidae; genus Bos; species Bos taurus. The sequence goes on along the minus strand of NC_037351.1, from coordinate 15,119,685 downwards.
TCACAGGAGAATTCTAGCAAACATTTAGAGAAGAGCTAATGCTTATCCTTCTAAAACATTCCAAAAATTGCAGAGGAAGGAACACTTCCAAACTCATTCTGCAAGGCCACTATCACCCTGATACCAAAACCCGACAAAGACAACACAAAAAAAGAAAACTACACACCAATATCACTCATTAACATAGGTGCAAAAATCCTCAACAAAAGTTTAGCAAACAGAATTCAGCAACATATCAAAAAGGTCATTTACTATGATCAAGTTGAGTTTGTTCCAGGGATGGAAGGATTCTTCAATACATGCAAATCAAACAACGTGATACACCATATTAACAAACCGAAAGATAAAAACCATATGATTATCTCAGTAAATACAGAAAAAGCCTTTGACAAAATTCAGTACCAATTTGTGATGAAACTCTTCAAAAAATGGTCATAGAAGGAACCTACCTCAACATAATAAAGGCCATATATGATTAACCTACTGCAAGCATTATTCTCAATGCTGAAAAACTGAAAGCATTTCACCTAATATCAGGAACAAGACAAGGATGTCCACTTCATCACTATTATTCAACATAGTTCTGGGAGTCCTAGCTACAGCAATCAGAGAAGAAAAAGAAATAAAAGGAATCTAGATCAGAAAAGAAGTAAAGTTTTCACTGTCTGCCGATGACATGATACTACTGTACATAGAAAACCATAAAGATGTTATCAGAAAATTACTAGAGCTACTCAGTAAATTTAGCAAATTTGCAGGATACAAAATCAATACACAGAAATCACTTGCATGTTTATGTACCAACAATTAAAAATCAGAAAGAGAAATTAAGGAATTGATCCCATTCTCCATTGCAACAAAAAGAATTAAATACCTAGGAATAAACCTACCTAAGGAGACAAAAGAACTGTACATAGAAAATTATAAGACACTAATGAAATAAATCAAAGATGACATAAATAGATAGATATTCCATGTTCCTGGGTAGGAAAAATCAATATTGTGAAAATGACTATACTATCAAAGGCAATATTACAGATTCGATGTGATCCCTATCAAACTATTAATGGCAGTTTTCATAGAACTAGAACAAAAAATTTCACAATTCATATGGAAACACAAAAGACCCTGAATAGCCAAAGCAGTCTTGAGAAAGAAGAATGGAGCGGACAGAATCAACCTTCCTTACTTCAGATTATACTACAAAGCTACAGTCATCAAGACAGTATGGTACTGGCACAAAAACAGAAATATAGACCAATGAAACAAGATAGAAAGCAGAGAAATAAACTCATGCACCTATGAATACCATATTTTTGACAAAGGAGGCAAGAATATACAATGGGACAAAAACAGTCTCTTCAATAAGTGGTACTGGGAAAATTGGAGAGCTACATGTAAAAGAATGAAATTAGAATACCTCCTAACACTATGCACAAAGATAAACTCAAAATAGATTAAAGACCTAAGTGTAAGATCAGAAGCTATAAAACTCTTAGAGGAAAACATAGGCGGAACACTTGATGACATAAATCAAAACAAGATCCTCTACGACCCACCTCCTCGAGTAATGGAAATAAAAGCAAAAGTAAATAAGTGGGAACTGATTAAACTTAAAAGCTTTTGCACAGCAGAGGAAATTATAAGCAAGATGAAAAGACAACCCTCGGAATGGGAGAAAATTACAGCAAATGAAACAACTGACACAGGTTTAATTTCCAAAATATATAAGCAGCTCATACAATTCAATGCCAGAAAAACAAACAACCCAATCAAAAATTGGGAAAAAGACCTAAACCAACATTTCTCCAAAGAAGACATACAGATGGCTGACAAACACATGGAAAGATGCTCAACATCACTAGTTATCAAAGAAATGGAAATCAAAACTACAATGAGATATCACCTCACACTGGTCAGAATGGCCATCATCAAAAAGTCTACAAACAATAAATGCTGGAGACGGTGTGGAGAAAAGGGAACGCTCTTGCACTGTTGGTGGGAATGTAAATTGATACAACCACTATGGAAGATGATATGGAGATTCCTTTAAAAACTAGTAATAAAACTACCATATGACCCAGCAATCTAACTCCTAGGCATATAGGAAAACAAAAATGAAAAATACAAATGTATCCCAGTGTTCAATGCAACACTATTTACAATAGCTAGAACATGGAAGCAACCTAGATGTCCATTGACAGACGAATGGATAAAGAAGTTGTGGTACATATACAGAATGGGATATTACTCAGCCATAAAAAGGAACTCATCTAAGTCAGTTCTAATGAAGTGGATGAACCTAGAACCTATTATTCAGAGTGAAGTAAATCAAAAAGAGAAAGATAAGTATTGCATTCTAACACATATATATGGAATCTAGAAAAATGTTACTGAAATTAATTTACAGGAAAACAATGGAGAAACAGACATAGAGAATAGACTTATGGACATGGGGAGAGGGAAGGAGGGAGTGAGAAGTATAGAAAGAGTAACATGAAAACTTACATCACCATATGTAAAATAAATAGCCAACAGGAATTTGCTGTATGGCTCAAGAAACTCAAACAGGAGCTCTGTATCAACCTAGAAGGGTGGGATGGGAAGGGAGATGGGAGGGAGGTTCAAAAGGAAGGAGAGATATGTATACCTATGGCTGATTCATGTTGATGTTTGACAGAAAACAACAAAATTCTGTAAAGCCATTATCCTATAAAAATCAATCAATCAAAAAAAAAAAAAAACTGCAAACCACACAAATGTCTAATAATAGTTAGTGGACAAACAAATATTATATATTCAGTAGAATGAAATAATACTCAGCAGTAAAAGCAATACTGTTGATACATGCTATAACATGGATTAATCTCAAAGTAACAATGTTGAATAAAGAAACCAAAAATATATTTATAGGTTGTGCCTGGAAGGCCAAATAAACCATGATTTCAGAAAAACACTAATGAAAAGAAAAAAGTAAAATAAAAAAAGACACAAAAGAAATTTATATATATATATATATATATATATATATATATATATATATAAATCACATATATATACATGCATATATATTTTTTTTCCTGCCCCTATCACATATACAAGAAAATGATTGCTTCAGTTTTTGAGTCCAATTATGTTATATTAATAGGTAAGAAAAAGTAAAATTCCTGATGTTTCTGATCTCATATGTATAAAAGGAAAAAAAAAAAAAAAAGTTAAAGACCCTAGGGAGAGAGAAGTCAACTCCAGAGGTGAGAAGATAACTGCTTCAGTGTTAAGGGGTAGGTTTGGGTCAGTCCAACAGCCATGAGTGGGAATCCGAACTTCCATCATGAAGTGAAATCGCTCAGTCGTGTCTGACTCTTTGCAATCCCATGGACTGGAGCCTGGAGCCTGGTAGGCTACAGTCCATGGAATTTTCCAGGCAAGAATACTGGAGTGGGTTGCCATTTCCTTCTCCAGGGGATCTTCCCGACCCAGGGATCGAACCCAGGTCTCCTGCATTGCAGGCAGACATGTTACCGTCTGAGCTACTAGGGAAGCCGGGTCTGCAGTTTCTTTGCCTTGGAAATATAATAACACTGGATATTACAAAAGTAAAACAAGCAGTATAAAGTTTTTAGCAGGTGTTCGACACATAGCCTCTATTTAGAGATGCTAATTCTCTTCACTTTTCTGGCTTTCTTAAGGTGTTCAATTGCCCAAGTCAGAAAATTAGATCCCAGGATTCTGTGTCAAGTTTCTTAGGAATTCTTAAAACTGATAAGCACTAAGAAATCATAAATAATGGCAACTCTCTGGGAAAAATAGTAAAGGTAAAAATTTCTCAACAATAAAGCACAAAATTGAATTAGACTATTTTCTGAAAAAGGATATTAAAATGATGCTCTAAAGAAATATCTTTATAGATAAAATTAAGCTAGTTTGAGTTGAACAAATATCTAATAGATTGTCTTCCTAATGTCTTGAGTTATTATACCTCAAGAGCTGTGATTTATGATAATGCCTGGTAGTAGGAAGGCATGAATCATCATGTTGAAAAACTCTAGTCCAGATGTTGACATGAGCAGTGTATTGATTAACGATTTCATTGAGAGTATTGGGTGTGATATGATGTGGCAAGTGCTGAAATTAGGCCAAAGACCTGTAAGTTCCACTCTGATCCATAGAACTGAACTCACCTGTAAGGTATTTTGGAAACCAAATAATCTGAATTTATAGGCAGGGATACCAAATAAATTAATTATATTTATCTTTGTTATAAATATAAAATAGAAGATATAATATTCTCCTTGCTACTACATGGGGAAAAACTCAATGACTTTAAAGACAAAATAGATGTGAAGACATTTTTAAAGTTCAAATTCTCATCAAAGTATTGTCATATTAAGATCATTATGAAATTTGAAGGTAAACTGAATTGGCAAATAACAAGGGTGAAAGCATAAGCATCCAAAAACTCTAAACAGTAAAAATGCAACAATTTCTGCACCTGGTGTAAAAAGCTATAGAGCCCACTTATTGGGTGGAGAGATGGATTCCTATCTCATCAAATGTGGAAGAGAATGTCAAATATGTAAACACTCTCTCCTGTTGCCTTCTACCACCTTGCACCTTAGTCAGTCCTACTCCACACTTAACACCTAGAGGCAGCAGAGGGAACAAAGAGAAGAACTGGTCATAGTGGAAAGGAAATTGTTAAATGGGATAGAATAGAATTTTAGAATAGACAATGTTTTCTGAAGTCAAATCCAGCACAGTTAGCAAGTAATATACAATATCTCCTCCTTTCTGAAAACTACTTATTCTACTAACCTATCACAGTACCTGAAATTTCTCCAATTAGAATTTATGTTTGTATATAATTCATGGCTTGGTCATAGCAATAAATCTCTCACAGATCCCTATTAAAAGGCAAATCACTGTGAAGAGATAACTTGTTATACCTTGGATCTGTACATGGACATACAGATCCTGGAGTTGTACTATAAGAAATTTTTGAGGAAAGGGAATTTAAAGGAGAAGGGAACTTGGCTCAAGAGAACAGTTGGGTAAAAAACAGTACTGAGGGTCTAAAGAGAGGGAGCAGAAATCAGAACGCAGAAGTGAAGAAAAATGTTGTCTATATCACAGTATGACAATAGTACTTCCATTATTCTCACATGGATCTTTGACATTTATGATTTCTGAGTTACTTATGATGCTTTGCTGGTTAACTCAACAATAATTTATTGACCACATATTATTTTACAACTATCTTTAAACTGAAACCCCTCAAAAGTTGATTTTATGACAAGGAATTATGAACATATAATTTAACTAGGAAGTGACTCCAGCAACCACAAAAAAGAAAGAGGAAGATAATAGCAAGAATGGAAATATTGAAAATGTACATTAAAGTACAAGTTAACTGATGTTAAATACTTTAGGGACCTTCTGAAAAACTGTTGATTGTACCATTGAATCTTCCCTCTGAAGGCAGGGAAATTGGGTCATGTTTCTACTGATAACTTTTGCCCGTTTAGTTCCCTACACTTTCAGATTATATTTGCTAGTGGTGAAGTAAGTGTCTGTGGTACCAAAGACCTCAAACAAGGAAATGAAAGAATTGGCAAACTAAGTGTTCTGGGACTTGTGAGCTTTGATTTAGAGGATCTTAAAGATGGATGATTTGAGAGAATAGCATTGAAACAGGTACATTACCATATGTAAAATAAATGATCAGTACAAGTTCCATGAATGAAGCAGGGCACTCAAAGCCAGTACTCTGGGGCAACCCAAAGGAATGGGGTAGGGAGGGAAGTGGGAGGGGGTTTCAGGATGTGAGGACATGTGCACCTGTGACTGATTTATGTCAATGAATAGCAAAAAACACAATAAGATGGAGCGGGTATCAGCAGAAATCCTACGCTTATAGTCTGGAATAAAATATGGAAAACAGTCATAACAAAAGCTCAAAGAGGTAAAATATAGACCGAAAATTCAAGTCTAGCAAGGATAGAGAAGAATATGTTAATAATTATAAAATGGTCTCTCAATTGAAAAAAAAAATAAATAAAATGGTGATTAAACAAATTAGTTGATTCCTGAAAGAGGTAGAATTTTACCAACTCTGAAAAGTGTTAACGTAAACTACTAGAGCCTTGGTTGAGTAGTGGAGGTAGGGCAATGAGATCTAGGTAATAACCTAGTGTATTCACGCTGATTTGGAAATTGGAGGAGAATTTTGTGAATATTAGAACCTTTATAATTGCCCCATCCTAGAGTATGAAGTCCCCAAAATTCCAAATCCAAATGAACAAGATTACAAAGTTTCAGAAATGAAAAGAACCACACACACACACACACACACAAAATAGTCTAAATTTTAATCACTAAGTGTTTTCGGTATTTGCTGTAACTTTACAATGAACCGGGCTTTCCCAGTGGCTCAGAATGTAAAGAATCTACCTACAATGCAGGAGACTTAAGCTTCATCCCTGGGTCAGGAAGATCCACTGGAGAAGGGGATGGCAACTCAGTCCAGTATTCTTGCCAAAGGAATCCCATGGACAGAGGAGCCTGGCAGGCTACAATCCATGGGGTTGCAAGGAGTCAGACTCCACTGAGCGACTAACACTTTCATACTTTCACAATAGTTAAAACAAACCAGGTGATATCTCAAGCTTTTCTAATGTCAAACTCAGAAAACCTTGAGACCATCATTCTATATCTTCTAACAAGGTTCTAAATGACTCAGTATGGATTTTTCTTTGGAAAATTTCAATAAACTCATTTCATTGAAACGTGATTTGGAGCTCCGAAATTATTTTTCTTCTAGTAATGTGTATGCTACTATTTATAGAAGACAGTTTTCTGGTGAACTTTTTTTTCTGGCAACCTGTATGAAAATGAGAGTGACTGCTTACTAACCAGCACAGGATTTCTTTTGGAGGTGATGAAGTTTTCTAGAATTAGAAAATAATGATGGTTGCAGGACTTTGTGAATATAGTAAAAAACATAAGCTTTAGCACCTTAAGATAGTAAATTTTGTGATGTATGAATTATATTTCATTAATAAATCTAATATAAATCTTCTTAATTTGGGGAAGGGCATGATGAAAACCTTTACTAGGGTGATGGAAATTAAAAAGAAAGATGAGCCATGATATTTATCCAGCAAAATTTTGAAAAAAGAAATGAAACAACTGGTGATAAATTGGAAATAAAGCACGGGTAGGAAACCAGCTAAGATCATTGTCTTACTGGAATAAAGTAATTTGAAAAAGTAATCCAATTGCAAGAAGAAGATTAATTTACTTTTGAATATGGTGAGATTTGCACAAATATGAGTCTTTTTTTTTTTTTAAATGTGGAGATGCCTTTAGGCCATGGAACATATGGGACAAAAGTTCAAGCTGCTGGAGACACAAAATGAGAGTCATCAACTTAGAGAAGGCATTAGGAGGCATGGGGAAATGTGGAAAGAAGGACAGAAAACTAGAGTTAGAATTCTTGCAGAGTTGTTCTTTACTAAGGTCACAGTCTTGTAAAGGGATCTTTGAAAAGAGAAAGTGAAAAAGATGGCAGAAAAATGTCTTAGCACATAGGATAAGAAAGGAAAGTTGCAAGAAGGAATGCGGCACATTCTTAGGAGTTGTCAGAGAGCCTGGTTGAGGGAAAACAAAGTGAAGCAAAGTGTTCAACTATTTCACTAAACTATACACATTGAAAGGTAATTAAAGAGAAAGTGAAGTTGCTCAGTCATGTCTGACTCTTTGCATCCACATGGACTGTAGCCTACCAGGCTTCTGTGTCCATGGGATTTTTCAGGCAAGAGTCCTGGAGTGGGTTGCCATTTACTTCTCCAGTATAAAGGTAATTAACAGCATATCAAATTAAGATCCAGAAGAGGTGGGGGAGATTTGAAGCTGATCTGAGTTTGGCATTTTGAGGCAAATGAAGATAATTTAATTTTCTATATGAGCGGCACTGTATATAACCATCAAGAAAGTAAGAGGGGGAAGTCACTGAGTTTAGAACGTGAAGTGCGTAGGACAACCAGGCTCGAAAAGAATCAGAATGCACCTGGCAGACAAGAAAGAGGCAGGAAAGTGGCATAATCCAATCCATTCTGAAAACCTGAGTTTAAGAAAGATTTAGGGATTATATTTGAGACTGTCTAGAGACTAGAGCTTGGAAAGAATAACAGATGTGGAATAAGATGAAAGTACTGCCTCCAAGTAGCAAGACAGGCATAGGTGCATCATTCAGCAATGCGCACCATAAGAGCAAAGTCTCTTATGCAACAGACTCAATATGTACATGTTATAATTATCAGCCTTCATATACAAAGTTACACATATTGTTAGATACTTAGTTATAGCACTAACCTTACCGAAGACATTTTGTGTATTTCTGCCTCTCTAATGTTTATGCTTGTGAATGCTACTGACAGTCCATATTTTTCCTACTTTCCCTCTACCCAACTGTCCCACTTGAACAGAAAGTCTGTCAAAAAGTGAAAATGATTTTATATTTACAAAGGAAAGGAAACTTTAAATGACCTAGAAGTTTACATGAGGTATTCACAGCTCCAAGATGATTGGGAAGGTTGTTGTTGACAGATACCACTTGATGGACTAGAAATCAATTTGATCACATGTTTTTATGGATTATAGTGGCCTTGGCTAATTACAAAAGATTGTCTTCCTAGATTCCATAGTTTTCAGAGCTGACTTTGAGCAGACGTACACAGGATTAAGCTGCAAGCTTGACAGTTTTCCCTAATTATCTATCGCAAGGGCAACTCTTGGATTGTCTTGACACATATGTCAAAAAAAGGCTGAACTTTTAATTCTAGAGACACATGTTTGTTTGTTTGTTTTTTATCAGAGTCATTTATATTTAGGTGATAAAGCTGATCACATCATCACTGTTTACCTGGATGTAGAAGAGTGAAAGAGACTACAAATATAAAGAAATGGATATAAAGTTTTTAAAAATCTACCTAAAGCAATTGTGATCATTGACATGAAGGATCATAAAATATTTATGTGTAGATTCAATCATTTGAATATGACTAGGTAACATGGGTTCATTACATGATTTTATTTTTAAAAGAGGTTAAAAGAAGAGAGAAAACAAAAAAGCATTATATGCTATAATCAACAATACTATTTATCAGGCCTAATTATAGACAGGTCTTATGAAAATTTCACTTCATCATCAGAAGACTAAACTGTGTCATTATTCATCTTGATAATATTAAGTTACATTGACAAAAAGTTAAACAAATTATATTATTACTTGATTGACTAAAAAGTTTAATCTACACTTTATTTAAAAAAAATTCCCAGATCTGAAAAATTTACTCATAGAAGAAAGGAAACTTACATGGTCTTTCAACTTCTTATCTAATTTTAAAATTCTATAATTTATTGTCCAAGTAATTACCTCTGGAATTAGGAATAGAGTTAAAATTAAGATGAGCTTTAGTAGGAAAAAAACCTTAAATATTTTAAAAAAATTTGTGCTATAATATAGGCTTACTCAGAAGGGACAGCGGTTTCATTGAGCCTTTTTGGATTGTTCCTTCAGATGCTGGACCATAAAAACAGATGACGTGTAGAAGAAACTACAGCCAGTGGCCCATAGAATGGCTGTAATCCCATCAAGCACCAAGAGCAATTATAGTCCAGACTTATAACACTAGACCTATCAAGTTATAATTTGTATATATCTATTTTAGAAACTGCATCATTTAACCTCACTCACAAAGGTGTTAGGAAGATTAACTAACTAGATAATTTCACAAAGTGCTTAGATAATAAAAGGTAAAGGGATAAATGCCAAGGATTATTACTTTAGACCCTCTGCCAATGCTTAAAGACCAAAGTTAATGTTTTGTTTCATTTCCACTGTCTAGGTAGCTCAAGTTCATTAGTTCCAAGAATGGGAGTGGTGGGAGGTGGGAAGTTTTCCTACAGAACTAAGAGAACTTACACATCCCAAGGGGAGTCAAAGTCATGGAATTCTTCAGAGCATTTATCCACTTAAAAAGTGTTGGAAAACATTTATCATGGATGTCTGTGTTTTTCATTTCTTGTAAGTAGAGGCACTGATTACCTTTACTTTCAATTATCTTTATAAGAATGTTTAATAGACTCAGTTGCCTTGGAAAATAGAGATGGTGTCTCCCTCCAGAGCCAAGGGCAGGTTTGGTTGCAGCCTTGAGACATAAAAATAGAATGTACCTCTAGAAGGACGTGTAGGCATATTTATTGCCCATTTTAAAAGATTTGGATTCTCCATAATGTATTTGACTCTTCTGTAATGTAATTCAGCTGGATATCTTTGTGTCATCTGGCTCTCTGGGTCATGCAGTGGGAATTGAAGCTTAGGGAACTGGTGCAAGAAAATCTGACTACTGCTCTTCCCCTAAGTAACATACTCCTTTGTTTCTGACCCAGAAGTCTCATGTCTTCAGCTAACATCCATAACATTGTGGCAAGCTAAAGCGTGTGTGTGTGTATATATATATATATATATATATATATATATATATATATATATATATATATTAGTTTAAAAGAAGTAGCCTGTGTTGGAAAGTATCTGAAAGGATTTAAGATTTACTCTCAACATTGTCCTTAGACTCCTGTAGAGAAGTAATCATAAGTCAGGGAAAGTAATTTTAGAAGTTGAGCAAAACAACATGTAGCCATGAAGCATGATTCCATTTGATGTGGAGGATTAGCTCATCAAGGTCTGTCTCAGTCATGCTTTCCTCCTGCCATTCCATTCATTTTTCTTCTCAACCCTGCACAGTTACTCACTAAATGATTGCCACCATGACCCATTCCTCTTTCTCCCTCAGGCAGAGAGACCATACTTCCCAATGTTCACTGCCTTCTGATTGATGACCTTGACAGCACTTCACTGAGTGAGGGTTTGTGGCAATTTATGTCATTACACAAATTATACAGATTGTCATTAACCGATGTAATGTACTATAAAAAACTGGAAACATGAAGAAAACTATATTTGAATTTCCTATCTACATATCATAATATTTTATCACTTAAGTTTTCAATTCAACTAATTGAAATATATGCCCTAGAACAAATAGTATTTTTGCTTATCACATCCATCTTATTCGATCTTCTTTTTAATTATTTAGTTATTTTTCTTATTAAAGTACCTCTTTTAAAATAAGGATTTTTAAAACACCTAATTGGAAGAGAAGTTATGACCAACCTAGATAGCATATTGAAAAGCAGAGACATTACTTTGCCAACAAAGGTTCGTCTAGTCAAGGCTATGGTTTTTCCTGTGGTCATGTATGGATGTTAGAGTTGGACTGTGAAGAAGGCTGAGTGCCGAAGAATTGATGCTGTTGAACTGTGGTGTTGGAGAAGACTCTTGAGAGTCCTTGGACTACAAGGAGATCCCACCAGTCCATTCTGAAGGAGATCAGCCTTGGGTGTTCTTTGGAAGGGAATGATGCTAAAGCTGAAGCTCCAGCACTTTGGCCACCTCATGCGAAGAGTTGACTCATTGGAAAAGACTCTGATGCTGGGAGGGATTGGGGGCAGGAGGAGAAGGGGACAACAGAGGATGAGATGGCTGGATGGCATCACTGATTCGATAGACATGAGTTTGAGTGAACTCTGGGAGATGGTGATGGACAGGGAGGCCTGGCGTGCTGCAATTCACGGTGCTGCAGAGTCGGACACGACTGAACAACTGAACTGAACTGAACTGAACTGAATGACAATTTTTGAATTAAATCAGCCACTATATCTACAGTTGGAAGGATTAAATGTTGAATGCCCTATTTAAAAAAAAGAAAAAGAAAATTTTATCCAGGGTGATTGGAGATTAAATTACCAAAAAAAAAAAAAGAATCAAGTCATTAAGCAAGTCAGGCTTTAGAACCTTATCTGAGTGAATGTATGAGTAAATATAAAGTTCAAAGTCAAATTTTCTTCATTTCCATTTCCTCTGATTCTCCCTGGGATTAGCCCTGACTGCTGACTTCCAGGATAGACATGTGAATTTGGATTCTGGTCTACCTGCTTCTTGTTTACTGATGACAGCAAGACTTTGGAGACATAATCCAATTACAATGTCTGAAAGTTGTCCAGGATCACCTTATGTAGATGCAGATGTTCTTTCATTGCTAAGTAACCTAATGTTTAGATGGAGGTGAAAAAGGAAGAAGTAACCAGCCAATCAAACAAGCCTCATTGAGTGCTTACTTTATAGTTCTAGAAGTTGAGGATATTTAAGAGAAGAAAATTGGAAATGGAAGAAAAGGAGAGAAAGAGCTTTTAGAGAAAATACACAATATAGTAAGGGAAGAGAAATATGACTGTTCTGCCTGTGATTTCTTCCTCAACAAAGGAAATTTATTTCACAGTTCATCCAAATTCACAACATGCTGACCTACTTATACCTCTCCCACTTACCTTTAAATCTTAATTTCCTATGTCTAGAATCTCAGAACACTAATGCATCTAAAAGGAGTAGGGAGAAAAAATAAAAAGACAAAGAACAGAACTTGGGAGTGATGAGGCTCAACCTTAGCATGCTGCTTAAAATATAGAATTTTAATCCTTATCTTGAATTTTCACATATTGCTACAAATGTAAACACAGTTCCAGGACCTAGCAACACCAATATCATATAGAGGGGGAAAAAAAATAGATACATTTAATTTGGATCCCTGTATTTAACTGTCTGGGAATCATGATTTTGTTTTATGAACTGTCAGATATTAATCCTGCTAAGATCCCAGAGTTGTTACTTAGGGATAAATAGTATCCACAACAAACAAAACAATGAAATGCTATATATATCTACATATGGGTTCAGGAAACTGTACAGGTAGAAATGAAACCTGAGGAAGGCACTTTGATATTCCCACATAAGACTTTGATTTTATTGGTGTTTATAGTGTTTTATTTTAATAGAAAATTCCCTAATATTATGGGTTTCCAGAACTCAGTTGGTTTATAAGTCTATGGTTTCTAAGGGAAAACAGAGTTCCGGACAGAATTTGTGAGTTATTTGAACCTCTTTTAAGTAATAGAATATAGATATAGGTGTGAAGTTCAACTTTGTTCTTCCTGACTATAAATCCTATCCTTCCTTACCACCATTCCCAATTTAAAGACTGTGAGAATGAACTGTAGGACAAAAGAAGTTGACAGAATGAACCTGACCATAGGTACAGAATAAGAAAACAGAAATTAGTTTGAGAGAGTGTGAGAGAGATATCATATAAATCAAAAAGAATTTTTGTTTTGCTACTTTTTTTTTCAGTTGTAGAAATTTTAATCTCAGCACTGTTGATATAATTCTGGGCCATATATTTATTTATTGTGGGACTTGTCCTGTGTGTTGTAGGATGTTTATGAATATTTTTGTCTTTTATCCACTAGTTGCCAGTAAAATTGCTGCCCAAATTGTGAAAATGAAAACTGTCTCCAGACATTGCCAAATATCCCTTGGTAGTCAAAATCACCCCTAGTCTAAACAGTGCTCCAGAGGACCCAAATAAATCTCTTCAAATGCAATTACAGTCACGGTAATTTTGAATAATTGACTGTGTGCTCTCAGTCAAGTTATTTTCCATTTCTGGGCTACTCCTTTTTCTTCTCTAAAATTAAGTGCTCTAAAATCTTCTGTAGCTCTAAGACCAGAATAGTGTAAGGTTTCTATTCCTTAACAATGCTCTATACATTTTCTGACTGCAACCAGAAGATTCAGTAAGGATTTTGTTATGAACTACCTAGAACGGATGTAAAACTTGTATTGTGGATCGTTCTGTTTTTTGGTATAACTTTGATTTATTCAAGAAGGAAATAGACAGCAACAATTATATTTATGGCTATTTGGACAGACCATGAACTACAGTAATAATTATCTCTTAAATGTGGGACCATATAATTCATTCAGAATAAATATCAAGAACCACATAGATAGGAAGACACAAACTCACAGGAGTCGGTGAGCTAGGGAAGGAGTGCACTGCCAAATTCTAACCAAATACCCTCACCTACTACAAGCCATCTGTAAAAGAGGATATATTTAATTTGTGAAGTGAAATGAAAGTGTTAGTCACTTAGTCGTGTCCAGTTCTTGTACCCCTAGACTGCAGCCCACCAGGCTCCTCTGTCTATGAAATTCTATAGGCAAAAGTCCTAGAGTGGGTAGACATTTCCTTCTTCGGGGAATCTTCCCAATTCAGGGATTGAACCCACGTCCCCTGCCTTGCAGACAGATTCTTCATTGTCTGAGTCATCACAGAAGCCCACATTTCATTATAGGTCTTCCATTCTCTAAAGCATCAGTTAACTGTCTCTTGTGGATTATAAAAAGGTGTAAACAAGACTATGTTATTCAATTCAGAGATATAGGATCTCCTCAGGCCCCTACCACATCTTGAAGGTCTGACTTAGTTACTATGAAAGACACATAATAAGAACAATAAAATATAAGCTCATTTATTAAGAAGCTTAAAATCCAGTTAAAGAAACAGAGTTATCTTGAGTGATTCAACAACAAGTGATAGTATGATACTATATATTAAGTACTAAATTATGCTTAAACATCACAGGAGGGCTTCAGAAAGAAGGTGATATATTAGATGAGACACAAAATCATTCAGTCCATCAGAGATGCTTGAGTAGAGCCCTAAAGCCTATTTTTGGATAACATCTGAATTTTTTTAATTGTATTTGGTCATAAATGAAGATGAAATTTTATATATATATATATATAGTTGACAGGGAGCTGACATACTTTTAATGACTAAGGATATTACAGCTTCTTATTTTTCCTGAATATGTTTTATTGAGCTCCATTTTGTCAGGGTGTGAAGATATGGCCTGGGGTCCAGAAGGACAGAAAGAGGAAGAACTTACAAATGTATTAATAGAAGTCACTAGGAGAAAATGAGTTAAATGAGTTACACAAAATGTTTCTTCTTAGATTTCTGTATTTCACATAACAGCACCTACTAGTGACCAGAATTGTTAATTTTAGAAGGTTTATCTTATTTATTTCAACACACAGTATTAGCTTTTGCTAATCATAAAAATATAAAAATTGGCTTCCAATTAATCTTAATAGCTAGGATACCTATTTTGTAGAACTAATATTGTTACTTTTCACCCTGTTCCAAAGAGGTTTTGACTAACTAAAGTCACATAACACCAAACTTTGATATAAAAAACTGTGCCCCCCACAGTATAAAGCAATCATCAATTTAGAAGAATGTTTTGAAACTACTAATGGTGTCTTTGAACCTTTGAATCTATAGAATATCTCAACCAAAGTAGAAGACAGAAGTTAATATATCTCATTAGGTAGTTTTAAAGATGAGTCATTCTCCCTCCCTCATACAACACCCAAAGCATATTGCCTATTGCTTATTTAAATGACTTTAATGTTTGTGACAATGACATATACTAGGTTTAAAAGTAATTTTATTTGAACCAAAGGGATATATGTGTATACTAAAGAAATAAGCCCACTTGGAATATACACTCTTGCACTGCATGTAATTTAGTAACATTATATCTATAGACCCTGCTTCTGTACTTGCTTTGTTCAATTGCTCTGATACTTAACACTTAACTTGGACAAATAACATGATATATCTTAATCTCTGTCACTTCATTTTAAAATGGGAGGTTTAAACTAAATAATCACTATGATCTCCTCAACTCTAAGAATTTGTATGTATAATTTTAACCTCTATTTTCTTCAATCTTGTATGCATTAATACAAATAGTAATCTTACCATTTCAGATGCAGTGTTTGAAATGCTAATTAAATTTTTGAAGCATTCATTGTTTGTAATGATTACAATTACTATTTCTATAAACATCTTACTTTCTCAGCAAAATTTTAAGTATTTTAAGGATAGGTTTAGTATTATGTGCTCTTTTATTTCATTCAGCACAATGATTGTTGATTGACAGATACCTCAATAGAATCAGATTTTTTAAAACACTTGATTCCATGATAGGTGTTTTCCAGGTGCAGAGAATGGAAGATGGTGCAATCAACATTTATTTATCATTTACTGGGCCAAACACACAGGTAAGGTAGGCATCATGTCACCCATTTTATAGTGAAAGAAACTTAAGAGAGTAAAATTTAGTAGATCCAGAATTTACCCCTTAAATGTCTGATGCTAACAGCTGTAATTTTTTTTCTATTAAAAATTATTATTTTTAGAAGTAACACTTCTTCAGTTCATTTCAGTTTGGTCACTCAGTCGTGTTCGACCCTTTGTGACCCCATGAACCACAGCACGCCAGGCCTCCCTGTCCATCACCAACTCCCGGAGTCTACCCAAACCCATGTCCATTGAAGTTGGTGACCCCATCCAACCATCTCATCCTCTGTAATCCCCTTCTCCCCCTGCCCTCAATCTTTCCCAGCATTAGGGTCTTTTCAAATGAGTCAGCTCTTCGCATCAGGTGGTGAAAGTATTGGAGTTTCAGTGTCAGCATCAGTCTTTCCAATGAATATTCAGGAATGACTTCCTTTAGGATGGACTGGTTGGATCTCCTTGCAGTCCAAGGGACTCTCAAGAGTCTTCTCTAACACCACAGTTCAAAAGCATCTATTCTTCAGTGTTCAGCTTTCTTGATAGTCCAACTCTCACATCCATACATGACCACTGGAAAAACCATAGCCTTGACTAGACGGACCTTTGTTGGCAAAGTAATGTCTCTCTCTGCTTTTGAATATGCTATCTAGGTTGCTCATAACTTTTATTCCAAGGAGTGTCTTTTAATTTCATGGCTGCAGTCACCATCTACAGTGATTTTGGAGCCCAGAAAAATAAAGTCTGACACTGTTTCCACTGTTTCCCCATCTATTTCCCATGAAGTGATGGGACTGGATGCCATGATCTTAGTTTTCTGAATGTTGAGCTTTAAGCCAACTTTTTCACTCTCCTCTTTCACTTTCATCAACAGGCTCTTTAGTTCTTCTTCACTTTCTGCCATAAGGGTGGTGCCATCTGCATATCTGAGGTTATTGAGATTTCTCCCAGCAATCTTCATTCCAGCTTGTGCTTCCTCCAGCCAGTTTCTCATGATGCATATAAGTTAAATAAGCATATAAGTTAAATAAGCAGGATGATAATATACAGCCTTGATGTACTCCTTTTTCTATTTGGAACCAGTCTGTTGTTCCATGTCCAGTTCTAACTATTGACCTGCATACAAATTTCTCAAGAGTCAGGTCACGTGGTCTGGTATTCCCACTTTCAGAATTTTCCAGTTTATTGTGATCCACACAGTAAAAGGCTTTGGCATAGTCAATAAAGCAGAAGTAGATGTTTTTCTGGAATTCTCTTTAACTTTACAATTTTGTCTAGGTTGCTTTCTTTTGCCAGTTTGAGTCCAGCTTCACAGCTCACTATAAAACTCATATGCCACTGCCTTCTTCTTTAACATACACATGGATATATTCACAAGTGTGAACTCACATACACTCACCAGAACTCTCACTAGAAACAGATAGAATTCACCTATTAGGAAAAGAGAAAGGAGAGTCAGTCACTTCACTTGCTCTGGTTCTCAGTCTCTCTTCAGTTTATCTTTTCATTTTTCTGGTAGCAAAGGCAATTTGAATTATTACTAAACAAGAAAACTCAGAAAACAAAATAAAGTTAAACACGTTTATGATGATAGCTGGCTAGTCCTTTAAAGTATAGAATAGAGAGGACACTTAGAACCCTTAAGGTAAAGAGCACAGGGAAAGAAGTAAAGTTAATTTAAACATCTTTCCAACTGAAGAAAAAACTAAGGCCTAGACCTCGCTGTAATAATTGGGGATGGAATTGTGAATCTGAAAGATTACAACTTGCTATGATGCAGGTTCTCAGATACCAATCAACAAAATCACAAAGGCAACCAACATCATAGGGTGGAGGAAAATATGAATTTATGATAAATATGTCCATCTCTCTCTCTCTCTCTGCTGTTGTGGTCTTTCCACTGGTGAAATCCCCAGGTCTTGACACCATAAGCTCTTTTACACTGCTCTCATGTTTTATTGATATATCCAATTTCTTTCTCATTTCTACCAGCAAATACATTTAGCTAGGGATTTTCATATCCCATTGTGAAAATAACACTTTGATTCAATTCTCAGATTCCCTAGTCTACTGCTTAGAGCAATCACAGAATTATATGAGAGAGCTAATGCAAATTTTGTTTTGCAAATAAACAAGTGGGCGGGCAGAAATACAGAAATTGTGAATTTCCAAAAGCCTTGAACAAAGTTGTGCTTAGCTCTTCCTTTTCACATGAACTCTATCCCATCAATGATATTTAAATCATAATTCAAAGTCTATTCTTACCCATCTATCTACTTTTGATAATGCTGGAATTTAAGTACTATCCATGTATTTAAGAGTTTTCTCCTAGAAGATATAGTGGTGTTTTCTGGACCTAGCTTCATTTCATGGACTAATAAGCCATGTAATCCTAAGTAATATTTCTTATGGATGTCAGTTATTTTATCCACAAAATAAGTCATTGAAGTGCTTGCCCCTTCTCTTTTTATCTCAAAAATGCTAAGGATTGCCATCCACTCATTTGTTTGTTCATTCATTCTTGTTTATTATTAATTATTGAGGATGTTTTATTTGCTCTTTGCTTGTTTTGCATAAACTATTTTCCTTGGCCTTGGAAGATGATTTTGAAGAGGAAAGTGTTTACAGCATTGAGAACTTACCTCTTAGTAATGTTGACAAAAGAAAAGAAAAGAGAGTAAATTAAACATGCCACAAAAAACTTGATTTCAAACTACCTACTCATATAGTTTACCTTTAACTTCAGAGATGCCCCAAATCCACTCACCCAAGTAAAATTACAGATTCTCGGTTTGACCTCCTCACTTGCAATGAGCTTTCCATCTATTCCATATGAGCCACTCACTTCCATGACTACTATCTTGACCTTACCAACACCTGGACCTCTGAAATGTTGAATCCTATTATCTTACATTCTAATGATCACCTTTCTCTTCCCAGATTATTTACTCTAGACCTCCACATACAGTCAATTGACTTTGCAACTTTTCTACCCCTGTCATCCCAGCCATGTCTTTATCTCCATTCTTAACCTATATAAGTCTTGTGGTTCAGTAATATAAACACACACTTGTAAATACCTTTCACACTCCTGCCCTATAAATTCTTCTTGAAAAGTCCAATCCTTTTTAAATCTAACTGCTTACTTTATGTGTATACCTGAAAAAATGAATATGGTTATAGAAGATCACACAACTCTGTTGACTGATTTCACTTTGAATTTATCAACATGTCAAAATAGTCTTAGTATACCTTCCTAGTAAATTTCTTTATTTTAGAAAACTACTATTTTATACACTCTACATTCCTCTCAACTATCCAAAGTCCTCTCTTCAGCCCATCACTCACAATTCATGACATCATCTCATTTTTTATAAAGAAAATAAACAAAAAGAAAAAGTGACTTGACTATCCATCAAGTTGTCCATCACCTTACATACATCTCAGCCCAAATTGCTTTGCCTTCTCCTGCATTATAATGAAGCAAATGTTGATGCTTCTATCTAAAACTAACCTTTCCAGATGGGCATGAATCCTTATCACCTTCCTAGTACTCAGGCTGGACACTGATTATAGTTCTCCCCTCACCCACCTCTCTGACATCTTCAGGTCTTCCCTTAAAACATAATAATTTCCTTAATCAAAAAAAATACCCTTTAATATAATCTTCTATGGAATCCTCCTTTAATCTCATTATTTTTCTATCCTTCACCTCATTTCTTTGCTTCCTCTAAGAGTGGAACTAATAAGGTATTTCTTCTATCCACAGTCTCCATGTTTTAACTTCACATTCTCTCTCAAATCACTATTATTCAAGTTAAATCCCCACTTCTCTATAAATAGCTCTTAGCAATGTGCTCTTCCTCCTGACATTTCTGAATGGCAATCTTCTATTCGCATCAAGATGACTTTGTATCCATATTTGACACAACTGATCACTCCCTCTTTCTGGAATACATTTTTCCATAAGTTTGACCATTCTATTTTTTCTCTTATGTCTATTTTTTTCAACATTTCTTATCAATCTCCATTTCTGCATCATCTTTTGCTCAACATATTAGTTTTAGAATGTCCTAAGCTGAAGTTTTGGTTTTCTCCTCTAACAATAGTCTCTCCCTAGATGAAGTCCTCTAAATTTAAAAATATACATATTCTTAATGAATTAAATAAATGTAAATACTATTTATATAATGTTGAGTCATCAAAAATATATTTCAAGGTGTTTGAGTTTTAAACTCATGTATTCAGTGAATACATGACACCTAGTTTTGGGCCTGTATGGGCATCTCAAAATCAAGATGTCCAATTCAGAACTCTAATTTTCTACTCCAAACTTTCTTTATTTTCTGTCAGTTTTTATTAACAGTATGTGGCACTACCATTCAGCCTTCTTCTAGGACTCTTTGGATGTTTTTTTTATCATTCCTTCATCATCAGCAATTCTTATCAATCCTATTTGTAGAATATACGTATAATATGTTCACTTCTTACCACACTGTACCTCTCATCCCAACTACCACCACCTGTTATTGAGGCAACTAGGATGGCCTCCTATCTGACTCCTCCTGCTCTTCTTCATCATCTTTTCTCCCCTGGTTTTACACAAAAGCCAGAGTAATCTTTCGAGAGCATGCTACTGAATACATCAGCCTCTCTCTAACATATATGCACTTATGAACCAATGACTTACTATTTCAATTAGAATAAAACAAAAATGTTTTTCCATAGACCATTCAGCATACAAAATCTGACATGATCTGGGAAATCCTCTTCTACTTGATTTGATCACTTATTATCCTTGCTTTCTACTGACAAGTTAGGCTTTTTCTTTTTTCATAAGATAAATATAATACTTTGGGATAATTTCACATGCTTCTTCTTTACCCCCACCTGAAATGTTCTTCCCCTGACACTGCAGGTTTGTTTCCTCCTAACTCTAGTTTTACTTTAAATGCTCTACTCCTGACAAATGCCCTTTCTGACTAGATGTAATCAATGATAATCTCAAGCTAGCCGCTCTACATACTCATTATTTATTACTACTTAAATTTATCTCCTGTAGTTTTGTTTAACCATTAACTATCTCCTCTCACTAGAATGTAAACCCTCTTAGAGCATGGAATTTGTCTTTTCTACTACACTAAGTGTAAGCTTGAGTTCAACACATGCACTGGATAAATGAATATACAGTTTGCTATTAGAAAATGTATAAAATCAGGAAATATGTAATGTCATCTAACCTGGGAAAGGGGAAAACACAGCATAACACTATTTTTAAACAAAGGTGACCAGTCAGGGAGATATAAAAGTCTGACATTTTCTGTGAAAAAGAAAGTGTTCAGTGTGATCTGAAGAGAGGGTCCATGCAACAGAGTGAGGTAGATTAGGCTGGAACATGCAGACTCAGTTTGAGAAAGTCATCATGTGATACATTAAGTTTCCTTCATCTTACCCTCACACACTAAGAAGTAGGCACAGCTTTTTACACTGAATTGTGACATGATAAATTGTAAGCATAACAAAGGTAACAGGGGTAGTTAATCATCATAAGAAAAAATGATAATAGCCCGGGCAGCAGTCTAGAAGGAAGCAGAAAAGGGCCTGAAAGGAAGCAGGATGAAGAGGATAGAAGATCAGCCTCTACCACAGACTGAGTTGTCAAATGTTCCCATATGAATTTAATGTATTATTATCTCCAGATATCGATTCTTAATTTCTGATCCTGAGTACCTAACAGATGACTAATGGTGAGTTTACACATCTCAGCCTAAAACTCTGAACTTGATTGCACTTAAGTTTGAAATGTACCATCAAGAAATGAAACTGATCCAAAATTATATTCTAATTATTTTAAAAAGTGTGCAAATATACATACATGCAATCTATTCTATATACATACATGTATATGATACCTGAGAATGTGCATCACCTATATATATATATATATATATATATATCTCTATATGCTGCTGCTAAGTCGCTTCAGTCGTGTCCGACTCTGTGAGACCCCATAGAGGGCAGCCCGCCAGGGTCAGCCATCCCTGGGATTCTCCAGGCAAGAACACCGGAGTGGGTTGCCATTTCCTTCTCCAATGCATGAAAGTGAAAGGTGAAAGTGAAGTCGCTCAGTTGTGTCTGACTCTTAGTGACCCTGTGGACTGCAGCCTACCAGGCTCCTCCATCCATGGGATTTTCCAAGCAAGAGTACTGGAGTGGGGTGCCATTGCCTTCTCCTATATATCTATATAGTAACAGATATAAAAGTATTCAACTATATATATGATATTTATCCAAACAAACAGTAAGTTTATCTTGAATAAAACATACATATAGACAGGCCAAATAAAAGTAAGTAGAAAATATTATTTTCCATCAAATAATTTTTAAAAACTTGAATTTTGAGTAAAATGAAAAACTTGTTATTTTCAAATACATAGGGGAAAAGAAAGTTTAAATATTAAGTGAGATAGTCAGATGGGAGATTGAGAGTCTGAGTTTACAAGATGTGAGGAAGGTAGGGATCAGGAACCATGGATTGTTGAACAATTACAAGAACTAAAAACTTGGATTATTGAAAAATGTGGAACTCTGCCTTGTGAATGGGTGGGTATGACAGATCTCTCGTTTCCTGCTTTCTGTAGGCGTTCAAATTGCATTTGCAGTCTCAATATAGTTGTGTTTATTTGCTCACCTAACTACTCATTTAAGACTTGGGAAACCGAAGTCTAGAGTCTACTGAGGAGGCCACCAATGAGAATGTCTAGCTACATTTCAAGTAGAATTGCACAGCTATAATAATACTTTAATGATTCATACAATGTATTAAGAATAGTGATGCATCCTCCTTGAAGCTATTCTACAGGCCCAAAGAAGAGAGAGGCTGAAAACAAGCTGAAGATCAGAGCATATAATGAATGACACTTGCTGTATAAGTTCAGAGAATGACTTATTTTCCTGGTTATTTAAAATCGCTGTTCTGTCCAAACAGGAGAATAAATAGATGAAAAAGATTTCTAAAGTAAAGACATGCAAAATGTCTGCTTTCCAGCAGTTGGCAAATAATAATTACCCTCTCAGAAAAGCCTTCCACCGAGACCAACCTGCGTTTAGACAGACCCTCAGCGACCTGCCCCTCAGCTAAGAGTTGGTCGCAAAAAACCGTCGATGCCACTGAAGCTTGCCTCACATTTAAAACTTCCACTCTATTAATTCTCTTCTTTGGCAAACATAAAAATGAAAGGCGGAGAGAGGAAAACCTGAGAAGACAGTGAGGTATGAGAAACAAACAGCCCTGTCTCGCTTTATCCAGGGCTTTGCCACAGCCTCTCTCATTTTCTGACTATTGTTATCCAAGAAGCCAGGTGGAGTGCTGTGCAGGCAAATACAAGATTATCTAGACAATAAGTGGTAGTGCATCAGAGTTAATCTGTGTGCAGTAGATCAATTGCATGATCCTGAAGATAGAGAACTGACCAAATCTAATGGGCTTTCCATTCGTTATTTAGACTTTGAAGCTCTATTTTTAAAATTTCACTTTGTCTTGCTTCCTAAAGGTGTTCATTCACATAAAAGAACGTGCACTCTAGTTTGGGCTAAATACCCCTCAGCCTAATAAAGGCAATTTGTAGCTGGGCTTTTTTAGATACAAAAGCACAGTTTGAGATGAACTGAGTTGTCAGGCACTTCTTAAGTATCAGATAGGAGCTTACTTTTTTTCTATTCTTTGGAGATGTGCTTGAACTGGAAATATTTCTCTTATAACTTCTAGAATCCACCTTTCTTTTGGGTACTATCCTGAAAAGAAGAACCATGTATATACCATGCTCTCACTCTCCAACTAACAGATGTGTTTCAATGCATCTCTTATCTTAGAATTCTTATTCTTCTCAAGATTCTTTGCAGTTTCATCAAGGCAGATCACACCATTTGTGATCTGTAGTCATCTGTTTGCATTCCTAGGATCCAAGCCACTTAGAAGAAACCAAGAAATTTTTCATTTCTTTACACAGACTCCTCTAAATCTTTGAGGAATAGTAATTAGTTCATTTAAGGAGGTACAGAGAAGCAGAGTAAGTATTGAATGTACAAAAGAGGTTGCTACCCTTAAAAGTGGGAGGGCTTCAGAATGACACTTTGGGCCTGAAATACCAACAGAAGAGTCTCTTACATATGAAGTCACTGAGTCATTAGGCAACAAACTCCATTCTGGCTTCTGATCTGCCATCATCACTGTGTAATCACTAGCTTGATATTCAAGTGTCTTGAAGAAAAAGATTTAGCTATGATTCTTGGTGCTAGTGATAAAGAAACTGCCTGTCAATGCAGGAAACGTTAGAGACACAGGTTTGATTCCTGGGTGTGGAAGATCCCCTGGAGGACGGCATGGCAATCCACTCCAGTATTCTTGCCTGGAAAATCCCATGGACAGAGGAGCCTGAGTTCCGTAGAGTCGCAAAGAGTCAGACACGACTGAAGCGACTTGGCACACACATGACCACATTACTAACCTAATTAAAACCTCAAAGAAATTTTAGTTATTATAACAACAGAGAATGTCAAACATAAACTTAGTAATAGGGTTTTCCCTGACAACAATTAACTACATCATTGGTTTTCAGAATATGATCTCTTAAGTAGAATCAGCATTTCTTGGGAAACAGAAATTCAAGTTCTTAGTCCCAGTGAAGACCCACTGAATTGCAAACTCTGGAAGTTGAGCCCAGCAAACTGTGCTTTAGCAAATATTCCAGGTGAAACACTCAAGGTATGAGAACTATTTATCTGCAGCATAGGGATATTTTTAGCAACAGGACTTAATTTATATTTGCTTTCACTTTAAAATGTATATTTATTGTCCTATCTGGGGCATACACTTTCAATAAAATGAGATGTTGTCCCTAAGAAGAGAAAGTTGTTTTGAAGGGGAAAGGAGGATAGGAAAAACCTTAGATTTTGCAACGGATATTGCCCTCTAAGGGCCACAGTGCACAAAGAGACATAATATATTTGTGGCATTAAGTATTATGAGTGAAACAGACAAATAGAAAAAATATATAACAAAAGTTATCCTCAAGAGGTCAATAAGGAAAAAAATAACTGAGAACTTCTAATCTAAAAAAACCCACTAATTTAAATTAATTTCATCCCTAACCTGTCCTTTATTGTGCCCATTTTTGCATGAAATGTTCCCCTGGTATCTCTAGTTTTCTTGAGGAGATCTCTAGTCTTTGCCATTCTATTATTTTCTTTTATTTCTTTGCATTGATAAGAAAGGCTTTCTTATCTCTCCTTGCTATTGTTTGGAGCTCTGCATTCAGATAGTTATATCTTTCCTTTTCTTCTTTAGCTACTCTTCTTTTCTTAGCTATTTGACTGAAATGGTATAGGCCTAACAGAAGTAGAAGATATTAAAAAGAGGTGGCAAGAATGCACAGGAAAACTACACAAAAAAGATCTTAATAATCCAGATAACTATGAAGGATGACCACTTACCTAGAACCAGGCATCCTGGAGTACAAAGTCAGGTGGGCCTTAGGAAACATCACTATGAACAAAGCTAGTGAAGATGATGGAATTGCAGCTGAGCTATCAGTTCAGTTCAGTCGCTCAGTCATATCCTACTCTTTGTGACCCCACAAATCGCAGCACGCCAGGCCTCCTTGTCCATCACCAAATCCCAGAGTTCACTCAGACTCATGTCCATCGAGTTAGTGATGCCATCCAGCTATCTCATCCTCTGTCATTCCCTTCTCCTCCTGCCCCCAATCCCTCCCAGCATCAGAGTCTTTTCCAATGAGTCAAGTCTTCACATGAGGTGGCCAAAGTACTGGAGTTTCAGCTTTAGCATCATTCCTTCCAAAGAAATCCCAGGGCTGATCTCCTTCGGAATGGACTGGCTGGATCTCCTTGCAGTCCAAGGGACTCTCAAGAGTCTTCTCCAACACTGCAGTTCAAAAGCATCAATTTTTTGGTGCTCAGCCTTCTTCATAGGCCAACTCTCACATCCATACATGACCACAGGAAAAACCATAGCCTTGACTAGACGGAAAGCCAACTTTTTCACTCTCCACTTTCACTTTCATCAAGAGGCTTTTTAGTTCCTCTTCACTTTCTGCCATAAGGGTGGTGTCATCTGCATATCTGAGGTTATTGATATTTCTCCCGGCAATCTTGGAAGTATGTGATAACAACTATTTCAGGCTCTGGTGATAAGCAGTGAGCAAAAACTTCTCACCTTCCTTAAGCTCACATCCTATACTTCTTGTTTATGGAGAGAAACACCATAAACGTGATAAGTAATTGAAATGCATAGATTTTTAAATGGCGACTTGTTTAGTAAAATAAATACATAAATAAAAGAGAAGGCTCAGTGTTTGGTGGTGTGTGGAGGATGAACAAGAAAAACTTACTGGGAGGAAGACTATTAAGGTTATATAGGGTAGGATGGAAGGTGTCCATGGAAGAGGCAAGAGTTCAAAATAGTGATGTAGAAATAGTCAGCAAGAACTGTAGAGAACAAAGTGCAGGTGAGGATCTTTGAGGAATAGGAGTAAAAAAGCCTGACTTCAGATTTTATGCAAATAAAAAGAGAAAATAACATCATATATATATATGACCCATATATATATATGGGTCAAGCTAGATATATTAGAGTGCACGTGTGCTACGTCACCTCAGTCATGTTCAACTCTTTGTGGCCCTATGGACTGTAGCCCACCAAGTTTCTCTGTCCATGGAGTTTTCCAGGAAAGAATAGTGGACTGGACTGCCATGCTCTCCTCTAGGGGAGTCTTCCTGACCTAGAAATGGAACCTGCACGGGCAGGTGGGTTCTTTACCACTAGCGCCACCTGGGAAGCCCCAGATATATTGGAGAAGAAGACATCAAAACTTAAATGACAGTCCATGTCTCTGAAATAGGTAAATACTGAAGATGTTTAAAGCATACAAGGAACAAGATTCAAGTGGTGTATTAGTCAAATAAACAAGGAAGTAGTAGACAAAACATATTAGAAAGAAGGTAGGTGGAAAAAGGAGTCAAATGTCTAACAGAGTTTATTAGACTACAAGCTTCTTAGAGTGTAGGATCTGCAACTGTGTTAAAGTTAATATCATCTAGAATTATGGCATAGGTTTTCAGTTTTCAATAAACTTCTTAGACAAAATTTATCTAGATACAAAGATATAAGGGCTGAAACTAGTATTCTGGCATTGAAAAAAGTACATCTACAAGAGACCTTACGTAATGCATATATGTGGAATTTAGAAAGATGGTAATGATGACCCTATATAAAAGATAGCAAAAGAGACACAGATGTAAAGAACAGACTTTTGGACTATGGGGGAGAAGGTGAGGGTGGGGTGATATAAGAGGGTGGGGTGATATAAGAATATTCTCTTATATATATTTTTCAATGTATATTACCATATGTAAAATAGATGGCCAGGGCAAATTTGGTGCATGAAGCAGGGCATCCAAAGCTGGTGCTCTAGGACAGTTCAAAGGGATGGGGTAGGGAAGAAGGTGGGAGGTGGGGTTCAGGATGATGGGACACATGTACTCTCATGGCTGATTCATGTTGATGTATGGCAAAAACCACCACAATATTGTAAAATAATTAGCTTCTAATTAAAATAAATTCATAAAAGATAAAGTAAAATAAAAAGAGAGACCTTACAAATTAATTATTGCAAAGATTCAATGAGAATGTGGGAAACAAAGAAAGAAAGGAACATTTCAGTGGTTTGAGACAGATGGAGAATTATGAAGACAGCATGCTTACATTAACCAAAATTTTGAGACTGTTTCACCTAAGATGAAAGTTCCATGGATATTGTTGGAAAGGAAATCTGGAAAGATGAGACATTTTGGGGCTTACTGATTATAAACATAGTGGTTGAAATCATAAGGTTGAATGGTACATAACCAGCTGAAAATCACTTTTTTTTTTCACTTCCAAAAAGTCATTTCTCCTCCCTGACTTCAATTGCATTTACAAAATAATACATTCCTAACATAAAATTTTAGAATTAAGACTTTATGATTTCTCTTAAAAGTGGAAGATTCAGGACTCAAATTTTGTGAACAAAACCGTATACAGCAGACACAAAGAGAAGAGAAGAAGATAAAGGAAAGAAGGGGAATGTAAATATATCAGAGTACTTTGCTACAAGTAGAGCCAAGAAGCAAGTTTATAGAAATGAAAGATGACTGAGAGTATAAACGCCAGGGACCAAGGAGCGTGAAGAGCAAAATCAGGCCTCAGACACTTAGGTGGCTAAAAAAATCACAAGTAATCTTTGTGAAATCATTAGCAATCCAATGATGGGTACAAAATCAGACCCTGGGGTGCAATGGAACATACAGTAGGATGTGAGAATCCTCATTAATCATTTTGTTTGCTTTGGCCTGTATCTACCACTCTGTGGCTCAGACAGTAAAGAATCTACCTGCAGTGGGGAGACCCAAGTTGAATCCCTGGATTGGGAAGATCACTTGGAGAAGGAGATGGCAATCCACTCCAGTATTCTTGCCTAAAGAACTCCATAGACAGAGGACCCTGGTGGGCTACAGTCCATGGAGTCTCAGAGTCAGACGCAACTGAGTGACTTCAAAAGCCATGATGAGATATCTATCTATCTATCTATCTATCTATCTATAGATAGATAGATAACAGTGTCAACTACAAACTGGCACTTGCCAAGAGCACTGCCAGCAACTGAACAACAAGAGCATTTGCCATCTGCCTCTGTGGAGATTGAATTCTGTGCTGCTGTTGCTATTGACCTTCAACATGCCCTGAGGGAGTTCAGGGTGGAGTGAGGCAGTCTGTGATAAAGGGAATCTAGTGGGACAGGTCTTTAGATAGTTAGATATTTTCATGAACTGAATTCATGATCCCAATCCTTGCATCTCCTAATATTTAGGAAAGTACTAAATCCTTTCATGATGACATCAGATCCTCATGACTAGCAGAAAACCTCTTATGAAGTAAATGCTTGATTTTATTGAACTCTTTCATTAAAATCTTATATATTGATCTTCCCCCAATACCTCTTGGGAGCAGTCTCTCAGAAATAACTGAAGGCTGCAATCCTCATTTTGCCCCAAATAAAACTTAACTCACAACTCTTAAGTTATGCATCTTTTTTAGTCAACAACAGATAGCCTCATAAAAATTAAGAAAGAAATAGGATCTCACTTAAAATTCAGGATATCTAACCACTTAGGAATCATTAGAAACAGAGATTGGGGTTATTGAATTCTAAATACTATTAAACTTTTCTTCATTTTGTGTCACCACTTACCTATATTTTCTTATATATTCAATACTTAATACCCCCACAGTGATGAAAAAGTGTTTTTATTTGACTAACACAAGATGGTAAGTGCTTTGGAAGTCATTATCCTGATTATCCTAAAAAGATTTTGAATAATCCCTCAAAATATCAAGGCATGGATCATATAAGCAATTGTTAAATATTTTTTAAAACTCTTGTGACATTGAATAACACACAGAACAGTTGTGAAAAAATTCTAAAACACTCTGATACACCTATTAACCCATATTGTCCTTTCTGAGGTCAGAATGAGCCTGGTCAAAATACTATTGTTCTGAAGGTTCATTTTTTCTAGTCCTGTCTCCCAGTTTTCAGTATTTCCCTTCCAATCTTCTATGCCACTTTCCATATTTTTACCCTTAGGTATCTATGTGCTCCCACCTAACACTTAAGTAATTCTAGGGGATTTTGGGCTGATAAAAGTTTAAAGTATTAACTCATAGAGGATATTTGTATTTCAAAAAGGAACTCAGGGAGACCAAACTTTGAGATCCAAAGGGGAGATGTACAAACTTTAATTTCAAACATTGTTAACAATGGTTGGAAAAAGATTTGGAAATAGTAAAGACATTTGGCAATTCCATATCTCACCTTATAAGTCTTCTAAGTTTCCCCAACAGTCATTCATGCATGCTAAGTCACTTCAGTCGTGTCTGACTCTTTGCAACCCCATGGACTGTAACCAGACAGACTCTTCTGTCCATTGGATTCTCCAGGCAAAAATATTGGAGTGGGTTGTCATGTCCCTCTTCAGGGAATCTTCCTAACCCAGGGCTTGCTTGAACCTGTGTCTCTTATGTTTCCTGCATTGGCAGGTGGGTTCTTTACCACCAGTGCCACCTGGGAAGCCAGAAATTATTAATATTTGGAGAACTATATTTCACTTTCACTTGACCTTGAAAATGATTGAGGTTATCTTTCAATGACTAACTCCCAACAGCTTAGCTGAGTTTACATAAAAAGTCATTTCAATCTCTGGAGATGACTAGTAAAAAAAAAAATTTTTTTTCTTTCAAATAAAATAAAAATCCATAGCACTCCCTCATCAGTCAAAAATTTGGACTTGTTTCAGTACGTTAAACATTGGAATATATTGAACAAAATCAATGATATCTCTTGTTTACCTTCCAAAGAGTTCCTCATTTCTTAGATACCTATGGGATAAATTTCCATCATGAATTTTCTGCTTCCTCAGTAAGAACCAATCATGTACAAGATTGATGCAACATCAGCAGAAAGTTTTACAGCCTTAACATGAAACCCTCATGTTGTCTCCACATCTTTGGAAAAATAACAAAATCCCTTCCTTAGAGTTATTTTGGAGGTGATATAGCATAACTAGCATAAGAGGGTATTTGTTTGAAAAACTGTTGCTAATTTGATGTTACTTTATGCAGATCACTAAGTTTGTCTCAGAGAAGAAAACGGCCTCAAGTTCCTTGTTTATAAGTACACAATTGTATGCAATGTAAAAACAAATGAAGAGTTGGCTAATGATTTCAAAAATTCTCTTCTGTCCACATGGATATGGATATGTCACGTTTCTGGACTCTAGCAGTTCTAATAATTCTCCCTCTTAAAAAAGAAAGCAAGCAAGCAAGAAATAATTTTTCTTTTTTTGTTTTTGTTTTTCATCCTGGTAATTACATGCCATTATCCTATTTGTCTATTAATCTTTTGCTCAAGCAGTGCCTGTAAATCTAGATCCAGAAAAAGGAAATGAGTTCTTAATCACCCAAACCAGCTTAGATCTTAGGGATACTGTTCCTAATTTACTCCTTTTTTGAAGTGGCCTTCTTCTGACACAGACCTTGATGTCTACAAGAAAGGAAAATGGAATGTGCTTGTACTGGGGTAAAGCTTTATGTCTTACTTTTTCCAATGACCTTTATCTCCTTATTACCACCCCTCTGCCAAGTATCTAGTGCATTGGAGGCTTCTCCTTCTGTGATCCCAAATTCTCACTACCAGTCCTGTGTCTTCCACATATAAGGCTTCATCTAGGTCTGCCAGGACATGAATGATTCCTTAAGTGAACTGTCTCCGTGTTCCATTCACTCAAGAACCCTTATTAGTTATCCTAGGGAAATGAAAACAAATTTCTAATAATATATAAATGGAATTTATAAGATGGAATAAATTGAAATAAGTCTTATTTTCTCTCCCTCAAATGCTAAAATGGCACCTGTGTATCATCTTAGCTCAAATGATTCAGCTGTTAAAAGACCTAACAGGTTGGTTGATATATTATTTTGAGTCAAGTGTTGCTTTCTCTTGTGGTAGCATATATGATATATGGCCCTCCAATTCCAAGTTTATCTCTTAAACCTCTGTATACTGTCTGTACCCTCCACTCAAACTACACTCGTCCCTGCTCCCAAGAATAGCTATTGGTTCTCCCACATATTTAGATTTTAAACACAGTTTAAATTTAACTTTTTTGAGTCCTCACTTTCACAGAATTTTATTTAATCTACTTCATAGGATTATGATAATTCAATTTAAAGCAGTTAGCACAGTGAAGTGGTAACCATTATTTCATTGCTTGCTATATTTTCTCTTTTCATTCTTTTAGCACTGAGAGAAATATTTTATGTAAGTATGGGTAAAATTAATAATGAATTGAATTAACCTAAATTAATACTTGTTAATTGGTTAGCTTAAAAATATTGAAAAATAACACCCAAGAAGGGGATGGAGAAAGTAACACTAATAGTCTAAATAAACACAAACTGAGTCAAGATAAATGAAGGAATTCAGCAGATCTCTGGCAGATTTCATGGAAAAAGCACCCAAAGAGATATTCTTACCTGGATCAATTTTATTTTCCAAACCTTTAATAATTTTTAAAAAGTGTTGCAGACAGAGCTGCTTTATTTTTGCAATAGTTTTTGCCTTTAATTTTTATAGAACTCAATCAACGTTTCAGCTTTTCTTTCAAAACCCTTCCCTTTTCCCATTAGTCTGTTAATAATCATTGCAGTCCTGACAAAAAAAAAAATAATCATTTTGTCAGGTTATTATGCATTCCTCAGCACTGTGAAAAATGAAAAGTGGAAAAATCACATATTTTTCAGCTGACTTAACACTGCATAAAGTGCTAAAATTATTAATTGAACATCTTGATTATAAATTAGGTGGAAATAATGTTGAAGAAGCAGCCCCTAGTCATATAGGATTATTATTAGGGCTACATACTGAATGATTGGAATTTCATTCTGGTAGTAGTAAATATAGTTAATGCCAGTAAATATGAGCTCATAGATTTTGGCTGAATATCAACCAAATCAAGCAAGCAATTGCCTCTGCAATTTTAAAGTTTATATCCTAAAGCCACATGACTACTGCATCTTTGCCCCTTTAGCTATTTGAGGACTACATCAAGAGTTTAGAGCCAAGCTAGTAGCTATCTCTCTTCTGGAAACATTTAACCCAAAATCACAACATTTTTAAAACCACAGTAAAATTCACTCCACAAATTTCAAAGAGGCGATAATCTAAAATGAAGGTTGGTGTATATTCACCTTTAAATAGTACCATGAAAAATGTGTTCATCTTGGGCAAATTAAAGTATCATCCATCTATTAACAAATGTTTAGCTTGCTAAAGATAATAAACCTACTGCAAACCTCAGAGACAAATTTACTAGCATATCAACATTTAATACTTAATTAAGGTAACTTTCATCTATTCTTTGAAGTAGGACTAGAAAGATCTCTATCTAGGATACTTCTTATATTATTTGGAGTAGGTTTAGTTGAGGAAAACAAATCTCAAAATTTCAATGGCTTAAAACAATAAAACCTTTCAGTTCTTACTTACGTAACATTTCTGTGTGCATGACCAGATTATCAAGGAAGCCCACTTCCGTGTAATCATGTAGAAACTCAGGAATAATTTTATGTATCAGCTTGGCTATGATGTAGTGTTCAGTTATCCAATCCAACACTAATTTGTGTGCTGATATGAAGGCATTTTGTAAATGTCAATAACATGTACAATCAGTTAATTTTAAGTAAAGGAGATTATCTTCTGTAATGTATTGAGTTTCATCTAATCAGTGGAAAGGCCTTAAGGACAACATGAGTATCCCCAGAAGGAGCAGATATTCTGCTTCAAGACTGTAGCATCTGTTCCCAAATTTCTAGCCTGCCCTACTAATTCTGCACTTGTCAGTTCCCACAATGGCTTAGGCCAACTTCTTGAAATAAATCACTTAATATATGTTTATATTTTATGTGAATGATATATATATATATATATTTCTCCTATTTCTTTGGAGAACTTTAATATAGACTCTCCAATTCCTTCCACCTGCTAGCTCTGCCATTTTCATCTTTCTCTTCTCACTGGAAGAGGAGAAAAAACACAGAAAGAATGTGCAAAGATCTGGAAGTAACAAATATTATCTGTTTGTACTCCTTTGTCAAATATTTAGTCACCTGGTTATGCCTAAATGCTTGAGAAGCAGAGAAATGTCACTTATATAGAAAGTAGGTTTTGGTAAACAGCTAGTAGCTTCTACCAAAATTTTTAGCAATGTGATCTGTAAGACAATATTTGTAAAATTGTGTTTATATTAAGTCACTTTTATTTTATATTTCTTATTTTATCTTTCAGTGAGGCATTTGAAGTGAGCCTCACATTTGAATGTGGAGAAAAGGATGGAAGGTCATTGGCTGCAGAAAAAGAGGAAGTTTTAAGAAAGAAATAAGGGTAGGGGGAAAGGGAAAGAGGGATCTGTTCCATGTGAAGAAGCGACACACGACACACCTAGAAATCGGATCTTCTTTGCCCATTTCCTCTATGATAGTGAATTGTTACCTTGGTGTGGAATCATTACAGATAGCATGCTTGGCAACACCACCCAAAAGTTGGATATGCTGATTTGGATCCTAGAGTGAATGGAGCAATGGTGATAAGTGAAGATAGAATGCATAGTCAAGAATTCAAATTCAGTCTATAGACAACAAGGAGTTAAGTAAAGCTTTTGCACAGAGATTTATGTGATCAATGTCAAAGTCAGGCATTAGACTTGCTTTATTGTAAATGGGTAAGATAGGGGAGAGACATGAGTTAGGCTATTTAAAAAGAAGATTTCAAAAATGGTATAGGACAGAGGTAAATGCCTGCACTATGGCAAGTGCAGTGGTAATTAAAAGAAAAGTAAAATGAGTAATGCCATCATAGTATTATGGACAGAACTTAATGCCTCATTGCATATGGGCATTAAGTTGGAGAAGATATATTAAAATATTGCTTAGACTTCGAATTCTGGTGATGGGAGGCTGGCATACACTAGTTTAAATTAGGGATAATTTACCTGTTCTCCTGGATGCATAAACTTCCCTGAAAAGATGACTAAGGTATTAGGTCCTGCTCGTAGCACACAGAGTGCTGTGTGAGCCCAGAAGAGGGCATGAACCTTTCAGGAATGCCCACTTTCCTTTACAATCTTTGTACCTCTTGTTTTACTATCACCTGCTTCATCACTCCAGAAAGACATTTAATGTTCATTAAGGAGATATAAATAAGTTGCTCCCTTACCAACCCAGCAACTGGGTCAATTTCACACTGAGTCATTAAATGTCTTAAGAACTGGTAATCAGTCACATTTTAATGACAACTTTAAAATGGTATTTTAGAACCAAAAGATTTATATCCTATTAAGAGATGATTATAATATACTAATATAAGAGGGCTCACCTATTGAGAGCTGTGTTTTATGGAGGAAGGAGAGGAGGATAACTACTTTGTAATTTTGAAAACAGCTGACTATTTTGGATATTCCATTTAGCTATCTTTTAATTTGTGTTTTGGCAGATACATAGGTAGCCAATATATGGTAACTTTATTCATATTTGAATGGGAAATTTTAAGTAGTAAATGTGAACCCAAGGAGCTGAATCAAAAAGAAGCCAAAACTGGTGATTTGTTTCATATATGATATTATACATATTTCAATGCCATTCTCCCATATACCTGTGGCAGATTCATGTTGATGTATGGCAAAACCAATACAATATTGTAAAGTAATTAACCTCCAATTAGAATAAATAAATTTATATTAAAAAAAAGAAGCCAAAAAACAAACAAACATACAAAACAAGCAATATGCCAGTGGTTAAAAGTTAAATTAAACCCATATATAAATGATGGCAATATAGTTATATAACCAGTTGATGGGAAAATGTGTATCACAGTGGCACTTGCCATGGGATCCTTTCTCCTCACTGAGGGACTACAATGGAGGAAGAGAGACACCCTCATTGCTAGCTGTCCCCCTTCTCCTTGTCTCTATTCAGTCTTGCTGATAGCTCATTTTCAGGGATGGATGTTTCTGTATATGTTTTGGTGGTAAGCATTCACTAGAATCTCACAATATTTACATAGATTATTTTTGTAATAAATAAGTCTTCTTCTGCCTGAACTGTTCTTGCCACTGTTGTATCTGTATTTGTCATTTTATTTTCTTCTATCAAATCTCTACAATAGCACATCAGTGTACTATATTACATGGGTGAAGAGAACATACCCTTTATCACTGAGGAATAGTGCTTCAGGTACGTTTTAGAATTACAACTGATGTGCTCGGCTAAATTCGGCAATGCAAAAACTTACAAAATTTACAAAAATGAATATTCTTGCTCTTTCTTGTATCTCATATTTATTTTCCTCCAGATTAGAAAATAATGCCAAATACATAGAATATTTAAAATTTATGAAAACAAAAGACAACGCAACAGTAAAATGGCAAAAGATTTGAAAAAGCAATTAGCAAGAGAGGTAAACATAAGGATTTAACTTTACTAAAGATCAGAAAAAAAGAAAAAGAAAAACCATAGTGTGATACCAGGAAAAATTTACCAGAATGCTGAGAATGTAAAATAAGTGTACAAAACATGAGCAAAGATGTAAATAAAATTGCATTCTCATACATGGATGGTAGAAGTTTAAGTTGATATAACTTATTCAGAAGACTCTTTGGCAATATATAGTAAACCTGAACTTATGCATATTTGACAATCCACAAATCTCACTTCTGAGTGTCTGTGTGTATACATATATATATATATATATATATATATATATATATATATAAAAGAAATCTATACATTTTTTCACCAAATGATACATAAAAAATGTTTGCTACAGTACTATTTGTAATTAGAAAAAAAAATAGACACAACACAATTCACAATTATCCACCAATGGTAGAATGCATAAATTTTCTATAATTACACAACAGAATATTGTATACATAGCAATGCTACACAGCTACATGTAACACTGTAGATTATTTCCACAATCAAAATGTTGAGTAGACACAAAAAGCATATAACATTGCTTTTGGATTATATAACATTCCAAAACAAGTAAAACGATGTAGGTATTAGAAGTGCAAATAGTGTTCATCCTTGAAAGGAGAATGGTGATTAGCAGGGGACAAGAGGAGTCACCTAGGAAGATATTGATATTGTGGTTTTCCTTTCTTTTTTTTACTTAAGTGCTGGTTATATGACATCTTCAAATTCAGAAAAAATTCATCAAGCTCTGATATAATTTGTGTAATTTTGTTCATGTATATTTTAATTAAAAGCATACATTAATTTATACATGTGCATGTACGTGTGTGT
The DNA here is from genome assembly GCF_002263795.3 of Bos taurus. Classification (NCBI taxonomy): domain Eukaryota; kingdom Metazoa; phylum Chordata; class Mammalia; order Artiodactyla; family Bovidae; genus Bos; species Bos taurus. Next base: position 15,082,599 of record NC_037351.1, on the reverse strand, counting down.
ATTTTTCCAGGTATTCCAAAGTATACATTATTGCACATTGGACATCATTTATCTCCATTATTTACCTGTTTTCCTTTGGGATATAATTAAAGTGTAAACTGAACTATGGTTAGATCAATGAGTATGGTCTATGCAGATACTTTCAATGCTGACCTCAGAGTTACTAGTACCATCTATATTCGCATAATTATTTTTCAAGGGTTAGAATATGAAATATCAGTTTCTTCAAGGTATATGTTCCAATATAGTATACTAACGCATATATATGGAATTTAGAAAGATGGTAACAATAACTCTGTATGCAAGACACCAAAAAAGACACAGATGTTTGGAACAGTCTTATGGACTCTGTCGGAGAAGGCAAGGGTGGGATGATTTTGGAGAATGGCATTGAAACATGTATAATATCATATGTGAAACGAATCGCCAGTCCAGGTTCGAAGCATGATACAGGATGCTTGGGGCTGGTGCACTGGGATGACCCAGAGGGATGGTATGGGGAGGGAGGTGGGAGGGGGGTTCAGGATGGGGAACACATATACACCTGTGGCGGATTCATGTTGATGTATCCCAAAGCCAATACAATATTGTAAAGTTATTAGCCTCCAATTAAAATAAATAATTTACATTAAAAAAAAGATATGTGTTCCATTTCCTGCCTTATCAGTTCTGCCTGTCCATTCACTATCATTTACATCTCTTTGATTGTTGCCAGAGAGGTTTAGCAGTATAATTCATGTGTAAAATAAGCTGTTATGTATTGTAATAAGAAATTTTAACAAATTGATGTAATTTAAATAATGTAAATTGTAGACAAATTCAATAATTGTAACAAAAACATAGTTTCAAAGAGAAACACAAGTATTTGTATACTTCCTCATGGAAATACACGATACCACCTAAACAAAAAATTTTTTCAAAAAGATCAAATCTAAATATGATTAAAACTTGATCAATTTTTAGAAAATGAAGGAGACACAGAAAATATGAAACAATGTTATGAAAAAGGTATGAAAAATATGATTACCAAAACTGAGACTGTGGAAAATGCTATAGGCCAAAGATTCAGTTTTGTAATGTTCAAGGGAAAAAAAAAAATAATGAAGATACAATTTATAAATTGGAAGAGAACTAAAGACATATCACAGTGAATGGACCTTGAATTTGTATTAAACAAATACACCTTTAGACATTTATTGAGATAATTGGCATATATGATCATAAGAAGCACTTATTAATCCTTTAAGGAGCCTAGATGTATGACAATTTGTTTTTTTAAGATTTGTCATCTTTTTAATATCCCCTATTAAAATATCTACAGAAGAAAAGATATACTATTTGAGTTTTGCTTTAAAATATTATGGAATGAGGGAAAAGACAGAGTAGTATAGATATGAAAGGACTGGATAAGAGTGGATGAAAGTTGAACATAGATGAAATATTTATGGTTATTAATTATACTATTCTCTGAAATTTTGATTAGGTTTGAAACTTTCCATGATAAATTAAGTTAAAGGTAAGGCAGGGAGGTGGATACTTGAGTGCAATTGAAATTATTGCATCTTCTAGAAAGATAATTATAACAGCAAAACTATGAAGACAAATATTAGCCCATAGAACAAATGCATAGATGTGGATCTCGGATGCAGAAACATCCCATTAAAAAAAGATTGTTCACAACAACTAAGAGGTGAGACAAGGGCAGGTGAACATCCACTTGATTGCAAAACCCAAGAACTAAACACCACCACCCTCACTTTATACCTTTGTGAATTAGTCACAGTATCAAGTTATTAGAGAGGCACTTTTGATACCTTTTGTGCTTTGGGGATACTTTTTACTGGGTTAAAATTGCTGCTGTTAGAAAATCAGTGTCAACCATGAAGTTTTGTTGACCCTCTGGGTAAAGGTGAGATAAGGGGGTCAGGCTTAGAAATGAAGACAAGAGGGGAAATGTGCGAGGAGGAGGGCAATATGTCAGAGAAAACTTTCTTTCTTTAATGAGCTGGATTTTCTTCCTTGTGCCCAGGAAAGCCTGTTATGCTTTGTCTCAGGAGAGGTGTAGAGGACTGCCTCTTGCTGCCCTCTGCTAGTGTCCTGATCATCAGTGTCAACAGAGTAGCCCTGTAGCTGCAAGACAAAGATTGAGAGCAGTTCCAGATCTGCCCAATTACAGTTTATGGAGCCTGGCCCCTGAGAAAGCAAAAGGTCAGCACTTTCTCTGAGCATCATCTGCAAAGGTTCACTCTGCCTTCTCCGAAGTATCCCTTGCAAAAGTGTTCTGTGGAGAAGCAAAAAATTTCTGTTCTGCTTTCAGATCTGTCACTTTTATCCTGAGTCTCTCTCATTTTGAAAATGATCTTGGAGATTTTGTTGAACTTTATCAGTCTTTAAATTTATATTCTTTACCTCTGGATAAACTTCTTCATAGCTATTCTTTTTGACATTGAGTGAGAACAGAGGGAAGTAGAGGGATAAACTCTAGGATGATTTTCATACTTAAGTCATGTAAGATGTGTTTTGGTTTTGTTCTTTCTTTTTACTTGTTTATTCTTTTTGTTTGTTCAATTTTTATCACTTCCTTATATATTAGATATTACAGAGAGAAGAGGTGATTTTCTTAATAGGGTAGTAGATGACACAAACCATCTTACTTTGTCACTATAGAGATAAACCTCCCATATTTATGCTGGGTGTTCCCATGATTCATTCTTTGCAATTCCATCCTAAATGCACAGAATTATGTACCTTACATACAAGTCTAATCACAACAATCCCTTGCTCAAGCAAATCTCTGGCTCCTCACTTTCTAGACAAAAATTGATATTCAGCTCCAGTACTTTTGCCTGGAAAATCCCATGGACGGAGAAGCCTGGTAGGCTGCAGTCCATGGGGTCGCTAGAGTCGGACACGACTGAGTGACTTCACTTTCACTTTTCACTTTCATGCACTGGAGAAGGAAATGGTGACCCACTCCAGTGTTCTTGCCTGGAGAATCCCAGGGACGGGGAAGTCTGGTGGGCTGCTGTCTGTGGGGTCGCACAGAGTCGGACATGACTGAAGCGACTTAGCAGCAGCAGCAGCAGCAGCAGTGGCTGTTTGTAACTTTATTTTTATATAAATTTTCATAATTCATGCTGCAATTGGTATAAAATATTTCACTAATTTGAAATACAAAAAAACATTATATCACAATTATTTTCTCACATGTTTTGTTTAGTAGGGAGCTTCCTATGTTTCTCTTGAAACCTCTCTTTCAAAATAACCAAGTCCCTCAAGGATTCGTCAGTCCAAAGGAGTGATTCCAAAGGTTGAGCTTGAAAGGTGATACAAGTGTAATGTACAAACAACTGTCTTGCAGCATGAATTTGGTTGTGTTACTTGGTATCCCTGTTAAATATGGGTCATGCACAGAGCGTTGTGTCCCTTAAGTTCTGGTTTCTTTTAGTCCATAATCGAGATAGTTTTCCATTCATATTCTGCAAAGCTCAACTTTTAATGACTCTAGAGCTGGAAACAGAGAGACTTCACATTTTCAGTCTATATACTTGCAGAATTAGTTGATTTTTATGGATTCTGAGCACTTCTGTAGTGACCAGGTTAACAGCTTGGACTCTCTTCCCTCCCTGTGAATTCTTTTTGAAGATCTTCCTCTGGGAATGAACCTGAGACAGGATCACCCAAAGAACTCTGTAAAGTTTCTTGAATTTTCATCCCCAAAGAGAGGAGGGTGATAATGTTTCATTTTTTATCACCAATGTCCCAGTTCTACAGAAAAAAAAGTTGTTTCAACACATCCACTGAGCTCTAAATACCAAGATCAGGAATCTTTTATAGGGACACACATACACAGAATCCATTTATATCCTTTCTTCATGTAAGGGGTGCCAACTGACACTGGGTTTATTATATACTTATGGGAATCTAGGTAAGTATGTGTTTTTGCTTTTTATTCTATCAAGGATCATCTGCTCCAAGATTAGTAGATAAAAGAATTTTAATTAGTAGATTAAAAGTAATGTTTAACATATATTTGATCCAGTAGTTGTTATAAATAGCTATACAATTATTGATTGTTAAACACCTTTTCAGTAAATAATAAGTGTTTGTATGCAGGAACAGTGGTATTTTTACCCTTGTACAACAAAACAATGCCCAGGCATGTGATATAAGCTCAATGTATATTTGCTGATAAATTAATGAGCAATGTATAGATGTCAAAGTGTTCTATAACATCAACTATGCATCAAAATATGAAGAAGAGTTAGTAGGTAAAAGAAATTGAATGCGCAAAATATTGAAAGTCTCTGCAGGATACTGTTGAATGAGATGGGAAAAAGAGAGGAAGTGTAGAGAGGTAAGAGGATAATGAAGATACTTATAAACATTTTCATGAAGCTGGACTTTATTCTAAGGTCAATGGAAAAATGGTTTAGAATAAAAAGCAGAGAAGTTTATTTTATAAACATCACTGTGGCTTCAACATGGAGGATGAATTGGAAATAACAAACTTCGATCTGCTTTAGTAATCTAGGCAAGCAATCATAGAACCTTGTGAAGGACAGAGCGGCCTGGCATGCTGCAGTTCATGAGGGAGCAGAGTCAGATACTATTCAGTCACTGAACAATAACAAAAAAAAAACAAAATCATACAACCCTGAATTTAAGGTAGTAGTAGAGAGTAGGGGAAAGACTAAGTATATATTTAGATAATGTAACTAACACAATTCTACAATTGATTATAGGCAGGGAATAAGGGAAAGATGAGACAAAGTTAAAGTTGAAATTTTTCATTGAACAACAGGAAAGAACATGGTACCATTTAGTGGTGACAAGAGAAAGAATGTTGGAGGAGTGTTGCAGTGAGAGGGAGAAGATTGAATTCAGTTTCAGGCATTAATTCTGGGTGCACAAAGAGTTGGCTCTGTTTCTCTCAAGCTAAGGAAGGAGATCTAATGGACATGAAAATTTGGTGACTTTTAATATATGGCACAGGAATGGAAAAACACTGCATACTGAATTTCTACCCTGAAATAGTGTTGCATTTTTCTAGAGTACTGATTTGAAAGGACTTTGGGGTGAAATTCTTTCATAGTGATAAAAATGTGTTTCCTGATTAGTGAGGACTGGTATGCATACAGACAGGAGTGGGAATTGAAAAATATTTGCAGCATTCATTTATCCTAATTGGATAGTATTTGATGCAGTGGGATATATGGAATTATGTATATATAAAATGAAAGTTAAAAAGAATTAAGGCAGAATTCCAAAGTCCCCTAACATTTTAGAAGCTTAAAAATATTGCTTTCTGATGGGCTAGAAATGGATTAGGAAGGAGTCTTTTGCTATCAATTCAACTATCATTGCTATAAGCAGAGTAGAATTACAGCAGGCAAATACCAAACTGCTATGAAAATGTTTTGGTCTTTCTTATCTTCAGTGCTCTCTTTTCATGCCAACCGAATTACAACATATTAACCCTTGGAGGTCTTAAAGAATCCTTAACTAAAGCTGCATCACTTCTGTATAACCTTCTACTCTGATTGTCATCAATGTCCTGCTGCAGTGGTTCTGTAACCAAGTGTCCTTTCAGATGTCATTTCCCAGGCCTGAGTCTCAGCCTTTCTACTTTGCCTAAGGGCTGACTTGTTAGCCCGCTTGATATTCAGGTTCTCCCTCCCAGGCCCTTGTTTTCTTTGCTGGAACTGTCTTGCCAGCCTTGTGAGTAAGCCACATTATTGACTACCACATTTTCCCGTTATAGGACCATTGGCTTACCTACCTTCTCGGTGATGGTGGTAGTTTGGTGGTGGTTTAGTTGCTAAGTGGTGTCTGACTATTTTGTGATCCCCTGGACTGTAGCCCACCAGGTTCCTCTGTCTATGGGATTTCCCAGGCAAGAATACTGGGAAATGAGTTGCCATTTTCTTCTCCAGGAGATCTTCCCAGCCTTTGGATGGAACCCATGTCTCCTGCATTGCAGGGAGATTCTTTTACTGATGAGCCACCAGAGAAGTCCTTCTTGGACCTTTCCAATAATAAACTAGAGTATATTTATTATCTCCTGTATTGCAGGATCTCTGTCACTTTTTTCAGTTCTCTGGGTATACCAGTCCTCTACAGTAAATGAGTGAGAGAGAGACAGGTAATCAGTAATCATAATATTTCTATAAATGTTGTCACAAATGTAATATAAGAAAACAGAGAAAGAGTAATGCTACTTGTTTTCTGAGATCAATGAATGTTTCCCAGAGCAGGATTCACTTGGGTTGAGTTTTATACATTGGGATTATTTCTAGCATATTCTCTGATTCTATTGATAAAGCAATTAGAATACAATTTGGCTATATTCAACTGGAAACTCAACAGTACTTTAAACAAAGAAATGCTATATTTCTCACAAATAAAAGGAATTTTAAAGGGTGAGTCTACAACTGATATGGTGGCTTCATAGTCAATAATGACCAGGAATCCTTTTCTGTTATTCTCAATGCTTGACTTTCATAATTAAAGTTCACTTTGGAGTACAGTATGGCTGCTGAAGAACCTACTGTCATGCTTGTAGTTAAAGCAACAGAAAATGAAAAGGATAAATGGGAAAAATGGGTATAATATAGAATATAGAAGAGGGGTCAGTAAATGGGGAGAGGAGAATATAGAAGATGCAAGAAAAAAGACAGAAGAAAGTGAGTGAAGGAGTGAGGTAATAGCCATAACAGTAATGACAGGATTTTATAAGGAGCTATATATGTATGAAGCAAACTATTCCCTTTGGCCTAAAAAAAAAAAAAAAGTACACAATGTACTATATAAAACTGAAGTACGAGTTTTTCATTGATTGGAAGGGCAATGATTATATCAGCAATGCTATTTTCAAAAGCTGTGTTCTTCCAAATTTATTTCCCCCAATTGGAAACATCCCAGGAAACCTTCTTTCACTTAAAAGGAATTGGACTGTATTTTGTTTCTGGATGAAGAAACTGTTTGAAAACTTGGACTGTGTATTTATGGGTTGCTTTGCCAACATGTAGTGGCAATATCTTTTGAGACACTCAGCAGGGTTGACTTTGTCAAGTGTAACAAAGAATATTTCAAACATTCGGGCTTGGCAAAGTCTGCAGTATGGTTTGCCAGGTGCTGTTCTATCAATTTTTACCACCCATTTTTTTAGGAGACATTTAATCCATACTTATTTCTTACTGCTTTACTTTTTAACTCATCAAAATGTTATATTTCAAAAGCTCTTTGATATGTATGATACCTTTGGGCTTTTTCCTGCTTTTCAAAACAGGAAGTTATGTTAGCCAAGGGGAGAGGGGAGGAGAAAACCCTTGAATTTTGAAAAAGGTGTAGATTCTGGTTGCAAAAGCCTTGAAGTTTGAATCAGTGTTGAGCATGATTGGAACTATTATCATGGAAATAATGAAACTGGTAGTGAGTGGATTTTTTCATATAATTATGGATGCAGTGTCTGAAGATATCATGGACTATCTAATTCCATCCTCCACTGAGGGGTTGAATCCCTCCAGCATGTCATTTCATAGCTTGAATACCTCTGATAACAAGAAACTCTGCCTGCCAAGATCAGCATATCTTTTCTCTCAAAAAATTAAGAAGGATAAACTTGAATTCTTTACCACTGTAACATTTTTTTCATCTCTGTAACTGATGAATGTTCCCAGCATCCCCCTCTCACTTTGTGTTCCCAGAATTCCTCTCTCTGATGACCTAGTTCCATAATCCTCTCTCTTTACAGTAATTTCTACCCTTTTGTTTTAATAAACTTTCTTGCATCCTTTGTAGCTTCAGTTGTGTCTGACTTTGCAATCTGTAGCCTTCTAGTCCTTGCTGGGCCCCGGGAAATTCCATGTTTTCCTTCTGCTACATGAAACCCTTTCAAAGTTTGAAGACTGCTATGCTGTGTCCCTAATTCTTATGTTCTCAAAGTATAAAGTACAAAATTTGTTAAACCACTCATATAGCAAGGTTTTATGTCTATCCAAAACAAAGGAAATCCTCCCTACGTACCAATGTCTGTCAATATGACCCATGAACTTTATCATCCAGAATTAAATAAGATAATCTAAATGTGCCAACCACATTTGTGCCAACCAACTCGTAGAGCTGAGCAAATGCAAACTTTATCCTGGACATTGTATTTCTGTTAATGCAATATAATTTTTTCCAAATACCTCTATTATCAACACACACACAGCACATATATAAGGAAAGGGACATGAACATTTTATACAGCATATGGCATTAGAGACCACTTCTAGGATATTATGTAGACCTAAAGTGGATATTCAGTAATTAGAAATTGATAGTGAATGATGAAGCATATGTGTGTGTGTGTGTATATATATATATATATAGTATACATATGTATACATATATATACATACATAGATACACATACATATATATATCTTGTATACATATACATATATATGTGTATATAAATATATATATATATATATATATCTTGAGTCTGCAGGCTCAGATTCACAGTAAGTACTGTCTTGAATTTACTACAGTGTTATAATGGTTCACTACTTAGTCTAACAATATTTGAAACAAATCAGCCTAGATGTTTTAGAAATTTACAGTTACTAAGTGAAATTACAGAGATCTATGGTGATTATCAGGGCTTCCCAAATGGTGCTAGTGTAAAGAATCCACCTGCCAATGCAGGAGATATAGCATATCTGGGTTCAATTCCTGGATCAGGAAGATCCCCTGGAGGAGGGCATGGCAATCCACTCCAGTATTCTTGCCTGGAGAATCCCATGGAGAGAAGAGCCTGGAGGGCTACAATCCATAGGATCACACAGAGTTGGACATGACTGAAGTGACTTAGCAGGCACGCACGCATGAATGATGATTATCAGGCTGGATCTACTTATCAGATTTTATAGATGCTGCATGGACTTCTCAAACACTTAGATGAACTTTCTCTATCTAAATGTATATTCATGAAATTCTAACACTACAAAGATTTAAAAAGAAGACTATCCTTGATTATGATCCAATTATATCCATTGTTGAAGTCATTTTTGACATCGCAGATTGTACATAGGAAGTCTTCTTGAACATCCTCAGTTAAAATATTTCTCTTTCTCCCATATATCTCCATAGTGCTATTTGCTATTTCATTATTGTGTAAGGCAAACCTGGTGCAGTGGCAAGAACATCATCTTACAGTGAAAATAACAGAATTTTGCATCCAAATATCAGCATTAATAGTTAAGTAACTATGTACAAGCTACTTTATTGCCTTATTGCCTCAGTTTCCTATAAAAAGGTAACAGTAATTACCTCTCAGGAACATGTATGTGTGTGTGTGTGTGTATGTGTAAGTGTACATAAGGGGAGGAAATAATAAAGAAAAATGTCAACACTAACTTTTCAAATGTCTGATGACAGATATATTTTTTATTATGATATCTGTCCCATAGTTAATTTTTCATAAATAGTTATATTTTATCTTTTTATTCCCAATGAATAGTTTATGCAGCTTTATTTAGTAAGCCTCACTCTTTTTGTAGCAAACTGTAGAGATAGTTAAGCAAAGCAAATATATCTTTGTGGCTATTTGTTAAAAGTTCTGAAAAGAAAGAAGCACAATTCTGATTAGGGGTCTCCTCTTTAAAACAAAGCAAACAAAAATAGGCTATGAATACATTCTCATGTCCAGCACTTACTTCCCATAAACCCCCAGTAACTCCCAAGACTTTGGGGAAATTAAATTAGGATACCTCTAGTAATTGGGTGATGTGATTAAGAATCACCACTCAGATTTACCACCAACATTATCTGTAATTGTAAATCTCTAGATCTATTTACCGGAGAAGGCAATGGTGACCGACCCACTCCAGTACTCTTGCCTGGAAAATCCCATGGGTGGAGGAGCCTGGTAGGCTGCAGTCCATGGGGTCACTAAGAGTCGGACACAACTGAGCGACTTCACTTTCACTCTTCACTTTCATGCATTGGAGAAGGACATGGAAACCCACTCTAGTGTTCTTGCCTGGAGAATCCCAGTGACGGAGGAGCCTGGTGGGCTGCCGTCTATGGGGTCGCACAGAGTCGGACAGGACTGAAGCAACTTAGCAGCAGCAGCAGCAGATCCATTTACATTAAAACATTTATGATCAAAATATTTAATCTACTAGCATTTTGGGAAATTTTTGGAAGCTCTAGTATATATGATAAGAAAAATATTGGCATATAACAGGAAAAATTGTTACCTTTTAGATGGTAAAATTATCTTTCAAAAAGCTGAAGTAAACTATTGAAAAACCATAATATGGTGGACCAATGCAGAAAATATATAAAAATAATTGCATTTATAGTAATTAAGAATAACTGATTCAGAAATATAATAAAATTACATTTGCAAGTGTATACACACACATGCACACGCACAGAAAAAAGTTAACAAAAAATCAATTTGAAGTTATATAAGAAAATACTAAACTTGCCTGAAGGATAAAAAATTGTCCTAAATAAATTTACAATAAAAGTTGTAAAGATTTCAGTCTCACAAATGAAGTTATAAGCCAATGAAATTTCAAAACAAATTAAAAAGGATCATTTTGGAAGATGATTATAAAATTCACATGGTAGGATTAGTGAGTAAATATAGTTTGGAAAAAAGAAATTTTTAGTACTGTACCTTAAACAGTATTATAAAGTTACAAGATTCACACATATATATGACATGGAAAAACCCTCCAATTTGGCATAAGTATAGCTGGGACAAGAAATGTATGGATTGGGATACTTATTTCCACAGAACTTGATGGGGATTCAGCCTAACATCACCCTCAAAAGTAGAACAAAGAGAAAACATTTAAGATTTGGGGACAAATTTAGGCTGGGGGAGAGTAGATAAAACCTGAAAGCATATTTAAACTAAAGTAACTGAATTTTAAACATGTCAATGATTAGGATATTTAAGTTTTGCTAGAAAAAATTAGCATTTCTGTACAAAATAGATACTCTGAAATGAAACAGAACATGTTGCCTACCCAAAGACATGAGTAGAAAATTTATAGAAAAACAAACAAAAAAACTTTGTCCACTGTCATTTATATAAGTCCAGTTTATGCCTCTTACATATATACATGAAATTCTTTATAGAAAGCATACAATGTTCACAAAACATGCAACAAATGTTATATGAAAGATAATTCTAGGAATTCAAATTTAAAAAACAAAGCAAATTAGAAATTTTAGACTTTCATATATAGATAGGTGAGGAAATACCTGCTATATTCTCAAAATAGTATCAAAGGGAGACATAGACACTTGTCAAGCTTTTGCAAAACTGTTCACAGAGTTTTCATGTTTGGATAAATGAATTAGAGGAGTGGATAAAGGAAGTGTTTCTCTGATGCATGTGCTTATTTATTAAGCTATCAGGGAGAGCTGATCTCAAAGGATTCACTTAATAGTTGAAATTATTGCAGAATAGAAAGCTTACATAATCCATTATGAGGCAGAATTTATATTGAACAACCTAATTGAAAGTCTTTTTTTATTTTTTAAACAGCTTAATGAAGAGTTGCATCATGAATCATGGACTGGTCAGGGGTTTTCAAGGATTTAAGGATGAAGTAAGCAAATAACTAGCAGAATATATCCTTACAGTTCCATGAGAGTGTAAACAACTCCCACATTATTATGTACAGGGTTACTAAGCCCAAAATCACACTCCTTGCAGCATGACAGGCCAATAAATCCTATTGTTGGGGCAAGGAATAGAGACTCTATTCAGAAAGCTAGCCAACTGAGAAGATGGTGGACTTGTGTCAAAGAACCATTGTGCTTGGGTTTGGCTGCTAGTTTCTTTTATAGAACAGAGAAAGGTAAAGACATAAAGTTTTTAAAAAAAAAAAAGTGATAAGCTTTTGTTAATATATCCTGATTTCAGTTAGACTCCAGAGGAGATGTGTTGATATCTTCTTTACTACAGTGAATTCCATAGACTGTATAGTCCACGGGGTTGCAAAGAGTCGGACAGGACTGAGCGACTTTCACTTTCACTTTTCCCTACAGCCATTCACAGGTGAATGGAAAAGCAAAGGAGAAAAGGAAAGATATAAACATCTGAATGCAGAGTTCCAAAATAGCAAGAAGAGATAAGAAAGCAATGATCAATGCAAAAGAATGATCAAGAAAGCAGTGATCAATGCAAAGAAATAGAGGAAAACAACAGAATGGGAAAGACTAGGGATCTCTTTAACAAAATTAGAGATATTAAAGGAACATTTCATGCAAAGATGAGCTCGATAAAGGACAGAAATGGTATGGACCTAACAGAAGCAGAAGATATTAAGAAGAGATGGCAAGAATACACAGAAGAACTGTACAAAAAAGATCTTCACGACCCAGATAATCATAATGTAGTGATCACTGACCTAGAGCCAGACATCCTGGAATGTGAAGTCAAGTGGGCCTTAGAAAGCATCACTATGAACAAAGCTAGTGGAGGTGATGGAATTCCAGTTGAACTATTCCAAATCCTGAAAGATGATGCTGTGAAACTGCTGCACTCAATATGCCAGCAAATTTGGAAAACTCAGCAGTGGCCACAGGACTGGAAAAGGTCAGTTTTCATTCCAATCCCAAAGAAAGGCAATGCCAAAGAATGCTCAAACTACCGCACAATTGCACTCATCTCACACGCTAGTAAAGTAATGCTCAAAATTCTCCAAGCCAGGCTTCAGCAATATGTGAACCGTGAACTTCCAGATGTTCAAGCTGGTTTTAGGAAAGGCAGAGGAACCAGAAATCAAATTGCCAACATCTGCTGGATCATAGAAAAAGCAAGAGAGTTCCAGAAAAACATCTATTTCTGCTTTATTGACTATGCCAAAGCCTTTGTGTGGATCACAATAAACTGTGGGAAATTCTGAAAGAGATGGGAGTACCAGATCACCTGATCTGCCTCTTGATAAATTTGTATGCAGGTCAGGAAGCAACAGTTAGAACTGGACATGGGACAACAGACTGGTTCCAAATAGAAAAAGGAGTTCGTCAAGGCTATATATTGTCACCCTGTTTATTTAACTTATATGCAGAGTACATCATGAGAAATGCTGGACTGGACAAAACACAAACTGGAATCAAGATTGCTGGGAGAAATATCAATAACCTCAGATATGCAGATGACACCACCCTTATGGCAGAAAGTGAAGAGGAACTCAAAAGCCTCTTGATGAAGGTGAAAGTGGAGAATGAAAAAGTTGACTTAAAGCTCAACATTCAGAAAACGAAGATCATGGCATCCGGTCCCACCACTTCATGGGAAATAGATGGGGAAACAGTGGAAACAGTATCTGACTTTATTTTTCTGGGCTCCAAAATCCCTGCAGATGGTGATAGCAGCCATGAAATTAGAAGATGCTTACTCTTTGGAAGGAAAGTTATGACCAACCTAGATAGCATATTCAAAAGCAGAGACATTACTTTGCCAACAGAGGTTCGTCTAGTCTAGGCTATGGTTTTTCCTGTGGTCATGTATGGATGTGAGAGTTGGACTGTGAAGAAGGCTGAGTGCCAAAGAATTGATGCTTCTGAACTGTGGTGTTGGAGAAGACTCTTGAGAGTCCCTTGGACTGCAAGGAGATCCAACCAGTCCATTCTGAAGGAGATCAGCCCTGGGATTTCTTTGGAAGGAATGATGCTAAAGCTGAAACTCCAGTACTTTGGCCACCTCATGTGAAGAGTTGACTCATTGGAAAAGACTCTGATGCTGGGAGGGATTGGGGGCAGGAGGAGAAGGGGACGACAGAGGATGAGATGGCTGGATGGCATCGCTGACTCGATGGACGTGAGTCTCAGTGAACTCTGGGAGTTGGTGATGGACAGGGAGGCCTGGCGTGCTTCGATTCATGGGGTTGCAAAGAGTCGGACATGACTGAGTGACTGATCTGATCTGATTCATAGGTGAACCCTGTCAGGATGCTTCCTGTGAGCTTAAACAAAGGTATTTTAACTTCACACTCAGAAATGGAAGGTAAGGTTTCTGGAGGTGGGCCATTATGCATGGCTATGAGAAACATCCTTTTAGTGATTAACTTGTAGCAAAAATACAAGAATACAAAGATTAAAGTAAAAAAAGGTAGATTCAATATGGAGTCAGATTTGTTCTTTTCTATTATACACGCACACCTTGGAGATATTGTGGGTTCTGCTTCAGACTACCTCAATAAAGTGGATATCACAATAAAGTAAGACACATGAGTTTATTTGATTTCCCAACTGCATATAAAAGTTATATTTGTACTATATTATAGTATATTGAGTATGCAATATCATATGTCTTTTTAAAAAACAATGCATATACCTCAACATTGGAACTTACATCACCATATGTAAAACAGATAGCCAATGCGAATCTGTTATATGACTCAGGGAACTCAAACAGGGGCTCTGCAAAAACCTAGAAGGGTGGGATGGGGAGGGAGATAGGAGGGAGGTTAAAGAGGGAGGGGACATATGTATAGCTATGACTGATTCGTGTTGATATTTGGCAGAAACCAACACAACACTGTAAAGCAATTATCCTTCAGTGAAAAAAATAAGTAAATTTAAAATTAAAAGAAAACACATTATTGAGACTTCCCTGCTGGCCCAGTGGCTGAGACTCTGCACTCCCAATGCAGGAGACCTGGGGTCAAGGAACTAGATCCCTAGTCAGGGAGCTAGATTCCACATTCCACAACTAAAAGATCCTCCATGCCTCAACTAAAGATTCTGCATGATACAAGGAAGATCTAAGATCCCCTGTGTGCAACTAAGATCAGGCATAAAGAAAGAAAGACATTTCACACACTCTTTAATGCTAAAAAATGCTAGCCATCATTTGACAATGCAGGACTGCTACAGACCTTCAATTTGTAAAAAAAAAAAAAAAAAGGCAGTATCTTTGAAGCACAATATTTTAAAAAGTGAAGTATGAGATATGCTTATATTACAATGAAATATAGAAACATTGACAAATACCATCACTGCTCTCTTAGAGAGAATTGCTCTTCTTATTAACCTTTTCTTTCTTCAGATATCTTTTTTTTTTTCCCCATAGTGCCCTTTGTCCATAGTTTTGCTTTCTGTAATCAACATTGGTCTGAAAAGATTAAATAAAAAATTCCAGAAATAAACATTTCATAAATTTTAATTTGCCCTCTCTTCTGAGTAGGGAGATAAACTCTCATGCCATCCTATTCCCTGAAGATCCAGATGTGTCATCAATCTGCCCAACCCATAGGCACTACCCTCCTGTAGCCATACAGCCCTTGTGTTCCAATAACCCTTATTTTACCTAAAAATGAACACAAAGTGCAAGAATGGTAATGCTCACAACTCGAATATACCAAAGAGAAGACTCAAAATGTTTTCTTTTAGTGAAAAAAGGATAAAGAAAAAAAAATTGTATATTGAAGTTGCTAAAATGTAGAGTAAGAATGAATAACCGATCAAACATTGTGAAGAAGGAAGGACTTCTCTGGCAGTCCAATGGTTAAAACTTTGTCTTCCACTGCAGTGGGTACAGGTTCAGTCTCTGGTAATGAAACTCGGATTTTACATGCCTCACAGCCAAGCAAAACAAAACAAAACAAAACATAAAACAGAGGCAATATTTTAACAAACTCAACAAAGACTTTAAAAATGGTCCACATCAAAAAAATATTTTAAAAAATTGTGAAAGAGAAATAAATACGAGTAGTTTTGCCGTCACACCTCAGGTTGCAAAAATTATGGCCCCAGTTGCCCCAGTTCATGACGCATATTTAGTAAAGATGAAAAAGTCTTTAAGTTTTGTACAATAAGCTATTTTGAGGTGGGGAGAGAGACGGTAACTTTTATTACTCTGTATTGTTATAATTGCTCTAATTATTCTTTTTGTTCATTTTCCTGTGCCTCATTTATAAATTAAACTTTATCATAGTGATGTAGGTATGGGAAAAAAATATAGTAAATACAGAGTTTGTACTACATATGGTTTCAGCCATCCACCAAGGGTCTTGGAACTTATTTCCGATAGCTAAGGGGGAGGACTTCTGTAATTTAATTTTCCCTGTTATTACCATTACCTTCTCCCACATTTTTTCCTCATGGACAATCTTCTATTAACTAAACTATATATATTTTGTTGGTAAATTCTTTTATGAAATGTTTATTATTGCTCCATAAGCATGAGTGCATTTTATATTCTATTATAGATCTCAGTCTGTTACTTATATCGCTAAGCACTCATGTTGCTTTGTGAATATCTAGTCTGCTACATCGGAGAAGGCAATGGCACCCCACTCCAGTACTCTTGCCTAGAAAATCCCATGGATGGAGGAGCCTGGTGGGCTGCAGTCCATGGGGTCGCTAAGAGTCAGACACGACTGAGCAACTTCACTTTCACTTTTCACTTTGATGCATTGGAGAAGGAAATGGCAACCCACTCCAGTGTTCTTGCCTGGAGAATCCCAGGGATGGGGGAGCCTGGTGGGCTGCAGTCCATGGGGTCGCACAGAGTCAGACACGACTGAAGCGACTTAGCAGCAGCAGCAGTCTGCTACATCTAACTGCATGGTCTTCCATCACATTCTACCTAGTCACTCCCCAGGCTATGGATACTCTCTGACCTTCTATTACCTTGTATAATGATGTTGTGGTGAACAACTACTTTCGTATTCTCTTTAGCAATGTGTGAAAATTACATTGAAATGTATATCTTGGAAGAAAACTACTAGAGCTCATAAAGTGTCCAACTAATTGACAAATTTCTGCCAGAATGCTGTTTGGAACAATTGCATTTGTGCACATGTCTACTCTAATATTACCTCATCCTTTCTTCACTTGTTTTCAAAATGGCTAGAAGTGGGTTCTTCACCACTGGGGGAATCTGGGATCCCAGCTCCCTGCCCATCAGTGGTTGGGGGTGTCCCTGACATAATCCCATCCCCATTCAGGAATTGACTTTAGTAGAGCAGTATTGGAAAAGACTCTGATGCTGGCAGGGATTGGGGGCAGGAGGAAAAGGGGACGACAGAGGATGAGATGGCTGGATGGCATCACCGACTCGATGGACGTGAGTCGGAGTGAGCTCTGGGAGTTGGTGATGGACAGGGAGGCCTGGCGTGCTGTGATTCATGGGGTCGCAAAGAGTTGGATACGACTGAGTGACTGAACTGAACTGATAGGTAGAGACACCCAAGACTCCCAGACCCAAGGCCGAGGGTGACCTGTTCCAAAAAGAAGGCCAAGTCACTCCCTGTGTTACCCCACAGGTCCAAGACTAGGGCAGGAGGGCCTTAAGTTGTTATTGGCTATGCCGTGGTCTTCTATTCAATTGGGAGGAGAAAGAAAATCTGTTCAGCTTGGAGCCTAGGCTGCCTTGGGTTTCTCTTTGAGCAGCAATGCAGTACCTCTTCTATCTCAATTAAACTCGAAATCACTGAGGAAAAACTAAACAAACAAAAAGAAAAGAAAAAAAAAAACAAAAACAAAAACCCAGTACCTATATACATGTGCAAAGTGTGATGAGTTTGAGCATTTCTTTATATGTTTAAAGTTTCCTCTTCCCATACTATATGTTGCATCCTATGGTCACTTTTCTTTTGTGGTTATCGTGTCTTTCTTGTTTATTCTCAGGGAATTCTTTAGGTTCTAAATATTAGTCCCTTGCTAATTTTAGAAATAGAAAAATTATTCTCCCATTTTATTTTTAAACTTTGTTTACAGGATTTTCCACTAAAAAAGGTTGTATATATATATGTATATGTATTCAGTAGTTTGGGAATTTTTAATACTTTTCCCTACAACAATATCACAAAGATATTTTTGCATATTTGCTCTAATTAATTTAAAACTTTTACTTTCCATATATGTCTTTAATTCACTTGGAGTTCATTTGTAAATGGTCATTGCTGCTAAGTCACTTCAGTTGTGTCCGACTCTTTGAGATCCCATGGACTGCAGCCTACCAGGCTCCTCCGTCCATGGGATTTTCCAGGCAAGAGTACTGGAGTGGGTGCCATTGCCTTCTCTGAAATGGTCATTATTAGTTATCGAAATTCATTTATCTCAATATGGTGAGGCACAGAAACAACCTTTATTTTTCCTATTACTTAAGTATCAGTTTTACTATGTATTAAGTTCCCAATATCCCTACTTAAGTGGTCCATCTAAAACCTTTCTACACTGTCCCTTTGTGTACCTATTTTTGTACTATTATCAGATTAACTTTTGTTGCTATGTAATTGTAGTATATCATTATTTCTGATAGACAATCTCCCTATCACAATTTACATTTTTTCAAAATTGGGGGGAAAAAAAAAGTCTTCCATATATAATTTTGGGCTTAGTTACTCAATCATGTCTGACTCCTTGTGACCCCATGCACTGTAATCCCAGCAGGCTTCTCTGACTATGAGTAGTATCCAGGCAAGAATACTGGAGTGGGTTGTCATGCCCTCCTGCAAGACATCTTCCCAACCCAAGGATTGAAACCAGGTCTCCCAAATTGCAGGCAGATTCTTTACCATCTGAACCATTATTTCTGATAGGCAATCTCTCTATCCCAATTTATACTCTTTCAAAATTGAAAAGAATTTGCCTGTCTTCCACATATAATTTTAGTATTTGTTAAATATTGCTTTTAAATAATAAATAGATTTTGAATATTTAAATTAAACATTTAATTGAAATGTACATTTACAAAATAGGCAAATCACAAGAGTAGAGCTCAAGCATTTTGTTTTATTTTTAAATTTAACTTGATTTTTATTGAATGAAACATTCTTTAAATCCCATAGTTCTTTACAACTTTCAAAAGTTTCACACATATGATTGTGTGTAATCCTATATTAATGCTTTTCCTCTTCTACACCTACATTGCCCCTCCCCCTTCCCTCATCCCATTGGTAACACTAATCTGGTCTCCATAACTGTGAGTCTGTTTCTCTTTTGTTACATTTTCTAGTTTGCTTTAGTTTTTGGATTTCACATATAAGTGATATCATACAATATTTATCTTTCTCCACCTGACTTATTTCATTTAGCATTTTTTTGTTGTTAATTTAGCTGTTTGTTTAGTCACTAAGTTATGTCTGACTCTTTTGCAACCCCTTGGACTGTAGGACACCAGGTTCCTCTGTCCCTGAGATTTTCCAGCCAAGAATACTGGAGTGGGTTGCCATTTTCTTCTCCAGGGGATTTTCCAGACCCAGAGATCAAACTGGGATCATGTGCCTTACAAGTGATTTCTTTTTAGCTGAATCACCTGGAAAATCTCTTCACTTAACATAATACCCTGCACTTAGCATCTGTACATGCATGCTGAGTCACTTCAGTCATGTCTGACTCTTTGCCACCCTTTGGACTATAACCCTCCTGGCTCCTATGTTGATGGAATTCTCCAGGCAAGAATACTGGAGTGGATTGCCATGCCTTCCTGTAAGGGGTCTTCCTAACCCAGGGATCCTGCCCACGTCTCATGTCTCCTATATTAGTAGGATGGTACTTTAGCAGTAGTGCCACCTGGGAAGCACTCCACTCAGCATAATCCTCTCCAAATACATCCATGTTGCTACAAATGGCAACATTTCATTCTTTTTATGGCTGAGTAGTATCATATTGTATTGTTGTTGTTCAGTCACCAAGTCATGTCCAACACTTTAGGACCTCATGGACTGCAGCAGGCAGTCTCTCACCTTCAATTAAACCTGGAACCACTGAGGTGGTTCCCTGTACCTCACCATCTCATCATATTATATTTATATATATATATATATATATATATATATAGACACACACGCATTCTATTGGCTTCCCTGGTGGCTCAACAGGTAAAGAATTCTGGCAATGTAGGAGAATTAGGCACAACTTAGTGACAAACAACAAGTATTGTAAGAAAGAAAAAGTGAAAGTGTTAGTTGCTTAGTTATATGAAACTCTTTGTGATGCCGTGAATGTAGCCCGCCAAGCTCCTCTGTCCATACAACATTCTCAGCAAAATACCATTCCCTTCACCAGGAGATCTTCCAAACCCAGGGATTGAACCTGGGTCTCCAATATTGCAGGCAAATTCTCTACCATCTGAGCCATCAGGAAAGCCAACCATATTGTATAAACACACTTTATTGTATACATACAACATACATATATATGTACAAGTTGCTTCCATATCATGCTAATTGAAAATAACGTTGCTGTGAATATTGTGGGCTTCTCACCTGGCTCTGTGGTAAAGAATCCACTTACCAATGTAAGAGACATGGTTCTATCCCTGTTTTCGGAAGATCCCCAGGAGAAGAAAATGGCACCCACTCCAGTTTTCTTGCCTGGGAAATCCCATAGACAGAGGAGACTGGTAGGCTATAGCCCATGGAGTCACAAAAGAGTCAGACTTGACTTAGTGAGTAAACAACAATGGATATCATAGTGTATGTATCTTTTCAAATTAGTGCTATTGCTTCTTTCAGATATATACCCAGGAGAGAAATTGGTGATTCATATGGGAGTTCAAATTTTAGGTTTTTGAGAAACTTCCACGGTGTTTTCCATAATGATTACACCAATTTACATCTCCAAATCCTAGCCAACATCTGTTGTGTTCTCTTAGAAGACAGTCATTCTGACAAGTGTAAGGTGCTATCTCATAAAGGTGTTGTTTGGCATTTCATTGATGATTAATGATACTGAGCATTTTTCCATGTACTTATTGGCCATCTGCATTTCCTCTTTGGAATAAATGTCTATCCAGTTTTTATTCCCATTTTTAATTATTAGTTTTTTTTTGCTGTTGAGTTGTATGAACTATGTATATATGCTGAGTATTAACCCCTTAGTGATCATATTATCTGCAAATATCTTCTCCCATTCAGTAGACTGTCTTTTCATTTTGTTGATGGCATCCTTTTCTATGCAGAAGCTTTTAAGTTTAATTTGATCTTACTTGTTTATTTTTGTTCTTATTTTCATTCCTCTAGGATGTATATCCAAAAAGACATTGCTGAGACTTATATCAAAAAGTGTTCTGCCTATGTTTTTCTCTAGGACTTTAAGAGTATCTAGTTTTACATTTATGTCTTTAGACTATTTTGAGTTTAATTTTTGTGTGTGGTGTTAGAATATTCTAAGCTAATTATTTTACATGTAACTGTCCAGTTTGTTCAGCACCACTTATTCAAGAGCTTATCCTTTCTTGATTAAATATTTTTATTTTGTAAAAATAAAAAACAAACCCATACTGTATGGATTTATCTCTGGTCTCTCTGTCCTGTTCCAGTGATCTGTGTGTCTATTTTTATGCCAGTACCATATATTTTTATTATTATTATTCTGGCTTTGTAGTATAGTCTGAAGTCAAGGAGCGTGATTCCTCCATCTCTGTTCTTTCTTAAGGATGTCTTGGCTAATCAGGATCTTTGTTTTCTCAATTAAAAAAAATATTTATTCTAGCTCTGTTCAAAATGAAATGCCATTAGTAATTTGATAGGGATTGCATTGAATCTGTAGATAACCTTGGGTTGGATTTTCATTTTTACAATATTAATTAATTTAATCCAAGAACACAGTATATCTTTCCACCTGTTTGTGTCATCTTCAATTTATTTCATCAGTGTCTTATAGTTTTCTGAGTACAAGTCTTTTGACTACTTAGGTTTGCTGCTGCTGCTGCTGCTGCTGCTAAGTCGCTTCAGTCGTTTCTGACTCTGTGCGACCCCATAGATGGCAGCCCACCAGGCCCCGCTGTCCCTGGAGATTCTCCAGGCAAGAACACTGGAGTGGGTTGCCATTGCCTTCTCCAATGCATGAAAGTGAAAAGAGAAAGTGAAATTGCTCAGTCGTGTCTGACTCTTAGCGACCCCATGGACTGCAGCCTACCAGGCTCCTCCGTCCATGTGATTTTCCAGGCAAGAGTACTGGAGTGGGGTGCCATTATGAGATTATTTCCTTGGTTTCTCTTCCTGCTAGTTTATTATTAGTGTATAGAAATGTAACATATTTATGTATATTAATTTTGTATCCAGCAAATTTACTGAATTCATTGTTGAGCTATAGCAGTTTTGGGGTGACATCTTTAGAGTTTTCTATGTATAGTATCTTATCATCTGCAGAAGGGATTCCTAGGTGGCACAGTCCTAAAGAATCTGCTTGCCGATGCAGAAGACTCGGGAGATGCAGCTTCTATCCTTGGGTCAAGTTGATCCCTTGGAAGAGGAAATAGCAACTCCAGTATTCTTGGTGGGAAAATCCCATGAAGAGAGGAGCCTGATGGGCTACAGTCTCTGGGATCACAAAGAGTTTTGGACATGACTGAGTAACTGAGCACACACGTAAATACACACACACATACATACACACATACACTTCTGCAAATAGTAATAGTTTTACTTCTTGCTCTCCCAATTTGAATTCCTTTTTTCTTATCTACCTGTTGTGGCTAGAACTTCAAAAACAATGTTAAGGAAGACTGGCAAGAATGCATATCTTTGTCTTGTTGCTGATCTTAGAGGAAATGTTTTTCACCATTGAGTATGATACTATCTACAGGTTTCTTTGTATATAGCCTAATTATATGTAGGCATGTTTCCTCTATGCCCTCTTTCTAGATTGTTTTTCTCATAAATGGATGTTGAGCTTTATCAAAAGCTTTTCTGCATCTCTTGAGATAATCATATGGTTTTAATTCTTCAATTTGTTAATGTGGTATGTCACATTGTTTGATTCATGGATTTTGAAAAACACTTGCATCTCTTAGATAAATCCTACTTGATCATGATATATGATCCTTTTAAATGTATTGTTGAATTTTGTTTGCTAATAGTTTGTTAAAAAATTCTGCATTTATGTTCATCAGTAATATTGATCTGTAATTTTCTTTTTTTGTGTGATAGTTTCAGTTTTGTTATCAGTGTGATCCTGGCCTCATGGAATGAGTTTGGAAGTGTTTCTTCCTCTGTAAATTTTTTGATTAGTTTGCAAAGGACAGATGATAACTCTTCTCTAGATGGTTGGTAGAATTCACCTATGAAAGCTGTCTTATTCTATACTTTTATTTATTAGGAGTTTTTAAATTACTGATTCAATTCCAGTACTGATAATTAGTCTTTATACTTTCTATTTCTTCTGGTTCAGGCCTGGGAGATTGTACCTCACCAAGAATTTCTCCAGTTCTGTGTTGTCCATTTTACTGGCAACACACATTCTTCTGAAGAGCATATAGAGCATTCGCCAGGATAAATCACATGGTAGGCCACAAAACAAGCCTTAGTGACTGTAAAAATATTGTAATCATACCAAGCATCTTTTTCAGTCACAACACTTTATTGTCGTTAGTTATGTCTGACTCTTTGTGAGCCCATGGATGGCAGTACACCAGGCTTCCCTATCCTTCACCATCTCCTAGAGTTTGCTCAGATTCACGTCCTTGGAATCAATGATACCATCCAACCATCTCGTCCTCTGTCACCACCTTCACAACTCTATGGGAGTAAAAATCAACTACAAGAAAAAAATTGCAAAACTCACAAGCATATGGAAGCTAAACAATATGGTACTGAACAGCCAATGGATCACTGAACTAAACAAAACAAAACAAAAAAAACTAGATACAAATGAAAATGAAAACCTGATGATCCAAAGCCTAAAGGACAGAGCAAATGCAGCTCTAAGAGGGAAGTTTATAATGCTATAAGCTTACCTCAGGTAACGCAAAAAATTGCAAACAACCTAAACTTACATTTAAAGGAACTAGAGGGAGAAGAGCAAACAAAACCCAAAGTTACTACAAGGCAAAGAAGCATAAAGGTCAGAGCAGAAAATAAATGAAAAGAGACTAAGAAAACAGTAGCAAACTGAAAGAAAAAAAAAAAAAAGGAGGAGGCCTAAATCAATAAAATTGAAGATGTAAAAGAAGTTACAACCAAGATCACAGAAATACAAAGTATCATAAGAAACTACTATAAACAACAGTATGTTTCTATAAACAACAGTATGTCAATAAAATGTTTTAGTTTTAAATGAAAAAAAATTAGGTTTATAGAAAAGTTACAAATATAGTACAGAGGATTTTCAAATATTCTCTAATTTTAAGATTTTAATTACTGTGGAATATTTCTCAAAATTAAAAACCAGTGTTGCATAACTATTGTCTAGACTTCAACTTTTATTCAAGAATCAACAGATTTCCATTAATATCTTGCTCCTGTTTCAGGATTCAGTATAGGATACAAAATTTATTTAGTTACTTTGTCTACTTGGTATCCTCTGGTTGGTGACATTTTGTCATTCATGCCTTCTTTTTCATGATTTTGAGAAGTATTGGTCAAATAATTTGTAGAAGTTTTCCTATTTGGGATTTGTCTGATTTATTTTCTCATGAGTGGATGGATTATATATGGGTGTATATAATAACTACAGGTTGTCATTAACTTTGTGATATTAACTTTGATCACTTGGATAAGGTTACATTGCCAGGTTTTTCCACTGTAAAGTAGCATCTCCCCTTTCCTATCTCTCTTGTTTATATTCTATTCTATGTAAGGAAAACACTAATTTCATCCTACAGTCAGAGGGGTGGGGAAGGTGAGGAAATTATCAAGATTCACCACCTGGAGGGACAGTGCCTACAAATATCATTTGGAATTCTTTTGTAAGAAAAATTAATCTCTTCTTTTCATTCATTTTTTTTCATTCCTTTAATTATTGGCCACATGAATATTTATTTGATGCTTTATGTGATATAGAAAATTGATTTTTTTGTGGTTGCTGTAGCTCAAACTGAGCTTTGGCTTTCAGGAACTCTTTCAGGTTGGTTCCTGGATCCATTTCACATGCATTATTCTTTTATTTAGTTTTATTACTTCTTTACTTTCTGGTCCTAGTTCAGAACGAATTGTTCCTAGTTCATATTGTATTTTTTTCTGCCTAAATTTTAAAATAAGCATTTTCCCAAATATTTCTCCTTCCTTTAATTATAGGATAACATTTCAAAATCAAGATCTCAGGCCTGAGAATACATGTTACTACTGAGAGATGCTAAATTTCATCAAAAGCTTATTCTATAATTTTTGAGCTAATCATATGACTTTTCAATATTTTATTCTTCTCTTAAGGCAAATTATACTGATAGATTTTCTTTATTGGATTATCTTTATATTCCTTGTATAAACCAAGCTTAATTATGAAATATAATTTTAATATACTGTTGAGTTCTCTTATTTAGTATAATTTCCATTTCCTTCATAGATAATAAACCTGCATTCCTACTTTGTTTCATTGACTTTATCTACTTACTGTGGAATCAAAATTATATTAGTCTCACAGATGGGCCGAGCAAATTTTACTCTATTTTCAGGAAGAAAAAGTATAAGAAAATCTGTCTAATATATAAATAAATATATATTCATACACTTATGATTTTATCTATTACTTATAATTTAGTAGCAATCAGTTGTGCCTGAATTCAGGGGGAAGGCAAAATTTTGCTTTAAATAGAAATATGAATTTATTGTATGGTCTATGTTGATAAAATTGGAATACAGTCAACCTTACAGAATATTAAAAACAGTTGTCTGTCAACTGTTTGCTTTTCACTAATTTTCTTAATATGGGTATTTTAAATAATTTGAATTTATCATTTTTTTCAGATTTCAAATGCAAAGTCTACAAATTTTATAATTGTTCTCTTTATTTTTCATCTCATGTTTGTATTTTGTTTTATTTGCACTGTCTTCCTTCCTGTTCAGTCTTATGAGAGTTTTTCTTATCTTGCTAGATTTTTAAAAAACCAGAATTTTATTTTGTTAGTTTTGTTACTGTTATTCTTTATCTTGTTAATTTATCCCTCTCCTTCTTTGTTATTTTCTTTCTCCTTATTTTTCATTCTGTGGGCTCACATTATTGTTTTCCTTAATTTTTTTGACTTGAGTGTCATTTTTTCTTTCTTTTTTACATTTTCTTGTTATTATGCTTTTCCAACTAAGTAAATCTTATTCTTCATTCCACAAATAAATCATTACCATTATTTCTATATATTTCTTAATTCTTATTTTAATTTATTTTAAATATGAGTTATTTAATTATGTTATTTAGTTTCTTAAATATATGAGATCTTTTTATCTGTGTTTATTTTATTTAATTGAATTGTGATTAAAATACATAATAATAATGATATTGATGATTTGAACTATTGAGGCTTTCTTTATAGCCTATTATCTTGACTTTTGGTAATTAATACATGAGTATTTGAGATGCATCAAAGTACTCTCATTTGTGAAAATACATGTTACATATATATGTGTGTGTTTATATATGTATATATATATATATACATACATTGGCTTCCCTGATAGCTCAGTTGGTAAAGAATCCGCCTGCATTGAAAGAGATTCCGATTCGATTCCTGGGTCAGGAAGACCCCCTGGAGAAGGGATAGGTTACCCACTCCAGTATTCTTGGGCTTCCTTTATGGTTCAGCTGGTAAAAAATCCACCTGCAATGCAGGAGACCTGGGTTCGATACTTGGGTTGGGAAGATCCCCTGGAGAAGGGAAAGTCTACCCACTCCAGTATTCTGGCCTGGGAAATTCCAGGAATGGGGTCGCAAAAAGTCAGACACAATTGAGAGACGTTTACTTTCACTGTGTATATACAGCCCAAGTTTATTGATAACATTTATATTCAGAACATTAGTTTCAATGCTCTCATTCTAAAATATTATATCTGGTTTCCCAGGTGATGCTAGTGGCAAAAATACATCTGCCAATGCGGGAGACATAAGAGACATGTAGTCCTGTCCTGGGTTGGGAAGATCCCTTGGAGGAGGGCATGGCAACTCACTCCAGTATTCTTGCTTGGAGAATCCCATGAACACAGGAACCTGGCAGGCTACAGTCCATAGGGTTGCAAAGAGTCACACGTGACTGAAGCGATGTAGCGCACACACACACACACACTTATTCTCTATTAGATGACTGAGTTGGTCCATCCTCCACCATATTCACTATGCATTGTGTACAATTCTCTCCTAAAGTCATCATTTCCAGAGCCCTCACTTTCTGTTCTAATGCATTCCAATTACATTTTAGGAATATGCTCAGTTTCACAGGATTTCTTTAATTGTACTTTTGGAATATTATTTGTGTGTGTGTGTGTGTGTGTGTGTGTGATTTCTATATAACTTTATTCTTTGGATTTTTTAACATTTTTTTTCCTGCAAATGCTACAAATGTTTAAGAAAGTCTATGAAAAAGCATCTCACTTTTTATATGTCTGACAGTGTTTTTTTAATCTTACATTTTGTTTCTATTTTGATAAGTGTAAATTTATTGGTTCATGAAGTGGTTCATTGAGAACCCTGAAACCATGGCTAGATTGACCTTTAGTATTTTTTTTATCAATGATGAAATACATTTAATCAAGTCCTAGTACAATATATGAAAGAGATTGTTTGCAGCTAGCTGTAATATGACTCCCAAAGATGTCCACAAGGCAATCTACAGAACCTATGAATAGGTTGTCTTTCATTGTAAAGAGACTTTGCCATATGATTAAGGATTTAACCTAAAAAGTTTTATTTGCTTTTTTCTCTTCCTAGCTTCTTAAGGTGAAAGTTGAAGTTAGGAAAGGCAACCCACTCCAGTACTCTTGCCTAGAAAATCCCATGGACAGAGGAGTCTGGTGTCCATGGGGTTGCAAAGAGTCGGACATGACTGAGCGACTTCACTTCTCCTCTAAATGGCAACCCACTCCAGAGTTCTTGCCTAGAGAATTCTATGAGCAGAGGAGACTGGTGGCTTACAGTCCACTGGTCACAAAGAGTCAGACAGGACTGAGAGATTATCACTATCACTTTCTTCTCTAAAATAGTTACTTATTTTTATAAATTTCCCTCTAAATACTTCCTTAGTTGTACACCACAAATTGTGAAATATTGAGTTTTTGCTATTTATCAGTTCAAGGAACTAATTTTAAGTAAATTCTAACTAGAATTTTAGAAGTAACTAAATTCTGATTTTATTTTTTACTTTATTCTTTAATCTTGGATTGTTTATAAATGTGTTATTTAGTTTAAAATAATTTACATTTCCCCATTTTCTTTCTGTTATTCATATCTAACTGACTGGCATTGTAGTACAAAAATTCACTTTGCATGACTTAAATCTTTTTAGATTAATTCAGAATTGTTTTATTACAAAGAATATGAACATTTTTAGTAAACATTACTTCAGCACTTGAGACTTCTGCTGTTTTGGAGTGAAGTAGTTTATAAACGTCAATTAGGTCAAACTGATTAATAACATTATTCAAATTGTTTATATTCTTGATTGTTCTGGCTATTTGTTCTTTTTAGTTTTTCAGTTCTTTTTCTTTTCCTTTTTTATTGAAGCGTAGTTCATTGACAATATTATATTAGTTTCAGATGGACAATATAATGATTAAAAATTTTTATAGATTATACTCTATTTATGGTTATTATTAAATACTGGCTATATTCCCTGTGCTGTACTTTATGTACTTCTATTTATTTTATACATAGTATTTTGACCTGTATATTGCTCTTCCCCACTGGTAACCACTAATTTCTTTATATTTTGCATTGTTTCTATTGTTATGTCTTCAAATACACCACTTTTTTCTGCTTATCTAATCTGTTGAGCCAGAGAAGGCAATGGCACCCCACTCCAGTACGCTTGCCTGGAAAATCCCAAGGACAGAGGAGCCTGGTAGGCTGCAGTCCATGGGGTTGCTACGAGTCGGACACGACTGAGCAACTTCATTTTCACTTTTTAGTTTCATGCGTTGGAAGAGGAAATGGCAACCCACTCCAGTATTCTTGCCTGGAGAATCCCAGGGACGGGGAACCAGGTGGGCTGCCGTCTATGGGGTTGCACAGAGTCGGACATGACTGAAGCGACTTAGCAGCAGCAGCAATCTGTTGAGCAATCCTATCTGTTATATTTTTATCTCAGAAACATATTTTTCATCTCTTAGTATTTGATTTGTATCTTTTTATATTTTCCAGGACTCTACTTAATATGTCCAAATTTTCCTCTATCTTCTTGAACATATAGATTATACTTATAATAACCATTCCAGGTTATTTTCTCTCAGTTTTGTCAACTGTTTAATTTATGCCTCAGTTTTGATGGATTACACTTTCCCTCCTTATGGATTTTATTTCCCAGTTTGCATGCCCAATAATTTTTTATTCCATGCCAAACTTTGTGAATTTTACCTTGTCAGTTGCTGGATATTTTTCCACTTTTATAAATATTTTTGTATACATTGGATGAATTGTTTGATCATTTTTGGTCAGACCTTTTAAGCTTTGTTGGGTAATGCTAGAGCAGCATTTGGATTAGGCTAAAATTTCCCCCACTTTTTGTCAAGAACTTCTTAGTGGTCCAAGAAGTCCCATGAATTACAAGATTTACCACTCTGACTACAGAGAACAGAAATTATGCCCAGCCATATGTGTGCTTTGATTATTGTTTCCTTTAATCCTACTGGTCTTTTTTTTTTTTTCCCCTGGCTTTGCATAATTTCTTCACATACATAATCTGACCAATACTCTGTCTACTACTCGTGGTGAATTCCTTTAAGATGTCCAGAATTGTCTCCTATGTCATTTTATCATCTTTGGTAATGTGCTTTTTATACTCTGGACACATTGACCTCTCTGAATTCCTAGGTCTGTCTCCTAAGCTCTGAGAGACAACTAGCCATTGGCTGGGTTTCTCCTGACTGCACTACAACCTAGAAATGTTTGTCAGGCAGTAAGCTGGAATAATCATAGGGTTCAACTTTTTTTCCTGCCCTCATCTCTCAAATATCTCGGTCCTTTTAACTGAAGTCTAATATCTCAGAAACTGACTTCCATTTTCCTTCTTCTTCTTTCATTTTCTGTTATGTCATATGGAAATTTGAATCTAGTCCCTTTTGCTCCATCATTTTTTTTTTAATTTGAAGTACAGTTGATTTACAGCACTGTGTTAGTTTCAGATGTACAGCAAAGTGATTCTTTTTCTAAACAATAAATACATGAGCAAAGAAAATAATATGTATATGTATTCACTGTTGTTCAGTCGTGTCTGACTCTTTGTGACCCCAATGGATTGCTGCATACAAAACTTCCCTGTCCTTCACCATATCCCAGAGTTTACTCAGACTTGTGTCGATTGAGTCAGTGATGCCATGCAAACTTCTCATCCTCTGTCATCCCCTTCCCCTTCTCCTCTTGCAGTCAGTCTTTCCCAGCATTAGTATTTTTTCCAGTGAGTCTGCTCTTCACATCATGTGGCCAAAGTATTGGGACTTCACCTTCAGCATCAGTCCTCCCAATGAATATTCAGGGTTCATTTACCTTAGGATTGATTGGTTTGATCTCCGTGCTGTCCAATAAACTCTCAAGAGTCTTCTCCAGCACCATAGTTTGAAAGCATCAATTCTTCGGCTTTCAGTCTAATTTATGGTCCCAGCTCTCACATCTATACATGACTATTGGTAAAACCACAGCTTTGACCAGATGAACCTGTGTTGGCAAAGTGATGGCTCTGGTTTTTAATACACGAAATTCATCATAGCTTTTCTTCCAAGGATCAAGCGTCTTTTAATCTCATGGCTAGAGCCACCAACTGCAGTGACTTTAGAGCCCAAGAAAAGAAAGTCTATCACTGTTTTCATTGTTTCCCCATCTGTTTGCCATGAAGTGGTGGGACTGGATGCCATGATATTAGTATCTTGAATGTTGAACTTTAAACCAGTTTTTTTCACTCTCCTCTTTCACCTTCATCAAAAGGCTCTTTAGTTCCTCTTTGCTTTCTGCCATTAGGGTGGTGTCTTCTGCATATCTGAGGTTGTTCATATTTCTCACAGCAATCTTGATTCCAGCTTGTGCTTCATCCAGCCCAGCATTTTGCATGATGTACTCTTCATATAAGTTAAATAAGTAGGGTGACAACATACGTCTTTGATGTACTCCTTTCCCAGTTATCAACCAGTCCATTGTCCCATGTCAAGAAATATATGTATAACATATGTACATTCTTTTTCACTTTTTCTTTTTATGTTATTACAAAATATTGAGCATAGTTCCATGTGCAATATAGTAGAACCTAATTCAGATCAGATCAGATCAGATCAGTCGCTCAGTTGTGTCCGACTCTTTGCGACCCCATGAATCACAGCACGCCAGGTCTCCCTGTCCATCACCAACTCCCGGAGTTCACTCAGACTCACATCCATCAAGTCAGTGATGCCATCCAGCCATCTCATCCTCTGTCGTCCCCTTCTCCTCCTGCCCCCAATCCCTCCCAGCATCAGAGTCTTTTCCAATGAGTCAACTCTTCACATGAGGTGGCCAAAGTACTGGAGTTTCAGCTTCAGCATCATTCCTTCCAAAGAAATCCCAAGGTTGGTCTCCTTCAGAATGGACTGGTTGGATCTCCTTGCAGTCCAAGGGACTCTCAAGAGGCTTCTCCAACACCACAGTTCAAAAGCATAAATTCTTCGGCACTCAGCCTTCTTTACATTTCAACTCTCACATCCATACATGACCACAGGAAAAACCATAGCCTTAACTAGACAGACCTTTGTTGGCAAAGTAATGTCTCTGCTTTTGAATATGCTATCTAGGTTGGTCATAACTTTCCTTCCAAGGAGTAAGCGTCTTTTAATTTCATGGCTGCAGTCACCATCTGCAGTGATTTTGGAGCCCCCAAAAATAAAGTCTGACACTGTTTCCACTGTTTCCCCATCTATTTGCCATGAAGTGATGGGACTGGATGCCATGATCTTCGTTTTAGTTATGTATTTTATATATAGTAGTGTGCATGTGTTAATGACAAACTCTTCTTTCCCCTTTGGTAACCGTAAGTTTGCTTTCTATTCATGTGGGTCTATTTCTGTTTTGTCAATAAGTTTATTGTATCTTTTTTTTTTAATCCACATATAAATGATATTATATATTTTTTCCAACTTAATAGGAAAAGCAGTATGTCAAGGCTGTATATTGTCACCCTGCTTATTTAACTTATATGCAGAGTACATCATGAGAAACCCTGGGCTGGAAGAAACACAAGCTGAAATCAAGATTGCTGCGAGAAATATCAATAACCTCAGATATGCAGATGACACCACCCTTATGGCAGAAAATGAAGAAGAACTAAAGAGTCTCTTGATGAAAGTGAAAGAGGAGAGTGAAAAAGTTGGCTTAAATCTCAACATTCAGAAAACGAAGATCATGGCATCTGGTCCCATCACTTCAGGGAAAATAGATGGGGAAACAGTGTCAGACTTTATTTGAGGGGGCTCCAAAATCACTGCAGATGGTGACTGCAGCCATGACATTAAAAGATGCTTACTCCTTGGAAGGAAAGTTATGACCAACCTAGACAGCGTATTGAAAAGCAGAGACATTACTTTGTCAACAAAGTTCCGTCTAGTCAAGGCTACGGTTTATCCTGTGGTCATGTATGGATGTGAGAGTTGAACTGTGAAGAAGGCTGAGTGCCAAAGAATTGATGCTTTTGAACTGTGGTGTTGGAGAAGACTCTTGAGAGTCTCTTGGACTACAAGGAGATCCAACCAGTCCATCCTAAAGATCAGTCCTGGGTGTTCATTGGAAGGACTGATGTTGAAGCTGAAACTCCAATACTTTGGCCACCTGATGCGGAGACCTGACTCATTTGAAAAGACCTTGATGCTGGGAAAGATTGAGGGCAGGAGGAGAAGGGGACAACAGAGGATGAGATGGTTGGATGGCATCATTGACACAATGGACATGGGTTTGGGTGGACTCCAGGAGTTGATGATGGACACGACTGAGCAACTGAACTGAAATAAAAGGTTCTGACTTCAGTGTTGACAGAAAAACATTTTAATTACTGATGTGTCAAATCCAAGTAACAATTTTGTTGGAGGTCATGAAGGATGTCATACATATCATGTCGCCTACCAACATAATTATCATGCAAATCAAAGTGATATCTCATTACTCTAACCTGACTAATTGAGATAAGGATGAGGATGTTATAGTTAATTAGCTTTAAGTTATCTTTTATCTATACAATTCAACAACAATAACATAACCTTAAGTTGATTGTGAAGTTTCCTTCCCTTTAACTTATTTGGTCACTAGAGAATGCAGATTCAATTTATTGTGGCCAGTTAGGAATCTTCCCACTACATTATTGACAATTGAACTGACTGACCACATTGTTTTTTTTTTGTTGTCAGTTTCCCATATTTAAGGAACAATAAACTTTTCTTGATATTTTTATTTCTTTGATTTCCTCTTAATTGTGTATTTCTTCCATAGATAGTAGTGTGGGTTTCAGGCTCACTGTAAAATGATTCTATAATTATATTTTATTCTTTGCTGTCTAGAAATATCAAACCCTTGAGACATATTAATGTTCTTGACTGTAGATAGGAGCTCACTCCTTACAGCAGGACAGAACAGTCATCACTCTCAGCACTGGCCCATGGCAAGTGCTACAGGCAGCTGAAGCAGTGAGTTCTTTCAGGCAAAGGGCAAGGTAAGCTTGTGTGGAAGAGGCAAAATTATCAGTAGTTTATTCTTACTGACTATGCTTTCTAGTAATAAGGGCAAAATAATTATCTCATATGTGAGACATCTCCCATTTAGCACTTAATGTGCTATCCTATCTGCACAGGGACTTAATGGACACTCTGGCAATGAAGAGAGCTGATACAAACCAAGGATGACATGAATGAATACAAATGCCCCACTAGGAGTACAATGAAGAGAAGGGAATAGATTTTGGCAGTTTTTCTTCTTTTTCTCGCTTTTATTTATTACTCTTATTTTTGAGGAGCATAGTTATAAAGAGTAAGTTCCGAAACAAGATAATTAACAGTATAAAACTGGACATCTAAGTCCTGTTATGGCCCATGAATTGCTGGATAGGAGAGGATAAAAAGAGAAAGGGAGGCAAATTCTCCACTATTTCCCTCCACCTCATTTTTGTTAGTCTTCGTAAAAGTTTAAAGAACTCAAATTCTTTTGGCTTTCCTTGGTTGAGCTTGTCCATCCTCTCATTTCTGAAAGTCCTTAGTATCTGCTCTATAACACACAGAAAAGCAGAGTTGTTTTCACTGTTACTTAATTAATGTGTTGTTTTAAAAACTTTCAAAGTACTTTAAAATACAGTAATTTGTTTAGTTTGTTATAGATATAACTATGCACTTCCCTTTCTACCACTGCAAAGAGTAAGTCTTCAATGACAAAACTTGCTTAAGTTATTTAGATAAAATGAGTCTTTATTTTATTAAATTTTAATAATTTCATTTATTCTATAATTATATTATTCCAATATTCCTGGATAAAAATACATTGAGTAAAGAAAACAGCTATTATTTAAACTTCCTACTAATATTTTACTTTTTTATAATCATCAACCATTATTTAATATCTTTAACTATATACCACTGATAAAGACTGAGAGTTAAAATGATAGGGAAATGTCATATCTTTCCTTTGTGGAGATGCTGAGGAAAACTGCTGGTGCTACATTTCACCTTTTGAAGACCCTCTGAAGAGCATTGCTTGTCCACATTCATCCCTCTTCTAACTTCTTGAGCTTTTGGATTAAAATGGTGGTATATTTTACTACTTACTGAATAACACACTCTTTCCAATGTACTTCTAATTTTGCCTCATGTGGCTGTATTTCTCCCCAGAAAGAATGCAGACTCTTAGCAGTGACTAGTTATTGGGCGTGATAGTCTCTCATCAAATTAATTCAAATAGAGCCAACACCGAGATGTGGATTAATTAATTAATTAATTAATGTGAGTTAAAATTTAGAGTAGGAATAATATCTTATGAAGGGATTATATGAGTTTTAATAAGGAAATTAATCCTATTTATCTGAAGAATATCTGACTTAAAACAGTGACCTAGTATGGAGGCCCTGTCTGGCATTTTAGCTGACTCAACTAGTGCCCAAACTCAGCTCAACCATTTATTCTGGCAACAGATAGCATGGAGTTTGTAAGGCCCACAGAAATCTGGAAACCTAATTAAACCTAAGGAACCATCCTCCAATGATGAGAAAAAGAAAGAAGCATTTTCCGGAAGTTCGAATGGTTACAAATAGCGGAAGTGCAGGATGCTGATAGGAAAGCAGCAGCTTTAAGAAAGGAGGCAGTTTTCATGTGGAGCACTCTCTGTAGGTCTAGCGTCTGTGGATCTGTATCATGTAGGCTTCAAAGTGGGAAAAAATGCACCCCTAGAAATTTACAAGACATTTAGAGACTTGCAAGAAAAACTTCTATTTATGTCTTAGATAAAATATAAAAAATGTTTTAATATATTGTTTGGCATTATTGCTCTGTCTTGGTACCTGTTTGAAAGGTGATTCTGGGACCCAGTTTCCCTGTTGGGAAAGAGAGTTTCCCCTACACCAGTAGTTCTCCATATACTATCAGAGGGTCCTACAAGTCAACTCAATTCTGACACTATCTACCCAGAGACAGCATCAGATCCCACAGGTTAAAGATTCAGTCCTGTAAGACTATTTCCTTTGGACTGCAAGGGGATCAGACCAATCAGTTCTAAAGGAAATCAGCCCTGAATTATCATTAGAAGGACTGATGCTGAAGCTGAAGCTCCAATACTTTGGCCACTTGAGACGAAGAGCCAACTCATTGGAAAAGACCCTGATGCTGGGAAAAATTGAAGGCAAAAGCAGAAGGGTGAGGTACAGGATGAGACAATTGATAGCATTACCATCTTGATGGACTTGAAATTGAGCAACTCCAGGAAACAGTGGAAGACAGAGGAGCCTGGCATGCTACAGTCAATGGGGGCACAAAGAGTCAGACATGACTGAACAACATTTCTTAGCAGTACCAGCTACATGACCACTGCTTTTATGCTTGCTTCTGAACATCCTGTGTTTCAAATAAAGATATTGTACTGTATACAGTACTGTACAGTAAAGTACACAAAAGCACAAACGCTTGTAGAAGTTGTATGCATATGACAATGTAAGCCAGATATGTGAATTAACTACCTCATGTGATTGGACATATGAATACATGTTTACATCCTTGAAAATTTGCCACTTGAAGGTTCATATGTAGGGGACTTACTGTACTTATGGTATGCTCTCAGGAAAAAAAAAAAATGCTCCCTTTCTATCCTTTTTAGAATCAAAAAAAAAAAAAAAAACCCACGAAATTTATTGGGATAATGTTAAGCTTGAGCATTAAATAGAAATAAGAAATTATTGTATGGTAAAATTGGAATCCATTCAACACTACAGAGTATTAAAAACAATTGTCTGTTGACTGCAGAATGGCTACTATAGTTGAACTACTAATTAAGCTCATAGTGGTACACCATCAGGAAGAGATGATGCTTTTGGCCTTAGGGATACTTTGTTTCATATGGTAGTTGGACATTAAAGTGATTTTTCTTAAATAAAAGAAATATAATACTGAAAATAAAGTTAAAAATTCTTTTATTACCTTCTCCTTTAGGGGTAATCACTACCATAAATTTGCCATGGACTCTTCCATCTGTTTTTACACTTTTAATATACGAATACATACATAAACATTATCTTGCATTGCTCAATATGTTTTAAAATTATGTAATTTGTCATACTATTTACATGCTGAATTTTCTTAATGTTTCGAAATCCATTCTATCTATCTTATGTATATATTTAGCATTTAGTTTAAAGCCTTTCATGTGGATTTTGGGCTTCTGGCCCAGGTTGCAGAAATGGAAGAAGATTCACTATAACACATGGGAAAAGACTCAAACTAACTTAAAATTCATGCACTTTTTTGAACCAATTAGAGTCCTGAATTTGGAGAGCAAACAACTGTCCCCAAAATCTAGAGTTGGTAGCTGTGGGACCAGAATTGACAAAAGCTTGTTCTTATCCTGGGAAGAAGCAATAGACACTGGTAAAGAGTCAAGTTATAAGAGTTGATAATTTGGTTAAAGGCAAGTGTGAATTAACAAGACAGCATGAAAACCTGAGAACAACAGAATTGGGGAGATAATAGGCTCTTTATCCACAAATGCCACCAGATAGAAAGTTTGTAACAATCTTAAAAAGTACCTGTTGTGGTACAGAGGTACTTTGGGAATGGCAGTCATGCAGAAGTGGCATGAAATTCTGTCTAGACTCTTCTTCCCTACCTCCATAATAGAACAAAGCCTTATATAGATAGGGGGAAGACCACAAGCCTTGCTATCATAAAGCCTTGAGGATAAGTCATTGTAGCTGGGAGAAAGGAGAAAAGAACAAGAGGGAAAAAGCCGAAGAACAAGATTGTAAGCTGGTCCTATGGCTACAGATGAGGGAAGGGCAGGAGAACTGAGACGGCTCAACCCCCAAGATTCAGGAACATGATGCTTGTCTGTCAGAGGTTGAATCTGAATAACAGGGTATACACTCCCTCAGAGCCTCTACCACCAAGCTAACAATCTTCAAGACAACAAATACTGCTCAAAAAAGATAAAAAGAAAAAGAAACAGGCAAGAGAGGTAGAAGAATGAACAAAGAGATCCACTCGAAGGCACAGAGCCAAAAGAAGGCTTAAAATTAAAAACTGAACATACTTTATCCTTCCAAACCAATACTTACACTAACTGAAGCCTATGACAGCACACAAAGGTGAACGATGGCAACAACAATAATGACAAATTTTAAACCCAGCTCAGTTCCTATCTAAACTAACTCAAAGCCTCTATCAGAAGACTAGCAGAACTTATGCTTATTTCCAGGGTTACAACATCTTTATCTCAGTCTCTACTGATTTGTATAACATCTAAATTAAAAAAAAAAAAAAAAGTAACACAAGGTATAAGTGAAATGAAGTCACTCAGTCATGTCTGACTCTTTGCAACCCCATGGACTGTAGCCCATCAGGCTCCTTGGTCCATGGGATTTTCCAGGCTTGAATACTGGGGTGGGTTGCCATTTTCAGAAACATACTCAGAAAAAGCAAAACAATCAATAACTGAACTCAGGTATGCCAAGATGTTGGAACTACCTGACAAGAAATTTAAAGTAACTATGGCCAATGTGTTAAAGATTTTTATGGAAATACAGGAGAACATGAAATCAAAGAGTTAGTTTCAGTAGAAAAGATAGAAACTATTGAAAAGAGACAGTTGGAAGTGCTAGAATTAAAAAAACACAGTATCAGAGATGAAAAAATGTTTTTCATGGGATCATCAGTAGACTCAACACAATGGAAGAGAGAATGAAAGAACTTGATCAATAAATCAATAAGAGATCTATTGACCTCTATAGATCAATAGAAATTACCCAAACTGAAATGTAAAGTGATAAGAGTGGAAAATATTTTAAAAAGGAAAAAAGAGCATCTAAGAGTTGTGGGACAATATCAGAGACCCTAATACATATGTGATTATATTCTCAGAATGAAAAGAGACCAAAAATATTTGAAGGTATAATGTCTGAGAATATTTCACAATTAACAATGGACACCAAACCACAAATTCTGAACGCTCAAAGAACACCAAGCAGGATAAAATAAATATCACCCCAGCCTCCATAAAATCTTCCTGGCTAGAGACAAAAGACAAAGAGAGTATCTTGAAGACAATCAGAGGGAGAAAAAAGGAACATTTTAATCAGAGAACAAGACAGGACTAACAGCCAGATTCTTGTCAGAAACCCAGTAAGCTAGAAGACAATGAAATAATGTTTTGTAATCAATTTATTTTCCCTCAGTTCCAAATTGACCCTCAATATCTTGATCTTTGAAAACTGTACTGGCCTTTTATTATTCCTTTGCTTGTGGGTATAATGCTAAACTTTGTTCTCAAAAGGCATCAGAGAGACATTTTAGAAGGAAGTAATTTGGGGACTCCAGTGAGTTCTTAATAGGTTCTTGCAGTGCCCATGGCTTTTATTGTGCTTACCTAGAATGTGGATGGCTTCTCCTGCATATGCTTAGTGATTTGAACAGTCATCAGTTCAGTTCAGTCACTCAGTCGTGTCCGACTCTTTGAGACCCCATGAATTGCAGCACGCCAGGCCTCCCTGTCCATCACCAACTCTCGGAGTTCACTCAAACTCACGTCCATGGAATCGGTGATGCCATCCAGCCATCTCATTCTCTGTCCCCTTCTCCTCCTGCCCCCAATCCCTCCCAGCAGCAGAGTCTTTTCCAATGAGTCAACTCTTCACATGAGGTGGCCAAAGTACTGGAGTTTCAGCTTTAGCATCATTCCTTCCAAAGTACACCCAAGACTGATCTCCTTTAGAATGGACTGGTTGGATCTCCTTGCAGTCCAAGGGACTCTCAAGAGTCTTCTCCAACACCACAGTTCAAAAGCATCAATTCTTTGGTGAGCAACATCAAGAAACCTGGAGATTCTCCTGGCAACTCTGTTGGAAGATTTAATAGCAAAATATCCTGAGTGAGCTATATTACTGTGAGCAACCTTTTATGACACCCTAGAGGCCATATTCCTAGAAAGGTCCAAATAGTGGATTTCCATCACATTCTGCCAAAGCAGGACCATATCTATTCTCTTACATTCAATGAGCCAAATTCATGACATCTCCAATAAATCTGGGTCTTAGTCCTAGGATGAAGGCATTTCCTTCCTTTTTCTATCTCAGCCTAGGGATAAGCACTACTTCCTATATTTGCTTTACAATTCTCTTAATTCTTCCTAACCAAACTTTTGATTCTCTGATTCTTTGTTTTAATCTAACAATTCTTTATATCAAATTTTACCTGTTCATATCACTGTATTTTTGGTAGTGTTATATCAACCCTGGTTGATATACTATAGCATATACTCAAGACCCTCCTGCATCCACAATAGCTTTCCTCACCCCTTCCACGGTTTTCCTCTTCTGTATGTAGTTTTTTACTTCCAGGTCTTCAGAAGAGAGACAGAGGAACACAGAGACAAAAATAAATAGGTCAGAAGTGGATTATGGGACTTCTTCCCACACTTTAGGCACCAACCTAGATGCAAGTAAGCTAGTAGAGTATTACTTTATTCCTAGGAAGAAAATATTGGCTTAATAAGTATGTAGCCAGCTTCTGCAACAAAATATTAAACTTCATGTGTTCTAAACTGATGTATGTAATGTCTCTCACCACCCACAAATATTCCCCCCCCCCTTTTTTTTTAATCTCTTTCTCAGTAAGTGTTACAATCATTTACTATTTATCAGTCAAAAACCCTGTGGTCCCTCATAATGCCTGGCTCTCTTAAATTTCAACTCTATCAGTGGATTCTGCTGCAAATCTAATTACCTTCCTCACGTGTAAGCCACCTGAATCTCTGCCCTGGACTCCCGCAATGAACTCCTAATTTCTAGTTGGCTTCCCTGCTATCACTTTTTCTTTGCAGTATATTCTCTTCAGAGGAGTCAGAGGCAGTTTCCAAAACCTAAAAATGTCATGTGATGATCCCAATCTCATCCTATCAGCAGTTCCCCATTACATTTGACTAAAATTTAAAGTATTTTCCTTGGCCTACCAGTTTCTACAAAGTCTGATGCTGAGTTACATTCCTTAACCCTTCTTGCCTGTTTTTATTTCATTCTGATAACACAGTAACTTGCGGTTTCTGTCTCTTTTCTTGTTCCCTATCCCAGGAATGCTCATGCATTTGTTATTTTAATTGGCACATTTTGTACATTCAGATTCAAATGTAAACATCTCAGAAAATCCATCTTCATTATCAGTCAAAAATATCACCTTCTATTTTGATTGTACTATTCGTCAGACAACTAATCACTACCAGACATTATTATATTATTTTTCCTATTTTATTAATATCTTAATCACTAAAACATAAGTTTCATACAACAAAGGATTTTCTTTCTCATTCGTCACAGTGCCTCTGAAGTTCTAGAAGCTGAAAAGCTTATTAATATTAGTTGAATGGATATATGAAGAGAATATATCAGTCAGCCACCCTTGGGTGGATGTGAGGCAAAAAAAAAGAAGCAGTATTGACAAAAAGTCTTTTATATTTTTTTTAATAAGGAAACAATGTATAGTACATTTGGGAAACTGTAATTTTCAGTGAAGAAAGAAAATAGAATGTGAAAATATTAATGATAAAAGATGAGGGGTATGAGATAGACAGGGGTTAAATAGAGAACTGCAGTGTTTGGATTTTGTTACAAGCAGAATAAAAAACACATTAGTTGTTTAACTTTAGTAGGGAAGTCAACTGATCAGATCTGTGGCTTAAGAGGATCTCATCAGCTGCATTGTGAATACATTAGAGAGAAGAGATTGAAAGAAATGGACACCAGTGTTAACCAGTAGTCTAGCTTAGATGTGGATCTGGTTTGGATCAAGATGATGGTGGCTGGAATAAGGAACAGAAAGATCAAAGGATGCTTCAGAAATAAAATCAACAGAATATAGTTTTTTGTTTTTTTTTAATGAGAGAATGAGAAGCAAGTGTGGATCTTCAGATAAAGACGAAGTTAATTTCAACTCCCCCCAGTTAACAAAAATGTCACTTTCTAGTTTTTACCTTCAATCACAGCGAAAAATGCCTATAGTTAGTCTCTTTAAATTTGATAAAAACAAAATCTATATGATAATAAAAGTGGCTTTCTTAGTCATGAAAATGAACATTAACCATTTGTTATTTTACTTGAATGTTTTTTTGTGTTCAGTAGGTCAAGGAACCACCCTTCCCAAAGACTCCTAAACATTCCCACAACTTGCTACCAAAGTGTTCTTGGGTAGAACAACATTCACAAACCCTTGAGAAAAAAAAAAAAGATAAACACCCACCAGACACTGGGAGCTGTTTAAATATTATTATAACATGCAATATAATTATAACAATTCAATCTCCTGGAAAATGCAATAACCAATTTCCCTGCTTGGTACAAGGAAAGTGAATGTGAAATATCCAGGTCATACAACTTTATCTCTGGTATTCTGTCAAACAAAGAACTGCTACTCTGTATAAGGAGGATATTTTAATGAAATTTTACAGTCATAATTCTTGTCTTATTTTCCCCTCAACACAGATCAGAATACCATTTCAAAAATAAGCCCAGGGAATTCCTTAATTTTATAAGTAGAAATAAATGGTTAGATATGGGAAGGAGTGGTATTTTTGAAGCCAATTCCATCATTTTGAAAATGATAATTTGAAATTAAGTATAGTTTCAGACATAGAAAATAAATTTATGATTACCTAAAGGGAAATGGAGGAAAAAGTTAGGAGTTTTGGATTATCACATACACACTGTTAAGTTGCTTCAGTCGGTTCAACTCTGGGCGACCCCATAGACAGCAGCCCACCAGGCTCCCCTGTCCCTGGGATTCTCCAGGCAAGAACACTGGAGTGGGTTGCCATTTCCTTCTCCAATGCATCAAAGTGAAAAGTGAAAGTGAAGTCGCTCAGTCATGTCCAACTCTTCTCGACCCCATGGACTGCAGCCTACCAGGCTCCTCCGTCCATGTGATTTTCCAGGCAAGAGTACTGGAGTGGGGTGCCATTGCCTTCTCCTCACATACACACTACTATATATAAAATAGATAATCAACAAGGACCTTTCGTAGAGCACAGGGAACTATACTAAATATCTTGTAATAACATATAATAGAAAAGAATATACACACACACACACACACACACATATATATGCATAACTGAATGACATTGCTGTACACCTGACACTAACACAAAGTTATAAATCAACTACATGTCAAAAATTAAGAATGATTAAATGATTAAAAAAAAGAAAATTAAGCATAATTTCAATATCAAGATCTTTTTTTCTTACACATCTTACAGCTTCAAAACTGGTTATAAAATTTGTGGAGCCCAGTGTAAAATGAAAATGTGGAGTCACTTTTTAAAAAAGTATTAAGACTTTAGAAATGACAACAGTAGAACACTAAACAGAGTCAGAGGCCCTTCTGAGATTAAGGTCTTGCTCCTACATTTGAAAAAAAAGAAAAAAAAGTTCTTCACTTTGATCTTTATTTGTAAATGATTGTGAGTTGAATTTTTCTTTTCATTTTAGATAGTTCATCCTGTAACTCTGCTTTTCCAGCCAGGCAAACTATGTTCCTGAAAATGCAACCTGGTCTAACATGGTTAACTGAAAACCTGGGCATTTCTTTGTATCACTGACTATAAAAACAAACTCTAATCATGATAGAATCTTATGAAATAGCATCACCCACTCAATGGACATGAGTTTGAAAAAATTCCAGGATAGTGAAAGACAAGAAAGCCTGGCATACTGCAGTCCATGGGGTTGCAAAGAATTGGACACAATTTAGCAACTGAACAACAACTGAGATGAGTCTTCTCTCTTTAACAAGACTCTCAACTCTTTAATTTGCCATCTTAAGCTATCTATATCTTTCAAGTCATTGGAAAAATTGCTGCTGGTTTCAACAATTTTAATAGACATGACCAGCCACTCCACCTAAAACATTTGTTGATTAAGAAAGACAGTTGTTAAAAGTTAGATCAGGCACTGTTATACTGAATTTACTGACCAATGCAATTAAAATGGCCGATCTAGTAATCCTTTGTTTTCTAAAGTTGGTGAGATCCTCAGCTGTTGCAATGGCTCTGCACTGAAAAGAGGAACAGGGGGAAGGAACAGTTTTCTCACTAGCCTTTCCACCAGGTTAAGCTCCTCCCTCTCTCATCCTGCAAGGCTGTTTCTAATTTCACAGGAGACCTTGAAGCCTCTGCTTTTTCTCTATATCACAAGCTAGAGAGCCTCTTTACTCTCACTTTTTTTTTCTATTTTATTTCTGGACCGTCAAACCTCTCCATCCAACCCTGATATTAGTTACGCCCACACCACCCCTTTCAGACAACATACATACACACACAAACACGCACACACACCTCTATACTAAATTCTCCAGTCTCACCAGAACTGAATATATGACAGATTGGAAAATCTCATGATAAAATTCAAATATACATTCCATATAGCCACAAAGGACAGTGGCCGGTGTAGCTTTTATTCAGCATATGACAGAGTAGAGGAAATCTGCTTATGCAATTATCCCCCACCTCCTTTCTTGTTGAAATGCCAAATGTCAGCTTTGACCACTGTGATTTTCCTATAGCAAGGTTAATTTCCAATGTAATATTGCCTTTGAAGCCAGGCTTATTCAATGTGAGATGAAGTGGAGATGTGTTGATTACTTAATATCTGAATATCATTGATATTTTATTTTTTAAAACTGTTAAATTTTAAATTTTATTTTAAAATTATTCAGCTTTAAACATCTTATGTTTTAAGAAAAATAGTAGCTTCTATTATACAAATCTGGAGAAGGCAATGGCACCCCACTCCAGTACTCTTTCCTGGAAAATCCCATGGACAGAAAAGCCTGGTAGGCTGCAGTCCACGGGGTTGCTACGAGTCAGACATGACTGAGCAACTTCACTTTCACTTTTCACTTTCATGTGTTGGAAAAGGAA
The DNA here is from genome assembly GCF_002263795.3 of Bos taurus. NCBI lineage: Eukaryota > Metazoa > Chordata > Mammalia > Artiodactyla > Bovidae > Bos > Bos taurus. The sequence continues at coordinate 15,038,112 of NC_037351.1, read as the reverse complement.
ATGACAACCTACTTCAGCATTCTTGCCTGGAGAATCCCAGGGATGGGGGAGCCTGGTGGGCTGCCGTCTATGGGGTCGCAGAGTCAGACATGAGTGAAACAACTTAGCAGCAGCAGCAGCGTTATACAAATATAACGTTCTATTTTTTTCTGTCTTCTCTTTTTTAAAAATATATTTTTGCTAACTTCATCTTATCTCTGAACTATTTTGTCTTTCAATCACAAAAGTCAATCTCTATGGTTCAAAACAGAAATTTCTTCTTTTTCAAACTACAAAATGTTCTAAAAATTCATTTGTAATATATGTTTACTTGTAATAATACTTTTAATAATCATTTCTAATCTATGTTTACTCCTCCCTTGTTCAAAAAAACATCTTTCTGACCTTAAGGTAAATCAATCATTAATTTATGAGTCATGATCCTTGGTGGACAGAAAGTGAAACTGAAAGTCACTCAGTTCAGTTCAGTTCAGTTCAGTCTCTCAGTTGTATCCAACCCTTTGCAACTCCATGAGTCGCAGCACGCCAGGCCTCCCTGTCTATAACCAACTCCCAGAGTTTACCCAAACTCATGTCCATCGAGTCGGTGATGCCATCCAGCCATCTCATCCTCTGCCATCCCCTTCTCCTCCTGCTCCCAATCCCTCCCAGCATCAGGGTCTTTTCCAATGAGTCAACTTTTCGCATGAGGTGGCCAAAGTACTGGAGTTTCAGCTTTAGCATCATTCCTTCCAAAGAAATCCCAGGGCTGATCTCCTTCAGAATGGACTGGTTGGATCTCCTTGCAGTCCAAGGGACTCTCAAGAGTCTTCTCCAACACCACAGTTCAGAAGCATCAATTCTTCAGTGCTCAGCTTTCTGCACAGTCCAACTGTCACATCCACACACGACCACAGTAAAAACCATAGCCTTGACTAGATGGACCTTTGTTGGGAATGTAATGTCTCTGCTTTTTAATATGCTATCTAGGTTGGTCACAACTTTCCTTTCAAGGAGTAAGCGTCTTTTAATTTCATGGCTGCAATCACTATCTACAGTGATTTTGAAGTCATGTCTAATTCTTTGTGACCCCATGGACTATACAGTCCATGGAATTCTCCAGGCCAGAATACTGGAGTGCGTAGCTTTCCCTTCTCCAGGGGATCTTTCCAACTCAGGAATAGAACCTAGTTCTCCCACACTGCTTGCAATTCCTTATAAGCAAATCATTTATTTAATTTTAACTTGTATCATAGCTGCTTAAGTAGATTTGCTTGACTCAGTTACTGTGATTTTCTTTTACCTTTACTTTTACAAAATATCTCTCAAATAAAATCCTTTGAAAATGCTAAAGCACAAATCAAATTGCATTATTATTTCTATATCATGCATACATACATATACACCTTCAAAAAAAAAAAAAGAGAGAATTAATTTAATCTCATGCTTGTTTCAGTTAAATCTGAGCATAAAATGTATCTTTTACATCTCAGAATCAAGATTATGGTCTTAGTTGAAAATCATTTGGGTTCTGTAAAAAGGTCACAGATGAAGATGCTATCATACAATAAATGCTAATTTGTTTTGTAAGCTGAAAATGTATGCACCAAAATTTGGTTTCCAATGTGAGTGGAGAGATCAGAAAAGAAAGCAACAGCGGCTAGGTTTTTGCTAAAATGACGATCTTAGTGCTGGATATCAGAGCTTACAAAGCCAAAATCGGTTATAGTCATGAAAATGTCTTCTTTCGTTTTTTAGATATTAATATTATTAGCATAGAATCATATTTTAACTTCATTTCAAAAATCAATGAATGCAATCTTATTTGAAGAATACAAGTTTCTAGCAGTATTAAAAGTAGATGCTGGGGCTCTCTGTGCGCATAGGTATTTCTGAGATAATTGTTCCAAATTACGCTGTATCATCGTAGGCAATGGATATTGCTTTAGACATATATCTCCTTATTTTAGAAGTAAAAAGATAAAATAAGCAATAAGATAAATATGGGAGGAAAATCCTAACCAATCATCTAAAAGATATCATACCTACAGGCAGTTACATATTATGAACAAAACACGTGATTGACCAAGTGAAAGATGATATACACTTTTTGTCTCAGAATTTTTACAGAGACATAGGTATTGCCAAGTTGAAAGAAGAAAATGCATTAACGTTGACTATGTTTTGCCTGACTTTACTGCAATTTGAAAGGGCCAAGAGAAGAGATGGTGTTAAGTGGAAAATATAAATCTGGATAAAAAATTCTTCAGGCCAATGAGAGATTTGCTGTTCCAGAAATACTCTTTAATCCTTCTGATATAGGCATTCAAGAAATTGAGATTCTGTCCTATTCAATTCATAACCTACCTGAAGAAATGCTGTCTTATTTTTAAAAAACATTGTTTTTACAGGAGGAAAGTCTGGTCTCTTTTCCCAGGATTTAGTCAGAAGTTCGATGGCTCAATCCAACAGATTCCAATGTTTCTGTTGTGCTGCCTGACAAGCCTATTATTTATGCCTGGGAAAGTGGAAAATTGGTATCAGGGAATGATGATTTTGAAGATACAGTGGTAATAAGAAAATATTATGAAGAAAATGGACATAGCATCTGTGAAGAGAAACTTTGTATTGAAGAACCGTTTCTTAAAGTACTGACTGATTGTGATAAAGGTTTAATTTTCAGTGTTCTTTTTAAAGGAAGTTAAGGACCTGTGTTACTGCTCATCCTAAGATAACATCTTGAATTTAAGTAAATACTTTGATCCATGGTTAATTTTCAAAGGTTTCTTAGCTAGGTTAGTAAGTAAACTGTAACTCAGCCCATATTTTCATTTAAGAGCTAGACTTACTATAACAATGATTATGCTGTTTCTAAGAGAAAGTTATCTTTCATTAAAAGATGAAAGAGTGCAATTTAAGTTTAATTCTCTATAGCCAAAAGCACAAACTTAACTGTCCCACTGGTCAGATTTCCTTAGAAGATCATTTTGTGTGACTAGATCGGAATTGACCAGAGTGTGTTGAGGCTGATATGACTTCTCTCTTTTAGAATTAACCACTTTATTTTTAAATTGCAGTTTTTACTTACTAAAGTTGGAAAAAGTGGTCTATGTTTGTGTAATGTTTATTTTTTAGTTGGCGTACGTTTGAAAGGGTGAAGATCAAAGCCAATTTAATAAAGTGATTTTGCTCATTACTGTGTTTCAGAAATGCATTATTTCACTCATAAAAATTCTATACTATTTTTAGGATGAAATTCTTGTGTCATTGGGCTCATATATCAAATTCCTAGCAGTCCTTTAGCTAGAATCATGTGCCTACCCTATGGCTTCAGATATTTTAACAGTCCTACTAAGAGAGCATACAGTGAAAGAACGTAATTTCCCAAAGGAAAATTAAAATGAAGAAACAGATGGGTGAAAGAGCTATCCATTACAATTACGTTTGGTTTCTACAGATGGTCCCTGACTTAACAATGGTTCCACTTAATGATTTTTTGACCCTACAATGGTGCAAAAGCAGTATGCATTTAGTAGAAACTGTTCTTCAAATTTTGATCTTTCTCCAGGCGAATAATATGTGATATGTTACTTTCTTATGATTCTGGGCAGTGTTTGGGCACATTGATATTCATTGTTTTACAATCTTATCTCATAGTTTTCAAGTTTCTGAACATTAGCCATCATCTCCAGCCATGCTGCTGCTGCTGCTAAGTCGCTTCAGTCGTGTCTGACTCTGTGCAACTCCATAGACAGCAGTCCACCGGGCTTCTCTGTCCACAGGATTCTCTAGGCAGGAATATTGGAGTGGGTTGCCATTTCCTTCTCCGACCATATCTTCATGCAAAGTGAACAAGCAGAAATGCTGATTCAGTTCTTCCCTTGCATCATTTCCCTTCCCCAGTGCAGGTTAGGCTTGCCCAGTAGCTTTCTGTGTCAAGTGGAAGTGGTCTGTACAAGACTGGACTCAGGAGAGACACCTTAGTCACATGAACTAACACTTAGAGCATTTACTCTCCCCTGATAAGCTTATTTAACTTTTATGCAGAGTACATCATGAGAAATGCTGGGCTGGAAGAAGCACAAGCTGGAATCAAGATTGCCAGGAGAAATATCAATAACCTCAGATATGCAGATGACACCACCCTTATGGCAGAAAGTGAAGAGGAACTAAAAAGCCTCTTGATGAAAGTGAAAGAGGAGAGTGAAAAAGTTGGCTTAAAGGTCAACATTCAGAAAATGAAGGTCATGTCATCTGGTTCCAACAGTTCATGGGAAATAGATGGGGAAACAGTGGAAACAGTGTCAGATTTTATTTTGGGGGGCTCCAAAATCACTGCAGATGGTGACTGCAGCCATGGAATTAAAAGACGCTTACTCCTTGGAAGGAAAGTTATGAGCAACCTAGACAGCATATTCAAAAGCAGAGACATTACTTTGCCAACAAAGGTTCGTCTAGTCAAAGCTATGGTTTTTCCTGTGGTCATGTATGGATGTGAGAGTTGGACTGTGAAGAAAGCTCAGTGATGAAGACTTGATGCTTTTGAACTGTGGTATTGGAGAAGACTCTTGAAAGTCCCTTGGACTGCAAGGAGATCCAACCAGTCCTTTCTAAAGGAGATCAGCCCTGGGATTTCTTTGGAAGGAATGATGCTAAAGCTGAAACTCCAGTACTCTGGCCACCTCATGCGAAGAGTTGACTCATTGGAAAAGACTCTGATGCTGGGAGGGATTGGGGGCAGGAGGAGAAGGGGACAACAGAGGATGAGATGGCTGGATGGCATCACTGACTCTATGGATGTGAGTCTGAGTGAACTCTAGGAGTTGGTGATAGACAGGGAGGCCTGGCATGCTGCAATTCATGGAGTTGCAAAGAGTCGGACACGACTGAGCAACTGAACTGAACTGAAAAGCTATTGGACTTCCCTTATAGCTCAATTGGTAAAGAATCTTCCTGCAAATGCAGGAGACCCCAGTTTGATTCCTAGGTAGGGAAGATCTCCTGGAAAAGGGATAGGCTACCCTTTCCAGTATTCTTGGGCTTCCCTTGTGGTTCAGCTGATAAAGAATCCACCTGCAATGTGGGAGACCTGGGTTCCATCCCTGGGTTGGGAAGATCCCCTGGAGGAGGGAAAAGCTACCCCTCTGGTATTCTGGCCAGGAGAATTCCATGACTCTGTAGTCCATGGGGTTGCAAAAAGTCAGACATGACTGAGCGACTTTCACTTTCACAGTATTTACCTTTCCCTTAACCCGCATCTGACCAAAGAGAAAAAATTCAGACCTGGTTTACGAATGGTTATGCACAATATGTATGGCTGGCACCAGCCACAGGTGGAGTGCTGGCATAAAGCTGAATTATCACAGTCATGGCTCAGATGGTAAAGAATCTGCCTGCAGTGCAGGAGACCCGAGTTTGATCCCTGGGTCAGGAAGATCCCCTGGAGAAGGGGAGAGTTGCCGACTCCAATATTCTTGCCTAGAGAATTCCATGGATAGAGGAAACTGGCAGGCTACTGTCTAAGGGGTCTTAAAGAGTTGGACACGACTGAGTGGCTAACACTTTCATTTTTCAAATATGTTAAGTGACAGAGTTGATCTGCAATAGCAGATTTCTTTTTTTTTTAATGTTTAAAAACCTTTTTAGCACATAATCAATTGCACAGAGAAAAAGGCCTTTAGAATGGCTTTCACATTAAAAAGAATGAAAATTATACCATTTGCAGCAACATGGATGAACCTAGAGATTTTGTTACTGACTGAAGTAAGTCAGGTAGAGAAAGAAAAATATCGTTGGGCATCCTTTATAAGTGGAATCTAAAAAGAAATGATACAAGTGAACTTGCAAAACAGAAACAGACTCAGAGACTTAGAATACAACTTATGGTTGCAGTGGGTGGGGGTGGGGGTGGTTCGGAGGAAGGGATAGTTGGGGAGTTTGGGGTAGATGTGTACACACCGCTATATTTAAAATGGATAGCCAACAGGGACCTACTATAGAGCACATGGAACTCTGCTCAATGTTATGTAACAACCTGGATGGAAGGGGAGTCTGAGGGAGAACGGGTATATGTATATGTATAGCTGAGTCCTCTTGGTGTTCACATGAAACTATCAAAACAGTTTTAATTGGCTATTGCTCCTTGCTTAGTCACTTCAGTCGTGTCTGACTTTCTGCGACCCCATGGACCACAGCCCGCCAGGCTCCCCTGTCCATGGGATTCTCCAGGCAAGAATACTGGAGTGGGTTGCCATTTCCTTCTCCAGTGATAAAGTATGAAGTGAGTATGAGTATGAAGTGAAGACACTCAGTCGTGTCCAGCTCTTTGCAACCCTTTGGACTATAGCCTACCTCCATCCATGGGATTTTTCAGGCAAGAGTACTGGCGTGGGTTGCCATTTCCTTCTGCATAATTGGCTATAGTCCAATGTAAAATAAAGAGCTCAAAAAAAATAAAAGAAAAAGAGAAAAGTTTGTTTTTGTTTCTTGCTTGTTGTTCATGGAAGTTGCCTTCTCCTTATATTTTGGTAATTATGCCTGAAATTTTTGCTGATAGTATTCTTAGTAAAATTTCCTTTGCTCAGTCCTATCAACTTATTGCCACCACATTACTATAACTTGATTCAAGCAATCACCTTGAAATAATTTGTACTTAATTTTATTAGTGTATCCAATTTCCCTTGTGAAGACAAAACTCACTGTAATGTTGAGACCTATCCTAATTTTATAGCTAAATATTTGGGGCTGCACTAGAAAAAAAAAAAGTTACATTTTGCCAACAATATTTGCATCACATTTAGTTATTATTTGTGTCTTCTGCTAGGATTTTAATTAGCATATTTATCAGATATTAAGCTACTCACATAGGATAGAAGAAAGAAACTGTCTAAGTTCATTTGGGCTGCTCTGACAAAATACTATACAAACTGGATAGCTTGTAAGCAACAGAAATGTATTGCTTCTAGTTCTGGAGTCCAAGATTAAGGCAGCAGCGGGTCTGGTAGCTGGAAGACTGTACTTCCTAGAAAGCTGTCTATTTGCTCTACCTTCACATGGTGGAAGGGGCAAGAGAGCTCTTTGAGACTTCTTTACAAGAGTATTAATCCCACTCATGGGATTTCACCATCATGACCCAATCACCTCCTGAATATCCTACTTCCAAATTCGGTCACCTTGCAGGTCAAGATTTCAACATATAAATTTGGGGGACAATAAATATTCATACCACCACAGAGCTCAGGAGTTTAAAGATGCATTCTGATACTGGGTAATAGCACAGACCAGCTCCTTGATCAAAGGCATAATTGTTCTGATATTTAGGCTTCATCACTGACATAAAGGAGTGATGGTACCCACCTCACTAGCTGATGGTGAGAAGGATTCAAACGAGAAAATTACACTGAGATGCTCTTATCAACGCTGAACCTAATATGATCTCCAAGAGGCCATTATTAAAATGTAAAGAGAGGAGAAATGATTGTTTAGGAGAAGGGGACTGGCCATAAACAGAATTCCCCGTTAAACACATTAGCAGATATCAATCTGACTGACTGATTGTCTTCTTAGAACCGGAAGGTGATCCCAATGTCAACTTATACATTAATACAAGAATGAATTCAACCATAAATAACAATCCAGAGTCATAAAATCCTGGATTTGAGTCCTAGCTTTCTCTTTAGCTGTACACCTATATGCAAGTTTTTTAGGCTTTTTTTGTCTCATTTTCCCCACCTGTAAAATGATGACAACAAACCTCTCATAGGGTTACTGGGATAATTTAATGAGTTAATATATTTTAAATGCTCATAACAGGGCTTGACGCATAGTAAGTGCTTTGTGCTGTACACTGTTATTCATATCATGCCATTTTCCTAATAATGGAGCATATAGTGGCTGATTGAGAACATGATTGTAAAAATCAGGCCACAGCTAATGGAACAGACAAATACAGAATTTGTACAGGTAACAGGGATATTTTTATATATTACTCTTTTTCCAATGCTATGGCTAGTTTAGTTAACAGCAGTGGACAAATTTAAGTGATAATTAATATTATGTACTAAAGTAGATGTTTTAAGCCTGGGAGTAAATATAAGAATCACAAATTTGAATCAGGATGTTCTGTCTTTATATTTTCAAATTTTCCTGTTTGCATGGGCAATAAATAAGACAGAGAGCAAAACATGTTAGGGATAGGAGAAACCTATACTCCTTAACCCTGTTCCATGAGCATTTCCCTCTGATTGACAGAACTTCACAGACAATATAGATATATAGCTCTTTGCAGTCTTCCAGCCTCTCTTGTCCAGGTTTCTCATTTCTTTCTCTCAGATCTTCTGCTGAATTCTCACCTTTTCCTTTGACATGCTCAAAAATTCCAATTTTCTCTAACTTTTCAATAGCGATTGGTTATTTTTCTTTAGGGTGAGTGTTACTATGAGGGGATCTTCCTTCTCATTGAATATCTTTCTTTTTAAATACAATAGCTACAAGATGCACACCTGAAAACCATGCTTTTTATTTAAGATTTCACAAAAGTACATTTTATGTTATATAAATAAACTACAGAATTTAGCACAAAAATTAATGCAGGTTTTAATTTTCTTCACTATAAAGCCCCTCCCTGGAACAATATATTTATTACATCAGGAGTGTTTTTCAATAACCTTAAACCAAATTAAAGAGTAAGGAGAGAAGGAAAAATGTGAAAAGAGAGCTTGAAAGCTTGACAAAATGTCCAATATGCACAGAATCACTTTTAGGACAATTTACGATCTCTCACTTCATGCACAAAGTGTTAGGGCTGGCACTAGAGAGGAAGAGTATCTTAGCTCTTTAATTACTAGCCCTTGGGCTTTTCCTAATGGAGAAAAATAGACTCCCTCAGGTTCCTCACCTTTTGATCAAGTTTACTTACAGAAATCTGGATGCTTAGTGTATCCTGAGTGTTTGTTTTCATTTAATTTTCAGGAAAGACTCTGGACATTGATTTCTCCTTGCATTTCATTTAAAGTGAATTCTCAATTGTGGATGATAAAACCAGAGCCAAAATCTTTGCCTTGAGCACAAACCAAAGTAAAATCAAAGCATTTCTGAGAGTGTGAGTTGTTCAGTTAAATTTGCTTAAAAAAAAAAAAATCATCAAGCAATTGCACTGCTGAAATGGATCAGACATGGAGGCAGATATCAGACGAGAAACTCTTGGTACGCCAACTTGTGCAGTATAATTTTCACATCAAAGAATTTCAAAACAGGATTTTTGCCAGTATCTTAACTTTTAGCTAGCTGACTCAAATCCTTTCTGGAAGTAAGCAGGTTATAAATTATAACTACATAAATAAATAAATCACCCAGTTCAAGGTTTGCCCACCCCACCCCCATCTCATCCTGCATAGTTAGGGTCAGAGCTTCCTTCACATAAAGGCTTTTCTCCTTCACAAAACTGAGTGGATATATGTGAATATCCAGGCAAAAGAAGAACTTTCTGGAAGAAGGAACACCATGTTCAGTGGCCTAACGGTTTTGAAAAGAGGCCTGGGAGCTTTTACACAAAGAGTTCAACATGAGGAGAAGGCTGAGTGCACTGAGGCATGATGAGAACAGGAATGCAAATTGAGATAAGTTTGAGAAGGAAGAGTTTCTATACTACTGTAAGAACTTTATCCTGAGAACAATGCAGTCCAGAGGCTGGATAATTCACACTTGGTTTATAGACAGTTTTTGTTCCTCACAACCTGTATAAATGTGTATGACCCTGTTACTTATTCTAGCCTCAGTTTAGACATCTATAAATGATGGAATACAGGTTAAAACTCTATGCTTTATGTATGACCTATTTACCTACATACACATCTTCTGAAGGAAAGTTATTAAATTTCTAACACAAAACTACAGGTGTTAATCCTAATAATTATCTGGAATATAAACATTTTTATAACATCTAAGTTTTCCAGGTGGATTTACCACCATATAATCCCATTTACCAGAGAAGGCAATGACCCCACTCCAGTACTCTTGCCTGGAAAATCCCATGGACAGAGGCCCATGGGGTCGCTAAGAGTCGGACACGACTGAGCGACTTCACTTTCACTTTTCACTTTCATGCATTGGAGAAGGAAATGGCAACCCACTCCAGTGTTCTTGCCTGGAGAATCCCAGGGATGGGGGATCCTGGTGGGCTGCCGTCTATGGGGTCGCAAAGAGTTGGACACGACTGAAGTAACTTAGCAGCAGCAGCAGCAATCCCATTTACTCTATTTACACAATATAATCTAGGCTTTCTTGATACCTAGTCTTTCTTCACTTGTGGCTTTTGTCTGCAACTATTCTGACCTCATATCTATTAAAGTCATGGCTACCCCATAGATTCCAGCACAAACTCTCCATCCTCTAAGAAATCTTTCATGCATCCTCACAATGAAACTAGAATCATCTTTCTTTAAATCCTGAGAGTATTTTGATGCTTTTTGTACCTTTTCTGTCTTCACTTAGAATTCCTTGTCAGTCACTTTTTCTTACTATATTACCAGCTACTACAGAAAGGATAATCCTATGCTAATATTTACTACTTTCTCATACACTTTCCCTTGTAACTCCAAAGTGTTTTGTACAAACAAGTTTTTCAAGTACTCTGTGGAATGTTATTGAATGCCTAATTCTAGTCACTTGATAGAGAAGGCTATGTTGTTACTTAACAGTGCTTAAATATATGAATGGTTTCACTGAGATTAATTTTTATGCTGTAAGTAGGAAAATATAAATAAACAGTATCTATGGGAGCAAGGAAGAAATTCTCAATAGACTGCAATAGGGAGAGGCAAATGCAGCTTTCTTGGGGAGATATTTTAAAGCTTATTCCTAATTTATAAACTAATCATCCTGGATCCCTATATCAAAGCCCATTTTCCTCGTGAAGGTAGTGCATACACAGAGTGCTACATGGGAAATCAGAAGACCACTCTTCTAGGACCAGGTCCTCCTCTCCATTAGAGTTTAACTTGGACAGGTAACTTAACCTCTTTAGCTACCACATCCTCTTCATAAAAAGGAAGACAGATGTCTATGCTTTCCATTGAGAAGGTTCTTTTACAAATCAATAGAGAGAAATAGACTTCCTTGGTGGTTCAGTGGTAAAGAATCTGCCTGCCAGTGCAGAAGATGCAGGAGATAAGGTTTCAATCCCTGGGTCAGAAAGATGCCCTGGAGGAGGGCATAGCAACCCATTCCAGTAGTCTTTCCTGGAAAAGCCCATGGACAGAGAAGCCTGGTGGGCTACAAGTCCATGGGGTCACAAAAAGGCAGACTAGCAACACAGAGATAAAATATTTTAAAACAAATCATAAATTTTATTCCATCTTTTTTTTCTTGAGTATGTAGTGGAGATTAATTCTCTATTAACTACGAAGTTGTTGTTTTCTACGTATATAAATCTGTTCTCCTCTTTCATATGATTAATTCTAATTTTCTTTATAGAATGCAGCAGAGTGATTATCTTATCCAGGAAGACTTCCTAGATACCCACACTCGTTATATGCTCTGGTGGTTTGGTCACTAAGTCGTGTCAGACTCCTGAGACCCCTTAGCCTGTAGCTCCCCAGGTTCCTCTGTCAATGGGATTTCCCAGGCAAGAATACTGGAGTGGGTTGCCATTTCCTCTACCATAGCCTTTTATTGTGATGGATCAAAATTCTTGATTTAATTTTCAGTCTCCATTATGATGATGCAAAATCCTTGATTGTGGGGACCACAACTCATATAACCTTTATATCTTCAACACATTGGTATTCACTAAATATTTATCAGCTAAATAAGCTTTGAATGATCTGTCAGCCTTCATTCTATGAGTTGCACACAGTAATGTCCTAGTTTACGGTATTGTGAAAATTGTGGTACAGTTTCATAAAATTGATGCTAGTGGACCTTGGATCTGGGGTCTCATAGAGAGCCCAATGCATATTTATATTTGCGAGGGCATCTTACCTCCGGAAAGCTTTTCTTTCTCTATTTTGTTTTACCGATACTTCACAAAATATTTCTCGTGACTGATCATGACAAAAAGAAGTATGGACAGAGGGTCTGCCTTGCAAAAAGGCATGCTTCACTTGATAATTTACTTTCCTTAAGTTCCTTCTTAATTCTGTTTCAATATGCTAATCTCCCTGGTTTCTTCATTAAGCCTGCTTTAGGACTGTTTCATATAGAATAGCCTCCCACTCAGGAGAGGTGACTAAACTTTAATGGTTGCCTTAGGTTCCCCATACCAGTTTATTTAAAAGCACAGAAATATGGGAATTAAATAGTCTGTAAAGATAAAATATGTTATTAAATGGCATTATTGTCATTGTTATTATTCTCTCATTGAACAAGGAGATGAAGAGCTGAATTGCACACCATATGGTAATTGCTTGGAAGATACCCACAACTTACGGTCACACCTTCAGCATCCAACGACATTGTTTGCTGCATTTCAGGTGCCAGTATGGCAGAGGGCCAGCCCAGGAAAGATGAACTGGCAGAGAGAGAATGACAGACATTAGGCATAAGGACTTTTCATGTCAAGCCTTTGGCATGTTCATTGTCGAAAAAATCTGTTCTCAGAAATGCCTTCCAAAATACGCAAGTTATGCTATGAAGGCATATGAAAACTCATGCCATCCAGGAATATGTTAATATGAACCATCCTGGGAGATGCCAAATTATAGCCAAGATAATGGGTGATTCCAGATGTCTGTCCAATCCCATTCCTACTGCACAAGAGAAGTTCAGAAATTTACAGAAGGAAAGTTTATATGGAATTTTTAAAATGAGTGATGGCTTTATGAAAAAGAAAGAGAAAGAGAAAGGGATAAAGAGTCAATTTTGAAAGAGAGAAAGAGTTAATTAAACCTTTATTTTACTATGTACAACCTTCCATTTTCAGGATCTGTATTTAAATTATAGATTTGAATTCTCTCTCTTCCCAGAAGAGGTTGAACATTTGCAAAGATATGGAAGGTGAGATTCTTACTTTAGATGATTTTTAAAATATCTTAGTTTGAATACTGTTGTTCAGCTTACTAAGTGCTTTTTTCACATTACATTATTATACTGAATCTTCTTGAGATATCTTCAGGTAAATATCATTTTCTATTTCCTTTCCGAATGAAGCATCTCAAAGAAACAGAAATGACCTGCCCAAAGCCACTCAACTAAATTTTAACAGGAGCTGAATCCAAGTCTGTTTCCTATTTTCAATAGGAATGATCTCAAGCTGTGTTTGATCTCAGCTGTAATTTTAGCTGTGTTAATGGGTCATCATTTATTATAATTTTCTTCTGGGAGTCATTTTATTAGCTCCAAAATTGTTATTGGGGATCTAGCAAGTGATATTCCCTTTATGAATTATAAAATTTATTTATAAGCCATGCCATAACTGCTTGATTGCTAGAAAGTAATGGTAAGAATGATTTTCCCATATCTGTAAAGTAAAAAGATTTAACTGTTGAAATGCTCAAAAGTATAAAACAAGCCTGTATCACAACTATTTCTCCAGCTGATATTTTTGACTCACCTCACAGGCCTGTCTTAAAAGAATCAGCAAATCAAACTCTCTTCCCTACAGTGAGCTAGACTTTCAAGATGTAATAGAACATTAAATGCAGAAATACTTTGTAATGTTTTCAGAACAGTAGATATTTCAATCCAAAAGTGCAGCTGAATATTCATGGAGCTTTTTTATTTAACCAAATGTATCCTTGGAAAACACAAATTTGGGACAATAGTCATAATATCTAAGGCAGCACAATTATCATATGTATAAATGTTTGCTTCTTTCATAGCTGCTGTGTTATATATACACACAGACACACATGTGGATATGCACATGAGATTAAAAGCACATTTACAGCTCTAATTGTATTCCATGAATCTTTCACTATATCCTGGCTATGAAAGCTTTCTTAATAAAGAATATAAAGATAAAATATCCCCATATTGAAGTCATTTAAAGATTTTCTATTGTGAACTTATCCCTGGTCAGGGCACTGTTGTGGTTAGAAAAATAATAGAAGGTGCTTCTTAAGGACTGAGCACTTCAGCAGAGAATCAAGAAACACATATAAGATATACGTGTGTACATAGTCAATAGGGCATGATGAGTGTTTTAATTAGTAACATAGAATAGCCAATTCTGCACGTGTTACTGATTATGCACATGTATAAAGTAGCTCCAGACAAATCACTGAGGCCATTCACAAATTGCCCTCCAGATTCCTGACCTTTGGAGTTTCAGGAACAATTCTGTGGCTATTTATTCAGTGCACAGAGAATTTCGGAATAACACTGGCCCAGGGTTTTTCAGAGCAGCTTGCATTCCTCCTTTGGACTTTGCCATGGGTGGAATTGTGTAGCTCTAATATTCATAGGTAAAAGCTCCAGTGTGCCTGTTTTGGGAGATAGGTAATTAAATTTAAATGAAATTGTCATGGTGCGGCCCTGCTTTGATTGGAATGGTGCCCTTCTAAGGAGAGATACCAGAGAGCTCTCTCTCTTTCTCTCTCTCTCTCTGCCAAGTGAGAACACAGAGAGAAGATGGCAAAGCAGGAAGAGAGTGCTCCTCAGGACCTGAACCAGCCAGCAGCTTGACTTGGGTGTGCCAGCCTCCAGAATTTTAAGAAAATACATTTCTGCTGTTTAGCCTCCTCTCAGTCTGTGATATTTGGTATGGCACCCCTACCTGACTAAAATAGGCTTTATCACTGAAAAGAACCTAAGGGCATGATCTACTCTTTGACTAAACTTCCCTTTGATGTCTCCACTCTGGCCATGATGATTATATGTGCTGGGCCAAGACATGCAACACGCCACTGGGTTTGCTCTGTCTCCAAAACCAGCACAGCTCATGCCTCACCTTCTTCAAGCTATTTAATAAATGACACCTTCCTAGTGAAGACTTCACTGACCATTTTAGATCGCATCCCTCTTCAATATTCCCTGTCTGTTTTCCCTGTTTTTCTCTTTTAAATTTATATTCAATTTACATACTGTATGTTTTACTAGTTAATCAGGTTTATTTTTTTTTTCTTTCCTAACTGGAAAGAAAATATCAAGATAGGAAAGGTTACTGTTTTGTTAATTGCTATATCCTAAATACCCAGCACATTATTAAGTGCTCAATTAGTATAAATCATGTTGAATATAATGTTATCATAGACCTTATAGAATTCAGAAAGGATAAGAAGAGGTTAATAAAGGTTAGAAACCAATGGCAAAGCAACCTATGGAGAGTTATAATATAGAGTTCATTCTGGGATTCAACAATTCAACAGACTGATCACTGATAGTGAAATTGAATTTGTAATAAAAAAAAAAAAAACCTCCCAGCAATCAGTTCTTGAGAACACACTATATACCTGGTACTAGGATTAGTGACCTTTAGAAACTATAGTCACAAAAGAACAAAAGAGAAAGAGGAAAGAAAAATGGAAAGAAGAAAGAACAGAAAAGTAATGAAACAAAAATAAATATGATAGATAATATTATTCTTCTCATTTACTAGAGTTATAAAGTCAATAAAAAGATTATCCCTTGCTATTACTATTTTTGTTTTACAATTGTATTAAAGAATATATATTGTATGTAAACAGAACAGCAGAGGGAAGGGAAAATGGGAAAAGAAAAAATATTTTTTCATCAAGTTTAAATTTACTTCTTGATATGTATGCAAAACTATAGCTAAAATTGCAGCAAAAGCTAATGGGGAAAAAGCAAGAGAAATGGAAATTGTGTATTATATACATTAAGAAACAGTTACAATGACTACTCAAAATTAATATAGAAATATCACAGAAATCAAGAGCAAATTGAACATTCGGTATATTGACAGTAATTGTTGCTCTTCCAAATGCACCCCAGAAAAGACAACTTCCAGAGTAGAAATTAAGGATATGAAGAAGATGCACATGTTCTCAGAATTTCATTTTATTTATTTTGGAGGAGATAAATTAGGATTAGCATTAAGAGATCTAGAATATCATATACTCAGCTTCTCCTTGATATATATTAGCTGATATTCTTTTTTTTTCAATCCTTATCCTTCTCAGCATAAAAAACTTTATGAAGATATAGTAGGAAGGAAAGCAGCTTAATAGGACACACTACAGCAAACATTATTGATCAATTTTGTTTTACTTGTAAGAATGATTGAATGTGTAAGTAATTGAGATGTCATTTTGTAGCATGAACATTTTATTTTCTAGCGTGTGTGTTTTCTCAAAGAGAATTTATTTGAGAGAAAACAAAGAACAAGAGATGATGTATTAAACAGGGAAAACATACTATTTGACAAGAAGACTTTTCTCGGTCACCCTCTTGATTTCATGGCACCATGTGTTTTATCCTTGTTTTATCCTTGGTGCAATTTTGCCAGCTCAAGGCTAAGCAAATATTCTCTTCCAGGATTTCTCACTTTCCCTTCCTACCTAAATACTTTACTCAATTCCATCAAGCCACTTATTTCTGCCTCTATTAGTGCTTTGTGCCTTCTTTCTCAAAATTTACTGTTTATTAAAATGTATGCTATTTATTTGTATTTGTGTATAAATAATTGGTAAGTTTTCACTTGAAATGTGGACAGTATAAGTCTAAACATTATTCTCCAGCAAATACACATGCAAGCATCCCCAAAGCATTATGTACTTTAAGAGAGGACATGGAAGAAAGTGAGAGGATGGTACTCTGGCATGGCGCAGGCGAGAGGGGAGAAAAACAGCCCCCTCGTTCTGTAGATGCAAGGTTGGTGGACATAGTGACTACTCCTGTTTAAGTGAAATTGTGCAAGAATGAATAAATCATCTAAAAATATAGTAAGCCTGTCTCTTTCTTTAAGCTTTTAAAATCCCAATTGCTTTATCATTGTGCATAAAATGTAGACAAATATTTGAAAGCAGAAAAGAAAACATTAGCATTAAAATTATGTCTGCCTGTGTTCTAATCTTACTGCATTGTGGTCAGAAAAAATGCTTGGAATGATTTCTATTTTTTTGAATTTACCAAGGCTAGCTTTATGGCCCAGGATGTGATCTATCTTGGGGCTGGTGCACTGGGACGGCCCAGAGGGATGGTATGGGGAGGGAGGAGGGAGGAGGGCTCGGGATGGGGAACACATGTATACCTGTGGCGGATTCATTTTGATATTTGGCAAAACTAATACAATTATGTAAAGTTTAAAAATAAAATAAAATTAGAAAAAAAAAATTATGTCTGACTTTAGATCAAGGCCAAATGAGTAGTCATTATGAATGTGATTTAAAGGAATCTAACTCAAAAACATCTCCCCTGTCTCTTCACTAAATTATCTAGTGTCGTTTTATAAGAAATTGTTTCCTTCAAGTTACAGGATTATTTCTAGTTAAATTGAAATTGAAAAACAGTAAACCAAATCAACAATTATCACAATGTGATTGGGATTAAGTTCTTTTCCATTATTAATATTGGCTTTCTCAAAAAGGAAGTCCACGGGTGAGATGTGACTTAAAAAGAGAAGATAATGAGAGGTTTAAGACAAGTGACATCTTGGATTTAGTTTTAAAATTCTGAGTATTTAAGGAAAGGCATTGGGGTCTCAGGGAAGAAGAGGCACGAAGACAATGATTATAACAGAGAACAACTGGAAATATTTTTGGACACTGTAATTGTGCCTGAGCATATAAGGACTAAGACGTAATCACTGACCTCAAAGAGTCTTATGCCAAATGACAAGTTCTTTAATATGCATATGTCCTGGTTACCACGAAAGCCCTAAACTTCCATGTTAAGAGATCAGGGTTCAAATGTTGCCTCTGCTTTATTAACTGTGAATCTTTGTGCAAACCACATAATTCTCTGAAGCTCAGTTTCTTCATCTAGCAACCTCTTACCATTGGGTCATGTGTATTGTTTAAGTGATATCTATACTTTTGTAATCTGTAAAACAGTAAGAGCTCGGAAATTGTCACAGAAGATTAATATTTACTAATTATTTTGTCCTGTATCCACCCTCAAAACCCACTGTCAGCCCTATATGTCTGAAGATAATACTGGATATCAAGTGTTTCTTTTAAACTAACAAAGGGAAACTAAGAAAAGAGAGAAATGCTGTCATAAGCATACAAAGGAGGGAAAGAGCTTTCCTGGATGGGATTCCTCATCAGTGGAGACTTCCCTGGAGATGTAGTAATCACCAAAGCCTTTAGTCCACAGAAAGGACTTCACACAGCCCAAAGAAGGAATTGAGAATATTTTCACAGAAAGTAAAAGCATCTAGGTTTCTCTGAGGTTGGTATAAAGATGTGTATAAGAAGCATTTTGGAAAATATAAAGAGAAATAATGCTTCTTAGAAGGATTTGTATCCAAAGTACAGATTTTAATATTATTCTATAAACAAGGAAATACTTCTGACAAGAATAATGACATAAGATACACAAGCTTGTTAGAAATAGAGAGAAATTAGAAAGAACCTAGGTATCCAGTGTGGAAGCTAGTGTAATTGCCCAAGGATGGGATAATGATAGCTCCAATTTTAATAGGGAGTGAGGGCTGTAGACAGGGAACAATTGCAATGAGAATGGAGGAGATTTGATTAGCTATAAATGAGTGTGCTTGCTCAGTCATGTCCAACTCTTTGTGACCCCGTGGACTGTAGCCTGCCAGGCTCCCCTGTCCATGGGGTTCTCCAGGCAAGAATACTGGAGTGGACTGCCTTGTCCTCCTGAGTGGATCTTCCTGACCCAGGGATCTAACCCAGGTCTCCTGCATTTCAGGCAGATTCTTTACCATCTGAACCATGATGGAGCCACCAGTGAAACCCTAGATATAAATAGAACTGAAAAAAATTGAGAGCTGAATGAGGATGATGAAGGAATAGTATAGCAGTTATAGAACCAAAAATGTCTCACTCTTGGCAGCCATGGTATCAGTCTTCTATTTCAAGTCCTCATTGTATAGATGATAACAATGATGCCTGGGTAGCATCACAACAATTTTAGGTAGGTTTTCTGCTTTTCAGTTTATGATTTTTCTAAACTTCAACAACAACTGCAACAACAAATTCAATCCTGGAATAGTAGGAAGAGAGAACCACTTTTAACTGTCCATACAAGGACAGAATTAATGTGCTTACATAACATACATAACACAGTCTTATCTTGATGTGAAACAATGTTTAAGTAGAATTTGCCCATAAGTAAACAGATATAAAGGAGAGATTAAAATACAGAAGAGAATCTAAAATACACACACACACACATACACACAGGCTTCCCAGGTGACTCAATGGTAAAGAATCTGCCTGACAATGCAAGAGACATAGGTTTAATCCCTGGGTTGGGAGGATCCCCTGGAGGAGGAAATGACAACTAACACCAGTATTTTTTCCTGGAAAATTCCATGAACAGAGGAGTCTGGTGGGTTACAAGTCAATGGGCTTGCAAACAGTTGGACACAACTGAGCAACTGAGCACACACTCACACTCACATATTCAAATGTGTATATATATATATATATATATGAATCACTTTGCTGTATTTCTGAAACTAGCACCACACTATAAATCAACTACATTTCAATAAAAGTTAAAAAAAAAAACAGAAAAAAGAAATTAGAAATAATAATATATATTTGAGATTATTTTAAATATGCTTTGGATTCCAGTCCTCAAAATATTCTCATTAGCATTTTAGGAAAATATTAACTTGATAATGACAATGTAAGAGGAGGGTGTAATTGGCTGGAATATATTTCTGCCTTGGGGAAAACTATTGAGTCTTACTATTACTTGCAAAATAGGGTTCAAATGTGTAACAATGATATACAAGGCTACCCGTTATGTAACCTTCTTCTTATTACTCTAGGATTATCTCTTACCTGTCTCTCTTTCCCCAATCTATGATCCAAACAGAGGAAATTCTTACATATGTGCCCAGTATGAGTGGACTAAAAAAATTCCTGGAGGTGCTGTCTGAGTTTTGGCTGATATGTGGAGAGAGCTGAGAAAAGGGGTTGGGAGTGGGATGAAGAGGAGAAAGTATTTCATACAAAAGAAGGAGCAGAAGTAAAAATCATGGGATGTGAGACACAACGCAGTGTTCAAAAAACTTTCGGAGATGCAACACAACTACTAAGTGAACTTTTGTGTGGTGGTAGGCAAAAGTGAGATCACAAAGGGCCTGGTGCATCTTGAACCATTTTAAAGTAATTACCTACATTTCTTCCAAAGAATAAACCCAATAGTGGTTATGTCATATGATTTTTTTGGAGTTGGGTTCCAAACCTAAAATTTTGCCACCCATTAAACATACTTACCAAACATTTCAAAGAGAAAACCATATTATTTGGATGTTCTATAATTCTTAATAATTTTAACAATTTAAACAATCACATTTCAAAATACCATGAATTTGATGATTTATTTTTGGGGGGATCTGGTATGGACACCATAGCTGTGAAAAGAAGTCAAGTGAAAAGCAAAGGAGAAAAGGAAAGATAAAAGCATCTGAATGCAGAGTTCCAAAGAATAGCAAGAAGAGATAAGAAAGCCTTCTTTAGCGATCGGTGCAAAGAAATAGAGGAAAACAACAGAATGGAAAAGACTAGAGATCTCTTCAAGAAAATTAGAGATTCCAAGGGAACATTTCATGCAAAGATGGGCTCAATAAAGGACAGAAATGATATGGACCTAACAGAAGCAGAAGATATTAAGAAGAGGTGGCAAGAATATACAGAAGAACTGTACAAAAAAATCTTCACGACCAAGATAATCACGATGGTGTGATCACTGACCTAGAGTCAGACATCCTGGAATGTGAAGTCAAGTGGGTGGGCCTTAGAAAGCATCACTACAAACAAAGCTAGTGGAGGTGATGGAATTCCAGTTGAGCTATTCCAAATCCTGAAAGATGATGCTGTGAAAGTGCTGCACTCAATATGCCAGCAAATTTGGAAAACACAGCAGTGGCCACAGGACTGGAAAAGGTCATTTTTTACCCAATCCCAAAGAAAGGCAATGCCAAAGAATGCTCAAACTACCCCACAATTGCATCCATCTCACATGCTAGTAAAGTAATGCTCAAAATTCTGCAAGCTAGGCTTCAGCAATACATGAACCATGAACTTCCAGATGTTCAAGCTGGTTTTAGAAAAGGCAGAGGAACCAGAGATCAAATTGCCAACATCCACTGGAACATCGAAAAAGCAAGAGAGTTACAGAAAAACATTTATTTCTGCTTTATTGACTATGTCAAAGCCTTTGACTGTGTGGATCACAATAAACTGTGGAAAATTCTGAAAGAGATGGGAATACCAGACCACTTGACCTGCCTCTTGAGAAACCTATACGCAGGTCAGGAAACAAGAGTTAGAACTGGACATGGAACAACAGACTGGTTCCAAATAGGAAAAGGAGTACATCAAGGCTGTATATTGTCACCTTGTTTATTTAACTTCTACGCAGAGTACATCATGAGAAACGCTGGGCTGGACGAAGCACAAGCTGGAATCAAGATTGCCAGGAGAAATATCAATAACTTCAGATATGCAGATGACACCACCCTTATGGCAGAAAGTGAAGAGGAACTAAAAAGCCTCTTGATGAAAGTGAAAGAGGAGAGTGAAAAAGTAGGCTTAAAGCTCAACATCACTTCATGGGAAATAGATGGGGAAACAGTGGAAATAGTATCAGACTTTATTTTTCTGGGCTCCCAAATCACTGCAGATGGTGACTGCAGCCATGAAATTAGAAGATGCTTACTGCTTGGAAGGAAAGTTATGACCAACCTAGACAGCATATTCTAAAGCAGAGACATTACTTTGCCAACAAAAGTCCATCTAGTCAAGGCTATGGTTTTTCCAGTAGTCATGTAGGGATGTGATAGTTGGACTGTTAAGAAAGCTGAGTGCCAAAGAATTGATGCTTTTGAACTGTGGTGTTGGAGAAGACTCTTGAGAGTCCCTTGGACTGCAAGGAGATCCAACCAGTCCATTCTAAAGGAGATCAGCCCTGGGATTTCTTTGGAAGGAATGATGCTAAAGCTGAAACTCCAATACTTGGGCCACCTCATGTGAAGGGTTAACTCATTGGAAAAGACTCTGCTGCTGGGAGGGATTGGGGGCAGGAGGAGAAGGGGACGACAGAGGATGAGATGGCTGGATGGCATCACTGACTCGATGGACGTGAGTCTCAGTGAACTCTGGGAGTTGGTGATGGACAGGGAGGCCTGGCGTGCTGCAATTCATGGGGTCACAAAGAGTCGGACACGATTGAGTGACTGAACTGAACTGAACTGATGGACACCATATCTTCACAAGTTGTCTATCTCATTTTTTTTTTTGATTTTATATTCTGTCCCTAAGAGATCACCATATATTGATCTCTACCAAATTGTTAAAAGATATTTTTATATTCATTTGGCTCAAGGCAATTCAAAATTGTATTTCTGGATAGTATTTATATGGTTTATTCTTCGTATGAAATGCTTGGAGTCTTTCATTGTTTTTGTTTGTTTGTTTGTTTTATGTTTGTTAGTGTCAGGAATACGATTGGAATTCAATGAATGTGTTGGATAAGATCTATTACTGATCCTGTTCATGACGCCAATTGTACTGCTGTATCTCACTGTATGCACTGTTCACTGAACCCATGGTAAGCAAGGTGCAAGCGAAGAGGCTGGAAGAAAACTTGAAAAGCCATGGAAACTGTAGACATCTCATTCTCTTCTGGCTGGTGCAGCAGCTGTAGCAGCAGACACACTATATCCTCTGCTCTCATGACTGACACAGCAGACACAGCCATGACAGGGGATTAAATGCTGCTGCTTTCTAGGTGGAGCTCTCATATCCCTACAGCAACAATGTAGCTTGTGATGTGGATGTGCAGTGATATAAATGATCTCAGCTGTTACACAGTCATTATTTACAAAGCATGGCGTGAGAAAGACTGAATATGCCATCTTGGCTAATTTGCTCTCTTCCTACATAAGAGAATTTAGGAAACTATGTGATCTCACCCTAGAATAGATGGTAGAGACAATAACTGATATATGAGAGGACCAAAAGATCAACTAATTAAAAATTAAAGAAACATTTATTGATGACATATGCTGTGCTCAGCCTTGTACAAGTCACTAGGCCCATTAAGAAACAGTAACACAATATCACAAGCCTTTATTAGCTTAACATTTAGAGAAAATAAGGAACACTTTTAGAAATATCATGAGGACACTGGGCCAGATGTCAGTTATCATAAATTACAGTAGAAACTAAGCAAAACATTAGGTAATAATCAAACCGTGAAATCATGAAGAAGAATAGTTTCTTAGTCTGAGAAAGAGCCTCTTAGGGATTTACATAAGAGGCTATACTCTTGGGAATAGTTTTTAAATAGAGGAGTATGAAAAAAAAAAGCTATCTGAAATTCAATAATTTCACATACTTTTAATCCAACTGAAAGGGAAATTTGCAAACATTATCAGGAAGTGTGATAGATTATTTCAAAAAGTAACTTCTTGGAAGTCTCAAATTCCAATATTTGTCCCCATGAGTCTACAGAAAACACTGTTCAACTTCCTTGGCTGCTCAGCAATAAATTTAGGAATAAGAAAATCACTGAAGAGAAAACTGAGCACCAAAATCTGGGCTCACTTTTCTGGGTTTTACTCTCCAAGCTAAAATTATCCCAGACTGTCAGTACTTTGCATAGTCCCTATTGTTTTGCTACAGATTTACTCTTAATATTTTGTCTAACATTTCTAGTTGCTCTCAAAGAGACAGCAGTCCAAACATCTAGTCTGCTTTTACTGAGAGAGATATTCACCAGATGATGCTTTTAAGTCCTTGAATTTCCTAGAATTCTGGTGCCAAGAGTTCCAAGGACTAGACTCGGTGCTTCAAGATAAGGGTATCCTACCTTTGAAATAACAGAATTAGTGGCACTAAGAGAAAATTAAGTATCGGAATACAGAAACTTCCCTGAGTCTATTCAGAATTAGAATTTACTTTCACAGTCATTGTCAGTAAGTAGTAATTCTACTTGGATCTCAGAGACTCTCACTTTAATTCTGTTTTTGCCAGAAAAAAAAAATATTTTTTGAAATCCAAAATTTTAAGCTTCTTTTAAATTTCAGGAAGCGAAGTCAGTCCTGGGCAAAAATTTTGTTTTCAGTGCCCTTGCAGCTAAGGGTTCTATTGCCAAGACTTTTGCTCTATATTTATATTCCCAGAAATACTTGTTCTGTTTCCTAAGTGTTCAAAATATTTCAGTGCCCATAATTTTCTCCTATAGATTCCATGTTCTTGATTTCCTTTAATTTTTTCCTTTCTTTCAAAAGTCTTATCCCATCACCTAGCAATTTGGGGTTTTTTGGTACTTTCTTATAAGTGACTATTTTACTATATTTTATAGTATTGCACAATATATAGTATTGCACACATTGCAAAGTGACTAGCATCCTTGATGTATGAGCACTAAACACCAGAAACAATCCTCAGGCTTGTTGTCTACCCTTCCGATTTGAAATGTAGGTGTGTTTAAAGATGATGAAATGGTTAGGAGTTGAAGATGAGGATTAGATACATTTAATTAGCCATTTTCAAATGCATAACTTTTAAACTGAAATTGTAGACTTGCTCAAGTTTCTCGAAATAATGTTATTTTAACCTCAGTAAAATAGAGGAAAAAAATTAAAAAATCTCACATATCTGTCTCAAGTATTGCATTTCTATTATAAAATATTATTCCCAGCACCAGTGCAACAGTTTTTAGATAATCTCAAGTATAAAATGGCCTTTCTTTTAGGAGGAAAATGTGATAAATCATTGCTGAGACCAACTTCTTGAAGCATGAATGACTTCTGGTCTATGCCACCAAAATATACTGAGCTTGCAAATATTCTTGCCTTCCCTTTTTTCTTTTTTTCTTTTTTTTACATTTCCATTTATATATTTGCTTGGTAGAGCAAACCAAAGAGTTTTTCTTGGCTAAATTCCCATCTGTTTAGATATATATCCAGTTCCCCAGAAGTTTAGCTGAGGTCAGATAAGGTACCAAATTGGTTTAGTTTAGTGATCTAAATAAATAAATAAATTCAGTAAGTAAGAACACTCATTCAGCTTGATGTTCAATTTGTTATACATCAGGGTTATATGAACAGAAAAGAAATAATTTAAAGACTCCAATATATACCACTGGCCAAAATGGATAAAAAGTTCAGCAGAAAAAGAGATTTGCTGTGTCAGC
Organism: Bos taurus; assembly: GCF_002263795.3. Lineage (NCBI taxonomy): Eukaryota > Metazoa > Chordata > Mammalia > Artiodactyla > Bovidae > Bos > Bos taurus. The sequence continues at coordinate 15,012,888 of NC_037351.1, read as the reverse complement.
AATATTTTGCTTCTCTCTGCACTGAAAACAGCTCAGTGTTAGTTGTTATAAAGTGAAAAAAGGCCTTAAAACATGCATTCCAACTTCAAGGAATCATAAAATATTTAAAATATAGCCATGGTAAACTGAAATTAAATTATTTTATTGCAACTAATAAAGAAACATGGATTCTGAAGAATTAGTTACTACTGGAAATGTAAGAAAGTAATGAAAAGGAAGGAAGATAATGAAAGGAAAGGAAATTTATTTTGATACTAATCATAAAAAGAATTACTCATATAGGTGAGTACCATTGAAATTTACCAATTTGTGTTTAGAAATTCATAATAAAGTTCATAATCAGTTCATCACAAAGCTTGCTGTCTTAAAGGTAGATCTTGCTAAGTAACTTTTGGTATTTCTTTATATAACATGGAGACACTATTATAATTTTCAGTATTGCACATTAATGCTTTTGCATGGTATTGAAGTATAAACAAATGATTTTTCTTTTTTTTGTATTTTTTTTAAATTTTATTTTATTCTTAAACTTTACGTAATTGTATTAGTTTTGCCAAATATCAAAATGAATCCATCACAGGTATACATGTGCTCCCCATCCTGAACCCTCCTCCCTCCTCCCTCCTCCCTCCCCATACCATCCCTCTGGGTCGTCCCAGTGCACTAGCCCCAAGCATCCAGTATTGTGCATTGAACCTGGACTGGCATCTCATTTCATACATGATATTTTACATGTTTCAATGCCATTCTCCCAAATCTTCCCACCCTCTCCCTCTCCCACAGAGTCCATAAGACTGTTCCATACATCAGTGTCTCTTTTGCTGTCTCGTACACAGGGTTATTGCTATCATCTTTCTAAATTCCAATATATGCGTTAGTATACTGTATTGGTGTTTTTCCTTCTGGCTTACTTCACTCTGTATTATTCTTTCACTGGTATATGTTTGAATTTTGACTATTCTTTTAAATTTTGACTAATTCTTCCTGACAGCCATTACTTCAAGATGCAGTTATTATGTTTACCTCCAGCAAGATCACTCTACTTATCATTTTCCTTACTGAATTTGTCATTCTGTTTCATAGACTTGAAAATTAGTTTGCAAAATTGTTACACATGTGTGTAATAGTAGGGTGGATATTATACAATCTGTGAATCACATCCTGGTCTGAGGTTAACCTATTATGAATAAAAGAAATGTGTGTGCACACTTTGTGATATTTATTTTGGACTGATTATAGAATTTATATTGAGTTTCTGATTTGAGAAAGTACAATCTGTCAGATAATAGACTTTGGAAAAATGGGGAAAGGAAATTTTCCTTTCTAGTAAGAGTAGACTGCATAACTCATACCAATATTCCAACCGACTGTAACTAGAAATACAGACAAAATTTAAATTTATTTGACATCTGTATGTGGTGTGTGCATTTGTGTGTACATGCATATGCATGTGTGTGTTTGTGTGTAAAGCACAAAGCAACAAAAAGCTAAAAAAATTGTGAAAAATTCCCAACATAAAATGAGAGCAGATTGGAAGCAAATGAAAAACTTGTGTCTGCTTTTCCTATAGGGAATTTTAGTTTCCAGAGATGGAACCTAGGAGATAGAAGAGCACTTTCAACAATTCAGAGAAGTTACAGATATAAATATTGATATCCATGGCGCCCTAAGGAAGGTGTGATTCCCTGTCTTTGGGATTCCACAAATGAGTACCATTGAAAAATAATTATGAACTTCAAAAATAGAAAGTTTCTTTTAAAGATTGCAGTTAAGTTTCATATACTATTCTTCCTCAAATTGGACCAAGAAGGCCTTGGATTTCTAGTGGACCCAGGTAGCTAGCAGGAGGAAAAGTAACTTTTAGAGAGAAACATCCTAAATATTACTATATCTGTAAATATTTTTACTAATGCCATCTCCAGCATACAATTAACCACAGCAAGACCTTTTCGAAGAAAAGTAAAATGTAAACTTTTTATTCAGAAAACAACTATATTAAAGCCTTATCAAATGCTCTAGATTTGGGGTTATTTAGCTGTGACTTTCAAAATATCTGTCCCTACTCTAAAAAAGATGGAGAATATTCTTCAGATAACTGAAAATTTGACAAAATTTTTAAATCTTAAAACTATAAAATACAATAATTGAAAATAGAAACTTAGGAAATACATTTAACAACAAATTAGACACAGCTGAAGAGATAATTAATGAACTAGAAGGTAATATTAAAATGAAAAATAAAGAGAAAATAGGGTAAATATAGCATTAAATGGATTTAGAATGCAGCAAAAAGGTTTTGCTTATTTGCACTTAGAATCCTAGAAGATGAGAGAGAATGAAGCAAAAATAGCATAGCCATATATGTAGCAGTAATATAAGGGTGAGATATAATGGCACATAAAATCCAAAACTGATGAAAGACAGCAAGCCACACACATAAGAAGCTCTAAAAAGCTTAAATAAGATATAAATCCACATCTAAGCTAATTATCATTAATTGCTAAAAACAAACACAAAATCTTAAAATCAATAGAAAAGAAAAAAACAAAAAACAACTTCCCAAACAGAAGCAATTAAGCTGGCCCCAGACTTCAACATAGAAACAATAGAGCAAAAATATGATGAAATATCTTTAAAGTATTAAAAAAAAACAACTTCCAACCTAGCATTCTAAATCAGCAAACTTGCCCTCCAGACTAAAGGAAATTAAAACCTGGGGGCAAAAGGCTGAAAAAAATAACAATCAGAATTTTACTAGAGGAAATTGTACTAGAGTTTTCTTTAGGCAGAAGAAAAATCATTCCAAAAGGCATTATCAGCAAGGAAACTGGTAAATGTTGACTTAATAAAATAAGAATCATAATTACTTTTGAATTAACACACAGTGGGAATTTAATTTCATGATCTACAACTGTAGAACATATATTCTTATGTTCACGCAGCATTATTCTAAAATTTAAACATATGCTGGCAAATAAAACCAGTCCCATCAACATTAAAATGCTTGAGATCATGCAGAGTTCATTCTGTGACCACAGTGCAATTTAACTAGAAATCAGTAAAAAAAAAAAAAATTATAGAATTACTCTATGTTTGGAAATTTTAAAATGTAATTCTTGATAGTTCATAGTTCTACTGAAGAAATCAAAATCAAAATTAGAATATATTTGAATGTGAATGATAATGAAAATTTTACAACTCGAAAACTGTGGCTAAAAATGTGCTTTGAGAGGGATTTACAGTCATAAGTTTATAGCTATTGTCAATTACCTAAAATACCTTTTAAAATCTTGGTTCACATATAACTTACAATAGTTAGAAAATGATTTTGAAAGGTCACAGATATGACACAATGTAGACACAAATGTAGAATAAATATATGTCAAGGATCTCCTATGTTACTAAGTAATAAAACTGGTCACAAGAGCATTTGAAAAACTCAATAATACAGGTAATTTTAAATATTAGAAGTAAAATTGATATATTAAAGACATAATTGGTTAATTCCCAAAAGGCAATCATGTTTATGTTTATTTTTCTATCAGAAAGAACTTACAAGTAAATGTATAACTTCAAAATATTTAGACTTAAAGTAAGCTATGAAAACCAAACTTAAATTCATGTGCATTTTCCTAGAGAATTAAATAATTTTTTGAATGTGATCCCAAAATGACATGGAAAACACTAGCTGTTTTTTGTTTGTTTGTTTGCCTTATAAGCAGGTTTTGAATGAATTTTCTTGAAACAGCATTCATAACATTGAAAGTGCTATTACAGGTGTAACAAAGAAAGCGTAATCCCACCCCAGGCATTCTCAGGTAGTTTGTAAAGCAAGACAAAAATCAAGTACAGAACTACACAAATAACTGTAATTAATCTTCTTCAGCTGCAGTGGAAAGAAGCAAGGAACTCTAGTGATCAATGAGAGGAAACTTTAATTTTCCACAATTCTATATTGATGAATCAATAAATCTCAAATTTAAGTGTCCAAATCTAAAATCTCTAACATTTTCACCATAGAGTCTGTCTCTTCGGGTTGAAACTCTTGAACCTTAATAAGAGGTAGGGAAACTATTGAATTTATTTACTTATTTTTATATTCCTATCAAAGTCCCTGGATTAAAGTAGATACATCATACATTGGCATAGTTATTATTCTTTTACATATGACCTTTTTGTATTCTTACCTCTTGATCTCCATATACCCTAAATTTTACTATATAGGTACTCTTCTCTCTTAGAAGTGAATGGAGAACTTCCAGGTATGCAAGCTGGGTTTAGTAGGGGTAGAGGAACCAGAGATCAAATTGCCAACTTTTGCTAGATCATGGAGAAAGCAAAGGGGATTCCAGGGGGGGGAAAAAAAAATCAATGCCTGCTTCACTGATACACTAAAACCTTGGACTTTGTGAATCATAACAAACTGTAGAAAACTCTTAAAGAGATGGGAGTACCAGACCTCCTTACCTGTCTCCTGAGAAACTTGTATGTGGGTCAAGTAACAACAACAGGACATTTGACTGGTTCAAAACTGGGAAATGAGTATGACAAGGCTATATATTGTTACCCTGCTTATTTAACTTACCTGGAGTGCATCATATGAAATACCAGGTTGGAAAATGGACAAGCTGGAATCAAGATTATCAGGAGAAACAGTGACAACCTTAGAAATGCAGATGACACCACTCCAATGGTAGAAAGTGAAGAGGAACTAAATAACCTCTTGATGAGGTGAAAGAGAAGAGTGAAAAAGCTGGGCTGAAACTCAACATTAAAAAAAAAAAAATTAAGATCATGGCATCTAGTCCCATTACTTCATGGCAAATAGAATGGGAAAAAGTGGAAGCAGTGACAGTATTTCTGTCCTTGGGCTCCAAAAACAACTGCAGTCGGTGAATGCAGCCTTGAAATTAATAGGCACTTGCTCCTTGGAAGAAAAGCTATGACAAACTTAGACAACATATTAATAAGTAGAGATATCACTTTGCTGGCAAAGGTCGATATAGTCAAACCTATGATTTTTCCAGCAGTCATGTACAAACATGACAACTGGACCATAATGAAGGCTGAGTGTCAAAAAATTGATGCTTTTCAATTGTGGTGGTAGAAAAGACCCTTGTGAATCCCTTGGACTGCAAGGAGATCAAACCAGTCAATCCTAAAGGAAGTCAATCATGAACATTCATTGGAAGGAATGGTACTGAATGTGAAGTTCCAATACATTGGCCACTTGATCCATAGAGTTGACTCACTGGAAAAGACCCTGATGCTGGGAAAGATTTAAGGCAAAATAAGAAGGGAGCAACAGAGGGTGAGATGATTAGACAGCATCAAAGACTCAATGGACATGAATGTGAGCAAACTCCAGGAAATAGTGGAGGACAGAGGGGCCTGGCGTGCTACAGCCTATGGAGTCACAAAGAGTCAGACGTGACTTAGTGACTGAACAATGAGCAACACATCCTCTAGTCCTCTCACTGTAGGTAAGGCACTATTCTAGTCAATTTACTTGTCTTAGTTTGTCTAATCTCCCCAACAGTCCTATAAGGTTGGCACTATTTTTCACTCTATATTACAGATGGTACCTCATAGGCTCAGTGTGGTTAATAAACTTTGATCAAACTTACCCATCTTATCAAGAGGCAAAACCAGAATTGCATCACATGTGTTTTTACTCTTATGTTTTTAATCATTCTTTTTTTATTAACTTTGATTTCTGTCATATGACAAAATTAAATGAAGTGTAGAGATCAGAACTTATTTTTTGTTTGCTTGTTTGTTCATTAGTTCTTTCCAGTATCCTGAATAGAAGGCATAAAGCTTAAACAAGAATGGTGACTGTCTGTAAAAACAAAGGAAAGAGGAACAGTGTAATTTTAAATGTGTTTTCAAGAAGATAAGTCATAATACAGACTCTGTGAACCCTTAAACAGTGGATATCCATCTCAGCTGCAGCTTTCAGAGGAGTTCATGTGAGAAAAGATGTGCCAGATAAGTAAATGTTCTAATGTTAGTCTTCATATCTGTTATGGGCTAAATGATTGTTCACCACTTCTGCCCACCAATTTGTGTGTTGAAGTTTTCACCCTGAATGTGATAGTATTAGGAAATGTGGCTCTTGGGAAGCTATTCTGTCATGAGTTAGAGCCCTCATGAATGAGATTAGGGGCTTTATAAAGGAGATGCCAGACTTCTGGCCTCCAGACTGTGAAAAAAAAAAAGTTTCTATTGTGAACAAACCACCCACCCTTTAGTGCTTCATATCATCTCAAATCAGAGAAGGCAATGGCACCCTACTCCAGCACTCTTGCCTGGAAAATTCCATGGACAGAGGAGCCTGGTAGGCTGCAGTCCATGGGGTCGCTAGGAGTCGTACACGACTGAGCGACTTCCTTTTCACTTTTCACTTTCATGCATTGGAGAAGGAATGGCAACCCACTCCAGTATTCTTGGCTGGAGGATCCCAGAGATGGCAGAGCCTAGTGGGCTGCTGTCTGTGGGGTCGCACAGAGTCGGACACGACTGAAGCAACTTAGCATAGCATAGCATAGCATCATCTCAAATTAACTCTGCTCAGAGTTATGCAGCAGCTTAGATGGGCGGGAGTTAAGGGAAGATTGGATAAATATATATGCATGACTGAGTCCCTTTGCTGTCCATTTGAAACTATCACAACACTGCTAATTGGCTATGTTATTGTTGTTCAGTAGCCCAATCATGTTCGACTCTTTGCAATGCCATGGACTCCAGAACACCAGGCCTCCCTGTCCCTCACCATCTCCCAGAATTTACCCAATTTCATGTTCATTGCATCGGTGATGCCATCTAGCCATCTCATCTTCTAATGCCCTCTTCTCCTTCTGAACTCAAACTTTCCATTATCAGGGACCTTTCCATTGAGTCGTCTGTTCCCATCGTATGACCAAAATACTGGAACTTCAGCTTCAGTTTCATCATCAGTCCTTCCAGTGAATATTCAAGGTTGATCTCCCTTAAGATTGACTGGTTTGATCCCCTTGCTGTCCGAGGGACTCTCATGAGTCTTCTCCAGCACTGTAATTCAAAGGCATCAATTCCTTGGCATTCTGCCTTCTTTAAGGTCCAGCTCTCACAACCATACATGACTACCATGAAGACTGTAGCCTTGACTATATGGACGTTTGTTGGCAGATAATAGCTCTACTTTTCAACACACTGTCTAGGTTTGTCATAACTTTCCTGCCAAGAAGCAACTGCTTTCTGATTTCATGGTTATAGTCACCATCCATATATTTCAATAAAAAAAGGTTGAATAAAAAAGGAAAATATTGACTGATATTAATAAATCTATTTTAAGCTCCAAAACAAGTTAACTGTAGTTACCTAAAAAAAAAAAAAAAAAGCTAACTTTAAAGATAAATTATTTTCATAGTAAATGGAGAACAAGAAAATAATTCCCAAGGATAACCAGCCTTCTTCCCTAATGCCAAGCTGACTTAAGACATCAAATTTATTCCTCTTTACCCTAGACTCCAATTTTAACCTGCTAGGGTTTCCACAGTGGATCTTAGCTCTAGGTCTCTTTATAAGAGCAGTGACATAAAAAAGATGCCATAGAAAAAGAAAATATTTGAGAACATAATACTAGAAGAAGGAATTTTCTGAAACTATCTTTCTTAATGAAATCATTATTACTTACCTTTGGGCCCATGATGTGTTCCTTAGAAGTCTTATGATGTTGACCTGTTTGAAGGATGACAGTGAACTCAAGGATAACTATTAAAGTCAGATGTTGTTGCTTTCACCACATAACAAAGCAGCCACAAAATAACTGAGGTATAATTACCATTTTCTTATAATTTCACATTCTGTAAAGAGTTTAGGGAGGGCTCAAAGGGACCAAGTCATCTATGACCCCATTGAGTTGGGGTAGTGATTCAAAGGCTGGGAGCTAGAATCATTTGGCAGTATATTTACTCATGTACCTGGTGGTTGATGCTGGTATTAGTGGGGACCTCAGCTGGGCTAAAACCTAAAACTTTTACTTGTGACCTCTCCACATAACTTTCCGGTGGTCCTATTCACAGCAATGACAATAGGGTCAAAAGTGAGAGTCCCAAAAAAGCAAGGAAGAAATGTGTGCCAATACTCTTGTGCAAAAAGCCATGTTTTGAAGCTGATAAAATATAGGCACATGCAGGTCAGGAAGCAACAGTTAGAACTGGACATGGAACAACAGACTGGTTCCAAATAGAAATAGGAGTACATCAAGGCTGTAAATTGTCACCATGCTTATTTGACTCATATGCAGAATACATCATGAGAAATGCTGGGCTGGAGGAAGCACAAGCTGGAATCAAGATTGCCAGGAGAAATATCAATAACCTCAGATATGCAGCTGACACCACCCCTATGGCAGAAAGTGAAGAAGAACTAAATTGCCTCTTGAGGAAATTGAAAGAGGGGAGTGGAAAAGTTGGCTTAAAGCTCAACATTCTTGACTTCTTACTTTTGCATTCTAGTCCCCTATAATGAAAAAGACATCTTTTTAGGGTGTTATTCTAGAAGGTCTTGTAGATCTTCATAGAATTGTTCAACTTCAGCTTCTTCAGCATTACTGGTTGGGGCAAGACTTGGATTACTGTAATACTGAATGGTTCGCCTTGGAAACGAACAGAGATCATTCTGTCATTTTTTAGATTGCATCCAAGTACTGCATTTCAGACTCTTTTGTTGACTATGATGGCTACTCCATTTCTTCTAAGTGATTTCTGCCCACAGTAGTAGATATAATGGTCATCTGAGTTAAATTCACCTATTCCAGTCCATCTAGTTCACTGATTCCTAGAATGTTGATCACTCTTGTCATCTCCTGTTTTAACACTTCCAATTTGCCTTGATTCATGGACCTACCATTCCAGGTTCCTATGCAATATTGCTCTTTACAGCATCAAACCCTGCTTCCATCATCAGCCCCATTCACAACTTGGTGTTGTTTTTGCTTTGGCTCCATCCCTTCATTCTTTCTGGGGTTATTTCTTCACTGATCTCCAGTAGCATATTGGGCACCTTCCGACCTGGGGAGTTCATCTTTCAGTGTCCTATCTTTTTGCTTTTTCATACTGTTCATGGGGGTAATCAAGGCAAGGATACTGAAGTGGTTTGCCACTCCCTTCTCCAGTGGACGACATTTTGTCAGACCTCTCCCCCATGACGCAGCTGTCTTGGGTGGCCCAACGTGTCATGGCTTAGTTTCATTGAGTTAGACAAGGCTGTGGTCCATGCGTCTGGCCCCATCACTTCATGGCAAACAGATGGGGAAACAATGGAAACAGTGGCTGACTTTATTTTTTGGGGCTCCAAAATCACTGCAGATGGCGATTGCAGCCATGAAAATAAAAGACACTTGCTCCTTGGAAGGAAAGTTATGATCAACTTAGACAGCATATTAAAAAGCAGAGCATTACTTTGTCAACAAAGGTCCATCTAGTCAAGGCTATGGTTTTTCCAGTAGTCATGTATGGATGTGAGAGTTGGACTCTAACATGAATAAAGCTGAGAGCTGAAGAATTGATGCTTTTGAACTGTGGTGTTGGAGAAGGCTCTTGAGAGTCCCTTGGACTGCAAGGAGATATGACCAGTCTATCCTAAAGGAGATCAGTCCTGAGTATTCATTGGAAGGACTGATGCTGAAGCTGAAACTCCAATATTTGGCCACCTGATGTGAAGAACTGACTCATTTGAAAAGACCCTGATGCTGGGAAAGATTGAGAGCAGGAGGAGAAGGGGACGACAGAGCATGAGATGGTTGGATGGCATCACCAACTCAACAGACATGGGTTTGGGTGGACTCCAGGAGTTGGTGATGGACAGGGAGGCCTGGCATGCTGCAGTTCATGGGGTTGCAAAGAGTCAGACACGACTGAGTGTACTCCACTGGTTAAATCACTTGTAGAAGTTTGCCCCTGATCAGTGAAATAGGTCACAGACCACATCACTGAAGAGAAGAAATGTCAAGGTCACATGGTAAGAAGAGCTCTTGAGATATCAGATATTATTGTAGGCAACATGCTACATATATGTAGCTATAGAGACAAAAAATCAAGCAGTACATATGATATGTCTATGTATTGCTCAAATGAGGGAAGAAGCTGCTTATTCACTATCCTCTCTCTAAAATATCAGACAACTTACTGAAACCTTACTGACAAGCTAGAAAACAATTCAGTGTTACTAATGACTTTAGTTTTGGGCCAAAAAAAGCATATATCTGTGAATGTGTTTGTTCTTCTTTTACATGCAAAGGGCTCTGAATTTGAAGGATGCTCAGGCATCCTAGGTCAGAGGTGGAACAAATACAAGAAGAATGAATAGCCTGTATACAATCTTAGGGTAAGTGATAGAAAGAGAAATAGGAAAAGCCAAGGAAAAAAGGACTGTGTGAGTGAAAACAAAGAGTGAGAGGTTATGCCTAGGGGAGATAAATGTAGAAAGCCAGGACCCAGGAGATATAGTCTAGGTTAATAAGTCTTCACTCTAAAAGATAAACACATTGGGAAACCACTAGAATATGAGTGCAGGGTGGTGACATAGTTTGAGAAGATTATTTTGGAAAAAAAAGAAAACACATCAAAGTGAAAGAAGACAGTGTGGAAGCAATGTACTCAGGTAAGTGGTGTTTATGGTGGTTTATGGCTTCCCTCAGAGAAGACAATGGCAACCCACTCCAGTGCTTTTGCCTGGAAAATCCCATGGATGGAGGAGCCTGGTAGGCTGTAGTCCATGGGGTCGCTAGGAGTCAGACGTGACTGAGCGACTTCACTTTCACCTTTCACTTTATGCACTGGAGAAGGAAATGGCAACCCACTCCAGTGTTCTTGCCTGGAGAATCCCAGGGACAGAGGAGCCTAATGGGCTGTCATTTATGGGGTCGCACAGAGTCGGACACAACTGAAGTGACTTAGCAGCGGCAGCAGCAGCATGGCTTCCCTGGTGGCTCAATCAGTAAAGAATCTGCCTACAGTGCAGGAGACATGAATTCAGTTCCTGGGTAGAGAAGACCTCTTGTAGAAGAAAATGGCAATCCACTCCAGTATTTTCACCTGGAAAATTTCATGGACCAAGAAGCCTGGTGAGCAACAGTGCATGGGGTCCCAAAGAGTCAAATATGACTGAACAACAAAACCATCCCCACATGATAGTCTAGGTGAGATATTATGGTAATATGGATTAGGATAATAGCTAAGGAGGTCAAGAGAGGTTGACAGATTTAAAACTATTTTAGATAAATAGATCATTCTGGGCTTAAGAGATCAGGGAAAGGTTTTATGTAGATTAGGAAATTGAGTCAAATTTTGACACATAGTCAAAAAACAACTGTGTGCTTGGTTGTTGTTGCTGTTCAGTTGCTCTGTCGTGTCTGACTCTTTGCAACCCCATGGACAGCATCACAACAGGCTTGCCTGTCCATCATTTCCCAAAATTTGCTCAAACTCATGTCTACTGAGGCAAAGATGCCATCAAACCATATCATCCTCTGTCACCCCCTTCTCTTCCTGCCTTCAATCTTTACCAGCATCAGGGTATTTTCCAATGAATTGGCTCTTTACATCAGGTGGCCAAAGTATTGGAGCTTCAGATCCATCATCAGTCCTTCCAACGAATAGTCAGAGTTGATTTCCTTTAGGACTGACAGGTTTGATCTACATGCTGTCCAAGGGACTCTCAACAGTCTTCTCCAGCACCATGGTTTGAAAGCATCAGGTGGTTGGTGCTCATCCTTCCTTATGGTCAAATTCTCACATCTGTACATGACTACTGGAAAACCCAACTTTAATTATACAGACCTTTGTCAGCAAAGTATTGTCTCCTGTTTTTAATATGCTTCCTAGGTTTGTCATAGCTTTTCATTCAATCAGCAAGTGTCTTTTAATTCCCTGGCTGCAGTCACCATCCACAGTGATTTTGAAGCCTAGGAAGGAAAGGGGATGAGAAAATTCAAGTAAGAAAAGCAGTTTATGAAAGCAAATGCACATTGGAATGTGGTAAGGCCATGTTCTGGAGCTAATATAAGTGTTTAGTTGCATTCATGTTACTTGGAAGGTCTTGAACATCAGCCTAAATAGACTATAACACTAAATTGTGAAATTTATTAAGATTTTGGCTATAGAAATAAATAAAGCAAACTTTAATTCTCTGCACTGGTATTTATCAGTTATGCAACCTCAGAAAGATTACATAATCTCACATATGTATTTATCTCTATATGCATATATATACTATATATCCCTTAAATCTAAGATTTTTTAAATATTTATACTATAGAAAATACTAATGACTATCAAATAGAATTATTGGGAAGATTAAATGAGATAATGCATTATAATACAATACCTAGCATGTAGTACTTGTTCATAAAATTTAATTACTATTGTTATTATGAGTGCATTGTTGTGGCTTGTTATTCTTAAACCATTTCTTTTGGGTGACTCTAGAGAAATAAAGTAAATAAATAAAGTAGAAATAAAGTAAAGCAGAGATATTACTTTGCCAACAAAGGTCCGTATAGTCAGAGCTATGGTCTTCCCAGTAGTTATGTATGGATGTAAGTTGGACCATAAAGAAGGCTGAGCACCAATAAATAGATGCTTTTGAACTGTGGTGTTGGAGACGACTCTTGAGAGTCCCTTGGACTGCAAGGAGATCAAAGCAGTCAATCCAAAAAGAAATCAGTCCTGAATATTCATTGGAAGAACCAATGTTGAAGCTGAAGCTCCAATACTTGTCCACCTGATGTGAAGAGCTGAGTCATTGGAAAAGACCCTGATACTGGGAAAGATTGAGGGCAGGAGGAGAAGGGGATGACAGAGGATGAGATGGTTGGATGGCAACACTGGCTCAATGCACATGAATTTGAGCAAATTCTGGGTGATGGTGAAGGACAAGGAAGCCTGGCGTGCCCCATGGGGTAGAAAAGAGTCACACGCAATTGAGTGACTGAACAACAACAGAGGCAGAAATAATCACTCATTAGTGCCATTAGAGATCGCTTTGGCAGGAGGTGGAACTTGAACTGAGCACGGTGCAATGAGCATGGTGGGTGCATTGCTCCTTGTAGGCCTCAGACCTCCTACAGGCAGCACAGATGATCTACCTACTGGCTGTACCCCAGTTTCCCCTACCATGTTAACTACACCAACACAACTTCACTTCTTGTCATTTCCCTTCCCTCCCTTTACATTTTCTTACTGTACCATATGGGGCCAATAAGTCTCATGATCAGTAATGTACTTCTACAAATGCTAAGTAAATATTAGAGCTCCTAGCACCATGAGGAAATCAGAACTAAAGTCTTGATTCCTATCCTCCAAGGAACCATGGTCATATTTATTCATGGAAAAAAAAATTGGTAAACAATAAAATATGGAGGAATGGGTACAACACTCAGTGGAATATCATGAAAAAAAATTCAGTGATGTGAAAATGCCAAGTTTGGCCAGTGAACAGACAACAGTTTTGTACCCCTGAATCTTAATATTCACATAGGGAAAGAGATGGAGTTAGTTGAAAAGGGAAGACAGTGATCAGAGGAGAGATTTCCTGCTTTCAGCAATGATTAGGACTCATTGCAGAAACAAGTGAAATAGGACTTTAGCTACTCACATTATTGCCTTTAATGAACCTTGTACATTATACAGCACATCACACAAAGAAGATGGAGATAATTTGCTTCCTGCTTAATGCAGGACATATTTGGGGAAATGAGTTTGCTGCTACTGCCTTTGGCAGTCATCTTCCTTATGGAAGACAACTGAGACCCTAGGAGAGAGGCTGCAAAAGACTTCCCAGCTTATAGCTTAGCAATTTCAAAAAACTTTGATATTTGTCATTATTCCCCAAAATATATGCATTAAAACAGCAAAAGTCTTTGGGTGTTATTGTTTAACATTTTCTTAAGGCTTACTAAGCAGTGCAGCACAGACACAACTCCCTTTCCACAAAGATGGCTGCTTCTAGCCCTTCACACAGAAAAACGCAACTAAATGAAAATTTAACTTTCAAGTACACCTCACAGTTTATTCAAAGTGGAGAATAACTCTTGTTATGAGCTCTCATTATTCAGGCAGAGCACATTAATGCTGCTTTGTTCTTTTAGTCCATTTTTGATACTTGATTTTTATTTATTTATTTTAGAAAGGCTTGGGGACAGGAAGAAACCTATTAATATAACTAATATGACCACATTAACTCCTCTTTGGACAATGTGGTGAAGACAGAAGATCTGAAATACAACCCTAGAGAGGGCTAATCTCCCCTCACTTTCTGTTCATAGTTTTCACTCGGATAGGATCAGATCTGATTTAAACTCTGCCACTTTAAATCAGATTTCAACCTTGCATCTAACTTTTCTCCTGGGTTTTAGTGCCATATTGCAATGTTAAAGTGTAAAACTCTGCATCTGCCGAGGCATTTGGCTGGAAAAGCAAGTATGTCAATGGCCGTCCCTTGCTGCCATCACACATATGGAATTTCTGTGTTCAGCTCTGCCATCTGGTCGTTAGGCCTAGATTCACTCTTCATTGAATAAGGACCATCTACCATATCAGTGCCTCTTACAATATGCTATCCTTTTCGTGGTGTTATTTTGCAGTTCTTCTCTGATGACATTTTCTCTTCCCCACAACCCTTTTCCCCCAGTAAATATTCTACAAAGAGCAACGTTTAATGTCACTTGGAAAAAGAAAAAAAAAAAAAAGACACAATGCAGCGAAGGTAATTGGAACATAAGCAGTCAAAATATCAAGTAGTTGCAGATGCAATACTAAGAATTTCATAATTACAATTGCTGCAGATTCTACCTTGAAAGTGTACAAGATAGTTTATAGACATAAAGCAACCTTAACCGAGAAGAACCACTTAACATTATAAAGAGATTGTGGGTTAATTGTCCCTGCCATTCTATTTCCCTTATTAATGCAGTCATTATCTTGAGACTGGATGATATTTTCTTTTCTATCACAAGGACGTGGCCCCAGAAATGTGTGCAGCTCCTTCTAAAATATACATTCTGTCACTGCTGAACTACTGTCACCATATAAGAAAATAAAAACACCTAACTAGCTCAATTCCCCCTCCAACATTTTATTTTGGGAGGAAAAAACAAAATTCTAGCCTGTAAAATGCATTAATTTAATTCAAAAGTTTAAAGAAAAACCCTCAACAACCAGAAAACATGATTTGTTGGCTAATCGCAATAAAATTGGTCTAGGACTTTATTAAATTCACAGTATAAGAAATTCAAAACCTGTAGCCAGATTTTGTGAAAAACCAGATAGTGGCTTAAAGCTGTCTTGTAGGAGAATTCTGTATAATTGAGTCAAACTTTATAGGGACTTTCCTGGTGGCTCAGATGATAAAGAATCTGCCTGCAATGCAGGAGATCCAGGTTTGATCCCTGGGTTGGGAAAGTCCTCTGGAGTAGGAAATAGCAACTCACTCCAGTATTCTTGCCTGGAAAATTTATCCTGATATCTTTATCAACTCTCTTCCTAAATCTACTCCAAACCTCAACCAACAATCTCCTGCCACATTCCATCAAAATTTAACCAAAATGTGCTTTATTCTATCTTGGATTTGCTAGGATACCTGCTTATACTTTATTGAACATACAAATCATCAGGAGTTCTTGCTAAAATGCAAAATCTGGGATGGGAAGGTTTTGCATTCCTAACAATCTCTTAGGTAATACTAATATTGCTGGTCTGGAAAGGATGCTGAAGTTTATTCAAATGTCTCTTGCTCCTGTGCCTCCACTCTCCCTTACACCTGGGAGAAAGTAATTTCATACAAGGAGACTTAGAGCCATGATAATTTAATAAGTATATTCTACATGCCAGCTGTGATGCATTATTTTTCATCATTTAAATCTTACAGAAATCCTTGGCAATGATTATTATTTTCTTATTTAAGAGTTGAAGAAGATAGAGATATTGGCAAAGGCAGGACTCATCCTATTTCTGCCTGACTCCAAATCCTGAGTTATTTACTAACTCCATTTGCCCTTGCAAAGTCACAGTGTGGTATTTCACTATTAAAATGCCACCCAAACCCAGGGCTATTCTCATGTGAAGGGAAGTTCCTTGGAATTTTGAATCTCTGTCCATGTCATTTTGTTTTCATAATACTTGCATGCCTGAAACATAGTAAAATGTCTATCATACTCCAACTATGTTTGTCAACTGAGCTAAATGAGTTCATGAAAGACAAGATTTACACATAAGGAGCAAAAAGAGATGGAGCATAATTGCTGAGGGCAATTGTAGAGTTGCAGAGGCTAAGTTTGAGTATTTGCCTCTCCACGGATTCATTGTATGAACTGGGTTAAGATAATTCTTTTCCCTGAGTCTCAATGTACTCATCCATAAAATGCCATAAATTGTAGGGAGTTATTGTAATAATAAGTAAATCCCCTACATATTAACCTTCAAGTTGCGAACTTTAAAGATGTGAACCTGCATTTGCATGTCCATTAATGTAAATTAGTTCACGTGTCTGGTGTACGTTGTCAGGTATGTGCATCTTCTACAAGGAGTTGTGCTTTTTTGTACTGCATAGTACTGAATAGAGTACAGGAGCACTCTACCATCTCCCACCTCTTCTTTCTCCTCCAGTCAGTCTGTGGACTCAGTGCCAGTCTCTGTATGCCAGCTGTTGAAATGTACACTATTCAGTTCAGTTCAGTCACTCAGTCGTGTCCAACTCTTTGCAACCCCATGGACTGCAGCATGCCAGGCCACCTTGTACATCACCAACTCACAGAGATTACCCAAACTCATGTCCATTGAATTGGTGATGTTGGTGTCCGATTTCATCCTCTGTTGTCCCCTTCTCCTCCTGCCTTCAATCTTTCCCAGCATCAGGGTCTTTTCAAATGAGTCAGCTCTTCACATCAAGTGGCCAAAGTATTGGAGTTTCAGCTTCGACATCAGTCCTTCCAATGAACACTCAGGATTGATCTCCTTTACAATGGACTGGTTGGATCTCCTTGCAGTCCAAGGGACTCTCAAGAGTCTTCTCCAACACCACAGTCTTCAGCGTTCAGCTTTCTTTATAGTCCAATTCTCACATCCATACATGACTCATGGAAAAACCATAGCCTTGACTAGACAGACTTTTGTTGGCAAAGTAATGTCTCGGCTAATTGCTGTACTATAAGGTCCAAAATGTGTTATATTTTGTGTTTGATTTTTACTTATTCCTTTTTTGAAAAGTATAAATCTATCACTGTAGAGTACTATACGGCTAACTACGATAGTTGGTTCTTAGGCTAACTTCATTGCACTTACAAATTGGACTTATGAATGCTCTCTTGGAACAGAACTCATTCGTATGTAGGGGGCTTACTGTATTTAAAAGTGAGGTTACTGTGTGCCATTCTAGCACACAATACGGCTTCAATAAGACATAGTTTCATTGTTATAAGAGAGTAGCCTCATTGTGGAAAAGGACACTGGGAGGTATAGAGGACCAAGAGCACTAGTTCTCAAACTTGCTACTCATTGTACTATGGTTCATCCATATCTGTGACATTAAATTTCCTGGTTTCAGTAACTGGTGGCAGTGAACTTTGATTTGAAAATAGTAAATGGAAAACTTCAGAAAGTTTTCCAGGTTTTATGACCTTTATTTTATTTAATAACAGACCCAAAGTCCCCTGGACTGCAAGGAGATCAAACCAGTCAATCTTCAGTTCAGTTCAGTCACTCAGTCATGTCTGACTCTTTGAGACCTGGTGGACTGCAGGATGCCAAGCTTCCCTGGTCATCCCAACTCCTGGAGTTGCTGAAACTCATGTTCATTGAGTCAGTGATGCCATCCAAACATCTCATCCTCTGTCATCCCCTTCTCCTTCAACCTTCAATCTTTCCCAGCATCAGGGTATTTTCCAATGAGTCAGTTCTTCACATCAGATGGCCAAAGTATTGGAGTTTCAGCTTCAGCATCAGTCTTTCCAATGAATATTCAGGACTGATTTCATTTAGGATTTACTGGTTTGATCTCTTTGCAGTCCAAGGGACTCTCAAGAGTCTTCAACAACACAGTTCAAAAGCATCAATTCTTTAGTGCTCAGTTTTCTTTATAGTCCAACTCTCACATGACTCATGGAAAACCATAGCTTTGACTAGGTGGACATTTGTTGGCAAAGTAATGTCTCTGCTTTTTAATAAGCTGTCTAGTTCAGCCATAACTTTTCTTCCAAGGAGCAGGTGTCTTTTAATTTCATGGCTGCAGTCACCATGTACAGTGATTTTGGAGCCCAGGAAGATAAAATCTCTCACTGTTTCCATTGTTTCCCCATCTATTCGCCATGAAGTGATGAGACTAGATGCCATGATCTTAGTTTTTTGAAAGTTGAGTTTTAAGCCAACTTTTAATGAACCCAAAGTCCCTTGGGCTGCAAGGATATCAAACCAGTCAATCTTAAAGGGAATCAATCCTGAATATTCATTGGAAGGCCTCATGCTGAAACTGAAGCTTTGGATACTTTGCCCTGATGCAAAGAGCTGACATTAGAAAAGGCCCTGATGCTGGGAAAGATTGAAGGCAGGAGAAGGGGACAACTGAGGATGAGATGATTGGGTGGCATCATGAACTCAGTGGACATGAGTTTGAGCAAGCTCCATGAGTTGGGAAGGACAGAGAAGCTTGGTGTTCTGCAGTCCATGGGGTCACAAAGAGTCTGACAGGACTGAGCGACTGAAGAGCAGCAACCACAAAGTGCAAGAGTAGCATGCTGACAATTCAGATCTGCCAAAGATAAGCCATAAAGTCCTACCTTTGTGTGAAAAAGTGAAAGTTCTCAACTTACAAAGGAAAGAAAAAAATATGCTGAGATTGCTAAAATCTACATTGAGAATGAACCTTCCATCCACAAAATTGGAAAGAATGAAAAAGAAATTCATGCTAGTTTTGCTGTTGCACCCTAAACTGTAAAAGTTTTGGCTACAGTGAGTGCTAAGTGTTTAATTAAGATGGAAAAGTCACTAAATTTGTACAATGAAATATTTTGAGAGATAGAGAAAGTAACTCCACATTCATGTAACGTTTGTTTTAGTGCTGCTGCTGCTGCTAAGTCACTTCAGTCGTGTCCCACTCTGTGCGACCCCATAGATGGCAGCTCACCAGGCTCCTCTGTCCCTGCGATTCTCCAGGCAAGAGTGGGCTTGGAGTGGGCTTCCATTTCCTTCTCCAATGCATGCTGCATGCTAAGTCGCTTCAGTCATGTCTAACTCTGTGCAACCCCATGGACAGCAGCCCTCCAGGCTCCTCTGTCCACAGGATTCTCCAGGCAAGAATATTGGAACGGGTTGCCATTTCCCTCTCCAATAGTATATTGCTACAATTGTTCTAGTTTATTACTATTCTTGTTAATCTCTTATTGTACTTAATTTGTAAGTTAAAAATTAACATAGGTAACTATAGGTAAAAACATGTTATAGCATCCAAAAACATCCAATGCTATTGACAGTTTCAAGCATTCACTGAAGATCTTGAAATATATTCCCTGCAGATAAAGGGGGAACTACAAAAATCACCTGGGCAGTTTTTAATACCATGGATGCTGGATCCAACTACTAGAGTTTCTGATTTAATTAGCAAAGGGAGTAGCCAGAACTAGGCATCAGCAGGTTTGAAAATTCTCCAGATAATTATACTATTTTTAAATTATTTTGTTCATGCTGCATTCCAGACTAATTAAATCATAATTTATATGGGTGAGTATTACTATTTTCAAACCATCCTAGATGATTGCAACATAGAGCCAAGTTTGAGAACCACTGCCTCATTTAAAACCTTTAGTTGGTTTAGTGTTAATGCTGGCTGCACATCAGAATCATTTAAGAAATTATATATATATATATATATATATATATATATATATCTTTATGGTGAACTCCCATTGGTATGGGACAAATAAGCTTATGCACAATTTGGTACGACACAATGAGCAGCTGACAACTCTACTGTGAATTTCTTGCAAAGAAGCATAACTCAAACTCAGTCACATGGAAATATCATACAAACCTACATTTTACAAAATAATATCAAAATAATCTTAAAAACCTAAGAGTTATAAAAGAAAACAGCAACAAAATGTACAGAACTCTTCCATACTGAAGAAGATTAAAGAGATATGACAACTGAGTTCATTACTAAAGAGATTATGACAACTGAATGGGTCCTTCCCCTAGCAGGATCTGGGGCAACTGGCAAAATTTGAATGGGTCTGAGGAGTAGATGGAAGAAATGTAGCAATGCAAATATTTTATTTTAAATGTTGTTTTGTGGCTGTGAAGGTGGATATCCTTGTCTACAGGAATTGCACATTAAAGCATTTATGAACATCAAGTTGGCAACTTGCTGTCAAAAGTTTTAGAAAAATAAGAACATCTGTTTTATTTGTAGTATAACTCAAACTTTTCTGTAGTGGTAGGTTTTTTTTTTTTTTTAAATAAAAATTATTCTTAAACATTTAAGCCAATTTTCACTCTGCACAGGGCTTTCTTAGAAATAGGAATGCCAGCCAAGGCTAGAAGAGAGTTTGCATCTCAATGGAGATAGAGAATAAATTACTCTTTGAAAAATCCTAATCAAAATTGATTTATGTTATTTTTTAAAATACTTCAGTTTAAACTCCTGTAATCCAGGTGTTCTCTCTTATTGATGGTGTGTCTCCTCTTAGTGTATTTCTTCAAGTCTCTTTTCTCTTTGTCTAGCCTCAAATTTTGCCTCTCTGTGGTATATTTATAATTTCTGCCATGGGTTATAACTTTCCTATGTGATCACCTTAATATACTTACTCTTTTCTATCTCACCTGGCCACAGCATTAAGTTCTTTCTGGCATATTTACTTTTATCTTGGTCTTGGTTTTCCCCAATGATGGGATTTTTTTTTTTGGTCACATTATGAATCTCATTTTTACAACTTTAATTATTTTCTCTATTCCTTTTAACCAAGTAATATGTAAATTTAATCCTAACTCTATGACTACATTTTTATTCATTTTCCAATTTATTTATTCATCCTATCCACAAACACATATACATTTTTTTAAATGGTAAAATCCTGCTATGAAAACTACAGAACTGTAAATAAGATATGACGTGTTCCTTAGTCTTATTGTCATTCCATCATGTAGTTCACAGTGAGCCGTGCTATGCAGTGTTGGCTGCTGCTTTCTCTAGGACTCCATGGCAGTCTGTACCTGCTCTGATAAGAGGAAGAGTTCCACAATGAAAGAAGCACTTGAGTTGCTCTTGAAATATGACTCTATGTTAGTCTATAGGACGAGAACATATTCAGAAAGGAATCAATGAATACAAGAGTTCAGGCAACATCAAGCTTCTGGTTTGTTCCGAGGGAAGAGAACAACTGAAGACAAGGAGAGTCAGAATCCAAAGCTGGAACCATAAAGTAAAACTTGTCTTAGAGACAAGTTAAGGTGTTTGGACTTGAACCTGCATAAAATAAGAAAGCATTAAACACAATTTTAAACTGAATGTTGATATAATCAAATTTATGTATTAGAAAGACTGCATAAAGAATGGATTGTACCTGGGATAAATAGATCCAGTATATATAATGAGTTATTCCGGCAAGAGTCCTAGAGGGAGAAGATCCAAAACTACACAAAGGCTGTGACATCAGGGAAAAGGAAGAAGACATGCATTAGAGACATTTGGGAGATCCTCTAGCGATCTGCTGTTTCTAGATAATCCCTCTCCACTGCATCTGATACATTTTGGACTTCTTTGTGGAGTACTTCTGTTTGATCTTTGTTTCCAAAGTTGAGTCTTGAAATCTCAAAAGTTTTGTGAGGAATCTGAATGAGAAGAGTGAGTCTAGATGCAAAGGAACACAAGTAAAGCATGATTGCTACCAAAGCCAAAGAGAGTTGTTATGATGTGTTTGAAGAAAAGTAGAAGGATTCAAGAAGAATTACAATAGAATTCATGATTTATCAGATATGATGGGAAAGTGAAGTCCAAATGAATTTCATGTTTGGGTTTTGACTGACAATTGTTATTTTACTTTCCTGAAATTGTGACAGAAAATAAATGAGAAAAAGTCAACTTAAGTAAGATGAAAACATTAATTCTATCATGCGCATTTGAATTTTAGCCATCCGTGGATATTCAAATGAAAATGTTCAGGCAGCAAGCAGATATATATGACAGAAGCCGGGAGGATGTCCGTCTAGAAGATTTAGGTTGAGAAACCACTATGCTGTCGTGTGTGTTAAAACTGTGACACTAGGGATAGTGCATGAAGAGGGGAAAAAAGAAAAACAAATAAAAAAGTTTATTTGAAAACAAAACATAGATAACCCCGTGAGTAAAAGTTCAGTGAAAGGAATCTGCATAACAGAGATACTATCAGAGGCCAGTGAGGGGTGCCATATGACAGCCACACTTCCCTCCTTCCTATCAGTACTTGCCGCAGCAATCAAAGTAATCTTTAAAACACTAATACTAAATCAAATGATTCCTCTGCCTAATGCTTTTAAAGGCTTTCTATGACCTTTACAATAGAACCTATGCATGTCCCCAAGCCCAAGAGGCCCTGCACAGTCTGGCCCCTGTTTATTTTTCCAGACTCATCTTTATGTCAAGTAGTGTGTCTTTTCTAATAGTCAGCCACTGAGTCCTTTGGTTCTATACCCCCTTACACGATGTGATGTGCTGTGCTTAGTCACTCAGTTGTGCCCAGCTCTTTGCAACCCCATGGACTGTAGCCTGCCAGGCTTCCCTCTCCATGGGATTCTCCAGGAAAGAATACTGGAGTGGTTTGCCATTCCCTCCTCCAGGGATCGTCCCAACCCAGGGATCGAACACATGTCTCCCGCATTGCAGACGGATTCTTTACCATCTAAGCCACCAGAGAAGCCCACCTTACACTATGCCTTCTGCCAAATGAACTTGGCTCCATGTTCTTCACCCAGTGGGACCATGATAGTAGCCATGTTATATAGCAGTTTTTCAAAGATATAAAAAAAGAATAGACAAAGACTTTAATCTCAAGGAATTACAATTCATTCAGCACAACAAATATTTATTCATTAAACATTCAGCAAATACTTAAAACTCAGCTAGAAATAAGATGTACAAACAAAATTTCTAGAGAACATGAAATAACATAGTCAAATATACCTATTAACAGTCACAGCGAGAGAAGAAAGAAAATGCCACAAGAGTAAGACAGGGAGACCACCTTCTTTCCCACAAATACATCAAAACTCCATCTGAATATGGTACAACTCCAAAGAACAATCTCTGAACAACAGCAGAAGACCCCAAACTTTCAAAAAGGCAAACCAATCTCCTTAGAATGTAGGGCAAAAGATAAAGACATAAAAAGTGACAAAGGATTTCAGATGGGAACCTGTGTCCTGAGGGAGGGAGTCATAAAGGAAGAAAAAATTTCCACATATTAAGAAACCTCTTCACAAGCAGGGCCAAGAGGGAGCTTTGGAACCTCAGTGGTGTGCAGTGGCAGGGGCTCAGAGGGCAAAACAGAAAATTCACCACAGAAATCACTGCAAAACAGCATTTTTCAGCTGAGAAGGCCTTCCCAAGCCTCCACCCACAGGAGGGTTGGGATGGGGAGCTGAGACTTGGGCGTGGGTGTCAGATCGCAGAGAGAGGTCAGGGGTTGGCTACTGTGAGGACACTCTGAGAGGACGACTTCCACACAATGGAAGGAGTCCTGGGAAAAGACTGGGTTGCCTAGAGTGATGAGAAGTTGTCACTGGAACACTAACACCACACTCACAGATAGTGACTGAGTACCTGTCAGTGACCACCAAAACTGGCAAAACCAGTTAGAGTGCCACCTGCAGAGTTAGACATGACTGCCACTGTCAAAGTTAAGGAAAGTGCCTGAAGCCGCAGATGAAAAACAGCTGATACAGTCCTGATGCCAGAGGTGGCAGCTACCACTAGACTGTGAGCAGGCCCACACTTTTCCTGGAGCTTAAACAGCTTGGCCCTTCCTAGGGATCCACAACCTGGGGCCAATTCCTCTGGGAGAGTGCACAACCCTTCCCAGACAACATCCAGTGGGTTGCTACTGCTCCAGGCACTCACTGGTACATCCCAGTTGTGGCTGCTTTATCTTAACCTCTCCCCAGCCTGAATGAATAAGTGGGCCCTAATAAGCATCAGTCTTCACCCCCTCATGCCAGGGTGGGGAACAGACTGTGGACTTTTAGAGGCAACTATGAACTTTAGGAGCAAGTACAAGCTGGAGTAAGGCTAGATCTGAGACTGAGATGAACCCACACTACCCACAACAGATCCAGAGACCTTCCTTGAAATACTGGAGGCATTTGGTGTGAGTCTCACTGGATATTTTGCACTTCTGAGTATTGCTTTCACCAAGAGTCTTGGGGTGTTATCTTCTGTGCTGTGTGGCTTGTCAGATCTTGGTGTTACAGGATGGGTCAGACCTAAAATCCTGAAGCGGGATACCCAAGCCTAAGACTTGGATCCACCAGAGACCTCCCAATCCCAGGGAACGTTAATAGGCAAGAGCCCTCCCAACGTCCTCCATCTCAACACTAAAACCAAGGACCACATAAAGGCCAACAAACTTCAGTGGCAGATGGTCCATGCCAATCCTTCAACAAAACGACCTTGCACATTAAAAGACAAGCTTCCCAAACCCACAGATACCCTAAAGCACACCACTGGATGTGGTACTACCCTTCAGAGGGACAAAATCCAGCCCCAACCACCAGAACACAGACACAAGTTGCCAAACCAGGAAACCCTCACAAGGCACTGGTCCAATCCCACCCATGAGGGGCAGATTCCATAATAAAGAACTATGTCCTTCCAACCTACAGAAAGGAGACCACGAACACAGCAAATTAAGTAAAATGAAAAGATAGAGAAGCATGCTGCAGATGAAGGAACATGGTAAAAACCCACAGGACCAAACATGCAAAAAGGAAATAGGCAGTTTACCTGAAAAAAAAAGAATTCAGAGTAATGAAAATAAAGATTATCCAAAATCTTGAAAATAAAATAGAAGCATGAATAAACTGACTGGAGGCACAAATCTAGAAGATGCGAGAAATATTTAACAAGAATCTAGAAGAATTAAACAATAAACAATCAACAATGATCACCACAATAACTGAGATCAGAAATACACTGGAGGTGACCAACAGTAGAGTAACTGAGGTTACTCAGTTACTGAAGACTGGAGCAAAAGAACGAGTAAGTGAGATGGAAGATAAAATGGTGGAAGTAACTGAGGCATTACACAATAAAGAAAAATGAATAAAAATAATGAAGACCGTCTCAGAAATCTCTGGGACAACATTAAGCATAACAGCATTTTAATTATTGAGGTCCCAGAAGAAGGAAAAGGCATGAGAAAATATTTGAGATCATAGTCAAAATCTTCCCTAAAATGGGAAAGGAAATAGCTACCCATGTCCAGAAGATGCAGGGAGTTCCATACAGGATAAATCCAAGGAGAAACATGCCAAGACAGATATTAATTAAACTACAGAATTAAGCACAAAGAACAGATATTAAAATCAGCAAGGGAAAACTAACAAATAATATACAAGGGATCCCCTTGCATGCCAGAAGGGAATGGCAGGACACACTTAAAGTGATAAAGGGGGAACTCCTACAACCTAGACTACTCTACCTAACAATGATCTTATTCAAATTTGAAGGAGAAATCAAAAGTTTTACAGACATGTAAAAGTTAAGAGAATTCAGCACAAGCAAACCAGCTGTACCACAAGTGCTAAAGGAACTTCTCTAGATAGGAAACACAAAAAGAAAAGGCATACAAAACAAACTCTAAACAATAAAGTAAATGGTAGCAGAATCATATATATATATAAGTAATTACCTTAAATGTAAATGGGATAAATGGTCCAAACAAAAGATGCAGATAGGCTGAATGGATACAAAAACAAGACCCCTATATATGCTGTCTACAAGAGATGCACTTCAAACCTAGGAACATATGCAGACTGAAAGTGAAGGGTTGGAAAAAAAATAATCCATGCAAACAACAATCAAAAGGAAGAGGGAGTAGCAATACTCATATCAGATAAAACAGACTTTAATATAAAGACTATTATAAGAAACAAAGAAGGGACACTACATAATGATCAAAGGATCAATCCAAGAAGAAGGCAAAGGCACAACAACTATCTATCTTTCTATAGATTCACCTAACACAGGAGCACCTCAATGCATAAAACAAATGCTGCTGCTGCTGCAAAGTCACATCAGTCGTGTCCAACTCTGTGCGACCCCATAGACGGCAGACCACCAGGCTCCTGTCCCTGGGATTCTCCAGGCAAGAACACTGGAGTGGGTTGCCATTTCCTTCTCCAATCTCTCACTATTATTGTATTACTGTCAATTTCTCCTTTAATAGGTATTAGCATTTGTTTTACCTATTAAAGGAGAAATTGACAGTAATACAATAATAGTGAGAGATTTTAATACCCCACTCACACCAATGGACAGATCATAGAGACAGAAAATTATTAAAGAAACACAAGCTTTACATGATACATTGGATCAGTTGGACCTTACTGATATCTACAGGGAGTTTCAGCCAAAAACAAAAGATTTCACTTTTTTCTCAAGTGCACATGCAAATTCTCCAGAATAGATCACATCTTGGGCCACAAATCAAGTCTTGGTAAATTTCTAAAAATTGAGTAATTTCAGGTATCTGTCCTGATTAGAACATAAGATGTGACTGGTGATGGAGGTGAAATCCGATGCTGTAAAGAACAGTATTGCATAGGAACCTGGAATGTTAGGTGCATGAATCAAGGTAAATTGGAAGTGGTCAAACAGGAGATGCCAAGAGTGAACATCTACATTTTAGGAATCGGTGAACTAAAATGGACTGGAATGGATGATTTTAATTCATATGACCATTATATCTACTACTGTGGGCAAGAATCCCTAAGGGGGGAAAAAAATGGAGTAGACCTCATAGTCAAAAAAAGAGTCCAGAATGAAGCCCTTGGGTGCAATCTCAAGACAGATGAACTCTGTTCATTTCCAAGACAAGCCACTCAATATCACAGTAATCCAAATCTATGCCTCAACCAGTAATGCTAAAGAAGCTGAAGTTGAATGGTTCTATGAAGACTTACAAGACCTTTTAGAACAGCAAAAAAAAGATGTCCTTTTCATTATAGGGGACTGGAATCCGAAAGTAGGAAGTCAAGAGATACCTAGAGTAACAGGCAAGTTTGGCCTTGAGTACAAAATGAAGCAAGGCAAAGGCTAACAGAGTTTTGCCAAGAGAATGCACTGATCATAGCAATAATAAAAGCAGTAAATAGAAGAATAAAAATTAAATAATAAAAGCATAGCAATAAAAGCCTACCTCAAGAAACAAGAGAGATATCATATTGCCATCCAAACCTTACACCTAAAGCACCTAGAAAAAGAACAAAAAACCCCAAAGTTAGTACAAACAAAGAAATCATAAAGATCAGAAAAGAAATAAATGAAATAGAAAGGAAGGAGACAATAGCAAAGATCAATACAACTAAAGTTGGTTCTTTGAGACGAAAAAAAAACTGATAAACCATTAGCCAGAGTCATCACCAACAACAGCAACAACAACAAATGGAGAAAATGTGAATCAATAAAATTAGAGATAGAAAAGAAGTTATAATAGACAATACAGAAATATAAAAGATCATGAGAGACTATTGTGAATGTTAAAAATGGGCAAAATTGGACAACTTGGAAGAAATGGACACATTCTTAGAAATGTATAATCTTCCAAAACTGAACAAGAAAGAAAGAAAAAATATGAACAGACCAGTCACAAGCACAGAAATCAAAACTTTAACCCAATATCTTCCAACAGACAAAAAGCACAGGGCCAGATGGCTTCACAAGCAAATTATATGAAAAGATTAGAGAAGAGCTAACACCTATCCTGCTCAAACTCTTCTAGAAAATTGCAGAGGAAGGAAAACTTCCAAGCTCATTCTATGAAGCCACTGTCACCCTAATACTAAAACCAGATAAAGATGCCTTCAAAAAAGAAAATTATAAGAAAAAATATATTATACTATAGGAAAAATTATTTTTAAAAATTAGTGATGAATATAGTCAAAAATCCCTAATAAAATTCTAGCAAACAGAATCCAATAACACATTAAAAATATCATACATCATTACCAAGTGGCCTATATCTCAGGGATACAAGGATTCTTCACTATACACAAATCAAACAATGCAATACATCAAATTGAAAGATAAAAACAATATGATAGTCTCAATAAATGCATAGTCTTTGACAAAATTCAACACCCTTTCATGGTTAAAAAAAAAAAAAAAAAAAAAACCTCTCCAGAAAGTCGGCAAAGAAGGAACCTACCTCAACATAATAAAAGTCATATACAACAAACCCAAAGGAAATATCCACAATGGTGAAAAACTGAAAGTATTTCTTCCACAATCAAGAACAAAACAAGGGTGTCCACTCTCACCACTATTATTCAACATAGTTTGGAAGTCTTAGTCACAGCAACAGAGGAGAAAAATAAATAAAAGGAATCCAGATTGGTAAAGAAATAAAACACTCACTGTTTGCAGATAACATGATTCTCTACATTGGATCAGATCAGATCAGATCAGATCAGTCGCTCAGTCATGTCCGACTCTTTGCGACCCCATGAATCACAGCACGCCAGGCCTCTCTGTCCATCACCAACTCCCGGAGTTCACTCAGACTCACGTCCTTAGAGTCAGTGATGCCATCCAGCCATCTCATCCTCTGTCGTCCCCTTCTCCTCTTGCCCCCAATCCCTCCCAGCATCAGAGTCTTTTCCAACGAGTCAACTCTTCGCATGAGGTGGCCAAAGTACTGGAGTTTCAGCTTTAGTATCATTCCTTCCAAAGAAATCCCAGGGCTGATCTCCTTCAGAATGGACTGGTTGGATCTCCTTGTAGTCCAAGGGACTCTCAAGAGTCTTCTCCAACACCACAGTTCAAAAGCATCAGTTCTTCGGCGCTCAGCCTTCTTCACACTCCAACTCTCACATCCATACATGACCACAGGAAAAACCATAGCCTTGACTAGACGGACCTTTGTTGGCAAAGTAATGTCTCTGCTTTTGAATATGCTATCTAGGTTGGTCATAACTTTCCTTCCAAGGAGTAAGCATCTTTTAATTTCATGGCTGCAGTCACAATCTGTAGTGATTTTGGAGCCCAGAAAAATAAAGTCTGACACTGTTTCCACTGTTTCCCCATCTATTTCCCTTGAAGTGATGGGACCGGACGCCATGATCTTCGTTTTCTGAGTGTTGAGCTTTAAGCCAACTTTTTCTCTCTCCACTTTCACTTTCATCAAGAGGCTTTTGAGTTCCTCTTCACTTTCTGCCATAAGGGTGGTGTCATCTGCATATCTGAGGTTATTGAGATTTCTCCCGGCAACCTTGATTCCAGTTTGTGTTTTGTCCAGTCCAGCATTTCTCATGATGTACTCTGCATATAAGTTAAATAAATAGGGTGACAATATACAGTCTTGACGAACTCCTTTTCCTATTTGGAACCAGTCTGTTGTTCCATATCCAGTTCTAACTGTTGCTTCCTGATCTGCATACAAATTTCTCAAGAGGTAGATCAGGTGGTCTGGTATTCCCATCTCTTTCAGAATTTTCCACAGTTTATTGTGATCCACACAGTCAAAGGCTTTGGCATAGTCAATAAAGCAGAAATAGATGTTTTTCTGGAATTCTTTTGCTTTTTCCATGATCCAGCGGATGTTGGCAATTTGATCTCTGGTTCCTCTGCCTTTTCTAAAACCAGCTTGAACATCAGCAAGTTCACGGTTCACATATTACTGAAACCTGGCTTGCAGAATTTTGAGCATTACTTTACTAGCGTGTGAGATGAGTGCAATTGTGTGGTAGTTTGAGCATTCTTTGGCACTGCCTTTCTTTGGGATTGGATGAAAACTGACCTTTTCCAGTCCTGTGGCCACTGCTGAGTTTTCCAAATTTGCTGGCATATTGAGTGCAGCACTTTCACAGCATCATCTTTCAGGATTTGGAATAGCTCAACTGGAATTCCATCACCTCCACTAGCGTTGTTCATAGTGATGCTTTCTAAGGCCCACTTGACTTCACATTCCAAGATGCCTGGCTCTAGGTGAGTGATCACATCATCATGATTATCTTGGGTCGTGAAGCTCTTTTTTGTACAGATCTTCTGTGTATTCTTGCCATCTCTTCTTAATATCTTCTGCTTCTGTTAGGTCCATACCATTTCTGTCCTTTATCAAGCCCATCTTTGCATGAAATGTTCCTTTGGTATCTCTGATTTTCTTGAAGAGATCCCTAGTCTTTCCCATTCTGTTGTTTTCCTCTACTTCTTTGCATTGATCGCTGAAGAAGGCTTTCTTATCTCTTCTCGCTATTCTTTGGAACTCTGCGTTCAGATGTTTGTATCTTTCCTTTTCTCCTTTGCTTTTCACTTCTCTTCTTTTCACAGCTCTTTGTAAGGCCTCCCCAGACAGCCATTTTGCTTTTTTGCATTTCTTTTCCATGGGGATGGTCTTGATCCCTGTCTCCTGTACAATGTCATGAACCTCATTCCATGGTTCATCAGGCACTCTATCTATCAGATCTAGGCCCTTAAATCTATTTCTCACTTCCACTGTGTAATCATAAGGGATTTGATTTAGGTCATACCTGAATGGTCTAGTGGTTTTCCCTACTTTCTTCAATTTAAGTCTGAATTTGGCCATAAGGAGTTCATGATCTGAGCCACAGTCAGCTCCTGATCTTGTTTATGCTGACTGTATAGAGCTTCTCCATCTTTGGCTGCAAAGAATATAATCAATCTGATTTCGGTGTTGACCATCTGGTGATGTCCATGTATAGAGTTTTGTCTTGTGTTGTTGGAAGAGGGTGTTTGTTATGACCAGTGCATTTTCTTGGCAAAACTCTATTAGTCTTTGCCCTGTTTCATTCCATATTCCAAGGCCAAATTTGCCTGTTACTCCAGGTGTTTCTTGACTTCCTACTTTGGCATTCCAGTCCCCTATAATGAAAAGGACATCTTGTTTGGGTATTTGGATATTATCTACATATAAAACCACAAAGATGCCTCCAGAAAATTACTAGAGATATCAATGAATATAGTAAATTCACAGGATATGAAATTAATACACAGAAATCCCTTCCATTCTTATGCACAATATCAAAAATTAGAGTGAAATTAAGAAAACAATCCCATTCACCATTGCAACAAAAGAAATAATATATTTAGAAATAAATCTACCTAAAAAGAATTTTACCTAAAATAAATCTACCTGCACAAGAATTTTATGCAGAACCATAAGACACTGATGAAATCAAAGACAACAGAAACAGATGGAGAGATATATCATGTTCTTAGATTGGAAGAATCAACATAGTAAAAATGACTATACTACCCAAAGTGATCTATAGATTCAATGCAATCCCTTACAAACCACCAGTGGCATTTTTCAGAAAACAATAACAAGTAATTTCACAATTTGTTTTGAAACACAAAAGGCCCTGAACAACCAAAGCAATCTAAAGAAGAGTAGAGCTGGGGAAATTAAACTTCCTGTCTTTAGGCAGAATGACCACAAAGCTCCAGTCATCAAGACAGTATGTAATGGCACAAAAACAGAAATATAAACCAATGGAACAGATATAAATCCCAGAGATAAATCAATGCACCTATGGGTAACTTATCTTTGACGAAGGAGTCAAGAACATACAATGGAGAAAAGACAGTCTCTTCAACAAGTCATGCTTGGAAAACTGGTCAGCTGTGTGTAAAAGAATGAAATTAGAATACTTGTTAACACCATACACAAAAATAGACTCAAAATGGATTAAAAACATAAATGGAAGACCAGAAACTGTAAAACTTTTTGAGGAAAACTTAGGTAGAACACTCTCTGACATAAATTACAGCAAGATCCTCTGTGACCCACCTCCTAGTGAAATGGAAGTAAAAATAAACAAATGAAACCTAATTAAAATTAAAAGATTTTTCATAATGAAGAAAACTATAAGCAAAGTGAAAAGACAACCCTCAGAATGAGAGAAAATAATAACAAATGAAACAACCAACAAAGAATTGACCTCCAAAATATACAAGAAGCTCATGCATCTCAATATCAGAAAAATAAACAACCGAATCAAAAAGTAGGCAGAAAACCTAAATAGACATTTCTCCAAAGAAGACATGCAGATGGCTGATAAACACATGAAAAGATGCTCAGTATTGCTCAGTTTTAGAGTAATGCAAGTTAAAACTACAATGAGGTATCATATCACAGTGATCAGAATGGTCATGATCAAAAAGTTTACAAACAAAAAATGCTGGAGAGGGTGTGCAGTAAGGGGAAACCTCTTACACTATTGTTGAAGTGAAAATTGATACAGCCACTATGGAGAACACTATGGAGATTCCATAAAAACTAAGAATAAATCTACCATCTGACCCAGAAATCCCACCACTGGGTGTAAACCCTGAGAAAACCATATTGGAAAAAGACACATGTTCATTACAGCACTATTTACAATAACTAGAACTTGGAAGAAACCTTGATGTCCCTTGACAGATGAATGGATAAGGAAGTTGTGGTACATATATGCAATTGAATATTGCTCAGCCATAAAAAGGAAGCATTTGAGTCAGTTCTAATGAACTGAATGAAACTAGAGTCTATTATACAGAATGAATGTCAGAAACAGAAACACAAATATCATATATTAACACATAAACATGGAATCTAGAAAGATAGAAATAATAATTTTACTTGCAGGGCAACAAAGGAGATGCAGATATAAAAAACAGACTTTTAGATACAGTGGGGGAAGATGAGGGTGGGGTGATTTGAAAGAATAACATTGAAACATACAGTATCATATGAAAGATAGACAGCCAGTGGAAGCTTAATATATGATACAAAGAATCCCAAGAAGATGGTCTGTGACCACCTTAAGGGGTGGAATGAGGAAGGAGTTGGAGGGGGATCCAAGATGGGGACATATGTATACTTGTGACTGATTCATGTTGATATATGGCAGAAGCCATCACAATATTGAAAGGTAATTATTCTCTAAAAATTATAAGAAAAGAATGAAAAAGTCACAAATGAATAAGAAAAATAAAGCTTAAAATGATATGTATATAATTCCATACACTGCCCTACACTTAGTAAGTATTTGTGTGCATGTGTGTGTATGCTGTTGTTTCAGTTATGTTCGAATGTTTGCAACCCTATGGACTATAGCTGCCAGGGTACTCTGCCTATGGGATTCTCTAGTCAAGAATACTCAAGTGGGTTGCTATGCCCTTCCCCAGGGTATCATCCCAACCCAGGGACTGAGCTAGCATCTCTTATGTTTCCTGCTTTGACAGGCAGGTTTTTTAACACTAGAACCACCTGGAAGCCCCAGTGAGTATTTAGTAACTATTTATTAGTAAGAACAAAGAACAAATGTTGGGTCATTTAATGGGAAAAAAAGCATATGTGAGACTAAGGAGTTTTAAAACAACCCCACAGACAAGTATGGAATGTATACATATTGCTCCAACCTAGCCTCAAATGTCTTTGATTCTAAAATCTTCGGGATATGTCTTATGTTATTTGTCTATTACGATCATCGCTTATTATAGTAATGCCACTTTCAACACATATTAAATCTATTTTTCTCTTTATTGTGGAGTGTAAACTTTGATCTCCTTTAAATTAGAAAACAAATCTATATCAAATTTTAAATGATTTCTTTAAAAGGAAACCAAATTTTATTGTTTATATAAAAATGATGTCATGTGGAATTATACAGGTATAAACTTCTACAAGTATATAATAAAATATATTCTAAAATATATTTTAAAAGAACCTTTCAATGGATAAAATTTAACTTTCTTTTACATTATTGTTAAATTGATTTAAGAAAGTCTAATATCTCAACAATTTAAAATCATTGCTCTTCAGTGACTATTCTCATTTGTTAAAAGATCTATTTATCGACAATATTTTTCCTCAATATACATTCATAAAATCCATTAGACATTTTTTATCTTTATCCCACTTTCATTAGCATTATCTGACACTGTTCTTTTATTTTTCTACTTGGATGTTCCTACAGTAGATTTTGCAGCATATGCCTTTAATATATTAACCTGAACTTTCAAAACATAATACCAGCAACTGTTTTTTAGCAAAGAAAGCATTTATCTGAATAAAATCATATGCTTACATATGAAATATTTTTAAAGCAAATGGAACTATTTTGCTACAGTAGATGGCATGTCCTCAGCCTCCTGCACAAGCCCTCTGCTACTTTTGTCCCCCAACTTCTGTCCCACAAGAAAGCTCCTAAGATCGATTGCAATTTTCTTGGCCACAACTTGAAGGTGACTCTTACAGATGCTACTTCCTACTAGTCATTTTCCTTTGTTTGAGTACCTGTCACTAAGCAAATGGTAATATCCTTGTTTATGGAACAAATTTGTGTGTTCCAATTTTCCCCAGGAACAAAAGGCAGAAAGCTGAGAAAGGTACCCTCCTCAGGCCCTGTTGTTTTTTGTGCTCAGAGTCACTGTCATGTCCGACTCTTTGTGAATCCATGGACTCTAGACTGCCAGGCTTTTCTGTCCGTGGGATTCTCCAGGCAAGGATACTGGAGTAGGTTGCCAAGCCTTACTCCAGAGGATCTTCCCAACCCAGGGATTGAACTGGCATCTCTTATGACTACTGCATTGTCAGACAGATTCTTTACCACTAGTGCCACCAGGGACAGCCCGGTTCCCTATACACATATTATAGGCATAATGTTTGGACTTTTATCAACAGGATAGACATTAGATACCAATGTGTAATAGAAGTTACCTTATTCAACATATTTGAGACCTATATTTGGTCATAAACAGAAAAAGTTGAAATAAGTTGGGAATCATAGAAAATATACTTGTAGTTCCTTGCACATGTTAACTTTAAGTATAGGCATTAAGGGGCTTCCCTGGTAGCACAGATGGTAAAGAATCTGCCTGCAATACAGGGCACCCATATTCAATCATTAGGTCAGGATGATCCCCTGGAGAAGGGAATGACTACCCACACCAGTATTCTTGCCTGGAGAATTCCATGGACAGAGGAGACTGTGGGCTACAGTCCATGGAATCATAAAGAGTTGGAAAAGATTGAGCAATTAACACTTTCATAGGCATTAATATTCATTTGCCACTTTCCCAATGTAGAACCAAAATCTTTACTTGAATAGTGAGTTTTCTGGCTGGAGTTATCTTTCTTTTATAAATGCCACACTCATTATGATAATTCCTTTATAATGAAGAAAAATATTATAAGATGGGTAGATTCTTTCCTTTTCTTATATAGTATCTCTGTCACAGTTGGACACTATTTTTTTTTAAACTTGTAGTTTTTTTAGTACAACTGGTATAATTAGGACTTTGCACCAACTCAATTGATTCTGGGTTGATAATACAGTGCTCTTGTATGGAAAAAGATATATTCTGGCATCTTTTGGTCATAGGTAGTACTGGCACAAGTTCCTGTTTCAACATCTAGTTTCTTGTGACTTTACTTTTTAATCTTAAGTTACAATCCATAGATCATTTATATTTTAAGACCTTCTGTTGTCCAACACAAATACCAAAATATGTTCCCTTTAAGAAATCTGTAGAAGAATCATACATTTCCTCTTTAACTTTCAAATATATTTTGTATACACACATTTTTCAGCAAGGTTCTATGCTAATCACTGTATCATAAATGAAAATAATGCTTGATCCCATTTTTCATCTTCCCATGAGAATGATGAGGACACAGTGCAGCTCATAATATAAGTAAACCATTTATCATGGAAATAGCAATAATTGAGCAAATGGTACATCCTTGTCTTTGAGCTAATAGAGATACAGTGCTGAGAAACTAAACATATTTAATTCTCATATTTAGGAACTTATGTCATTAGAATGAAGATGACAAAGGTAGTAACATTTATTTTAATTAGGGAAGCATATTCTTTTCCTTTCTATATTATTGTTCTTTGTTCTTGTTTATATTATTTGAAATATGATTTTATGGAAAGATATATAAAGCCAAATGATTTAAATTGTTTATTCATCACTTTCCTTGAAAAAGGAATTGATATTTGCTGAGCTCTTTTCAGACATTTCTTTGTTTCCTGTTTCAGAACTACAAATATTACTGAATTCCTACAACATTTTCATTTCCTCATTTGCTTCATTTTTAAGAAGATGTAGTTTTTAAGATTTCTACTTTTACAGTTTGATTTTGTGAGGCACTAAATGTTTATCTTACAATTTAGAATTTTTAAAGCTGTTTATATGGCTCTTCTTCATAATTGGTCTTGAGAATCATAAAAAAGAAAGACACATTACCTCCACCTCCAATGAATGATAGCCTCTTTATTTTCTTCCATATCCTGATGCAGACAATTACCTAGACTGTGGGAAAATTAAAGCTGCTCAACAACTTTCTTTTCTCATTGTGTGCCTTAGATTTTAAATGCATATGGCATAATCAGCACAAAGTCCTCTGCACCCTCCCAATCCTCCCAACACATCTCACTAATTTATCACCATCTAATCAATAATGGCACCTGCTGAGAAGGGGGTGAGAGAAAGATGCCTTTCTTTTTCCCATAAATATTTGAAATTAGTCTAATTATAATGTCCTGTGCTTGGATACAGTGACAATAGTCTTCCATTTAGATGAGCAGAGACATACATAGGTGGAGAAGTACCTAGTTAGGCAGATTAAGTAGAAATGTTGAAGTGTGTAACTGCAGAAGCCATCATCAGTCTATACTCCTATTGCATAAAAATGAGTCCTATTAAAGAAAGGTGGCATCAGGCAGAGATCAACTATACAGGACTTTGCCCCCTTTCCACTATAACATGTCCCTTCCTCTCACCCTTCTTTTTTTCCCTATCCTCTCCCTTTCCATTTGCATCCCCAGTTTCTCCTTGAAGAAACTTCCTTGCTCTCCTCTCACTTTTTACTTAATTTCATTTTTCCTGTCTACTTTTATTTTCTCCTTTATCTTTCTTTCTAAATCTTTCTTCTTGGACTTGAAAGGAACATAACCAGGATAGTGATTTGAGATGCTCAATCTTGCAGCACTTAGAAGCAAGGACTTCAAGGGGACGAGCCTGTATATGTGGAAATGATTAGAAAAATATTATAATTTTCCAGGCAAGAGATGATGAGGTTCTGAAATAGTGATCACAGGAAAGGTAAAGAAAGGATAGATGTGAGAGGTGTTGTAAAGACAGAATTGACAGCTTCACAATTGCAGTGGAGACTGGAACACACCTTCAGAACACTCAGGGAATCATTTGCACATTATAAACACGACTTTTTCAACTGCTAATTCGGTCATTGCAATGTGAACTTTAGCAATCTGCCCTTTATATGCATAACAATATCATAAATAAATCAGGGGAAGCTAATAAGAAAATATATATCAAAAAGCCAAGTAAGCTCCGTGCAGAAAATCAACAACAGTTTGTAATACATTTCAATCATGTGCTGGGTAATTGCATGTTATGCAATCCAAAAGAATGTACACTTCCTATTGTAATATCAGATTGAGTCCTGAATGTAGCCTCTCTGTGAACTCAGACTTCTACATAGGGATTAGGGTGGGTTTGCATGTTTAGATATGCTGAAATATACACTTGAAAAAAAAATGTTCTCTCTCATGACCTCTTTGGAAAAATAATACCATTGGGCATCGTGCCTTGGAAACCCACATGGCACTGTTAATGAAAAGCCAGGAGTTTGGAGAGAATATTGAATTTGAAAGTCTCTGAGAGTGTTCCCCAAATGGGTTGTTAAGTCCCTGTGACAGAGAACATTAGTGCTAGATGATGACAGTCATTCGATTCTAAACACAAACCATATTGTCTGTGATTAAAAGCAGATGCTGGAGGAGGGCATCCAGGGCATTGTGGCCAGAGCTGCATTAGAACTATCTTTTGGCAATTTCAAAGCTGTGACCAAAAGTCATAATAATAATCATAGTAAAATAAGACAAAATTTGCCTTCTTCACCGTATATAAGGGAAGATGCTGTGAATTTTCTAAAAGCTTAAAGTCCAAATGTTATTATACATTTGGGAGTAGACGCCAATATCCCATATATATATATGCCATAGATAAGAAGATCACAAAATAGATAAACTACAGGCCATAGAAAGATAGCCACAGCAACCACTTAGAGCACATATGTGAGTTAGGATCTGTTTGCCTGTAAATCAGCCAAGTCTCCTTGTCCATGTGACTTGCTAAATATGGTTAGGGGAAGGACAAGTGACTGATTTTTTTTTTCTCTATAATATTTTAATGCATAAATATATAATTATATTTCTATAATGGTGGATCTTTTCCACACGTATTTTGTGGTATTTTTCATGAATATCTTTTCTTTCTTTTAAACTCTTATGCTAGCTTTATTGTATCACTTTTATGGAGCATATCAAATTAGATTTGTTAAAGCTATTTATATACATCTTCCAACTCTCCTCCTAGGCCATAAATTGCTTTTAGTGAAAGGCTATAGCTATTCATTTATTGCTAATTGAATACTATTCATAAGTCCAGAATTTTCTAAAAGCTAAATATATTATCCCATTTAATGGAAATAATCATATTCAAAAGACATACTGTATCCTCAGTCTTACAGTTGAGGCAACTGAAGCACAGAAAAGTTAACTTGACCAAGGACTCATGTTTAACAAGCAGTAAAGTTGAGATCTGAAGTCAAACAACCTGACTTCAAAACTTACCCATGCATTTTATGAAAGGCATGAAAAACAAAGCATAACTCAAGATCCAACTAAAGGAAGAGTCTAATTACAACATGCTCCTTTGAAAATTATTACATCTCAAAGGCTTCACCCTCATTTTGAGAACGGATCAAAACTAAACCTTTCTCACTTTCCAGGTTACACACACACCCAAGGCTACAAAAGAAGGTGTCTTACATCTGAAAAGATCAAAGGAGAAATCATATCACTAAGAGTTTATAATCACAACTTGCAGTACTGAGACTGGGGTGCATATTCATATCTCTTTGATGATCTGAATAAGTTTGCCATTAATTTAGTTTAATGGGGCTAAAGATTATATGTTCTTGCCAAAAATATATGAAAGTGTTTCCTAGAAGAACATATCTTCACCTTAGGCTTCAAATGTACAACTTTCTAAGAAAAGTAGGCTTATCAGTCTCAAGGAAATAAGATACTGTGGTGAGGGTTGACCAACCATTTTAGTATTCTTGCCTTGAGAACCCCATGAACGGTATGAAAAGACAAAAAGATATCACACTGAAAGATGAACTCCCCAGGTCAATAGGTGCCCAATATGCTATTGGAGAAGAGTGAAGAAGTAACTTCAGAAAGAATGAAGAGATGAAGTCAAAGCCAAAACAACACCCAGTTGTGGATGTGACTGGTGATGCGAGTAAAGCACGATGCTGTAAAGAGCAATACTGCATAGGAACCTGGAATGTTAGGCCCATGAATCAAGGTAATTTGGAAGTGGTCAAACAGGAGATGGCAAAAGTGAACAACGTTTTAGGAATCAGTGAGCTAATGGACTGGAAAGGGCAAATTTAATTCAGATGACCATTATACCTACTACTGTGGGCAAGAATTCCTTAGAAAAAGTGGAGTAGCCCTCAAAGTCAACAAAAGGGTCCAAAATGCAGTACTTGGGTGTGATCTCAAAAATGACAGAATGATCTCTGTTCATGTCCAAGGCAAACCATTCAATATCACTGTAGTTCAAGTCTATGCCTAAGCCACTAATTCTGAAGAAGCTGAAGTTCTATGATGACCTTCTAGAACAAACACCAAAAAAAAAAAAAAGATGTCCTTTTCATCTTAGGAGCTGGAATGAAAAGTAGGAAGCCAGAGGTACCTGAAATAACAGGCAAGTTTGACCTTGGAGTATAAAATGAAGCAGGCAAAGGCTAACAGAGTTTTATCAAGAGAACAAACTGGTCAGAGCAAACACCCTCTTCCAACAACACTAGAGATGACACATTGACATTACCAGATGGCCAATACCAAAATCAGACTGATTACATTCTTTGCAGCCAAAGATGGATAAGCTCTATATAGTTAGCAACAACAATATGAGGAGTTGACTGTGGCTCAGACCACAAACTGTTTATTGAAAAATTCAGACTTAAATTGAAGAAAGTAGGGAAAACCACTCGACCATTCAGGTATGACCTAAGTCAAATCCTTTACTATTATTCAGTGTGAGTGACAAATAGATTCAAGGGATTAGATCTGATAGACAGAATGCCTGAAAAACTATGGACAGAGATTCATGAAATTGTGCAGGAGGCAGTGATCAAGACCATCCCCAAGAAAAAGAAATGCAGATAGGAAAAATGGTTGTTTGAGGAGGCCTTACAATTAGCTGAAAAAAGAAGAGAAGTGAAAGTCAAATGAGAAAAGGAAAGATATACACATCTGAATGCAGAGTTCCAAAGAATAGAAATAGAGATAAGAAAGATTTCCTAAAAGAACAATGCAAAGAAATAGAGATGATAGATTGGGAAAGACTAGAGATATCTTCAAGAAAATTAAAGATACCAAGGGAATATTTCATGCAAATATGGGCAAAATAAAGGACAGAAGCAATATGGAACTAACAGAAGCAGAAGATATTAAGAAGAGGTGACAAGAATACACAGAAGAACTATAGAAAAAAAGATATTAATGACACAGATAACCATGATGGTGTGATCACTCACCTAGACCCAGACATCCTGGAGTGTGAAGCCAAGTGGGCCTTAGTAAGCATCCCTATGAACAAAATTAGTGGAGGTGATGGAATTCCAGCTTGATTTACTTCAAATCCTGAAAGATGATGCTATGAAAGTACTGCACTCAATAAGCCAGCAAATTTGGAAAACTCAGAAGTGGCCACAGACTGGAAAAGGTCAGTTTCCATTCTAATCTCTAAGAAAGAAAATGCCAAAGAACGCTCAAGTACTTCACAATGCACTCATCTCACACGTTAGCAAAATCATGCCCAAGATTCTCCAAGCCAGGCTTGAACAGTACATGAACCTTGAACCTCCAGATGTTCAAGCTAGATTTAGAAACAACAGAGGAACCAGAGATAAAATTGTCAACATCCTTTGGATCATAGAAAAAGC
This sequence comes from Bos taurus, assembly GCF_002263795.3. NCBI lineage: Eukaryota > Metazoa > Chordata > Mammalia > Artiodactyla > Bovidae > Bos > Bos taurus. Next base: position 14,971,607 of record NC_037351.1, on the reverse strand, counting down.
AAGAGAGTTCCAGGAAAACATCTACTTCTGCTTTATTGACTATGCCAAAGTCTTTGCCTGTGTGCATCACAACAAACTGTGAAAAATTCTTAAAGAGATGGGAATGCCAGACCACCTGACCAGCCTCCTGAGAAATCTGTATACAAGTCAAGAATCAACAGTCAGAACTGTACATGGAACAATGAACTGGTTTCAAATTGGGAAAGGAGTATGTCCAGGCTGTATATTTTCACCCTGCTTATTTAGCTTATATGCAGAATACATCATGAGAAATGCTGGGCTGGATGAAGGACAAACTAGAATCCAGATTGTTGGGAAAAATATCAATAATCTCACATATGCAGATTACACCACTCTTATGGCATAAAACAAAGAGGTACTAAAGTGCCTCTTGATGAAAGTGAAAGAGGACAGTGAAAAAGATGGCTTAAAATTCAACATTCAAAAAACAAAGATCATGGATGCAGTCTTACCACTTCATTGCAAAGAGATGGGAAACAATGGAAATAATGACAGACTTTATTTTCTTGCCTCCAAAATCACTGCAGATGGTGACTTCAGCCAGGAAATTAAAAGACACTTGCTCCTTGGAAGAAAAGCTATGACCAACCTAGACAGCATTTTAAAAAGTAGAGACATTACTTTGCTGACAAAGGTCCATCTAGTCAAAGCTATGGTTTTTCCAGGAGTCATGTAGGGATGTGAGATTTGGACAATAAAGAAGGCTGAGCACCAAAGAATTGATGTTTTGAATTGCGATATTGGAGAAGACTCTTGAGAGTCCCTCAAACCAGTCAATCCTAAAGGAAATCAGTACTGAATATTCACTGGAGGACTAATGCTGAAACTGAAGCTGCAATACTTTGGCTACCTAATTTGAAGAACTGACTCACTGGAAAAGACCACGATGCTGGGAAAGATTGAAGGCAGAAGGAGAAGGAATGACAGAGGGTGAGATGAATGGATGGCATCAGTGACTTGATGGACATGAATTTGAGCAGTCTCCAGGTGTTGGTGATGGACAGGGAAGCCTTGCATGCTGCATGCAGTCTGTGGGATCTCAAAGAGTCAGACACAACTGAACTACTGAACTGAACTGAGTGTGGACAATTAGAAACAGCAACTGGAGAGGAATTTAAGATTTTGAATTATCAAACACAGATATTAAACTACTGTTTATTCACTGAAGCCAAATCTGTCATCTGTGCTCTGACACAGAATTAAATCTCAGAGACAGAGTTTTGGGTAGAAAAGTAGAAAAGAAGAGATTATTGCTGTGCTAGGCAAAGAGGGCCACAGCGGGCTAATGCCTTCAAAACTGTGTGTCTCATTCTGAAAGCAGTAGTGAAGTTTTTTAGCAATGGTTCAAAGAGGATGTGATCAGCTTGCAGACATTCTTCTGACTGGTTGGTGGTGAGGTAACTAGAAGTCAGCAGCATCAGCCTTCTGGTTCAATTGGTCTGGGGCTTATATCCTTCTGGGCAGCATACCGTTAACTTTTGCCACCTGATGGGAAATATGTGCAAAAGAGCTCAAGTTCTGTTGCATGTATATCTTGATGGGGAACCAGGACTCTACCCCAAAGCTGCACTAGAATTTATTCTGACTGTTCCTCCCTTGCCTCTGCATCCTCTCTCTTCCCCTAATTAGCAATGCTTTGAACCTGCTCCTTGGAACTCAAGGAAATTCATGGAGATTGAATGAAGCCTATTTTCTATAAATAAGAAATGGGGTACACAGAAAGGCTTTATGCCCAGGAGCCCCACAGGGTCCTGCTGTGTGTCACAATATTTTCATAAATAAAATATTAGATTAGGATAACTCCAGAGAACAGAAAATACTTTTAAATGACCCAAATTTGGAAAGAAAATAGAACTTATGGAATTTTAAAAAAGTAATAATTAAGTCAAAACCTTCCCTAATAAATTTAATTACAGATTATACAGAAATGAAAGATGAATTAGTTTAACTGAAAATAATTTGAAAGAAATATATTTATGTTGTGTTACTATGTGGTAAATTTCTTGGTGTAAATTACTTATTATATTCTTTCATCCTTTAATACTTTTATGATCTGCTGTGAAGCCTCTTTTTTTGTTGTTAATATCTGTAACTTGCATTTCTCTCACTCAGTTTAGCTAAGATTTTCTAAATTATATGGATCTTTTTGAAAGACAAGTTTGACTTTTTGGTAATCATAGGACTCATTTTATTTATTTTGCTTTTCTAACAAAATGTCAAAATCCTCTACTGTCTGATACCCATTGACTGCAAGTGCTTTTTTCATGTATTTTATTCAGTTCTCTAATTGTTTAATATGAAAGGACAAATATAATGCCAGTTCTTCTTTTACAAGCAGAATTTCTTTGTACTGCTTTTATCTTCATGATTTACATAATATACCTGATTTTTAACTTATTAACTCTCATGTCTATATTTTGCTATACAGAATAAGAATAAAATATGAGTAAATATCAATATTCAATAAAATTAATAAGCAAATGCATGCCATATAAAACTCATTTTGCCTAAGGACCATGATATAGTTTATTCAGTGGTTATACTATACTTAAGGTCTTCCCAGGTGACTCAGAGGTAAAGAATCTGCCTGCCAAGCAGGAGACACAATTTCGATCCTGGGTCAGGAAGATCTTCAGGAGTAGGAAATGGCAACTCACTCCAGTATTCTTGCCTGGAAAATCTCATGGACAAAGAAGCCTGGAGGTCTACAGTCTATGCGGTCTCAAACAGTTGGACATGACTTAGCGACTAAAGAGTAGTAGCATATTATGTTCCAGGCATTGTGTTAGACATCTTTTTCAATTATTTATTCAATATGACCAATCCATTAAACATTTATCATTATATATCAGTGGTCAACAGATGATAGCCTTTAGACCAAATATGACCAATCACTTGCTTTTGTAGGTAAAACTTTTATTGGAACACACACACACCCAATTGTTTACATATTGTTTGTAACTGTTTTCATACTACACCACAAAGAGAAGTAGGTGCAATAGAGACCATATGGTCTGAAAAGTCTTTACACTATTTATTTAAAAATAAATAGTCTATTTACTCTCTGGCCCTTTACAGAAAAAAGCTGCCAAACTTCATTGAATACTCTTCTCCACAAAAGTAAAGGGAGTCCTAAAATGATTATTTAATTTGAACAAAATAAAACACAAATCTGTCATATATTAAAGCCTTGTTAATTAATTCCTGTGATCTGTGACTTAAAAAAAATAATTCTGTTTGGACTTTGGTTTAACCTATGGCATTATGGAAATATTGAACTCAAAGAAATGCAACCTTTTAAATTAACACGTAAAATGTCTTCTCCTCCTTAAGGAATGTTTGAAAAGTTTTCCTCCTGTTCTGATTTTTACGGCCTTTTTAGATTTAACACTTACCCTTTCTGAGAAAAACTTCTTTGACAATTCAGCATAAATTTGCTTAATTCTTAAAGTTTTAAAAATAATGTCATTCAACCAGCTTAACCTAAATCAAAATTTAGTGGACTACTTGTGTATAACCTAATCTCAAGGAGTTAAAATTCTTTCCATAATATATCTATGTGCTAACAGTATACACTGAAACTCATGTTTTTAAGTAACTTAAAAACATATTAACATATACAGAAAGTTAAATATCTATCAATAATTGCTGTCAAGCATCTCCAATAATTAAGAACTTGATGGGCACTGATAGTATAGTGTTGAGTATGATCACCGTTTCTTTATCCATGTAACTCCATGCTGCTGCTGCTGCTGCTAAGTCTCTTCAGTCGTGTCGGACTCTGCGCAACCCCAGAGACAGCAGCCCACCAGGCTCCTCCATCCCTGGGATTCTCCAGGCAAGAACACTGGAGTGGGTTGCCATTTCCTTGTCCAGTGCATGAAAGTGAAAACTGAAAGTGAAGTCACTCAGTCTTAGAGACCCCATGCACTGCAGCCCAGCAGGCTCCTCCGTCCATGGGATTTTCCAGGCAAGAGTACTGGAGTGGGGTGCCATTGCCTTCTCCCATGTAACTCCATAGTTGAGTGGAAAATAAAGACATTAAACAAGTAAGTAAATTAGTACTCAAAGAAAATTAAGGCATCTTTTTCATTCTCAATAATTCCCATACATTGCAGACACTCTAAAATCTCTTCTCATTCCAAAATGCCCCCAAAGCTATCTCCCACCCAAGAGCCTGAGCTGAAATATGGCTCCCTTGTTCTCAATGGCACTGAATTTTGTTTTCTTTCCCTAGAGTAAGTCTGCCCTCTGCAATATAAATCAAGCTTGCTTCACCCACTTCCCCAATTCTCCATTTTACCAAATTCAACAATCAGCAGAATGCAAATTTAGAAGTAGATGAGCAAGCAAAAGTTGAATTTGCTTTGGTATGTGAAAGTAGAAGGCTGTGAATAACAACATATTAATTAAATAATTAAATAATTTTGAACATGTTGATTGCTGTCAAGAAAAGGTAGAGAATATTAGTGAATAGCAGGTAGATCTTAATCTAGTCGGGCTGTCAGAAAATACAGGCATAACTCGCAGATATTGTAGGTTTGGTTTTAAATCACCACAATAAAGTAAATATATCAGTAAAATGAGTCCCACAAAATGTTTGGTTTCCCAGTGCATATTATGTTTACACTATTATGTTTACAAAAGTAGCCCATTAAGTGTTCAATAGCATTATGTATAAACAATGATATCCCTTTCTTAATTGGAGAAGGAAATGGCAACCCACTCCAGTACTCTTGCCTTGAAAATCCCATGGACGGAGGAGCTTGGTGTAGGCTACTATCCATGGGGTCTCAAAGAGTCGGGCACGACTGAGCGACTTCACTTTCTTAATTTTATTTTTAAACATTACTAATGATCATCTGAGCCCTCAACAAATCAATCTTTTTTTGCAGTAGTAATGTCACAGATCACAATAAAATATAATAATCATGAAAATTTTAATATATTGTGAGAATTACCACACCCACAGACTTACTCAACTCAGATTTGCCACAAATTTTCAATTTGTAAAAGCTACAGTATCTGAGAAGCACAATAAAGTGAAGTTCAATAAAATGAGGTATGCTCATATTGTAGGAAGTGGTGCTAGATGAAGAGAAAAGTAAGAACACAGAAATCAGAGAATAGTAGTTCAGTAAAGGAGGCGTCCAATCATGCAAGTGCAATATTGTCTATGCAAAGATGATAATAGAATCATCCAGCTCCATTGCCCACATATGCAAGCATACTCTCTCTCTTACTTTTTATTGATATTTGATTCTATATTTTCTGTATCCAAAAATGCAGGATTTTGGTGAGTATTATCTTTACCCAAAGCCAATTATTTTTAACCAAACCAAACCAAACTAACTAACCAACTGGGCATTAATTTCCAAATTTGATCATCTGACAAAGTCATGATGATCTTTTTGAGTACTATTTCATCTTATAAACCAACAATCAGAAACAAATCATATTGCATTATATTGATTAAAGTCCATCAATCTAAGTATGTCAGCTATTTTTTTTAATCAATGAATGATTTATTTATCTGTTGCAACAAATGACATCATTTGATCCCCTTAACAATTTTCTGGGGCCAGAACATTCACTTATCATATGACATGAGATGTGTGAATTCCTCTGAGCTTGAGGTGTCTTTAAATTTTTTTTTTAATATAAATTTATTTTAGTTGGAGGCTAATTACTTTACAATATTGTATTGGTTTTGACATACATCAATATAGTGAAGTAAGCCAGAAAGAAAAACACCAATACAGTATACTAATGCATATATATGGAATTTAGAAAGATGGTAATAATAACCTTGTATGTGAGACAGCAAAAGAGACACAGATGTATAGAACAGTCTTTTGGGCTCTGTGGGAGAGGGCGAGGGTGGGATGATTTGGGAGAATGGCTTTGAAACATGTATAATATCATATGTGAAATGAATTTTCAGCTATTTTTAATCTTTGCTTCTCATTCTTGTTTGTTTGTTTTGGTTGATTGTTTCTTTTTCCAGAAAAACAAGTTATGACAGATATCAAATATTTATAATTTCTAAGAGAAGCAACTAAAACTTGAGAAAATACTGTCCATTCTGAAAACTATCAAACTCTGCATATTTTGACCTTGGTGGGAGAATATCTGGGACTAAGTTATACAATATATAATCTTAGGTATACCTGTGGCGGATTCATTTCGATATTTGGCAAAACTAATACAATATTGTAAAGTTTAAAAATGAAATAAAATTAAAAAAAAAAAAAAAAAGAAGCAGAGCTTTGTTAAATAGTATTGGATTGACCAAATAAATGTGTGTTGTCACTGAGGTGTGTCTGATTCTCTGTGACCCCATAGGCTGTAGCCCCCCAGGCTCCTCTTCCCATGGAATTTTCCATGCAAGAATATTGAAACAGCTTGCCACTTCCTACTCCAGGGGATCTTCCTGACCCAGGGATTGAACCCACATCTCTTGCATCTCCTGCATTTGTAGGTGGATTCTTTACCACTGTGCCACCTGGAAAGCAACCAAATAAATACCATTGACCAAATATTTTGATGTTTTTAGTTTGGTACTCAGAAAGCTGGAGATACTGTCTCCTATTACCCTAAGATAGGACCTCTTTATTCACAAAGAAGAAAGTCAAAGTCTCATTTTCATTAATGTTTCACCAGGGGTGTCTTCTGCAGGTAAAATATCACAACTCTACTACCTTAAAGAGTGTAAAATTTCAAACAGTTGTCCCAATGCTGCACTTAAGGAGAGGTGGGGAGTATCGTGTGTGGATCCCTTTATAGTCTTGACACTCCCCAAGAGAGAAGGCATCCTACTATCTCATCCTTCTGTTCTGGTAGTCTTTTCAGATTTGCTTCATCCAGTATCTGTCCCCTCCCTCTCTTTTCAGGTGCATCATTTGCCCTACAAAATAATCAATGAATACATTCATGACTTCAGTGATAGTGTCTGTGTTTTAGTCCTTTCCTATTCTTCCTGGGTTTTGTGAATTCTATACATTCAGGTATCAAGTATTTATCTTGTTTTAGCTTATGCTGGCTCCAAAGAAGAGCTCCATTGCTTCTGTTTCCTGCAGCCTCTTCCTGGAATAATACATGGTAGTGAGTTTTAGATCCTAGGAAAATTTTATTCAGTAATTTTTAAGACACCTTATTTTTTGTTCTAGAAGAATAATATAAGTATAGCCTAAAAAATGGGATAGGTTATAACTGTTTGTGACTGTCTCATGAAAAGAAAGAAATGAGATCTTATTATTTAATCATTTTCTGTGCATAATCAGTGCAAAGGCAATCAAGACAAACTGATAATTCAGCCCTAACTGATCTTAATATTTTCTTCACTGGTTCCAAACCTCATCCACTGCATTACAATTCTGTGGAATAATAATAATACTATATTCTAAAGGTACTCATAGAGGGAAGGGGTAATAAGCCAATGTAAATTTTAGGAGAAAAGTGCATTTGAGTTCATCCCTAAGAAATTAAGATGGCACACAACAGGAGGAAGGCCAGTCTAGGAGATTCACAGACACAGAGATTCTCAGGGAAGTACAAATAGTGTGTGATTTCATGACAGTGACATCAGACCAAGGTTTCATTTTAAAATTATTGAAGATTTAGGATGGGGCCAGGTGACAGAACTGGCAAAGTCAAGTATGTTTTGGCTTTTATGTCAAAAAGGTAGATAATCACTATAGACTTTTAAGAAATGGAATGACAATAAAAAGTTGTGTTAAAGAATAACTTGGGACAGTTCTCACAGCAGATCACAGAAGAGAGAATTCATTTGAGGAATAAATAAATCTTCAGTTCTCCAGCACTAACCTACGATGTTACTGCAGAATAATTAAGTGTGTTGAAACTTAACCACTTTTGTGGAAATGGCCCATTATCTTCAGTGTGTATTTAATTACTTGAATTTTCTTGAGAATGTCACATTATTTTTCTTTATTTCCTTAAAGTTTTAAATTCTTATAGCTTTCTTAGAGACTTTCATGATGGTCTCTGCAAAGAAATGAGTGAGATGAAGGGACTGACTTCATTAGGTGTGGTTCATTTATATCTATCCTGGTAAAACAGGGATACTGAGATATCAAATTCAATGGTGTGTGAATTAGGATCAGCGAGGGACAGAGAACCATGTAAAACCATGAGATGACTCAGCATGCTCATTATGTTCAGGGTGCCCTTCTGTACACAGGTCACCGTGGTTAAAGAACTGAAGGCTCTACCATCTGACCATGCAAAGAGCAGGCTGGACATTGAGGGACTTGGGCTTTTCATGGGAGGGGAGTTGACAGGTTACTGGGGACTGATTGTGTGGGACAAATAGTACCAGGGAAATGGTGATCCTTTTCTCCCTTAACTAGCAATTGCTATTGTGTGTAAATGATTAATGGAAACTTATTCTTGGAAATTGAAGAGAGCAGTTTTCTTGAAAAATGTTAATCAAAAGAACCAGAAAGAGGATGGCCATGTATCTGTTTCGTCATTACCTGCTGCAATTTACAATGTGCCTCTGTTTTATTCAGAATGTATCATAAGTCTTGTGCACTAATAAAATTTGTATCATTTTTTCCATAAAAAAAAAGAATAACTTCTATTTCTTCCTTTGAGGCTGAAGGTTTATATTCTTTGCTTTGTGTTTTAATTATTTAGATGCTTATTTATTTTGTAATTGACTTTGTAATCGTCTCAGATACCCTTGTTATTCCATTGTGTGAATGCCTATAAAACTCTGCAGTGTAGATCACTGGGGTTTCCTTGATGGAGCTGTTGAAGTTATCATTTACAGATGCCTCCTAGCAGCCTTGACAATAGTTGCCAAGAAAAAGTTCAGCCATTCCCCAATAGCAGCCACAGGGAAAAGCCAGAAAGGTGAGCTGCACTGGTATGAAGAAGGAGTGGTCTTCTCAGAGTCTGCATTACCAGCAAAGCAAAGTTCTCTTGTGCCAATTCTGAAATGCATTAATTAGTTGAAGACCAATCTTGGGTGAACTTTCCTTTCTTATCATTTTTTTTCTCACAATAGTGTATGTGGTGAGTCCCTCAGGGAGCAATAAAACACTTGGATAAGCCAGTTGTAGATTAAATATAGACTCCCTATGGCAACTCTTATCTCCTGCCTTTCCTCCTGCTTGCAAAGATGCAGAGATGGGATTATTGCCACAGCTGTGCTTCCTAGAAGACTAATCAATGCAGCTATAAGAAGGTCTGAAATGCAGCAGGATTTTCAATTCTAAGGGTAAAATTTTTAAAAAGTGAGGAAGGGAACTGTCCTGAAAGTTATAATGCCGCTAAATCAAAACACCTTTTAAAAACAGAAAATAAGACTATAAAAATTGCCTCATTGTCCTATTTTGAGTATATATCAAACTAGGATCTATAAATCCTATGTATAATACAACAGGGAAGGATAAAGGCAAAAGGAGACGAGGAAAACAAAGGATGAGATGGTTAGATAGCATCACCAACTCAGTGGATTTCAGTTTGAGCAAACTCTGGGAGATAATGAAGAACAAGGAAGCCTGGCATACTTCAGTCCATTGGGGCACAAAGAGTCAGACACAATTGAGCAACTGAGTAACAATAATACATTAGACCAAATCGTGAAGTCAAGGTCCCAGAGAACATAGTTTCTTTACTAGAACTTTGCTTATATAAGCAAAATTGGAGTTAGGACATGGTTATTCTCAAAAACCATGGATATACCTCTAGAACTGCCAAGTTGACTTTGTTGCCTCTTCCATGATTTCTTGGTTGAGCTTTTATGTCATGGAAATATATAAGACAAATTCCAAGTCATTTGAGGTACAAAATCATAAAGAAGAGTATGGAATGTGCAAAAGGGGTTCTGAGGAATATACAACCTAAATTTCATATAGTAGAAATAAGGATTCTGCCTATACAGGGGCTATTTGTCACCACCATCTTTAGGGCTTAGAGGCTGGTTCCCAATACCTAAGAGCACTCCTCTTTTTTCGGTAGGGTGAATGAGGCCATCGTGGAGTGACGGCAGTGCAAACCAGCAATGAATTTGGGGATATTGTGTAAGTGAACAAGAAGTTGTCAGTGTAACTTCCATGTCATTGATCTAAGTCAATCTGCATATATGAATTGGGAATCCCAATGTGCTTGACATTATGCCGAGCAAACCAGACATGGCCCTGTCTTCTTGGAGCTTATCTTGTAGTTGAGAATGTAAATATTGTAAGCATAATTGTAATAATTCCGATCCAGGAGGAACAGAGAATGCTAAGATCTAGGAATAGCAGAACCCTGGGCTACAAAGGTGGTGTTAGGCTCCCTATCTCTCCACTTTAGAAAGAACAAGGGATGGGGGAAATGCCAACAGATTTGAGACAAAAACAATAGAAATAGGGGATGAAATCTCACAAATTTATGATGGATCAGTTCACCTTTCTGTGTGGGAATACATGGAGTGAGGCACTGGTGTACTTAACTTGGTAAAGCAGTGATTTGAAAATTAATTTCCAACAGAGTTTTTGCTGAGGACTCCCCTTACTGGAAGATGTAAAGGAGGGAATTGGGGATTTTCAGAATTCATTTCCCCAAAAGTTGCTTTTTTTCACCTCTTTGCAGTTTTGTCTAGATGTCATCAAGTTAAACTAGTCTACTTTGGTATGATTAGGGTTCACTGATAAAAATGTGCAGTATATATCTGAACAAGAGTTTTGCTTTGTTTTAAGTGAATTTTGAATCCCATTGGTTTTATAAGAAATATATGCATCCAGGCTTTTTTTTTTTTAATTTAATTAATGGCATTAATGAGAAGTAAAATGCTTTATTCATTTAGTAAAAGACATTAATAGAAAATAAAAGATTCATTATGACACCATGCAGTACCCAGAGGATGCAATGTGAAGGTTGTTCTCTGGGTGACCAAACAAGGGGCACACTTACTTTAATGGCCATATTAAAATAGCACAAGGATAGAATATTGAAGAGAGTGGTTTTAGAAGATAAACTACTTAAATTCTCACTTAGTGTTCAGAAAGTGTTGATTTTTTTTTCTCTCCTCTGCTAAGCAATGGATTTTTGTCCTGACACATAGCTTAGTTCTCCAACTACAATTCCATCCTGAGAATGAATTTAAACAACAGTGTAAACTAAAGTGATCATGTTAGAAATTTTCAATCAAATCTGAGAGCCCTGGGAAGAAATTTGATTTTACATTCTAAATATCTCTGAAACATTTGTCTTGTTGGTTGTAACATACCAGTGTCAAAATGGAGAGAGTCAGAGACTCATTATTAAATTAGAGAACTCTTCTGAATTCTACTTTATGGATTAAATACATAAATTTAATTTATATAAAAGACAGTGAAATTTATTCTCAGAAGCTAATAAAACTTTTGTTTGCTATCTTAAAACACTGTGCTTCCTGAGTCAAATCGATCTCAAATGTGTGTTAGTATAATATTGCTAAGTGTAGATCACTCTAAGGGCCTGGAAAACATTTGAAACAGATAATCCTCTCTTAACATGACCAAAGGTTTTCTACATACATGTATCACAAGGGCTTCCCTGGTGGCTCAGATGGTAAAGAATCTACTTGCAATGAGGAAGACCTGGGTTGGATCCCTGAGTTAGGAAGATCCTCTGGAGAAGGGAATGCCTGCCCACTCCAGTACTCTTGCCTGAAGAATTACAGGGACAGAGGAGCCTGGCCAGCTACAGTCCATGGGGTGGAGAGGAAGAGCAAAATTCCAGACTATGGACACAAGAAAAGACTAAGTCCTATAAAAATAAGTTCTCATTTATTGAGGTACAGCCAGGAGAGGAAATATTGTTTTCTTTAAATGTGCATACATTGATAAGAATACCTGAAAATTCTTAGAATTTTTCCCGCTGTAGGCAAGATATACACTTTAAGAGAAAATGGAGTTCATCAAAATGGTGACTTCAGTCTACCTTCTTTTCTCATATATGCAACCACTTTACTAGAATATAATTTACATACTATAAATTTCACCCTTTAATATGATTTCTAATATTTTTACAGAATTATGCAACAATCACCAGTAATTTTAAAGCATTTTCATCATCCTTCCCTCAGAAAATTCCATACCTATTTCCCTATTCTCCTTTGTCCCGATCCCCTGTACCTATTAATCTATTTTCTGTCTCTGTGGATTTGCCTTTTCTAGACACTGCACATCAGTGGAATCATATACGATGTAATCTTTTGGGTCTAGCTTCTTTCACTTAGCATAATGTTTTCAAGGTTTGTTCATGCCATTCATCCATGAATCAGTACTCCATTCCTTTTGGCCCTGAATAGTTTTTAACTGCATGCAAATTTTGTTGTTCAGTCATTAACTTGTGTCTGACCCTTTGTGAACCCATGGGCTATAGCATGCCAGGCTCCTCTGTCCTTCACCGTCTCCTGGATTTTGCTCAAATTGAGTCAGTGATGCTGTCTAATCATCTCATCCTTAGTCACCCCTTTCTCTTTTTGCCTTTAATCTTTCCCAGTATGGGAGTCTTTTCCAATAAGTCAGCTCTTCACATCAGGTGGCCAAAGTATTGAAGCTTCAACTTCAGCATCAATTTTTGCAATGAATATTCAGGATTGACTTCCTTAGGGTTGACTGGTTTGGTCTCTTTGCAGTCCAAGGAACTCTCGAGTCTTCTTCAGCACCACAATTTGAAAGTATCAACTCTTCAGCGCTCAGCTTTCTTTATGTTCCAACTCTCACATCTGTACATAACACTGGAAAAATCACAGCTTTGACTATATGGACATTTGCTGGAAAAGTGATGTTTGTACTTTTTTTTAAATACTTTTTTTAAAATTATTTTTTAATTGAAAGAAAGTTGATTTACAGAATTGTGTTGCTTTCTGCCATGCATCTACATGAATCATTCATAGGTTTACATATGTCCCCTCACTCTTGAAACTCCCTCCCACCTCCTTCCCCATCCCACCCCTTTAGTTTGCTACAGAGCCCCAGTTTGAGTTCCTGGGGTCATACAGCAAATTGCCAATGGCTATCAATTTTACATATGATAATGTGAGTTTCCATGTTACTTTCTCCATATGTTGCACCCTGTCCTTCCTCCCCTACCCTGAGTCCATAAAACTGTTTATGAGCATCAATTGCTGCCCTGCAAATAATTTCATCAGTACCATCTCTCTGGATTCCATTCATATGTGTGGTATATGATATTTGTTTTTGTCTTTCTGACTTACTTTAGTCTGTATAGTAGGCTCTAGGTTCATCCACCTCATTAGAACTGACTCAAATATATCCCTGAATAATATTCCCTTGTGTATATGTACCACAATTTCTTTATCCATTCATCTGTTGATAGACATCTAGGTTGCTTCCATGTTCTAGCTCTTGTAAATTATGCTGCAATTAACACGGAGGTACATGTGTCTTTTTCAATTTTGGCTTTCTCAGGGTATATGCCTAGTAGTGGGATTGCTGGGTCATATGGTGGTTTCATTTATAGTTTTTTAAGGAATCTCCATACTCTTCCTTGGTGGCTGTATCAATTCACATTCCCACCAAAAGTGCAAGAGGGTTCTCTTTTCTCCACACCCTCTCCAGCATTTATTGTTTGTAGACATTTTGACGATGCCCATTCTGACCGATGTGATGAGATATCTCATTGTAGTTTTGCTTTGCATTTCTCTAGTAATGAGTGATGTTGATCATCTTTTCCTGTGTTTGTTAGCCATCTGTCTGGAGAACTGTCCGTTTATGTCTTTTTCCCACTTTTGGATTGGGTTGTTTGTTTCCTGGCATTGAGTTATGTGAGCTGCTTTCATATTTTGAAAATTAATCCTTTGTCAATTGTTTCATTTGCTATTATTTTCTTCCATTCTGTCTTTTCAGCTTGTTTATTGTTTCCTTTGCTGTGCAAAAGCTTTTAAGTTTAATCAGGTCCCACTTGTTTACTTCTGTTTTTATTTCTGTTACTCTAGGAGGTGGAACATAGAGGATCTTGTTTTGATTTATGTCATTGAGTGTTCTGCCCATGTTTTCCTCTAAGAGTTTTATAGCTTCTGGTTTTACATTTAGGTCTTTAATCCACTTTGAGTTTGTGTATGGTGTTAGGAAGTGTTCTAATTTCATTCTTTTATACATAGGTGTCCAGTTTTCCCAGCACCACTTATTGAAGAAGCTATCTTTGCCCTGCTGTATATTCTTGGCTCTTTTATCTAAAATAAGATACCTATTGGTGTGGGTCTTCTTTCTTGTTCTATTGGTCTATATTTCTGTTTTTGTGCCAGTACCATACTCTCTTGATGACTGTAGCTTTTTAGTATAGCCTGAAATCAGGAAGATTAACTCCTCCAGCTCCATTCTACTTTCTCAAGATTGCTTTGGCTATTCAGGGTCTTCTGTGTTTCCATATAAATTATGAAGTTTTTTTTCTAATTCTTCCATTGGTAATTTGATAGAGATCACATTGAATCTGTAGATTGCATTTGGTAGTATAGTTATTTTCACAATAATGATTCTTCCAACCTAGGAACATAGATTATCTCTCCGTCTGTTTGTCATCTTTTATTTCTTTCATTAGTGTCTTATAGTCTTCTGTATATAGTTCTTTTGTCTGTCTCTGTTTTTAAATACACTGTTTAGATTTGTCATAGCTTTCCTTCCAAGGAGCAAGTATCTCAATTTCATGGCTGCAGTCACCATCCACAGTGATTTTGGAGCCCAAGAAAATAAGCACTGTCACTGCTCCCATTTTTCCCCCATCTATTTGCCCTGAAGTGATGGGACTGTATACTATAATCTTAGTTTTTTGAATGTAGTGTTTTAAGCCAGTTTTAACACTGTGCTCTTTCACCTTCATCAAAAGGGTCTTTAGTTCCTCTTCACTTTCTGCCATAAGGGTGGTATCATCTGTATTGTATATCTGAATTGTTGATATTTCTCCCAATCACAATCTCCCATGGTGATTGCTTCTAATTCCAGCTTGTGATTCCTTCAGCCCAGCATTTCTCATGCCGTACTCTGCATAGAAGTTAAACAAGCAGGGTGACAATATACAGCCTTGTCATAATCCTTTCCCAACTTTTAACCAGTTGTTCCATGTCTGGTTCTAATTGTTGCTTTTTGATCTGCATACAGGTTTCTTGCGAGACAGGTAAGATGGTCTGGTATTCCCAATTCTTTGTATATAGACTTAGACTTCTTGGGTTATATGGAAACTGTATGTTCAATTTTTGAGGAAATTCCAAAATGTTTTCAAAAGTGGCTGAACCATTTTATAGCCCACTGAATAAAACATGAATGGATTTCTTTCTCCATAATTTATTAAACTCTTTACATCTAAATTTGTCAAAAACATTAGACTCTCATCTCAAAGGAAAAGATATTCCTCAATCTGTATCCAAATTTTCATCTTTTATCACTATCAGTTCAGTTCATTTCAGTTGCTCAGTCGTGTCTGACTCTTTGCGACCCCATGAATCGCAGCACGCCAGGCCTCCCTGTCCATTACCAACTCCCAGAGTTCACTCAGTCTCATGTCCATCGAGTCAGTGATGCCATCCAGCTATCTCATCCTCTGTCGTCCCCTTCTCCTCCTTCCCCCAATCCCTCCCAGCATTAGAGTCTTTTTCAATGAGTCAACTCTTCTCATGAGGTGGCCAAAGTACTGGAGTTTCAGCTTTAGCATCATTCATTCCAAAGAAATCCCAGGGCTGATCTCCTTCAGAATGGACTGGTTGGATCTCCTTGCAGTCCAAGGGACTCTCAGGAGTCTTCTCCAACACCACAGTTCAAAAGTATCAATTCTTCAGCGCTCAGCTTTTTCACAGTCCAACTCTCACATCCATACCTGACCACTGGAAAAACCATAGCCTTGACTAGATGGACCTTTGTTGGCAAAGTAATGTCTCTGCTTTTGAATATGCTATCTAGGTTGGTCATAACTTTTCTTCCAAGGAGTAAGCGTCTTTTAATTTCATGGCTGCAATCACCATCTGCAGTGACTTTGGAGCCCCCAAATATAAAGTCTGACACTGTTTCCACTGTTTCCCCATCTATTTCTCATTATGCATTTCTGTAATTTCTATATGCTATCCCTTGATTTATTTTCATTATCACCTTCCTTTCTGTTACCCGCAAATATGCTAAATTGGTAAGAAGAGAAAGAGAAAATCCTGACCTTTCTCTCAAATTCTCTGAACTAAGCATAAGGAGACAGGTATTAGATTCAGAAAACTAAACTGCATCCATGCCATTTTATAATTTTTTAATGATAAATAATGATACAAATCTCCATCCTTCCCATAGCCACAATTCCAGTTGTTTAATCCTACCATTCTACCTCAAAAGTGTCTCTATTTCCCTCTGTCTACCCCTATGATCCTTAGTTGAAACTAATCTCTCTCTCGCAGGACTCTTGTAACATACTTGTTTGTTACCCTACCACCAAACTTCCATTTTCTGCAATTTATTTTCCATATTTCTATTAGAGTTTCTTGTTGTAGGACTGAGGGCTGCAGTTTCTTGCTGACTATCAACAAGAAGTAACCCTCAGCCACTACACAGAGTACTTAGGTCTTTGCTATGTGGCTCAACAACATAGCTGCTTGTTTCATCAAGTCAGCAAGAGAGAGACTCTAACTGATGGGCACTATAATTTTATGTTCATAACCATATAATCACATACATATACCTTCTATTACCTTTTCTATATTCTGTGTATTGAAATAAAATCTCACTGACTCTACCTCCAATTAAAGGGAAGCAATTGTACAAGGGCTTGAACACCAGGAGGTAAAAATCATGAGGTGCTATCCTAACAACTGTCTGCCACTGTGCAGCTTCTGGCCTCCAGTGATCCATTTCCTCATAAGCAAAATACACTGATACTCTTTCAAGCATCCAAGGGTCTCATCTCATTATAGCATCTACTCATAGTCCAGAACTCATCATCTAAATCAGGCCCAAGTGAAGAGACCCCTTGGATATAGTGTCTGGAATATATTAAGACTTAATTCTGGATTAATATTAGATTAAAGATATTTTGTGGACCCAATCCAGAATCTTCTAAATTTCCTTGATGAGATCTCAGGGTGATTATGAGAATCTCACCTATTTGAGTTCCTACAGAGTTTGGGTCTTTTGTATTTAACATTGATATCTCCAGTTACTGGCTTTCCTGATGGCTCAGATGGTAAAGAGTCTGCCTGCAGTGTGGGAGACCAGGGTTATATCCCTGGGTCAGGAAGATTCCCTTGGAGAAGGAAATGGCAACCCACTCCAGTATTCTTGCTTTGGAAATCCCATGGACAGAGGAGCCTGGCGGGTTACAGTCCATGAGGTCACAAAGAGTCAGACATGACTGAGCTACTAACACTTTCACACTTTCACTTTCATCTCCAGTTACTTAATGACTTGCAGGTAGTAGTAATTCATAGGTAATGTTGATCAACTAATGGCTGTAGTAAATAGCTGATTTGCTGATCATAGTCAAAAGACACAGTTGACTTGAAATTATAGCTGCACTTCATCAATCCATTTTCACTTAATATTATGTTATATTTTTCTTGCTTGGTTGATGTCTGCTATTTACTGAATTTCTTCTCTGAAATTCAAATCCCAAGGTTTCAATGATGAGAAAACATCATGCTCAGTTGATTCCTTATAAGTGTTATTAAATTTTATATTTTGAAGCACATTTTTTCTCTAAAGGTTTTGTGACTCTTGCTAAAAGAAAAATTAGTGTGATTTTATGTGATAAGTATTAGTTCAAGGTTTGAGAGTGTGTTGTCCTGATTAGTTTATAAGTCAGGCCAGTTAAGTCAGAGTTTAGAGAGTAAGTATCTCATAAAGGCAAGCATTACATAATTCACTTCATTAAAAGTTCATTAACCCAAAATAGTCTGAGTGAATGCAACTTCTGTCAAGGCTTGTGCTGGGCACTAGGAATAAGGTAGTAAATAGATCAAATAAAGCACTTCCCTCATGGAGAAGTGTAATAGAACAGAGAGAAAATAAATGAACAAAAGAGAGAATTTCAAAAGAGAGGCAATGTATAAAGGTAACAACAAAATTGACTGAAATAGAGAACAAAAAGTAAGTAATACTTCTAGAGATTATGAATGAGGAAAACCATACAATGAAAGGCATTTATGCTCAGTGAAGCAAGGATTTTAAAAAGTAAATAATATATGAAATATGAATGTTCTGAACATCATCAAACAGAAAGGAAAACATGTGCAAAAGCTTCAGGAGAAGGAAAGGAGCTCAGCTTGTTCATGGGACCGAGAAAAGATCAGTGGACAAAGAAGGCGAGCTGCAGTGTAGTAGGAGCTGAGTGAGAAATGCAGGCAGGCACCACACATGCAAGGTGCACATAGGTCATTGTGAGGGTTTCAGCCTAAGGCAAATGTCAAGCAATATTAAGCATAATATCTGTCTAATCTAATTATCATCTTAAACTCACTATTTCTGCCATATGGAAAAAAAAAAAGTTGGAAAGGAATGAGTAGAAGAAAGAAGATCATTCAGGAAGTTGCTGTAATAGTCCTATAGCTAGAGCCGTGGTGACCTAGTAAAGAAATAAAAGAATAGAACGTTTTCATTTTTTCTATAGGCAGGACTTGCTGATGCACCAGGAAATGAGAGCATAAGGGAAAAGGATGGATCAGAGATTGGTTCTAGATTTCTGTCTCTAACAATCAGCTGGTGGCAGATCCTTTAACTCTTGTGAGAAAGAATGGTAGGATGGGTAGGTGGTGGGGGGTTCAAGTTCTGAAAGAATCAGGAGTTTCAGCTAAACATATTAGGTTCAGGAACTATATCATAAATGCACAGGGAGATGTCAAAAGGGCAATTCTATATGCAAATTTAGACTGGATATTGTAAAAGAAAAAAATATGCATATATATGGGCTTCCTTTGTGGCTTAGTTGGTAAACAATCCACAAACAATACATCAGACCTGGGTTCAATCCCTGGGTTGGGAAGATTCCCTGGAGAAGGGAAAGACTATCCACTCGAGTATTCTGGCCTGGACTATACAGTCCATGGGGTCTCAAAGAGTTGGACATGACTGGGCATCCCTGTAAGATACTGTAAGAGGAAATCTCTAGATATCATAAGAGAAAATTGTGAGATATATATATATATATATACACATGTATATATATATATATACACACACACACACATACACACACACACATATACATACATTTGGAAGTCACCAGCACATAGAGAGTATTTATTTTTAAAAATGGATAGGCTTCTTTGGATTATTTTCCATTATAGCAATGCTTCCTTAATCTTTGTATGAAACAGCACCTATCCAAAAATGAGAATATCTGAAAATCACACATTGGTAAGCTTGGGTGAAATAAGGGTATATGAGACTTAGTAAAATAAATTCACTACTTTTGCTTGCAGTATATAATTATGGTAAGAGTCCTAAGTTGGGTTCCCTGGGAAGTAGACTTTGAAGTGGAGGTTTACTGGGGCATTTTCTCAGGATCAATATCTGCAAGGGAGTTAGAGCAGCAGAATTAGGCAGGAGAATATAAACTTTGACATGGTCTAGCAGAGTCCTTAACCAATCCTATCTGTAGAAAGCTTTGGACCTTGGGTAGCCCCTCGGAGTTTTCTAAATCGTGGCAAGGGGGTTAGGTTTTGTGCCCCCCATCAACTAGTTATTGGAGTTAAACTCTCTCTGAAGAGAGGCTATAACCTTGTTGGAGGCAACTCCTTTTGGAGAAGACAATTTTTAAGGAGGGACTCAGCTAAGAGTTGGGGTTTCTCTGGGGGCTCAGACAGTAAAGCGTCTGTCTGCAATGCAGGAGACCGGGGTTCGATCTCTGGGTTGGGAAGATCCCCTGGAGAATGAATCCCCTGCCATTAGAGTGGCAGCCCACTCCAATACCCTTGCCTGGAAAATCCCTTGGATGAAGGAGCCTGCTAGGTTACAGTCCATGGGGTCTCAAAGAGTCGGACACGACTGAGCGATGTTACTTTCTTTTCTTTCTTTCAGCTAAGAATGATCAGCAGGTGATATACCTGACAGGATAGGAGTCTGGGTCGGGTAAGTGTGATCTTATGGGCAGAAATGACATATCCACTAATACAGGGGCCACAGACCCTGATACCTGTCCATGGCCTGTTAGGAACCGGGTTTGCAAAGTAAAAGATGAGCAGTAGGTGAGCAAGCAAAGCTTCATCTCTATTATAGCTGCTCCCCATCCCTCATATTACCACCTGAGCACCACCTCCTATCAGGTAAGTGGCAGCATTAGATTCTTATAGCAGCTAGAACCCTACTGTGAACATGAATGCAAGGCATCTAGGTTTCATATTCCTCTTGTACATTTGTAGGGAAACAAGCTCAGGGATCCCACTGATTCTGCTATATGGTGAGTTGCATAATTATTTCATTACATGTCACAATGTAATAATAGAAATAAGTGAAAATGAAGTGGCTCAGTCGTGTCCGACTCTTTGTGACCTGTGGACTGTAGCCCACTAAGCTCCTCCATCCCTAGGATTCTCCAGGCAAGAATATTGGAGTGGGTTGCCATTTCCTCCTCCAGGGAATCTTCCCGACCCAGGGATCGAACCCAGGTCTCCGACATTGCAGGCAGACGCTTTAACATGTGCACTACCAGGGAAGCCCTTAAATACAAGAATACAGTCTCTCAGAAAACCTCCTATAGAGACACAGAACTTCAGATCCAAGTACTAACATCTTCAAAGATTTCAAAGGGGGGAAAGGAAGTCAGGTTGAAAGAAGAAGGGGGAGGAGGCGGGAGGCGGGGCAAAAGAGGTGGCCTTACAGATGTCTCCTGCCACCTACAGATACCCAGGTGTTATGGGACTTTTCCCTGGGCCTCCAGAGAAGGGAGGACTGGAACTCGGCCCTACCAGAAATCAGACCAGACTAGAACCAGAATTCGAGTTCTCTGCCAAGAGGAGGTGATCACTCTCCAATCCTCAGCTCAGGCTGAGGGCCGTTCAACCAGATCCTGCGTCCAGGACCGGGGGACTAGAAAAACGGGGAAGGATAGGAAGGGTTAAGGAGAGGAAAGAGAGAGAAAAGGGGAGAGAGGTCAATAAAGTCTCTTGTTCCTTACCGGTCGGGGCACTCTGGCCAGTTGTCCGTGTCAGGAGACCAGGGATGAAAGGGTCCCAGTTGCGGCCGCTGGGTCTGGTCCATTGGCAGGCAAGCTGGCCCCTGAGTACCCTGAGTGGTCAGGATGTCAGTCTCAGCGAAGAAGAGTCCCCACCAGAGTCGCCATTTGTTGCAGGAAGGGGGACCCCTTCCAGGGCCCGACACTGGGCTCTTGTCTAACACTCGGAAATGAATTGTCCAAGGAGACACATGTGCTGACAAAGCAAGAGATTTTATTGGGAAAGGGCACCCGGGTGCGGAGCAGTAGGGTAAGTGCACAATAAGTGTAATGTGCTTGAATCATCCTGAAACCATCCCCACGCTCCCAGTCAGAAGAATTGTCCTCCACAAAACCAGTCCAGGGACCAAAACAGTTGAAGACTGCTGTGCTAAAGAATGAAAGAATTAAATACAAAGTATCAGGAAAGATATTAAATATTGAACTTGTATAAACCTACCATATAAAATGTTTTCACTTTTTTAAGAGCTTCAGTGTACGTCTTCAGTGAATGTAACTTTTTATATTAGGTTATTGTTACATGTAATTGTTTTTGAATGATGATCTCTTCAAATTAGTCACAGTAATCTATAATGTGAAATTTTGCACTAGTGATAAACATATTCAATTATATTTTTGAAACTTCAGAAAACTTTCAAGTTGAAATTATGCTTACATATTATAAGAGTTATTTTCCTGTTGACAAATATAGTGTTGAGGTTTCTTATGACTTCAAATATAATTGAATTTTTGCCACAGAAATAATTTCAAAATAAAGATGGAATTCTCATTTGCAGAAAATGCTTCTGTTTTCAATAGTCACTTGGCAGCTGGTTTTGTTGTCCCTGAAAGCAAATCCTGAAGCAGTGTCTTGAGGTAGAGTACATCTCTGGTTATGCTGAATGCAGTGCTAATCACGAAGCCCAACACCTGAGAGATGGTTATAAACATATTCTGAACCCACTGTATTGAAATCACCTCACCAGAAACCTTAAAGATGGCTGCTCACTTTAGGAAATGAACACACCAAAGGTCCATGACACCTCATGCTCTGAACAAGCTCTTGAGGGCTAAAGGAACTTCTGCCCCATGACATGGCTAAAAAGTCACTGAGAACTGAGAACACGATTTACTGTCCCTTCATAAAGTGATACTGAGACAAGACATTAAAAAGACACTTAGCAAAAAATAAAGTTTATTCTCATTATATGTAACAGTTATGTTCTATAAAGTCTCTGAAAACATTGATTTAGTGATTACTGAATGACTGTTCCTAGAGGGAATATAGGATAACGTTCCTACCAATCTCTGGTCACTACATTTTTGTAACCAGAGCAAAGTGTGGCATTAAATAGAGCACAAAAAGACATTTGTTTACATGATGAGGGGTTAAAGAGAAGGCAGAGTGTGGCTCCACTTAATCTCCACTGGGAACATGTGCACTGAGTAAGTCAAATTCGTTTTCACTCTATGCATATCCACAAATGATGGTGAAAACAGAAGAAGTATTGATTTAAGGCTTGTGGGAAATCCTGTGGCCAGAGGAGACTTGCAGGCTAGTGTCCATGGGGTCGCAAAAGGGTCGTACACGACTAAGCAACTGAACACACACACACACACATTTTAGCTAGTAGGAAAATTCACAAATACCAGATATGAATAATGAAGATTAACCATACTTCTAGAAAATAAAGCTTGACTAAAGCAGCTTCTTATCCACACCTACTTGGAGACCCTCACCTTTCTGGGTCCACTAATCCAAAACTATTATGTCATGATTTCTACCCAATTCTATCCAACTCAACTTGCAAGATCACTGTTACAATCATGCAGTCACAGACCCTGTAATTATTTCTCCCTAATTTTTCCATTTTGTGACACTACTTAATTGCTTTTCCTTACTGTAGCAAGTCTAATAAACAGTTTTTTATAATGAGCTGTTGATTTTTTTCTGATTATCTTTTGGTAAGCAATAGCACCATATTTAGCCCAGCAATGTTCTAGGAATGTATAGTTAGAGCAAGCTTTTCTGTAGTGCATACAACTAGGAATCTCTAAGAATATCTTTAAAATTATTTAATTCTAACTCTAGGTGAAAACTATGACAAGTAGGTGTCACTTTCTGTCTCGCTCAACAGTAACTCACTGGAACAAGTTATTGGCTCCTTTATTTTTTTTTTATTTCTCCTTTGGTTTAAGATACAATTAAAAATACCTGTGGTAAAATTGAAATAGTGCTGAGCAATGGAAGCAATGTGCTTAATTACTATGAGATGGGAGAGAGATGGTAAATGACTGTTGTGTCAAGTTGAAGGCGTCAGCACTCATATTTCTCACATGATATGGACTGTGACCTGATCTCACATTTATTCAATTAAGCCAGGGAGTAAAATTACAAAATGTTTTTTTGTCTTTTCACATCTGCCAAATCAGCAAGACCTTTAGATTTATTTCCATAATTATGTCACCAGCCCAAATACCAAGGATCAAATAAAAGGGGGTCATTTGAAAATCCTACATAAAGAAATTTGAGAATATGGACCAAAACTGGAGAGCAAGGGCTCTAGTTCTATTCTGGCACTAACACCAGGCAAGTCACTTACATTCTTGAGACTTCAGTCTCTGTCTCTACACCATAAACAAATAGGATCAGATATCACTGAGGTTTCCTTCACCTCAGACTTCTTACAATTTGTACTGACAGAGTCAACATCTCTTCTTGTATTCTTGGATATTTAACTTTATGCATATTCATCTCTCAGAGAAAATGGATGGATCTGCTATAGCCCAGTTTCCTCTCATTTCAGAACTATAAAAATTAGTAGATCTGGCACAGGTAATTGTTCATAATTAGTCATTATCAATAGGACCGTGGGCGTGTTTCAGAAATAGTTCAATAATTTTAAGTCTCACAAGTTTTAGAAAACAAAAGCATTCCAGTATCTTCAAGCTCTGTAGAATCTCAAGAGAATGTCTTTTATTTATTTTTTTTCCTGCCCTTCACTGCACTTTACAAACAAAACAACTGAGGCCAAGAGGAGACAGCTTGTAGCCAGTTGTCATCAGGAAGGAAAACCAGTTGAACAACTAAATAATGTGATAATCATCAGGTTGGTCTGGTTGTCAGCTTAAGGAGAAAGGTAACAAGTTTTTTGGTTAGAGGTAACAAACTGATTTTACTTCAAAATAAAATTTTTTGAACAAACAGAGAATAACAGTGGAACCTCTGGAGATGTGGACATATGCATCTTCAAGTCTCTCCTGCTTGAGAAGGCTAGAAATGAAGAACTAGTCTTAGAGAAAAACACATTTCAGGCACAGCGTTCAAAGTCAGCTTTCATACCTACCTTCATCACAAGATCTTTGTGTTCTTAACCTAGTTTGGGGATCTGTCAACTGATTTTTGTGACAGTTCGCTCTCAAGTATGAAAGATCTCTGTGTTCTGGATAATTTGAGTAACTTTTGGTCTAAGTGTGATTTCTCTGCTTTAAATGGAACTCTGTCTTTGATACTAAAGTTCTCAATAAAATATTCTATTAACTCTCAACTATCCCCAATTTGTGTTTAGTGCCATTTTAAACAAACGATTTATGAAAATTGAAAATCAAAGGAAAACATCACTTCAAAAAGAGATTACTCTGTGGGAGAGGGAGAGGGTGGGAAGATTTGGGAGAATGGCAATGAAACATGTAAAATATCATGTAGGAAACGAGTTGCCAGTCCAGGTTCGATGCATGATGCTGGATGCTTGGGGCTGGTACACTGGGACGGCCCAGAGGGATGGTATGGGGAGGGAGGAGGGAGGAGGGTTCGGGATGGGGAACACATGTATACCTGTGGCGGATTCATTTTGATATTTGGCAAAACTAATACAATTATGTAAAGTTTAAAAATAAAATAAAATTAGAGAAAAAAAAATATTAAAATGAAAAAAAAAAAAAAAAGAGATTACTGCTCACAGTGCTAAAAGAGCATCCAAAATAGATATGGAAATCTAAATTCTAGATATTCAGTGGTACTTTTAAGGGCCCGCAGTGTTCAGTTAAATTATGCCATGCAGTGAAATGCAATCACTTTCCATGAACAGACCTGTGTCTCCCAAAGCTCAATCCATACTTTCAGGGTTAAAGGTAGAAGAAGAACCTCTCCTCTCCAGGCACTTACCTGCAACATTCAGCTGCTTCCTACATGGTGCAAAGGCTATTTTAACCAGTATGTTTCCCTTCTTTTCATCTTGCATTCTATGTGCTGGATTCTGAGATAGACACAATTTTATTTAGCTAAAATACTCTGTATTCTTAATAGCTATCTGGTCATTTGCGTTTTTCTTGTCACATTTTGTTTCATTGTGTGTATGTGTGTGTGTGTGTGTTTCCCTTTCTTTCCATTTATTCTACACAGTCATTTATATCGCACTTCCCCATTAGACTATCACAAGGAAGCTGGAGAGATCCCATCTGTGCATTTCAGGGGGTGAAATCAAACAGCCTTGGGACAGGTGGAACAGGCAGCAGGAAGGTGACCCCAGGCACGCAGCAGGTGGGGCAAGCAGCGCAGGAAACCAGCAGGCAGCCGGCAGTCTGAAGGGCAGAAAGGCCCTTGCTGCCTACGTCCAGGCAGCAAATCAAGCAGAGGTTAGCAGGTAAGAAGGGTGACGGGAGGGCAGACCAGACATGTGACCAAGGGGGCGGGAGAAACAGAAGGCAATTAGCCAAGGGGAGAAGGCAGATGGAGGGCATCCACCAACAATTATCAGGGGACAGGGGAGCAGGAGGATAATAATAGGAGTCTGTTCTGAGGGGCAAGAGGACAGCAGACAAGTGCCATGCAGCAGCAGTGAGGACACTGAGCATGCTTCCCTGGGAGAAAGCTTTGAGGAAGGAACCTCATTACCTTGGTCTTGCGACCAAGCAGTTAGTGGGGCCGTAGGTGACCAAGAATGTGCAGCCTTGGCAATCTGGGTGCCTATTACAAAGCCTCACCTTAGAAATATTTGCACTGCATGCATTGATCCCTTGCCCTGAGGACTTCAGAAAAATGTTATCTGATGACAATAACAGAGAAAGCAGAAGCCAATTGCAGAGCAGGTTACTTAGCCTATGCTATGCTAAGTCACTTCAGTCGTTTCCGACTCTGTGCAACCCCATAGACGGCAGCCCACCCGGCTCCCCCATCCCTGGGATTCTCCAGGCAAGAACACTGGAGTGGGCTGCCATTTCCTTCTCCAAAGCATGAAAGTGAAAAGTGAAAGTGAAGTCGTTCAGTCGTGTCCGACTCTTAGCGACTCCATGGATTGCAGCCTAACAGGCTCCTCCGTCCATGGGATTTTCCAAGCAAGAGTACTGGAGTGGGGTGCCATTGCCTTCTCCGACTTAGCCTACCAGGTAAAATTTTAAAAACAGAGGAAAATGGAGAGAAATTCCATTTTTTAGGTGTTTTCCATGAGTCAGGCTCTGTCAGATCCTTTATATGTGTTATCTTATCTAATTGCATGACACCAGTGTTGGTGCTAAGTTGAGAAAACTGAGTTTAAGAGACAATAGGGAACTACCCCAAGACCACACAGCATGTACATGAGAGCTGTGACTTCAACTTGAATCCATCTGCCACTAAGACTCTTCCATCTTGTGTAGCATGCTGGGTCTCAAGATTGGCAACCTCAGAGGCTTTGGTTTGATTTAAACATAAAGGCTTTGGTTTGACTTAAAAATAAATTTCCTCAAGGAGACCACAAGATACCACAAGATAGTGTTTCTCAGACTTGAATATTGTGCGGATCCCCGTAAGATCGAAAAGCCCTCAAATATCCTCAAGTTTCAGAGTTTTGTGTGGCAGTACCAGAAACTGTAAAGGGGATATTCAACAGCTCTATATGAAAAGTAGACTCTGAAAACCTGTTACACTGGTGATCTCTGTATCACCAATCTCTCCATTCTGCATGTTAGGACACTTTCACCTGAAATTCATAGAAAGCCCTGATCCAGAATGACTGGTAATTAGAAAATGCACTTCACATCACAGAAAGTTCAGAGCTGGAAAACGATCCAGTGTCCCTCCCAAGATTCTCTTGCTCTGCTGTCTCCCATGGGTGACTTTCTCTTCAGCCCAGCAGCAATATGGCATTAGCAGCTCCAGGTGTTACAATCAGCAGTGTTCTGTGCTGGGAAGACATGAAGGACTTTCACATCTTGTGTAACTTTCTTAGGAGTAAAGAGAGGGGCTCAGAATCCCCTTAACCCAAGTGTACTTCTTCATACAGCTCACTGGCCCAAAGCAATGATATGCTGGTTCTGAACCAGTTATCTGAAAAGAATGGGACTGTCATGATAGGTGATTCTAATAGGATCCACTCCTCCTCAGAGCTATGTCCTGAAAAAGGTGGATACCTGAATATGAAAATTCTTTTAAAAACGAGGAGAAAGATGGATTCTGGAGGGTAACCGAGTGTCTGCTTCAGTCCTAAATCAGTGATTGTTGACAAAGCAAATAACTAAATGTGAATGATCTCTGAGCAAGTTTGATTGGGAAAAAGAATAAGAATGCTAAATGTGCAATTGTTTTCTAAATTGTTACTCATCCTATAGTATCAATATTATCTTGAACAAATCCCTTAATTTCCTCTGCTTTGGTTTCCTCATCTATAAATTGAAGAATATCAGTCCCATTTAATTCATAGGGTTGTTATGAGAATTATGTGTGTGCGTGTGTGTGTGTGTGTGCGCATGTGCTCAGTCATGTTTCATCCTTTGTGACCCCATGGACTGCAGCCCACCAGGATCCTCTGTCCATGGAATTTTCCAGGCAAGAATACTAGAGTGGGTTGTCATTTCCTTCTCTAGGGGATCTTCCTGACCCTGGGATTAAATTCACATCTTTTGTATCTCCTGCATTGGTAGGCATGTTCTTTATCATCTGAGCCACCAGGGAAGCTGACATATATATGTGTATATAAATGTATAAACGTATATGTGTGAGTGTATATATATATATATATATATATATATATATATATATGCATGCATATGTAAATGCTTAGTATATGACAAAGGAATATGAAAATGTGAAGTTTTGTTATTATTAATATTCAAAATTTAATCAAACTGGTTATTCTGTCAGTGAGAAAACATTTATTATATTCTATGAGCAGAGTACATTGTGAGAAACGCTGGGCTGGAAGAAGCACAAGCTGGAATCAAGATTGCCAGGAGAAATATCATTAACCTCAGATATGCAAATGACACCACCCTTATGGCAGAAAGTGAAGAGGAACTAAAAATCCTCTTGATGAAGGTGAAAGAGGAGAGTGAAAAAGTTGGCTTAAAGCTCAACATTCAGAAAACGAAGATCATGGCATCTGATCCCATCACTTCATGGGAAGTAGATGGAGAAACAGTGGAAACAGTGTCAGACTTTATTTTCTTGGACTCCAAAATCACTGCAGATGGGGATTGCAGCCATGAAATTAAAAGACACTTACTCTTTGGAAGGACAGTTACGACCAACCTAGATAACATATTGAAAAGCCAAGATATTACTTTGCCAACAAAGGTCCATCTTGTCAAGGCTATGGTTTTTCCAGTGGTCATGTATGGATGTGAGAGTTGGACTGTGAAGAAAGCTGGGCACTGAAGAATTGATGCTTTTGAACTGTGGTGTTGGAGAAGACTCTTGAGAGTCCCTTGGACTGCAAGGAGATCCAACCAGTCCATCCTAAAGGAGATCAGTCCTGGGTGTTCATTGGAAGGACAGATGCTGAGGCTGAAACTCCAATACTTTGGCTACCTAATGAGAAGAGTTGACTCATTGGAAAAGACCCTGATGCTGGGAGGGATTGGGGACAGGAGGAGAAGGGGACAACAGAGGATGAAATGGCTGGAGGCATCACTGACTTGATGGACATGAGTTTGAGTGAACTCTGGGAGTTGGTGTTGGACAGGGAGGCCTGGCATGCTGTAATTCATGGTGTCGCAAAGAGTCGGACATGACTGAGTGACTGAACTGAACTAAACTGAACTGATGAGCCAAATATAATTTAAGTGTGAGCTGCAGAGACCACTAAGAAATATAACACCTAGGAAATTCATAAAACTCACTGTGGAATCAAAATATTACCTGTCTAAGATTATATATTAGATCATTAAAAGAATAAAACATAATTTTAATTGTATCAGGAAAATTGGGTTTAACTTATCAAAAATAAAGTTCAGTTCAGTTCAGTTCAGTCGCTCAGTCATGTCCAACTCTTTGCGACCCCACGAATAGCAGCACGCCAGGCCTCCCTGTCCATCACCAACTCCCGGAGTTCTCTCAGACTCACACCCATTGAGTCAGTGATGCCATCCAGCCATCTCATCCTCTGTCGTCCCCTTCTCCTCCTGCCCCCAATCCCTCCCAGCATCAGAGTCTTTTCAAAAGAGTCAACTCTTCGCATTAGGTGGCCAAAGTACTGGAGTTTCAGCTTTAGCATCATTCCTTCCAAAGAAATCCCAGGGCTGATCTCCTTCAGAATGGACTGGTTGGATCTCCTTGCAGTCCAAGGGACTCTCAAGAGGCTTCTCCAACACCACAGTTCAAAAGCATCAATTCTTCAGTGCTCAGCCTTCTACACAGTCCAACTCTCACATCCATACATGACCACAGGAAAAACCATAGCCTTGACTAGACGGACCTTTGTTGGCAAAGTAATATCTTGGCTTTTGAACATGCTATCTAGGTTGGTCATAACTTTCCTTCCAAAGAGTTAGCATCTTTTAATTTCATGGCTTGCATTCACCATCTGCAGTGATTTTGGAGCCCAAAAAAATAAAGTCTGACACTATTTCCACTGTTTCCCTGTCTATTTCCCATGAAGTGATGGGACCAGATGCCATGATCTTCGTTTTCTGAATGTTGAGCTTTAAGCCAACTTTTTCACTCTCCATTTTCACTTTCATCAAGAGACTTTTTAGTTCCTCTTCAGTTTCTGCCATAAGGATGGTGTCATCTGCCTATCTGAGGTTATTGATATTTCTCCCAGCAATCTTGATTCCAGCTTGTGTTTCTTCCAGTCCAGCATTTCTCATGATGTACTCTGCATATAAGTTAAATAAGCAGGGTGACAATATACAGCCTTGATGTATTCCTTTTACTATTTGGAACCAGCCTGTTGTTCCACAGTACTAACTGTTGCTTCCTGACCTGCATACAGATTTCTCAAGAGGCAGGTCAGGTGGTCTGGTATTCCCATCTCTTTCAGAATTTTTCACAGTTTATTGTGATCCACACAGTCAAAGGCTTTGGCAAAGTCAATAAAGCAGAAATAGATGTTTTTCTGGAACTCTCTTGCTTTTTTGATGATCCAGCGGATGTTGGCAATTTGATCTCTGGTTCCTGTCTTTTCTAAAACCAGCTTGAACATCTAGAAGTTCATGGTTCACGTATTGCTGAAGCCTGACCTGGAGAATTTTGAGCATTACTTTACTAGCATGTGAGATGAGTGCAATTGTGGGGTAGTTTGAGCATTCTTTGGCATTGCCTTTCTTTGGGATCGGAATGCAAAAATAAAGTTAGGTCCCTTTATATTTCAAAACAAACTATCAATAGAATAATGATCTAAATAAAGAAATCTAAATAAATGTTAGACAAAACATTAGAAAATATTTATTTTCAATCTCAGGGTGGAAAGGGCCTTCCCAAGCAATTTCAAAATCCTGAGGCCATAAAAGAAAGAAATTGACATACTTTAGTGTATAAAATTGCAGACTTCCTACAGTAAAATATAGCATAAGCAAAAGAAAAAGACATGGAAATCTAGGGTAAAATATCTATAACATTTATAATACATAAAATCAATATCTATGAAATACTTTTGAAGTAAATGAAAAATCAAATATAAAACTGAACTATTTTCAGTAAAACAGTAATAATTTCCAATGCAAGTAAAAGAAAAAACATTCATCCTAAGAAATAGTACAATAATTTAAAAATTAAAACCATAAGATAATACTATTTTTGCCCATTAGATTGGCAAAAGGTTTAAAGGTTGGTATCCTATGCTATAAGTTTAATGCAGCGAATTCGACAGGTGCTTTCATGTAGATAGGGTAAAAGTATGTTTATTTTGAAAGGTAATTTGTCAGTATGTAACAAAAATGTAAGTGCCCATATTCTTTCAATAAGCAGCCTACATTTAAAAAATATAGTTTTCAGGATATATGTGGACAAGAATATACACAGCCCCAATTGTGTTACCTATGGGAACCTTAAAATAAATATCTATTGGCAGATAATTGGTTAACAGAATGGCAGATGTTATCTAATATACATCTTATATACAGTATACATCATGTATTTAGATAATATACATGTTATCTAAAACTATTAAGGTAGACTTCTACATAGTAATATAACTAATATGTATGGTCATGTGACAAAAGTAAATTAGAAAACAGCCCTATTTTTTCTTTAAAACTACTATAAACAAATAGTTATCTATATGCTTCTGCTGCTAAGTCACTTCAGTAGTGTCCGACTCTGTGCAATCTCATAGACGGCAGCCCACCAGGCTCCCCCATCCCTGGGATTTTCCAGGCAAGAACACTGGAGTGGGTTGCCATTTCCTTCTCCAATGCATGAAAGTGAAAAGTGAAAGTGAAGTCGCTCAGTCGTGTCCGACTCTTAGAGACCCCATTGGACTGCAGCCCACCAGGCTCCTCTGTCCATGGGATTTTCCAGGCAAGAGTACTGGTATGGGGTGCCATTGCCTTCTTGTATAACTATATACAAATAGTTATATTTGTATATTATATATATATATATATATACTATATACATTTGTATATTTATATATATACAAATATATACTATAGATACTATATACAAATAGTTATCTATATAGTGCAGTCCCCCTCTCTCTCTCTTTTTCACACACACACACACAGAGGTTTATTAATATATAGTCAAAGGAGTTTAGACTCCATAGTGAAAAGTGTTATGCAATATTCTGAAGGAATTGGGATGTGTCTCTAAGAGGAAGAAATGTAGATTTTACACTTTGCTTTAATAACTATCTTTTCAAGTCTTATCTGCTCATAGACCTGGGATGATTCTATATCTTCTGAGTCTGAATGTATTATCTCCAGAATGACTCATTGTTTTCACATTTTCTGAAGTTCTGTTTCCAGGCCCTGCTCTCATAAATCCCATGTTTTACAATACTGCATTTCAGGATGTTGAGACATGCTATAGATCTGCACCTATTTTATAGGGTAACTGCTAACTAGATGTGACTTTTGGGCACTTGAAGTATGACTGAAGAACACTGAGACATTTGTAAATATAAAATATTTGCAGTATTTTGAAGACTTAGTGGAGTAGAAAATAATTTGTAATATTTTGTTAATAATTATACACTATACTAATATGTATAAATAATATTATGGACATAGTGGGTTAGGTATACATGTATTAAAGTTCATCAGAATTCACTTTGACTAAGATCATATTTTGGAGAAGGCAATGGCACCCCACTCCAGTACTCTTGCCTGGAAAATCCCATGGACGGAGGAGCCTGGTGGGCTGCAGTCCATGGGGTCGCTAACAGTTGGACACGACTGAGCGACTTCACTTTCACTTTTCACTTTCATGCATTGGAGAAGGAAATGGCAACCCACTCCAGTGTTCTTGCCTGGAGAATCCCAGGGACGGCAGAGCCTGATGGGCTGCCGTCATGGGGTTGCACAGAGTTGGACACTACTGAAGTGACTTAGCAGCAACTTAGCAGCAAGATCATATTTAAAATAAAATGTTATATAATCCCAGGTTTATATTTACCTTAACGTATCAGTGATTATATGAATTCTTAATGAGTAGCAAAATGAAAAAAATAAAACGTGTATTCCCAGCATACCTGTGATGTATATGCTGTTACTTTTAAAAAGTATTCTTTTTACCTTCTCATATTTAATAAAAAATGTTTCATATTTCAATTAACTAAATTTGTGTTTATTCAATATTCAGATATTATATTGGGGCAGGGATGTTTAGAAAAGATATCTGAAGCATCCATCACAGAACAGCATATATATCTAAGGTTTTCAATAATTTATTGCTGGATAAGTAAATAAACTAATTCCTTAGTTCAAAATAGGACAATTAGAAGCTTCAGAATGCAAGAAATTTATTACTGAATTATAGATCACTTACTGCAGTCTCACAGGATTTAGTCCAGTGTGCACTAAGATAAACCAGCATTTTCTTTTATCCCAGAGGAGAACAACTCCTGTTGGGAGGAATGATGAATGCTAATGAAAAAGAGGGTAATCCATATTATTCCTGGAAATAACAAAAAAATTAATTGCAAAAAAAAAGGGACAAGAAGTAAAATATTAATAATTTTAAAACCTCAAAACCTTTAAGTTTTCAATCTGGCATAGCTTAGAAGTGACCACTCTGATCTAACAAGTAAAGCCTTCTTAAAGTTTTTACTAAAAAATTAACCATTCTACTTAGATCTGCCAGTGACATGAGGTCACTAGGCAAACCATTTCCCCTAAAACTGAAGAGATAAACATGCAGACACAGAAAAATCAGAATTTACCAAAGCAGAAACTAAGGAGCAGAAACTTCTTCAGGAATCAGTGCCTGTAACTGATGAATGGAGGCCCAGTGTGGACACTCTGAGAGGGAAAAGCACCATGAAAACACAGTCCTAGCAACCCTACACTTTAGTGAAGTGTCTCCATGAGCACTACCAGATTCTGACATAAAAGAAATAAAGTTTTCCTCCGGCTTCTGGCAGGGGAGAGGGAAAAACTAACCATTTTGAAATATACTGGAGCATTTTGCTTTTTCATAAGAAGACTTTTCCTTAGGAGAAACAATTTTGCCAGAATATAATTTATTGAGGACCGTGAAAAAGTTGGCTTAAAGCTCAACATCCAGAAAACTAAGATCATGGCATCCAGTCCCATCACTTCATGGCAAATAGATGGGGAAACAGTGGCTGACTTTATTTTTGGGGGGCTCCAAAATCACTGCAGATGGTGACTGCAGCCATGAAATTAAAAGACGCTTACTCCTTGGAAGGAAAGTTATGACCAACCTAGACAGCATATTCAAAAACAGAGACATTACTTTGCCAACAAAAGTCTGTCTAGTCAAAGCTATGGTTTTTTCAGTGATCATGTATGGATGTGAGAGTTGGACTATAAAGCTGAGCGCTGAAGAATTGAGGCTTTTGAACTGTGGTGTTGGAGAAGACTCTTGAGAGTCCCTTGGACTGCAAGGAGATCCAACCAGTCCATCCTAAAGGAGATCAGTCCTGGGTGTTCATTGGAAGGACTGATGCTGAAGCTGAAACTCTAATACTTTGCCACCTAATGTGAAGAGCTGACTCATTTGAAAAGACCCTGATGCTGGCAAAGATTGAGGGCAAGAGGAGAAAGGGACAGCAGAGAATGAGATGGTTGGATGGCATCACCGACTCAATGGACATGGTTTTGGGTGGACTCTGGGATTTGGTGATGGACAGGGAGGGCTGGCGTGCTGTGGTTCATAGGGTCACAAAGAGTTGGACATGACTGAGCAACTGAACTGAACTGAATTTATTGAGGTTTTATCAGACTCTAATTTACCTCAGAGCAGGGAAATATCCAACCCCAGAAACCTCTAGACATCCTAACCCACCTAAGGTGGTTTCGGGAGTACTGAAAAGTACTGGCAAAGTTCACAGGCAAGGAACATAGGTTCATGAAAATACTGAGATCTAATTCTAGGTCTATGGAACACTTTCCCTGCCTCCAAAGTTTACCACTACATTACTAAAGGAATTTTTATGGTAATTCCTTTAATTCATGACATATCATAACCACTTTTCACAAAAAAATTACATGTCATATTAAAATCAAAATCACAATTTGAAGAGAATAATCAGATCTTAGAGCCAAAGTCAGATATATCAAGAATGTTTGACTTATAAGACAAATTTTAATAAGGAATTTTTAAAAACTATGATTAATATGCTAAGAACTTTAATGGGAAAAATAGACCATAAACATACAAAAGCATGTGGATAAGGTAAAATTCTGAGAAAGAATCTAAAAGAAATGTAAAAACATTGTTATAAAAATGAAGAATATCTTTGAAGGGTTCATTAGTAGACTAGATATTGCTGAGGAAAGAATCACTGAGCTGAGGATATGACAATAGAAACCTCCAAAACTGGAAAGCACAGGGAAAAATTGAAAAAGGAGAACTGAGTATCCAAAAACTGTGGGTTAACTACAAAGGGTATAATATACAAATAGCAGCAACATGAGAAGGAAAAAAAGGAAAAGGAACAGAAGCAGTGTTTGGAGCAATTAAGTCTATTTCCCCAAATTAATGGCAGGCATCAACTGCAGATCTAAGAAGCTCAAAGAACATCAAGGAGGATAAATGTAAAAGCTAAATAAAATAAAAGAAATAAAAAAATACTTGGGAACATCACATTCAAACTTCAGAAAAGTTAAGGAAAAAAAAAATCTTGAAAGAAGCCAGAGGTGGGGAAAGTATCTTATCTCTAATCACACAGGCACTACTCTAAAGTGAATTGTGATCAGTTGAGATGCCTATTGCAATCTTAGAGCCACCACTAAAAAAATACTTAGAAGTAATGATAACGCAATCAACAAAGGAATTAAAATGGTGTTCTATAAAAATATTTACTTAACACAAAATGTAGTAGTAAAAGAGAAACACAGGAATATTTTAAAACATAAGAAAAATAGAAAGCAAGAGGTAAATGATAGGCATAAATCCAATCATAGCAATATTTGCATGAAATGTGAATGGGCTAAATACAGCAAACAAAAGCAGATATTGTCAGAATGGATAAAAACAAGATGTAACTAAATGTATGTAAGAGAAATACCTTACATTAATAGGTACAAATAAATAAAAAATAAAAGCATGTGAAAAAGGTAAAACATGAAACAACTAACTCTTTGAAAATTAGAGTAACTATATTATTAATATCATAATAATAGATTTAAATATAAGAAACATTACTAGAAAATATATGATAACAATAACCCTGTGTACGAGACAGCAAAAGAGACACTGATGTATAGAACAGTCTTATGGACTCTGTGGGAGAGGGAGAGGGTGGGAAGATTTGGGAGAATGGCATTGAAACATGTAAAATATCATGTAAGAAACGAGTTGCCAGTCCAGGTTCGATGCACGATACTGGATGCTTGGGGCTAGTGCACTGGGACGACCCAGAGGGATGGTATGGGGAGGGAGGAGGGAGGAGGGTTCAGGATGGGGAACACATGTATACCTGTGGTGGATTCATTTTGATATTTGGCAAAACTAATACAATTATGTAAACTTTAAAAATAAAATAAAATTAGAAAAAAAATATATTAAAAAAAAAAAAAAACTAAATGATATTAGTACATATAAATAGTAAACAGTGGCAGGTTAAATTGTGACCCTACTTCTCTCTCACATCAGAGTAAAAGATGAAAAAAATAGAAAAAAAAATAGAAAATAAAACATACATTTTATAAAATCAATTCATCAAGAATATATAATCATAAACATTTATATATCTAAGTATATTTGCCCAAAATACATGAAGTGAAAACTTGTAAAGTTGAAAGTGAAATTAGACAAATCAATATTACTAGTTTGAAGTTTAAATAACTCGGTCTCAATAATGAAAAGAAATACTACACAGAAGATTAACAAACATAAAAAGAACTTGAATAACGCTATAAACCAAGGCTTAGAATGCTCTAACAAAAGAATTTATATTCTTCTCAAGTGAACATGGAATAGTCTCCAGGATAGGCTATATTTTGTGGCATAAAATCATCTCAATAAATTTAGAAGATTTGAAACCACACAAACATATACTCCAACTAAAATGGAGTATATGGGCTCCAAAATCACTGCAGATGGTGACTGCAGCCATGAAATTAAAAGACGCTTACTCCTTGGAAGGAAAGTTATGACCAATCTAGACAGCATGTTGAAAAGCAGAGACATTACTTTGCCAACAAAAGTCCGTCTAGTCAAGGCTATGGTTTTTCCT
Organism: Bos taurus; assembly: GCF_002263795.3. Lineage (NCBI taxonomy): Eukaryota > Metazoa > Chordata > Mammalia > Artiodactyla > Bovidae > Bos > Bos taurus. Next base: position 14,934,387 of record NC_037351.1, on the reverse strand, counting down.
GTGGTCATGTATGGATGTGAGAGTTGGGCTGTGAAGAAAGCTGATCACCGAAGAATTGATGCTTTTGAACTGTGGTGTTGGAGAAGACTCTTGAGAGTCTCTTGGACTGCAAGGAGATCCAACCAGTCCATTCTGAAGGAGATCAGCCCTGGGTGTTCTTTGGAAGGAATGATGCTAAAGCTGAAACTCCAGTATTTTGGCCACCTCATGCAAAGAGTTGACTCATTGGAAAAGGCTCTGATGCTGGGAGGGATTGGGGGCAGGAGGAGAAGGGGATGACAGAGGATGAGATGGCTGGATGGCATCACTGACTCGATGGACGTGAGTCTGAGTGAACTCCCAGAGTTGGTGATGGACAGGGAGGCCTGGGGTGCTGCGATTCATGGGGTCTCAAAGAGTCGGACACGACTGAGCGACTGAACTGAACTGAACAGAAAAAAATTAGGAAATTTATAAATATTTAGAAATTAATCAACATTCTCTTAATGTTGTCACAGTGAGTCACAGAATGCCTGAAATTATAAGATGCAGTTATAGGAGTGCTTGAAGAAATTATTTTTAAATCTCTATATCCGAAAAGAAAAACCTCAGATCAAACTATCAAATGTCTACCTTGAGAAACTAGAAAGAGTGAAAATGAAAATAAAACTAATCAGAAGAAGGAAATAATATAAAAAATTGGAATAGAGAATATAGAGAGAAAATTTTTAAAAGTCTATTTTTAAAAATAATCAACAAAGTTGATAAACATTAAGCTAGATTAAATAAGAAAGTAAGGGAATAGTAAGGGAAAAATGTGGAAACAGTGTCAGATTTCATTTTCTTGGTCTCCAAAATCAATGGGAATTGTGACTGCAGCCATGAAATTAAAAAACAATTGCTCCTTGGAAGAGTGGCTATGACAAATCTAGACAGAGTTTTAAAAAGCAGAGACATCACTTTGCCAAAAAAGGTTCATATAGTCAAAGCTATAGTTTTTACAGTAGTCATGCATGAATGTGAGAGCCGGACCATAAAGAAGGCTGAGCACTGAATGATGCTTTTGAATTGTGGTGCTGAAGACTCTTGAGAATCTCTTAAACATCAGGGAGATCAAATCAGTCAGTCCTAAAGGAAATTAGTCCTTAATATTCATTGGAAGAACTGGTGCTGAAGCTGAAGCTCCAATATTTTGGCCATCTGATGTGAAGAGCTGACTCATTGGAAAAGACCCTGATGCTGGGAAAGATTGAAGGCAGGGGAGACGGGGATGACAGAGTATGAGATGTTATATGGCATCACCGACTCAATGGGCATGAGTTTGAGGAAGCTCCAGGAGTTGGTGATGGACAGGGAAGTGTGGGGTCTCAAAGAGTCAGACACAGCTGAGCAACTGAACTGAGACTCTCAGTAAGTCAAGTGTTTATATCATACAATACTGTAGTGAGTAAGCATAGGTCTTCAGTATAAGTCTCAATGCAAATAATATAGTTAGTCTTTAACGGTCATGTTTTTCCGGTTTTCTCACATTCTGGAGACTGAATCCTTATCTTTTTTTTTTTTTTTTCTGGAGGTGGGTGTTGAAGTTTTAATGGTTCTTCTGCATAGAAAGGGCTTCCCTGGTGGCTCAGTCAGTAAGTCAGTAAAAAGTCTGCCTAAAACACTGGAGAGCAGGGTTCTATCCCTGGGTCAGGAAAATCCCCTGGAGAAGGAAATGGCAATTCACTTCAGTATTCTTGTCTGGAGAATTTCATGGACAGAAGAGCCTTAGGGTCTATAGTCCATCTGGTCAGAAAGAGCTGGTCACACCTGGCTGACTGACAACTTTCACTTTCACTGCGTAGCAAGAAATGAGCAATTACTGGACAGACTTAAAAGTATATGAGGCTTCTGCTTCAGAGAAAATAATGAGCTTGAGGAGGGAGATAAGTGAAGGACAGGGAAGCCTGGCATGCTGCAGTCCATGGGGTTGCAAAGAGTCAGACATGACAGTGACTGAACAGAAACAGAAATTAAACAAGAAAGTAAGAGAAGATAAAATTACCAAAAGTACAAAAAGAGGAGACATCACTATCAAAACCTTCAGAATGAAGTATATTTTAAAGGAAAATTATGAACAACTTTATGGAAGGAATTACATAAAACAGACAAAATATGCATTTCTACTATATTCCCTAAAGCAACACTAAGAAATAACTCAAAAGTAAAAAGCAAACAAATGAAACCTGAAGAATTTAAAAAATCATTCACTTTTTAACATAAAGGCAGTAAAGAGAATTTTAAAATAAAAAACATAAAAAACAAATTGCAAAATTACTAAAACTGACTCAAGAAGAATTATAGCAACAATAGCAAAAAAACTGAAATGGTAAGTAAAATTTCCCCATTATAAAATCTCAGGCTCATATGACTTCACTTATATATTTTTAAGAAACCGTTTCAGAAATTAGAGGAAAAGGAAATAGTTACCATCTCATTCTGTGAACCTAGTGTTATCCTAAAATGTGTCCAGAAAAAGACAAAAAAAAAATAATAGGAAAATAAAATGACAGATGAATTTAGAATTGAAAGACTGTCAACAAAATATTAGCAAACCAAATCCTACACTGTATGAAAAGAATTACACACCATGACACATTAGACATCCCAGAATGCACAGTGGCTTAACATCCAAAAATCAATTAAATTAATGTAGTACACCATATTAGTGAAATAAAGGACAAAATCCATATGACCATCTTAATAGACACACATACACACAAAAGCCGACAAAAATCAAATACTCATATATGATAAAAACTTTCAACACATTAGGAAAAGAATAGGATTTCTTAAATCTAATGAAACATACCTTTGTAAAACTTCCATTTAATACTCTATTTATTGGTTGAAGAAAATTCTTTTCCACTGAGATCAGAAACAAGACCTTGATATCTATTCTCCCTACTTCTTTTCTTTTTCAATTGAAGCATAGTTGATTTTGGGGATTCCCAGGTGGTGCTATTGGTAAATGCACTGCCAAAGCAGAGGACTTAAGAGTCATGAGTTCAATCCCTGGGTCAGGAAGATCCCCTAGCAGAGGCATGACCACCCACTCCAGTATTCTTGCCAGGAGAATTCCATGCACAGAGGAACCTGGTGGACTACAGTCTATTGGGTTGCAAAGAGTCTGACACAACTGAAGCGACTTAGCACCCACACACTCATAATTGATTTCCAATACTGTTTTAGTTTCAATATTTTTATAGATGATACTCCATTTAAATGTCTTACAAAATAATGACTATATTTTCTGTACAACATATCCTTGTTGCTTGTCTTTATTATACATAGTAGTTTTTAATCTCTTAATCCCATACTTCTATCTTGCCACTCTACCCTTTCCTCTCCCCACTGGTTTCTACTAATATGTTTACTGTGTTCATGAGTCTGTTTCTGTTTTGTTATATACATTTGTTTTCAATTCCACATATAGGTGATATCATACAGTATTTGTCATTTTCTGCCTGACATTTCACTAAGCCCAATACTCTCTAGGTCTTGTGACTGACTCGTATTCCAGTGTGTGTGTGTGTGTGTGTGTGTGTATGTGTGTGTACCATAACTTCTTTATCCATTCATCTGTTGATGAACATTTCTGTTGGTTCCATTACCTGGCTATTGTACATAATGCTGCTATGAGTATTGGGGTGCATGTAACTTTTAAAATTAGTATTTCTACTATTATTTTTGGATATATACCAGGAATGGAACTACTGGATCATATGGTAGTTCTAGGCTTAGTTTTTTGAAGACTCTCCATACCTTTTTCCATAGTGGCTGTACCAGGTTACATTCCCACCAACAGTGTACAAGGGTTCTCTTTCTCCACCTCCTCACCAACACTTATTACTTATAGATTTTTTGGATGACAGCCATTCTGAAGGGTGTGAGGTCATATTTCATTTTTGTTTTGACTTACATTTCTCTAATAATTAACAATTTTGTACCTCTTTTCATGTACCTGTTATCTATCTCTATGTCTTCTCTGGATAAATGTCTATTCAAGTCTTCTGTGTATTTTCAATTGGGTTACTTTTTTCTAACACAGAGTTGCATGAGTTGTTTATATATTTTGAAAATAATCCCCTATCAGTCACATCATTTGCAAATACTTTCTCCCATTCAGTAGGGTGTGTTTTTGTTTTGTAGATGGTTTCTTTTGCTTTTCAAAAGCTTTTAAGTTCAAGTAAGTCCCATTTCTTTATATTTAATTTTATTTATTTTGCCTTAGAAGTCAGATTAAAAAAAATAGTACTACATTTTGTGTCAAAGTGTGCTTTGTTTTATTCTAGGAGTTTTATGGACTCAGGTCTTACATTTAGGACTTTAATCCATTTGGGGTTTATTTTTGTACATGATATCAGGAAATGTCCTACTCTCATTTCTTTACATGTAGCTGTCCAGATTTCCCAGGACCACTTATTGAAAAGATTGTTTTTCTCCATTGTTTATTCTTGCCTACTTTGTGGTAGATTAATTGACCATAGATGAATCAGTTTATTTATGGGCTCTTTATTCTGTTCTGTTGTTCTACGTGCCCATTTTTGTGCCAGTACCATGCTACTTTGATTATTGTATCTTTGTTGATGTTGATGTTCAGTCACTCAGTTGCCTCCGACTCTTTGCTATTCCATGGACTGCAGCAGGACAGGCTTCCCTGTCCTTCATTATCTCACAGTGCTCAAACTCATACCCACTGAGTCAAATATGTCATCCAACCATCTCATCCTCTGCCACCGTCTTCTCCTTTTGTCTTTAATCTTTCCCAGCATAAGGATCTATTCCAATTAGTAGACTCTTCACATCAGGTGGTCAATGCATTGGAGCTTCAGCTTCAGCATCAGTCCTTCCAATGAATATTCAGGGTTGATTTCCTTTAGGATTGATTAGTTTGGTCTCCTTGTTGTCCAAGAGACTCTCAAAGAGTCTTCTCTAGCACCACAGTTTGAAAGCATCATTTCTTGGGAGCTCAACTTTTTCTGTGGTTCAACTCTCACATCGACACATGACTGCTAGAAAAACCAAAGCTTTGACTACGTGGACCTTTGTCGGCAAAGTGATGTCTCTGCTTTCTAAAATTCTGTCTAGGTTTGTCATAGCTTTTCTTCCAAGGAAGAAGTATCTTTTAATTTCATGGCTGTAGTCACCATCCACAGTGATTTTGGAGCCCAAGAAAATGAAGTCTGACACTGTTTACATTGTTTTCCCTATCTATTTGCCATGAAGTGATAGAACCATATGCAATGATCTTAGTTTTTTGAGTGTTGCATTTTAAGCCAGCTTTTTCACTCTCCTCTTTCACCCTCACAAGAGGCTCTTAAGTTCCTCTTTGCTTTCTGCCATTTGCTTTCTACACATGACATGCAGGTGTCATCTGCATATCTGACATTGTTGATATTTCTCCCATCAGTCTTGATTCCAGCTTGCGATTCATCTATCCAAGCCTTTCACATGATGTACACCACATATAAGTTAAATAAGCCAGGTGACAATATACAGTGTTGACATACTCCTTTCCCAACTTTGAACCAGTCATTTTTCCATGTCCAGTTCTAACTGTTGCTTCTTGACCTGCATACATGTTTCTCAGGAGGCAAGTAAGGTGATCTGGTATTCCCATCTGTTTAAGAATTGCCCAGTTTGTTGTGATCCACACAGTCAAAAACTTTAATGTAGTCAGTGGAGCAGAAGTAGGTGTTTTTCTGCAATTCCCATGCTTTTCTTCTGTGATCCAACAGATGTTGGCAATTTAATTTCTGGTTCTTCTGCTTATTGTAAATCCAGCTTATACATCTGGAAGTGCTTGGTTCATGTACTTTTGAAGCCTAGCTTGAAGGATTTTGAGCATTACCTGGCTAGCATGTGAAATGAATGGAATTGTATGGTAGTTTGAACACTCTTTGACAATGCTTTTCTTTGGGATTGGAATGAAAACTGACCTTTTCAGTCCTGTGGCTACTGGCAAATTTCCAAATTTGCTGGCATATTGCTTGCAGAGCTTTAACAGCATTATCTTTTAGGATTTTAAATAGTTCAGCTGGAATTCCATCACCTCCACTAGCTTTGTTGGTAGCAATGCTTCTTAAAACCCACTTGACTTCACACCCAAGGATGTCTGGCTCTAGGTGAGTAAACACACCATCTTGGTTATCTGGGTAATTAAAAATTTTTTTGTATGGTTCTGTATGACCGGTTTGGTCTCCTTGCTGTTCAAGGGACTCTCAAGAGTCTTCTCCAGTACCACAGTTTGACAGCATAATTTCTTGGGTGCTCAACCTTCTCTATGGTTCAACTCTCACATCCATACATGACTGCTGGAAAAACCATATCTTTGATCACGTGGTCCTTTGTTGGCAAAGTGGTGTCTCTGCTTTCTAAAATTCTGTCTAGGTTTGTCATAGCTTTTCTTCCGAAGAAGAATCTTTGTAGTATATTTTGAAGTTAGGAGGTATTGATCTTCCAGTTTTGTTCTTTATTCTTAAGCTTGCTTTGAGAATCCATGGTTTTTGATGGGTCCATATAAAATTAAATTTATTTATTCTAGCTCTGTGGAAGGAGTCATTGGTATTTTGATACAGATTTCATTAAATCTAGATTGTTCTGAGCAGTGAAGTCATTTAAACAATATTAATTTTTTCCAGTTCAAGATATCTTTCCATTGCTTTGTATCCTCCTCAGTTTCCTTCACCAAGGTTTTGTACCTTTCTGAGTGTAGGCCTTTCACCTCATTAGTTTATTCCTAGTTTTTTTTTTTTTTTTTTTTTTTTGCAATTTTAAACAGAATTATTTTTTTCTCTTTCTGACAGATTATTAGTTTTCTCTTTCTGACAGCTTATTATTAGTGTATAAACTGATAAAACTCTCATCAAAGCTAGTAGAGAGGAAACATATCTCAAAATAATAGTGGTCATTTATGACAAACTCACAAATAACATCATATGCAAGAGTAAAAACCTAAAAGTCTTTTCTCCAAAATCAGAAACAAGATAAGGCTGCCTCTCTAACCACTTCAATTTAACTTAGTATTGGAATTCCTAGCCACAGCAATAAAAGAAGAAAAAGAAATAAAAATTGAAAGGGAAGAAGTAAAACTGTCACCATTTTCAGATGTCATGGGGCTTTGTGGGTGGGGCTTGTGGTAAAGAACACTCCTGCTAAGGCAGGAAACTTAAGAGACATAGGTTGGATTTCTGGGTCAGAAAGATCCCCTGGTGGAGGGCATGGCAACCCACCCCGGTATTATTGCCTGGAAAATCCCATGGACAGAGGAGTGTGGTGGTCTACAGTTCATAGGGTCGCAAATAGTAGACACAACTGAGGGAACTTAGCAGCAGCAGCAATATTATTCATAGAAAGACCTGACATTTCCACCAAAAAAAAAACTATTAAAACTAATAAATGAACTTGTAAAGTTGGAGGATACAAAATTAATATACAGAAATCTGTTAACATTCGCATTACTTCTATACAGCAATTATTTTGGGGTTTATGGAAAAATTAATCAAGCCAGACAAAAATAAATATAAGGCATTTAGATAAAAATGAAGAAATAAAACTACCTCTATTTGCCACTGACATAACTTGTCTGTGAAGAAATTCCACAGAATCTACAAAAGTAATTAATTGAAACATTGTTAACTCTAACAAGTGAGTTTGTCAATGTTGTAAGATAAAAACAAAAACAAAATAACTTTACGATGGCAATGAATATCTGAAAATGATTTTTATACTGCCTTTAAAGTAGCCTCAAAAATACATAAACCTAGGAGAAATTCTGATGGAGGTGAAGTGTCTATAAACTAATAACTATGATGTGCGTGCCTGGGTGCTCAGTCCCTTCTGTCATGTCTGACTCTTTGCAAGCCTATGCACTGTAGCCTGTTAGGCTCCTCTATCCATGGGATTCTCCAGCCAAGAATACTGGAGTGGGTGCCATTCCCTTCTCCAGAGGATGTTCCCATCCCAGGGACTGAACCTATATCTCTTATATCTTCAGCATTGGAGGCGAGTTCTTTACCTAGTGCTTCCTGGGAAGCTCCAAAAACTACAATATATTGCTGAAGACTTTATAAGTAGATGAATATACCATTTTCATGGATTGAATATCTAATAGTTCTAAGATAATAATTCCTCCTGAGTTGATCTATAGATTCAATCCAATCCCAATCAAAAGCATAGCAGGTTTTATCTTAGAAATTGATGTCAGGTCTAAAATCCTTATGTAAATACAAAGATCTTAGAATAATATAAACATGTTTTAAGGAGAAGAAAAATAAATCAGAGAATTTAAATGATCTGACACCAAGAATTAATAGAAAGCTATAGTATTTAAGACTGTGAGGAATTGGTAAGGCAGGAAAAATAAAATAAATCAATGGAAGAGTTGATAAACCATAAATAGATAAAAGAATTTAAAAAAAGTTATAAAGACAATTCATTTCAGAAATGACAATGAGAGTGTTTTTAAAAATTGTGCTCAGTAAATTGGATATCCACACAGAAAAATATAAACTTTTATGCCATAATTTGCTCCATACTAAAAAGAAATACTCATAACAGATCTAAATGTAAAGACTAAAGCTATATAATTTTAGAAGAATAAATAGGAGAAAAATCTTTGTGATCTTGATTTAGGCAATATAATTAGATACAACACTAAAATCAGAATTTTCAATAATCATTACCCTAAAATAGACTTTGATAAAATTAGGATCTTCTGTTCTTTGAAGTAAATAATCAAGTTGTGAAACACACACACACAGACACCGAAAGTTCAGTTCAGTCGCTCAGTCGTGTCTGACTCTGTGACCTCATGGACTGCAGGACGCCAGGACTCCCTGTCCATCACCAACCCCCGGAGTTTTCTCAAACTCATGTCCATCAAGTCTGTGGTGCCATCCAACCATCTCATCCTCTGTCGTCCCCTTCTCTTGCCTTCAATCTTTCCCAGCATCAGGGTCTTATCCAATGAGTCAGTTCTTTGAATCAGGTGGCCAAAGTATTGGAGTTCCAGCTTCAGCATCAGACACTGAAATACTATTTAGAAATAAAAGGAATGAAGTATTGATATATCTAAGGATATTGATGTATCTCAAAATACTGTTGCTAAGTGAAAGTTAACAACAACAACAAAAGTAAATTACTGTGTTTATATAAAATTCAAGGAAATAAAAGATACAGTGATAAAAAGAAGATCAATTGTTTCCTGGGAGAGAGGAACTAGGGACAGGCGGTAGGGGGGATTGCAAAGGATCACAGGAAAACTTTTGTAAGTGATGGATATGTTTGTTGTCTTGATGTTGTTGATGGGTTTACAGATGTATGTCATAATTTATCAAGCAGCATGCCTTACATATGTGCAGTTTAATGTATATCAGTTATACCACCATATAACTATAAAACACACACATCTACACACAAACTGAGGAGAGAGGAGATAAGTGAATGAGGAGAGAGGAGAAAAATTAATTCTTAATTCCCATGGTCATTGTGAGTAAATAACTCTGTTTCAAAAGTAAGAAAACTATAAGGACCAAAGTAAAAATGCTACATATCTAAGAGAAAGAGCCCAAGATAAAGTGATGAGTTGTTGCTGTTGTTCAGTCACTCAGTCCTGTCCAACTGTTTGTGACCCATGGACTGAAGGACACCAGGGAACCAACCCCATGAACAGTCTGAAAAGGCAAAAGTGATAGAGACAGATAGAAACAGAGAAAGAGAGGAGTCCCTGGTGGCTCCGTGGTAAAGAATCTGCCTGCCAATACAGAGGACATGGGGTCAATCCCTGGTCAAGGAAGCTCTCACATGTCACTGGACAACGAACCCTGTGTGTCACCAAGCCAGCACTCTAGAGCTCACGAGCCACGATTACTGGGACTACGCTGCAATTACTGAGCCCAAGGACCCTAGCATTCATGCTGCACAGGAAGAGAAGACACTGCAAGGAGAAGCTCTCACATGACAATGCAGAGTAGCCCCCACTCACCGCAACTGGAAAAAGCCTGCATTCAGTAAGAAGACCCACTGCAGCCATAAATAAATAACTCTTTAATTAAAAAAAAAAAAAAAGAAAAAGAGAAAGAGGCTGTGTATATTCAGTGTTTGATATAGTAGAAATTGTTGAGCTTTTTCTGTCCTTTCTGTTGTCTCTATTAATTGTAATTGGTATAGGTCCAGTTAAACTACAAAACCTTAAACTCTTTGAAGTACTGCAAAAAGCTGTGGGAGATATTTTGCAGTGATCCAGAGCTAATGTCAACAATTGCCTGTATGCAGATAAAACTGACTTTACCTCAAAAATGGGTTCAGTCAATATTCATTTCTAATGTATAAGAATATTTTGATTAAATATATTATAGTTGACCCTTGAATAGTGTGAAGTTAAGGATGCTGACCCTCCATGGAGCTGAAAAACCCTGCATAACATTACAGTTGTCACTTAGTATGTGTTCATCTACATGTACAAATACAACCAATCACAGATCCAATGTACTAAGTGTTACATACTTTTTAATAATTTTATTTCTTTACTTATTTTATTTTTGGCTGTGCTGGGTTTTCGCTGCTGTGGGGGCCACTCTCTAATTGCAGCCTGTGGGCTTCTCATTGTGTGGCTTCTTTTGTTGCAGAGCACAGGCCCTAGGTTTCCAGAAATTACAGCATGTGAGCCCAGTAGTTGCAGCTCCTGGGTTCTAGAGCACAGACTCTAGTTGCAGTGCACGGGCTTAGATGCTCTACAGCATCTGGAATCCTCCTGGGTCAAGAATGGAACTGTGTCTCCAGTACTGGCAGATGGATTCCTTACCACTGAACTACCAGGGAAGCCTTACATATTTTTGAAAAAACCCACATATAAGTGAACCCATGAAAGTTCAACCCACTTTGTTCAAGGGAAAACCATATGATAATTAATATAATGAATAATTGTCTCCAATTTATCTTACTCTAAATTTTACTTGTTGCAACAAGTAAAATTGTTGACCTATCAACAGAGGTCAGTTGTTTGTCCTTGGGATTTTTGCGATCTTTGAGAATGTTCCTCATTACACCTTTGGATCTCAGTTTGCCCTTTGCCATGGAGATATTTCCATGCATCCAGGATGTTGTAGGATAATGAACTGCTTGATAACTCATTGCGATCTTTGGCACAAGCATAAAGTATTATTATTGCTATTAAATACTATTAGCTAGGGTATGGTGTTGAACTGATAATTACTTCAAAGAACACTTCATAAAATGCTAACTGTAAAGTATACATAAATTTATACATCCAGTAATATTAAACCAGCTTTGAATAAATATTTTGGAAGACTTCCAACATTATTTCTTTCATGGTGTTGGTAAATTTTAATTTATATTCAAACCCATCACCTCAGTTCTTCAAGTGCAGCTCTCTTCAATACCAATTCAAGTTCTTTGGGATGAATAAAGCCAATTCATTTACCTGTTTCACTAGAATGATAACAGCTTGTGATACAGTATTATGAGGAAAACCCCTCTCCCATAGTTTAGTTGTGGTAGCTTTATATTTTAATGTTTTAATAAGAAAAGGGAAATGGTTGTAGAAGTTAGGAAAGCCTGAAGTCAGTATCTGGGAAGGTTAAAAAAAAAAGCAGGTAAACACTGCTATGTTAACAGAACTAGTCATGCACTTATTGTTGAATTTGCGAAAAACACTGTTCACTGGAAAACAATTTTATTGTCATTTCAGAATACATATCACAATTCTGTAATCAGAAGTACAAAGGATCAACAAGAGGCACGGTGTGAAGCACCTACTATCAATATATGCCAGTGTTATTCATATACATTTCCCTTTGTATATTCATATACATTCAATACAGGGAAATGTATATGAGTCTCATTTGTCAACAACTTAAGGAAACCCTGGTGTCTGTTGGATTGTTCTAGCCCTGGGACTACTGCCCCTACATTTTCTCACTTTTAATTTTGAAGATTTTCTATTCTACAAAAAAATTGAAAGACCAATATAATGAATACATATATAGCTATTATCTGAACCCACTAATTGTTAACATTTTGCAATATTTATATACAATCTCTTGCTCTTTCTCCCTCATATTTATAGAACCATTTGAAAATAAAGTAAGTATATTTCTCGGTCTTCTTATTTCTTCTGAAAAAGAGGAGTTACTTTTAGCCACTGATACCAAGGTTCATTGTCCCCCAAAAGGAATGAGTAATGTTCACCATTTTGTATAGATTGATCATGTATGGATACATTTTAAGAAACTTACATAAAAAACACTTTTGTCTGGGCATGTACAGAATTGCATTTTCAATTTTTGATTTTCAGATTGAGCTTGCAGAGTAGGAGTGACCACATAATTTATTTCCTAAACCAGGAAATTTATGAACGTGAAAGGGGCCACTGTTAATAATTACTCCAGAAGAGCAAATGTAAAACAGGACTACCTCAAGTATGCTGCAACTCTTGGTCATTCTACTTTGAGTGCACAGTATAGGTACATTGCTGAAGAGTAACTTGGGCCCTAATTAGTGTGCTTAACTCTGACAGACACAGTCCCAGAAGACACAAGTTCCTATGTCAGCTAATGAATCCAGGGCACAACTGCTAGTCTAGTCTGTAGAATTTACCCTCCAAACAGTGTAGACTAATTTTTGATCTTTAAAAAGAAGGAAGGAATTTATTTATTTAACAACATTTTCCAAGGAAAATGAGATCCACTGTATGTTAATTGCAGTCAGGGTGATGTTCAGGGTCAGTTAGTTATTTAATAAGTTGGACTTGCTGGACACTCAGACTTCACCTCTGCTGTCAAGTCTCCAACTAATTTATTGTGAGTTGTTTAGGCTTCAAAGCTTCATAAAAGAATCAAAGGTCAAGATCTGATTGCTGAACAACACAAGAGAGTTCCCCCCCGCCCCTACTGAACTGTACAGCTTTTGAGAAAGTATTTATGAAAATCCAGTTTAATTTTTCCATCTGAATGCAAGTCAAAATGCCCATTTCCTCTCACCCACTGTATGGTTTGGCTTCACCCTGTAAGTCACTCCTCTGGGCAGTAGTAAGTAAGTGAAGTGAAATTGTACCAACATCAAAGTATCAGTAGAAAAAACATAGTTAAAAAAAAAGATAAAAGGGTGGGTGTTTTAAAACAACCTGAATCTCTATAGATTGCATCTCAAGTGACTAAGGACTAGTCTAGCTGAGCAAAGGAGGAGCTGGGAAGCATGACTGCACAATGCCAAGAGGACTGTTTCCTAATGACCTGAAGTTCTCCTTGACCTTTCAAAGATCCTCCTTTCAGGTTTAGGGAATTCCCTTGGCTGATGCCTGACCTCTTGGTTACTAGACAAAGGAGAGAAAGACCAACTTTTTCAAGGAATAGAGAATTCTTGTAAAACATTTCACAAAAGATGACTAATAAAGTACGATAATTGGTAGCATGATCTCTTGTAATTACCAATCTAAGAGTGCTGTTAGCTACTGTGGGCTCTGAGCTCTTGTAGAAGACCTCAAGGAAGCCTTGTTCATTGGGCTGGAATTTGACATGTGGATAAGAAAGAAATAAGTAATGGGGATAGCCAAACATTTAAGGAAGGAACAAAATAATTGAAATTGTGAAGGCATGATGGGATTCCAAAATGTTTTAAGTAGATGAATACACTTATATAATATATTATGGTTTTCAAAGTACTTGTATGTATAGTGAAAAAAAAAAAAAAAGTAAAGTCAAAGTTGCTCAGTCATGTCTGACTCTTTGTCTCTGGGCAACATTATCTTTTCCAAATTGTAGTTAAAAAAAATTAAATATGGAGAAAATTAACACATAAGTTCTTTTGAGTTTCAGTGGCAGATTTGGATCAAGTAGATGCAAATTTTGGTGTACTATTGTTATAATCATTTTACTTTTAAAAATGAAAAAAGTGAAGTTCAGAGTCAGGACTCAAGCCAGTAGTTTCATATCTCATATTCTACATTTTTCACTATATGTTATAGACTAAAGAAAGAGAAAATGGGGGTCAAAGAATCTATTAAGAGAGAAAATCCCAAAGAAAAAATTAGGGAGAAGAAAGTTGGGATTTCCAAGTAGAATCTTTGGTCACAATAAAAAATAGATGCACTATCAGGGAACTGAGGTACCAGGCAAATACCTAGGGAAACCAATAATTCCCTAGGAATTCAGAATTCATAAGATTTCCACTAACTTTCTCCTGCTTTTAGTCAATCCTGGGTACAAATATTATATTTGTTCCTTTCTCTCACATTCTTCTGTGCTTACAGAGTTCTTGTTCTCTCTACCCCATCTTCTATATCCCTCAGCATCTTGCTCTTTAAATGCTGCTCTGAACCCTTAGTCATCATTCTCTGATCCTCATGACCTTCTATAGCACTGGTCTCTGAAACACACATTATCATGGCATTGTTCTGTGTACACTGAATATATCTCATGTTCTACTGTTGATTCTTGTGCCAAGGCAGAGTAGAATGTAGCAGTATGGTTTCTGAGAGCACACTGCTTTGTTTTTTGTTTTTTATCTTCTTTTCACCAATTTAGGATTCATTTTATTCAAAAAATTCTTTACGTCTTGACTTTCTAGTAATTGCTTTCTATTTTAATTAATTTTGATGGTGGATAGATGCATTTTGAAAATGTTTATTCCATATTTTAGAACATTTTTTTTTTCAAAAATAAAGGAAGACAAATGACACACCAACTTGCTGTGCACATGAGGGCCTGAAATCTTTCCTTCAGACCTAGAGCACAACTGAATTTTCATCCAGCACCGTATTTGGCTCTAAAGTGGGAGAACACAGCTGTTCAGAGGCCTACAGTTCTCATTTTTTTCACATGCAGTGAATGAACAATGTCCCACATGCCCTGGTATCAGTCATTATAGTCCCTCTTAGTATCAAAGGAACAAGTTGGCATGATTAGAGTGCATTTTGGCCTTTTTCTCTTCATTCTTCTGATTTCAACCAGACACCTGCCAAGACTTCTCATTTGGCTTTGCTCTTTGAAACTGAAAGAAGTTTAAAATAAGATATTCAAGCTTTGTTTTCTAATCACTAAGACTTGAATGCTATTGTCCTGGTGTCACTTAGAGCAATAGGTCTGATGTATGCACCCTAGAAATCTGCATTTTAAATGAGGCCTCTTGGTTTGGAGGTCTACATAAGCTATAAATGATAAGCTGCTGCTATTCAGCCACTCAGTCATGTCCAACTGTTTGTGAGCCCATGAACTGCAGCATGCAGGGCTTTCCTGTCCTTCACCAAGTCCCAGAGCTTACTCAGTCATCTCCATTGAGTTGGTGATGCCATTCAACCATCTGGTCCTCTGTTGTGCACTTCTCCTCCTGCTATCTATCTTTCCCAGAATTAGGGTTTTTCCAATAAATTGGCCCTTCACATCATGTGGCCAAAGTACTGGAACTTCAGCTTCAGCATCAGCCCTTCCAATGACTATTCAGGATGGATTTCCTTTAGGATTCACTGGTTTGATCTCCTTGCAGTCCAAGGGACTCTCAAATGTCTTCTCCAAAAGCAGCAATTCTTCAGTGCTCAGCTTTCTTTATAGTCCAACTCTCATATCCATACATGACTACTGGAAAAACCATAGCTTTGACTAGACAGAATTTCGTTGGCAAAGTAATGCCTCTGCTTTTTAATATGCTGTCTAGGTTAGTCATAGATTTTCTTCCAAGGAGCAAGCATCTTTTAATTTCATGGCTGCAGTCACCATCTGCAGTGATTTTGGAGCCCCCAAAATAAAGTCTCAATTAAGTTCTTCAATTTCTGCCATAAAAGTAGTGTCATCTGCATATCTGAGGTTATTGATATTTCTCCCGGTAATCTTGATTCCAGTTTATGCTTCATTCAGCCTGGCATTTTGTATAATGTACTCTGCATATAAGTTAAATAAGCAAGGTGACATTATCCAAGCCTAGTTTTGTTTCTTTTGTGATTTGGAACCAGTCTGTTGTTTCATGTCCAGTTCTAACTGTTGCTTCTTGATCTGCAAACAGATTTCTCAGAAGGCAGGTAAGGTGGTCTGGTATTCCCATCTCTAACAATTTTCCACAGTTTGTTGTGATCCATCCACACAATCAAAGGCTTTGGCATGGTCAAAAGCAGAAGTAGATGTTTTATTGGAGCTCTCTTGTTTTTTGATGATTCAACGGATGTTGGCAATCTGATCTCTGATTCCTCTGCCTTTTCCAAATCCAGCTTGAGCGTCTGGAAGTTCACGGTTCATGTAGATTTGAAGCCTGACTTGGAGAATCTTGAGCATTACTTTGCTAGTGTGTGAGATGAGTACAATTGTGTGACAGTTTGAGCATTCTTTGGCATTGCCTTGGTTTGGTATTGGAATGAAAACTGACCTTTCCCAGTCCTGTGGCCACTGCTGAGTTTTCCAAATTTGCTGGCATATTGATTGCAGCACTTTCACAGCATCATCTTTTAAAATAGCTCAACTGTAATTCTGTCACCTCCACTAGCTTTGTTCATAGTGATGCTTCCTAAGGCCCACTTGACTTTGCATTCAAGATGTCTGGCTCTAGGTTAGTGATCACACCATCATGGTTATCTGGGTCATGAAGATCTTTTTTGTACAGTTCTGTGTAATCCAGCCACCTCTTCTTAATATCCTCTTCTTCTGTTAGGTCCATACCATTTCTGTACTTTAGTGAGCCCATCTTTACATGAAATGTTCCCTAGGTATCTCTAATTTTCTTGAAGAGGTCTCTAGTCTTTCCCATTATGTTATTTTCCTCTATTTATTTGCATTGATCACTGAGGAAGGCTTTCTTATCTCTCCTTGATATTCTTTGGAACTCTGCATGTCAATGGGTATCTCTTTCCTTTTATCCTTTCCCTTTAGCTTCTATTTTTTCTCCAGCTATTTGTAAGGCCTCCTCAGACAACCATTTTGCCTTTTTGCATTTCTTTTTCTTGGGGATGGTCTTGATCCCTGCCTTCTGTACAATGTCACGAACCTCCATTCATAGTTCTTCAGGCATTCTGTCTATCAGATCTAATCCCTTGAATCTATTTGTCACTCCCATTGTGTAATCATAAGGTATTTTATTTAGTCATATGTGAATGATCTAGTGGTTTTCTCCAATTTACGTCTGAATTTGGCATTAAGGATTTCATCATCTGAGCCACAGTCAGCTCCCATCTGGTGATATTACTGTAGAGTTGCCTCTTGTGTTGTTGGAATAGGGTGTTTGTTATGACCAGTGCATTCTCTTGGCAAACTCTCATAGCCTTTTCCTTGCTTCCTTTTGTACTCCAAGTCAAATTCGCTTGTTATTCCAGATATCTCTTGATTTCCTACTTTTGCATTCCAGTCCCCTAGGATGAAGAGGACATCTTTTTCAGGTGTTAGTTCTAGAATATCTTGTAGGTCTTCATATAACCTTTCAACTTCGGCTTTTTCAGCATTACTGATCAGGGCACAGAATTAGATTACTGTGATATCGAATGGTTTGCCGAACAGACATCAGAGATCATTGGAAATGAACAGAGATTATTCTGTTATTTTTGAGGTTGCACCCACATGCTGCATTTTTGACTCTTGTTGATTATGAGCACAGCTCCATTTCTTCTGAGGAATTCTTGCCCCTAGTAGTAGATATAATGGTCATCTGAGTTAAATTCGCCCATTCCAATCCATTTAGTTCACTGATTCCTAAAATGTCAATGTTCACTCTTGCCATCTCCTGTTTGACCACTTCCAATTGACCTTAATTCATGGACTTAACATTCCAGGTTCCTATGCAATATTGTTCTTTACAGCATCCGACTTTACTTCTATCACCAGTCACATCCACAACTGGGTGTTGTTTTTTCTTTGGTTCTGTCTCTTCATTCTTTCTGGTTATTTCCTCCCTCTTCTCCAGTAGCATATTGGGTACCTACCGACCTGGGGGGTTCATCTTTCAGTGTCATATCTTTTTGCCTTCTCATGATGGGGTTCTCAAGGCAAGAATATAGTCAAAGCTATGTTTTTTTTTCCAGTAGTCAAGTATGGCTATGAGAGTTGCTCCTATATAAAGAAGGCTCACCACCAAAAAATTGACGCTTTCAAATTGGGATGGTGGGATGATTTAGAGTCCCCTGGACAGTAAGGAGATCAAACCAGTCAATCCTAAAGGAAATCAACCCTGAATATTCATTGGAAGGACTGATGCTGAAGCTGAAGCTCCAATACTTTGTCTACCTTATACGAAGCGCCAACTCACTGGAAAAGACCCTGGTGCTGGAAAGGCAAATCTATGTTGAAGCCAAAAGGAGAAGATGATGGCAGAGGGTTAGATGGTTGGATAGCATCACTAAGTCAATGGACATGAATCTAAGCAAACTCAGGGAGATGGTAAAGAACAGGGAGACCTGATACGTTGTAGTTCATCAGCTTGCAAAGAGTCAGACACAACTTAGCGACTGAATAACAACTCCTTCACCCAAAAGTGTTAATTCACTCAAACACTCTTTACGAAGTAGTTTTAGCTTGAGGCACTGTACTAAGGATAGAATAATGCATGAATTGCCTCTTCTGTCTTCAAGAAGATTACTATTTGTTTGGTAAGAAATAAATAAACATTTAAGAAGTGAATGGTGTTTCCTTGGTGGCTCAGATGGTAAAGAATCTGCCTGCAATGCAGAAGACCCAGATTTGATCCCTGAGTTGGAAAGATCCCCCAGAGAAGGGAAAGGCAAACCACTCCAGTATTCTCGCCTGGGAAATCCCACGGACAGAGGAGCCTGATGGGCTACTGTCCATTGGATTGCAGGGAGCCGACACCATTGAGCAACTAACACTTTCACTTTTTCTGCTCATTGTTCAATAAAAGCACAATAAGGCAATAAAAGAAATAATACAGACAGAATGAAGATGGAAGTAAGAAAAAAGTCTCCTTAGAGGAGATTCAGACTGTTGGTATGAGAAGAAATGATGCTCTAAGTCAAGGGATAGCATTGCATTAAGAGAAAGAGAATAAAATCACACCCACACCTAGCACATTCAGTGAGCCTTTTGCCTTCTGATGCATTGATTTAAACATTCATTTGACCTAATTTAGTAACCCTATTTTGCAAATACTATTGTGTATAATCCTTTCCACTGCTGCTGCTAAGTCGCTTCAGTCATGTCCGACCCTGTGCGACCCCACAGACGGCATCCCACCAGGCTCCCCCATCCCTGGGATTCTCCAGGCAAGAACACTAGAGTGGGTTGTTGAAGTCGCTCAGTCGTGTCCGACCCTCAGCGACCCCATGGACTGCAGCCTTCAAAGCTCCTCCGTTCATGGGATTTTCCAGGCAAGAGTACTGGAGTGGGGTGCATTGCCTTCTCCGGTATAATCCTTAAAGGGATTTAAAAACTAAAGTCTTTTGTCATTTTTCATCCCTAGGTTCCTAACACACTACAGGAATCAATGATTGCTAAAGATGATCATGGTGGTAGTGGTAATGGTATAAATAAGATGAAAGAGGAAGAGAAGGAAGAGGAAAAGAAGTGAGAATAAGGATATATAGAGAGAACATTTTGTTGGGACAGAGGTAGAATTGTGAACAAAATATTGATTCCTTCTATGTTTGTGCCTAGAATTAAACTGAAAGAGCCACAGCAGATTGTGAAGAATTTCTTTCTGCCTACTGCTCTTTTCTCAGATACAGAGGCATAGTTCTAAATACAGTGACTAATGTGTTGGTTCTGAATACTTGGCACAAGAGAAAAGATCTATTTTTTTCCAAGCCCATATAAAGCAGTACAAATTAAGGGCAGTTAACCAAAGGAAAAAAGTCCATCTGTTACTCAGGGCAACATTTCCCTCCATTTCTAGTCTATACTTCTTCATTTAGGCAAAAAGCTGTTTTTTGTTTGTTTGTTTTGTTTTCTGCTGGAACAGGTAAATAAGGTGAGCAAAAGACCAGTAAAAGCCTATGGAAATTATAAATGAATGACAATTTAAAGATAACATTTGAGTAGTTGAATTGAAAGAATGTGATTTTTATGGTCAAATATTTTGATAATACCCTGAGGATAAATCCAAGAAACCTCAAAAAATGAGGTTTGAATGTTAGATCAGTAAAGTTACACTGATATCGTCTTAGGGTCTTACTGCTAAACAAGGTGATATAAATTTTAGAAACTTGGTGCCCCATGAGCTATGATTATATATAAACATGATATTATTTAAGAATCAAAAATGAGAATCAAATATATGTTTTCATGTTTTGTCTGAGTAGCATCAGCCTTGTGATACACTCAACTATAGTTCTACTGGAATCTTTTCCACAATCATTTTATTCATTATAAAAATAGCAGCAAAAACATACAGTTTGTTTACTTGCATTCTAAAGGGCACTGTATGAAGAGATTCACTCAGACATGCCAGGTGACTCTCTAGAATACCTGCTATCTCTCTTCTTCCAGTCTAGATGCTGTCTGTCCTTCATGGCCTAGTTCAGGCTACAGTTCCCATTCAACCTTCCTTTGAACCATTGATTTCAAATGACTTCCCCCTGTCTTGAATATCTATGAAATTTGTTTTCCACATCATTTATATGACCTTTCAATTTGAAGTTGTATCTTTTTATCCCAACTAAATTATAAAGTTATAAACATCAAAGAAAAAACTGTAAATATAGTGACAAAATAAATGTTTTTGCTGCTGCTGCTAAGTCACTTCAGTCTTGTCCAACTGTGCGTGATACCATAGATGGCAGCCCACCAGGCTCCTCTGTCCCTGGGATTCTCCGGGAAAGAATACTGGAGTGGGTTGCCATTTCCTTCTCTAGTGCATGCATTCATGGTAAGTCACGTCAGTCGTGTCCGACTCTGAGCGACCCTACAGACAGCAACCCACCAGGCTCCTCCATCCACAGGATTCTCTAGGCAAGAATACCGGAGTGGGTGAAGTTTTTGCAGATTATTCCAAATATCAGAGTCAATTCCTATTCACTCCATAAACATTTTTTCATTGTATTAACTTTTAGGTCAGAATATATGAGCAACATATTGAGTGATTTTTCACTTGCTATTGCAGCTAACGCTCAGTTCAGTTCAGTTCAGTCACTCAGTCATGTCCAAATCTTTGTGACCCCATGGACTGCAGCACACAAGGCCTCCCTGTCCATCACCAACTCCCAGAGGTTATTCAAACTCATGTCAATTGAGTCGGTGATGCCATCCAACCATCTCATCCTCTGTCATCCCCTTCTCCTCCCACCTTCAATCTTTCCAGGCATCAGGGTCTTTTCAAATGAGTCAGTTCTTCACATCAGATGGCCAAACTATTGGAGTTTCAGCTTCACTATCAGTCCTTCCAATGAATACTCAGTACTAATTTCCTTTAGAATGGACTGGTTGGATCTCCTTGCAGTCCAAGTGACTCTCAAGAGTCTTCTCCAACACCACAGTTCAAAAGCATCAATTCTTCAGCACTCAGCTTTCTTTAGTCCAAGTCTCACATTCATACAGGACTACTGGAAAAACCATAGCTTTGAATAGACAAACTTTGTTGGAAAAGTAATGTCTCTGCTTTTTAACTTTTTACCCAAGTAGAAAGTATCTTTTAATTCATGGCTGCAGTCACCATCCATTTTTTGGAGCCCAAAAAATTAAAGTCTGCCACAGTTTCCACTGTGACAGAATGTGACATTAATTTTTTGGAGCCTAAAAAATTAAAGTCTGCCACAGCCTGCCACAGTTTTCCCATCTATCTGCCATGAAGTGATGGGACCAGATACCATGATCTTAGTTCTCTGAATGTTGAGCTTTAAGCCAGCTTTTTTACTCTCCTCTTTCACTTTCATCAAGAGGCTCTTTAGTTCCTCTTCGTTTTCTGCTATAAGGGTGGTGTCATCTGCATATCTGAGGTTATTGACATTTCTCCCATCAATTTTGATTCCAGCTTGTGCTTCATCCAGCCCAGCGTTTCTTATGATGTACTCTGCATATAAATTAAATAAGCACAGTGACAATAAATAGCCTTGACATACTCCTGAACCATTCTGTTGTTCCACGTCCAGTTCCAACTGTTGCTTCCTGACCTGCACACAGACTTCTCAAGAGGCAGTTCAGGTGGTCTGGTATATCTCATCTCTTTCAGGGTTTTCCAAAGTTTATTGTGATCCATGCAATTAAAGTCTTTGGCTTAGAAAATAAAGCAGAAATAGATGTTTTTCTGGAACTCTCTTGCTTTTCTGATGATCCAACAGATGTTGGCAATTTGATCTCTGGTTCCTCTGCCTTTTCTAAATCCAGCTTGAACAGCTGGAAGTTCACAGTTCACGTATTGTTGAAGCCTGGCTTGGAGAATTTTGTAGCTAACACTACACAATGCAATTACCCTAACAGAAGGGTTAGCAAGCTACCTCCCTTGGGCCAAATCCAGATGTGCACATTTGTTTACATATTGTCTATGGATGCTTTCTTGCTGCAATGACAGATTTGAGTAGTTGCAGCAGAAAGTATATGACTTGTAAGGATGAAAATATTTACTATTTGGCCCTTTACAGAAAAAGTTTGCTGATCCCTTCTCTAAAACATATCTAGTAAAATAAATCGAATTGAATTGTCCATTTTTGTGTTTCTACAAACCTCATATAAAAAAGTGGATAATTTTATTTGTGTCTATGACACAATTTACTTTCTTGATCAAATTTACCCAATATATTGACCTTATCCCATCAATTATATTACTAAGTTAGAGTGGTCATTAGAACAAGTAGATTTAGTCAACTGTGAAATTAGACATTTATCTGAAATCTGTTGTATTAAAAAAAATTAAATTGCATGCTCTAGAATACACAGTCCTAAATGTAACACATTTTTAAACAAGCTAAAATGGAAAATGATACAATTTTTGAACTTAATAGATAATAGCTAGTCAGGGGTCACATGAAAAGTTGCAGGCAAATAATTCTTCTTAACCTCACAATTCTTTTTACATTTAATAATTTTGGACATAAATAAAGTGTTGCTCTTAAATGACAGTTACTCTGAGGAAAGATGATCATTTAAAAATAAATGGGTTTCTAAAGAAGCTGTAGTTTCTTCTTGCTGTGGAATACTACTCAGCAACAAAAATAAAGTATTAACACAAGTAACCACTTGGATGAATCACAAGGAAATTAAGCTGGGAAAAAAAAAAACACACACAAAAAAACCTCAGGAGGATACATAATGCATGATTTCATCTGAATAGTATTAATGAAATAACATGAATATAGAGATGGAAGACAGATTAGTGGTTAGGGGCAGAGAGGAGTTACAAAGAGAAGGGAAGTGGTGACTACACACACACACACACACACACACACATGAATGAGGTAAGTACATGTATAACTATTGAAATGTGAATAAGCATTGTGAATTGAATCAATGCCAATTTTCTATTTTGATATTTTGCTATAGTTATGAGATATTACCATTGGTTGAGACTGAGTAAAATATACACAGGATCTCCCTGAACATTAACTTGCCAATTCCTGAGAATTTATATATATTTTTTAATAAAATGTTTAAAAATATCAGAGAATACTATTGCAAAGTATTCTCTTTAAATAAAACATTATCCTCTGAAAGGAGAATAACTATGGCCATGAAAAAATATTTGAATTTATATTACTTCAGACCTCTGTAGTACCTTTAATATTACAACAATAACAAAAAAAAGAGACAGAGAGACAATTAGATACCTTAATGATCACTATCTTCTATTTGGTTCTATAGGTTATGTAAATTAAAAATGGGATCTTTTCTCTTCATTTGACTGGGGCCTCCTGGAATCTGTTTTTAAAATGAACTTTGAAAAGTGTATATACTTTTAAAAGTTCATATATATATGAATTATAGTATTTAAGAACTATGCACTTAAACAATGCATTTAATACAATAAAACTCTTGCCTAGGCTGGCAATGGTTAAAGTTTTATTCCGCAGTTTTTGTTTTTATGGTGATTTAGGTGTTAAATGGTTCATAATTTCCTACTGAACTCAATGTTTCCTCTCAATATGGTTGCTTATTTGATTTTTTAATATAAATTGTTGATAGTATTTAAAGGAATATTTTGATTGGCTATCAAGCTGAGTGTATTAAGTGTGGTAAGAGAGCAAAACATGTATAAATTCTGTTCTTGCCAGCTATTTGTAGCATTGGTCTTTATATGGTAAATATTCTTGAATGATTATAAAATGTACATTCTCAGTATTTGGTTATATTAAATAAAAATACTAAATTACACTTTCCAGTCTTCTTTCCTTACTTGTCTTATGTGTTTACACTATTATTTTCTGGTTAAAATCTCCCAGTATGGATATAAATTCATTTCTATCCTCTAAGATACTATTTTTAATCTTTTTAATTCTTTCTAGATTTGAAACTATACATTCAGGTTTATATTAAATTATGGCTAATATAGCCAAGAGTATTTTTTTTAGTGTGAAATGCACCTCTTTTTCCTTTTGATGATATAAGCTGAAATTAGATTTTAACTGATACATTGTATCCAAACCTTATTTGATTGTTTAAACAAAGTGTTATTTTGTTTTATATTTGTCTTTCAGAAAAATATGACTTTTAAAAAGTATGACTTAAAATTATCTTTTCTAATCTACTATAGTGTTTAACATCATAAATATATCCTGTTTGTAGTTATTTTGATTCTTTTTGTTTTAAATGTGGCATATTTTCTACTAGATTTTTCCTCTTGCTTGCTTTCTGTTGGAGTAATCAAAAATATATCTTGACATTGTTCTACAAAGTGAAACAGATTGAATGCTACCAATTCTTTTCTATTATTTTACTAGCTAGTCTTAACATTTCAGTATGTATTCTATATTCCAATATGCTACTGCAGATCAGTGAAGAAATAATTCCAGAAAGAATGGACAGAGCCAAAGCAAAAACAATACCCAGTTATGGATGTGACTGGTGATGGAAGTAAAGTCCAATGCTGTAAAGACCAATATTACATAGGAACCTGGAATGTTAGGTCCATGAATCAAGGCAAATTGGAAGTGGTTAAACAGGAGATGGCAAGAGTGAAAGTCAACATTTTAGAAATAAACGAACTAAAATGGACTAAAAATGGGCGAATTTAACTAAGATGACCATTATATCTACTACTGTGGGCAAGAATCCGTTAGAAGAAATGGAGTATCCATAATAATCAACAAAAGAGTTTGAAATGCAGTATTTCCATACAATCTCAAAAACAGCAGAATGATCTCTGTTCATTTCCAGGGCAAACCATTCAATACCACAGTAATCCAAGTCTATGCCCTGACCAGTAATGCTGAAGAAGTTGAAGTTGAACCATTCTATGAAGACCTACAAGACCTTCTATAAATAACACCCCCAAAAGATGTCCTTTTCATCCTAGGGGACTGGAATGCAAAAGTAGGAAGTCAAGATATATCTGGAGTAACAGGCAAATTTGGCCTTGGAGTACAGAATGAAGCAGGGCAAAGGATATCAGAATTTTGCCAAGAGAATGCACTGGTCATAGCAAATACCCTCTTCCAATAACATAAGAGAAGACTCTACACATGGACATCACCCAGATGGTCAATACCAAAATCAGATTGATTATATTCTTTGCAGACAAAAATGGAGTAGTACTATACAGTCAGCAGAATCAAGAGTGGGAGCTGACTGTAGCTCAGATTATGAACTCCTTATTGCCAAATTCAGACTTAAATTGAAGAAAGTAGGGAAAGCCACTAGGTCATTCAGGTATTACCTAAATCAAATCCCTTACGATTATACAGTGGAAATGAGAAATAGATTCAAGGGATTAGATCTGGTAGACAGAGTGCTTGAAGAATGATGGACAGAGGTGTGTGACATTGTACAGGAGGCAGGGATCAAGACTATCCCCAAGAAAAAGAAATGCAAAAAGGAAAAGTGGTTGTCGGAGGAGGTCTTACAAATAGCTGATAAAAGAAGAGAAATGAAAGGGAAAAGAGAAAAGGAAAGATATATCCATTGACAGGCAGAGTTCCAAAGAATATCAAGGAGAGATAAGAAAGTCTTCCTCAGTGATCAATGTAAAGAAATAGAGGAAAACAATAGAATGGGAAAGACAAGAGATCTCTTCAAGAAATTAGAGATATCAAGGGAAATTTTCATGCAAAGATGGGCACAATAAAGGACAGAAATGGTATGGACCTAACAGAAGCAGAAGAAGGTAAGAATACAGAAGGCTTATACAATAAAGTTCTTTGTGACCCAGATAATCACAATGGTGTTATCCCTCAACTAGAGCCAGACATTCTGGAATGTGAAGTCAAGTGGGCCTTAGGAAACACCACTATGAAAAAGTTAGTGGAGGTGATGGAATTCCAGCTGAGCTATTTCAAATCCTAAAAGATGATGCTGAGAAAATTCTGCACTCAATTTGCCAGCAAATTTGGAAAACTCAGCAGTGGCCACAGGACTGGAAAAAGTCAGTTTTCATTCCAATCCCAAAGAAAGTCAAAGCCAAAGAATGCTCAAACTACCGCATAATTGCCCTCACCTCACAGGCTAGCAAAGTAATGCTCAAAATTCTCCAAGCCAGGCTTCAAGAGTACATGAACCTGAACTTACAGATGTTCAAGCTGGATTTAGAAAAGGCAGAGGAATCAGAAATCAAATTGCCAACCTCCATTGGATCATCAAAAACTCAAGAGAGTTCTAGAAAAACAGCTACTTCTGCTTTATTGACTATGCGAAAACGTTTGACTGTGTGGATCACAACAAACAGTGAAAAACTCTGAAAGAGATGAGAATACCAGACTACTTGACCTGCATCTTGAGAAATCTTTATGCAGGTCAGGAAGCAACAGTTAGAACTGGACATGGAATAACAGGCTGGTCCAAATCGGGAAAGGTGTACATCAAGGCTGTATATTGTCACCATTTTTATTTAACTTGTATGCAGAGTACATCATGAGAAACGCTGGGCTGAATGAAGCACAAGCTGGAATCAAGATTGCCAGGAGAAATATCAATAACCTCAGATACCCATATGACACCCACCATTATGGCAGAAAGCAAAAGAGAACTAAAGAGCCTCTTGATGAAAGTGAAAGTGGAGAGTGAAAAAGTTGGCTTAAGGCTCAACATTCAGAAAACTAAGATCATGACATTTGGTTCCATCACTTCATGGGAAATACATGGGGAAATGTTGGAAACAGTGTCAGATTTTATTTTGGGGGGCTCCAAAATAACTGCAGATGATGACTGCAGCTATGATATTAAAAGATGCTTGCTCCTTGGGAGAAAAGTTATGACCAACCTAGACAGCATATTGAAAAGCAGAGACATTACTTTGCCAACAAAGGTCCATCTAGTCAAGTCTATGGTTTTTCTGGTGGTCATGATGAATGTGAGAGTTGAACTATAAAAAATGCTGAGTGCCAAAGAATTGATGCTTTTGAATTGTGGTGTTGGAAAAGATTCTTGAGCGTCCCTTGGATGCAAGGAGATCCAGCCAGTTATTCTAAAGGAGATCAGTCCTGAATATTCATTGGAAGGACTGATGCTGAAGCTAAAGCTCCAATACTTTGTCCATCTGATGCAAAGAACTGACTCATTTGAAAAGACCCTGATGCTGGGAAGGATTGAAGGCAGGAGGAGAAGGGGATGGCAGAGGATGAGATGGTTGGATGACATCACTGAGTCAATGGACATGAGTTTGCGTAAACTCCAGGAGTTGGTGATGGACAGGGAGGCCTTGCGTGCTGCAGTCCATGGGGTCTCAAAGAGTCGGACAAAGACTGAGCAACTGAACTGAACTGAACTGTTGTTTGCCTTTACTGTTGTGATTTTTCACTTCATATTTTTCTTATTTTTAGCTGTGACCTTTATTGCCTACAGAGATGCCTATAACATTTGTTGTAATACTGGTTTGACAATGATAAATTCTTCTAGTTTTTTCTTGTCTATAAAGATTTGTATTTCTCCATAAAACCTGAAACAGAGTTGCTTGGTTGGTTATTTTTGGTTGTAAGTTTTTCCCTTTCATCACTTTAAATATATTAATACCATGTTACTCATTACTCCTCTGTACAGTCTCTGCTGAAAAAGCAGCTGATAGCCTTATGGGAGTTCCCTTTTATGTTTTTGGGTTTCTCTCATAGCTCAGTTGGTACAGAATCCACCTGCAATGCAGGAGACCCCTGTTAAATTCCTGAGTTGGAAATATCCCCTGGAGAAAAGATAGGCTACCCTCTCCAGTATTCTTGGGCTTCTCGTGGCTCAGCTGAAAGATCTGCCTGCAATGTGGTAGACCTGGGTTTGATCCCTGGGATGGGAAGATTCCCTGAAGAAGGAAAAACTACCCACTCCAGTATTCTGGCCTGGAGAATTCTATACAGTCCATGGGGTCACAAAGAGTTGGACACAACTGAGTGACTTTCACTTTACTTCACTTCACTTCACTTCACTTTGTATGTTATTTGTTCCTTTTCTCTTGCTGTTTTCAATATTTTTTCTTTATCTTTAATTTTTGTAATTCTGATTACAATGTGTCTTGGAGTGTTCCTCTTTGGGTTAATCCTCTATGGGACAACATACTTCCTGGACTTGGGTGACTATTTCTTTTTCAAGTTGGGGAATTTTTGAGCTTTTCTGTCTTCAATTATTTTTTCAGGCCTTTTCTCTCTTCTCCTTCTGAGACTTCTATAATTCAAATATGAGTGTGCTTGATGTTGTCCCAGAGGTCTCTTAAAATATCTTCCTTTCTTTTTACTTATTTATTTTTCTGTTCAGTAGGAGTGAGTTCCACTATGCTCTCTACCATCTCACTGATCTTTCTTGTATATAATTTAGTCTACTATTGATTCCTTCTAGTGTTTTTCATTTCAGTTATCGTATTCTTCATTTCTGTTTTGTTGTTATTTATATTTTCTAACTCTTTGTTAAAAAATTCTAACTTCTCACTCTGTACATACAGTTTTTTCCCAAGTTTTTGATCATCTTTACAATTGTTACCATGAACACTTTCTTTGGAAAATTGCCTATGTCTACTTCACTTAGTTCTACTGGGGTTTTATCTCATTCCTTTGTATAGAGCATGTTCTTCAAGCCACCTCATTTTGTCTAAGTTGCTATTATATTTTTATACATGTGGTAGTTTAGTTACATTTCTCAGCCTTAGAGAAGAGGCCTTCTGTAGGAGACATTCTGTGCATCCCAACAGTGCTCACTCCTTTCATCATCCACATTGTATGTTCTGGGGCTTTCCCATAATAGAGCTATGTGGGTCCTTCTGTTGTTGCAAATTAATTATGTGGGCAGTCTTCAGGCTTGCTTAGTCCCTAGCCTTGTTCATTGCCACCTTGTACAAATGATGTTGGCTGCTATCTATTGGGACCAGGTCATGAGGCAATTGGCTGTAGAACCATAGAGGGCCTCAGGACAAGTGCAGGTTTAGTAGTGGGTAGAGTTCATTGACTGTTTCCTTTCCCAAGTACTAAAGATTCCAAAGCCTTTACATACCCACTGGCAGGTAAAGCCAATTCCTGCAGTTAGTGCTAGACTACTGGCAAGGATAACTGATTAGTGAAATCTAGCTACAGGTTCCAGAGATCTCAGAACTTGTTTCAGATTATTAGTGTGTATGTATATCAGGAGGGGCAAGGGAGTCCCTGACACAGTTGGGTATGGAATCTAGGGTGTTCTGAAGATTGTATTCAACTGTTAATGGACAAGGCCAGGGCCTAGCTGGCCCCAGAATAGGGTCTGGCCTGCTGTAGGTGAGTTGGGCCTACAGGCTGCAGAATTATAATTTTCTTGCATCTGATATCTGCCCCTTTGTGGATAATATTGGTCTAGAGGCTACTGCAGGCTTCCTGGGGGGATGGTCTGGTACCTACCCACTGGTGGGTGAAGCTGGGTCTTGGCCATCTGGTGGGCACAGCCATGACTAGGGATATATCTTAAGGCGGCTTAGGGCTCAGGAATTGGCAGTCTATTTGCTGATGAGTGGCACTATATTCTTGCCTCATTAGTTTCTGGCCTAAGACATCCGAGCACTGATTCCTACTGTTGGGTGGGGCCAACACCAGGTCTTGGTGCTAATAAGCCAAGATGGCAGCCACCAGCAGCTATGTTCACAGAAGGAGAACTTTCCCAAATATTGCCACCAGTGTTCATGTTCCCAGGGTGACCACACTCACCTCCCTAGAAGACTGGAAGACCAGCCTGTAGGTCTGGCCCAAGCACCTGTCAAATTACTGCTTTTGCCCTGGGTCCCAGTGCATGTGAGATTTCATGTGTGCCCTTTATGAGTGAAGTCTCTGTTTCCTCCAGTTCTACAGGCCTTCTGAAGTTAAGATCCACTGGCTTCAAAGCCAAATACTCTGAGGACTTGTCTTCTTAGTGGAGGACTGCTGGGCTGTGGAAGCTGATATGCAGCAAAAACCTCACTCTTGTGGGAGAATCTCTGCAGTATAATTATTCTCCAATTTGTGGCTTGTCAGCCCAGGAATATGGATTTGATTTATTGTGAGTCTACTCCTCTTACATATCTCATTGTGATTCCTTCTTAATGTCTGTAGTTGTAGAAGACCTTTTCTGGTATGTTCCAGTCTTTTTCATCAGTGGTTGTTCCACAGATATTTGTGCTTGTGGTATGCTCCTGAGAGGTGAGCTCAGGGTCTTTCTACTCTGCCATCTTGGTCACACCTCTTCTCTTCCATCTTTTAATTCACTAATTCCAGCCTTTGCAAGATCATGTTTGCTGCTTAATACTATTATAACTTACTATTTAATATATTTAAAATTTGTATTTATAGTATATTCTCATTTCCAAGATTTCTATCTAATCAATTTTTACACATCTGTTTATATATTTATGGATACATTTCTTAAATGTTCAAATTCCCATGAGTTTGATATTGTTTCTAGTAATACAGGAATTGATATAATTAATAAACATTTTAATGGCATTACCCTCCTCATGAAATTGTACTAACAGGTTTTGTTTTGATCTATATTCTTTTTTAAAAAAATTTTTTGGTTTATATTCTGATTTTCATCGGGTATTAACATCAGCCATAGACCATGGTTGTACTGCATTAAGAAGGCATTTCTGTATTCCTGCAGGATCAACTCCTACTTGCATCTGTTTGGTCTCTGAGTTTCACCAGGTCCAAACTGAATTTCATGCTAATCCATTAGAGTTTACAGTTTCTATCCCACCAACCATTCCATCTTAAAAACTAACACATTTCAAACTTGGCATTCTAATCTGTCACTGATTTTTTTTTTTTTTTTGGTCTATGGCATAGTCCAGATATCTTTATTCTATGAACATGGGCTGATTTGCAGATAAAGTTTCCTATTTACAAAGGGAGAACTTTTTAAAAATCTACATTCATTCAAAAAATTATTTTCTTGTAGCGCTTCTGAGACACTCTCATTGCCATGGGGGCATATAAACCCTAGCTCCTAAAACTGATCTTACTGTGATTAGTTTATTTTCAATTTATACTCAAAACCATGGGATATTTCTTTATTTCTGTAGTATGGAGGTTTCCATTTCTTTCAAGTTTACCATGCATATTTTATAAATATTCAAAATATTTCTTCAACATTTCCATGTGTTAAAATTGAAGTGGGGTGCAAAGGGTACTCTTAACTTACTTAGGCTTTTTTTGTTTGCTTGTTTCAACTTTATTTCATTGTGTGTATGGTCTAGTTTTCTTCTATTGCTTTAAAAACACAAAATAAGTACATTATAAAATATTAATTAGGAGAGTGAAATATTTTCATAGTTTCACTTTTTTCTAGAGTAAAGCTCTTTTCCTTCTTTCTGCTATGTAATCACTTCAAACATTTTTTTGTTTCAGTTCAGTTTCAGTTCAGTCGCTCAGTCATATCCAACTCTTTGTGACCCCATGAATTGCAGCACGCCAGGCCTCCCTGTCCATCACCAACTCCCGGAGTTCACTCAGACTCACATCCATCAAGTCAGTGATGCCATCCAGCCATCTCATCCTCTGTCGTCCCCTTCTCCTCCTGTCCCCAATCCCTCCAAGCATCAGAGTCTTCTCAAATGAGTCAATTCTTCGCATGAGGTGGCCAAAGTACTGGAGTTTCAGCTTTAGCATCATTCCTTCCAAAGAAATCCCAGGGCTGATCTCCTTCAGAATGGACTGGTTGGATCTCCTTGAAGTCCAAGGGACTCTCAAGAGTCTTCTCCAACACCACAGTTCAAAAGCATCAAGTCTTCGGTGCTCAGCCTTCTTCACAGTCCAACTCTCACATCCATACATGACCACAGGAAAAACCATAGCCTTGACTAGACGGACCTTTGTTGGCAAAGTAATGTCTCTGCTTTTGAATATGCTATCTAGGTTGGTCATAACTTTCCTTCCAAGGAGTAAGTGTCTTTTAATTTCATGGCTGTAATCACCATCTGCAGTGATTTTGGAGCCCCCCAAAATAAAGTCTGACACTGTTTCCACTGTTTCCCCATCTATTTCCCATGAAGTGATGGGACCAGATGTTTAGCAATTCTTGAATTCAAAATAGCTATCCAGTATTTTTTTGCTTTCCAAGTGACAAAATGTTTTATTGCCCCTTTCAAAAACTGTGTCTAGAAATTAAAAATAAAATAAAAATTTGGGTGGTATATTCTTTGATACAGATAAAAGCCCTCCCATTGACTGTCTGGGGGGAGAATATATATAGTTTATTTCATTGTTTATAGTATTTAACTGAAAGTTCTACATTTGGGGAACTGGCTTCTTAACTTGAAGAATTTTCCAATTGAGATGCATTCATTTCATTTTGGTGGAAGAGGTGATTCCAGTGCTATAATGGCTTTTTGGATAATAACCAATTTATATCTAACTCAGCAATATTATCCTAACACTTATCTGCTAATTTTCCTCTTAATAGCCAAGGTTCTCAGATGTTCTTCTAAGAGGTTCTAACATCTTCTTTCTTATCACATTAAATAACAAGACAGCTTTCAGAATGGGAGAAAATAATAGTAAATGAAGCAACTGACAAAGAATTAATCTCAAAAATAAAGAAGCAGCTCATGCAGCTCAATTCCAGAAAAATAAATGACCCAATCAAAAAATGGGCTAAAGAACTAAACAGACATTTCTCCAAAGAAGACATACAGATGGCTAACAAACACATGAAAAGATGCTCAACATTACTCATTATCAGAGAAATGCAAATCAAAACCACAATAAGGTACCATCTCACACTGGTCACAATGGCTGTTATCAAAATGTCTACAAACAATAAATGTTGGAGAGGATGTAGAGAAAAGGGAACCCTCTTACATTGTTGGTGGGAATGCAAACTAGTACAGCCACTATGGAGAACAGTGTGGTGATTCCTTAAAAAATCTGGAAATAGAACTGCCATACAACCCAGCAATCCCACTGCTGGGCACACACACCAAGGAAACAAGAATTGAAAGAGACACCTGTACCCCAGTGTTCATTGCAGCACTGTTTATAATAGCCAGGACATAGAATCAACCTAGATATCCACTGGTACATGAATGGATAAGAAAGCTGTGGTACATATACACAATGGAATATTACTCAGCTATTAAAAAGAACACATTTGAACAAGTTCTTATGAGGTGGATGAAACTGGAGCCTATTATACAGAGTGAAGTAAGTCAGAAAGAAAAACACCAATACAGTATATTAATTCATATATATGGAATTTAGAAAGATGGTAACAATGACCCTATATGTGAGACAGCAAAAGAGACACAGATATAAAGAACAGACTTTTGGACTCTGTGGGAGAAGGTGAGGATGGGATGATTTGAGAGAATAGCATTGAAACATGTATATTGCCATATGTGAAATGCATGACTGGTCCAAGTTTGATGCGTGAAAAAAGGCACTCAAAGTCAGTGCACAGGAACAACCCAGAGAGATGGGATGGGGAGGGAGGTAGAGGGGGGTTCAGGATGGGGGGGGGGGACACATATACATCCATGACGGATTCATGTGAATGTATGGCAAAAACCACCACAATATTATAAAGTCATTAGCCTACAGTTAAAATAAATAATTTAATTAAGAAATAAAATAAAAAACATATTTTACATGTGTTTATTTTGTATTTTCATGAGAATACAAGTTTACTTTTTCAAAAGTTACATTATAATATACCTATTTGTTCATCCAAGTGCTGTTGGATTATTGAACTCATATCTCATAAACAAATTGGAGAGTGCAGGTTGCAACTAATTTTCTAGACTAGATTCACTATTCTGAGGGTGCATCACCTCTAGCTACCATTGTCTTATTATCTAACTACTAGACAGTGTATCTGTTTTCAGTTACTGCTTTAACATATTACCACAAAATTAGAAGCTTAAATAACACTAATGTATTAAATCTTATCTGTTGTTTAGAAGTCCTACATAGATTTCACTGAGCTAAATTCATGTTATCAACAGGACTGCATACCTTTCTCAAGATTCTAGAAGAGAAATCCTAGAATTTTCCTTGCCTTTTCTAGTTTCTAGAAAACCACCCACATTCTTTAGCTCCTTGTTTCCTCCTTCATCTTAAGCAGTAACTTGCATCTCTCTATTTTTCCATAGTCACTTGTCATTCTAACTCATCGCTTCCTCCTCTCACCTCCACCTCCATTTTAAGAACTCTTGAATTACTTCAAGCCTACTGGGATAATCTAGGTTAATCTCCTTTTTTAAGGTTGGTTAGCAATTTAATTTCATCAGTGACCTTATTTTTCATGTAACTGACATATTTACAAAATCTGGGAATTAGGGTATAAATATCTTTGATAGGGATTATTCTGTGTATCACAGGTATTAGTAATTGTTTTCTATCAATAATTGACATTTTCTAATTTCATTTTTGCTAAGTGCAATGTTTCAAAAATATTTAAGAATCCTGAGAGTATTCTGAGAGAACTGAACCTTAAATGGTTAACAAAATGAGCTTCCACCTTTACAAAGTGTATAATTTATTTCAGTAATCTTGTTTCAGAAAGAGTCTCTTTGACGGTCATTTCCTCCTATGACATGAATTAGAGTAATGTCCAGGAGTTGGTAATGGAAAGGGAAGCCTGGCATGCTGCAGTCCATGGGGTCACAAAAAGCTGGACATGACTAAGCAACTGAAATGAACTGAACTGAACTGAATGAGGTAAATGCAACAAGTGTAGCCTTTGAAGGAACCAGCTACTGAACGGAAATGAAAAGAGGAGATGACTATCAAACTTTAGTTATGGCAGATGTTCTAGTATCTGATATAAGGAAAATTTGAGAAAGATTTTGAAATGGGCATAATGATTACTGGATATATTTTTAATGGAATGTAGAGCATATTCTAGCAGACCTTTTAAGATTTTCTGAATCTATAAGGGGGTCTTACTGTTTTCATCACTGACAAATTTCATGTTTCTGCAAATTGTACAGAACTGATGTCAACACAAATCAATTTTTTCCTTAAAAATGTGAATTTTTCCAATAAAGATACAATTGATTTTCACTTCTGTTAAAGAAAGCCAGAGCTAGACAGTAGTTTAAGGGGTGAAAATCAGATTTTATTCAGAAATTATTGCAATAGATGAATAGTGAACTCAGTATAAATTCCTAGAACAACCTGGACAATGCATGGGGTTGATGGCGGGCAGAGTGTTACTGGAGAGAAAACACTAAAAGAAAAAATCAGGAGTATGATGGATTTTGGCTAAAACTACTTGGAAGAGTTTTTGTGAAAGTCAAGTAGGGTGATCAGAGGCCAGGGTGGGGGATGGTAAACTTGACATGATATGGAGGGTGATCAGACATTAACGGTGAGGAAGCTTCTTTAAGCTTACTCAGCAGGATTCTTGCTACAATTAGGTTACAAAGGTCCAACAACCACAGACACAGAAGCCCAGTATTGAACCATAGTTGTGAAGACGACTTAGAGGAGACTGATTCAAGTTTGATCAAGATGACAATCTTTGTCACTTTCCTTAAAGAAGACATTAAGCACTTTCACATTTATTAGGAAAGTTTTGAATATTCTTGATTAGATATATATATGTGTGTATATAGGTGTATACACACACACACACACATGCGTACATATATGACATGTTTTTGTGAAATGAAATATTTTCTTATATACCAGTAAACAAGCATGTCACAGCCATTAGGGATTCCAGCCTTCCAAATGCAAATTTTTGAGCCCAGGTGAAGCATTACCAGCCATCCAGCAGCTATCAGCCACTTCCTCCCCAGTAAGAGCTGATGAGCTCTGAGGGATGCTCGAAAGCTCAAGAGGCAGCCAGCTGCTACATCTGCCTCTCCTTAGGACAAATGAAGAATAAAGGGTGAGAACAACCAAAAAGTAGGATTTGGCCCCAGATAGCTGAGATGCATAAGAAAGAAATTATTTCATTAAGTCTAGACACTTGCATCTTCCCATATATAGAAGAGTGCTAAATCCCTTAATGCAAGAGATCTGGCTTTCCTTAATTAGCAGTGATCTTTTAATATTCAAATTACCTGCCCCTTGCTGCAAACTTCTATATAGCCTGGCTCCTCCTCCAACTTGCCTCCTCAGAAACAGTTCTCTTGGGGTCACCTGAGATGCTGTCTCTTGGGCTGGAAATCCTAACAATTTCCACAGAATAAATCCAGCTCTTAACTTTGAAGGACATGAGCATTTTTTCAGTTGACACATTTTAATACCTTACTAGTACCTCATTCAATGGCACCGCACTCCAGTACTCTTGCCTGGAAAATCCCATGGACTGAGGAGCCTGATAGGCTGCAGTCCATGGGGTCTCTAAGAGTCGGACACGACTGAGCAACTTCACTTTCACTTTTCACTTTCATGCATTGGAGAAGGAAATGGCAACCCACTCCAGTGTTCTTGCCTGGAGAATCCTAGGGACAGAGGAGCCTGGTAGGAGGCCGTCTATGGGGTCACACAGAGTCAGACACGACTGAAGCGACTTAGCAGCAGCAGCAGCAGTACCCTCATTAATGAGTTAAATGAAATCATTGACACACATTCATTTAAAATTTTATAAGAGTTAAGATTTTACTTCTCTTTTTTTGAAAACCCCCTTTAACACAGATGAAGGAATGCAGACTAAGGTTCCCAAGTGATGTTTTCTCTGTCATATCAGCCTGCTGTCTATCATTTTTCAATTGTCTTTGAACTTGGGAACAATTCGTTACATACATTGACTAATCATAGAATACATTTTGTTTCCATTGCAATTAGCTACTCTTGAATGATTTTAAATAAGAAATTTTGTGATGATAACTTAGAGAGGTCAACTGAGGAATGAAAAAAAGAAAAAAAAAGTACAAAGAGCTATGAGTTTATTTTTATTCTGTGTCTTACTGAGTACTGTAGCCTGGGAAACAGCCTCTCCAATAGCTCTGACGGATTGCTCCAAAGAGGTCAGGGGAGAGGCCAGTATATATGTGATTTTAGCTGGGGAATCTATGCAATCAAGTCTGCATCTCCATAAAAGGCCACTTCCTTTTAGTCAGATATCAGTTATTAGTTTTAGAACTTTTCCAAGTATGGGAAGATATAAGAATCTCGGTTCATATAAATTTCTCCTAAAATATATCTAACTATGTAAGGGTTTGTTTTTCCTGTTTTCCCAAAGGACAAAATGCCTTATTCTGAGTTATTTTCAAGGTGTACTACAGGTCTGCAACTGCATTGGCTACAGACTTGATCTTTGCAGAACTGGAAAGGCAGGAAAATTTTTTTTTTTTTCCTTTAAGGAGAAATGAACAGTAAACTTTATACACGATCCTCCTCTTAAGGCAAATTCTAGAAAAGAAGTTTGTCCATAGAAAGAAGATCCACAGACATAGGGGAAAAAGTGGAAACAAAGAAAATGTTCAAACTGCATTTTTTTTTTTTTCAAACTGCATTTTTTTTACATACAACTCTGCTCAAGCTCAGAGGTTTTATTCCTAACATGGAGTATAGCAGGAAGAAAGAGAGGAAGATGAGAGAACAAAAGTTGATGATAACAGTGAATTTGTGTGAGAAGCTGACTGATTTCTTCCCTCTTAAAATTCATGATGGGATTTTGCTTAGTTTAATATGTATGGGCATGTGTATGTTTTTTCTCTTTCAGCTTGGATAACAATAACATCAATATTTTCTTTAGAATGTTCCACCCCAGAGCATGGTAGAATGTAAGGCAATTGGAAGTCACACAGAGTGAGAACCCCTTAGGTTGCCTGGAAGCAACTTAACCGAGTGGGAGCCAATGTTACTGTTTCTCTTCAATTATGCTTGTTCTTTTTTGTTTTTCCTTTTCAAGCCTGTTTTGGATTGTGGAACCTTGAATTGGAAACTCAACATTAGCAATTCAAATTCTAAACTCAGCTTTTTAATGCTAAATACTTGTAGATATCATTTGAGAAGATTGTCAAGTTAAACAATGTAGATTTTTCATATATACAGCAAAGTGACTTTGCAGATATTACTCAGTTAAGATCCAAGCCATGATATTCATCTTGTGCTTATGCATAAAATCCAAAACCAGCAAAGTATTTTGTAAATTCAGCATTTAGTTATCTCTTACCCATTAAGGGAAAGAAAAGCAAACATTTCCCCCTCCCAACACTTTTATTCATGCCTGAAGCTAAGCAAGGAGGAAGGGAAAAGGTTTTTAGAATTACAAATAGAACCTTTAAATTGTAGAAACTTGCTAATTTCATTTATGAAAGCACTGTCTAACTTCTGCTTTCTCTCCCAGTTGTTATTCAAATCTTTGTCCCTAGCCGAAGAGAAAAAGAGAGAATAATCCTACTAGGAATTTAGTGAGTTTTCTTTTAGAGATCAGACATAAATGCTGCATATTTCAATATGCAAATTTAATACAACAGATTGCCAAGAAATGAAAAATGATTGTATGTTTAGCCCTAGGAAGTTAGCCTAGCTTAATAGAGTTGACAATGAGTTAAGGAGTGCCCACTTGCAAAACTTAAACAGGGAGGAAATTTTGTATAATTTCCTTGCCTAACAGGAAGGGACTCTTTAAAGTGAGCTGGATTGCTAAGACCTGGATTCTCCCAAATTAACCATAGCATTCATATAAAAGGTTTCCTGTGTAAAATAAAGATCATTTTAGGTTATCTCTGAGATTATTTTCTTTCTGAAATTAGAAGATATCTTTCTAGAATATCCAATAAACTCACATTCAAGGGAAGTACCTCTAGCACATATGGGTCACTCTGTTTTGTAGTTGTACACAAATACGGAGTTTTCACCCCCAGTCCCTCTGGTCATCATCCTTGTCTTATGTTTCAGTCTTGTTTACTTTGCCCTTTTAAAGCATACCCAGTTTGTTTAACTAACAAACGAGGAAATTTCATCAAGTTAATTTACATCTGTAAGCACCCAAGTGGTAACTAGTCAAGTTGTTTGTTTCTTTGCTTTGGCCATGCTACATAGCTCACAGGATCTTAGTTGGAGCTCCCCAACCAGAGGCTGAACCCAGGACCATGAGCAGTGAAATTATTAAATCCTAACCACTGGACTGCCAAGGAGTTCAAGGTTTTTCTCTTTAATTCTTCTTCTTTTGTGTGTGTTATAAGATTCAGCCAGCTAGTATTTGGAAATTGAAAATTATTTCCTCTTTTAGATTTACAGTAATCATTCAGGCAGGTTGTCAATATCAATTTCCAGCTTACATGACTCTTCCATAGTGCAACTTTAGGAATTAGTTCAAAACTGTCCTTGGCTAGCAAATTAGGCAAGATAAATCAAAGATGGTCAGAAGAAAAACAAAATCCTCCATCACCTTGAGTTGGAATTGGGTAAGGAAAATAACAATTTACCCAGAATCCAGTTTGAGGATCCAGAATTATTTTCACATTTTGGTAGCATGTCACAACCCATATGGCTCCTGCTGTATTTAATTAAAAAAACAGTAATAATCTTTGGATTATATAGTATTTCTTCAATTATGTCATGTGGCAGAGTGGCAGAATATGACACCCCAAAATATAACTTGTTTGTAAGGGAAATTCACATTATTTATATTTCTCCATTTTTGAATAAATCTTACTTATTTCTAAATCACCATTTATAAGGGCATCTCCCCCTCTGTACCAAGAAGAGAAGGATGGCTAAGTTACATGACACTTAACAATGGAGAAGACTCTGATAGAAAAAGGAGTCCAAAACGGTGGTGGCTAAAAGACAGAGAAACGGAAAAGCCCCCGAAAATGAAACAAAAGAAAATCCAAGAACCAGAATGAGAACTTCAGATGAAACAAGCACACCTCCTTCTTGGCCACCCCAATTTGTATAAAGCAGGCTTAAGAGCAGGGAAGGGGAGGGGACAAATGTATAAAAGGAGGAAGCCAAGATGGATTGAGACTTCTCCTTTGGGGTCAGCCTGCCCTCACATCTCAAAGGTGTACTAACCTTTGCTTGCAAAATAAAATTGAGCTGTAACCGAGATGTAACACTGGTCCACCATTTCAAATATTTGCTGTGGTGAAACAGAACTGGGAAAATGACACACTTCCCCAGCATATCTGGTGCCATGACTCGGATTTTTTTCAGGGTGATTTTTCCTTTTATTTATTTATTTATTTTAATTTATTTACTTTTTATTGAAGGATAATTGCTTTACAGAATTTTGCTGTTTTCTGTCAAACCTCAACATGAATCAGTTATCAGTTCAGTTCAGTTCAGTCGCTCAGTTGTGTCCGACTCTTTGCAACCCCATGAATCACAGCTCGCCAGGCCTCCCTATCCATCACCAACTCCCGGAGTTCACTCAAACTCACATCCATTGAGTCGGTGATGCCATCCAGCCATCTCATCCTCTGTCGTCCCCTTTTCCTCCTGCCCCCAATCTCTCCCAGCATCAGAGTCTTTTCCAATGAGTCAACTCTTTGCATGAGGTGGCCGAAGTAGTGGAATTTCAGCTTTAACATCATTCCTTCCAAAGAACACCCAGGGCTGATCACCTTCAGAAGGGACTGGTTGGATATTCTTGCAGTCCAACGGACTCTCAGGAGTCTTCTCCAACACCACAGTTTAAAAGCATCAATTCTTTGGCGCTCAGCGTTCTTCACAGTCCAACTCTCACAACCATACATGACCACTGGAAAAACCATAGCTTTGACTAGCTAGACCTTTGTTGGCAAAGTAATGTCTCTGCTATTGAATATGCTGTCTAGGTTGGTCATAACTTTTCTTCCAAGGAGTAAAATATATGAATCAGTTATGTGTGTGTATATATATATATATCCCCTTCCTTTTGAATCTAATCTCCCTCACATCCCACTCCTTTAGGTTGATGCAGAGCCCCTGTTTGAGTTTCCTGAGTCATACAGCGAATTCCCTTTGGCTATCTATTTTACATATGGTAGTGTAAACCATGTTCGGAGAAGGCAATGGCAACCCACTCCAATACTCTTACCTGGAAAATCCCATGGACAGAAAAGCCTGGTAGGCTGCAGTCCATGGGGTCGTGAAGAGTCGGACACGACTGAGAGACTTCACTTTCACTTTTCACTTTCATGCATTGGAGAAGGAAATGGCAACCCACACCAGTGTTCTTGCCTGGAGAATCCCAGGGATGGGGGAGCCTGTTGGGCTGCTGTCTATGGGGTCGCACAGAGTCGCACACGACTGAAGTGACTTAGCAGCAGCAGCAGCAAACCATGTTACTCTTTCCATACGTCTCACCGTCTCCTCCCCTCTCCCCATGTCCATAAGTCTATTCTCTATATCTGTTCCTCCACTGTTGCCTTGTAAATAAATCCTTCAGTACCATTTTTATAGATTTCATATGTATGCATTAGAATGTGATATTTATCTTTCTCTTTCTGACTTCCTTCACTCTGTATAATAGGTTCTAGGTTTATAGACCTCATTAGAACTGACTCAAATGTGTTCCTTTTTATGGATGAGTAATATTGCATTGTGCATATGTACCACAACTTCTTTATCCATTTATCTGTTGATGGATATCTAGGTTTCTTCCATGTTCTAGCTATAGAAAATAGTGCTGCAGAGGGGAGGAGCCAAGATGGTGGAGGAGTAGGATGGGGAAGAACACTTTCTCCCCCACAAATTCATCAAAAGAGCATTTAAACGTCGAGTAAATTCCACAAAACAACTTCTGAATGCTGGCAGAGGACATCAGGCACCCAGAAAAACAATCCAACTCTTCGAAAGGAGGTAGGAAAAAATATAAAAGACAAAAAAAGAGACAAAAGAGGGAGGGACGGAGTTCCGTCCAGGGAAGGGAGTCTTAAAAAGAGAGAGGTTTCCAAACACCAGGAAACCTTCTCACTGCCAAATCTGTGCCGAGCTTTGGAAGCACAGAGGGCAACATAACAGGAAGAAAAAATAAATAAACAATTAAAACTCGAAGATTGCGAGTCCTACGGTAACTCCCCCAGCGGAGAAGCAGCACAGACGCCTGCACGCACCATTAGCAAGCAGGGGCTGGGCAGGGAGGCGCAGCGCGGGCTGCATCGCTTAGAGTAAGAATCTGGCCTGAATACCCTGAGCACTATCTGAGTGAAATAATTTGGGCTAGCAAACCAGACTGTGGGATATCTAGCACGCGAAAAGCCAGCCTCAACCTAAGACACCGCCAGGCCCGCACACAGAACAAAGAATTGAACAGAGATAGCCGGCTGCAGACCTTCCCCCTCCGGTGACAGGCAGCCAGAGCCAGAAGGGGGCAATCGCAGCCCCAGAGAGACATTATCTATAAAACTGTAAGCAGGCTTCTTTGCTAACTAAAACTTTTTGGGGGTCTGGACGGTTAACATCTGCCTGAGAAGGTGCGCCAGTTTTACACCCAGATAACCGAATAGCGGGGAGGCGATAAGTCGCAGCATTGGCGCTCGCCAAACACCTCATCACTTGAGCTGCTCGGACCTGGGAAGAGCACAAAACTCAGGCCCAACTGAGTCTGCGCCTCTGAGGACTACCTGAGTGCCTGAACCTGAGCGGCTTGGACCTGGGAGGTACATGCAACCCAGGGCCAGCCTCGGATTGTTCCCGGCGGAACAACCTAGAGCCCGAGCAGTGTGGGCCGGGAGGCTACACGCGCCGTGAGCAGGGGCAGACCCAGTGTGGCTGAGGCACTGCGAGCGCACGCCAGTGTTATTTGTTTGCAGCATCCCTCCCTCCCTCCCCACAGCGCGACTGAACAAAGAGAAGAAATACAGCTCCACCCATCAGAACACCGACACAAGCTTCCCTAACCAGGAAACCTTGACAAGCCACCTGTACAAACCCACACACAGCGAGGAAAAGCCACAATAAAGAGAACTCCACAAACTGCCAGAATACAGAAAGGACACCCCAAACTCAGCAATTTAAACAAGATTAAGAGACAGAGGAATAGCCAGCAGATAAAGGAACAGGATAAATGCCCACCAAACCAAACAAAAGAGGAAGAGATAGGGAATCTATCTGATAAAGAATTCCGAATAATGATAATGAAATTGATCCAAAATCTTGAAATTAAAATGGAATCACAGATAAATAGCTTGGAGACAAGGATTGAGAAGATGCAAGAAAGGTTTAACAAGGACCTAGAAGAAATAAAAAAGAGTCAATATATAATGAATAATGCAATAAATGAAATTAAAAACACTCTGGAGGCAACAAATAGTAGAATAACAGACGCAGAAGATAGGATTAGTGAATTAGAAGATAGAATGGTAGAAATAAATGAATCAGAGAGAATAAAAGAAAAACGAATTAAAAGAAATGAGGACAATCTCAGAGACCTCCAGGACAATATTAAACGCTACAACATTAGAATCATAGGGGTTCCAGAAGAAGAAGACAAAAAGAAAGACCATGAGAAAATACTTGAGGAGATAATAGTTGAAAACTTCCCTAAACTGGGGAAGGAAATAATCACCCAAGTCCAAGAAACCCAGAGAATCCCAAACAGGATAAACCCAAGGCGAAACACCCCAAGACACATATTAATCAAATTAACAAAGATCAAACACAAAGAACAAATATTAAAAGCAGCAAGGGAAAAACAACAAATAACACACAAGGGAATTCCCATAAGGATAACAGCTGATCTTTCAATAGAAACTCTTCAAGCCAGGAGGGAATGGCAAGACATACTTAAAATGATGAAAGAAAATAACCTACAGCCCAGATTATTGTACCCAGCAAGGATTTCATTCAAGTATGAAGGAGAAATCAAAAGCTTCTCAGACAAGCAAAAGCTGAGAGAATTCTGCACCACCAAACCAGCTCTCCAACAAATACTAAAGGATATTCTCTAGACAGGAAACACAAAAATGGTGTATAAATTCGAACCCCAAACAATAAAGTAAATGGCAACGGGATCATACTTATCAGTAATTACCTTAAACGTAAATGGGTTGAATGTCCCGACCAAAAGACAAAGACTGGCTGAATGGATACAAAAACAAGACCCCTACATATGTTGTCTACAGGAGACCCACCTCAAAACAGGGGACACATACAGACTGAAAGTGAAGGGCTGGAAAAAGATTTTCCATGCAAATAGGGACCAAAAGAAAGCAGGAGTAGCAATACTCATATCAGATAAAATAGACTTTAAAACAAAGGCTGTGAAAAGAGACAAAGAAGGTCACTACATAATGATCAAAGGATCAATCCAAGAAGAA
Organism: Bos taurus; assembly: GCF_002263795.3. Classification (NCBI taxonomy): domain Eukaryota; kingdom Metazoa; phylum Chordata; class Mammalia; order Artiodactyla; family Bovidae; genus Bos; species Bos taurus. The sequence goes on along the minus strand of NC_037351.1, from coordinate 14,889,726 downwards.
GATATAACAATTATAAATATATATGCACCCAACACAGGAGCACCACAGTATGTAAGACAAATGCTAACAAGTATGAAAGGAGAAATTAACAATAACACAATAATAGTGGGAGACTTTAATACCCCACTCACACCTATGGATAGATCAACTAAACAGAAAACTAACAAGGAAACACAAACTTTAAACGATACAATAGACCAGTTAGACCTAATTGATATCTATAGGACATTTCATCCCAAAACAATGAACTTCACCTTTTTCTCAAGCGCACATGGAACCTTCTCCAGGATAGATCACATCCTGGGCCATAAAGCTAGCCTTGGTAAATTCAAAAAAATAGAAATCATTCCAAGCATCTTTTCTGACCACAATGCAGTAAGATTAGATCTCAATTACAGGAGAAAAACTATTAAAAATTCCAACATATGGAGGATGAACAACACCCTGCTGAATAAACAACAAATCACAGAAGAAATCAAAAAAGAAATCAAAATTTGCATAGAAACGAATGAAAATGAAAACACAACAACCCAAAACCTGTGGGACACAGTAAAAGCAGTCCTAAGGGGAAAGTTCATAGCAATACAGGCACACCTCAAGAAAAAAGAAAAAAGTCAAATAAATAACCTAACTCTACACCTAAAGCAACTAGAAAAGGAAGAAATGAAGAACCCCAGGGTTAGTAGAAGGAAAGAAATCTTAAAAATTAGAACAGAAATAAATGCAAAAGAAACAAAAGAGACCATAGCAAAAATCAACAAAGCCAAAAGCTGGTTCTTTGAAAGGATAAATAAAATTGATAAACCATTAGCCAGACTCATCAAGAAACAAAGGGAGAAAAATCAAATCAATAAAATTAGAAACGAAAATGGAGAGATCACAACAGACAACACAGAAATACAAAGGATCATAAGAGACTATTATCAACAATTATATGCCAATAAAATGGACAACGAGGAAGAAATGGACAAATTCTTAGAAAAGTACAACTTTCCAAAACTCGACCAGGAAGAAATAGAAAACCTTAACAGACCCATCACAAGCACGGAAATTGAAACTGTAATCAAAAATCTTCCAGCAAACAAAAGCCCAGGTCCAGACGGCTTCACAGCTGAATTCTACCAAAAATTTAGAGAAGAGCTAACACCTATCCTGCTCAAACTCTTCCAGAAAATTGCAGAGGAAGGTAAACTTCCAAACTCATTCTATGAGGCCACCATCACCCTAATACCAAAATCTGACAAAGATCCCACAAAAAAAGAAAACTACAGGCCAATATCGCTGATGAACATAGATGCAAAAATCCTAAACAAAATTCTAGCAATCAGAATCCAACAACACATTAAAAAGATCATACACCATGACCAAGTGGGCTTTATCCCAGGGATGCAAGGATTCTTCAATATCTGCAAATCAATCAATGTAATACACCACATTAACAAATTGAAAAACAAAAACCATATGATTATCTCAATAGATGCAGAGAAAGCCTTTGACAAAATTCAACACCCATTTATGATAAAAACTCTCCAGAAAGCAGGAATAGAAGGAACATACCTCAACATAATAAAAGCTATATATGACAAACCCACAGCAAACATTATCCTCAATGGTGAAAAATTGAAAGCATTTCCTCTAAGGTCAGGAACAAGACAAGGGTGCCCACTTTCACCATTACTATTCAACATAGTTTTGGAAGTTTTGGCCACAGCAATCAGAGCAGAAAAAGAAATAAAAGGAATCCAAATTGGAAAACAAGAAGTAAAACTCTCACTATTTGCAGATGACATGATCCTCTACATAGAAAACCCTAAAGACTCCACCAGAAAATTACTAGAACTAATCAATGATTATAGTAAAGTTGCAGGATATAAAATCAACACACAGAAATCCCTTGCATTCCTATACACTAATAATGAGAAAACAGAAAGAGAAATTAAGGAAACAATTCCATTCACCATTGCAACGAAAAGAATAAAATACTTAGGAATATATCTACCTAAAGAAACTAAAGACCTATATATAGAAAACTATAAAACACTGGTGAAAGAAATCAAAGAGGACACTAATAGATGGAGAAATATACCATGTTCATGGATTGGAAGAATCAATATAGTGAAAATGAGTATACTACCCAAAGCAATTTATAGATTCAATGCAATCCCTATCAAGCTACCAACAGTATTCTTCACAGAGCTAGAACAAATAATTTCACAATTTGTATGGAAATACAAAAAACCTCGAATAGCCAAAGCGATCTTGAGAAAGAAAAATGGAACTGGAGGAATCAACCTACCTGACTTCAGGCTCTACTACAAAGCCACAGTTATCAAGACAGTATGGTACTGGCACAAAGACAGAAATATAGATCAATGGAACAAAATAGAAAGCCCAGAGATAAATCCACGCACATATGGACACCTTATCTTTGACAAAGGAGGCAAGAATATACAATGGATTAAAGACAATCTCTTTAACAAGTGGTGCTGGGAAATCTGGTCAACCACTTGTAAAAGAATGAAACTAGAACACTTTCTAACACCATATACAAAAAAAAAACTCAAAATGGATTAAAGATCTCAACGTAAGACCAGAAACTATAAAACTCCTAGAGGAGAACATAGGCAAAACACTCTCTGACATACATCACAGCAGGATCCTCTATGACCCACCTCCTAGAATATTGGAAATAAAAGCAAAAATAAACAAATGGGACCTAATTAACCTTAAAAGCTTCTGCACATCAAAGGAAACTATTAGCAAGGTGAAAAGACAGCCTTCAGAATGGGAGAAAATAATAGCAAATGAAGCAACCGACAAACAACTAATCTCAAAAATATACAAGCAACTCCTACAGCTCAACTCCAGAAAAATAAATGACCCAATCAAAAAATGGGCCAAAGATCTAAATAGACATTTCTCCAAAGAAGACATACAGATGGCTAACAAACACATGAAAAGATGCTCAACATCACTCATTATCAGAGAAATGCAAATCAAAACCACTATGAGATACCATTTCACACCAGTCAGAATGGCTGCGATCCAAAAGTCTACAAATAATAAATGCTGGAGAGGGTGTGGAGAAAAGGGAACCCTCTTACACTGTTGGTGGGAATGCAAACTAGTACAGCCACTATGGAGAACAGTGTGGAGATTCCTTAAAAAACTGGAAATAGAACTGCCTTATGATCCAGCAATCCCACTGCTGGGCATACACACTGAGGAAACCAGAAGGGAAAGAGACACGTGTACCCCAATGTTCATCGCAGCACTGTTTATAATAGCCAGGACATGGAAACAACCTAGATGTCCATCAGCAGATGAATGGATAAGAAAGCAGTGGTACATATACACAATGGAGTATTACTCAGCCATTAAAAAGAATACATTTGAATCAGTTCTAATGAGGTGGATGAAACTGGAGCCTATTATACAGAGTGAAGTAAGCCAGAAGGACAAACACCAATACAGTATACTAACGCATATATATGGAATTTAGAAAGATGGTAACGATAACCCTGTATACGAGACAGCAAAAGAGACACTGATGTATAGAACAGGCTTATGGACTCTGTGGGAGAGGCAGAGGGTGGGAAGATTTGGGAGAATGGCAAAAAAAAAAAAAAAAAGAAAGAAAATAGTGCTGCAATGAACAATGGGATACATGTGTCTCTTTCAATTTTGGTTTCTTCAAGGTATATGCCAAGGAGTGGGATTGCTGGATCATATGGTGGGTTTAATCATAGTTTTTTAAGAAATTTCCATACCATCTTCCATAGTGGTTTTATCAATTTACATTCCCACCCAGAGTGCAAGAGTGGTTTCTTTTCACTGCATCCTCTCCAGCATTTATTGTTTGTAGACATTTTGATGATGGCCATTCTGACCAATGTGAGGTGATATCTCATTGTAGTTTTGATTAGCATTTCTCTAATAATGAGTGATGTTGAGCCTCTTTTCATGTGTTTGTTAGCCATCTGTATGTCTTCTTTGGAGAAATGTCTGTTTAGGTCTTTTTCCCACTTTTTGATTGGGTTGTTTGCTTTTCTGGTATTGTGTCGTATGAGCTGTTTGTATATTTTGGAAATTAAACCTGTGTCAGTTGTTTAATTTGCTATTATTTTCTCCCATTCTGAAGGTTGTCTTTTTCACCTTGCTTATAGCTTCATTTGCTGTGCAAAAGCCTTTAAGTTTAATCAGGTTCCACTTGCTTATTTTGTTTTTATTTCCATTGCTTTAGGAGGTGGTTCATAGAGGATCTTGCTTTGATTTATGCCATCAAGTGTTCTGCCTATATTTTCCTCAAAGAACTTTATAGTTTCTGGTCTTACATTTAGGTCTTTAATACATTTTGAATTTATCTTTGTGTATGGTGTTAGGAAGTGTTGTAATTTCATTCTTTTACATGCAGCTGTCCATTTTTTTTCCCCCAGCACCATTTATTGAAGAGGCTGTCTTTGCCCCATTGTATATTCTTGCCTCCTTTGTCAAAAATAAGGTATTCATAGGTGCATGGGTTTATTCCTGGGCTTTCTATCTTGTTCCATTGGTCTATGTTTCTGTTTTTGTTTTGTTCTGTTTTGTTTTGACTGAACCTTTTTGTATAATCTGAAGTCAGGAAGGTTGATTCATCCAGCTCCATTCTTTTTTCTCAAGACTGCTTTAGCTATTTGGGGTCTTTTGTGTTTCAAAATTAATTGTGAAATTTTTTGTTCTATTTCTGTGAAAAATGCCATTGGTAATTTGATAGGGATTGCATTGAATCTGTAGATTGCACTTGGTAGTATAGTCATTTTCACAATATTGATTCTTCCTACCCAGAAACATGGATTATCTCTCCATCTGTCTATGTCATCTTTGATTTCTTTCATCAGTCTTATAATTTTCTGTGTACAGTTCATCTCCTTAGGTATTTAATTACCTAAATACCTAATATATTCCTAGATATTTAATTCTTTTTGTGGCAATGGTGAATGGTATTGATTCCTTAATTTCTCTTTCTGATTTTTCATTGTTAGTATATAGAAATGCAAGTGATTTCTATGTATTGATTTTGTATCCTGCAACTTTGCTAAATTCACTGATTAGCTCTAGTAATTTTCTGATACTATCTTTAGGGTTTTCTATGTACAGTATCATGTCATCTGCAAACAGTGAGAGCTTTACTTCTTCTTTTCCTATCTGGATTCCTTTTATGTCTTTTTCTTCTCTAATTGCTGTAGATAGGACTTCTGAAACTATGTTGAATAATAGTGGTGAAAGTGGGCACCCTTGTCTTGTTCCTGATCTTAGGGGGAATGCTTTCTGTTTTTCACCACTGGGAATAATGTCTGTTGTAGGCTTATTGTATATGGCCTTTACTATGTTGAGGTAGGTTCCTTCCATGCCCATTTTTTGAAGATTTTTAATCATAAATCGGTGTTGAATTTTGTTAAGTGCTTTTTCAGCATCTATTGAGATGATCATATGGTTTTTATCTTTCAATTTGTTAATATAGTATATTACATTGATTGATTTGCATATACTGAAGAATTCTTGCATCCCTGGAACAAATCCAACTTGATCATATTGTATGACCTTTTTGATGTGTTGCTGAATTCTGTTTGCTAAAATTTTGTTGAGGATTTTTGCACCTATGTTCACCATAGGTGAACCTAGGTATTGGCCTGTGGTTTTCTTTGTATGTGTTATATTTGTCTAGTTTTGGTATTAGGGTGATGGTGGCCTCATAGAATGAGTATGGAAGTGTACTTTCCTCTGTAATTTTTTGAAAGTGTTTTAGAAGGATAAGGATTAGCTCTTCTCTAAATGTTTGATAGAATTCTTCTGGCAAGCCATCTGGTCCTGGGCTTTTGTTTTTTGGGGGAGACTTTTATCACAGCTTCAATTTTAGTGCTTGTAATTAGGTTTTTCATAATTTCTATTTCTTCCTGGTTCAGTCTCAGAAGATTGAAATTTTCTAAGAACCTGTCCAGGTTGTCTATTTTATTGCCATATAGTTGTTCATAATAGTCTCTTATAATCCTTTGTGTTTCTTCACTGTCTTTTGTAATCTCTCCTTATTCATTTCTAATTTTGTTGATTTGATTCTTCTCTCTTTTTTTCTTGATGAGTCTGGCTAGAGGTTTGTCAATTTTGTTTATCTTCACAAAAACCAGTTTTTAGTTTTATTAATCTTTACTATTGTTTCTTTGATTTTTTTCCCATTTATTTCGCTTGGATCTTTATGATTTCCTTGCTTCTACTAACTTTGGATTTGTTGTTGTTGTTTTCTTCTTCTTCTTCTTCTTCTTCTTCTTTTTACAGTTGCTTAAGGTGTAAAGTTAGGTTGTCTATTCGATGCTTTTCTTGTTTCTTGAGGTAGGATTGTAATATTATAAACTTCCCTCTTAGAACTACTTTTGTTGCATCCCATAGGTTTTGAGTTGTCATGTTTTCATTGTCATTTGTTTCTAGAAATGTTTTTATTTCCTTTTTTATTTCTTCAGTAACCTGTTGGTTATTTAGAAATGTGTTGTTCAATCTCCATGTCTTTGTGTTTCATACAGTTTTTTTCTTGTAATTGATGTGTAGTTTCATAGCTTTGTGGTCAGAGAAGAAGCTTGATACAATTTCAATTTTCTTAAGTTTACTGAGGCTTGATTTGTGAACCAAGGTGTGGTCTGTCCTGGAGAATGTTCCATGTGCACTTGAGAAGAAGGTATATTCTTCTGCATTTGAATGGAATATCCTGAAGATATCAATGAGATCCATCTCATCTATTGTATCATTTAAGACTTGTGTTTCCTTATTAATTTTCTGTTTTTATGATCTATCCATTTGTGTGAGTGGGGTGTTAAAGCTTCCTACTATTATTGTGTTACTATCAGTTTCTCCTTTTATGTCTGTTAGTGTTTGTCTTATGTATTGAGGTGCTCCTATGTTGGGTACATAGACATTTACAATTGTTATATCTTTCTCTTGGATTGATCACTTGATCATTATGTAGTGTCCTTCCTTATCTCTTGTAATATTCTTTATTTTGAGGTCTATTTTGTCAGATAGGAAGATTACTACTTCAGTTTTCTTTTGCTTCCCATTTGTATAGAATATATTTTTCCAATATATTTTTCCTCTCACTTTCAGTCCATATGTGTTTTTAGGTCTGAAGTAGATTTCTTGTAAACAGCCTATATATGGGTCTTGTTTTTGTATCCATTCAGCTAGTCTGTGTCTTTTGGTTGGAACATTTAATCCATTTACATTTAAAGTAATTATTGATATATATGTTCCTATTACCATTTTCTTAATTGTTGGGGTTGATTTTGTAGATCTTCTTTCTTCTCTTGTATTTCTTGACTATATAAGTCCCTTTAACATTTGTTGTAAAGCTGTTTGGTGGCACTGAATTCTCTTAACTTTTGCTTTTCTGAAAAGCTCTTTATTTCTCCATCAATTTTGAATGAGATCCTTGCTGGGTACAGTGATTTTGGTTGTCGATTTTTCCCTTTCAGTACTTTAAATATATCCTGCCATTCCCTTCTGACCTGAAGAGTTTCTGCTGAAAGATCAGCTGTTAAGCATATGTGGTTTCCATTGTGTGTTACTTGTTGATGCTCCTTTACTGCTTTTAATATTCTTTCTTTGTATTTAGTATTTGTTAGCTTGATTAGTATTAGTATATAGTATTAGTATTAGTCTTGGCATGTTTCTCCTTGGGTTTATCCTCTATGGGACCTTTGGGCCTCTTGGACTTGATTGACTGTTTCTGTTTCCATGTTGGGGAAATTTTCAACTGTAATCTCTTCAAAAGTTTTCTCATACCCTTTCTTTTTCTTTTCTTCTCCTGCTGCTGCTGCTGTTGCTGCTAAGTTGCTTGAGTCATGCCCGAATCTGTGCAACCCCATAGACAGTAGCCCACCAGGCTTCCCCGCCCCTGGGATTCTCCAGGCAAGAACACTGGAGTGGGTCGCCATTTCCCTCTCCAATGCATGAAAGTGAAAAGTGAAAGTGAAGTCGCTCAGTCGTGTCCGACTCTAGCTACCCCATGGACTGCAGCCTACCAGGCTCCTCTGTCCATGGGATTTTCCAGGCAAAAGTACTGGAGTGGGGTGCCATTGCCTTCTCCATTCTTCTCCTGCTGCAGCTGCTGCTAAGTCGCTTCAGTCGTGTCCAACTCTGTGCAACCCCATAGACGGCAGCCCATCAGGCTCCACCGTCCCTGGGATTCTCCAGGCAAGAACACTGGAGTGGGTTGCCATTTCCTTCTCCAATGTTTGAAAGTGAAAATTGAAAGTGAAGTCCCCTATAATTTGAATGTTGGTGTGTTTGGTATTGTCCCAGAGATTTCTGAGACTGTCTCTAGTTCTTGTAACTCAGATTTAACCTGGCTGAAACAACCTCAGCTCGGCCCCTGCTAGGTTGACCGAGCACAGCAGAAGCAAAACTCGGTGAAAGCTCATGTGGTGGAAGTTGAACACAAAGAAAACTCAGCACAGTTGAATTGACAAGAAGCCCAGTGTGCTGAAAACTGGGATAGCAAAAACGAACTTGGCAGAAAGCTCATGCGGCTCAGTCTCAGACTCCAGAAGACCTCCAGTTAAGGTAAGAGGTCCTTGCCCCTATGGCTGGAAGGACATATGGCTAACAAAATCTTACTTCCTTTACAGTCTCTCAGTTCTTGTTTCCTTGAACCCCCTGTGAGCAGGCAAGCAGCAGTAAGTGCAATTGAAGGACTCTGACAGGGGCTACTCCCCAATATGCCCCAAAGGTTCCACTATCTGCTGTGCCCTAGTAGCTGTTGCCCACGTGGGTGAAGGTTCTTCTGTCCTTAATCTCCTTTGTGCCAAGGAGTGGGTCAATGAAAATCGTGGGCACAGGTCAGGCGTTTAGCAGTTTTTTTGGCAAGTTATGAAAGGGATTCCTCGACATGTTTTCCCACTGCTTTTTCCTCCTGTCCTTCAGCTCCTCTCTCCATCTATGCCACTGTTTGGTTGGACAGGTCATCATCTTTCCATTTCTGAAAGTTGTGTTTGAAACCGTTTACCTAGGATTGGGACTCAAACTCATGTGGCAGGGACTCTGTGCTATACTTAGTCACTCAGTCATGTCTGACTGGGCTTGAGCCTGGCCAAAACCTACAGTGCCTGGTTTCAGGACCTAATAAAGCTCAGGTTCTTGATGTTTCATTGCAAAAAAAAAAAAAAATCAGTGAGAGAAATAGTGATAGGTAAGAGGTAGATTTGTTCAGAAAGCAGTACAGTCCAGAGTGTGCCATCGCAGACAGTGAATGTGGTGGCCATGAAATGTGGTGTGGTTACATTAATTAATTAGTGGGAGAATCACTCCAACAACTGGGGAACCACCGACTCCTTGGTCTTTTTATAGTGCCTTGGAACTGTCATGGTGCTTCTGTGTGTGTCATTTAGCTTGCAGATTGAGGATTAAGGTTTAGTTGAATTTGACTTGTCTGCCATCTTGGATCCACTTGATTTTAATCAGTTTATGTTATGTCCTTGAGCTATGTCATTCTTTCAAAAGCTGTGCCCTGCCCCCTTTCCTCCTGTTTCATGCTCTTTTCCTGAGCCCTGTACTGGCTCACAATGTTGCCTCTACAATCTTCTGGAGGTACAACCAGAAAGTATCTTGCCCTTGGGAGGGAAATATTATATAATATCCAATCCCTCTAGAGATTCAGGTCTTCTTTTTCCATGTTTCCTACAACATGTGCAGCAACAGCATTTCTCATTGAACCTGCTAGGGTGGGTGACAGGCACACAATGTCTGCTAGGAGTCCTGCTGGTGGTATCCCTTCAGGGCAATTGGGCTTTTGGGGATAATATTTGCTGCTTTGGGAGTTAGCCCTGCAGGCCGTTTGGGCCCAAACCCTTACCACTCTTCTCCTAAACCTCCAAACACGTGGATTAAATCTCCACTCCACTTTTTGAAACATCTGGTCTGTTGTCTCCTATCATTTTGTCCTTAAGCCACTTATTGACTCCTAGAACCATGACCCTGCCCCCTTTGTAGACAACATCACTCCACCCAGCTTATTATTAAAATATTCTTAAAGCTCCTAACAGAATCAGATAACCCACTCATGTGTCATTACTTCTTCTGTTATTACCTAGAGTGGTAATAAGAGAGACAGTGAAGTGTTTACCAGTGGAAATACCCTAAACTGCTCTTATGGAGGACTAGGGGAGGAAAGCAGGGATGTACATTCCCTCTGAGCAATAAGAAGAGAAGTCTTATGGCTATTTTGCCAGGTTCCCAGTCTCAGGGCACAGACTTGGAAGGCTTTACATCATGGTATCTATCCTCATCCACACGAACAAATTGACAATGAGTTAAGATTATAACCCCTTAGTCCTACCCAGCACTAGTCATGTTGGAGATCTTGGGGACATCCAACTCCAGCCTGAGGTTGACCTGCCTCAACTTGCCTAGAGATCTGGTCTCCGGGAGGTTGTCACTCCTCAACCTTCTCCGGGATCTGCCAGTCCAGGGATCCCAGGAGGTTGACATGCTTTGACCTGCCCAGGGATTCGATCTCCCGGAGGCTGCCATGCCTCAACCTGCCTGGGGATTTGCACCCTGACTCAGGGATGCCTGGCTCTCAGGTTGCAATAGTACTGCATAGGATAAGCTTCAGAAAGACTCACCCCTAAGGAAGTCCACCCATGGAAATAGAAGAAAGCTTATTAGTTGTGGGACTGTGCCTGGTCTCAGCAATAACTCAGGAGCCCAACAAGAACCCCAATACCTTTCTGGGAAGGCTAAAAAGAGTCCCTCCAAAAGTTTATCAATCTGGACTTAGACTCTTACAAGGCACAGGTGATTTTAAAGGACAAATTTCTGTACCAATGTGCATCAGACATGAGGATAAAATTATAACAGCTGTAGTTGCTGTTTCTTTAGATGAAATGATCCAGACAGTCACCAATAACGTTTATAACAGAACAGGAGAGGGAGACCAAGTCCCAAGAAAGGGAGAGAAGGAAGGAGACAAGGCATGCCCAGATGCTGGCCACCCTCCAAGGAAGCCCTATGGCAAATGCCAAATCTGTAGACAGGCGGGACATTGGGCCAAAGAATGTTCAAACCTTGGCAAGTCTCCTAAAACGACTTGCTACAAATTCCATCAATTGGGACATTAGGTGGCACTCTGCTCTTGGGACCCAAGAGCCTCAAGGTCAAGCACCAAGCCTTCCCTCATGATGGTTCAACAGGACTGAAGCAGCCTGCTCCAGCCAGCCTGCCTGTCACAGATAACCATCACCAGGCTTGAGCCAAGGGTGCAACTGGATGTGGCAGATAGGTCCAAGAATTTCTTGGTTGACACAGGGCTTCTTGGTTGATACCTACTCTGTTCTACTCCAGAGCCTTCTCCCAAAGGTGTACCACTTTGGGTGCAATAGGAAAAACAACTACAAAAAGATTCACCTGAGCACTTCTTTGTTGCTGGGACGGATGGATGTTTTCCCACCAGTTTCTGGTGGTCCCTGAGTGTTCTACTCCCTTATTGGGGAAAGATCTTTCTTTGCCTTTGAAATTGTACAGCTATTGAAGTCCTGATAGAAGATGCTTTAAAACTTTCCTTTGGGGGCAAACTAACTATTTTTATCAGCCACCAAGTGAAATAACTCCTGAACAGGAGAGGCCATTTATGGATGTCTGATCAAAGGATCCTCAGATATCAAGTAGTGCTGATGGAAAATCCTGGCCTGACTATATCCCCTTGTGAGGTTCTTAGCTCAGCCACCCTCCTGCCTACCCCCAAGGGCTCTCTCCCCTTTCACTCTTGCTTAGAAACTTTAAACTATTGAACAAACCCCCTAGAGTGATTGTCAGAAGATCCTCTGACCAATCCCGAGGAAGTCTGTTACACTGATGAAAGCAGCTTTGTCTTGGATGGAAAGAGCAGTAGTCTCCAATTTTGAGACCATAGAAGGTAAACCTTTGCCACCAGGTACTTCAGCCCATTGGCTGAGCTCATAGCCCTGACTCAAGCTTTAGAGCTGAGAAAAGGAAAGAGTAGCCATTTACATTGACTCCAAGTATGCCTTTTTGGTGCTACATGCCACCAGAGGGTCCCCAATCAAGTATAGTGATCAAATCCTTAGGATCTTGGAGGCAGTCCATCCGCCTGCTGAGGTTTCAATCTCCCACTGTAAAGGAAGCCAAAAAGGGGGCACAGAAGCAGCATGAGGGAACTAAGCAGATGATCAGACAGCTAAGAGAGCAGCGTTACAGAACAATGACCTCATAGGGGTTGCCACCTTAGTTCCACAGACTAATTTGCCAGAAACTCCTTCATCTATTGAAGGTGAGACTCTTAAAGCTAAGAGTGAAAGCTTTCAATAAGATCATATGGGATGGTTCCAAAAGGAGGGACTCATTTTTCTGCCTGGGAACCTCCAATGGAAGTTAGTTAACTCCTTACATGCCACCACTCATTTAGGGGAGAAGGCCCTTCAAAGATTACTAGAAAGGTCCTTCAGAGGAACAGGCCTCCAAACGACTATAAGCAAGTGGTCTCCTCTTGTCCCACTTGCCAATTAAACAACCCCCAAGGAGCTCGAATACCCCAACTGGCCCAGCTCATTAAACGGCATGTGCAATACCCAGGAGAGGACTGGCAGATGGACTTCACCCAGATGCCAGTTTCTCAAGGGTATAAATACCTATTAATCATAGTAGATACATTCATAGGATGGACTGAAGGCTTTCCCACCTTGACTGAAAAAGCTGAGAAGGTGGTAAAAAAAAAAAAAAAAAAAAAAACTGCTCCTTGAAATCATTCTGAGATTTGGTCTGCCCAAGTCATTACAAAGTGACAATGGAACATCATTTACTTCTAAGTCACCAAAGGGGTTTCTAAAGCATTGGACATCTATTGTGCCTGGAGGCCTCAGTCTTTAGAAAAAGTAGAAAGAACCAACTAATTCTTAAAATCAGCAATAAAAAAGATAACCCAGAAGACCTCTCTGGTATGGAAGGAGCCTTTACCACTAGCTCTCCTCTGCACCCATATTGCCCCTAATGAACAGGTTGGTTTTAGTCCCTATGAGATGCTATATGGGAGACTTTTTTTTTTTTTTTTTTAATGTTAATAACCTCTTCCTAGATCCAGAGGCTCAGACCCTCTGGTCTAATACCATGACCATTGGGCAATTCCAACATGATACATGCTTGTAGGTTGTCAACCAGGACCCCTGAAATTCTAAAGAACCACCACTATATGCTCCAGGGATTCAATTCCTAATTAAAGTCTGGAAGGATGGGTCCCCAAAGGCTCAACTCCAGCCCACATGGAAGGGCCCATATCCTACAATACTTTCTACCCCCACAGCAGTCAAGGAATCAGGATAAGACTCCTGGGTTCACTACTCATGAGTCAAGCTATGGAAGAAAACAGAAGAGGACACTCAATATACCCGTGAGCCCCTGGAAATCTCAGATACCTATTCAGGACTTCAATTGAGTGTCATCCTAATGTACACCCCCAAAATCAAGTTTCTGGGGATAGGATTTCTCAGGATAGCTCTAAAAAGCCAACACAGCTTGATAGGGGTGTACTCCAAAATAGATAGGAGAGAGAACTCCTGATCCCTGAACAAGGAGGGACTTGAGCCATATTGAATGATACTTGTTGTTTCTGTGTAAATACCTCTAGTTAAGTTAAAGAAAGTCTCACAGTCTTCAAGAAAAACATTCAGATCCTATGGTATCTTAGAGAACCATGTGGAGAGTCCTCAGGGTGGCTACAATCTCTCTTTGGCGGATCCTTCTCCTGCTGAGGGGAAATTTGAAGGCTTCCCTGGTGGCTCAGAGGTTAAAGCATCTGCCTGCAGGGTGGGAGACCCGGGTTCAATCCCTGGGTTGGGAAGATCCCCTGGAGAAGGAAATGGCAACCCACTCCAGTATTCTTGCCTGGAGAATCCCATGGATGGAGGAGTCTGGTAGATTACAGTCCACGGGGTCAAAAAGAGTTGGACACGACTGAGTGACTTTACAATGCCCCTACTAATCCCTGTTATCACCACACATTGATGCTTCTTATGATGGTTCTATGTTATCAATTGTCTAACCCATTTTGTCTCTGCACAGGTCAACAAGCTACAACATGCAGTGCCAGTTCAACAAGGATATGTAAAACTACACCCGACCATGAAAAATATCACTCACCCTTAGATGGATACCACTATAAGGACTCTGAGGCTTGAGACTAGCAAGAAGGGGGGCCCAATTCCCCTCACCATCCCAGCTCAGCAGGAAGTAGCTAGAGAGGCCTCAACACCCCTATTTCCAAAGAATTGAGCCTCACATCTCTTGAGAGTGGAATGTTAGGTAGTTATAATAGGAAAAAGGAGTCCAAAATGGTGGTGGCTAAAAGACAAAGAAAGGGAAAAGCCCCTGAAAATGGAACAAAAGAAAATCCACAGACCAGAGTGAGAACTTCAGATGAAACAAACACTCACCCTTCTTGGCCAGCCCAAGTTGCATATAAGTATAGTGCAGGCTCAAGACGGGGAGGAGATAAATGTATAAAAGAAGGAAGCCAAGACGGATTGCGACCTCTCCTTTGGGGTCGGCCTGCCCTTATGCCTCAAGGGTGTACTATCCTTTGCTTGTCAAATAAAACTGAGTTGTAACTGAGCTGTAACATTGGTCCAACATTTCAAATCTTTGCTGTGACGAGACAGAACCAAGGAAATTACACACTCCCCTGACATATCTGGTGCCATGACTTGGATTCAAACTGAGGTTGCTGTTAAGGAAATTTGCACACTCCCCCAACAGGTGCAAGCTCAAAAATGACGGAATGATCTTGGTTCCTTTCCAAGGTAAACCAGTCAACATCACAGTAATCCAAGTCTATTCCCCAATCACTGATGCCAAATAAGATGAAGTTAAATGGTTCTGTGAAGACCTACAAGACCTTCTAGACCTAACACCAAAAAAAAAAAAAAAAGTGTTTTTTTTTTTTTTTTTTTTATCATAGGGGTTTGGAATGCAAAAGTAGGAATTCAAAACTTATCTAAAGGAACGGGCAAGTTTGACCTTGGAGTACAAAATGAAGCAGGACAAAGTCTAAAAGAGTTTTGCCAAGAGAACACACTGGTCATAGCAAACACCCACTTCCAACTCCATAAGAGACAACTCTACACATGGACATCAACAGATGATCAATATCAACATCAGACTGATTATACTCTTTGCAGTCAAATATGGAAAAGTTCTCTACAGTCAGCAAAAATAAGACATAGAGCTGACTGTGGCTCAGGTCATGAGCTCCTTATTGTAAAATGCAGGCATAAATTGAAAAAAGTAGTGAAAACCTCTAGGTCATTCAGGTATGACATAAATCAAATCTCTTATTATTATACAGTGGAGGTGATGAGTAGATTTAAGGGATTAGATTGGGTAGACAGAGTACCTGAAGACCTAAGAAAGGATGTTCATAGCATTATACCAGAAGCAGTTACCAAAATCAATCCAAGAAAAAGAAATGCAAGAAGGTGAAATAGTTGTATGAGGAGGTTTAACAAATATTTGAGAAAAAAAGAGAAGTGAAAGGCAAGAGAAAAAGGGAAAGATATACACCCAACTGAATTCAGAGCTCCAGATATCAACAAGGAGAGATAAAAAGGCCTTTTAAAATTAACAATAAAAATAAATAATGAAAACAAGAGAATGGAGGACTTCCTGTGGCTCAGACACTAAAGAATCTGCCTGCAATGCAGGAGATGTGGGTTCAGTCCCTGGGCTGAGAAGATCCTCTGGAGAAGGGAATGACAATCCATCCAGTATTCTCACCTGGAGAATCCCATAGACAGAGAAGCCTGGTGGGCTACAGTCCATGGGGTTGCAGAATCAGACATGACTGAGGGACTAACACTACTACTACTGGAGATTTCATCAAGAAAATTGGAAATATCAAAGGAACATTTTATGCAAGGATGGGCACAATAAAGGACAGAAATAGTAAAGAGTTAACAGAAGAAGAAGAGATTAAAAAGAAGTGGCAAGAATACACAGAAGAACTATACAAAAAAGGTCTTAATGACTCAAGTTAACCACAATGATGTCGTCACTCACCTAGAACTGGACATCCTGAAGTGTGAAGTGAAGTGGGCCTTAGGAAGTACAAGCAAAATTAGTGGAGGTGATGGAATTTCTGCTGAGCTATTGAAAATCCTAAAAGATGATGCTTTTACAGTGCTGCATTCAATATGTCAACATATTTGCAAAACTCAGCAGTGGGCCACCAGACAGGAAAAGGTCAGTTTCCTTCCAATCCTAAAGAAGGGCAATGCCAAGCTATATTCAAATTATCTAACAATTGCACTCATTTCACATGCTTTCAAGGTAATGCTCAAAATCCTTCAAGTTAAGCTTCAACAGCATATAAATCAAGAACTTCCAGATGTAGAAGCTGGATTTAGAAAAGGAAGATGAACCAGAGTTCAAATTACCAATATTAGTTAGATCATAGAGAAAGCAAGGGAATTCTAGAAAACCATGTACTACTGCTTCATTAATTTTGGTAAACCTTTGACTGTGCATATCACAACAAACCGGAAAATTCTAAAAGAGATGGGGATACCAGACCACCTTACCTATCTTAAGTAATCTGTATGCAGATCAAGAAGCAACAGCTATCTCTGGACATGAAACAGTGGATAGTTCAAAATTGGGAAAGGAGTATGACAAGGCTGTATATTGTCACCTTACTTATTTAAATTATATGCAGAGTACATCATGGAAAATGTTGGGCTGGATGAATCACAAGCTGGAATCAAGATTGCTGGGAGAAATATCAACAACTTTTAATATGCAGGTGATACTACTCTCATGGAAAAAAGTGAAGAGGCACTAAAGGGCCTCTTGATGAGAGTGAAAGAGGACAGTGAAAAAACTGGCTTGAAACTCAACATTCAAAAACCTAAGATCTTATCATCCACTCCCATCACTTCAATGCAAATAGAGTGGGAAAAGTGGAAGCAGTGACAGATTTTCTTTTCTTGGACTCCAGCATCATCATGGATGGTGATTGCAGCCATGAAATGAAGACATTTGCTCCTTGGATGGAAAGCTATAACAAGTCTAGAAAATGTATTAAAAAGCAAGGACATCACATTGTTGATGATGGTCTGCCTAGTCAAAGCTATGTTTTGTCCAGTAATTATGTGTGGATGTGAGAGTTGGACCATAAAGAAGGCTGAATGCCAAAGAATTGATGCTTTTGAAATGTGGTGCTGGAGAAGACTTTGAGAGTGACTTGGACAGCAAGAGCAAACAAGTCAATCCTAAATGAAATTAAAAAAATTAATATTCTTTAGAAGAACTGATACTGAAGCTCAAGCTCCAATACTGTGGCCACATGATGCAAAGAACTGACTCTTTGGAAAAGACCCTGATACTGGGAAAGTTTGAGAGCAGGAGGAGAAGGGGGAGATAGAAGATAAGATGGTTGGATAGCATCATTGACTCAATGAACATGAGTTTGAGCAAACTCTGGGAGATAGTGAAGGCCAGGGAAGCCTACTGTGCTGCAGTCCTTAGGGTCACGATGAGCTGGGTGTGATTTATTGACTGAACAACAAGAACAAAGAAACTTGATTATAGGGGTACTCAGTTTCTCTGGTCAAATTTTCCAAAAGACAGACAGGGAAATTGGGAAGAATATTTTGTTTTCTTTAGTTCTGTAGGTATCTTTGGGCACAGGCTTGATCACAGGATCACAGGCTTGATACCTGTCTTGGTAAAATCCCTTAGAGAAGGAAATGGCAACCCACTCCAGTATTCTTACCTGGAGAATTCCATGGACAGAGAAGCTTGGTGGGCTGCAGTCCGTGGGGTTGCAAAGAGTTGGACACAGCTAAAGCAACACATCTTTGGGCAAAATGTTGCTTATGATCTTTCTTTTCACTGATCTAGCACTCTTGGAATAGATTCCAATTCATCATGGTAAGTAAAAATGATCAATTGGAAAAAATCTTCATGTTTAGATGAGGCAATCAAATAAAGACTAAGCTTCCCTTTCTATCACTCTACCTGGTATTTAGGCAGTGCTTTCCCTTGCCTAAACTCCAAGTCATTTATGTAACAACAATAATGGAAACTATCAGTAAACTATTATAAAAATAAAATTTCTTAATTGAAATACTTAAATATCAAACTGAATCTCTCATATAAAAATCTATGAATATTTATCAAAAACCCTTAGCTCTTATGTATTCACATATGCTTCCATATACAATTTAGGCTTTTATGTTCTGAAGCACTGAGGATAAAATTACTCAATTAGCTGTCATCTAAATTGAAGAAGAAATGTAAAGGAAAATCTAAATAATTCTAGAATTATGTTTCCTTCAAGGACCAAATGAAAATACAGTTTAAAAAAATCAAATAAATAATAAATATGATGCTCTGAAATAATTTTCTGTGGTTTAAGCTAGAATACTGCAAGAAAGCAAAATAAATTTACCTACCACATAAGTATTGTGTTTTATACCGTGTTTGCTTTTCTCATTTTGAGTAGCCTTTTAGTAACCCAGTGAAATCTTGAAATCCAAGACACTGGAATTTCAAGGTTTGGAATTTCATTGGAAATACATCTGACTAACACTCAAACACAGGGATACAAAAGAGGAACAATCAATAAACCCTCCTAATAGCCAACTTATCAAAGATCTTAAGATCTGTTAAATGAATAATATGAATGCGAAAACCAGTGTTCCTTCTTCTTGACTGATTTCATATTTGTGTTTTGCTCCACAGTCCTTCTGTTGACTTCCCTTAGGTCTTTCATTGATGTTAGAAATACCTTTATTGTTATACCTCAGCTTATATTTCTTTCTCAAGTTTTCATCCTTCCCTAGGGCTACATACCTCTCAAGCCCTCTCTCATTTCTAACTGACATTTTTATCTTTTCAGAGATTTTTAACTGGTACAAAAAACTAAACAGGCTGGGACACATTGACATCTATCAGAAAATATGAACCTAGCCTAAAAGGGATTATAGAACAATTAGCAAGATCAATGAAGAAGAAAAAAACAAAAATACATGTGATTGATTTCGTGCTATATGACTGACTAGATTACCTCATGTTATAATGTGACCATTCTCCTGTTCAGAGAAAAGGTAGAATATTTCTTCCAGATAATTCTTAACATATTTGAAGATCAATTTTCAGCCACTCTTAGTTTTAAACCATTGAACAAAAATGGAATTTACATTTCAAAAGTAAGCCAGGTGTCATTTGAGCACAAGAAAGTGACTGATAGTAGCAATGGTGGGCTTCACTACTTTCATCTTCACCATTACTCCCATTTTGCATACTTTTTGGGATCTCTATAATGTTAAGTCACGGCATTAAGTCTCAAACTCTATAATAGTCATAAAGATAGGGAGCAGAGAGGTTAATAAACATTGTAATTGTGTAGACTCAAAGGAAATAGCTTACCGCTGGAGCACCAGGGGAAGTGACTCACATCTGGGGCAAAGAATGGCAGGAACAAGTATGCTGGATGGCTTTAGAAGCAAGTCAACTCTTTTGATGATCATTGCCTGCAAAATATCCCCCATCCAAATGAATCAGTCTTATTCAGTAACTCATATCATTGAAACAACATCCATTTATGATTTAATTAAGAAGTGGTTTACTAGCCGTCTGCATGTCTTCTTTGGAGAAATGTCTGTTTAAGTCTACTGCTCCCTTTTTGATTTTTTTTTTTTTCCCTGCTATTGAGTTGAATGAATCACTTGTATGTTTTGGAAATTAATCATTTGTCAGTTGTTTCATTTGCTATTATTTTCTCCCATTCTAGGTGGTGTATTTTCACCATGTTTATAGTTTCCTTTGCTGGACAAAAGCCTTTAAGTTTAATTAAATCCCATTTGTTTCTTTTTTTTTTATTTCCATTACTCTCGGAGGTGGGAAATAGAGGATCTTGCTGTGATTTATGTCATAGAATGTTCTGGTTATGCTTTCCTCTAAGAATTTTATAGTTTCTTGTTTCACATTTAAGTCTTTAATCTATTTCGAGTTTATTTTTTGTATGGTATTAGGGAGTGTTCTAATTTCATTTGTTTTCATGTAGCTGTCTAGTTTCCCCAGCCAGACTTATTGAAGACTTATTGTCTTTTCTCCATTGTATATTGTTGCCTCCTTTGTTGAAAATAAGGTATCCATAGGCATGTGAGTTTATCTCTGGGTTTTCTATCTTATTCCATTGGTCTGTATTTCTGTTTTTGTGCCAGTACCATACTGTCTTGATGACTGTAGCTAAAGATGTTCAACATTGATCATTATTAGAGAAATGTAAATCAAAACTACGATGAGATATCATGTCACACCAGTCAGAATGGCCATCATCAAAAATCTACAAACAATAAATACTGAAGAGGGTGTAGAGAAAAGGAAGCTATCTTGCATTGTTGGTGGGAATGCAATTGATACAGCAATTACAGAGAACAACATAGAGATTCCTTTTAAAAAACTAGAAATAAATCTACCACATGACCTAGAAATCCCACTACTGGACATATACCCTGAGAAAATTATAACTGAAAAACAGAAATGTAATTCAATGGTCATTGCAGCACTATTTACAATAGCTGGGACATAGAATCCACTTAGATGTCCATTGACAGATGAATGGATAAAGAAGCTGTGGTATATATATACAATGGAATATTGTGCCATAAAAAGAAATACATTTGAATCAGTTCTAATGAGGTAGTATAAACCTAGAGCCTATTATTCAGAGTGAAGTAAGTCAGAAAGAGAAAAACAAATACTGCATATTAACACATGTATATGAAATCTAGAAAGATGGTAGTGATAAATCTTTTGCAAGGCAGCAATGGAAATGCAGATAGAGAAAAGATGTGTAGGTATGGGGTGAAGGGATAGAAAGGGTGGGATGAATGGAGTAGCATGGAAACATGCACATTACCATATGTAAAATAGATAGCCAGTAGAAATTTGCTATATGACTCAGGGAGCTCAAACCAGTGCTCTGTGAAAACCTAGAGGAATGGGGTGGGACGGGAGGTCTGAGGGAGGTCCAAGAAGAAGGGGATATATGTATACCTATGACTGATTCATGTTGATGCACAGCAGAAACAAACACACTATTGTAAACCAATTATATATCAATTAAAAAGAAATAAATTTAAAAGGTAATATGGCCTAAAGTAAAAACCATTTCATCTTAGTTTTTTCAAATATTTTAATAAAAATTCATCATTCACCATTTGAACATTTTACTTATATGTTCACATTTTGATATCTCAGCTTCTTCAACTCTAAATAAGCTTGAACTTCTAGACTGTTACTATTCTATGATTGCTTATAGTCCGAAATCATAGGACTTTATTTATAAAGATAGCTTCTAATTGTGCTTGTGAATAATGACAGTAGTTTCTAATAATTTATTGTTTAACATTTAATATACCATGTGAATATATTATTGTTCAGGCATTTTTAAACATCAAATTCCTTTTCCAATGCCGAAAGTTTCTAGGTTAAAATTTCTGAATGCTGAGATTGTTCAGTTATGGGATTTTTTGATAAGGAATGAAACTTTCATATAGTAACCCAAGCTTTTTAATAATATGTATTAATATATTTTAGAAGACCTAAGATTTAAGCTCATGGACAAGCAAAAATGGGAAATTAAATGGAAGTGGATTGTATAAGCAATGAAAGTAGAAAAATCAAGTATAGTAGTGTCTGAACAAGAAAAATTTCTTTACTTTGAAATTTGATGACTACTTCCCATGCTCCCAACCACAGAAAAATTTTGCTTAACAACAATGTTTTTGTTATTATTTTATTACAGTCTGAGCTTTGTACACCAGAGGCAACTGTCTGTAGAAATAAATAAGAACTTACATGTCAATACTGTAGATCAAAATGCTAAGAGGGCAGGAAGGAAGTACTCATAAGCACTGAGATCATAGGACCATGGTCCAGTTATTAATGCTAGGGGCAAAACTAGACCCAAAGAAGAGGATAAAAGCAGTGGTTAGGCCAACCCAAGTAAGACAGATCTAATTGGAAAGCCTACCATCTGGAAAGGACCTTCCTGTGGTCTTGCAAATAGAGTAGTCTTCATTTCTTCCCAACACAAAGGATTATGCATGTATGTCTTTCCCTTTCGCCTGTTTTCAATCCCTCCTTGTCCTTCCTTATTCTTTAGGTTTAAGGGTGAGGAATAGAAGATGTAAAAGATGTAAAAGAATATATAACAGTATATGAGTATTATGACTCTCACTTCTTTAGTTTTCAATTTACTCTGCACTAGCAAATTTGGAAAACTCAGCAATGGCCACAGGACTGGAAAAGGTCAGATTTCATTCCAGTCCCAAAGAAAGGCAATGCCAAAGAATGCTCAAACTACCGCACAATTGCACTCATCTCACACACTAGTAAAGTGATGCTCAAAATTCTCCAAGCCAGGCTTTAGCAATATGTGAACCAGTTTTAGAAAAGGCAGACAAACCAGAGATCAAATTGCCAACATCTGCTGGATCATGGAAAAGCAAGAGAGTTCCAGAAAAACATCTATTTCTGC
The DNA here is from genome assembly GCF_002263795.3 of Bos taurus. Classification (NCBI taxonomy): domain Eukaryota; kingdom Metazoa; phylum Chordata; class Mammalia; order Artiodactyla; family Bovidae; genus Bos; species Bos taurus. The sequence continues at coordinate 14,867,150 of NC_037351.1, read as the reverse complement.
TTTATTGCCTATGCCAAAGCCTTTGACTGTGTGGAACACAATAAACTATGGAAAATTCTGAAAGAGATGGGAAATCAGAGCACCTGACCTGCCTCTTGAGAAACCTGTATGCAGGTCAGGAAGCAACAGTTAGAACTGAACATGAAACAACAGACTGGTTCCAAATAGGAAAAGAGGTACGTCAAGGCTGTATATTGTCACCCTGCTTATTTAACTTCTATGCAGAGTACATCATGAGAAACACTGGGCTAGAAGAAGCACCATCTGGAATCAAGATTGCCGGGAGAAATATCAATAACCTCAGATATGCAGATGACACCACCCTTATGGCAGAAAGTGAAGAGGAACTCAAAAGCCTCTTGACGAAAGTGAAAGTGAAGAGTGAAAAAGCTGGCTTAAAGCTCAGCAATCAGAAAATGAAGATCATGGCATCTGGCCCCATCACTTCATGGGAAATAGATGGGGAAACAGTGGAAACAGTGTCAGACTTTATTTTTTTGGGCTCAACAATCACTGCAGGTGGGGATTGCAGCCATGAAATTAAAAGACACTTACTCCTTGGAAGGAAAGTTATGACCAACCTAGATAGCATATTCAAAAGCAGAGACATTACTTTGCCAACAAAGGTCCGTCTAGTCAAGGCTATGGTTTTTCCTGTGGTCATGTATGGATGCGAGAGTTGGGCTGTGAAGAAAGCTGAGCGCCAAAGAATTGATGCTTTTGAACTGTGGTGTTGGAGAAGACTCTTGAGAGTCCCTTGGACTGCAAGGAGATCCAACCAGTCCATTCTGAAGGAGATCAGCCCTGGGTGTTCTTTGGAAGGAATGATGCTAAAGCTGAAACTCCAGTATTTTGGCCACCTCATGCGAAGAGTTGACTCATTGGAAAAGACTCTGATGCTGGGAGGGATTGAGGGCAGGAGGAAAAGGGGATGACAGAGGATGAGATGGCTGGATGGCATCACTGACTCGATGGACGTGAGTCTGAGTGAACTCCGGGAGTTGGTGACAGACAGGGAGGCCTGGCATGCTGCAATTCATGGGGTCACAAAGAGTCGGACATGACTGAGCGACTGAACTGAACTGAACTGACCTGAACTTCTAATTTAATCTTTCTTCTCTAATAGGCCAGATCTTAAAAAAATGAATTGGATTTGGTAGAAATCCAAGACATTAGAAACTAAAACCTCTCCAAGTCTCTCATGAGACTGCTTGGAATTCCATTGCATGGTTGTGTCATTCACTCTACATCTGGAGTGTGTTTTTTGTTTTTGTTTTCAGTTTATATATGGTTTCTCTGTCCTCTAACCTTCCCTGACTTAGGTAGCATTTGGTACTATGTTTCTATGTAGTTCTAATGTCATAGGGACTTTCTGTTCAAGAATTGACCATCATGTGATAATATCTATTAGCTTATTTTTTAAAAGTAGAATCTGATTGGTACTTTTTAGGTACCTCTATTCAATCACCTGAGACCTAACTGTGCCTTTAGGTGGTAGTCATGGGAAACGGAGGCAATAATGGGGCTTTTTGACCACTCAGCTAAAATTGTGGGTAAAAACCAGTTTCTCTGAGAAATATTTAGTTAAGACAATAATTCCACTATCTATCTAAGAGTCACTTATTTCAAATTTCCATCTCCCTTTATATATTTGCCAGATGGTCATCTAGCTTCCATTTAAACACTTCCTATGATAGGAAGCTCATTATCTTTGAAGTAGCCTTCCGTACTTCAGAATATTACAAATCATTCAAAACTTCCAGTTGAGATGAAATCTACCTACCTGCAAATTTGATCTCTATATCCTACTTATGCTCTCTGGGGCAGTAAAATATCATTATATTTCAAAATGACAGGATTTTGCATGTTTTTATGCAAAATCTTATGTTTTATGCAAAATCATTATTTTCTCCTAAGAATTTCCTCTCTAAATATTTTTAATTAATTAATTTTAATTGGAGAATAATTACAATATTGTGATGGTCTTGCCATATATCAACATGAATCAGCCATAGTTATACATATGTCCCTCCCATCCTGAATCCCCCTCCGACCTCCCTCTCCACCATATCCCTCTGGGCTGTAACAAAGCACCATCATTCTGTGGGCAAAAGTAAAAGTACAAGTGGATCCACATTTTATACTGTGCTGTGATTAGTCACTTAGTCATATCCGACCCTTTTCGACCCCATGGACTGTAGCCTGCCAGGTTCCTCTGTCCATGGAGATTCTCCAAGCAAGAATACTGGAGTGGATTGCCATTTCCTACTCCAGGAGATGTTCACAACCCAGGAATCAAACCCAGATCTCCTGCATTGCAGTTGGATTCTTTACTGTCTGAGCCACCAGAGAAACCCAAGTATATTGGAGTGGGCACCCTATCCCTTCTCCAGGGGATCATCCTGACCCAGAAGTTGAACTGGGGTCTCTTGCACATGGATTATTTACCAGCTAAGCTACCAGGGAAGCCTACATTTTATACTAGAGATGTTGAAAAAATGTGTAATTTAATTTACTCTTAAATTAGAGAGCTATAGTATGATACACAGAGCTTTGACATATTGATGTCAGAGGCTCTAAGAGCAAATTCTGGTACAATCATGTGAAGACAAGCCATTTAGATAACTTGATCCATTGTAGTGAGTTAAGAAAGTAGACAAGCATGGTTAAATGACTTGTTCAATATCTACTGAATTGTGAGAAAATGGTAAAGGCAAATGGCACAATGTCTAAGATAATGTCCAGTCTCCTTAACCTCTCCTATAAAGACCTTCATAACTGAGATTACTCTTTTCCTTACTTTTCTCTCTAATCCCATCTTTCCTTCTCCTTTCCCTACCTACTCTCTACAGCCCAACCACAGTGCATTTCTCTAAGATCCTGTCATGGACCATACCCTACCTTGTTGCTGAGTCATCACACAACTCAGCCTTTTTCTGGAATATTTTTCCCTCAAATCTTCATTTGAATAAATTGTATTCATACTTCAGTTCCCCATATCTCCGCCCTCAGAAAGTCTTCTCTGAGTGTCTGAAACCAAGTTCAGTGTCTCTGCTATGCCCTTTCTTAACATCCCATGGTTTCTTTGTTGAAGTACAAATCCATCTCTTGCTTATTCCCTTGTCTATTGTCTTCATAAACTTCAAACTTAGTGAGAGCTGATATCCATTTATTTTGTATACCAAGGACCTAGTTATAGTGATCAACATATAATAAGCATTCAAAATTATCTGTTAAATACAAAATACATACGTAAATTAAAACATATGAAGAGCTAGAAGACATGCATCCTTCCTGAAAGACTTTAATTTGTCTTGTGTGTGTGTATGTGTGTGCATGTTGGATAGAACTTTCACTCCTAAGCAAAGTTATATGTATTGTAACTCCACATAACAAGATAAATTTGAGAGCACTACATAATAAGTGGTATACACTGACTCGATGGACATGAGTCTGGGTGAACTCCAGGAGTTGGTGATGGACAGGGAGGCCTGGCGTGCTAAGATTCATGGGGTCGCAAAGAGTTGGACACGACTGAGCAACTGATCTGATCTGATCTGAATGCTAATGAGTGATTTATCAGGTGGGAAATGTACCATTGTGAGAAGCAAAAATTATAGCTCGTTTGTTCAAGATTCCTTAATATTTAGACTTACATCTGTTTGTGAAATTTGAGTATCTTCCCACAGTCACTTTTTCAGTAAATTTTCCAGAGCAGGGAACAAATGACTCATAGGTCCTACTTTTATTATGATTATCTCTGTGCTACCCCTGAGGTATTTGTCTCCTCCAGCTGTAATACAAATAAAACTAAGTAGTGCTGTCCTTATCGGTACCCTTGCCTCACTTCCCACTAGTCACAACCTACTCATACAACAAGTACTTGTCTTTATCCAATGGACAAAGGTAGTAGGAAAGAGTCCCTGAGTTACTTTAATTTCTAATTTCTGGGCATTCTACTCAACACAGAAAGGAAACATTCAAGTGTTTTCCTCCAGACACCTCTCTCAAAGGAAAAAGAAATAAAAAAATTTTTAATTTTTCCCAACATTATATATGACTCAATGCTAGAAGTCCTGCAATGAATAAATTTCCCACAAGCATCTGGGACTCTACTTGAAGATAGCCATTCTTGAAAGTGTTTTGATGTATTAGTAAGAACAGATGACAAAAGTTATATGATTAAGTTGATTTTCTTGGAATTTAAAATTGCATCATATTTTTTTCCAAAATAAAAATGCAGAAAAAGATATTTGAAATCAAATACCTCAAACAAACAGTACTGCCAAGCTAACTTTGAGGAAGTAAAATGTGCATCTCTAGAAAAGAGTGTGCCTAATCTCTAGAAAAGAGTGTGCCTATGGGTCCTGGATTTTCCTGTTCAGTCATTAAGTCATATTTGACTCTTTGTACCTCCATGAACTGCAGCACTCCAGGCTTACCTGTCCTTCAATATCTCCCTGAGTTTCCTCAAACTCATATATGTTGAGTCAGTGATGTCATCTAACCATCTCATCCTCTGTTGCCTCCTGCTCGACTTGTCCTCAATCGTTTCCTGAATCAGGGTTTTTTCTAATGAGTTGGTTTTTCTCACAGGTGGCTGAAGTATTGGATCTTCAGCTTCAGCATCAGCTTCAGTCCTTCCAATGAATATTCAGGGTTGATTTCTTTAGGATTGACTGGTATAATCTCTTTGCTGTCCAAGGGACTGTCAAGAGTCTTCTCCAGCACTACAGTTCAAAGCATCAATTCCTTGGTGTTCAGCCTTCTTTATGGTTCAACTCTCACATCCATACATAACTACTGATAAAAAAACATAGCTTTGACTATACGGACCTTTTTCAGCAACGTGATGACTCTGATTTTTAATATACCATCTAGGCTGGTCATAGCTTTTCTTCCAAGGAGCAAGCATATTTTAATTTCATGGCTGCAGTCACCATCTGCAATGATTCTGGAGCCCAATAAAACAGAATCTATCACTATTTCCAATTTTTACCCACATATTTGCCATGAAATGATGGGACCAGATGCCATGATCTTCATTTTATGAATGGTCAGATTTAAGCCAGCATTTTCACTCTCCTCTTTCACCTTCATTAAGAGGCTCTATTTCAAATCCTAAAAGATGATGCTATAAAAGTGCTGCACTCAATATGTCAGCAAATTTGGAAACTCAGCAATGGCCACAGGACTGGAAAAGGTTCCAAATCGGGAAATGAGTACATCAAGGCTGTATATTGTCACCCTGCTTCTTTAACTTATATGCAGAGTACATCATGCAAAATGCCAGGCTGGATGAAGCACAAGCTAGAATCAAGATTGCTGAGAGAAATATCAATAACCTCAGATATCCATATGACACCACCCTTATGGCAGAAACTGAAGAGGAACTAAATAGCCTCTTAATTAAAGTAAAAGATGAGAGTGAAAAAGTTTTTTTAAAGCTCAACATTCAGAAAACTATATGGCATCTGGTCCCATCACTTTATGGCAAATAGATGGGAAACAATGGAAATAATGAGACTTTATTTTGGGGGCTCCAAAATCACTGCAGATGGTGACTACTGCCATGAAACTAAAAGATGCTTGCTCCTTGCAAGAAAAGATATGACCAATGTATACAACATATTAAAAAGCAGAAACATTACTTTGCCAACAAAGGAACATCTAGTCAAAGCTATGGTTTTTCCAGTAGTCATGCATGGATGTGAGAGTTGGATTATAAAGAAAGCTGAGTGCTGAAGAATTGATGCTTTTGAACTGTGGCATCGGAGAAGAACCTTGAGAGACCCCTGGAGAGAAACATCAAACCAGTCAATCCTGAAAGAAATAAGTCTTGAATATTCATTGGAAGGACTGATGCTGAAGCTGAAACTCCAATACTTTGGCTACCTGACGCGAAGAAATGACTCATTGGAAAAGACCCTGATGCTGGGAAAGATTGAAGGCAGGAGGAGAAGGGGACAACAGAGGATAATATGGTTGGATGGCATTACTGACTCAATGGACATGAGTTTGAGAAGCTCCAAGAGTTAGTGATGGACAGGCAAGCCTGGCATGCTGCAGTCCATGAGGTTGCAAAGTGTCTGACAGGACTGAATGACTGAAGTGAAGAGGTCCTTTAGTTCCCCTTCCCTTTCGGCCACTAAAGTGGTACCATGTGCATATCTTAGGTTGTCGGTATTTTTCCAGATATCTTGATTCCAGTTTGTGAGTCATCCAGCCTGGCATTTTTCAAGGTGCACTCTGCATATAAGTTAAATAAGCAGGGTACCAATATATAGCCGTGATGTACTCCTTTCCCAATTTTGAACCAGTCCCTTGTTTCATGTCCGGTTCTAATTATTGCTTCTTGATCTCAATATAGGTTTCTCAGGAGAGGTAAAATGGTCTTGTATCCTCATCTCTTCAAGAATTTTCCACAGTTCGTTGTGATTCACAAAATGAAAGACTTTAGTGTAGTCAATGAAGCAGAAATAGTGTTTTGTTGGTTGATTGGTGTTTTTGTTTTTGTTTTTTTCCTTAAATTCCCTTGCTTTTTCTATGATCCAGCAGATGTTGGCAATTTGATCTCTGGTTCCTCTGTCTTTTCTAAATCCAGCACGTTCCTCTGTAAATTTTAGGTTCATTATTCACATACTGCCAAAGCCTAACTTGAAGGATTCTGTGCATAATCTTGCTAGCATGTGAAAGAAGCACAATTGCTGAGTAATTTGAATATTCTTTGGCATTGCCATTTTTTGAGATTGGAATGAAAACTGACGTTTTGCAGTCCTGTGGCCATTGCTGAGTTTTCCAAATTTGCTAGCATATGGAGTGCCACGCTTTAACAACATCATCCTTTAGGATTTCAATAGCTCAGCTGGAATTCCATCACCAGCACTAGCTTTGCTTATAGTAATGCTTCCTAAGGCCCACTTGACTTTGAACTCCAGAATATCTTGCTCTGGGTGAGAGACCACATTATCTTGATTATCCTGGTCATTAAGTCCCTTTTTGTATAGTTCTTTTCTGCCACTTCTTCTTAATCCCTTCTGCTTCTGTTAGGTCCTTGCTGTTTCTGTCCTTTATTGTGCTCACTTTTTAATTAAATATTCCTTATGTGTATCCAATTTTCTTGAAGAGATCTCTAGTCTTTCCCATTCTATTGTTTTCATTTATTTCTTTGCATCCACCTTGATAACTGACCCTTCAATTACTGGAATTATTATTCCTAGCCCTCAAATTCTAGAGTTCAATATTTTCCTCTTTTTAAACACCTTCTCAGAGCCTCCAGAGCAGCTGATGGGGTAGACAGAGCAAGATTTCTCTCTCTGGGATGCCACAACTGTGAGATGACCTTAGCAGTGCATGGACCACTGATTTTCTGAGAGGAGTACCCATGGGGTCAGACTTGGTTTGATACTCCAACATGACCAAACATGTCACCTTTCTCTGCTACAATCATCCTTGCATTCTTACCTTCAGATAATCTTTCATTTTTGTCCCTAGTCAAAAATTGTTTTCCTACAGCACCTGCTCCTCCAGGTTTGCCCACATGGTGATTCTCACCTCTTAGTAAGTAGTCTTTGGGGCCTTCAATTCTCTCCATTATTATTCCCTAAAGGACCACTGCCACTTGGTTTTGCTTATCAAACATTCACCTCTTTTCCTCTCTGATAAGAAAACACATCGCCTTTCTCACATATTGCTCTTTTACAAGCTTAACCTTTATTGAGTCTTTCTGTCAGTATTACCAGGAGAAGGAAATGGCAACCCACTCCAGTGTTCTTGCCTGGAGGATCCCAGGGACAGAGGAGCCTCGTGGGCTGCCGTCTATGGGGCCACACAGAGTCAGACACAACTGAGGCGACTTAGCAGCAGCAGCAGTGTCTGAATTAGAGAGTGTTCAAAAAGAGCTTCAGAGTTCATTTTGGAAAATTATGAAAGAGATGGGAATATCAGACCACTTTATATGCCTCCTGAGAAACCTGTATGCAGGTCAAGAAGTGACAGTTAGAGCTGGACATGGAACAACAGACTGGTTCAAAATTGGGAAAGGAGTACATCAAGGCTGTATATTGTCATCCTGCTTATTTAATTTATATGCAGAGTACATCATGTGAAATGCTGGGTTTGATGAAGCATAAGATGGAATCAAGATTACCAGGAGAAATACCAATAATCTCAGATATGCAGATGACACCACCCTTATGGCAGAAAGCAAGAGGAACTAAAGAGCCTCTTGATGAAAGTGAAAGAGGAGCGTGAAAAAGCTGGTTTAAAATTCAACATTCAGAAAACTAGATCATGGCATCCAGTCCCATCACTTCATGGCAAATAGGTAGGAAAACAATGGAAACAGTGAGACTTTGTTTTCTTGGGCTCCAAAATCACTGTGAATGGTGACTGCAGCCATGAAACTAAAAGATGCTTGCTCCTTGGAAGAAAAGCTATGACCAACCTAGACAGAATATTCAAAAGCAGAGACATTACTTTGCCAACAAAGGTCCATCTAGTCAAAGCTATGGTTTTGCCAGTAGTCATGTTATGGATGTGAGAGTTTGACCATACAGAAGGATGAGCACCAAATAATTGATGCTTTTGAACTGTGGTGTTGGAGAAGACTCTTGAGAGTCCCTTGGACTGCAAAGAGATTCAACTAGTTAATCCCAAAGGAAATCAACCCTGAATATTCATTGGAAGGACTGATGCTAAAACTCCACTACTTTGGCCACCTGATGTGAAGAGCTGACATTAGAAAAGACCCTGATGCTGGGAAAGATTGAAGGCAGGAGGAAAAGGGAACAACAGAGGATGAGATGGTTGGATGGCATTACCAACTCAACGGACATGAGTTTGAACAAGCTCTGGGAGATGGTGAAAGACAGGGAAGCCTGCCGTGCTGCAGTCCATGGGGTTGCAAAGAGTCGGACATGACCGAGTGATTGAACAAGTTCATTGAGAAGCAAAGCTGCTCCTCTACGCAGGACCTCACTGTCTATTTCCCAAGTCAGTTCATATCATGTTTGAGCAAAGCTACAGTTGTTCATTCTTGAAGCATTGGGGTATCATTGAAAGCCATACATATAAATTTTTCATATGAAAATTTTTAAACATATTCTTACACATACAATACCTTGAACTTTTCTCTTCTAAATGCCACAAATTTCAAATCCATCCTGTTCTTGTAATCAGGAAAATCATCTAAAATGTTGCTAAGGAAGCAATTTAAAAGTAGAATGAAACAGAGATCTATTCTTTCCCAAATTCCCTTTATTATTTGTTCATCTTAACTACTTTCATTCCAAGCTTTCTGAGGACAATCTTAGATAAGAGACCTTTTGCAGTTAACATTGATCTCATTATGCCCCAACTCCCTTTGCTATTCATCTGTTGAATAATCACCTACATCACACATTTGTATTGTTCGGTTGCTCAGTCATGTCCACCTCTTTGTGATCCCATGGACTGTAGCACTCCAGGCTTCCCTGTCCTTCACTATCTCCTGAGTTTGCTCAAACTCATGTGCATTGGATCAGTGATGCCATCCAAACTTCTTAACCTCTGTCCCCCTATTCTCTTCCTGCCTTCAGTTGTACCAGCATCAGGATCTTTTCCAATGAGTTGGTCGTTTGCATCAAGTGGCCAAACTGTCGGAGCTTCAGCTTCAGTATCAGTCCTTCCAATGAATGCTCAGGACCGATTTCCTTTCAGATTGCCTGGTTTGATTTTCTTGCTGTCCAAGGGACTCTCAAGAGTGTTCTCTAACACCTCAGTTCAAAAGCATCAATTATTTGGTGCTCAAATTTCTTTATGGTACAACTCTCACATCCATACATGGCTACTGAAAAAAACATAGCTTTGACTATATGGACCTTTGTCAGTAAATTAATGTTTCTGCTTTTTAATATGCTGTCTATGTTTGTCATAGCTTTTCTTCCAAGGAGCAAGCGTCTTTTATTCATGACTGCGGCCACCGTCCACAGCGATTTTGGAGCCAAGGAAGTAAAGTCTCTCACTATTTACATTGTTTCTCCATCTATTTGCCATGAAGTGATGGGACCAGATGCTATGATCACACATTTGTGAGACACTTCCATTTCTGTGAGAACCAAACAGTTGATTCAAATACAGTCTTTTGGGAGGTCATCATCTCCTTGGACCAGTAGCCTCTGAATTTCCTTTCTTTGCTACATCTCAAGGACCAAATACTGAAATCATTGGTGGATTTTGGCTAATGGCAAGAAAAGAATAGTAAATCAGAAAAATAAAAGTACTAATAGTTTGAAACCACCATAAGCACCGTGCATCTCTGCTAGCACATATATATTATAAACTGTTTTTGTTGAGAATACACTACTTTTGTATTTTAGTAAGCACTCAGACATTAAAGTGTCTGCCTGCAATGCAGGAGACCTGGGTTCAATCCCTGGGTTGGGAAGATCTCCTGGAGAAGACAACGGCAACCCACTCCAGTATTCTTGCCTGGAAAATCCCATGGACGGAGGAGCCTGGTAGGCTACAGTCCGTGGGGTCATGTGGACTGAGCAACTTCAATTTCACTTTCACAAAAAATTAAGCCCACATGGCCATGAGGGGGAAATCTAATGGAGAACAAAGATTCAGCATTTATGTTTTAGGAGTTGGGCTGAATATTGAGGCAAGAAAGGGGTTCTTGTCTGGGAACTGGAGGCGGTCATATCTAACTTATTCTGTTTGTGTATATGCACTGTCACGTCTGACTCTTTGTGACCCCATAGACTCTAGCCTGCCGGGCTCCTCTGTCAATGGAATCTTCCAGGTAAGAACACTGGATGGGTTAAACCAGTCAATTAGCATATTTGAGTTTTTGCTTTAACCCAGCTAGAGGCATTTCCATTTCTGTGGAAGCCAAACAGTTGACTCAAATGTTGTGGTTTTGCCATATATCAAAATGAATCCGCCACAGGTATACCTGTGTTCCCCATCCTGAACCCTCCTCCCTCCTCCCTCCCCATACCCTCCCTCTGGGTTGTCCCAGTGCACCAGCCTCAAGCATCCAGCACCGTGCATCGAACCTGGACTGGCGACTCGTTTCACACATGATATTATACATGTTTCAATGCCATTCTCCCAAATCATCCCACCTTCTCCCTCTCCCACAGAGTCCAAAAGACTGTTCAAAACCAATACAATATTGTAGAGTTTAAAAATAAAATAAAAAAAAGAAAGAAAGAAAGAAAAAATGTTGTGGTTTGAGAGGCCACCACCTCATTACCTGAGGATACATCCCCCTCAATATGTGACATTTCAAAGTGAGTTTTTTTGTGTTAGTTCCCAACCGTTTATCATGTATATCACTGCTATCTTGTTACAATTTTAATTCTTCAGTATGAGTGTAGCTTAATTTTATTTGATGTTGGCTTTTTGGTGTGTCCAAATTCCCTCAAACTATACAAAAATGGTCAGTAGTTCTTAATTTGGGGAATATTGAACTTGCTCTGTAGAGGAAATATGAACTAGGACTACCAATATTGTGACAGTCAATCTCGAATCCACCATTCTCATATAATATTTATTTATGTTTATAATGCTAACATATTATTATAAGGGATACTCATTCATGAAGTAAAAGAAATGTGACTACCATGTTAATGTGACCTTAGACATCTGATTGAATCAAGATCAAGGTGAAGTGGTGGGAAAAGTCCATTCCCAAGAATTCAGTGTCCAGAGTTGATCTTACCTTCTCTCCAGAGTGACACAGTATCCCATCCAAATTCATTTAACCATTCTGAACCTCAGTTCCTTTTTTTGAATAACAAGAAGCCTCATATATGCATTGGTGAGCTTTCTTCTACCTCTGAAATTATGTGATTATATAGTTTTTTTTTTAATTTAAGAGATTTCACATTAATTTTCTTATATGACAAATGAACTCATAATCTTCAGAAATTTGGTGAGGATGGCCTTTTAATATCAATTTTCATAAATGATTTAATTGAAGGTCAATCAACATTATTAACTTTCTCAGGTCACATAACTAGCTTAACATATTGATCACATTTAAGATGAAGATGTCTGAATTTTCTAGGAATAAGTACACAAAATGCTGGTCTTGACAACAGGGTATCCTTGGCAAGTAATTTAGCTTTTCCAATTATTGCTTCATTTTTTGTTTATTTTTCATCTGAAAAATCATGATAATAATATCACTCTGACTATTTTACCATGTTAATGTTAGATTCAAATGAGTTGATGAATGGGAAAGAATTTTGAAAGCTGTAAAACATTATTCAGATATATTAACCAGACTACATACTGATGTTGAAAGCACTAACATCATTTTTAACTGAGCTGTTTTATTTGACTCTGTACATTCATCATCATAACTGTATAATTGCACATTCTTGCTTTTTTTCTGCTGTATAGAAAAAGCAGGCAATATGTAAATGTTATATATTTTGAGTAAGTGTCACAAAGTTTTTTGGTGAAGTCAAAACTCTAATTTATTACTTCATTCAGCATACATTTATTGAGCACCCATTATCTGCCAGAAACTATTTGAGGGTATTAAAAATACAGAAGTTAAAACACAGGCAAGTTCTTGATATTACAAAATGTACAGTCAGTGAGGGAAGAAAATGTAGATATATCCTTGCCAGTGAAGGCCAGAGAGATGTGGTTAAATTACAGCTTTACACAGTAACTTTGGGAAGTCCTTGTGTGGGGTGTGTGGGGTAAGGCAAGGGGGGACAAAGTGATTTTTGTTATGCATTTTTATGATGACAACATAGTTTAATAAAAGCCTGAAATTTACTGCAGGAATGGATAGAAAATAATGACTCTGCAATTTTTTTGATGATTTGAATGTGGAAGTACAGAAATTATATTGGATGGCAGAACTGGGATCCATGGAACCTGAATATATGAGCCGAATATAATGATGCAAAATTTAACAGGTCTAATATTAAACCTAAAAGTCTGAGCCAGTAACCAGCTATAAGAATCTAGGTATAGTTAAATATATGGTGGAATAATATGAAATATTGAGGAAAAATAAAAATGTTTATTAAGAATGATTAAAACTCCAAATTGGAGCCAACAAAGTAACATCTCCAAAATCATGAATTAGTAAAAGTTGAGATTACTATCAGTATAACATTAAATAAAGGATAATAATAATCCCATTTTATTCTTTGCTTCTCAGATTTCAATTTGCATACTTCACATAATTCTTAGCCCTAAATTTTAAGAGGAATAAGGTGGAACTTGCTCAAATGGTGGATGCTGTAAGGAATTGAACTCATGAAAGAATATCCAAGTAAAGGAATTGATGAAGTATAGCTTGGAAAAAGGAATACTGAGTGTATTATGGTGTGATATTAGTTTCCTTCAAATAACTGACAATGGTTCTCTTATTCTGTTTGATCACCAGAAGCCTGATGGACCTTTTAAAAAAATTGATTTAGCTCCACACAAGGAACCCTGTCAAAGATACTCTTATTAGATGGATTTCATTTGGAGGCAGGATTTTTCTTTCCCTAGTATATGGTGAATGGGGTTTGAACATTGAAAAGTGCTGAAAAAAGCACTGAAAATGTGGCTTCAAAAAATCACTAAAGTCCAAACCAATCGTTGCTATTCATCATTTCTTCATCAAATATAGGTTAATTTTCATCTTCAAAACAAAACTTTTCAGGAAGAGAGTGAAACCTCAGAAATCTCCAACATGATGTGAAAATGTTTTATCAAAAACGTATGTCTATGATCTCCCAAGAGGTAAGTGATTTTAATTTCTATCATCAACCTTTAATGTTTTATACTAAAACCAAAGATATGTATGCATCATAATAGCTCAGCAGTGCTGATATTGATGTCTTTCTTAAACAAAATATTCCTAAAGTCAATTTGCTTTGCTCCTGATGAAATATACCAGTGTGAAAGATCATCACCGTAGCATCGTTTTGTGGATGGTACACATTTCACTTGTAACCCCCACTTCAATCACCTAGTGATGCTGTTTTTTTCATTTCTGTCCCAGCAAGCCTGGCTTTCTGCAGGGCAATGGTTGGGTAGTACAACAGCTGATCTCAGCTCTCAGAGGGTTCATGCTGAGCAGCCGGTTGGATTTTGCTTTAAACTTGTTTGCATAGAGCTGCTGTGTACAGCTGTTTACCCCATCAAGCTTATCTCCTAAACACAGCACAATATAATTTATTTTTATAGGGAATTCTTCATAATAGGGTATCACAAATGGTTTCTCAGGGAGAGTCAATCATAGAATAAAGAGGAACAGAAGGATTGAAGGAGAGTTGTAAAGTGAGAAAGTGACACATGAGAGAATTCCAGCAGGCCAGAGGAAAGACTGCAGGGAAAAAATAGGAAAATTGGTGGATGGTGGTGGGAGCAAGCGAGTCAAGGTGGCAGGGACCCAGGCATCAGAGGAGGGCAGGCAATGAGAAGCACCTGTGACAAAGTCTTAACTCTGTAATTTTACTGGAAACCTTATGGCTTCATTGACAAACATTACATGTAGAATAAAAGCCAAGTTTCTAGATAATTGACAATGTTTCAATTACCAAACATATTTTATCATGTAAGTTTAAAGAACACTGACCTAAGGGTCATCTGGATTATTTGTTAACAGTACAGATTCGGGTTCTCATTCCAAACTGCCACAATGAAATTTCTCAAATGAAGGCCCAGAAAATTGTGTGTTGAACAATTATTCTGTGAGCAGTCCAATTTGAGAAACAGTAATTGAAGAATATATTTGGTTGCAGGCACTGGAATAGCTAGTTGACAATATCTCAATCCCTAAAGCAATTATTTTTCTTATCCAAGGAGTTTAGAAGTCATTGGCCACTTACATTGATCCTGTAATATACAAGTTCCATCAGGGACCCAGGTACAAGCAACCTTTCCACACCACGCCCCCCCCCCCCCTCCTATGCTAAGGTTTTTGCCTCATATAATTTTACTCACATGTTATCACAATATGGCTACCTCAATCCAGACATGGAGTACTCATTAAAGATGGGAAAGAAGGAATAAAGCATGGAATCTGCTCCCTTTTCTCAGGAAGGCTAACCCAAGACCCTTGCCAGTAGCATTGCACTTAGGTCCTTTGGTCAGCACAGTGATATGGAACCAGTACTAAATTAAGTGGAAGACAGGAAAGCAAATATTGAACTCTCTCTTGTTCAATAAGCAAAGTAGAAGGAAATTGGGAGCAATGTTGAGTCAGTCAACCTACAATGTCTACTACATTGATTTATGAATGAAGAACCCCAGGCTCACTAGATGATATGATTTGTTTTCAGCACAGAAAGGATGAAAATTTTACTCCATCTGCTCCTACTTCAGTAAACTGACCTCTGAGCTACCTTGATTCTATATTTGTTCTATAAAGGTTTTCAGTAGTACCCTCTAAGATCTGAGTTTTCCTGATTCTTATTAAATATTTGGTTCCAGGTCACAAGTTTGTGAATACACTGTAGCTACTGACAGCAGAGACTCCTGAATAAATGCCTAATTAATTAAATCACAAGCTTAGGAGTAAGAATTGGATATTTTTAACTCATGACTATGAGCTTTTATAACCTTTGGATGAGCTAGCGCTATGAGAATTTTTTGCACAGAGAAGACAGAATTAAACAACCTCTGTTTTGCTTCCATTATTGGTAACAGAAAGAATTATCTTAACACTTAAAAGATTAGGATAGACTTGATTAAGAGGAAATTGAAACCTCAGAACAAAGTTACAAGACCAAGTGAATTACATCATAGGGAAACAAAAGAATCTATAAGCAATCAACATTAGTAATTGAGGAGGACATCACAGAGAATTAATAAGGATGGTAAAAGAAATGGAAACATATTCCATTAAATAAAAACTTTCCATAGTTCAGTATCTTTCATTCTGCTCATTGATAGTTTTGAAATACCTATATGTCTATGGGAAATTATTAAAACATGGTGTAAAAAGACTTTTAAAAAAAGAAGTAATGATTATAAGAAACTTCGAGTTCTCTATGAAGACATTACATTCTATAAGAAGGCCTTTGTGATAGGATTTATGACATGATTGGAGAAAACTGAGCTAAAGGTAAATCATGGAAGTACACATCAGAGCAAAACAGATTCATAGCTGTTTTATTTTCTTTTTTAAAATGATGAATTAAATGTTCATATTCCAAGGAATTTCAATTTTTTATTTTTTTCTCCTTGTCTTCACTTTTTTAAAATATAAATTTATTTAATTTAATTAGAGGCTAATTACTTTACAATATTGTATTAGTTTTGCCATACATCAACATGAATCTGCCACGGGTATACATGTGTTCCCTATCCTGAACCCCCCCGCTCACCTCCCTCCCCATACCATCCTTCTGGGTCATCCCAGTGCACCAGCCCCCAGCATCCTGTATCATGCATTGAACCTGGATTGGCAATTCGTTTCATACATGTAAAGTGTCACCTGTTTTCCATCTGTACATAAAATGACAAAACTAAACTTATCTTTGACTCATAAGTTTAATAATGTGCAATGTCATTGTTCTAAATGCTTCGCTATGGTTAGTTGCTCAGTCCTGTCTGACTCTTTGCAACCTCATGATTGTAGCCTGCCAGGCTCCTCTGACCGTGGGGATTCTCCCAGCAAGAATACTGGAGTGGGTTGCCATGCACTCCTCCAGGGGATTATCCCAACCCAGGGATCAAACCCAGGTCTCTTTCATTGCAGGTGGATTCTTTACCATGTGAGCCAGCAGGGAAGCCCATAGTTTAGTTTAAATACAAATTTAAAAGCAAGGCTAATAGAAGGGTTTTTTTTTTTTTCCCCCTAATATATCTCACAGGTGAACTCCAGATTTTAGAATCATGTAATTGAGCAGTGAGTGGAGCAGATGTGCCATAAAGTAGGCCACTGTTGTGTCTTCTTTAGAATATTTTAAATCCCTTCTCATTTACTGTTCCCTAAAATGTGTTATGCTTGTTCAAAGGGCAAATGATATTTGAAAGCATTCATTGCATTGTTTTTGAGAATGTTTTCTTAATAGTATGTGTTTTGATAGATTGTTTAGGAGAAGGCAATGGCAACCTACTCCAGTATTCTTGCCTGGAAAATCCCATGGATGGAGAAGCCTGGTAGGCTGCAGTCCATGGGGTCGCTAAGAGTCAGACACGAGTGAGCCATTTCACTTTCACTTTTTACTTTCATGCATTGGAGAAGGAAATAACAACCCACTCCAGTGTTCTTGTCTGGAGAATCCCAGGGACGAGGGAACCTGGTGGGCTGCTGTCTATGGGGTCACACAGAGTCGGACACGACTGAAGTGACTTAGCAGCAGCAGCAAATAGTTTGTTTTGCTTGTTTCAGTTGCTAAGTCGTGTCCAACTCTTCTGTGACCCCATGGACTGTAGCCCACCAGGCTCTGTTTAAGGGATTTTCCAGACAAGAATATTGGAGTTTTTTCCAGTATTTTCCAGAATACTTCTCCAGCGTAATTTCCCAACCCAGGGATTAAACCCACTACTCCTGCACTGGCACACAGGTTCTTTACTACTGAGCCACCAGGGAAGGCCTTTAGATAGATTATAGGGAACTAAATAAAATATTCATTGTGATAGAAGTTTGTCTTAAAAAAATATTAAAAAGTCTGAAATCTACATATACAATTTCACAGTTAGGAAAAAGTCTAATTTTAAATTATTTGATTTTTATTTTGATATAAATTTACTGCATATATATGTTTTCTCTCTATTGTGAGTATACATAAATTGTATGGGCAGATACATACAGAAGAGCTAGTGAGTCTGAAAGAGGTATATGGGTAACATTCAGTTTCTTTGCTCAATTTCAGCTGGCTTATCTTTAAAACAGTCAAGTAACTATTAATTAGTTAGGTGAATAACATTAATGGGGCTTTCCTGGTAGCTCAGTTGCCTGCAATTCAGGAGACCCTGGTTCAATTCCTAGGTTGGGAAGATCCGATGAGGAAGGGATAGGCTACCCACTCCAGTATTTTTGGGCTTCCCTTATGGCTCAGCTGGTAAAGAGTCCACCTGCAATATGAGAGACCTGGGTTCTATTCCTGGGTTGGGAAGATCCCTTGGAGAATGAAATGGCTACTCACATATTAATTGCTTTGTTCTTTTTTATTTTTAACTTTTTTTCACAGGAAGCATTGATTTTAATATTCTTTGTAAAAATTAAATCATCTTTATGCATATTAAAAAGCAGAGACAACACTTTGCCAACAAAGATCCATCTAGTCAAATATGGTCTTTCCAGTAGTCATGTACAGATGTAAAAGTTGGACCATACAGATGGCTGAGCACCAAAGAATTGATCTTTCAAACTGAGTTGCTGGAGAAGAACCTTGAGAGTCCATTGGACAGCAAGAAAATCAAACCAGTCAATCCTAAAGGAAATCAACCCTGAATATTCATTGGAAGAACTGATGCTAAAGCTGAAGCTCCAATACTTTGACCACCTGATGTGAAGAGCCAACTCATTGGAAAAGAGCATGGTTCTGGGAAAGATAGGAGGCAAAAGAGAAGGGGGTGGCAGAGGATGAGATGGTTACATAGCATCACTGACTCAATGGACATGGATTTGAGCAAATTCAGGGAGACAGGGAAGAACAGGGAAGCCTGGTATGCTGCAGTCCCCGGGGTTGCAAAGAGTTGGACATGACTGCAAGACTGAACAACAACAACAATTGTGGATATGGATACAGATGTATAGCAAAGAACCAATAAAAATTTAAAATAAGGACCACCATCATAAATGTAAACCAGTAACGTCCTGACACAACCACTTCTTGTTACATAGTTTGTTTTTTTTTTAATTGGGTTTGCCAAAACAGCCAGTATACATTGTTCAATAAAATTCTTGATAAAAATGAAACATATGCCTCTTATTTTTACTTGAAACCAACAAATTTTTGGTCAATCCAATAGCTTTTTTTTAACATTGTACATATTTTTTTTTAGTATGCCCAATTTTTAAAGGTTATTTTCCACGGAAAATTATTACAGAACATTGGCCGTATTCCCAAAAATATACATACATATGTATATATATGTTTGGACTATATATCCTTGAGTCTATCTTACACTCAATAGTTTGTGCCTCCCACCATTCCACACCTATATTGCCCCTCCCTTCCTCCCCACTGGTATTCACTAGTTTTTTGCCTACTCAGGATACATTTTAAAGTTAGGGCCAATAGGATTTATTAGTGGATTGTATGTAGTATTTAATAGAAGGTCAACACTGATCTCTTTTGGTATAAAGAGTTGAAGAATGGAAATGACATTTTTGTATATTTCCATTTTGATGTTTACTAGGTATCTCAAACTTAACACACTCAAAAATCTAACTCCTTATGGCTCCTTGCTGCTGCTGCTGCTGCTAAGTCACTTAAGTTGTGTCCGACTCTGTGTGACCCCATAGAAGGCAGCCCACCAGGCTCCGCCGTCCCTGGGGTTCTCCAGGCAAGAACACTGGAGTGGGTTGCCATTTCCTTCTCCAATGCATGAAAGTGAAAAGTGAAAGTGAAGTCGTTCAGTCATATCCAACTCTTAGCGACCCATGGACTGCAGCCTACCAGGCTCCTCCATCCATGGGATTTTCCAGGCAAGAGTACTGGAGTAGGGTGCCATTGCCTTCTCCTGATTGCTCCCTATCCCACCCTAAAACCTCCTTCTCCCACCTTTCTTCATCTCAGTTTTAGTATTTTTGACTGTATTGCATGAAAACTTGTTAAGGATTAGATTGATTCTGACCAACTGTGTTAAGTTTAACTAAAGCAGGATTCCCTTAATAAGATATATATGTGTGGTAATTTAAAAAACAAAACAAAACACTTGGAGTATACAGAAAAACTCAGGAAAGGAAACATAACAGTATGAATTCACATTCCAAAGTCTGATTTCACTTGTGTTTTTATATATTTTCTTCTACACTTCTGCAATGAATGCAAGACTAATGAGTTTATCCTATCAATACAGTTTCATCATTTGCTTATGTTTTCTCTATTTATTCTTATTTTAAAAATAATTTTAAGAGAGAAAAGCCTTTTGGGACCCCAGAGAGTTAGATGTTGAGTAAGAACATCTGTGCTCCAGTCCTATTTTTGTTTGTTGATGGGAGGAGGGGGGCGGTGATCTTGCTAGTATATATATAAATAACAGTGGGGCCCAATGTCCATGCGGCTGCAAAGAGTTAGACACGGCTTGAGCAATTGAACAACCAATGTTGTAAATATTACCCTAAATAGAAAATATAGATTATGAATCTATATGAATGAGAACAGAAGATAGTATATACAAAATCAGTGGCAAAGCAAGAATTTGGCTTCTTCACCATCCTCAGAATGGCTTTCCTTGTAAGGAACCCAGAACAAGGGACAAACTACACCAAGGCAGCCTGTGCCTGCTCCTTCCTATGCCACTGCGTCACTTTCCTTAAGTCCTACATCCGTGGGTAAATAGACCCATCCTTACTGCTTGAATCGTCTCTTTTCTCAGTTCTGTGACCCCTTTGCAATGCTGCACAGCGTACCATGAACATAGTTTCATGAATGTACATGTATGTTTCTCTTATACTACTGATAGACTTTCAGGTAATTTTCAGGTTTCCTTGTCACAAATAATTCTGTGTGAAACCTTCTTGTACATATATTTATGCAGAGTGAATTCCTAGAGTAGAGTTGCCTATGTGTTTGCAATTCATTTTAAATTTTAAAATGAGGTGTACTCATTTTAAATTTTGATATAGACACAATATTTGATTTGTATACCATCTTGAAATAACATAAGCTGCAAAATCCTTAAAAGAAGACTACCTTCTGATAATGAATAATTAAGTGGTAAGTAGTTAACAAATTCACATTTAATGAAAATTATGAACGAGCTGAAGTCTTTCACATTATTATAAAATATTCTCCATTAAAGTCCACCATTTATTTGCATTTTAAGTGCATGTGTGATACATCTCTAAGCCCAATTAATCAGCTAGCATCTTTGGTTAATATTGATTTTAGCTAAAATATGAATTTCCTCTATAATAGCACATAGCCAGACAAATAAAGAAACATGTTTAGCACCATGCAAATTAATGCAAGGTCATAGGCAAGACCTACAAAATAATTAAACCAGGTTAAGGGAGCTATGCTTTGGGAGACTAAGAATTTTAATTAAAACTGTTATTGAGTTCAAATGAGGGGGTTCTGTCTGTAATTAGTGAGTAATATCTTTCTGCATTAATCAATGTCACCAAAAACTGTCTAAATTAACACTTTGCTTTTTTTATATTGCTTCAGGTTTGTGGGGTTAGTGGGGAGTAAGTTATATAAAAAAGTAATTAATATTAGAAGGACACTTTTAAAAATCTTGCTTTTCTACCTGATTTATTCTTGAGCTCCATACTTGACACTAGTGAATTAGCACACATTTATCGGATGCTTACTACAAAAGATTCATGGTTGGAACTACAAAGAAGGATCAGCTGCCACTTATAACGGATATGTGATGTGTTTGACACTGAATTAGGCATTTTATAACCATTGTCACTATTTTTTTCTTCACAACAACTTTTTATCATTTAAAATACCTTCTTTTTCTTTTAGAAGAAATGAGTAATTCACCCAAGACCTTAGCAATAAATTACAATGAAGACCATAAAATTCGAATTGGAGATTATCTTCTGGATTTGCAGCCAAAATGGACGGGACTCGACTAATAAAACGCTGGTTTGTCCTGCCCAGTCGCCGGCACAGGTGGACTCATATAGACCCCCTCCCCAGCTTATGCTTGAGAGGAGAATGGACCACACCCTCCTTCCAGGGGCAAGTGGACCTGAAAACAACCAAGGACTCCCTGAGGAGAGTGCACTCAGACGAGGCTCGTGTCCATCAGACAGATAAATGACACACACATTCCTTTGAGAACGCGGAGTGATATGTAGGGGTGACGACAGCAAAGTCACTCTCACAGAACATGGACATTTGAAACCGAGGGTGTGAAGTATGTCACTAACAGATTCTGATTTCAGACTCAGTGTACTCTTCCCTGCCCTCAGGACCATGGGCTCCTCCATTGGGAAAGAAATGTGCATCTTCTTATTCTAGGTCCTTCCGTAATGTAATGAACCTCATTTTTGATCCCTTGCTTAGTCTTCAGCCGGGGGCCTAATTTTACAACGAGTGGGTCCGATGCTGAGGTGTTTGTTTTGTGGTAAAGGACTCGGGAAGATTATAGTAGTCTGGAGTTTCAGGAGTCTCTTACTTAAAAACTATTCTTGAAGGCTTTGCTTTTTTGCTTTTCCCAGAAGCAACGTAATATTTTACTTCATATATGGAAACAGCTCACAGGACTGAAAGCAGGGGTTTTTTCCCCCCTTCCTCTCCCTTCTTTCCTGCTTTACCTTTTCATCCCCCACCCCTTCTTCCCTCCCTCTCTCCCTGTTTCCTTCCTTTATTCCTTTCTTTTCTCTTCCCTTCCTTTGATTCAATCAACAAGTATCACTAAATCTCTGCTATATGTTGGGGCCAAGCATCCATTATAATATTTCTAAACATTGCAGCTCATTTTTATGAGGGCCTTTATAATTTCTCATGGATTTTTGCATTTCCCCTTTTTCTCTCTCCCACAACAATCTCACCTTCGTTATTGCATCAAACACTGGTTTATTTAAGCAGCTGTTAAATTGAAACTCTTATAAAGTGAATTGTAAAAACGGATTAATATCAGAGCCCATTTCCCTCTGTTGAAAATCCACATGAATGCTTCATATGAATAAAATGAAGCTCAACCTGAGAAATATTTCAATGACTTTGTTATTTTGGGAAATTTTGTTCTGTTTTGCTTTTGTTTTGTCAGTGATGAGGTTATGTGACATTTATGAAAACCAGCTTGAGGACAAATTTGGATATATATATATATATATATATAAAAGGAAATTTGTAAATTGAACCAACTTATTCCTCACTGGCCCTATCTCTCTGCTTCATTAAGGCTATATTTCTTCCTCTTTGCCCAGGAAAACTGCTCCGATCTCCAAAGGCAAGTTTGAAATTCTATTAAACTTAAATTGCTCAGTTACTGCAGAATCCAGACAGGCGAGCGTGCACACGTGCACTCACACACACGTATCTGGGGGAAAAAAATGAGGACTGAGTGGTAAAAAGGCATAATACATAAAAGAGAAAATGAAACTGAAAAAGAAGAGAGACAACCGGAGAAAAGAAGCAGCAGAGAACAAGGGCGCTTTCCTGCTCAGTCAGCCTCTGAGCTGGGAAGCCTGAAACCACAAGGTGACTTCCTGAAGCAAACAGGAGTGACGATGCTAGAGGTTTCTGGGTAATTAGGCATGAGGAATGGTAAGTGATACATTCACTTCCTGCATTAAGTTCTTATTAAGGTACCCAGCAATGGGTTTTTTTTTAAGTAGATGGTTGAGGCTTCCAAGTTGGTTGAGGATAAAACTGACAAGAGTGGCAGATATGTTTTTAAAACACTTTTTGGCCAATAATAGTCAATTAATCTGACTGCTGCCATCGCCCTTGAAATACTGTTTCATTCAGTACTGAACACAAGGTACAGGTCTCTTAAGGCTCATTATTATTATTATTATTTTTTTCTTTTAGAGAACAGAGCAATAAAGAGAAACAGAAAGAGCAGCTGAAATGGCTTGTCCTCGCTGCCCAGCAGAGATCAGCTGCTGTCTGACAACAGGGAGGCTGGTTTGGTTTACAGGCTGGGAGTTCCCACTCGGTGCCATGTGCCTCCTTTATACAGAGGAGGGTAAGATACATAATCTGCTCCTTTTGTGGAATGTTCATTGGGGATTTTTTGCCCATCTGTGCCCTAGAAATATTTAATCTATAAAATGTTCCTATATTAGATGACTTTTCAAATAAACACTCTGTGACACACTATGTAATAAATATGATAAATAAATCTTGCTTTTACAGATTATCTATTATTGCTATCTGAGCAGCTCTATCCTTGAAGCTGCTTCTATTCCTCAACAACATTCTAGTATCTTTAGTGGAGAAGAGAGAATAATAAAATAATCCTCAGCAACTTTCAGAATAAAACTCTTATTAGAGCAACCTGAGTCGCACACATGAGATCAAAGCAAATGCTATACAGCAATGAAGAATTTGGGACAAGTAAGTGGAGCGGTCAGACTACAAATTCTGAAATCATTTGTCTTTCCAACAAATGCCATCTAGTTATTTTCCTTGGACATCTGTAAAGGTACCAATCCAGACAAAGATCTGGTCAAAATGTGTCAGTTGTGAAATAGAAAAGGAGGTACCTGAGTTGATTCCTGTGATTGATGGTTCTAACCAGGAGTGACCAGGTTTGGGAGTGGAGGCATTGTTGACACTTTCATGGGGAAAACCTCATAAAAAGTGCATTCTTTCCTGCTGACACTTCCTCCCCTCCTGCCTATCAAGTTCAAGCCTGATTCTTCAACTGCTCAAGTCTCCTCCTACTTTCTGAAATATCCATTCTGTTCTCTCCTTTTTATGGTTCCATGGGCTTGCCAGTTGGCCAATAAACTGCTCCTCGGATGGAATGTTGATTATCTCTTTCTTGTTTCTCTTTTCATGTGTGTATGCTTTCGTTCATTTGTTCATTCATTCAGTGGGCACTTACTAAGAGCCTCCTACAAGCAGGCACTGTCTTAGATTCTTAGGATACATCAGTGAACAGAAAAGATCTAGTGTTCCACCATGAAGAGCTGATATTCTAGCAAAAGGAAACAGATTGTCAAAATAAACTTACTCCAGGATCTGTATAGCATGTGGAGTTGAACCATTCAATGGAAAACAAACAGCAAAAGTGAGCAGGAAGGAAGAGAAAAGGCTACAGGTTACACATTAAAGGATTGTCAGGAGAACCCTAAGTGGAAAGCTGAGATTTAACAAGAGAAGCAACAAGAGGCCAGTGGGACTAAAGTGGAGTGAGCAAGGGAGAGTGTGGTGAGAGAGAGGCAGCAGAGGGCTCAGATCATGGAGGTCTTTCATAGCCCATTGTAAGAACTTTGAATTTTTTCAGAAAAGTTGCTGAATCTAAGTATATAAGTCCAAAATATAAAAGAAAATTTTGAAGAAAAAAAAATGAGTTTGCAGAGGAGTGATGGGACTGATATTTTTTCCTTTTGATTTATGGCAAAAACTTATACTCTGTATCCAGATTAAAATAAAACACAACATATTTGTAATGTTTTGAGTTTATGAAAAAATGAAACATAGAACTATTGTCAAAAATGTTCATTCCAGTTATCCTGACTGACAGCTGTGTGTCTTTACAGATGAAGTAGAAACAATGGGTAAAAGTTAAAAGGATGAAAAATTATTTTAATGAAGATAGGACAAGGCACCTCTGGTGTCCAAATAAACAGGAAGCAGGGGTTAACCCAGTGCTCAGTCTGTTTAAGCAGAGGCATGGTAGTCATCTAACGTTTGTCAAATGGAGTAGGAAGACCACTCCTCATGAATTCTAGAATGGCAACTGACTTTTCTTGAATACCTACTTCAAGCCAGACATTTTTAGAAGCATTTTATATATATATATATATATATATATATATATTATCTCATAAAACACACACTAGACTCAACCCTTTGAGTCCGGATTTTATTGTGCTCATTTTATAGAAAAGACAAATGATACTGTCCAAGTTTAAAAAACTAGTGAATTAAGGGGGCAGTATATAACTTCATATCTGTTTGGTTATAAAGACTTTGCATTTTTTGCTGTTACTTTTTCCATTCTAGCTCTCAGAAACCAGAATGGGAAAATAGTCACATAAACCAACATTTATCTAATTATTGCTTTACTTATTTCCAGAATCCATTCATTCAGCAGTCATATATTAAGTTCCTCATATACTCAAAACATTGTTCCAAGTGCTACCGAGACACAAGTGGAAGACATACACTTGCAGGATAATAATTACAATTCAATGAGCAGAGAAGTAGAATTACTCCTTGGGGACTGTGATCTTGAACTTGATTCTGTGTCCTGAACACACAATGTTTTTGTTTTGTTTAGCTTCAATGTCTTTGCTTCTTTTATCCTGCCTATAAAGCTTTCATCTAATGATCCAATTGAAAAATACCTGAACAGTTTTATTATTCAGTTATAAGAAACCTATCTCTGATACCTCTGCCTTTTCTAAGTCCAGCTTGAACATCTGGAAGTTCACGGTTCACATACTATTGAAGCCTGGCTTGGATAAATTTTTTTAATTTAAATTTATTTATTTTAATTGGAGACTAATTACTTTACAATATTGTATTGGTTTTGTCATACATCAACATGAATCCGCCACGGGTGTATACGTGTTCCCAATCCTGAACCCCCCTCCCGCCTCCCTCCCCATACCATCCCTCTGGGTCATCCCAGTGCACCAGCCCCAAGCTTCCTGTATCCTGCATCGAACCTGGACTGGCGATTCATTTATTATATGATATTATACATGTTTCAATGCCATTCTCCCAAATCATCCCACCCTCTCCCTCTCCCATAGAGTCCAAAAGACTGTTCTATATATCAGTGTCTCTTTTGCTGCCTCGCATACAGTGTTATCGTTACCATCTTTCTAAATTCCATATATATGCGTTAGTATACTGTATTGGTGTTTTTCTTTCTGGCTTACCTCACTCTGCAAAATCGGCTCCAGTTTCATCCACCTCATTAGAACTGATTCAAATGTATTCTTTTTAATGGCTGAGTAATACTCCATTGTGTATATGTACCACTGCTTTCTTATCCATTCATCTGCTGATGGACATCTAGATTGCTTCCATGTCCTGGCTATTATAAACAGTGCTACAATGAACATTGGGGTACACGTGTCTCTTTCAATTCTGGTTTCCTCGATGTGTATGCCTAGTAGTGGGATTGCTGGGTCATAAGGCAGTTCTATTTCCAGTTTTTTAAGGAACCTCCACACTGTTCTCCATAGTGGCTGTACTATTTTGCATTCCTACCAACAGTGTAAGAGGGTTCCTTTTCTCCATACCTTCTCCAGCATTTATTGCTTGTAGACTTTTGGATTGCAGCCATTCTGACTGGTGTGAAATGGTACCTCATTGTGGTTTTGATTTGCATTTCTTTGATAATGAGTGATGTTGAGCATCTTTTCATGTGTTGTTAGCCATCTGTATGTCTTCTTTGGAGAAATGTCTATTTAGTCCTTTGGCCCATTTTTTTGATTGGGTTGTTTATTTTTCTGGAATTGAGCTGCAGGAGTTGCTTGTATATTTTTGAGATCAGTTGTTTGTCAGTTGCTCCATTTGCTATTGTTTTATCCCATTCTGAAGGCTGTCTTTTCACCTTGCTTATAGTTTCCTTTGTTGTGCAGAAGCTTTTAATTTTAATTAGGTTCCATTTGTTGTTTTTTTTTTTTTTTTTGGTAGTAATAACAACTTGTATTTATTTAGAGCCTTAGTTGTTTTTTGTTTTTGTAACTCCTCTTGAATACTTTTATTTTTGTCATCTTTTTTTAAAATTTATTTATTTTAATTAGATCAATGGAACAAAATAGAAAGCCCAGAGATAAACCCATGCACCTATGGACACCTTATCTCTGACAAAAGAGGCAATAATATACAATGGAGAAAAGACAATCTCTTTAACAAGTGGTGCTGGGAAAACTGGTCAACCACTTGTAAAAGAATGAAATTGGAACACTTTCTAACACCATTTGTTTATTTTTGCTTTTATTTCCAATATTCTGGGATGTGGGTCATAGAGGATCCTGCTGTGATTTATGTCAGAGAGTGTTTTGCCTATGTTCTCGTCTAAGAGTTTTATAGTTTCTGGTCTTACATTTAGATCTTTAATCCATTTTTAGTTTATTTTTGTGTATGGTGTTAGAAAGTGTTCTAGTTTCATTCTTTTACAAGTGGCTGACCAGTTTTCCCAGCACCACTTGTTAAAGAGATTGTCTTTTCTCCATTGTATATTCTTGCCTCCTTTGTCAAGGATAAGGTGTCCATAGGTGCGTGAGTTTATCTCTGGGCTTTCTATTTTGTTCCATTGATAGTATTACTTTGCTAGCCTGTGAGATGAGGGCAATTGTGCAGTAGTTTGAACAGTCTTTGGCATTGCCTTTCTTTGGGACTGGAATGAAAACTGACCTTTCCCAGTCCTGTGGCCACTGCTGAGTTTTCCAGATTTGCCAACCTATTGAGCGGCACTTACACAGCATCATCTTTTAGGATTTGAAATAGCTCAAATGGAATTCCATTGCTTCCAATAGCTTTGTTCATAGTGATACTTCCTAAGGCCCACTTGACTTCAGCTTTCAGAATGTCTGGCTCTAGGTGAGTGATCACACCATCGTGGTTATCTGGGTCATGAAGATCTTTTTTGGACAGTTCTTCTGTGTATTCTTGCTATCTCTTCTTAATACCTCTGCTTCTGTTAGGTCCATATCATTTCTGTCCTTTATTGTGCTTATCTTTGCATGAAATGTTCCCTTGGTATGTCTAGTTTTCTTGAAGAGATCTCTAATCCTTCCCATTCTATTATTCTCCTCTATTTCTTTGCATTGTTCACTGAGAAAGCCTTTCTTATCTCTCCTTGCTATTCTTTGGAACTCTGCATTCAAAAATTACTGACATCCACTGGATCATCGAAAAAGTAAGAGAGTTACAGAAAAATAGCTACCTTTACTGTATTGATTACTCGAAAGCCTTTGACTGTGTTGATCACTACAAACTGTGGAAAAGTCTTAAAGAGATGGGAATACCAAATCAGCTGACCTTCCTCCTGAGAAATCTGTATGCAGGTCAGGAGGGAACAGTTAGAACTGGACATGGAACAACTGACTGATTCCAAATCAAGAAAAAAGTACATCAAGGCTGTATATTGTCACACTGCTTCTTTAACTTATATGTAGAGTACATCATGTGAAATGCCAGGCTGGATGAAGCACAGGCTTTAATCAAGATTGTTGAAAGAAATATCAATAACCTCAGATACCGAGATGACACCACCCTTATGGCAGAAAACGAAGAAGAACTAAAGAGCCTTTTGATGAAAGTGAAAGAGGAGAGTGAAAAAGTTGGGTTAAAACTCAACATTCAGAAAACAAAGATCATGGCATCTGGTCCCATCACTTCATGTCAAATGGATGGGGAAAAAATGAAAACAATGAGAGACTTTATTTTTTGGAGTCCAAAATACTGCAGATGATGACCGCAGCCATGAAATTAAAAGGGGCTTGCTCCTTGGAAGAAAAGCTATGATCAACTTAGGCAGCATATTAAAAAGCAGAGACATTACCAAAAAAGGTCCGTCTAGTCAAACCTATGGTTTTTCCAGTAGTCTTGTATGGATGTGAGAGTTGGACTGTAAAGAAAGCTGAGCACGAAAGAATTGATGCTTTTGAACTGTGGTGTTGGAGAAGACTCTTGAGAGTCCCTTGGACAGCAAAGAGATCCAACCAGTCAATCCTGAAGGAAATCAGTCCTGAGCATTCATTGGAACTACTGATACTGAAGCTGAACATTGGAACGACTGATACTGAAGCTGAAGGTCCAGTATTTTGGACACCTGATGCAAATGACCAACTCATTGGAAAAGATCCTGATGCTGGCAACAATTGAAGGCAGGAAGAGAAGTGGGGGACAGAGGTTGAAAAGGTTGGATGGCGTCACTAATCCAATGCACATGAGTTTGAGCAAACTCAGGGAGATAGTGAAGAACAGGGAAGCCTAGATTGCTGCAGTCCATGGGTCACAAAGAGTCAGACACGACTGAGTGACTGAACTGATAAGTAACAGATATACTACTGAAACAAGCTTCAGTGAAGGCAAAGAAACAGCAAAGGACTTTTAGTTATGTCTGTCCATAAGTAGAAGAGCAGTTTAAATTAGTCTCAGGCTCCCTGGATCCACCAACTCAGATGGTACCATCACATCCCATTACTCCCATGATCATTCTCTTTGTTTCTCTGATCCACCCCTCACCCACCTTATGTCTAACCTAGTTTAAGTATCTCTTATTACAGAAAGCATTTCTTAGGCAGCAGTCTAGGACTTCCGGCTTCACCACCTTTCAACTCTTTGACCATCAAAGTAAGGCCTCTGTGTCTCTTTCGCTGTCCCGCATACAGGACTCTGTGGGAGAGGGAGAGGGTGGGATGATTTGGGAGAATGGCATTGAAACATGTATAATACCATATATGAAATGAATCGCCAGTCCAGGTTCAATGCATGATACTGGATGCTTGGGGCTGGTGCACCGAAATGACCCAGAGGGATGGTACGGAGAGAGAGGAGGGAGAGAGGTTCAGGATGGGGAACACGTGTATACCTGTGGTGGATTCATGTTGAGGTATGGCAAAACCAATTCAATATTGTAAAGTAAAAAATAAATAAATAAATAAAACTCTGACCCAAAAAAAGTAAGGCTTCTGATCTTCCAGTTCTAAACTTTGAAAATGTCCATAAAAGGACACTGAAAAGCCCACTCTGATAACTGAGTAAGACAGCATGAATGGTCAGCCATGGATCATTGGGCAAAAGTGAATGCAAGGGCCATGAAATTTAAATCCTATCAGAATCACACAATTAAATTTATAGAGAAGCAGCTTCTCCAAGAAAATGGGAATGTGATGGAGGCCCTCAAATATTGAGATGTCCATCTTCTGCTGTCTCCTTCATTGTCTCTCCTGAGTCACCAACATGTGTAATCTTTCCCCCTCCTGAAATAAATCCCTGACACATTAGCCACATGGAATTTCCAATGTTGTTCATAGCCATGTTTAACTCATAAAAGTGATTAAGATTTATTTCATGAAGCCACGGGCCAGATTCATCATTTAATTCACTGAAACCCATGAAAGAATGTCTCTTCCAAGCACAGGTTAATGGAAAACAGAGAAAAGAACTGGAGTCAGTGAAGAAGTCAGGAGCTCCATTATTGATCCACTAAGTCACTTATTCAAAAATATTCTTTGAAATCTTACAATGTATTTGGCATTTTGCTGGAAGTTGCTATAACAACCACCAACAAAACCAGCTGTGGTCTTTATTCTTCTGGAGCATGCATACCAGTTGGGCCAAACCTTCAGAAAACAAGTAAATGCAGAATGCTGAAGAATCCTTTGAACTAAGAAGAAAATTCCTAGAGTACTATGTAGGGAGCAACTAGCATATCTGGATTGAGTTGTAGGGTGAAAGAAAACTCATTTGAGAAGTGTACCTTGAGCTGAGCCCCCCAAATAGAAGAGTAAACATGCAGGGGAAACATGGGAATAAAAGGAAGAGCACTGGTGAAAGTTCACAGCCTTTCAGCGTTTTAGGGAAACCACAGAAGAGCCTATGTAGTTGGAGCTCTTGGGACCAGAAGCACCTCGCAGTTCATCATTTCCTTGTCCTTCCACATGATGAGTTTAACCACTTCCCCTGGCTTTCAGAGTGAGAGACCTTGAGTACAACCTGAGAAAAGAGTCTCTGTGGAAGGTAAGAGAGGACAGCAAAGTCAAGGCAGACTGGGACCACCGAGGCTCTGGATTTGCCAACTTCATACTATTACCAAAGGCAAAACGGAAATAGCACTGAAATAGGCGCAGGAGACGTGGTTTGGAAATCTGGGTATCTAATTCATTTCACTCAGAGCTGGGACAAGTCACTAACCATGCTTAAGTTTTCTTTTCTTGTCTGTAAATTGAAAATGGGATCTTACAGAGTAGTTTTCAAGCTTTACATGATACAGTATACATGAGTTTACAAGCTCTAAGGTAACATACCAATGCAACTATATGGGATTTGGGGCTGTTTGATTTTTTAAATATATCTAGAACTTGGGTTAAAACCCCTGCATGTTGCTTACACTCTACATGTAAGCAGCCCTCACAGCAACATCCTTCATATACCAGATCTAGCGCTGAAGCAGGAGCTGTGTTATTGTATATGTGGGGAGTGCATGTGCTTCTCATATGTTGGCTTGTGTAGTCTGTGTGGCATGCGCTTCTATGGAACATGTGGCATGTACACATGTTTTTGGTATACTGTGTGAATGTGTAATATGTATATATGCACATACACATGTTCATGCATGTGTGTAGGAGCCCAAGAGAAGGTATGATGCGAAGAGATACATAGAGGCTTAAAGTCAGGAATTATTATCTGGAATGTTGTCCAGTTTCATTCCAATTCCTGGGGGAGTCCCAGAGAAGGCACTTTGCAAAATCCAGAAATTGACAGCTTTAAAATGAACCTAAGACTTTTGCTTTCTAATAGTTTAGCATGGGTCAAAACAGAATGCTCTAGGAAGAGTAAAATGGGTTCTTTCCTGTCCGGGCTTGGCATTGCCATCAGCCTTCCTAAAATACTGCAGAGGGAGTTGAGACCATTGGCAGATGTGTCCTCTCAGGCCTATATGGGAGAAAAACCTCTCCAGGTCAACCTTGGGCCGCTGGAAGCTGGAGAGAGGAGGCTAGTATTTACCATGACAACAGCTGTTGTGATGCCAGTCAAATGGGAAACAAGCATACTCCTCAAGTGTTCCATTATCTCCCTTTACTCAGCTGTGTAGTAAACTGTTGTGCCCTAGTTCTTACACTCCCTAGACTGGAGAGGGAAGATTATGGACAACTAAGGGAGACATGGAGCTAGTATAGAGTTTCCCTGAACGCTTGTCCCCTAGGCTGTGTGGCAAGAAGGAAGGCACCTAGGTACAGTGGTGACCACATGGCCCCAGGCATTCCTGGGACATACACTGCAGTGACTATTCGTGCAGGACACATCAGATGAGATTTTTCAATCCAAAATAGTACTCTAAACTATTTACCAGCACTGGAGCATGTGTCCATCTGTGCAGGAAGAAAAATGAAATGAAAATGTCCTTGGTAGACTAATGGTGAAAACAAGAGCATCCCCTAGAAAACAACTAAGGACAGGTATGATACTGGGTTATAATTCAGTTGCACGTCCTCAGATCTGAATTACAGAAATGGAAGAAAATCAGTAAGAGGGCCTTTATGAATGGGGCTTGAGTTTGGCCCTATGCAGAGATGTATTTTGCTAGACAAACTGGCTGAGGGTAGGGAAGCAGGGCAGAGAGAAGGATGGCTGGGGCGGCATGGATTCATTAATTAGGTAAATGTGAATACCTGTGTGAAACAAAGGAGCTTATGATTCAGGTTCTCTGAGTAAAATGTCTAAAGTCTATGAGGTTTCTAAGAGCCTATAAAAATGGCCCTTGAGAACTAAAACAATAAGTATAAATCCAAAATGAAAGCACAAAAATTGGTATTATAAATGCTTCATGACATCTATAAAACATAGCATAACTTCCACTCATCAGCAATTAATACATCTGGACTGGAATAAATGTGGTGTTTGATGTGGATGTTTAGTAGGATAAGTGGTAAGACCTCCAAAAGAAAAAGTGTTCAGGACCAAAAAGTTCTCAAACCAGCTGTTTAAAAGACCTGGACTCCAAAAGACCTAGGTCACTTTCAGAGACATTGTATTTTTTCACCTGGAAAAAAATGAGATTTCTAAATTGGGCTTTCCAGAGGCCTGGGTAGCATAAACCCAAATCTTACAAATTTTAAGGGAGATAATTTAATCAGTGAAAGTAGTATTTGAGAATTGTTCCTGACTAGTGAGGAAGTAGAATATACACACATACATACATACAATGATTTAGATGTTTTATTATTTGCTGTTTATTATTTAGATGTTTTAATATTATAAAATATTTATAATATTTTATTATAATTAAATAAATATTATTTAATATTTATTATGTATTTATTATCTAGCAAATGTTTATGCTTTTTAGCTAAAGCTATATTTATTACTGCTGTTTTGATTGAAGGAAAGATTAGCTAACTAAAAATATTTGTTATTATCTCTATGAGTTGATTGACCTGTGGGAATCCAAGGTATCTGATAGTAATCAGTCACCTCTGTCCACCTGTTGATAACTTTACCCAATAAAAGGCATAGGGATTTGGAATGTGGGCCTTACAACACCAACCTATCAGGTAACATGAATCATTATGCACATTTAAGGAAAAATCTTAAGAAAACAAGTCAATGTGCTACTATTTTTCTTTTTAACACCCTATGTGTCAATTGATTCAATATAGCTGCCTAAATATCTTGAATCTTGATATGGCTAGAACTTGTTCTCTTCCTCCAGCTATCAGAGGTGTATACTTTAAAAGTCACATACAAGATGGCTACATAATTAAAGGGAGTAAATTATTTCACCAAGATCAACATCATAAAGTAGCTGCGCTGAACTCAATCATCACCACCGGGGGGTAAATAGCGTTTATCTGAACTGTTCCTTCAATTTATACTTCTGGATTTATTTACATCAATAAATAAATTAATGTAAATTTATTTACATCAATAATAACAATCTAAATTTTGCAAAAGCAGAAAAGATCCTAACTAACTTACATAAATAGAGTCTGCAGGACCTAGTCAGCTGTAAACCATTGTCTTTGTAAATGTTTTGCTGTGAGGATGAAGGTTACAAACAACAGGAGAAACTTCAAAGATACATTTAGAAATGTGCTGAAGCCAAGATTAGGAACCATAAAAGTAATTCACACATATACATTGCTCTTAAACTTTAATGTGCTTTCACAGCTGTTTAACAATTGCTTTTTCTGAAAATCCCATATCTTACCTGAAATGGTAAATACTTTTATCCTAATTTGCAGATAAGTAAACAAGAGGTAAAACTGAGCCTGAGGTCCCAGAGCTGACTTTAGAGGAGAAGATGTTCTCATAATCCCCAGTCCCACTTGTTCCCATGATGTCTTCATGTCCCAGAGTTCTGTGAAGCACTAATTCTTTTAGTTGGTATGACATGTCACAAGAAAGAAAAAAATAAATAAAAGGAAGAAGAATTAAAATTAGCTAAGAAATTCTGTCTTAAAACATAGTTCTTTAAAACCTTTAATATGGTGTCATGTTTGAAAATTTCTAAGAGAGATATGCAGTATATATTATTTCCCAAACTTGTCTAACCAAAGATCCTTGTCTAGGTATTCAAAAGAATAACTTTTGAGAAACTTATATCCCTCCATAAAATCTCTATTAATCTCAGAAGAAAATAGACCCCTACCATAGGCCTTACTGTCTTGTATATTTGATAATATCATTGATAATGATACACAAACATTTCAGACCTTGTATTTTCTTCTCTAAGAAACTTGCAAAACCCAGGAAGAGCACCTAATGCATCTTGTTTAAGAAACCCTGATTAGTGGTTCAAACAGATGCTTTCTGGAATAACAACCAGTGAGCTGTGACTGGAACGCTATGAAATGTTTTGCACATAAAATGAATCCGTATGCATGGGAAGTCAATATCTGTTTTGTGTGGCTATCTTCTGTGGTTAGTTTGAAGGACTAGGAATTAGAGTAGCTCATTCCAGTGAAACTCACTCCTCAGTAAAGAGGCAGGAGCAAAGAAGTTCACACAAATCCAAATGCATTGTGTTCTGGCTTCGTCCCAGCTTAGTACAAAAGGTACAGCCCACACTTTTGAAGCACATGCCATATGCAAAGAGTAAACTTAGCCAGAAAGAGCAGGATTCCTCCAAAGGCAAAGAATGCTTTATAGCATTCCCCCTGAAAACTCTTGATATTTCATTCTGCAGAGAGCAGAGAATATGGTAGCCTCTCAATAAATCTACTTTATTAATCCAGTAATGCTCAGCTTCTTTTATAGACACAGAAAAGATGCTTTATGCCTGTTTATGATTCTCTTATATCAAAGGAGTATATTTTAGACCAAGAATTCTGAGAAGGCAGAGACCATGGAGTCTTCCTGTTATCAAATCAAGTAGTAGATTCAAGTTACTTTAGAAAAAGACACAAATCTATTTATATAAAATGTTGGAAGCCAGTGGGTTCTTTAATTGATTAGATTAACTTTTCAGCCATAAATAAGATATGATGAGGAATATACATACTTAGAAGTAACCAATTACAACAAGACTTTTAATGAATAACCAATATTCTGTCCATTCCAACATTTTGAATATCTGTCCAAAATGGATATCCTTGTAAGTTCTTATCCACAGAAATGCAATGGCTGCTTCCTTATTTTTGTACCCCTTTTAGGGGGTTCTTTTCTTTACAGTAGGTATTTTTTGTTTTGTTTTTCCTCTCTATCTCTCTCTGTGCATTTCTGCTGTCTTGCTGGTTGTTTTTATCTCTATCTCCATCTGAATTTTGGTTAATGACTAATTACTGTTGGATCAATGACATGAGAAACATGCGTAGGAAAGTAGACGGTGCTAAAAAGGACTTTTAAAAAGTAGCCACTGGTGACCTCCCCATGGTCCTATAGTTCTGTCCTATTAACCTTAAACTCCGTGTATTCACTTAAGGAAAGCCTTAGGTTTTGACATCATTAAATACACGAAGGTGCTTTGTTGTGCACAACAAAACCTGGGTGGCATAATGAAAAATCAAAGGACCAGAAAGTAGATGAGTTTGGGGAAATTTAGGGAACATCAAATCCAATATAAATTTCCCCTTTCATCCTTGTTGTGGTGAGGGGGCTTATATAACTCAATGAAGCTATGAGCCATGACATGTAGGGCCACCCAGGATGGATGATGAGTCATAGCAAAGAGTTCTGACAAAACATGGTCCACTGGAGAACGAAGTGGCAACCCTTTCCAGGATTCTTGCCTGGAGAACCCCAGTGGCTGAAAAGTGAAAAGATGAAGAGTATGAAATGTGAAAAAGATATGACACCTGAAGTTAAGCCCCATGCCCACTCCCACCCCAGGTCAGAAGGTGTCCAATATGCTGCTGGGGAACAGCAGAAGGCAATTATTAATAGCTCCAGTAAAAATGAAGTGTCTGGGCCAAAGCAGAAACAGCACTCATCTGTGGATGTGTCTAGTGGTGAAAATAAAGAATGATGCTATAAAGAACAACACTGCATAGGAACCTGGAATGTTAAGTCCATGAATCAAGGTCAAGTGGACATAGTCAAGCAGGAGATGGCAAGATTGAACACTGACATCTTTGGAATCAGTAAAAATGGATGAGAATGGGCAGGTTTAATTCAGGTGACCGTTATCTACTATCACAGACAAAAATCCCATAGAAGAAACGGAGCAGTCCTCATTGTCAAAAAAAGGACAAAATGCAGTCCTTGGTAACAATCTCAAAAATGACAGAATGATCTTGGGTTGTTTCCAAAGAAAACCAACCAACAGCTCAGTAATCCAAGTCTATGCCTTAAACCCTGATGCTGAAGAAGCTAAAGTTGACCAGTTCTGTGAAGACCTACCAGACCTTCTAGAACTAACACCATAAAAAGATGACCTTTTTATCATACGGGAAGGAAGTCAAGAAATACTTGGAATATTAAGTAAGTTTGGGCGTGGAGTACAAAATGAAGCAGGGAAAGGCTAGCAGAGTTTTGTCAAGAGAACACACTGGTCATAGCAAATACCCTTTTCAAACAACCCAAGAGATGTCTTTACACATGGACATCACAGGATGTCCTCAATACTGAAATCAAATTGATTATTTTCTTTGAAGGCAAAGATGGGGAAGTAATATACAGTCAGGTAAAAAGACCTGGAGCTGACTGCAGCTCAGATCATGAGCTCCTTATTACAAAATTTAGCCTTAAATTGAACAAAGTAGGAAAAAAACACACAAAAAACTAGGCCATTCAGATATGATCTAAATCAAATCCCTCCTGATTATACAGAGGAGGTGATGAATAGATTCAAGGGATTAGATTCAGTAGACAGAGTGCCTGAGGAACTATGGGTGGAGGTTCATAACATTACACAGGAGGCAGTGATCAAAACCATCCTAAAGCAAAAGAAATGAAAGAGGGAAAATTGGTTGTCTGAGGAGGCTATACATATAGCTGAGAAAGGCAAGGGAGAAAGGAAAAGATATACCCAACAGAATACAGAGTCCCAGAGAATAGCATAGAGGGATAAGAACAACTTCTTAAATGAACAATACAAAGAAATAAAGGAAAACAATAGAAATGGAAAGACTAGAGATCTCTTCAAGAAAATTAGAGATACTGAGGGAATATTTCATGCAAGAGTGAGCTCAACAAAGGACAGAAAATTTCAGGACCTAACAGAAGCAGAAAAGATTAAAAAGAGGTGCAAACATCGCAGAACTATCCAAAAAAGGTCTTAATGACTGGGGTAACCACAGTGGTGTGATCACTCACCTAGAGCCAGTCAATCTCAAGTGTAAAGTCAAATGGGCCATAGGAGGTGGAGCTATTTCAAATCCTAAAAGATAATGCTGTTAAGCTGCACTCAATATGCCAGCAATTTGGAAAACTCAACAGTAGTCATAGGACTGGACATAGTGAGTTTTAATTCCAAGCCCAAAGAAGCACACAGCAAAAGAATGTACAACCTACTATACAACTGTGTTCATTTCATATGCTATCAGGGTTATGCTCAAAATCCCTCAAGCTAGGCTTTACATGAACCAAGAACTTCCAAATGTACAAGCTTGGTTTTGAAAGGTAGAGAAACCAGGGATCAAATTGCCAAGATTCACTGGACCATGGAGAAAGCAAGGAAATTCCAGAAAAACAACTACTTCTCTTTCATTGACTACGTGAAAGTCTTTGACTGTGTGGATAACAATAAACTGTGGAAAATTCTTAAGGACATGGGAATACCAGGCCACTTTACCTGTCTCCTGGCAGAAAATATAGAGGAACTAAAAAGCCTCTTGATGAGGGTAAAAGAGGAGAGCAAAAAAGCTGGCTTGAAACTAAAAAAAACAAAAAAACAAAAAACTATCATCATGGCATCTGGTCCCATTACTTCATGGCAAATAGAAAGGGAAAAAGTGGAAGCAGTGACAGATTTTTTTGGGGGGTGCTCCAAAATCACTGTAGATGGTGACCACAGCTATGAAATTAAGGTGCTTGCTCCTTGGAAGTAAAGCTATGACAAACCTAGACAGCATATTAAAAAGCAGAGACATCACTTTACTGACAAAGGTCTATATAGACCATGCTCTGGTTTTTCCAGTAGTCAGGCACACATGTGAGAGTTGGACCATAGAGAAGGCTAAGTGCTGAACAACTGATGCTTTTGAAGTGTGATACTGGAAAAGACACTTGAGCATCTCTTGGACTGCTAGGAGATCAAGCCAGGCAGTCCTAAAGGAAATCAACCCTGATTATTCACTGGAAGGACTGATGCTAAAGCTGAAGCTGCAATACTTTGGCCACTTGATGTGAAGAGCCAGCTCATTGGAAAAGAACCTGGTTCTGGGAAAGATAGAAGGCAAAAGGTGAATAGGGTGGCAGAGGATGAGATGGTTACATAGCATCACTGACTCAATGACATGAATTTGAACAGACTCTGGGAGATAGTGGAGAACAGAGGAGCCTGGAGTGCTACAGTCCATGGTGTCATAAAGAGTCAGACATGATTTAGAGGCTGAACAACAATACCCAAAACAGTCAAGTATAAGAGGTTTAACAGTTAAAATCATGGTCTCTTAACTCAAGACTGTGTTCAGTCTCAACCTGTTATTTTAGAACCCTGACATCTCTTTCAAAAGGATGATATTTTCTTTGCTTTGGCCTCATAAGATACTCATATTGCATGTCTCAGGAATTCCTGGTTTGATTAAACAAATATATAGCATCTGGTAGTTAATAGTGTGTGACTGTCCCATAAAAATTAGCCACTATTATTATTATTAACCATTATTATTAGTGACATAATAGTAGAAGTAAACATGTTTATCACAGTAGAAATCTGAGGTGGAGAGAGGTTAAATAGATTTTTTTAGAATCATCAAAATAGGAAGGGATAAAGCAGCTTAACCTCAAAAGCTATGAGTTGTCTCAAATTGATGTCTGAGCATCAGCTATTGGGATTTCCCATCTACTATCCATTCCCTACATTCAGGGGCTATGCCTGAATTTTAAATACTTTAAATTTTGAGGCTAAAAAATTATAATGATTTCTGAGGGTCTTAAGAGTATTAAAAGTGAAATAACAATAATGCACGGAGAAGGCAATGGCACCCCACTCCAGTACTCTTGCCTGGAGAATCCCATGGACAGAGGAGCCTGGTAGGCTGCAGTCCATGGGGTCTCTGAGGGTCGGACACGACTGAGCGACTTCACTTTCACTTTTCACTTTCATGCATTGGAGAAGGAAATGGCAACCCACTCCAGTGTTTTTGTCTGGAGAATCCCAGGGACAGGGGAGCCTGGTAGGCTGCTGTCTCTGGGGTCGCACAGAGTCGGACACGACTGAAGTGACTTAGCATAACATAGCAACAATAATGCAATTGAGGGATGAATTAAACACGTGTATACAAATATTAAAAAAAGAAAAAAAAATTTAAAAAAGAGAGTAATAAAAGAGAAAGTAATGTAAAATTTTAGGGGCCAAATCCAGCAAATCCATAGCAATAAATACATGGAAAGAATATATATGAATTTCAAGCAAGCCAATATTAAAAAATGTATGCTTTCATATAACAAAAGTTGAATGTATGCATGTGCTTTATTTTTGAAAATAAACTTTGCGTAGCTAGTGACGATTGTTTTATACAACTTTTATTTTTACTTTTCTTTTCTTTTCTGCTAATACATGAAAATCTGTTAATAAAAGTATGCCTTCACTTTAGTTAACTCTCAGACTTGAATAGTAACATCTACCTAAGTCAATTTAGTACTATTTATTTTTTAGCATGGTTATAATGAAACAAAGTAACAAATATTCAATAAATATTTTTAACATTAATTAAGCCAAAGTCTGTATATGGATTATATTTTGTTTACACTTTATAAATACCAGAAAAACCTTCAGTTACAGTTAAAAAGAGAATGATAAAATAAAGAGTAAATATTTTTATTACTCTGGGCTATATAAATATAAATTACAAGATTATTTTCTATCACTACCTAGATTACTTACTCTAAAGCATTATCAACAGCAACATAAATTGGTTCTTGGGAATGAAAAATAATCTACTCTTTTATATAAAGTTCAGAAATATAATATGTTCAGTACATATTCAGAAATATAAAATATTGTTAAGTGAACATTTCATGGGGACATAAGTAGGAAGAATTTTCCTTAAAAGGCTTCTTGGGTGGGTAGGGAGATAATGAAATAAAGACAGAGAAACATTGCTCTAAAACTTTATTCAAAAATGGGCTATACTAAGTTGGAAAATGCCTTCCATAATGCAGCAGTTTAGGTGTCCTTAACCCATTTCTTGTAAGCTTTTCTGTGTTTAAAAACAGTGGATTAATTCCCAGTTTCACTAAGCCCTAGTCATATATTAAATATCTTATACAATGTAATTGACCTCTCTTGGCCTATATTTTCTTTAAATCAACACAATGAAATAACAATATCAACTATATAGGAGTGTTAAGAAGAGTTAATAAGGTAATACACAGAAGTCATTTAGCTCAGAGTTTGGCAGAGTTAACACTCTTGGTGAGTACAGCCTTCATTGTAACGAAGAGTTAATAAGGTAATACACAGAAGTCATTTAGCTCAGAGTTTGGCAGAGTTAACACTCTTGGTGATTAGCCTTCATTGTAGCAGTTGTTCTAATCCTGAGTTTGGAATTTCCATTTCTACATGAAGACTATAAAGACTGCTTTATAAATACTGCTTTTGAAGTCAAATCATGACCAGTTTACAACTTTCTCATGGAATGAAAAGTGACTGCATTTTATAATCTGCTTCTCTCATCCAATGTTTTTGGTCATTCAGTTCAGTTCAGTTCAGTCGCTCAGTCGTGTCCAACTCTGCAACCCCATGAATCGCAGCACACCAGGCCTCTCTGTCCATCACCAACTCCCGGAGTTCGCTCAAACTCACGTCCATCGAGTCGGTGATGCCATCCAGCCCTCTCATCCTCTGTCGTCCCCTTTTCTTCCTGCCCCCAATCCCTCCCAGCATTATTTCAATCCAAATACTTACTTAAAAATGCATACACATATGTGTATAAATATGTATATATATTTATGTGTGTGTATGTATTGGGTTGGTCAAAAATTTGTTCTGTATTTTCTTTAAGATGGTTCTAATAGTGTTTTATTGTTCTTCTTATTATTCAGTCACGAAATCATGTCTCTGCGACCTCACGGACTGCAGTATGCCAGACTCCTCTGTCCTTCACTATCTCCTGGAGTTGGATCAAGGCAAAGAAGGGGAGCACAAAGGATGAGATGGTTGGATGGCATCACTGACTCAATGGACCTGAGTTTAAGCAAACTCTGGGAGACAGTGAAAGACAAGGAAGCCTGGCACACTGCACTTCATGAGGTCAGACATGACTCAGCAACTGAACAGGTCCATTGAGTTGGTTATGCTATCTAACCATCTTATCCTTTGCCACCCCCTTCTCCTTTTCCCTTCAATCTTTCCCAGCATCAGGGTCTTTTCCAATGAGTCAGATCTTCGTATTAGGTAGCCAAAGCATTAGAGCTGCAGCATCAGCGCTTCCAATGAATATTCAAAGTTGATTTCCTTTAGGATTGATTGGTTTGATCTCCTTGCAATCCAAGAGACTCTCAAAAGTCTTCTCCAACACTACAATTTAAGAGTATCAATTCTTTGGCACTCAGCCTTCTTTACAGTCCAATTCTCACATCTGTACATGATTACTGGAAAAATCATAACATTAACTATCATACCTTTGTCAGCAAAGTGATGTTTCTGCTTTTTAATATGCTGTCCAGGTTTTTCATAGCTTTCCTTCCAAGGAGCAATCATCTTTTCATTTTGTGGCTTCAATCAACATTTGCAGTGATTTTGAAACCCAGGAAAAGAAAATCTGTCACTGTTTCCACATTTCCCCATTCTATCTGCATTGAAGTGGTGGGACTGGATGCCATGATCTTAGATTTTTTAATGTTGACATTCAAGCCAGATTTTTCACTCTGCTCTTTCACCCTGATCAAGAGACTTTTTAGCTCCTCTTCACTTTCTGCCATAAGAGTGGTATCATCTGCATATCTGAGGTTGTTGATATTTCCCTTGAAATCTTGATTTCAGCTTGTGAGCCATCCAGTCCAGCATTTTGCAATGATGTTCTCAGCATATAACCTAAATAGGTCAGGTGACAATGTACAGACGACTTGTACTCCTTTTCCAATTTTGAACCAGTGAGTTGTTCCATATTCAATTATAACTGTGGTTCCTTGACCCACATACAAGTTTCTCAGAAGACAAACAAGGTGGTCTGTTATTCTCAAGTCTTTAAGAATTTTCTACAGTTTGTTGTGATCCACACAGTCAAAGCCTACTGTAGTGTAGTCAATGAAGCAGAAGTAGATGTTTTTCTGAAATTCCATTGCTTTCTCTACGATACAGTGAGTGCTGGCAATTTATTTGATCTCTGATTCTTCAGTTCAGTTCAGTTCATTTGCTCAGTTGTGTCCGACTCTTTGCTACCTCATGGACTGCAGCATGCCAGGCCTCCCTGTCCATCACCAACTCCCAGAGTATACTCAAACTCAAGCACATTGAGTTGGTGATGCCATCCAAACATCTCATCCTCTGTCATCCCCTTTTCCTCCCACCTTCAATCTTTTCAGGCATCAGGGTGTTTTCAAATGAGTCAGATCTTCACATCAGGTCACCAAACTATTGGAGTTTCAGCTTCAGTATTAGTCCTTCCAATGAATATTCAGGATTGATTTCTTTAGGATGGGTTGTTGGATCTCCTTGCAGTCCAAGGGACTCTCAAGAGTCTTCTCCAACACCA
This sequence comes from Bos taurus, assembly GCF_002263795.3. Classification (NCBI taxonomy): domain Eukaryota; kingdom Metazoa; phylum Chordata; class Mammalia; order Artiodactyla; family Bovidae; genus Bos; species Bos taurus. The sequence goes on along the minus strand of NC_037351.1, from coordinate 14,823,397 downwards.
CAGTTCAAAAACATCAATTCTTCGGCACTTAGCTTTGTTTATAGTCCAACTCTCACATTCACACATGACTTTGGGAAAAACCACAGCTTTGACTAGATGGACTTTTTTGGCAAAGTAATGTCTCTGCTTTTTAATATGCTGTCTAGGTTGGTCATGACTTTTCTTCCAAGGAGCAAGCATCTTTTAATTTCATGGCTGCAATAACCATCTGCAGTGATTTTGGAGCCCCACAAAATAAAGTCTGTCATTGTTTCCACTGCTTCCTCATCTATTTGCCATGAAATGATGGGACCAGATGCCATGATCTTGGATTTCTAAATATTGAGTTTTAAGAAAACCTTTCACTCTCCTCCTTCATTTATGACATACTCTGCATATAAGTTAAATAAGCAGGGTGACAATATTCTTGCCTTTCCTGATTTGAAACTAGTCTGTTGTTCCACATCTAGTTCTAACTGTTGCTTCCTGACTTATATACAGATTTCTTAGGAGGCCGATCAGGTGATCTGGTATTCCCATCTCTTTAGAAATTGTCTAGATTTTGTAATGTACACAGTCAAAGGCTTTGGCATAGTCTATAAAGCAGAAGTAGATTTTTTTCTGGAACACTCTTGCTTTTCCAATGATCCAACAGATGTTGGCAATTTGATCTCTGGTTCATCCGCTTTTTCGAAATCCAGCTTGAACATCTGGAAATTCAAGGTTCACATACTGTGAAGCCTCGCTTGGAGAATTTTGAGCATTACTTTGCTAATATGTGAGATGAGTGCAATTATGTGGTAGTTTGAGCATTCTTTGCCATTGCCTTTCTTTGGGATTAGAATGAAAACTAACCTTTTCCAGTGCTGTGGCCACTGCTGAGTTTTCCAAATTTGCTGGCATATTGAGTGTGGCACTTTCACAGCATTCTGTTGGATCTGAAATAGCTCAACTGGAATTCCATCACCTCCTCTAGCTTTGTTTGCAGTGATGCTTCCTAAGGTCCACTTGATTTTGCATTCCAGGATGTCTGGCTCTAGGTGAGTGATCACACCATCATGATTATCTGGGTCATGAAAATTGTTTTTGTATAGGACTTTTGTGTAATCTTGCCACCTCTTAATATCTTCTGCTTCTGTTAGGTCCCTACCATTTCTGTCCTCTATTATGCCCATTTTTGTATGAAATATTCCCTTGGTATCTCTAATTTTCTTGAAGATCTTGTCTTTCCTATTCTATTGCTTTCCTCTACTTCTTTGCATGATCACTGAGGAAGGCTTTCTTATCTCTCTTTGATATACTTTGGAACTCTGTATTCAAATAAGTATATATTTCCTTTTCTGTTTCACCTTTCACTTCTTTTCATTGCTATTTGTAAGGCCTCCTTAGATAACTATTTTGGCTTTTTCCATTTTTTTCCCCCTTGCGGATGGTCTTAATCCCTGTCTCCTGTACAATGTCATGAACCTCCATCTTCCAGCACTCTCTTTATCATGTCTAATAGCTTGAATCTATTTCTTACTTCCCCTGTATAATTGTAAGGGATTTTATTTAGGTCATATCTGAATGGTCTAATGGTTTTCTTCAATGTAAGTCTGAATTTGGCAATAAGGAGTTAATAATCTGAGCCACAATCAGCCCCTGGTCTTGTTTCTGCTTACTGTATAGAGCTTCTCCATCTTTGGCTGCAAAGAATATAATCAATCTGATTTCAGTATTGACATCTGGTGATGTCCATGTCTAGAGTCTTTTCTTGTGTTGTTGGAAAAGGATGTTTGCTATGACCAGTGCATTCTCTTGGCAAAACTCTATTAGCCTTTGCCCTGCTTCATTCTGTACTGCAAGTTCAAATTTTTCTGTTACTCCAGGTATTTCTTGACTTCCTACTTTTGCATTCCAATTCCCTATAATGAAAAGGACATCTTTTTTTTGGATGTTAGTTCTAGAAGATCTTGTAGGTCTTCACAGAACCCTTCAACTTCAGCTTCTTCAGCATTACTGGTCAGGACATTGACTTGAATTACTCTGATATTGAAATGGTTTGCCTTGGAAACCATTCTGTCATTTTTGAGATTGCATCCAAGTACTGCATTTCGGACTTTTTTGTTGAGTACGATGGCTACTCCATTTCTTCTAAAGGATCCCTGCCCACAGTAGTAGATATAATGGTCATCTGTATTAAATTTACCCATTCCAGTCCATCTGAGTTCTCTGATTCCTAAAATGTCAATGTTCACTCTTGCCATCTCCTGTTTGACCACTTCCAATTTGCCTTGATTCATGGACCTAAGATTCCAGGTTCCTATGCAATATTGTTCTTTACAGCATTGAACTTTACTTCCATCACCAGTCACATGCACAACTGGGTATTATTTTTGCTTTGGATCTGTCTCTTCATTCTTTCTGGAGTTATTTCTCCAGCGATCACCAGTGGCATATTGGGTACCTACCAACCTGGAGAGTTCACTTTTCTGTGTCCTATATTTTTGCCTTTTCATACTGTTCATCAGGTTCTCAAGGCAAGAAGTGGTTTGCCATTCCCTTCTCCAGTGGAACACATTTGGTCATAACTCTCCCTGCTGGGGACCAGCCCCAGCTGATCCAGGGTATTCGAAGGAGAGACGGCCTAGGCGACTATTTATATGCTAATTAGAGATATAAAGAATAATAGAATGAGGATAGCTCAGTAGGAAAATTCAGTGGAGAAAAGAGGCTGAGTAGCTTGGTTTACGCGGGAGACCAATAAAACTTCAAGACAAGAAGTTTGCACCACTTACGTAGGCCGCAGGCGCCCTCTCGAATAGCGGAAGGTGCCTCACCCTAGACACCTTCTCGAGTGGGTCTTAGAAGCCCAGGCATAATTAGTAAGCGTGGTGGGTTCCGCGCTCCAGATGGAGACTCAGCTGGAAGTTAAAGGGAAGAATGACATGGGGAGACCAAGTGTTGGTGAGCAAGGCCCATAGCTTTATTTTCAACAGGGGCTTATATACCCTAAGTTACACATAGAGGATAATAGGGGATGCAAAGTCAGCAGTCTTTGATTCTTATCAAAAACCAGGGTTTCTTTCCTGCAAATTTATCGTATACAAATGGTTTAGGTGATTTACATCATCTTCTGGCCAGAAGGCCTACTAACATTTTATGACTCTTGACAAGGACTTATCAACAAAGACTTATTTTCTCTAAGAGTAATTATTTTAAGGTTTGGCGCCATCTTCCAAAGATAAAATTGCATTCCTATAGGGCGGATGTGTAATGGGTTTACAACAAAGGAAAGAATCTAGTACCTTAAGGGTCTAAAGTTACTAACACCAAGGCCACTACTTATTTTTTCTATATACCCACTATTAATTAATACATATTCAAGGATACAATTTAGGGGATGTGAAAACTTGGCAACAAACATTGACTCATCAATGAAATCCTTTACTAGTTTATTCTGACAGTTTCTAACTCTCTGAGAGGCTCTAAGCTATTTGAATATCTTAAGCTTCCTGTGCCTCTCGAGGCTGGGAGACTGTAAACAATCGTATGCATAGCTGCAGGAGTCGGGGTAAACTTGTCAGGCGAGTTAGAGAGCCATCTGAGGGGTTTGGATTTAAACACTCCTAATTGCCCAGGAACTTTATTAATTGGAGCTGTAAGTTAACTCTTTGACAGAGAGAGCGAGATGGTGGTAGGGGACAACGCCCAGTAAAGTCAGAGGTGAGAGCACAAAGCAATAAAGTAGGCAGACTCTGGTTTTTTTGGGGGGTAGATGCTCGAGAATATCCAGGCGGACTCCTGAGGCTCAATCCCGCCTTTGCGTATGCCGAGCCTCCTTCCTCATGACCTTTGTCACGAGTGGAATGCCTCACCGGCTCCCGGCATCTCCCCATGACCTGTCCATTTTGGGTGGCCCTACCCAGCATGGCTCTTAATTTCACTGGCAAGGCCGTGATATGTGTGATCAGATTGGTTAGTTTTCTGTAATTGTGTTTTTCAGTCTGTCTGCACTCAGATGGAGAAGGATACGAGGCTTATGGAATCTTCCTGATGGGAGAGACTGACTGAGGGGGGAACCGGGTCTTGTTCTGATAGGAGGGGCCATGCTCAGTAAATTTTTAATCCAATTTTATTTTGAAGGGTGGGGCTGTGTTCCCTCCCTGTTATTTGACCTGAGACCAAACTATGGTGGAGGTAATGAAGATAATGGCGACCTCCTTCAAAAGGTCCCATGCAGGCATTGCTATATTCAGTGCCCCCAACCTTGCAGCAGGCCACTGCCAACCCACACCTCCATCAGAGACTCCTGGACATTCATGGGGAAGTCTGGGTCAGTCTCCTGTGGGGTCACTGCTCCTTTCTCCTGGATCCTGGTGTACACAAGATTCTGTTTATGCCCTCTAAGAGTCTGTTTCCCCAGTCCTGTGCATGTTCTGGTGGCTCTACGGTGGGTTAGTGGCAATCTCTTCTGGGAGAGCTTATTCCACACCCAGGTCTACTGAACCCAGAGCTCCTGCCACTGCAGTGATCAACTGATGACCTGTACCTCCACAGGAGACACTCAGACACAGTTCTGTCTCAGTCTCTGTGGGGTCTTTTGGTCCTGGTGCACACAAGGTATATTTGAGCCCTCTAAGCATCTCTGCTGGGTGTGGGGTTTGATTCTAAATGAGATTTTTTCCCCTTCCTAACATCTTGCTGGGGCTTCTCCTTTGCCCTTGGATGTGGGATGTCTCCTCAAATTTTGCCCAGCACCATGCAACAACCACTTCAGTGCCACACAGCTGCTGGTAGCTGAGTCCTCTGCCTTTCCTAAATTCAGCTTGTAGATCTGGAAGCTCTCAGTACACATACTGCTGAAGCCTGCTTGAAGGATTTTGAGCATAACCTTACTGACATGTAAGCACTTAATTGTCTTTAATTTCATTCAAAACAATTTTGTTAGATTGTATTGTGACAGCTGTCATATCAGTGTGCATTAAAAAAATACCAGAATTGGTGAATTTTTGTGTAGTCATTTTAATATTGAAGATGGAAGGAAAAAAATTTTGATGGATTATGCTTTATTAGTTCAAGAATGGTAAAAATAACTGAAACACACACAAAAATTATTTATGCAGTGTATAGTGAGGATACTGTGATGAATTGATCAGTTTGTAAAGTTTCATGCTAGAGATTTCTCACTGGACAATGCTCCATGGTAGGGTAGATCATTTGAAGTTGATAGCAATCAAACTGAGAACAATAAACACCATACCACACAAGAGATAGCCAACATACTGAAAATATCCAAATCAAGCAGTGAAAATCATTTGAACCAGCTTGGTTATGTTAATTGCCTTGATGTTTGGGTTCCAAATAAGTAGAAAAAAAATTCTTAACCACATTTCCACCTGTGTTTTTCTATTCAAACATAATGAAAATGTTTCACTTTTAAAACTAATTGTAATGGGTGATGAAAAGTGGATCAGTTCAGTTCATTTCAGTCGCTCAGTCGTGTCCAACTCTTTGTGACCCCATGAATCGCAGCACGCCAGGCCTCCCTGTCCATCACCAACTCCCGGAGTTCACTCAGACTCACATCCATCAAGTCAGTGATGCCATCCAGCCATCTCATCCTCTGTCGTCCCCTTCTCCTCCTGTCCCCAATCCTTCCCAGCATCAGAGTCTTCTCCAATGAGTCAACTCTTCGCATGAGGTGGACAAAGTACTGGAGTTTCAGCTTTAGCATCATTCCTTCCAAAGAAATCCCAGGGCTGATCTCCTTCAGAATGGACTGGTTGGATCTCCTTGCAGTCCAAGGGACTCTCAAGAGTCTTCTCCAACACCACAGTTCAAAAGCATCAAGTCTTTGGTGCTCAGCCTTCTTCACAGTCCAACTCTCACATCCATAAATGACCACTGGAAAAACCATAGCCTTGACTAGATGAATCTTTGTTGGCAAGGTAATGTCTCTGCTTTTGAATATGCTATCTAGGTTGATCATAACTTTCCTTTCAAGGAGTAAGCGTCTTTTAATTTCATGGCTGCAGTCACCATCTGCAGTGATTTTGGAGCCCAGAAAAATAAAGTCTGACACTGTTTCCACTGTTTCCCCATCTATTTCCCATGAAGTGGTGGGACCAGATGCCATGATCTTCGTTTTCTGAATGTTGATCTTTAAGCCAACTTTTTCACTCTCCACTTTCACTTTCATCAAGAGGCTTTTGAGTTCCTCTTCACTTTCTGCCATAAGGGTGGTGTCATCTGCATATCTGAGGTTATTGATATTTCTTCCAGCAATCTTGATTCCACCTTGTGTTTCTTCCAGTTCAGCGTTTCTCATGATGTACTCTGGATACTGTACAATAATGTGGAATGAAAGTAGTTGTGGAGAAGTGAAATGAACCACCACCAACCACACCAAAGGCTAGTCTCCATCCAGAGAAAGTGATGTTGAATATATGGTGGGGTTGGAAGGGAGCCCTCTATTACGAGCTCCTTCTTGAAAACCAAACAATTAATTCCAACAAGTACTGCTCCCAATAAGACAAACTGATAACAGTACTCAATGAAAGGTGTCCGGAATTAGTCAACAGAAATGCATAATCTTCCATTAGTATAACATAAGACCTCATGTTTCTTTGATGACTAAGCAGAAGCTAGTACAGATTGACTGAGAAGTTCTGATTCATACGCTATATTCACCAGACATTGCACTTCAGATTTCCATGTATTCTCTTAATGGTAAAAATGTCCATTCCCTGGAAGACTATAAAAGGTACCTAGAACAGTTCTTTGCTCAAAAGGATAAAAATTTTGGGAAGATGGGATTATGAAGTTGCATGAAAAATGGCAGAAGGTAGTGGAACAAAATTGTGAATATGTTGCTAATAAAGTTCTTTTATTTTTACTTAAAAACAGAAGGAACTTTTTTGCCAACCCAATATATGCATATAATATACATATATTTACATATTATATATATGGTTGTACAAGACAGAGGTCAAAGAAGTAAAACACTTTGGAAAAAGAAGATTAAAAAGGAAAATTAATAAGATTTGTTATTAATCTTTTATTTGTTCTAAAAGTTTTCCTCGATATGCAAGAGGATAGATTTAACTGTGTATTTTCTAATTCTTAGTAAATATGTTTCAAATCTGAGTACCAGGGAAAGAGATACTACTTCATTATATAGAAAATAATGTAAAAAATGAAAATTATTTAGTTTCATAATGACTCATTATTTTCTCATAATGACTATTTTTTTTTAATCTGTAAACTATATTCACTCTTGACATGAGTTAACAAAACAAAACAAAATCCATCAAACATTTATGGAGTATTCATGTTCTCAAGTGACTTCAGAAATGAAAAGATATAATTTGACATAGTTAATTCCATGTGCCCTTCACACTTCTGAGATCATTTGTTTGTCATAACAAGGGTTTATATAGCGTTTTATTTTTCTGGTAGAGTGGCAGTTGAGTCGTGATGGGTGAAAGCTGGAAAAGATTTCAGAAAGTTGACCAGCAATGCCTGAGAACAGAAGCTAAATTTGGAAGAGCTGGGCTGGTACAGAGCTGGAGATCTTGCTTTCTCACCTACAGTTCTAACAAAACACACACTTCCATTGATTGCTTTTTTAAAAAGCAATAATTGACAGCATGTTTTATGAACAGTCAAGAGAGAAAGCATTATATTATTAATTGTAGATTATTTGTTGTGACCAGATCAACAAAATGCTATTATGTAGACCATTCCCCCTGGGATATGAGAATGACTTTGTTATGCAAAATGTCTCTCTGTAAATCTGTATGCCAGAATCAGATTTTTCAGTGACAGTACTTTATTCTATATCACTACCAGCACAAAGTCCTGCTCTCTGACCTGTACTGAGAACATGAAGAGAAAGAATTTTTACTGTTCTCCTTGCTATTCAGAAGAAACAGGTATGTAAGCAGAACTCTGAACCAGGATCCTCAAGTTCCTGCATCATAATTAACCTTGGAAAATCCACTTACCGTATTGTACTTCAATTTCCACAACAATATAATGTAGATAATAATTCCTCATTTAACACCTTCCTAGAGTTATTGGGCTTCCCTTGTGGCTCAGCTGGTAAAGAATCCACCTGCAATGCAGAACACTTGGGTTTGACCCCTGGGTTGGGAAGATCCCCTGGGGAAGGGAAAGTCTACCAACTCCAGTATTCTGACCTGGAGAATTCCATGGACTGTATAGGCCATGGGGTTGCAAAGAGTCAGACACAAGTGAGTCACTTTCACTCACAGAGCTACTGTAAAGAGCAAAAGGCTAGAATAAAAATGTTTTTCCCTAAAGTATGCAACTGTATTGTATTAGGCTTCCCAGGTGGCTCAGTGTTAAAGAATCCACCTGCCAAGAAGCAGATGTGGGTTTGATCCCTGGGTTAGGAAGATCCACTGGAGAAGGAAATATCAACCCACTCCAGTATCCTTGTTTGGGAAATCCCATGGACAGAGGAACCTGGAGGGCTACAGTCCATGTGTCACAAGAGTGGGACACGACAGTGACCACATACACACAAAGTGTGTAATAATAGACATGTGCGAGGAGATAAGGTAATTCTTTTATTGACCAGTGATGTGGGTAGAACACAGATAAAGACCAGGCTGCTCATCAGAGTTCATAATAAAATATGTTGTGCAAGAGGTACAGATACAGTGCATGTGGACTGGATGCTGGGCGATTTGTATCAGTGAGAGTCATCAGTATCCTAGCCCTGGTAACTTTTGCTATTGTAGCTAGCTCATCCAGGACATATTCCGAACTTCCCCTGAATAATCACTCTCTCTAGACATCCCTGTCATCCTTTCTCCTTTGGGTGGGAGAGTCATCTCCTTCAGTGTCTGCCAGACAAGAGAGCTTATTACATTACCCTTATTAAATTTCCTTTTGCTCTTCAACTCTCATTGCCTATGCCCTCTCATTTCTATCAGGCTTGTAACATTTAATTTCTCCTTTCCTCTGCTATTATTGAGTCCAATTTTCATCCCAATTGTGAGGCTACAGAATGTAGCTTTCATTCCAGTGGGAGTTCTCCATGGATGCTTTTAGACTGACAACCTTACTTATTAATATCATTACCAATTAATCATTTTAAGCACAAGCAATATGTTGAATACCCTTGCTTGAGGTTTTCAAATATCTATGGCTCCTGACTTAAATGAGACATGGTTTTATTCCTGATTAGTAGGCTTTTTTTTTTTTTTTTTTAAATTTCCCTTGACCTAGATTTGTGATCATCCACTGGTAATGACTTATACAGTAGATTAAATTGTGGGAGGGTCCTTTTAGGAATACTGAAATAGTTATCCCATATCCTTTAGATACAGTTCAAGATTCACAGGGTAGCTTTCAGAGTTCTATGCAATCAGTTCAACAAAACAATAAGAATTTCTCAGAAATCACTCTCCTTTGTCAAATTATTTGCCACTATCCTATAGTGTCTACTAATTAATTTAGTTAGAAGTATTCTACAGGCTGCTTTATTCTGACTTTAGAATTTTTCATATCTTCTCCCCACCCCCCTACCCCCCACAATTTTCATGTTCTTGTCTATTCTCTTAAAACCCTACCTGCACTAGGGCAGTGTTGAAGTCCCTGTCTTCCCTGCCTAGTTGAGGTGTCCTTTCTCTGCACATATGTGTTGTGCTACCCTCAGTACTTAGTCATTTATATTGTTTTATTTTATTATCTAATTTGTCCATTGGCATTGCCTCCCTCGGAGAAGGCGATGGCACCCCACTCCAGTACTCTTGCCTGGAAAATCCCATGGACAGAGGAGCCTGGTGGGCTGCAGTCCATGGGGTCGCTAAGAGTCAGACTCCACTGAGCGACTTCACTTTCACTTTTCACCTTCATGCATTGGAGAAGGAAGTGGCAACCCACTCCAGTATTCTTGCCTGGAGAATCCCAGGGACGGGGAGCCTGTTGGGCTGCCGTCTATGGGGTTGCACAGAGTCGGACACGACTGAAGCGACTTAGCAGCAGCAGCGTTGCCTCCCTCACTTTACCCCAAATATTCTTTGAGGTACCATGTAGCAGAGTAACCTTTTCTCCTTTTATTCAAACTGAGACTCATACTGACTAAGTATCTTTTAAACATTTATCCACTATCAACTGGTTTGTGTATGTCTGTGTTATTTGTGTGTTCATTGCTCAGTCGTGTCCAACCCTTTGTGACCCCATGAAATGTTGCCCACCAGGCTTCTCCATCCATGGAATTTTCCAGGCAAGAATACTGGAATGGATTGCTATTTTTCTTCTCCAAGGGATCTTCCCAACCCAGGGTTTGAACTTGGGTCTCCCAATTGCATATAGACTTTACCATCTGAGCCACTAGGGAAGATGTGCATGTCTAGGGCAGGTTATAACCTCCCACTCAAGAATCTTTAGGATACTGAAGAATGGTTTCAAAGATCTTATTAATGCATTAAAGCTGAATACTATACAAAAAAAGTATAACAAAGAAGGCTGCGTTAAAGTATTGATGCTTTTGAACTGTGGTGTTGGAGAAGACTTCTGAGAGTTCCTTGACTACAAGGAGATCCAACCAGTCAATCCTAAATGAAATCAACCCTGAATATTCATTAGAAGGACTGATGCTAAAGCTGAAATTCCAATACTTTGGCCACCTGATACAAAGAGCTGACTCACTGGAAAAGACCCTGATGCTGGGAAAGATTGAAGGCAGAAGGAGAAGGAGACAACAGAGGATGAGATGGTTGGAGGGCATCACTGACTCAATGGGCATGAGTTTGAGCCAATTCCAGGTGATAGTGAAGGACAAGGAAGTGTGGCGTGCTGCAGTCCATGGGGTAGCAAAGAGTCAGATACTACTGAAAGACTGAAGAACAACAACGACAAATGTATAAAATTTTCTGTGCTTTTGATTCTCTTATCCTTTGCCTTCCCCCTCAAAAATGCAGAGTTTTGCACATACTCTCAAAGGAGTCTATGGCCTCGTAGAAAATTAGGAACCTCCATACTGAACTTGGCAGGATAGAGGCAAAGCCAATCATTCCATAGGAGGGTAGGGGGTTAACAGGGTGCAATGTACCCTGTTAGATTTTCTTCCAAACTCTACCCTTATTTCTTAATGAATTTAGGCTGCTGTATCAGAAAAGGCCCATCCAGATCTCTTAAAATGGATTTCCACAGTGCCCTAGAAGGCAGAAAAGTTCTTATTTCTGCCTCCCCTCATTCCTATGGGGAATCTTCCTCCCACTCCAGTCCACTGCCCAAAGCTTATCAGTAGAGCTGTGCCCCAGGCTGTGTACTAGTGGGGTGAAATGCCTCAAGCAAATCCAGAATTAAAAAGTTCCATAGGGAGTGGCCCTGGGAGGATTAAGGAAATAGGACTCTGATTTCCCCTCTAGCAACAATCCTGTTTCCCCACCAAGCCTTCAGGGTAAGGAGGGAAGCTCTGTATGAATTAGAATCTCAAAGCAAGTCTGCCAACCAGGTCCACAGTAATTGTCATCCCTTTCTGTTTTAGGAAAAGAAAACCTCATTTCTGACTTTCCCCTAGACTACAGCTCTCATTCTGCTCCCATTCACCTGAGCTAATGCGGTACAAAGTTGCCTTTTTCTCCCACTTCAGATGTTCGTCCTTTATTTGGCTTCCCTCTAGACAAGCACTGATTTTCCATGGGTGTAAGGTGGGGGAGGAAGAGGAGACATTATGCTAATATAGTTCTGTCTCTTCTTTCTCTTAGATGGGCAAATCCCAGTTCTCAGGAAGGCTCTTCCACAAGGCTTTTAAACACCTGAACTGCTCCTTTGAGGATCAGTGAATGTGGAACACAGTTTTAGACTATAAAACGTGGAAGCAGAAGCAAAGTAAAGTTTGCAAAATGTACCCTGTTAAACTTAGATTGGAGGGGCACTTGCCCTGATTCATAGCCAATCCTCATTTGACCTCAGTCCCAGGTGCCACAGTGGTAAAGAATCAATCTGCTAATGCAGGACATCCAAGAGATAAGGGTTCAGTCCCTGGATCAGGGAGATCTCTTCTAGTAGGAAATGGCCATTCACTCCAGTATTTTGTCCTGGAAAATCCCATGGACAGAAAAGCCTGGCAGGCTACAGGCCAGGGGGTTGCACAGAGTCGGACATGACTGAGTGACTAAGCACACACACACACACACACACACACACACACACACACACACTCAAAATCTCACCTGTTTCCAAGTCTGAGAACTTTAGGTGTCACAAAAGACTGACAATATCAAGGACACAGGGGAACATTCCAGTAGAGTGTGACATTCTGGGTCCAGTGATCAAATGGGCACAGTTTCCAGAGGGGATCAATAGGCTAAGGGTTCCCTAGAGCCCCTTAGCCTAAGCATTCCGAGTTCTCCAGTAGCTCTTTGCTGTGATGTAGAACTATGAGGTAGAGATACTTTTATCAAATCCTTTGGGAAACAATGATAAGTTTTAGAGAAAAGACAACCTCTGGGAGGATGAATATTTGCTTTAACCTATGAGTTACAGTTCAAGAACTATTCCTATTTGCATCCTCTGGCCCTATATACCTCTCACCAGAAGATCCTGGCATGAACTCTAGGGCCCATATGGGCACCTTATGTTTTGCAGTATTTGCAGCCATTTTTCCCCATAGATATTTTTCCATATCTGAAGCTATGGAGTCATTTAAAATATGGGCAAGTTTACACTTAGGAAGAAGATTAAATAAAAAAATCTATGGTGAGATAATATTATTGGGTTACACATGTGTTCTCACTGAATTTATTTGGATTAGAGTGAATATATGCAAGTCAAATATGAATTGTGACAAAATGATCAAACTGACTGAAACACATTCCATATAAATAATGTTTTTGATCCCCATTTATTTCTTAAGTATTTACTTACCCCTTACTATGAACTGTACAAAAAAGAACTTCATGACCCAGATAATCACGATGGTGTGGTCACTCACCTACAGGCAGACATCCAGGTATGTGAAGTCAAGTGGGCCTTAGGAAGCATCACTACAAAGAAAGCTAGTGGAGGTGTGGAATTCCAGTAGAACTATTTCAAATCCTAAAAAATGATGCTATGAAAGTGCTGCAATCTATATGTCAGCAAAATTTGAAAACCAGCAGTGGCCAGAGGACTGGAAAAGGTCAGTTTTCCTTCCAATCCCAAAGAAAGGCAATGCCAAAGAATGCTCAAACTACCACACAATTGCACTCATCTCACACGCTAGTAAAGTAATGCTCAAAATTCTCCAAGCCAGGTTTCAGCAATACATGAACCATGAACTTCCAGATGTTCAAGCTGGTTTTAGAAAAGGCAGAGGAATCAGAGATCAAATTGTCAACATCCACTGGATCATGGAAAAAGCAAGAGAGTTCCAGAAAAACATCTATTTCTGCTTTATTGACTATGCCAAAGCCTTTGACTGTGTGGGTCACAATAAAGTGTGGAAAATTCTGAAAGAGATGGGAATACCAGACCACCAGACCTGCCTCTTGAGAAACCTATATGCAGGTCAAGAAGCAAGAGTTAGAACTGGACATGGAACAACAGACTGGTTCCAAATAGGAAAAGGAGTACGTCAAGGCTGTATATTGTCACCCTGCCTACTTAACTTATATGCAGAGTACATCATGAGAAATGCTGGGCTGGAAGAAGCATAAGCTGGAATCAAGATTGCCGGGAGAAATATCAACAACCTCAGATTTGCAGATGATACTACCCTTATTGCAGAAAGTGAAGAAGAACTAAAGAGCTTCTTGTTGAAAGTGAAAGAGGAGAGTGAAAAACTTGGCTTAAAGCTCAACATTCAGAAAACGAAGATTGTGGCATCAGGTCCCATCACTTTATGGCAAATAGATGGGGAAACAGTGGAAACAGTGGCAGACTTTATTTTTGGGGGCTCCAAAATCACTGGAGATGGTGGTTGCAGCTATGAAATTAAAAGACGCTTGCTCCTTGGAAGGAAAGTTATGACCAACCTAGACAGCATATTAAAAAGCAGAGACATTACTTTGCCAACAAAGGTCCATCTAGTCAAGGCTATGGTTTTCCCAGTAGTCATGTATGGATGTGAGAACTGGACTATAAAGAAAGCTGAGCACTGAAGAACTGATGCTTTTGAACTATGGTATTGGAGAAGCCTCTTGAGAGTCCCTTGGATGGCAAGGAGATCCAGCCAGTCCATCCTAAAGGAGATCAGTCCTGGGTTTCCATTGGAAGGACTGATGTTGAAGCTGAAACTCCGATAGTTTGATCTCCTTGCCATCCAAGGGACTCTCAAGGGTCTTCTCCAACACGACAGTTCAAAAGCATCAATTCTTCTGTGCTTAACTTTCTTTATGGTCCAACTCTCACATCCATACATGACTACTGGAAAAACCATAACTTTGTATGGACTTTTGTCAGCAAAGTAATGTTTCTGCCTTTTAATATGTTGTCTAGGTTTGTCAAAGGTTTTCTCCCAAAGAGCAAGCGTCTTTTAATTTCATGGCTGCAGTCACCATCTGCAGTGATTTTGGAGCCCAAGAAAATAGTCTGTTACTGTTTCCATTGTTTCTTCATCTATTTGCTGTGAAGTGATGGGACTGGACGCCATGATCTTAGCTTTTTGAATGCTGATTTTAAGTCAGTTTTTTCACTCTCCTCTTTCACTTTCATCAAGAGGCTCTTCAGTTCCTCCTTGCTTTCTGCCATAAGGGTGGTGTCATCTGCATATCTGATGTTATTTATATTTCTCCCTGCAATTTTGATTCCAGCTTGTGCTTCATCCAGTCCATCATATTTCATGATGTACTCTGTATAAGTTAAATAAGCAAGGTGACAATATAGAGCCTTTACGTACTCCTTTCCCAATTTGGAATCAGTCTGTTGTTCCATGTCCAGTTCTTTTTTTTTTTTTTAATTTAAATTTATTTATTTTAATTGGAGGCTAAAATATTGAATTGGTTTTGCCATACATCAACATGAATCTGCCAAGGGTGTACACGTGTTCTGTTGCTTCTTGACCTGCATACAGGTTGCTCAGGAGGCAGGTAAATTGATCTGATAGTCTCATCTCTAAGAATTTTCCACAGTTTGTTGTGATCCACACAAAGACTTTAGAGTAGTCAGTGAAGAAGAATAGATGTTTTTCTGGAATTTATTGCGTTTTATATGATCCAAAGGATGTTGGCAATTTGATCTCTGGTTCCTCTGACTTTCTAAATCCAACTTGAACATCTGGAAATTCTCTGTTCTGTTGAAGCCTAGCTTGGAAATTTTTGAGCATTACTTTGCTCGTGTGTGAGTGCAATTGTGCAGTAGTTTAAACATTCTTTGGCATTGGCTTTCTTTGGGACTGGAATGAAAACTGACTTTTTACAGTCCTGTGGTTACTGCTGAGTTTTCCAAATTTGCTGGCATATTGAGGGTAGCACTTTAATAGCATCATATTTTAGGATTTGAAATCATTCAGCTGGAATTCCATCACCTCCACTAGCTTCGTTCATAGTGATGCTTCCTACAGTCCACTTGACTTCACGCTGTAGGATGGCTGGCTCTAGGTGAGTGATCACACCATAGTGGTTATCTGGCTTATTAAGATATTTTTGTATAGTTCTTCTGGTTACTTTTTCTGTTTATTTCATTGCATACTGTGACCAAGTCATTCTCACATCTAAAAGCCAGGTTACAAATAATTAACAAACAGCCTATAGAGATGAGAAACTGAAAAATCATAAGTTGACTTTTTCACTGAATTTCCATTTCTACAACCTTATTTGCCCCTGTATTTTTGAGGTTTGTTTCATTTAAAAGTAAGTTATGAAACATGTCTCAGGCTCTTAACATGCCTCAGGCTCTTCAACCTTTTGATATGCACTATAGTACATATAAGTACTAATAGGGTGTGGTCCTTCATCCCAGGGAAATGGAGAGATATATGTGATTTAACAACATTTCTAGCGCCTTATTTTTAAGCTGAGATAAACCAAGTGGGTGTGCTATCTGAAGGGCACAGGAGAAGTTAGAGGAGACTGAAGGGAACAGTACTAATCCAAGGGGTTCCAGGATCTAATCATAAGAGGAGGAGCATTTACTCATGGCAGTGGAGTTAGCGTCACTGGGGTGGCAACTGGGAATGGTAGCGCAACACATCAAGAATAAAGGGTGAGGCAAGGTGATGCTAGAAAGGAGAGAATGAGCAGTGAGAACTGAGATGATCAAAGGCAGGCTGGAATACAGCACTCACACACACAAAAATTGGGTCAAGACCAATGGTTCAGAGCTAAGTCTGTGAACAGCAAGAGAGAGCCAGAGAGCTCCTTTCATGTGATGCCCAGTGTGTGGCCCTGGTGTGAGAATGAAGGCTTACAGCAATCATTAAGGGCTGAAGCAAAGCACATTTATAATGTGGGCTCAAGGATCAGCACATATCATAGGGCAAATAATCATTATAAATATTAAAGCACATTATTGTACTTTTTAAAATAATTTACTAATTGATTCGTACATGTGTCCTATGCACAAAAAAATTGATAATGATTAAATAATTCAAAACCCTTGATTTATCTGCATGTTTTGTCTGTAATAATTCTCCCATTAGGCCTTACTTGTCAATCAGAAATCATATTCCTGGGGCCTTGTCCCAAACTGCCTCATACTTAGCTGCTACTGCAGGTATTTTCTTGACGTGTTTACTCCTCTTACCAATTCTTACCTATATGCTATAGTCTTCATAAATAGATGACAACTGATGTATTGGGTCAGAAACCTTAGCTTTTTTCCAGACTATAATTTGTTTTTCTCCCTTTTTAAAAATTTTCTACATTGAAAGATTGGGAAACAAACCCCTTTTAAGGATTGTGGTAGATCTACAATGCCCTAGAAAACCACATTGAGCATTTCCCAGTTACTTAGGCCTCATTTTCCCAGCTTTCTTCAAAATACTAAGTCCTGGCTGGATTTTCTCCTTTACGTATATTCCTAAATTGCCATTCATAATTTTGAAATTCTTTGTTAGATAAACATCACTCTGTTTTTTCTCCATCAATCTCAGCATTTTCCACATTTAAAAATCAAATTGCAAGGCTATCTTAATTAAAGATACTCCCAATTATGAAGAATTATAAGCAATTCTATTTATGGGTGATACTGCCACATTGGTTCAACCAAACAGTACATCACCAACACAAGCATTGTACAGACTTCAGTGCACTAAACTGAATTAGCCTTTTAAAATTACTTTCTCCACACCTTTCTTAGGTGGGAAGATAATAGGTAGGCATAAAAAGTTAGATAATAATACAAGAAATACAGTATGAACAATGCAAATAGTATGTGATTAATTAGTCAGAGAGCACTTGAAGCAGTAAGTCTTACAGTTTAGAAGACAGATTAATCATGATGGTCATGAATTGGAAAGGGTAGTGCATGATTTTGTTGTTGTTGCTCCACTGCTAAGTCATATTGGATTCTTTGCAACCCCATGAACTGGAGCACGCCAGGCTTCCGTCTTTCACTATCTCCCAGAGTTTGCTCAAATTCATGCCCATTGAGTGGATGATGCCATCTCATCCTCTATCACTCCCTTCTCCTTTTTGCTTCAATCTTTCTCAGTATCAGGGTCTTATCCAATGAGTTGGCTCTTTGCATCATGTGACCAAAGTATCAGAGCTTCTGCTTCAGCATCAATCCTTCCAATGAATATTCAGGGGTGAATTCCTTTAGGATTGACTGGTTTAATCTCCTTGCTGTCCAAGGGACTGTCAAGAGTCTTCTCTAGCAACCACAGTTTGAAAGCATCACCAACTTTATGGTCCAATTCTCACATCCATACATGACTACTGGAAAAATCATACCTTTGGCTATGCAGACCTTTGTTGGCAAAGTGATGTCTCTGCTTTTTAATATGCTGTCTAAGTTTGCCATAGCTTTCCTTCCAAGAAGGAATAGTCTTTTAATTTCATGACTGCAG
The DNA here is from genome assembly GCF_002263795.3 of Bos taurus. Lineage (NCBI taxonomy): Eukaryota > Metazoa > Chordata > Mammalia > Artiodactyla > Bovidae > Bos > Bos taurus. The sequence continues at coordinate 14,805,468 of NC_037351.1, read as the reverse complement.
CCACTGACCACAGTGATTTTAGAGCCCAAGAAAAGAAAATCTGTCACTGCTTCCACTTTTTCCCGTTCTATTTGCCAGGAAGTGATTGGATCAGATGCCATGATCTTAGTTTTTTGGTGATGAGTAGTAAGAAGACAGTTCCTATCCAAGAGGCATTAACAATCACATTAAACAAGACCCATATACATGAAACAATTGTTTAACAGTAAAAAATGGTATAGGAAGTATTCTCAGTGAGATGACACAGACTGTGTGAATGGCTTAAAAGCTAAAACAATCAATTGAAATTGACTAATTATTCTAAACTCATCATGAATCTTTTCCTAGATTTAGGTAACATTTCTGGAGACTTTATCTTTGTTTCATAATAGAATACCACCAAAACTGAAAATACAGCATGTCTTGTCAAAATTTGTAACTTCCCAAACACTAATCTGATAGATACTTAAGTATTTATTTATAGTGATGATAATATAGACAAGTTAACTTAGATTGAAATTAAATAGCAAATATTATAAAACTTGAATTAAATGATATTTACCAAATTTCTGTACAGTAAAGTTTAAACTGAAATTCTCTTTCAGTTTTTCACTGGAAAGTATTGACCCTCTTCAAACAATTAAGTCTTTCTCTCTGTTTCTTTCTCTGTCTCTCTCTCTGTTTCTCTCTCTCTCTCTCTCTCTCTCTATATATATATATATATATATATAAGATACAAACTAAACAGTCTGATAGGCCATATTTCTGTTTGAATCAGGGAGTTAGGTGACCCTGTGTCATTCTTTGATGATGGTACAACCATTAATTCATTCTGTATGTCAAATCTACAGTTAGTCATTATTAACTTAGAGTTAGTCATTGTTATCCACTCTGTGTACCACTGAAAAGAAATGCTCATGTGTGAGAGAAGTCATATGTGAGAGGAGTTAAGACGACAATCAACTGTCTCTACCAGTGAAGGAGGGATCTGTGAATGATGCACCCACTGCAAGGAGGGGACAGGGCACATGCCTGCTTTCAGGGACAGGGAAGCCTAGGTTAGAGTCCACTGTCCAGCTCTCCCAGAAACATAGAAAACGGAAGGTTATTGTACTTGGTGAGAGGACACTGTGACAGCAGACCCAGTGTGGGTGACAGTCAACACACATATGTTATTACACAGTTCAATTCAGTTTAGTTGCTCAGTCATGTCCGACTATTTGCGACCCCATGGACTGCAGCAGACCAGGCCTCCCTGTCCATCACCAACTCCCGGAGTCTACTCAAATGCATGTCCGTTGAGTCAGTGATGCCATCCAACCATCTCATCCTCTGTCATCCCCTTCTCCTCCCACCTTCAATCTTTCCCAGTATCAGGGACTTTTCAGATGAATCAGTTCTTTGCATCAGGTGGCCAAAGTATTGGAGTTTCAGCTTTAACATCAGTCCTTCCAATGAATATTCAAGACTGATTTCCTCTAGGATGGACTTGTTGGATCTCCTTGCTGTCCAAGGGACTCCCAAGAGTCTTCTCCAACACCACAGTTCAACAGCATCAATTCTTTGGCACTTAGAATTCTTTATAGTTCAACTCTCACATCCATACATGACTACTGGGAAAACCATAGTTTTGACTAGATGGACCTTTGCTGGCAAAGTAATGTCTCTGCTTTTTAATATGCTGTCTAGGTTGGTCATAACTTTTCTTCCAAGGAGCAAGCATCTTTTAATTTCATATGACATTTCTTTCAAAAAATCTAGTGTAGATACTAGTCTGAACAAGTAATGACCAAAGCCTACAGCCAGAGTGTGTTTTTAACAAATAAATTTAAATCCCTAATGATATTCCCTTCTTACCCTAAAATTTAACTATTTTAGGAAAAAAATATAAATAAGGTTTCTTTCTATAGTATCAGGAGCATGATTGCTGTTGATTTAAATTTGCTGGAGAGTGCTTCAGTGAGGAGAAAGGAAAACACTGGACCTCCAAAAACACAATCTATGGTCCTGTTGAGCCTAAGGGGGCCTTAGATTAAGGACAAGAAAGATTACTACTGACAGTACACCTTATCCTCTCCCCCTAACACGCCTTATAAATCCTGTGGCACCTATGTTACCTTGAGTCACAAAACCTGAGGTGATAGAATATTGCACCCTTAAACAGGGTTTCTCTTGCTTGCACCAATTGGCTCAACCAAATTGTTCCACATTGAGAAAAGATATTTTAGTCAAATCTCAAAATAATTTGGAGGCAGAGAAACATATTCTGGAATGTAAAAATGATGACTTTCTTTGGAGATGGCCATAAGACATATTAAAACTACTGCTATAAAGAGGAAGATGATTGCTATGACTGGTTAGCTGTATTTTGATTTCAGAGAGTGAATTTTCTACCAGATTGGCTGTGTATTTCTTTATAAATATGTGCACACACGAATATACGTGAATATATTACATATTTGTATATGTATGTATACCTATGGCATAATTTTGGTGGTTATATACACAATTATATATACCTATATGTACAGATGTATACACACACACATACAACTCATATAGGTAAACACAAAATGATACAATATCAAAACCATCACTCCTAATATAGATTATCTATATACACTTCTTATTTTAAAGACGAGCAAAAAGAAAGTCCAGAAAATTAGGCTTTTGCAAGTTACCTGGATTTGTAGTCACATGCTTTGTCTAATACCTGTGTTGCTCTTTCTTATTTGAATTATGGCAACATGCCATTTCTTTTCTCACCTTTTCTGTGATTTTATGGAATTCCTATATAGCAACCATGTTGTTAGCCTTTCTGGACTAAGTGAATATAACCATTTCTTTCATCTTTATTTTTCTACAATTTCCTCTGTCACCACCATTGCCTTTCAGCTGCCAAAGATTGCTTTGGAAATTTTTCTGGTAGTAATAACTGATGGAATGGACAGCTACTATCTGAGAATATTTCTATTTTTTTCTTTAAACAACCTTAGTAGAATGTATGTCTTTTTCATATTAGTTTTTTAGCGAGGACAGAGAGCTGCCCCAGTAAGGCTCTCAATGCTTAGACCTTCTGGCAGTTCTTACTGTGGAGTTACCTTAACCCCTACCTCAGAATCCACTCAAGAAAAAATGAATACAACTGTTCTCTACTTATTCTCCTCCTTTTAATTACTATTGTTTTATAACCATATCTCAATTTAAACCTCCTGCTACATGATCTTTAGATCTACTAATTTAAATGTATTCCTTATATATGTCAAATTACCTCCCTATATATAAGTAAATTTCATTATTATGAAACCTTTTCTAACTGTGAACGAATTAGTAACTTTTATTTTCAGAAATACTACAATGCTTCTAGATTTAGTTAAGATTGGTAAACGCAGACATTTGTTCTTTCGGCACTAGTTTATTGGCTAATAATTATATACTGGAAATTGTTGTTTTACAGAAAGTTACCAACCCAAATTTTCTATAATATCCTTTAGATGGCAGATAAATAGATTATTATAAAAATTGTTTTATTGGTTTTGCTTTTGTTTCTAAGTTATTTTTGCAGAGTTCTCTTGCTAAAGAATGAGAAGTAGGTAGACTCAGCAGAGAAACCGGAAGCTTGTCATTTTAGTTCAGTTGAGCTAAATCTCCTTAGTGGATGCACTGTGTACAGTTTTCCCTATATTTCCATGTTTCCAGGCTGTCAGGTCACATATATTGAAATTGAGACACCAGAGGCTCAGCCCCTGCATTTCTTGTTATTGAGATACCTAAGAAAGATCTGAATATAGAATGTTTGGTAGGAAAAAAGAAAAATCATTAAATTATTTTGAAAACACATAGAGGAGTGGTCCCCAACCTTTCAGCACCAAAGACCACTTTTGTGAAAGACAAATTTTACACGATGGGGGTGGGATGTTTCCACAGTTGGGAGGTGGTTCAGGAGGTAATGTGAGCAATGGAGCAGCAGATGAAACTTTGCTCATTTCCTGCTGTGTGGCCTGATTCCTAACAGGCTAAAGACCAGTACTGGTCCCTGACATACAGGAACTTTTGAAACAAGAACGGTAATGTATTTACTCATGAGTTAGTAATCCAAAATAAATTTTGAATAAAATAGATAAATGTATTATAAGTTAGTGTTTCAAAGTGAAGGAAATAATTGAATACTTACAAGGAGGATTTGGAGACAAACATTTAAATAGAAAATGTGCAGTGAAAGAATTTAAGACTAGAGAAATATTTGAGTTGTTACAATAACAACTCATGTTGGTCACATGTCCCATTCATATGTATGTCCAGTAGGAAGCAAAGCGTCTACCCAGTGGTCCTGCCACCAGGAAGCAAATCAGTCCTGCCATCATTACTGTGTAATGCTTTTGGTGTTCATCTTAATCACCTCAAAGGAGTGAGAAGAACTGGATCGAGAGGATGTCCTCAGAAGATATCACACTGCCTTGTCTATTTGTCTGTCTTACCTTTAGAATCACATTTCTGAGCCCAGGAGACCTCAGCCAGAGGCTCAGCTGCTTCAGTGTGCTGTCCACAAGCAAACACACAGTGCGTCCAGCTGCCTGATGGGGGACTCTGCTAATTGGAGGTCTGCTCTGGTCCCCTGTCACCAGTTGGCAGACAGAACAGACTGGGCCGAAGCTGATTTCCAGAGTCAGGCATTCATTTATCTCAGTGATAACAGGGTATGTGTAGACAGAAGTAGCAAAGAAAGCAAAGGGCAGCTGCAGTTGAGGTGGGGACAGTACTAATGCCCCCAAATCAAAGACATGCTGCCTGTAGGGCCTTGGCAGTTTAGTTCTCTCTCCAAAGTTTAATTAGTCACTAATTATAAACTGCTGTCTTTTATTACGGATGTATTTGGCCAGTGCTGCATTTTTTTTTTTTTTTTTAAGAAACATGTTTTCATCTCAAGCAAGTTGCAAATGCTTAGGTATCAATGTTAGAAACTGCAGTCAAGTACAACCTGTCCCCAAATCTCAGCCCCTTGAAACACGATGGCTCATTAATAACTTAAAAAGGATGATGACACTGATGCTATTTATAGAGTCTTGCCAGGCAGGTCTGCCAGCATTAAAGAAATTAACATGGAGAAATTGTCAACTGGAAAACATTAGTGTTTATCAACAAATCAATCAAACTTCAACAACTGTAAACCGTGCTTTTAGCTAAGTGAAATGTATTGACAATGACAGCCACTTACCCACCTTGCTGAGGAGCCCCAAATCCCCATGTTGGTCCCCAACCAGGCAGACTCTCCCTTTGACATTGTAGTCATCACCCACTCCTGCCTTTTAGGGAAGAGTCAGTCTGCCTCTGTTCCACATTTAAGAGCAAGCTGGAGAGACTGGGCTGTGGTCTCAGTTGTATATTAATTAGCTCTGACTGTCAATTTGTAAAGTCTCAAGCAGACTAAATTCAATACCAAGGTTAGTGGCTCCAGGAACCAAATTCTAAGTTTATATGTACTTCATGAAAGGAAGACTCTGATTTAAGGAGTTTTTCTTGGTTCTCTCATCTTTTAAAAAGCAGTGCTTGACTCTCATTGTTGTATATTTAGAGATGGTGCTATTTTCATTTCTGGGCTACATCGGTGATGATGACATGGCTTCGGAACCTGAACAAAGCTGGAGAGCTCTGATAGGCTGCTGGTGATGTCATCTCTGTGCCTCCAATGCCTGGGAAAAGCACCAGGGACTGACTGTTTTCCTGACTTTTCTTTTCTTTCTTCCTTCCTTTTTTTCTTTTTCTTTTTCCCCCAAATATGAAATCTCACTTTCACACTAAGAGTACGTTTGGAGTTTCATATCTTAGCAACGTTATCACTAAAGTAGCCAGTGACCGCTTTGCACAGACTGACACTGCTTGGCTTGACACACAGTTTCAGTTCTCACAGAGAGGATTTTGTGCTGCATCACACTGAATATCGCTGCTCCGTAATTTCTTGTCATTACAGCAAACCCTTTCACGTGCTCCCTTTCTGTAACCCAGATGATCAACACTTGTCAAGTTCACCTACCTAATCAAAGGAGCCTAACAGTTATAGGAGGACTTAAAAATCAAAAAAGAGAAAATATGGCCAGGGCACTTAGCTTCAGAATTAATATCACCCCAGCTCGTCCCAAGGATGTCTCTTATGTAATGCACAGCCTTGCCAACTTCCACCTTTTGTTCTTCTTATGTGTATATTCCTAAAACAACAGGATGGTTGAAATGATGTTTTCACTGAAGTTGGGGTGGGAAGACTTGGGGGAACCTGGAATGAGATAAAGGAGTCCTCTACATCCCTATTTAGAGGGAGGGGTTTATTTTTGCTCAGTATGTAACAAATTTCATATTATTTTAAAACAAAACACCAATCCTGCAGTTTTACTTCTGACATCCTACCTAACACCCTAAGTCCCAAGTTCTCATCTGTTAAGTGAGACAAAAAGACACACCTGTCTGAAGAGTCAGCATTCAACGCACTGCTGTGTCTAGAGCCCACTGTGCACGACAGGAGCAAAACTAAAATCTGCTCCTGCCAATCAGATTCCAAGCTCTGTGACACAAGCAAATAAAGACAACCAGGAAAAAAGGGAAAGTTGAAAATTGCTAAGCAGTCTCCACGGCTGGCCAAGGAATTAATCCATTCTCAGCACTAGAGTCCTTTCCCCTCCTTGTAGCTCCACAACTGGTTTTCACTCAGGAGTAAAATCTATAGTGCTCAAATTTGAGGGGATGTGGAGGGACATTAAAATGAAACAAAAAACAGAACATAGTTTCAAAATTAAAAAGTAAAATTCAGATGTGTCTCTACCTGTCACTAAAGAGTTTGGTGAGTTTGAAGCAAAATCTTCCTTACCAGATTTTTATGCAGGAAATTTAACAGGAGGATCAAAAAAAAAGAAAAGAAAACTAGCAGTCGTAAATGGATATTCACAAAATACTGTACTGAATTTTGTGAAAATTACAAAGTAAATATTAGTCATGGACATTGGCATCAAGACTTAGATTCTGATTTTGTAAAAAATGAATGAAAATAATAGTTCAAATTGCAAATATGAATTCAAGATAGCAAAAGACGACCTGTCAAAAGGCAGTATGTGATTAAATATCAATTGCACTGTACATATAATTATTTTATGGATATTCAAAAGAGGAAGATTTTACCTCTAAATGAAATGACCAGGGTAGTTTTAAGAAAAGGATGTGAGCTAGCCTCTGGGCCACAGAAGATGGATTTGCTTCAGATAAATAGCTGGGGTTGTGGGGGGGTGGGGTGGGGAGGTGGTGTTCAAGACAGGAAGAAAGGTAAGAGCGAGACCAGAAAAGGTACAGTTTCAGGAAGTGGTGGGAAAACATGATTTGTAAAAAGGTGTGGTGAGAAATAGGATTGGAAAACCCTGAGGGTTCCACTCAGGGTCAGCTGGCGCTAGAATGTAGAGCATTTAACATAGAAGACAGTCAGGCATTTGTTCTTAAACTCAGTTTTACTGAGGATGTGAAATGTTCTGTCTGGCAGTGCACACACTGGTTTGGTGCTTTCTGCCCTTCTTGTACATCTTGGACACTGTACACAGTTACCAACCCCCTTTCAGAGAACAAGGTCTGGCCTAGATTCCAGTCAAAACTCATCCATTAATCATATATTAACACTGGCTTTGAATGTGTTTGATAATTAAACATTCTACTGTTTAAAAAAATCGGCATAATTTTTTCAGAATAAAAAATACTGTCCTTGTACCTTTTTATTTCAGCATCCCATATTATTCTGATACACAAAAAAATGTAATTTAAATATGGAAAAGTTTGCTCAGTGTAGTAAATATTTAATGTCATATATATATATATATATATATGGAGAAGGCAATGGCACCCCACTCCAGTACTCTTGCTTGGAAAATCCCATGGACAGAGGAGCCTGGTGGGCTGCGGTCCATGGGGTCACTAAGAGTCTGACACGACTGAGTGACTTCACTTTCACTTTTCGCTTTCATGCATTGGAGAAGGAAATGGCAACCCACTCCAGTGTTCTTGCCTGGAGAGTCCCGGGGACTGAGGAGCCAGGTGGGCTGCCATCTCTGTGGTTGCACAGAGTTGGACATGACTGAAGTGACTTAGCAGTAGCAGTAGCAGTATGTATATATATATATATATATGTATATATATATACATATATATATACTGTATATATACAGCATCATAATTCCTTTCATTTTGTTCTCTTTTGCATTCTTTTTCTAGTTAAATTTTATTTAGTACTTTCACATTTACATTAAAAATACCTTTTCCACCATAACAAAATAGACAAAATAGAATACATTTGCTAAAAAAATCTCCAGTGCAACCCAAAGAAAGATGACCAAAATGAGTGGCACTGGTGACCAAAATGAGTGGCATCATACAGACCACTATGTAGAACATCTTTCTGCCTTGTTTACTTTTTGAAATTTTCTGACTCATTCTAAAGTCTTCTCTGTTTGAACCAAGTCTAAGTTTTATTCTTTGTTGCTTTTTATTTTCACATTTTAGGGTTATCTGGCCCTTATAATTTCTTGCTATCCAATTAGAGGAGTTAGGCTCTTAGAAATGTCTTGGCTGTATAAATGAACAAGATATATCCCACTAGGACCAACTACCCTGAGTTGCAGGTACCATTTCATTCTCAAGAAAGCAATTGCTGACTCCACCCGCCACCCCCAGATTTGTGTTCAGCCACATAAGTTCTGTATTAAGATTGTCTCTGTCACGTAGAGAGGTGGTTTTGGATTAACATCTTCATTTCAGAGTCAACTAAATATATTTTCACTGACACATTAAATGTTTTTCAGCAGAAAATTTTACACTCATTAGGGGAAAAGTGCTATGATCTTGGGGGAAGATAGTATTTTCAGGTGACCTTTGTTTTCTTCATATCCCGAGCAGATAGTCCTTGGCTTGACAAAAAAAGAGCACATGTATAAACCACCTACAAATCCCCAAAGCAATGCTGTTCTTTAAACAAGCTATATGCATAACCAAAAGAGCCTAAAGAGCCCCAAGTTCATCAAGAAAATTTATCCTCTTCAAGCCTATCTTCAAAGGTATCCATTGCACTAGTTATGAAAGTTTATCCACGTTTGCTTCTTTTTTAGATTTCTTGCCTTGGCACATACTTATTGAGGTACTAATATGTAGCAGGAACTGCTGGATACTGGGAGAGGGCTCAGTGAATAAACAAAAAGGTTGTGTTCTCCTATATACAGAAAAAAAGATTATGAACTAAGACTAGTATTAATCTTGAAGATAATTTGCAAGATCTGCTTGTTCCAATGCCTCTTGACATCTCTCCATCTTCTAATACAAGGATGCTCCTTTCCTCCAGGCATAGGGAGGGCCCTCTCAGATCAGGGTCTCACGACCTCCTTCTGGGTATGTAGGAGCTGTCAAAGAGTCCTTCTTGCACCTGCAGTTTCTCAGATTCCTTTAGCTTAAAATATGAAGCATGCCAAAGTTCCACACTTTGGGGTAGCATGTCCTGAACTCATCTATGCCATTTAATAGCATGGCAAAGGATAAGCTCACCTAGGGGATAAATTGCAGAACTGAAATGCCCAGGACTAATACTAAAGGGCTTCAATATTCAGACGCAGGAAAAGAATCAGGAACTGAAAGAGGCTGAGCAAAAATGACCAGAGAAATGGATAATTAGGCATATGTAGCATCAGAAAATCCAAAATATGAAATGTTTTGAGAAAGAAAGGAGTCAGTTTGGGAGAATGTTCTATGCAGTAACACAAAGTTTAAAAGTCTAATGGGCACAGGCCACTCCTGGTTCAGGGGTGGAGAGATAAGCTAGCCCACAGTGACTTGAAGCCCATAGATGATATTATGCATTTGCAGCAATCTTAGTTTCCAACTGAAAAATTTTCCCAAACATATGTCATTACCTTATGTGTGGTTATATAATGTCCCATACAATTGGTCTGTTAGTTAATTTTGTGACAAAAATTCACACTGGCTGTTTAATTGAACTTTTCAGTCATTTCTACTAGATAGTATCTTTGGTGTCTAAATATACACTCAGCCACAGACTGGAGCCGATACACTCAACAAACAAGCAAACAGAAACTATTCATTGAAGAGGAACAAAACATCCTGTTCCTGGAAGCAGAAGAAAGACTTGTATTTATTTATTTCATTTTTCATTATTAGGCTTTTTAGAGTTTGTTGCCGAAATTCATCAGATAATTGTTTAAGGCTTCACGAGTAACTCTGTGGAATCTCAGTATGAAGCTGACTATACAAAAAACTCCCAAAGCATTTCTACCCTCATAACATCAGACTTAAAACATTCAAGTCTAGAGATTTACCTTTGTCTATTGAATTTCTTACTATGTCAGTGAATCTCCCACCTCAACAAAACAGGTAGGTATCTGAAAGCTGAAACATACATGGATATGCATGGGCCACAACAGTTTGGACACTTGAAATGTAAAAGGAATCAAATGCCCTCCGAATACACACAAACAACATACAACACATTATCCCTTAAGATAAGCCATTCAACTTCTAATAAAAATTTGGCCAGCAAGCAAGCTATAAAAGCAACACATACTGTCTGCATAAAAGGCTTCTTTTGACAAGAAAATGACTATTAATGAGAACATGTTCATTTCTGGCATCAGACTTAAAGAGACCCAGGTCATAAATCTCTTTGATCTTCTTGCTAAAGCTAGAATCAAGCAAAGAAGCAAGTTCATTCATTCAAAAAAAATGCTTTTGATTGAAATGATTCCATTTAGTTACAAGTAATTTATCATGTTTTTCTTTCCCTTCCCAAGTATAGTTTCTTTTCTATTCTCTCACAGTTAAATCTTGGCTAAGGTTCCAGTTAGATGTTACTTTAGGGTTTCTTATTTGATGGGGGTCAGGCAAAACTTCTAAGAGAAATGTGTATGAAGGGGTAGAGTTTGGGAGGATGAGACAAACAACAATAAGAATTCATAAATTTTGAACAAAAAAAAAATGTCGCTCATACTTCAGCCTGTAAGCCTCCACGATATGCTTTAAATGTGCCAACACTGCCCTCTCTTGTTTATTCACAGTCTATGTTTAAACCTTGTCTTCAATGCACAGCCTTATAAAACCTTTCCACTCCTCCCTGCAAGTCACCTACAAAAATGAACACAGAATTTTTATAAGATTCCTTTCCAGTTGTATTTATTCACTTTTTTATTCAGCGCATTTCCTTCCGTATTTCTGTTCCTTGCCTCTCTGGGTGCCAGCTCATGGCTTAATATAAAGCACCTTAGAGGAGCAAGCCTCTCACTAGCAAAATCCCTTTGGAGATGTAACGCACACAGTCCTGGAAGGAGAACTGGCATACCTCCTTCCTGTAAGGAGATTTAATTGTATTTCCAATACTCTCTAAGGATGCCTTTACAAACTGCCATTTTGGATGCAAGGTGAAATTAGGAGTTCGCTATTGATCATCTCAACCAAACCTCCTTAGATGTGAGTCTCTGAGCTTCCTTGGTAAACGGAGGGATGGAACCAGAGGTTCACTGTGTGGTCACAGAAGCATCTGCATGCCTTTCACTGCACAGAGAAGCAAGGAATTAGCAAACACTCTTCCACAACCTTTCTTCCATTTTCAACAAAGAAAATCTGAGGGAAGAATTGATCTCTCAATCTCTGAAAGATTCAGAAAAAAAAAGGGGGGGACATATTAAGGTTTGTGTCACTGACACAGTTAGCCCTCCTTCTCCATGACTTAGCATTTTCATTTTGGTCACATGAGTTAGAATCACAGGACAAAAATTACTAAAAACAAAATGTTCTTTTGAGTCACAGATTCTTAATATTTTTTACATTCAGGATTTCTAACTCACTCATGTGTTATAAAGTATTCTTTTAGTGCTTCTGAATATACTTATCTGAGATGGACTAGAATGAGATTAAAAAGAGCAGAGTAAGCACAACAGTTGGTGCCTTCTAGATCAAATATGTGGTTTGATTTGGGTGGGAAAAGGATTATGGAAAAGCCCCTTCCTGACCCATCCACAAGATATTTGAATGAACAAGGATGTCAAATAGTTCCCATCTCCCTTTTCTTTTCTGATTAATTATTGGCAGCTATCTAAAACCCTGGACAGAGAACGAATCTGGTATGGTAACTGAGTTAATAGGGGAAAGAAGTTCTGACTTCTACTGGTGATACATGCCGTAAGAGTGAGAATACGGCTGATTCATGTCCAGGATATGGATCAGACACGGTTCGGCTTACATTTGGCATTTCTTCTTAGGATGCCAGCACAGAACCTTGAAGACTAAGCTTTGTATGTCTTATATGATGTGAATTGGCTCATTTGTTTAGCAGTGGGCAGAGGAGACCTTTGAGGGAGTGAGATTCAGGACTGGTAGCTTAAAACAGAGGGTGGTGAGGTGAAATTTAACCTGAAGAGAGAGAAATAGATCTTTAGGTTTCACAATGGTAAGAAATAGCAAGAAGGTACACAAAAGCATCACTAAATGAAAAATGACTGGAGAAAAGATTAGAGGAGGGCGAGGCAGGTGTTCATTGGAGTAGAATGTAAAATCATTATACATTATACTTTCAGGATTTCAATTCCCATTTACTATCAACTTTCTTTTTCTTTTTTTTGCTGTCATTCTTACATTACAATATCCAGTGGTTCTCTTCTTCTCGTATATGCAAATCTGCTCTTGAAGAAATCTCTCACATTGGTCATCCTGCTGAGATATTTGGCTAGTGTCATTGTCAAAATATACCTGTTTCACTTCTAGACATTTGGAAATGTCAAGGGAAGATAAAAACACTTTTGTCAAATGCCTATGATATTTTCCTGCTTGTCTCTGTAGTGTAGACTTTTAGAACAAGAAATGGCCAACAAAGTAGCTAAATAGACACCGTCAGCTTCTGTTTGCTTGTTGTAATGGAACAAATATTGAACTTGAAGTCATAGGTGTGTATTCAAATCCTGTGGTTCTGTTGCATGCTGTCTGGGTGACCTTGGCCAAGTCACTTAACCTCTCTGAGTCTAGTTTCCTATTTTGTAAAATGACGATAATAATTCCTGCCTTGCCAACTTCACAATATTGCTGTGAAGATCAAATGAGATTCTGTATGTGAAAATTCTTTGAAACACTACAAAACACTAGACAGATGCAAGCTATTGTTACAAAGCTGAGTCCTGGTGGGTCCTGTGGTTTTGAGCCATACATGCACATGCTGAGTCTAGTCGGTCTATCATTATTTCTAAATATGGCTGGTCTCCTGGCTTCTGAAGTTTCCACATGAAATATCGCCTGGTATTTGCTTGAAGCCTCTGCTCCATGTCCTCAAATAATGGGCCATTAAGTGTTACATTCCAAACCAGCAGAACCAGCATTTCTGACCTTGTACCTGTGACCTGCAGAAATACTATTGTATCTCAGAGATAAACGTACCTGAACTGCAAGGTGCTTAAAAGATATATTTAGTGCGAAGGCATTTCATTTGTCACTGAGCAATTTTACAGTGTCTGATATAAGCTGTAGATTTTATGATCTATAATCAAAGGCTTTTGCAGACACCTCTCCTTAATTTGGATTTGTGACAGTATTAAAAAATGAAACTTTCATCTTTGGATCTACTTCACTTATTTCGATAAAACAACCATGTATGCTTTTAAGTGTAAGTCACTTAAAATTTCAGACTGTCCTTAATAACACAGGAACTCTTGACACAAACTTGTTCTATTGACTTAAGGGAAAATATTCTGTTTTCTGTCCCTTTTGATCACCCTGGAACTTTTCCTGTACCAGACTGTTTTCACCCTATTAGACTCAATGTGCTAAGGAACTAATGGGCAAAGATAGAGGTGGGTATATCTCTTGCAATTGTATACAGAGATTCTAGAACTGAAAGATACATGGCATGATGGAGATAGAACTCAGAATGCCAGAACTAGTCAAAAACTTTCAAAGCACTTTTTCAGAGTCCCATTTTATTTTGCAGAAACTGAGTCTCAAATAGATGTAAAGGAATACCAAAAACCACTTTTCCACAATTGTCAAAACAAGCACTGCAATCGATATCTAGCGATGTATCCTTCTATAGTACAAGAAACAGCCTTTCTATTATAATAATCTCCACAGATAATTTGAGCAATGGAATCTTGCTATATAGCACATACCACCTTTTCTTGCCCTACTGGAAATGTCATGAAATAATGAAAAAGCATTCCTTCCTTCCACAAAGCTATTTGAAAAAGTTAAATCTACATAAGGGCTCTGCCATTTATTTATCACCCATCATGTGAATAGATTTCATGCATATACAAACTAAGTAAAACCAATTGACCTCAATCACAAGAGCCACTCTTCTTTTCTCTCACATTTTATTTCTTTCGTTGAGCTGAAATGTAAAATTTTGTGATGTAATTAATGTTGTCTCCACCTCCCCACCCCCAACTTTCTAGGACTCTGCTGCATGTTCTAAACCTCAGACAGGGCTAGAAATGTTCTTTCCATTTGGGATCAGTTTTAAAAAAAAAATCACTCCTCCTCATCACCATTTTATCTGCAGTAGGTCTGACCTTACTTTCTTGGTTATGACTCTGTGTTCTTGTCATTGGCTTCACACAACTAGAGAAAACAAAAGTCAGCCATCAACAATCATCACCATCCACCCTCACACACAGTGGGAGTGCACTATGCAAGTGTGCAAACCCTAGGAGATGAGGATTACTGGGGACATTATGGAGTTTGGCTGCTACAACTAAAAGGTAAAAGGATACACATACACGCACTGAGGAGGACAAATAGATTCAAGAAATATTTGAGGATATGCTTTGCAGAGACAAAAAATACTATGTCTGGTTTTCAAACAAGTGGAGATGCTTGGTATTACAAGACTGCACCACATTATGATCCCAAATCCATCTAAAAGTTTCCTTAGTTGAACGCTGCCCATGGATTGTGTCTGAATACACCTTGCATAGGGAGAGTGGCAGGAAGAGGAAGAGAACAATGGTAGGCACACAAGTTCAGTCCTACACCAGGGTGAGCCTTCAGGGCAGCCACTGACAGACCACTGGTACTTCCCAGGCCAAGTTGCATCAGCACCATCTGTGTCTGTGCTGGGCCTTCTCTAGTGCTTATGAAGTGTCCTGGTTCTCCCTGAGCAGAAGCCAGCCTGAACCACACCCTGTCGAGAAACCGAGACGCCATTTTCTCAGAGTTTTTTTTTTTTTTTTCATTCCCTCTGCATCTGAAGTATCTTTCTGTAGCCTGGATCTTAATAATTAATCTGTTAATACTGATTGGACAAATCTAGTAAGAGAAGAGTCTGGCTCTGTGATGCCTCAGAAGCTAAGCACTATTTTCACAATTTTAATAGCAACAGCTTCTAAGTCACCTGGGAACATGGGAGTTTTTCACATGGCTTAGGCTTAAAATTGGGTCTTAAATGAGGCTGTGACCAAGATCATAGCATGTACAGGCCAACAGCAAGAGAGGGAATGGCTCTCCTCCAAGGGGATCAAGGAAAAGAGAACTAAAATGGGATTTGGCACAGTGTCCCCCACACCTGAGCAACTAATAAGCACTTTAATAGAAAATTGAATATAATGGGAGATAGGATATAAGGCAAAGGAGAAGCTCTTCAGGCTGACCAGATTCTCATAAAGCTATTTGGGAAGGTGAATTTATTAGAAGATAATTTCTTTCTCAGGATTTTTGTGTTCAAGATAAATTGTTAAAACATCAGAATAAAATAATTAAGAATTGTAGAGCTGCATGTCAGAAAGTATAATTCGGCTGGCTTAATGTGAGTGGAAGCTCTGCCTTTAGGGTTGGATTGATTCAGACCTGGCTCATTTCTACCTTACTACTCACTTTCATAGTGCCAACCTCGTCCTATGACTAGAATCTCCAGCGAGGACAAATTTATTGCTCTAGGTTCAGGCTTCACCTCTGCATACCTACCACCATTCTCAAAGAGATGGAAAGACTTTTTCTTTTTGCCCTCAGTATTCCTAGTAAGATTCCTGAAATTAATTCTGATTAGGTTGCTTAAAGCAGATGCTTAATGAATGTGGCCAGGAGAATAGAATGTGCTGATTGGTTTATGCTAACCAGATCTCTGAACAGGGGCCAAGTTGGAGGCAAGAGTTCTTTAAAGAACAGGATTGCAAGACTAAGAGTAGGCATCCCAAATTGAAATCTGTTCTGTTTTCAAGACAGGTGATTGGTGAGATTTAAGGGAAGTAATAGATTCTGGGGAGCTAGCAAATTAAACCTAATTTTATACATATTTTTGTTAATGCAAATAGTAATAAAATAAAAAAATAGTAAAAATTTATTTTGGAGCAAAATTTGATACCTATATCAAGATTTAGAATGTTTATGCATTTTGACACAATTCTACTTCTAGCAATCTACCCTACAAAAATACATGTGCAGACACTGACAATCAAGACTATATGTTCTTTTATTATTTGAAATAATAATAGTAATAAAAAACAGGATGCAACCTAAAATCATTCATCCAGCATACATCATTGATTACCTGCAGTCTGCTAGGTACTTTTAAAGGCTGTGAAGGCAGCAGTTAACAACAGAATTACAATCACTGCCTTCATGGAGTTTATATTCTAATGACCTCAGAGTCAAAGATTTGTGCATACTGACTTAAAAAGACAGCTATTTATTGTGATAAGTGATAATAAACAGGTTGAAAAATATAGTATAATTTTGGTGTTAAATAATTATATATGTTTGAAATATTTTAAAATATACATCATGCTGCTAATTAATGGCTATTTTGCAATGATGAGGAAGGAGTGAACTTGTGCTTTACTCACTCTTCATTGATTGACATTTTTTAATAGGCATGCACATATTTCATAATTTTAAAGTCTCTAAAAGAAAAGAAAGTATTCAATAAATCATATTTGTACTCATATGTCAGTGTTGGAAGAAAAGAAAGTAGAGGGAGGGAAAGGAAGAGGGTAAGAGATTGGATGTACAAATGGACAATGATCAGATTGTATTTTAAAATAGGATTTTGATCTGCAATCTACATAAGACAGCAACCCCTTTATCTACAACAAACAAGCTAGGTAGCTGGGCTGCTCTAAGTCTGATTTGCAGGAAGCCAGACTGCAATCTCTATTGACAATCCAGGAAATTAAACATTAACTTCTGGGATAATTGACCCAAAATGACCATGACTTGACTATTAACTTACAGGTTTCTTAATTTTTGTCCCTGCTTCCAACTTAGGACCAACTAGACAAAATTAAATGGACACTGTTAGCTAATCACATAGATGTTCCACTTCTAGTTTGCCTAAACACAGCTTGCCCAAGCCAGCAGACTCCAGTCAAGGTGTACCCGAGGTCACCCACTTGGTCCCTCAGGCAGTTCTCCCCCTCCTTGTCTCCTTCGAGTCTCTGCCCAAATTTTAGTGAAATGGCTGACTCCCTTGCTGCAGCAGCCCAAATAGACTTTGCTTTGCTTATTTGTTGGTTTTCATTTATTTTCACAAAAATAAGAGTAAGACTAAAAAGAGGAGAAAAAGAGGAAGAGAAATTACAACATTCAATTTCACATAATTTGTAAACTTACTGAGAGGACAAATCTACCAAGCCTTTCAACAATGGGAAAAACATCAGAGAATAGACTCAAAGACTGAACAATTATGTGGCACAAAGGGCAAATTCCTTGAAATTCAGGAGAAAGTTCTATAGATTGTAACAAGCAGGGACTAAGTCAGACTTTTTTAAAACAAAAATAGGGCTTTCCCCTACGGCTGATGGGGCACTCCAACTCTGAGTGTCTTACTGGAGAGAAACTCCATACTCAAGAACTGATATTCAACTCATTATCTACCAAAAAATACAATGTTTGATTCCTGGTAATGGTCTTCCCATCTCCCCTTCTCCTGTTGAAAACTCCATTTATTCATTGAGGGAAAGGGCTGAAAAAATAAAGCCCTAGACTCAAGGGCCTGACTAAAGATTCAAAGCATTTGTGTTACTGTTTATGTAAGCCTAAACTATGGGGTAGATAGGACTGAATTCATATGTTCCAGTATATTATAACAATTCATTTTACTATCAACATTTAGAAGTGATGCACTGTGGGGAAAATGGGTCCTTTGAGTTAAAAACAGCTTGTGGCTTCCTGGTCAAGAGCTCTCATTGCACAGCTCAAGTCAAGGAGGTTCCTCACAAGAATATTTACTTTGCTGAGTCAAAATGGTTGCTTGTTGGTACACTTCCTGATTAAGAGAGGAAAAGCCTCCTTGATCCTGCCCCCATTATATCCAGTGTTGAGATCACCAAACTGACCATATTATGTCTTTTCAAACAAGTGATACCTTGAGTTAAATCCTCACTTCCTTTCACTAGCTACACCCTTAGGAAGGATATTTCATTGTTTTAAAACTGGTTTCATAATCTATAAGATAAATTTAAGAGCACTCATCTCAGAATTGTTGAGAGAATTAAATGAGAAAATATAAGGTGAATAGCATATTAAATATCACATCCTTTTCTCCTCTCTTTAAGGAAGGAGTTGCTTACTATCATCTATTTCCATCTAAAAAGAGAAAATGAAGTGAAGTGAAAATCATTCAGTCTTGTCCGACTCTTTGCAACACCATGGACTGTAGTCCATGGAATTCTTTTGGCCAGAGTACTGGAGTGGGTAGCCTTTCCATTTTCCAGGGGATCTTCCCCACCCAGGAATCAAACCTGGGTCTCCTGCACTGCAGGCAGATTCTCTACCAACTGAGGTATCAGGGAAGCCCCCATCAGACATGTGAGAGAAGGCCTGTGTGTGTAGCAGAGTTTTATAAAAGAGACAGAGAAAGCTTCTGACATAAACATTAGAAGGGGGATGGAGAGTGCCCCAAAAAGAGAAAAGGAAATAGATTTAAATCGCCAAATTTGCACATGAGACATTCTTGCCATCAGGTCAACAAACCAACAATTTGCTATTGAAGAAAGTTACAGAAATTTCTATAAACAAAAGAAAATGTAAGAAAAGATTTGGCATTTTAGGGTAAAATTCTGTTTCCAACTTGGAAAAAGCCTTCTGAAATAGCAAGAATGGAGGAAGTTGGACTCAGATTACATAAAGCGAATGACCATTTCTCATGCTAAAACTAATAGATAGTAAATCCTGGAGAAATATTTACCACCTGCCTTCATCTGATCTCCAAAGCTTGAGGAGCATGTCCACAGAAATCTGCTTTTTCTTCTGTGAGCAGAGGGTTGACGACTAAGAGATCTGAAATTACCCACTTGCTTTCTTTTGATGTCATTTTGAGCAAGGGTGAGGGAAGAGAAATAGAAACCTAACATCTACATAATTTATTTCAGTCTTTCCTCATAACTTTACATAGGAAGCATCCTCATCTTTTGGAGGAGGGTCCTAAGGCTTAGTGAGGTACAATACCTTCAGAGCGGACTAGGTAAGGAATTTTTGACCCCAGGTCTGTCCAACATAGCCAATCTCTTCACCTGACTTTTATTTTCAACTGAATAATGTGCTTCTTGGACCATACTTCTCTGACTCTCCATTCCTAATCTTTGAATAAAGTATAATTGAATATATGTTGTAGTTATATTTTCCCTATACAAAGGAAAGTATTATTTTTCACTTGGAAAACAATATTTCTGTACTTGAGGATCTAGTATTAATGCCTATAATACTTTTGTTACCTAAACTCAGTAATTAACTAGGAGACAATATTAAAGGGAATTTAAAAATGAGGATATGTCTGAGATTCATTCATTTATTCATTCACTTATTAGCAAATGTTCATTATTGAACACTTATTATGTGCCAAACAATATTCTAGGTAGTGAGCTAGGGAGCCTTGCTACAGGTGCAAGCTGTGGACTAAGAGCATTGGCACCTCCTGGGAACATCAGAAATGCGGAAACGACAACCCTACCCAAACCAGAATGTGCACATTTGACAAGACCTCAAGTTGATTTGGGCCTCCCCGGTGGCACTAACGGTAAAGACCCTCCTGCTATGCAGCCGACATAAGAGACACAGGTTCGATCCGTGGGTTGGGAAGATCCCCTGGGAGGAGGGGATGGGAACCCTCTCCACTATTCTTGCCTGGAGAATTCCACAGAGAGAGGAGCCTGGTGAGCTACAATCCATAGGGTCGTAAAGAGCCAAGGGTCGGACACAACTGAAGCGACTTAGCTCTCACTCAGCACTAGTTGATTCATATGCACATTAAAGTTGGATAAGCTGCGTATAAAAAAAACAAGAAAATTACTGGTCTTTAAGGAAAAAAAACAATAACAAAATACCATAGCATTTTATTTATATTATATAGGAAAATATTAATTTGCATACTCATTAATGTGTGATTATAATATGATCATATTATACTTGGACTAATTTTCAATATTGGATTTATCCATTTGGGGGAAAATTGACCTGTCAATTCTCTTACCATGAACATGCAAGACTCCTTCATTCATTTCAATTTATCTTTCAAAACATTTCATTACTCCTTACATACGAAATATTTAAACATTGGGGGAAAATGGTCCTATATGATAAATATGGCATCTTAAAAACCATGACTAACTTAACCAGAAAGACTTGAAAAGCACTGTGAGGCTGTCAAAAGTGCCAGCTAGGACAATGAGGGAAGGTGTCTAACATTTCTTATTCGGAAGACACTTTTTTCTGGCTTACGTCCGTATCTTCCACTTTCCAAAAGTTCATTTTATGCCAATCTACTTGTATGAAAGACCTACATTAATACCGATTTTTGCTAATCAAAAGAAATCCAAAGAAGATTTTTGCTTTCACAAAGAAAGAAGAAAAGTGAAAATAGCATTCAGCATTTGTTTTGCAGTTTATTATTGAGGCAGTGCCCACCCTAAGCAATGAGAGGGGCACGGCTAAAGTTCTTCCCCTGGAACTACACTCAGCATTCTCGGAGCTTTGAGCTGTGTCTGTGAGCATCTGTGCTTTGCCCTGATTTATTTGGTGCATTCGCTAGCAAGATATGTCCTAAGGTAACTGCTTTTGTGCTTTATGCCCTTTCGATTTAAAAAAGGTTTCATAGACATGCTCTGCTTTTAGATAGCTGGGGAAACTTATGTACAATGAGGTAAAGCACCTTTTCTGGCTCTTCATAATGAGGTTGGGATAGTCGCAGATTCTGGAATACAGCTGGTTAAATGAAATATTCATTTTATCTTTCAAAATACAGGCTGGAAATGTACCCAATGCCCACTGGGAAGTATCAAAGAAGATAAATTATTGGAAAAGGCAGATTGCCTTCTTCTTTTCTCTGGTCTCTATGCTTTCCAAATCTAAGCTCCCATCCCCATCCCACCCTCCTTGGGGAGCATTTTAAGAAGATAAATACAGATTTATCATTTTTAGCTTAAATGAATGTTTTCAAAATAAGTTGTGGTTCTGTCTGCCAGCAGTAGGCACCCCTGTGTTCACTAGTAAAATTCTGCCAAGCCTTCAGCTCTCATGGCACCTTTGCACTCTAATTGCCAAAAAGTCAAGGAAAAAAAGCCTTACAGCTACTATGTGGCACCCAAGGGATAGAAAAGCAAAGAGTATGCACATGAACAGTAACATCCTTCAAGGGAGGAACATAATTTCCTGGAGCAATGATAGATGAACAGATTTTTCTACAGACTTTTTCTCTAAAATTTTGGCATTGCCCTGGATGAAAATTTTCACATATGGCACCTCAAAATGGCCTGGTGGTGACACCCAGATATCCACCCTAAGATCAGAGCCTGGGCATGCAGCAGGCGGTCTTGCAGGCTGTGTGTTGCCCAGCCCTGTTCGCTGGACTCTGATATGAGGTGCACCCCCCAGGCTGTGCAGCATGGTCTCCTGGCGCCTAAGGTCCCTTCTCAGCAATACGCTTGTCATTCATCAGAAAATGACTAGCTTCTCAGACTGACCTTCCACCTTTAACCATCCTCCCATCCTCATTACAGGTAGCTCTAAATTAGGTGAAATGATACAAAATTCATATATTCCTTTCTACTCATTTCTTCTTTTGGTCATAGCCACCTAATTTAGCTTTTAATTGTTTACTAAACTGTCTCCTCTCTAGGACATTGAATAGAAAAAAAGAAATCCTTAAGGACTTTGAATTTTCTTTCTTTTTTTTTTTTTAATTCTTCAAAACTGTGGAAGTATCAATGAAAAAAAAAAGATACATTAAGTAAACAATGTAAGTAATCTGGGATTTCTGCAAATCTCAGACCAATGGACTATATCCGCAAGCAAGACAGTCTTCTGCCTTGCCAGTTATAAATTTCATGTGGAATTTCCTATAGTGTTTGAAGGACCCCGCTATTTCCCACAGACAAAGTTGTTTTATCAAAGCTGCTTTTTTTTTTTTTTTCCTACCCTGATTAGGGGATACTTGGACTCAATACTGCAAATATATTCTTTTAATTTTATATGATTATATTGCTTTAAATATCTCATTTACATCGTTGTTGTTACTCTACTTTCAATAAGCAGTGAGGATAAGCTACTCAATGATATTTGATGAACAAATAATCAAATGAAAGAATGATTAAATGAGACCATGAGACACTGTGCTACAGATTCATTGGGAGCACAGGTTAACTGAAAAAAAATTTAAGACCAAGTCTTCCCATGTGGCTCAGTGGTAAAGAATATGCATGCCAATGCTGGTGATACAAGAGACTCAGGTTCTAGGCCTGGGTCAGGAAGATCCCCTGGAGAAGGAAAGGGCAAGCTACTCCATTATTTTTGCCTGGAAAATTCCATGGGCAGAGGAGCCTGGCAGGCTACTGTCCAAGGTATAGAAAAGAGTTAGACACAGCTGAGTGACTGAACAAACACTTCATCATTGAGGAGTTTAGCATTTAGCTGAGATTTGAATACTATGTCCAGTTAAATTAAGTCTAAGCCTATGCCAAGGTCCAGACAGTAGACATAATGACATCTATAAGAATTCAAGTGAAGATGCAGAAGTCATGGGGGGACTGAAGGGTCCGGAAGTTCCCCCCAAGAAGTGAAGTTTGAGCTACCCTATGCTTAATGTATAAAAAGTCCCCTTAAGCCACAGTAATTTACACAGAACCATTTATAAAGATGTGTGTGCTGAGTCACTCAGTTGTGTCTGACTGCGACCCCATGGACTGTTGCTCACCAGGCTCCTCTGTCCATGGAATTTTCCAGGCAAGAATACTGGAGTGGGTTGCCATTTCCTCCTCCAGGGGATCTGCCCTACCCAGGGACTGAACCACTGCCTCTTAAGTCTCCTGCATTGGCAGACAGGCTCTTTACCTCTAGGGCCAACTGGGCTGCTATTTATAAAGATAGGTGACCTTAATTCTTAATGACTAGGAAATGCTTATTAATAAAAGAGCCAAGAGACCCAAGACTTTTAAATGTCACCATATGTTTACCAACATGAGCATGGTATTTACTTTACAATTCTGACTTAAAGACACTGCTCCTTTAAGGTGAAGTAATTCTCTGAAAAGTATAATTTGAAGGCAGTATGATTTGATTATACTTTTACCACTTATCCTTGCTCTGACTTAGGACACAAGATAGAAAGTTTAGTGGAAATTGGTGCTAAACACAATAGCCCCCCCAGGCAACTTTCAAGTGGTAAGTGTGGTATACTAATGCAATTAGCAGAGAAGAATCTCAGTCCTGGTGTTAAGGCTTGAGGAAGATGGGCGCTCCTGACCAGAATTCTTTTTACGGTGTAGTCAATAGGCACACATATAGTGGTCTCCTTAAAACTGGTCTAATCAATAAGCACATACATAGTGATCAGTTTAGCATTCTTAAATATAGCATTGGTATAAAATAAATGCATCTCATTCTATTCCATGTATCCCCCTTCACCCATTTTAAACCTGCCCTTGTTCCAGATTTCCAAACAATGATCAGATTGGAAAAGGAAACAAAAGTTTTTTTTTTTTATTTGAGTGTATTTATTCCTCTAAAATAGTAGCTTTGAAAGCTCTATGTCTTGCCCAGGCAATACATAGAGTATCTAAACACTGAATTCTGGTAAAATAAAACTGTACGATGGTGTGTGCATGTGTCTTTTTTAAAGCCTTGTCTTTTTAACAATAGTGCTTCTGTAATGATTTAATGAGAGATGCTGATGGTTAGAGGCTGCCTTTCTCCCTCAACAGTATGAATAAAGTAACAGGGTGTCTGTGATACACAGGTTTATAAATCTCAGGACAACAAGGGTCCTTTGGATTTCCCATTGCTCGAAAAGCACCGTTTATATTTCCCTTATATTTTATTTATTTGTCTGATTGCTTCATTTCATTTTTTATCTATTTGGTTTTGAGGATATCGACCCACCTCTTTCTTAAGAGCATAAAGAATAAGGACAGAGATTAAGAAATAATAATAATTCAAACATTAGGCCCTTCAGCTCCTCTTAGTCTTAGGGGAAAATTTAATAGCATGTGAAACCTGATTCTATTCTTCATGTCCAGGAGGGTGTTAGTAACTTACCCTTTTATTTCTCCATCCAATGTAAATTCTTTCTTTTCTAAGGGGAGATTAACCAAGTTTATTAATTCTGGTTAACCAAGAGATTAACCAGGCAAAAGAGTTTAACCTCATTTCAGAAATGGACCCTGAGAGTGCTCTGGGAGAATTTCCCCAGCCTGCCTTGGTCCTCAGCTTGGTCCTTGGCAGGGAGGTGTGAGCTAGTAAATACATCCAGAGTCCATGGATGTAGCTCCCAGGACTGAGCAGAATTCAGCAAATATACCTGGCCTCATTGTCCTTCACCGTCATTATCCTTTGCTCTCGTGGGATTTTAATTTTATGGTCGTGACTTATTTGCCAGGATCTCTGAAAAGCCTGGAGAAGGCAATGGCACCCCACTCCAGTACTCTTGCCTGGAAAATCCCATGGATGGAGGAGCCTGGTAGGCTGTAGTCCATGAGGTCGCTAAGAGTCGGACACGACTGAGCGACTTCACTTTCACTTTTCACTTTCATGCATCGGAGAAGAAAATGGCAACCCACTCCAGTGTTCTTGCCTGGAGAATCTCAGGGACGGGGGAGCCTGGTGGGCTTCTGTCTATGGGGTTGCACAGAGTCGGACATGACTGAAGCGACTTAGCAGCAGTAGCAGCTGAAAAGACAGACTTGCAGAGATGCTTTTCTGATAGACTAACACTGCAGGAATAAGTTGTTGGTTGGTTTTTGTTTTTTAATCAGAAGGCCTATAAGTCTCAGTTTCTTATAAAATCAAGATAATGATACTTGCTTATGTGGTTGCTGAGGGGATCTCATGAGATTCTACTGTATAATAGATCAAGACATAGAATTGTCCCCACATTTAGTAGATTCTCAAAGACTTTAGATTCTTTGCCTCTCTCAGGCCTCACTGCACTTCCACCATAATATTAGCCATGGAAATCTGCATACATGTGGGAAATTCTTTGGAATTAATGGAAAATGTTAATATTTCTCACATGTGACTAATGATAGCTCTTCAACCAAAGCTAAACTCTAAAGTCCTTCCGGAGCTCTGTCCTTCGTGTACATTATGACAGCCGCTCACATCAGAGCATCTGTCAAAAATTGCAGTGGGACACATTTGGCAGCTACTTCCTCCCTCATTCATTTAATGTTATCAGTTAAGGGGCAACCATAATCAAAGAAGCGATGGTATAAATGAAGATACTGAGCCAAATGAAATTTAACTTAAAAAAAAAAAAGTAAAATAAAGTTTAGTTCCATCACTGCCCCATGTCTGTGAGATGTGATTCTTGCATTACAGGATACACTCTGATTTGTGGTTCAGTGTATCTATCCTGGGTCCCTGAAATGTGGTTTTAGTACTAGAAGTACAGAGAGCCTTTCATTACCATGGGATCAACTGTAACTAGGTCACAAAGCATGGACCTCAAGGATAGTTTTGCAAATACAAATGTGCAAATGGATTTCTCTGTTCATGGTGAATTAGATCAGTCTTGCTTGTAGTCTGCCATTTTGTTGGGAAAAGACTTTCCAAAACGTCCATGTTCTCTGGTCTCTAAAACAGCTACTCGTTTGTTTTGTGAGTGCGTCTGCTCTTCCATAGGATGGAGCCAATAAGGGCAATGACTTAAAAAGCATTGCCACCTGAAGTATCTGGGTACATTACCAGGCTACTGAGAGGGAGAAGCAGTCACATTAGATTGATTTCACATCAGTTGTATTTTGCAACATAGACAGTAGCAACAAAGTGAGAAGAGGGTTGTTGTGTTTGAAGCCTCAGAGCTGTCTGGGATACCACCTAGCACAGGCGCCTGAGCTGTCAGGAGGAAGCCTGGTGCTATGCCTACTTTTCCTTTGGAGGTCGTGTTCTTCACACTAACAGCACCTCTTAGCTCTAATTCAGACATTAAAACAGTACTGACTCTGCCCAGCCTAATCAAATTGCAGAAGGAACATGGCACCAAGAAGCCTGGGCATGAGGAAGTAATAAATATGTTTCGAGGTGACAGTTTCAAGGAACCTGAGTCTGCACGACAGAGTTGAAGGCAGACATCTCCAGACGGCAAACGCTGCCTGGGAGAAGTCTTGGAAACCTGCACTGTCTGAAAGGAAAGAACAGATCACAGGCCGGGTCTGGATCAGAGGAAAAGCCCCAGAGACGTGTGATGAGATGCGCCTTTGGAAACGCTGGGAGAGAATAAGAAATATGGAAGGAACTGAACTAGTTTAAGCATTCTTGTAGTTGCATAGGGTTGCTTTACTTCTGTCTCTGAAATCAGTTCTCTTTCAAGGCATTTCTTTCTACTCCACTTTGCTTTAGCCCCTACTTCCTAAGTCCTGTTTCATAGTGCACCAAAACTGCATGAATAAAACCACTTTGGAAACTCTCTCTTCAGTCATCTTGGGAGCACACAGATAGGCAATGTTGGTATAACTCAGCCTTTTATATATTTTTAACTTCCCACATGATCGCACATTTAAATGTCACCAGTAAGAAAGCTAAGAATAAATTCACAAGTGTGCTTGTATCCAAGCACAGGTAACACAAGCAGGCACACCCACACACACACACACACACACACTCACACACACAGTGGTGCTGAAAACAAACTTGCCAATTTACAAATGGGACATCAGAGTCCATTAGAACAAAGGAGGCCCTATGGCTTAAATGGGCAAATAATTGGTTTTTGTCCTGTGTCATGTTTTAATTAAAGATAGCAATGCAATCTACAATATATCTAGAAATTATTAGAAACCTCTTTTAACAGAGACAAAAAGGTCAATACCGTTTTGTCTCTATGGCATAAAGCATCTCAGGTTACTCTGTCCCTGTTTATTACAGTAACTCAGCGTTGAAAGTAAACATTCAGTTGATGAGAGTGAAATCATATTTTGAGAGTAAATAAGGACATTTTTGAAATTAGTTGTTTGCTTCAATAGCTTTCGAGACAATCTGAAGGCCTTTGCTCTAGGGATAGAGACAAAGAAAGAGGTAAACAATTCAAGGGAAGAAAACAATCAGAACTCTTAGACAAAGCTGAGAGATAAATGTCTACGAAAACAGACAATAATAACTCTTCCCATCTCTGGGAGGAACTGGAACAATTCAACAAGCTCTGTGCCTGTTTCTTTCCATAAAGTAGGTTTTCACATTTTTCTGCTTCTTCTCAGGATGATGAAAGCAAAATATCATGTTAGCATCCTGAAAGCTAAATTCTGTTTCTGAAACTATTGTGAGAAGTCACCAAATGCAGAAGTGGAAACCTCTTTTCAGCTTCCAAATTGAGCATTTATCTAGGCCTTCCCACCAAAGAAATGAAACCATCCCCATAGCATTTTGGTGCACTATACAAAGAGTTGAAATGGAGAAAATAGAATGACCCTCCCGTCATTATCCATAGCTGATAAATGGTGGTATTAATGACCCAGATGAATTTGAATCCTTTCTCCCTCTAGTTATTTTGATAATACTGGAATCTACTGAAGTGCATGAAATTAACAATTAAAAGGGGTTAAGCAGACACTTAATACTTGTTCTATTTTGTACAAGTTGGCAGTAATGCATCTGCTGTAATCAGAATTTTTATTTCTCCCTGGGAAAAAAAAAAAAAGGAAATGTTTATGTTTCGGAAGCAAAGCCTCCCGGATCTGCGCCTCCTCGCATGCATGTGTGTGCGTTGTTGGTCGGTGGCCTCGCCAGCTTGGCCGGCCTGCCTGGCTCTCTCCTTTTGCAACAGCTCCACCTTTGGGCCTCTAAAGGGAAAGGTCTTTTGTGTTAAAGGATATGAAAACTGGCAGTAACTAGAAATAGGCACTCAACCTTTTGTTCAGTCAAACCAAAAAAAAAAGAAGAAATTATTTTCCTCAGCAGAAAGACACAAAGAAAAAAGGGAGTAATGGAGGGAGAACAGGACAGTAACAAGGGATGTTAGAGAGAGGTAGAGAGGAAGGAGGGAAAGAGAAAAAGGAGGGAAGCAGGAAGGAAAAGGGGAAGCATTCTTTTTTGACCAGAAGAAGATGCCGCAGCTCATCCAACTGTCCTTCCTTAGGGGCTTTCTCTCTGGACTTGAAAAATTCTAATTCACCCCGGGCCTAGGATAACTGTTTCAAACTTCCTCAGTCCTGCCATTTTCCTATTGCTTGTTTGTAAACTATAGCACCAGACTAATAAACGTGAAGTTAAGAGACCATTTGGGTTTCTGTTAAGCCCATTCTTTTTAAAAAGAGTGAAAGTGTTAGTTGCTCAATTGTGTCCAACTCTTTTGAGACCTGACGGACTGGCGTCCACCAAGTCTGCCAGGCTCCCTGTCCTTGGAATTTTTCAGGCAAGAATACTGGAGTGAGTTGCTTCTTCCTTCTCCAGGGGATCTACCTGACCCAGGGATCGAATCTGGGTTTTCTGCATTGCAGGCGGATTCTTTAACATCTCAGTCACCAGGACAGGGCCATTCTTTTTAAAATGAGAATTAAATACAATATGTGGCAAGATTCTTACTATTTCTTTCTGAATGCTCAACAGCCTTGGATTCTTTCCAGACAAATACAACCTCACTCCCAGGAAGCAGGACCTTGGCTAACCAGAGATGGGAGAATGAACACAAGAAACTTCTTAAATTCCACTGTCAACTAAACCCTGATCCTTAGGTGTATGAGTTTCAGAGATGTATCCTAGGAATAGACAATCCATAGCTCAGTTGGCAGAGGTGGAGATCTAAGCAAATCTTTGTCTAGGGGAATTGGTATGAAACTGTTAGTATTAATATGAAAAGATCAGAAAAAAAATGTATGCCCCAAATTCTGTGCCCAGCAAAGATGTAGATTTTTATAATCAAATTTATGAGCTTACGAGACAAAAAATGTTGCGGTACATAGAATGTGAGTAGAATGGAAGAGACATTTTCATGTTTCAGATTAAATCCAGGATCTAGGCAAGTCCATGCACTCTGCTTTGGAGACTTTAATTCTGACCTTCATAGCTTCAAATGTGGGTTGGCTCTCACAGTCCTAATCCCTTGCTATCTAGTCACTGAAAATCACTTTGCATAGTTCACCAAGACCCAAAATTCAAAGTGTCTCCTTCAATAAATAACTTTTTCCTCAAAGTCATTTAAAGTTCTCATCATTCATAGATTAAAATTCATATTTCTCATCCCTACTATTGAGGTCTTTGAAGGCCTGCTCCTATGTCCCTCTCCCAATAATCTCATTTAGGCAGTGATTCCCAAGCTTTTGACACCAGGGACTGGTTTTGTGGAAGATAGTTTTCCCATGAATGGGAAGTAGGGGGTGGTTCAGGTAGTATGAGCAGTGGGGAGTAATGGCGTACAGCAGATGAAGCCTTGCTTACTGGCCAGCTCTTCCCCTGAGGCTACGTGGCCCTATTCCTAATAGACCATGGACCAGTAGCAGTCCTCAGGTCCAGGGTTGGGAACCCCTGAATTTAGACCTTTTCATACCTTTGTAGGTATTCACTGCCTCACCCCCAAGACCACTCTGAACTTTCCATGACATGCTCCCTCACGATCCACCTGCAGTCCACCTGCCTTGCATAGAGATGGCACCCCAGACAAACCCATTCATTGAAGCATTTACTCTCTTATAACTCTGTACTGCTGACCGTGTCAGTTCTCACTGACAGTGTATACTTTATAGGGATGATTGATTCCGATCTATCTCAATGTGTGTATGTGTGTGAGTCTCATGTTTTTTCTACTCAGCTGAGTTACAAGCTTTCTGAGGGCACATCTTATGCCTATTTGAATTTCCTTGTGACAATTAAGATAGTGCTTTCTATGTTTGAGGTGCTGAATTTTTATTATTGATTGATGGCATTGGCAGGAAAATGAGTGTTCCAGTTTATTTTTGCACCCAAGTGTTTCTATGCGGCATCTTTCTTGATAGTTTAATGAGTCAATAATTGAATAAGTCTGATTTGCAGCAAAGCAGGTAATGTGCATGCATTCCAAGTGCCAAGTCAGTTATGTCCAGCTCTTTGCGACCTTATGGACTGTAACCCACCAGGCTCCTCTGTCCATGGAATTCTCCAGACAAGAATACCGAAGTGGGTTGCCATGCCCTTCTGCAAGGGATCTTCTGACCCAGGGATCAAATCAGAGTCTGTTATTGTCTGCTGCATTGGCAGGCAAGTTCTTCACTACTAGAGCCACCTGGGAAGCCCCCAAAGCAGGCACTTTCACTTTTAAACCACTTTTGAATATTTAGTCATTTTGTATTGCAAAATTAAGTAGGCTTTTTATATTATCTCTTATACTTCTCAGCTATATTTACATGTTTTTAAAATTTATTTCAAATTTCTGTAAATCTTACATAAGTTGAAAACAGAAAATGAAAGTCTTATTTTGGTGCATGATTTTTCATATACCCACCCTATTTTATTGGAAGCAAACTTAGCTCCAAGAACTCTTATAACTCACAACAATCACTCAGACCACAAAGGTATCCAGTATATCCCTATCATGCATATCTACATTTCATTTTTAAAATTCGGTTGAAGAATAATGGGTACTCAAAAATTATTGTGTATTCTCCAGTTAAAAGTCATTCTACATTTCCTTTATGTTCTGAGAAAATGTTCTTTCCTTTGCTACGGAATGGTGAGTTATTTCTTAAATAGGGCCCTTATGTTTCTGTTCGTCACACAGCTGGTCACAATGGACAGCAGAAGCCCTGGATGAAAATGGATGATGCCCTGAGGGGTTTTCACAGCACAGATGCTTAGAGGAGGGCCTGCTTTACTCCAAGGGGTCTTTTCATTACGTTTGAGGAAGGTGGGCTTTGAATGTCTACCCTGTGGTGGAATATACGTCTTTATCAATCAACTGGTATCTATCCTGCTCATTTGTACAAAATATTGTGGTGATTGCAGAAGCAATGTTGATCATGGCCTCTGCCCTCAAATTCTGAGCAAGGTTATAGAATCTTAAAATTAACACCTGTTAAGCAGCAGTGGTTTGTAAGGGGTAAATTGTATGGAAAAGGCCATCCACACTTAAGGACTTAGAGGATAACCTCTTTGAAATCTTGGATTAAAAGTGTCAGGCTAGGCCCATGGAGGACTACCAATATCCTGCTTGCTGAGATTAAATTTAAGTAAAATAACTTTTGTTCCTGCATAATATATACTTTTCTTTTTTTAAATGTGAATTCTAGAAAGGTACTGGATTCGTGAATACACATCTCTTCACTCTCTCATCTTAATAATTTGTAACCATATTTATCTCCTCTTCCAGACTGAGTCACTCACTCCTCATTCTGGGTTCCTCATATATACTTTTATTTTGTACAAATTATTCATTTTATGTCTCTCTCTCTCTCTTAGTAGGTTTTAATAAGAGCAGGAGATGAGTTATATATTTCTGTGTGTTCCCTTTATCTGGGGGATATGCCACAACCTGGCATATAAGAGCAATCAATAATAAATGCTTGTTCAAATGTTCTAATAAATTTTAAGCTGCTTTGAGAAAGGTAGCTCAGACAGTGAAGAATCTGCCTGGAATGCAGAAGACCCGGATTCGGTTGGGAAGATCCCCTAGAGAAGGGAATGGTAGCCCACTCCAGTATTCTTGCTTGGAAAATTCCATGGACAGAGGGACCTGGTGGGCTACAGTCTATGGGGTCACGAAGAGTCACACTCACTAACTGAACAATTAACACACTTGAGAAAAGGAATTATATCTTAGTCACATTTACATCCTTAAGGTGCTTAAAAGAATGCTTTGTAAATAATTGGACCTCAATGACTATTTGTTGCTTTAAGGTAAGGAGGAAGTACATGAGCTAAACTCTAAAAGAAGGCTAAGTTAGGGCACAGTATACCTAATTTGGGGCTTCCCTGGTGGCTCAGTGGTAAAGAACCTGCCTGCCAATGCAGGAGATGCAGGTTCGATCTCTGGGTTGGGAAGATCTCCTGGATAAGGGAATGGCAGGCAACCCACTCGAGTATTCTTGCCTGGTAAATCCCAGGGACAGAGGAGTCTGTTGGGCTACAGTCCACAATGTCACAAGAGTCAGACACGACTTAGATACTAAACGACAATACCTAATTGCAATATTCAGGGCTCAGATACAGAGCCCAGCCACTTAATTGATATGAGAAATATTTCAGACAACATACATTTGTCTTTTACTTCTTTGGAATAGTATAACTCAAAAAATTTCTTTTAAAGAAAGAAGTTATCATTTATTATTGTGGCATTTCATGCTTGCCCTCAAGTCCTATTTCTCAGCATCAGATTTAGCGCAGTACTGTTTCTCTGGTAACTTGTGCCACTCTGATAGGTGCTAACTGTCTGTCGATGGGGCAGTTTAAATGAATCTGAGAAATAAGTGTACCTGGCCTTTCACCTTAATGCCTTTAAAATGATCTCTGCTTTATTTTAAAGGTGACTAAGACAGTTTGATATCACAAAGGGATGAGTAAGTATGCAAGGCAAATGCATTTTCAGCCAGAGATGGGCGGGCCCCCTACTGTTTATATTATATATTCATCTTGTGGGTCTCTGGGATAGAAAAATAACTATTTCTTGGTGCAGTTTTATTCCCCTTCCTCGAGCTATTTACATCATGACTTCTCAGTACATGTAAGTAAATATGTCATTATCCTTCTCATTTTCAGAGTAATAGCAGCAAGGTAATAATTGCAGCGAACAATAGGACATAAGCCTAAATGCCATAGGTCTTTGGTACCTGGAAATACAGAAAATCCCTCTTTTCCCATAATCTATGAGAAATTGGCTGAACAACCAAAGTTACAGACTTAGTATATTAGTTAGGATTCTCAGAAACAAAGCCAATAGAAAGCAGACAGAGAAAGAGAAACAGTAAAAGAAATTGGCTTATGCAACTAGGAGGCTGAGAAATCCCAAGATCTGTAGTCAGCAAGCTGGAAACCCAGGATAGCCAATGGTGTAATACCATTTTGAAAACCAGGAAGCTGAAGACCCAAGAAGAAAAGATCTTCCTATTCAAATCTGAAGGCAAGAAATGACTGACATACCAGTTTATGAAGTCAGGAAAGAGGAGTGCCCTATTTTTCACACTTTTTGTTCTATTTAAGCCTTTGGCTGGTTAGATGAGGCCCACCCACATTAGAGTGGGCAATCTGCTTTATTCACTCTGCCAATCCAAATGATAATTTCATTGAAAAATACCTTCATACACCACTCAAAATGATGTTTGACCCTGTGATTCAGTCTAGTTGATGCATAAAATTAAACAACACACATGGTTAAGAGCCATTGATGAAAATGGCTCTTAAAAATGTGTGTACACATACACACACATATAAATATAATTTCTAGTTTTATCACTTTATATCATTGTCTATACTTCTATTAATGCACTGAAAGTACGGTAAACATCTGTTTAGTGAAGTCGCTTAGTCATGGCTGATGCTTTGCGACTCCATGGACCGAGGAGCCTATTTTCCAGGCAAGAATACTGGAGTGAGTTGCCATTTCCTTCTCCAGGGGATCTTTCTGATCCAGGGATCGAGCCTGGGTCTCCTGCTTTGTAGGCAGACGCTTTACTGTCTGAGCTACCAGGAAAGCCCTAAATATCTGTTTAGTATTTAGCAATACTTGACACTCTACCAAGTGTTGTTCATATGTGACCTAAATTATTTCTCAAGACTATCTTGCAAGATAGGTATTTTCATGACTTCAATTTTATAGATGTAGACACCAAGTCTGAGACAGGAAAAATAAATTTCTCCTGCAACAAAACTTGTAATTCACATGCCAAGACTAGAATCTAGATCTATTTAACACTAAACTTCTGCATTCTTTACTGTATTTTGCAGAACATATTTGAAAATCATGACACTCTGAAAATCTACATTATGTACAGAATCCAAAGATTCATATATAATAGTCCTCTGTTGAGAAATAAGCTTTCCGCCCTCAGAGCCTATTTGTAAGAAAATATCATTAGAAACAGCACTATTTAACCCTTTTCACTTGTAGAGGAATAAATGAGAAGTGGGTATTTTTGAGGTATAAAGCTTGGAAGGAGTATGCTGAATTAAACTCATGTAAATAGGACCACTGATTTTATCTAGAAGAAATAAATATTCCTAGTACCAGAGTGTTCAGCTTTCATTTATCTAAACAACATCTGGGTCAGGTCTAATTTTGGCCTCCTTGTGGAAAGCAAAATTAAACAGACATGTTATGATAAAATCTGATCTTAAATTTTGATTTGACAAACTATACAATAGACTTAGCTGCCTTTCAGATTTGAGAGGGAAGAGTCATCTAAATAGCACACATGAAACACACGAGTATTTGCTCTCTTTCAGACCTTAAAATAGCTTTTCCATGGTTTTAAAAAAAAAATCCAATAGCACATGATCTTTATGATCCTTTTGTGGTAATGTTTCCAGTGACCATGATCTCCATCAAATTAATCATTGCAAGTTCACTTTTGAGACCACCATTATTTCTGTTTGGTTACTGTTGGTGAAAAAATACACACTACCTAAAAGTTGAGAGTTATCTTTTATTTGGCAGAAATGTTTAGGACTTAGGCCCAAGAGGCAACATCTCAAGAAACTCTGAGAGAACTACTCCAAGGAGGCAGGAGAGGAGCCAGGTTATATAGGTTTGCAGCAAAAGGCAGGTAGTTAGAACACAAAGAGTTTTTATGTTTCTTTGGTTTTTGCTTTTAATTAAAGAAAATCAGATATCACAAGTTAAGGAATAGCAGGATCCCCTATTACCCACCTCCCAGAATAATGGAAATAAAAGCTAAAATAAACAAATGAGACCTGATTAAACTTAAAGGCTTTTGCACAATGGAGGAAACTATAAGCAAGGTGAAAAGACAGCCTTCAGAATGAGGGAAAATAATAGCAAATGAAGCAACTGACAAAAAATTAATCTCAAAAATATACAAGCAACTCCTGTAGTTCAATTCCAGAAAAATAAATGACCCAATCAAAAAATGGGTCAAAGAACTAAACAGACATTTCTCCAAAGACATACAGATGGCTAACAAACACATGAAAAGATGCTCAACATCACTCATTATCAGAGAAATGCAAATTAAAACCACAATGAGGTACCATCTCATGCCAGTCCGAATAGCTGCTATCCAAAAGTCTACAAACAATAAATGCTGGAGAGGGT
This sequence comes from Bos taurus, assembly GCF_002263795.3. Taxonomy (NCBI): domain Eukaryota; kingdom Metazoa; phylum Chordata; class Mammalia; order Artiodactyla; family Bovidae; genus Bos; species Bos taurus. The sequence goes on along the minus strand of NC_037351.1, from coordinate 14,769,833 downwards.
GTGGAGAAAACGGAACCCTCTTACACTGTTGGTGGGAATGCAAACTAGTACAGCCACTATGGAGAACAGTGTGGAGATTCCTTAAAAAACTGGAAATAGAACTGCCTTATGACCCAGCAATCTCACTGCTGGGAAAGCAGAATTGAAAGAGACACATGCACCCCAATGTTCATCACAGCACTGTTTATAATAGCCAGGACATGGAAGCAACCTAGATGTCCATCAGCAGATGAATGGATAAGAAAGGTGTGGTACATACACAAAATGAAATATTACTCAGCCATTAAAAAGAATACATTTGAATCAGTTCTAATGAGGTGGATGCAACTGGAGCCTATTATACAGAGTGAAGTAAGCCAGAAAGAAAAACACCAATACAGTATATTAACACATATATATGGAATTTAGAAAAGTGGTAATGATAACCCTACATGCGAGACAGCAAAAGAGACACAGATGTATAGAACAGTCTTTTGGACTCTGTGGGAGAAGGTGAAGGTGGGATGATTTGAGAGAAGAGCACTGAAACATGTATATTATCATAAGTGAAACAGATCACAAGTTCAGGTCAGATGCATGAGACAGGGTGCTCAGGGCTGGTGCACTGGGATTACCCAGAGGGATGGGATGGGGAGGGAGGTGGGAGGGGTTTCAGGATGGGGAACACATGTACACCCATAGCTTATTCATGTTAATGTATGACAGAACCACTACAATATTATAAAGTAATTAGCCTCCAACTAAAATAAATAATAATCATTGCAGCACTGTTTATAATAGCCAGGACATGGAAGCAACCTAGATGTCCATCAGCAGATGAATGGATAGGAAAGCTGTGGTACATATACACAATGGAGTATTACTCAGCCATTAAAAAGAATACATTTGAATCAGTTCTAATGAGGTGGATGAAACTGGAGCCTATTATACAGAGTGAAGTAAGCCAGAAAGAAAAACACCAATACAGTATACTAACACATATATATGGAATTTAGAAAGATGGTAAAGATAACCCTGTATGCGAGACAGCAAAAGAGACACAGATGTATAGAACAGTCTTTTGCACTCTGTGGGAGAGGGAGAGGGTGGGATGATTTGGGAGAATGGCATTGAAACATGTATAATATCATATAAGAAATGAAGTGCCAGTCCAGTTTCAATGCAGGATACAGGATGCTTGGGGCTGGTGCACTGGAATGACCCAGAGGGATGGTATGGGGAGCGAGGTGGGAGGGGGGTTCAGGATGGGGAACACGTGTACACTCGTGGTGGATTCATTTTGATTTATGACAAAAGCAATACAATATTGTAATTAGCCTCCAATTAAAATAAATAAATTTAAATTAAAAAAATAAAAAATAAAATAAATTAATTAATTAAAAAAAAAAGAAAGATGCAAGAGTCTAAGCTAACTGAAATCATTTCCTTACAATGCACATCAGCTATCTGAGGTCAGTTTCCTGTGGTTTTCACATTCTGAGCTTCCTCCTGGTTCACCATAGGAAGTGGTTTTAGTTTGACAGCTGCTAGATGACAGGTATTCTTTCCTTCCTGAGTTGCCTCAAGGCTCACCAATTTACCACCATGTTGGCTGCAATTGCTGATGACTATGACGTGCTTTACATACTGTCCAGAGGAGCCTGGTATGCTGTAATCCATGAGGCTGCAAAGAGTTGGACACAACTTAGCTACTGAAAAACATACAAATGACATATTTTGTTTACTGATGTGGCAGGAAATATTCTACTTCTTCTTATTGTATTTGCCATAATTGTCTATCCTTAGAGCACATCATTACTCTTCACAAGACATTTTATAAAATCCAATGAAAATTTTGAATATAACTATAATAGAATAACAGGCAAATTTGACTTTGGAGTTCAAAATGAAGCAGGGCAAAGGCTAATAGAGTTTTGCCAGGAGAATGCACTGTCATAGCAAACACCCTCTTCCAACAACACAAGAGAAGACTCTACGCATGGATGTCACCAAATGACCAATACCAAAATAACATTGATCATATTTTTCACAGTGAAAGATGGAGAAGCTCTATACAGTGAGTAAAAACAAGACTGGGAGCTGACTATGTCTCATATCATGAACTCTTTATTGCAAAATTCACACTTAAATTGAGAAAGTAGTGAAAACTACTAGACCATTCATGTATGACCTAAATCAAATCCCTTAGGATTATACAGTGGAAGTGACAAACAGCATCAAGGGATTAGATCTGATAGAGTGCCTGAGGAACTATTGATGGAGGTTCATGACATTGTACAGGAGGCAGGGATCAAGACGATCCCCAAGAAAAAGAAATGAAAAAGGGAAAAAAGGCTGTCTGAGGAGGCCTTACAAATACCTGAGAAAAGAAGAGAAGCTAAAGGCAAGGGAAAAGAGGAAAGGTATACCCACTTGAATGCAGAGTTCCAAAGAATAGCAAAGAGATAAGAAACCCTTCCTTGGTGATGAATGCAAAGAAATAGAGGAAAACAATAGAATGGGAAATACTAGAGATCTCTTCAAAAAAATTTGAGATACCAATAGAACATTTTATACAAAGATGGGCACAATAAGGACAGAAATGATATGGACCTAAAAGAATAAGATGATATTAAGAAGAGGTGGCAAGAATACACAGAAGAACTATATAAACAAGATCTTCATGACCCAGATAAGCATGATGGTGTGATCACTCACCTAGAGCCAGACATTCTGGAATGTGAAGTCAAGTGGGTCTTAGGAAGCATCACTATGAACAAGGCTAGTGAAGGCAATAGAATTCCAGTTGAACTATTTCAAATTCTTAAAGATTATGCTTTGAAAGTGATGAACTCAATATGCCAGCAAATTTGGAAAACTCAGCAGTGGCCACAGGACTGGAAAAGGTCAGTTTTTATTCCAATCCCAAAGAAAGTCAATGCCAAAGACTATTCAAACTACCACACAATTGCACTCATCTCACACACTAGCAAACTAATGCTCCAAATTCTCCAAGGCAGGCTTCAGCAGTATGTGAAACATGAACTTCCAGATGTTCAAGCTGGATTTAGAAATGGCCAAGGAACCAGAGATCAAATTGCCAACATCTGTTGGATCATAGAAAATGCAAGAGAATTCCAGGAAAACATCTATTTCTGCTTTATTGACTATACCAAAGCTTTTGACTGTGTGGATCACAACCAACTGTGGGAAATTCTTAAAGAGATGGGAATATCAGACCACCTGACTTGCCTCCTGAGAAATCTGTATGCAGGTCAAGAAACAACAGTTGGAAATGCACATGGAACAACAGACTGGTTCCAAATAGGGAAAGGAGTACATCAAGGCTGTATATTGTCATCCTGCTTCTTTAACTTATATGCAAGTACATCATGTGAAATGCTGGGCTGGATGAAGCACAAGCTGGAATAAAAATTGATGGGAGAAATGTCAATAGCCTCAGATATGCAGGTGACTCCACCCTTATGGTAGAAAATGAAGAGGAACTAACAAGCCTCTTGATGAAAGTGAAAGAGGAGATTAAAAAACTTGCCTTAAAACTCAATATTCAGAAAACTAAGATCATGGCATCTGGTCCAATCATTTCATGGCATATAGATGGGGAAACAATGGAAAGAGTGAGAGACTATATTTTGGGGCTTCAAAATCACTGCAGATGGTGCCTGCACCCATGAAATTAAACAGGCCTGCTCCTTGGAAGAAAATCTATGATTAACCTAGATGGCATATTAAAAAGCAGAGACATTACTTTTCCAACAAAGATTCAGTTCAGTTGCTCAGTCATGTCCGACTCTTCGCGACCCCGTGAATCACAACACGCCAGGCCCCCCTGTCCATCACCAACTCCCGGAGTTCACTCAGACTCATGTCCATCGAGTCATTGATGCCATCCAGCCACCTCATCCTCTGTCGTCCCCTTCTCCTCCTGCCCCCAATCCCTCCCAGCTTCATAGTCTTTTCCAATGAGTCAATTCTTCACATGAGGTGGCCAAAGTACTGGAGTTACAGCTTTAGCATCATTCCCTCCAAAGAAATCCCAGGGATGATCTCCTTCAGAATGGACTGGTTGGAACTCCTTGCAGTCCAAGGGACTCTCAAGAGTCTTCTCCAACACCACAGTTCAAAAGCATCAATTCTTTGGCACTCAGCTTTCTTCACAATCCAACTCTCACATCCATACATGACCACCAGAAAAACCATAGCCTTGACTAGATGGACCTTTGTTAGCAAAGTAATGTCTCTGCTTTTGAATATGCTATCTAGGTTGGTCATAACTTTCCTTCCAAGGAGTAAGCATCTTTTAATTTCATGGCTGCAATCACCATCTGCAGTGATTTTGGAGCCCAAAAAATAAAGTCTGACACTGTTTCCACTGTTTCCCCATCTATTTCCCATGAAGTGATGGGACCAGATGCCATAATCTTCGTTGTCTGAATGTTGAGCTTTAAGCCAACTTTTTCACTCTCCACTTTCACTTTCATCAAGAGGCTTTTTAGTTCCTCTTCACTTTCTGCCATAAGGGTGGTGTCATCTGCATATCTGAGGTTATTGAAATTTCTCCCAGCAATCTTGATTCCAGCTTCAAAGGTACATCCAGTCAAAGCTATGGTTTTTCTAGTAGTCATGTGTGGATGTGAGAGTTGAACCATATAGAAGGTTGAGGACCCTAGAAATGATGCTTTCAAACTATGGTTCTGGAGAAGACTGTTAAGAGTCCCTTGGACCGCAATGGGGTCCAACCAGTCAATCCTAAAGGAAATTAGTCCTGAATATTCATTGGAAGGACTGATGCTGAAGCTGAAACTCCAATACTTTGGCCACCTGATGTGAAGAGCTGACTCATTTGAAAAGACCCTGATGCTGGGAAAGACTGAAGGTGAGAGAAGGGGATAACAGAGGATGAAGTGGTTGAATAGCATCACCAACTCAATGGACATGATTTTGAGTAAACTCCAGGTATTGGTGATGGACATGGACTGCATGCTGCAGTACATGGTGTTGCAGAGTTGGATACAACTGAGTGACTGAGCTGAACTGAACTGATAATGGAATAATTGGTACCAGACTAGCTTTCTCAATTATAAAATTGGACAAAAGACATGAAACTTACTGTCTCCAGAAAGAGAAAAAGTAGTACATGACTATAAACCCTAAAGAAAATTACAGAATTGCTGAAGAAGACAAGCTCCAGAATTGCCCAGTATTTCTCCCTAGACATACTTTCTAGACCATAGCATGTGAGAAATTAAAACAGAGAAACATCATGAAACAAAAGGCAAAGATCAGAATTGGGGGATGTATAGGTGGCTGAAATTTATACAGCGTGGCTTCAGAAAGGAAAAGCTCCAGAAACTTATACAAGTCCCCTTTGAATCTTTAAATACATGCTAATTAGAGCATGTGCAGGATGAAATTCTACAAAGTGCTGCCATGGAAAGAATAATTATGTGGAAACTGTGACCAGAACAATTCCTGGAGCTAAACAGGACTGGGAGATTTTGAGCTTTGACAGTCAGAGTAAATAGAAATTATTGAATAGCTAGCATGTTCAGTAGAAATCCCAGACAAGCCAAAGTTTTAGAGCAGAGCTTCTGACGCTAGAGTAAAGACCAGTCTAGACAAGTGATATCATGTAATTTTCCGTATCTATTTGACTTATTTCACAGATATAGGAAACAGACTCATGTTTGCCAAAGAGAAGTGGGAAAAAGGGAGGGACAAATTAGGGGTATGGGGTTAACAGATACAAACTACCATATATAAAATAGATAAGCAACAAGGATATGCTGTATAGCAGAGGGAATTACCCATTATCTTGTTATAACATAAAATGGAATATAATCTGCAAAAATACTGAATTCTTATGCTATATACCGGAAACTAGCGCTTCCCAGGTGGCACAGTAGTAAAGAACCTGCCTGCTAATGCAGGAGACATGGGTTCAAACCCTGGGTTGGGAAGATCCCTCTGGAGTAGGAAATGGCAAGCCACTCCAGTATTCTTGCCTGGAGAATCCTATGGACAGAGGTGCTTGGCAGGCTACAGTCCATGGGGTCACAAAGAACTGGCCACAACTGAGTACACACAAACACACACACCTGAAACTAAAACAGTATCGTAAATCCACTATACTTCAATAATAAAATAAAAATAAATCTTTAAAGAAGCAACCTGAGCCATCTATAAACTCCTGCCTGAAGGAAACTTGATACTATTCAAAGAATGTTTAAAATAGATACTCAACAATATAGAAATCATAATACCTGACACACAATTAAAACTTATTAGATATGTGAAGGAAACTAAAAGCCAGGAGACATAGATCATGGGATGATGGAACTGACAGATGAAGGCTTTAAAAAGAGCCATTACAATTGTGTTCAAGAATGTAAATGAAAAAAAAATGAATAAGCTGGGGGAAAATGGAATATCTGTATCTATATAAATTCAGGTGTAATTCCAGAATTGAAAAATATAATATCTGAAATTATACATGTAACCATCATCTGTATCTATAGCCACATCTAGATAGGTACTAAAAATTTAATGGAACCCACTCTAGTATTTTTGCCTGGAGAATCCCCATGGTCAGAGGATCCTGTTTTACAGTCCATGGGTTGCAAAGAGTCAGACATGACTAAGGGACTAAGCACAGAAAAGAACAGAAGAAAAATCTTCCTAGGCAGTGCTAGTGGTAAAGAACCCACCTGCCAATGCAGAGATATGAGTCACAGGTTTGATCCCTGGGTTGGAAAGATCCCCTGGAAGAGAAAATGGCAATCCACTCCAGTATTTTTGCCTGGAGAATCCCATGGACAAAGGAGTCTGGTGATCTATATAGTCCAGGGGTCACAAAGAGTCATACATGACTGCAGTGACTTAGCACTCATATAAGAAAAAGATCAGTGAACTTGAAGACAAGGTAATAGAAATGATTCAAACTTCAGAAACTAGAAGGAAAGGGAATACTTCCCAACTCATTTTATGTATGATGCTTAGTATCAACATAACCCTGATACTAACTCTGGACAAGATCATTAATAGAAAACAAAATTACAAGCAAATTCACACATGAATCTATAAAAATCATTAACAATATATTATCAATTAAACCCAGCAATACTTGTAAGAAATAATGTATGTCGATCAAGTGAAGTTGATTCTAGAAATGCATGGTTTGCCAGAGAGATAGGGTGGGGAGGGAGATGGGATAGGGGTTCAGGATGAGGGGACATACATATACCTGTGGCCAATTCATGTTGATATGTGACAAAAACATGACCATATTGTAAAGTAATTATCCTTCAATTAAAATATATAAATTAATAAAAAGAAAATACACACTGTCATTGAATCAAAATATAGCATATTGGTATGAAATTTGATGAGTTAGCACAAAGTCAGTTGTGTTTAATGACCTATTTCCAGTTAACATAAGACATATTTTACTTGTCCCTGCTTCTTAACAGTTCACTTTAAAAAATCCATTCATAAAAATTAAATAAAAAATAAAAACGCATGATTTCATTAACGTAAAAACCAATGACAGTGATATAAACTACATTAATAGAAATAAGAGAAAAAATAACATGCCATTTCAATAGATGCAGAAAAACATTGGGAAAAAATGTGATATCCTTTTCTGATGAAAAAACCAAACAAACTATCAGCAAGCTATAATTGAAGGAAATTTCTAGACCTGATATAAATGGCAACTTTGCAAAACCTACATGCTTGCTAAATTGCTTCCTTTGTGTGTGACTCTTTGCTACCCTATGGGCTATAGCCCACCAGGTTCCTCTGTCCATGGGATTCTCTATTCAAGAATAGTGGAGTGGGTTGCCATGCCCTCCTCCAGGGGATCTTCCTAACCCAGTAATCAAACCCATGTCTCTCACATCTGCATTGGTAAGGGGCTTCTTTACCTCTAAGGCCACTTGGAAAGCCTTTGCAAAACCTATAACTAACTTCATATTTATTATCAAGAACAAAAAAAGTTTACTTTTCACAACTTCTATTTACCATTATACTAGACATTTAAATATATTCAGTAAAAAGGAATAAATAAAGAGTATACAAATTTGAGGGAGAAGGCAATGGCACCCCACTCCAGTACAGTTGCCCGGAAAATCCCATGGACGTAAGAGCCTGGTAGGCTGCAGTCCATGGGGTCGCTAAGAGTCGGACATGACTGAGCGACTTCACTTTCACTTTCCACTTTCATGCATTGGAGAAGGAAATGGCAACCCACTCCAGTGTTCTTGCCTGGAGAATCCCATGGATGGAGAAGCCTAGTAGGCTGCAGTCCATGGGGTCGCACAGAGTCGGACACGACTGAAGCGACTTAGTAGTAGTAGTAATATACAAATTTGAAGGAATATGAAAGTGTTTTACTAACAGACAATAATTTATGTAGAAAATAATCTATTAAAAGCAGTATTAGAATTAATAAATGAATTTAGCAAAGTTGTAAGACATAAGATTACTGTATAGAAGGAAACATAGAACATTATGAGGTGGGCAACTATTTCTTAGAATACAGCAAGCATCAGTTCAGTCAGTTCAGTTCAGTCGCTCAGTCATGTCTGACTCTTTGCGACCCCAAGAATCATGGCACGCCAGGCCTCCCTGTCCATCACCAACTCCTGGAGTTCACTCAAACTCACGTCCATCGAGTCAGTGATGCCATCCAGCCATCTCATCCTCTGTCATCCCCTTCTCCTCCTGCCCCCAATCTCTCCCAGCATCAGGGTCTTTTCCAATGAGTCAACTCTTCGCATGCATGACTATAATTAAAAACTGATAAACTTTGTTCAGTGACTCAGTCATGTCCAAATATTTGTGACCCCATGGACTTCAGCATGCCAGACTTCCCTGTCATTCACCAATCCTGGAGCTTGCTCAAACTCATGTCCATTGAGTTGGTGATGCCATCCAGCCATCTTACCCTCTGTCATCCCCTTTTCCTCCTGCCTTCAATCTTTCCCAGCATCAGGGTTTTTTCCAATAAATTGGCTCTTCACATCAGGTGGCCATAGAACTGGAGCTTCAGCTTCAGCATCAGTCCTTCAAATGAATATTCAGGATTGATTTCCTTTATGATTGATTTGATTTCCTTGCAGTCCAAGGCACTCTCAAGAGTCTTTTCCAACACCATAGTTCAAAGGCATCAGTTCTTTGGCACTCAGCCTTCTTTATGGCCCAACTCTCACATCCATACATGACTACTGGAAAAACCGTACCTTTGACTAGACGCACTTTTGTTGGCAAAGTACTATCTCTGCTTTTTAGTATGCTGTGTAGGTTGGTCATAGATTTTTTTCAAAGGAGCAAGCATCTTTTAATTTCATGGCTGCAGTCACTATCTGCAGTGATTTGGGAGCCCGAAAAATTAAAGTCTCTAACTGTTTCCATCATTTCCCCATCTATTTGCCATGAAATGATGGGACTGGATACCATGATCTTAGTTTTCTGAATGTTGAGTTTTAAGCCAACTTTTTCACACTCCTCCTTTCACTTTCATCGAGAGGCTCTTTAGTTCTTCACTTTCTGCCATAGAGTGGTGTCATCTGCATGTCTGAGGTTATTGATATTTCTCCAGCAATCTTGATTCCCGCTTGAGCTTTATCCAGACCAGCATTTCGCATGATGTACTCTGCATACAAGTTAAATAAGCAGGGTGACGATATACTGCCTTGAAGTCCTCATTTCCCAATTTTGAACCATTCGAAATTTTACTTTATTAAAATTTAAGTTTATTCATTAAAAAATACTGTTAAGAAAATGAAAGAGGAAACTGCATATTGAGAAAAATTAGTAGTACATATGTGTGATAAAAGATTTGTCCAGAATGAACAAGTTAGAAAAAAAAAACTTTTTTCTAACTGTGTGAAAAACTTTAATAAGCAGTTCATAAATGAAGATATAGAAATCTATACCAAGATCATGAAAAAGCACTTAACATTACTTCTTATCAGGGAAATATAAAATGAAATCTCAATCATTCAATATTATACAGCCACCAAAATGGCTAAAATTAAAAATACTAATTGTTGCATCATTTGCAAATATTTCTTCCACTCTGTGTTTTGTTTTCATTTCGTCTATGGTTTCCTTTGCTGTGCAAAAGCTTTGAGTTTAATTAGATATACCTAAAACTAACACACCATTATTAATCAATTAAGCTCCAATGTAAAATAAAAATTTAAAAAATACTGACAATATCAGATGTCAGTTGGAAAAATGAGAGCAACTGGAGCTCTCAAACTTCATGGAAGTATAAAATTGTTGAAGCATTTTGGAAATAGATATGGTAACTTCTCATAAAGTTAAATATATATGTAGTCCATGATCTAACAATTGCATTCTTAGGTATTTATACAAAAGAAATGCCTTGCCCAGTAAAAGTTTTCAAGAATATGCATAGCAACTTCAGTTATGATAGCTAAAAGCTAAAACAATTCATACACCCAGCAGTAGGAGAGGGAGAGGGTGGGAAGATTTGGGAGAATGGCATTGAAACATGTAAAATATCATGTATGAAACGAGTTGCCAGTCCAGGTTCAATGCATGATACTGGATGCTTCGGGCTAGTGCACTGGGACGACCCAGAGGGATGGTATGGGGAGGGAGGAGGGAGGAGGGTTCAGGATGGGGAACACATGTATACCTGTGGCAGATTCATTTTAATATTTGGCAAAACTAATACAATTTTGTAAAGTTTAAAAATTAAAAAAAATGATTGCCATAAGTCTAAAAAAAAAAAAGAAAGACAGATTAAAAATACATTGTGTTTTATTCACACAAAAGAATAATATTAATATGTAGCAATAAAAAGGAACTACTGATACATGAAACAAGATGAATCTCAAAGTGTTGAGTGAAAGAATAAGACACATAAGAGTACACTATGATTCTGTTTCCAAGAAATATCAGACTAGGAAAAATGAATCTATGATAAGAGAAAACTAATAAATAGTTGTTTTCAAGGAAGGATAGGGACTTACAGGGGAGGAAAACTTTCTAGGGTGATACAATCTTTTATATATTGATAGAGGCATGGGAGACATAGGTGAACACATTTGTTAAAATCTGTGAAGCCATACTCTTTAAGAATGTACATTTCATTCAATATAGATTATACATCAATCAAATATTCTTGACCAAAATAATCAAATGAGGGGCATGTCTGACATATATATATATATGTATATATAATATATATTTAATATATATTATATATATATATACATATAAAATAATAACTCCTTCCTAGGAATAATCCTAGGAAGAATTACAGACAGTGATATCTTTTCTTGCAAAGAACTACATTGAGGAAACAACTCAAAGAAGATGTCAGCTGCATCATCATAGTCCATAATGGATATCAAAATTATCTTTGCAATATTGATTTCTGTTCAGAGTGAAACTAAAACAAAAATTTGTCCAATCAGCAGAGAGATTTAGGTAGTGTTAATGTGGCTCATTAGGGAAGTAGAAGCCAAAGCAAACACTGATCTCTCCAGCTGACCTCTACCCTTATCAAATTCAAGCCAAAGACTGTGGCTGCATTCTTCAAAGCCCCTTTGACAGACAGGAATTGTCAGTAATAGTCATACTTAGCAGATATTCATTAATCTGCAGACCTTTGCCATTTGAGGAAATATTTTTCAGTCTATCGAAAGTATACTCATTTCTCTAAGAACAACCTCACATACACTTCTTCCTTGAAGTCTTTTTCAAGCTTTGCAGCCTAAAATGATCTCTACATCTCCTAGATCTTATAGCAATTTCCTAGTGCCTCTATTATAAAACCCATCACCTTCTACTTTATATTACAGCAATTTGGGTACCTGCTTTATCCCCTCTTGGACTGCAAACTGCTTTAGAGGATAGAGATTTGTATTCATTTTATATTTCCACAGAACACCCCACACTGTAGATTTTGTCCCATGTATCTTCCAAATAAATGCATGAATTTGTGGAAGAATGAAAAGAAATTTTTGGATCGACAATGAGAAAGGAAAAAAAATAACAAAAAACATAATGTGGCCTTGTATAGCAGTTCTCAGTAATTTTGCTGATTGATTTTTATCAAATTTATTTATTAAGCACTGTTTTTTAACAGACATTTTTTCTAGCTGGGCATTCTGGGTAAAAGTGAAATAGACATGGGCTTGCCCCTCACAGATACCACAGTTAGGAATAGGAGATTGATGAATAAATAATCATAATTGTAAAACAATATATTAAGACATCTAGTGGAGGAGAAAATGGCAGCACACACACCATGTAATTATATCAAATGGAGATTTAGAGAATTTATGGGAGAATTTCAGATGACTTCCTAGGATCTGAGTAACAACAACTGAGTTGATAAAGAGCAAACTAAGCTATGTACAAATTTTTCACCCTCTCAATAACCCTAACAGATACTACCTTGCATGTGTGCTAAGTCACTTCAGTTGTGTCTGACTCTTTGCAACCCTATGAATTGTAGTCTACCAGGCTCCTCTGCCCATGAGATTCTCCAGGCAAGAACACTACTATTCCTAAGTTTCAGATAAAGAAATTGAGGCACTAAAATTATTTTGCACAATTCCATTAGTGTACATCATGGTATCAGGATTTAGGTAAAGAAATTTTGAACCCAGTGCCTACACCCTCAGTTACAATGATTTGTGTCTTGAAAAATGGACAGGCATTGCATCTGCTCCATGTGTCTGTTTGTGTGAGGATGTTCACGTGAGGTTAGAATAGAATGGTTTTATCAGTTAAGGTTCTTCATTGTTTACTCAGGTTAAGGAAAGTTGAATCTTATTACCTCATGCAACAACAGAGAAACTACTAGGAAAATACTAGGATTTACCAGAGTGTCAAGGCAGGTATTGCATATCCAAACCTTAGGAAAGGAAGAACTATGTTGCATTAATGGGTTTTGGTAGTTGAGGATAATAGGCCTTTTCTTTTGGTAGCTTTTAATTCTTGACTCATGCATAAATTTTTGAATCAAACAATGGTGGCAAAGGGCAGGTTCATATTGTACTAGGGCCGCTGCTTACATATTTATATGGCATACCATTTACATTGTAAACTATACCCAGGCAATGTGAGAGATGTCACCTGGAGCTGTACAATATTTATACTCACTTGGCAGTTTCAACGGCAGTCATGTGACTGCTAGAGTGGAGTGTGGCAGTTTCTAAAAGAAAGGGAAACAAAGCAGAACAATATAATAGATATACGTTGCAGAAATTTGGGGTTTTGGGGCAGAGACAAAATTCAGAGTTCTCATATATAAATGGGTCTCAGGTAGTTTTAGCATCTAAAATCAGGCCATGTTTTTCTTCTTAGCTCTTGCTTGCATCTTATATACTTTAGAATTTCTGACAAACAAGGCCCCTTTTTTTGTGATTTTAAAAGTAAAAATTATTTTAGACTCAGTTCACCTAGATTAAAATAAGCATATTTCCCCCTGACTCACATTACTTAAACTTGTACTGATCTTCACATCCTCAGCTATTTTGCATCATGGTGCAGTAGTGTGCATAATTAATAAACTGAGTAGCCCATGATTAGAGTCAGTTGGTGGAAGATTCAAGATCACAGTATTCAACAGCAAGTCTAGAAAATGCCTGCTCACAAACGCTAATGGTGTCAATATTTCTTAGCTGTTTCACCTTCTTTGTGGGAAAAAAGAAGAAATCACAGAGGAAATAAAATAGTAGTATAACACGACTGTGTATTTATTAAATGCTAACTCCAGTATGTGAATTATTTTACTTAATTCTCCCACTGCAGACAGGTTTCCTTTTCCTTATTTTATAAATGTGAAAGCAAGCTGAGAGTAATTAAGTAATATGTTTATAGTTACACTGATAGAAAATGGCATAAGCAGAACTAAGCTCCATATCTGTGTTTGTGCTTTTCCAGCCCTACCTGAAAAGCCGTTAAGTCACTGACCAGGCCCTGTGGCTGCAGCCAGAAGCAGTAGGGTTTGCTCACGTTCACAAATCTCAAATCAGCCAGCACAATCATCTTTTAAACTTAACATTTTCTTCACTTCAAAGGTATATTGTAATATTGATATTCAAGCAATTCCAAGGTAGTAGAGAAACTGAGATTATTTGGTAAGCTCAGTTACTAAATGCTACATTGCTGTTTTAAATTGGTAGAACTATTATTTAGTAAATTACAGATTTTCTGCCGTTGACAGCTTTTGTCCAGCACACCTGTTGTTTTCTTCAATCTCTTTCCCCTTCAGTGGGGCCATATTCCTCATGTTAGTGTTGGGCATAATAACAGCTGAGTTAATAACAGCTCCCTTCAAGAGTGACTTCCTCAATCAGTACTGCCTAACTAGACTTGAAAACAGAGGCACCATATACACATAGTAGAATAAATCCCATCCCAGGAGTTAAGAAACTCCACCATGTTTTTGGTTTATCAGTGACTTATAAGGTGAAGCTGAACAAATAATGCAACTACTCAGCTGTTCTTAAAACTATATACCAAGTATATATCAATACATGTTCTAATCTATAAAAGAAGGAGTAAAGACTTGAATGAGTTAACGTGTTTAAAAGTGCTTTAGCTAAATGCAGAACACATTGTTACACATTGCTGTTCTTTACCTTGACAGACACTTTAAAAGAATCCATTAATTCTTCCCATTTTGGAAGAGAAAAAAATAGAAGAGTTAAAAATAGAAGACACATCTTTCAAAAGGCTGGTAGAGGAATTAGAGTCTGTAGAGGATTCTAGGGGCCAAATAGCCAAGTGGGATTTGTGCTGAGGCAGGCTGGCTGGCAGGAAACTTTTCAAAACAACAAAAATAAAACTTCAAGAACATACCAACTTCAGCTAATGTCTAAGATTATATACTCCAAAATGAGAAGATCCTCTACACTCAGTTCTATTGGCCTTTGTCAGATTTTTGCACACCAGATGATATGTGGCAAAATCCTCCCTGACTTTCTCCCTTTAGTGTACCTCTTAAGAATGTGAAGCTATATTGAAATATGTACAGTTTAAAAGAATCAGAGGTCAGAGGCAAGAACCTCTTCTGGCCTGCTAACAGAGCTCTGAACTGAAGTACTCGCTAGTCTCTTTGAGATTTTGTTTTATGTAAATGTTCCCACCTCCTGGAGAGTCCTCCCTTATGACTTTGTTAGAAAGGCCATATATTTCCAGATTTCATTTAGGGAAAGCATTTGTTCATTCAGGGAAAGAGAAAAACTAATTCCCTGGGGCGCAGTGACATTGATGAGAAATAAAGCCAGAGCCAACAATGGTGCAAGATCAGGAAAGCGCCAGCAAAGTAGAATGAAAGTCACACGTTGTTTGAGCTGCACACAAAGGAAAGGGCGGGACCTTGTGAGGAAGTAAAACCACCCACTGGAAAGTTCTCTTTAAGTGTGTATTTTGGGGACAGAGGAAGTGAGGGCAGGTTGTCTCTGGAAAGGTAGCCCTTAAGGGTCTTCAGAGATAAACTTTCGGTGCAGCCATTTTGTGAGAAGTGTTAAGTTGGTTTGAAACAGTGTCAGCTGGCTGGAAAACTATTTGACCTTCATTGGATCGTCAGTCATTCTTTTGCTTGAGTGGCTGAATGAAGAGCATTTCATTCTGTCATAGCAAAAATCTGGAGAAGGGGAAAAAAATTAAATCGATCCTCTCCATCTCAGAAAGGCTTAGTTTCATTGGCATCTAACTGACACAAATACTCTTCACTGGGTTTCTGTTTGCAGATAGTAATTAAATATTCCTGTCTTCAACTTTACAGCCAAATGCTCTGGTTGATGAGTAGCACAATATTCTCCACTCTTCAAGGATAGGACTGGAATTATGCTCATTTTAAATGCCTCTGAACAGACATGTCTTTTTGGATTCTCTCTCTTTCCCTTTACAAAATCTGTTCCAAGACTCACCAAATGCAAGGAACTATTAAAACAAAAAAATATTAAAATCTATAGTGTGCAATGCATCAACATTTGTAGTCCTGTTGTGGCTGTTAATTAGAGTTTATTCATACAAAATCTGGATTGCAGATGAAAAATTAAAGCAATTGATGAACTTATAGATTTTCAGTTACTTATTAAAACATTGAAAAACTATGAATAAAAAAGGGGAAAAAAATGTGGTGACAGTAAGGCAGGAAAGAGATCTCAGTGACAAGACCTATCATCATTTTGCCACAAAGTGCTCCAAGTGTGAGACCTTGATCCCCTCACATCTTGGTTTGTTTGTCTGCTTGCTTCTCTCTGTACCCCACTGCCTCCCTGTAGTTAGATGGAAGTGAAATGGTACTTGTGAGTGACCAGTTTTTTCCCAAGATGGTGGTAAGATTTGGAGTCCTCTCTCCTTTAAGAAAAGAATAAATACAATTGTCCTGGTTGGCTTTCAATAGCTAGTAAGATTAAGCCCAGAAAAACCTCTTGTAGTTGGGACATCAATTGTTCTCTCTCATCTGGGCCACAGTCTATTTGAGGAGCCTTAGCCCCACCTGTAAAAGGGAAGAGGATGAGGTAGAGGTCAGGAGATAGGCAATCTCATTTTCTTCTTTAGAATTCCTGTACTCAGGACAAGTCTCTGCTTACAGTCTAGTTGGGAACTGGGGGCATCACCTAGAGGCTTTAGACCCTAAAAATGCTTTATTAAGAGAGTTATATACTTTAGAGAGTTTTGCTTTGTGTTTCTTGCTTCAGCTTACCTGAAAATTACCTTAGGACTCCTTTCTGCTCTGCTACAATTGATCAGACCACAATCTTCTTACTTTACTCAAGAAAGTGAAGGTCTGAAACTAAGCAACAGGAAATGAAAACCTGACAAATACTAGATAAATGAAATTAAGTTTATCAAGGTCTTAAAATGAACCTTTTCGTTTCCCTTTTTTCTTTTTTTTTCTGGTTTATACAATTTTGTGAATTCTTTCATTTTTATAGAAAGTATGTGAATTAGATTCTTGGGATAGCCAAGTGTTCCTTTTGGATCATCGTCCTTGTAAATAGTTAAAAAAAAAAAAAAACTTTACACTGAACCTATCAGCACTTTTGAGCTCTTACTTAACTTTAGTAGTTGTTGTTGTTGTTCAGTTGCTAAGTTGTGTCCAACTCTGCAGCCCCGTGGACTGCAGAATGCCAGACTCCCTTGTCTTGCACTATCTCTCAGTTCAGCTCAGTTCAGCTCAGTTCAGTCACTCAGTCATGTCCGACTCTTTGCGACCCCATGAATCGCAGCACCCCAGGCCTCCCTGTCCATCACCAACTCCCGGAGTTCACTTAGACTCATGTCCATCGAGTCAATGATGCCATCCAGCCATCTCATCCTCTATCATCCCCTTCTCCTCCTGCCCCCAATCCCTCCCAGCTTCAGAGTCTTTTCCAATGAGTCAACTCTTCGCATGAGGTGGACAAAATACTGGAGTTTCAGCTTTAGCATCATTCCTTCCAAAGAACACCCAGGGCTGATCTCCTTCAGAATGGACTGGTTGGATCTCCTTGCAGTCCAAGGGACTCTCAAGAGTCTTCTTCAACACCACAGTTCAAAAGCATCAATTCTTCAGCGCTCAGCTTTCTTCACAGTCCAACTCTCACACCCATACATGACCACTGGAAAAACCATAGCCTTGACTAGACGAACCTTTGTTGGCAAAGTAATGTCTCTGCTTTTCAATATGCTATCTCTCAGAGTTTGCTCAAATTTGTGTCCTTTGAGTCTGTGATGCCATCTAAGCACCTCATCCTCTGTCTCCACCTTCTCCTCCTGCCTTCAATCTTTCCCAGCATCAGGGTCTTTTCCAGCAAGGTAACTCTGCAGCAAGTGGCCGAAGAATTACAGCTTTAGCTTTAGCATCAGTCCTTCCAATGAATATTCAGGGTTGATTTCCTTTAGGATTGACTGGTTTTACCTCCTTGTGGTCCAAGGGATTCTCAAGAGTCTTCTCCAGCACCACAATTTTAAGCAATATAAATCAATATAAGAATGCATGCAAACCTTTGGGTCCAGAATATAATATAATATAAGAATATAACAGGTATTGATTGGTAATTTTTTTATGAAAGAGCAAATAGAATTTAGTTATGAATCTGTTTACTGAGATTTGAGCTGAGTTGGGAAAAAGTTTGTGTGATAAAAAAGAAAGGGGTGGCTGTGAGTGCAATGCTTTTTAGTTTAGGTAGCCACACACCTAAATCATCTGGATGTGACCTTATTTCCTACATTCTAATCTCATAAATAGATTTGCATTTATCAGGTTGTACCTCTTATGCTGCTGCTGCTGCTAAGTCGCTTCAGTAGTGTCCGACTCTGTGCGACTCAATAGACGGCAGCCCACCAGGCTCCCCCATCCCTGGGATTCTCCAGGCAAGAACACTGGAGTGGGTTGCCATTTCCTTCTCCAATGCATGAAAGTGAAGTCACTCAGTCGTGTCCAACTCTTCACAACCCCATGGATGCAGCCTATCAGGCTCCTCCATCCATGGGATTTTCCAGGCAAGAGTACTGGAGTGGGGTTCCACTTAATGTAGACCCTTATGGTAGACACAGTGTATTTTATCTCTGATCTTCTTCATAGCCCTGAAAGTCAATACTCATCAACCTAGTTTATAAAACATGTGACACGCCTTGGAACTGATTCATCTTGCTTTAAAGTCTGTTTTAGTGCACCATACTATTAATACTTCTATGTGATCAATGATATGGCAATGGAAGTAAATATGGATGTTTAAAGAGAGCTAAGGACTCAGTGAAGACTAGATTAAACATACACATTGCAGAGTAGATGAAATTATTGTTTTTTATGAGTTAAGGGTGGTCCTCAAATATAAGAGGTGAGGAATAAATTGTGTTCCAGAAGCTACAAAGAGCCATTCAAGAAGGGACAGAGTATAAAGAGCTGCAGGTGCTATTTAATCACAAAGTTGTGTCTGACTCTTTGCTACTGACATCATAAAATGTATAAGTATCTTCATTATAATTTTCATTTTTGGTATGTAGGCTCCTCCATAAAGCAAGAATATAATAGGTATTGCTTGGTAATTTTTTTTTTTTATGAAAGAGCAAATAGAATTTAGTTATGAATCTATTTGCTGAACTAATAATATATCAGGGGCTACATCATTTCTATTCATGGGGAAGACTTCATTGATTAATTATAATGCAAAAGACAAGATTTGAACCCAAGTTTCTGTCATTTCTGGACAGTCATTGAATAATGATAGGCTAAGTAGTGGCTATTTGAAACATATCAATTGAACACCTGCTATTCAGGGCAAACATATATTGAATACATGGTATAAAAAGAACCAGTTTTTAAATTTATTTATTTTTAATTGGAGGATAATTGCTTTACAGTATTATGTTGGTTTCTGCCATATATCAACATGAATCGGCCATAGGCGTATGTATGTTCTCTCCATCTGTAACCTCTCTACCACCTCCCACCACATCCCACCCCTCTAGGTTGTCACAGAGCACCAGATTTAAGCACACAGAACTCCATGTGTCATATAATAAATTTCCACTGGCTGTCTAATTTTACAAATGGTTATGAATACGTTTCAACCGTACTCTCTCAATTCATCCCCCCTGCTCTCTCCCTCATTGTGACCAAAGGCTGTTCTCTGTGTCTGCATGCCCATTGCTGCCCTGCAGATACGTTCGTTAGTACCATCTTTCTAGATACCATATGTATGTGTTAATATACGATATTTGTCTTTCTCTTTCTGACTTACTTCGCTCTGTATAAAAGGCTTGTGTACTTTATTAGAACTGTCTCAAATAAATGCCTTTTATGGCTGAGTAATATTCCATTGTGTATATGTACCACAAATTCTTTATCCATTCATCTGTTGATGGGCATTTAGAAGCAAAACTCACTCTTTGGAGATGACATACTTTACATAGAAAACCCTAAAGATGCCACCAGAATAGTATTAGAACTAATCAATAGCTATAGCAAAGTCATAGGATATAAAATTAATACACAGAAATCTCTTATATTCTTATACACTAACAATGAAAAACTAGAAAGAAAATTAAGGAAATAATCCCATTCACCATTGCAACAAAAAGAATAAAATACCTAGGAATAAACGTACCTAAAGAGACAAAAGACCTGTATGCAGAAAACTATAAGACACTGATGAAATAAATCAAAGATGACACAAATAGATAGAGAGATATTCCATGTTCCTGGACTGGAAGAATCAATATTGTGAAAATGACTGTACTACCCAAAACAATCTATAGATTCAATGCAATCCCTATCAAACCCCTGTCAAACTACCAAGGGTATTTTTCACAGAACTAGAACAAAAATTTCACAATTTGTACGGAAACACAAAAGACTCTGAATAAAAAACTAATTTTGATGCTTTGCAGGTACCAAGGAGTTTACAAATAATACCTCCCTTTCAAAATAATAAATATCTTCCTACAGAATTAGACTTAATAATTTGGAAGCTCTATTAGTTAAAAATAAAGCTGGACAATTAAAAAAAAAAAAGGCTGAGCACTGAAGAATTGATGTCTTTGAACTGTGGTACTGGAGAAGACTCTTAAGAGTCTCTTGGACTGCAAGGAGATCAAACCAGTCTATCCTAAAGGAAGTCAAACCTGAATATTCATTGGACAAGTTGATGGTGAAGCTGAAGCTCCAATACTTTGGCTACCTGATGTAAAGAACTGATTAATTGGAAAAGATCCTAATACTGGGAAAGATTGAAGGAAGAAGGAGAAGGGGAGGACAGAGGATGAAATGGTTGGATGGCATCACCAACTCAATGGATATGACTTTGAGTGGACTCTGGTAGATGATGAAGGACAGGGAAGCTGGTGTGCTGCAGTCCATTCTGTAGCAAAGACTCAAACACAACTGAGGGACTTAACAACAACAATTAATTTTTAAAAAGAGAGAAATAGTTCACTAGTAAAAACAAAAACAAAAAAAAGGAAAAATACGAGCATATAGCAATTAATGACTCATAATATTAAATAATTCAGCCCCTATAACAAATTATTTTCCAAATTAAAGACAAATGTATCTACACCTGTTAGAAATGTCAAAATGTTAAACATATATGCTGTGTGAATTTATTTGTGAATTGAATGCTTAGAGTATTAATATTTCTTATCAACATATTACAATTGCATGAAACCAAATCTGAAAATAAATTATATACCTGCTGGGTGAACTCCAAGTAAATGCCTCTTTTTAGGCACTGACTGTAACCTTCAGATCACAAAGAAAATGATTCACAGAAGAGTGAAAGAGATGGCCTAATTCTACCCTGTGACTTGATAATCACACCCTAAATCAAGAACAAACATACTCAATGAAACCCACTCCATGGCCTCTTCTAAGAAGACTCCCTACTGTTGTCTTCCCTCCCAATCTCCACATTTTTTCAAAGCCAATATTTTTTTCATTTATTGACAGACCTTCTACTGACATTTGGGCCTATTAGATAGCCATAAATGAACTTTGAGTAGTGTTAATTTCTGCCTCTGTTTTTCCCTTCAGGTTCAGTGAAACCATTTTGATTGATATCACCCCTTCCTGGAACTCAATCTCAGGTGTTCTGTGTGGCCCTGTAAGCCGGCTTGTCCTCCATTCAGGCAAGAAGACCATCCCTATTGTCATGATAGAGCAATCCATTTACCAAAGGAAGAACATGGCTACCTATTCCATTAAAAAACAACAATAACAGAAAGGTTATTCTATTCATGTCTTATCTCAAATCTAGGTCTAACTCTACACATCAGATGAAAATGTGGCGGTATATTATCAGGGGCATTTGAAACATACTTACATCCCCAGTCAATTTGTAAAAGTATAACTCCCAGCAGTTAGATCTTTCTACATTTGTCAGCCCTGCATAAGGCAAATATTTAAATGCAAAACTTCTCCCTATAGTATGGACATCACATATATCTGCAGCCTCGGTTTTTGGTTGACATAAAACCCGTGGTTAGATTTATCCTAAAAATTGGATAAATTTTAGCAAAACTGGAGGATTAAAATAGATGTAGCTTGGATAAAAATGACTTGCAAGATCTACAATGGGCTTCAGGAGAGTTTCATAAGATAAGTCTATGAATATTTGGGAAAGGAGGCAAATTTAAAAAATAATGTGTAATACTAACTGTGAAAGTGAAAATGCTAGTCACTCAGTCATTTCCAACTCTTTGCAATCCCATGGACTATAGCCTCATAGGCTCCTCTGTCCAAGGGATTCTCCAGGCAAGAATACTGAAATGGGTAGCCCTTCCCTTCTCCATGAGAACTTCCCAACCCAGGGATGAAACCCAGGTCTTCTGCATTGCAGGCAGATTCTTTATGATCTGAGCCACCAGGGAAGCCTATACTATAATGACCCAATTTATTATTTTCCACAATCTGATCAATGGTTTGTCTACACAATTTACCTAAGATACCTGAGATCTTATGGCATTTAGAAACAGTCAGCTAACGGAGCCCATTCCATTTATCTATCCTTCTAAAAGTTAAGAACATTCTGTTATTTTTCAATTTCAGATATTCTTCCACCATTAACACTGTTAACAAAACACATCAGGCCCCTTCAGTGCAGATGGAACTCACTGAAAACCATTGACTTTGCTATGGATGAATGTTGGTTAAAGTATTCAGTCCTAAGTCTGTCTTTTTATTTTAATTCATTATGTAAATCCTGAAACACTTCTTCAGATATATTCAAACTCTTCTTTATGTTGTAATCTATATGATAATGCCATGGAAATCTCATCAAACATTTCACCCTGCTCCTTTCTTTGATGATTTACAAACTATGGTACCTTTTTTGCCAAAGGACACTGTTCAGCTATCATCAAAATACAGCCACTTTCAAGGTGCTTGAATTATATGTCTCTATTATCTGTCAGCCAACAAGAAGTGTGACTATATTTGTGTATACTGGTAAAAGTATGTAAAAACAAAGGGGTTAGTGTAATCATTCAATTCACCAGTAATTTACTGAACTAATTTTTGCATAATGGTGACCTAAAGAATACCATTTATTGTTAATGGAAGGGAAATAAGCTTAAGGATAGTTATCATTTACTTTGTTCTAAGCACTTTAGAAAAAAATATTTTATTTTCCCAGTTCCTAGGTTTTTTTTTTTTAGTTTTTAATGAAGAGACCAGGACATAGCAAGATTAAGTAACTTTCACCAAAGCCACATGGCTACACAGTGTTTGAACAGGAATTCAAACCAGATCTGTGACCCTAAAGCCAGCACTTGGCACCAGGCTATAACTCCCCTCTAAATAACTTTCTTACAATTGCATTGTTTCACACTTTCTAGACAGACTTGAGAGCCATCTCTGAAATGGTGAACATTCTAAAGTCTTGAGTGGTCTGCCAAAGCATCATCCTTCCAATTTTTGTTTTTCACACAATGGCAACCCACTCCAGTACTCTTGCCTGGAAAATCCCATGGACGGAGGAGCCTGGTAGGCTGCAGTCCATAGGGTCACTAAGAGTCGGACACGACTGAGCGTCTTCACTTTCACTTTTCACTTTCATGCATTGGAGAAGGAAATGGCAACCCACTCCATTATTCTTGCCTGGAGAGTCCCAGGGACAGAGGAGCCCAGTGGGCTGCTGTCTATGGGGTCGCACAGAGTCGGACACGACTGAAGCGACTTAGCAGCAGCAGCATATCAAAATGAAACACTTTAGACAGACCCAAATCACTTCAGTTTCTAATTCATTGTCAGGAAAGAGGACCTGTCAGCAAGTCCAGTCAGAAGATGAGGCTCAATAACTTCTTCCTACATTTAAGCATAGTTTCTTTGGATGAATTTACAGCTATATTCTTTTCTCCTCTATTCCCTGGTTATGCAAGCTATGGCATGTCTTCCTTGAATCCCAATTTACTTCTCTTCCTCTCCTGTTGAAGCCATTCCAGGAAATTTAGCTTTTGTAGCTAGGATAAACATTTCTGCCCAGCTATTACTAGCTCCAAAAAGAGCAGGCCTCATCACATTGACCAGAATCACCAGAGAAAATTGCTCCATTTTGCTCCACTGCCCATCCCTAATCCTTCTGATTCTGATTGGAGGCCTGGATTGGGTTGAAGTTTTCCTGTGACATATCAGAATTTGAGAATCAAATTCTAAGAGACACTAATTCTCTCACCTCTAGCTATAGAGTGTGATCACGTCATGACTGGAAAAACTCTTGTAACCTCAACGCATTTACACCTGATTATACTACTCATATCAGGCTTCCCTGATAGCTCAGTTAGTAAAGAATCTGCCTGAAATGCAGGAGACCCTGGTTTGATTTCTGGGTCAGGAAGATCCTCTGGAGAAGGGATAGGCTAACCACTCCAGTGTTCTTGGGCTTCCCTTGTGGCTCAGCTGGCAAAGAATCCACCTGCATTGTGGGAGACCTGGTTTCTATCCCTGGGTTGGGAGGACCCCCTGGGGAAGGAAAAGGCTACCACTCCAGTATTCTGGCCTGGAGAATTCCATGTACTGTATAGTCTATGGGGTCGCAAAGAGTAGGACATGACTGAGTGACTTTCACTGATACTACTCATGGGGCTTCCCAGATGGTGCTAGTGGTAAAGAATCCACATGCCAGTGCAGGAGATGAAAGAGACACAGGTTCAACCTCTGCATAGTGAAGATCCCCTGGAGGAGGGCATGGCCAACCATTCTAGTATTCTTGTGTGGAGAATCCCATTGACAGAGTATCCTGGCAGGCTATAGTCCATAGGGTCACAAAGAGTCAGACACGACTGAAGTGACTGGGCACATACTACTCATGAAGTGAAGACATTTTACTTTACAAAACTACCTTTCTTGTGGTTAGAGTCCATCTTTGTTGTTTATTGCTATAATTGGAAACTATTTATACAACATGGCATATAGTAAGTGTTCAATAAATATTTGATTAATTTGAATCAATGGTGGGATGTTGAAAGGATGAAGGAATGGATGAGTGATATGCCTGTTGACTGGACTATCCTGTTCTTTTCTACCCATTGCACATGCCTTGTTCTGAAGATAATAATAATTTTATATGGTTTCTTAGACATAGGGCCTTGTTACACCACATCAAGCTAGTCTGTTTTCCAGAACCCCTGGATAAAATATTTATAAATTGTTTTAGTCAACCTAGGTTAAGTATCAAAGTCTTCTATAACTCACCTTTATCTTCTAAGAAATTGAATTTATGTGTAACACTATGATTTACCTAGGTGACATTCAACCACACATATTCCTATCCCAGATTATTTTTTGCCTTGCCTTGAAGAATATGAGACACAAGATGCATATCAGACCAGGGATTGAACTCACGCCCCCTGCATTTGAAGTACTGGATCTCCACGGAAGTCCCCTCATACCAGTTCTAATTGTCTCATTTTGTTTCCATTAGAAGTCCTCATACACTCTGACCCTGTGCAATTTTGTTTAGTTTACAAAATCTGATGAGTTTTTAGCTAGAAGTGGTATGGCCATAGGCCAAGAGTGTATCCATAGGAAACAATATTAGTAAGAATATGATTGGTCTTTAAGATAGGTTTCAAATCAAATTTTCAATAACTTAAAAGTTTTCTTAAAATGTGTACTATGTATCTAAATTTTTTGATATTTATAAAGAAGGTTATTCTATGCCTTAGCTCTTTGATTATCAGACTACTAGAGAATATGATGCAGAGAACACTTACACAAGGGAAATGTTCTTTTATAGCATCCTTTAGTATGCATTATAGTTCCAAAAGAAATGGAAGCCAAGATTTCCAAATATATTAGGTTCCCAAAGTTATCACTCAACAGTATTTGACACCAGAAGAGATGATAGGTGAAGTTTGCACAGTCCTTGTTAAACCCTGGGTTTAATGATTTTTTTTTAGGACAGTTGTATTAAAATAGGCTCGTTAAAAATATACTGCCATTCCAGCAGTATAAAAAATGCATACAATAAGTTCACACAATGCATACCGATAATGACTCAACAAAATAAATGGTGAAATGAAACCTACATTGTGCACACTGTGTTTAAAATAACCTTTAGGCATTTGAGGATTTTTATTGGCAACAATTTAGTGGCAAACTATTCAGTGTAAAAGAACAGCTTAAAAGCTGATAGGAAAAATCTGGCATTAATAACGTGGTAGATTACAGTGAGAACAATAGTGAGGTTACTGCAGAGAGCAATGTATCTAGATAATTAAACTTAAACCATTTTGGTCCGACAGCAGGGCAAGCTAAGCCTGCTGGGAACATGAGAGGCCCATATGCAAAGCTGACTCTGAGAGTAAGAAGTTGGCTTCTCAGTTACACAAGTAGGTTGAAATGCAGAGTGGAGCAGTGCTGAGAAGGAAGGAAAATCACTGGGATTCATTAATCATCCTCTCCCTGCTTTTTCTGCAACTTCAAAGGTTATAATCATCATTTTAATTATTTATGGTGGTACATATCATATCTCCTTCTTAATCTGTTTTAAAAATAGGAACAAACAACTTAAACATATAAAAGACCATGGAGGGTCATACCAAGATGATGTGTAGATAGAATTACCCATATTTTGAAATGAAAGTTTAAATCCTGATGCAGTTACTTCCTCCAGACATTCATGAAGAGTCCAATAGCATCTCTGTGTCTCAGCTTCTCAATATGCATGATAGTGATACAAATGTTAATCATGATCTTGTGATGCAGAGTAATCAATTAGCAAGTGATTAGGTCTTATCTCTGCCTGGTGTCTCAGACAGTAAAGCCTCTGCCTACAATGTGGGAGTCCCAGGTTCAATCCCTGGTTTGGGAAGATCTCCTGGAGAAGGAAATGGCAACCCACTCCAGTATTCTTGCCTGGAAAATCCCATGGATGGAGGAGCCTGGTAGGCTACAGTCGATGGGGTCGCAAAGAGTCGGACTTGACTGAGCGACTTCACTTTCACTTTAGCTCTTATATAAATTATTTTGTTGGCAGTCTTAGATATGTGTTCTATAGAAGATGTATGCATATATATGACATATAATTCTTTATGACCTCATAAAGAATTATAGGGTTTCATTAATAGCCACACCATAGCAGAAATGAACCTGGGCAGAGAGAGGACACAGAATATGATTGTGGATGTTTACATTTAAATGTAGAAAAATGCAGTTAAAACTTACTGCATTGCTGATGTGCAAGAATAATGACCATGGGATCATCCGATTTGTTTTATTTTAGTTATTCTTTTAAAATGAATTTTATTCATAGTCTTTTTTTTTTTTTTTTTTGCCCTCTCCTTCATTTTAACCTTGTCAAAATACTGAATGAAAGACAGGCTGTGTCAGACACATTTGAAATTGTAGGATCCTAGAATTCTATATTTAAGGAGAAAACGACAAGTATATTTAGATTGAAATTAGTCTAAATATGCTTTCTAATTCCTGAGTTCAAAATCTGTCAAAGACTCAATACTTACTCATGCCTAAAAATCACAAAAAAACTTTTTTCTTATATATTATTCACATTTACTATTGCACTTTGTAATCACAGCAGCCTTATGATTCTGTAGCATAAACATGCTGAGCCCCTGGAACAAGCTCAGGTCCTCCGCAAACTTTTTCACAAAGAAAATCAGGGTCTTGGACGATGAGCCCCTGTATAGTTGAATTAAATACATAGCTGTCATGATACAAGGGAAATTTGCAATTTGAGTATAGTTTCACAAAAATACCTACCAAAATGTTCAAACGGAGAAATTTAAAAACAGGAGTCAAAAATTCAGACCCCAGATTTAGTACTCCCCTAAGCCCAGCCCTCAGCGCAAACAGCCAACTCATTGGAAAAGACCCTGATGCTGGGAAAGATTAAAGGCAAAGGGAGAAAAGGGTGGCAGAGGATGAGATGGTTTGATAGCATCATGGTTCGAAGGATATAAACTTGGGCAAACTCTTGGAGATAGTGGGAGACAGGGAGGCCTGGCATGCTGCAGTCCCTGGGGTCACAAAGAGTCAGACATGACTGAGAGACTGAACAAACAAACAAACCCCTCCCCCAACACACACACATCAGCAAACCTGGACCATACCAGCAAGGAAACAAGAAGAAGCTTTGATTGTTTCACTTTAACTGTGCATGTATGCTTAGGCACTCAGTCATTGTCTTATTCTTGCCACTCAGTAGACTATAGCCCAATGGGCTCCTCTGTGGGTAGCCATTCTCTTCTCCAGGAGATGTTCCTGACCCAGGTCTCCTGAATTGAAGGCAGATTCTTCACTGTCAGAGCCACCAGGGAAGCCCACTTTAACAAATTATCCTGAATTCAGACCTATGATAACTTTCAATAATACATATAGCTGAGATATTTCAAATCCTAAAAGATGATACTGTTAAAGTGCTGCATTAATATGCCGGCAAATTTGGAAATCTCATCAGTGGCCACAGGACTAGAAAGGTGGTTTTCATTTGAATCCCAAAGAAAGGCATTGCCAAAGAATGTTCAAACTAACTCACAGTTGCACTCATCTCACATGCCAGCAGAGAAATGTTGAAAATTCTCCAAGCTAGGCTTCAACAGCTGGTGAACGAAGAACTTCCAGGTGTTTAAGCTGAATTTAGAAAAGGTAGAGGAACAAGAGATCAAATTGTCAACATCTATTGGATCATAGAAAAAGCAAGAAAATTCCAGAAAAACATTTACTTCTGCTTCAGTGACTACAATAAAGTCTTCAACCATGTGGATCACAACAAAGTGTGGAAAATTCTTAAAGAGGTGGGAGTACCAGATCACTTTACCTGCCTCCTGAGAAATTTGTATGAAGTTCAAGAAATAACAGTTAGAACTGGACATGATACAATGGACTGGTTGAAAATTAGGAAAGGAGTACATCAAGGCTGTATACTGTTACCCTGCTTGTTTAACTTACATGCAGAGTACATCATGTGAAATGCCTGGTTGGATGAAACACAAGCTGGAATCAAGATTGCTGGGATAAATAACAATAACCTCAAATATGCAAATAGCACCACCCATATGGCAGAAAGTGAAGAGGAACTAAAGATCCTCTTGATGAAAGTGAAAAAAGAGATTAAAAAAGCTGACTTAAAACTCAACATTAAAAAAGCTAAAATCATGACATCTGGTCCTATCACTTCATGGCAAGTAGAAAGGAAAACAATGGAAACAGTGACAGACTTTATTTTCTTGGACTCCAAAATCACAGCAGATGGTGACTGCAACCATGAAATTAAAAGACGCTTGCTCCTTGGAAGAAAAGCTATGACAAACCTAGACAGTATATTAAAAAGCAGAAAGTACTTTACTGACAAAGGTCCGTCTAGTCAAAGCTATGGTTTTTCCTGTAGTCATGTATGGATGTGAGAGTTGGGCTATAAAGAAAGCTGAGCACTGACAAATTGATGCCTTTTAATGTGGGTTTGGAGTAGACTCTTGAGAGTCCCTTGGACTGCAAGGAGATCCAACCAATCCATCCTAAAGGAAATCAGTCCTGAATACTTACTGGAAGGACTGATGCTGAAGCTCCACTACTTTGGCCATCTGATGTGAAGAACCAACTCATTTGAAAAGACCCTGATGCTGGGAAAGATTTAAGGCAGCAGGAGAAGGGGACGACAGAGGATGAGATTGTTGGATGGCATCACCGACTCGATGGATGAGTGTGAGCAAGCTCCAGGAGTTGGTGATGGACAGGGAAGCCTGGCATGCTACAGTCCATGGGGTCGCAACGAGTTGGACACGACTGAGCAACTGAACTGAAACCTTATACATAGAGTTACTAGCAAGCAAAAAATGTTTTTATTAGATTCTGAACATTATTTTCCAATAAATGTTAGTTTTTATCCTAGAAGTCATCCCCAAATGATCAAGAAATGCAAAACAAACAAATAAAAAGAATGAGGGAAAGAAAACAGGGGGAGGGAGAGGGAGAAGAGGGAATGAAAACAACTCCTCCCAGCCCCCTCTCTGTACTCCTGCCCTTACAGCCACAGATTTAGCACCAGCATGCTCTTTAGATTCATTTCAGTGGGGTTTGGCTGTTAATACAAAGGACCAAGAAAGTGCTATGAAAGTGAATGTGAAAGTTTCTCAGTCAGTCTGACTCTTTGAGACCCATTGGACTATACAGCCCATGGAATTCTTCAGGCCAGAATACTGGAGTGGGTAGCCTTTACTTTCTCCAGGGGATTTTCCCAACCCAGGAATTGAACTCAGCTCTCCCACATTGAGGAGCCTGGTAGGCTGCAGTCCATGGGGTTGCTAAGAGTCGGACACGACTGAGCGACTTCACTTTCCCTTTTCACTTTCATGCATTGGAGAAGGAAATGGCAACCCACTCCAGTGTTCTTGCCAGGAGAATCCCAGGGACGAGGGAGCCTGGTGGGCTGCCGTCTATGGGGTCGCACAGAGTCGGACACGACTGAAGCGACTTAGCAGCAGCAGCAGCTCCCACATTGCAGGTGGATTCTTTACCAGCTGAGGCACAAGGGAAACCCCAGAGACTGATATGCTGGCCCAAAATGGCAACCGAATATAAGAGTCACTTCTTGATATCCTCTTCCCTCTTTTGTTGGTGTCCTCTGCATTTGCTTCCTTAAAGTAACAGATATCTGAAGGAATGGGGGTGGAGTCAACTCCAAGATAGGAAAAAGAAGAAGAAAAGGAAAAAAGTAGCCTGACTGCAGCTTAGCTTTGTGAATTCAAGAAGTGTGTGTGTTTGAAAAATGAAGGTGCATAAGTTAGCGTAGCTCCAGGGCACCGGCTCCCCTAGTGTTAGCATAGCTGACACGCTGACAGTTTATATGGAATTTATGTGCCTATTTCCTCTGCTTTTTATGGGAAAACATGTTGTTACCTTACAGCTGCCCACATCACATGCCGCCAATCCGCCTCTGAGCCATAGAGCACCTTTCTCAAGGAAACATACATACATCAAGGGCTTATGTATTTTTTACAATGTTGTAAGGGGGAAATAATAAAATATGGGTTATTGTGTACACCATTTCGCAGTTTAATTTTTTTTATTTAACTGGCTTAATTGACTATGACCATTTTTATTGTCCCTTTCCCCACCTCATCTGGCCATTTTAATTGTTTATGTCTTTGTGTACAATTGGATCGCATCTGGAAAAGGACAGGAGCTGTAACCACAACTTAAAAGCCAATTTTAGAGCTTTAAAAAGTAAATAAAGCATTTAAGCTGCCACATCAGGCAGAAGATAAATGTAGATGTAAACAGAGGGAAATGTATGTTCTGAAGTAAAATGCTTAAAGATCAGCTCTTCTTTTCAGTCACCTGCAGGAGTCCTGGATCCTTTGTGCTCTCTGGCTGGTGGAAGGCAGTACACATGGCAGAGATTTCATTCCGCCCCTTTCCTTGGGATGACACGTTCCTAGGATCTGCCATCGCCTAGCCTGATACCCTTACTGTGGCACTGTGGCTTTTCTTTCAAGAATATCTGATTTTTCTCTTTTACCATTTATTTTTCTTCTTTCAATAAGATGCTAGTAGGAAAACAAACAATTTAGACCAATTTATATTTCTCATTTCCCAAACTTATAAGAAATTTAAATCCTTGTTAATTTTTTTTAAACACCACCCTTGTAAAAAAGGGGGACAAAAAAGGGCAAATGTAGAAAAATATGGGAAACCTATTGAAAATGTGTTCATTTCTCATTCTATGATTCACTCACTCTGTGTGAGTCAGAGCACGTACCTTCACCTGAGCATACTGAGACACCCTGTGGACCACATTCCTAGGATCTGCCATCACCTAGCCTGATACCCTTACTGTGGCATATAGCTTTTCTTTCAGGAATATCTGAGTTTTCTCTTTTACCATCTATTATTCTTCTTTCAATGAGATACTAGATGAAAAACAAACAATTTAGACCAATTTACATTTCTCAGAGTTATATACTCTTGCAAATATGACCTTATTATTATGAATTAAGCTTTAATTGGGAAGTGAACAATATAATACAATGAGAGAGAAAAATGGGGACAGATTTGCTAATATAAAGCATAGGAAATGAATTCTTTGTAATACACAAGGCTGGCTCTTGACTCTTCCAAAGCAATATATATAAATATCATTCAGCATTCATCCTGCCAACCTCCTTCAAACTTGTCTGCTCAAGCTTCCTGGGCTACCCCTGATGACGACATAATACTAGGCAAGAAAATGTAAAGGAGATTTTTCACTTAGAGGAGACTGATAATGTATACGAACTTAGCCTTCTAATGGGCAGATTGGACCCTAAATGATGTCAAAAATTCTCTCATTTCTCCATTGTCTCTTTGTGTGTGTGTGAGAGTGTGTGTGTGTGTGTGTGTGTGTGTGTGTGTGTAGGGACATTTTGGACATCCCTGCCTGATAGTCTTGTCATAGTGAGTTCTTAGAAGTTTTAAAAATGGCCTATTCTCTTTGGGTATATGAAGATTTTTAGCTCCAAAGACTGCATTCTTCCACCAGACTACTTTTTGAAGAAAATGCTTTCTAAGTGCAAAGAGAAAAAGTTATAAACGTTGTAATCTAAGATGCTTGTGCAGAAGTCAGCTTGTAGTGACAAAATGCATGATCTGCCCCTCCTGCAACCTGGAAATATTCCTTTTTTTCTAGGAGCATCAGTGAGTTATGACAAAATCATTGTCTTCTAGTGTTTGCTCTTCTCTCTGTGATGCTCTATCCCCTAAAATGTTACACAGCCTTCCTTTAGTATTCTATACAAAAACTGATAAAAGGTAAATTATTTGAAAAGTGCAAAGGATCTATAATAATGAAATGCAAACACACACAGATATTTTCATGAATTAAGTTGTTTTTTTTTTACAAGATATGGTCTATTCATGTGTGTGTCCAGCTCAGTTTGGAGATGGTTCCCTCTCTAACTCCTAACCTGCCTCCACATAACAGAGGCTGTCTTTAACCCTACCTGCTGAGTCTTTTCAAAGTTAAAGTCAAGAAAAGTCAAGAGCCCCAAGTCAGTCTGTTTCAAATAAATGAGATCCTATCATACGGATCTCATATGGGAGAGATATTTTACTTGTTTTTTGGAGCTCTAGTATGTGAAATTATGATCCATAATTGTGACATGGTGATGCAGTGCAGCCAAAAATGAAGAAACACCCTTTAAAGAGCAGTTCTGGATTTACAGGTGGTGTGAGATGCTTTAGAATACTGGGAGTCAGAAGTAGAGTTTGAAAGACCAGGAGGGACATAGTATACTCATATATAAGAACTGGAGTTGTTCATAAAATTACCTGGGGCAATCACACCCTCTTTATCTGAAGGTGAATGACTCTTCTATAGTTTTAGTTTAATGTCAAGATTCTTAAACTCATAGCTCCAAAGGAAGATACCTACAGTGATGTGACTCATCACATTGTTAGGTAAAGATGGCATTTGCCAAACTTTAGGTCTGAGTGAGTGTTGAATGTGGAGCTATTAATAAATACTAGGATCCAGTTACCTGCAGCATTTGTGTCTTTGTTATATCAGGGACAGAGGAGGTGGCATTTGTTCCTGCACTGCAGTTATTTAGATAATATCTGGCATACATTCTCAGTTTGCTTGTACCTAGTATTGGTTTTAGGTTCCATGCCTGCTTATACTATCTGGAAAATAATGTGCATGTCCTAGCTCATGACTCTGTTAGCATTGTTTCTGAGGGAGAGAAATATATTCTGCATTTTCATGCCCTACAGTTGTTCCTCCAGATCAGGAATGTATAAACAAAGAAATATGATGAATACAACCTGCTCTCATGTCAACCTGCATTTATTTAAAGTGAAAAGCCAAAGAGATCATAAAGCCTATGGACCAAAATATGTATTAATACAATCAGTGCCATCTGACACTGACAACAGAAAGAACAGCAACAACTTCAGCTTTCAGCAACAAAAATAAACAAAGAGAATAAGGTGCATGATGTGTGGGTATGGGTGTTTGTGTGTGTATACTTTTGTTGAAGAAAGCATTTGCAAGTAACTCATTTTGCTACAACTTTTCCTATATTCCCAAAAATTAGTCTAAAGAAAAAGACAGTAAAAACACAGAGAAGCTGATCTGAAAGGAATCCTAGAGAGTGTCTCATCCAACTCTCTCATTTTCCTGATAAGAAGCCTGAAGCCCAGGGGGGTGAGATGTTTTGTCTACAATTATGTTGTTTTTTGATGGTGGAACCAGAACTTGGGAGACATCTGTTGATCTTTCTTCCACAAGAGCCCTTAGGTGAAACACTGATGGGTTTCCAGTGACTGGAGTAGATTGGTGGAAGTTAATTTTGTACACCTACTATAGTGAATTATTTGCTTTAGGACACCAAGGGTCACACCTAGAAAGTTGCTATTCACAAGCATCCTAGTGTGCATTGGGTATGAACACTCTTGTTTCTGATGATGTTGAAACTTCATGAAAGGATTACTTGTTGAACAAAAGCTGCTAACATTTATGGAATGCTTGTATCTGCCAGTATCAGTTCTAAGTGCTTTTAAATTTTAACTGTATGTAATCCTTCATACAAAAGTGATATAATTACATAATTGTTTCTCCTTGTAGAATGAAAAAACTGATACTCAGATTTCTGTCCAATATCACAGCAAGGACAGAAGTACAATTGCAGTCTGAACAATATGGTTCCAGGGCCTGCTTTCTTAACCAGCAATTCACTTTGTTGCCTGAAAACTAGTGTACCATGGACTTTACATATGTAAAGGGGAAATGTGTTACTTAAAGAAGTACCATTTAAACTTATCACCACTACACAGTTTGTTACAAATAATTGTCACTTTGGAAAGCAGAGCTTTATAGGAAAGGCACTCAGGACAGGTTAAGTTTTGAAATGTGTTTGGTAGTATGCTACAAAAATCCAGACCCTGTAAGGACTCATCTGGAAGGCCAGATTAAGGTGAAATTATACTGGTAAAAAGCTTCAAGACTCTTGGGACAAAAAGAAAGCACTGGAATTCAGAAGGGAAAGAAAACAAGAAAAGTAAAAGAAAGAGTAAGTGATTGGCAAACACATGCAATATATAAACACACACATATATATAGGCACATTTGTCCCACAGTATCCACATGAATTAGTCTCAGGAACCCCTCTGGACACCAAAATGGCATAGTATTAGGTTGATGCAAAAGTAATTGCAGTTTTGTATTGCTGCATTTAGGCATTTGATATTGGAATACATTCTTAAATAAATGTGGTTATATTATCATTTTACTGCACATTTCTTGCTTTATATTTTTGCTAATAAATTATTACATGCTGTTTATTTTATATGTATATTAGACTATGGGAATGATGTGAGACAAAAAGCAAATTTGAGGGCTTTTTTTTTTTTTAATTCAAATTCAAAACGGGTCATCATGCAGCAGAGATAACTCACAACAATTCATTTGGCCCAGGAACTGCTAATGAACATACAGTGCAGTAGTGGCTCAAGAAGTTTTGCAAAGGAGACAAGAGCCCTGAAGATGAGGAGCATAGTGGGCAGTCATTGAAAGTTGACAACAACCAACTGAAAGCATCACTGAAGCTCATCCTCTTACAATTACATGAGAAGTTGCCCAAGAACTCATCGCTGACCGTTCTATGTTCATTTGGCATTTGAAGCAAATTAGGAAAGTGAAAAAGCTTGATAAGTGGGTGTCTCACGAGCAGACTGCAAATTAAAAAAATCGTCATTGTGAAGTATCGTCTTCTCTTATTCTATGCAACAACACTGGACCATTTCTCAATCAGATTGTGATGTGAAATTAAAAGTGGATTTTATATGACAGCCAGCAATGACTAGCTCAGTGGTTGGACTGAGAAGAAGCTCCAAAGCACTTCCCAAAGCAAAACTTGCACCAAAAAAAAAGGGGTCATGGTCACTGTTTGGTGGTCTGCTGTCAGTGTGATCCACTACTGCTTTATGAATCCTGGTAAAACTATTACCTCTGAGAAGTATGCTAAGCAAATCAGTAAGATGCACTGAAAACTGAAACGCCTGAAACCAGTGTTGGTCAACAGGAAGGGAGCAATGCTTCTCCACAATGCCTGACTGTACGTCACACAATCAGCACTTCAAAAGTTTAATGAATCGGGCTAGGAAGTTTTACATCATCTGCCATATTCACCTAACCTCTCACTAACCAACTACCACTTCTTCAAGCATCTCAATAATTTTTTGGATGGAACATGCTTCCACAACCAGTAGGACACAGAAAATTTTTTCCAAGTGTTCACTGAATCCCAACACATGGATTTTTATGGTACAGGAATAAGCAAACTTACTTCTCATTGGCAAAAATGTGTTGATTGGAATGACTGTATTTTGATTAATGAAGATGTGTTTGAGCCTTAAGTTATAATGATTTAAAATTTAGGGTTCAAAATCGCTATTACTTTTGCACCAACTTAATATATGCATTTAAACTATGCATCCTTCTGGACACTTTAACAACCATTTCTAGATTTCTTACAATATTTAATACAATGTAAATGCTATTTAAATAGTTGCTTGTTCATGGCAAATTCAAGTCTTGCTTTTGGAACTTTCTAGAATTTTTTTTTTTTTTGAGTATTTTTAATTTGTAGTTGGTTGAATCTGCAGATGCAGAATCTGCAGAATGGGAAGGCCAACTCTACATTACATATGTAAGTAATATGCTTCATGATGTATATGCATATATAGTCTACATTATGATTTATGCTCTCATGTGCAGTAGTTTAACTCTTAGAAATGTGGTTATAGTACATGTTCAGTCCTCTTATTCTTTATTAACTGAAGTCCCAGTTGAAATTTAATGGCTCTTCTCTTCTGTCCCTCAGCTCTGGATTGATCTGTTAGATTGTCTGAAGAATTCCTCTTTCAAACACTGACTTTATTTTTTTTTCTCCACTCCCTTGTACTTTATTTTATCATTTGCTAATTCAAACGGTTTTCTTAAGTTTCCACTTTCTAAAGCATAAACCTGTTTTTCATAGCATTCAAGCTTATTCACAATCTAACTTCTACATGCTTTTTTAGTACACAACTCCTTTGACATGTCCTGTCAAATGAGTCCACTGGCCATTCTCAAAATATGTTCTGTGTTCCTGCTTTTGAATCTTTGCTTATGGCATTTCCTCTACTGAAGTCCTCTCAACTTCAAAATCCTTCCTCTTCTCAGTACCTCACTGAAGTGCTATCTCCTTTTGGAAGCTTTTCTTTTATTGTCATTATCAGAAAAAATTCTGGTGAATTCTAAAGGACCTTTAATGATGTGACATAGATTATGTGCTGCCTTGAATCGAGGTTACTTGTATGTAAGTTAGGAATATGCAATGGTCTCCTTTGTTTCTTTTGCATTTATTTCTGCCCTAATTTTTAAGATTTCTTTCCTTCTACAAACCCTGGGGTTCTTCATTTCTTCCTTTTCTAGTTGCTTTAGGTGTAGAGTTAGGTTATTTATTTGACTTTTTTCTTGTTTCTTGAGGTGTGCCTGTATTGCTATGAACTTTCCCCTTAGCACTGCTTTTACAGTGTCCCATAGATTTTGGGTTGTTGTGTTTTCATTTTCATTCATTTCTATGCATATTTTTATTTCTTTTTTGATTTCTTCTGTGATTTGTTGGTTATTCAGCAGCGTGTTGTTCAGCCTCCATATGTTGGAATTTTTAATATTTTTTCTCCTGTAATTGAGATCTAATTTTACTGCATTGTGGTCAGAAAAGATGCTTGGAATGATTTCAATTTTTTTTTAATTTACCAAGGCTAGATTTATGGCCCAGAATGTGATCTATCCTGGAGAAGGTTCCATGTGCGCTTGAGAAAAAGATGAAATTCATTGTTTTGGGGTGAAGTGTCCTATAGATATCAATTAGGTCTAACTGGTCTATTGTATTATCTAAAGTTTGTGTTTCTTTGTTAATTTTCTGTTTAGTTGATCTATCCATAGGTGTGAGTGGGGTATTAAAGTCTCCCACTATTATTGTGTTATTATTAATTTCCCCTTTCATACTTGTTATCATTTGTCTTACATATGTGGTGCTCTTATGTTGGGTGCATATATATTTATAATTGTTATATCTTCTTCTTGGATTGATCCTTTGATCATTATGTAGTGTCCTTCTTTGTCTCTTTTCACAGCCTTTATTTTAAAGTTTATTTTATCTGATATGAGTATTGCTACCCCTGCTTTCTTTTGGTCTCTATTTGCATGGAATATCTTTTTCCAGCCCTTCACTTTCAGTCTATACATGTCCCCTGTTTTGAGGTGAGTCTCTTGTAGACAACATATATAGGGGTCTTGGTTTTTTATCCATTCAGCCAGTCTTTATCTTTTGGTTGGGGCATTCAACCCATTTACATTTAAGGTAATTATTGATAAGTATGATCCCATTGCCATTACTTTATTGTTTTGGGTTCAAATTTATACATCATTTTTGTGTCTCCTGTCTAGAGAATATCCTTTAACATTTGTTGAAGAGCTGGTTTGGTGATGCTGAATTCTCTCAGCTTTTGCTTGTCTGTAAAGCTTTTGATTTCTCCTTCATATTTGAATGAGATCCTTGCTGGGTACAGTAATCTGGGCTGTAGGTTATTTTCTTTCATCACTTTAAAGATGTCTTGCCATTCCCTCCTGGCCTGAAGAGTTTCTATTGAAAGATCAGCTGTTATCCTTATGGGAATCCTCTTGTGTGTTATTTGTTGTTTTTCCCTTGCTGCTTTTAATATTTGTTCTTTGTGTTTGATCTTTGTTAATTTGATTAATATGTGTCTTGAGGTGTTTTGCCTTGGGTTTATCCTGTTTGGGACTCTCTGGATTTCTTGGTCTTGAATGATTATTTCCTTCCCCATTTTAAGGAAGTTTTCAACTATTAACCCCTCAAGTTTTTTCTCACGGTCTTTCTTTTTGTCTTCTTCTTCTGGGACTCCTATGATTCGAATGTTGTGGCATTTAATATTGTCCTGGAGGTCTCTGAGATTGTCCTCATTTCTTTTAATTCATTTTTCTTTTTTCCCCTCTGATTCATTTATTTCTACCATTCTGTCTTCTATTTCACTAATCCTATCTTCTGCCTCCGTTATTCTACTATTTATTGCCTCCAGAGTGTTTTTGATCTCAGGAATATGCAATACTGTGTGTCTTCAAACTCCCTTGAATGCTGAATATTTTTTTCTTAGCCCAAATCACACTTTTTTCACTCTAATCCTCTCTCTTTAACTATGCAAAGAATTAGGCTCCAGACAGGTATATAGTAAAGGAAGTTTTGTTAAATGAACAGAAGATAAATGTTCCATGATCCATCAATTTACCAGTTTCTGATATTACCTTTTTCTAGTCACTGCCATATTCAGCTCTAGCTGCTGTAGCCCTCTGTGCTGTTTCTCAGATCTTCAAGAATCTCCCCGACCCTGATTTGGTTTTTGTTTTTTAATCTATTTATCATCATCTGACTTTGACTCATACATTTATTTGTTTATTGTCTGTTTCTCCCAACTGAGAATAAATCCCATGAGAACATGAAATTAGTATTATTTTGGGATGTGAACAGCATCTAGAAGGGGTTTAATAAATATCTGTTGAGTTAGTAAAGCAGTGAGTTATTTAGTTTTTTGTTTTGTTTTGTTTTAATTTTAATGGGACATGAATTGAGGGAGAACACAGAAAACGTCACTTTCTGTACCAAGGTAACTTAAAATAAAA
This sequence comes from Bos taurus, assembly GCF_002263795.3. NCBI lineage: Eukaryota > Metazoa > Chordata > Mammalia > Artiodactyla > Bovidae > Bos > Bos taurus. The sequence continues at coordinate 14,730,168 of NC_037351.1, read as the reverse complement.
ACTGTAAAGTCATGTAGTTTAGATGTGCTTACCTCAATTGTTAGTATATGCAGATAAAGGAGCTTGGCTCAAGGGGCTCAAATTCAAGTTAGATCCATTCTCTGGATCCAGCTATCAATTTGTAGGGAATTCTAAGAACAGAAGAACATGTTGAATTGCACCATGAGTGTGCCCTCAGCAGCATGAAGACTGTGGGGAATGCTACAAGTTAAATATACCAGATTTTCAATTAATAAATTATAAAGACAAAAAAGGGATGAAGGGATAATTTGTAGACCAAAAGATATATATTTTTGTTTTGTTTTTGTTTTGTTTTAATAAAAGGCAAGCAAAACTAACAACTAAACTAATCTAGAGATGAACACCTAGGTAATAAAGCCATAAAGCAATGAATAAAAGTGATAACCAAGAAAGTCATAATAACTGTCCCTTTTGGAGGTGGGGAGGGGGTGAATTGGGACTGAGCCCATAGAGGAGCTTCTGGGCTAGATGGCAAAGCTCCATTTCTTGACCCTTTGGTGGGTCGGGAGTATTGCCTTATAATAAATAAGTCATGCATTTTGTTTGAATGTAGGTTGATGAATTTCTTTTATTTTACAATAAAAGAGGAAGCGAAAGGCTTGGTCTACAAGTAGAGGGTCAACACTTTAAATTTCAGTGTACACTATTCTGTCACCTGCCCAGTGTAGTCTGCTTGATGTCTTTGTCTTGAAACGCCACGCCCTCAACCCACAAATGTACTGAATGATAAGTTTGATGAATTCTGGGGCTTAATCAAATTCTTCATCACCCACACCATCTTCCTCTATCCTTCACTTTGTACGCATTCATTGAAATCAAGAATTAACCTGTGTGATCAGTGCCCTGTCAGCTGCTTCACTTGCTGGTTAGGGAGTCTTAATGAAACCATCTTCCAGTTTTCTCATTAGGAAAATAATGAGAGACAGAGAGGATGAGTGGAAGGATGGAAGAAAAGAAAGAACATAAAGAAGGAAAGAAGAAAAGAGTAAAGGAGAGTGAGGAGAGAGACAGAAAAACAGGAAAAATAATATCTTATCTATATTATCTCTTTGCCCATAGCCATATCTTGGATGAAAGGGAGAGTGAGTGGGATCTTAATGAAAACTTTGTTTATTCATTTATTTTCCAAAAGCAGGAAACTTTGGTCCTCAAACAGCATCAAGGATAATTAAAGCAATGATGAAATGTGTTGGTTGATTCCAAATTTCCTCACAGGAGTGATTAATTGCATTTTGGACTTTGAGAAATTCCAAAGGAGATTGCAATAGAAGAGAATCTTGATCTTGGACTATGTCTGGCTTTTTTTTTTTCTCACTTCTTACTGTTATTAAAGTTGTATCTCTGGATACATAAAGACAGAAATGTGCCTAGTGCTTAAGCAGATTTAAAGAATGACCCCCACTGTGCTACTGCACATTAGTAGACATTTTACAATGTGCCAGAGACATGCAGTCAATAATTTAGGAGAAAATTATCAATATGTAGATATTTCATAAGCCCACAGTCAGAGTACCTTATAAAACTGATGTCTTTGGAGAGATCTCTTTTTTTTTTCTTTTTTTCTTCTTTTTGATACTGCAATAGCATAATTTAATTTAGCATGGCCAAGATCTCAATCTGGCTCGTAGCCCACCAGCTGGTTCATGGAGTAAGTGTTCCAAACCAAGGGCATTCAGTTAAGGGAAAAAACAAAATAGAATCCAGAGGAAAAGGATGCACTTTTCTATCTACAGATGTGTGGTCCTTGTAGCTCCTTTAGCTCTTTTCCCTGACCAGAAGTAAGTGTTAGGTCACATCCCCAAAATAGGCAGACTCCACATGGATAAACAGCTAGGATCCTTCTCTGTATCATTAAACTCATAACTAATATTGACCAACTACTCTAAAATGCTAGACACTGAGTCAAGACTGCTACAACTATCACTACAGGTGAAGATACTTAGTCCAGGAGAGTGGACTTTGCCAACACAGGAGCTGGAGCTCTTCACCCAGCGGAGTTCTCCAAAGCTGATGCTCTCAAAAGCAAAAGTGAAGTGAAGTGAAGTTGCTCAGTCATGTCTGACTCTTTGCAACCCCGTGGACAGTAGCCTGCACCAGACTCCTCCATCCATGGGATTCTTTTAGGCAAAAGTAATGGAGTGGGTTGCCATTTCCTTCTCTAGGGAATCTTCCCAACCCAGGGATCAAACCCCAGTCTCCCACATTGTAGACAGACACTTTACCATCTGAGCCACCAGGGAAGTAACTGCCTCACTATTTCTGATCCTGCCAAAACTATAAATTATTCCTCAGGACACTAAATACCATGTAGGTGAAATCCTAACACATTAGCATTTGAGATGATAATAATGGGGAAATTCCATAGCTTCTGGCATCAGAAATCTGGAGCTCAGGTCCAGGCATACAGACTTACTGTGATCTTAAACAGTTTTTTTTTTTTTTTTTTTTTTTTTTTAATCCTCTCTAGGCCTTATTTTCCTCACACAGTTAGGGTGAGAAAGTGAAACAGAATATGTGAAAGTTTGTCATATATTCTGATGAGTCATGGGAATATGAGTTGTTGTCTATAAGGAAGAAAGTGAAGTTAGAAATAGTAAGTGGCTAGGCCAGTCACATAGCTGGATAAGTTATGAAAGGTTTGAACAGATAATTCAAGTCTCTTCAAACACATTTGTAAACTTTTCTCCAAAAGGCATGTCAAAATTAAATTGAATTAATGCCTATTAGTCTTAGGAATTTTACAGGTAATTTGTTAGCACTGTTACTGGCACACTGTGGTACCTTATAAATACTAGATATTATAGTTAGTGTGGCTTCCCAGCTGATTTGGTGATAATGAGTTCACCTGCCCATGAAGAAGACACAGGAGATTAGGGTTTGATCCCTGGGTTGAAAAGATCTGCTGGAAGAGGAAATGTCAACCTACTCCAGTATTCTTGCCTGGGAAATTCCATGGACAGAGGAGCCTGGCAGGCTACAGTCCATGGGGTCACAAAGAGTCAGACATCACTTAGCAACTAGATACGCACGCACATTATAGTCAGTAATATTACTTTTTTCTCATCTTTGTTGTGGAGAAGATATTAGATGAGAAATACAAAAACAATTTTTAAAACTAATACATGATAATAATTTCAGGCAAAGTTTAGACTTTATACTCAGAATTATATTCAGATGTAATTGCTTTTATCACCAACAATTCATCAGTCTTGTTTGATCATAATGCTATTAGAAAGAAATAACTGATCTTTTCTGTAAAGGGACTTACTTTCTGGACCAACCCAATGGTAAATCTGTGTATGTTTCATAACTCCAATCAACTGGCAATACAAATATTCAATATCTTTCCTTATCCTTACCAGCCAATGTAGGTGTGAAAGCTTTAAAGGAAATTCAAGTATCTTGATCTGTTGACATCTCCTTTTAAACTCTCTATTTTAAATGCTAGAAGAGAGTATTAGTCCAATAAATCTTTGATTTCCACCAAAACTAATCACTTTTTCAATAGTCCCTTGAGCCAAAGGCCTTTTCCTGGAGCAAACAGCTTGAATCACTCCATAGCACATTCACTCACACTCCACCAGCCCTGCCTGGCATCATTTTTGTACTGGTAAAACTAGGTTAAAAAACAACAACAACAACATAACTAGATACTGGGGTATTTTAAGAAGATGGGAAAGAAAGAAGCAATTAACAGTGCAAGTAGGGTTAAGGCTACTCCCATTAGTTTGCTCCAAGAGGCTGGTGTGGGAAGGAGGTAGAACCACAATGAATTATCAGTCCTCTTTCAGTTCTGGCCAACTCCTTGTGAAGTTTCCCGTGGTGACCTGAGCATTCTTGGATCTAGCTCCTTCTGGTGACCCCCCAAACTGTAGACCAGAGTTGAGTTGTAGCCTGGCAGCTACACTCTCTGGGCTTCTCCAGGCTGTGCTTGAGCTTCAAACAGCTGTTGAAGTCAGGAATCAGATACATATGGGTCTAGATCAATTGGCTGACTCTACCTACAGCAAGAAAACTGTGCCCTTTCTGCTTTCAGGGAACAAAAGCCTCTATTAAGGGGCACGGCTTCTCCAGAGTCAGGAGATGGCCACACAGCTGGGTGAAGGCAGGGACAGCCCCTCCCCTGAGCTGGGGGCTTTTCCCACTTGTTTTCTTTTTTAAATTGTCGACCTAAGCTGTCTCTTCTGCCTTTTGAAAAGGACATAAGAAGTCTGAGCCCAGGGAGCTTCTCACCAGTAGTGCCTGCCAGGAACTGAAAGGGCCAATTAGCAGGGTCCCCTGCCTGGATCTCTCCTCCTCTCACTGACTTGCTGGGGCCTCATAAATTAACCATGCTGAGCCAGACGCCAGAACCCGGCACGTGCCGGCATCTCTTCAGACACCACAAACCCAACGCAAGCTTCCCTCTGAGAGGGCCTGCAGGACTTGCTCTAAAGTTGCCTCAGTTGGAAATCAGTGGTTAACTAGGTCACAGGCAGCTGATGAAAACTCAAAAGGGAGTGAGTCTGCTAGGGACTGACTTTCTTTGGAGAAAATAGTTTGTTCTTTAGGTAAGGAAAACGGGTTGGAAGAAGATAGGAAAAGTTTGCAATCTAGCCCAGCGTTTCTGCCTTGTATACCTTTCTCTCTTGACCTCACAAACATCTGACTTCAGTCAGCATGGACCGACAGCATCTTTCTTTTCTCTTTCCTGCTGTGCTGCCTCCCTTCAGTGCCTTTCCTGCTATCTGATCTTCTCCTGGCAGGCAGGGCTGAGAAGCCATGTACCCCCAGGGGATTATTTTGGGTCCCCAACTTCAAAATATCCCCTCCCACCTCCTTTATATTATTATGTTTTAGCTGTAACCTTCCTTTAGACCTGTTCTGCCTAGAATAGTAGCCGCTAGTCACATGTGGCTATTGAGCACTTGTATTATGGATAGTCCAAATTGAGATGTGCTACAACTGTAGAAAACACATTTCAGACTTAATGTTAAAAATGCAAAAGACCTCATTAATCATTTATATATATTACATAAAAAATTATAATATTTTGGATAGTGTTTTTAAAATGCCTTAAATAAAATATACTATTAGATATAAACTCACTTATTTCTTTTTACTCTTTCAAAGAAACCTACTAAAAAATTATACACATGGCTTACATTATGCTTCTATTAGCAGTACTGCTATGGAGTATCTGATATTTTGGATTGCACTGTCATACTATCATCTTTCAATTATTGTGTCAGCCTCCCCAGTATGTTGCAAACCTCAGTTGGGAAGGAAGCAAGTCTTCTCAGGTTCCTTTGTGTTTTTTTTATGTTTTTATTTTGTACTGCAATACCATTTTTATAACACAGCAAATTCATATTTCTGGTGCATAAGAACAGATTTCTGATAGATAAGAACAGATTTTATCTACTTTGAAATGATTGTGAAGACAAGGTAATGCTGTTTAAGTAGCTCTTTCTAAAAAAATAGAGGTATGATGGGTTCACTATTCTGTCGAAAAGAGGATTTAACAATGCTAGGATCAATCAAATGGACTTAAATTTATACAAAACCAAATGTGACCAGTAAGGCCTTTTGTGCTTTGACTTCTTCCATCCTGTGTCAAGCAACCTAAAACATTGCTTACAAAATTTCAAGAATCTTTAATGGCAACTTGTTACCCATTACCCCTGTTTTTCAGCTGGACTTTCACACATACTAGAAGTTTTTTGACAATAACAGAGTGGAGGCAAGGAGGGAGAAAATAATAAGGCAAAGAGCTGTCTGTGGATAATAGATGGATATGCTTTGTCGGTAAAGGACACAGAGATAAACATTTAAACTCTTGCATGTTTACCAGAAGTTTAGCAAAACAAAGATAAAAAATGTATTAAATGTAAGAAATTTCATATTCATCATTTTAAATGTGAAAAACATGAATACATACTACATATAAAATATTAATTAATTATGTATGTATGTGACATTGGTATATCACAGACATTGTTTCATGTCATACAATATTCTTCACAAATAAATTATTAAATAATGTACCATTTTTTGTTGGATTTTAGTTTTGCTTGTTTCTTTTACTCATTGATGCTTCTTATAAACAACAAGTACATGCATATTTTAAACAAATTTTGGTTATATCATATTATTTCCTTAGAACAATTTCCATAACCAGAATCATTGAATTAAAAGGGAATGTATTATCTTTTGAAAACTTTTGATACATGCAAACTAAGGTAAATACACAGACTTGTATTTTGGTCAAAACCAAAAAACTACTCTTTTTTCCTCCTCTTATATTGCTATTCCAGAAGGATTCCTTAGAAGAAATTCCTCCATAGAAGAAATTGCTAATAATTTTGTATCTGGGTTCTAAGGAACAATGTAATCTATAGTGAAACAATAAGAAAAAGTATTTAAGGAGACCAAAGGAAGCAACATGACCTTGAGAGAAGAGGAAACTGTAAAAGAGTAACTAAATTCAGACCTGCTAGACAGACTTTCTTTGAAGGGGTTATTGCAAGTAAGGAAAGAGACTATCCAAAAACGGAGAGCGGGACTATTCCTCTATAGAAAATTCTCTTATCATAATATCTGTGAGGCCAAAAGAATGTTTCATTTATCAGAGGAGTGAACAAGGCTAAGAAGAACAAATTTTGAGGAAGTGGGAGGATGGATTTGGTGTAATAAGGCAATAGATCAGAGGATGCTTTGCCCGGAGGCCGGTCTGTTCGCAGAAGCAGTAGTTAAGGCTGGCGTACCTACGTTCTGGATCAGGCCATGTGCTTGCTTGCCCAGTAGCGTCTGACGCTTTGTGACTCAATGGACTATAACCCGCCAGACTCCTCCATCCATGGGATTCTTCAGGCAAGAATAATGGAGTGGATTGCCATGCCCTTTTCCAGGGGATCTTCCTGATCCAGGAATCTATCCATGTTGCCTCCATTGCAGGTAGATTCTTTACCACTTAGCCACCAGGGAAGCAAGTCGCTCAGTCGTGTCCGACTCTTTGTGACCCCATGTACTGTAGCCTATCAGGCTCCTCTGTCCATGGGATTTTCCAGGCAAGAGTGCTGGAGTGGATTGCCATTTCCTTCTTCAGGGGATCTTCCTTAACCAAGAATCGAATCTGGGTCTCCCGCATTGCGGGCAGACACTTTACTGTCTGAGCCACCAGGGTAGCTTCACCTTCAGGCTGAGGGTAGGTTAAAGTTCAGGGATATGGGGGGGAAGAGAAACTTAACAGAATTTTTGGTTAACAAGTATTTTATTCCAGTTGATCACTGTGGACAAAATTGTTCAGCCAGTTATTTATGAAGCAGAGATTGGGAATTTGGAGTATCTATGCCTGTCCTTGTCAGAGGTGAACAGAGGATGGAGGGATCCAGGGGTTATACTACCTGTGTGATGTGTAGAAAAGTGGTTCTTTGCAGTAAAGTATTTTCAGAATACACAAGGATGAGGTATTTCTTAGTCTTCACTGTTTTCCAGGAGCATAGCATGCAAGTAAAATTCAACACTGTCAAAGGAAAAGATTTTCTTAAATCAAAATTGTCAGAGAATGATGGAAGAATAAAGTTGGAGAAGAGTTTCCCAGAGAAAATGGATGCTGACCCCCATCACCCCTGACATGAGGAATGCCCATGGGATCTGCAGTGTAGACCTCCTGGAGCAGAGTGAATCCAGGGTCATGTCTGGCAGGCTGTCCAGGTGGTGTGGGCATGTTCCCCCAGTGGATGTTCACCCATGTCAAGAACTTCTCTCCAAGAAGTTATCAAGAGTAAAGCCTGCCTTACTGTAGACTTTGCTAATTCCTTTAAATATCTAGATCTTGTGGAGTTGAACTCCTAGTGAAACACCAGACGTACAGGTACACAAGCAGAGGGGAAAAAAAGAAATACAGAATGTTATAAGGAGTAACAAATATAGGACAACATGAAAAAAGGTAACAAGGACATCTACTACAGGTAAAGTACACAAGGAGAGACTCCAAGGAGGTAATATATAGGCTGAAACGTTAGCAATGAACAGAAGTAAATGGAGTGGGAAGTAGCACTTCCAGTGACTGAAGGACACCAAGGATCCCAGGATCATGGTGGGATCAGCCCCACATTTGACAGAAAGGTAGGTGAGTGCAGGGCACGGAGCAATCAGGGAGGCTGAGACCTTGAGGCATGGAGAGGAGTTTAGATCAGTCTAAGTATTAATATATAGGAAGTGATCATATATCTTGAAAGGACCACATGATCTGTATTCACCATCTAATAAAGTGTCCAGCTGCTGGGTGAGGGACAGACTACAGAAGGATGCAGATGAAAGCAGAGTATTCTAGGAGAGAGATTACGACCACTTGGATAACTATTATATCCTCAGATCTGCATCATGTTGTTTTAGTTGTTCTACGTTTATATGACTCAAATCCCTTATGATTATACAGGGGAAGTGAGAAATAGATTTAAGGGACTAGATCTGATAGAGTGCCTGATGAACTATGGACGGAGGTTCGTGACATTGTGCAGGAGACAGGGATCAAGACCATCCCCATGGAAAAGAAATGCAAAAAAGCAAAATGGCTGTCTGGGGAGGCCTTACAAAAAGCTGTGAAAAGAAGAGAAGCAAAAAGCAAAGGAGAAAAGGAAAGATATAAGCATCTGAATGCAGAGTTCCAAAGAATAGCAAGGAGAGATAAGAAAGCCTTCCTCAGCGATCAATGCAAAGAAATAAATAGAGGAAAACAACAGAATGGGAAAGACTAGAGATCTCTTCAAGAAAATTAGAGATACCAAGGGACCATTTCATGCAAAGATGGGCTCAATAAAGGATAGAAATGGTAGGGAACTAACAGAAGCAGAAGATATTAAGAAGAGGTGGCAAGAGACACACCTTATAATTATTTTGTTACAGTTCACTTTCCTCAACGTCTACTGACATTTGGGATGGAATCACATTAAATGTTCAACTTAATGTATGGGAAGTCTCATATAAATAATATCAAGTTCTTTGCAATCACCAGGAGTAGATGCCTCAGCTTACCATTTGGTAACACTGTACCTAAGTAATGTTTGGTAGTTTCTCATGTAAAACCTAGATACAAATTCTTCATTCACATTTCTTTCCAGATATTTTATATTTCAAGTGATTCTTACAAATTATGTTTTCTCACTATATCTTATAATAATACAATGTGGTATTACACATTTTTGTTTGGTGTTATTTTTAATAGATTCCACAGTGGTTTTCTAAGTGGGCAATCACATCATCTGCCAATATTGATAACTTACATTTTTTCCATTTATTCTATTTTTTATCTTTCTACTTTTATTATACTCTTATTTCAAAGAACATTTTTAAATAGTGGTAAAAGCAGCGACAATTGTATATATTTTGGCCTTAGTTTAAAATGAATATTCTGTATTGTACTTAGCAAATATTATATTTTCACTAAGGATAACTACTAATTTCAGTGGAGGACAACTACTAATAGCCCCAGAAAGAATGAAGTGGCTGGGCCAAAGCAAAAAAGATGTTCAGCTGTGGATGTGCCTGGTGATGAAAATAAAATCCGATGCTACAGTGAATAGTATTGCATAGGAACCTGAAATGTTAACTCCATGAATCAAGGTAAGGTGGATGTGATCAAGCAGGAGATGCTAAGAATAAACATTGACATCTTAGAAATCAGTGAACTAAATTGGATGGGAATGGGTGAATTTAATTCAAATAGCCATGATATCTACTACCGCAGGCAAGAATCCCATAGAACAAGTGGAGTAGCCCTCATAATCAACAAGAGTCCAAAATGCAATACTCGGGTGCAACCTCAGAAATGACAGAATGATTTCAGTTCATTTTCAAAGCAAGCCATTCAATGGCACAGTAATTCAAGTGTATGCCTTTACCACTGATGTCAAAGAAGCTAGGTTGGTCAGCTCTATGCAGACCTAGAAGATCTCCTAGAACTAACACCAAAATATATGTTTCATTAATTATTGTGGATTGGAATGCAAAAGTAGGAAGTCAAGGGATACTTGGTGTAACAGGTAAGTTTGGTCTTGGAGAACAAAACGAAGCAGGGCAAAGGCAAACTGAATTCTGCCAAGAGAATGTACTGGTCATAGCAAATACCTTTTTTCAATAACAGAAGAGACAACTTTACACATAGACATCACCAAATGGTCAATATTGAAATCAAATTGATTATATTCTTTGTAGTCAAAGGTGAAGAAGCTGTATACAGTCATCAAAAACAGGACTTGGAGCTGACTGTGGCTCAGATCATCAGGTTCTCATTCCAAATTTAAGGCTTAAACTAAAGAAAGTGGGGAAAACCATTAGACTATCCAGGTGTGACTTAAATCAAATCCCCTATGAATATGCAGTAGAGGTAACAAATAGATGCAAGGGATTAGATCTAGTTAACAATGTGCATGAAGATATATGGACAGAGGTCCTTAATATTGTACAGGAAGCAGCGAACAAAATCACCCCAGAAAAAAATAAAAGCTAGAAGGCAAAGTGGTTATCTGAGGAGGCTGTACAAATAGGTGAAGAAAAAAGAGAAATGAAAAGCAAGGGAGAAAAGGAAAGATGTATCCAACTAAATGCAGAGTTCCAAAGAACAGCGTGGAGAGACAAGAAGACCTTCTTCAATGAACAGTGCATAAAGCTAGAAGAAAAAACAGAAGGGAAAAGACTAGAGATCTCTTCAGAAAAATTGGAGATACCAAGGGAACATTTCACCCAAAGATGGGCACAATAAAGGACAGAAACAGTAGAGACCTAGAAGATGCCGAAGAGATCAAGAAGAGATGGAAAGAATACACAGAAGAACTGTACAAAAAAGATATTAGTGAACTGGATTATTATGATGGTGTGGTCAGTCACCCAGAGCCAGATATTCTGGAGAGCGAAATCATGTTGGCCTTAGGAAGCACTGCTGTTAATAAAGCTAGTGGATATGATGGAATTCCAGGAGAACTATTCAAAACCCTAAAAGATGATGCCATCAAGGTGTTGCATTCAACATGTCAGCAAATCTAGAAGACCCAGCAGTGGCCACAGGACTGTATATCAATTCTCACCCCAATTTCCAAGAAGGGTAACACCAAAGAATGTGCTGGACATCAGACAATTGCACTCATTTCCCATGCTGGTAAGGTCATGCTTAAAATCTTGCATGCTAGGCTTCAGCGTTATGTGAACCTACAACTTCCTGATGTCCAAGCTGGTTCTGAAAAGGAAGACGAGCCAGAGATCAAATTGCTAACATTTTCAGAATCCTAGAGAATGCTAGGGAGTTCCAGAAAAAGCATCTACCTCTGTTTCACCCACTACACTAAAGCCTTTGGCTGTGTGGATCATAAACTGTGGAAAGCTCTTAAAGAGATGGGAATATCAGACCATCTTACCTGTCTCCTGAGAAACCTGCATGTGGGTCAAGAAAAAATAGTTAGAACCCTGTGTGGAACAACTGATGGGCTCAAGATTGAGAAAGGAGTATGACAGAGATGTCTGCTGTCACCCTGTTTGTTTAACCTATACACTGAGCACATCATGAGAAATACCAGACTGGATGAATTACACGTTGAAATTAAGATAGGCAAGAGAAACATCAACAACCTCAAATATGTGGATGATACCACTCAAATGTCAGAAAGACAAGAGGAACTAAAGAGCCTTTTGATGAGGGTGAAGGAAGACAGTGAAAGAGCCAGCTTAAAAGTGAGTATTAAAAAAAACTAAGATCATGGCATCCGGCCCCATTACTTAATGGCAAATAGAAGGGGAAAAGATGGAAGCAGTAATAGGAAACAATGACAGTTTTCTCTTCTTGGGCTCTAAAATCACTATGGATGGTGACTGTAGCCATGATATCAGGAGACAATTCCTTCTTGGCAGGAAAGCTATGACAAACCTAGACAGTATGTTGAAAAGCAGAGACATTACTCTACCGACAAAGGTCCATAGAGTCAAAGCTATGGTCTTCCCAGTGGTCATGTACTATTGTGAGAGTTGGACAGTAAAGAGGGCAGAATGCCAAAGAATTGATGCCTTGTAACTGTGGTGGTTGGAAAGACTCCTGAGAGTCCCTTGGACAGCAAGGATATCAAAGCAGTCAATCTTAAGGGAAATCAGCCCTGAATACTTATTGGAAGGACTGTTGCTGAAGCTGAAGCTCCAGTATTTTGGTCATCTGATGGGAACAGTCAACTTATTGGAAAAGTTCCTGATGCTGGGAAAGATTGAGGGCAGAAGGAGAAGAGGGCATCAGAGCATGAAATGGCTGGATGGCATCACAGATGCAATGGACATGAATTTGGGCAAACTTCGGGAGATGGTGAGGGACAAGGAAGCCTGGTGTGCTGTAGTCCATGGGATTTCATTGTGTTCATTGCAGCACTATTTGCAATAGCTGGTACATGAAAGCAATCTAGATCTCCATCCACAGCTGAATGGATAAAGATATGGTACATATACACAATGGAATAATACTCATCCATAAAAAATAAATTACAGCCATTGGTAGTGAGGTGGATGAACCTAGAGCTTGTTATACAGAGTGAGGAGAGTCATAAAGAGAAAAACAAATATCATATATTAACACATATATACGGAATCTAGAAAAGTGGAATTGGTGAACCTATTTGCAGGGAAGGAATGAAGACACAGATGTAGAGAATGAACTTGTAAGACCCAGTGAAAGAAGGAGAGTGTGAGATGAATGGAAAGGGAGCATTGACATATATACATTGTCATGTGTAAAATAGTTAACTTATGGGAAGTTGCTGCATAATACAAGAAGCCCAGGCTGGTGTTTTGTGATGGCCTAGAGGGGTAGGCTGTGGTGAGGTGAGGGAGTCTCAAGAGGGAGGGGATATATGGATAATTATGCTTGATTCACATTGTTCTATGGCAGAAACCAACTCCTCCATTTAAAAAAAATTACTAAATTTTTTTTTTTAATAATAAAGAAGCTAAACTAACACATCAATTCATTATTTTTGACCTTCTTAGTTTTTAATCTTTTTATTTTGGGCCAAATTGTTTTCTTTTTCCTCACAATTCTGAGTCCGTAATTTGATTGAAGGATTATTTAGAAAATTTTTTTTCTAAATTTTCATGTTTTCCTGTTTGAACTTTATATTGAACCGTTTTCGGGGAAATCTTAGAATAAGATCCAGAAAGTTTTTTTTTTTTTTTATATCCTCAACAAATAGAGAATTGATAAATACTTATTAATCAGTTTATAATTTTACCTACTTAATCTGTAAAAGACCAAGAGAGTCATATAAAATTTCCCACTTTTTGCCTTATAGCGTTTATTTCACGGTAGAAAGAAAATCCCACAGTAAATTTTACCCTTTATTTTATAAGGATAATCTTGCTCACACAGATTGATTCTCCAAGCCATACTTAATTTTCAAGGAATAATCTAGTAAATCAGATAAATTTCTTAATAATATTAGCCAAACAATTACATTTAGTTTACATTCTTCTGCTGTTATGCTTTGTGCATATTATACCTCCTTGGGATATTCTTGATTGTCTATCTTTTGCTATTGAACTATATTTTACCTACTATTTCTGACTTCCTTCTGTAAGTTGGGAAGTATAAATTTAATTTAAAATACTACTAGTAGCTATTTTTAAAGTAAAAAAGTACTTTTTATTTATTATCAATATGTGTTAGTGATAACAATTATTAAAATTTATTTAAAAATATAAATGCATGAGATTTGCCAGACATATTTTTTAAAGGAAAAATATAAAGGAAGATTTCCTCAATCAGATATCAAAAGATATTAAAATGTGCAATAACTTGAAAATGTGGTTATGTTGCAAAATATACATCCAAAAAGTTGGAGAGAGGAGTAGATGAAGAACAGCCTCAGGAATTTAAGAAAATTCAGTAGATGAAAAAGTTATCATTCCAAATAGGAGAAGAAATGATGGATTATTCAATAAATGATATTGAGGAAGATGATTATATGTTTGGAAAATACAAAGTTAAGTCTAGGCCCTATTCCAAAGCACATATTCTAATAGAAAAAGGCAAATTGGCAAATAAGATAATTTTAGGCATTTCCAAGAAAATAAAGAAAAGTAAAAGGGTAGAGAGTGCACCCCAGAGTAGGAATTGTGCGAATTTCAATAAGGTAATGCCAAAAGCTTTTTAAAGAGAAATATCTCTGAAAAAGTCATGTGAAATTTGGGGAAACTCATTTTTGGCCAATGTCTTGGCAAATGTAAAGGCCTTGGTGTGGAAATGCGTTCAACAGACTTGACTACTGTGTGAAAGCCAATATCACTGCAGCTTAGGGAAAAGCCAAGAGAAAGGTAACTAAAACCAAAACAGAACAAGCAGAATTGTTTTTAAGCCAGATTGACAATTTCTACTTAATAACTACCTAGTCCGGTGAATGTGTGGGAAAATAATTTCTGTTATACATTCTTATGAAGAGGATAGATGGATAAAATGTATTTGGAGAGGAAACAAATGTGTCCATCAAAATGTCTGAAAAAATGTCCATCAAAAGGAAAACGTACCTTTGTATCCAGCTGTTGCTTAGTTGCCAAGTCATGTCCAACTGTTTACAACCTCATGGACTGCAGCACGCCAAGCTTCCATGTCCATCACCAATTCCTGAAGCTTGCTCAACCTCATGTCCATTGAGTAGGTGATGTCATCCAACTATCTTATCCTCTGTTTCCCCCTCTACTCCTGTCCTCAATATTTCCCAGAGTCAAGATTTTTTCAAATGAGTCAGCTCTTCATATCAGGTGGCCAAAAGTATTGGAGCTTCAGCTATAGCATCAGTCTTTCCAATTTATATTCAGAACTGATTTCATTTAGGATTGACTGGTCTAATCTCCTTGTTGTCCAAGGAACTCTCATGAGTCTTCCCCAATTCAAAAACATCAATTCTTGGGTGCTCTACCTTATTTATGGTCCAACTCTCACATCTGTACATGACTGCTGGAGAAAGCATAGCTTTTACTATATGGACCTTTGTCATAAAAGTGATTTATTTGCTTTTTAATATGCTATCTAAGTTTGTCATAGCTTTTCTTCCAAGGAGCAAGAGTCTTTTAATTTCATGTCTGCAGTCACTGTGGACAGTGACTGCGGAGCCCAAGAAAATAAAATCTCTCACTTCTTCCATTTATTCCCCATCTATTTGCCATGAAGTGATGGGACCAGATGCCATGATCTTAGTTTTTTGAATGTGGAGTTTTAAGCCAACTGTTTCACTCTCTTCTTTAACCTTCATCAAGAAGATCTTTAGTGCCTCTTCACTTTCTGCCATTAAGGTGATATCATCTGAATATCTGAGGTTGTTGATATCTCTCCAGTCAATCTTGTTCTAGCTTGTGATTTTTCCAGTCTGACATTTTGCATGATATACTCTGCATGTAAGTTAAATAAACAGGGTGACAATATATAGCCTTTACATGCTCTTTTACCAATTTTGAAACAGTTCGTTTTTCTATGTCCAGTTCTAACTGTTGCTTCTTGACCTGTATACAGGTTTCTCAGGAGACAGGTAAGGTGGTCTGGTATCCCATCTCTTTATGAATTTTCCATAGTTTGTTGTGATCTGCACAGTCAAAGGCTTTAGAGTAGTCAATGAAGTGGAAATAGATGTTTCTGGAATTCTCCTGCTTTTTCTCTGACCCAACAGACGTTGGCAATTTGATCGCTGATTCCCCTACCATTTCTACAGGCTTTATTTTTTAACCCAGTAGTTCTTCCTAATATTTATCCAATAGAAAAATTCCAACAAGTAAGAAAAAGATCCTCTGTTGCAGTGTTTTTCAGAGCATAAGCCACAAAACAAAAATTCATTTTTGCTTTCATATTTTGAGTGTTACTTCTAAGACTTTTATGTTACAAAGATTCTTCATGGCTCCACATCCTTAAACAAGACCCGGTGTTCACCAATATTTGAAAAGATCAGTGATTTCTTATTTCTAAGGCTGGGTACTGACTGCTGTCAGAATCCACCTCTCAGGTTCAAGGTGAAGGATTGACGAATGTGTTCTCATTGTCAGCTCAGCTTCCACTAATGTGAGGTATATGAGAAGGAGGGCACAGCCATACGTTAAAAAGTCTTCAGTGTGCTCCTTCTTCTCCCAGGAACCAGTATTTCTCTAATTGAATTTCATTCTACCAGTCCTCAAATTGCATTATTACTGCTCCTCCCCTATCAAAAAAAAAAAAAAAAAAAAGATGTTAAGGAGAAAACAAAGAGGACCAAATATTAGACTTTCATGATTAGTATATTTTTCCCCCTAGCACTAGAAGTGGATAAAATACATTCCTGAAATTCTAGAAGAGTGATTATTCTGTATATCTCTGTCTAAAGCAGTTGTTCTTTCATGAGAGTAAAAGCAGAGCTGGACATGACTTAGCGACAAAACAACAACAACAACATAACATTATTACATACATTTTTATTAGCTTTACTGCTCAGAGGCAGTGTACATTCAGAACATTCTTAAGTGAATTGATAAGAAAGAAACAGACCTTTATGTTCATAACTTGGACTACCAGCTTCTCAGAATGAAGAGCTCCTACCTTTACTCTTGGTCCAGCTCCCTCTATTAAAAAAAAAAAAAAAAAAAAAAAAACAGTGATATTAATACCACACCTATTATTCTTATCAGATAATCTTTAATTCCAGGTAAATGGCAATTGGTTTTATTGACCCAACCTACAAGGACATCTTCTCTACTGAACAGCATTATTCTAGGCAAACTGCAAATATGCTTTGCTCCACCAGCCAAAGTGTCCCATTTGTATGTATATCATTTTAAATAATCAAGGACCATCATAAACTTTTTATTATGTATTTCTCACAGTGTCTGAGTTATGCCTATTTCAGTTCTGTTAAACTGTCTATGTTCTGCAAGCACCCCTTCATATATCACCATTTCTCTCTGCTCATGATTTTCATCACGACTAGAATGCTCACCTTCATTTCAATATACCCCTCCTAACTTTCAAAGTCCTACTGAAGTTTTATCTGTGTTTTAAAGCATTCCTCACATCTTTGTCTTCCTTCATCATGATTATTGAAACTTTTGTAGTTAGGACCATATAATTCCAACACTTAATTGTATGTTGTCATATTATGCTGTTCAACTTTTCTTTTACAGACTGTGAGTTCCCCAGTGCACAAATAACATAGTTCTTTTGAATTACCTACAGAAAAGAGACACATAGTAGGCATTTATTGATAAGCACCAAGGTGATTAACTAATCACTCAGTTTATTACAGGAAATGGTAACTCCTCAAGTATGGCTAGCTGTGACTACTCTGGTGTAGACAGGTGCACCAGTGCACTGGGGGACTTTTGAAATCATAGGTAACCTCTGTACTCTCTCAAACCTCCTCCTATCTCCCCTGTTTCAGCCTGGTGCTCCCACTCAAGGAGACATTACTCTCTATGAGAATTATCATCATAATGAACAAAGGGAAGTTGTGGAAGTGTGCCATCACCTTCCCTGTGATAGAGTGGAGACAAGGTTTTCTCCATGGAGCTAGAATACAGAGAACTGAGGGAGAGTAAAAATGTAAATATTTGAAAGATGAGTTGTATCCTTCTTACTCATTATAAATGTTTACCTGTGGATAATTTGAGAACAGAGATAGGTCAAATTATAGGAGGCCTTGGATACCTTGTGAGTATTTTTGCTACATTTTAAAAACTACACCATGCTACTATGGATAACAACAGTATGAAGTCTCCTTAAAAAGCTAAAAATAAAACTACCATATGACCCAGCAATCCCACTACTGATCATATATTCTGAGAAAATCAAATCATAAAGACACATGCACCCGAATGCTCGTTGCAACACTCTTTACAATAACCAGGACATGGAAGCTACCCAAATGTCCATTGACAGATGAATGAATAAAGAAGATGTGGTACATATATACAACGGGCTGTTAACTCAATTATAAAGAGGAACAGTATTGGGTTATTTTTAGAGATGAAGATGGACCTAGAGTCTATCATACAGAGTAAAGTAAGTCAGAAAGAGAAAAAAAATCATATATTAATGCATGCATGACACCACCCTAATAGTAGCAAATGAAGAACTAAAGAGCCTCTTGATGAAAGTGAAAGAGGAGAGTGAAAAGGGTGACTTAGAGCATTCAAAAAACTAAGATCATGGCATTTAGTCCCATCACTTCACAGCAAATAGATGGGGAAACAATGGAAACAGTGAGAGATTTTATTTTCTTGGACTCCAAAATCACTGAGGACAGTGACTGCAGCCATGAAATTAAGAGACACTTGCTCCTTGGAAGAAAACCTATGACAAACCTAGACAGCATATTAAAAAGCAAAGATGTCATTTCATCGACCAAGGTCTATATAGTCAAAGCTATGGTTTTTCCAGTAGTCGTGTATGGATGTGAGATTTGGACCTAAAGCAGGCTGAATGCTAAAGAACTGATGCTTTTGAACTGTGATGCTGGAGAATACTGTTGAGAGTCCCTTGGAATCCAAGGAGATCAAATCAGTCAATCCCAAAGGAAATCAGCCCTGAATACTCATAGGAAGGACTGATGCTGAAGCTGAAGTTCCAGTACTTTGGTGATCTGATGCAAAGAGCTGACTCTTTGGAAAAGACCCTGGTGCTGGGAAAGATTGGGGGCAGGCGGAGAAGGGAGCAACAGAGGATGAGAGGGTTGGATGACATCACTACTCAATGGACATGAATTTGATCAAACTCCAGGAGATAGTGAAGGGCAGGGAAGACTGTCATGCTGCAGTCCATGAGTTCTCAAAGTATCAGACACGACTGAGAAACTGAACCACAACAACAGTATATGAAATTTAAAAAAAAAATGTTACAGATAAGTCTATTTGTGGGGATGGAATAGAGAAGCAGACACAGAGAATGAATGGGTGGACACATGGGTGGTAGGAAGGGATGAATTGGGAGACTGAGACTAATGTATGGGCACTGCCATTTGTAAAACAGATAGCTAATGGGAACCTGCTATATAATGCAGGATGCTCAGTTCAGTGCTCTGTAGTGACCTAGTTGGGTGGGATGGGGTAGGCAAAGAGGTCTAAGAGGGAAGGGATATATGTATACATATAGCTGGTTCACTTCACTGTACAGCAGAAACTAAGACATTGTAAAGCAACCATACTGCAGTTTAAAAAAAAAATTGCATCATGCTTTGAAACTTAGCATTTCCCCTGAAGATTATATATCCTTTCTGTTTCTTTCCATATTAATGTTTAAGAATCACATCCTTTTACCATATTATACCCATCAGGTGTTATTAATTTAAAAAGCAGAAAATAATGAATGTTTGTCAGGATGTGAGAAGTTGGAACCCTTGTGCACTGTTAGTGAGAATGTTGGTGCTACTATGAAAAACAGTTCAGTGGATCCTGAAAAATTAAACATAGAATTACCATGCTGCTGCTGCTGCTGCTAAGTCGCTTCAGTCGTGTCCGACTCTGTGTGACCCCAGAGATGGCAGCCCACCAGGCTCCCCCATCCCTGGGATTCTCCAGGCAAGAACACTGGAGTGGGTTGCCATTTCCTTCTCCAATGCATGAAAGTGAAAATTGAAAGTGAAGTCGCGCAGTCGTGTCCGACTCTGTGCGACCCCATGGACTGCAGCCTACCAGGCTCCTTCATCCATGGGATTTTCCAGGCAACAGTGCTGGAGTGAGGTGCCATTGCCTTCTCTGAGAATTACCATATTACCCAGTAATTACACTTCTGGGTAAGTATGCCGAACTGTTCCACAATAGTATTATTCATAATAGCTAGAGGTAGAAGCAACACCTGTATCCATCAGTAAATGAATTGATAAATAAAAGGTGGTATACACATGGAATGCAATAATCAGTTCAGTTCAGTTCAGTCACTCAGTTGTGTCTGACTCTTTGGGACCCCATGAATCACAGCATGCCAGGCCTCCCTGTCCATCACCAACTCCCGGAGTTCACTCAGACTCACCTCCATCGAGTCAGTGATGCCATCCAGCTATCTCATCCTCTGTCATCCCCTTCTCCTCCTGCCCCCAATCCTTCCCAGCATCAGAGGCTTTTCCAATGAGTCAACTCTTCTTCGCATGAGGTGGCCAAAGTACTGGAGTTTCAGCTTTAGCATCAGCCCTTCCAAAGAAACCCCAGGGCTGATCTCCTTCAGAATGGACTGGTTGGATCTCCTTGAAGTCCAAGGGACTCTCAAGAGTCTTCTCCAACACCACAGTTCAAAAGCATCAATTCTTTGGCACTCAGCCTTCTTCACAGTCCAACTCTCACATCCATACATGACCACAGGAAAAACCATAGCCTTGACTAGACGGACCTTTGTTGGAAAAGTAATGTCTCTGCTTTTCAACGTGCTATCTAGGTTGGTCATAATTTTCCTTCCAAGAACTAAGCGTCTTTTAATTTCATGGATGCAATCACCATCTGCAGTGATTTTGGAGCCCAGAAAAATAAAGTCTGACACTGTTTCCACTGTTTCCTCATCTATTTCCCATGAAGTGATGGGACCGGATGCCATGATCTTCGTTTTCTGAATGTTGAGCTTGAAGCCAACTTTTTCACTGTCCACTTTCACTTTCATCAAGAGGCTTTTTAGTTCCTCTTCATTGTCTGCCATAAGGGTGGTGTCATCTGCATATCTGAGGTTATTGAGATTTCTCTTGGCAATCTTGATTCCAGCTTGTGCTTCTTCTAGTCCAACGTTTCTCATGATGTACTCTGCATATAAGTTAAATAAGCAGGGTGACAATATACAGCTTTTACATACTCCTTTTCCAATTTGGAACCAGTCTATTGTTCCATGTCCAGTTAACAGTTGCTTCCTGACCTGCATACAAATTTCTCAAGAGGCAGATCAGGTGGTCTGGTACTCCCATCTCTTTCAGAATTTTCCACAGTTTATTGTGATCCACACAGTCAAAGGCTTTGGCATAGTCAATAAAGCAGAAATCATTGTTAAAAATGCATAGAATTTTTATATATGCTATAAAATGATTTGATTTTGAAAATATAACAGGTGAAATAAACCAAACACAAAGGACAAATATTTTATGATTCCACCTGCATGAGCTAACTAGAATAGGCAAACTCATGTAAATAGAAAGCAGAATATACAGTTGTTGAAGAATGAGGGAATGGGGGTTTAGAGTTTCTACTTGGGTCCAAAACAAACAAAACTGTTGCAAAACAACCTTTGCAAAATGATGTGAAATGTCTGGTAACGGAGAGTGTTGATGATTCCACCACATTTGGAATATACTAAATGGCAGTGAAGTATATCTTTAAAATTGTTAAGACAGTTGATTTTATGCTGTGCATATTTTACCACAATTAAAAACATTTTATATATTTTAAAATGAAGGCTTTTATTTTTGATTCTATAATCTAATTTTGACATATCTGTTTCCTTTCCATTTATTCTGTTCAAAATGACTTTAGAGGAAATACATCTATATTTGCATCTTTTAGGATCCTATACATGAAAATCTCAGTCCTTCAATCTACCCATCTCCCTCCATTAAATGTGCTCACTCTACAACCTCAGTCATGATATTGCCGTTCTTCTTTGCATTCCTGCCTTAAAAATCTACTCAGATGGCTAATAAACACATGGAAAGATGCTCAAAACCACTCATTATTAGAGAGATGTAATCAAAACTACAATGAGATTTCACCTCACACCAGTCAGAATGGCCATCATAAAAAAAATCTACAAACAATAAATGTTGGAGATACTGTGGAGAAAAGGGAACTCTCTTACTCTGTTGGTAGGAATAAAAATTAATATAACCACTGTGGAGAACAGTATGGAGATTCCTTAATAAATAGGAATAAAACCATCATATGACCAACAAATCCCACTACTAAGCATATACCCTGAGAAAACCAAAATTGAAAATGACTTATGTACCTTATGTTCATTGCAGCTGTATTTAAAATAGCTAGGACATGGAAGCAATCTAGATGTCCATTGACAGATGAATGGATAAACAACCTGTGGTAGAATATGCTGGAATATTACTCAGCCATAAAAAGGAACACCTTTAAATCAGTCATAATGAGGTGAATGAACCTAGAGCCTATTATACAGAAAGAAGTAAGTCAGAAAGAGAAAAACAAATATCATATACTAATGCATATAACGTGTAATCTAGAAAGATAATACTGATGAACCTATTTGCATATCAGCAGTGGAGACAATTTCCCAATTTCCAAATTGGGAGAGAAGTATGTCAAGGCTGTATATTGTCACCCTGCTTATTTAACTTACATGCACAGTACATCATGTGAAATGCTGGACTGGATGAAGCATAAGCTGGAATCACAATTGTCGGCATAAATATAAATGACCTCAGATATGCAGATGACACCACCCTTATGGCAGAAAGCAAAGAGGAACAAAGAGCCTCTTGAGGAAAGTGAAAAAGAGTGAAGAATTTAACTTAAAACTCAACATTTAAAAAACTAAGATCATGGCATCCAGTCCTATCACTTCATGGCAAATAGATGGAGATACAATGGAAACAGTGACAGGCTTTATTTTTGGGGGCTCCAAAATCACTACAGATGGTGACTTCAGCCATGATATTTAAAGATGCTTCCTCCTTAGAAGAAAAGCTATGACAAACCTAGACAGCATATTAAAAAGCAGAGACATTACTTTGCTGACAAATGTCTGTATAGTCATAGGTATGGTTTTTCCAGTTGTCATGTATGGATGTGAGTGTTTAACCATAAAGAAAACTGAGCATTGAGAATGAATGTCTTTGAACTGTGGTGTTGGAGAAGACTCTTGAGAGTCCCTTGGACTGCAAGGAGACTAAACCAGTCAATCCTAAAGGAAATCAACCCTGAATATTCATTGGAAGGACTGATGCTGAAGCTCCAATACTTTGGCCACGTGATGCAAAGAACTGACGCATTGGGAAAGACCCTGATGCTGGGGAAGATTGAAGGCAGGAGGAGAAGGGGATGACAGAGGATGAGATGGTTTGATGGCATCACCAACTCAATGGACATGAGGTTGAGCAAGCTCCAGGAGCTGGTGATGGACAGGGAGGCCTGGCATGCTGCCGTTCATGGGATCTCAAAGAGTCAGACATGACTGAGCTACTGAACTAAACTGAATGGTGACACAGACATTGATAACAGACTTACGGACATGGCTGGGTGGCAGGAGTTTGCAGGGGGGCGCATGGAGGAGAGGGTTAAATTATATGGAGAAAGTAACATGGAAACATACATTACCATATGCAAAATATAGTCAATTAGAATTTTCTGTATGACTCAAGGTACTCAATCCAGGACTGGGTAGCAACCTAGATGGGTGGGATGGGGAGGGAGGTGGGAGGGATGTTCAATTGGAAGGGTACTTGGGTAGTTCTATGACTTATTCATGTTGATGTCTGGTAGAAACCAACACAGTACCATAAAGCATTTATTGTTCAATTAAAAATAAATAAATCTATTCTCTCATTCCTGACCACACATTCCAAATGTCCAGTTTTAACAGAGTGGCTACTATATGCTCATGTAAACCAAACAGAATTTTATCATAATTAGGAATCTGAGTATGGTGCAAAACAAATGAGCCTGTATTGTTGCTACCTCATAATATATTTCTACTTAGTTTGTAAGTTCAATCAGTTTCCCTATATTTCTCATTTTAATCTTATCTCACTGTCTAAACAAGCATTGAGTTTATTTTTTAAACTAATTATTTTCATTTCAACAAGCCTTCTTTTCTGTAATTGTCTAATTAATCTAGAGTTGGCTCTTCTATGACTCAACTCAGACAACTCTACTCAGGCAAGATAACCCTGCATGACTGTCTGACCAACAATTTTATGTTACCTATTGTTTTGTTTCTCAGGTAAGTACCATCATTCATTCTCAGATAACATTCATAAGTTTAAGCAGTTCTAGTGTTTTCTCCTTATGACCAGGAGCTAAACTAATTATGTTTTAGACTTTGTTACCTCAGAGTGTGTCTTTAATGACTGGCTAATAGTTCTTTATCCTTTATCAAATCTTCTAGATTTCTAGTTTCTGGGGGAAAAAATGGAGTCAATCTTCTCTTATAATCAATGTACTTATTTTATTCTCTATTGTTAAATATTATTCTAAATCTTATATCAGAAGTGAGACTGATTACAAAGCCAAACTTGTTATATAAATAAATTTGACTTTAACTGTATTATTTATCCATAGTGTTAATTTTGAAATTCCATTATGTTAATGTGAGTCCCAGAATAACTATGAAGAAAATATATGTTGATGGTAAAAACATGTAAGCATTCATTTCAGCAAAATAAAAAGATTTGTTGTGACAGGAGATTGCATTTATCATCAGCCACAGATACATAACATGAAGGAAGCCATGCAGAAGGAAGAAAGGGGGAGAGTTCAATTTTTAAAATTATTCCTCACAAATTAAATAACAATAGAAAAAAGAGAGAGGAAAAACGAAGGATGAAAAGAAGCTGTGTCCATATAAAGCACACTTTTCCTGTGGGGTAAAGTTTGGGGTTTACCAAAAAGCCTGTTTGGGTTTTTCTTTAAGATTCTATTTTTTTCACAGTCACGGCTTTATTTTCATTTGGTCACATGCACTTTAAAAAACACACACAAACTTGAAAAATACCCAAAGATTGAGAATTAGAAGGGCATAAAACAAGGGGCTTACAAGTACAAAGTATATCCTAAGCTTCAGAACAAATAAAACTAACTGAAAAAACTTTTTTTTCAAAATACGATACTTTGCTTTAAATGATTTTTTTTTTTTTTTTAAGGAACAGTGTAGGAACAAAAATTAAGCTTCTTGTGTTTCCTGAGGCAGGGCAGGCTTCTCCCTTCCTTAAAGGCCATCTGCAAAATCCATAAGCCAGCATCTGCTGGCCTTGATGTTCAACCCCAGCCCTGCCCTCTGAAGGTACAGGGCTACCAGGCATCCAGGACGTGGTTGATCTTGATGACCAGCACTTGTCGCTTTCCCAAGAAAAGCTTCTCATTTTTGATGTATGCATCTTTCTTGAGTTTGCCAGCCACAGGTCACTCATCTCCACTGCCATCTTCAGTACAGCTCCTTGACCTGCACACTCTCGCTTTATCTGCATTTCCCTCACTTTATTGCACAGGTTGGAGCCCTCTGTCTCCAGTCTAGACTACAGCAGTGCCACCTTAGTGGTCAAAGGTCTTGTGCTTCATCTCCAGGCTCTTCTTGCTACTGTTGAAGGTGGACATGTCCCAGGACCGTTTGTATCTATTAACATCTTGTCAAAGTCAAGGCAGAGACCTAGTCTCTTGTGATTCAGGCTACCTTCATCTGGCTTTTGCATCCAAATACTTTGTGATAGAGAAGTTCAGCCTGAAGTAGACTATGATGGTAAAGAACAGGAGGTAGAAGGTGGTCACCACCAGCAAGTGCTCCTCGGCATGAGTACCTTGTTGAAGATACAGTGCACCACAATGTCCTAGCGCTGCTCCACCAGGTTCTTCTTGTCAGCCACAATTATGGGGCAGCCAAATGTGTATACATAGGTATAGGGCAGCTTTCTGGGGGCTTGGCTGATATAATAGGCACTCACCACCTGGATATTCTTGGTCCCTTCAGGCAGGATGATCTTCACAGTCAAAGAGTCTATGACTTCCTCATCAAGCACCAGGCTCCAACTCTGTGAATGGAGAGAGGTAGTGCACTTTGTCTCATGCTTGATTTCTTTTAAGTTATACTATTTATGTGAGATTTCATACATATTTGGTTCAGTTCAGTTCAGTCGCTCAGTCATGTCCGACTCTTTGAGACCCGATGAATTGCAGCACACCAAGACTCCCTGTCCATCACCAACACCCGGAGTTCACCCAAACTCATGTCCATCGAGTCGGCGATGCCATCCAGCCATCTCATCCTCTGTAGTCCCCTTCTCCTCCTGCCCCCAATCCCTCCCAGCATCAGAGGCTTTTCCAATGAGTCAACTCTTCACATAACATGACCAAAGTATTGGAGTTTCAGTTTTAGCATCAGTCCTTCCAAAGAACACCCAGGACTGATCTCCTTTACAATGGACTGGTTGGATCTCCTTGCAGTCCAAGGGACTCTCAAGAGTCTCCTCCAACACCATAGTTCAAAAGCATCAATTCTTTGGCACTCAGCTTTCTTCACAGTCCAACTCTCACATCCATACATGACCACTGGAAAAACCATAGCCTTGACTAGACAGACCTTTGTTGGCAAAGTAATGTCTCTGCTTTTGAATATGCTATCTAGGTTGGACATAACTTTCCTTCCAAGGAGTAAGCGTCTTTTAATTTCATGGCTGCAGTCACCATCTACAGTGATTTTGGAGTTCCCAAAAATAAAGGCTGACACTGTTTCCACTGTTTCCCCATCTATTTCCCATGAAGTGATGGGACCAGATGCCATGATCTTCGTTTTCTGAATGTTGAGCTTGAAGCCAACTTTTTCACTCTCCTCTTTCACTTTCCTCAGGAGGCTTTTGAGTTCCTCTTCACTTTCTGCCATAAGGGTGGTGTCATCTGCATATCTGAGGTTATTGATATTTCTCCCAGAAATCTTGATTCCAGCTTGTGCTTCTTTGAGTCCAGCATTTCTTATGATGTACCCTGTATATACGTTAAATAAGCAGGATGACAATATACAGCCTTGAGGTACTCCTTTTCCTATTTGGAACCAGTCTGTTGTTCCATGTCCAGTTCTAACTGTTGCTTCTTGACCTGCATACAGGTTTCTCAAGAGGCAGGTCAGGTAGTCTGGTATTCCTATCTCTTTCAAAAATTTTCACAGTTTATTGTGATTTACACAGTCAAAGGCTTTGGCATAGTCAATAAAGCAGAAATAGATATTTTTCTGGAACTCTCTTCCTTTTTCCATGATCCAGCATATTAGGGTTTTTTATACTTTATAATTGATTTTTATATTCTTAAGATCTACTGAGATTTAAAGAGTTAATTCTTAGGTAGGTTGATAAAGAGTCCAGGGTCCTCAAGGAGGAGAAAAGGATAAACTGTTTTCCTTCATTCATTTATCTTAGTTTTTTCTTTAAGCCCAGAGCTAATGATTACACAACAAAACAAGTCATCTTGCTCAAGGGTATGTTTTTCCTTAAACTGTATACTAATGATTCTATAAAAACAATGTATCTTGCTCAAGAACACGTTTCTCCTTAACAAGAACCTTCTGATGAATCTTATTTTCTTAAGATGTATATTGTGGCAGTAAGTCTGGTAAATGTATGTAAGTCTTGATCAGATTAGCTAGTGAGGCACTCTCCATCCCCCTTCTGATGTCTATGTCAGAAGTTTTCTCTGTCCCTTTTTCACTGTAAGAAAACTTCTGCCACACAAAAACTCTGCATGATCAAGCCGGGTTCCTTGTCCCGAAGCTAGATCTTCTTCAGAGATCATAAGTCCTAAGTGGTTCACTAAGCTATCAAGATCATGCTTCAAGTTTTTCTTTTTATTGGTCTGCTTTATATTTATAAGAATTAAAGAAGTTACTAAAGTTATAAATAATTGTTTGAAATCATAATACATATTTAGAATTCAAAGAAAATTTATATAAAATAATAAAAATGATATCATAATAGCCAATCTTTATTGATAATTCACTATGTACCAGCTAATGGTCTAAGCCCTTTCCCTGTAAAATCTTTTTAAGCAGCTCAAAGATCTCAGTGAGGCAAGTGCTACTAATATTCCCACTTCCCTGGTGGCTGGTAAAGAATCTGCCTGCATTTGGGAGACTTGAGTTTAATCCCTGGGTTGGGAAGATGCCCTAGAGAAGGGAACAGCTACCCATTCCAGTATTGTGGCCTGGAGAAAAGTACATACAATATTACCACTAAAACTAGTAAGTAACAGAAAAAAAAAAAAAAGTAAAATGTCCTCAATGAGAAGAAAGTCACCAGCAATCAAAACTGAGAAGGGAATGTCAAAATTAACAAATAGCACCTGCAGAAAATGAATAAATTAGATGCTTATGATGCTTTATTATTTTAAATTATGACACCACTAGCTGAGCTGGAAAGGCTTTTTTTCCCCTAGTATCTTAAAATTATGAATTCCATCTTGAATGCCTCTTTAAATAAGATTAATTCATAGCATTTCCCATTTAATTGCTTTATCTGTTTTGGTCCATTAGATTCTATTTGAGATTATAGCTTTTATGATAAATTAAATTCTAGGGTTTTATTTTGACATCTAAGTTAATTTTTAATTCTGAAAAAAGTTCTGCCCTATGCAATTTAGTTCTTTTGAAATGCTGAAAAAATTGTATTTGGAGCATTATAAGTTATTCATGAAGCAGGTATTTCGTTGAGCTGTCTTTGAGTTTTCTTTGGACTGAGTCTCTTTCGTGAAAGGCCTCTCTGAGGGATGTTTGTGTATCAGCTCTTCCTATGATTTCCAAAGGGAGATTTCTCAGAGGAAGTTGCTTGGTTGGAGTGCATCTGGATGACAGGGTAGAACTGAATCCCTACACTGCCTTCACTTAACTGAAAAGGCTTTTGAGTCTTTCATATGGGTGATTCCCTGTAAATTAGTCTGGGTTTAGCCATGCAATCAAAGCCTCTCTAAGAATTATAGGAATAAAAATATAATATGGGAATTAGGACTTAAGAAGAGCAAGAAGAGTGAAGGTCAGAATGACTGCAGTCACAAGTTTGGCATAAGTTATTGATGACTTTGGCCTGAAGTACTGAGGTAGGTGGTTAGCTGAGAAATCCATTTAATTCTCAAGTTTACAGAACTATCCAATCATTATCCCAGTCTACTGCATCAGAGTAGGAGTGCATAGGTGAATCTGCGAAGCCATACCAGTTGGCCTCCGTGACTTTCCTGTTCCCTTCCACTTTCTAAATCTGGAGCTGTAACAGAAGAGAGGATTCTGGGAAATGTAGTATCTGGCTTTTCCTCACCAGTGTAGATGAAATGTTAGACACTGATGGTGATGATGCCCACCGATGGCAGTGCAACCTCTCCTATGAGATACAGAATGAAATGGGTCATCACATGAAAAAAAAAACAATGAAAGTCCTATACTCTTCCGTATGTTTAATGAATCTTTAAGTATCATGATATGTTGAAAATCAACTCAGGTACTGTCAGTTATTATTTGAACATCTATTTTGTAACTGGCATTATGGTAGGCACTAGGTTATTTCAAGGCACCCAATCAGATTTCCTCTAAATTTTTAAATTTTACCTAAAAGTTGACACACTTTGTCTGTTGAAAAGTGGCAGAATTTCTAGAGCATTTTGATAGATTTTTTTTAAAAAATAAAGAATCTGATTATTTGAAATCAGCATTGACCCAGACATTTTAAGGCATTTGAAATCATGATTGTTCCACACATTTAAGACTTACAATGGGTGTCAACCTGAAGAAAACAGGATAAGGATAAAATCTACTATTTACATTTGAGCCATTTGGGTTTGAATAGCTCATAGGAAGTTAAGCCTTCCAGAGACTACAATGTACAGCCTTTTGCCTCAAAGCTGTTTTAAGTTTTTGGCTGTGTATTCAGTTCAGTTTAGTTCAGTTCAGTCACTCAGTTGTGTCCAGCTCTTCACGACCCCATGAATCACAGCACACCAGGCCTCCTTGTCCATCACCAACTCCCGGAGTTCACTCAAGCTCACGTCCATTGAGTCGGTGATGCCATCCAGCCATCTCATCCTCTGTCGTCCCCTTCTCCTCTTGCCCCCAATCCCTCCCAGCATCAGAGTCTTTTCCAATGAGTCAATTCTTCGCATGAGATGGCCAAAGTACTGGAGTTTCAGCTTTAGCATCATTCCTTCCAAAGAAATCCCGGGGCTGATCTCTTTCAGAAGGGACTGGTTGGATCTCCTTGCAGTCCAAGGGACTCTCAAGAGTCTTCTCCAACACCACAGTTCAAAAGCATTAATTCTTCAGTGCTCAGCTTTCTTCACGGTCCAACTCTCACATAGTTCTCTACAGTAGCCATCTGTGTCCAGAAAGTCCTTGCTGACAAATAGTCTGTAGACTTTGGAATCTTCGGAGGCAGATACCATATCTAGGATGTATTCTATTCTCATTGACTAACAACATACTATCTACATGGAAAAGATGCAACATAAGTGTATAGAATTAGTATTTACAGTAATTCCAACAATGGTCCTAGACTGTATCGAGGAAATGTGCCTGTGCCCTCTGGGAAAGTGATAGTGTTTCTTCCAAAATACCTCACAGAATGGCATTTATCTTTTTCCTGTATGAACTGACTTCTTGCTCCTCTCTCATAATCTCCTCTGCTTTCCCCTTTGCTCCGTCACTCTAACCTCATTGACCTTCTCACTCTTCCTGGAACTTGTGAAGCACTCTTCCACATAGGACATCTGAAATTCCCTTTGCCAGGAAAGTTCATCTCCACAATAATATCTCAATGGGAATGTTGCCCAAGAAAACCAAAGCATGTCCTAAATGTAACTACTGGAAGTTAGGATCTAATTTAGGTCACAGGGTCTCAGGAACTCCATTTAACTGTTGAAACTAAATACTGTAATGTAATAAAGGCTGATTTGACTTGTTAAATTAAAAAAAAAATCTTCATAGCATTCTCTCTTTCCCTCTCTCTCTCTACCTCCTACTAGCTAATCTGAAATTTTTATTTCCTCCATTCAATAGTTGCCTGATACAGAATAGAAGCTTAATAAATATCTTTGAAGGAATGAATAAATAAACATCAGATTTCAATTAACTTAATGTTCTTTGACTCACAGTGAGTATTTCAGTGAGAATGTGGCCCCTGAACCTAATCAGTAGTCCCCTATGAATCCTGTAGTGTCACCAAGGAAGGTGCTTTCTTTATTTGTTTTCAATATTGATGGAACTGGTGTAGTCTGGAAAAGTGTGCATGATAAAATGTCATTACTAAAAAGTGTATGGCTAGGTTTAAAGCTTTGGGAATATAACCCATATTCCTATTTAGTGGTAACATATCTGAGTTCTCCCCTGGTAGTTGAACTGGTAAAGAATCTGCCTGCAACGCGGGAAACCCCAGTTTGATTCTTGAGTGGGGAAGATCCCCTGGAGAAGGGAACAGCTACTCACTCCAGTATTCTAGCCTGGAGAATGCCATGGTCTGTATAGTCTGTTGAGTCTCCACTGAAAGTTGGACACAACTGAAAGACTTTCGCTTCACTTTATCTGATGACACTGTATTTCAATATTTTTAAAATCACCTGAACCTACAAACAGTTTTCCAGAAGCTCATCATTTTAGCTCATTAGATATTTAATCATATTATAAATTTTGGATTCTTCCAAATTTTTTCCTGGCATTGTTATTCACTTCATATTTCACATAGAAGTTATTATTTAATAAACACTCAATAAAAACCCCACTCAACTGTACTGTGATAAGGAGAATGCATTTTAAATTTTTCAAAATAAAGTTCCCAAACTGTTTAATCAATTGACTAAAACATATTAAAATATCTATGTAACCAACAATATCCTAAATAATTTGTTATCTGTAGAGATATTACAATGGTAAAGGTGTTTATATACTAGATGAATATAAAAAAGAAACAGTTGAAAAAGAAAGAAAATTAGTGCTAATCTGGAAGCCTCTGATGACAAGTGCAAAAACAACTGAGAGAGGAGAGATTGCTATAAACTGGTGCCATAAGGGAAATTTTCCTGGCGGAGAAGGGCCTAGAAGAACAGAGAGAACCTAACTAAAGGCATAAATAATTTGCACAAACCAAACTGCCTGCAATAAATAAATGGGGTAAAAAAAAATGATAATCAAAGCTTGCTCCAATTTTGGCTTACTTCTCTGCATCTTATTCATTTTGGTCTCTGATTTCTGACCTGTGAAATGACTCGTGATGTTTATCTTCTGGGACTGGTAGGAAGATTTACCAAGATGGAACGTGACAGCTCCTGGCAATATGATCACTTATTAACTGCTTGTTTGTTCATTCTTGGAAGATGTTTCTCTCTTCTGTACGAGTCATATAGTTAGTTTATTACAAATAAGAAAACCAAGGGAAAGTTGTGACTTTCACTGGGACAAAATCAAAAGTATAAGATGAGTGTTTCACGTGCTTGTAGGATCAGTCCAGACACCTCCTCCAGCCTATCAGTTGAGCAGCCCACACTCTGAAATTGGATGTTGCCTTACCAAGAAATATATTTCATTTTGTTATGTATCTGTTTTTTTCATGAAAACTTGAGGAAAAGAAACCTGTTCTTACTACCCCACAGTCACTGCCATTACCCAGAGTTCTTGCACAGAAACCTCTAACAGAAATGCAAATCAAGACCACTATGAGGTACCATTTCACGCCAGTCAGAATGGCTGTGATCCAAAAGTCTACAAATAATAAATGTTGGAGAGGGTGTGGAGGAAAGGGAACCCTCTTACACTGTTGGTGGGAATGCAAACTAGTACAGCCACTATGGAGAACAGTGTGGAGATTCCTTAAAAAACTGGAAATAGAACTGCCTTATGATCCAGCAATCCCACTGCTGGGCATACACACTGAGGAAACCAGAAGGGAAAGAGACATGTGTACCCCAATGTTCATCGCAGCACTGTTTATAATAGCCAGGACATGGAAGCAACCTAGATGTCCATCAGCAGATGAATGGATAAGAAAGCTATGGTACATATACACAATGGAGTATTACTCAGCCATTAAAAAGAATACATTTGAATCAGTTCTAATGAGGTGGATGAAACTGGAGCCTATTATACAGAGTGAAGTAAGCCAGAAGGAAAAACACCAATACAGTATACTAACGCATATATATGGAATTTAGAAAGATGATAACAATAACCCTGTGTACGAGACAACAAAAGTGACGCTGATGTATGGAACAGTCTTGTGGACTCTGTGGGAGAGGGAGAGGGTGGGAAGATTTGGGAGAATGGCATTGAAACATGTAAAATATCATGTATGAAACGAGATGCCAGTCCAGGTTCAATGCACGATACTGGATGCTTGGGGCTAGTGCACTGGGACGACCCAGAGGGATGGTATGGGGAGGGAGGAGGGAGGAGGGTTCAGGATGGGGAGCACATGTATACCTGTGATGGATTCATTTTGATATTTGGCAAAACTAATACAATTATGTAAAGTTTAAAAATAAAATTAAAAAAAAAAAAAAAGAAATGGGCTTCCATATACAAAACTCAACTTGCTTTTATCACGAACTCTGTTTAACTAAGTTTACTTTGGACTGAATGATTGAATGCCCTAAAATTCAAATGTTAAAGCATTAACCCCCAACATGATGGTATCAGGAAGTAGGGTGTCATTGAGAGGGGATTAGGTTTAGATGATGTCATGAGGTTCTCATGATGGGATTATATCCCTTATAAGAAGAAACCCAAAAGGCTTTCCCTCTCTCTCCTCCCTGTAGCCATATGAGATACAGCATCTACAAGAAGGCAGCCATCTACAAACCAAAAAGAAATCCTTCACCAGGAACTAATTAGATCCGCACCTTGATCCTGGACTTCCCAGTTTCCAGAACTATGAGAAACAAATAAATGCTTGTTGTTTAACTCACTCAGTCTGTGGCATTGTGCTATGGCAGCCCAAGGTGACTAAAATAAAGTTCTTGGGAAAAATCACAGAGATCAATGTCATGGTACTGCAGATGAATGAAATGAAACTCAGAACTAAACCTTCTATTGTGCACCCGAGATACTTAACTTGAAAAAAATCATTGAAATATCTGCTAGTAAAATGTAGCTTTCTTCTTCCAACTGAATAATTTATCTTCCATAGCTTTTATCCTTTTATAATATTTTCTAAGAATGATTGTATTATTTTTCTAGTTGCAAATCATATGCGGTTTCTAGAATTAAGAGAAATGGCCTTAATTCTCTTCCCTCTGCCTTGTACTTCATCTTATTAACTCACAGTTTTCTGTTCTCAGTCCCCAGCTTCAAACCCTCATCCTATATAACCTGTTTTTTTTTTTTTTTTCCATCTTTTAATTTAATTTTCTGTGGTGATCTGATCCTCTCGGATCAGCCCCAGTCATCATAGGACGGATGGCAGCAGACTTGGTGTTGGACAAGCAAATTCCAGTGACGGGCACTAGCGGGCACACATAAAACCAGAGGGATGCTTCATGCAGGCGATGATGTCAGCTCACTCCCACCCCCTTGCTCAGAGCTCACTGCTTTAAATGGAAGTCCTCTGTAAACATTCATTCCGATGGATTTATTCAACAGTGTGTAAAGCAGAGCTGAGTTTGTTACTATAGATATGGTTGGGGCTCTTACAGAGTAGCATAATGCTTCATCAGCTGCCACACCAAACACACCCAGGTGACACATAGTATCTACTCACAGGAGTCGGGGGGGGGGGGGGGTCTTTTATGGCAGAGCAGAGATGGGGGAGGTTTGCTGGAGAATTTGTTTTCATAATATTCTGAGTGGGTTAAAGTTTATGAAGATTTTAAATCATCTCTTTTAGCTTAAATTATCTTTTTTTTTTCCCTTTTGCCCATCCCTGTCTCCAAAGAAAGTGATAAGCCTGTCAAAGAAGGAATTAATTAAGCAAATCAATCAGTCAGTTTTATTAAGGAATTACAAAGCCCAAGTGGAACATTAATTATTCAGATAATGGGACATCTTTGAGCCTTTCTTTTCCATTATTGATAAGCTGCTATCTATCATCCGGACTGCCATAGTACTGATTTAGTTGTGAATGAAGCCAGGTCATTCAGCCAGAGCATATGGTAGTTATGAGCACTGTTGGGAAGCTGGAAGCAAAAGAAGGACCTGGGGCTCTCTTCCCTCAGCATGAGTACAAATGGTGACCATTGCAAGACAAGGACCAGGGCTTAACTGCAGACACTGAAGTGAAAGGCTTGCCACGCTGCTGCCATCCGTCTGACCAATGATGGCCACTGAGGTAATGATGTTGGGGCTTTTCCTTCACCACAACTAGATTTCTTCTTCATCTTAGAAAAACAGCTAATGTCACATTTATATTAAAGCCAATGTCACTGTTTAATAACTAAAATTTTAAAATGCCCTGCATTTAACATCTAGAGAAACTAGATTTTTTTTTTCCTCTGCAGCATTTAGGTGACAAAAGATTTCTTTTAACATCATAATTTTCTATAACAACCTTGGTTTTCGTGTGTGTATACATATAGGAGAAGGAAATGGCACCCCACTCCAGTATTCTTTCCTGGAGAATTCCATGAAGAGCCTGGAGGGCTGTAGTCCATGGAGTCACAAAGAGTCGGATAAGACTGAGTGACTAACACACACACGTGCATGCGCGCACACACACACAAACACACACACATATATGTATATATAGAGAGAGACATGAACAGGATTAAAAGTGTAGGATTAAAAGTTTTGCTCAGATCTTGTCTGATTTGTGTCAGAATCTCAATTACTTATTCATTCTTTCATCAAAGATTTATTGAGTAGCTACTATGTGCTGAATTCTGACAATGCAAACACTGAGACTTCAAGGTACTCATGGTGCTATGATAGAGCACTTACTAATAAAAAATATATTTTTTTAATTCAGATAAGCCATCAGTACCTCAAAAGTAAGTTCAAAATAAAACAGAATCTAAAATCTCAGTGCAACAAAACAATCACATCAGTAAGTAAAGTAAACAAATTATTTTTTCATAAATCACAGAAGAGAATATATGAAACCAAAAGGGTCCATTGAAACTTAGAAGAAACTCCTATGGAATAAAAGGATATAAGGCTGGCAAGGGGAGATATTCTGGGCAGAGCATGAGAGTTTAAGAACATTCCTCACTCTTTTTATCACTAAATGGCTTTGTTTAAAGCTCACTGGCCACAGATAGACACATTTCTTAAACTTTATGGGCTCAAGCCAAATCTAAAAACACTAACAATATATCTCAATACTTAGAAAATTCAGGAGTCAGCAGCAGCTTATTGCAAAACTGTTAGGCAACATTGTGAAACTACCTCCTTCTAAGTGATATCTCCCTCTCCTGAACGCTTATAAGATTTTGTATTACTCATATGCCACTTAGCATATCTTGTGGCTATTCAGGCAAAGGCTTTAAGTGTGACACCATATTAAAATCTCCTTAGAGCAAAAGCAGAAGTGTGAGCAGTAAGATAAAACATTGATAAATTGAACTCATTAAAAATAAAAATGTTTGCTTTTGTAAGCAAGGTCTTCTAGTTAAAGGTGGTGGATCAATACTCATGCTCATCTTTTGCTCATCTCCTCTCTTCAACACCCTACTAAAATTTAAAATGTTGTTCTGAAAAGGCAATAAAAAGCAAACACAAAATGTAAAAACCAACAGAAAATATACTGTGAGTAGAATCATCATTTTATAAGAAATGCCTGAACATTTCTAGAAACTGAAAAACAATCAGAGAAGATGTAACTGATACCAACAGATGAGAACGTCACTGGTTTCAAAGCACATAAAGCCATAAAGTGATTTCCAGGCAACAAGAGAGCTCTTCAGTTTGTTTTCATAGAACCTAAAGAACTTCTAGATTCAGAGAAAGTATGAACAACCTACTTCTTACTCCCTTCCCTGCAAGAAGTGGGCTTGCTTACATGTTTCACACTCTTTCTGATTTCTCACTCTTACATTTTGTCCTCCGTTGTGATGACTGTGGTGGTTCTTTGCCTGTTGTGACTCCTTTTAAATATCAGTTCAACGAAACATGCCGAAGAACCATTTCTCTGACACTATACTGCCCTTACTCCTTTGGGTTTTGTCGAAGTTTCCATTTCTAGACCCATTTGCCTGAAAGCTTGGCTAAATTCTCAGTTTGCCCTCCCAAGTCTTGCCACATTTCCAAGACACTAACCATTTTTTTTTTATGGGCATCTAATGTATTTGGGGCTCATTTTAAAAAATATTTGTGCAGCCTCAAGCCTGGTGAATTGGAAAGAGCACTGGAACATACATTAGAAGTTCTTGACTTAATACTTAACTCAGCCACCAGCTCTCCCAAAGACCTTGAACTCTGAAGACTGGCTGAGCTGTTATTTGTCTCTTTGAACTTTAATTCAAAATCAAACCTGACTAAGTGTCTGATCATTGAAGCACTTCTCCAAAGAGTCATACACTCATCCAAGCAATTTGGCCAACAGTTTCTTAGAGTTTTCTGAACAGTTCCACGGAACTTTTGGACTTTTCAAAGAATGGTTTTTGACAATCACTGCCATGAAATCATGGCATTGACTTAACAAAACTCATTTAATCTTCATTCATTTATTTCACAAATATTTACTCTCAAGACTAAGTACCAATCTTGATAAAAGTCTATAAAAATAATCCTGGGAATAGAAGATAATTGTTTCTTTGCCCTCGAAGTGTTATGATTCTCAAGCCCTCAAAATGGAAACAAGCTCAGTGCCTCCCACACCGCTCCCTACACACACAGTCTCACTTTCCATTTACCACACAGAACCACCCAGTTTCACAAATCTTCCCATCTCTGTGCTGCTGGTTTTTTAGCAGAGTGCCCCTCCAGTGGCAGCAGGGGCTGGGCCTCAGCTGGACAGTCATTCTCAATTTGTCTCAGCCATGTTATTTCCCCCACCAGCCATTTCAGAGCACATCACAGCCACCTGTCATTTCTCCATTGTTCTTCCATCTCATCTATTTTTTAGTATTTTTCTCAACAGTTCCTCCAGAGGCTCTCATTAAGTGCTGAGCTGATTAACCTCCTGTTTCTGAGGAGTGGAGCTGTGGTGAGCTGCATGGACTTGCAAGAGGGCCCCCTCCCTGGGAGTAAACTGGTCTAGCTCCAGTCAGTTTACACACCTGTCACAGCTCACAACTGAACTTGGCACCTACTTGGGTTAGTTTTCTTTTTTTTAAGCTTCTGGTCTTTTTTTTCCAGACAAGGATACACCATGGCCCCAATCATCACCACTCGCTGACAATATCTGTGATTGAAATATCTCAGTCCACAGAAGCTTGAAAGTTCTGCCATCATCTGTGATTTTGGAAGGCTTGTCCATAATTATAGAAATAACAATGAGAAACCTGAAATTGAAAGACAGACTTAAGTTACAAACCTTAGTTTTTTGCTCTTATAACAAGCTGCCTTCCTTCTACTCTTATTCAAAAAAAAAAAAAAAAAGAAATGTCTTTAAACATGTGGTACTTTTTTGTTTTCTGGAGAAGGAAATAGCAACACACTTCAGTATTCTTGCCTGGAGGATCCCAATGGACAGAGGAGCCTGGAAGGCTACAGTCCATGGAGTCCCAAAAGTCGGACGTGACTAAGCCACCATGACCACTTTTTGTTTTCAGAGCATCTTCACATACATGATTGCCATGTCTCGCCCAGTGCAAGAATCACAATCCTCATGTGCCTGAGAGCCAGCTAGCCCATCTTTTGTCTGCTTTCAGCGTGGACAGCTCCACTAGCTAGGCCTAATTTGTCATCACAGTAATGCACACTATTGTGAGTCTAAAATTAACAGCCAAAAACAAAGACCCATGGCTAAGATATAATTTTCCCAAATAAGAAAATTAAGCTCCTAAGTTTAGCCACTGTCTCACCTGCTATTCATGAGATGGCCATGTTCTGTCCCTCATGGTTGCTCTCCATCAAGCCTGTGGACTGGGACGGCAGTAAAAGAGGGTACAAAAGTAAAACATCTTGATTCTACCACCTCTTTGGCTACTGCCTCTGGCACATTAGTAAATATTCCTTGCTGTCTACTGTTCACACTGAATCTGATGCCTTAATTAACCAAGCAGGAGAGATGGTCCTCATTCCTTTCACAGAAACTAGTGAAGTTTGCTCCAAAGAAGATTTCAGAACTTTTATGTTCAAATACTTGTGTCACACAAGGTAGAGTGAGCATGGGGCAATGATGTCTCTTCTAGTTCCTTAATTTGCTTATAGCCTTAAAAAAGAGAGTGGGGGTTTTTCTGGTGGCCCAGTAATTAAGAGTCTGCCTTGCAATGCAAGGGACACAGGTTCAACCCCTGTCAGGGAACTTAAATTCCACATGCTGTGAAGCAACTAAGCCTGCACGCTGTGATACTGAGCCTGCACACCACAACCGGAGAGCCACACAACTCAGCAACAAGATTCTGTGTGACACAATGAAGATCCCGCCTGCTGAAGCTGAGACCTGATACAGCCGAATTAACTCATGAATTTTGAAAATAAAAAAGAGGGTGACTTTACTGCCTACGTCTGCTGGCCCTTCTCCAGGCCTCTGGGTGTGGCCTTGATATTCATTCTTTCATAGCGAACTGTCACCTGTTTGTCTCCAAACTCTGCAGCCCTCTGCCCCCTATCACCATCCTCCACTTGCATTCTTCCTTCCCTCCCTAGAGCATGGCATGAAAATCTTTAAGGCCTAAGTCTACTCAGGACTTTCCTGGTGTCTCAGATGGTAAAGAATCTGCCTGCAATGTAGGAAACCGAGGTTCAGTGCCTGGGTTGGGAAGATCCCCTGGAGAAGGGAATGGTTACTCACTCCAGTGTTCTTGCCTGGAGAATCCCATGGATATGCACATCTGATAATTTCTCACCCTCCTCTCTGGTAATAAATACCAAGGCTATCCTTCACCTATTTTCTAGAAGTCAAAGCTTGATTCTCACAATTATTGAGGAGGTACTTAAAAAGTGGTATGTATGAGACATTAATATTCTTCCCAATTACATATTTCTTTGCTTTAATAACAGGTCAACCAACAAAGCTAATACGATTATGATGTAAAAGCATTATCCCCCTTCTCAGCTTGAATCTGCAAGCTTTCTGAGTCACTCCTTTGGTGAAGTGAACATGCTCTTGATGCCCTCAGCTTCTCCACGAATTTCTTTTCATGGTCAGTTATGACCTCCTTATCCCCATTTACAATCTAATTATTAAGACTTGGGGTTTGGAAACAAACAGGTATGAGGGACAATGAAAGATGGGTCCCTCTGTTCGTGTCCCTGGTAACCAGTGAGCCAACTTGATGTCAATTCTCCCTAAAACTGGTAATGTCCTCCTCCCTCAGGGAGTGAAAGCTGCTACCAAGTCCTGTGGGCTTTCCAATACACACTCCAGGATCTTGCTTCAGATGTGTGAGATCCCCCATCCATTAAACCACTGATGTCTCTGTTGCTGCCTCCAGGCTTTTTGCTCCATCTTAAATCTGGGCAAACACAGATATTGTCAGCCTGTGGGGTGCAGCCCAACATCTCGGGTTCTTAACGCCTAACTGTCTCGGCACTTTACACTCAACCTTCAGATCTCTTGTATCTAAAATATCTCCCTAAGTGTTTTTCAGCCCAAGCTGAAATCAATCTTCTGGTTTCAAATTATGAAAAACAAAATTTTGGCATTAAATAGCTTATAGTCACCCATCAGACAACCAGTCACTGAAGCCTGATTTTTTTTTTCTCTATGAAAGCTTGAATTCTTATACTAACGCATATATATGGAATTTAGAAAGATGGTAGCAATAACCCTGTATACGAGACAGCAAAAGAGACACTGATGTATAGAACAGTCTTTTGGACTCTGTGGGAGAGGGAGAGGGTGGGATGATTTGGGAGAATGAAATTGAAATATGTATAATATCATATATGAAACAAGTCGCCAGCCCAGGTTCAATGCATAATACTGGATGCTTGGGGCTGGTGCAATGGGATGACCCAGAGGGATGGTATGGGGAGGGAGGAGGGAGGAGGGTTCAGGATGGGGAACACGTGTATACCTGTGGCGGATTCATTTCAATATATGGCAAAACCAATACAATATTGTAAAGTTAAAAAATAAAATAAAAAATAAAGGCTATCATCAAAAAAATAAATAAATATGGCTATGTTTTAGAGAGTAACATTAATTTGGTTTTTAGTTATCAAAATATTGGTGTGAATTTATTTACCTAGGATCTTTCTTGAAATAAGAAACTGTGGTGATAAAAAATCCAGCTAATGAAGAAAGTGGGGTCTCAAATGTGCAAATTCCATCAGATGCCTTCAGAGAAGTAATATGCTGCATACGGGGAGATGTGAGAAGGACAGGAGAAGCAGGTCATGGGGCCAGGAAGGGGACTGGGGCATGTAAGCTCTAGTATGTATCTCTGCAGGTACTCTGTTGGGCACCCTCTGGAGTGCACCTCACTAATCTTCACAAAAACCCTACCACACAAATATTGCTACCCGTCTGTATCATGCTGTAGCAGAGAGACTTTAATTTCATGATTGCTTAGACTAAATCCTGAGAGGAATCTCAGGATTACTGAGCCAACCCATGATGATACAGAAATTAGAATCTAAGTTTTCCTCCAAAGTCCATCTCTTTCTGACCTGTCCACTTGCCCCCATAATAAGGGCAAAGCTGAGCACTTTGCTATCATAGTTCAAGTGGCCTTGAGGTCTGTTGGATGACATTAGATGCTGCTAAGTAAACCTGTAAACTGCTGTCCTATCTTTGTAACAGATTCACCTTTGGTAAATTGTGAAGCCGAGAGAGTTTGTTGGTATGATT
Source organism: Bos taurus (assembly GCF_002263795.3). NCBI lineage: Eukaryota > Metazoa > Chordata > Mammalia > Artiodactyla > Bovidae > Bos > Bos taurus. The sequence continues at coordinate 14,688,634 of NC_037351.1, read as the reverse complement.
TCCACCCTCTTCTTTTCCCTTCTGCTCCAGGTGCCCACTTCTGGCCTCTGTCCCTCACTTAAATCCACTTTTAGCTCCTGTCTTCACAGTGTGGTTTCCTGCTTTCTCCCCATCTACTCCTCACCCTGAAATTTGATATTGCTTGCACTCCTGGGAACCTCTGACAATCACCAGCATAGTGAACTGCAGTTGCTGACAGGCATGTGGCATATATTTCAGGTGTGTGGGTTTAGAATCACTTGCCTTAAAAGAGAAGTTTCTGAAGAAGAAGTTGCACAAGGATTGTCACAAGGAGTAGAGCTAAAACTAAAGGAATAAAGTGTGAAGAGCAAGTTTTCAGGCATGTGGCATTGGGAAGGGTGAGAGGTCCCTGCTGGCATTTCAAGATCCCTGAGATCATTCCACAGAGGCAAGAGGTTAGTCCCTAAGTTAATTTCTGAAACTTAAACATACTTCCTCACATTATAGAAAATTAAACTTGATTTCTAGCCTTTTAGACATAGTTTCCTAAAAGGCAAAAAAAAGTAGGTTTTCATTTCCTCTTCATTGAGCCCAATCCAGAATCCTCATGACCCCATCCCTACTCTGGAGCAAGTAGCTACATTTGGAAGAGTTGTAGTAAATGTTTAACCCTAAGTTTTTGTGCCACTTTCTTTTTTCTTAGTCCACAGACATTAACTATATCTGTGGCAGTGTTGACTAATTTTTTCTTCAGTAATTTCTTTTGCAGCAAGCATGATTCTAGGTCAGCATCATTAGAATCATTCGAGACTGGCTGCATTCCAACCCCCTTGTAATTTCTGTTGGCACCCAGGGAGAGGATCACTCTGAAGTTTTTCTGAGGATCCCAGAAGATCACTCTGGGGGCTTTCAGCAAGTGACTGAAAGCCCCGAGTGACTGAAAAGTCACTTGGTTTGGCAAGTGACTTTGGGCAAATTGTGTAACCTTTCTGGGATGCAATTTCTTCATCTATAAAATACAGGTAATAGTGTCTTGGGAATACCCCACATAATATATCTGTCCTTGCTTACAGCATGTTATAACTTTCCAGAGGGGACTCAATGATTTTTTCTTTTTTTGCATTACTCCATCCTTCTACTTTGCATACATAAGAGGTCTTACAAAAATACTACAACTTTCCAAAGATTATTTAAAATTGGATAGCAGATACAAAGTTGTGCAACTTTTGTAGGATGGATAACTGTGGCAAAACCAATTTTGCTCTGTTTGGATCTGAAGTCTATACAAGGGTGACACTGTGTACTATTATGTAATCCATTAAGAATATCCTTTCACTTTGTGGTTTTTTTTTGCCTTAGATATGAGCATGTCAAGAAGTTAACAAAGCACTTGTAGCTTATGACTTTAAAAGTCTCATTTGGAACATGAAATACCTCTTCAATATAATGTGAAGAACATACAAGCATGGACTGTAGTAGGGCATGGTCTAAAGGACAACATGACTGACCTCAAGAATATTAAAATTCCACTTCAGTAACCACTCAATCTCTTTCAGCTCAAGACATTATCCTTGCTCAATCATTTAAATTTTGTCTTCAGATATAGAGAAACTTGAGATATTTATAATGAAATCCTTGGCATAGTGAAGAAAACTCTATAAATACACAAATAATTCTGGATTTTATTCTTAGTGAAATGTATTTTTTCAAGAGTAATTATACTGATTCTTTCTCTTTTACAAATAAAGATTACTGTCATTTGTTTTCCTTTTTTTGAAATACATTCAGTGAAATAAACCATTTTCTTCAAGGGAAAAAAGAGTTAAAACAGCAGCTTGCTTATAAAGTTGATGAAAAAACACAATAATACAAAATAAAAAGCTATTTGTAGCAGCAAGCACATATTCTATACTCAATTAATGCTACCTAGTAATAAAATCCACATTTCTTAACCAATCATTCTCCCTTGTAACAAGATTCTGCAGATCCTAGGGGGAAGAACCTCTTCCTTTGGAGGCATTATAAACATTTTCAAAAGTCATTTTTCCCAATATTTGCTTATTATAAAGATAAATAAATAAAAATATTTAAAGCCATAATAAGCTAAGTCTAATAAGCTTGGTATCTGTCCTGCAATTTTCATGCAATGAAACAGTCACTGATCATTCAGAAGGATGTCAGCCAGCAGAATGAAATTTTCTTCCAAGTTACAAGCCAAACAGCAGAGGGTCATAGATTCCAAATATCTGACCCAACTCCCAAGAATAAGTAGAAGGAAACAATTCTAAACTTCTTAAGAGCATTTGCTCAAAGAAATTAACTCACTCTGAACCAGCAGCCTCATTGTTTAAGCTTAGAGAGACACCATCATCAATCAATTCAACCAAATTGTGCTGAGTCTTCTAAGGGTGTGAGTGAAGCCAGCACAATAAAACTAACTGATGCATTTACTAAATATATTCTCTGAGAAAGAATTAGGCAGTACAGTTTCATTTTTACATCACTACCCCAATTTTGGAAGAGCTTAATCTGGAAAATTTCCTGTAATTTATTTATGTCTTCTGAAGGTCTGTCCCTTAGGAATGAAAATAAACTGATATTATAATTACACTCAGGTCTTAAGGACATCATGAATTAGCTTTTCTAGAAGGAATGGCCTTTTAAAAGAGGCATCCAGACAGGGCAGTGGTTCATCAAAAGCAGTAAAGATTAGCAAATTTTCAGACAACAGCAGATGATATATTTGAAGACAGAAAATTATATGGCATCCATCAAATTATATCACCTAAATAAATCTTCAAATACATAAGTGTTTCCCTAGCTGTTTATTCATTTACACAGAACTATTTAGTTTAGAACATAGCGTTGTCAACTTTAGGTGCTAGAGCAAAATAGACATTCAACGATAGATTAAAAATTGCTGTGAGTACAAAGTGTCTTGAGAGTGTGTAATCAGGACCTGAAGAAGTTTGGGGAGTCAGGGAAGCTTCCTTGAAGGTTTCTTACTAAGTTTTAGTAGAAATTATATATGAAAGGGAGTTTGACAAGAGAGAAAAAAAGCACTTCAAGAGAAAAGACTAATACCTGTTAAGGCCCCGAGGCAAGACAAGCCTGCCTTTACAAAGCACTGACTGAGAGGAGATTGGTAGGAATAGAACACACAGCATGAAAGAAGAGGCTTCTCAAAAGGTTAATAAGGTAGGCAGCAGACAGAGCCCTCTACCACCCCCCGCCCCCAGGCCTTACTCCTTTCTAAATGAAGATCAATGGAAACCAGAAAATATTTAAAGCAAGAAAAAGAGAAGAATGAATGGGGAGGATCTCTTAGGAATCCATAGCAGAGGCCTAGAGAGAAATGACAAGAGTGTGCACAGAATGGATGCAGGAGATGGAAGGGAGTGGAAGAACAAGGTAAGAACCAATACATTTTTCTGCTTGGTTGTATATGGAAGCTGAAAACAAGGGGACAGAAGGAAAATTCTTAGTTCTTTGATTTGCTCAGCTGGCTGGATGATGATGCCCTTATTCAGACAGGGCTTTCTGGGAATCCCAGGGGCTTTCATTTCAGTGCACTATGCTCACACTTTGATCTCCTCTTCTGCTTTGCAACATAGTAATTATGGGCAAAGCATATCAGGAGGAAACCAAAAACCTTGTATTAATAGCTTAGGAAAAATAAAATAAATATTTTAATGGACCACAAAAAGAACAGAAACACAAGATGAAAACATAAAATAAAGCTGCAGGTTTTGTCATCACAGATTCACAGACAGGTAGAGGGGACTTCCCTGGCGGACCAGTGGTTAAGACTATACCTGCCAGGGCACAGGTTCGATGGCTAGCCCAGGAACTCAAATACCACATACCTTGGGGCAGCTAAGTCCATGTGCCACAACTAATGAAACCCACACACCTTGCAGCCTAGGCTCTGCAGCAAGAGAAGCCACAGCAATGAGAATCTGTACAACTATACTGTAACTAAAAAGTAGCCCCTGCTCACCACAACCAAAAAAAAGCCTGCACGCAGCAATGAAGACCCCACATAGCCAAAAATAAATACATTTTGTGGTTGGTCAGTCACTAAATCCTGTCCAACTCTTTGCAACCCCAAGGACTGCAGCACACCAGACTACCCTCTCCTTCACTATCTCCCGGAGCTTGCTCAAATTCTTGTCCATTGAGCTGGTGATGCCATCCAACCATCTCATTCTCTGTCATCCCCTTCTCCTCCTGCCTTCAATCTTTCCCAGCATCAAGGTCTTTTCCATTGAGCTGACTCTTTCAAACAGGTGGCCAAAGTATTGAGCTTCAGCTTCAGTATCCGTCCTTGAAATGAGTATTCACTCTTGATTTCCTTTAGGACTGATTGGTTTGATCTCCTTGCTGTCCAAGAAAGGGACTCTCAAGAGTTTCTCCAGCATCACAGTTCAAAAGTATCAATTCTTCGGTGCTCAGTCTTTTTTATGGTCCAACTCTCACATCCATACGTGACTACTAGAAAAACCAAAGCTTTGACTAGGCGGACTTTTGTTAGCAAAATGATGTCTCTGCTTTTTAATATACTTTCTAGTTTATCATAGCTTTTCTTGCAAGGAGCAAGCATCTTTTCATTTCATGGCTACGGTCACTGTGTGAGGTAATTTTGGAGCCCAAGAAAATAAAATCTGCCACTGTTTCCACTTTATCCTTATCTATTTGCCATGAAGTCATGAGATCAGATTCCATGATCTTTGTTTTTTGAAAGTTGAGTTTTAAGCCAACTTTTTCACTCTCCTTTTTCACCTTCATGAAGAGGCTCTTTAGTGCCTCTTCACTTTCTACCATTATGGTGATATCATCTGCATGACTGAGGTTGTTGATATTTCTCCCAGAAGTCTTGATTCCAGCTTGGAATTCACCCAGTCCAGCATTTCACATGATGTACTCCACATATAAGTTAAGTAAGGAGGGTCACAAGCAAGGAGAAAACACAAAGCCTTGACATACTCCTTTCCCAATTTTGAACCAGTCCATTGTTCCATGTCCGGTTTTAACTGTTGCTTATTGACCTGCATACAGGTTTCTCATGAGACAGGTAAGGTAGTCTGGTATTCCTATCTCTTTAAGAATTTTCCACAGTTTGCTGTGATCCACACAGTCAAAGATTTTAGTCAATGAAGCAGAGGTAGATGCTTCTCTGGAATTCCCTTGTTTTCCCTATGATCCAATGGATGTTAGCAATATGATTTCTGATTCCTCTGCCTTTTCTAAATCCAACTTGTACATCTGGAAGTTCTCAGCTCACATACTTAAAGCCTAGCTTGAAGGATTTTTAGCATTACCTTGCTAGCATGTGAAACGAACACAATTGTACAGTACTTGGAACATTCTTTGTCATTGCCCTTCTTTGGGATTGGAATGAAAACTGACCTTTTCTAGTCCTGTGACAATTGCTGAGTTTTTCCAAATTTTCTGACATATTGAGTACAGCACTTTAAAAGCATGATCTTTTAGGATTTTAAATAACTCACCTAGAATTCCCAGGGAATCCGACTTTGATGGACATTGATATTTGATTACAAAATATCCACAGAACTAGGGGAAACAAAGACTCTTGGAGGGAACAAACAAAACTTTGTGGGCACCAGAACCCAGGGGAAAGGAGAAGTGACCCCCAGGAGACTGAGCCAGACCTACCTGTGTTTGAGGATCTCCTGGGGAGCAATGGATTGACAATGGCCTGCTGTGGAGACAGGAGCACTGGCAACAGCTGTCCTAGGACGCATGTGAAAGCATAAGTCCTTCTGGATGTCACCTTTAGCCTTACTATAGAACCAGCAGCCTCCAGGACTGGGCCACCATGGGCCAAATGAATCTTAAGAAATTTTAAAAAACAATACAGGGAGATATTGGGGGCCAGGAATTCTGCATCTCTGGTCAGAAAAGGAGACTAAATGCTCTGAATTCTAGAAAGGAGACTGGATCTAGGCTCTCTTTATAAGGACAAGAGGAGGGCCCCCTCGTTGGTAAAATAAGCTTTAAAAATCCCCACAAACTGTTGACTATCAACAGTTGGTTTCTGGTAAGTGACATTAAAATCTACAAGCTTATTTATATAAAATGTTTATAGAAGCTTGACAAATAATTATCCCAAAGTAGAAACAATCCAAATAGCCCTCACCTGAAAAATGTATATTCATATTTTACAAAGGAATAGTACTTAGCCATAAAAAGGAATAAAATAAATTTATATTAAAAATATATAAAAATATTTAAAAATAAATAAATAAAAATTTTTAAAAAGGAATAAAATATGCATAGAATTAAAATACATGAAGCCAAGTGAAGAATCCAGATTGAAAACACTATATACTTTATGATTGTATTTATATGTCCTTCTGGAAAAGGCCAGACCAGGGATGGAAGACAGACCAGTAGTTCCCATGGATTGAGGGACCAGAGGATTTGACTACAAAGAGGCATCAGGAAACTTCTGAAACTTCATAAAGAGTAGCATATTAGTTTTCTAGAGGTGTTGTAACAGATTATGGTGAACTTAATGGTTTAAAACCATACATCCTTATTTTCTTATAGTTGTGTAGGTTAGAAACGACAGAGGGGTCACTGGGCTAAAATCAAGATGTCAGGATGGCTGCATTTCTTCTGCAGTCTCTAGGGGAGAATCTACTTCCTCACCTTTTCAAGTTCTAGACCCTGGCTACATCCCTTGGCTTGTGACCATTTCATCTTTAAAGCCAGATATGACTAGTTGAGTCCTTCTCACACTCCATCATTCTGACCTTCTCTTCTACTTCCCTCTTCAATTTTTAAGTACACTTATAATTATCTAGGATAATCTACCTATGCCAAAGCTACTTAAAGTTGGCAATCTTAATCCTATTTGCAATTTTAATCCCCTCATAAGAATCATATCTGTATCCTAGCAGAAAGAAGGAAGTGGAAAAGGGAAGGGGTAGTGCCTATGTCAAAAAAACAAAAACCTTTTCTGGAAATTCTCAATTTATGTCTTTACCTAAAACTGTGTTTTTAGCTGTAAAGGAGTTTGAAAAAGCAATGTTTTGCTTTTTCAAAGTTACTTAAAGTTGACAATCTTAATCCTATTTGCAATTTTAATCCCCTCATAAGAATCATATCTGTATCCTAGCAGAAAGAAGAAAGTGGAAAAGGGAAGGGGTAGTGCCTATGTCAAAAAAACAAAAACCTTTTCTGGAAATTCTCAATTTATGTCTTTACCTAAAACTGTGTTTTTAGCTTCAAAGGAGTTTGAAAAAGCAATGTTTTATTATTATTATTATTATTATTATGGACACATTGCTGTCCTTTTGGAAAGCAATTATCTGTTAGTAAGAAGGAAGGAATAATGAATATTGCATTGGTAACTAGCAATGTCAACTACAGGATTACTGTCATCATATATTTAATGGTGACATTTTAGGATCATTTCAATTAAAGTCAGGGATAGTTTAGAAATGTCCACTTTCACTGCTTCTACTCATTCTTTTGTAGGTTCCAGTAAATGCGATTATAAGAAAAATAGTTGGTATAGGAAAAGAAAGAAATAAAAACACAGAAGATGAGCAAATTGGCAATAGGACATCACAGATTCAGTTCTGTATAAGATTTTGAGGAGTCTATGAAATATTTGATTGAGAATGTCCCTTGGATAGTTGAATATATGGGTATAAAATTCAGAGAGAAACCTAGGCTAAGAATTCAAATTTGAGTCATTAGTGAAAAATGAGAAAGCTTTATGATTAAAGATATTGTCCAGGGAAACAGTAGAGAGTAAGATTTTTAAAAAGGAGAGTACTTAAGACTAAATATTAAAGAATTATGCTATTTAAAGGGGAAGCTGAAAAGGCATTTTCAGAGAAGTAGGAATAACTATAGAAATGTATGGTGCTGTTGTCAACAACATAAAGAGAATTTTCAGGGGAAGAAACTAGAAATGTCTGATTTTACTGAGAAGTCAAGGGAAAAAGGAAACAAAAAATGTTAAATTGATTTTAGGACATGGCCGGTTTTGGTGACCAAGATCATTTGGTGGAGTAGTAGGGATTTTGATGCAAGCCTGATCCAAATGAGCTCAAGAATTCATGGGAAATAAATTGAAATATTAAAATCTCTTGAAAATTTTAGTTTTGAAGTAAGGAGGGATATAGGATAGTACTGAAGGATAAGAGTGGAGTTGAAAGTAAATCCTATTTGTGAGAAATTGGAGTGTGTTTAACTGCAAATTAGCATGATCCTCGGAGAAGGCAATGGTGCCCCACTCCAGTACTCTTGCCTGGAAAATCCCATGGATGGAGGAGCCTGGAAGGCTGCAGGCCATGGGGTCACTAAGAGTCGGACACGACTGAGCGACTTCACTTTTACTTTTCACTTTCATGCATTGGAGAAGGAAATGGCAACCCACTCCTGTGTTCTTGCCTGGAGAATCCCAGGGACGGGGGAGCCTGGTGGGCTGCTGTCTATGGGGTTGCACAGGGTCGGACATGACTGAAGTGACTTAGCAGCAGCAGCACGATCCTATATATAAAAGGATCTGGTGGAAGTTCCAGTAGAGGAGATGCATGACCAAGAATAAACTGTTCTTAAACACATAGAAAGGAACTGACATTATAAGAGATGAATATTCTTTTTTAACAAGTTGTAGAGAAATAAGAATACATATAGGTAAACAGGGACTTCCCTGGTGGCTCAGAGAGTAAAGAATCTGCTTGCAATGTAGGAGCCCCAGATTTATCCCTGAGTCAGGAAGATCCCTGGAGAAGAGAATGGCTATCCAGTCCAGTATTCTTGCCTAGAGAATTCCATGGATAGAGGAGGCTGGCAGGTTCTAGTCCATGGATTGCAAAGAGTCAAACATGACTGAGCGACTAACATTTTCACTTCATAGATAAACATGAAGCTGGAAGGAGAAAGGAGCTCTCATCAGCCTTCCCTGTTAAGTAAGTAATAAAATCCTCTGCTGAGAATAGGCAGGGGCAGAAGAGGAGCACTAGAAGACTAATGAAAATGGAATATATCTGAAATAGCCATTGTAACAGTTGGAGAGAAAATTGACCAGATAGATAGAATCGTTGGGTAGTACTAGTGTTGAGATTCAGTTAAGGTTGATAATTATAAATTCACAGTGGAATTATACACTATTCTGATACGTGATATTTTTTTCCCAACAAAACATAATATTTCCTGGCAATAGTTTTATTTGAAAGTTGAGTTTGTCCCAGATGACAGTAGTAAAGAGGGGAAATGGAGTTTACCATTTGTGTAAATGGGTTTAATCAAGCAATCTAAGCTGGATAGGATGGAGTGTGAAAACTGGTTAAACGTCTATGGATAGTAAAAAAAAAAAAAAATTAGAGGGCAAAGAAATAAAGGTCTGAGTATTCACAGTAAGGTTACTTGAATAAGCAAGCAGAAACGGTGAGGAATTTCAACTAGAGAATATAATAATTCTAAACTAATGACCTTAGAGGTAAAATTATTTCATGAATAAGATAAGAAGCTGGAAAAATATTTAGGAAGGAAATTGAGACTATGAAAAAATATTGATCATTGAGCAGACAACTCCAGAGAGGAAAATAATAATAGGTTTGGGTTAGAGTCAAAGTAAGGCAGTACTTAGTATCTGGGCAAGAAGGTGCAGGTTCCAGTGAGGGGTGAGGGCAAGATGGAATAGAACAATGGCAAGACTAAACATTAGGTAATGAATGCCGTGAAGTGAGGGCCCCCGCTGGACACGGTTATGAGCTGGAGAACCACATGGGATATTTCTCTGCACTCACAGAATGATCCACAAATCACTAAATATGTTCCCTCTGGGATGAATCAGTCCATCTGAATGAAAAGTGGCATCTTCTACTATTAATTTCCTGAGGATCTTGTATGTAGAAAACTCAGGAGCACAAATGATGCTACATGTTAACATGGTGTATAGTTCTAAATCTGGCTCCAAGACAGCCTTTGAGACACCAGGGGTTTGGGTGCAGCTGACTTTCCTGACCACACACACACACACCCCCACGCTTGGCTTGGCTATCCTAGCTTTAGACATCTCAAATCTCCCTGTTGTCTCTCAGAGGCCTGACAGCAGAAACCCCAGTACTCTGGGCTCTTCCTGCTCCTGTGCTTAACCTCAGTGTGTCTTGATTCTCTCTTTTTGATTCCTGTTGGTGACTAATAGGCTAATCAGTCAAAACAATTTATGCAGAGGCACAAATGGCTGAAGTTAGCACTGCTTTGTCTTATAATGTCCTTGCAACCAATTCTTAGCTCAGCTTATCAGAGCTTTAGTCTAAAAGAATGATTCATGGCATGAGTTTTTAAAAACTCATGTGAAAGTGTTAGTCACACAGTCATGTCTGACTCTTTGTGACCCCATAGCCTGTAGCCTGCCAGGCTTCTCAGTTGATGGAATTCTCCAGGCAAGAATACTGGAGTGGGTTGCCATTTCCTTCTCCAGAGGATCTTCCCTATCCAGGGATTGAACCCGTGTCTCTGCATCTCAGGCAGATTTTCTTATCATCTGAATCACCAGGGAAGCCCATGAATTTTATGCAGTGTATGAAAGACAGTTGAGAGTCTTTTCTAGAAAGTAAAGATTTTTAAATTTCCCAAATTTATTATTTTGTTTATAAAGTACCTGAGAGCCTGTTATACCTAAGATATTACTGAAGGTGTTGGACATATATATGATGAGGTTAGTGTTCCATGCCTCAAGCAATTTGTAGTCTGGAAAGAATACAGACACGCAAAGAAAAATATTTACAGTAATATATGCTCCAACAGAAATCTGTAAGTCTGCAAAGAAATATAAAGTAGAAAGTTGCTAATCCTCACTCTCAACACTGGAAAATCTGTTAATAACCCCCTCTCTTCTGGTTTCTTTATTTTTCTTCTCCACTAGCCCTTTCTACTCATCTCACAACTAAAGTCTGAAAATCACTGAAAAAAGAGTATTATACACTCTGAATATCCTTCTCTTTTTCTATTTCTTTTCTAGTTTCCTCATCCAAAAGGTTTTTTAACTTTCTTTCATATTAAAATTACTTGGGATGCTTTAAATATACTGATATCTGGTCCCCACCCACCCGAGATTCTGATTATATTGATCAGGGAAATGGGCATCAGAACTTTGAGGTCTCTGCAGGTGTACCCTAACACATAGCCAAGGATGAGAGTCACTGTTCTAAAGGATGGTGAAGGCTGAGCAGTCTAACATATGGACAGTGCAGTGCGTATGAAATAATAAATAGTAATTGTGATCATTGCATTTATTAATAAACATAACTGTGCTTTCTGTGCACAGGTGCCTAGTAGACAGATTTGCCTGATGCTGAAATGACTACATAATTACTGGCTATTCCAGTTTTGTTTCATCTTCAAAGTGTTGATGGCTAAAATGCAAGAGTCTTGGCTCTCAGTTTCTCCATCTATAAAATGGGAAAAATCACTCTGTCTGAAATCATTGAATTGGTGAAAGGATTAATTAGTTTGCCTTTGTAAAACGCTCTGCAGAGGGGGAAAAACATCCACAAGAGCTACAGATTATAGTCTCCCAGAAGCATCTATAATTTGTAAAGACATTTATAGCCATTCTAGTCAGTGAAGCCTGCAGTTTGGAGCCTCACCCTTGCTTCTCAGCCTTAAAGCACAGATTGTAGCTAAACTCATCAGCCTCCATTAAGCCCCTGGCAAAATGGCTATGAACCAGTTGCTGTTGAAACCATTTGTGACCTTTGCACTCTTTATGCCCTAGGGTGGATATTCAATCCTACCTGCTCCTCAAATGCCAATGTTCACTCTTCTCTTTCGAAAATGAGTGGTAGAAATGAGGGAGTAGGTAGATGGGAGCCACTTCCCCTTAACAGAGTAATTGGATAAGGTTTCTTGACAACCGTAAGTGGACTTCTACCATTTTCCCGGAAGACTTCCCAGTAGCTATTTTCATATCCCACTTTGGTAATATTAAATGTCTCCTCACCTTCTCATTGTGCTCAAAGGTCTTCATAAGGACAGTGAAGTAAAAAGGATGGTTCCTGGCAACCACACAGATTGAAACAAGTGAATATTACAAATGAAAAAAATAGAGCAGGGGTCTGCCTCCCTTCTTTTGGCACAAACCTGCTGTAGAAACTAACGTAGATGAGGGGCACCGAGCCATATATAAGTGAGTAATTATCCACCGTTACAGGCCTTATTATCTCTCCAAATGTTTGCTAAAATTCTGTTGGGCAACCATCTGGACCCAGAGATGTACCCTTGGATAGAGAGTGGATTGTTTTAACTTGAGATGAGAAAATTTCTTTCTCTAATTCTCTTCAGTCATCTTCTGTTAAATAATTTAACTGAATGTCTCTTCGCTCTTTGTGTGTCCTCCGAGTAAGTGCATTCTCTGTGATATACGCATATAAAATATTCTTTGAGAGTTTTTTTCTCCCTTTACCCCACCAGAGGATCCAAAGACGGTTTGCCATCTGTTGTAAGAATTTCATTAATGCACCTATTTTCTCTTCTTTTTTGCAGGAATGGTCAGTCCAAATAATTTGTAGCGCTCTCCTGTTCTGGGCAGGACTCACTGCCCAGAAGCCTCACTCTATCAGGGCTAAGTCCCTGCTCTCTCATTACTGCGTTCTCTCAGGTGGCTTTGTTAGCTCTGAACAACAAAGCCTGTGTCCCAAAGCCTGGCTGGTATCAATAATTTAACAACATGTCATAGACAACAGTGAACCATGCTGCTAGGGTTGAAATATTCCTAGGGCTCACCATCTATTATGCTCTGCTTTCTCACTGCGCTGTGAATGGAATACAGGTGGGCCCAGCATTTTCCCAACTCAGAAACTTACAAGATAATATAATAGCACTGGGGAGGGGTTATTTGCATTACAAAAGAATTCTATGCCTTCCTAGAGGTTCCACTTTAGATTTTCTTTAAATTAAGAGCACCTTTTCAACATTTGGAAGTTGATAAGCCTAATTAGTTTGGGGCTTTCAGGAAAACACTCCCAAAGCAGAAACACCTTATTCAGACATGATGGTATTCTTCTAAGTTTCCTGGTCAAAAGCCTGTACACCAAACATTGGTGAGATAATATTCCAAAACCAGAATTTTTATTTGTGATTTTCTCCTAATCCAGATTTCATCTCAGTAAATTACAAGTGTAGCTCTGAGTCTGTTGCACACACCTGGTCTGAACAGACTCACCCGTGTTCTCAGTGTCCTCACTTAGCCACAGGGCCCTGTTGCTCCCCACAGTGCCTGACACTGAAAATATAAAACTGTAATGTAGAATGTCCTATGTTCTAGAGATTACCATTGACTGATGCAGAAACGTTTACGGTGCATACCCCATAACACACAACCACATAGATACCCAGAAGAACAGAGATTCATCTTTCCAAAGTCCCTCTCCAAAAGCCACAGACCCTTTCCTGACTGCCCTTCCCAACACAGAGCCCAGGTTTCTGTCTCTGGTCTCCACCCTCCTGGAGTCTGTCCCCACATCCTTCACCCAAATCAGGCAGAGAATTCTGCCCTGTTCAGTCCGGCTTCTACCTCCCTGCTATCATCCATCACTGTGCTCAGCTAAGAAAGAGCTCTCCAACCACCAGAATCCCTCTCCTGCCCCTTCTGCCTTTTTTGTTTTATTTTGTTTTAAATGTAAGAAGTGGACATTTTGGACATCAAGTGGACATCAATTAAGCCACTCCACCTTCACGAAGAAGTCTACTTCCTTTAAGAGTTGCATGCTATAAAGTACTGAATAGGACAAGCTCAAGCTTGGAACATGATGCCGGGTCATTTAAAGTACTCTGAACAAGGGATAATTATAATATATCCACGAAGGTCAGAGATCATTGCAGAAGAATTAATTTTCATATAATTCTGCCTTGTTTATGCCACTTGTCTTACACAAAATCAGAGGGACTAGGAGCTTCAATTCCCTTCTCACAATGAAATAGAGTTGGCTCCCTGATCACAGGGTTTCCTTCAATAAAGAGTTGCGATTCTACCTAAATGTTATATTAAGAAGGGTTTGAGAACTACTTGAGGAATGTGAGAGGTCAGAGTTTAGGGGTCAGTTTAGGATGAAGAATATGCCCCTTTCTTCCTGGATCCTATGTCTGTCCCTGGGGTATGTCTTGAATTCCTCTCTTGTCTCTGCCGTCATTGCCTGAGTCTTGAATGCTGTCAATAAGAGCAATTTCCTAGCTTTTCTTCCTGCCTTTCATCCTCTCTAAGCCTCTTGTGTGCCATTACCACAGAAATCTTCCTAAAACATTGCTTCTGTCCTGTAAATTCTCCTGTTGAAAAAGCTACACTGCTCAGTACTGTCCTGCATTGGTTATAAGAGATATGACCATATAATTTATTGGCCAAACTGGGACATATTTGGGAGTGGAAAAAGGCACTTTCAATATTTATGTCAAGACCATAGGCACTAATGAAGATTGCCCAGGTAACAAGGGTATATAGTCACCTTAGACATAAGCCCCCTTCCTTGTATTTGAGACTGTGTGCACATAATCATATCCCAACCCCACTTAAAATCAATCTAATTTTATTGTAAAGGTCAGAACACTATTGCTACTACTAAAATTGATAACAGCAATAGCAGTCATAAAACCAGGAACCACTCATGGATCTTTCAGAGTGAGCACTATGTCTCACTTACATCCATCTTTCACTCTCCACAAAATTCCTATGAGATAAGCACATTATTATTGCCATTTTAGATAAGAGTAAACTGATGCAGAGAGATTTAAATACATTGGCCAAGATCACTCAGCTAGTAAGCGGCAGGGCTAAAAGTGAAACCCAGGTTTATCTGACTCCAGCCTTACACTGCTTTGGCCAATGCCATCTCCTTACATTTTGAAAGTACTTTGTAAAGCACATGGAGAATATTTAGCACTATGATCGGTGGAATGTTCTCCCTGCCTGAATGTTGTTTCAGCTCTATTGCTTAATGGCACGTGTGATTGCCATTATTAACATTACTGTGCTCCTTCCCAAACCTGCATCTTTCCTTATGCTGTTATCTCTAAATCTATTGCCCTCCTATGTTCTCCACATCAACCCACCGTCGATCCATCTGGCAAAGCCCGGCTTAATTTCACACCCTCTGTGAAACCATAGCTGGCTACTCAATTGACGTTAATCCCTCCCACCTGTATCCTCCCAGCTTAATTATCCTCAGTACAACAGAAATTGGCACTAGATTAGAATTTTCCTCTTTGGTTCTCTAATTGCTTTCTGTTTGTATTTTTCTTTCCCCCACCTATACACAAACCCATCAAAGATAAGGAATTTCTTAGAATTTTATTTGATTTGAAATTTGGGCATATTAATATGGTTACAGTGTTATTTTTTAAGGTGAACAAACTCACAAGACATTAAATAGCTCATCCACAATTCTATATCTAAAATGACAACCCTAAAAGGATTGTTAAAAAATATTATTTTCTGCTCAAAAAAATATTAGTACCATTATTGATTTTTAGTAGCAATAAGATTTTTCTTTTAAATGAATAAAAACGTACTGAACCAATTGGATAAAATTGGATAAAATAAAATTGGACTTTTTAAATAATGATGTGTTTATTTATCATTTATTTTTGGCTGTATTGGGTCTTCACTGGTAAGCAGGCTTTTCTCTTGAAAAGTTGTGGTGAGGAGGGGCTACTCTCTAGTTGAAGTGAAGGAGCTTTTCCTTGCGGTGGATTCTCTTGTCATGCAGCATGGGCTCTAGGGCACACAGACTTCAGTAGTTGCAGATCCTGGGCTCTACAGCATGGGCTCAATTGTTGCGGTACACAGGCTTACCTGTTCCATGGCATGTGGATTCTTTACCACTGACCACCAGGGAAAACCCATATTTTTTAATAAATATTTCAAACTGACTTGAGTTTTCTCATCCTGTAGCAGGAAAAAGTAACCTTGAACATATTTCATACTCCTGCAATGAGAAAACATTATCCTACTGACTGCTGCTGCTGCTGCTAAGTCGCTTCAGTCATGTCTGACTCTGTGAGACCCCATGGACTACAGCCTACCAGGCTCCTCCATGCATAGGATTTTCCAGGCAAGAGTATTGGAGTGGGTTGCCATTTCCTTCTCCAATCCTACTGACTGCTGCTGCTGCTGCTAAGTCACTTCAATCGTGTCCGACTCTGTGCGAATCCATAGACAGCAGCCTACCAGGCTCCCCCATCCCTGGGATTCTCCAGGCAAGAACACTGGAGTGGGTTGCCATTTCCTTCTCCAATGCATGAAAGTGAAAAGTGAAAGTGAAGTCGCTCAGTCACGTCCAACTCTTAGTGACCCTATGGACTTCGGCCCACCAGGGTCCTCCGTCCATGGGATTTTCCAGGCAAGAGTACTGGAGTAGGGTGCCATTGCCTTCTCCGATCTTACTGACTAGACCACAGCAATATGTCATCTCAAATTCATTAGGAACTTATTTTGGGAGACCAAAGAGGGAGGGAAGAACTGACTCATTGGAAAAGACCCTGACTCTGGGAAAGAGTGAAGGCAGGGGGAGAAGGGGATGACAGAGGATGAGATGATTAGATGGCATCACTGACATGATGGACATGAGTTTGAGCAAGCTCTGGAAGTTTTTGCTCTGGCTTTGTTCTTTTTGCAAATAAATGTGTATGACTTTTCCTGGTGCTACTGGGGTCATCCACCAGCCTATGGTTGATGATTCTATGTGGGGAAATAACAAGCACTACTTGGATGGTCAGCAATCTGTTGCCATGTCTGTTCCCAGAGCCAGGGCAGCGTATGAGCCTTTGCTTCCTGGGAGTGATCATTTCAGGCCTGGTAGAGTGGCTGCTGGATACACTACCTTCCAAAGATCCTCAGAAAGTTATGAGGAGAAAAGAAGGGACAAAAACGATAGAGGCATTCCAGAATACCACAGGTGCAGGATATTATGGCTACTAATTTGCATAAAATTATATTGGTAAGAAATCCCACGGTCCATTCACACAACACTTTTCTGGGTTCCTCTTCAGGTCAATTAAATGGAAAATTATAAATGTAGCTGAAGTATTCTTCATCATTCTCTCTTTTTCATACCAACATCATTGGGACATTTCTTATGCCTAAGTTCTTATGCCCTTCACTATTCTTTCTCTGGCTATCATTTCTTATAATATGAAAAAATAAAAAACATTTAAAATTGCTAAAATGTATCAGGATCTACACTGAAAACTTTTCATAGTTTATCCCTTTGATGCTTACAACTAAAACTCAAAATTTTTATTGCTTTTATATTTTTCATACTGACTTCAGATAGTCAAGGAAACGAGGCTTAATATGGTGGAGGGATTTGCCCAGAGACACAGAGCTACATAAGTGGCAGAATTGAGATCAAAAGCCAGGCAGGTTCACCTGAGTCCTGACCTTGTAGCCATATACCACATGTGCCCAATTCACTCATGCAGCTGTTAAGAAGGAAAGTGATTTTAGAAACTACTTTACTCTGAGATTACAGATGATTGATCCTCTTCCCGAAGTTATTTGCATTATGAAAATAAGTTCAGAAAGAAAATACTATATAAACAGTATCTAATAGATGGCATGTTGCAGTTCATGGGGTTGCAAAGAGTCGGACACAACTGAGTGACTGAACTGAACTGAAGTGAATTCAATATTATCCTCATAGTAGGTAAAACTTATCCTATGTGTAAGACCAGTCTTTTTAATCTGTTTGTGAAATATTCTAGAACAATTTTAACCTCTATTGATTCAGGGTAAGGCACTCTTCTGATCTACCCAGAAGCTCAGAAGACTGTGATAGATTTTTTTTAGCTCTTTTTTTTCAATCCCCCAATTCAAATCCTGATCTGGTATATATGTGCCTCTGCTCCACATACCCATCAGCAAATCCTATAACTCATAAAAAATTATAATTCAAGACTAACATTTTTCTTCATGTATCTATTCCTATCCAATCCTACATTCCTTCCTTGTCATACATGCATAATCCATAGCCTATAGCTGAGTCTTTCACTTGATTGTGTCTATATACTAGTCTAGTTAGTTTGTCTATGTTTTATTTTCTATCACAACCGTAAGTTCTGCAGTGAATTAAAATAGATTGAGGTCATTATTTCTGTTTATTTCCAACACAAATTAAATATAAAGGAGATTCCTAAATGAGATAATATATGAAAACTGCCTAGGAGTGGCTAGCACATTTACCCCTCCCTCCTTTTTCTTTAAAGAGCACTGTAAGTGGAAATGTAACTTTTTGATAGGCAAATCCTAATGTACATGTTTAGTACAGTTAAGAACTACATTTGCTTTACAATCCTATTTATAAACAGGAACCAAACAGATGGCTGAGTGTCTGGGCTCGAGCATATCTCTCTTTCCCTGAAATAAGAGGCCCTTTCATTTAAGAAGAGAAGCTCCTGGGAGTCTAGTTTCATGAGTAGGCTAGTCCAAGTGTGCAAACTCAAGAAGTTTCTGGAATGTAGACTAAGATCATCAACTGTCCTCATTTAGGCCACCATCACCTTTGAGATCAAGGGAGCCTGTATAAATATAATTTACTACTGTAGGTCTGCTCAGAAGGCACCTGGCAGGACAACCTAATTAAGTATTTACCCCAGAGACCAGGCTAGTTCTTTCTGGCTCATTATGCTTTCTCAACTAAAATTAATTTATGTAAATAAATAGAAATGTGTGTGTGTGTGTGTACACAAGTTTATATAAATATTTAGAACCTTTATTTGGACAGTGTTTGACTTAATAACTGAATAAACTATTTGTTTTATTGATGAATATCAGTTTATCTTGAACATATGTTCTTGTCTCTATACCAGTTTGCTCATGACTGGTCTGGGACAGAAGAATTGCAGGAGCCTCTAGCAAGTAGACCTTCAACATCTGGTTGACTTTACTTTCCTCACTTTATGGCTTTCCTCACTTATAGACACAAATCTAACACTCAGCAGTTCTACTGACACATGAGCAGGTAAAGGAGAGAAGAGTGCATGGTTGGAGTCTTATAGTACAAAGACTCAGTTTTAAAATGGGAATAGATTAAAAAAAGATAACTTTTTTTTAATTAAATTAAAATTCTTTCTAGAGTAAGAACTGTTTGATGATACAAACAATTATGTCAATATTTTAAATGATTTAAAGAAATAATATATATACAATATAATGGGCTTCCCTTGTAGCTCAGCTGGTAAAGAATCCACCTGCAATGCAGGAGACACTGGTTTGATTCCTGAGTAGGGAAAATCCCCTTGAGAAGGGATAGGCTACTCACTCCAGTATTCTTGGGCTTCCCTGGTGGTTCAGATGGTAAAGAATCCATCCGAAATGCTGGAGATGTGGGTTTGATCTCTGGGTTGGGAAGAAAGAAGCCCTAGAGGAGGCCATGGCAACCCACTCCAAGTATTTCTGCATGGAGAATCCCCATAGACCAAAGAGCCTGGCGGGTTACAGTCCATGGGGTCGCAAAGAGTCGGACACAACTAAGCACAGCACAACACACAATGTAATATCTTTTTTGCTAATTCCTGAAGCATTTTCAATCACTATTGAGTTGTACTTTTTTAAAAATTTTATTTCAGGATTTGTGTGTGCATGCTAAGTCACTTCAGTCATATCCAACTCTTTGTGACCCCATGGACCCACCAGGCTCCTCTGTCCATGGGAATCTACAGCAAGAATACTCGAGTGGGTTGCCATTTCCTCCTCCAGGGGATCTTCCCCACCCAGGGATGAAACCCACCTCTCTTATGTCCTCTGCACTGGCAGGTGGGTCCTTTACCACTAGTGCCACCTGGGAATTACAGGATGAAGTGAAGTGAAGTGAAAGTCGCTCAGTTTTGTCTGACTCTTTGTGACCCCATGGATTACACAGACCACGGAATTCTCCAGGCCAGAATACTAGAGTGGGTAGCCTTTCCCTTCTCCAAGGGATCATCCCACCCCAGGGACTGAACCCAGGTCTCCTGCATTACAGGCGGATTCTTTACCAGCTGACCCACAGGGGAAGCCCAAGAATACTGGAGTGGGTAGCCTCCCCATTTTCCAGAGGATCTTCCCCACCCAAGAATCAACCCAGGGTCTCCTGCATTGCAGGTGATTCTTTACCAACTGACCTAGGATAGGCTTACCTATATCTTCCTAAATACCACTAATTGTTTTTCTTTATGATTTTTCAGTGGCTATAGGACTTTGAAAGTGAAAAGGAACTAAAAAGCCTCTTGATGAAAGTGAAAGAGGAGAGTGGAAAAGTTGGCATAAAGCTCAACATTCAGAAAACGAAGATCATGGCATCTGGTCCCACCACTTCATGGGAAATAGATGGGGAAACAGTGGAAACAGTGTCAGACTTTATTTTGGGGGGCTCCAAAATCACTGTAGATCATGACTGCAGCCATGAAATTAACAGATGCTTACTCTTGGAAGGAAAGTTATGACCAACCTATATAGCACATTAAAAAGCAGAGACATGACTTTGCCAACAAAGGTCCATCTAGTCAAGGCTATGATTCTTCCAATGGTCATGAATGGATGTGAGAGTTGGACTGTGAAGAAAGCTGAGTGCCAAAGAATTGATGCTTTTGAACGGTGGTGTTGGAGAAGACTCTTGAGAATCCCTTGGACTGCAAGGAGGTCCAACCAGTCCATCCTAAAGGAGATCAGTCCTGGTTGTTCATTGGAAGGACTGATGCTGAAGCTGAAACTCCAATACTTTGGCCACCTCATGCGAAGAGTTGGAAAAGACCCTGATACTGGCAGGGATTGGGGGCAGGAGGAGAAGGGGACAATGGAGGATGAGATGGCTGGATGGCATCACCAACTCGATGGACATGAGTTTGAGTGACCTCCGGGAGTTGGTGATGGACAGGGAGGCCTGGCGTGCTGCGATTCATGGGGTTGCAAAGAGTCGAACATGACTGAGCAACTGAACTGAACTGAACTGAACTGATAGGACTTTGAAAGTAAGATAGCATTGCTAGAAATAAGTACGGAGACAAGTGACAATATATAGTGAGTTTATAACTCTTACAGATGATATTGTACTAGCAAATCACAAGAGAAAACAGAGTAACTATTTAAAATATATTTCATGGAGATGGTATTTCTTCCTGATGTCATATGCTTTTGTTTCTTTTAATAAGAGATGGAAATAGAAATGATCATTATTTTTATGCCGATGTCACTCGGGTATCAAGGTCATATTTCATTGTATCTATTTTTAATTCCTCTTCAAATGAATACTTCAGTTCAGTTGGAA
Organism: Bos taurus; assembly: GCF_002263795.3. Taxonomy (NCBI): domain Eukaryota; kingdom Metazoa; phylum Chordata; class Mammalia; order Artiodactyla; family Bovidae; genus Bos; species Bos taurus. Next base: position 14,667,392 of record NC_037351.1, on the reverse strand, counting down.
CTGAAGAATCATAGCCTTGACTAAACGGACCTTTGTTGGCAAAGTCATGTCTCTGCTTTTGAATATGCTATCTAGGTTGGTCATAACTTTCCTTCCAAGGAGTAAGCGTCTTTTAATTTCATGGCTGCAGTCACCATCTGCAGTGATTTTGGAGCCCAGAAAAATAAAGTCTGACACTGTTTCCACTGTTTCCCCATCTATTTCCCATGAAGTGATGGGACCAGATGCCATGATCTTCGTTTTCTGAATGTTGAGCTTTAAGCCAACTTTTCCACTCTCCTCTTTCACTTTCATCAAGAGGCTTTTGCGTTCCTCTTCACTTTATGCCATAAGGGTGGTGTCATCTGCATATCTGAGGTGATTGGTATTTCTCCCAGCAATCTAGATTCCATCTTGTGCTTCTTCCAGCCCAGTGTTTCTCATGATGTACTCTGCATATAAGTTAAATAAGCAGGGTGACAATATACAGCCTTGACGTACTCGTTTTCCTATTTGGAACCAGTCTGTTGTTCCATGTCCAGATCTAACTGTTGCTTCCTGACCTGCATATCGGTTTGGCTAAATCAATTTATTCACATATTCACTCACATCTTCCTTGTTCCATAATACCTATTCTCAAACATGATTGTACTGCCCATATGATTTTCCCACCTTAAAAATCCTTCCATTCTCATATCATAGTCTAGAATTTACCTTAACAGTATCATCTTCTCCAAAATTTCAGCTATAAATCCACTTCACACATCCCTAAAACATTTATGCCACCACCTCCAAACCAACAATTCATCAGCACTGTTTTCCAATCCATAGTCTGTCACTTTTCATTGTTTAAGACCCATCTTGTATCTTCTATTCCCCCGTTCCCCAGCTTAGACTCCAGGGTCAGTGACTTACTCATTCCCTTGCATAACAACCCCATCTCCTTTGCCTTCCCCTTTCCTATTGGTGAAACTTATTTCCTCAACTGTTCCACTAAAGCCATGGAATATGGGTTGGGAAAAATGAAAACAACATGATAATGCTATTGGTTTCACTCTAAGTTGATAACCATCCAACTGTTGTGGGATCTCATAATATCCTTTCAGCATTTCTCCATTTTCCTGGTTCTTCCAATCCACAAAATTCCTCTAGAACACTGTCACTACATTTTATTTCTCCTGAAACCTTAATACTCTCTCCTATTTCTCTCTTTAATTTTAATGATAAGACAGAGAAATCATAAGAGAATAATATCCTCATTCCCATCAGCAAAGTCACCAAAATACCTCTACTCATATTTCAGTGCTTTCCTTGAGGTACCAGTGAGTGACCTTTTCCTGCTCACCTTGAAGGCCAATGAATCCCTTGCGCAATGGATCCCACCCTCTCTAAAATATGCAAAGGACCTTGTTCCTTCAATTTTACTTCTCTCTGTGTGCCATCAATCATTCTCTCTACTGTATTATTCTCACCATTCTAAATACTGGTCATAATAACTCTCATTTTAACAACTTCTTTAGCCTCATACACGTATCTCTTCTTGCAGGAAAATTCATGGAAAAAAGTTATTTAAACTCATTCTTTCCATTTCTCAGTTCCAATTCTATGTTAAAGCCATTCCAATGAAACTTCCTTCCAGTCAAAAGGCACTGTTCTTGTCAAGTCACCAAAAACTTTCATGTTGCTGAATCCCTTCTTAGTTCTAATATCCCTTTACTCTATAGCAGCATCTGGCATGCTTAATTACTTCCACTCCTTAAAGCACTATTCACTTGACTTCTAGGACATGTCACCCTCCTGGTTTTCTACTTGCCTCACTGGCTGCTTTCCCAGTCACCTTGACTGTTTTGTTATCCTTAACCTGAATTAGACATTCTTGTTCTCTCAACAATCACTTTGTGTCTTGGATCACCCAGTAATCCATGACGTGGAGCATCATCTCTTCAGTAACACCTTCACATTTATGTCTGCCCTTAACTGCAGAATTGTTTGACTAATAACATCAAATTCAACATAGCTGAATACAGAACTCTTGAGACCTATTTCACCATTTCATATCCTTATCCAAATGTAGTTATTCTCTATCTTCATAAATGGTCCCACACTTCAGTTAGTTCCAAGCCTAAGTATTATTCTTTATTTGCCTATTTACCTCACGTTGCTGCTCCGAAAGACATTATATAATTATTTATTTTCTTCTTTTTGTCCATAAGCTCCATTAGGTCAGGAGTTTTTCCTACTTCATTTGCCACTGCATCCCATGCATAGATATGCTTCTGTTACCCAGTGGTAAAATTGATTTTCACAATAAATAAAGATATCTGTTTATTTTTGAACACTTTTGTAAGTTTTAGTTTAACATCATTCTGGTTGGTGCAAAAGTAATTGCAGTTTTTCCATTGTTGAAATTTTCCATTTGATATTAGAATACATTCTTAAATAAATGTGATTATGTTATACATCATCGTAATGCAAATTTCTCACTTTATGTGTTTTTTTTTTTTTTTTTGCTAATGGCTTATAACTTACTGCTTATTTTATATTTATTTTTGACTATGAAATGATGTTAGACAAAAAGCAAATTTGAGTGATTTTCTTATTCAACTTCAAAATGAGTCATAAAGAATCAGAGACAACTGGCAACATCAACAAAGCATTTGGCCCAGGAACTGCTAACAAATGTACAGTGCAGTGGTAGGTGCATCAGGAAGTTTTGCAAAGGAGATAAGAGCCTCGAAGATGAAGGGCATTGTGACTGGCCATCGGAAGTTGACAATGACCAATCGAGAGCAATCATCGAAGTTGAACCTCTTACAACTACCCGAGAAGTTGCCCCCCAAAATATGTATATGTTAAATAATATGATATTTTATTTTATCATTATCAGATTATCAGAGTGAAAACACATACTCCTTAAACAACTGGTGTAAAAGTAATTATTTCAGACCATGAATTTTAAAGCACTATAACTAGGCTCAAACACATCTTTATTAATCAAAATAGGAGCGATTGCAATCAACACATTTTTGCCAATGAGAAATAAGCTTGTTTATTCCTGTAGTGTAAAAATTCACGTTGTCTGGTTGCAGGTGTCCACCTGCAGTGTGGGCATGTTCAATCTCTGGGTCAAGAAGATCCTCTGGAGAAGGGGGTGACAGGCCCCTCCAGTATTGCTTGGAGAATTCTATGGACAGAGTCAGACATGACTGAACAACTAACACTTTTTAGTTCCTCACAGTGTATGCAGAACTTTAAAACTAAAGCAGGACAGTGCTTCTAAAGCATTATGGGTTTCTTCCAATTATTTCTGATCCCAGAGTTAGAAATACTCTAATGTTATCTGAAATAGCTTTCCATTTACTTGGTTCTGGGGCAAAGCTTATGGATCTGGAAGTTATAAAAGGCATCACCCACTAAAGTTGGCAATACTAAAAAAAAAAAATTCTGATAAGAAAAGAAGATTAAGCAAAGTGCAACATTGTGTGTGTGTGCTCAGTCATGTCTGACTCTTTGTGACCCATTAGGCTTTATATGACCTGTGGCCCATTAGGCTCCTCTAGCCATGGAACTTTCCAGGCAAGAATCCTAAAGTGGGTTGCCATTTAAAGTGCAACATGAAAAAACTGTATCCGCAGGTCACATTAGAACTTCCAGGATGTTGAATTTTTATTTCTTTTTATTTTATGAATTTAACATTTGTGATTATAGAAAATAACAGCTGGAAGTTGTTTGAAAGAAAAAAAAAAGTCTCTTCTGAATGGCTAATATTTCAGAGTCTCCTTGGTATACTGAGCACTTCTTTCCAATCTCCAGGCCAGTGGAGTAAGGACAAGGGGAGGTGCAATTACCCATGATGAAGATCAAGAAGGGGAGTATGGTGAGGAGAGGGAGATCTACTCATGTGATGAAGGAGTTACAATTGACTACATCAGTGTATATGTGTCAGGCAACAAATTTCTCTGGATATTATGAAGGAAGACAGAGACATAACTGAGTAAAAATTAATTAAATAGATGCTAGTATGGATTAACTACATGAGCAGAAGAAAACAAATCATGTGCAAATGCTACTTCTTCTAACACACAAATGTTTGAGTTTGCTGTTGGTATAAATTTTCTCTGAGCAGTCATAAAACCCTCCTCTTTCTATCCCTCATTTAATTCATTAGGGATTTTCCAATGACATTTTTCACAGAGGTCACCTATGGAGCTATGAATAATACTAAACTTTCCCCTTTAGCAATAGAGGCAACCATCACAGAAGCTTATCGGTCCCCCCTGTAAGCTTTGGTGGTGAGATGCCAATGGGCTTATACCCCTAGATCCAGACTTCAAAACTTGCATTTTGCTTTAGCAGAGAGTACTCGGTGTGTCTCTCATAAAATTTCCAATTCCACAGCTCTCTCTAATACCTTTTAAATATCTCTCAAATCTATCTTTCCTTTTCTGAATTTCTTTCATTTAAAAAAATTCCTAAACTAATTGAATGATCCCTAAGTTTTTATTACACTTTCTTTTTTTTTTTTATTTTATTTTTAAACTTTACATAATTGTATTAGTTTTGCCAAATATCAAAATGAATCTGCCACAGGTATACATGTGTTCCCCATCCTGAACCCTCCTCCCTCCTCCCTCCCCATACCATCCCTCTGGGTCGTCCCAGTGCACTAGCCCCAAGCATCCAGTATCGTGTATCGAACCTGGACTGGCAACTTGTTTCTTACATGATATTTTACATGTTTCAATGTCATTCTCCCAAATCTTCCCACCCTCTCCCTCTCCCACAGAGTCCATAAGACTGTTCTATACATCAGTGTCTCTTTTGCTGTCTCGTACACCGGGTTATTGTTACCATCTTTCTAAATTCCATATATATGCGTTAGTATACTGTATTTATGTTTTTCCTTCTGGATTACTTCACTCTGTATAATAGGCTCCAGTTTCATCCACCTCATTAGAACTGATTCAAATGTATTCTTTTTAATGGCTGAGTAATACTCCATTGTGTATATGTAACAAAGCTTTCTTATCCATTCATCTGCTGATGGCCATCTAGGTTGCTTCCATGTCCTGGCTATTATAAACAGTGCTGCGATGAACACTGGGGTACATGTGTCTTTTTCCCTTCTGGTTTCCTCAGTGTGTATGCCCAGCAGTGGGATTGCTGGATCAGAAGGCAGTTCTATTTCCAGTTTTTTAAGGAATCTCCACACTGTTCTCCATAGTGGCTGTACTAGTTTGCATTCCCACCAACAGTGTAAGAGGGTTCCCTTTCCTCCACACCCTCTCCAGCATTTATTATTTGTAGACTTTTGGATCGCAGCCATTCTGACTGGTGTGAAATGGTACCTCATAGTGGTTTTGATTTGCATTTCTCTGATAATGAGTGATGTTGAGCATCTTTTCATGTGTTTGTTAGCCATCTGTATGTCTTCTTTGGAGAAATGTCTATTTAGTTCTTTGGCCCATTTTGTGATTGGGTCGTTTATTTTTCTGGAGTTGAGCTGTAGGAGTTGCTTGTATATTTTTGAGATTAGTTGTTTGTCAGTTGCTTCATTTGCTATTATTTTCTCCCATTCTGAAGGCTGTCTTTTCACCTTGCTAATAGTTTCCTTTGATGTGCAGAAGCTTTTAAGGTTAATTAGGTCCCATTTGTTTATTTTTGATTTTATTTCCAATATTCTGGGAGGTGGGTCATAGAGGATCCTGCTGTGATGTATGTCAGAGAGTGTTTTGCCTATGTTCTCCTCTAGGAGTTTTATAGTTTCTGGTCTTACGTTTAGATCTTTAATCCATTTTGAGTTTATTTTTGTGTATGGTGTTAGAAAGTGTTCTAGTTTCATTCTTTTACAAGTGGTTGACCAGATTTCCCAGCACCACTTGTTAAAGAGATTGTCTTTAATCCATTGTATATTCTTGCCTCCTTTGTCAAAGATAAGGTGTCCGTATGTGCGTGGATTTATCTCTGGGCTTTCTATTTTATTCCATTGATCTATAGTAAAGTTGCAGGATATAAAATCAACACACAGAAATCCCTTGCATTCCTATACACTAATAATGAGAAAACAGAAAGAGAAATTAAGGAAACAATTCCATTCACCATTGCAATGGAAAGAATAAAATACTTAGGAATATATCTACCTAAAGAAACTAAAGATCTATATATAGAAAACTATAAAACACTGGTGAAAGAAATCAAAGAGGACACTAATAGATGGAGAAATATACCATGTTCATGGATTGGAAGAATCAATATAGTGAAAATGTGTATACTACCCAAAGCAATTTATAGATTCAATGCAATCCCTATCAAGCTACCAACAGTATTCTTCACAGAGCTAGAACAAATAATTTCACAATTTGTATGGAAATACAAAAAACCTCGAATAGCCAAAGCGATCTTGAGAAAGAAGAATGGAACTGGAGGAATCAACCTACCTGACTTTATTACACTTTCTACGTGGTCACAAGAGTCATTTTTCTAAAATGCAATTGACCCAGCTAATCTCTCCTTAAAGGCTTTTATGAACCCCTATCACCTACAGAGGAAAATCTGCTTCTAGCAGGGCCTATACATCATTCGATGGTCTATCTACAGAGCTCTGTTTTCTACCACTTCCAAACACTTGTGCTCTAGCTATATTAACATAGTTTCTTGGCCTTGGCACATTCTCTCTCTTGTGGCATAGTTTGTGCCATTCCTTCTGCAGCACCTCCTCTGTGAAGCTTTCTCTGGAGCTCCAAACAGATTTGCAAGCAGGGTCCTATGCATAGCACTTACCACATTGATGAGTGATTTTGCTTTGAATTACATGGCTCTGCCACTAAACTGCCAAATCTTAAAGGCAATGAAATATCCAAGTCATCTCTGCTATCTCAACACTTAGAATAGGAAGATGGGGAAGATTTGAGTAAGAGAGTTAAAAAAGAGTGATTTTTTCTGTGCCCACTATACTTGATTCTTTTATATTTTAATCTCCACAATAACATAATAGTTATTATTATTCTTGGCTTACAAAATAGAGAAACTGAGTCCAGAAAAGAGTAAGTAGTTCTCCACATAAATCATGAACAAAGCAAATGCCTAAACCTAAGTAAGTTTGTCTCATAAAGCAGCTTTCATTTTTTCATGATACCACAGTTTTTCCCAAAAAGCATTCACTAAATAAATAAACTAGTAAATAAGTAAATTTTCAGGCTAAGTTCAGTTTCTTTATAGCTCTTGTCTTATGTTTGGAAACTTTACTCTTGGGAAAAAGTGATACAAAGCAAAATCTAAACATGGGTAGTTCTCTCTGAAATTTGTGTAACAATAATTTTTAATTATTGTCTTTGGAAATTCCTTCCTCTAACAATCAATTTCTCTTTTTTCTGAACATACTGCACATTGATAATTTTCAAAGTGAACCAGTGTGATGAATCTTAACTAGGATGAAATAAAACAGACTCCTTTTTGTAAACTCCTTTACAAAACTCTTGTTTTGTAAACTCTTGTAAAGTCATGTCCCTTGCCTTATACTTTAAAGAGTTTACAGTAGCTTTCTTCCTGGATTTGAAATATCTAAAAGGCAATTCCCAAGGTCATGAGTGTTTCTTCAAAAGGCGTATGCTTCACTCTTTATTGGAGTTATAAGAATATGATTCTTCATGAGCAGAGCCAAAGTTCAAGTTAGGGATACAAATAGGTGGACAGATCCCAGATGTCTGAGATTAAACTGAATCATCTTGAAACTGAGAAAAATATCAGATATCATCATGTTTAAAATTGATAAAAAAGAGGTTATTACAATCCATAAAAATTGTATATATTATTAGTATATCATGTCAATATTTTCCTATACTGTACAACTACTTTTGATCAACAAATTTCTATTGTGTGTGTTTTACTGAAACATATATCAACTCTACTCTATTTCTTGTAAAATCTTCTTTGTAAGATTTTGTTCATCCTTTATCTTTGATTGAGTCTCTCAGTTACCCACACCAGCCCCACTCTTCTTCCTATAGAAAAATTGTGTGAAATCATGAAAGTTCTTGTTGGTCTTTCTAACAAATTTGAACTTCATTAGTTCAATCAGAATCATTAGTTTCAAGTAGAAAATGAAAGTTGGTATGGGGGAATAAAGGCATATCAAAGTCCTCTCTTCAGCAAGTTTTGAACTAAACTGAAAAAAGTGAAAACACAAGAGTCAAGCTGATGAGCAAGTACCCACTTTATATCTGACAAAAATGGATCTGAGAATTGGCTCAGATAGATGGGCATAATCAACCTTCCTAGTAGTTTTTCTCCTAGTTCACACCGCACGAAAACCTGCTCCAGGGAGAATTTTGTCAAGTTTGACACTAAGTTTTACCTAGTTTCACTCTCCAACCTCCACACACACACTAGTGGTTTTACTCATTTATTTATCCAAGAAATAATGATTTAGAACCTATTATGTGCTAGGTTCTAAATGCTATAGACACTACAGTGAGCCAAGGAAAATAACTGGACTCTAAGTTTCTCAGAAGCTAAGACTATGCCCATCCTTTGACTAGGCAGATCTGAAGCTGGAGGAAGAGGGTGGCCTGAGACATAGGCTCTTTTTTTAGTCTCACTAATTATTGAACAATTCTCCTCCTTCAGGGAGGAGTAAGTGAGAGGATGTGGAGAAAGAAGTCTGGCATTTTTCTTCTATGACATTCCCACCTGGGGAACATAAGTTGTCTCCACAACATGGGAAAATAATATAATAAGCTTTGTGAATTAGAAACATCATCCTATTGACAAAGTGAAAAGTAAAGTGAAAAAGAAAATATTAGTGTCAATGATGTTTATAGAAAAGTCTTTGAGCAAGTTGTTCTAATTATGGATGCACAATAACTATACCATGAAGTGACTTCTGTCTAGAACTTAGTGTCATTGATAAAGGTTAATGAAAATAACATTTGTCCTGAATTTCCTTTTCATGATCACCTCCCAGGAGGACTAGATATTTTGTCTAGAATTGCTTGAGAATATGAGTATATTATAATGTTAACAGACCACTGCTTTACATTGCAATCACTAGAAAATATGATAGGAATAATGAACAGAATTTACAGTGAGGTTATTAGCAATGCTGAATTTCTTTCCTACTTTATGATTTTCTATTGAAACTGTCAAGGACTTTGCAATTTTACTTTGTCACAATAAATGCTGCTTCTCTTCCTATGATATGGTTCTTGTACATGTACACATGAGAACATTTTGTAAAATCTCCCTAAATCACTGAACACAGCTTGCTCTTATATCTCCAAACATTATAACAAAAAACATTTTTATTATACTAAGCACTATTCTTTTCATTTTGCATACACTTTTTCATTATTACGTAGAAGTACCCTGTGCATATGTGAAGTGCTATTTTGCTTTATCTCTTTTTCAACCTGTTTTGCAATCTATATTCTCACACAAACTTCTAATAAAAGAAAATGTGACCACAATTCCATTTTGTGGATGAGGAAACTGAGGCATTCAAAGGTTCAATGTACTCCCTAATTCCACATGTGTAGTTACAGAAAAACAAGTCAGAAGCCCAGTTTTCTGTACTCTTTGCCCTATGTACTCCTTTCTATAGCATGCTGCCTTCACAACTGTGGTCATTAGTTGGTGGCTGGGATCATGACGGTGTCATGTCAGTTGGGCCAGACCAATACGTTTAATGACACAGCTGGGAAAACTTAAAAGCCTGCCCTTGGCTGGGTCATAAGTGGAGGTTAATACAATGGTGTCATTACAGCCCTTTGCCCACCTCCCAAAGCCACAGCACAGTTCAAGAGAATCAAAAAGGTTCCACTGGGGGTTGGCTCAGGTCTGATCAGGCAGCTAAGGTCAAGATGGAAATGTGGAATAGACAGGGAACCATTGAGCCCAATACAAAGTTCAAAACTGCTCTGTGAATCCCACATGACCCAAAGCCTACCTTCACCTGCCAATTAAATGAAGGGTATTATCCTCAGTTAGAGTTTAAATTGAGGCAGCATACTGCTTCTTGGGCTAAAGACCTGGAGAGTGAATGCAACTTATTTCTTAATCAATTCTTTCTAAAGTAACATATTTGAAATAAGGCTATATTACCTGTCCAAACTATTTTAAAAAATGATATCCTACTGTAACTAAATATAACATTCCCAAGTTCCATCTCACACTTTGCACCTCCTACCATGAACTATACCTTGAATTTCATATGTACAGTTTTAAATTCAACATTTATTTTTAACACCTATATTTTAATGAAACATGAAATATAAAATGAAACTACAGTCTGCCTTATATGAGCATGAAGAAAATTCCTAATTACCTGTTTCAAAAGTGTGAAGCACTTTCTAATTTTCCACCAGCCAGTTTCCTTAGACAGCACTCAGTATTATAACTATTTATGCCAATTGTGCTATTTCATGCATAAAATTACCGCATTATTGTTGGAATAGATGCCAGAGAGATATCTAAGCAGGGTGCAATCACTTCACTTTCTATCAAATTGGGCTCCTGAAAGGTATCATAAATTTTATTAGAAGGCAAGGGGCTAATGGCAGCCAATCAGCATTAATGCTGATAAAATTGCTGTATTTTACATTATAAAAACGAGATGATAGTTTTGTCAGAAGGCCACCTTTTGTTTTATTAAGAATGCATCATGAAAACTCTATTGTAATCACATAAGATACTTCAGAGAGCTGACTGCCTTGCCCTGAATTGGGGGTGACGTCTCCCTCGGGGTGCCCTGGCAGCAGTTGGTGAGGCAGACTTTACTCTCTGCTGCCTGATTAATGGTGGTATAATATAAAGCGATGCAAAATGCATCCCCCACACCCTGGGTACTGCAATTCAATTGCATGCGGCTTTATTCTCTCAGGGTCCACTCTTTGGGAAACAAATATTAATGTTCCACTGTTCCCAGGTCCTTTATTGTGCTATAAAAAAATGTTTTCGATTAACCTGCCAATTGAATCTGGAGAGCTGGATAGTTTTTAAGACTCCCTCGCTTCTTCCTGAGGCACCACAGGAAAGACTGGCAGATTAGGATTGTACTGGAAAAGGAAAGAGAAAGTCTGAGGTAGAGGTCTGGTCCCTTGGAACAGTGCTGAATTGAGTTTACCAAAAGTAACATTAATTTCCATGAGCTGAAGGCTAAAATGCATGACCTTGAGCAAATCATTTAAGTACACCAAGGTCTTTGTGTCCTTATCTCTAAAATGATGGTATGAGATGTAACATTTTTTTAAATTTTATTTTATTTAACTTTACAATATTGTATTGGTTTTGCCGTATATCAAAATGAATCTGCCACAGGTATACATGTGTTCCCCATCCTGAACTCTCCTCCCTCCTCCCTCCCCATACCATCCCTCTGGGTCGTCCCAATGCACCAGCCCCAAGCACCCAGTATCGTGCATCGAACCTGGACTGGCACTCGTTTCATATATGATATTATACATATTTCAATGCCATTCTCCCAAATCATCCCACCCTCTCCCACACATTTTTTAAGGCTTCTTTAAGCTCTAAAAGTCCAATGTGTACACGAGACACACGATACATTTTTCCCTCCCCCCACCTCCACCTCACATACACGCACTTCTGGAGAAAGGACTTCCCTTCTTACCATTGCCTCTGTTAGTCACTTTTCACCTGAACTGGTGTCTGAGAGAATCACTATTGTTGTCCAAACTAAGAAAGCACAGGCTGGGTAATCTCATCTTATGCTATTGTTCTATTCTAGGAAAGGGACTCTAGAACAGTGTATCTGTCTATCTTTAGCACTAGCAATAGTAAAAATAAATTCTCATTAAAATTATCTTTTCCAGAAACTCAACACATTTGAATCTCTAATAATTGGTTTAATCTGACAACTAGATCAAAAATAAGATGCAATTTAAAACTTGATTACAATAAGAATTGTGTTGTACCATCATGGATCCAATCAGATATGAACTCTTCAAGGAAAAGGAACCCATTTTCTACTTTTGGGATATTTCTACTGTTCAACATTAAGTGAAAATGTTGGTAGCTCAATCATGTCCAACTCTTTGCAACTCTATGGACCGTAGCTGCCAGGCTCCTCTGTCCAGGGAATTCTCCAGGCAAGAATACTGTAGTATTCTGTCATTCCCTTCTCCAGAGGACCATCCTGACCCAGGTATTGACCCGGGTCTGCTGCATCTCAGGCAGATTCTTTGCTGTCTGAGCCACCAAGGAAGCCGTGCTCAACACAGATGAGTCACTCAAATGTTCCTTTGGGACTCATTGGTTAATGGTTGGTAGGTTCTAGAACATGGGAAACCGTTGGTTGACTTACAGGATACAAAACACCAAGTAGGCTGTGTTCCTTAGAGGAAGTGCCTTCTTCAAAAAGAGGGAACACGTAGTAGATACTAAGCAGACCTGTTGTGTTTAGAATTATCCCTCTAATTCCTATTCATATTTGACTATTACCATAAATCCATTAAAAATAAGTTTTATGTTTAGTTACCTCCCTTTAGATTGATGATATTTTCCTAAAGAATTCTCAATGGCTCGCTTGTTCCATGGTTTTCTACCTTACCTGCTGGAGCTAGTATACATAATCTTAGTATGAGTTCTTCTAGAAGATCGGGGGTAACAATATAAAATCTTAATATAAATCAATACACAGATTGTATACAAAATATCAATATTCTGTGACTGATAACTATAAACCAGTTTGGACTTCTGGAAGTTCTTGGTTCACATAATGCTGAAGCCTAGCATGCAATATTGTGCTAACCAAGAACTCCAGACATGCAAACTGGGTTTGGAAAGGCAAAGGAACCAGAGATCAAATTGCCAACATTTACTGGATATACAGAAAGCAAAGGTATTCCAGAAAAATATCTACATTTGTTTTAGCAACTATGCTAAAGCCTTTGATTATGTGGATCATAACAAACTGTGGAATGTTCTTCAAGAGATGGAAATACCAGACATCTTACCTGTCTCCTGAGAAACCTCTACACAGGTCAAGAAGCAACAGTTAGAACCCTCTATGGAACAACTGATTGGTTCAGTATTGAAAAAGGAGTACTACGGGGCTGTCTGTTGTCAAATTGCTTATTTAACTTATACACTGAGCATATCATAAAAAATGCAAGTCTGGATGAGTTACAAGCTAGAATCGAGATAGACGGGAAAAATATCAAAACCTCGGATATGTGTATGATACCACTCTCATGGCAGAGAGCAAAGAGAAACTAGAAAGCATTTTGATGAGGGTGAAGGAGGATAGTGAAAAAGCCAGCTTAAAACTAAACATTAAAAACTACTATCATGGCATCCAGCTTCATTACTTCATAGCAAATACAAGGAAAAAAGGTGGAAGCAGTGATAGATTTCCTCCTCTTGGTCTCTAAAATCACTGCAGGTGGTGACTGCAACCGTGAAATCAGAAGATGATTGCTTCTTGGCAGAAAAGTGATGACAAACCTAGACAGTGTATTGAAAAGCAGAGACATCATTCTACTGACAAAGGTCCATATAGTCATGGCCATGGCCTTCCCAGTGGTCATGTACGGTAGTGAGGGCTGGACCATAATAAAGAAGGCAGAATGCCAAAGCACTGATGCCTTTGAACTGTGGTGCTGGAGAAGATTTCTGAGAGTCCCTTGGACAGCAAGGAGATCAAACCATTCAATTTTAAAGGAAATCAACCCTGAATACTCATTGGAAGGACTGGTGCTGAAGCTGAAGTTCCAGTATTTTGATCATCTGATGCAAACAGTCAACTCATTGGAAAAGTCCCTGATTCTGGCAAAGATCAAGGGCAGAAGGAGAAGAGGGCATCAGAGCTTGAGATGGCTGGATGGCATCACCAGTGCAATGGACATGAACTTGGGCAAACTCTGGGAGATGGTGAGGGACAGGGATGCCTGGTTTGCTGTAGTCCAGGGGGTCACAAAGAGTCAGACATGACTAGGTGACTGAACAACAGCAACGACTATAATGCTGCACTAAGCAGACAGGCCTGACATATATGTTTGTGCAGATTATGTGGTCTACTAGGGTATATCCAATAAGGTGGGTGGTGACTTACCAAGCTGTGCATCTGATGTAAAGAAGCAGACAGTAGACAGGAGGCAAACCTTTTTAATTTCAGTAAGGTATGACCCATTTTTCCCACTATGCATTCATAGAAGGAAGGCATGTTTTTCCCAATTCACAAAAAACTCTGTGAAACTACAGGGTACTAGTAAAACAGATGATTTTTAAAATTCACTAAGAGTCCTCTACATGCTGACTCTCAAATGATCTCCAGCTCAGTCAGTTCTTACAAGCAACAGCAGCTACAACCTGAGAAATTTTATATCTCCTGAAAACAAATTTTCCAGATCCTAGAACTTACTGCCACCAATGAAACAAATCTGTGTCCAAACAAATCTGTCCTCCAGTAAGACAATTTGAACTTGGATTAGCCTGAGGTGGGGATGAGGATTGAAACCAACCCACATAGAGATGCTCTGAAACAAATAAAAGAATAAGTTAAGAAAACAAGAGGAAGCCAGGAATGCACCCACAAGCCTGCGTATGTTACGGAGAGAGACAACATTTTCATTATGTACATGTGATTGCCCTATTCTAGGAAGATATCTTAATGACCGAAGGATATTTTTCTACTGGAGTTTCCTTAATTATTCCCACATTTATGGCCACATTTACTTCTAACCTCTGAGTAGTTTAAGAACAGTGTATGAATGATTCTGGGGCTTCCTTGGTAGCTCAGTGGTAAAGAATCTGCCAGCCAATGTAGGAGACATAAGAGATGTGAGTTCAATCCCTAGGTTGGGAAGATCTCCTGGAGGAGGGCATGGTGACCCACTCCACTATTCTTGCCTCCAGAGGTGGGCTATAGTCCACAGGGTCTCAGAGAGTCAGGGGTAACTGGAATGACTTAGCATGCATGATTCTGAAATGTATTAACTACTGCTGATCATTTGCATTGTTCACCCAGAATATAAGCATAATGCAAGGTAATGAATGACTATGAGTATGATAGAAGAATTGCCTCTTCTAGAAAGCCCTACAATGAGTCAGTTAATACTCCATGTGATACATGATTTTAGAGAAGCTAGTTATTATTTAGGGGGAGTTCAAAAGGCTCAGGACACATTCCAAAGCTGAACATTCTGACTGGCATCACTTTTATATATTTCGTGTAAATAGCCAAATAATGGAACTAAAATATGGAAATTACCTACTTAATCTTGCAAGTGACATGTATGCCTGTTATCTTGTCTCATATCTGAATAACATTTGTGTCTAAGCCCTGTCACCATTCTTCATACCACTCTTGACTTCATATAATCTCTGAAATTGATCATCCTTCATCTCAATCCTAGACCACCATAAACTCATCTTTCTAGTAATTTAACATTTGCTATTAAGCTGCATCAAAAGATACTTGAAATCAAAACAGATACTTCAAAATACCATGTAACCAACATGACCTAGACCATCAAGTATTTAAAATATAGTTGGGAAATTGAAAATAAGCCCACTGGAAATATAAATAACAATGGAAATTTAACATATGTTGTGGAAAGGTTGTCAAAAGTTGATATATAACTAATTTCAAATAAACAGATCTGAAAACAACTGACCTAGGAGGTCAAAGAGGGAAGTCTTATTGTAATCAGTGATATAAGACAAATTTTTGTTAATGTCAATAAAGGGCCTACTTTCTGCAGTGATAAGTAGGAAACCTTAAGAACTCATCACACTCACACAAAAGATCCAAACATGGGTCTTTTGATGACATGAAAAATTGGCCAAGTTATGTCATAGATCATGACACTCTCTTTTACCCATCCTATAGAGAACTTACTTACAGGTCACAAGATACCCTGGTCCAAACTGTGGTTGGTGTTTGGGACCAGATGAAAGACATGGTAATTTAAACTTGCAGAAATGTAAAGGAGCAAAAAGTGGCTTTATTTCACTTTTTGGTGACAGTTATTGTTTCTACCATTTAAAATTCTTTTGATTTGGAGGATGGATGGTAACTATCTGATTTCACCTGGAGGGGTAACACTGAGTTTGATCCTTTGATCCTTGAGTCAGGAAGATACCCTGAAGGAGGGTACATTAACCCACTCCAGTATTCTTGCCTGGAGAGGACAAGAGGAACCTGGTGGGCTATGGTCCATAGGGTTGCAAAGAATCAAACACAACTGAAGCAATTTAGCACATACACACAGAGGGTAAGGTTAATGGAAGAAAAGATGGAAGTGGGTTATAGGTGGGTAAAATGCCAGAAGCCCGAAAGCTTTACTTACTTCTATGAACAAAAGGAATTCAAAAAAAGTTTTAGAAAATGAATCATGTGATGACAGTGGGTTTACAGAATGAAAACTGGAGACTTAGACAAATTACATGTATGTGGAGGATGACACTAGGAATATTTATGTAGCTTGCATCCAGTATTTCTATAAAAATTTTTGTGATCTCCTGCAACATTGATGGTAACAATAATATAATATTTGAATTTTCAGTAGGCTAAATCTTTCATGATTCTTTCTACATGCTGATTATATGAGACTTTAGTAATATTTCCATGCCCCATATATCTTAAAATCATGATTGGTTTATAACCTTCAAATTGATTTGCACCCATTTATTTTCTTTTATATGAAATCAGACATTTTGAGTTGTGTGTCTGAGACTGGATATAAAGAGTGAAAAGAAGAGGAGGTTAGGCCACAGGCGCCTTTTTGCAGAGAGGATATAATGCAAGAGATCAGTAAAGTAATAAAAGGGTCTGATGTCTCATCCCAGGTATATGAACTTCAGTTAGAAATATAACACCAGGAATTTTTTAATAAAGGAATAGAAGTATGTGACTCCTGTCCTTGAAGATTCTAGTGCCAGATGATCCTTTACAATTCAGACTTTGGAAAGAAAGGATGGAGAAAAAAAAAAAAAGAACTAATAAATCTTTAAAATTTGTCAAGTGACAGATCTTTGCCTGGTTGGTTAACTGACTATGCAAAGATTTTAGTAGATTTTTTTGTGATTCCCAATTCTTTTTATTCATAAGAATTTTATAATATTAAAATGACACAAGAGAAGGTAATCCTACATTTGCTTAGTAGAACATTTCAGGATGTGCAGTCACAATGTACCACATACCCCTGTTGCCAGTAATCTGCAAATACAAAGTTGTATAATCAACTCCAAATCAGGGGGAAAAAAATCACAGTTATTTTCATAGTTTCATAATAATTCATTATTTTAAAATTGTATATATACTTAGATCTGTGTTCAGCTAACATATCTAAGGTTCATCTAGGGCAGATCAAGATGGCAGAGTAGAAAGATCCTGAATTTACCTCCTCTCCTATAGACATACAAAAACTACAACTGCATGTAAAGTAGGTATCTCTGAAAACAACCTAAGACTAGTTAAAAAGATTTTGTATAGCTCTGGATACAAAGAGACCCTGGTTCAATTCCTGGGTCAGGAAGATCTGCTGGAGAAGGGATAGGCTACTTACTCCAATAATCTTGGGCTTCCCTTGTGGCACAACTAGTAAAGAATCTGCCTGCAATGAGGAAGACCTGGGTTTGATCCCTGGGTTGGGAAGATCCCCTGGAGAAGGGAAAAGCTACCCACTTCAGTATTCTGGCCTGGAGAATTCCATGGACTGTATAGTCCATGGGGTCACAAAGAGTCGAACACAATTGAGTGACTTTCACTTTCACTTTCAAGGATATAAAGAAAAAGTCACATTGCTATGGATAGGAGGGGCAGAGATGTAGTCTTACCACAGCCCACAGCCCACAGCCCAGGTGAGGCAACCCGTAAGTGGACAAATATCACGACTGTGAAGGTTCCTCCTGAGGAGAAAGTCGGGACTATCTCCACACTGGAATCCCCAGCCTGGGGAACCTGTCCTGTGAAGATGAGTCCCGACAATGTCTGACTTTCAAAGTTAGTGAAGCTTGGAATTCCCTGATGATCCAGTGGTTAGGACTTGGTGCTTTCACTGTTGGGGGTCAGGTTCAATCCTTGGTCAAGGAACTAAGATCCCTCAAGCTGCATGGTCTAGCCAAAAAAAAAAAATAGTGAAGCTTACATCTGGGAAAGTCAGATAGGTGTTGGAAACCAAGACTTTGCTCTTAAGCAAACTAACTCACACACAGACTAGATCACTATGAATCCTAGCACAGAAGCAGCAGCTTGAAAAGTGCCTGGATCACATAATACGGAGATTCATTGACTAGTTTTAGGGCATGGGCCAGAAGGGAAGGAATCTGGTGGAAATTTCTTAAAGCTATTTATTTATTTATTGGCTGTGCTGGATCTTCATTGCTGCATGTGGACTTTCCCTAGCTCCAGTGAGTGGGGGCTACTCTTGGTTGCAGTCTGAGAGTTTCTCTTTGCAGAGGTTTTCTTATTGTGGAACACGGACTCTAGAGCACTCAGACTCAGCAACTGTGATGCAAGCTTAGTTGCTGTGGCACATGGAATCTCTGTGGACCAGGGATTGAACCTGTGCCCACTGCATTGACAGGCATATTCTTAACCACTGGACACCAGGGAAGTTCAGGTGGAACTTTTTTTGAGGACAGAAGTACTGGCTTTTTTTTTTTTTTTCCTTTTTACTCTCCTTCCATCTATTTAGATTGACTCTGTCAGGCATCATTTCTGTCACTCTCCATCAACCTAGCTAATATCATGCACCCTACCCCAGTCTTCCTCTGAGGAGCAGCACACTCAAACTACCTATTCTAGCAAGCCCTTCAGAGCAGTTCCTGCTCCAGGGAGCAATCCCGGTACACACGCAGGCCTGCAACAATCACAATCCACTCTTGCAGTCAGTTGTGCCAGGGTCTAGTCTCAAACATCAGCACTCTTGCATCAGTCAAGATCAGACCCTCTCAGCCAGCTGGGCTGGGGGCTAGCCTTACCCACCAATGTATCCCAAGCAACTGGGCCAGAGGATAAACCTCTCCTACCAGTGTACCTGCAACAATTGCAGCCCAACCACAAAAAAAAGGTTACACACGATCCACATAAGGGATACCAAGAAGTACCTGGCTTTGGTGACCAGGGGGAATTGTGCCACTGAGCCGCATAAGATGCCTTCTACATAAGGCCAATTTTTAAAGACCACAGTTATAGTATATATACTTAAAAACAAGCAGAAAAAATAGGCAAAATGAGAAGACAAAGGAATACTTTCCAAACAAAACACAAAACCTCAGAAAAAGAACTGAATGAAATAGAGATAAGAAACTTATCAGATGAAGAGTAAGACATGGTCAGAAATATGCTCATTGAACTCAGAAGAAGAATGGATGAACTCAGTGAGAAATTCAATGAAGATATAGAAAGTATGTTTTAAAAAATAAGAATTGAATAATATAATAACTGAAACTATATATATGTATATATGTATATATATATATACACACACACACATATATATAATCAACAACAAATTAGAAGATGCAAATAAGAGATAAGAAATCTGGAAGACAGTTAAGGAAAATCACCCAATTTAAATAACAGAAAGTAAAAGGAATTTAAAAAATGAGGACAGTTTAAGGGACCTATGAGACAATATTCAATGCACCAACGTTAGCATTATATGAAGTCCCATAAGACAGAAAGAAAAAGGGACAAAAATTTTCTTTGAAGAAATGATAACTGAAAACTTTCATAACCTGATTAAGAAATAGACATCTGAGTCCAGGAAGCACATAGACTCAAACAAGATAAATCCAAGAAACACACACCAACACATTATAATTAAAATGTCAAAAGTTAGAGACAGAATCTTAAAAGCAGTAAGATAAAACAAAAACTAGTTGCATACAAGGGAACGTAAGACTATCAGATGATTTTTGCAGAATCTTTACAGCCCAGAAAGGATTAGCATGTCATATTCAAAGTACTAAAAGGAAAAATTATAGCCAATAATACTCAGTAAGTTTATCATTTGATATAGGTGGAGAAATAAAAAGCTTTCCAGATAAGCATATGCTAAAGGGGTTCATCATTAAATTAGCCTTACAAGAAATGTTAGAGGTACTTCTTCAAATAGAAAAGAAAAGGTCATTATAAGAAACAACAAAATTATAAAAGAAAAAAAAAATCTCAATAGTAAAGGAAACCATACAACAAAGGTAGTAAATCAACCACCTATAAAATTAGTATGAAGGTTAAAAGTCAAATAGTACTAAAATCTTCTGTATTTAAAATAACTAGTAAGTAATATACAAGATAAAATGAACATTTGTCAAAAATATAAAGCTTGGGGGTATAAAAATGTAGCGCTTTTAGAATGCACTTGAATTTAAGCAACCATCAGCTTAAGGTGAACGGTTAAACCCATAGGTTGTTTTTCATGAACCTCATGGATACTACAAACCAAAAACTTAGATACAAAAATAAATTAATTATTTAAGATACAGATATAAAATGTAACACTAAAGAAAGTCATTAAATCACAAAGGAAGAGAACAAGAGAATAAAGGAGTGATGAGGAACTATAAAAGCAACCAGAAAACAATGAACTAAATGGCATAATTGTATACTTATTAATAATTTATTTAAATATAAGTGAATTTAAAAGAAAGCATGGCTCGCAGCAAGAAGTGGCAAGCAGCCTGATTGATGAGAAGTGAAGCTGTTCAGTCATGTGCCGCTCTTTGCCATCCCATGGACTATAGCTTACCAGGCAAGAGTACTGGAATGGGTTGCCATTTCCTTCTCCAGCAAATCTTCCCAGACCAGGGATCAAACTTGGGTCTCCCTCATTGCAGGTGGATGCTTTACCCTCTCAGCCACCAGGGAAGCCCAAAGCATGGCTGAATGGATACAAAAATAGGACCCAAATATATGCTTCCTACAAGAGACTACGTCAGGTTTAAATATACACATAGCCTAAATGTGAAATGATAGAAAAATATATTCCATGCAAATACAAACAAAAAGAAAACTGGGGTAGAATAACTTAAACATCATGAAAATAAAGGCTGGTTATTTGAAAAGAAAAAAATTGATAAACCTGTAGCCAGACTCATCAAAGAAAAAGAACACAGAGCTCAAATCAATAAAATCAGAAAGAGCAGACATTACAATTGATATCACAAAAATACTAAGAATTATGAGATTACAATGAACATGTGTATGCCTATAAAATGGACAAGCTAGAATAAATAGACAAATTCCTAAAAATGTATAATCTCCTAAGACTGAATTAGGGAAAAACAGAGAATATGAATATACCAATTTCTAGTAATGAAACTGAATCAGTAATCAAATAAAACTTAACAAGGAAAAGTCCAGGACCAGATGTGAAAACACTACAAAAAACAAACAAACAAACTTACTGGCCAATGTTTCTGAAGCAAAAATTCTCAGTGAAATAATAGCAAACTGAATTCAACAATACATTAAAAGGACCAAGTACAATGATCAAGAGGAATTTATTCCAGGGATGTAAGGATGGTTCAATATCTACAAATCAATCAAAATGTTACACCAAATTAACAAAATGAAGGTTTGATAGAAGCACAAAAGCATTTGACAAAAATTCAACATTTATTAAAAATTTTTTATTAAATTTTAAATTAAATTATTAAATTTTATTATTAAAAAAATTCTTAAGAAAGTGGGCATAGCAAGAATATACATCAGTATAATGAAGCCATATAGGAGAAGCCCACAGCTAAAATCATGCTCAATGATGAAAAGCTGTAATATTTTACTCTGAGATCTGGAAACATGGCATGTGTCCACTCTTACCACTTTTATGCAACCCACTTTTGGAAGTCCTAGTCACAGCACCTATACAAGAGAGATAAAAAGCCATATTTAATAAATAAAATAGGTATATGGGAAAGAAAAAAGTAGAACTATTTGCAGATGCCATGGTTCTATATAATAGAAAACCCTAAAGTATATAACAAAACTAGTAGGGCTAACACATAAATTCAGTAAAGTTTCAAGCTATAAAAGCAATTTACAGAAGTCTGTTGAATTTCTATGCATTGCTAATGAACTATCAGAAAAAAAATCAAGATGGTAATCCCATTTAAAATTGTATCAAAAAGAATAAAATATCTAGGAATAAAACATATTTAAGGAAGTGAAAGCTTGTACTCTGAAAATTATAAGACATGGTGAAAACTATTAAAGATAACACAAATAAATGGAAGGATATACCATGCTAATGAATTGGAAGAATTAATATTGTTAAAATGTCCACACTACCTAAAGCAATGTACAGATTCAATGCAATCCCTTTCAACATATGTATGGCATTTTCCTCAGAACTGGAAAAACAAACCTAAAAGTTGTATGAATCAATGAAAAATCTCAAAAAACCAAAGTAACCAATCCTAAGAAAGAACTAAGCTGGAAGTATTACA
The DNA here is from genome assembly GCF_002263795.3 of Bos taurus. Classification (NCBI taxonomy): domain Eukaryota; kingdom Metazoa; phylum Chordata; class Mammalia; order Artiodactyla; family Bovidae; genus Bos; species Bos taurus. The sequence goes on along the minus strand of NC_037351.1, from coordinate 14,645,000 downwards.
CACTCTGATTTCAAATGATACTATAAAGATACAGTAAATAAAACTGTATGGTACTCTCATAAAAACAGACATTTATTTGAATGAACAAAATAGAGAGCACAGAAATATATCCATGCTTATAGGCTCAAATAATTTATGCCAAAGGAACAAAAAATAGACACTGAAGAAAAGATAGTTTCTTAAATATATGGTTTTGGGAAAACTGAATGGCTTTATGCAAAATAATAAAACTAGACCACTTTCTTATACCATATACACAAATAAACTCAAAATGAATTAAAGAATCAAATGTAAGACATGAAGTAATAAAACTCCTAGAAAAAAATATAAATAGTATACTCTTTCACATTAGTCAGACAAATGCTTTTTAGATCTCTCTCCACAGACAAGGGTAATAAAAGCCATAAATTAACAAATGGGGCCACATTAAGCAATAACAAAAACATATTTTGTACTGCAAAGGGAACCATCAACCAAACAAAAAAACAACCTTCCCCAAATAGGGGAAAATATTTGCAAAGTATTTATCTGCTAAGAGGTTTTTATACAAAATGTATAAAGGATTTGCACATCTCAATATTTTTAAAAAATCTGATTAAAATATGAAAAAATGATATGAAAAAACATTTTACAAAGAAGGCATACAGATAGCTAACAGAGAGATAAAAATGCTGAGCATCACTAATAGTCAAAGAAAAACAAATCAAGATTACAATGAGTTACTTCATACCTGTCAGAATGCCTGTTATCAAAAAGATAAGAAACAACAAGTGTTGACAAGGATTTACAGAAAACGAAATCCTTATGCACTGTTGCTAAGGACATAAATACGTACAGCCACTATGGAAAACAGGATGAGGATTCTTCAAAAAATTAAAAATATAATTATCATTTGATTCCACTTCTGGGTATTTATCCAGCAATTCCAGTTCTAGGTATTTATCAAAAACAAAACAAAACAAAACCTACTAATTCAAAAAGATATATGTATCCCTATGTTTATTGAAGTATTATTTACAATAGCTTGTATATGGAAGCTCTGCCCTGCCCATCCTTAGATAAATAAATAAAGAAGATATGGAATAAACATACAATGGAATATTACTCAGCCATAGAAAAGAATGAAATCTTGCCCTTGGCAACAGCATATATGGATTTAGAAAAAAAACTCCAATACTTTGGCCACCTCATGTGAAGAGTTGACTCACTGGAAAAGACTCTGATGCTGGGAGGGATTGGGGGCAGGAGGAAAAGGGGACGACAGAGGATGAGATGGCTAGATGGCATCACCAACTCAATGGACATGAGTTTGAGTGAACTCCAGGAGTTGGTGATGGACAGGGAGGTGTGGTGTGCTGCGATTCATGGGGTCGCAGAGTCAGACACTACTGAGCGACTGAACTGAACTGAACTGAACTGATGCTAAGTTAAATAAGTCAGACAGAGAAAGATGAATGCTTTATGATTTAATTTATATGTAGAATCTAAGAAGTAGAACCAATGAACAAACAAGTCAAAAGAGAAACAGACTCATGAATACAGAGAAAAAAGCTGTTGGTCACCAGAGGGGTGAGAAAGTAGAGGTTAGAGAAAGTAAATGAAGAGGATTAAGAGGTAAAAAATTTCAGTTACAAAATAAATGTCACAAAGATGTAAGGTATGGCATAGGGAATATAATCAATAATATTACAATAACTTTGCATGATGACAGATTGTTACTAGATTTATGTGCAATGTATATAAATTCAAATTTGCTATACACCTGAAACTAATGCAATATTGTATTGCATGTGTGCTCAGTCACTTGAGTTGTGCCTCTTTGTAACCCTATTGACTGTAGCCCACAGGCTCCTCTGTCCATAGTATTCTCCAGAATACTGGAGTGGGTTGCCATGTCTTTCTCCAGGGAATCTTCCTGATCCAGGGATTGGACTCACATCTCTTAAGTCTCCTGCATTGGCGGACAGGTTCTTTACCACTAGCAGCAGCTGGGAAGCTCCAGAATATTGTATTAACTATATTTAATATATTTTTAATAAAGTACATCAATCATGAATTGCTGCAAACACTTAGTCCCCTTTTTATTTCTCTTTTTTTTCCCCTCTGAAACCATACCTCTATTTCCTTTTCCTTTGTCTTTACATCTGTCTTTGCAACTATTATTTTTGTCTCCTTCTCCCTTCTCTGTGTCTCTTCACCTATTCGTGTTTCTCTGCTCACTTTTACCCCAATAAACATTTCTCCTTTAGCCCTAATAAGTCTTCATGCTTTTCTTATCCTGAAAAAGGAAAGTGAATGATTTTGCATATCCACTTTGCTTGCATTTCCTTCAAAAATACTTTCAAAAAAGTTCAAGTGAAAAACAAGATATGCATGCCAAACTTGAGGTAAGTTGAAATAAAATGCTGTAAATTAAAGCAGATACGAGAAAAAATACATTTACTAGTGGAGTTACTTTAAAGAACCATTATCAGTATTGAGGAGGGATAAAGGAACTGGTTTTAAGAAGCTGGTGCAATTTTCATGAATGCCTGATACTGAAAGCTTCCCCAAAAGACAGTTGTCTCACAGCTTGAAGTGCCCACTGTGGGTCAGGAGCCCAAATGGACCCCTTCCTCTGCTCTTTGGACATTTGTCCTCGCTAAGGTTTTTCTTTATTTTCCTCTCTAAGACTCTGTTTTCTCATCAACTATTGCTATCAACCCTAATTTTGCTGGGCATATTTATGTAATACCTTTTTTGAAAAAGTTACAAATAAAGAATTTTTTCCCTATTAGTTTGCTTATTTGAATATGTGTTTATTCCAGGGGTTGGAAAACTGCAACTTTGGGGCCAAAATCCTCCCATTTGTATAATTAATATTTGTTGAAATAGAGCCATGCCCATTTGTTTACTTAGTATGATGCTGGGAAAGATTGAAGGCAGGAGGAGACAGGGATAACAGAGAATGAGATGGTTGGATGGCATCACCGACCTGATGGACATGGATTTGAGCAAACTCCGGGAGTTGGTGATGGACAGGGAGGCCTGGCATGCTGAAGGCCATGGGGTCGCAGAGTCAGACACGACTGAGTGACTGAATTGAACTGATTGTCACATTACAACAGGAAAGTTAAGTAACTTCAACTGAGATTGTTTGGACTATAAAGCCTAAAATATTTATTATCTGGTCCTTTACCAAAAAAATAAAAAATAAAAATTATGCTGACTCCTACTTTATTCTGTGTTCACACCAGATTGATAATTTGGCTAGGTACAGCATTTTAAGGAATTCCCTGGTGGCTCAGATGGTAAAGCGTGTGCCTACAATGAAGGAGACCCATGTTCGATCCCTGGATTGGGAAGATCCCCTGGAGAAGGAAATGGCAACCACTCCAGTACTCTTGCCTGGAAAATCCCATGGACAGAGGAGAGTGGTAGGCTACAGTCCATGGAGTCTCAAAGAGTCGGACAGAACTGAGCAACTTCACTTTCACTTTTCACAGCATTTTAAAGGCATTATTCCCTGTCCTCTAGCTTCCAGAATGAATGTTTCATACTCATATAGCATTCTGATTCCTGATCCTTTATGTGAAAACTAGTTTTCTCCAATATATCAAAACTTCGGTAAACTGCTCCTTGCTCTTAGTGTGGTACTTTTTCGTATACTACAATAAGCACTCAATGGATCCATTCAATATAAACCAAACAATACCTTTTATAATTTCTTCCCTTCATTTTTTTTCTCTTTCTGAAATTTTAATTAGCCAAGTTTAAATCTTTTAGACTGACTCTCTAATTTTCTTATTTTTTGTTGCCTTCTATTCTCCTGAAATTTAGATATTTCTGGAAAATTCTATCATGTTAATCTTCCAATTTTCTATAACATTTTAAAGTTTCTGCTGTCATATTAATTTTCAGGAGCTGTTTTTGTTCTCTTTTTTTAGCATTATATCTTTGATTCATGGATGCAATATCTTTATTATTTCCTTGAGGGGTTATACCTAAAAAAACATAAAGGACAAGTGAAGAATTTTTGAGGCACATAATAGCTAAAAAAATTTATCATTAGTAGAACTTCAAACAAGATGGTAAAGAACCTCCTCCAGGTAGAAGAAAAATGGCATCAGGCAGATATATGAATTAATACATAAAAAATCATAACTATGTAAGATATAAATGTAAGAATTTCTAGTTTTTTAAATAAAAAATTACAAATTTGCCTTTAGTGAAAATAATTTTAATATAAAATAAAGTAAAAAGCACACCCATAGCACAAAAACAGAGATTTATAACATAAAATAAAATGAATGACTATAGCACAAAGACAAAGAGAAAAGTAAGTATACTATTATGACATTCTTAACACTTTATATGAATTAGTATAATATCACTTGAAGACTGGAAAAAGTGTAAAATTTATACTATAAATCCTAATGTAATCACTAAAATAATGAAGAATAATAGATAATGAATGGACAAAAGAAAATCATAAAATATAACTAAAGAAAAGAAATCAGATAGAGGAAAAAGGGACAAAGAATAGATAAGATATATAGAAAACAAAAACCAAAATTAGAGATCAATAATAATTTACATTATGTGGAAATATCCTAAAGAAAAATTAGACAAAAAGAACAAGACCCAGCTATATGATACCTATAAGAAATTCATTCTAAATAAGAGATACAAATAGGTTAAAAGTAAAAAGATGGTAAAAGATATACCTTGCTAACACTAATCAAAAGAAAACTGAAATTCTAGATTAACAGCAAAGTAAATTACAGAGTAAAGTATATTATTAGATACATAAAAAGTCATTTTATAATGATAAAGGAGAAATATAAAATTCCATACATGTGATCAAAACTTTCAAAACCCTTCTATTGTAATTGATAGAACAGTGGAGAGAAAATCAGTAGTATATATGGTAGGAGACTTGAACAACAATAATTCACCTGATTGTCATTTATAGGAGATTGCTGGGAGAAATATCAATAACCTCAGATATGCAGATGACACCACCCTTATGGCAGAAAGTGAAGAAGAACTAAAAAGCCTCTTGATGAAAGTGAAAGTGGAGAGTGAAAAAGTTGGCTTAAAGCTCAACATTCAGAAAACGAAGATCATGGCATCTGGTCCCATCACTTCATGGGAAATAGATGGGGAAACAGTGGAAATAGTGTCAGACTTTATTTTGGGGGGCTCCAAAATCACTGCAGATGGAGACTGCAGCCATGAAATTAAAAGACGCTTACTCCTTGGAAGGAAAGTTATGACCAACCTAGACAGCATATTCAAAAGCAGAGACATTACTTTGCCAACAAAGGTTCGTCTAGTCAAGGCTATGGTTTTTCCTGTGGTCATGTATGGATATGAGAGTTGGACTGTGAAGAAGGCTGAGTGCCCAAGAATTGATGCTTTTGAACTGTGGTGTTGGAGAAGACTCTTGAGAGTCCCTTGGACTGCAAGGAGATCCAACCAGTCCATTCTGAAGGAGATCAGCCCTGGGGTTTCTTTGGAAGGAATGATGCTAAAGCTGAAACTCCAGTACTTCGGCCACCTCATGTGAAGAGTTGACTCATTGGAAAAGATGCTGATGCTGGGAGGGATTGGGGGCAGGAGGAGAAGGGGACGCCAGAGGATGAGATGGCTGGATGGCATTACTGACTTGATGGACGTGAGTCTGAGAGAACTCCGGTGTTGGTGATGGACAGGGAGGCCTGGTGTGCTGTGACTCATGGGGTCGCAAAGAGTCAGACACGACTGAGTGACTGAACTTAACTGAACTGAACTGAACTACTGAATAACAGAAGAATGGGCATGTTTTTAAAGTGCCCATGGGGCATCTAATTTATCAAGATATAAAATATTCTGGTTCATAAAATATTTAAATATACATTTAAAAGAATATAACCAATACAAAATATGTCCTCTGATAAACGGAAATTAAATTAAGTTTAAATAACAGCAAGATGTCTGGACAATTTTTATTTTTAATATTTGATCACTAAATAACATACTTTGAGTAGCCCATGTGTCAAAGAAGAAATTAAAAGGAAATTTATAAAGTATTTTGAATGGAATGATAATGAAAAGGCATTAGATTTTGTGGAATTCCTCTAAAGCAGTAGTCAGTAGGAAGCTTCTAGCATTAAATGCCTATATGAGAAAAGAAGTCTCACATCAATGACCTCAGCTTTCACAACAAAACCAGGAAAAGAAAAACAAATTAAATATAAATTGAATAGAATAAAGAAAAAAAAGATAATATTTTAAAAAATGAAGTTAGAAAAGTAATAGATAAATGAAACCAAAGTGATTTTTTTGAGATCGGTAAAATCATTTAACTTCTGACTAGGATAATTAGGAAAAAATGACAGAAGATAAAAAATTATCAATACAAGGAATGAGAGAAATGAGTTTGTAAGAATTGCTATGACAACAAAACCCAGCAGACATTACACAGAAAGAATGCTTCAAACTAATAGAAATATTGGGATTATAGAGGTATTGGTAAATACAATTTAAGTTTTTTTTTTTTCTTTCCTCAAGAGTCAAGTAGTCCCTGATTGTTCACATTTAAGAATGGGTCACTACCAATCAAAAAATGGGCCAAACTACTAAACAGACATTTCTCCAAAGAAGACACACAGATGGCTAACAAACACATGAAAAGATGCTCAACATCACTCATTATCAGAGAAATGCAAAACAAAACACAATGAGGTACCATCTCATGTACAGGTACCATCTTAGGTACAATAAATGCTGGAGAAGGTGTGGAGAAAAGGGAACCCTCTTACACTGTTGGTGGGAATGCAAACTAGTACAGCCACTATGGAGAACACTGTGGAGATTCCTTTAAAAACTGGAAATAGAACTGCCATACAACCCAACAATCCCACTGCTGGGCATACACACCAAGGAAACCAGAACTGAAAGAGACAAATGTATCCCAAGCTTCATCACAGCACTGTTTACAATAGCTAGGAAGCAACCTAGACATCCACTGGTAGACGGATGGATAATGAAGTTGTGGTACATATACACAATGAAATATTTCTCAGCTATAAAAAAGAACACATTTCAGTCAGTTCTAATGTAGTGGATGAAACTGGAGCCTGTTTTACAGAGTGAAGTAAACTAGAAAGAGAAACACCAATACAGTATATTAGTGCATATATATGGAATTTAGAAAGACAGTAACAACGATGCTACATGCAAGACAGAAAAAGAGACATAGATGTAAAGAAGACTTTTGGACTACGTGGGAGAAGGCAAGGGTGGGACAATATGAGAGAATAGCACTGAAACATGTGTTTTACCATATGTAAAATAGATGACCAGTGCAAGTTTGATGCATGAAGCAAGGCTTTCAAAGTTGGTGCTCTGTCTAATCAATGAATATAGTAAAGTTGCAGGATATAAAATTAACACACAGAAATCCCTTGCATTCCTATACACTAAAAATGAGAACATAGAAAGAGAAATTAAGGAAACAATTCCATTCACCATTGCAACGAAAAGAATAAAATACTTAGGAATATATCTACCTAAAGAAACAAAAGACCTAATAAAACACTGGTGAAAGAAATCAAAGAAGACACTAATTGATGGAGAAATATACCGTATTCATGGATCGGAAGAATCAATATAGTGAAAATGAGTATACTACCCAACGCAACCTATAGATTAAATGCATTCCCTATCAAGCTACGAACGGTATTTTTCACAGAGCTAGAACAAATAATTACACAGTTTGTATGGAAATACAAAAAACCTCAAATAGCCAAAGCAATCACTAGAAAGAAGAATGGAACTGGAGGAATCAACCTGCCTGACTTCAGGCTCTACTATGAAGCTACATTCATCAAGAGAGTATGGTACTGGGACAAAGACAGACATATAGATCAATGGAACAAAATAGAAAGCCCAGAGATAAATCCATGCACCTATGGACACCTTATCTTTGACAAAGGGGGAAAGAATATACAGTGGAAAAAAGACAATCTCTTTAACAAGTGGTGCTGGGAAAACTGGTCAACCACTTGTAAAAAAATGAAACTAGAACACTTTCTAACACCATACACAAAAATAAACTCAAAATAGATTAAAGATCTAAACGTAAGACCAGAAACTAGAAAACTCCTAGAGGAGAACATAAGCAAAACACTCTCCAACATAAATCACAGCAGGATCCCCTATGACCCACCTCCCAGAATATTGGAAATAAAAGCAAAAATAAACAAATGGGACCTGATTAAAATTAAAAGCTTCTGCACAACAAAGGAAACTATAGGCAAGGTGAAAAGACGGCTTTTAGAATGGGAGAAAATAATAGCAAATGAAGCAACCAACAAAGAACTAATCTCAGAAATATATAAGCAACTCCTGCAGCTCAATTCCAGAAAAATAAATGACCCAATTTAAAAAAATGGGCCAAAGAACTAAACAGACATTTTTCCAAAGAAGACATACAGATGGCTAACAAACACATGAAAAGATGCTCAACATCATTCATTATCAGAGAAATGCAAATCAAAACCACTATGAGGTACCATTTAACACCAGTCAGAATGGCTGCTATCCAAAATCTACAAGCAATAAATGCTGGAGAGGGTGTGGAGAAAAGGGAACCCTCTTACTCTGTTGGTGGAAATGCAAACTAGTACAGCCACTATGGAGAACAGTGTGGAGATTCCTTAAAAAACTGGAAATAGAACTGCCATATGACCCAGCAATCCCACTGCTGGGCATACACACCAAGGAAACCAGAATTGAAAGAGACACGTGTACCCCAATGTTCATCACAACACTGTTCATAATAGCCAGAACATGGAAGCAACCTAGATATCCATCAGCAGACGAATGGATAAGAAAGCTGTGGTACATATACACAATGAAGTATTACTCAGCCATTAAAAAGAATACATTTGAATCAGTTCTAATGACGTGGATGAAACTGGAGCCTATTATACAGAGTGAAGTAAGCCAGAAAGAAAAACACCAGTAAAGTACACTAACACATATATATGGAATTTAGAAAGATGGTAATGATAACCCAGTATGTGTGACAGCAGAAGAGACACAGACGTATAGAACATTTTTTTGGATGATGTGGGAGAGGGCGAGAATGGGATGATTTGGGAGAATGGCATTGAAACATGTATATTATCATATATGAAATGAATCGCCAGTCCAGGTTTAATGCATGATACAGGATGCTTGGGGCTGGTGCACTGGGATGACCCAGAGAGATGGTATGGGGAGGGAGGTGGGAGAGGGGATCAGGATGGGCAACACATGTACACCCATGGCAGATTCATGTCAATGTATGGCAAAACCAATACAATATTGTAAAATAATTAGCCTCCAGTTAAAATAAACAAACTTATATTAAAAAAAAAAAAAAAGTTGGTGCTCTGGGACAACCCAGAGGGATGGGGTGGTGAGGGAGGTGGGAGTCAGGATGGTGTGACACATGTGCACCCATGGCTGATTCATGTCAGTGTATGGCAAAAACCACCACAATATTATAAAGTAAATAGCCTCCAATTAAAATAGATAAATTAATTTTAAAAAATCAATTTGAGAAAAAAAAATAAAGAGTGAGTCATTAAAATACTAATTGAAAAGCTCAGTATACTTGGACAAATGAAAAATAGAGAGCTTCTCTAAGTTTCTCTTCTGAGTATTTGGTCAAGGATTCTGCTAATTTTTGATAATGAATCCCAGATTTCAATTATAGGGAATCTTCTTTCTTTGGCTAATCAACATATAGAAAGCAACACTCAAATCTTTTATCTGTAGCTTGTGGGACTACCTATCAGGGTTTTTTTTTTTTTTTTTTATGGGGGAAATGCTTATAGATTTAATTGTTCATGACAGGGTAACATGTTCTTGAAACATTCTGTACATAAGGCACTGAAATGGAGGAATAGTGTAGCTTACAAAATAATTTAACTAATTTGATAGTGCTTAACATCCTATATCAGAAATGAGCTACTAAAATTTAAAAATTATATGATAATCTACATTATTAAAATCTATCATATAAAAGCTTTCAAATTAATCATAGACTCTTAATCCAATGGTAAGATATTACTAAAAAATTCCTTAAACTTCTTTTATTTTTTTTTAAATTTAGCCCTGTAGGTACTTTATATGAATATTTTCAATACCCTAAGAATAAACTGATTTGGAATATAGACAAGATGCAAATTAGACTAATGGAAGATGAACAAGGTGAGGATACAATTCTGACCTCAAAAGGTGTCTTTGAAAATAGTGAGACTTGAATACTAGGTCTCAACACAATTTCAGAAAAGAAATTTCAAATGCATTTAGAATGCTGACAGCCTCGTTAGAATAAATGTTTCTACTCCCAAAATGACTACTTTGAAAGACAGCTCTCACTTGGATATATAAATTTAGGTGTGTCAGCAGGGGTGGGAGTAATTAGGAGATCCAATTTATTTCTTTACACACACACACTGCGGGTAAGTATTCCAGGTGAGGTCAAGGAAGTCACCCCGCTACTCACCTGTGAAAGCCTGTTAACGTTGCACTGCCTCCTGGGAATGTGTGGCTGATGACAGCAGAAGGCAAGAAGGCTACTGCTTTGATAAATACCCTGAGGGTCTGCAAAATGGCAGTGCTGGGAGGCATGTGCCAAATCATGTTTGGCTTTGGCCCCGTAACTTGTGATTCTGTCAAGGACTCATCACGTCAATTGGTGGAAAATGGATTACTGTCATTCTTCAAGGCACAGCACATCATTCCCCATTGATTGGCATGCCAAATCCTTCACAAAGTAATGAGTCAGGGACGATTCAAATCATCATCCAACTGTCAGCTTGATTGCATAGCCCTCTATCAATGGGATTAAACTAGTCTGGCATCCAAAATATAATGAAAGGCATTACTTTACTTGAAAAGTTGACAGGAAGACAGGGGTGCTGGACCCAGGAGGACTAGGCATATAGAGAAAAAATAACAAATAATAAAACTGGTGGGAAGGAACTGTGAGATGATGTAAATATATTCTTCAGTCTTTTAAGAGATGTTATAACTAAAGGGAATTACTTTTCTCTTCAAAGAGAATTAGATCTGAAAGGGACACTGAAAAAATTATATAGGTCATGCCTGTTCTCTGACAAAAAAAGAAACTGAGGTAAAGGAAGGGAAATAAGTCACTGATTTTGATTACTGAGAGAATGACAGAATTCAAAGCATGTTCTTCAGAGGGAAAGAAACTTGATTTTCATTCTTGGTTCTTCTAATTGTGTCATAATAGGCAAGCCCCACAGACTCTGTTTCCTCACCTAAATGGAGACAATTTCATACATATAAGGCTTAAGAGAATAAACCACTAAGACGGTTAGGCTTCCATCTCAATATATGCCAAGAAAAACATGTTGCTGTATAGCTCACATTTCATGAAATACACATATTTAAAAACCTGTTGTTGGGGCTCAAATTGAATCTCTTATTTTCCTTTTGCCTTGATGATTATCAGCATTTTTTCTTAGAAAAAGGCCATCCTTGAACAAATACGCCTCATATATATTATCTTATTTAATACAGTCTAGAGAAATCATAAATCTTACCAAGGTCACACTCTTAATAACAGGTTAAGGCTTTAGTGATATGGTTCTGCTGCTAAGTCGCTTCAGTCGTGTCCGACTCTGTACGACCCCATAGACAGCAGCCCACCAGGCTTCCCCATCCCTGGGATTCTCCAGGCAAGAACACTGGAGTGGGTTGCCATTTCCTTCTCCAATGTATGCAAGTGAAAAGTGAAAGTGAAGTCGCTCAGTCATGTCCGACTCTAGTGACCCCATGGACTGCAGCCTACCAGGCTCCTCCGTCCATGGGATTTTCCAGGCAAGAGTACTGGAGAGGGGTGCCATTCCTCCTTTTAATCATGAGCTCTGATGTTTCCACTGGTGATGGTTTTGGTTCACCAATAGCAGAAAATATTCTCTGTTTGTTTCTTTTTCTTTCTTTTTTAGCAGCAGCACCAGGGTCCCTCTGTCTCATGTACCTTGATCCAGTGGGTTGTGCCCTAAGAGACCTGAATTGCAATGTGAGTAGCTACCTACGTGATAAGAGGAACTTGTTCACAAATTGCCGCAACACTATTTACTTAGGTACACCTAGGTTATTAAAAATATATTATTTTAGATTTCAGCAAACATTTTGTTTTGGGGAATGGAAAGACTTGCCCTTTATTAAATTCCATTTAGGTAAAGGAATTATTTGACTACTGACTAAAAACCTGAACAGTTGAGATATTATTAGGGTGTTGCAGCCTGAAAGGAGAGGTATAATTTTATGAACAAAAACACTCCCTGGAGTCAGACATGAGGACCAGTGTTTGGAATATGAATCACTGTGAACCATTTAGGATTCTAATTCAATGTTGAGAGTCCCACCATATTATCTGCCAGATTCTTTAGATGTGGATTTTGTGCAAAGTCCTGGAAATTTCATATAATAAAGTGGTGTTGATAATTCAAAGAGTATCCAGAGAAGAGAGAGACATTTGTTCAGACAGGTTGGGAAAATCATGTACACTCTGTCTCTTTTAAAGAATCTCAAATGCTGACTAGCATGCAAAGATTCTAAAAAATTCTGCATTAAAGAAGCCTATTTAACTTGGTTCACAGCAGTATTCCTATAGCTTCTTTGTCAAGTGGAGTTCTCTTCTGCGTGATTTCTACTATAGCACCTAGAACAGGGCCAGGAATATATGAGGGGCTTCAAAAATACTTAAAAGAATGTTGAGAAGTCAAGTTCCCAATGGATTCTTGTCTCACGGTTGTAGCACAAAAGAGGCTGTTTTGATGGATGGATATATATTGTACTGGCAGACACTGGGGAAAGAGTATAAAACGATAAATGTGACACGCATTGGCCTCAGAGGAGTTTAGAGTTTACTGGATAAGGCAGAAATGTTCATAAATGACAAAAGGGAGCCAGTATCACATAAATATTGAAAGCTCTAGCTTCAGTCTCAGACAGAACTGGGTTCAAGTTTTGACATTATCACTCACCAGCTGGGTGGTCCAAGGCAAGTTAGTTAATAATTCTAAGGCACCAGTCTTCTAAAACAGAAGATGGAGATAACAGAGTTGTACAGATAACTTGGCCATTATTTGGTGTAACGTAAGCAAAATGAAATAACTTCATCTTGTCTCTGCACCAAGTAACGCCATACATCACTCAAATATTTGCTGAATAGATTAATAATGTTAATTGTATATTTTTAAACTTCTGCCTAATACAGTACCTTACATAAGGTAGATATCTAAGAAAATGTTGCTGGATAAATGAAATACTGAATCAGAGAAGCATTTTCTAAGTACAGCCCATACAACAACCTTATCTCTGGGTACATGGTTTTTCTCTTGAGCTGTGCACTTAGTCATTCAGTCATGTCTGACTCTTGAGACCCTGTAGACTGTAGCCTGCCAGGCTCCTCTGTTCATGGGATTCTCCAGGCAAGAATACTGGAGTGGGTTGTCATTTCTTTCTCCAGGGGATCTTCCCAAACGAGGGACCAAACCCAGGTCTCCAGTATTTCAGTCAGACTCTTTACTGACTGAGTTACATGGGAAGCCCTCTTACTACTGCATTCAGTTCAGTTCAGCTCAGTTCAGTCGCTCAGTCATGTCTGACTTCTTGCGACCCCATGAATCACAGCACGCCAGGCCTCCCTGTCCATCACCAACTCCCGGAGTTTACTCAAACATATGTCCTCGAGTCAGTGATACCATCCAGCCATCTCATCCTCTGTTGTCCCCTTCTCCTCTTGCCCTCAATCCCTCCCAGCATCAGAGTCTTTTCCAATGAGTCAAATGAAGTGACCAAAGGATTGGAGTTTCAGCTTCAGCATCAGTCCCTCCAATTAACACCCAGGACTGATCTCCTTTAAGATGGACTGGTCGGATCTCCTTGAAGTCCAAGGGACTCTCAAGAGTCTTCTCCAACACCACAGTTCAAAAGCATCAATTCTTTGGTGCTCAGCTTTCTTCACAGTCCAACTCTCACATCCATACATGACCACAGGAAAAACCATAGCCTTGACTAGATGAACCTTTGTTGGCAAAGCAATGTCTCTGCTTTTGAATATGCTATCTAGGTTGGTCATATCTTTCATTTCAAGGAGTAAGCATCTTTTAATTTCATGACTGCAATCACCATCTGCAGTGATTTTGGAGTCCCAAAAAATAAAGTCTGACACTGTTTCCATTGTTTCCCCATCTATTTGCCATGAAGTGATGGGACCAGATGCCGTGATCTTCATTTTCTGAATGTTGAACTTTAAGCCAACTTTTTCACTCTCCTCTTTCACTTTCCTCAAGAGGCTTTTTAGTTCCTCTTCACTTTCTGCCATAAGGGTGGTGTCATCTGCATATCTGAGGTTATTGAGATTTCTCCTGGCAATCTTGATTCCAGCCTGTGCTTCTTCCAGCCCAGCATTTCTCATAATGTACTCTGCATATAAGTTAAATAAGCAGGGTGACAATATACAGCCTTGACGTACTCCTTTTCCTATTTGGAACCAGTCTGTTGTTCCATGTCCAGTTCTAACTGTTGCTTCCTGACCTGCATATAGGTTTCTCAAGAGACAGGTCAGGTGGTCTGGTATTCCTATCTCTTGAAGAATTTTCCACAGTTTATTGTGATACACACAGTCAAAGGCTTTGGCATAGTCAATAAAGCAGAAATAGATGTTTTCCTGGAACTCTCTTGCTTTTCCCATAATCCAGAGGATGTTGGCAATTTGATCTCTGGTTCCACTGCCTTTTCTAAAACCAGCTTGAACATCTGGAAGTTCATGGTTCACGTACTGCTGAAGCCTGGCTTGGAGAATTTTGAGCATTACTTTACTAGCATGTGAGATGAGTGCAATTGTGTGGTAGTTTGAGCATTCTTTGGTATTGCCTTTCTTTGGGATTGGAATGAAAAATGACCTTTTCCAGTCCTGTGGTCACTGCTGAGTTTTCCAAATTTGCTGGCATATTGAGTGCAGCACTTTCACAGCATCATCTTTCAGGATTTGAAATAGCTCAACTGGAATTCCATCACGTCCACTAGCTTTGTTCATAGTGATGCTTTCTAAGGCCCACTTGACTTCACAGTCCAGGATGTCTGGCTCTAGGTCAGTGATCACACCATCGTGATTATCTGGGTTGTGAAGCTCTTTTTTGTACAGTTCCTCTGTATATTCTTGCCACTTCTTCTTAATATCTTTTGCTTCTGTTAGGTCCATGCCATTTCTGTCCTTTATCAAGCCCATCTTTGCATGAAATGTTCCCTTGGTATCTCTAATTTTCTTGAAACAATCTCTAGTCTTTCCCATTCTGTTGTTTTCCTCTATTTCTTTGCATTGATCACTGAGGAAGTCTTTCTTATCTCTCCTTGCTATTCTTTGGAATTCTGTATTCAGATGCTTATATCTTTCCTTTTCTCCTTTGCTTTTTGGTTCTCTTCTTTTCACAGCTATTTGTAAGCCCTCCCCAGACAGCCATTTTGCTTTTTTGCATTTCTTTTCCATGGGGATGGTCTTGATCCCTGTCTCCTGTACAATGTCACGAGCCTCCGTCCATAGTTCATCAGGCACTCTGTCTATCAAATCTAGTCCCTTAAATCTATTTCTCACTTCCACTGTATAATCATAAGGGATGTGATTTAGGTCATACCTGAATGGTCTAGTGGTTTTCCCCACTTTCTTCAATTTAAGTCTGAATTTGGCAGTAAGGAGTTCATGATCTGAGCCACAGTCAGCTCCAGGTCTTGTTTTTGCTGACTGTATGGAGCTTCTCCTTGGCTGCAAAAAATATAATCAATCTGATTTTGGTGTTGACCATCTGGTGATGTCCATGTGTTGAGTCTTCTCTTGTGCTGTTGGAAGAGAGTGTTTGTTATGACCAGTGCGTTCTCTTGGCAAAACTCTATTAGCCTTTGTCCTACTTCATTCCGTACTCCAAGGCCAAATTTGCCTGTTACTCCAGGTGTTTCTTGACTTCCTTAGTAGCCACCAAAGAGCATTAATGAATATCCACATTTTTCTACACTCTTTGTAAAATGTTAACTTTGCTAGGCTGAACTACACTTATCCTAAGTTTTCCCTGTAAGTTCCAGTGTAGTGAAAGTGAAGTTACTCAGTCATGTTTGACTCTTTGTGACCCCATGGACTGTAGCCTACCTTGCTCCTCTGTTCATGGGATTTTCCAGGTAAGAGTACTGGAGTGGGTTGCCATTTCTTTCTCCACTGTAGGGTCGGCCAAAACAGTCACTTTTCCCCCCTTTTTTCTTTTATTTTCTTTCTTCCTTCCTTCATTTCTTTCTCTCTTTCTCTTTCATTTTTTGATGATATTTTCAGGATGACAGTAAAGCAGCAGTCAGTTTGTAGCTCATACATGTCATCACTTACCTTCTGGCTTCCATTTTCACATGGGTAGCAAATGGACCTGCAACTGTTCCATCTCCCCCCAAATCCTCCTTCAGTGTCTCTGACTCAACTAGGTGTGTTTAGCCCCATGATGAAGGGCACCAACCTCATCTGCCACATCAAAGTTAAAAGCAGCACAAACTGCCATGAATCTCAGTCCATCCTTGAGGGTTGCAGTTCAAATTTCATAAAGTCTTTTGAAACAGCTCATGTTTTCCCTCTGGTAAGGAAAACCTAGTACATTTCTTTATCCTTATGGATGTTATTAGGGTCCTGAGGGTTCTCCTTTGGCGTAATATTTCCTAACCAGGGAGATGGAGCAGTGTAAAACTCAGCCAGAGACATGGGATCTAGTCCCAGTTCTCAAGAAACCAGTCTTGGGAACCTAAATAAATCAGTAATTCTGTGAGTGTTGGTTTCTGCTTAATTTGATGGATAGCCAATTCTCCCCCTCTGTAACTCACACAGCTACTATAGAGATAAACTATTACACTGAAAGCTAATACACCTTGATAAAATAAGAAAATCTCTAGTATTTACAATAATTCCTGAAATATTATTTGGAATTACTGTTGTTTTTCTTTCAAATCATTATTTAATGAGCACTTATTTTATGGCATACACCATGCTGAGAACACATTTTATTTTCTCATTCATTCCCTGTAGAATAGACTTTATTCCCCTTATTATATTTATGAGAAAATAGGTTAGAGTTCTAGTTAGAAAGATAACTACCCCAGAATTTTAGCCAGAGTGCCTAAACATTTCTGCTTAACATACAGAACACATAGAAAATTGTTCAAGGTGGTTTTAATGCTGAAAATATGATGAATTATCTACATTACTTGTATAATAGTTGTGCTACATGAAGTTGTTTATAATATACTTTATGAAACTGTGCAATGAGGTGATACTAAATGAAAAAAGTATTACATATACAGTCAATGCACTCTAGACAATTGAAATTGCCAAATCACTTGGCTCACATTAGAGATTATTTTAGACTTAGGAAAGTTAGTGTGACTGACAAAATGCTTTAAAGAGCTATACCTGAGCCACCAGTTCTCCATCAATCAAAAACTTGCAGTTGATATTTAATATTATTCTGTCAGATGGTACCAACTCTTTGCAACCCCCTGCACTGTAGTTCACCAGGCTCCTCTGTCAATGGAATTCTACACACAGGAATACTGGAGTGGATAGCCATTTTCTTTTCAAGGGGATTTTTCCAATCCAGGGATCAAACCCAGGTCTTCTGCGTTGCAGCCAGATTCTTTACCATCTGAGCCACCAAAGCAGCTATTTAACTTCAAGCAATATTTTAATGATTAGAGAAAACTGAAAATAAGAATTTTAATATGGTAAATAGTAAATGTGGATTAAATCACATCATGTTATGTCTTTAAGGTGATAATAGGTTAAGATTTTAACTTTGGGTTTTGAAAACCAACATATCATATTGATATATGATTGCTACTGGCCAAAATGTTTCAGAAAATTATTTAGAATCAGGATGTGAGGAAGACTTAGAGTTTGATTGAAATAATAAATAAATTATTTATATAGAAAAATATATGTGATTTTCTATGTGAATATGAATATATGTGGTGTATGTGTGTTTAATGTATTCTCCAAAAAATCTACATGTTTTATGATTAACTATAACTTAAATTTGAGGTAATATAGTACATATATTGGAGAAGGCAATGGCACCCCACTCCAGTACTCTTGCCTGGAAAATCCCATGGGTGGATGAGCCTGGTAGGCTGCAGTCCATGGGGTCGCTAAGAGTCGGACATGACTGAGCGACTTCACTTTCACTTTTCAATTTCATGCATTGGAGAAGGAAATGGCAACCCACTCCAGTGTTCTTACCTGGAGAATCCCAGGGACGGGGGAGCCTGGTGGGCTGTCATCTCTGGGGTCGCACAGAGTCAGACACGACTGAAGCGACTTAGCAGCAGCAGTACATATATTTGAGCTGCTATTAATTTTAAGCCAAGACTCCAGATATGTCAAACAGCTAAAGAAAATGAACAATGTGAATGATCACATGCTGGTCAACATGATTAAAAAATCTGCTTCATTTTTGAACATGAAATTAAAGATTTCAAAAAATTTAGGTTAACTAATACGTTAGAAAGTAAACTCTGTAAAAGGTGAATATGAAAGTAGAACAATAATAGTTGATATTGAGAGGGAGAAAAAGACAGGAGTCAAAGGGAGTAAAGTAAAATCATTAATTTTTTAAAGGCATTTGAATTGGCAAATTTTATTTCCATAATAAAATGAAATTGCAACTCAAATAACTGGTACATAAAATATTGAGAAGTAAATGTAGCAATCAGAGCAATGAGTCTGTAGCCTATGAAAATAAGTAAGTTTTGCAAATTGCAAGCCTAGAGAGCAAAAGCAACCAAACAGAGATCATTATGCTAAAAGAAAGAGAGAGAGAGGAGGAGAGTAAGGAAAGAAGGAAAGAAAGGTAAGAGGAAAGGAGAAGGGAAGAACTAAAGGGAAGAAAAGAAAAACATTGACTATATGTTAAAGAAAAAAAAAAAAACACAACAAATCATATAGTACATTTGTTAGAGTTCATGATTTGATGGGGAGAATGGGCTTCCCAGGTGGTCCTAGTGGTAAAGAACCTGCTTGCAAAGCAGGAGACTGGAGTTTGATCCCTGGGTTGGGAAGATCCCTTGGAGGAGGGAATGGCATCCACTCCAGTAGCCTACAGGGCTACAGTCGATAGGATCTCAAAGAGACATGACTGAAGTGACTTGCATAGCACTCAGCGCAGCATGTTATGTGAACATGGAATAAACTATAATTTAGGAAAACAAATCTAAAACAGGATTAGAGAAATTTAGGCTAAATTAAAAACAGTATATTTCATGGAGATTTCTAATAAATAAGTAAATTTTAGTGAAATAATGCTTCTAACTCATCAGCTATTAGACTTCAAGACAAGTATGTGTATGCTCTAAATTGCCCAATGCTTGTTACATTATGGTAATGAAAATATTGAGGTAACTAACAGGAAACCATATAGTGAATGGCAAACACCATACCTAATCTGTTGATGAATTTTTAGAACCATGAGACATGTTTGGGAGTGTGCTACCTACATTGCAACAAGTTGAATGCTTTCTTAATATCTCTTTGGTATAACAACATACCCTGTGTTGTACTTGGCAGGGCTAATTTTGATTGTCTATGAATGTAATCTCTTTCCAACCCAGGATAGGAAACCTTTGGGACTGAGAGCTTGGAGGCCTGGGAAGAGCTCCATCTGAAACCAGATTTTTGCTTATGGGGATCTGCATTCCAATCCAAAGATAAATTTGAAAAAGTTACACACTCCTTGCCAATAGTGCCAGACACATGAGGAAAATAAAATATCCTTTGCCCATTTTCTGTCTTCCACCCACTTTGCTTTATTTTCTTTCTTCATCCAAACTCTTAAAGGTCTGTTCCACAATGATTTTTACAAAGTTTCTTATATTAGAAAAATATACTTCCATATTATTATAAATTATCATGGTAAGTTCTTAAGCAGAATTTAATTTTTTCTTCTAATTATAAAATTAAACTTTCTCATTGAAAAGATTTCATGCATCTTTAGCAGAAAGCTGAGGTTTTACAGGAGAAAATGTAGGTTTTATATTGTTCATGAAATCTTCATATTTGAGCTCCAGTGAACACCTATCAGAACCTCCAATCACCCCCTGCTCGCTACACACAGACCTACAATGGAAATGGCTCCACGGCTGGAACCATCAGGCTGGTGCAACCCTGATGCAAGAGTAGTGTGCAATGAACATTATTGCCCCAGGCTTGAATGCTGCTAGTTTGCTGTGCCCAGAGTCCTTTTTAATTTAGTCAAATAGTACTGCTAGGATCAGTCAAAAATGTGAAGTTAACCAAAGGCTTTCATATCAACCACATCCTTCTTCAAGCTGATCTCCTTGAGCTTTCAGAGACTTCACATTGCAGAGCAGCATGGTCTGGACAATCTGGAATTCTGGGTGCTTTTTTTTTTTTTAACTTCCCTCCTTAATCTATCTTTTAACATATCTCCTCAAATAGTGGTGGTTTTAGTTGTTAAGTCGTGTCCGATTCTTGTGACCCCATGGACAGCAGCCCTCCAGGCTTTTCTATCCATGGGATTTTCCAGGCAAGAACACTGGAGTGGGTTGCCATTTCCTTCTCCAGGGGATCTTCCCAAACCAGGGATCGAACCCCAGTCTCCTGCATGGCAGGCAGATTCGGTTATGGGTAATAACAGCTTAACAAACTCCATATTGAAGATAATTTCAGGACTAAAAAAATGAAATAGTAGATTATTTATATCTAACATGAGAATTTATTTTAGAACAGAGGTGGATGAAACTCATACCATATAATCAGATATTTACATCATTTGTGTTTAAAGCTTAACTAGGTTTCAAATGAACAAATAATCAAAGTGTACAGTTCAAAGTCACTTTGTATGTTCATAGCTTTCAAGAAAAATCTCCCTTTTCTTTGCCTGATGGATAAGCAACTGCTTGCTACATTTTTCTTAACTAAGGGTCTCAAACATTGGCAATTTTGTCAACCTAGATGTAAACACTGCTGCCATGTCCGAATCATAATAAATTTTGTTTACTGTAGTTAGACATTGGGTTTGCTTACATTTTAGTTAAAACACCCGAAGATTTATCCTTCTGTCAGAACCACTGGAAAATTGAGAGTCTTGTGCAAGTTGTAAGCTTTCTGCTTAATCTTCTGGAAACTTTTCCAATTTTCTTTTAATAACACCAGGAGGCCAGTGGTGTGCCACTTATGGATGGAGGGGGAGGAGCTCTCCATTCCAGTCTCCCTCCTTTATTCTGCTGACAGCCTCCACATAAATAAAGTGCGGTAATATACATTAAAACTAACTTCTACGCCAAGCTGTCACCATCAGATAAAATTGATCACAAATTACTGATTACTGAATCAAGAAAGTCATCAGTTATATTGTACTTGATTACTTTCTCATAAGAGGAATATATTACTGAATGTGGTGAGATTACTCATGCATAAGAATTTGGAAGTGACACACCAGCAACCCACCCTCAGGAGGAAAGGAGAATTGTGCTGAGGATGTAGACTCAAAGTTCCCTATATAAATTGTTTCAAGCCAGCTATTCAATTATGGTAAATTGTGATGTGGACTTGAATAATTTTCAGACATTTTTTTCAGCATACAAACTTTTATATCACAGTCTTCCCTCTACGAAGTGTCATGGTCACTGACATCAACTATACTTCCTGGTGGAAAGAACTCTGATACTGGTCAAGGTTACAAAATTAGGCCAATATAGTTGATGGAATTCTTGCTAGGACAAGTTAAGAAATATATTTTTTTTCTTTCTGATTCATTTTCTGTTAGAAAACCCCTTTTTGATTTGCCTTGACTCTACTTGCTCTATGTCATAGTTGTCTTAAGACAAATTGGAAATTTACTCATTTAAAACAGTGTCTTCTGCCCTTGGGAGACATATAGGCAAAGAGGGGGTCATGAGACAGATCTAAAGGAAAAAAAGTGAAAGATATGTTAACATTCACACACTGCCTAGTAACTCAGCAGGAATAAATACAACGATAAAGAGTGTGCAGTTGACCACATATAGATAGTTTTATCCTTGGAAACAGATGGAAACCAATTGAAACCTGAGTCTGGAAACTCAGACTCTTGGAAAAGAGAGTACCTTACATCTAAATGAAGTCCAGCTCTGATTTTTCCAAAGTGGGCACACAGATTCTCAGGGACAGGCAGTAGTGTTGCAGGAAGTGAGAAGTCAAAGGATAAACAGAAAATACCTCCTTGGATTGTCTATTTTATCAATACACTAAGATCTGGTATCCTCGCAGTCTTAGAATATTTAGGCCAATCTCTTGTTTTTGTTCAAGTTCAAAGAACAACATGTTTTTATGTTCAGTAAGTGATTTGAAATAGTTTACTTTTGTATTTTATGTCCTCTTCACCAGATTATCTGTATAATTGGTGCTATATGATTGGTTTCCTCTGCTGAGAGAGTAGATTATACTAACCGCATTAATCCTGCTGCTGGTGGCAGTTGAATACCAAGTTTAGTTCTTGGTATTCAAATGGTGTCACCAAGATCTGGAAACTGCCCAGAAGAGGTAGCATTAGAAAGCCCATATTCACGGACTGCCATGAGCCTGGATGCTCCAGTGGGTGGTTGTTGATCACACCCTTCACTGTCTATGGCCAGATTTTGTCAGCGCCTCCCAGCAAATGTGAACTTACGCTTTGCACTCCTAATTTCTGGCTAAGGTTTTGTTAACAAATGAGTGGACACCTCAAAACTTCCTCACTGAATAGATTCACTGCCTATACATTCCTGATCAAATTTCAACCCCAACTTTGAATATTTTTTGAATGTAGACACCAGGTAGAAATAAGCCTTAGTCTTCTTTTAGTTCTAGAATATGGATGTTTGACAACAGCTTATCCCTGTGGGCCCCAATTCATGCACCATATACTCACAAATAATCATGGCACATTCCAGTCTTAGGAACAAATGTCCAGTTCAATTTTGTACTCTACACCTTTGATAGGTGTGAGATCTACAGAACACACCTTCCCAAACAGAAGGAAGACAGCCTCTTTTCAGATCATGTGCCTCTTTTCAGATTACTTTTTTAATAAAATAATTATAAAATAGATGTTCAAATTTTTTATGTTAAAATTTGAGAAGAGATTCTTCTCTTCTCCATGTAATGCTGTGAACCTCTCTGAGTGACCCTCACAGTAGAGAAACTTTTCATCTTTAACGTAGATGTTTTATCAATGGTGCTGTATAGAAGGAGAAGTTTTGAAACTACTGTAAAAATAAGACCAATAACTGGAAGCAGGAGGCTTAAGTCCAAACCCTGACTCCAGGGAACTCCTGACTCCAAGGAACATTAATAGACAGGAGCTCATCAAACGCCTCCATACCGACACTGAAACCAAGCACTACACAAGGGCCAACAAGTTCCAGGGCAAGACATACCAAGCAAATTCTCCAGCAACAAAGGAGCACAGCCCTGAGCTTCAAGATACAAGCTGCCCAAAGTCACCCCAAAACCATAGACATCTCATAACTCATTACTGGACATTTCATTGCACTCCAGAGAGAAGAAATACAGCTCCACCCACCAGAACACCGACACAAGCTTCCCTAACCAGGAAACCTTGACAAGCCACCTGTACAAACCCACACACAGTGAGGAAAAGCCACAATAAAGAGAACTCCACAAACTGCCAGAATACAGAAAGGACTCCCAAACTCAGCAATTTAAACAAGATGAAGAGACAGAGGAATACCCAGCAGATAAAGGAACAGGATAAATGCCCACCAAACCAAACAAAAGAGGAAGAGATAGGGAATCTACCTGATAAAGAATTCCAAATAATGATAGTGAAATTGATCCAAAATCTTTAAATTAAAATGGAATCACAGATAAATAGCCTGGAGACAAGGATTGAGAAGATGCAAAAAAGGTTTAACAAGGACCTAGAAGAAACAAAAAAGAGTCAATATATAATGAATAATGCAATAAATGAAATTAAAAACACTCTGGAGGCAACAAATAGTAGAATAACAGAGGCAGAAGATAGGATTAGTGAATTAGAAGATAGAATGGTAGAAATAAATGAATCAGAGAGGATAAAAGAAAAACGAATTAAAAGAAATGAGGACAATCTCAGAGACCTCCAGGACAATATTAAACACTACAACATTCGAATCATAGGGGTTCCAGAAGAAGAAGACAAAAAGAAAGACCATGAGATAATACTTGAGGAGATAATAGTTGAAAACTTCCCTAAAATGGGGAAGGAAATAATCACCCAAGTTCAAGAAACCCAGAGAGTCACAAACAGGATAAACCCAAGGCGAAACACCCCAAGACACATATTAATCAAATTAACAAAGATCAAACACAAAGAATAAATATTAAAAGCAGCAAGGGAAAAACAACAAATAACACACAAGGGAATTCCCATAAGGATAACAGCTGATCTTTCAATAGAAACTCTTAAAGCCAGGAGGGAATGGCAAGACATACTTAAAATGATGAAAGAAAATAACCCACAGCCCAGATTATTGTACCCAGCAAGGATTTCATTCAAATATGAAGGAGAAATCAAAAGCTTTTCAGACAAGCAAAAGCTGAGAGAATTCTGCACCACCAAACCAGCTCTCCAACAAATACTAAAGGATATTCTCTAGACAGGAAACACAAAAACGGTGTATAAATTCGGACCCAAAACAATAAAGTAAATGGCAACGGGATCATACTTATCAGTAATTACCTTAAACATAAATGGGTTGAATGCCCCAACCAAAAGACAAAGACTGGCTGAATGGATACAAAAACAAGACCCCTACATATGTTGTCTACAAGAGACCCACCTCAAAACAGGGGACACATACAGACTGAAAGTGAAGGGCTGGAAAAAGATTTTCCATGCAAATAGGGACCAAAAGAAAGCAGGAGTAGCAATACTCATATCAGATAAAATAGACTTTAAAACAAAGGCTGTGGAAAGAGACAAAGAAGGTCACTACATAATGATCAAAGGATCAATCCAAGAAGAAGATATAACAATTATAAATATATATGCACCCAACACGGGAGCACCGCAGTATGTAAGACAAATGCTAACAAGTATGAAAGGAGAAATTAACAATAACACAATAATAGTGGGAGACTTTAATACCCCACTCACACCTATGGATAGATCAACTAAACAGAAAATTAACAAGGAAACACAAACCTTAAATGATACAATAGACCAGTTAGACCTAATTGATATCTATAGGACTCCCAAAACAATGAATTTCACCTTTTTCTCAAGTGCACATGGAACTTTCTCCAGGATAGATCACATCCTGGGCCATAAAGCTAGCCTTGGTAAATTCAAAAAAATAGAAATCATTCCAAGCATCTTTTCTGACCACAGTGCAGTAAGATCAGATCTCAATTACAGGAGAAAAACTATTAAAAATTCCAACATATGGAGGATGAACAACACCCTGCTGAATAACCAACAAATCACAGAAGAAATCAAAAAAGAAATCAAAATTTGCATAGAAACGAATGAAAATGAAAACACAACAACCCAAAACCTGTGGGACACTGTAAAAGAAGTCCTAAGGGGAAAGTTCATGGCAATACAGGCACACCTCAAGAAACAAGAAAAAAGTCAAATAAATAACCTAACTCTACACCTAAAGCAACTAGAAAAGGAAGAAATGAAGAACCCCAGGGGTAGTAGAATGAAAGAAATCTTAAAAATTAGACCAGAAATAAATGCAAAAGAAACAAAAGAGACCATAGCAAAAATCAACAAAGCCAAAAGCTGGTTCTTTGAAAGGATAAATAAAATTGACAAACCATTAGCCAGACTCATCAAGAAACAAAGGGAGAAAAATCAAACCAATAAAATTAGAAATGAAAATGGAGAGATCACAACAGACAACACAGAAATACAAAGAATCATAAGAGACTACTATCAACAATTATACGCCAATAAAATGGACAATGTGGAAGAAATGGACAAATTCTTAGAAAAGTACAACTTTCCAAAACTAGACCAGGAAGAAATAGAAAATCTTAACAGACCCATCACAAGCATGGAAATTGAAACTGTAATCAAAAATCTTCCAGCAAACAAAAGCCCAGGTCCAGACAGCTTCACAGCTGAATTCTACCAAAAATTTAGAGAAGAGCTAACACCTATCCTGCTCAAACTCTTCCAGAAAATTGCAGAGGAAGGTAAACTTCCAAACTCATTCTATGAGGCCACCATCACCCTAATACCAAAACCTGACAAAGATCCCACAAAAAAAGAAAACTACAGGCCAATATCACTGATGAACATAGATGCAAAAATCCTTAACAAAATTCTAGCAATCAGAATCCAACAACACATTAAAAAGATCATACACCATGACCAAGCGGGCTTTATCCCAGGGATGCAAGGATTCTTCAATATCCGCAAATCAATCAATGTAATACACCACATTAACAAATTGAAAAATAAAAACCATATGGTTATCTCAATAGATGCAGAGAAAGCCTTTGACAAAATTCAACATCCATTTATGATAAAAACTCTCCAGAAAGCAGGAATAGAAGGAACATACCTCAACATAATAAAAGCTATATATGACAAACCCACAGCAAACATTATCCTCAATGGTGAAAAATTGAAAGCATTTCCTCTAAAGTCAGGAACAAGACAAGGGTGCCCACTTTGACCATTACTATTCAACATAGTTTTGGAAGTTTTGGCCACAGCAATCAGAGCAGAAAAAGAAATAAAAGGAATCCAAATTGGAAAAGAAGAAGTAAAACTCTCACTATTTGCAGATGACATGGTCCTCTACATACAAAACCCTAAAGACTCCACCAGAAAATTACTAGAACTAATCAATGACTATAGTAAAGTTGCAGGATATAAAATCAACACACAGAAATCCCTTGCATTCCTATACACTAATAATGAGAAAACAGAAAGAGAAATTAAGGAAACAATTCCATTCACCATTGCAACGGAAAGAATAAAATACTTAGGAATATATCTACCTAAAGAAACTAAAGATCTATATATAGAAAACTATAAAACACTGGTGAAAGAAATCAAAGAGGACACTAATAGATGGAGAAATACACCATGTTCATGGATTGGAAGAATCAATATAGTGAAAATGAGTATACTACCCAAAGCAATTTATAGATTCAATGCAATCCCTATCAAGCTACCAACAGTATTCTTCACAGAGCTAGAACAAATAATTTCACAATTTGTATGGAAATACAAAAAACCTCGAATAGCCAAAGCGATCCTGAGAAAGAAGAATGGAACTGAAGGAATCAACCTACCTGACTTCAGGCTCTACTACAAAGCCACAGTTATCAAGACAGTATGGTACTGGCACAAAGACAGAAATATAGATCAATGGAACAAAATAGAAAGCCCAGAGATAAATCCACGCACATATGGACACCTTATCTTTGACAAAGGAGGCAATCCAATATACAATGGATTAAAGACAATGTCTTTAACAAGTGGTGCTGGGAAATCTGGTCAACCACTTGTAAAAGAATGAAACTAGAACACTTTCTAACATCATACACAAAAATAAACTCAAAATGGATGAAAGATCTAAATGTAAGACCAGAAACTATAAAACTCCTAGAGGAGAACATAGGCAAAACACTCTCTGACATACATCACAGCAGGATCCTCTATGACCCACCTCCCAGAATATTGGAAATAAAAGCAAAAATAAACAAATGGGACCTAATTAACCTTAAAAGCTTCTGCACATCAAAGGAAACTATTAGCAAGGTGAAAAGACAGCCTTCAGAATGGGAGAAAATAATAGCAAATGAAGAAACTGACAAACAACTAATCTCAAAAATATACAAGCAACTCCTACAGCTCAACTCCAGAAAAATAAACGACCCAATCAAAAAATGGGCCAAAGATCTAAATAGACATTTCTCCAAAGAAGACATACAGATGGCTAACAAACACATGAAAAAATGCTCAACATCACTCATTATCAGAGAAATGCAAATCAAAACCACTATGAGGTACCATTTCACGCCAGTCAGAATGGCTGCGATCCAAAAGTCTATAACCAGTAAATGCTGGAGAGGGTGTGGAGAAAAGGGAACCCTCTTACACTGTTGGTGGGAATGCAAACTAGTACAGCCACTATGGAGAACAGTGTGGAGATTCCTTAAAAAACTGGAAATAGAACTGCCTTATGATCCAGCAATTCCACTGCTGGGCATACACACTGAGGAAACCAGAAGGGAAAGAGACACGTGTACCCCAATGTTCATCGCAGCACTGTTTATAATAGCCAGGACATGGAAGCAACCTAGATGTCCATCAGCAGATGAATGGATAAGAAAGCTATGGTACATATACACGATGGAGTATTACTCAGCCATTAAAAAGAATACATTTGAATCAGTTCTAATGAGGTGGATGAAACTGGAGCCTATTATACAGAGTGAAGTAAGCCAGAAGGAAAAACACCAATACAGTATACTAATGCATATATATGGATTTTAGAAAGATGCTAACAATAACCCTGTGTACGAGACAGCAAAAGAGACACTGATGTATAGAACAGTCTTGTGGACTCTGTGGGAGAGGGAGAGGGTGGGAAGATTTGGGAGAATGGCATTGAAACATGTAAAATATCATGTATGAAATGAGATCCCAGTCCAGGTTCGATGCACGATACTGGATGCTTGGGGCTAGTGCACTTGGACGACCCAGAGGGATGGTATCGGGAGGGATGAGGGAGGAAGGTTCAGGATGGGGAACACATGTATACCTGTGGTGGATTCATTTTGATATTTGGCAAAACTAATACAATTATGTAAAGTTTAAAAATAAAATAAAATTAAAAAAATTAAAAAAAATTTGAGAAGAGATCATTATAGTTTAGAATGTTGGTCTGTCACCTTGTAATTCATTATACATGTGTCTGGATAGTGCTTCATGGAAAAAAATAACAGTAACACAAACCATTTAATCACCACAGCTGGCTGTTTATAACAATAGGATGTCTAATGTTATAGGACAGAAAACAAATGTCATGCAATGCATTTTTTCCCTTTGCCTGAGCTTTAGTCTTCAGCAAGATCTGACAAATATTGGCATTATATGTCACTAAGAAGTAAAAGATCATGCTCTGACCTTCAAGAATCCCCATAATATGTACATTATGTTGATGTGCCCTTTGTTTTGTCTATCTTGGTTTGCTTTGGCAGCCTCTGCAATTTTAGAATGAGTGAGGTTGTTTTACTGAGTTTCCAATGGCATCATTTTAGCCAAGGAATTAACTAAAGGTGAAGACTACTTCCTTCACTGTTTATTTATTTCACGCTGACATAGCTGGAAAACAAGAATGAGGTATACACCACAAATGCTTGAGATGCTCATTGAAATAGGATCATTTAAAAACCAATGTCTTCTCTTTAAAGCAAGTGTAAACTTTTCAAAAGGAAAAAAAACAGTTTGGTTTTAAATGAAAGTCTTTTGAGAAAGGATTCATCAGAGAAGGTTAAAATTCTTCTTTCTTATTTTTGCAGTAGCTCTCCACCTATATGTAAAAAATGTGCACTGTCTCTAAGGTTCCAGTCACATTCCTCTTAATCCAGAGATGTGCTCCCAACCCCATTACTTTATTCATTCACCTCTTCTTTCAGTAAACTCGTAAAGCTTTTTCAATCCATATTGTAGAATTCATTATTTAATTGAATTTTTGCTGATTTTTGCCTTAGCTTGGGAGATGATAACCATATTTCTTTCTTCCTAAAGCATGGCATGGCACATGGCATACTCTTAATAAAATAATTGTATAGGGTTTATTGCTTCACTGCAGGTTGGTTTTAGAAGCATACAGATAAAAATAAAATATAAATACTATTAAATTTTATTAGATCCCTGCTTTCTCTCACAAAGTTAGACATATGCCCCTCTAATAATAACTGTTACCTTTTTCCTTCACTGTTTTACATTTTTGGTTTTCAAAGTAATTTTATGTCTGGATCTGATTATGATGCTCACAATCACCCACATAGATAAATAGACCTTGCCTATGATCTGATGGGCGTAAGGGAGCCTATGTTTATATATGTGAGTGGCAGTCTAGAATTCAAGTCTCATATTCTTGGCTGACATGCTTCATCCTAAGTCATATTGGCATAATTTGCTGTTCTTAGGAAAAATAAGCTTTAGGTTCTGCTAGCTAAAGACATCATTAAGAGAATTTTACTGAAATGCAATTGAAAAGAAGAGATTCAACCAAGTTTGGTAGAAAAAAGAAATTATTCCCTTTACATTCATTAAGTAGCAAAATAATGTTTTACAGAAGAATTAATGGGCTTCTTTAGATGGCTCAGTGGTAAAGAATTTGCCTGCCAATACAGGAGATGCAGGAGACAGGAGTTTGATCCCTGGGTCAGGAAGATCCCCTGGAGGAAGGCATGGCAATCCACTCCAATATTCTTGTATGGAGAATCCCATGAGCAGAAGAGCCTGGCGGGGTTACAATCCATGGGGTTGCAAAAGAATAGGATGCACAGAGTGACTGAGCTTGAGCATGAAAGTGAAAGTGAAAATGAAGTCACTCAGTCGTGTCAGACTCTTTGTGACCCCATGGACTGTAGCCTACCAGGCTCCTCTGTCCATGAGATTTTCCAGGCAAGGGTACTGGAGTGAGTTGCCATTTCCTTCTCCAGAGCATGCAAGTAGATTACTTAAAAACAAAACAAAAAAGAAAAAACCTCAGTTATTGGAAGTAAGATAATTAGTCTCAGTTTTGCATATCTTCACTCATGAAAATGAAAGAGACAATTTTTAGAATACTCCTTCCAACCTAATACTCTCTAGCACTGACAACTAGGAGTAACTTCTTTACTGTATTATCTGTATCTACCCTATTATTTGAGGCTTGGCATAATGCTATTATTTCGGTAGGTACTTGAATTGAGACAGTATTTATTGTCAGTTATGGTTTCATTAACCCAGTTTGTAGTTTACCTCATCTATTTATATATAATTAAAGAGCTAACTGGTGATCATACCAATTGTTAAGAAATCTAAATATGTTTCCTGGAGACATGTAGCAAGTTTAATCTAGTGCTCTTGAGGAAACAAAAAAATCTTCATTTCTCTTTAAAGTTTCAGTGTTGTAATCCGTTGATATTTATCAAGCATGTAGTCAGTCCTCTAGAACACTATATAAAGTAAGGTGAGAAATATAAAAAATGTAAGGAAAGGATCCTACTTTTAAATGCCCAACAGTCTTGCCGGGGAGTAAAACATGTAGAGCTGAACAATTAACTGACAATCCAAGGCAGTGCATAATAAACAGAAAATTCTTGGTGTATTTATAGTTTGGCAAATGTTTAACAACTGACTTTTCAAAGGGAAAAATAACCAGGTTTATAGTATTTGCCAATTTCCACAGTGCAAATATTCCCACATTGGCCAATTTCAGACTACCAACATGAGATCATTGATCCCTGGGATAGAGAAAGATGCACAAAATAGGTTCTGGGGTATAAGGCCAGTTCGATTGACACCAGCACACCAATCCTCCTGTAGCAGTTTAGATCAACCAAAGATCTGAATAAAGTGGTTCAGTATATTGATTCAGTGGATAAATATCTTTACTATCTCTGAATAATAGTAATATATGAATGGGAAATAATTGATGTGAAAGAAGAGATGGTGCAACCAACAGTCCAGGGTACCTATGACCAAGGTAGGGGTGGGGGGTGGATGGGCAGAAATACCTTTAGTTGGCATGGATTATTTTTTAGAAGGATATTAGAAAGTGGGGGGTGGGGGTAAAACAGCTAACAAGTGGCTTAGACTGTATCTTGTACATTTGTCTTTCCAAATATGTGAATAATATCTGTGTCTATAAAGAAAAATGGAAAAAATGACAAATACAAAATTCATTTTTTTCAAAAATCAATTTGCTATTCATAACAGTGTTACTAGGAATCTTTTGGACTTACCAATTCCCAAGAGTCTTGGGAATTACCAAAAATATTCTTAGAATGTTCTCCAAGTTACTGGAAACTCCAGAAATACAAAATTACTCTAGGAAAAGGAAGCTTAAATATCTCTTTAGCCAAATGAGATTCAATTCTTACATAGTTCTATTCAGTAACACATTGAAGCCTGGAAGATGTTTGTTTGTTTGTTTTTTATTTCCCTCCAAATAAATCCATGTTCTGCCCTAGGAAACTTTAACTTCCATCCTTCTCCACAGCATAATCCATTGTTATAGCACTATTCCAAAATATTTTCATTCTTGTCAAAATCCTGAAATATAAGGCTTTATTTTGATAATCTATGTGGCTGGATATCAAACAGCTGCCAGGGTACCTACCAACATCTGCTGTTTAGTTTTTATCAGTTTGTCCCATCTGGCCTGCATTCAACAGTACTCAAATCAAGACTGAACAAAATCACAGGACATTCAGAAGCAATTTCACATTATTTTTTGAAGCATCGAGCCTTCTTTCTCAGTCTCAAGAATCAGTAGCTATGTCATTCATCATCCTGCAGACAACCCTGAAACTCTTCAGATTAAACTTTTCAGCACTCTCTCCTCTACCAAATGTTAGTATTTCTGAAATATGTGTTTAATGTTCACCTGTACTGGCTTATGTTTGACTTAGAGACATTAAATATGATAAGGAATAGGAAATTGTTAGTACTTGTGATCTCTAAAATGCATTTTAATTCCTAATTTAATCCATATACATAAATCCAAGAAAATTTCTCATTTTGGGCATTTCCATTTCTTCCCAGGATTCCTGGCATTTATCCTTCATTTCTCTCAGTTTCATGTAACATATTTCTCCTAATATCCTCTCATGTCTCACAGTATAACTTGTTACTAAAGTGCTTCTGTGTTTGCACACACCTATCAAGAAAAGGGACCAGTATAGTAAATATGGCACATATCCAGTAATGTAAAAATTCACTGTGTCTATAACCTCATCATCATTCAACTTCTCTGAAGTTAATTTCTCTCCTGTGAGACTTTCCAGCACTTATTCAGTCCCAGTGTCTCTCCTATACTTAATACCTACTTAATATTCTACCCACTTAAATAAAAATAAGGTGTATAGCCTCATTTTATTTTTTTAGCAAATATTTTATTTTTATGCATGTATTTATAAACATTCTCATGCTAAAAAAAAGTATGTGAGGCAGATTACGGAGATTATATAACAAGGTATAAAATTTCTGGGAGTATAGTCTAATTTTAAAATAAAAAGGCAATGCAGGTGACCTTCCAAAAGCCATGCAGCAAATCAATGCAGAATGAAGATGAAATCAGGAAGTTTTGACAAAACAAGCCATTCTAAGAACTTCCCTCAATACTACCAGCAGCATAGTACACGTTTGCTGAAGCAGAGTGGAAATGTGTTTTTCTCTTCAGAGAAAAGTATGGCTAGAAAAACCAGAAGATCTGGGCATTGATGAATTATTTTATCCACATTCTTTTTTGACAATGACACAATGAAAAGAAATAAATATAGAGTTTGAAAAGAGTAACATTGCAGTTGCATCATCTCTTTCCTTATAAAAGATCTAACCAGAGCAGTCATTTCTACTTTTCTTATACTCAAGATTGAGAATTAAGGTGAATTTCCATCGTAAAGGCCTTAAGACAAATCCTTCTTTCCAGTAAGTATTTGCAAAGTACTGTTTTCTCTTCACTAATACGCAAGTAAATTTCTGTAATTCCTTCTTCCACTTAGTTTGTACCAATGGTTTGGTGGAACCAACAATTCTGCTTGAGTTCTCCTCTTTAAGTGATTCAAGATGACGAGCCAGGGACCATTAGATGCAGGCAATCTGGTTTCTAACTTTTTCCCTAGTAAATTCCCTTCTAACATTACCCACAGGTAAGCAGAAGCCAGGAATTCTTTTTTGTTTGTTTGCTTGCTCAAGCAACCATAAATCCATTTCCAAGGTCTAAAAATGCCTCTTCCTCAGATATTTTCTTCCAGGGCCACCCACAGTCTTAGTGTGCACCTTGTGTCCCTCCTGGGCCCAGAGGATCCAGTGCTGAGGGTGGAGTTTGGATATGCAGGATGAGGTGTGCAAACGTGTCTGCACCAGCAGTGTGGAGCAGAGCTGGGGATGGGAAGAATAGGACCTAGGAGGAAGGTCAGTACCAGGTGCCAGGGCTGGGTCTCCACTTGTGATATCTGTGTGGATCCAAGAAGTCTGAGCATGTTACATTCAAACCTGATGCTCCTGGTCTTTAATATATTTACCACTTTAAGTGACTTACAGTTTTTTAATACCAAGATATGTGGTATAAATTACTCTTTCTCTACCCTTTCACTAGCCCTCCTAACGTTAGATTAGGGCCTGTGCCCTTCTTGTACCTCACAAAGGAAATGAATATACACCACAAAGAAATGTCAGTTGATTTGATCAATGTCATCAAGAATGGACTAGAATTATTTTTCAAAATAGTAATTATTTAATGACGTTTTACTACATATTTAAGTAAAACAATTTATGATGACAGAGTGTTTTAAGTCCCATTTTTTTTTCTAATTTTTCTGTCATCCCTGACCCACTTGTTGAGATGATGTCAGATTTCTGCTTTATTCATTATATAGACACTCCAAAACAGTGTAATTCTTTAGCTTCTTTTTACTATGTCCATTTCAAAAATGCAGGAAATTTAGTCTAGCTCTCCACTTCTTTCTATAGAGCAATGACATTTTTGTTGAAATGATAAATTTACATGCCCATTTCAAAGTGTTAATTCTTGATCAGAATAGCTTTGGCATAGTGTTATGCAAGATTTCTTCCCAAAAGGCAATGGTTGTATCTACAGATATAGCATGGGAAATTTAGAGGTTGTGCCCAGTAACTTCACTGTGTCTGCCAGGGAAGTCTCTCTCACCATTCAAGAATAATGTTATCTTTGGTTTGAGCAGAACTTTTGTAGCTTAATGTGTGATAATTTCTCCTTATCAGACATCTCATGTTCTGCATGCCTCTCATCCGGCCTGTATCACGTAAAGAGGAGGGAATGTAATTTCCACCCACCTGTAGAAAACAGCTAAGTTTTATTTCCTGTGTGATTCCTAATACTCTGTCCTGTGAAAGGAATTCATTATCCTTAGATGAAGTAATTATCCTCAAGTAAAGTGGAGTTGAAGCACATAAATGTTCAAGTCAGACAAGGATGGATTTGAAGACTGGCTCCCCCAACTCTTACATGCTATATGATCCCTTGCAAATTCCTTAATGTTTCAAAACTTCAGATTTCTCATCTGTAAAGAAGAAATAATATATCTATCTTCAAGAGTAATTGTGAAGATTAGATGAGACAATATATATATAAAATTTCTGACACCCGGTGGGCATTCATTCAATAAGTGCTATTATTATGGCAGCGTCTAAATAATTACCATCATCCTGCTGTTAATCTTTACTATATCAATCACTCTTTTGTGAATAATTTCCATGTGACCTCAAATCTTTTCTCTCCATCAGGAACCTCTCTTCAGATATCTTAGAATTACCTCAATTCAATTTGTACAATACACAATATCATGACTTTAAGAAAATAACCCTTAAATTTTCTTTAAGTAAAAAAAAAAAAAAGATTTTGATACTCAAAGTGGAAGTGTCTCCCTTTCACTTCTTTCTCAAATTTCCATGGCTAAACCTGGATATAGCCTTGTCCATTTCCTCAGTGTCATTTATGACACTTCTTTCCCACGTTCCCAGCATATGCTATCACTAAATCCTGGCTTTTGTAATTTGCAGTCTTCTCATGGCTGTTGCTCACTGTTAATTTCTCTTCTATCAATAATGCTCTAGGTCCTCATCCCTGCACATTCATCCAAACATTTCTCTGACACCTAATCCCTCACATTTTCTCTTTCCCCCCAAGATTATTCCTTTATAGTGGTCTTTATTACCTACTGCACTCAGAAGACAGACCAATCAACTTGCTTTGCAAGACACTTTGGCATCTATCTCTATTTTTCTTATCTACTTTGTGTATTTTAATATCATTTTGGTGGTAATTTTACATAGAGTAGGTGCTTTTTATCTGTTGTTCTTTTTTTTTTTTTTGTATGTTTTTGCTGCAGAATACTTATTTATGCTATTCTTTCCTGTCATGAGTTGAAATATGTTCCCCAAAAATCTATGTTTAAATTCTAAGCCCAGATACCTCCAAATATAACTATTTGGAGATAGGTCTTTATGTTGTTGCTGTTTTTCACTCTATCAGTCGTGTCCGACTCTTTGTGACCCTGTGGACTGCAGCATGCTAGGCTACCCTGTTCTTCACTATTTCCTGGAGTTTGCTCAGACTCGTGTACACTGAGTTGATGATGCCATCCAACCATGTCATCCTCTGTCACCCTCTTTCGCAGCATCAGGATCATTTTTTAATGTGTAGGCTCCTTGCATCAGGTGGCCAAAGTATTGGAGCTTCAGCTTCAGCATCAGTCCTTCCAATAAATTTTCAGGGTTGATTTCCTTTAGGATTGACTGATTTGATCTGCTTGCTTTCCTAGTGACTCTCAAGAGGCTCCAGCACCACAGTTCAAAAGCACTAATTCTTCAGTGTTCATCCTTCTTTATGGCCCAACTCTCACATCTGTACATGACTACTAGAAAAACCATTGCTTTGACTATACAGACCTTTGTTGGCAAAGTGATGTCTCAGCTTTTTAATATGCTGTCTAGAATTGTCATGACTTTTCTTTCAAGAAGTAAGTGTCTTAATTACATGGCTGCGGTCACCATTCACAGTGATTTGGGAGCCCAGGAAAATAAAGTCTGTCACTGTTTCCATTATTTCCCCATCTGTTTGCCATGAAGTGATGAAACTGGATGCCATGAACTTTACATTTTGGAAGTTGAGTTTTAAGCCTAGTTTTTTATTTTCCTTTTCCACTTTCATCAAGAGGCTCTTTCTTCGCTTTTTGCCATTATGGTGGTGTCATCTGCATAGTCAAGGTTATTGATATTTCTCTGGGCAATCTTGATTCCAGCTTGAGTTTCATCCAGTCCGCCATTTTACATGATGTACTCTACATATAAGTTAAAGAAGCTGGGTGATAATATAAAGCCTTGACGTACTCCTTTCGCAATTTGGAACCAGTACGTTGTTCCATATCCAATTCTAACTGTTGCTTCTTGACCTGCAAACAGATTTCTCAGGAGACATGTAAGGTAGTCTGGTATTTCTATCTCTTTAAGAATTTCCCACAGTTTGCTGCAATCCACACAGTCAAAGGCTTCAGTGTAGTGAATGAAGCAGAAGTAGATGGTTTTCTTGAATTCTATTGCTTTTTCTATGATCCAACAGATGTTGGCAATTTGATCTCTGGTTCCTCTGCCTTTCCTAAATCCAGCTTGAACATTTGGAAATTCTTGGTTCACATTCTGTTGAAGCCTAGCTTGAAGGATTTTGAACTTTACCTTGCTAGCATGTGAAATGAGCACAATTGTGTGGTAGTTTGAACATTCTTTGGCATTGCCCTTCTTTAGGATTGGAATGAAAACTGACCTTTTCCAGTCCTGTGGCCACTGCTGAGTTTTCCAAATTTGCTTCCATATTTAGTGCAGCACTTTCACAGCATCATCCTTTAGGATTTGAAATAGCTCAGCTGGAATTCTATCACCTCCACTAACTTTGTTCGTAGTGATGCTTCCAAAGGTCCCCATGAGTTCACACTCCAGGATGTCAGGCTTTAAGTGAATAATCACACTATCATGGTTATCTGGGTCATTAAGACCTTTTTTGTACAGCTCTTCTGTGTATTCTTGCCACCTCTTCTTAATATCTTCTGCTTCTCTTATGTTTTATAGAAGTAATCAAATTAAAATGAGGCCATTATGGTAGGTCATAATTCAGCATAACTCATGTCCTTATAAAAAGAAGAAACTTGGAGAGAGACATGAATGCAGGGAGAATGCCATGTGAATATGAAGGTAAAGAGAAGATAATGCTTCTATGAGCCAAAGGACTCTAAAGATTG
Source organism: Bos taurus (assembly GCF_002263795.3). NCBI lineage: Eukaryota > Metazoa > Chordata > Mammalia > Artiodactyla > Bovidae > Bos > Bos taurus. The sequence goes on along the minus strand of NC_037351.1, from coordinate 14,606,923 downwards.
CTGGAAATCACTAGATGCCGGGGAAGATGCATGAAACCATTTTTACTCACAGCCCTCAGAGGGAACCAAACTTGCTGACACTTTGCTCATGGACTTTTAGCTTCCAGAATTATGCAAAAATATATTTCTGTTCTTTAAGACACTCAGTCTGTGGTACCTTGCTGGCAGCACTAGCAGACTCCATACCACCTGCTCCTCTGCAAATGCTATCCCTGTTAACCTGAGCGGTCTACCCAAAGTGAGATATCATCATGAGGGACTTTTACTCACTCACTCATTCATGGGTTTGTGCTAAGTCATTTCAGTTGTGTCCATTTCAGTCTTTGCAACCCCATGGACTATAGCCCGCCAAATCTTTATCTGTCCATGGGATTTCCCAGGCAAGAATGCTGGAGTGGGTTTTTGTTTCCTTCTCCAGGGGATCTTCCTGATCCAGGAATCGAACCTGCAGTCTCCTGCACTGGCAAGCTATTCTTTACTGCTGAGCCACCTGTGAAGCACTGAGTAGTATATAAAACCATCTTATCTTCTAAAACAAGATTTCAGGCTGGTTTGAACACTAAAATGTCCTATGGCTACCATTTTGGCTTCAATGATCTATGATTTAGAACTTTTCCCATGTCTTTTATTAACATTCATATACTTTTGTAATACTATATGGCGCTCACCCTGAATGGTTATGAATAATTTTATGACTTTATTAACCCAGGTCCTGCCCTCGAGGCACTTACAAGGTCTATAGTGTACTGAGCTTCTCTATAAATATTCAGCACATACAAAAACCACTGGCAAAATGTAAAGTAACAATGGCATAAAAAGAAAAATCACCAAACACATTTAGAAATTGAAGACTTAAGGAAGAACAAAAAGGGGGGAAACAATTTATTTTTCAACACTTTCAGTCTTCAAGTCCATAAAGTCCTTTCTTTTTATGTGTTACCGTAAGTGTTATGAATAGTCACACGTGGGTTCAGATCACCCTATGGCAAAACCACAAGGTTAGCAAAGTTTGTATCCCTGCCTCAGGCCTTGGCAGTGGTAACTTCTCCACTTCCATGAAACTGCTTTATGCAATGTGTAGCTCTTATTTCCAACCTGTATTTCTCTCAGTATCTTTTGCTTTTTCATTATTAAAATCCAACATGAAGACAAAGATATCCATGGCTTAAAACACATTATAATGACAGAGAATTTGCCTTTTGAATCTTTCCTTCAATCATAATTTGATGAATATTATCCCCATTTTAATCATCTAAAGTATTGACTGATCAAGTAGAGATTATACTTTGTTGTTAAGAAAATGTTCTTCTTCTCTCTGACATCATTCACGGCCATTCTCATACTATACCAACCAGTAATAATACTGCACCAATCAAATATAATAATAATTCCTGCACAGACCAGTCACTAAGCCACTGCTTAGCAGATGACTCAGCAGTCTCCCCCTCAACTCCCCCCATAAAAAGGAATAATTCATAACATAATATTATTGAATGCTTACTGTGTGCTAGGCACTCTTCAAGGTATTTCCCATGAATTAACCCATTCAATGCTATCAACTGTCCTGTGAGACAAATCACAGTATTCTCTTCTTTTTAGAGCTCAGTTAATAGCCTAAGGACATGCAATTAGTATGATGTAAATCTAGACAATCCAGATCTAGACAATCTGGATACAGAGCCTACCCACTTCTACTTTTTTTTCCCTCTTCACTATTTTAGGAGTACCTCAGTGGAAGAGCTGGATGGAAGACTTGAATTGTCTATGAACCTCACCAAGGTTCATCTGGAGAGTAAAGGTGGAGAGATGTGTGTGTGTGTGTGTGTGCGTGTATGTGCGTGTGTGTGTGTGTGAGAGAGAGAGAGAGAGAGAGAGAGAAGTCACTCAGTGTCTGATTCTTTGTGACCCTACAGACTATAGTCCTGGAAGCTCTTCTGTACATGGAATTCTCTAGGCAAAAATACTGGAGTGGTTTGCATGTCCTCCTCCAGGGGATCATCCACACCCAGGGATCGAACCAGAGTCTCCTGAGGCTCCTGCATTTCAGGCAGATTCTTTACCACTGAGCTACAGGGGAAGCCCAAAAGAGGAGAGATAGATGACTTTAATGGATTCTCTGTTTCCCTTCTTTTTCCCCTTGTTCTGCTGTAGACTGAATGTATTCCCTCCAAATTTATATGTTGAAATCTACTCCCCAGTGTGATAGTAATTTAAAGTGGGGCCTTTGTGAGGTAATTAAGTCATGAGAGTGGAAACCTCATGAATAGAATTAATATCTTTATAAAAGAGGCCAGAGGCTTTCCTCACCCCTTCTACCATGTGAGGATAGCTATCTGTGAACCAGGAAGCAGATTCTAACCATACACTCAATCTGCTGACATTCTGACCTCGAACTTCTTAACCAGCAAAATAAATTTCTGGTTTTATAAGACGCTCATTTATTGTATTTTGTTATAAGAGCCTAAACATACTAAAGCACCTTCAATAGACATAAACTTTCAAACTAGAGTGTTTAGACCAGATTATGCTCTGCTATCACCTAGGCTCTTTATATATATATATATATATATATATATATATATCTCCAGTATCTTGTGCCCCAATGGATGCATAATATATTCAGTCCCCATCTTTACATTCACTGTCTAGTTTCCTCATTAATCTTCATCTACCTGTCACTCTTCTTGGAAGCTTGTTTTCCTGTTTCCTCATTCTGTGTGTGTGTGTGTGTGTGTGTGTGTGTGTGTGTTGGTGTGTGTGTGCACCCTAAGTTGCTTCAGTTGTGTCCGACTCTTTGCAACTCCATAAACTCTAGCCCTTCAGGTTCCTCTGTCCACGGGATTCTCCAGGCAAGAATACTAGAGTGGGTTGCCATTTCCTCCTGCAGGGGATTTTCCCAATCCAGGGATTGAACCTGTTTCTCTTGCATTTTCTGAATTAGCAGGCAGGTTCTTTACCACTAGCGCCTACTCCAGAGATGAATCAGAGTATTACAATTCAAGAATATGCTTTATACCTGGAGTTGGGTTACCCATGGGCTTCCCTGTGACTCAGAGGTAAAGAATCTGCCTTCCAATGAGGGAGACACAGGTTCAATCCCTGGGCCAGGAAGAATGGCAACCCACTCCAGTATTGTTGCCTGTGAAATACCATGGGTAGAGGAGTCTGGTAGGCTATAGTCCATGGGGTCACAAAAAAGTCAGGTAGAACTTAGCGACTAAACAACAATTGGGTTACCCATGTCAGAATTTTCTTTGTCTTGTTCAGAGCTATATTCACAAAATCCTTAAGAGATAGAATCTTGGGGTGAGTGGAGTGACATCAGAATCTTTTTTTTTTTTAACCATGAAAGTCATTTGATGGTCAGGGACATACTGCAGTCTTCATTCCTCCTGCCTCCCTCAACAATGCGATGCCAGGGCACAGCATACAGTAAGAAGTCAATAAGTGCTATTGACTGGCTTCTTAACTTCTTTGCATAATTTGATGAGGGTTTCTTCCTCTTTAATTGTGGAACACAAATATATTTCAGGGACTTAATTCTGCAGTGGTCTGACTCATTTGCAATTTATTTTTTAAAGAAATTATTTGATGTCTAAGGGCCCTTAAAAAAAAAAAAAAGCAGCCTTTTCCTTTTGAACAATGAAATCACGTTTCACTGGCATAATTGGGCTGGAACACAGACAAGCTCAAGTTTAGCTCTAAACTCAGAACCCATGAAGGTCGATTGGAAAAACGCAGTCGCCCATCCCAGTGTTAAGTAGCACTTTTTTTTCAGATTGTGTCACAAACATGCATATAAAACAAGAGCTAAGTGTTACAGATTAAAGCTTGAAGCTTTTCAGCTATGTCAGTTAGGAGAGAAAAATAAAAGGAAACTTGCAATACTTCAATTGAACTTTCTTTAACAGCATAAGGAGTGTGAGGGAAAATCAGTTAGATTAAAGAAATGGGCTCTAGTAGGACCAATTTTTTTTTTAATTAATTTACCGAGCTTTACTTTTATATCAGGGTAATATCAATTTGCTTACAGCCTAAACAAACAAAATCTGTCTTTTTAAGAAATGTCAATTCTCTTAGCTACTCAATAAATCAACAACAATAAAGGACATGTCCTGCTCATAGACCAATGCACAGCAATAATATCCAACTGTCTCATTCTGTACCCTTTGCTCTGCTAACCACGTTTACCTATTTATAGCCCCATGTCTGCTCCCCTCCTCCATCACCATTTAGCAGCTAGCTTTGACCTTCAGAGTCTGTGGAAACTGTGTACATCTTTTGACTCCTTCTACTTCTACATTTGAGTAACTGCCTTCTACATTCACACTTACCCATCATTGGCTTGTATATTAGTACTCCTGAAAGTATTTTCTTGTTACCCAGCAAAAGGAGATTTGCCACACTAACAGAGGAACAATCTATGAAATGATAGAAAAGAGATTAAATCCCTGGAGATAAAAAAGACTTCGCAAGGCAGTGAGTGTTGTCACTAGTGATGAAGTGTTTTAGGATGGACAAGTGTAAAGGCTATACTTTAAAAAATACATATTGACAAATATTGTTACCATTCAGTTCAGTTCTGCTGCTGCTGCTGCTGCTAAGTCACTTCAGTCGTGTCCGACTCTGTGTGAACCCATAGACAGTAGCCCACCAGTTCAGTTCAGTCCAGTACTCCGATACTTTGACCACCTCATGCAAAGAGTTGACTCATTGGAAAAGACCCTGATGCTGGGAGGGATTGGGGACAGGAGGAGAAGGGGACAACAGAGGATGAGATGGCTGGATGGCATCACCGACTCGATGCACATGAGTTTGAGTAGACTCTGGGAGTTGGTGATGGACAGGGAGGCCTGGTGTGCTGCGATTCATGGGGTCGCAAAGAGTCGGACACGACTGAGTTACTGAACTGAACTGAAGCTGAATCCAGCTTCTATACCCCCAAACTGAATTAAATCGCAGAGACAGAGTTTTGGATAGAGTAGAAAAGAATAGCTTTATTGCTTTGCCAGGCAAATGGGGGCCACAGCAGGCTAATGCCTTGAGAATTTAGAAGAGGTAGTGAGAAGTTTTTTTTTTGTTGTTTGTTTGTTTTTTGAGTTTTTTTTTTCATTTTATTTTTAAACTTTACATAATTGTATTAGTTTTGCCAAATATCAAAATGAATCCGCCACAGGTATACATGTGTTCCCCATCCTGAACCCTCCTCCCTCCTCCCTCCCCATACCATCCCTCTGGGTCATCCCAGTGCACTAGCCCCAAGCATCCAGTATCGTGCATGGAACCTGGATGGCATCTTGTTAATGGTTCGAAGGGGGTATGATCAGCTCATGGACAATATTCTGGTTGATTGATGGTGAGGTAAGTGGGAGTCAGAATCATCAGTCTTCTGGTTTCAACCTGTCTGGTGTCTATTCACTTGTGGGCAGCAGAGTAGTTAACTTCTTGCACCTGGTGGGGCTTTCAGTATCTGCAAAATAGCTCAAAAATATTGTTATGTATAGCTCTAGATGGGAGGAGGACCAGGACTCTGCCCCCAAGACTGCATTATTGTTTCTTTTGACTATTCCTCCCTTGTCTCCACATACCCTCCTTTTTGCAACTAACAACTGTTTCAGCCTGCCTGTTGGAAACTCAAGAAAGTCATGGAAGCTGAATGAAGCCTATTTCCTATAATTAAGAAATGGGGGAAACAGAAAAGCATTTGTTCCCAGAAACCTCACAGGGTCCTGCTTGGTATCAGTATAGGCACAGGAGATATAAAGTGAAGGAAATCACCGTGTGTCCCTCCGAGAGCATCTGAGTTTGTCTGACCCCAAAGCCAGTGTTCTTTGGCTCAGCCACTCCTCCTTCAGTGCGTCCCCTCATTCTGCAATTTAAGATTTATAATCAATATCCTTTCAACCCCTACCTTCCAACTATTCACCCTCTCAGCCCAACTACCCACACAGGCCTGACCTTTGCAGTTCACTGAGCTTCTGGCCATTGTCAGACCTTTCCTGCACACTGCTATGTCATTGCTTCAGACACTCACACTTGGAATGCCCTTTGGCCACATTTTCACCTAATGAAATTCTGCCTTAAAGAACATCTCTTTATTGAAGCTGTACCCAGTGCCTGATCATATCAAATTCACCTCCTTGTGGGGCCCACAGCGCTGTGCCCTAGTGAAAAATGTGCTGTATATGGTTTTTTCATCTCATTCAAAGAGACTTTAGAAGATTGTTAATAAAGCTACTTGGGGACATATCTGCCTTTCTCATCAGGTTGTGAATTCCTCAAGGAAAAGATTGTAATTTATGTATCTGAAATCTCGGCAGGATCTGGTAAGTGCCCTGCAGCAAGTAGGAGCCTAAACTGAATGTGTATTACCTTGAATAGCTTGGCCTTAGCTTACCTATCTTACATTCTGTAGTCTCTGAAACAGACAGAAAAAAATTAATATGTTAAATGAAATGAAAGTCATTAGGGTGAAATAAATTAACATGTAGAAGAAATGAAATCTCTCATTGTCTCCAAGCCAGTTACCAATATTGGAGAAACACTATTTAACAATTACTAGTTAACTAGATCAAAACTGCCTGGAAGTTACTCTCTGCTACATTAGCATGGTCAAATCAGCATTTATTATGGATTTGGAGGCATATAATGATGTTTTCCAGGTTAAATAAAGGAAAAAGAAAATAAAACAGAGTGGAGAGAAATAATCACAGTCAATAAATGATGTCTCCAGAGGAACATCAATATAATGTAATTAAAAGTCAAGAAAAAAATCTTTTCATTCTGAATGTAGATAATTGTTTATCTTTTTACTGTTTGAAAAGTTTCATCAAACTTACTCAGCAACGATTCCCTGTGGGCCTTTGCAGGCACAAGATAAATGTGAGGTTTGAAAGTTCTGTTCTTTGGAGATATTTTGATGTATTTTACTTTGAGTTATTTTATGTGTCTGTGTATAAGCATGTGTGCATGCACACCTGCATGCTCGCACACATGCACGCACACACATTCTGTGCAAGAGGCACAGAATGATAAGTCAAAATGCCAACATCTGGCTCTACATCTTAACCCGTGATACTAGCGGAGCACACCACCTTCCTGGGCTTCCTTCTCTTACAACTAGGGTACTAAAATGGACAGTAACTGAATTTCTTCCTGCTTTTTATGCCCTTGGAGTCTATGCAAATAAGTATCATTTAAATAATCACCCAATACTAGACCTTTTAAGCTTTTTTTATAAAAAGTAATACCTAACAATCTCTCTGATAGGACTCCTATGTTCCCTGGATCATCCTCACTATGAAATCTCAAAAAAGAGACAATGCTTTAGCTGAATCAGTGTTCTGACTTAATCTTACATCAGGTGTTGCCATACAATCTTATTTTGTCTTCTCTCAGTTTGGTTTCACACATGAAAAAAAAGGAAAAAAAAAAAAAAAAACGCCCTTGCAAAATGTGTGCAAATTGTTAAATGTCAGCTGAATGTCATTTTCCAAGTTTGGCACTCAAATAAGGCTCTCTGAAAATTGGTTGTCATCTGCTGGGAGTTAAAGGAAAAGATCTTTGAAAAGGTCCTTAGAGGCTTCATTTCTGGAGATTTTTAAGGTCTCACAGGAGCTGACTGTTTCCCCACGCATGCCCTTTCCCCTGGTGTCCTGCAATGCTGTGGTCCTCCAAGCTTCCATGTCATCAATTGTGTCATTTGCTGGCCAAAAAATGCCCCATCATTGATTCAAAGATGATCATTCTTCACAGACAACATGGAGGTAACTCTTCTATGAAGTTGTCTCGTCTCTTCAGCCGCACAGTCCTTCCCCTGTCTGCAGCCCAACAGTGATTGAACCCTGTGCCAGTTAGTCCTGGTTTAGACTAGCCCTGGTTTAGACAATGTTTGTCAGACTACGTATTTCTTATCTTGAAACTTGCTTGTAAACTCAAGGTAGAACTCAATTTTACCTTAGCATTCACATTGCTTAGCACAAAGTTAATCATACAAGAGGCCTTCCAATACACAACACTTGTCACACACTCATCCCTATTGTTCTAAACAAGCAGAATGTCCTCAATTCTTTAAGGATAGACCACACACTGTTACTTCTTTTAAATGATAAGTAATGAAGGCAAAAAAAAAAAAACAAAAACAAAGAATTAACAGTGATGCTTCCTGTCTTGATTATAGAAAATTATATATCAAAGTAACATTTGGGCCTGAATTGCCTGGACCACTGTCTTTTCCACCTAATTAACCTTGCATCCTCTAAAGACATTTGCCCATCCCCTAGGGCTGCTCTTCATAACCTAGATAAAATTGCCACAGTCCACTAGAGAACTTAAACATCACAAATGCCCATACTGAGTACTACTAGGGAGAGAGGTATAAACTGCCCAAGGATGGACATGAGTACCTGATGGAACTATATCCTCTTGAAATCCTGTGCATTTGTCTTACTGCCAGATTGACCTTCTCCTGAGAAATGTGGTTATTTTTCTCTCATTGAGGTGTCATAATCAGTGTGTTGGCTCTTGTTTTCCTTCCAGGTAAATGGGATAGAAATAGATGAATAAAAATGCAGAGAGAGCTTTGATGAATCTACACAGTGTTTTATTGCTGATGTAGACAAGTTTCATAAATTTCTAGAAGCGTAACGCTTTAAAAGGAAAGAGAATTGGAGTCAAAAGGGAGGAGGTAAGGGTAATGGAAAAGGTAATGGTAAGTTGATGCACCTTGTCAGTAGTTGGGCAGAAACATTCTGCAGATGGACCTCATCATATAGGAAAAATCAGATGTCATTGAATAGAGCTTAATGTTTTCATCATAGTGAGAAGAGACTTTAACTTGCCTAAGAAAAATGTCTTAAATAAATAATAGATTTTTCAGAGACCACAGACAACAACAAGGTAAAATATATCTGATTTATGGCAGGTTTAAAAGGTCTTCCCACATGTGAGTCTAGAGCCACAGTCAGTGCCACAGTAAGATGATAAATGAAGAAATAACTCAATGGGAAAGCAACAGTCTCTGGGGTGGTAACCGCCACACCACTCAGCCTCAGATTGGAATTTAAATGCTGAAGATGAGCAAACTACATTACAGGTTTGAAGAGGCAGATAAAGAAAAGAGAGTGACATTGGGAGTCAGAGAAGTGGAATTTTTGTTCCAGATTTACTAATCATTTGCATAGCTTTCAGGAAATCATTTCACCTTTCTTTACCTGTACTTCTGTATCTCTGAATGAGAATAACAATAGCCTGTTCTACCCACTCACTGGGATGTTGTATGAAATAAAGCACAGCATGATAATAGATGAACGAGCTCTTTGAAGAACTCAGAGTACCGTATAAATGTGAGGTATTAATGATGTTCTATAGGTATCATTTCAGTGAGAGGGATAAAAAAGAAGGAACCTATTATTAAATTACATATCTGAAGAGATAAGCGGCATACTGGGAGAGCTGCTTTCAAGAGATATTAAAAAATCTGGCATTCTGTCTTTTAGACAGCAGCCAATCCTCATGCAAAATCATAGATCTGAGATGAGAGAGGGATAGCTGATGGTGTGCAGAGGGTGAACGGTGTACCTGAGTGAATTGCAGGAATGCACTGACAAAACAAAATTGGTGACTTACGTAATGAACACCACAAATTAGCGAGGATACAAAAGACAATATTATAAAGAAGTAAGAGAAGATGGAGGTTCAGGGCAAATTGAAAGCTGCCTGATGAGCTTGAAAGGATAATTATGAATAAGCACTCCTTCTTGTCCAAAGACATGGGAGCTTCACAACTACAGATAATGAGCCAAACCTTCACTGAGGTTCATCCCGCCAGTGGTGTGAACAATACCTTCAGAAGACAGTTAACTCCAGGTTCAAGGAAAAAGTAATTATTTAATAAATACTTAATGTGGAGAAGGCAATGGCACCCCACTCCAGTACTCTTCCCTGGAAAATCCCATGGACGGAGGAGCCTGGTAGGCTGCAGTCCATGGGGTTGCTAAGAGTCGGACACGACTGAGCGACTTCCCTTTCACTTTTCACTTTCATGCATTGGAGAAGGAAATGGCAACCCACTCCAGTGTTCTTACCTGGAGAATCCCAGGGACGGGGGAGCCTGGTGGGCTGTCATCTCTGGGGTCGCACAGAGTCAGACACGACCGAAATGACTTAGCAGCAGCAGCAGCAGCAGCAACGTACACCTAGCATTTTCTCAGATTTGTCTTTTAGGTTGGGGAGAGGGGATCAAGAAAAAGAAACATTGGAAAACTCTGCCCTTATAGGCTAGCTATAGAAAGGATGAAAATGGAAACTGTGCTTAAATGCTAACCACAGGTCACTGGCTATGACTATTAAACTTGCTTAGTTGGTTATTATATTAGTTTTATATTGGTTAGTTGGTTATTATATTTTAGCTGATATGTATGGATCTCAGAGTTGGACTGTGAAGAAGGCTGAGCACCAAAGAATTGATGCTTTTGAACTGTGACATTGGAGAAAACTCTTGAGAGTCCCTTGGACTGCAAGGAGATCCAACCAGTCCATTCTGAAGGAGATCAGCCCTGGGATTTCTTTGGAAGGAATGATGCTAAAGCTGAAGCTCCAGTACTTTGGCCACCTTATGTGAAGAGTTGACTCATTGGAAAAGACTGATGCTGGGAGGGATTGGGGGCAGGAGGAGAAGAGGATGACAGAGGATGAGATGGCTGGATGGCATTACCAACTTGATGGACATGAGTCTCAGTGAACTCTGGGAGTTGGTGATGGACAGGGAGGCTTGGTGTGCTGAAATTAATGGGGTCACAGAGAGTCAGACACGACTGAGTGACTGAACTGAACTGAACTGATAGTGGCTAGAAAGATAATAAGAAGGTTTGCTCCATGATATCTGAAAATGTTTCTGGTCCTTAAATTCTAAAAATTCTATGAGCATTTTCTTTGCTAGAAATAATATTCAGAGACTGCTCTCTATAGAAGACTAGAAAGTATCTTGGGAGAGGTGAAAGCTGTCTACCTCACATTTAGGAATGCCATACCCAGTTGAGTATATGTTCATGCTGAAAAGAAAGTCTTAAAAATAAAAGTAGGCGAAAATCTATATACTAGACACTAAAGTCCATTTCTAGCTTCCAAAACACTGGCAACTAGGTTTCTACCCACTTCTACACCCTCTAAACCATCTCATTCACTTCTTCCATGGGAAGAGATTTGGAAGACACTCTTTGGGAAAAATGTACAAATTCAAAAAGAAATCTATAAAGATTCTGGGGCTCAAAGCCTTCCCTGGTCCTTACAATGGAACTCAGGACTAGTAGGTCCCATTCCACACAGAGTCTCAATAGCTCAGCTCTGAAAAGAGAGCCTGGGGTCTCCAAGTAGCAGAGCATGCTGTAATGTGTTCAGTTGCTTCTGTTTCTTTGTGACCCTATGGAGAGTAGCCAGCCAGGCTCCTCTGTCTCTGGAATTTTCCAGACAAGATTACTGGAGTGGGTTGCCATTTCCTCCTTCAGTGGATCTTCCTGACCCAGGAATGGAACTGGGGTCTCCTGCATCTCCTGCATCACAGGCAGATTCTATACCACTGAAGCACCAGGGAAGCTCCTCCAGGTAGCATGGGTAGCCTCCAAAGCAAAGTCTCAAACAGAAACAACAAAAGGAAATCAGATGAGATCAGATCAGTCGCTCAGTCGTGTCCGACTCTTTGCAACCCCATGAATCGCAGCACGCCAGGCCTCCCTGTCCATCACCAACTCCCGGAGTTCACTCAGACTCACGTCCATTGAGTCAGTGATGCCATCCAGCCATCTCATCCTCTGTCGTCCCCTTCTCCTCCTGCCCCCAATCCCTCCCAGCATCAGATTCTTTTCCAATGAGTCAACTCTTCACATGAGGTGGCCAAAGTACTGGAGTTTCAGCTTTAGCATCATTCCTTCCACAGAAATCCCAGGGCTGATTTCCTTCAGAGTGGACTGGTTGGATCTCCTTGCAGTCCAAGGGACTCTCAAGAGTCTTCTCCAACACCACAGTTCAAAAGCATCAATTCTTCAGTGCTCAGCTGTCTTCACAGTCCAACTCTCACATCCATACATGATCACTGGAAAAACCATACCTTTGACTAGACAGACCTTGTTGGCAAAGTAATGTCTCTGTTTTTCAATATGCTGTCTAGGTTGGTCATAACTTTTCTTCCAAGGAGTAATATATTTAGAGAATTAGCAAAACTCAAGTTCAATATTTGGGCAAGAATTCTCTATAGGTAATGATATATACTTCTGTCAGGAGGGATGTAGTGTTTGGGTGTCTACGTTTTTGTGACATTTTGACCTTTGAAAAATCACTGAACTTGAGTGCCGAAGAATTGATGCTTTTGAACTGCGGTGTTGGAGAAGACTCTTGAGAGTCCCTTGGACTGCAAGGAGATCCAACCAGTCCATTCTAAAGGAGATCATCCCTGGGTGTTCATTGGAAGGACTGATGTTGAAGCTGAAACTCCAATACTTTGGCCACCTGATGCGAAGAGCTGACTCATTTGAAAAGCCCCTGATGCTAGTAAAGATTGAGGGCAGGAGGAGAAGGGGGCAACAGAGGATGAGATGGTTTGATGGCATCACTGACTCAATGGACATGGGTTTGGGTATACTTTGGGAGTTGGTGATGGACAGGGAGGCCTGGTGTTCTGTGGTTCATGGGGTCGCAAAGAGTCAGACACAACTGAGCAACTGAACTGAACTGAGCTGAATTGCATTATTTCATTAAAGTTTGCAAAATAACCTAATTCTACATGTTTTCTTCATTTTATTAGCTGGACTGTTTTTATTAAAATAAAAATTCCTACCATATTTGATTTTCTTTTTTTTTTAATTTTATTTTATTTTTAAACTTTACAATATTGTATTAGTTTTGCCAAATATCAAAATGAATCCGCCACAGGTATACCTGTGTTCCCCATCCTGAACCCTCCTCCCTCCTCCCTCCCCATACCCTCCCTCTGGGTCGTCCCAGTGCACCAGCCCCAGATTTTCTTTTGTATGAAGAAAGTCATGACAAGTGCTTAATTTTTACCTTTTTAAACTAATTTTCACAATAAAAAGTTGGTTCTCTAGCCTTCTCCAAAGATAATCAATGAAGTTTTTTTTTCTTAAGTACCGTCAAAAACTGATACACTTATATGTCATCAGTCTGCTACAATCTATCATGAATACTGTTCTTTTTGATGCTCAAAACTTTATCAAGGCGGTTCCTGAGTCCTTTGACATGACCTGGGATTCTTCGGCAGCATCTTTATTTTAGATTTTACAAGATGTTCCTGGATCATCTTGTATGTTTCCAGCTTTAGATCTGGATTCTTTCAGTTCTCTAAAATCTTCTGGTTGTTTCTAGCGGAAAATGACATTTCTACATCAGAATCTTTTGCCCTAAAGCCAGTTCCTTTCCTCTTTTTAATGAGATTTAAAAGTATATTCATCCAGAATGCTTGGTTGTTTGTACTGGTGTTAATCACTCAGTCATGTCTGACTCTTTGTGATCCCATAGACTGTAGCCCATCAGGCTCTTCTGTCCATGGAAATTTCTAGGCAAGAAAACTGGACTGGGTAGCCATTCCCTTCTCAAGGGGATCTTCTTGACCCAGGAATTTAACCCAGGTCTCCCGCATTGCAGGCAGATTCTTTACCATCTGAGCCACCAAGGAAGTCCTTGTAATGGTAGGATTGATTTAAATTACCTAGTCTATCATTCAAACAAACTCATCTCAGGAACTTTGACAAATCTGTTTCTTGGCATTTTCTTCCCCCAGTTATTTGACTGGCTCATTCTTCAATTCTATCAAGCCTTTGCTTAAAATTCAGCTTTTCCATGAATAGTTCCCTGATTGGATAGCAGAGAAGTTAGTGAGGACTGATTAAAACTCAACATTCAAAAAACAAATATCATGGCATCTGGTCCCATCACTTCACGGCAAATAGATGGGGAAACAGTGGAAACAGTGACAGACTTTATTTTCTTGGACTTCAAAATCACTGCAGATGGTGACCTCAGCCATGAAATTAAAAGACACTTGCTCCTTGGAAGAAAAGCTATGGCCAACCTAGACAGCATATTAAAAAGCAGAGACATTACTTTGCTGACAAAGGTCCATCTAGTCAAGCTATGGTTCTTCAAGTAGTCACGTATGGTTCTGAGAGTTGGACCATAAAACAAGCTGAATGCCAAAGAATTGCTGCTTTTGAACTGGTGTTGGAGAAGACTCTTGAGAGCTCTTTGGACAGCAAGGAGATCAAACCAGTCCATCCTAAAGGAAATCAGTTCTGAATATTCATTGGAAGGACTGATGCTGAAGCTGAAGCTCCTATACTTTGGCCACTTGATGAGAAGAGCTGACTTATTAGAAAAGACCCTGATGCTGGGAAAGATAGAAGGCAGAAGAAGAAGGAGATGACAGAGGATGAGATCGTTGGATGGCATCACCAACTTGATAGACATGAGTTTGAGCAAGACCCAGGACTTAGTAATGGACAGGAAAGCCTGGCATGCTGCAGTCCATGGGGCTGCAAGGAGTCAGACACAACTGAGCAACTGAACTGAACTGACTGAATCAATGAATTAATGAATAGTGCATATATAAAGCACAAAGAGAGGCTTATAAAAAGGAACATAGAATGGCCAAAAAAGAACTTTAATTTTAAAATATCATAGCAAAATAAAAAATTCAAAATCCAGAAGCACGAATGTCTAAAACAAAGTCAAAAATCAAAAATACTCTCAAAGGTAAAAAGATAATATTAAAAATAACTTTAAATGTCACAGAAATAAAGAATACAGATTTCTGGAAAGAATTAAAAGAAATCACTGAATGCCAATCGTGATAGATGTAAAAGACACATATCAATGCATACTATCACAAAATTTCACAACATTGTAGACCAAATGACAATCCTCAAAATTTCTACCAAAAGGCAGCACAGTAATTACACATGAAAGTTATAATGTTACTAAATTCTGAAAAGAATGATTCTCAATCTAGAATAAATATCAATCAAGTATAAAAGGGAGAATAAGGACATTTTCAAACATGTGAGTTCTCACAAAGGGAGAGGCCAGGATTTATATCAAGCATGGAGAATTGAGTCCAGATTCCTGCAAAGTAGAAAGAGACAGAGGGAGGAAGGAAAATAAAAAGAATGGAAGGATGCACAAAGGACTATCTGATTCGTTTGAACCAACAGAGAGGATATCTCTACAAATGTCAGATTATCTAAGGATGTTTTATTTATTGATACACAAAGATCCTAGCAAGTAAATATATATAGCTATTAAATTTAAAAGAGACAGTGTTGAAAAAAAGAAACAAAGTTAGTATATCATATGGATCAGCTATGAATAATGTTTACATAGCCTTAATGAACTAAATATTGCCTAGTGATCTCAAAACTATGCCTTATTTATATTGGGAGAAGGTGGAAAGGGAATGGCCTGGACTACTGTATGTATTCAGAGGGTGGTGCATGTAACAGAGCTAAATTTATTTTTCAAAGGAAGGATTAGATGGTACTGTATTTAGCTGGAAGATTTAGAAATAACAAAATAAAAATGGTACCTATAAACATGAAGATGAACACTGAAAGACAGAGATGAAAGAGGTAAAAATATTATCCTGAAGGAGCAGGAATTGGGAATGGAAAGATACTTTTTTTTTTATACTTAGTAAAATTATTTGACTTTTTAGCTGAGTTTTCATATCTTTGGGAAAACTGTTTAAAGATTTTTTTTAAGAGTGAATAGACCTCAAAAGGGAAACATTTGGGAAATAAATTAGTCTAATTAATGTCAATCTATATAGGATAAAAGCATGTGTTCTAGTCCAAGAGTAAGGCAGATGATGTCTTGAACAAAGTTGGATGTGGGCAACCAGAGGCTATCTCACCTGGGCTCTGATGTTGTAGGTAGTTTTGCTCCCAAAATATGGGAACTGGAAATCCAATATGGTTTGGTTTCTCTAGGGCTCTCTTGATCTCTCCAAAGAATTCACTAGCCAAGAAAAATTGTTCAAAGATTCAAACGTCCTCAGGAAATTGCTGACACTTTCAAGGATCTCCTTGAAAGAGAGAAAGGCAATGTGCGATCATGAACACTGGGTCTATCGAGGCTGATTGAGACCAGGCCAGTAGAAGTGATCAGCAAATGGCAGGCCCAGGATCCTAAAGAACATATAGATGCAAAGAACCTCATTTTATCCACAATTCAAGCCCTTCACCGTATATTCTCAGCCTTTGCCTTAAATTCTTCCCAAACTCCACCCCAGGTCTTAACTCTCTTAGGGTAACAAATAATCAATATTATATAATCTCTTTCCCTTTATTTTTTTTCTAACACTCATATATATCCAAGAAGTTTGTTACCTGGGATTTGTTCTTCTAATTCTATATTTTTAATGTGTACTACTGTGCCTGTGTGTATGTCTTAAGTTGATTTAGTTGTATCTGACTCTGCAACCCTATGAACTGTAGCTTGCCAGGCTCCTCTGTCCATAGATTCTCCTGACAAGTATACTTGAGTGAATTGCCATGCCCTCCTCCAGAGGATTCTCCCGACCCATGGTTCAAAGCTGCATCTCTTCGGTCTCCAGCGCTGGCAAGTGGGTTCTTTGCCACTAGCGCCCCATGGAAGCCCTCTCTGCCTATAAAACATAACATGAAATTTTTCTTGGGAACACACAGAAACTTTTTAAATGTACCCTTAGCGTATGTATTGTTTAATTCATGTTTTTCCTTGTTTCAGTACAATAAAATACCCCCAAAGAAGTTCAATTTAATCATTTTGCAGTCATCTTTATAACATTCTGGTCCATCTATACAATGGGCTCATTTCTATACACATCCTTCTCACCTGCTCAAAACTGTCCTTCAAAATTCTATAAAAAATATAGATACAAATTGTTACCTGCTGGAAGTTTATCAATAATAAAGGCATAATGGCACCCCACTCCAGTACTCTTGCCTGGAAAATCCCATGGACGGAGGAGCCTAGTAGGCTGCAGTCCATGGGGTCGCAAAGAGTCGGACAGGACTGCGCGACTTCACTTTCATTTTTCACTTTCATATATTGGAGAAGGAAATGGCAACCCACTCCTGTGTTCTTGCCTGGAGAATCCCAGGGACGGCAGAGCCTGGTGGGCTGCCGTCTCTGGGGTCGCACAGAGTCAGACATGACTGAAGCAACTTAGCAGCAGCATATACCATATACGACTATGGTATATAAACTATACATATACACTACATAGAGTGAAGAGACCTCAGCAGCATGGACAGCTAGTTTAAAAGATTCCTGAAACTCAACAAAGTCTATGTGTCCAGCATGTCTAAAATTCTTCAAAAAGTATAATTCTTTGGACTTAGATTGGAGAGTTTCCTGTAAACTGCAAATTTTCGTTCATACCAAGGGGAAAGAAAGATCCCAGATTTTTTCCTAAACCAAATTTGACTGGTGGAAGGGAAATAAATATAAAGATTCTGGGTGTCTAGGGTGGTCTAGATGTTAAGAGTAGGGATGAACCTAGAGGAGAAGATTGATGACCCTGATCATTATCTACTTTACAGCCTGTTGAAGGTAGGATGGGAGCACATGCAGAAGTCAAGCCCATAGCATACATCCTGATATATGGGGACCAGTGTTCTGTGTTCAGTTCTGTGGTGACTTTCTTGCTTCTGGCCCAGGAACAACATTTGTACTGATGTCCTTTCTCTATCCTCCTTTGCACATGGTAACACTCAGGCTCAACAACACAGAAGGCTAAAGGAATTGAAAACATCTAACCATTATCCACATTTATCAAATGTAGATAATGGACCATATACTGAGATGCTTACAATTTATCAGTGTGACCAGTGTGACAGTTAACGCCCATTTTTTGAGTTACTACCATAGTGTAAGTATAATATATCCAATGAATTGTTTCAATAAATTGTAAGACATTTCCAGATCAGTTATTTTTTCCCCATTCTATAGAAAAGGTAACTGAGGCAGAAGGCCAACCAGGTAGTGAATGACATAGATGGGTTTCACAGACATTTTTGCTTAGTTCATAATTCATGCTATTTCCACTATGTTGGGCTGCTTCTCTGAACAAAGCACACTTTTCGATCTCAGTAACAAACTAATGGGGACTATCACTTGGAAAAAGAAACCCATTGTCAGTGGCACTTAAATCATACCAAACTGGCAATTACATAAACCACTTTATGTGGAAGACTGTCCTGGTAAAGAGTGCACACATATAAGTGCATGTATAGGTATAAAAGTATTACAAATCCTTGAGTGTATTATATAAAGGAAACTTTGTAATTCATATAATGCAAAGTAATGTTGACCTGCTTTGTAACGTATTTAAACCCACTCACCCCTATGACCTTCTTAACATTCTATTACTTTGCACTATGAAAATCTTCTGTGTGCATACACTTTCAACTACTTAGGTTGGTTATCTTTCCATGTAAATACTTCAGACTTTGTATCTGATATAGGATTAGTTCTAGTAAGATCAGTTCAGTTGCTCAGTCATGTTGGACTCTTTGTGACCCCATGGACTGTAGCACTCCAGATTTCCCTGTCCATCACCAACTCCCAGAGCTTACTCAAACTCATGTCCATCGACTCAGTGATGTCATCCAACCATCTCATCCTCTGTCATTCCCTTCTCCTGCCTTAGACCTTTCCCAGCATCAAATCCTCACTGCTCAGCTTTCTTTATAGTCCAACTCTCACATCATACATGACTACATACATCATAGCTTTGACTTGAAGAGATCTCGTCTTTTCCATACTATTGTTTTCCTCTATTTCTTTGCATTGATCACTGAAGAAGGCTTTCTTATCTCTCCTTGCTATTCTTTGAAACTTGAAAAGCTTAGAACTAAAACAGAGAGAAGGAGGTCATAAACAATGGAAACTCAAGAAAGAACATAAATATGCCTAAACTAGAAAGCAGAAATATCTGCTGTTACCCTAGCTCTATCCCACATTGGAAGCTTTATTCTCCTTTAAAGTATTAATAAATAGAGAAGTTTATGGAGCTCAGAATCAACAAGATTCAGTTTTTCATTATTCCAAGTTAAAGAACAATCTCCTTTCCACCCCATACTCTTTCCATCCTGTAACTTGTTGGATATTAATAAGAAATTCAAAATGGTCAACTCACAGATTTTCAGACAAACTTGGCAAAACTCAAAAGACAGCTTCAAATGGACAAGGAGAATACTAGACCTTCTGGGGTACTATCCACCTAGTCAGAACATTTTACCATTCATCCATCAGTACTTATTTCCTCATTCCAAAATGGCCCCATGCCATGACAGGGTGCCACCTGCTGCCCTGCAATCATTTCTGTACACATTGCACCTTTGGCAAGAGACTGACATTCTTGTCTAAGACACTTATTGGTCTTACATTTATGATAATTTATCAAATGTCTTGCTGAAATTCTAAATATTTTTTATGAGGGCATGTAAGAGACTCATAGCATCTTAGCTCTATTTGGCAAAAATTGAAAGCTTTGAAATTTCCTGGGCTCTTTTAAAAAGAAGCTTAAGGCAAATCCATTCCTTATATCTCCTAAAGGAATTGCTATCACCCTCAGGCTGTAGGCATTTCTGATGCCAAGGTTGGCATGCTGAATCATTATTTTCTGTAATCTATTGCATGAAACCATGTAAACTCCTGACAGTTGCATTTGCAATTAGGTCCTAGTCTATCAATCACCAGGGCACTTCTCCTCAGTGAGTCACTCGATACCAGACCCTCCCATCATCAGTATCATATAGCCAATACATGCTTGCTGACAACTATCTTATGCCAAATGGGTCTAAATGCATGAAATTAGAGAAGAAAGGATAGCTGTAGACCAGGTGTGATAAGAGTAATGGAAGCCTTCAATAAAATTGTGATTACCCCTATTGCAGATGGATTAACAGAGGCTAAGAGAAATAAAGTAAATTGTGCATTGACAACAAAGTTCAAAGGTGCCGTGCTTGATAACAGGACTCCATGTTTTCAAAGATCATGCTATATCCACTTCTTAGTGATACCACAGGGAGAGAATACACACTTTGAGTAAATGTCACGTTGAGTAATCTACATTTCTGCATGATTATTTGGCATCCAATTGAAAACGTTCTAAAAGATACCTCTATCCACTGCTGAAATTATGCTAAAAGAATGCATACACACACACACACACAATGCCTTGTTAGAGACAGGGAGAGGCAGAATCACATGGCTACCTTATTTAACCAAAACAAAAAAATCTAGCATTAAGAACATACTTGAGGGGAATAAAGTTTCCTGTATTTCAGGAAGTATATCCAGATTACCAGAAAATTGGCCATCAATCTATTTCCAGAACATGGGTAGTTTTCTCATAACTGCAATGATATAGCCATGCTACTAAAAATGAAAATAGTGAAACAGCTATAGAAAAATATCCAATAAAAATATAATGCAATATACCAATGTGAATAACATGAAGGTTTAAAATTTGTAGTAGTCACATTCAAATAGTTTATATAAAAAAAAGAAAGTATGCAATCCCAAAGAAAGGCAATGCCAAACAATGTTCAATCTAGCACCCAATTGCATCCATCTCATACACTAGCAAAGTAATGCTCACAACTCTCCAAGCCAGGCTTCAAGAGTATGTGAATTGAGAACTTCCAGATGTTTAAGCTGGATTTAGAAAAGGCAGAGGAACCAGAGATCAAATTGTCAGCATCTGTTGGATCATAGAGAATTCCAGAAAAAAAAATCTACTTCTGCTTCATTGATTACACTAAAGCCTTTAACTGTGTGGATCAAAACACACACAGAATTGTGGAAAATTCTTAAAGAGATAGGAATAGCAGACCACCTTACCTGCCTCCTGAAAATTTTGTATGCAGGTCAAGAAGCAGGACTTAGAACTGGACATAACAATGGACTAGTTCAAAATTGGGAAAGGAGTATGTCAAGGTGGTATACTGTCACCCTGCTTATTTAACTTATATGTACAGTACATCATGCGAAATGCCTGGCTGGATGAAGCACAAGCTCGAATCAAGATTGCCAGGAGAAATATCAATAACCTCAGATATGCAGATGACACCACCTTTATGGCAAAAAGTGAAGAACTAAGGAGCCTCTTAATGAAAGTGAAAGAAGAGAGAGAAAAAGCTGGCTTAAAATTCAACACTCAAAAAACGTCCCGTCCCATCACTTCATGGCAAATAGATGGGGAAACAATGGTAATAATGACACATTTTATTTTCTTGGGTTCCAAAACCACTACAGATAGTGACTGCAGCCATGAAATTAAAAGATGCTTGTTCATTGGAAGAAAAGCTATGACCAACCTAGACAGCATATTAAAAAAGCAGAGACATTACTTTGCCAACAAAGGTCCGTCTAGTCAAAGCTATAGTTTTTCCAGTGGTCATGTATGGATTTGAGAGTTGGGCTATAAAGAAAGCTGAGCTCGGAAGAATTGATGCTTTTGAACTGTGGTGTTGGAGAAGACTCTTGAGAGTCCCTTGGCCTGCAAGGAGATCCAACCAGTCCATCCTAAAGGAAATCAATCCTGAATATTCATTTGAAAGACTTATGCTGAAGCTGAAACTCCAATACTTTGGCCACTTGATGTAAAGAACTGACTCACTAGAAAAGACCCTGCAGCTGGGAAAGATTGAAGGCAGGAGGAGAAGGGGACAACAGAGGATGAAACGGTTCGATGACATCACCAACCCAATGGACATGAGTTTGAGCAAGCTCTGAGAGTTCGTGATGGACAGGGACGCCTGGCATGCTGCAGTTGTTGGGGTCTCAAAGAGTCAGACATGACTCAGTGACTGAACTGAACTGAATGCTAGTTTTTAAAGTGAAATTTTATTAACTTAATTGACATGGTTGAGGTTGCTATAACAAAATGTCAGACTGGATAGCTTATAGACAGCATAAACTTACTTATAGTTATAAAGGCTGGGAAGTCCAAGATCAAGCTGCTGGAACATTCAGTACCTGGTGGGGGTGTATTTTCTGTTTCACTGATGGCCATCTTTTCCGTGTTCTCATGTGGCAAATGAGATAAGGGAGGTTTCTTGGGGTTTCTTTTATATGAGAACAATCTTATTCATGAATGCTCCACTTCATGACTTAATTACCATCCAAAAGCCCCACTTCTAAATGCTGTCACATTAAGTATTACATTTCAACACATGAATTTTTGGCAAAATACAAACATATTTGGTCTCTAGTACTTAATGTATTCAAAATATTATTATTTCAGGATATAATTTATATTACAAACTATTCGTGAATATTTTACATTTTTATAAATCCAATGTGTATTATGAACTTGAAACTCAACCTTAATCAGACTAAACTAAACTAAATAGCTATATAGAATTAAAGGCTATCACACTGGTTAATGTGGCTTTATAGTATGACCAATGAAAAGAGCTAGAGTGTGTGTGCATCAGTACATTAGAACAATATCTGTTTTTCTCCTTACTGGTGCCCTTGGCTCATAAATAAAGATCCTGACTAAACTGGGGAGTCAAGGGGAATTGAAAAGGCTGGAGAAAGATTTCAAGGATAAGTACAGGCAGCCACAATTGACATCCCTAAGGGAAAGAGCTATCTACTTGCAGATATATCACTGAAATGGATGGGTGAGCTAGGGAAAGAGAAGTCTTAGAAGCAAGACTTCTTGTAATGTGTAGATTTATAAATACCTTGGAGTATGAACCAGAAAGTGGGGAAAGTCAGAAACTCTGAAAGACAATCTGCCCTGAAGGGGAATGGAACAGGAGCTGGGAACATGCACCAGAAGCCCACTGAGGATTCCAGAAGATTCAGCCCCTGCCCACTGCTAGAGAGCAACCAATAGCCATACCTTTGGTTGACAAATATTTTGGTTGAGAAATATTTCTCCCAGAAGGAAAAAAAAAAAAAAGAAAGCTGGGCAGAAACAATAATAACAGTATAACTGAAAATAGCATTGTAAATCAATGGCGAAAAGATGGATTATTCTATTTCATAACTGTCATTGAGAATGTGAATTAGGAAAACACTAGGTATATCAAAGTGTTAAACCTTTCTCTTTAATAAAATAGTAGAGAGCTAGAAGAAAATATCAGAGAAGATCAATATTTTCCCAAGATGAAAAGGATTTTTCTAAGCATAAAATTTATGGAAGAAAGCCATTGGGAGTGTGAGAAACAATCAATGTGTTCGTATCAAAAATAGAAGAGTTCTGAAACCCCTCAAACATAAGCTGAATTAAAAACAAATGATAAATAAGAAAATGTTAACATAAATTTTTTGACAAATTGAAATAAAAAGTAATGAATGAAAGACATGTATAGACATTTCAAAAAAAAAAGAAAATAGAGAAGTAGATGAATGGCATGAACAGACAATAGCCTGACAGAATTCAAATAAACTGAAAGCTGAATTACAATATTTAACCTTAATAATAAGGATAATATTGTAATTCAGCTTTCAGTTGATGAAAGTCAAAATGGAGAGTGAAAAAGTTGGCTTAAAGCTCAACATTCAGAAAATGAAGATCATGGCATCGGGTCCCATCACTTCATGGAAATAGATGGGGAAACAGTGGAAACAGTGTCAGACTTTATTTTTGGGGGCTCCAAAATCACTGCAGATGGTGACTGCAGCCATGAAATTAAAAGACGCTTACTCCTTGGAAGGAAAGTTATGACCAACCTAGATAGCATATTCAGAAGCAGAAACATTACTTTGCCAACAAAGGTTCGTCTAGTCAAGGCTATGGTTTTTCCTGTGGTCATGTATGGATGTGAGAGTTGGACTGTGAAGAAAGCTGAGCACTGAAGAGTTGATGTTTTTGAACTGTGGTGTTGGAGAAGACTCTTGAGAGTCCCTTGGACTGCAAGGAGATCCAACCAGTCCATTCTGAAGGAGATCAGTCCTGGGATTTCTTTGGAAGGAATGATGCTAAAGCTGAAACTCCAGTACTTTGGCCACTTCATACAAAGAGTTGACTCATTGGAAAAGACTGTGATGCTGGGAGGGATTGGGGGCAGAGGAGAAGGAGACGACAGAGGATGAGATGGCTGGATGGCATCACTGACTCGATGGACGTGAGTCTGAGTGAACTCCGGAAGCTGGTGATGGACAGGGAGGCCTGGCGTGCTGTGATTCATGGGATCGCAAAGAGTCCAACACGACTGAGTGACTGAACTGAACTGAACTGAGTAATAATAAAACAATTCAAAAGACACCATGCATGTGAAATTCATCTATGGGATTTGTTTATCCTAGCATTACATGTACCAGCAAAAGATAAAGATTGGGGATACTATGTGCTAATAAAGGGAAAATTGGTTAAATTAAATTGAATTACATATAAAATTATAATAATGTTTAATGATGTTTTTAGTGTGCAATAAATAGGAAAATTCAGTGTACAAATATCTATGTGGAATAATTCTGAATTAAAAATATGATACAGACTCATTTCACATATAAATGTATTTTTGTTAAATTATATGTGCTTATATTTTAATAACTAGATATATTATTAATTTATATTTTATTAAGAACATATATGTATATAAGGGTCTATGTATTTAGATTAATTATAATATGTACCTAGACACATGGACTTACCAGGTGGCGCTAGTGGTAAAGAACCCACCTGCCAATGCAGGAGACAAAAGAGAGATGCGGGTTCAATCCCTGGTCGGGAAGATCCCCCAGAGGAGGACATGGGAACCCATTCCAGTATTCTTGCCTGGAGAATTCCATGGACAGAGGATCCGGGTGTTCTATGGTCCATAGAGTCACAAAGAGTCAGACACGACTAAAGAGACTTAGCATGCTTGCATAAAGACACATATAGAAAACAGAAACAGACAAATACATTCATAGAAAAAAGTTTGAAATAAACACATTATATTTTAACATAGTTATATCTGGAAAGTTGTTATGAATTTTTATCTTTCTGTATTTTTTGCAGAAAGATAAAAGACTTTTATTTTGTATTGTTTGTACTTTTTAATCTTTTTCTATTTTTCAAGATATAAAACAATCATGTATTATTTTTATTTTTATCATTATTACTGATAAAAATATCCTAAGTACGAGGAGATAATACATTTAATATGTGGCAAGAGAGGGAGATGACTACCAAGACTAATAACATGTCTATGCTGGAGCCAAAGTACTAAAGGTTAATTTCTAGTTCACGTGAAAAAAGTTGCTGCATTACGACATCCACGGGGACAGATTACACATAGACTATGAGGAACTTAAAGAGAGAGAAATAAATATGAGTGGGAATTCCTGGGATCTGACTTGGCAGGAAATAAAACCAAATCCTTGAAGAATTTTTGGAAAATAGAAGGTAAAGGCTTGGGGTTGAAGAACATTTTTGATAAAGACAAAATTCCCAGACAGTTCCTGTGCAGGAGCTTCTTTTATATAAGGTGTGCAGGATACTTCTCTTCCTTACAAGTTCTCTTCCTTCCAGAAAGCAATTCAAGCCATCTAGTTTCCAGTCTGGATGTTCTTGGATCTAGGAAGGTGGTAGAACTGTATCAGCTTCCTAGACATAGAGTTCAGAGATCCTGATGCTATGCTATGCTATGCTAAGTCACTTCAGTCGTGTCCGACTCTGTGTGACCCCATAGACGGCAGCCCCCCAGGCCCCGCCATCCCTGGGATTCTCCAGGCAAGAACACTGGAGTGGGTTGCCATTTCCTTATCCTGACAACTCTAACTAAAAGATCCCCTCCTCTAGAATAAGAATGCTAAGGATATAATAGATGATAATTTCAGTTTAGTTAATGCATTAATAACTAAATCTTTCCTTGTATCTTGGCCAAAGTCACAGACTACTCATTTGGCCATTGTGTTTAGGCCAAGCATTCTTTATAATTGGATTATTGCTGGACAGAAATCTAAGTTCAAGATATATTGTGTGTGTGTGTGTGAATGTGTATGTGTTCAGTCATGCCCAACTCTTTGTGACCCATGGACTGTGGCCCGCCAGGCTCTTCTGTCCATGGAATTTTCCAGGGAAGAATTCTGGAGTAGTTTCCATTTTCTACTCTAGGGGAAATCTTCCTGACCCATGGATCGAACCCATGTCTCTGGATCTTCTGCATTGGCAGGCAGATTCTTTACCACTGCATGACCTGGGAAACCCCTTCAAGATATACTGCTGCTGCTGCTGCTAAGTCGCTTCAGTCATGTCTGACTCTGTGCGACCCCATAGACGGCAGCCCAGCAGGCTCCCCCGTCCCTGGGATTCTCCAGGCAAGAACACTGGAGTGGGATGCCATTTCCTTCTCCAATGCATGAAAGTGAAAAGTGAAAGTGAAGTCGCTCAGTCGTGTCCGACTCTTAGTGACCCCATGGACTGCTGCCTACCAGGTTCCTCCATCCATGGGATTTTCCAGGCAAGAGTGCTGGAGTGGGGTACCATTGCCTTCTCCGTCAAGATATACTATTAGCATGTAATTCTCAATTTCTGAGAATATATGCTTATTGAAATAGACATTTCAATTAACTGCACACAATTTGATTGTAATGATCTCAATCTTTAATCTCATATGGCATTTCTTAGTTTCCATTTCCTGCCTTTCACTTTTAGTATACCTTCATCCTTTCTTTTTGTTTTTGGAAACTGTCTCCTCTGCAACTAGTTCTTCTTTCTGCTTAAGGGAATTTCACCTAGCTAGTGTTTCTTTTCTATATGTAGCCCACAGTGCAACACAGAGAGTTCCCCAGCCTACAGGAGGGTAAAAAATGATCCAGAGAAAAAGTCTTCTTTTTCCTATGCACCTATGCACACCCAGTCGATTTATCTCCACTTGGGCCACTGAGAATTGCCAAAATACAATAAGACTTTTCTTTCCAGTAAATTCCAACCAAGTCATATCATTTGGCCATTCCCAGACACCAGTTCCCTTTATACTGGGCTGTTACAAAATCTTTTCCCATGAAACAATTCTCTTTAAATTAATTGCAAAGTGGCTTTTAAAGGGTGAGCCTAACCAACAACAGGGACATGGCCCAGGATCCCAATGCCTGGAACTTGCTGATTCCTCAGGTGAACTTGAATCCTCTTCCTGAAGGTGAAATCTGTCTTCAGAGTCCATGAGCCTTTTAGTCCCTTGAAAATTCTTACAGTGTCTATAAAAATTTCTGCTGTTAACCTTTCTTGTGTTATAAAAAGCACAACCACGTTCCTCATAACTGTTTGATGTCTTATATAAAACTCTTTATAAAATAAAATAAAAAATCTCCCCAGATAGCCTCAAAAGAAAAGTTGCCAGTGTTGTCTTTAAATGGCATGCTTATTTAATATCAATGTGAAGATGGAGTCAGAACTCTGAATTCTGGGCTGCTTGTGCTGGCATTGAGGAGCCCTGCTAAAACCTGCCAGTTGCTAAAATATCCCTTCTACTCCATGGGGAGATAGTGTCAAGAGTAAAAGCCAGAAAGGGAAATTTTGGCTGGCATCCAAAAACGGTTGTAGAAAAGAAGGTTCTCTCTCCGACAGCACTCTGACATGCTTTCTTCAGTTTTGCCATGAAGTTGAAATCTTTCCTCAGGAGAGATGAGTGTATATATAAAGATAGCAAGAGCGTGGTGGGCTCAAGAATTTCAAACATGGCCCAGTCTGACATGAAGGAAGGAAAGGGAGAGGGGGTGGGAAAGAAGCTGAACTTCCAGAAAGGGCTGTCAAAAGTACATCATTTCAACAGGTTTGCCTTTGAAATGTTTCTACTGCCAAACTCTTCTCGATGATTCTAGCATAAATTGGACCCAAACCTTGTATTATTTTATGTGAGGCTGCTTCTTTGCTTGATTTCTGATTTAGATCTATTGTACATATAATGATATATGTGATCTATAGGATTAAAAACTTCGCACTTAAAGGATAATTAGCACACAGCATATTAATATCCAAAGTGCAGCTAAGAAATGCAATCAAAAATTTAAAAAGCCTCTCTGGAAGAAAGGTGGGGTGATAGGGAAAATACGTAAAATGAAGAAACCCCTCCAGTTTCAACAGGCAGTAACTGTGTCTCAGGTAATGGAGTGGCCTCGGTCATCATGTGGTCTTACAAACTCTGCACCGGTGGTTGTTGAGGGCTCAGTCTGTGTGTGTACACCAACGTACAGAGAGAGGCGCAAGCCAGGAGCACCCCTCAAGCAAAATAAAACCTCAAAACAGATACATATACATCTGTTTCCTACACGCAAAACTATCTCTTTACACAGAAAATAGGAAAACCTTGGCAGTTGTCTAAAGAATGCCTTCAGTTACTTTAACAACATGTAACATGTATGGTAAACCTTGACCAACAGTGTGGGTGTAATAAAGCGATTGATTATTATTTCACAATTTCTTATGTTTTGAACTATAAGAAAGGGCTGAGTTTCTAAACTTAGGGTCCCTCTCAATAGCTGTTAATAAGTAAGCAGAGAAATAAACCAGGTATTATTGTTTGTTTGCTGTCATTTAGTTGCTCAGTCATGTTCGACTCTTTATGACCCCATGGACTGGAGCCTGCCAGCCTCCTCTGTCCAGGGATTTCCCAGGCAAGAACGCTAGAGTGTGTTGCCATTTCCTACTCAAGGGGAGCTTCCCAACATAGATCGAACCCACATCTCCTGCAGGTCTCCTGCACTGCAGGCAGATTCTTTACCACTGAGCCATGGGGAAAGTCCCCCCACCGCCTTTTTTTTTGTTTGGTAACTAGGTGGAAAGCTGATTGCCATAGAAGCCTTATATAGCCATCAAAATCCAATATGGAAACATAAAGTAAATTTTCTTGATTCATCTATGCAGTGAAATTCTGGTTTTGTTCTTGCTTCTTCCAATAGTTGTTTATCTTCTTTACAACAACAATTCCTTTCAACATCCATTTTCTCACTTGTAAAACAAATAATAATTACACCTATTTCTCAGTGTTATATAATTCTAAAAGGTACAAAAGATGTATCTCTAGCAGACTATAAAATGCTCACACATGTTGATCATCATGAACAGTAGTAATATCTCTGATTCATTTCACTCACAAGATTGAAGAAAGGATATTTTATAGCTTCTGAGATTTTTTAATCAGTTTCTAATGCACTAATTTCATGGTCATAAAATATTAGAGCTGAAAGAGATCTTAGAAATCATCTCATTCAAACTTCCTCATTTCTAAGGCCCAGAGAGTTTGTGACATGCTCAAAGTCAAACAGCAAACTTAAAAAGTCACAGGCATACATAGAATACAGACATATTTCAGATACATATATCTGCAATACAGGCTCTTATAAGCTTGCTAAATGGTTTCTTTGAAAAGATTCTCTGACTTTTTGCAAAAGATTAGGTTAACAAATCTGGCTTTAAAGAAAATTTCTATAAACTGAATTTTCTATTTACCCATTAGTTCTTCTAATGCAATTTAGAAAAAAATGATCCCATGGACATAGCTGACAGGGACATCTTTTAAAGCTATAATCCTGCCATCTCATCCCCTTCATTAAACCTTTCTATCAGCCCTCTCTTGTCTATTATAAAAACTCCTTGCCATCGCCTACAAAGTCTGTATGCCATGATTCTGGCTGTTCTAGACAAACATTTCTAACAAAATACCTCCTTCATCAATTATATTAATACTTTGGCTACACCTGCTATTTTTCTTTGTTGTTGTTGTTGTTTCTGAGATTTAGGTGATAATTTTCCCTCAGATCAATGCATGGTACATCTTTTGTAATTCATTTCTCAACTAAGTGTCATCTCCTTGATGAGGGTCATCTGAGCCTTCTTTAGTCTCTTATCTGTTTCCTTATCTTACTCATGGTCTCATCCCATCTGGAATAGTCTTATTCATAAATATTTTGCATGTGTAGTATCAGCCCCTGCCATTAGAACACAAACTCCATTAAAGAAGCATCGGTTTTCTTTCTCACAAAGTACTGACTCCCCAGACCAACTAGTTAACACTAGCCCAGCACATGGTAGTAGGCACTATTCTGTTTATAAGCAAAACATAATTTAGTGATGAGTGAAAGAAGGAAGGAAGAAGGAAGAGAAAAATGAGTAGATCACTCATAATTTTTGATAAGAAAGATATTAGATGGTGATTGTATTGTTTTCATAATAGCTTACAGCTCCAAGCAGGTGGCAGCACCTTGACAATCAGGACTGCATTAGAAGAATTATGTGAAGAAATATGGCCACTTGGCAGCAAGATTAAAGAACACCAAAGACAAACATTATTGATATTAGAATTTCAAGTGAAACCAGGCTTCAGTATCAGGTAGAATCATTATGTGTAGGCATTAATATGTAACTATTCCATACTCAAGATACATAGTATTCAGGCACCCAGGAGAGTGAGGAGAAACAGAAGATACAAACATAAGATACAAACTCTGACATAAAGTTCACATAATTTGCTTTGGGATCATGAGGTATAAACACAAGTTGTATAACAGTGCAAAAGTTAAACTACTCAAAAACTGAAATAGCGACTCTTACAAAGTGAATGTGTGTTTCTCCTTTAAATTCATATGCTGAAATCTACTTTCCAATGTGATGGTGTTTGGAAGCAGGGCCTTTGGGAGGTGATTAGGTCAAGACAGTGCAGCGCTCAAAGATGGAATTAGCATCCTTATAAGAGGCCAGAAACCATGTGCATATACAAAGAAGGCAGCACCCTACAACTCCAAAAGGATACTCACCAGAACTGGACCATTCTGAGTCCTTGATCTCTAATTTCCAGTCTCTGGAAACTTGAGAAATAAATTTCTGTTATTTTTAAGCCACTCAGTTTACCATAATTTGTTCTAACAGCCAGCACTAAGAGAGCCCTGAAGAAAAATATGAATCATAGAGTCCCTGATTCCATATCAGCTAAATAGAAGAGTCAAGAAGCACTATGAGTTCAAGAGAGAAAATGGTGTTGCAAACTGGTACACACTGGTAAGATGTATGTAGAAGGAATATTATTGTCATGCACATTCATTATTTTAGGCAGTGAGGGCTGTTCCAAATACATAAACATTTCATTCTCTTTATTCCTCCATGCTCACACACCTCTGTGATGATCCTGAATAACACAGGAAACCATGTAGATACAGCACAGAGTCTGTCTACGAAAAACTGAGCACAGGCAGTGTGCACTTTTTATGCCTTTTATATTACTTTTGGGCTTTTCTATCTCTAGTTCCAGCTGAAAGTGATAGCAGGACTAGGGTAGTCAGATCTGCTAAACAGTAGGGTACCAATGAATCAGCCTCAATGTGAGCAGGAAAGTTTTCTAGCCAAGGTATGAGTAAACAAAGTTCCCTCAGTTTTCCTTCTTTCATCCCACTGCAGTTTCTTTTTACTGCTCATTTTTTTGATAAGGAAATGGCAATCATCAGTAGAGTATATGTTTTGTATCTTTCCTTCAATAATATCTTGGTATCTCTATCCCAGATGGGGTTAGGTTGAACTAACCTAGAGAGATCAAAATCTCTGGTCCTAAAGACACTAGACTCAGAGAAGTTCAAGCAGTCACTACTCTAAGGTAAGAGCCCAGTTCTGCTGGCTTGGGATGCTCATGCTGACACTTTTCCCTTTGCAATTCTTAGTCCTGCATGCTTGGCTCAGAGAAAGGGTGGATTCTTCTTTACTTCAGCTCAATTCTTTAAGCTAGTCCTGATCATGATACATTGATAGTTCAGTCGCTCAGTCCTGTCCGACTCTTTGCGACCCCGTGAATCACAGCACAGCAGGCCTCCCTGTTCATCACCAACTCCTGGAGTTCACTCAAACTCATAGCCATCCAGCCATGGTGCTGGTCAAATCCTTTAATGACAATTAAGTGAATGGAGAGATGTTTTGATTCATTTACAACAGATACATATAGTCTGTGTCAGATAATTCCTTGGTCTTAAGCTATAAGTCCTGTTCTCTGTGGAAAGTTGGGGAGGGGCAGCTGAAACATAAATACCGAGGCTTGGGTTCAAACCCCAGCTCATCACTTTATCTTTGTAACTCTGAGCAAGGTCATTAAATCCACTAACCTCAGTTTCTCTGTCCCTAAAAAGTGCTTTTAAAATGTATCATACTTCCCAAGGTAAAGACCAATGACTGAGAGGGATCTTGAATTATGGATGTAATGTGTTTACTTTTTATTCTCAACTGTTTGATAAAATTATTCTATATACGGATCTGAAAACTGTGCTTTCATATGTTGATTATTTGGCCTTGTCTTTGTTTCCACAGGCCTAGATTGTATTTGATTGCATGATGCTTTTATCTATACCTGATATTTGCTGTGTTGCTTCATTTATTTTTAACTCTGATCTCTGCTGGGGCAGGAAGCTTTGCAAAACACTGTAGTTGGGGAACTGTCTTATCCTGTATCTATCTATCTATATATATATATATAGCAACATACTGCTTTTTGTATAATGCATCATGAATAAATTTTGAAATGAGATTTGTTATTTTATATTATTTGCATTGTGACATTTTGTAAAAGTATTCCCACTCAACACTGCTTATTGTTCTTTCAGATAAAACTGCAAAATTGTGAAGGTGGCTAAGCTATTTATTTATTTTAAAACTAGGGCTCTTTCATCTCTTGGATCTTTCTCCAAGTTCCATCATTTGGTGACCTAGGCTCTCCTTATCATTTTCACACTGCACACAGACTTGGGGGGCATGGAAGAGCTCATCACTTCCTGGACAAGAGCATCCGTATCTCACAGGAGCAGAAATGGGGCATGTACAAGTTCATTATAACATTCAGAAAAGCTGTTGAGTTTGCTCTGTGCAAATCAGAGATTTGTAGAAATGATCACATTTCTATAGCCTTCCTTCTCTCCACAGCACGTTCTGCTCATTAATTCATTAATCTTTGTACCACTCCTGCCGTGGAGGTAACTATTATTAGCTTCAGTTTGTAGATGGAGAAATAGGACTAAAGTACAGTGAAGTTCAGAAACGCATCCAGAATCACAGTGAGAGATGTTGTTGGGAGTGGGATCTGAGCCCAGAAGTCTTGTATCCCAAGTGGCTGCTCTAACAGAGACACCCCCTCCCACCCCGCCATTAGCATAATGGTTAAGGGAAGCTGTCACTTGATTTCCTGAATCTGCATTCACCTAAGCTACTGAACTCTTCTGAACACACGTACAGCTGAGTTGTTCTAACATTTACACTGCCAAATGTCTGCATAACTTCTCTCTTTTCCTTACCCAGCTGTCAGCAGCTGCCCTGCCTGACAGAATGTATCCACTTGGTCAGGAAAATACATTTTGGGAAAAAAAAAAATGTTACTCTTCAGCTCAGTGCTGCAAAAGAACCATGATATTTCCACCTAGTGAAACAACACATTTCTTTCTGAAAGGAAAGTTGTGTCATATTATTCCCATGCACTGACCTCTGTGCCTCCTACTCCAAAGTGTAAATGACATTTTGGTTTATCACTGTGATGGTGATAATGAAAATGATCTGGGAGTGGAGATGTTTGGCCAGTTCAGCTTGTAACTCCTGATTGTATTTATTTTCAGATGTGGAAATGGAGATGAGGGAGGAGACTAATGTGTGTTGGGCTCGCTGTGCTGCACTCACTGATTGTCACAAAACTACAAGGCGGGTACTGATGCTCCCATTGCAGAGCTGAGGAAATACAAAATGTAGACTCAGGGAGGTGAACTTGACCCAGATTGCTCAGCTAAGAACCAGAACTATGATTTGAACTCAGTTATATCTGACTCTGCTGCTGCTGCTGCTGCTGCTAAGTCGCTTGAGTCGTGTCCGACTCTGTGTGACCCCATAGATGGCAGCCCACCAGGCTCCTCTGTCCCTGGGATTCTCCAGGCAAGAATACTGGAGTGGGTTGCCATTTCCTTCTCAAATGCATGAAAGTGAAAATTGAAAGTGAAGTCGCTCACTCGTGTCCAACTCTTAGCGACCCCATGGACTGGAGCCTAACAGGCTCCTCCGTCCATGGAATTTTCCAGGCAAGAGTACTGGAGTGGGGTGCCATTGCCTTCTCCCATATCTGACTCTAAATCATATCAAATCTATACATTACAATAAGAATATATCAATGACATTGACTCATGTTTCAGCTGAACTCACCTTATAGAATCTGTACTTTTGAAAAGAGAAACCTTGCCTTAGACGTAATTTGCCAAGCATAAGCTCAGGGCTGTGCTGGGGTCTCAGGATTCTATCATTCCATTCTATGAGTACACAGTTAACTGTCAGATCACACTGTGGTAACTCAAATGCTTTCGGTAGAAACAAAATATTCTATGAGTTACACATTCTTGCCTAGGCTTCAGAGTAAAAGAATCTGAAGTCTGGATATGTTGGAGGAGTTCAGTGTCATAGTTTATTACAGTCAAGGTAGACAATTAGACAAATGTATATACATGAATCATGGTGGACCAAGCAATGCTATAAAGATCATATTTCCATTCGCAGATGTTGAAATGAAGTTGAGAATGCATATCATTTCAGTTCAGTTCAGTTGCTCAGTCATGTCCAACTCTTTGTGACCTCATGGACTGTACCATGCCAGGCTTCCCTGTCTATCACCAACTCCCAGAGTTTACTCAAACTCATGTTCATTGAGTCGGTGATGCCATCCAACTATCTCATCCTCTGTTGTCCCCTTCTCCTGCCTTCAATCTTTCCCAGGAACAGGGTCTTTTCAAATAAGTCAGTTCTCATCAGGTGGCCTAAGTATTGGAGTTTCAGTTTCAGCATCAGTCCTTCCAATGAATATTCAGGACTGTTTTCCTTTAGGATGGATTGGTTGGATCTCCTTGCAAGCCAAGGGACTCTCAAAAGTCTTCCCCAACACCACAGTTCAAAAGCATCAATTCTTTGGCACTCAGCTTTCTTTAGAGTCAAACTCTAACATCCACACATGACTACTGGAAAAGCCATAGCTTTGACTAGATGGACCTTTTTTGGTAAAGTAATGTCTCTGCTTTTTGATATTCTAAGTTGGTCATAACTTTTCTTCCAAGAAGCAAGTGTCTTTTAATTTCATGGCTGCAGTCACCATCTGCAGTGATTTGGGAGCCCCAAAATATAAAGTCTCTCACTGTTTTCATTGTTTTCCAATGTATTTACCATGAAGTGATGGGGCCAGATGCCATGATCTTAGTTTTATGAATGCTGAGTTTTAGTCAACTTTTTCACTCTTCTCTTCCACTTTCATCAAGAGCCCCTTTATTTCTTCTTCACTTTCTGCCATAAGGGTGGTGTCACCTGCATATCTGAGGTTATTGATATTTCTCCCGGCAATCTTGTTTCCAGCTTGTGCTTCATCCAGTCCAGCATTTCTCATGATGTACTCTGAATATAAGTTAAATAAGCAGGGTGACAATATACAGCCTTGACACACTTCTTTCCCAATTTGGAACCTGTTGTTCCATATCCAGTTGTTCCAGTCCATTGTTCCATGTCCAGTTCTAATTGTTGCTTCTTGACCTCCATACAGATTTCTCAGGAGACAGGTCAGGTGGTCCAGTATTCCCATTTCTTGAAGAATTTTCCACAGTTTGTTGTGATCCAAATGGTCAAAGGCTTCAGCATAGTCAGAAGTAGATGTTTTTCTGTAATTCTCTTGCTATTTCCATGATCCAACGGATGTTGGCAATTTAATCTCTGGTTCATCCACCTTTTCTAAATCCAGCTTGAACATCTGGAAGGTCACGTACTGTTGAAGAAGCCTGGCTTGGAGAATTTTAAGCATTACTCTGCTAGCCTGTGAGATGAGTGCAATTGTGCAGTAGTTTGAGCATTCTTTGGCATTGCCTTTCTTTGGGATTGGAATGAAAACTGACCTTTCCCAGTCCTGTGGCCACTGCTGAGTTTTCCAAATTTGCTGGCATATTGAGTGCAGCACTTTCACAGCATCATCTTTTAGGATTTGAAATAGCTCAACTGGAATTCCATCACTTCCACTAGCTTTGCTCATAGTGATGCTTCGTAAGGCCCACTTGACTTCACATTCCAGGATGTCTAGCTCTAGGTGAATGATCACACATTTGTGATTATCTGGGCCATGAAGATCTTTTTTGTACAGTTCTCCTGTATATTGTTGCCACCTCTTCTTAATATCTTCTGTTTCTGTTTGGCCCATACCATTTCTGACCTTTATTGTCCCCATCTCCGCATGAAATGTTCTCTTCGTATCTCTAATTTTCTTGAATGCATATAGGATTTCTTGAAGATGCAAGACCAACCAGTAACCCAGGTAAGGCTGAGTCAAAATTTCCCTGCCTTCCCAGCTCATCCTCACTGTGCATCACAGCTCTCTCTCCTGTAGCACATCGAATTCTCTGCTTGCCGGCCACATAGTAAGAACCCTTCTTCCTTTCTCTGCACTTCCTCTTTGCTTCTCTAGTAAGCCCATTGAGACATAAAGGCAAATTTATTTGTCCTGGGAAACTTTTAACTTTATATTTAGATTTTGATGAAAAAAAAATTAATAAATGTGCTACTGAACAATAGTTCTTTCAAAAACTTTATTTGAAATATGCATTCAGATATATTTATACACCTAGCTATACTATTTAGTAGGCTCAGATGGTAAAGAATCTGCCTGCCATGCAGGAGACCTGTATTCTTTCCCTGGGTTGGGAAGATCCCTTGGAGAAGGGAATGGCAACTCACTCCATTATACTTACATGGAGAGAATTCCATGGATAGAGGATCTTGGTGGACTATAGTCCATGGTTCGCAAAGAGTTGGACATGACTGAGCGATTATCATTGTACTCTTTAGCACTTATATATGAAACAAACACGTGTAACCACTACACAGGTTAAGAAGCAAATGTTTTCTAGCACCTCGGAAGCTCCTGTGTGACCCTTTCTAGGATAAGATAAGCATAATCCTGACACAGAATAACTCTGCTTTTTTTCTCACAAATCTAATGTAGAACAAAAGTAGCAAGACACTAAAACATTTGCAAAATGTGACTTCACTCACAAAGGTTAAAAAATGAAACTATTCTGTTCAGAGACATGTACATGTGGGGCAAAACTATTAAGAAAAATAAGCAAACAAGTGATTGTTAATTGGGTAAATCAAAACATGACATCGCTCTGCTTCAACTCCTTCAGCAAGAGTGTATTTTGTGTGAAATACACCCCTGTTTCTCATCTAACCCCCAAGCGTGTGTGGGATCCAGTGCTACCCTCTAATCTGCCTTGATCCCCCTTGCTCTCAGCCTTCTGCACCCACTGACCTTCCACCCATTTCCAAGAACACAGGAGGCTCATCTGTGTGCTCAGGCCTTTTCTGAGTTGCTTTTTCTCGGACCTTTGCATTGCTAGCACCTTGTCCAGAGATCTCTATCTAATGTCGCTTCCTCAGAGAGATTCTCCGCCACCACCTCTAGTCTAAACTAGGAATAAAACTACCATAGGACTCAGCAATACCACTACTGGGCAAATACCCTGAGAAAGCCATGATTGAAAAAACAACAACAACAACAATATGTACCCCAGGGTTTATTGCAGCACTATTTACCACAGCTAGGACATGGAAGTAACGTAGATGTCCATCAAAAGATGGATGGATAAAGAAGCTGTGGTGCATATATGTGATACAATATTACTCAGCCATAAAAGGAATACATTTAAGTCAATTCTAGTGAGGTGGATGTGGAGAAGGCAATGGCACCCTACTCCAGTACTCTTGCCTGGAAAATCCCATGGACAGAGGAGCCTGGTAGGCTGCAGTCCATGGGGTCGCTGAGGCTCAGACATGACTGAGCGACTTCACTTTCACTTTTCACTCTCATGCATTGGAGAAGGAAATGGCAACCCACTCCAGTATTCTTGCCTGGAGAAACACAGGGACGAGGGAGCCTGGTGGGCTGCCGTCTATGGGGTCGCACAGAGTCAGACACGACTGAAGCGACTTAGCAGCAGCAGCAGCAGTGAGGTGGATGAACCTAGAGCTTGTTATACAGAGTGAAGTAAGTCAGAAAAAAAAAAACAAATATTGTGTATTAATGCATATTTATGGAATCTAGAAAAATGGTACTGATGAACATACTTGCAGGGCAAGAAGTAGAGATGCAGACGTAGAGAACAGACTTTGGACACAGTTGGGGGTGGGATGAATCAAGATAGTAGCACTGAAACATATGCATCATCATATGTAAAATAGAGAGCTAAGGGAAGTTGCTGCATAACACCAGGAGCTCAGTGCTGTACTCTGTGACAAACCAGAGAAGTGGGATGGGGTGGGGTGTGGGGGGAGGTTCCAGAGGGAGGGGACATATGTACACTTATAGCTGATTCATGTTGTTGTATGACAGAATCCAACATAATATTGAAAAGCAATTATCCTCCAATTAAAAATAAATTAGATCAATTCACTTTATGTCGTCCACCATAGCATTTATCACTAGTTACTTTTTATTGCTTATTTTTTTGTTCAATTATATCTGTCCTCACTAGAACATGAATGCCATGAGGGAAAGGGCTGCCACTAGCTTGGTGATGCTGCCTCCTTAGCAACTAGAACAGTACCTGGTACACAAAAGATGCTGAATAAACAGCAGTTGAGTGAATTGTCAAAGAGCAAATCATTCTCTGTGTAGAAGGGGATCAAACACAAAGAACACAGAAAAATCTCATAGTAGAATTCTGAGCTTGTGGTTGAGAGCTGGGCAGTGGTAAGAACCGAACGTGTGAAGAGAATGAAATAGACCAGTGGGACAGATTTTGATCCAAAGGCCAGGACATGGATACTTATTCTAGGACTAAAATCCTCATGTAAAAAGTGTTTAGTTTTAAGTACTTCTTATGATTCCCACACCACTCCCACTTCTCTGGTCAAAGAAAGAAGCTTTTGATTAAACCATTGTCTGTTGATTCTAACCCCCACCCACACGAATAACAGGGAGAAAAGGGAGAGCTAAGAAGGACTCAAGTGTGAGAACTCAGTCGAGGTGCGCTGGGACTTTGGAAGACTCATCCTTCTCTGTGTGCAGTCCTAACTCATGCTGTGGCCGTCATCCAGCTCTGTTATCAACAGACCACAGGTCCTAATCAGGGGCAGGTGACCTTGTGAAGCAGAAATAATATGTTACAAAGATACAGTGTAACAAAAGATGTGTGCAAGGCTTGGCTGCCAAGCCAGTTTTTCTAAATAACATTCTGATTGCATTCGATGCCTCAGCAACCCCACTATTCTTGCTGCCCAGGCTCACTGTAGCCAATATATGCATTGGACGATGAAAAACCCAGGGACCCACTGGGCGGAAGCCAAATCACATATCAGCAACATCAGAATAAGGGCATATAAAGCAATCCTGTTAAATATTTAGATGTGTAAAGCCCCAGAGCATGACATACACTCAGCTGGAAATGTACTTTTATAACCAGGATGCTTGAGATTATAACCAGTAGAATATTGTGCCTGTTAAAGGGAAGTGAATCTGAGAAGAATTTGCTGCATATTAACCTATAGATTTAAATCATCACTATCAAATCACATGGTTAATTGAATAGCAGCATTATCCCTTACATTTGCATTTTACTTTTGTTGTTGTAAATCACTTTCACAGACATATTGCTTTCTGAGCCTCAAAACAAAAATCCATGGAGATGAGCAAGTATTTTTTGAGTATCTGCTGTGGACAGAGCATCAAACTCCACACTGTGAGAGATACAGAGACTAGCTCTCAACTGGAAAAAGAGGGCATATAGAGAAATGGTCAAGAATCATCTCCTTGAGGGAAATGTAATGAAACGAGGATCAGTCAGGTGGATATCAAAGATCAAAGCAGACTTCAATGGGAAGAAAAAACACGATCCTGTGCTTCTTATCATTAAGAAACTCTCCTCTGTTAATGGCTTAGAACTAACCATCCCACAATTGCTTAGAGCACAGATGAGGAGACAAAACATTTCAAAAGAACACAATTATAAGTACAATATCATATGCACATGCCCACTGAGTGACCCACATAGAAGAGTTAGAAAAAGGCAGACTGAATAAGGTTTATAGAAGAAATTGGATTTGGGCTAGTATTTTAGAGAAAAGTAATATGAAAAAAGTGTAAGTGAGTTTGTGTATGTGAGAATGTGCAAAAATGTTTGCTCAATTGAGGGCTTCTTTTTCACATAGAGAATAATGCAAGTTCTCAAGGGTTACAGAAGTATCCAGCTAGAACTCAAATATATTGCAACCTCTCCTACTGTAAAAATGCAACCTAAAAATAAAAGAGATGAACTGTTGGCCCATTCAGTAAACAGGGACTGAATATTGGAGATGGAGTCAGAAGACTGACATGTGTAGACAAGGTATTTCAACTGAGAAGATAGAATGCAGGAACTATCTAGAACAGGTATGAGAGGCTCCTGGAGGAAGCATTGAGCTGATTTAGAGAACTGATAAGAGTTAGCAAGGAGAGGCCTGGGAGAAGGGCATTTCTGATAGAAGAAACAGAAATGGAAAAAGAAAGGGCGGTGTGTGATGAGCTCCTGCTGATATCAAGAGCTATTGAATGAGCAGAACCCACCAGAGCCCTCATCTCTCTTTTCCTGAGTGAGGGTCTTGATGAGACAATAAGAAAGGAAGATGACGATGCACACTCCCATCATGAGTGACCACTTCAGAAGTCCCACCAGCAGCATCAACAACAGGCAGGGAACTTCAAGTGCAGGTCCCTGCTTGGCTCCAGCTACAGTGGTAAACCCTGAGGACTGCTTGTTCCAGAGATGCTACTTCTCAGATTATACCCAAGGTAAAAGCAAAGGTTTAAAAATATCTGGCAATTGACAATAATGAAGTTGAGCTTGATATTAAAGCCTAAATTGTATACACACTTATTCAACCTTCTGCATTCTTCCCTTATCTTCTCTCTCATTTTCTTTAGTGCCTCTTGACCATCCAAAGGCTTGCTTAGAACTATTAAGGTTAAATATGTTAAGATTTCATGGTTTCCCTGGTGGCTCAGAGGTAAAGAATCCACCTGCAATACAGGAGAAGCAGGTTCAACCCCTGGTTTGATAAGATCTCCTGGAGAAGGAAATGGCAACCCACTAAAATATTCTTGCCTGGGATATCTCAAGGACAGAGGAGCCTGACAAGCTATAGTCCATTGGGTCGAAAAGAATTGGATACAACTTACTTTGGCCACCTCATGCGACGAGTTGACTCATTGGAAAAGATCCTGATGCTGGGAGGGATTGGGGACAGGAGGAGAAGGGGACGACAGAGGATGAGATGGCTGGATGGCATCACCGACTAGATGGACATGAGTTTGAGTGAACTCCAGAAGTTGGTGATGGACAGGGAGGCCTGGTGTGCTGCGATTCATGGGGTGGCAAAGAGTCGGACATGACTGAGCGACTGAACTGAACTGAACTGAACTAGTGACTAAACAATGACATTTCAAAGTAAGTGAAAGATTTCATTATAGTTATACCTCTTGAACTTTTCTTAACAAACTATTTAAATCAACCCTTTGAAGAAAAATAATACTGTTTAGAGCCGTGGCTAGGCTTCCCTGGTGCCTCAGATGGTAAAGAATCTTCCTGCAATGCAGGAGACATGGGTTTGATCCTTGGGTCATGAATGGCTACCCACTCCAGTGTTCTTGCCTGGAGAATTCCATGGACAGAGGAGCCCTGTGGGCTATAGTCCATAAGGTCGCAAAGAGTTGGACATGATTTTGCAACCAACACTTTTTTCAGACCAATAGCAAACCACCAGGAATCATTGTTCACTAGGGCTTTGATAATAAACCCTGACAATCACCTCTCTTATTTCATTGATAAGATGTCCAAATAGAACAACTACAACAAAAAGAAATCATGTAAATTGAAGGGTACTTTATTTTTCCCTGCTGTAATGTTAGAGAAACAGAGACACTACATGCACACTTAAAGCAAAGAACATACAAAGCCTTAAGAAAAACCCAAACTGTCAATTTAGCCAATTGCAACTGAAGACACCCTGCAAAAGAATGGGAAAATGTGGACCGGGACCTAGACCCACAACTGCCCAACTGTGACCCTCTTAGGATTACAACTCTTCCATCTGTAAAATGTGGACAGCTTCCAGCCTGTTGTCCATCTCACAGGGTACCTATGTGTTTGCAAGGATTCAATGAGCTCACCCAGCACAATCTCTGACACATTGGAAGAAAGTAAAAATTCTAGTTTAATAAGTGAATAGTGTATAAAGAGGCAGGGTGCCGCTATACAAAGAGTGTGGCCCTTTAAGTCGAAGATACGGGTTCAGAAACTGGGTTGCCACTGGGATTGCATGACTGGATAATCATGAGAATTCTCTGAATCTCATTAAATGAGAACACTTGGGACAGGCCTAGGATGGGATGAAGGGAGTCAGTAAAATGTTTATGTGCCTTCCCTCTTGCTTCAAATAAACCTATCATCCAGAACCTTCTACTTTTTCTGTTATATAGGTATATACTCACTAAATATCTGCACCCCTTATCACATAAGGACTATGATAGCACCTGCTGCTGCTGCGGGTGCTAAGTCGCTTCAGTCGTGTCCGACTCTGTGCGACCCCATAGACGGCAGCCCAGCAGGCTCCCCCGTCCCTGGGATTCTCCAGGCAAGAACACTGGAGTGGGTTGCCATTTCCTTCTCCAATGCATGAAAGTAAAAACTGAAAGTGAAGTCGCTCAGTCGTGTCCGACTCTTAGCGACCCCATGGACTATAGCCTACCAAGCTCCTCCGTCCATGGGATTTTCTAGTCAAGAGTACTGCAGTGGGGTGCCATTGCCTTCTCCGATGATAGTACCTAGCCCATTCCAAATGGAACTTTGGTTGAAACTCCTCCAAGTTAGCAAATCATGGCTTCAGAAATTTTAAGATTAAAAAAGGAAAGAGTGAGAACAAGTAGACATAAAAAGCAAGTACTCGTGTTTATGTTTATATGAGTTTGAGTGTATGTGTGTTTGAGTGTGTTTAAGAGTGTGAGTATATGATTTCCCTAGTAAGATGTGGATGAAAAATTAGCTGTAGGGAGCAGATCGGTATGAATATATATATATATATATAAAACCAGTGTATGCTGAGGCCAACCCAGGACCCACTCAGTACAGCTGTAGCTATTAGACCAAGACCCCTAAAGTTAGCAGAACCCTGCCCAGAGCCACACAGGACACCTACTGACTAAGAGATGGGATCAGGTTAGTTAAAGACAAAGATACAGCCTAGAAGTGTATTTTTATCTGTGTGGAAGAAACTTCCAAATTTGCCATTGTAGGAAATAATGTTCCTGTTTTCTCAGACTGGATTTTATTTTTTTCTATCTGAGGTTTTTCTGTAAATGGGTCATTCAGGCAAGTAAAAAGGCAGAAAAATAAACACTGTTACTGTTTTCAAATTACAACAACTCCTATGGCTGTTAGGAATCCTTGATCAGTCCTGCCACACTTCAGTAACAGTATTCCATACACTTCCTTCTTACCAGAAATCTAGCAATCTTTTATGTATAGGAAGCATTGCCTTACTTTTTTTTTTTTATCAGAACCTTCAAAACTGCATTTACGAAAGCAGCAATCTGCTATATAAATTTGAGGTTTAGTTCTCCTAGCAACAACCACAGAAAAAAATTCATAAAAAAAGCAGTTGTGACTATATTGTTAGAAATATTGAATCCAGCTGAAGTTCTTTCTCTTGCCTTTCCCAAGCACTGGTATAGGATATGGCTATCGAGTCTGTCAACTGGAAAATTCTTCCTAAAGGGCAAAATGCAACATTATGGATCACAGTCAACCAAAGGGGGAAAAAATAAAGTAGAAAATTGCCCTCTGAGCTGATAAAAACCCATCTGTCTCTCATGACAAGTCAGAGCCATTCTTCACAGGCTCCCATCCTGAAGACATTTAGAGGGTCATAATTTCCAGTTCCTTTTCCTTTTATTCTTCTTTCTTTTTCTTGGTGGGGGAAGGCAGGCCTGAAAAGAGCTGGTTGCTGAAGACTGAGAGAAGATGGCCTGAACTAATTCATCTTGTGACCTTTTAGTGCCTTCACAGTAAGGTGATTTAATAGCACTTAATCTGTCAAAAATTTGAAGCTTTGTAATAACTGTATATTAAGCCGGTTTTTATGGAGCATTAACTAAAGTCCTTCCAGTTTACAAAGAAAGAGAGAAGAAAAGAAAGAAAACACTTGCCATGTCCATCTTCATTAAACTTCCGTTGTTCTCTAGTGGGTTTGTGTGCTGTGGAGTGACCAACCTGCAAAGCAGTTATGTCTCTGCCTCGTGCAGCCAGACCTCATGGAGAGCCAGAGAGAGAGAGCCAGACCTCATGGCCTTCCTGGAGCATGGTCAGGTTGCCGACTCTGAAGATGGATTTGCTGTTGAAAATCTCCAGAGAAAGACATGGGAAGATTCTGCATAAATGGGCCCTGTGACTGTTTCAAATCCTGAGTACTTCACTGCAAAGAAAAATACATCATGATTGGTTTGTCTCAATGTATATATTTTTCCAAAAACCAATTCTCTGCAACCCAACTGGGTGTCCAACAATTAAATTCAATTCTGACCCTATCTACCTGGCTGCTGCTGCTGCTAAGTCACTTCAGTCATGTCCGACTCTGTGCGACCCCAGAGACAGCAACCCACCAAGCTCCCCTGTCCCTGGGATCCTCTAGGCAAGAACACCGGAGTGGGTTGCCATTTCCTTCTCCAATGCATGAAAGTGAAAAGTGAAAGTGAAGTCGCTCAGTCATGTCCGACTCTTCGAGACCCCATGGACTTCAGCCC
The DNA here is from genome assembly GCF_002263795.3 of Bos taurus. Taxonomy (NCBI): domain Eukaryota; kingdom Metazoa; phylum Chordata; class Mammalia; order Artiodactyla; family Bovidae; genus Bos; species Bos taurus. The sequence continues at coordinate 14,562,125 of NC_037351.1, read as the reverse complement.
AGCAGGCTCCTCCGTCCATGGGATTTTCCAGGCAAGAGTACTGGAGTGGGGTGCCATGGCCTTCTCCTTCTACCTGGACTTAGCATCAAAGCCCACAAGTAAAAGGCTCAGTCCCACAAGACTTCCCCCACCCCAGATCTGAGCCACAAGCAGCGTTCCCAGGTGATGCACACTTCAGACCAGTTGACTACAAATTAGAGGATCCCCACAACACCCTTCTCAGGTTCTGTAATTGTTTAATTACTCATAGAAACCAGGAAAATATTTTTCTCAGAGTTACAAAGATACAAGCCAGGGACAACCAAATGCAAAAGATGCCTGGGGCAAAGAATAGGGATGCAGAACACACAGCTCCCACCCCCTCTCCAAGCATCCTACCCTCTAAGACATCAACGTGTTCTCCAGCCTAGAAATGGTTCAAGAGTTTTATAACAAATGTCTAGCCCTCCACCCCCTCTCAGAGGTTAGCAGGCAGAGCTAAAGTTTCCCACCCTCTAATAATGCACCTGGACTTTCTGGTGACCGGCCCCTATGCTGAAGCCATCTGGAGTCCCTGTTCTGAGTCACTATTCATGGAAATTCAGGTGTGGTGAAAGGGGCTCATTACGAATTGCAAAGAAGACACACCTGTCATTCAGAAAGTACCAATGGCTTTAGGAGCTCTGATCTACAACCAATAAACAGGAAAATATATATATATAGTTTTAATTGTACCACACTTGGACATAGTCTGTACACTCTGGTAAGGATAGGTTAAGACCAGGTCAGAAATTTTACCTTGAATGCATATGAAATTCCACTCCTTAAACCAGTATAATTGCAGCACCTAGTGATCTGGCTAGGATTTCTTTGAGAATTTGTACTTGAATTCTTTTTCCATATCTGTTTAGTACCCTGTCCTCATCAACCATTCCTCAGGGTTCAGTTTCAGCTCACCTCCTACATAAAACTGCTTTGCCTGGCCTCTCAATCCTTTTCACTCTTACCTTCCCTTCCCTTTCTCTGAGTTCCTGGGTCACCTAGAATCTGTGATGCAAGCTTGAGATAGTCTGACTAGATCATAAATTCTGTATTTTTGGTGTCAAATAAGAAATAGATGGCATATTTAAATCAGGATAAACTGAGGACATTTCACAAAATAATTAGTTTCAAAAGTGGAGACGGGGTGTAGGGAAAGGAAGAAAACCCCAGGGTTAACAATGACTCTTTTGCATCCTTAGGCCTGAATTGATGGGGAATGAGCAGTTAACAGAACTGGAAAGAATGTTGTACATAGAAGACTTCCTTTAAAGGTTTTGTGAATTCTGCTAGAGTGATGAAATCAGACCCAGATGATACCACAGAGGGGCCTGGTTGAATAAATATCCTCAACCTACTCTCTGATCTCCTCCTAGGGTTCCCCATTGACTGAACAAAGCCAGAAGCCACAGGCAAGTGAGCTCATTGATTAAGTCCATATAAGTCATCCCTAGGGCAGAGGGAAGGTGGTAAGTAGCTATAGAAGCACTATTAATATCTAACAGAGGGGAGTTTAACAAAATACCATTGAAGTGTGTATCCTGAGTCCAGATGAGCAAATACTGTTATATCAGGTCACTTAGACTTTCCTCTCTTGGAGAAGGGAATGGCTAATGGCTAGCCACTCCAGAATTCTTGCCTGGAGATTCTCATGGACAGAGGACCCTGATGGGTTATAGTCCATGGGGTTGCAAAGAGTCAGACATGACTGAGCAACTAATACATTCATACATACGTAGACTTTCCTCTATGACTACTCCACTCCTATGTTCCCTCTTTCTGCTTTGATATTGGAAAGATGCTCCCCAAAAGTGTGTCTTGAAGCATCATTATTTTAATCAATTGACTGACATTTAGCAAAAAAAAGCAAAAGAAGGGAATAAGAAGATTCAAAGTGCCAAACCCAATGGATGAGGAATAGGATTCATCAAGCTTTCTGTCTTCAGATACACTCTTTTACTTTCAAGGAAGCTGCCTTCTTAGTTTTTCTCGTATCTCATTGCAACTTTGTAGGCTCTTTTACAAGCTTCATCCCCTCCCCATCATGAAAAATTTTGAGCTCTTTCCTCTTTATCTTTACACCTTTTTATTCCCTAAAAGAGTGCTCAATTATCATGATTTTGTGTCATCAGTATGCTTACACCATGGGATTTTTTTTTTTTTAATCTCAAATCAGACTTTTTTTGGTAAATTCCAAGCACATATTATCATACTCTCTACTTAGCAGCTATTATTGAATATCTTACACAAATATCAGAGCTTATCATCTTTGCAAATAAACTCCTTCAGTTTTTTTTCTTTTTTCCTAACTCATTAAATAGTATCCCCATCCACAAGCTGTTGAAGCCAGAACCAGTGGTCATGTTGCCTCCTCCCTCCTCTACTCCTGATCTGAAAATCTCCATCAAATCCCACAGACTTTTGTTGTAGAGCACGCGTGAAATCTCCATACTCTACAATAGCTCTTTTTGTCCAAACAACAGGTATCTCTCACTGCACTATTAACTGATTTCTCTGCTTTTCTATTGCCTCCAAATCACTTTCCTTACTGTTGGCAGAATGACCATTTAAAAACAGTAATCCAATCCTGGGTTAATTAATCCAATACTGGAGTGTATTGCCATTTTCTTCTCCAAGGGATCTTCCTGATTCAGAGGTCAAACCTGAGTCTCCTGCATTGCAGGCAGATTCTTTAGCATCTAAGCCACAAGGGAATCCCACAATCTAATACTGCTTTACTCCTCTTAAATTCCTTCACCAACTTCCCTTTATGTTTAGAATCAAATTTAAATTGCCTCTTCTGTTCCACAAGCCCCTTTGCAGTCAATCTTTGCCTCCCATTCAGACTACCCAGCCTGACCTCCTACCACTCTCCTTGCTCATTCCTTGACCTACCATGTTTATTCCTGCCTGAGAAGCCTCATTATAGGTACTCTCCCCACTTGTTGGGATGTTTTTCCTGAAAAATGAGTATTGGCTATTTCACTTAGGTTTCAATTTCCATGTCACCTTCTCAGAGAAGCCTTTCCTGATTGTCTCAAGTGAAATTGTTTCCCTCACGACCATCTTCAAATTTCCTACTTGGCTTCATTCCTTCAGAGCCCACTCATTATCTAAAAGTAGACTATTTATTATCAGTTTATAGTCTCCTTCATTAGAATGTAAATCTCTGAAAATTGCCTAAACAATGGCTGGTACATAATAGTTATTCAGTCAATACTTTTTTTTCTGAAATTAGTGAGTGAATGAATAAATGATGTCATGAATAAAAGACAGTTCTCTCTTTACCCTCTCCCTGGTGACTCTTTAATTCAATTAAACAAGCACCTATCTCATAACTCAATATAGTAGTTATTTATATACAATTTTTATTTTTCCCAAATGTAAATGAAAGATTCTGAAGGCTGAACACACATTTCATGTACATTTCATCTCTCATGGCTTCCAGGACTTATTTGCAACCTAGGAGCTGCTTAGTAAATGATTGTCCCAAGAAATAGATGGAAGAACTGAATGGGAGGGAATGAAGAGAACAAAATTCTTTTCATATGATAACAAACCTTGTGTATGCAATAGCTTCAACCAACAGCAACTTGAGCACATCTTCTCATGGGAATAACCATCTTCTCTAATACTCTCCTCCTGGTGTTATTTATTTCTTAAAAACTTTAGCCTTTACACAAATCTGAAGGAAAAAAAAGGCACGACTTGATCTCAGAGAAGCTTCATTAAAGAGTGAGAAACAGAGGTAAGAGTGCAGTGGATATGATTTAAGATAGTTACTTCAAACTCCATAAATTTTCTCAGTAAGCATTAGAGCTGCTTAATATTTTATATAGCATGGCTTGCCTAGGTATGACATCTAGAAAACCTCATAAATGTATAAGCTTTTTCTTTTGATTTGTTTATTCTCCTGGCATCAGGATTTTTTTTTTTTTTTTTTTGTCCATATTGCCTATATTCCCTTCCTCCTCTTTTTGTTCATTCACCCCCATTATAAAGATCTGTACTTTCCCTTGATTACAGATAGGACATAGATTCTAAATCATTATCTCCCTACCTCTTTTTCTGAAGCAATTTGTGGATATTGCACGTGCTATAGCCCATGGGCTTACAATGAGTTGGACATGACTGAGCGACTGAACTGAACTGTGGATATTACAACACAAGGAGAATTCCTTTTATTTGAAATGAACATGGAAAGTCTGATGGTTCCTTCTTTTATTTTTTCTTTCAATCAGTGTCTTCTATGCTAAGTGTGTTGGAAGAAAAACAAAGATGTATCGAAACAGTCCATTTAAACTTCCTGCTCATGACAAATATGCTAGATTTCAAACTCAATTTTAACACAACTCCAAATTCTGGTTTACAAACATGATGATATATTAAAAAAAAATTTTTTTTTTGGTACCTAGACTGTATTCAACACCTTCTTTTTGTACCACAATGGGCCATTTAAAGTGTTTGTGCATGGGGGAGGAGGTGAGTGTTGGACACTCTTTAAGCAAAGGGATCAATTCCTGTATACTTTACATTCTTTCTCCATACATCCCAAGTCAGACATATAAATGGCACAAATAAATTCATAGCATTTTATTATAGTTCCATAGTTTTCCAACTCAAGTCAAGCTGGCTATAAGCTTCTATTTGCCAAGCTTAGCAAGATTCATTAGCAGTCATGTTCTGACTGATTTTACTCTCTGAGGTCTGGATAAAAGCAAAAGGTTAAAAAATTCAGGAAATAGGGGAAATACTCTGATCATCAATCTCTTTAGATACCAAAAGCTGATGCTTTGTTACCAGCTGTAACTCTCAGTGCTGGGCTGACAGCAGGTGACCCTTCTACAGTTCTGAAGCCTGCATAGTTGGGTCTGGACACCATGGTCGTTCATCAGGTCCAAGCATCACAGTGTCTTGTTCTACCATAAGCAGAGCCAACAATTTCAGGTCCATTTCTCAGTGTTAAGAAAGTCAGTTTCTGGAGATAAGTATTCCTCTGTGTATGTGAATATCTTTCCAATAACATAGTCCCCACCTGTCCCTACCTAAAGTAGCTTGAACTGGGCTCCCACAACCCCAGTGGGTCTATGGCATCAATTTTATAATAAATAGTTGATAATGCATAATTTAATTATCCAGAGATAAAATTTATACCCTACATATCCATGTGATTTTGAAAAAAGAAAAAATAGGAAGGAAAGAAAAAAAGAAAGGTAGATATAATGCCTTATTGGTATTAAAAAAAGAAAGGGGAAAAATACTTTATGATGAAATAATGTTAGTGCTTTAATCTGATTTCACTAGAAAACATAAGGAAAGAATCCAGGTAATTGTATCACTACAAGGACTCATTATGATTTACAGTCACAACTGTGGGCTGGTATAGCTGCACTGTATTGGCAAAGAAATACCTCAAGTATAATTTTAGTCAGTAATATGTGATGGTTGGGCTTCCTGGGTGGCTCAGAAGTTAAAGTGTCTGCCTGCAATGTGGGAGACCGGGGTTTGATCCCTGAGTCGGGAAGATCCCCTAGAGAAGGAAATGGGAACCCATTCCAGTATTCTTGCCTGGAGAATCCCATGGACGGAGAAGCCTTGTGGGCTACAGTCCATGGGGTTGCAAACAGTCAGACACGACTGAGCGACTTCACTTCACTTCACTTCACAGTGATGGTAACATTCTGAAGAAAACATACTGAAATCCTGCTTCAATTTCCACAGTATTTCCTTGTGTAATAAAGAATCTGACCTCATCCCAAAGAGAGGTCTAGTCTTTGTCTCCAGTTCTGCCTCTACATCCCTGGAATTTCCTGAGTGATTGCAGTGTTTCGTTATTCATTTTGGGCCCTTTCGATCACATCTGATCCTCTGTGCTGAGAAAACTCATATGGGGACAGCACATGGCCAGAAAGACCGAATATGTGATTAGGGGATTGAATTGTATGATATCAGAGATTCTGGGTAAGAGACAGTGGCTGGTGATTGAGTTCAGTGATACTGGTAGTCATTCAATAAATTATGCCTACATAATAAAATTCCAATAAAAACTCTGGACAGTGAACCTTCCAAGTAATCAATACACTGTGTATTTTGTCTAACATCAATCCCAGGAGGGTAACATATCTCTGAGGATGTGAAAGTTAAGCATCTGGAACTCTTTCAGACTTCACCCTAGTTGTCTCTGCCTTTGACTGGTTTTAATTTGTATCCTCTATAAAACTGTAAGTATACCACTTACCAAGTTCTGTGAGTTTTTCTATGAAATGATCAAACTTCAGGGAGTCTGTGGGAATCCCCTAATCTGCAGCTACCCAATCTGCAATAAAGGTGATCCTGGAAATCTTGAATTTGTGGTTACTGTCTGAAGTGAGGGCAGGAAGATGGTCTTGTGGGGATTCTTTCCTCAGTCTGTGCACTTTGATTGATACCAATTGATCTGTGATATTATAGCTGCCTGTTACTACCACCACCACAAACACCTCAAATAATAGAACAGAAACCAGAACTGCATATCATTCTACCCATTTTTGCACTCACCAGCAATAACACAAGCATTTAGAACACAAATGTACACAAATGAAGAGGAAAAGAAAATAGGAGTAGGTCTATAGGGAATCAAAATTATGGAGTCACCAACAACAATATTAAGTTTATGATCACCATATTCTAAGAATTAAAATAAAAGTTAATAATGTTGACAAAACACTAAAACTATGAAATAAAATTGAATTGAAATGCTAAAAGTAAAAAGAAAAAAAAAAAAAAACCTGAACTCAATAACTCAAAGAATTGGCTTAAAAAAGGATTAGATTTACCTGAATAGAGATTTAGAGAACTAGAAAATGGCTCAGAGAATATTCTGACTAAAGCAAAGAAAGATAAGATGAAAAATGCAGAATAGAGAATAAGAGATGTATGAGGTATTGTTACAGGTCTGCATGCTTCTAATTGGAATCTCACACACACACACACAAAAAGAATTAAAATGGACAAGAAACAATATTTGGAAATAAGAGCTGAGAATTTTCCAAAATTGAAACTAAAAAATATTCAGGAATTATTAAAAATCTCAAGAAATATTATAAATCTAAACAAAATGGCAATTAAAAGAAAAAAAGATTAAAACTAAACAACAGAAAGAGAATAATCTTAAAAGCATTTAAGTGAAAAGGACTTATATTTTTCAAAGCAGGAATAACAGATCTCTAAATATATATATATCTATATATATATAGATAGATAGATAGATAGATAAAAGAAGCCAGAGACAATGAAGGGATATTTTCAATGTTGTGGGGAACGAAGTAGTTGATAATCTAAAATTATATATCCAGTGAGAGAAAAGCAATGTCTCAAAAATGATGATCCAGTAAATTTTTTCAGAGAATCAATACCTGATAAGATTTGTCAATGGTATACTCATTATAAATGAAATATTAAAAGCTAATTAAAATAATTCCTCTTGGAAGAAATTAATAGCAACAGACAAGAGACTACTCTACATGTGAACATCATCAGATGGTCAATACTGAAGTCAGATTGACTATATTTTCTGTAGCTGAAGATGGAGAAGCTTTCTATAGTCAGCAAAACAAGTCCAGGAGCTGACTGTGGCTCAGATCATAAACTCCTTATTGCAAAATTTAGACTTAAATGGAAGAAAGGAAGGAAAGCCATTAGGCCATTCAGGTATGACCTAAATCAAATCCTTTATGATTATACAGTAGAAGTGACAAATAGATTCAAGGGATTAGATCCCATAGACAGAGTGCCTGAAGAACTATGGACAGAGGCTCATAACATTGTACAGGAGGTAGTGACCAAAACCATCTCAAAGAAACAGAAATGTAAGAAGGCAAAATGATGATATGAGGAGGCCTTACAAATGGCTGAGAAAAGAAGAGAAAGAAAAGGCAAAGGAGAAAGGGAAAGATATACCCAGCTGAATGCAGAGTTCCAAAGAATATCAAGGAGAGATAAGAAAGCCTTTTTTAAGTGAAGCAATGTAAAGAAATAGAGCAAAATAATGGAGTGGGAAAGACTAGCAATCTCTTCAAGAAAATTAGAGATACTAAGGGACTATTTTAGGCAAAGATGAGCACACTAAAGGACAGAAAGGGCAAGGATATAACAGAAGCAGAAGAGATTAAGAAGAGGTGGGAAGAATACACAGAAGAACTGTACAAAAAAGTTCTTAATTACTTGGGTAACCATGATGGTGTAATCACTCACCTAAAGCCAGGTATCCTAGAGTGTAAAGTCAAGTGGACCTTTGGAAGCATCCCTATGAACAAAGATAGTGGAGGAGATAAAATTCCAGCTGAGCTATTTCAAATCCTAAAAGATGATACTGTTAAAGTGCTACACTCAATATGCCAGCAAATTTAGAAAACCCAGCAGGGCCACATGACTGGAAGAGGTCAGTATTCATTCCAACCCCAATGAAGGGCAATGCTAAAAAAATGTTCAAACTACCACACAATTGCATTCATTTCACATGCTATTAAGGTAATGCTTAAAATCCTTCAATCTAGACTTCAATAATACATGAATAAAGAACTTCCAGAAGTACAAGCTGGATTTAGAAAAGGTAGAGGAAACAGAGATCAAATTGCCAACATCTGCTGAATCATAGAAAAAGCAAGAGAATTCTGGGAAAACACCAACATCTGCTTCATTGACTATGCTAAAGCCTTTGACTGTGTGGATCACAATATACTGTGGAAAATCCTTATAGAGATGGGAATACCAGACTACCTTACCTGCCGCCTGAGAAACCTGTATGCAGGTCAAGAAACTACAGAACGAGACATGTAACAAAAGACTGGTTAAAAACTGGGAAAAGAGTATGGCAACACTGTATATAGTCAACTTGCTTATGTAACTTACATGCAGAGTGCATCATGCAAAATGTTGGGCTGGATGAATCAAAAGCCAGAATCAGGATTGTCAGGAGAAAAAAATAAAAAGAAGAGAAAACTAAGAAAACAAAAACAAATAAGCAAAAATACAATTGTCCAGGGAAATATCAACAACCTTGGATATACAGATAATATCACCCTAATGGCAAAAAATGGAGAGAAACTAAAGATGCTCTCCATGAAGGTGAAAGAGAAGAGTGAAAAAGTTGCCTTAAAATTCAACATTTTAAAAACAAAGATCATGGCATCCACTCCTATCACTTCATGGCAAAGAGATGGGGAAAAAATGGAAACAGGGGCATATTTTATTTTCTTGGGCTCCAACATCATTGCAGATGGTGACTGCAGCATGAAATTAAAAGACACTTGCTCCTTGGAAGAAAAGCTATGACAAACCTAAACAGCATATTAAAAAGCAGATACGTCACTTGCTGACAATGATCTGTATAGTCAAAGCTATGGTTTTTCTAGCAGTTATGTACAGATGTGAGAGTTTGACCATAAACAAGGCTGAGCACTGAAGACTTGATACTTTTGAACTGTGGTGTTGGAGAAGACTCTTGAAAGTCCTTGGACAGTCAATCTTAAAGGAAATCAACCTTGTATATTCATTGGAGGATTGGTGCTGAAGCTCTAATATTCTGTACACCTGATACAAAGAATCAACTCATTGTAAAAAGACCCTGATGATAGGAAAGATTGAGGGCAGAAGGATAAGAGGGCATTAGAGAATGAGATGAATGGATGGCATCACCAACTCAATGGACATGAGTTTGAGCAAACTCCAGGAGACAGTGAAAATCAGAGAAGCTTGGATTGCTGCAGTCCATGGGATCTCAAAGAATTGACCTGAAAAGCACTACAGAGTAGAGCTAGTGACCTGGAAAGTACTATAAGCCAATTCAGCATAGTTAAGACTTACACAATTTTCACACAGCAGTAGGGTACAAATTCAAGTTTCCACAGACTATAAACTAGGAGACAAAATACTTTCTTCTCTGCAATTGTCCTCTGTATTTTTTTCAGTCTTCTAACTTGATTGAGGCTTTCAGTAGCTAAGTCAAAAGTCTCTCTTGGTGACACTGCATTCAAAAATATATGGGCTATTTTCAAATATCTTTTGATATGGATTTATAACATAATTCCACAGTGATAAAAGAACATACTCTGTATGATTTCAATACTTTTAGACTATGAAATTTTTGAAACTTGTTTTATGTTCACTATAGTATTCTTGCCTGGGAAATACTATGGACAGAGGAGCCTTGTGGGCTACAGTCCATGAGGTCACAAAAGAGCTGGACACAACTTAACAACTAAAGATCCACTACAAAAGGAAACAAGAAAGAAACATGTAAGAGTCAATAAAATAGAAAACAAAGAATAATTTTGTAGATTTAAGCCTCAATATGCAAGTAATTGGGCTTCCCAGGGTGGCACTAGTGGTAAGAGAACCAGGAGATATGAGTTTGACCCCTGAGTCAGGAAGATCCCCTGGAGGAGGGCATGGCAACCCATCCAATATTCTTGCCTAGAGGATCCCATGAACAGAGGAACTTGGCAGGCTATGGTCCATAGGGTCACAAAGAGTCAGACACAGCTGAAGTGACTTAGCATGCATGCAAACATACAGGTAATTACATTAAATATAAATGATCTAAACACTCCAAGTAAAAAGATAGGTTCAGATTGGGAAACACAGTTCAATTTACCAAGAAAACAAAAAGAAGTCAAAATTGGTAACTGCTACATGGATCAAGGGAGCCCCAGAAACCAAGAATTCAATAGGCTTTCTGTTTTATAAGGTGAAAGAGGATAATTATATTTTCATCCTTAGGTAATAATTACACAGAGAGACAGAGGAAAAAATGCATGAACACACATACACACAAACAGAGGTTATTTAATTTCTCAGAAAGTTTCACAAATTATGGTTAAATAAATAACAGATAGTATTACTTCTGCATTCTAAGTGGCTAAAATCTAGGAGATATAAGCCACAGTCAAAAGTTACTGAATTTCAGGAAAGAAAAAGTAATTAAAACAAATGCAAGTGGGTTTGGAAAAGAGAATGATAACTCCTGTTTTCTTTAATATGTTCCCTGTTTAATCATGAATATATTTTTAATTTTTTAATTGGAAGATATTTATAATATTGTGCTGGTTTCTCTACAACAATCTGAATCAGCCATATATATAGATATATATATATATATATATATCTGTATGTATGTATATATATCTACCCTCTTGACCGTCCCTCACACCCTTCTCCACCCCACCCCTCTAGGTCATCACAACACCAGTTTGAGCTTCCTGTGTTACAGAGCAGTGTCCCACTGTGTGGGTGTGTTAGTCGCTAAGTCATGTCTGACTCTTTGCGACCCCATGGATTGTAGTCTGCCAGGTTCTTCTGTCCATGGAATTCTCCAGAAAAGAATACTGGAGTGGGTTGCCGTGCCCTTCTCCAGGGGATCTTCCTGACCCTGGGATAGCACCCAGGTCTCCTGAATTGCAGACAGATTCTTTACCATCTGAGCCACCAAAGAAGCCCAATATGTTCCACTAGCTATCTATTTTAAGCATGGTAGTGTATATATGTCAGTGCTACTCTCTCAATTCATCTGCTGTGTCCACAAGTTTTTTTCCCTATGTCTGTGTCTCTATTCCTGCCCTGAAAATACAATTTTAAATGTTTCATGGACGATTCTAATGCAAAGTGAGGGATGAGAATCAATGTTCCATGTTATCAAGGATAACAGTGCACTAATATCCTAATTCCATATCTTTTACTTACTATTCTATGGTGCAAAGCTTTCTAGGGAAAGACGTTAAAAATGAAGATGTCTGGGCCCAAAACAGCAGAGATTCGGATTTGATGAATCTTGAGACTTGTCCAGGAGATTGCATTTTTCAAGGTCATTGGGGAATTCTGATGAAGATAACACTATCCTTTGGAAATATCCATCTGAAGATACTGAGCACATTTATTCTGATGACATATTTTTCAAGGTAAACCTGAAGGGTGGCTCCTCTTTAAAATTCCAAGTAAGAAGAATCTAGAGAGATCCATCCATGGAGATCAGGGTGCATTTAAGAAGGGGGATGTTCATCTCAAGGCCTGTTTTGGCATTGCTGTAGGGCAGAGTGGATGGGGGTTTACTTGAGGAATAAATTCCTGAGAGCCCTTTCCATGTGGCCCTGGAGCCTGAAGGTGGATGTGAACATTGAGACCTCTGCCTCCTTTTATTCAGGAGAATTTGGAAGATGAGAAGAAAGGAATGGAGATGGAGAGTGCTGTTCCAATACCCATTTGCCTATGAAACTTTCAAAAGAATGCTTCCATAATTTCTGGGACTGATGCAAAGAGGGACAGACCTCAGTAAAGGACATGGGAGTAGTGGGGCTCCCTAGGGAGCTGTGGGTAGGGGAAAGCTACCATCTAGCAGGAGCTCTGTTGGGAGCACTGTCAGATTAAAAGGACAGAAGCTAATATTCTGTGATAGAATTACTTGGTGATAAGAAGAGCCAGGGTGAAACTGGACCCTTCTCACTGGAAATCACGTACACCATGCGGGCATAAGTCTCCCCGTGAAGAGGGAAAGAAAAGCTTACAGACTCAGAACACACTAGAGACTGCTGTGTACACATCTCTGACTGTGTGATCCATGTCAGCCTCCCCTGTCTATTTACCTAGTTCTCAGCCTGGAGGGAGAGATTCAGAGCTGGGCTAGGACTGAAACTGGAGAAAATGTTGCTCCTCTCATCCAGAAATCCCAGAGCCACAGTTCAAGACTATGTGGTGGGACAGCTAGGGAAGAGTAGAAAAAGAACATTTGAAGGAAGTATTTATTAATACACAAAGACTCAGTGAAACCTCACTGGACTGATTTCCCTCAGTAAACTGGTTAATTGCTACCTAACAGCAGACAGGAGATATCCTCACCACTCAGTGCCTGGACATTTCCATTTATCCCTTTCTCCTCAGGTCTCAGTAACTCCGCTGATAGTCACATCACACGTCATTTCAAGGAAAGGCTATATCCTCAGCAGGTCCTAATAGGCTTGCCTCCAAGTGGCCTTGCCTTTTCTTCTCTTTTCCCTATTATCTGGATAAAGATCTTGAGTTCAACATTCCGGCTACAACAAAGATCCTGTGCTGATGCAGAGCCCTCAGCACGGATGGCAATCAACACCAGTTGGGAGCTGTGGGGTCACCAGATGAGCTAAACTTGAGCTATTCCAACACAGGCAAGTTTGGGCTGGGACTACTTGTCCATCAACCTGGCTTTCTCTCCTCATGCATGCTTGGAGTGCTGAGAGCTGCCTTGCAGGTGGGAAACAATTGCATTACCATAAACCTCCAATTAGAGAGCCTCCCAGGTAGGCTGATCTGATCCCTTTACAAGAGCTGCTGAAGGCGGCCAAGTTCTGCCCCAGATCTTCATATTCAGGCACTCAGATTATACAGGAAGTTACAAAACAGAGATTTGGAGAAGGAATTCTGCCCAATGAGTTTGGCACCTGAGAGTTGCACAGACATAGCTTCTGGTACAGGAAAGATTAGAAATTAGTAAACAGATCAGTTTCTGGTTTTAGCATGTGGACTGGGAAAAGACTAATTCTCTCCTTTCTGAAAGCCTGCTTTGGCTCTGGGATACTCTGTGCTATCAGGGATGTTTATAATTCATATGTTTTTACAAAAATACCAGGAAGATCAGTGGGAGGACAGTCTTTCCACTAGACTACAAGCCATATCTCTATGATTATGCATCACTTTCATAGTAAAGCAAAAGCTAATATTGCTAATGCAGTCTTCACTAAAGCATTCACAATATAAGCATTTATTTAAAGATAAAGTTTCCTTTTCTAGATTCAAGATGTTTGTTTTTAAATCATTCATTCTGCTGCTGCTGCTGCTGCTAAGTCACTTCAGTTATGTCCCACTCCGTGCGACCCATAGACTGTAGCCCCCTAGGCTCCTCTGTCCTTGGGATTCTCCAGGCAAGAACACTGGAGTAGGTTGCCATTTCCTTCTCCAATGCATGAAAGTGAAAAATGAAAGTGAAGTCGCTCAGTCGTGTCCGACTCTTAGTGACCCCATGGACTGCAGCCTACCAGGCTTCTCTGTCCATGGGATTTTCCAGGCAAGAGTACTGGAGTGGGTTGCCATTGCCTTCTCCAAAATCATTCATTCTAGTAAACCATAAACATAATAACACCAGTTTCTAAATGTTAAACATCTACACACACCTACATACACTTTCAATAAAAAATTAGTGAGCAAAAGTGAGATAGTGAGGAATGTACAATAACCCTTAATATATGTCACAAAAATAATAGATTATCTGAATTTAGACAAAGTAGTAGAATCTGGTTTATATAATGGTTAACACCAGCATTTTCTTTATTTTATTTCACAAGTCCAAATACCTGAATCAATAGTTAATTTAAAATAATCAAAAGCTACCAAATCTTAGTCTTTATCAAATATGTGCATGAATGATGTAAGTCTTCCATGAGCCCAGGGTCACTTTGATCCTTTCAGTGGCTCATAAACCAGCATGTATGCTCATATGAACAAAGTAGGTGGGCACCACAGCTGAGCCAGGAGCTGCAGGAGGGTCTTTGAAGGGAGGGCAAGGATGAAGGTGAGTCTTAGATTGCTTCAGAGACTGACTAAATTTTTCTAAACTCAGTCTGGAAGAGAAAGACGATGAAAAGTGGAATTTTTATCAATTGAACTCATCTTCTGATCCTTCTCTATTGCTATCTACAGGTTGTGAACACAAAATCTTATGTTCAGTGATGTCCTGATGAAACCAAGTTGGATTGACTGACACTTAAGTGCCTCTGCCCCAGGAAGATCTGAAACTTGAGGTCAGAAACCTAATTATTGTTACCACAAAGGACTGATAGGGGAAGCAATGGCCCTAGGCTATTTGCAAAGTGTTTTAGCAAAAAAAAAAAAACAAAACAAAACAAAAAGGATTTCTCATTCATCTGTAAGTAATGAATTTACTTGATACCCTTGTATTCCCAAAACCTGAAGTGGCAGTATTTTAATCTTTTTTAAGGGTTTTTTCATCAATTTTACATTCAAGGATGGTTCAGAGATAAGCTACCAGTTATCTGAGGAGACTGTGAGACACGGCAGTAAGTGAAAGTCAAAACTTACATGGGCCACTCAGCCAATTTCCAATGCTTATGTGTAAACACAGGTAAACAAGCCATTTTGCTCAGAGTGCTCAAATAAGGAGCAATAAGAAAGTGGATTTAGATGACTTGTGGTGGTTCACAGAATAGATAATTTATGAGACTAAGGTATAAACACATTTATTGTTATTCTGAAGCCTCCTAAATAAGGCAGCATTGCCAATGGCTTATTTGCTTATTTTTTTAGGAAACCCCCTGTGGAGAGACCAGCAAGAGTCCTGCTGGTGAAAGACCACAGTTTTCATTACATAACATACAAGCAAAGTTTGGAAGCCTGGGTTTTTAATAAGAAGAGTCCAAGTCCAAGTTTCCAGTGTATGGTTATAACTATTCATGTTGCAGTTTCAGAACAAATGCTTCTGAAAGAGCTCTTGACAGTAAATTTCACTGTATTAAACTTATAAAAAAGTATTATTTATTTATTTTTAATGATTGATGATTGCATTACAATATTGATTTAATTGCTGTCATACATCAACATAAATTAACTATAAGTATACATATGTCCCCTCCCTCCTGAATCTTCCCCCATCTCCTGCCCATTCCTACCCCTCTAGGTTATTACAGAGCCTGTTAGAGCTCCCTGAGTCAAACAGCAAATTCCCATTGACTATCCATTTACATATATTAGTGTATGTGCTTCCATGCTACTTTATCGATTCATTTCACTCTCTCCCTCTTCTCCCCCGCTATTGTCCAAGTGAAGTGAAAGTCGCTCAGTCATGTTCAACTCTTTGTGACCCCATGGTCTGTACAGCCCATGGAATTCTCCAGGCCATAATACTGGAGTGGGTAGCCTTTGCCTTCTCTAGGGGATCTTCCCAACCCAGGGAACAAACCCGGGTCTCCCGCATTGCAGGTGGATTCTTTACCAGCTGAGCACAAGGGAAGCCCACCCTTGTCCATGTTTGTTCCTTATGTCTGCATCTCCAATGCTACTCTGCAAACAAGCTCATGAGTACCATTTCCATATATATGTGTTAATATACAATATTTGTTTTTCTTTTTCTGACTTACTTCACTCTATATAATTATCCACCTTATTATCATCCACCTTATTAAAACTGACTCTGATGTGTTCCTTTTTATGGCTAAGTACTGAGCGACTTCACTTTCACTTTTCACTTTCATGCATTGGAGAAGGAAATGGCAACCCACTCCAGTGTTCTTGCCTGGAGAATCCCAGGGACGGCGGAGCCTGGTGGGCTGCCACCTATGGGGTCGAACAGGGTTGGACACGACTGGAGAAGGCGATGGCGTCCCACTCCAGTACTCTTGCCTGGAAAATCCCATGGACGGAGGAGCCTGGTAGGCTGCAGTCCATGGGGTCGTGAAGAGTCGGACACGACTGAGCGACTTCACTTTCACTTTTCACTTTCTTGCCTGGAGAATCCCAGGGATGGGGGTGGGGCGGGGGGTTGCCTCGTGGGCTGCCATCTCTGGGGTCGCACAGAGTCAGACACGACTGAAGCAACTTAGCAGCAGCAGCAGCAGCAGAAGCAACTTAGCAGCAGTAGCGTCAGCAGTATTCCATTATACTATGATGTACCACAGCTTCTTTATCCATTCATTTGTCAATGGATATCTAGGTTGCTTCCTTGTCCTAGCTATTGTAAATGATGCTGCAATGAACTTTGGGCTACGTGTGTCTTTTTCAGTTTTGGTTTCTTCAAGGTATATGCCCAGAAGTGGTATTGCTAGATCATATGGTGTTTTTCCCCTTCATGGATCACTGCCTTGTTGTGGTGGATGGGCTTGCATAACTCAATGAATCTATAAGCCATGCCAGGCAGGTTACCCAAGACAGATGGGTCATAGCAGAGAGTTCTGACAAAATGTGATCCGCTAGAGGAAGGAATGGCAAACCACCCAGTATACTTGCCATGAGAATCTCATGAACCACAAAAAGAGTCAAAAGATATAACACCGAAAGATGAGTCCCCCAGGTCTTGGGAAGAGTGGAGGAGAATCACCAATAGCCCCTGAATGAATGAAGCAGCTGGGCCAAAGCAATTCAAAAGTGTGGATAATGACAACTGTGGAAAGTTCTTAGAGAGATGGGAACACCAGACCAAGACCATCTTACCTGTCTCCTGAGAAACCTGTATGTGGGTCAAGAAGCAACAGTTAGAGTCCTGTATAAAAGACCTGGTTGATTCAGTATTGAAAAAGGAATAAGACAGAGCTCTCTGCTGTCACCCTGTTTGTTTAACCTATATGCTGAGCACATCATGAGAAATGCCAGGCTGGATGAGTTACAAGCTACAATCAAAACAGGCAGGAGAAATATCAACAATCTCAGTCATGCAGATGATACCACTCTAATGGCAGAAAGTGAAGAGCCTCTTGAGGGTGAAGAAGAAGCATGAAAGAACTGGCTTAAGATAAATATTAAAAAAAAAAAAAAAAAAAAACCTTAAGATCATGGCATCTGACCCCGTTACTCCATGGCAAATAGAAGGGGAAAAGCTGGAAGTAGTGACAGATTTCTTCTTCTTGAGCTCCAAAATCACTGTGGACAGTAACTGCAGCCATGAAATCAGAAGATAATCACTTCTTGGCAGGGAAGTGATAACAAACCTAGACAGTGTGTTGAAAAGTGGAGACATTACTCTGCGAACAAAGGTCGGTATGGTCAAGGCTGTGTTCTTCCCAGTGGTCACATATGGTTGTTAGAGCTGGACCATAAGGAAGGTAGAATGCCAAAGAATTGATGCCATAGAACTGAGGTGCTGGAGAAGACTCCTGAGAGTCCCTTGGACAGCAAGATCAAACCAGTCCATCTTAAGGAAATCAACTTTGAAGATTCACTGGAAGGACTGATGCTGAAGCTCCAATATTTTGGTCACCTGATGTGATCAGCCTACTCATTGGAAAAGTGCCTGATTCTGGGAAAGATTGAAGGTAAAAGGAGAAGAGGGCATCAGAGGATGAGATGGCAGGACAGCATCACTGATGCAATGAACATGAACTTGGGCAAACTCTGGGAGATGGTGAAGGGACAAGGAGAACTGCAGTCCTTGTTGCTGCAAAGAGTCAGACACAACTGGATGATTGAACAACAACAATGGTGGTTTTACTCCTAGTTGTTTTTTTTTTTTTAAGAAATCTTCATACTGTTTTCCATAGTGGCTGTATCAATTTACATTCCCACTGGCAGTGCAAGAGGGTTCCCTTTTTTCCACACCCTCTCCAGCACTTTTTGCTTGTGGATTTTTTTTTTATTATGGCCTTTCTAACAGATGTGAGGTGGTATCTCATTGTAGTTTTGATTTGCATTTCTCCCATCACTTCATGGGAAATAGATGGGGAAACAGTGGAAATAGTGTCAGACTTCATGTTTTGGGGCTCCAAAATCACTGCAAATGGTGGTTGCAGCCATGAAATTAAAGGACACTTACTCCTTGGAAGGAAAGTTATGACCAACCTAGATAGCATATTCAAAAGCAGAGACATTACTTTGCCAACAAAGGTCCATCTAGTCAAGGCTACGGTTTTTCCAGTAGTCATGTATGGATGTGAGAGTTGGACTGTGAAGAAGGCTGAGCACCAAAGAATCTATGCTTATGAGCTGTGGTGTTGGAGAAGACTCTTGAGAGTCCTTTGGACTGCAAGGAGATGCAACCAGTCCATTCTAAAGGAGATCAGCCCTGGGTGTTCTTTGGAAGGAATGATGCTAAAGCTGAAACTCCAGTACTTTGGCCACCTCATGCAAAGAGTTGACTCATTGGAAAAGATCCTGATGCTGAGAGGGATTGGCTCCAGGAGGAAAAAGGGATGACAGAGGATGAGATGGCTGGATGGCATCACCGACTACATGGACATGAGTTTGAGTGAACTCTGGGAGTTAGTGATGGACAGGGAGGCCTGGCATGCTGCAATTCATGAGGTCACAAAGAGTCGGACACAACTGAGCGACTGAACTGAACTGAACTGACCTGAATAATGAGTGAGGTTGAACATTTCTTCATGTATTTATTTGCCATCCAAATGTCTTTGGAGAAATGTCTGTTTAGGTCTTTTCCCCATATTTTGATTCAGTTGTTTGTTTTTCTGGTATTGAGTTGTATGAGCTGCTTGTATGTTTTGGAAATTAATCCTTCATCAATTGTCTCACTTGCTATTATTTTTTTCCTGCTCTGAGTGTTGTATTTTTACCTTGTTTATAGTTTCCTTTGCTGTTCAAAAGCTTTTAAGTTTAATTAGGTCCCACATGTATTTTTTTTTTTTTTAGTTCCATTATTCTAGGAGGTGGATCATAAAGGATCTTGCTATGATTTATGTCATAGAGTGTTCTGCCTATGTTTTCTTCTAAGAATTTTATGCTTTCTTGTCTTACATATTTTAATCCATTTTGATCTGCATACAGAAAACTATAAAACACTGATAACAAAAAATCAAAGACAGCATAAACAAATGGAGGGATATTTTATGCTCCTGGGTTAGAAGAATCAGTATTGTGAAAATGACTATACTACCAAAAGCAATCTACAGATTCAATGTGGTCCCTATCAAATTATCATTGGCGTTTTTCACAGAACTAGAACAAAAAATTTCACAATTCATATGGAAACACAAAAGACTCCAAATAGCAAAGCAATCTTGAGAAAAAAGAATGGAGCTGAAAGAATCAACTTACCTGATTTCAGACTATAGTACAAAACTACAGTCATCAAGGCAGTATGGTAGTGGCACAAAAACAGAAGTATAGATCAATAGAACAAGATAGAAAGCCTGGAGATAAATCCATGCACATATGGGCATTTTTTATTTGACAAAGGAGGCAAGAATATACAATGGGAAAAAATAGTCTTTTCAATAAGTGGTTCTGGAAGAACTGGACAACTATGTGTAAAAGAATGAAATGAGAACACTTCCTAACACCATTAGCAAAGATAATCCGTGTCCTAATCTTGAGGAGGGATCGAGGTAAGTAGCATATCATCATAGAGACAGGAGTCTTTCTGTCAAGGCAGGGTAGATACCAAATGCTTCCAGCAAAAACTTCCCAGCAAGACTCAAAACTTCATATGTTACTACTTTTCCAAAACTGAATCAAAGATGTTTATAACTTGTTTTATTTTTAGAATCATTTTAGCATATTAACTATTTACCACATGGTCACATGTAGGGCTAACACAGAAACATGGAGAAAGATGGTTTGAATCTGGTTTGAAAAATTAACATGGTGATAATAACAATTTCACAAAATTGTCAGAAAATAACTAGAAAAGGAGAGGTCTGTGCACTTACGTATTCACTGTATACGCTTAAATTTTTATTGTGAAAAAATGCAAATAAATGCACCAGTTTGATCAATTTTCAAAGATTTGTTACAAAATGGATATGTAATGACCACAAAAGTCAAGAAAGCCCCTCTGATTCATCCTAGTCACTGCTCTGTGCCTCTACTGATCACTATTTTGGTTTCAAAATAATCACATTTTTGTGTTTATTTGTAGTTTTCATCCTAAGCATGAATATTATCAACACATGAATGCTGTCTCTGAATACTATAATTTGGTTTCATTTGCACTTTGACATTCATATAACTGTAATTATACTGTATGTATACCTTTTTTCTGGCTTCTTTACACAGTATGTCCAAGTTTTTTGTTGTTGTTTATTTTTTTATTGAAGGATAGTTGTTTTATAGAATTTTGTTGTTTTCTGTCAAATCTCAACATGAATTAGCCTTAGGTATACAAATAGGAAAAGGGGTACATCAAGGTTGTATATTGTCACCCTGCTTATTTAACTTACATGCAGAATACATCATGAGAAATGCTGGGCTGGAAGAAGCACAAGCTGGAATCAAGACTGCCAGGAGAAATATCAATCACCTCAGATATGCAGATGACACCACCCTTATTGCAGAAAGTGAAGAGGAATTAACAAGCCTCTTGATGAAAGTGAAAGAGGAGAGTGAAAAAGTTGGCTTCAAGCTCAACATTCAGAAAACAAAGATCATGGCATCTGGTCCTGTAACTTCATGGGAAATAGATGGGGAAACAGTGGAAACAGTGGTAGGCTTTATGTTTTGGGGCTCCAAAATCACTGCAGATGGTGATTGCAGCCATGAAATTAAAAGACGCTTACTCCTTGGAAGGAAAGTTATGACCAACCTAGATAGCATATTCAAAAGCAGAGGCGTTACTTTGCCAACAAAAGTCCGTCTAGTCAAGGCTATGGTTTTTCCAGCTGTCATGTATGGACATAAGAGTTGGACTGTGAAGAAAGCTGAGCACCGAAGAATTGATGCTTTTGAACTGTGGTGTTGGAGAAGACTCTTGAGAGTCCCTTGGACTGCAAGGAGATCCAACCAGTCCATTCTAAAGGAGATCAATTCTGGGTGTTCTTTGGGAGGAATTATGCTAGAGCTGAAACTCCAGTACTTTGGCCACCTCATGCGAAGAGTTGACTCATTGGAAAAGACCCTGATGCTGGGAGGGATTGAGGGCAGGAAGAAAAAGGGACGACAGAGAATGAGATGGCTGGATGGCATCACCGACTACATGGACATGAGTTTGAGTGAACTCCGGGAGTTGGTGATGGACAGGGAGGCCTGGTGTGCTGCAATTCATGGGGTCGCAAAGAGTCGGACACGACTGAGCGAATGAACTGAACTGAACTGAACTGATACATAATATATCCTCTCCCTTTTGAACCTCCCTCCCATTTTCCACCCCATCCAACCCCTAGAGATTGATACAGATAAAATACTATCTATTTTACACATGGTAATTTCCATACATCTCACCTTCTCCTCTCCTCTCCCCATGGGCATAAGTCTATTTTCTATGTCTATTTGTCCACTGCTGCCTTGAAAATAAATTCTTCAGTACCATTTTTCTAGATTCCATATATATGCATTAGAACACAATATTTATCTTTCTCTTTCTGACACTTCTCACTCTGTACAATAGGTTCTATGTTCATCCACCTCATCAGAACTGACTCAAATGTGTTCCTTTGTGTGGCTGAGTAATATTCCATTGTGTATATGTACCCCAACTTCTTTATCCAATCATCTGTCAATGGACATCTAAGTTGCTTCCATGTTCTAGCTATTGTAAATAGTGCTGCAATGAACACTGGGATACATGTGTATTTTTCAATTTTGGTTTCCTCAGGGTATATGCCTAGGAGTGGGATTGCTGGGTCATACGGTGGTTTTATTCCTAGTTTTTAAAGGAATCTCCATACCATCTTCCATAGTGGCTGTATCAATTTACATTCCCACAAAGAGTGCAAGAGCATCCCCTTTTCTCCACACTGTCTCCAGAATTTATTGTTTGTAGACTTTGTGATGATGGCCATTCAGACCAGTGTGAGGTGATATATTTTACTGGAGTTACTCCTGTAGGTGTGGAGTGCCTGTGTGACTGACTCCAGCCCATCCATGAGTCAGACTGATAACAGTGATCCATCATGGCCCCAAGTCCCAGGAACACCAAGCGGGTGTTCACCATGGACCACAGGTACATCAGCAACGTAGTGTGGCCCAAAGTCTCATGTAGACAAGACTTGTGGGAAAGAGGAAGTAAGCAGGGTTAGAAAGATGCAGAATCTTCCCATTCATTGAGAAAATAGTAAATTAAAAAGAAAAAGATTTGAATAATATGACTCCACAGATGCAGTGAAACAGAGAGCCTGGTGCTGCCTGGAGAGGTTGTAGCTGTGCTATGTAGTGGAGCGGTGGTATGTGAAGATGGAGAGAGACCAAAAGAACCCTAACAGGTGCCTTTTCATATACTCCAGCCAAACTGATCCTTCCAGACTACTCACACATCTTGAGTTTGGAATTCTTTGATTTCTAGCAAAGGTGTCAGAAAAACGTTTATATGGATTCCTATAGTGTCTATCTGTGAGGGAAGGGGAATACCAGGGTAAGGATAAGATGTATATATATATATATATATATATATATATATATATATATATATATATATATACACATATACATATGTGCACATTCTAAGCCAAAAAGCCATCCTCTCAGTCCATGAACAAAGGTGAGGAGGATCTGACAAGGAACTCAACAGAATTTTCAACCCCATGAGCCTAAATCATTGCTCTCTGCCGGAAGTTGTAGAATGACAGGATAAACATTATGAAGTAAATATTGCACACAATGGGGAGGGAAATAGCTGTGCAATTTCCATTAATGCTAATGAGACTTTGGTGGTTAATTTCCCGTGCCTTATGCTGAATATTTGCTCCAATTAGTTATATGAAGCTTGTGCCACACTTCTCCTGACCAAGTTTTCACTTTTGGGGAGGGGTGCAATGGGGAGTGGGTAATTGTCCTCATCATTTCCTCAGATTTCAAATAGTGAAGGTAAGGCTGAAGTCTAATCATATTGTTTTCTCCTGCAGATGAAAAGTCTCTGAGAAACTAATACTTTGTCAAAACTTTTGAAGTGCACACCCCCTTGAAAATCATTGTTTTCATTAGTAAGCTACCTGCTGGGGCATTCTCTTAGAGGAGACAGGTTTATTTTCATTTATTTATTTCACTCCAAAGAATAATTTCATCTCTATTCTCATTAGACCTAGAGTTTGGTTTAACATCCCTATTACTTCCATGATGATGCTCCAGATAATAGGAAATTAGAGAAGACGTAGGAGAGAGTTTTAGAGGAGTACAATTGGATGAAACAGTCCATTGCAAGCTTTTATTCCTGTGTACCAGAGAGGGTTTGCTGTTTTGTTCCTAAGAAATACATGTATATCTCATTTATGGCACCTCTCATGCCTGTCTTATATATAAGTAGGAAGAGAGGGCAGATTTTTTTTCAGTAAGCTTGTGAGAAAGACATATGAAAATGGGGATAAATAAAACCCAGCCTTCAAGCTGGATTCATGTGGTTTTGTGGGTCAAGAAGCACCTAGAGCATCAACAGAGGGGACCACAACGTCATGTGCTCCGGAACAAAGAGAATGAGGATTATATAACCCTGGATGTTGGGGAAAGGACTTGATAAATACACATTCAAATAGGCTGCCTTGAGGCTTTATTTCAAACATTTCTGTTAATCTCACAGCTCTTCTTCAGGACAGAAGTGGGGTCTGGTAGATGTGAGAACACAACTGTTGATCATAAATCAGAAAAGAATTACTAAATTTTGATTGAGAAACATATTCTAGCAGAAAACTACAAACTGTTCCTCCAATGCATATTCCCTATAACAAACAAAACCGAAATTATCTTATTGAAACCTGAAAAAAAGAATCCTAAAAATGTATTAATAAGTAAGAGAAGATAAGTAAAACCAGTTGTTTAATATCTGTCCTGATATACATAAGACATGCAAAATGTCACTAATACAGACTTCAGTTAATAGATATGCAATGAATATAGGCTGAATATATTAATGGATAGTCTCAAAGCATGTCACCCTTAGATGGGAAGATATTATTTTCAAACCTTCTTAATAGGTCTAGAAAAATAACCTGCCATCATAGAAGAGGCATTTTTCCGTGTCCTAATCGTCAGATTCGGAGAAGACAATGGCACCCCACTCCAGTACTCTTGCCTGGAAAATCCCATGGACGGAGTAGCCTGATAGGCTCCAGTCTATGGGGTCGCTAAGAGTCAGGCACGACTGAGCGACTTCATTTTCACTCTTCACTTTCATGCATTGGAGAGGGAAGTGGCGACCCACTCCAGTCTTCTTGCCTGGAGAATCCCAGGGACAGAGGAGCCTGGTGGGCTGCCGTCTATGGGGTCGCACAGAGTTGGACACAACTGAAGCAACTTAGCAGTAGCAGCAGTAATCGTCAGATTTCTCTTTCTTCTTCATAAAATAACTCAATTTACCTTTACTATATCTACAGTAATCACAGCTAACTTGTATTGAATGGTTCCTATACGTCAAGCAGTGTTTCCCAGGTGGCTCAGTGGGTAAAGAACCTGCCTGCAATTCAGGAGATGCTTGGAGATATGGGTTTGAGTCCTAGGTCAGGAAGATTCCCTTGGAGGAGGGCATGGCAACACACTAGAGTATTCTTGCCTGGATAATCCCATGGACAGAGGAGCCATCAGGCTACAGTCCATAGGCTGCAAAGAGTCAGACACAACTGCTGAAGCAACTCAGCACAGCACAGCACAGCATATGTCAGGCAGTACTCTAAGCATCTTATAGGTATTGACATAGTTAATCTTCCTAGTAATTATATAATGCAAATATTACTATTATTATCATTTTATAAGTGTAAAAAATACAGCATAGAGAGTCTTGGTAGCATGCTCAAAGTCACTAGTCATTTAAAAAATTAGGATTTGAACCCAAGATGCCTGACTCCAGATCCCCTTCCTTCCTTTCTTTCCTTCTTTTTTTTTTTTAACAATGTATTTTTATTTTTTTTAAATAACACCAAAAACATTTTGCATTGGAGTATAGCCAATTAACAATGTTGTGACAGTTTCAGGTGAACAGTGAAGGGACTCAGCCATGTATATACATGTATCCATTCTCCCCTAAACCTCCCTCACATCCAGGCTGGCACATAACGTTGAACAGAGTTCAATGTGCTATTCAACAGGTTTTTGTTGATTACCCATTTTAAATATAGCAGTGGGTACTGACCTTCCCAAAGTCCTTACCTATCCCTTCCCCTCAATAACCATGAGTTTGTTTTCTAAGTCTGTGAGTCCTTCTTTCTTTAATAAGAGCATCTTTGAAATATAATTCACATACTGTTGTGGGATTATTGTGTTCTCCTCCAAAATTCATATGTTCAGTTTTTAACTCCTGCTACTTCAGAATGTGATCATATTTGGAGACAGGGCTTCACAGAAGTGATTACATTAAAATGCATTCATTAGGATGGCCCTAATTTAATATGATTGCTGTCTTTATATGAAGAGGAAATGAGGACAAAGGTAGATATGGGGGAAGACAATGCGGGGACACCGGAGGATAAAACAGCTATCTGTAACCTAGGAAGAAAGGCCTGGAATGGATTCATCCCTCACAGGCCACAAAAGGATCCAATCCTGCTGATACCTTGATTTTGGCCTTGTAGTCTCCAAAACTATGAGAAAATATATATTTCTATTTTTTTTTTTCTCTAATTTTATTTTATTTTTTAAACTTTACATAATTGTATTAGCTTTGCCAAATATCAAAATGAATCCGCCACAGGTATACATGTGCTCCCCATCCCGAACCCTCCTCCCTCCTCCCTCCCCATACCATCCCTCTGGGCCGTCCCAGTGCACCAGCCCCCAGCATCCAGCATCATGCATCGAACCTCGACTGGCAACTCGTTTCCTACATGATATTTTACATGTTTCATTGCCATTCTCCCAAATCTTCCCACCCTCTCCCTCTCCCACAGAGTCCATAAGGCTGTTCTATACATCAGTGTCTCTTTTGCTGTCTCGTACACCGGGTTATTGTTCTATTTTTTAAGCCACCCAGTATGTGATATTTTGTTACTGTTGCCCTACCAAACTAATACACATACCATCCCCTTTACTTACTTAACATTTACAATTACCTACTTAACATATACAATCCAGTTTATGTCTATTCACTACAGTTGTACAACCATCACCACAAACATTTTTAAAACAACGCATCACCCATCAGAAATCCCTGCTCATAAGCTGTCACTCCTCATCCACAGCCCCTAGCAACCACTAGCCTACTTCCTGTCTCTATGGAGTTGCCTATGCTGGACATTTCATAAAAATAAATGATACAATATGTGGCTTTTTGTATCTGATTTCCTTGACTTAGAACCCACTTTGTTAACAAATATGTGATACTGTCTTACTGCCTCACCTCTTTATTCTTAACTTGTCAATATATGACAATAAATTTCTAACCATTACTGTTAACACATAGACAAAGTCAAAGGCACTCTGAAATAATAAACCTCAGACAAATCACTGAAATGTATAACTGCATGGAGGAGTGACGGCAGTGCGAGCCAGTAATAAAATGCACCAAAAATGTAAAAATGTGTACATAAAAATTAATCTAGAATATATTGACATTTTCTCCTGAATTACGTGAATAGCCGTGTCTGCATTTCTGGGGTCTTTAAATGCCTTCACAGAATTTCAGTTGCCCCTCTTTGTTTCAGGCTTCTCATACGGAGCTAGTTGTTGGTAAAGAATTCGCCTGCCAATGCAGGAGACGTAAGAGACGCAGTTCAATCCCTGGGTTGGGAAATTCCCTGGAGAAGGGTATGGAAACTCACTCCAGTATTTTTACCTGGAGAATCCCATGGACAGACAAAGCCTGGAAGACTACAGTCCATAGGGTCACAAAGAATCAGACACAACTGAAGCAACTTAGCACACACTCCTTGTTTACTGCCTATCAGGGATATAGGTAAAAAGAGACCCTTGGGAAAGAGAAAAATGAAAGACCTATTCATTTATAGACCTTCAGACCCATTTTGGGCAACTCTGCCCATGAAATGCTCTGTCCTCTATAATCTACTACTTACAGATTAGTTAACATCATGGCTTAGAGGCATGAAAGTGGGTATCAGTTCTGTGGGTTTATCTGGAAGGAATGTGATACAGAAGGGAAAACTTGTTTTCCTTAAATTATAAAGAAATAAATAACTGTATGGATCAAGCTTTCATTTTGCTTGTGCTTGAATTTTAGCCTCATCTGACTGTGAAAACCCAAGTGTGAGACTCATTTGGTGTGATGGTGGATGAAACTAGTAGCTTAGCCTACTCTATGTGATCTAGGGACACCATATGTTCATAAGATCAGATCTCTCTGGCAAATGTGTGGGAGAGAAAAATGAAACATGGCATGCAGAATAGGAAGTAAGGGAGAGCAGTAATCATCACACAACTTCACACAGTTCCAGAGCTTGTAGGGGTGTCTTATGACATTCTTAGGTCATAGAAAGACTGAGAAAATACTCTGGAAATAGTATTAACTTCTCTGCACATTTCTTTCAAGAAACAGATCTTTATAAAACATCTATTGTATATCCCTGCCCCAAGCCAGGCACCAGACTTGAGACAAGCAGCCAAGAAAACACTGTCCTGGAACTTGAGGATTTTGTAGAAAACATCAACACTTTTGATACAAACAGTAAAGAATTCCATTAAAAGAGCAAGCCAGGAAGGCTACTGGAGAAAACAGATAAAATTTAGCACAAATGATCAGGAATCTATTTGTCTCATAATAGAAATTAAACTAAAAAAGAAATGTATTTTTTAACCAAAACCCCAGGAATATTGCTGGTTTCAAGCATGTCAGGATCCAAATGTGCAAATGATATCCTCATTTTTGTCACACTTTCACACTCTCTACCTCCATCCCTATCTCAGCACTCATCTCCTCAGAGGTTCTTTCTTTTTCTGGAAGCTCTTTTCATATGGCAGAAAGAGGGCCACTCCAATCTCTGAGCACACAGTCTTCACTGTGACCCCAGAGACAAACATCTTTCCTCTCCAGTTTCCACCTACCTAGTCTCTTAGAGGCAAGCTTACTGTGTCTGCTTGGACGTGATATCACCTTGTGGACAGAATACCATGAACAGAGGACGAGGGTACAACAGCCCGGCTGAATGCTTAACCCTGAAACCAAGAGTAGATGAGGCACTGTGACTGAGTCTCCTCATAACCCATGAGATGGAGAAGAGGCAATCAATAAGGCAACTGGAGAAGACACTTGAGAGTCCCTTGGACAGCAGGAGATCCAACCAGTCAATTCTAAAGGAAATCAACCCTGAATATTCATTGGAAGGACTGGTGTTGAAGCTGAAGTTTCAATACTTTGGCCACTTGATGTGTAGAGCCAACTCACTGGAAAAGACCCTGATAATGGGAATGATTGAAGGCAGGAGGAGAAGGGAACAACAGAGGATGAGATGGTAGGATGGCATCACCAACTCAATGGACATGAGTTTGAGCAAACTTCGGGAGATGGTGAAGGACAGAGGAGCCTGGCGTGCTACAGTCCATGGGGTCTCAGAGTCAGACATGACTTAACAATTGAACAACGACAATAAAAAGAAGAGTCCTGGGCAGACACAAGCGACACATATCCATCAGCTCAAGAAATTGAAAGAATTTTGAATAGGCAGAGAGATAGGGATAGAAAGCTAAGAAAGTATATAAATAATAATATGAATAAAATTATATCATAGACTAAATGCTTGTGCCTCTCCCCAAATTAATTTTGCTGATATTTGATTGTGGCACCTTCGGGAGGTAATTAATTCAGGAAAGCAGACTCCTTGTGAATGTAAAAAGTGTCTCATAAAAGAGATCCCAGAGCACTCCCTTGCCCTTCTATCACGTGAGGATACAGCAAAAAGATGGCCATCTACAAACCAAGAAACAGAACTACGAATCTACTGGAGCTTTGATTGGGCTTCCTAGACTCCAGAACTGTGAAGAATAAATTTGTTATTTATTAGCTACTCTGTCTATGGTATTCTGTTACAGCAGTCTCAAATGGACTGAGAAAGTTAAAAGGGATAGATGAGAATGGTATGTGTGTTTGGGGTGGGAAGGAGGAAATGAGTGGAAAATTAATTATTAAAGGAAAATCTAAGTATGGATAATGTAACATTTTCTCTTCTTGTTACTTCTCACACTTCTTTTCCTTACAAGACAAACTAAGAAAACCTTTGTTGAAGCTCTGATGAGCACAAAAACTAAGCTAGTTGATCTAGCATAAGATGTGTGGCTACCTTTGTAAAGTTCGTAGCCTAATTACAGACACAAGATATACACACAAACAAAAGGCTGTCTAGTGATGGGTGCTAACAGATTAACACACAACCAAGGTTAGTATGCCAAGATAAATCTGCCTTTTCAACACAGCCCTGGCTTGGGGTTAAGAGTCAATATGAAGAAACCAAGCCTTTTGATCTTCCTGTTGGAGCCCCACTGAACCAAGGAGGGCCTTAGTGTGCAGCCTCTTCCCCAACCTGTGAAGGTCAGATTGTAGTTCAGAAAGAATCCTGGTGACATAAATTATGTAAAACAACCACTTGAGGGTGTTAAGCTGAACTGAAGTCTGAATTTAACTGCCCAGCAAATCACTGAAAAGGGACTATAGTAATATCTTTAATAGATGATATAAATACTTTGGGCATAAAACTGCCTATTCTACTTATTTCCATTACAGCAATCTCCTCCCTCTTTCAGACCTGATTAGGGCAGATAAACAGGCTCTCAAGCATCTGCTTTCTGGGCATGTGGATTTTTCCTAAGTGCACTGCCTTCTCCTGCAAACTTATCTGTTTGGGTTTAATCTGAGACTCGTAGCTGGAAGACTAGGAACAGCAGACAATGCAGGCTGTTTTGCAGAAGACACTAGGATTACTAAAGTTCATAAATTCCTATGTTGGATACCATTCTGGTTTGATACAAAATGTGTCAAAATCTAGTCTGATCCTAAGTCATCCTCTAAGCTCCATCTCCATGCTACTCAACCCAATTGCTACCTCTTTTGATGACCTTGAGCCCATGAATTTGTCTAAACTCCTATTCTGACTATAATGGTCAGCCTTGTGGGGTAATTTTCCATGATTGCATCTTTGGACCCAAAGTTGAATAAAGGAGGGATTGTCTGAATCTGAGACACTGTTTTATTTTTATAGTTTAAGGTGCACCAAAATGTCTTGGGAGGCAGCATGGAGGAACAAAACAGGCAGGGTCTTGAAGGTACAGGAATTCAGTCTTGAAACCATTTTTCTCTCTGAGCCAGTTTTGTTTTGTTTTGTTTTGTTTTGTTTCTGTAAGATGGGAATAACTCCACCCAACTCCTAATTGTAAGAATTCAAGTGAAATAGTAAATGTTTTCTCCTTTCTTACTTTCTCTCTTTGTTTTGTTTTTCTTTTCATGATATCCATTGATGTGCCTTCTGGATGCATAATGAATACTGATGACAGGTTCAGCTGTTGTAAAACGTGGAGTCATGTGCCATATCTCTTCTCCCTCTCTAAATTCCATCAACACTTAAATATTCAGCAAAGTCCTCATTCTTTAATTCTCCAATCATTATGGCTTTTACTATGTTCTACTGTCTCCAAGAACCCTTTGAACTCTATTTACTCAAATAGCTAACTACTTACCTTTCAAAATTTTACATCCATTATTTTTCCTTCTCCATGAAACTCCTTGATGGCACTTTTTGCCCTTTTGGTGTATTTCCTTATGATTAGAAAAGTACTAGTCCTTCAGTAGAAACAATAAATAGTTATTGATCAGCATAAACAAAAATAATATCAGAGTCAATAATGTTCCAAGGAGAAATTAGTAAATTATAACAGTGGAGACTACAAAAATTTGGTATGAGTCAAACACTCTTCTGCTTTACACAGATTATCTTCTTGAAACAAAAGCTTAAATATATAGAAGCAAACATTAAGATACTCTTAGGAAGCGGAGAAAGCAGTTATTGGAATTTTTTCAAGACAAAGGCTTTGTAAAGGAGATAAAAATTTTGAAAAACTTCAAATGGTTCTAGTTGCAAGGGTACAACTAGAAACGGCTTGCAGAACTTTAGATAATGCTATTTTCTTATAATATATGGGCCATCAATCAGCTGGAAATGCATAAAATATAGCTAATTCCTTAGGGGCCACTTTCTCAGCCTAATGGTGGTGCTTCTCAGATTTCTGTGTTCCCTCCCATCTGTGACCACATAGATAAGCACTTCTGTGAATGCTTCTGCCTTCTTTGTGGTTTCCCAAACATAGGATTTTGTTTCTAACTAAATTTTAACTTTCTTTCATAGAAAGACTTTTCCCATCTTCAAAAAACCTAATGCAGACCTGAGACTACACAGATAGCATGCGACAAATTTTTCGTTAGACTTATTCAATTTCATCCATTCCAAATATCACTGCAAAATCCAGATATATCTCAAAAGCCCACTATCTGTCAGTAAGGAAACACGTGACAGAGTGCCAATAAAAACAGCAATTCCTTTTCTAAAGTCCTCTAGGAAGTGAAACCGTGTTGCACAGCAGAGCATAACAATCTGAAATCCTAAATACAAAGCAAGGCTCCCCCACACACTGGCATCTGGTTACTAAGAGAGGACTTAGTATCCTGTCCTTCGATGCCTGAGTACACCTTCTATTACACTAATTTAAATGAAAATCCCAAGGGGAGAACATGACCCTAAAGATTTATCTGATGATATGACCATATTAGATCCTCTCAAATCCTTTAATTTGCAAAAAGTCCCAAAGTCGGTGAACCAAACAAATAGCAGTTCTCTCCCCATGCTGTGTAACTCAGGTGATATTTATGGACAAGGAAAAGTTCTGTGTTCAGCAATTTCCTAATCAACTAAGAACAAATGGAGAAAGCAAATCCATGAAATAGGAAAGGGCAAGACCACCGAGCTATGACTTAAAAGGCGGCAGGGAAATGTTAGTGCCATTGTGCGGCTCAGCCTCCTGCCCCAGTCCAGATGCATTCATCAGAGATGCTACAGAAGCTGAAACTTGAGGAAATCGCCTGAGGATCTTAAAGCTGTAGGCTTCCCCCAGAGGCCTATAGAAGAGGGCCCTGCAAAGGAAAGCAGGGGCAGGGGGATGTGGGGCATAGGGGGATAGAGGGGTAGACAGGTGGGGGGAGTGGGGGAGTTGGGGGTAGGGGGTCAAAAAGCCTCAAATATCCCTGTCTCCTGGATTCTTTTTTTCTAATGGGATGTGATTTATCATTGACTATCACTGATTTACCATTATCTAATGGGATGTGATTTATCTGGTAATAAATTCAAATTTAAAAAATCATTTAAAGACACGTACTACCTGTATGTGAGAGAAGCTGCAGACCCTCCAAAGCAGATGTGGCCCTTCTTCAAAACATGAGATATTTCAGAAGCTGGCTTTTGGTTTTGCTTTTGCCTCTGCTTATGAATGAATTGTCCTTCATCTGGACTATCATCTCCTCCACTTTTCTGTCTTCACTAGGTCTGCCTCTGGAATGTTCCAGGCAGATGAACCATATACTGCTGTTATTTTCCAGCTGCATTGGAAAAAATCTATTTCATGCCATGGAATTCTGCAGGAAAACCTTCCCTAAAATATGACTTAACTGCCTCCTGAATCCCAAATTATTTCTTCGATTCTTTGGTTCATAGAAAAGCAAATAACCTGCTTCGTCTTTATGACTATGTTTTTATTTTCAGATTCAAAAGTAGAAAAAGACCTCTGAATTTAAGGAATACAACGATAGAATCTCTCCACACAGTGAGCATGTGAAGGTACAAGAATGAGGGGACATCAGAGATCAAAGAACGGAAGAGAACGGTTCTCTCTCCTTTCACCTTCCTCCTGTTTCTCACGTGGGGTCTGTGCCCCAGAGAACGGGGGCATCTGCACAGTGGCTCGCACCCTCTCCTGCAGTGTGCTGGCTGAGGAAAAGGTAGCCCCACAGACTCTAAATTAGTTTTTTGCTTCTTTTCCATTTCACCCAGTAAGGTAATTATGAGTTGTGTAGCATGGAAGGCAAAAATAATCTGCTGAATGGATATTTGCTTTCTTTGAGACGTAAATTCAAGTTTATTTAGGTTGGTTTAAAACCTGTTTTTTCGTCTCTTTTTCTCTTTGGCACTTGAAACCCAAATGTAGAATCACTTTTTTTAGATTTCTCTTTTCAGTGTGAATGAATGTATTAACTTGGCAAGTTTCTATGATCTCAAGTTTCCTAGATTCTCCATGAAGAGATGTATATTATTCCCTACTGGTTGCAAATTATGCAAATAGGACTGGAAAGATTATTCACAACTTATTATGGTCATAACTTTCCAACTACTCTATATCTGTTCATTTTTGCAAGAAGATGGAGGTGAGAAAAGAAAATTCATGGACAGGCTAGTTTGGTCAAATAATCAGTTTTTTCTTCTTCTTTTTCTTTTTTCTTTTTTTTTTTTTGTGGAAACTTTAGAACAAGACAATAGACAGGTATGGAGCACAATATCTCAGAGTGGACTCGAATCTAAGCAGCTGTGCAGTTAAGAGCATGACAAGTCCTGAAGCAAGTAGTGGAGGTCAGCAAAGACAAAAGTTAAAATCTGGAATTCTTTTCAGAGGAACTGGAAAACCAAACAGCAGCCAAGTCAAAGATTCTTTTTCATCAGCATATAAAGATCTATCTGATGATTAAAAACAAAAAGATATTGCAGAAACAGTCAGGAAAAGGCACTGATTATAAGAACATTGTTTTTTTTTATTTATTTATTTTAATTGGAGGCTAATTACTTTACAATATTTTAGTGGTTTTTGCCTTACATTGACATGAATCAGCCATGGGTGTACATGTGTCCCCCATCCTGAACCCCCCTCCCACCTCCCTCCCCATCTCATCCCTCAGGGTCGTCCCAGTATTGTTTTGGTTTTTTAAACGAGTTTGGTAATGAGAGAAAATATAAAATAGCAGGATATTTTAATGAGGAGAGTGAAAGCAAAGTCAGCTATGGCCACTAACTAAGATGAAACCAGTCCAGTAAATGGGCTTCTCAGATGGCTCAGTGGTAAAGAATCCGCCTGCCAAAACAAGAGATCCGGGAGATGCGAGTTCTATCCCTGGCTCTAGAAGGTCCCCTGGAAGAGGAAATGGTAATCCACTCCAGTATTCTTGCCTGAGAAATCTCATGGACAAGAGGAGTTTGCAGGCTACAGTCCACAGGGTCACAAAGAGCCGGATGTGACTTAGCAACTAAGCTTGCAGCATGCAGTCCAGTAAATACTGATCTATGTCTCCAAATATTCATCACAGAGTCCTTCACACCACCCTAGATTCCTACCTCAAAGCATGGTTGAAGAACATTTGCTATCAAGACAAAGAATATCAATTTTTACCCTTCTCATTTCTGGTTTTTGTGGCTGAAGGTTCTGACTAAAACAGTGTGTGTCTAGGGTATGTAGGAGCAGAATCTTGACAAGAGATCTAGAGGGACTATAGAAGAATGTTCTGGGACAAACCCTACACTTTAAGACTAAAAGAGACATTGAGATCACTAGCTCTAATGCCTGCTTGAACTGCTTTAGGGCAATGAAGGAGTTTTCATGCTGTAGATGAAGCTCTCTAGGCTCAGAGACATTCCTGGGGCAAGGAAGGATGGGGAACGACTAGAATCAAAGAGTCCCATGTCTCAGTTAGGACCAGGGTCTTCCCACTGTGCCACACGTCCACCTTTGCAGTGTGTGGTGAGAAGACGTCCTCACATTTACAGAAACTTTAAAATCAATTAGTGTGTTGGCTCCAGAGGAGATATTGTAACCCGTTCAGAGTAATAAAATCAGCAATGCCCAGTATTACTTTCCTCTATGAGGAGCTTGAATAAATAAGACATTTATAAAAATGAGTGGAAAATCTGAAATGAATATCCCAAGAACCATGAAAAAATAAGCTAAGAGAAATTGAATTTTCTTTGAGTCTCTGAGAGAGGTGGTGGTTGAGGATTTTATACATAATTTATAAGGAAAATTGTCCCGTTCATTCAGGTATACACCATATCAGTTTGTGGGAAAGATTAAGCAAGCTGTCTTTTTTTTTTAATTGAAATCAAATATAGGTATGAGAGAAAATGAATTCTGAATAAAGAAGAATACAATGAGTCACATGGCCAAAGTCTTATCAGAATTTACATGAGAGTCTTTTTTTCTTTTTAACTGAGTAGCTTTGAATTTATTTATTGATCAGTAATAACAAAAGCTCCTCAAAGTCTCACTTAGTGCTAAATCTTCCTGTTCTCACTTTTCCTCCCCTCTGAGGAAAGCTAGGCCTTGGCATAAATATAACACATACCTCTCTGGATACCTACGATTTCAGCAGCATCACTAAAGTATTCAGAGCTGGTCTCTTAAAATGTTTTAACCAAGTTCATCCTTGGAAATTTTTTACTCTGAGAGGAACATTTAAGTTGCTAGTACACCCAGAAACACTGGAATAATTTCTCCACCAAGGCATTGCTAGGTGCTTCCCTGATAGCTCATCTGATAAAGAATAAGCCTGCAATGTCGGAAACACTGGGTCAATTCCTGGGTCTGGAAGACATTCTGGAGAAGGGATAGATATCCAGTCCATTAAAGATACTCTACTCCATTGAGTTTTCTTGGGCTTCCCTTGTGGCTCAGCTGGTAAAGAATCCACCTGCAATGTGGGAGACCTGGGTTTGATTTCTTACAAATAGATGAGAAAAGAAGGGAAGCTAAAGGCAAAGGAAAAAGGAAAGATACACCCACCTCAATGCAGAGTGTCCAAGAATAGCAAGGAGATATAAGAAAACCTTCCTCAGTGATCAGTGCAAAGAAATCATGGAAAAGAATAGACTGGGAAAGACTAGAGATCTCTTCAAGAAAATTAGAGATACCAAGGGAACATTTCATCCAAAGATGGGCTCAATAAAGGACAGAAATGGAATGAACCTAACAGAAGCAGAAGATAAAAGAAAAAGTGGCAAAAAAGATGGACCTTTGTTGGTAAAGTAATGTCTCTGTTCTTTAATATGCTGTCTAGGGTGGTCATAGCTTTTCTTCCAAGGAGTAAGCGTCTTTTAATTTCATGGCTGCAATCACCATCTGCAGTGATTTTGGAGTCCAAGAAAGTAAAGTCTCTCAGTGTTTCCATTGTTTCCCTATCTATTTCCATGAAGTGATGGGACTGGATGCCATGAACTTAATTTTTGAATGTTGAGTTTTAAGCCAGCCTTTCATTCTCCTCTTCCACTTTCATCAAGAGGCACTTTAGCTCCTCTTCACTTTCTGCCATAGGGTGGTGTCATCTGCATATCTGAGGTTTATTGGTATTTCTCCCAACAATCTTGATTCAAGCTTGTGCTTCCTCCACCCAGGCATTTTGCATGATGTACTCTGCATATAAATTAAATAAGCAGGGTGACAGTATACAGCTTTGATGTACTTTTTCCTAATTTGGAGCCAGTCTGTTCCATGTCCAGTTCTGTTGCTTCTTGACCTGTATACAGATTTCTCAGGGGGCATATAAAATGGTCTTGTATTCCCATTTATTGAAGAATTTTCCACATTTTGTTGTGATCTACATAATCAAAGGCTTTAGCATAATCAATAAAGCAGAAGTAGATGTTTTTCTGGAATTATCTTGCTTTTTCAATGAGCCAATGGGTGTTGGTAATTTGATCTCTGATTCCTGGTATATGCACAGTACATCATGGGATATGCCAGGCTGGATGAAGCACAAGCTGTAACCAAGATTGCCTGGAGAAATATCAATAACTTCAGATATGCAGATGACACCACCCTTATGGCAGAAAGCAAAGAACTAAAGAGCCTCTTGATGAAAGTGAAAGAGGAGAGTGAAAAAGTTGGCTTAAGGCTCGGCATTCAGAAGAAAAAAAAAAAGATCATGGCATCTGGTCCCATCACTTCATGGCAAATAGATGGGGAAACAATGGAAACAGTGAGAGACTTTATTATCTTGGGCTGAAGAATCACTGCAGATGGTGACTGAAGCTATGAAATTAAAAGATGCTTGCTCTTTGGAAGAAAAGATATGACCACTCTAGACAGCATATTAAAGAACAGAAACACTACTTTGCCAACAAAGGTCCATCTAGTCAAAGTTATGGTTTTTCCAGTAGTCATGTATGGATGTGAGAGTTGCACTATATAGAAAACTGAGCACTGAAGATTTGATGCTTTTGAACTGTGGTGTTGGAGAAGACTCTTGAGAGTCCCTTGGACTGCAAGGAGATCCAACCAGTCCATCCTAAAGAAAATCAGTCCTGAATATTCATTTGAAGGGCTGATGCTGAAGCTGAAACTCAAGTACTTTGGCCACCTGATGCAAAAAATTGACTCACTGGAAAAGATCTTGATGGTGGGAATGATTGAAGGAAGGAGGAGAAGGGGATAACAGAGGATGAGATGGTTGGATGGCATCACCGACTCTATGGATATGAGTTTGAGCAAGCTCCAGGAGTTGGTGATGGATAGGGAAGCCTCGCATGCTGCAGTCCATGGGATCACAAAAAGCTGGACATGACTGAGCAACTGAACTTAATCGAACTGAAAGCATTGGTGGTGGTGGTGGTTTAGTGGCTAATTCATATCCAACTTTTGCAACCCCATGGACTGTAGCCTGCCAGGCTCCTCTGCCCATGGAATTCTCCAGGCAATAATACTGGAGTGGGTTGACATTTCTGTCTCCAGGGGATCTCCTGACCCAGGAATCAAACCCAGATCTCCTCCCCTGCAGATAGATTCTTTATCAACTGAGCTACAAGGGAAGCCCATTGGTGACTTCCTCTAAACTACACATTAAAAGGATTCAAGGAGGCTAGATAAGCAGAAAGGACATGGACTTTGAAAGGACGGGTATAAGCATATTAACTGAAAGTTAGGAAAAAGGAAAACTAGATTTTGATGCTTCAATTTTGCTATAGGACCTCAGAATAGGCCCAAAAACCTAAACTAGAAATCTTCATAGGAAGTATCTATCATTTACCATGGCCTCTGTTTATCATGAGCCCTTATCTCATCCCTCTTCTCCATCACAGAAACATCATTCTGATAGCCCCTTGGACCACTGTGAATGCCTCCAGCAGTGGTGGCAAGTAGGCATTAACCTATATGCCATTCCCATGTCAGGTGTTCCCTTACCCATTGCTGTCTGGTTATTCTGGATTTCGGCCCTAGTGGAACTGAAGAGTTAATATATATTTATCTCCCTTTGGGAAATCCACAAAAACTGCAACAAATCTACTTCTGCCAAGAAGCTTCAATACTAACGCTTAAAAGGAAAAAAAAGAAAAAAGAAATCGCACAGTGATGCAGCTCTTCACAGTTCCCAAAACCCATTTATTTCTGTAATTATATATATATATATATATTTTTTTTTTTTTAATAAATTAAGCAAGGAGTTTTGTTATTCCAGGTTCACAGAGGAGGCTATAAGCCCTGAAACAGCCAATATCAGCTAAATTTTCCTGAAAGTTACTTTACATGTCAAGCACCTTTCTGAGCACTTTACATATATGACCCAGGGGTCAAGCCCAGGTCTCATGAATTGCAGGTAGATTCTTTACTATCTGAGCCACTAGGGAAGCCCAAGCAAGAGTTAAAAGTGAGGAAAATTTTCTCTCAAGGTTATACTTCCTAAGTGGCAGCCAGTGGACTACTTCTGTATCTAACTCCTCACCAAATGCACTTCCAACACTACCCTGATATTTACTGAAATGCAAACAATTGGGCTAAAGAACAGAATGATAGAACTCATCCTATATCTGGACTTAAACATGGGTTCCTTACCTGGAGGACTCTGCTTTGCAATGGAAATTTCCTATGAATCTCTTAGATTATTTCAAGGCATTCTATCTGGAAG
The DNA here is from genome assembly GCF_002263795.3 of Bos taurus. Classification (NCBI taxonomy): domain Eukaryota; kingdom Metazoa; phylum Chordata; class Mammalia; order Artiodactyla; family Bovidae; genus Bos; species Bos taurus. The sequence continues at coordinate 14,522,650 of NC_037351.1, read as the reverse complement.
AAATGAAATGGATTAAATGGGTCCCATTAAACTTATGGTAATTTTAGCCTTTCCAACTTCTGGCAATAGAACATCCAGTGTGAGTACAGGGTAAATTCCAATCTAGGGCTGCAGTTGTGATTGTCCTTTGTTATCAGCAGAGTGAATCATGCTAACCAAGATCTACAAAGAACAGTTTCTGCTGGCAACTTTGCCCCAATCAGACCCCCAATACACTCAGATTTTAGATTTCAACTCCAAAGTGGTTATTTGACAAAGCAAATTCATATCAACAAAATTAAGCCATGTCATTTTGTTAATAATGATGATTGCTATTCTTCAAAGAATTGGCTTGCATTATCCAGTATACTTGTTTGGTTGAAGAAAAGAAAACTGAATTAAATTCATATTTTTTATTTACAAAGTCAAGTCAACAAATTTAACCAAGTTGTCAGGTAGATGTTAGCCTCAGTCGACGTCCTACTCTGGAGTGGTCAGAGGGGGAGATTTAGGTTCTAACTGAGAGCCTCCCCAGCCTGTTCTGTGCTCTGTTTTGAACAGTGATGCTGAGGCTGCTCCTGTCATACACAGCAAAGGCTCTGAACAAGTCAAGCACAACCTGTCAAATGCTGTTACATAGATTCTCAAGAAAGTGGCCTGAGATGGCTCTAAAATATGAAATTCATCTTCAAAGCACCAAAGTGAAGAAAAAAGACCTGAAATTAATCAATTAATTTTATTAAATTACCTTGATTCCTTAATCCAAGTGCTAAATTTGAAAGGGTTAGTCTAGTGGTGGTGTGTAAATTTATTTTTATAGACTTGACACTTTCTCCCTAAATGAAATAAACTGTTTATCTATATTCTTGTGTTAAAAACATTATTCAATAAATTTCTCCCAAACAGGGAGAGCTTGTTACAGAGGCAATGGCAGTGGGTCTCCAGGGCCTAACAATGTTTCTCAAAGTATGACTCTAAAATCACACGCAAGAATCACCTGGTTGGGGAGGTGGAAGGAGAGCAGGGGGAGAATCCTTATTCAAGATGCAGATTCCTGGGCTCTAAACTCCTATCTACTGAGGTAAATAAACTCTGTGGAGACATCTCAATGTCAGCACATGCAACAAATCTCAAAGTCCTTGATATGTAGTAAAGTTTGAGAATTACTGGACAGGTTTTTGAGGTATCAGGGCAGTGAGGTCACAGGTGAGGGATGGACTGGCCTAAGGAAAGTTCTCCTGACAGAATTTCCTAAATGTCTTATGTTTCATTCAACCAAACAGGCCCAGGAGTCTGGAGAGAAAACCCTGTGAAAAGTGATGTAAGAAAGACAAGGGACCAGAGAAGCTGAGGTCCGGCAGCTTCTGCCCTGCCCCATGCTTGGGAGGTGAGGGACCTCCCCATCAGGTTTTCAGCACAACCTGCAGTGTGAGGACATGATGTACTCCAAGACATGATAATATCTAGGAGGATATTATCCTCCTCCTCCACAGGAAGGAGGCCTGTGGAATATTGCCCTGAGCTTCATCTCTGCTTGAGAGGGGGATACAGAAGGCAACTGAGTTGAGAGCAGCAGGCTTTTTGCCCTAAATCCAGCCTGGCTTGAGGCACCCTGCCCTGCCCTGGTAGCTGAGGCCAGACATGGATTAAATGAGATGATGTATGTAAAGCATTTAATTATGATGCTTATTTGAAAGGTAGCTAATAAACAAAGTGTATGAGTGTGCTTTGAGAGTCTAGAACACTGAACAAATACAATATTTAGAAATAATAGAGAAGACTGTGATTCCAAAACAATTTAAAACTGTTATTAAACAATTAATAAAACTGTTAACAGTGGTTTGTGACTTGAGCTCCAAGAACCCTAGCAGTAGCTCTGAACTCCAATTTGTACCACCTACTTGCCTAATTTGGGTAGACAAGGCCCTGGGAGACAAAGCTCTAATCTTCTACTCCACTCCACTTGCTGAAAGTATTTCATGCTTGGATCTGAGAGTTTTTCAACTAAGAGTCTGAGAAATATTCTGCTAGAAGATAAATATTAAAAGGTCACTATGACTCTGGTAAGAAAAGTAGCAATATTCTAAGACATGATCTCCCCTGGGCCCAAATGGCCTTAAGACACAGAACTGTTGTCAGCCTTACTTACAATTTCTTTCCTGTTTTGTCTCCTGATGAGTAGAGTTGGAATCCCAAACCATGCTTAGTGTGAATGCAGTAGGTTTTAATGTTTTCAGCCTTGATCTGTCTCCAGTGAAGAGAGAGGTACTGTGTTGACTCCAAGGGTTTACAATAAAACCCTCTAAATCTCTAGGTTCCCTAGGCTATGCTTTGTCACAAGCACAATAAATTGCCTCACAAAGAGCTAATACTTTGAATTACTGTCAGCACCAATTCTTATCTGCTAGCAACTGATAAAACAATCAATATGGTGTTTTGTGTATTTGTTTCCAAGGAGATAAGATGTGCTCAGAGTTATTGGAAAGGCCTCCTGGTCTCCTGGCAACAGTGAGGCCCTTAAGACAAAAGCCTTAAGAACCATCACCTGTGTTTGGTGACCTTGGATAAAATTCCTTATTTTTTGCCTAAAAGTTTCCCATCTGTAAAATGGGAGGAATAATAGTTAATCCAATCACCCAACCCAGGAATAAGTTAAATATAAAATACTAGAATAAGACAGGACAGAGGACTCCTAATTATTGGATATTGTTACTGTGTGATCTCAAATTAATGTGAACACCAGACTTGCTTGCCCTCCATCATTGTGCATTATAGTTATCTATTTACCTGTCTCACCTCTATTAAAATAGGCCTGTCTTGAGATTTGGAACAAGGTCTTAATTATCTTTGTCTCCATAGCACCAACAGAGTATCTGCATATTTTAGATACTCATTCATTATTAATAATGTATTTTTTTAATATTGGTCTACTTATTTAATTTGGTTACATCAGTCTTAGCTGTGGCACGCAGAATCTTTGTTGCATCATGCAGATCCTTCACTGTGGCCCACAGACTCTGGCTGTGGTACAGGCTCCATTGCAGTGCACGGGCTTAGTCACTCCACTACACATGGGACCTTAGTTCTCTGACCAGGGGTCAAACTCAAGTACCCTGTGCTGCAAAGCAGGCTCCCAACTGCTGGACTACCAGGGAAGTCCTTTAATAATTTATTAAATGGAATAAAATAAGGAAAGAAATAAATGAATAGATTAATAAATAAAATATTAAACTATTAGCTCCATTTCCAATCAACAGTCCCTTATAAAATATCCATGAGAAGTTCCCTAAGCCTAGAAATATGTGTTTCAAGGAATATGGTCATGATGACTGAAAAAATGTAGGAAAAATGTCCACTGGCATAACATTCCATTATTAATGGAACCAAAACTATTTACATGTTATCACTGTTAGTCATGTCATATTATCATATCAAGACCGGAACTCTCAAGTAATTTCTATATGCTATAGATATAAATTATTTTAACTCCAGGTACTTTTTTAGTCTAGAATCAGAAATGTCAAAATTGGCTTATAAATATTTATTGTTAAATATTTGCATGCCAATTTGTGCTTCATTATTCAACTTTATATTGATGCAAAATACATTCATTATTACATAGTAACACAGTTGTAAAGAATCTGCCTGCCAATGCAGGAGATGCAGTTTTGATCCCTGGGTTGGGAAGATCACCTGGACTAGGAAATGGCAATCTATTCTAATATTCTTGCCTAGAAAATTCGATAGACAGAGGACAGTGGCAGGCTATAGTCCATGGGGTCACAAAGAATCAGATACAACTGAGCCACTGAGAATATAGCACAAAACCCACGTTGAATGTTAGGAAGGGCAGCGGTGAGGAGATACCCCTCATCCAAGGTAAGGAGTATTGGCTGCGCTTTGCTGGAGCAGCCGTGAAGAGATACCCCATGCCCAAGGTAAGAGAAACTCAAGTAAGAGGGTAAGTATTGCAAGAGGGCATCAGAGGGCAGACACACTGAAACCATACTCAGAAAACTAGTCAATCTAACCACACTAGGACCACAGCCTTGTCTAACTCAATGAAACTAAGCCATGCCCGTGGGGCCACCCAAGATGGGCGGATCATGGTGGAGAGATCTGACAGAATGTGGTCCACTGGAGAAGGGAATGGCAAACCACTTCAGTATTCTTGCCTTGAGAACCCCATGAACACTATGAAAAGGCAAAATGATAGGATACTGAAAGAGGAACTCCCCAGGTCAGTAGGTGCCCAATATGCTACTGGAGATCAGTGGAGAAATAACTCCAGAAAGAATGAAGGGATGGAGCCAAAGCAAAAAGAATACCCAGCTGTGGATGTGACTGGTGACTGAAGCAAGGTCCGATGCTGTAAAGAGCAATATTGTATAGGAACCTGGAATGTCAGGTCCATGAATCAAGGCAAATTGGAACTGGTCAAACAAGAGATGGCAAGAGTGAATGTCGACATTCTAGGAATCAGCGAACTGAAATGGACTGGAATGGGTGAATTTAACTCAGATGACCATTATATCTTCTACTGCAGGCAGGAATCCCTCAGAAGAAATGGATTAGCCATCATGGTCAACAAAAGAGTCTGAAATGCAGTACTTGGATGCAATCTCAAAAACGACAGAATGATCTCTGTTCATTTCCAAGGCAAACCATTCAATATCACAGTAATCCAAGTCTATGCCCCAACCAGTAATGCTGAAGAAGCTGAAGTTGAATGGTTCTATGAAGACCTACAAGACCTCTTAGAACTAACACCCAAAAAAGATGTCCTTTTCATTATAGGGGACTGGAATGCAAAAGTAGGAAGTCAAGAAACACCTGGAGTAACAGGCAAATTTGGCCTTGGGATACGGAATGAAGCAGGGCAAAGACTAATACAGTTTTGCCAAGAAAATGCACTGGTCATAGCAAACACCCTCTTCCAACAACACAAGAGAAGACTCTACAGATGGACATCCCCAGATGGTCAACACCAAAATCAGATTGATTCTATTCTTTGCAGCCAAAGATGGAGAAGCTCTATACAGTCAGCAAAAACAAGACCAGGAGCTGACTGTGGCTAAGATCATGAACTCCTTATTGCCAAATTCAGACTTAAATTGAAGAAAGTGGGGAAAACCACTAGACCATTCAGGTATGATCTAAATCAAATCCCTTATGATTATACAGTGGAAGTGAGAAATAGATTTAAGGGCCTAGATCTTATAGATAGAGTGCCTGATGAATTATGGAATGAGGTTCATGACATTGTACAGGTGACAGGGATCAAGACCATCCCCATGGAAAAGAAATGCAAAAAAGCAAAATGGCTGTCTGGGGAGGCCTTACAAATAGCTGTGAAAAGAAGAGAAGCAAAAAGCAAAGGAGCAAAGGAAAGATATAAACATGTGAATGCAGAGTTCCAAAGAATAGCAAGAAGAGATAAGAAAGCCTTCCTCAGGGATCAATGCAAAGAAATAGAGAAAACAACAGAATGGGAAAGACTAGAGATCTCTTCAAGAAAATTAGAGATACCAAGGGAACATTTCATGCAAAGATGGGCTCGATAAAGGACAGAAATGGTATGGACCCAACAGAAGCAGAAGATATTAAGAGGTGGCAAGAATACACAGAAGAACGGTACAAAAAAGATCTTCATGACCCAGATAATCACAATGGTGTGATCACTGACCTAGAGCCAGACATCCTGGAATGTGAAGTCAAGTGGGCCTTAGAAAGCATCACTATGAACAAAGCTAGTGGAGGTGATGGAATTCCAGTCGAGCTATTTCAAATCCTGAAAGATGATGCTGTGAAAGTGCTGCACTCAATATGCCAGCAAATTTGGAAAACTCAGTAGTGGCCACAGGACTGGGAAAGGTCAGTTTTCATTCCAATCCCAAAGAAAGGCAATGCCAAAGAATGCTCAAACTACCACACAATTGCAGTCATCTCACATGCTAGTAAAATACTGCTCAAAATTCTCCAAGCCAGGCTTCAGCAATATGTGAACCGCGAACTTCCTGATGTTCAAGCTGGTTTTAGAAAAGGCAGAGGAACCAGAGATCAAATTGCAACATCCTCTGGATCATGGAAAAAGCAAGAGAGTTCCAGAAAAACATCTATTTCTGCTTTATTGACTATGCCAAAGCCTTTGAATGTGTGGATCACAATCAACTGTGGAAAATTCTGAAAGAGATGGGAATACCATACCACCTGATCTGCCTCTTGAGAAATTTGTTTGCAGGTCAGGAAGCAACAGTTAGAACTGGACATGGAACAACAGACTGGTTCCAAATAGGAAAAGGAGTATGTCAAGGCTGTATATTGTCACTCTGTTTATTTAATTTATATGCAGAGTACATCATGAGAAACGCTGGACTGGAAGAAACACAAGATGGAATCAAGATTGCCAGGAGAAGTATCAAAAACCTCAGATATGCAGATGACACCACCCTTATGGCAGAAAGTGAAGAGGAACTAAAAAGCCTCTTGATAAAAGTGAAAGTGGAGAGTGAAAAAGTTGGCTTAAAGCTCAACATTCAGAAAACGAAGATCATGGCATCCAGTCCCATCACTTCATGGGAAATAGATGGGGAAACAGTGGAAACAGTGTCAAACTTTATTTTTGGGGGGCTCCAAAATCACTGCACATGGTGACCGCAGACATGAAATTAAAAGACACTTACTCCTTGGAAGGAAAGTTATGACCAACCTAGACAGCATATTCAAAAGCAGAGACATTACTTTGCCAACAAAGGTTTGTCTAGTCAAGGCTATGGTTTTTCCTGTGGTCATGTATGGATGTGAGAGTTGGACTGTGAAGAAGGCTGAGCGCCGAAGAATTGATGCTTTTGAACTGTGGTGTTGGAGAAGACTCTTGAGAGTCCCTTGGACTGCAAGGAGATCCAACCAGTCCATTCTGAAGGAGATCAGCCCTGGGATTTCTTTGGAAGGAATGATGCTGAAGCTGAAACTCCAGTACTTTGGCCACCTCATGTGAAGAGTTGACTCATTGGAAAAGACTCTGATGCTGGGAGGGACTAGGGCAGGAGAAGGGGACGACAGAGGATGAGATGGCTGGATGGCATCACTGACTCGATGGTCGTGAGTCTGGGTGAACTCCGGGAGTTGATGATGGACAGGGAGGCCTGGTGTGCTGAGATTCGTGGGGTCGCAAAGAGTCGGACATGACTGAGCAACTGAACTGAACTGAACTGATATTTACTCACACCAAAGTGAAAAAAGTGTCCAGCTTGAATTTTCAAAAACAGAACAGCCCATGTAACTAGCATTAAAAAAAAGGGTGTGGGGCACTACCAACACCTCCAGAACCTGCCCTCTGTGTCCACTTCTTGTCACCACCCCAGTAGGAATAACCACTATTCAGACTTCACACACTATAGATTGAACCAGTTTTCCAGTTTTGAATACATGGGGTAATACTGAATGAAGTTTGGTGTCTTGTCTCTTTCCCCTCACAGTCATTCATCCTCGTTGCTGGTATAGTATTCCTCTATGTTAATATCCTACAATGTACTTAGCTGTGCTATTGTTAGTGAACATTTGGGCTGTTTCTTATTTGGTACTATTAGTAATACTGCCACTCTGAAAATCATGAGCTTGCCTTTGTGAATACATGAACAAAAGTTTTTTGAATCATAAATCTGTTTTCAGTCCAATCAGTTCCAGCTCTGAACATTTTGAAAACTGCCTGCCTGACTTCTCTGCTTCCAACTCGGTCTAAGCCACTTCATCTCTGATCTACAACGACTCCTAGCCACTCACGCTTTTCTCTTCCATGTTTCACACAGCAGAAATGGTCGTCTTTTTTTAACTGTATGTAAGATTATTTCTTGTCACTGTTTAAAACCCATCAGTGGTTTCCAACGAAAGAAGGGCACTGGGTGGTGTGTTCTAGAGGCTCTCCCAGAACTAGCCCCTACCTCTGGAGTGATTTTGAATCATTCTCTCTCAGTGTTCACTCTACTCTGCTCACATTAGCCATTGTTCAGGCCTCAAATGCACTAATTATGTTTTTTTTATTTCTATGATGCACCTCCACTGGCAGCTTCACAAAACAGAACTCTTTTCCCTGTTGAGTTCTCAAATTAATGTCATCTCAGAGACGCCCCTCCAGACCCCCTGATCCAAAACAGTCCATCGTTCCAGGTCATTTTCCATCCAGTTAAATGGAGTTCATTCCACAAACTAACATTTTTGCTATCTATTTTCTTACTTAGTATCTTACTTTTAATAACAGTTTTATTGAGATATAATTCACATACCATAAAATGTACCCCTTTAAAGTGTACAATTCAGTGTTTTTCAGTATATTCACAAAGTCATGCAAGCATCACCACTATCTAATTTCAGAACATTTTTACCCACACCAAAAGAAACCTCATACGATTAGCAGGCATTCCCCATTTATTCTCACAATGCCTGGAAACCTATTTTCTGTCCCTACTGAAGATTTGTACATTTGACCACTCTTGACATTCCATATAAATAGAATCATACATGTGCTTTTGTGTCTGACTTCTTTAACTTAGCATAATCTTTTCAAAAGTCATCATCTTTTAGCATATAACAGTACAGTTGACCCTTGAATAAGGTGGCGGTTAGGATTGCCAACTCTGCATATAATTTACAGTTGACCCTCCATGTATGCGAGTTCTCTATATTCTTGGTACTGCATTCATGGATTAAATCAAATGCAAATTGTGTATAATACTGTAGTATTTACTATTAATACTAAAAAAAAAATTACACATGTGAGTGGACCCACACATTTCAAGCCCATGTTGTTCAAGGTTCAATTGTACTTAATTCCTTTTTCTTTGCTAAATAATACTTCACTGTATGGATATATCACATTTTGCTTATCCATTCATCAATGGATGGATGGATGGGTCATTCTCTGGTTTGGGAAGAGAGGGGGTTATTCCTCATAATGCTGCCATTAACATATGTGTACACATTTTTGGGTGGCTGTATGTTTTCACTTACCTTGGATGTAGACCTAGGAGTAGATAGCAGTCTTTTGATATTAGAATGCCATCCCATCTCTGCAAGAATTGGCACTGCCGGCACTAGCACACAATATGTACCAACACATCTGGGGATTGAATTAATTAACCTAGGGTCTCAAAGCAAGGTTGACCAGAATGACTGCCTTTTATGGTGGTGGTAGTTTAGTCACTAAGTCCTGTCCAACTCTTGTGACCTCAAGGATGGTAGCCTGTCAGGCTCCTCGGGTCCATGGGATTTCCCAGGCAAGAATACTGGAGTGGGTTTCCATTTCCTTCTCCGGGGGATCTCCCTGACCCAGGGATGGAATTTGCATCTCCTGTGGTTAATAGGGATATTTTAGGTTAAATACACAGTAGAATTTGGAAGAGGGAGTACAGTCATGGATAGAACAAGCATCCGAAAGAAGAAAATTCACCTATGGCTACTTTTACAGATGAATCAGCTTGCAGAAGCCCTAGTGAAGAATCTCTAGGGGACAAGGGAAAAAATTATTCCAGGCAGAGCAAACTGCATCCGTCATCATGTGCAGAGACAGTTGAGAAAATAAATGAAGCAAATGACTTTAAATATTTGGGACTGCTGCTTATATCAAACCTGGAGTCAAATGTTCTTATCTTCACAGCTGTGGGGATTTATCTCAAAATCCTCTTAGAATCACATTTGTCTCTCAGCAAGGTTGTTTAAGACCATCAAAGCATAGGAATTGCCCCAGTGGAGCCAGACCAATGGTCCATCCAGCCCAGGATCTCGCCTCTGAGAGTAGCCAGGGTGGAATGGTGTGAAAAAAAAAAGGCAAAAGTCCTTACTGAAATGCACCTAATTGTACAATGTCAGGGCAGGGGGCTTGGAGCAATCTCTTCTGAGCCCAGCTAGTGACCAGCTTCTGCCCTGAAGCAGGAGGCCTGATGGCTGTTGTAACTCTTAGCCTGGCAAGCGTAACTGTCAGCTCCATTTCAGAACATGATTTCCTTCCCCCGGTGTCTTTAGAAAAAGAAGGTTGGACATTTACCACCCAACCAGTTTGCTGCTAAGGCATTATGGCAGGCCATTAGAGTTAATCCATTAGCAAAGGGGAAGAGATCTTCAGGGAACTAGGGAGTTCAAGTTGAAAATCTAGATAATTTGCTGTTATTTCCTCAAAAAATGTGTGTCTATATATTTTATCTTATATATATATATATTCTCATATAAGAATATATCTTATTTTTAATATGTATTATATATATAAGATATATTCTTATTAAGAATATATCTTATTCTTAAGCTGGCTCTTTTTTTTTTTTTTTTTTTAAGAGAGAGACTCTGCATTCTGCATCACCTGGATATGTTCCTTAAACAAAGCAACATCCTCAGCTAACTGACCTTGTGCCTTGTAATCAGGTGAACAAGAAGCATAAGTGAAGCAGTTAAGATTTGAGAGCAGAATGATGCCTTTGTACCTTCCCAGCTGATACAGTGCTTTTAGTTCCAAGTTCTTGATAGTAAAAAAGAGTATTAGCTCATCATTTTTCATTAAAAATTCAGCACTAAGAGCCATGGTAGACCCTGGGGAGACAATGGTGTGTTAGGTGGATCCTACACTTGTGGTTATAGGATTTCTACTCTAATGTGATAACAGAAAAAAAAAATGCAAAGAGACAAATAAAAAATATATATATTTGCAAACTAGTGTATAATTAGCTTAATGGCTAAAAGTGAACTGTTGAAACAGTGATTTTGCAGAGGCAGGTAAGGGGTATTACTTACCTTAGAGGTTTTAACAAAGACCAAAGATGTGGTAAAGAGCGGAAAAGGAGCTCCAGCAGAGAGAAGCCTGTGTAAAGGCTCATGGGGCTGGCATGCTCCCGACCAAGTGGTGACTCATTCTAACAGAGGGCAGTCTGTGAAGAAGCAAAGTGACTTGAGATGAGCAAGGCCTATCTTGCAGGGCCTTTTATCTCAACAGAGATAATTCCATTTATTTTCATGAAATGTAAATGTTTAATTTGAGAGGGCATTGTCTGACCAGTTGACAGTCACCGAATAGTCTCCACAAAACAGACAGTTTTCTCTAGGACCAGTTGACCAGGCTGGGTGCAACCAGGCTGCAAGCCTTGCATCTGGTTCCTGTGAAACCTCCAGGGGCAGTCCAGCTCTCCAGGTGTGGTCAGACTCTCCAAGTGATGACTGCAGGGATTAGCTGCAGGCTTCTGGATCCACACAGCCACTCCATCAGGGATCCTCACCTGTGACATGGACTTTCCCTTTAGTTTGACCTGACCCCAAAACTTGGCCAGAGGTTTTCTTGACCCTGATTTCATCCCCTTGATCTGATGTTTTAGTAAGGCCATTTCTTCCTGAATCTTTCCATCAGCCACTTAACTCAGGGCATCTAACCCTGGTGGGTCTTTCTGACCCCTGAAGTCAGGCTTCTTCTCTTGGGTAATCAGTCACACCATGTGGAATACACTATTTCAGGCTTTAGAACTGGCAAAGAAAGTAAAGTATTGTAATGAAATGGAGGGCAAAATGAAGTGGAGATAATGAAAAGGACTGATATTTGGTTAACACATAGCCTGGTAAAATCTGGTATCTAGTAACAGTACTGATGAAAGGCTCACTAAACGCCAAGTCCTGTGCATAGTTAATATGCATACTTACTATGCAGCCACTCCTTTGATCCTTTGTGAAACTCTATGAGAAACTCTAATTCACTTTGTAGAAGAGATAACTGAGGCACAGAGAGGTTATGACTTGTCCAAGGTAGGAAGACATTGGAGCCACCTGACACTGGAGCCCAGCCATAGGGAAAGAGCTCGGGAACAGGAAATGTGGAGATCTTAGTTCCAACAGCTAGGCAGCTGCTGACTCATCATACAGTGGTGGTATCATCTATCCCACAGCTTTGAATAAAGGTCACCATAAATTCCATCTCTCCGTGTTCCCAGTGCCCTGAGGGTATCTATTCAAAGTACTTAATGAACACCCATGAGAAACCATGTGCTATCTATTTGCTTGGAAGGGATAACAAAAAAAGCACATGCAAACATCCAGCAAATGAACAGGTATTTAATGAACATCTGCACAGTGCAGAGCACTTTGTTAGGCAGAGAGATACTGAAAGAGAGAGAATACAAGCAAATGCAGTGATTAATAAGGCATTCCACATGCCCCAGGTCACTTGCAAAGTAGTTGGCATAACTGATAATAAAGCAAAGCATGTGAACTGTAGATCAGAGGCAGAAATCAATGCCGCCTGGGATGCACAGGAGACATGACTGGGCTGGGAAACAATAAACTGACCTCAAACAGCAAAGCTACTCTAGGGCTTCCCTGGTAGCTCAGACGATAAAGAATCTGCCCATGATGTGGGAGACTCTGGTTCAATCCCTGGGTTGGGACGATCCCCCTGGAGAGAGGAGTTGCAACCCACTCCAGCATTCTTGCCTGGAGAATTCCACAGACAGAGGAGCCTGGCAGGTTACAGTCCATGGGGTCACAAAAAGTCAAATATAACTGAGTGACAAGCACACACAAAGCCACTCATCTTATGTGTTCATTTGGGAGAACTAAGGAGACCGTATCCTTTAGGTAGCTCATTTCTGGTTGTCAGAAGACCCAAAACCCACAGTGCTTCTCCCCAAGAAAGCATGAAGCTATGGTTTGGAAACTGGAAGTTGTCCTTCCCCTCACCAGCAGTGCAGCAAAATTAGTTGAGACTTTTTTTTTTTTTTTTTTTTGCCTATGACATAGCTCCCTGTGTTCTATCCCAGGCTGACAAGATGAGCCTGGGCATATGGAATAGTTTTCTGGATGATTCCAATGCCTAATGCTCCAGGAATGTACTACTATATGGAACAACAGTGGAAGATGTACAATAATTGCCTGATTCACAAGACAGAAAATCAGAACTCTTACTCACAGGAATGTCTCTTAAAGGGAGGTGGAAACAACTATTAATTAGGGACTAGATTTAACAGAAAGTCAAAGTTAACAGAAAAAGAGAATGCCAAATGTTATAGATCATGGCATCTGATCCCATCACTTCATGGCAAATAGATGGGGAAACAGTAGAAACAGTGACAGACTATTTTTTTGGATTCCAAAATCACTGCAGATGGTGACTGAAACTATGAAATTAAAAGATGCTTGCTCCTTAGAAGAAAGTTATGACCAACCTAGACAGCATATTAAAAAGAAGAGACATTACTTTGCCAACAAAGGTCCATCTAGTTAAAGCTATGGTTTTTCCAGTAGTCATGTATGGATGTGAGAGTTGGACTATGAAGAAAGCTGAGCACCAAAAAACTGATGCTTTTGAATTATGGTGTTGGAGGAGACTCTTGAGAGTCCCTTGGACGGCAAGGAGATCCAACCAGTCCATCCTAAAGGAAATTAGTCCCAAATATTCATTGGAAGGACTGATGTTAAAGCTGAAACTCAAATACTTTGGCAACCTGATGCAAAGAACTAACTCATTTGAAAAGACCCTGATGCTGGGAAAGATTGAAGGCAGGAGGAGAAGGGGATGACAGAGGATGAGAAAGTTGGATGGCATCACTGACTCAATGGACATGAGTTTGAGTAAACTCCAAGAGTTGGTGATGGACAGGGAAGCCTGACGTGTTGTAGTCCATGGGATCACAAAAGTCGGTCACCACTTAGCGACTGAACTGAACTGAAATGTTATAGAAAATCAGAGTCTTACCACCCCTCTTTCAGTGTACCACACGAAGATCACTTAATTGTGTACTTCCTCCAGGCACCTATTTCCACAGTTTGTTGTGTTTTTTACTGTTTCATTATGTTTTAACAGGGAATTAATTCTGGGTCCAATCCTACAAGAGATGTTCTGGGAAGTATAAGAGGAAAACACATTTTCTACTTTTAAGGGACTTATTATGAGAGAGGATATTTCAATACAGGAAATATTTAAATAACAATATAGACAATTTGGTGATAAATGAATGATTATAAACAAAGCTTGCTGACAAAGCTCATAGATCTTACCTACAAGTATGTTTTGTTTGGCCTGTATGGTGTTGAAAAAAAAGAGCCACTATTGAAACACTGAGAGATTTCATATACTAGTAATCAAGATTTTTAGCTTCTCTTGAAAGTATTTCAAGCTCTGGCCTCCCACTGGGGTTTGCCTTCTTGCCTGGGCAGGTGGAACTGACTGGCAGTGGTATCTCAGTAGCCAAGCTGGGAGTGTCCTGTGGTCTTTCATCCCCATTGTTCCCTCAATGTGCCTAATCACAGCTTCCTTACTCATCCCATTTCTCACTTGGCCTATCTGTGAACTAGAGAAGCAATGAGAGTGTTGTGTGCTAGAATGCTGAATTACGGACCAAAGGGATCTGGGACTTAAAAGGAGATAACTCATTGCATGGAGAAGGAAATGGCAACCCACTCCAGTATTCTTTGCCTAGAGAATCCTATGGACAGAGAAGCCTGACAGGCTACAGTCCATGGGATCACAAGGGTCAGACATGACTTAGCAACTAAACCACCACCACCAACTCACTGCATATCAGGCTTTTTGACAAATGCAAAGAAATAAAATTTAAAATCCCCATCCTCAAATATAAAATATGTATTTACTTCACCTATCATTATTTCCTCAGGATATCTTGTCACCTAGATTCATTTATAGTCATTAAAGAAAGCAACATACATTTGTTTTCTATGTCTGTGAGTCTGTTTCTGATTTGTATATAGATTTATTTGTATTATATTTGTTTTTAGATCCCACATAAATAATTACCAAAGGGGACAAGGAATACAGAAGGGACAAATTAGGGGTATGGAGTTAATAGATACAATCAACTATACATAAAATATATAAGCAATAAGGATTTACTGATTATCCATGGGATTATGCCCAATATCTTGTAATAATTAATAATAGAATACAACCTGGAAAATACTCCCAAAACTGAATCATTATGCCATATACCTGAAACTAATATAGTATTGTAAATCAATTCAACTATATTCTATTTAAAAAAAGAATCCAAGTGTGTTCTTTAAGAGCCAGCCTGTCACTTTCAAAATTTAGAAAAGAAGTAAAAATATTTGGGGCTATAAATGGGTTTGAAGTGTCTTCACCCTCTAAATACTTGCATAATAGTGAGGGGCCCAGCACTTGTTAGAGGAGATGACATTTTACCATCCAGAGAGTAAGCAGGTGAGTTGAAAATGCTAATCTGGAGACCTAGTACTCTGGAGAAGCTTAAATTCAGTGGGAAAAGTAGTCAGCAGTCCCTGGAAGAGAATTGGGAAACAGAAAGCTCTTACATGTTTGAGTCTAGGATGTAACCATTCTATTTGCTTTGACAAACTGCAATCTAATTGTAATCTGATGACCTCAAAGGGGACTCCTCAGTGATTAAACTCGGGAATCAATAACCATGTGCCTACTTTTATATTTTCATTTCCAAACCATAGAACTTAATGAGGGAAATTCAAGGCCTTATGGAGGATTAGAGTAAAAAAGCTCCCCCGTCAGAAAAAGAAAGGGAAAAAAAGCCTTAAAAGTAAAGAAGAAAAGCCCCAGTGGTCTGATCTGGACTTTTTAAATTTGGCTACAGCCAGTGTTGTCAAGGCCCTAGCCATTATTTTTTAATTTCTCATTGACAAGGCAAAACTTCCCTGCAGACGGAGATTTGGGACTTGTTATCTCCATTTTATTGGCTTCTTTGCCAAGAATTGCAGGGCTGATAAAAATGCAGCTTCAGCCAACAGGGAGGGAGGAACAGACAGTGAGGCCTCAGGATTGCAGAGAAAAGCTGTACACATTCCCCAAGGAGGCAGGAGAGGCTGCTTGTTTAGTAGCTGGCTGTGAAAAACAATGAAAGGAGAGAAGAGGTGGTGAGGTAGGAAGAAGTAGGGAAGAAAGAAAAGAAATAAAGGGAAAGTCAGAGGGAGAAAGAAAGGGGATGAAGGAGGCAGAAAGGGTAGGGAGAAAAAGTGGAAAGAAGGAAGGAAGGAGGAGGGAGGAGAAAGAAGAAAGAAAGGGACAAAAGATATCTACACAAATGGGCCCAAACTGTTTAACTTTATGAGCTGCTATTCTCAAAAAGCAAAAGTGGAAGTGTGAAAATGTTAGTCATGTCCGATTCTTTGCAACCCCATGGATTGTAGCCCACCAGGCTCCTCTGTCCATAGAATTCTCCAGGCAAGAAGACTGGAGTGGGTAGCCATTTCCTTCTCCAGGAGATCTTTCTGATTCAGGGATTGGACCCGGATCTCCTACATTGTAGGCAATTTCTTTACCATCCGAGCCACGAGGAAAAACCCAAAAGCACAAGTATCAAGCAATAGTGTAAGGCCATTCTTCCTCACATTTCTCTGTAATGTTTATGGAGGAAATTGGGAACTTCTTGTTGTCTTTAGAATAAATATAGAATTAAGAATATAGCATTGACATGTTTACACTATCATTTGTAAAGTAGATAGCTAGGGGCAAGTTGCTATATAACACAGGGAGCCCAGCCTGGCACTCTCTGCTGACCTAGATAGGTAAGATGAAAGAGGTTCAGGAGGCTCAAGAGAGGTGTCTGTGTGTGTATAAAATTATGGCTGATTCACGTTGTTATATGGCAGAAACCAATACAACATTGTAAAGCAATTTTCCCTCCATTAAAATAAATAAATATATAAAAGAATTGCTAGAACTCTGAAGGTTTCTGAAGTCCTGTAAAATTTGTCTCCAGCCAATCTCCTTAGGCTAGTACTAGATGTTTGTCACTCAGCACCCCTTTCCCATGTAACCCCAAGCTTCTGAAGTGCCTTTAGCTATTCGAATGAAATCTGCCCAGTCGTTGCCTTTTCAAAATGTTCCCTTTGCCTAGAACCCATGCCCCTTCCTCTCTGATGTCACTGACTTGAATACAAAGGTAAGGTGTGGGCTGCTTCTGAATGAATGAAGAGGAAAGATGGAGTCAGGGTAATCAGACCCTTTTCTAAAAATGTCAGCAAATTAAATCTCTATTGTTGGATGTAGAGAGCATGATTTGGGAGCCACAGAAATAAGAGAAAGGCCAGGAAGTAGCAAGAGAAAGGCTTGGGTAGGATATTTCTGGAAAAATGTGTGAAATTCTATCCTAATAAAATTTACAGGGCCAGAAGCAGAAAAGACGTTAACTGTGCACAGCCATGATTGTCTCCATTCCTCCAACTTCACTCAATGATCAGAGACTTGCTTGTGTAATAACCACTCATGTGATGGTGGAGGAAGGCAGTCATAAATATCTAATTTCTGTGCTTGGCCAGACTTTCTTCAAGAGCTGCCCTTAGCATTTTCCCACGACAGTGAGTCTGGGATAGTCTCCTGATCAGGTGACTCCTGTGAATCATCCTTTGGAGGTTGCACAGTGAGTTCTAACTGGGCTTTTTGGAAGCTATAAGAGATGTCTCCCCAAACCCCGAAGTCTGGCAGCATCTATAGGAGACAGCAGTAAAACAGTCATTGGACCTTAGAAAAGTGGTTTACTATTCAACAACAACAAAATTCCCCACTGTAAGAATTATTCTGTTGCCTATGAAATCTCAACGACTAAGATTCACACATTAGAAATTAGAAATTGGTCATATTGGTGATAAGGTCTAAAGTTTAGATTTATTATTGCACCAAAAATAATTGTGCTTTTGATGAAAATTCTTACACTCCAAGATAACACAAAAGTGATGGATGAATAGGTGTAGAGATGACAAATACTGGCCATGTTTTTGAAACTGAGTGATGGCTACATGGGGTCCATCATTCTGCTCTCACTACTTTTGTTATATGTTTGATATTTGTTGTAATAACAGAATAAATTGTGTATCCTATTGAATGGTCAAGTTGAATAGCTGAAAGGCATCCATATATTCAAATGAAATAAATGCTTTTAGGTAAGAGCATTGTACCATGGACTTCCCTGGTGGGTTAGATGATAAAAATCTGCCTGTGATGTGGGAGACTCGGGTTTGATCCCTGGGTTTGGGAAGAACCCCTGGAGAAGGGAATGGCTACCCACTCCAGTATTTTTGCTGAAGAATTCCATGGACAGAGGAGCCTGACTAGCTATAGTCCATGGAGTCGCAAAGAGTGGGATATGACTGAGGGACTAACATTCTCACTTCCATTGTACAATATTGGCATTATCTTTTAAAAAAATTGTTTAATGTGTGGTTATAGCTATTATGGAAGTTGAACTTAAAACAAATAAAAGTCTAGTCATTTAAGTAGATCCAAGTTATTATTACCATTTAACAGATGAATAAAAAATAACTCAAAGGAATAACAGGTATGCAGTGAAGTTGTTGTTCAGTCATTCAGTCATGCCCAACTCTTTCCCACTCGATGGTCTGTAGCACACCAGGCTTCCCTATCCTTCACCATCTCCCAGAGTTTGCTCAAACTCACGTCCATTGAGTCAGTGATGCCATCCAACCATCTCATCCTCTGTCTTCTCTTTCTCCTCTTGCCTTTGATTTTCCCCAGCATCAGGGTCTTTTCCAACTAGTCGGCTCTTCGTATTAGGTGGGCAAAGTATTGAAGGTTCAACTTCAGCACCAATTTTTCCAATGAATATTCAGGGTTGATTTCCTTTAGGGTTGACTGGTTTGATCTCCTGTCAGTACAAGGGACTCTTAAGCATCTTCTCCAGCACCACAGTTGGATGTAGTGAAGAGTACGGACCAGATGATCTTTGATAACAGAGGATTTGATGATGATGGTGATGATGATGATAATGGTGATGACTAACATTTGCTGAGTGTTTATTAGGGACAAAACAATATTCTAGATTTCTTATATGTATTAATTCACCTTCTACTGACAATAACCTTATGATACTGGTACTGAGGCTTAGAGAGGAAGTGTACCTTTTCCAAGATCTTTTAGATATTGAGTGGCTCACCCAGGATTCAAATTCAGACACAGATAAGTACCCTGCTGCTGCTGCTAAGACACTTCAGTCGTGTCCGACTCTGTGTGACCCCATAGATGGCAGCCTACCGTCCCTGGGATTCTCCAGGCAAGAACACTGGAATGGGTTGCCATTTCCTTCTCCAATGCATGACAGTGAAAAGTGAAAGTGAAGTCGCTCAGTCATATCCGACTCTTAGCGACCCCATGGACTGCAGCCTACCAGTCTCCTCCATCCATGGGATTTTCCAGGCAAGAGTACTGGAGTGGGGTGCCATTGCCTTCTCCGAGATAAGTACCCAGTAGCTACTAAATCGTGCATGTGGTAATAATCCTAACCAACATTGATTGAGCACCTGTGTACCATCTCCTGGGATAAATCATTTACACAGATTACTTTATTTAACTCATTGAACAATAATAGTCTGTAGCTATTACCACTGTCCCCATTTTGCAGATGAAAAACTTAAGGTGTACTAAGGTCACGGGGCTAGGGAGTGGCAGAACCAGCCCTCCTCACTATTGTGCTAGGCAGTTTCTGATATGCCTCTACTTAGAAAAGTCAACATGATCATATGGAGAACACTATCTCTACCAAGACTGCAAGCTCTTGTTCAAGTATTTCAGGCTGCTCATCCACATTCAAGTTGTCATGGTAAATAGAAGCCATACTGCTTTATCTCCTGGGTAGGTAGGTTACTGTCAAGTAATGTTTATTCTTCTCATCCAGAAAGTTCTTTCCACCTGCTGCTACTGCTGCTGCTGCTAAGTTGCTTCAGTTGTGTCCGACTCTGTGCGATCCTATAGACGGCAGCCCATCAGGCTCCCCCATCCCTGGGATTCTCCAGGCAAGAACACTGGAGTGGGTTGCCATTTCCTTCTCCAATGCATGAAAGTGCAAAGTGAAAGGGAAGTCGCTCAGTTGTGTCCGACTCTTTGCAACCCGATGGACTGCAGCCTACCAGGCTCCTCCATCCATGGGATTTTCCAGGCAAGAGTTCTGGAGTGCAGTGCCATTGCCTTCTCCTTCCACCTGCTACAAAGATTCAAATTTGAATTAAAAACCAATTCCTAGAACAAGAAAGTAAATCAGACATCACACAGAGGTCCCTTGAAACTGAATTTCACTAGGAGCTTGCATTTTGAGTATAAATTTGACATATATATATATATATATATATATATATATATATATATGTCAATGTTTTCAGTCCCCCTAAGATGGTGACTAGAACAGTGACTTAATATTTCCAAATATTTTTTTTGTTTAAGCAATTGAATTTTTCTCAAATACAGTCTTGTATAGAATCCAAAAGTAAAAATAAGGTAGTATGTTAATGCTAGTTTATTGTGTGAATATAAATTTGTGACATTTACTTATTTAAGTCAGTTAATGAAAACAATGAAAAATTACTTCAATACCACAAAAATATGCAATATGGCTGCAGTCTCATAATAGCCTCAGCTTCACATAATTTTTTTCTGCATTTGTTTCAAATGCATTGAATCAAAAAAAAATCCTGTTTCATATATGTAAAATATAATGGGTTTTAATAATTTATCTTGTAGCCCTGAAACATGATTTTTAATTAAAAAGAGACAATGGGAGAGTTCATTTCCAGATCTACACAAAAATAAGTTAATCTGGCAGCTAAAACAATAAAGGTACTAATATATAAAATGTAATATATATAGGACATTTGAGTTTACATTCATTTTGTTACAGGTTTTAAAAAGTAAAGATAAATTTAATATATATTTTAATTAAAATTGTAGAGACCCTTTTAAGCTTTTAAGAAACTTAGTTTGAAAACCAAAGATGTAATTGAATCCAGAGACTAATTTCTGTTTCAGTCACAGAGTGAATCTGGGAGAAAAATAATAATAATAAATATTTACATGGTACTTACTCCATGCATGCACAGTTATAAGCTTTGCACATATAGTAAATAATTTAAGTCTCACATATCTCCTAGGATATGGCATCACTGACTCAATGGACATGAGTTTGATTAAACTCCTGGAGATGGTGAAGAACAGGGAAGCCTGGCATGCTGCAGTCCATGGGGTGGCAAAGAGTCAGACATGACTGAGTGACTGAACAACATTTCCTAAGAAGTAGATATTATTGTCCCCCTTTACTGAAGACTCTTAGAGGGAAAGTAAGTAACTTCCTACAACTCACACAATTAGTAAGTAGCAGGACAGGATTTGAACTAGGTTACCTGGCTCCAGAGGCCTTTGCTCACTTTGGTTACAATGCCTTTGAAGTTGAGAAGGGGGATAGTCAAGAACACAGTGAAGAACAGCAGACACAAGCTACAGACTTTTTAGTTTGATGCCTTATACTCAACCCTCTCCATCTCCAGGGCTCTAGATAATCCCACCAAAATGTTCAACATTCGGCTTCACAACCAAATGGTCAGAAGTAGCATCTTAACTAGGCTTTCCTTCATCCAGGTGCTATATCCTGAATCTGACAAAAAGGTTCCAGTAGGAAATGTATAGATCAGAGACTTTATAAAAGTCCATGTACTGCTTTGCTTATCTCTCTGACCCAAGGAGACTTTATCAAACATATTCCTATCCCCACTTGCAGTGCCCATTGCTTTTCTGCCTAACTAGATTAAATAGAACCTGAAGCCCATCATCCAGCTTGCATTTTTCTTTTTTTCTATCACCCTGTGTAAACTCCTCAGAACCACCCTACCAAGACCACTTCTAGTACTGTTAGAATCTGAGGATTATAAACACTTTGACCTTCTTATGAGAAGGACATTTATCCCCCATACATTCCAAACCTGAGTGAGACAAGAGAAGAGAGGTATGAGGAATGAATTCCACTCTAGGCAATTATGTTCCTCATTCTTATAACAGATTTTAACACCTAGCTACACAATCCTTTTACTCTCCCATTATCATTTCCTGCCACCTCCTGGTCGTTGCCTGTCGTTTGTGAATGACCTTAAGACCTGGGCAATGGTCTTCCTCTCTGTCCCAATTTCTGCCAGCATTCTCTTAAGCTGCAGTACTGACATATAAGACCCATCCAACTCTCAGATCCTTGACCCCATCGTCTCCTGTGCCCTTTCCCTTTACTTCTTCTCAACCACACACTGTCATGGCTCATCTCTGGACCTTGTCATTAACAAAAATGCAACCTTCTAAATCACTAAGTGGGGGATCCCACCCTCTAGTCTAACCTCCTCTCCAACTAACTCCTCTGATAAAATGTCCTTTGAAAACAGTGAGTCTATTTTATTCAGCTGTGTAATCTCTTGGCTTTCTTTCTATTATCTCCCCCTGTCTCTACCTTTCTTCTAAATTTTCATATATTTTATGTTTTCTCATCATACTTATCTCCATCCAAACATCTTCAACTCTATCACTTCAATTTTCTCTCATTCACATTTTTCTGTCAATTCTCCAACCCTGGAAAAACCTAATCATCTTTGTATTTACTCTTATGGATTATATAATTTGTAGGACAAGTCACCATGAATTCATGATATCCAGCCTCAAATAGACACCCAGCCTTACCTGACAATCTTAGTGTACTTCTCTGCAATGTTCACTTTTTCATTCTCATCGAATACTACTTCATTTTTTTCTTTAACCACTCCTCACTAGGAAAATCTCATTCTATACTTTATTGAGCAAATCGGGGGCCACCACTCTGGAGTTTCCACATCCTCCCCTATCCAACATCTCTTAACCTACATGTGGAAACATCCTTCTTCCCATTCTGTCTCAGGTGGCTAAGTTATCGCTCCTCTGTTCAAAGGACTCTCCACATGCGCTTTGCATCACAGTTCCCCTCACCTTCTCAAAGACTTTACATTCTCACTTGTCTATTTTCTCTCCTACATTATCAACCTCTTTCTTCTCACCAAATTGTTTCACTTCAGTTCAGTTCAGTGACTCAGTCGTGTCCAACTCTTTGCGACCCCATGGACTGCGGCACGCCAGGCTTCCCTGTCCATCCCCAACTCCCAGAGTTTACTCAAACTCCTGTTCATCACATCAGTGATGCCATCCAACCATCTCATCCTCTGTCGTCCCCTTCTCCTCCTGCCTTCAATCTTTCCCAGCATCAGGGTCTTTTCCAATGAGTCAGTTCTTCACATCAGGTGGCCAAAGTAATAATGGAGTTTCAGCTTCAACATCAGTCCTTCCAATGAATATTCAGGACTGATTTCCTTTAGGATTGACTGGTTGGATCTCCTTGCAGTCCAAGGGACTCTCAAGAGTCTTCTTTAACACCACAGTTCAAAAGCATCATTAGCTCATGACCATGATGTCTCTTACACATAAGATGACATGACATATAACATCCCATGAACTTGTAGTTTTCCACTGGCTATAGTCCAATTCCTCTGCTTTATCCTCTGGTAACTGAATCACCTGACACACTGCCTTTATTTCCTCAGCTCTTTATCACTTAACAGTTCACTCCAGTCTGGCTCCCTCCCATCACTGCACTGAAACCGCTCCACATTTCAGCAGCAGTGAACCCAGCTCCTTCTTCCTGTTCTCCTTCCTCCATGACATCATCCTCCCCTCATTTTCCTCTCTCAGCTTGGCTGCTCTTTCTCTATCATTTTCGTGGTCATATCTTTCTCTCCTTGAGAAGTGAATGCTGGAAATCATTTGGGGTTTCCCCTACCATTTTCTTTTTCTACATTCTCTTCCTTTATTCCCACTGCTTCAATGGACATTTATATTTTGATACCTCCTAAATTTATAGTCTTGATATGAACTCCTCTGAGCTTCACTCTTCTATATCCAACTGCCTCTTTGACATGTCCAAAACAGAATTCTTGATTTTATCTTAAAACCCACTTTTTCCCTCAGGCTTCTCAAATTAATAAACAACATCACCATCTACACATTTCTCAAGCCAGAACCTTAGGGTGTAACTTCTTTTCTCCTGCTCCTGCGAATCCACATCTGATCCATCAGCAAGTCCTTTCTCTGTTGCCATCAAATTATACCTCAACTACTTGGGTTCTCGCCTTCCCACCACCAGCATCCTAATTCTGTAAATCACCACTTCCCCTTCAGCTACTGCAAGAACTTCTTCACACATGTCCTCATTTGCTTTGTCCTTCAAATTTGCTCTTTCTTTATAAAAGAAGTCAAAGTGACTTAATATTAGCTGTATAACTCTCCAGCTCAAAAGTTTTCCATAATTTCCCACTGCACTTTGGATTGAACACAAACCCCACACCATGTCCCTTCCTGCCCTTCTTCCTATTCCAGTTCCATTTCATGCTGCCACCCACCTCCTTGCAAGGCTTTATCAAGTAGCTCACCATCTGGTTTCTCAAATATATAAAACTCTTCCCCACCTAAGCTCTCCACATCAACCATTTCTTTAGCTGGATGTAGCCTTCCAGAAATCTGCTTCTTTTCATCCATCAGGCCTTAACCATCACCTCCTTGGAGGCTTCTCCTCATTAACATATAAAAATAACGTTAACATATTGTATATTGTGCTATACTCAGCTAAGTATTTTAAATGGATTATCTTATTTAATACTCAACAAACCTATAAATAATGCATTAATGAGAAAATAAAGACACAGATATAAAGTAACTTACTCAGTGACAACATATCTTATAAGCAAAGGACTCAAAACTAGAACCAAACTGTTTACCATTGTGGTGGTTTAGTCACTAAATCATGGTCATCTCTCGCAACTCCATGGACTGCCCACCAGGCTCCTCTGTCCATGGAATTTTCCAGCCAAGAATATAATAATTTACATTTTATCCTCTTATTCCCTACTTTTTATAATGTGTAGTTAAGTATTAATTGCTTTTTTTGCTTCATCTATTCATACAGATAAAATTTATAAGGGCCTCATATGTGTTGGGGGAAAAAAAAAAAACAAGATTTTCCACCTTGTGGGACTGTGTTCAAGTGGGGAAACTTGATCCCACAAGGCCAGGTATATGCCTTCAAACAATGTCACAACACTGGTATTTGATAGGTGCTTAATGGCATTTTTAAAAATTGAAATGTGAGTTCTAAGGAATTTTTGTTTTAATAGCAATTTGATTTAAATAGCAAGAATTATGTCTTAGTCTCCTGTGGCTGCCTAAACAAACTACCACAAACTGGGGGGTTAAAGTGGTAGAATTTGTTCTCCCAGTTCTGGAGACCAACTCTGGAGCCTGACTCAAGGCTTCAACAGAGCTGCATGTCTATTGGAGACTGCAGAGAAGAATTTGTCCCTTGCCTCTTCCAGTTTCTGGCAGCTGTCAACATTTCTTGGTTAGTGGCCATTTCTCTCTTTCCTCTGCCTTCATATCACCCTCTCTTATATGTATCTGTGTTATTTGTATTATTTCCTTTTTCCTCTCTCTCTAAGGACAAGGGAAAGAGACACGTGTACCCCAATGTTCATCGCAGCACTGTTTATAATAGCCAGGACATGGAAGCAACCTAGATGTCCATCAGCAGGTGAATGGATAAGAAAGCTGTGGTACATATACACAATGGAGTATTACTCAGCCATTAAAAAGAATACATTTGAATCAGTTCTAATGAGGTGGATGAAACTGGAGCCTATTATACAGAGTGAAGTAAGCCAGAAGGAAAAACACCAATACAGTATACTAACGCATATATATGGAATTTAGAAATATGGTAACAGAGTGAAGTAAGCCAGAAGGAAAAACACCAATACAGTATACTAACGCATATATATGGAATTTAGAAAGATTATGCTGTGTACGAGACAGCAAAAGAGACACTGATGTATGGAATAGTTTTATGGACTCTGTGGGAGAGGGAGAGGGTGGGAAGATTTGGGAGAATGGCATTGAAACATGTAAAATATCATGTATGAAACGAGATGCCAGTCCAGGTTCATTGCACGATATGGATGCTTGGGGCTAGTGCACTGGGACGACCCAGAGGGATGGTATGGGGAGGCAGGAGGGTTCAGGATGGGGAGCACATGTATACCTGTTATGGATTCATTTTGATATTTGGCAAAACTAATACAATTATGTAAAGTTTAAAAATAAAATTAAATTAAAAAAAAAAAAAAAAGGCATGTGATGGCATTTAGGGCCCATCTGGATAATCCAAATAATATTGTCATTTCAAGATCCTTAATTATATCTTTGCCCATATGTGATACTGTTTACAGATTCTGGGGATTCGGACAGGACACACCTTTTCAGAGTCACTATTCAGCCCACTGGAAGGAGGAGTCCATCTGCCTTGTAAGGCTGGTTATCAGGGAGGTACCGCATTCCTTTTCCTCAGTTGTCCACATTGTCAGAAATAACTGCTGAACCTACTAAAATCCAGATTCACTTTCAGAAGCTATTACGGACTCTCATACTGCATTGTGCAAGGTATCATTTAGGGAGCTTGTTTAGTCTTGATTGTTGGACCTCATATCCAGAGATTTCAATTTCATAATTATCTGCCATGCATTTGTGCATCATAACAATACCTAAAGGATAATCCACACTTTGTGGACAGGGTACAAGAGAAAAACCCAAGCCAGAATCAGATAGAGATTTCTAGAAATGAGGTCCAGTCTTTTGCTTTAAAATAAATGCTGTGTCAAGGTTCTAGCTTGCTCTTTAGTAGGCAAGGATTTGGGTACTGAGCAGAATCTGAAGAGGCTCTCAGTCTGGTGTCTTTCAGGCACCCACAGCACTTATTTCTTTGGAGACACACTGAAGACTTGCTTAATTTCTTCCAAAGAATAATCAATAAGAATGCATTCTTTTCAACACTTTTTGAGATCCCTGAAGCTTTTAAATAAATACCACATGCAAGACAGAGAGCGGCACAGCTTCGAAAAACTGTAATGATATATTTTGTACTATTAGGTAGAGGATAGTACATGAATCATTCATCCAAACACATTCTTTTATTTGCTCATGTGAGTGGACACAGCCTCATATGCCTTTTCAAGTGTCTGTCTTTGAGAAACTTGCTGCTGCTAAGTCACTTCAGTCGTGTCCGACTCTGTGCGACCCCATAGACGGCAGCCCACCAGGCTCTGCCGTCCCTGGGATTCTCCAGGCAAGAACACTGGAGTGGGTTGCCATTTCCTTCTCCATTGGTCCAATTAAGCTATGGGAGATATCGTCCTAATATTTTTTCCTGAAATAACTACCTTTCTTTTCCTGAAACATAAAATGGAGGTCTAATCTTGTTTAAGGCAAGGTACAGAGGGAGCATCTTTAAAATATATGTGTGCCTTCTTTCAAAAAGCAAAGAAGGACACTTGAAAAGTTGAAAAATGTATAAAATGAGGCAATCAGGTTTTTTTTTTTTTTTTTTTGTCTGTTTCTTTTGCCTTCTGTTTAACAGTTGTAGACAAATTAGGGACTAACTAGACTGGAGTTTGTTAAATCTCCCCAAAGACGTGAGAATTTTATTCAGTCTAAATATTCTATATTCCAAATTGTTGGTCTATTTTTCCAGCCCTTTCAATTGTTCTGTGACTCAGAGCCTTCTGATTCAGACAGTTGTGGAGCTGATAATGAACTATGATAAACTGGAGCAGCTCTGTATTTCAGGTGCTTTACTGAGCTCAGATGGAGTTATCCCTGCAGAGACCCAGATGTGTTTCCGCTCTGCAGGACAGAGGATCAATGCATCATATAGGCTCTTTTGGAAGTGTTCCATAACCCAAATTCCTGTATGTCAATTCAGGTACACATCCAGCTGGGTAAGCAGTTTACTAAGTGATGCTTGAAGAGGTCTGATAGTAACCCTCCTCACTCCCTTGGCAAAGGCATGGAATGGCTTCCTGCCCTTTTATTTCTACCTCCCTCAATTACAGTCCTGCTTATACATGTGTCTCTCTTTCAAAATTCTAAGTATTCACTTTGACATGATTTTTCTGGATACAGATATAAGGGGTGAACAGAATTTACTTTGATTTCATGCCCTTCTTAGAGTATATTCATTCAGCTATATAACAAATATTTATTGAACATCTAGCATCTGTCAGGCAAACAATTGCATCATGATTTAGTTTCAAATTAATTGAAAGCTAAAGAGATTATTTTTTCTTGGCTGAACATTTATGCATTTTTATTTGTATCATGTGGATGGAAAAGATAAATTTCAAACCTTGTGTTAACTGTGAAATATATGAACGAAGTACATGTTCATACCATTATTCAGAAGACTAAACATTAGCCTCTTTAGCTAAGTGCTGGCTTTGACAATGGACTTTGGGACATGAAAATGTGTTTGTATGGTCACTTATGGTTGAATTCACACTCTTGCATTTTGTATTTCACCCAGAAAAACCAATTTGGCAAATACTGACATGCATTAGTAGCACTATTTTAACAAGATCACAAATGTTAGTTAAATATCTAAATTTCACTGTAGAGGTACAGATTGCCATTTTTTAATGCTGTAGGTAGTAGAGATAGTTGTTGATTAACAGCAAAACCCCACTCTCCCTCTCTCTCTTTCCACCCCACCCCATACACCATTTGCTTATTATTTTCCCACAGATAGCTAGAGGAAGGATATTTGCCGTCAAGATAGCTGGGCATTCAGCAGCTCAGCAAGGCAGTTTGTGTGATGCCTGTGATTCCATTTGTCACAGGAGCCTTTATGAGGGAACAGAAGATATAACTTTGCCTCATTTTTCATTTCCTGTTATCGCTCAGATTTCAGTCTTCAGCTGCTCTGTTTTCCTGTACCTCTACTGGAGCCGACATTATCAGAGAGCCACCTGCTACCCCCAGTGCCGCTGAGGCCCTGTCAGTAGTTCAGGAGGAGAGAGCTTCCTCCCAGGGCAGCAGAGAAGCTCGTCCCGTGCAGAGGAAACCACGCCTGCAGTTAAGTCCACATATGCAGGGCGAGGCAGACATTTGATGATTAAGTAACTCCCAGGGAGGAACATCCTTGGAATTGTAAAGCACTTTTAACTTTACGAAGTACTTTCCCACTTCTGTTTCACTAGATCTTCAGAGCAGCCTGTAAGACAGCAGAGCTGGAACAATTAGGCCTGTTTGTACTTTGTGTGGAGATCAAGCTTTCTGTATCTGTTGCAACTGGAAATGGCCAGACTGGGGGATGTAGCTAAGGATAATCAATGGAGTCACTGAGTCAGTGATGGAGAATTCAATCCAAAGATGTGCAAGGAAAGAATATATATATGCCTGCCTGCCTGCTAAGTCACTTCAATCATGTCCAACTCTTTGTGACCCTAGGGGCCGTGATTCTCCAGGCAAGAATACTGCAGTGGGTCACCATGCCCTCCTCCAGGGTTTCTTCCTGACTCAGGGATCAAACCCATGTCTATGTCTCCTGCATTGGCAGATGGATTCTTTACTACTACCACCACCTGGGAAACCCAGACATATATATTCAGTCATATATATATATACACACACACACATATATAACTGAATCATTTTGCTGTACACTTGAAAATAACACATTATAAACTGACTATACTTCAATAAAAACAAAGCAAAACACATTATTGGGAAATCCTTTAAGCTGTGCATTGTGGGAAAGGAGAAGAAGTTGGTGGCAGGGAACTGGCCAAGCTTATTCTTTCTTGATGACATTTCTAAGAGTCTAGTCCTTCAGTCTGGAACCTAACCAATCAGTTATAGGCTTACAGATACCTCTCTTCCTATTCTCCTTTAAAACTTACCTCTGTCTCAGTCATATGTTGTTGTACAGTCACTCAGTCTTGTGGGACTCTCTGTGAACCTATGGACTGTAGCATGTCAGGCTTTCCTGTCCTTCACTATCTCCCGGAGTTTGCTCAAAATCATGTCCATTGAGTCAATGATGCCGTCCTCTGTTGCCCCCTTCTCCTCCTTCCCTCAATCTTTCCCAGCATCAGAGTTTTTTTCCAGGGTCTCAGTCATAGTTCTCCTAAATACATGCTCTTGTTCCATCCCAAGGGGAGGAGATCCATGTCAGTGCAGGATTTGATGTTGGGTGGTGGGTTCAGTGTCTTGCCTCATCTCAGTCTTGACATTCTCCTCCTTTTATTGCCCCTCCGCATGGACACATCCTGTTCCAGTGCCCAGTGGGAATTCCAAACATGTATAATATTTGCTATCAAGTCTTGTGCCTGGTTCTCATCAGTGAACCTCAGGCATGATTGCATATCCATTCCTCTGACTCCTTTAGGACCACAGTTTCTGGACAATTTCTCTTACTCACAAGAGCAGCCATTTGAAAGTCTAACCCAAGGACTACAGATTTGCACACTGCTGAGAAATGATTTCTTGATGCTCACTACTTACCAATCAGTTTCTTCACCCAAATTTTACCTGTATCTGCTTGTCCTTATCCAAAGTTGTGCTCTTATGGCCTGTTGGGAGACCTTTTTGTTTGTTTCAAATCTCTCTAAAGTGGATGTCATGTTTGGATTATAACCTGTTGCTGTTTTCCTTTGGTATCTAGTTTTCAGTAGAGTCATTCTGACTAGTGTTTATGCCACTAAAATGGGAACTGGGGACATGTTTCTGGCTCTACCTTCTAGGACCCCTTCAGTCTCCTGAACTGAAACTTTGTCATGTGATATAAAAATTAGAAGTCAGAATGACAGATTAGAAGATAACTCACATGTCAGTTGCATCTTGCCAACAATGTGCCTCAGAGTAGATTAGGTCATGAGACATAGACAATCAAGACCTAAGAAGAGACCCATTAGGGATCCATGTACATGGAGCCTTGGGAAGCTGTCTTTCAAGTGCAGATGGGTAGGAGGGGAACAGAGCCCTACATGGGGCCTCCTGGGATGCCCCAAAATGCCTACACTCTCAAGACTTCTTTATGCTCTACACTTGTTCCTTCTTCAAAATGCACTGATTCTGTTATCATACATGATCTCAACCAGTTGTGAATAATAAAATGTATGACTAACTGTGGCTTGAATTACCTTTGATGATAAAGATAGACAAATTTTCACAGAAAGGACACCAAAAGGAATGATGTTTAAATGGAGACTTTAGCGTAGTCAGTGAAGCAGAAATAAATTTTTTTTTCTGGAATTCTCTTGCTTTTTCTATGATGAAGCAGATGTTGGCAATTTGATCTCTGGTTCCTCTCCCTTTTCTAAATCCAACTTGTACATCTGGAAGTTCTCGGTTCACATACTGTTGAAGCCTAGCTGGAAGGATTCTGAGCATAACCTTGCTAGCATGTGAACTGAGTGCAATTGTTTGGCAGTTTGAACATTCTTTGGCATCGCCTTTCTTTGGAACTGGAACAAAAACTGACCTTTTCCCATCCTGTGGGCACTGCTGAGTTTTCCAAATTTGCTGGTATATTGAGTGCATCACTTTCACAGCATCATCTTTTGGGATTTGAAATAGCTCAACTGGAATTCCATCACCTCCACTAGCTTTATTCATAGTAATGCCTTTTAAGATCCATATTACTTCCATTCCAGGATGTCTGGCTCTGGGTGAGTGATCACACCATCATGGTTTTCTGGGTC
This sequence comes from Bos taurus, assembly GCF_002263795.3. Classification (NCBI taxonomy): domain Eukaryota; kingdom Metazoa; phylum Chordata; class Mammalia; order Artiodactyla; family Bovidae; genus Bos; species Bos taurus. Next base: position 14,491,276 of record NC_037351.1, on the reverse strand, counting down.
ATGAAGGTATTTTGTGTACAGTTCTGTGTATTCTTGCCACCTCTTCTTAATATCTTATGCTTCTATTAGGTTCATATCATTTCTGTCCTTCATTGTGCCCATCTTTGCATGAAATGTTCCCTTTATATCTCTAGTTTTCTTGAACAGATTGATAGTCTTTCCCATTCTATTGCTTCCCTCTATTTCTTTGCATTATTCACTTAAAAAGGCTTTCTTAGCTCTCCTTGTCATTCTTTGAAACTCTGCATTCAGATGAGTATGTCTTTCCTTCTCATCTTTGCCTTTCACTTCTCTTCTGTTCTCAGCTATTTGTAAGACCTCCTCATACCACTATTTTGCCTTTTTTGCATTTTTTTTCCTTGGGGATGGTTTTGATCACCACCTCCTGTACAATGTTACAAACCTCCATCCATAGTTCTTCAGGCACTCCATCAGATCTAATCCCTTGAATCTATTTGTCATTTCCAGTGTATAATCATAAGGGTTTCAATTTAGGTCATACCTAAATGGCTTAGCTGTCGTCCCTACTTTCTTCAGTTCAAGTCTGAATTTTGTAATAAGAAGTTCATGATCTGAGCCACAGTCAACTCCTGGTCTTGTTTTTCCTGACTGTATAGAGCTTGTCCATCTTCAGCTGCAAAAAATATAACCAATCTGATTTTATTATTGACCATCTGGTATTGTCCATGTGTAGAATCAGCTCTTGTGTTGTTGGCAGACGGTGTTTGCTGTGACCAGTGTATTCTCTTGGCAAAACTCTATTAACCTTGCCTTGCTTCATTTTGTACTCCAAGGCCAAACTTGCTTGTAACTCCAGGTATCTCTTGACTTCCTACTTTTGCATCTCAGTCCCCTATGATGAATAGGCTGAAGACAGAAGATAAAGGAGGGATTCTCCCAGATGGGGCAAGAGGGCCTGGGGATGGAGAGCTGGTCACTGAGGGAGGCCACCTGATGCAAAGTACTGACTCATTTGAAAAGACCCTGATGCTGGGAAAGTCGGGATGAGAAGAGGATGACAGAGGATGAGATGGTTGGATGGTATGACTGACTCAAAGAACATGAGTTTGAGTAAAGTCCAGGAATTGACGATGGACAGTGAGGCCTGGGATGCTACAGTCCATGGGGTTGTGAAGAGCAGGACACGACTGAGTTACTGGACTGAACCACTAGAAACCCCATTGTGCAGTACCACTGTTTGACAAGCTCCTGAATCAAAAGGTCTATGGGTTCCCAAAGTCTCCTATTCATCCCCTCCAGTTGCTCCATCCCAAATCATTCTTAAGTTTTTCCAAAAACTTCTAATAAATTTAGAATGGAACTCTGTGACTTAGAGCTGTATTTCTTCAAGTACGGAATGTTGCAGATAATTTTAGATAATGCACAAGTTTGGCAAATAAAATTAAACAACATAATGAGAAAGTTATTCCCTTTTCAATTTTCCTTTCATCCTTCTGATAATGCCAAGGATAAATTCTGTCTGGAACTTTACATTTTTAACATCTCTTTAACACTTTTTTTTTTTTCCTTTTTTGGCAAAAAAAGTCAGACTTGAAGCTCAGAGCTTTCGACAGGTAGTGCTATTTTCCCGTTAATTAGTAACATTATTTAATTGTATTTATTTTCATACTCATTGCCTTCTTATAGAAAGTAACACCAGTCATGTAATTGAGATAGTGAAGTCAAGTTTTCTTTTAAACTTCTAACTTAAAAAGAATGGATAGGCTTGGAGAAAAAGTTAAATAAATGATGCTGCAGCTGCTAAGTTGCTTAGGTTGGGTCTGACTCTGTGCAACCCCATAGACAGCAGATCACCAGGCTCTGCCATCCTTGGGATTCTCCAGGCAAGAACAATGGAGTGGGTTGCCATTTCCTTCTCCAATGCATGAAAGTGAAAAGTGAAAGTGAAGTCACTCCGTCATGTCCGACTCTTAGTGACCCCATGGACTGCAGCCTACCAGGCTCCTCCATCCATGGGATTTTCCAGGCAAGACTACTGGAGTGGGGTGCCATTGCCTTCTCCAAAATAAATGATAGATGCATGGTACGGGGCAATAGGCATGGGAAAAATGTTGATGGTGATATGCAAATGACACACCGATGGAAAAAACTGGCTTAAGTAATATTCCAACATTTCCCTTGTGCTGCAGAATTTCTCTCTTTTTCACCTTTTCTGGCCTTTTTGCTCTCCTTTTGTCCAAAATAATGTTTCAGTTGAAGCACACCTTGATTGACTTGACAGTAAGTACACAAGCCCCTAGCATTGGAGCCTTTCATGGTATAAACAAATATCACTAAAAGCTCAGGTATACACAAGGGAATGAGAAATCTAGCCACAGGAAAGCCAGCGACTTTTGCCTTCAGTACAAGGGAAGGTAGAATGCAGGTGGAGGAGAAAACATGTCAACACGGGATAGGGAATATTTCCTTTCAGCTTCTGCCCCCCCACCCACCCCTTAATATCTCCTATCACACAGAAGACAGAGGGAGGGGAAAGCGAGACCATAGCCTATGCATTTGGGTAATTGCTTTCTCAAAATGGAATGACATCTTCCTTTTATTTCCTTTACCCTCACCTAATTCACCAGCATATTGTATTCCTCACACTGAAATCTGTGTGTATAAATCTTTGCAGACACAGTGAGGCTTTGTTGGGTTTGGCTGTTGTTTCTAAAAGGAGTATAAGGGAACATAAAATGTAAGTGAATCAAGCCCTCAGCTAGCATTTAATTGATAAGAACTAAAGCTAATATTAGATAACAAATAAATGGTCTGTTGCACAGGCATTTAATTAAACACCAAATTAATGCAGTAATGACCTACTGGAACTAACAGCCAGAAATGCTTTACTGCGCGCCAGCATCTGGACGCTTTCACCTTCCAGCCCCTCCTCCTTCCCCCGCCTCCGCGGACAGATACATTATAAAGAAATACATTCACTCATATCCCACGTCCTCATGTTTTCATGTCCAGACTCATCACGCATAATAATCTACTTTGCCCAAGAAGCTTGACCACTTAGCTAACTCTTGACCTAGTCTCCCCTATCATGTGTCCCAAACCTCAGAATTTGGGACTGTTTGAAACCCTGGTCTTGTAGTGTTTGGCTGATTACATGCTGCCTTGAAGATTAATTGCAGACAGTGTTTTAGATAATGGTCTCAGGGAAGAGCATGCAAAATAGAGAAGAGGAGTGAGGAATCGATATAGGCTTTGTCTGGGCCTCACCAGAAGCTTTCAGTTATACAGTAAAACACACAATCGGTAGAAGAAATGAACTCCATGCTGATTTACTCTGCTCATCCAGGTTGGCTTTCACAGGGCTCACCTTGGCCATGCTCATACTGTTTGGTGCTAACCTTTGTTCACAAGGTAGAAATAAACTAAAGCACTTCAGGAACACTTCTACCATCCACAGACCACATACACCATGGGTAAGCTACACCTCTCTTTTTCTCCATAAGACTTTGAATCCCTCTCCTGGATGCAATGAAGAGCATTTTCAGGATCACATTCCAAGATTCTCTGTCTCCTAGTGACAAACTCATTTCAGTGAAGAAGCATTCTCTACAAGCCAACAGCCTTATATCAATACATTCTTCCAATTCTGGGCAATGTAGACAGCTTTACTAGATAAGAAATAAGACTAAATCTTGTCCAATGTGGTCTAATTTCTTCTCTCATAGAGATAGCATCTGAAGTATGTATGTACTTAACAGAGTGGGGTATCCATTAATATACAATTACTGAGATACAGTTCTTGGACCACAGACTTGTCGTGGTGAAGGGGCTTGCTAAATAGGAAAAAGAGTACATCGAGTATCTGCAGAGTACATCATGAGAAATGCTGGGCTGGAAGAAGCACAAGATGGAATCAAGATTGCTGGGAGAAATATCAATAACCTCAGATATGCAGATGACACCACCCATATGGCAGAAAGTGAAGAGGAACTAAAAAGCCTCTTGATGAAAGGAAAGTGGAGATTGAAAAAATTGGCTTAAAGCTCAACATTCAGAAAATGAAGATCATGGCATCCGGTCCCACCACTTCATGGGAAATAGATGGGGAAACAGTGTCAGACTTCATTTTTGGGGGCTCCAAAATCACTGCAGATGGTGACTGCAGCCATGAAATTAAAAGACGCTTACTCCTTGGAAGGAAAGTTATGACCAACCTAGATAGCATATTCAAAAGCAGAGACATTACTTTGCCAACAAAGGTTCATCTAGTCAAGGGTATGGTTTTTCCAATGGTCATGTATGGATGCGAGAGTTGGACTGTGAAGAAAGCTGAGCGCAGAAGAATTGATGCTTCTGAACTGTGGTGTTGGAGAAGACTTTTGAGAGTCCCTTAGACTGCAAGGAGATCCAACCAGTCCATTCTAAAGGAGATCAGCCCTGGGATTTCTTTGGAAGGAATGATGCTAAAGCTGAAACTCCAGTACTTTGGCCACCTCATGCGAAGAGCTGACTCATTGGAAAAGACTCTGATGTTGGAAAGGATTGGGGGCAGGAGGAGAAGGGGACGACAGAGGATGAGATGGCTAGATGGCATCACTGACTTAATGGACGTGAGTCTGAGTGAACTCTGGGAGTTGGCGATGGACAGGGAGGCCTGGCGTGCTGCGATTCATGGGGTCACAAAGAGTTGGACATGACTGAGCGACTGAACTGAACTGAACTGAACTCAATGAAGCTATGGGCTATGCTTTGCAGGACCACTCAAGATGGATAGGTCATGGAGAAATATTCTGACAAAACGTGGTTCACTGGAGGAAGAAATGGCAAACCACTCCAATATTATTGCCAGGAGAACCCCATGAACAGTACGAGAAAGCAAAAAGATATGACACTGGAAGGTGAGCCTCCTCAGAATAGAAATTGTTCAATATGCTGCTGGGGAAGGGTGGAGGGCAATTACTAATATCTCCAGAATAAATTAAGCAACTGGGCCAAAGTGGAAATAATGCTCAGTAGTGGTGAATGTAAAGTCTGATGTTCTAAAGAACAATATTGCATAGGAACCTGAAATGTTAGGTCGATGAATCAAGGTAAATTGGTTTGGCCAAGCATGACACAGCAAGAGTGGACACTGACATCTAAATTCTTAAATGAAAGAATTTAATTCAGATGACATTATATCTACTTCTGTGGGCAAGAATCCCTTAGAAGAAATGGAGTAGCCCTCATAGTCAACAAAAGAGTTTGAAATGCAGTATTTGTCTACAGTCTCAAAAACAACAGAATGATCTCAAATTCTTTCCAAGGCAAATCATTCAATATCATAGTATTCCAAGTCTATGCCCCAAACAACGATGTCAAAGAAGCTGAAGTTGACCAAGTTTATGAAGACCTAAAAGACCTTTTCAGAGAAGGCAATGGCACCCCACTCCAGTACTCTTGCCTGGAAAATCCCATGGATGGAGGAGCCTTGTAGGCTGCAGTCCACTAACACCAAAAATGATGTGCATTTCATCATAGGGGATTGGAATGCAAAAGTAGGAAGTCAAGAGATACCTGGAGTAACAGGCAAATTTGGCCTTAGAGTACAAAATGAAACAGGGAAAAGGCTAACAGAGTTTTGTGAAGGGCACACTGGTCATAACAAATACCCACTTCCAACAATACAAGAAATGACTCTACACAAGAATATCACCAAATACCAAAATATCATCAATACCAAAATAAGACTGAATATTCTTTGAAATTGAAGATGGACAAGCTCTGCAGTCAACAAAAATAAGACATAGAGTGGACTGTGGCTCAGATCATGAGCTCTGTATTCCAAAATTCAAGCCAAAATTGAAAAAAGTAGGGAAAACCAATAGGTCACCAATAGGTCACTCAGTTATGACCTAATTTAAATCCCTTATTATTATATAGTGGAGGTGACAAATAGATTAAAGGGATTAGATCTGATAGAGAGCCTGAAGAACTAGGGACAGAACTTTGTGACATTGTATAAGAAAAATGAAATGAAGTTTCTCAGTTGTGTGTGACACTTTGCGATCCCATGGACTATAGGGTACCAGGCTCCTCCACCCATGGAATTTTCAAGGCAAGAGTACTGGAGTGGGCTGCCATTTCCTTCTCCAAGGGATTTTTCTGACTCAGGATTGAACCTAGGTCTCCCTCACTGCAGGCAGATGCTTTACCCTCTGAGCCAGTGGTGACCAAAACCATCCCCCAAAAAAGAAATGCAAGAAGGCAAAATGGTTATCTGAGGAGTCTCTGCAAATAGCTGAGAAAAGACGATAAGCTAAAGGCAAAGGAGAAAAGGAAAAATATATCCAACTTAAAGCAGAGTTCCAGAGAACATGAAGGAGAGACAAGAAGGCCTTCTTACATGAACAGTGCAAAGACATAGAAGAAAATAATAGAATGGGAAAGACTATAAGTCTTTTCAATAAAATCGGAGGTATCAATTTCATGCAAGGATGGGTGGGATAAAGGACAGAAAGTGTAAAGACCTAACAGAATCAGAAGAGATTAAGAAGAGGTGGCAAGAATTAACAAATTGCATCACTGACTTGATGGACATGAGTTTGCACAAGCTCCTGGAGTTTGTGATGGACAGGGAAGCCTGGCATGCTGCAGTCCATGAGATCACAAAGAGTTGGACATGGCTGAGAGACAAAACTGAACTGAACCAGGATGGTGTGGCCACTCACAGACATCCTGGAGTGTGAAGTCAAGAGATCTTAGAAAGAGTTACTATGAACAAAGCTAGTGGATGTGATGGAATTCCAGCTGAGCTATTTCAAGTCTTAAAGACGATGCTGTGGAAGTGCTACACTCAATATGCCAGAAAATTTGGAAAACTCAGAAGTGCCCACAAGACTGGAAAAGGTTAGTCTTCATTCCAATCCCAAAGAAGGATAATGTCAAAGAATGTTTAAACTACCATACATTTGCACTCATTTCACATGCTAGCAAGTTTATGCTCAAAATCCTTCAAGCCAGGCTTCAACAGTATGTGCACTGAGTACTTTCAGATGTACAAGCTGTATTTAGAAAAGGCAGAGGAACCAGAGATCAAATTGCCAACATCCTCTGGATCATAGAAAAAACAAGAGAATTCCAGAAAACCGTCCACTTCTGTTTCAGTGACTACACTAAAGCTTTTGACTGTGTGGATCACAACAAACTGTGGAAAATTCTTAAAGAGATAGGGATACCAGACCACCTTACCTGTCTCCTGAGAACCTGTATGTGGGTCAAGAAACAGCAGTTAGAATTGGACATGGAACAACAGACTGGTTCAAAATTGAGAAAGTACCACAAGGCTGTATATTGTCACCCTGTTTATTTAACTTTAGCTTTTATGTACAGTATATCATGTGAAATGCTGGGCTGGATGCATCACAAGCTGAAATAAAGATGGTTGGGAGAAATATCAGCAACTTCAGATTTGCAGATGATACTACTCTAATAGCAGAAAGTGAAGAGAAACTAAAGAGTCTTGATGAGCGTGAAGGAGGGGAGTGAAAAAGCAGGCTGAAAACTCATCATTCACAAAACTAAGACCATGACATCCAATCCCATCACTTCATGGCAAATAGAAGGCAAAAAAGTGGAAGCAGTGACAAATCTTCTCTTAAGCTCCAAAATCACTGCCGACAGTACCTGCAGCCATGAAATTAAAAGACACTTGTTTCTTGGAAGGAAAGCTATGATATACTTAGACAGCACATCACTTTTCTGACAATGTCAGTATAATCAAAGCTATCGTTTTTTCAGTAGTCATGTATGAATGTGAGATTGCATCCAAGTACTGCATTTCAGACTCTTTTTTTTTTTTTTTTTACTATGATGGCTACTCCATTTCTTCTAAGGGATTCTTGCCCACAGTAGTAGATACAATGGTCATCTGAGTTAAATTCACCCATCCCAGTCCATTTTAGTTCACTTATTCCTAAAATGTCAATATTCACTCTTGTCATCACCTGTTTGACCACTTCCAATTTGCCTCGATTCACGGACCTAACATTCCAGGTTCCTATGCAATATTGTTCTTTACAGCATCGGACTTTACTATCATCACCAGTCACATCCACAACTGGGTGTTGTTGCTTTGGCTCCATCTCTTCATTCTTTCTGGAGTTATTTCTTCACTTATCTCTAGTAGCATCTTGGGCACCTACCAACCTGGGGAGTTCCTCTTTCAGTGTCCTATCTGTTTGCCTTTTCATAATGTTCATAGGATTCTCAAGGCAAGAATACTGAAGTGGTTTTCCATTCCCTTCTCCAGTGGACAATATTTTGTCAGAACTCTCCACCATGACCCACCTGTCTTGGGTGGCTCTACAAGGCAAGGCTTATCGTTTCATTGAGTTAGACAAGGCTGTGGTCCATGTGATCAGATTGATTAGTTTTCTGTGATTGTGGTTTTCATTCTGTTGGCCCTCTTATGGATAAGGATAAGAAGCTTATGGAAGCTTCCTGATGGGAAGGCTCGGAGGGCTCAAACAAACCTTGCGTACCCAAGGACCCAGACACCCCACAGAGACTGAGCCAGAACTGTGTTTGAGTGTCTCAGTCACAGATATCCTGGAATGCAAAGTCAAGTGGGCCTTCAGAAGTATCACTATGAACAAAGTTAGAGGAGGTGATGAAATTCCAGTTGAGCTATTTAAAATCCTGAAAGATGATGCTGTGAAAGTGTTGCACTCAAAATGCAAGTGAAGTTGGAAAACTCAGCAGTGGCCACAGGACTGGAAAAGAACAGTTTTCATGCCAATACCAAAGAATGTTCTAACTACCACACAATTGCACTCATCTCACATACTAGCAAAGTAATGCTCAAAATTCTCCAAGCCAGGCTTCAACAGTATGTGAATCGTGAACTTCCAGATATTCAAGCTAGATTTAGAAAGGGCAGAGGAACCAGAGATCAAATTGCCAACATCTGCTGGATAATCAAAAAAGCAGGAGAGTTCCAGAAATATATCTACTTTTGCTTTATTGAGTATGCCAATGCCTTTGACTGCATAGATTACAACAAACTATGGAAAATTCTTAAAATGATGGGAATACCAGACCACCTTACCTGCCTCCTGAGAAAACTGTATGCAGGTCAGGAAGCAACAGTTAGAACTGGACATGGAAAGGCATACTGGTTCCAAATTGGGAAAGGAATATGTCAAAGCTGTTTATTGTCACCCTGCTTATTTAACTTGAGTACATCATGGGAAATGCCAAGCTGGATGAAGTACAAGCGGGAATCAAGATTTCTGGGAGAAATATCAATAACTCAGATATGCAGATGACACCACCCTTATAGCAGAAAGTGAAGAAGTAAAGAGCCTCTTGATGAAACTGAAATAGGAGAGTGAAAAAGCTGGCTTAAAACTCAACATTCAGAAAACTAAGATCATGGCATCTGGTCCCATCACATCATGGCAATTAGATGGGGAGATAATGGAAACAGTGAGAGACTTTATTTGGGGGAGGGTGCTCCAAGATCACTGCAGATGATGACAGCAGCCATGGAATTAAAAGACGCTTGCTCCTTGGAAGAAAAGCTATGACCAACTTAGACAGCATATTAAAAAGCAGAGACATTACTTCATCAACAAAGGTCCATCTAGTAAAAGCTATGGTTTTTCCAGTAGTCATGTATGGATGTGAGAGTTGGACTATAAAGAAAGCTGAGCACCAAAGAATTGATACTTTTGAACTGTGGTTTTGGAGAAGACTCTTGAGAGTCCTTTGGCCAGCAAGGGGATCCAACTAGTCCATCCTGGAGGAAATCAGTCCTCAATACTCATTGGAAGGACTGATGCTGAAGCTGAACCTCCAATACTTTGGCCACCTGATATGAAGAAATGATTCACTGGAAAAAAAAAAAAAAAAAACCGATGCTGGGAAAGATTGAAGGAAGGAGGAGAAGGGGACGACAGAGGATTAGAGGGTTGGATGGCATCACCGACTCAATGGACATGAGTTTGAGTACGCTCTGGGAAGAAAATTGGTTCTGAATATTCATTGGAAGACCTGATGCTGAAGCTGAAACTCCAATACTTTGATCACCCAATGCAAAGAGCTGACTCCTTGGAAAAGACCCTAATGTTGGGAAAGATTGAAGACAAAAGGAGAAAGGGGCAGCAGAGGATAAGATGGTTAGATAGCATCACTGATTCAGTGGACTTGATTTTGAGCAAACACTGGGAGAAGAGCCTGCCAAGCTGCAGTCCATGGGGTTGCAAGAAATTGGACAGACTTAGTGACTGAACTACATCAACAACAATACAGGATGAAATTTTTAAACAGTTGTAATAATTTGCTCCCCAAACCACCACCTGCCCTCTTTTCCGATACAATGTTAAATCAAACTCATTTGACATGATGAGTTAAACTCCATTAACTCTAGCATGAACAATATACAGTGAAAAGAGTATCTATTTATCTATTTATATATCATCATAGGATTAGTGTTAGAATATTTCTATCCTGCAGCATTCTGCCCTCTACTTACCCTTCCCAGTTCCACCCTATCTCCATCTACCCTTTGGGATCTTCTTTCCCTCATCCTTCCCCAGAACTTCCCATGTGTATAGTCATGCATTCTAGCCCATTCATGCCCCTTGGAGTTAAGAACCTGAAAGTTAGTAGTAAATTCAATGAACTTTTTAGAGTAAATTCTGCATTGTGAGGATACCAAAAGGAGATTTCTGATGGTAGAGTTTCATGAAAAATTCAAGTTGAATAGGGGAGATAACAGGGGCCTGGAATAGGGTGTTCAGACATCTTTTGACATAGTTTGTGTTGCTGTGTTCCAAGCTGAGTTTGTCCTATGTGAGTGGGAGAGACAGATTCAAGGGATTCATACCCTATAGCTTATGGTAACACTGGATCCAGTGGCATACATGAAGCTTTCTGTTTTTCAGTTTTTCCTAATAACTTCCATTTTCTTTTAGGAAAATGTTTATATAAGTATAATCACTGCTCTGTGTTTGTAGGGGATTGGTTTCAGGATCCCCACAGATGCCAAAATCCACAGATAGTTAAGTCCCTTATATAAAATGGTGTAGTATTTGCATATAACTTGAGAACATCCTCCTCCTGTACTTTAAATCGTCTCTACATTACTTATAATACTGAATACAACGTGACTGTTATTAAGTAGTTATAAAGACAATGAGAATGCTATGAAAATAGTTGCCTGTGCAGAGAAAATTCAAGTACTGTTCTATGGAACTTTCTGTAATTTTTTTTCAAAATTATTTTCAATAATCTGTGAATGTGGAATCACAGATATGGAGGGACAATTGCACATATAATATTTTTGTATAAAATATCTCATATGCCTAGCACCCTTTTTTCTCATTACAACATTAGTCCTAGGATTTATTTTGCTATGAAATGGTTGAGTGTAAGTGCTTTCTGTAGATCTTTTACTTTTCTAAATCTTTCTTCACAGCAGTTGTTACCTGTGATACTCTTCACATCTATCTAAGATAAATTTGGAAAATGTTACCAAACCTTTGGAAATAAATGTCTTAAGCCCAGAGATGCTTGAAAATCACACAGAATTTTGGGCTGGAAGTAGAGAAGAAAGCTGACCTCCAGAACCAGACGTCTTTTCGTGTCACCATATTATCTCTTGTCTTGAGGGGTTGCTGTGTACACTGTTGAAATAACTGCCTAATAACGTTTAAAAATAAAGAGAAATTAAATTTTCTCCTGTGAGTTTTGTTCTTCAGTCATATGTTTTATCCCGGGATAGCAAATTGTTTACAAGCAATTACAGTAATTAAGCATAAATACACCCCAGTGAGGCAAATATTATTATCCACCTTTTAACAGATGGGAAAACAGAAGTGGAGAGAACAGGAATGACCTGCACAAGGCCAAAGAGGGTGTCTGCCAGACACAGGAAGGGCCTGAAACCTCAGGCACTCCACGTTTGTCCTCCAACTTCTGGATGATCCACACTCTTTAAAGAAAGTTTGACTTGTAAAAAATTGGAAAAGAGAGGATGAAGGTGGTTGATGACAGTGCTGGGGAAAGAGCTGCTAGATGTAACAGCACAAAAAAGAGATGGTTTGAGAGATGCAAAGTGACATAGCCTGATTCCTCAGAGGCATTTGGGGCAAGGTCCAGGCTCATCCCGCGGCAGCCCAGGGTTAGCAGAAAAGGTCATAAGTGAAATGTGAGTTTCTCTTCTTAGAAATATATGGTCAAGCTTTTTCCAGTTCTGCATCTTTAGAATGAGCCTGTGCCCCTAAAATGAATATTACTGGAACCACAGAATGAGATGACATGCTTGTGATGAAGATACAGCTGCCCTTTCTGAAGGGCTTTGGGATTTGTGGGTCAAATGTATGGTTGCATTAGTATTAGGAAAATTACATCCAAGGGAAAATGCTGAAAGACAAGGAGGCTAACGTCTCATGCTGTGTCTTTCTGCTCGTTATCACATTTGATAAACAGTTTGAATTCAAGCAGAAAGCGTGTGGCCAAACAGAGTAAGACAGAAATGAAACAATGGCATTAAGAGTTAACAAAAACAAATCTGAAATGAAAAGTCGACAAGTGAGGTTCATGCCACCTTCCAGAAATCAACAGTGAAGCCCAAACAAATAATTGTTTGATTTTTCTGTTGAAACATTTGGGAGATTTTTTTTTTTTAATACTATCTGTCATCACTTACCGAGGTTAGATGGATGAAGCATACAGTGAAACAGAGGCAGGATTTGAAAGTCTCTCTCAGATAGCTCTATGAAGTTGTAGGTACAGGATAGAAAACTATCCACACATCCATTTCTACAGAGAAATAAATACTTGTATATTTCAGATGCTGTCTCTACAAAAATTTAAATAGCCACCATATACTGACCACAGCGCAGAGAGAGCATGCATGGCACTTCATAGTCAAAGTAAGTGGACTGCACCTGTCACAGGGAGCCAGCTAAGAGCAGGGTGTGGATGTGTCATCTCCAGTTTTCTCAGAAGCAAGAAGATATTCAGAAGGATATGTACTCTTTAAGACTCCTTTATATAAATACGTTTTGGCCAATATTGGAACAAGCGTGGACTGTCACTACCTGTAATTAGGTGACTTTAATTAGTTCCAACAGATTCTTGAAATTTATTCAGGGGAAAAAAAACTCAAATATCAGCCGAAGTGCAAAATTCCAAGTCTTTGGTATCGTGACACTCAGAACACACAACAGTTATTTTTGTTTTAGTGGTAGTGGCAGCAATCTTTCTTCTTTGACTCCCACCATGCTTTAGAGAATAAGAAAAAGAATGATGTTTGGCAAATAAGAAAAAATAATGATGAGATGATAGGCTGTGTAGCCTATCACCAATTAAATAAACATTCCCACTTAGTAATGAATCTTTACATGTTAAATAGAAATAATGTCAAAGATTAAAAATAAGAGTACATAGGACAGTACATGATGATTAGAACAATAGAAGTTGGCTATTGATTCTTTCATTTATATTACTTTTTTAACTTGAAATTCAGCACTGCAAATTCCAGTAAAACAAAGATACCAACCTAAATGAAGGAGTGAATGAAAGAATATATGAATGAATCACAGGTAGTTTTATCTTTGCTCTATTCACACCAGCTAGGCAATCTAGGAAATTTGTGTTTGGAACCTGATCCTGTCTCATACTGTCCAGCCCCCTCCCCACCCCCCACAACACGCAACACATCAGCTGGCATGTGGTAGAGCACAGGCTGAGACATCGTGTAATACCGCACAGCATCTGGCAGGAAACATTAGAATGCCAAAATGGCCCTTCAGGCTGTTATCACTCAGGAATCTGGGTTTGGGCTAGCTTTGATTTCCACCTTGTATCCTACCTGCTAAATCACTTCCAGATAAGAGGGTTCATCTGTCATCCAAATGCTGGACACTGGTATGGACAGCATGGTTCGCTCACCTTAGAATACAGATGGTTGATGAGTAACTGTGTTGCTGCCTTCCAACTCACCGGAGAAGAACAGGCCCCTCTGGAAGCAATTACCAACCTTGGTGGTCAAAAGGTGAGCTATAGCTCCTGTTCCCAGGCCTGTATCTCAACAATATGACCAAGCATCTCTGTTCTGTAAAGCTGGTCACCCACTGCATGTCTAAAAGAGAATAGCACAGTAAAGGGAACATCTAATGACCTCCCCAGTTGATGAATCCCCAAATTGTCAATATGACATTTGAGCAAAATCATGTCTGTACTCTGTAGATTATCCCAAGCCCAGACTCCAGATCATGGGTCTGAATCAGCTTTGCTGTGTCTCAGACCTCTCTTGTACTTCCCTGTTTTCTCAAACACTTTATAATCATTAGTATCAGAGAGTATTTTCTGGCCAACCAATGAAAGAAAACTCCTGTAGCAAGTTGTAACAACTATTTCTTCCAGTCTCCCACTTTGACATCCAGAGGATTACTGTGGCTTAGGACAGGTGCCACTGGCTACATAGTTATGAAGCTTTAATTGATTTATTTCCAAGCCAGCTGCCACATCTCACATTTCTGGTCAATATTTTAAATTTCTTTCATACACCTCCTGCCTAAATAATAGTGATAGATACATAAGTAAATCAAAATTAACTTTTAATTAGAAAAGCAATAAGGATAGATTGATTAATTGATTGGTTGATCTATTTATCGATGTATTTGCTAATGAATACAAAAAAAGAGGGAGACATTTTTTGATTGTTTCTTTGTCTTACTGCCCATTATCTCTTCATCTTCAAAATATGAGCCTCAAATGCATTTGAGATACAAGTTTCTTTTATGGTTTTTAGCAGTTCTCCCAAGTATATCTATTCCTTTTCTCCCAAACTTGTGACAGAGAAAACATCAAGATGATCTTCAGTAATTAGTCGATCAATTTGAATGATTCGAGAATATATCATCTTTTATCATGTAGTCATAGGTCTGCCCAGGATATATAATATTAGTCACAAGTCCTAATAGCCTAGGTGAATGGACTTTGTATCTAAGTGGATTTACAGCTAATGCATTGTGGGTATATTCCTCCACTGAGAAAACAAGACCCAAATCTCCATCACAGAGAGTGGCAGTCTTAATAAAATGCCAACCTGACACTGACCCTCTTCCCTACTGCTACCGTGAATTCTCTGCTCAGTGGGCCACCCTGGCCCCTCAGGATTTGACTCCTGCTTACATTCAAGTCTCATGGTTCAAGTTTCCCTGACACTACTCTTGTGTAGCAGGAACACAAAACTGCATGGAATTCACTGCTCCTCCAACACCCCTAAACACTCAACAGTACCCTCCACACTCATCATGTCACTGCTCACATCTACATCTCTGCAATGTTGAACCCTTTTTTCAATCTGGTATGCTCTGAATTTGTTCCAGATAAGTAGTAATAATCCATAGTTTATTTTCTGATTTATGACTCCTTGCCAGACAAAACTGATACATAACGCCATGAGATGTTCATTAAGAATTTGGATTTTGTATAAAGAAGAAGTGTCTATATCACATGAATTTGTGAGTCAAGAAATAAACTTACCTCCCTAGTAAAAGTTTTCCTATTGTAAAACTCTAAACAAATTTTCTCCAATCACAGCTGGTAGAAATAGTTGTTTAAAAGTTAAAAAAAAAAAAAAAAAACTTAGATGGAAGAACATTAAACAATTATTTTTTCTGTCTAATAAATTTATTTTAGTAAATAAATTACAGTGTCCAGTTATGATGTATACGCTCAAAAATCTTACAGTCAAGCTAATGAAATCTCCATTAATTATCACATTGTTAAATGTTGGCTGGAAGAAATACAAAAGAATTTGGACATTGTAATTCTGTAGAATGGGAGAATGATACTGTCACACATTCAGAAGCATTTCCTGGTAGCCTTTTTCAACAAAGCTGCAACTGAAGGACATAAGTTTCAGATTTTAATTAATCTAACAGAGGGCTTGTTTTGGAAAATGGTATGGTAAGTTTGGAAAGCAGAGATAGGATTGCTTCTGTTTATTTCATGCACAGTCTCCACATATTTTTATATTATACAGCAGTACATTAAAGATGATTTGTGATTCTACTTTTTCCATCTTTGAACTTAAAAATCACTTTCCCATATGAATGTGATTGTTTAGGCTGGACAGAATGCATGTTCGTTGCTAATGACTCTCTTTTATCTGACTATCCATAATAGTGAAGTTCATTATGACTAAGCAATGCAAAGATCTTCTTCATCAAGCCATAACAAATCAGAGAAGAGGAAATGCCAGTGCCCTCCAACGTTCACACTTTTCCCCTCTCCACTTAAAGGTTAACTTACATTACCATTAGTTTCTCAAAATTAATTCACTTTCAAAATGCACACTGCCATGAGCTCATATTTCAAGTTCACTTCTTTCCCTGTTGGCTGCCTTATTGCATCTCTCAGCTTTCCAAATTTCCAGGATAAGATGAAACAAACATACATCAGAAAAACATAAATTCACCTATATCTACCTGGAGGAAAGCCCTTCTTCCCCCTTATAGGCACCACCCAAGCCAAGGGGTGGATTTTTGTCTACTGGCTGTGAAAACTGAAATCAGAATCAAAAGCCCTCTGAGACTTCCCCAGTGGTCCAGTGGTTAAGAATCTGCTGGTTCAATCCCTGGTTCAGGAAGATCCCACATGCCTTGAAGGAATTAAGCCCATGTGCCACAACTACAGAGCCTATGCTCTAAAGCCTGTGGCTACAACTACTGAGCCTACACCCTGCAGCTACTGAAGCCTGCACAGGTAGAGTCTGTGCTCCACAACAAGAGAAACCACTGCAATGAGATGCCTGTGCACCACAGTGGAGAGCAGCCCCCCACTCACTGCAACTATAGAAAGCCCTCATGCAGCAACAAGGACCCACAACAGCATTGATAAATAAATCGTAAAAAAAAAAAAAAAAAAAAGAATCCCTCTATGATCTAAATATAGTCAAAATCTAAGTAAATAATACACAATTTTTTCTGCAAATATTGACATCTAATAATCACTGGCCACATCAAAAATATAGACTAAAAACAGTGAGTGAATGTTAGTATCCATAGTACCTAGGGGGATTGTGGTTCATGATTTAAATTTATGGCTTAAATTAGTAACTTTGTATTTTATGATTAGACTAAGGACACTAGCATCTGTAAGGCTATACACTATTACTTAGTATCTACAATGTTCAAGTTCCATAAAAATAGCTTTTAATTTTGCTCTTTTTTTTTGCCCTGACAGCCTTTGAAAATATTATATCATATTTCAAGACATTGCACTTAAAACTTCTTAAAGTTCATAACACTTGGGCATGGGGATGTGACTCTTGAAATATTTCTTTCCATTACCCCATTTTCCAGAACTACTTCACATCTCTACTCCTTAAGATTCCTTTTCAGTACACACTAAAAGGACATTCTTGAACTTGTCCACAGCTATTTCTAATTTGTCTGATCTTCATCAGTCAGTTTAAAGGAGGATAAAATGTCATCTGCCTCATCCATCACTAAGTGTGTGTGTTAATGTATTTATCTGATTCACTTCCCCTGACTCGTCTAAGCTACATGCAGTCTGAATCTTTCCCATCTCCTAATTTATTTCAGTCACTCTTCAAGTGTGCTGGAGCTGATTTCTCAGGTAGACTCGTCTGAAAAGATGCCATGCTCTAGCAGTTCTATGAGCAATTATCATCTTAATAGCCTGCAAGCCCAGCTTTGTATATTCACTGTTGGTTTACTGCCAGACAGAGGTCCCTTTCACCATAAGCCCTAATTTAGGACTTTCAGGTGCCTTCTCCATGGGGAAATGGTTTTTTGACTCCTTTGGGTTGCCTGGAGATGGTTAAAGATGCTGTACCAGTGTACGAGGCCAGTATGGACGCTCATAATGACATCTGATGGTCATGTGGCCACCATTGCTATTATTGAAAAATTTAGCTCAACCTCCTCTTGCAGATGACATGGTAGAATAGTGTGGTCAGGGCTATTTTGTTCTCAGAGCTGTGTCAGGAGACTTTTCTTCTTTGTCGCCACCACCATCACTATCATGATTGCTTCAGAATCTAACATCGTCATGATTACTTCTGAATCTAAATGCTGATTATGTTAGGTCTTATGCATATTAAGAAGTAGAGTGATATAATAAGATAAATGTTAACATAGGTAGCAGGTGCTGTCTTCAGGTGAAGAATATAGGTAGTAAGTGTCACAGGATTCCAGAACAGGAAGGTTATAATCAGAAGACACACCAAGATTATGAGGAAGCTGGTGGAACGTGAATTAAGGCATGTGTATCTGGGCAATGATGTGACCATCACTGTGTGCTGGGAATAATCAGGCAAATCACTGACGTGAAGTACTTATAGAGAAGGACATTGAAAGTTAACACTGTATAAGTGAAAATTCAGGTCAGGAAGACTTTAAATTGAGCAGTACTAACTTTGATTTCAGGCTAGAAAAAATTAAGAAACAGACATTCAAAACAGGCACCTCGTCCTGGCACTAATAACTTCTTGATATGAAAGATTACCAGCAGGTGCTTCATCCCGTCTTTCATTCATCCACTCAGCAAAGGGATCTTGTGTGCTTAACATGTGCCAGGGACTTTCATAGGTGTCAGGCATACAGCAGGAAACAGGACAGAAAACATCTTTCTCATTATGGAGTGCATTAATTCACAAGGGCAGCCACAGAAAAATAACATAGACTAATGGCCTGAATGCATGTGTGCTCAACCATGTCTGACTCTTTGAGTCCCCATGGACTGTAGACCTCTAGGCTCCTTTGTCCATGGAATTTTCCAAGCAAAAATACTGGGATGGTTCCCATTTCCTCCTCCAGGGGATTTTCCCAACCCAGGGGATCGAACCCACATCTCTTGTGTCTCCTGCATTGGCAGGAGGATTCTTTACTACTAGAACCATCTGGGAAGCCCTAGTCTAATGGCTTAAAGAACAGAAATTCATTCTTCACAGTTCCAGAGTCTAGGACATCCAAGATCAGGGTGTTGGTAGAGATATTTCCCTCTGAGGCTTCCCTCTTTTTCTTGAGATGGCCACCCTTTTGCTGCCTCATCCCTCAGCTGCACATACACTCCAAGTGTCTCCTACTCTTCTTGTAAGGACTTCATCCTATTGGAGCAGGACTGTAACTTAATACCCTCATTTTAACTTAATTGCCTCTTCGAAGACCTAATGTCCATATATTATTATTGTCTGAGGTACTAGGTGTTGGGAGTTCAGCATATGAATGTAGGGGAGATGTATCACAGAATGATATTATTGTGGTGAAAACACCCTCCTAAAAACTTCCTGGAGGAACCCTCCATAGTTTTTCAATCACACCCCACATGCCTGGATCCAGCAGTTCACACAGCTGACACTCAGACTGAACCCATGTTTCCCACACACTCTTACCCTTCGCAACCCTTGCAAGCACTATCTGAGCAGAGCAAGCAGAAGACTGAGTGCCCACCTCTTCCATAATGTGCCTGTTGTAACTTTTATTCTCTCAAGGATTCTCTTGATATCCACTGTAACCTGATTTATCTTGAGACACTTGGAGACAAAAGACTAACACGGTGAGATTTGGTCTTGGCTCCATATACCTACAGGATGGCCCTACTCACAAGGCTCAGAGAAGAATATAATGAGGAAAATGCTTTGAAAATAAATACACTATGTGTAACCTGAATTTCTTAGTCTCTGCAGTCTGTGGATAAAATGAGGTCATATTAATATTAATAATACAAATTTTTGGGCCTGCAGCCATACCTGAAAACTATATTCGCATTCTTCATTCCCCTGGCCCACACCCCAAGGTCTACAATCATCTCAGTTACTTCTCAGAGGCCCCAGGGTGAGCCTCAGCTCATGTTTGTTCAGGAATGAATGCACACTGCCCTTTCTCTCTCGGCTCTTTGAAGGGGTTCACTGACCTGGACATTGGGAACAGCGTTTCTCCACCACCACAGCTGATGATGTCTTCAGAGACGGCTGACTCCCTGCCACACTGCCTCACTTATCCCCAGGTCCTCCTGAACATGACCATGTCATCCCCTGAAACAGGGAAAGACTGTTTCTCTCCGCAGCCCAGTTTGCTCACCCTAACCTCACAAAAGTGTTAGTCATTCAGTCACATGCAACTCTTCGCAACCCCATGGACTGTAGCCGGTCAGGCTCCTCTGTCCATGGGATTCTCCAGGCAAGAATACTGGAGTGGGTTGCCATTCCCTTCTCTAGAGGATCTTCCTAACCTAGGGATTGAACCTGGGTCTCCTGCAGTGAAGGCTGATTGTTTACCATCTGAACCACAAGGGAATGAGGTAGCAAAGCTGGTGCCCTAGTTTGAAGCATCTTTTGCTAAAGCATCCCAACAGACAGCAGGGTGCCCTCATTCCAGCTTCCTTCTCAGTCCCCAAAGCACATGCCCTCAAGAATATCAATGCATGAAAACAGATGGCTACACTGAGAGCTAGGAGTGGGGGAACAGGCGTAACCTGCTGCTACACATCCAAATTTCACTTCAGTCCACCAAATCTTAACCACGCTACCTTACACAAGAAAGCAAATTGTCACCTTCTGTGTAGATGTGACAATTTTCATACTATGTTATAATATTTAGACATCGGTTAATTTATGCCAAATATTTTCTGTCAAAATAAAGAAAATCCATTGTGTATATGTACCACAGCTTTCTTATCCATTCATCTGCTGATGGATATCTAGGTTGCTTCCCTGTCCTGGCTATTACAAACAGTGCTACAATGAACATCAGGGTACACGTGTCTCTTTCCCTTCTGGTTTCCTCAGTATGTATGCCCAGCAATTCCATAAGGCAGTTCTATTTCCAGTTTTTTAAGGAATCTCCACACTCTTCTCCATAGTGGCTGTATTAGTTTGCATTTCCACCAACAGTGTAAGAGGGTTCCCTTTTCTCCACACCGTCTCCAGCATTTATTGCTTGTAGACTTTTGGATCGCAGCCATTCTGACTGGTGTGAAATGGTACCTCATAGTGGTTTTGATTTGCATTTCTCTGATAATGAGTGATGTTGAGCATCTTTTCATGTGCTTGTTAGTCATCTGTATGTCTTCTTTGGAGAAATGTCTATTTAGTTCTTTGGCCCATTTTTTGATTGGGTCATTTATTTTTCTGGAATTGAGCTGTAGGAGTTGCTTGTATATTTTTGAGATTAGTTGTTTGTCAGTTGCTTAATTTGCTATTATTTTCTCCCATTCTGAAGGATGTCTTTTCACCTTGCTTATAATTTCCTTTGTTGTGCAGAAGCTTTTTAAGTTTAATTAGATCCCATTTGTTTATTTTTGCTTTTATTTCCAATATTCTGGGAGGTGGGTCATAGAGGATCCTGCCGTGATGTATGTTGGAGAGTTTTTTGCCTATGTTCTCCTCTAGGAGTTTTATAGTTTCTGGTCTTAAAATGGAGTATTACTCAGCCCTTAAAAAGAATACATTTGCATCAGTTCTAATGAGGTGGATGAAACTGGAGCCTATTATACAGGCGCCACCTGCTGGGGACCAGCCCCGGCTGATCCAGGGTATTCGAAGGAGAGATGGCATAGGCGAGGATCAGGATACAATAGCTTCAATTAGATATTAATTAAAGATATAAAGAGTAATAGGATGAGGATAGCTCAGTAGGAAAATTCAGTGGAGAAAAGAGGCTGAGTGGCTTGGTTTACGCTGGAGACCAATAAAACTTCAAGACAAGAAGTTTGCACCACTTACGTAGGCCACAGGCGTCCTTCCGTTCTCCCGAAGGAGAGGAGACGCTGAGGCCTCCCCGGTTGGATCTTAGAAGCCCGGGCATAATTAGTAAGCATGGCGGGTTCCGTGCTCCAGATGGAGACTCAGCCAGAGTGGGAGAGAGAGCGACATGGGGAGACCAGTATTTCGAGAAACTGATCCCAATTCTTTATTTTCCATGGTCTACTTTTATACACTGAGATGTTATGCAAAAGTCACGCGGGGTCAGCAGTCCTGACTTTTATCAAAGTCAGGTGCTTCATACAAAGGTATACAGAGGTCTTAGGGGTGTTACATCATCTTCTGGCCAGGGGGGCCTGCTAACAATTTACGACCCTCTCCTTGTAACAGCGGTCAGTCAATCAGGACACTTATTTCTCCAGGGCTGATTATTCTCAAAACAGACGCCACCCAAATAAAGTTACATTCCTACAGGGTGAGGGTGTAGTGGGTTTTAGTTAAGGAAAGAATTTACTTAGCCTAAGGTCTAACGTGATTAATATTAAAGGTTAATTCTATATATTCATTAATGTGTGTAAGGGCAGGGGATATGGAGACTTAGCAACAAACATTGGCTCAACAAATGAAAAACCCTTCACCAATACAATTTCTAATCAGCCCATTATACTTATACTAATAGTTTTCTAACTTTTCTAAGGAACCTGTTTTTAGAAGGTTTAAAGCATCTCGTGCCTCTCACGGTTGGGAGGCTGTGAGCAATCACATGTGGCCGGACAAGCCTGTCAGGCAGGCTAGAGAACCTTCAGAGGAGTTTGTAGGTTAAAACAGTCTTATCACGCCCAGGAATTATTATTAACTGGATCTCTAGGTTAACTCCTTCTCCGAAAAAGGTCGTGGGGGACAGCCCCCCGTAAAGTCAGAGGTGTAGGTAAGAGCACAAAGTAGTAAAGTAGGCAGGCTCTGGTTATGGGGGTAGACGCTCGAGGATTTCCAGGGGGACTCCTGAGGCTCGATCCCGCCTTTGCCTATGTCGAGCCTCCTTCCTCATGACCTTTGTCACGCGCGGAGTACCTCACTCTGGCCCCCAACAGTGAAGTAAGCCAGAAAGAAAAACACCAATACAGTATACTAACGCATATATATGGAATTTAGAAAGATGGTAACAATAACCATGTATACGAGATAGCAAAAGAGACACTGATGTATAGAACAGTCTTTTGGACTCTGTGGGACAGGGAGAGGGTAGGATGATTTGGGAGAATGGCATTGAAACATGTATAATATCATATATGAAACAAGTCGCCAGTCCAGGTTCGATGCACGATACTGGATGTTTGGGGCTGGTGCACTGGGATGACCCAGAGGGATGGTATGGGGAGGGAAGAGGGAGGAGGGTTCAGGATGGGGAACACATGTATACCTGTGGTGGATTCATTTTGATATATGGCAAAACCAGTACAATATTGTAAAGTTAAAAATTAAAATAAAATTTTAAAAAAGATAAAGAAAATCTATTTATTCTAAATTTTGTATAGACAACGTGAACTGAACCTATCTCAATCATGAAATATTGTTTACTTATTTATTGGAGTAGAGTTAACGTTACACTGCTGTGTCAGTTTCTGCCATACAGCAAAGTGAAGCAGCTGTGTGTATATATACACCCCCTCTGTTTTGGATTTCCTCCCCACTTAGGTCACTACTGAGCACGAAATAGAGTTCCCTTTGCTACACAGTAGGTTCTCACTAGTTATCTATTTTATACATGGTATTGTGTATGCTGCTAAGTCGCGTCAGTCCTGTCCGACTCTGTGCGACCCCAAAGACGGCAGCCCTCCAGGAAAGAATACTGGAGTGGGTTGCCATTTCCTTCTCCAATGCATGAAAGTGAAAAGTGAAAGTGAAGGCGCTCAGTCGTGTCCAACTCTTAGCGACCCCATGGACTACAGCCTACCAGGCTCCTCCGTCCATGGGATTTTTCCAGGCAAGAGTACTGGAGTGGGGTGCCATCGCCTTCTCCCAGTATTGTGTATATGTCCATCCCAATCTCCCAGTTCATCCCACCGCTTCTTCCCTTCTTGGCATCCACACATTTTTTCACTATGTTTGTGTGTATATTTCTACTTTGCAAATAAGACCATCTTTACCATTTACTAGATTCCACATATATGCATTAATATACAATATTTTCTTCTTTCTGACTTACCTCACTCTGTTTGACAGTCTCTGGGTCCATGCACATCTCTGCAAATGACACAGTTTCCTTTTATGGCTGAGTAATATTCCACATTTTCTTTATTCATTCCTCTGCTGATGGACATTTAGGCTGTCTCCATGTCCTAGCTGCTGTAGATAGTGCTGCAGTGAGCACTGAGGTGCATGTTTCTTTTTGAGTTATAGTTTTCTCTGGGTATATGCCCAGTAGTGGATTTCTGCGTCATATAGTAGCTCTATTTTTAGCTTTTTAAGGAACCCCCATACTACTATCCATAGTGGTTGTATCAACCCTTTCCCACCAACAATGAAGGAGGGTTCCCTTTTTTCCACGCCATCTACAGCATTTGTTGTGTGTAGTTTTTGATGGTGGCCAGTCTAACCAGTGTAAGGTGATAACTCATTATAGTTTTGACTTGCATTTCTCTAATAAATAGTGGTGTTGAGCATCTTTTCTGAACCATGAAACATGTTTTGAGCACCAGCTATTTGCAAGATATTTGCTAGGGGAACTCTCTGGGCATGTGTTGCTGGTAAGACAACTCTGTGTGTGTGCTTAGTCGCTTGGTAATATCTGACTCTTTGTGACCCCATAGACTGTATCCCACCCGGCTCCTCTGTCCTTGGAATTTTTCAGGCAAGAACACTGGAGTGGGTTGCCACTTCCTACTTCAAAAAAATCTTCCTTCTTTATAAAATAAGTATTAATATTTTTATAGTTTTCCTAAAGACTTAGTAGCAACTGCTTCTGCATATTCTCCTATAGACTAGGAATAACTCTCCTTTTGCTTCAGAGTTAGTGGAATCAAAGATAAATGAAATACATAAACCCTACACAAGGATTTAGAAAATTACATCTTACTGAAAAGGTGAAGTGACAGGCATCTAGCCTGTATCACCTATACCCAGGATCTCTATCAGTCACCACTCAGGTTGGCTGATTAACTTTCACAAACCAGGGAATTAGCTCCTGGCTTTTCTCTCTTGTCTGTCTAAACATATTTGAGATAAAGTATGTACTCAATGCACCTCAAACAAAAAGTCTAATAAAAATAAATGATGAAACCAGAGGTGTCAAGTAGACAACTGACTACTTCCAGCTGTTTGCCATGTATGACACAGGCAAAAGCTAACGTTTCAAAATGTTTCCCACACACAGAACAATAGGCCGATTTTTACACAAACCTATAGCTGAAGACATTTCTAGAAATGGCAACTCACTCCAGGATTCTTGCCTGGGAAATCCCATGGGCAAAGGAGCCCTGCATCCATCACGATGCAAAGAGTCAGACACCACTTAGCAACTAAACTATACACATGCTGTGCTGTGCTTAGTCACTCAGTCCTTTCCATGGGGCTCCTCCATCCATGGGGTTGTCCAGGCAAGAATACTGGAGTGGGTTGACATGCACCCCTCCAGGGAATCTTCCCAACCCAGGAATTGAACCCAGGTCTCCTGCATTGCAGGTGGATTCTTTACCATCTGAGCCACCAGGGAAGCCCAAGAAAGTGGATAGCCTATCCCTTCTCCAGAGGGTCTTCCAGACCCAGGAATTGAACCAGGGTCTCCTGAATTGCAGGCAGATTCTCTGCCAGCTGAACTACCAGGGAAGCCCAAGCTATATATGTGTGTGTGTGTGTGTGTGTGTGTGTGATCTCCAAAAATAAATTCCTTTAAAAAGGTCAAAAATGGTTCAGAATAATGTTCAAATGGATAACCCTAACAAGCTTTAATTTATAAAAAGGACTCTAGTGTGTCCCTAGGGTCCTGATGGACAAACTATTTCTAATCCTTTAATAATCCATATAGCAGTGATAGTATCCATATAGTAATGAAACCAATGGAAAAATCAATGTGTGGTGATTTCTGCAGACTACTGATAATAAGATGAGAATTTATTTCTAGACAATTTCAGAATTTGAAGTGTCTACATTCCCTACCTCCTTTGACTCTTTCACAATTCCTAATGGTGTAAATAAGTATTAGTATATCTGAGTTTGGGAGACAAAACTTAGAGAAGTTAATTGCCTCACTCAGGGTTATTAGACCAACAGGGACTGCAAACCAGGTTTTCTGATTAATTCTGTTTTCTTTTGTCACTGCCAAAAATTATTAAAGTCATAACTGTACAAATTTCCCTACTCTTAGGTTTTTTCTTTTTAACCCTTTCCCCCTTTTATAATTTGACAGCCACAAACAGGCATGAATAGTTATCATTCAACTATTTGTAATATTTTTGCCATCAGTCACCCTTAAACAATTGTCTTCTTAATGTTATGCAAAGAAATCTTTACAATAAAAATTTCCCCCTTATTTACCTCTCTGAATAGCCTTAAATATCATTATGCTGAAACATTTCTTTCTAGCTTTCAACTAACATTTCCTTAAAAATGAAAGTATGTCCACCTATCATAAACTATTATAAAATTCATCAAAATATATAAGTCCATTGTTTTCAAGTAATAGGTAAAAGAAAAGGCAGATGGTAATACTTAAGAGAAAGAGAACACAAGAGAGGAGTCCCACATTCATTAGGGTTTTGAATTGTGAGATCTTTCTCTATTGCAGTTTAGGGAGGAAGAGATCAAACAGAGAAGTTTCTTGCTAAGATCCCCTGGAGAAGGAAATGGCAATCCACTCCAGTATTCTTGTCTGGGCAAGCCCATGTACAGAGGAGCCTGGCAGGTTACAGTCCATGGGGTTTCAAAGAGTCAAATACAATTCACTGACTAGACCACCACCATTACCACAGCATGGAGTGAGGGATGGAATAAATTAAATAATAAAATTGTAAGATTCCTATGTTTTTCTTGTGGTGGTGTAATGATAACCCTAAGTAGATTCTGACTAGTTAAGGAAATATATTGTAATCCCCATCAAATTAAAAACATCCAAAGAAACAAAGCATACAAAGAGATATAGCTAAAAAGTAAATCCCTGATTACATGGAGTGTAATGTATTAGACTCTCACACGTCCGTTTAATCAGTTCTCAACAGTCTCAAAGACATTTTAGGGGAAATATCTTTTTTAAATTAATTTATTTATTTCAACTGGAGGATAATTACTTTACAATATTGTGGTGGGTTTTGCCATACATTGACATGAGTCAGCAACGGGTGCACATATGTCCTCCCATCCTGAACCCCCATCTCAGCTCGTTATCACCCCCATCCCTCTGGGTTGTCCCAGAGCACAGGCTTTGAGTGCCCTGAATCATGTATTGAACTTGCACCAGTCATCTATTTTACATATGGTAATATGCATGTTTCAATGCTATTCTCTCAGATCATCCCACCCTTACCTTCTCCTACAGAGTCCAAAAGTCTGTTCTTTACATCTGTGTCTCTTTCGTTGTCTTGTGTATAAGGTCATTGTTACTGTCTCTATAAACACCATATATACGCGTTAGTATACTGTGTACTATATTGTTAGTATAGTGTATTGGTGTTTCTCTTTCTGACCTACTTCACTCTGTATAATAGGCTCCAGTTTCATCCACCTCATTAGACTGACTCAAATGAATGAGTAATATTTTTATACCTGAGTAATATTCCATTGTGTATACGTACCACAATTTCCTTATCCATTCACCTGCCAATGGACATCTAGGTTGCTTCCATGTCCTAGCTATTGTGAACAGGGGAAGCTTCTTAACAAATGGTATTGAAACAATTGGATATTCATTTGCATAAAAACTTTTTAAAAAACTAAAAAGGTATCACACCATGCATAAAAATTAACTGAAAATGAATCATGGGCCTACAGGTAAAATCTAAAAATGTCTATAAGAGACATAAGAGAAGAGTCTTTGTGACCTTGATTTAAACAATGATATCTTTGTTTACAACCACGATTGTACTATTCATTAAAAAAAAAAAAAGGATTAATTTGACTTTATCAAAATTCAATTTTCTCCTCTGTGAAATACACTATTAAGAAAATGAAAAAAACAAGCTACAAAGAGAGTACCTGCATATCACATATCTGACAAAACATTTAAATCCAGAATTTATAAAGAACTCTCAAAGTTCAATAATAAAAAAAAAAAAAAAACTCAATAAAAATGTAAGGCAAATGATTTCAACAAATATTTCACCAAAGATACATCTATTGTCAAAAAGAAAGAAAGAAAAATCACATGAAAAGACACTCTATATTATTAATCTGCGCTGTGCTTAGTCACTTAGTCATGTCTGACTCTTTGTGACCCCATGGACTGCAGCCTGTCAGGCTCCTCTGTCCATGTGGA
Source organism: Bos taurus (assembly GCF_002263795.3). Taxonomy (NCBI): domain Eukaryota; kingdom Metazoa; phylum Chordata; class Mammalia; order Artiodactyla; family Bovidae; genus Bos; species Bos taurus. The sequence continues at coordinate 14,463,122 of NC_037351.1, read as the reverse complement.
TTCTACAGGCAAGAATACTGGAGTGGGTTGGGATGCCCTCCTCCAGGGAATCTTTCCAACCCAGGGATCGAACCCAGGTCTCCCACATTACAGGTGGATTTTTTACCATCTGAGACACCAGGGAAGCCCAAGAACACTGGAGTGAGTAGCCTATCCCTTCTCCAGTAGATCTTCCCGACTCAGGAATCAAACTGGGGTCTCCTGTACTGCAGGCGGATTCCCTACCAGCTGATCTACCAGGGAAGTCCTATTAGTCATTAAGGAAATACAAATTCAAACCAAAATGATTTATTATTGCATCCCTATTAGAATGTCTATAATTAAAAATATTTCATATAGCAAGTTTTGCTGAGAAGGCAGAGTAACCATAAAATACTTCTGAGGAGAATGTAAAATAATAAAAACCACTTTGGAAAGAGTTTATGATTTCAAAAGAAGTGAAATATACACCTACTATATGATATCTCTATTTCATTTATAGATATTTACCACATAAAAAAACAATACACATGTCTACAGAAAGACTTGAATATAAGCATTCATAGTGGATATATGAGTAATAACCAAAAACCGGAAATGACACAAACGCTCATCAAAGGTGAATGGATAAACGAATTGTGACTTATGCTAATGGAACATTACTCAGCAATATAAAAGAAGTGAGCTGTTGTTACACATGACAGCATGAATGAACTTCAAAATAGTAAGGCACAGTGAAAGAAGATAGACAAAAAAAAGGTATGTAATTTATGATCCCATTTATACAAAATTCTAGAAAATGTAAACTAATCTATTGCGATAGAAAGCAGACAAGAGCTTCTCTCATGACAGGGGGGTGTTAAAAGACGGGATAGAAGGAAAAGCCTGCCAAGGGGCACTAGAAAGCTATTGAGAGTGGTAAAATAGTTTCCTAATCTTGACTGTGATGATGGCTTTATGAATGTAAACATTTACCAAAAGATATGAAACTGTAAGCTTTAAATATGTGCATAAAATATTTATCTTATATCAAGTATGGAGAGAGTAACATGAGAACTTACAATACCATATGTAAAATAGATTCCCAGTGGGAATTTGCTGTATGACTCAGGGTACTCAAACAGGGGTTCTGTGACAATCTAGAAGTTTGGGATGGGGAGGGAGATGAGAGGGAGGTTAGGGAGGGAGGTGATATGGGTGTACCTATGGCTGATTCTTGTTGGTGTTTGACAGAAAATAACAAGATTCTGTAAAGCAATTATTCTTCAATTAAAAAGTAAAATGGGAAAAAAATGTTTTTTTATGAAAGAATGCTAATAGTAGCACTGCTTCAAAAAGCAAAAATCTAAGCAATAAAATTGCCTAGCAGTAAAGCAGAAAAAATATTTTTATTAAATTGATAGCTACCAGGGAAGCCCTAATAATCATTAAGGAAATACAAATTCAAACCACAATGGGATATTACTACATCCCTATTAGAATGTCTATAAACATATAGCAATAAAATTGAAAAACATGTATGAAACTTTAGAAGGTATGTATGATTAACAATAGCAAATTGTAGATGTGTAATCAATAATATTATTACAGTTATAAAAATCAAAATTATAGAAAACTAAACAAACTAGAAAATTCTTAAAGAGATGGGAATACCAGACCACCTGACCTGCCTCCTGCGAAATCTGTGTGCAGGTCAAGAAGCAACAGTGAGAACTGGACATGTAACAACAGACTGGTTCTAAATCGGGAAAAGAATACATAAAGGCTGTATATTGTCACCTTGCTTATTTAACTTATATGCAGAGTACATCATGAGAAATGCTGGACTGGATGAAGCACAAGCTTGAATCAAGACTGCCAGAAGAAACATCAGTAACCTCAGATATGGAGATGACACCACACTTATGTCAGATAGCGAAGAAGAACTAAAGAGCCTCTTGATGAAACTGAAAAAGGAGAGTGAAAAAATTGGCTTAAAACTCAACATTCAGAAAGCTAAGATCATGGCAACTGATCCCGTCACTTCATGGCAAACAGAGGGGTAAACAATGGAAACAGTGACAGACTTTAATTTTGGGGGCTCCAGAATGACTGCAGATGGTGACTGCAGCTATGAAATTAAAAGACACTTGCTCCTTGGAAGAAAAGTTAGGCCCAACCTAGACAACATATTAAAAAGCAGAGACATTACTTTGCCAACAAAGGTCCATCTAGTCAAATCTATGGTTTTTCCAGTAGTCATGTATGGATGTGAGAGTTGAAATATAAAGAAAGCTGAGCACCAAAGAATTGATGCTTTTGAACTGTGATGTTGGAGAAGACTCTTGAGAGTCCCTTGGACTGCAAGGAGATCCAACCAGTCCATCCTAAAGGAAATCAGTCCAGAATGTTCACTGGAAGGACTGATGCTGATACTGAAACTCCAATACTTTGGCCACCTGATGTTAAGAACTGACTCATTTGAAAAAGACCCTGATGCTGGGAAAGATTGAACAAGTGAACTGACTGAAACAATATATTATTTAGTAATAATCTAAAATTGCCACACAACAACACAGAGAACCACAAGAGAGAATAAAAAAACAATCAAATTGGTGGTTCTGGGCAGGTGGGATGAGAATGTCTTGAAGGCAGGGCACACAGGAGGCCTCAAAATTTAATTGTGATGCTTTAATTTTTAAACTTTTTGTTTTTAAATTTGTAAAGCAAATGTTGTTCTATTAATATCAAAGTATACATCCAGACAGGAGTATCATTAACAGTAAAGAGGAACATTTCATAATGATCAGTGTCAATTCAACAAAGCAATGGGGAATGTGTGAAATAATTATCTGCAAACACAAGGGCAAACTGATTGACTAATGAGAATCCAGAGAGTTCTTCTTCGGTCTCTCTGGAAGACAGAGTCACGACTTGGAAGGAAGCTGGCCTTGTACACTTTATTGACTCTCTGTTCCAATTCTGAATTACCTTCCTACAGACTTCATATTCATGAAATTCTACCCATTCTAAAGAGAGGAAAAAAGTCTAATAATAGCTGTAACAATGAAAAGGGAATGAAAGAATGTGGGGGTATTCATAAAGCAATCAATATTATAAATATTCAGTTCAGTTCAGTTCAGTTCAGTCGCTCAGTCGTGTCCGACTCTTTGTGACCCCATGAATCGCAGCACATCAGGCCTCCCTGTCCATCACCAACTCCTGGAGTTCACTCAGACTCACTTCCATCGAGTCGGTGATGCATTTAATGATTCATTATAATATCCAACCATTTGCTCAGATTCTGAAGATAAGTTGTTTAGACTTGAACTTTTCATTTCTGCCTCTATTTGCCACTTGCTCTTTTGCTTGGATATTTTTTCTCTCTTTGATTTTATGTTAGCACTTATATCGGGAATACAAATATAGAACTTAAAAATAAATTGATACATAGTTGAACTCATGTGTGATCAGAAAAATCAAAATCATTTTTCTTTTCAGACAAAAGTATTATAATGAATTGCCATCCTGGCTAAGTGGAGACATTACAGTGACATGAATAATATTCCAAGTTGCTTCAAAAAACAGCAGTATTTGTTGATTACTCTATGGTAACTCTGTCATAAGCAGAGCCTGGGGACAGATTTCATCTTCTAAAATTATTTTCAGCAAGAAGGAGAAGCTGGGATCTTGATGACTGTTGAAGAATAAACAAAACAAAATGCTTCAGACAGCTGACATAGGCTGAGAAGCTGTGTAAACTATCAACTTCACCGGCCCTTGTTCATCTAGTCTTCTCTTCTAACTTATTTATTGGTTTATACCTTGCTTGGATTTGTCCTTTTCTTTTCCCCAGCTCACACTTCAAAATTTCAGACCTGGATTATTTTTCCTTATTCCTACTCTCTGGTGGAGATACAGATCCATATAACTTGGGATTCAGTCACAGAAGGGACTCCTTATCTTCAGAAATCTCCTTTCCTCCAGTTATATAGCCATGGCAATCCGAATGGTTATAGGCCAGCAAGAGGTTGGTCAGAGCTGAAGATGCTTGAAAACATTAACATTAATTCTATGTTATAGAAATGTAGTTATTCAGGAAGTGTTTAGTCATTGTTAAAATACAATGTGTCAATTTAGGTACGTATGTGTATATCTGTGTGATTTGTATAAACCATATCTAAAAATCTATCATATCGTTTAGTGTTAGTACACACATGTAATCACATATAGAGAGAGAGTTTAGTGTTATGAATATTTTCATCATTTATTATTTCAATAAATATTTAATGACTAAATATTTATGGAGCACCTTGATGTACCAGGCTATGAATTAGACACTGTGGGAGCTCTAAAGAAGGATTAGTCATAGATTCTTCCCTAAGTGGCATAGAACCCAGGAACAGAGAAAAACCAAGGGCTCAAAAATGTTATTTCCAAGTAGAAAGTGACATATACCACAAAAAGGCAAATAAAACCTGTCAAAGGAGTCTGAGAGGGGAGACTAATTCTGAGGGTGTAGAATATAAAGGAGAGACATCTGGAAATGCCTCCAGGAAGAGATATTTTTGAAATGGCCCATTCTGATAATATTTCAATAAGGGCAGCTGGTAAAGACAACATTTACATTAAAGCGAATTGCAGGTACAGTGCTCTAGAAATAAGAGGATAAGAAGCATTATAAAGCATGTAGATTTGTCTAATTTAGGTAGAGCATAAGGTAATAAGAGAGTCCTGGTGATGAAGAGTGCTAGAGATGGAACCTGGGCTACAGGGATTCAGAATAAATGTAATGGTCACTGGGGAGCTTTTCAAAGAATGTGTGTACAGAAATAAGAACTGAGATATAAGTTTCTTGTCTCCTTCATTCATTTCTCCTCAATGTCCATCAGAGACCTGAGTACTTAGTGGAGACCCAGTGAAAAATGCTGTTTATGGCTTACATTTACTGAGCACTTACTATATGCCTGATTCTCTTCTAAATACTTGATACATAGGAGATCATTTAACCCTCACCTTAACCTGATAAGGTTTTTGACATAATTATCTCTCTTCTATAGCTGAAGTAATTCAAGATCAAACATTTATAGAGGAACTGTGGCTCCTGAGGCATGATGGATGCAGAGAAACTGAAGATGTAGTCGACCAGATTTTGGAATAACTACAACAGGAGGTCTGAAAAACAAAGAGATCATTTTCATCTCATCAGTCCTAGGTGAAGAGATCAAGCCTTGAGCCTTTGGAGTGGAAGCACTGACTCCGACCCTGGACTACCAAAGAACTAACCCTCAGTTCAGTTCAGTTCAGTTCAGTGGCTGTCATGTCCGACTCTTTGTGACCCCATGAATCACAGCACACCAGGCCTCCCTGTCCATCACCAACTCCCGGAGTTCACTCAAGACTCACGTCCATTGAGTCAGTGATGCCATCCCGCCATCTCATCCTCCGTCGTCCCCTTCTCCTCCTGCCCCCAATCCCTCCCAGCATCAGAGGCTTTTCCGATCAGTCAACTCTTCGCATGAGGTGGCCAAAGTACTGGAGTTTCAGCTTTAGCATCATTCCTTCCAAAGAACACCCAGGACCGATCTCCTTCAGAATGGACTGGTTGGATCTCCTTGCAGTCCAAAGGACTCTCAAGAGTCTTCTCCAACACCACAGTTCAAAAGTGTCAATTCTTCGGTGCTCAGCTTTCTTCACAGTCCAACTCTCACATCCATACATGACCACTGGAAAAACCATAGCCTTGACTAGACGGACCTTTGTTGGCAAAGTAATGTCTCTGCTTTTGAATATGTTATCTAGGTTGGTCATAACTTTTCTTCCAAGAAGTAAGCATCTTTTAATTTCATGGCTGCAGTCACCATTTGCAGTGATTTTGGAGCCCCCCCCCCCCAAAAAAATAAAGTCTGCCACTGTTTCCACTGTTTCCCCATCTATTTGCCATGAAGTGATGGGACCAGATGCCATGATCTTCATTTTCTGAATGTTGAGCTTTCATCAAGAGGCTTTTTAGTTCCTCTTCACTTTCTGCCATAAAAGTTGTGTCATCTGCATATCTGAGGTTATTGATATTTCTCCCAGGAATCTTGATTCCAGCTTGTGCTTCTTCCAGCCCAGCATTTCTCATGATGTACTCTGCATAGAAGTTAAATAAGCAGGGTGACAATATACAGCCTTGACGTACTCCTTTTCCTATTTGGAATCAGTCTGTTGTTCCATGTCCAGTTCTAACTGTTGCAACAGTTAGAACTAACCCTGGGGAGTATCAAATAGTGAGAACTCCCACAAAGGAAACCACTTGAACACAAGACCCAGCATCACCCAACCACAAATAGCACCCTGTGCAGGACACCTCATCTAAACAACAAACAAAACAAAAATACAAAACCAATCATTAGCAGAGAGAATTATCACCTCACTCAGCCTTGCCCATTGGGAGAGTGAGGGGAACTCAGCACAAATCTCACCCTATACAAAGCTTACACAAAGCACTGGACCAACCTTAGGAGGGCAGAAAGCAAAAGGAAGAAAGAATTCAACCTTGAAAAAGTTGGGAAAAGGAGACCTCACACACAATAAGTTAAAAAAAATAATGAAAAGGAAGACATATATTACACGAATGAAGGAACAAACTAGAAACATGGAAGTCCAAATAAATGAAGAGGAAATAGGCCAACTACCTGAAAAGAAATCAGAGTAATCATAGTAAACATGATCAAAAACTTTGAAAGCAAAATGGAGAAAATGCAAGAATCAACTAACAAACACCTAGAAGAATTAAAGAATAAACAAACATACAGAGACAAACAACACAATTACTTAAATGAAAAACACTCTAGAAGGGATCTATAGCAAAATATCTGAAATGGAAGAATCAATCAGTGAACTGTAAGATAAAATGGTGGAAATAACTTCTGAAGAGCAGAATAAAGTAAAAAGAATGAAAAGAACTGAGGATAATCTCAGAGACCTCTAGGACAATATCACCACACCACATCACATTCGAATTATTGGAATCTCAGAAGAAGAAGAGAAAAAGAGTACGAGAAAAATTTTGAAGAGATTATACTTGAAAATTTCCCTAACATAGAAAAGGAAATAGTCAATCAATTCTAAGAGGTGCAAATAGTCCCATACAGAATAAACCCAAGGAGAAACACGCCAAGACACATACTAATCAAACTAACAAAGACTAAACACAAAGAAAGAATATTAAAAGCAGCAAGGGAGAAGCAACAAGTAACATACAAGGGAAATCCCACATGCTTAACAGCTGATCTTCCAGTAGAAACTGCAGGCCAGAAAGGAATGGCAAGATATATTTAAAGTACTGAAAGGGAAAAATCTACAACCAAGATTACTGTACCTGGAAAAGATCTCATTCAAGATTGATGGAGAAATACAAAGCTTTTCAGACAAGCAAAAGTTAAGAGAATTCAGAACCACCAAACCAGCTTTGCAACAAATATTAAAAGGACTTATATAGTAAGAAATAACAAGAGAAGAAAAAGATCTACAAAATCAATCCCAAACAATTAAGAAAATGACAACAGGAACATATATATCAATAATTACTTTAAGCGTAAATGGATTAAATGCTCCAACCAAAAGACAGACTGGCTGAATGGATAAAAAAACAAGACCCATACATATGCTGTTCAGACCTTAAGACACAAACAAACTGAAAGTGAGAGGATGGAAAAATATTTTCCATGCAAATGGGAAGCAAAAGAAAGCTGGAGTAGCAATCTTCATATTGACAAAATAGATATTAAAATAAATAATATTATAAGAGATAAGGAAGGACACTATATAATGATCAAGGGATCAATCCAAGAGGAAGATATAACAATTGTAAATATCTATGCACCCAACATAGAATACATAAGACCTCAGTACATAAGACAAACACTAACAGACATAAGGGGAAATTGACAGTAACACAATAATAGCAGGAGGATTAAACAGCCCACTCAGACAAATGGACAGATCATCAAAACAAAATTAATAAGGAAACCCAAGTCTTAAAAGATACATCAGATGAGATGGATCTCACTGATATCTTCAGGACATTCCATCCAAATGCAGAAGAATACACCTTCTTCTCAAGTGCACATGGAACATTCTCCAGGATAGACCATACGTTGGGTCACAAATCAAGTCTCAGTAAATTTAAGAAAATTGAAATCATATCAAGAGTCTTCTCTAACCACAACACTACAAGACTAGAAATCAACTACAAGAAAAAAAGCTGTAAAAAACACAAACACTTGGAGATTAAATAATACATTTCTAAATAACCAACAGGTTACTGAATAAATCAAAAGGGAAATCAAAAAAATTCTAGAAAAAAATGACAATGAAAACACAACAACTCAAAACCTATGGGATGTAGCAAAAGCAGTTCTAAGAGGGAAGTTTATAGCAGTACAATCCTACCTCAAGAAACAAGAAAAAGGTCGAATAGACAACCTAACTTTACACCTAAAACAACTGTAAGAAGAACGGCAACAACAATGAATTAATAGAAGGAAAGAAATCATAGATACAAGCAGAAATAAATGCAAATAAAGAATAGTAAAGATTAATAAAACTAAAAGCTGGTTCTTTGAGAAGATAAACAAAATTGACAAACATTTAGCCAGACTCATCAAGAAAAAATGAAAGAAAAATCAATCAACAAAATTAGAAATAAAAAAAGGAGAGATTCTAACAGACAATGCAGAAATACAAAGGATTATAAGGGACTATTATGAACAACTATATGGCAAAAATTGGATTACCTAGAAGAATGGGACAGATTCTTAGAAAAGTTCCATTTTCCAAGACAGAACCAGTAAGAAATAGAAATTATGACCAACCCAATTACAAGCACTGAAATTGAAGCTGTGATTAAAAAATCTCTCCAAAAACAAAAGCCAAGGACCAGATCACTTCACAGGAGAATTCTATCAAACATTTAGTGAAGAGCTAATGACTATCCTTCTAAAACTCTTTCAAAAAATTGCAGAGATAGGAACACTTCCAAATTCATTCTATGAGGCCACCATCACCCTAATACCAAAACCAGACAAAGACAACTCACAAAACAGAAAACCACAGGCCAATATCACCAATGAACATAGATGCAAAAATCCTCAACAAAATTTTAGCAAACATAATTCAGTAACACATCAAAAAGCTCATACACCATGATCAAGTTGGGTTTATTCCAGGAATGCAAGGATTCTTCAATATATACAAATCAGTCAATGTGATATACCATATTAACAAATTGATAAAATAAAACCAATATGAAAATTTCAATAGATGCAGCAAAAGCCTTTGACAAAATTCAGCACCCATTTATGATTAAAACTCTTCCAAAAATGGGTATAGGAGGAAACTACTTCAACATAATAAAGGTCATATATGATAAGCCTACAGCAAACGTTATTCTGAATGGTGAAAAACTGAAAGCATTCTCCCTAAGATGAGGAATAAGACAAGGGTGTCCACTGTCACCAATATTATTCAACATAGTTTTGGAAGTCCTAGCTACAGAAATCAGAGAAGAAAAATAAATAAATAAATCAAAGGAATCCAGATTTGAAGAGAAGAAGTGAAGCTCTCACTGTTTGCAGATGACATGATACTGTACATAGAAAACCCTAAAGACAGTATCAGAAAATTACTAGAGCTAGTCGGTGAATTTAACAGTTGCAAGATAAAAAATCAATACACAGAAATCACTTGCATTTCTATATACTAACAATGAAAACTCAGAGAGAGAAATTAATGAATCAATCCCATTCACCATTGCAACAAAAAAAATAAAGTATCTAGGAATAAACTTACCTAAGGAGACAAAAGAACTGTACACAGAAAATTATAAAATGCTAATGAACAAAATTAAAGATGACATAAACAGATGGAGAAATATTCCATGTTCCTGGGTAGGAAGAATTGATATTGTGAAAATGACTACGCTACCAAATGCAATCTACAGATTCAATTACCAATGGCATTTTTCACAGAACTAGAACAAAAAAATTCACAATTCATTTGGAAACACAAAAGATCCCAAATAGCCAAAGAAGTCTTGAGAAAGAAGAGTGGAGCTGGAGGAATCAACCTTCCTGACTTCAGGATATACTACATAGCTACAGTCATCAAGACAATATGGTACTGGCACAAAAACAGAAGTATAGACCAATGGAACAAGATAGAAAGCCTAGAAATAAATCCATGCACCTATGGATACCTTATTTTTACAAAAGAGGAAATAATATACAATGGGGCAAAGACAGTCTCTTCAATAAATGGTGCTGGATAAACTGGACAGCTACATGTAAAAGAATGAAATTAGAACACTTCCTAACACCATACACACAGACAAACTCAAAATGGATTAAAGATCTAAATGTAAGACCAAAAACTATAAAACTCTTAGAGGAAAACATAGGCAGAACACTCAATGACATAAATCAAAGCAAGATCCTCTATGACCCACCTCCTAGAGTAATGGAAATAAAAACAAAAATAAAGAAGTGGGACCTGATTAAACATAAAAGCTTTTGTACGACAAAGGAAACTATAAGCAAGGTGAAAAGACAACCTTCAGAATGGCAGAAAATAATAGCAAATTAAACAATTGACAAAGGATTAATCTCCAAAATAGACAAGCAGCTCATACAACTCAATACCAGAAAAGCAAACAGCTCAATCAGAAAATGGACAAAAGACCTAAGCAGACATTTCTCCAAAGAAGACATACAGATGACTAACAAACACATGAAAAGATGCTCAACATCGCTTGTTATTAGAGAAATGCAAATCAGAACTACAATGAGATATCACCTCACACTGGTCAGAATGGCCATCATCAAAAAGTCTACAAACAATAAATGCTGGAAAGGGTGTGGAGAAAAGGGAACGCTCTTGCCTTATTGGTGGGAATGTAAATTGATACAGCCACTATGGAAGACAGTATGGAGATTCCTTAAAAAAACTAGGAATAAAACCACCTCATGATCCAGAAATCCCACTCCTAGGCATATATCCTGAGGAAATCAAAACTGAAAAAGACCACATGTATTCCATTGTTCACTGAAGCACTATTTACAAGAGCTAGAACATGAAAGCAACCTAGATGTCCATCAACAGATGAATGGATAAAGAAATTTTGGTATATATACACAATACTCAGCCATAAAAAGGAACATCTTTGAGTCAGTTCTAATGAGGTGGATGAACCTAGAGCCTATTATACAGACTGAAGTAAGTCAGAAAGAGAAAGATAAATATTGTATTCTAACACATATACACAAAATCTAGAAATGTGATACTGAAGAATTTATTTACAGGTCAGCAATGGAGAAACAGACATAGAGGATAGACTTATTGACATGGGGAGAGGGGAGGGGAGGGTGAGATGTATGGAAAGAGTAACACGGAAACTTACATTGCTGCTGCTGCTAAGTCGCTTCAGTAGTGTCCGACTCTGTGCGACCCCATGGACTGCAGCCTACTTACCATATGTAAAATAGAGAGCCAATGGGAATTTGCTGTATGGCTCAGGAAACTCAAACAGGGTCTCTGTATCAATCTAGAGGGATGGGATGGGGAGGGAGATGGGAGGGAGGTTCAAAAGGTGGGGGGGATATATGTATAAATATGGCTGATTCATGTTGAGGTTTGACAGAAAACAACAAAATTCTGTAAAGCAATTATCCTTCAATAAAAAATAAATATTTTTTAAAATAAAATAAAATTAATAATCTGGAAAAAAAGATGAAGCATTTAAGTAAAAAACTTAACCAAAGTCACACAATTTTTCATAATAGAACAAGGACGCAGAACAAAGTCTTAACTAGTTTTCTCTATTGCTTCATGACCAAAAAAAAAAAAGACTATTAAAAATAAATGAATACCATCATATCCTTAAGAACAATACATTATACTTTTTCTCTCATTATTAGATGACAGATGACATTAAACACAACTCATTGGACCAAGTTATAGCCTTAGTTGTTATATTCTCAATTGTAATACAGGAACTGTTTGTTTGGGTCAGATTTCTACTACATCAGGAGAACATAGTGTGTTGCTAGTTTGTTTTGTCACAATGAAGCCTACAAGAAGTGCAAAGACAGCTTGCAGGTACTGCTGTTAGGCAACAGTCATCAAGAGCTGACCATCCATTATGATGGCTGTGGTGTGTGGCATTCGTGCCTGGCACTCACTGTGCAGTTACGAGAGACATGGAAGAAACTGCAAATGGCCTGGATAGGTGGAAAGGGAGGTAGAATTAGTCCTAGGGAGCACTTGAGATGTGTGAAACTGCCTCCTCTTCTGCCTGAAGAATCAGAATATTTTCTCACACCGAACTAATAAAAGTATTCTGTAACTGGTAGAAGAGTGGAGCTGTAGAGTGATCTGAGGTTGGTCTGCATAAGCCAAGGAAAGGGAAAACATTTATCTGCTCTTTGTAGTTATAAAGATACCTTAGTTGGAAAATGTAGTTCCAAAAGTCACCTTCATCCTTGAGGGTCCTTTCTGCTCTTTCCAAGTAATTTTTAACTCCCTGTATCTTTCTAGGAAAATATGAACTTTAGGTTTTCGAAAAGGGGCATTAATCTAGTCATATTGAGGAGTATTAATACTTAGTGCTTATAAACCATTCAGGTTCACTGTACTGGGAATTAGAAGACCTGAGGCAATGTGGCAAAGGAAGAGAACATGAACTTTAACACCAAAGCAAATCCCCCTCTAAGTCTCAGTGTCTGAGAGGCCATGTTCAAGGTATTCCAATGCTCTAATCCCATTTCTTCATCTCTAAAGTGGAGACAAGAGCATCCATATAATGGATCAGTGCTCAGTCGCTCAGTCATGTCTGACTCTTTGCAGCCCCTGGACTGTAGCCTGCCAGGCTCCTCTATCCATGGAATTCTCCAGACATGAATACTGGAGTGGGTTGCCATTTCCTACTCCTAGGGTCTTCCTGACCCAGAGATGGAATTGGTGTCTCTTGCATCTTCTGCATTGGCAGGCAGGTTCTTTACCACTAGCACCACCTGGGAAGCCCATTTGATAGAGTTCAAATGAGGTGCTGTAGATGAAAGAATTTTTTAAACATTAAAGTACAAAAAAACATTAAACATTGACACATTTAAACATTAAATTACAAGCTTTTGTATGTGCACATTTGTTTCTAACCAGTGGTCAATATGCAGTTCAGTTTAAGCTGTTTCTAAAAACTTGTCTGTCTCACATTTCCTCAGACTACAGAGCCAGGTTATGGGGGCTCAATATAATTCCAGACACACCTGTCTGTAGCTGTTTTATCATTGGGATGAATTATCCTTTGTCAACTTTTAATAGAGTCAAAAGAATGAATGAGCCAACCCTTCCCCTACTCTTGCTTCCTGTTTCTGGGTCCACTGGAGAAGAGAGGAATGAGTTTTTAGGGAAGCATTAACATAAAGTTTTAGAATTAATTTAGATGAGGTTACATGAAATGACAATTGAATTGATGCCATAAGTCTAGACATACATTTCTTCCATAGGCATTTATGTTTGCTTGAAGCTTCCCAGGTGGCTCATGGTAAAGAATCCACCTCCCAATGAAGGAGGCTGAAGAGACATGGGTTCAGTCCCTGGATTGGGAAGATATCCCAGAGAAGGAAATGGCAACCCACTCCAATATTCTTGCCTGGAAAATCCCATGGACATAGGAGCCTGGTGGGCTACCATCCATGGCGTTGCAAAGAGTCAGACACAACTGAGCGACTTTACTTCACATAATGTACTGCTGCTACTGCCAAGTTGCTTCAGTCGTGTCCGACTCTGCGCGACCCCATAGACGGCAGCCCACCAGGCTCCCCCGTCCCTGGGATTCTCCAGGCAAGAACACTGGAGTGGGTTTCCATTTCCTTCTCCAATGCATGCAAGTGAAAAGTGAAAGTGAAGTCGCTCAGTCATGTCTGACTCTTAGCGACCCCCTGGACTGCAGCCCACCAGGCTCCTTCATCCATGGGATTTTCCATTATAATATTATATATCCACATATTCTAGGGATTAACTAGTTTTCCCTACTGACTCTTAACAGATAAATGTTTGTTTAAAATATATATATATGAACATCTTTTCATAGGACCAATAATGGGAGGACTATTATTCTGCCTACCAAACAGTTTTGATCTGTTTTGTTTTCTGTTTTATTCTTGCCCCAGCCCAGCATGTCACTGGGCTTTGGACTTTGTTCTGTGTGTTTTCTATTTCTTCCCTTCCCAGCCCTGCATTGTTGCTGGACCTCAGAAACATCATACCAGTTTTGAAATAACTCTCACCACGGGGCAGAGCTGCTTACCTAGTGAGGGAAATACTCTAAGGACACTTGAAAGAGGACATTGATAGCATGGTCTGGGCTGACACTTTTCAGAGGTTTTCTTCTCTTTAGACCCTAGCTGGGTTGCTCTTCATCCTAGCTTTATAGAGTCAGCCTAAAATCGGGTAAACACATTCTGAATTTCTCCATTTGAGATTGTAACCTCCCTAAAGGACAGGGATCACAGTGACCTTATGTCCTTCCAGAATTTCAACCTTGTTTTTAACATAGATTCAGTGCATATGGGTTGCTTAATAAAACAGAATACTTATGGTTCTGTCATGCTTATTCCTAAAACCATAGCCAAAGAAAAATGGTGATGAAGAAAAGATTTTTATTATATTTTATTTTACCCTCAAAATCTAATTCAGAGCATGGTAAGAAATGCCCTCACAGAGCCAAATTTTATGTTCATTAGCTTAATTGGACATTAGTGCCATAGCCACCTCTTCCCGCTCTACAGCGAGAATGACCCTCTTCCTGTATTATCATCAATAACACACAATGATGGCCTGGCTGGGATTGACCAGACGGTAACTGAGCTCTGGGTCCCTTGGGCAACAGGGTGATTTTTATTTACAGTGACAAGATGATCTTTACACTTGTTTCTCTTTGGACTGTACACACACAGCTCTATCCATAAGCCAAAACACAGCCAGGCCAGCTCTTTCCGCTATGCACTTTACTTAGCTGACTAGGTGTCAGCATTAATTTCTTGACTGTGGGGAAGTTTCATCTCCCTTGCCCTAGGGATGTTTTCTTGACCTCTCCAGTCCTGTGATTGGGAACGGTTTGGTCTTTCCTCATAAGCTCCAAACATTTTCTTTCTTTTCCATTGCAATTATTATCTCCTGTGACATTTACAAGGACCCGCTCTGCTGTAGCTGAAGCTATAAACATGCAGGGAGCCTTGGTAACCCAGAATGCTTTTCTGCTTGAACATGCCAGGTAATAACTACAGGAGCTTTCAGCATGAATTTCTGAATAACTGTCCAGCTTCAAAAGCTGCCTACCAGCAGCACCTTTCTCAGTTGGGCTCCTCAGGAATATGTTTGAAAGAATTATAGTTAAGGATAATTATGTAAATAAAACAGTTAATTGTTCAACTCTACAAAAGCCCTCATTTTTAAAAAAATTGTAAGAGAATACAAATCACATTATGGATGGAAAAATGTTTGAACTGGAGTTGATTTTAAGACTCAAGGCAGTGGTGAGAATAGTACCAGGATAAACATGAACAGAACTCAGGTCATAAATGAGTTGCCACATCTTTGACAAATCATTCACTTCTTTAAAATTCTATTTCCCTAACTTGCAAGAGAGTCCTTTGGACAGCAAGGAGATCCAACCAGTTCATCCTAAAGGAAATCAGTCCTGAATATTCACTTGAAGGACTGATGCTGAAGCTGGAACTTCAATACTTTGGTCACCTGATATGAAGAACTGACTCACTGAAAAAGACACTGATGCTGGGAAAGATTGAGGGCAGGAGGTAAAGGGGGTGACAGGATGAGATAGTTGGATGGCGTCACCGACTCAATGGACATGAGTTTGAGTAAACTCCGGGAGCTGGTGATGGACAGGGAGGCCTTGGTGTGCTGCAGTCCGTGGGGTTGCAAAGAGTCGGACACAACTGAGCAACTGAACTGAACTTGCAAGAGAAACTTTTTAGTCTAGGTCATTCCTAAGGTCTCCTTAAGTTCTAATATTCTGGAAACAAATGAATAACCAGCCAGCACCTTTCAATTTTTGTTAATATTTTCTGTGGAAACATTGCCTCTGTGATCCCACTGACCTCCATGCTCACTTATTTTCCCTACCTAATCATAGGCAAGAACATGCTGGAATCAGCAGATATTTGCCCTCATCCATGAGGAGATTCACTCGTTCTTTCATTTATTCAGTGGTTGTGAAGGGAATGAGGAGAAAACCCAGTTGGTCTTCATTTACTAAGGTGCTTCTCTAAAGAGCAGTGACTTAGCAGTTAACATGGTCAATATTCTAAAGATATTTTGATTTAAAAGTTTTATCTTTGGTCAGTGGGACTTTGCTTTCAAGAAAGTTAAACACTATTTTCAAGGGACATATAACTATCCATTTTCCAAAAGTTCACTAATTTTCCTTCACTGCCTTTGCTCTCCTAGATTCTCCTGAAGTTAAGAAATGTTCCCTTTTTTTCCATAGAGAGTTTGTACATAGAGGGAGTTTGCTGTGTTCCTTGGACACTACTTCTGAGCATTAACACTCCTTGTGTCCCCTACTCCTCAGGACGCACATGTTCTGTTCACTGTGCAAGTCTGATGATTCTCTGGCCTGTCGCCACTCTGATTTCTAGCCTTCAAGAACTCCATGCTCTCATTTACAGCAGGAGAACATGTGCCATGTGACTTAATTCCTGATTTAAAAAAAAAAAAATTTCTTGTCTTTAAAAATATGTTTTCTCAACAAGATAATGTGGCCATTGAAAACTAAATTTGCCGTACTACTTCTACTTCGGAAATAGTAAGTTATCAATGAATATTTGGATGGTTTGTAACTTCTATCACCTGGAAATAATAATCACAGGTGAATTTTGGTCCATATTGTTCTGAAAGTGGAGTCCCTAAGCCAGAAACATCAGCATCATCTGGGGTCCCTTGGAAAGCAGAATTATCAGGCTGCATCCCAGACTTAAAGAAACAGAGATTACAGCCATGTGACCCAGCTTTCTGTGGTTCAAGGATCCTTACAGGTGATTCTTGAAAAAAAAAAACTTTCAATTTTATATTGGACTATAGCTGATTAACAATTAACAATGTAGTTATAGTTCCAGGTGGACAGCTGAAGGGACTTCGCTGTACATATACATGTGTCCATTCTCCCCCAGACTTCCCTCCCATCCAGGCTGCCATATAACATCAACCAGAGTTTCATGTGCTATACAGTAGATCCTTGTTGGTTATCCGTTTTAAATACAGCAAAGTATACACGTTGATCCCAAACTCTCTATATCTTCCCCTCACTCTTTGCCCCCTGGCAAGTGTAAGTTCTCTCTTTAAGTCTGTGAATCTGTTTATGTTTCATAAATAAGTTCATTTGTATAATTTCTTTTTATATTCTACCTATAAGAGATGTCATATGATATCTCTCCTTCTCTATCTGGCTTACTTCACTTAGTATAACAATCTCTAGGTCTATTTTTTTTGCTGAAAATGACATTATTTCATTCTTTTAAATTGCTGAATAATATTCTAATATATTCCAACAATATATGTATCACATTTTATTTATTCATTCCTCTGTTGATGGACATTTAGGTTGCTTCCATACCTTGGCTATTGTAAACAGTGCTTCAATGAAAATTAGGGTGCATGTATCCTTTTGGGCCATATTTTTCTCTGGTTATATGCCCAAGAGTGAGATTGCAGGGTCATATGGTAGCTCTATTTTTAGTTGTTTTCTTCTTTTTTTTTTTTAAAGGAGCCGCCATACTTGTTATCCATAGTGACTGCACCAATTTACATTCCCATCAACAGTGTAGAAGGATTCATTTCTCTCCATCCCCTCTCCAGCATTTATTGTTTGTGCATTTTTTATGATGACCATTTTGATTGGCATGAGGTGATATCTCACTGTAGTTTTGATTTGCATTTCTCTAATAATTAATGATGTTGAGCATCTTTTCATGTGCCTTTTGGCCATCTGTCTTCTTTGAAGAAATGTCTATTTTGATCTGCCCATTGTTTTGATTGGGTTGCATTTTTTTTAATGATGCTAAGCCTCATGAGCTGTTTGCAAGTTTTGGACACTATTACTTGTTGGTCACATCATTTGCAAATATTTTCTCCCACTCTGAGGGTTGTCTTTTAGTTTTGTTTATCATATCCTTTGCTGAGAAAAAGCTTTTGAATTTAAATAGGTCCCATTTGTTTATTTATGGTTGCATTTCCATTCTGCGAGATATATCGAAAAGGATATTGCTCCAATCTATATCAGAGAGTGTTCTATGTTTTCCTCTAGGACTTTTTTAGTGTCCTGTCTCACATTTATGTCTTTAATCCATTTGGGGCTTATTTCTGTGTATGGTGTTAAAGAATGATCTAATTTTATATTTTACATGTAGCTCTCCAATTTTCCCAACAGCATTTGTTGAAGAGACTCTTTCCAGTTGTGTAGTCTTGCCTCCTTTGTTGTAGATAAATAACTGATTTATTTAGATAAATAATTTATAAATGATATTTAATTTTTATCATAGATATTTATTTTTCACAAATATATATTTGTATTTATATATAGATCTTTTTATCATAGATAAATAATTGGTTTATTTCTGAGCCTTCTATATTGTTCTATATATCTATTTTGTGCAATCCCATAATATATTGATGACTATAGCTCTATAGTATAGAATACCTAGGAATAAACCTAAAGAGACAAAAGACCTGTATTTTGAAAACTATAAGATGCTGATGAAAGAAGTTGAAGGCACAGGTGGAAAGATACACCACAATCATAGATTGGAAGAATCAATATTGTCAAAATGACTATACTAACCCAAGGCAATCCACAGATTCAATGCAAAACCTAACAAATTACTAACGATGTTTTTCACATAACTAGAACAAATTATTTTAAAATGTGTATGGAGACACAAAAGACCCTGAATAGCCAAAGCAATCTTGAGAAAGAAAGACAGAGCTGGAGGAATTAGGCTACCTGACTTAAGACTATACTACAAAGCTACAGTCACAGGTGATTCCGATTTACACTAATATTTGAGAATCACAGTCACAGACTGATTTCCAAATCCCTAAAGATACAGGTCGGAGAAGGCAATGGCACCCCACTCCAGTACTCTTGCTTGGAAAATCCCATGGACGGAGGAGCCTGTTAGGCTGCAGTCCATGGGGTCGCTAAGAGTTGAACACGACTGAGTGACTTCACTTTCACTTTTCACTTTCATGCATTGGAGAAGGAAATGGCAGCCCACTCCAGTGTTCTTCCCTGGAGAATCCCAGGGACGGGGGAGCCTGGTGGGCTGCCATCTATGGGGTCGCACAGAGTTGGACACAACTGAAGCAACTTCGCAGCAGCAGCAGCAGCAGCAGCAGGCATGAGTGGGGGTTTTCCAAAGAAAATGTTCATGGACTTTGATAAATGAAAAACATTACTAATATTATCATCTTACTGTAAGCTAACTTTTAGTCACTTAAATGTGGTTAAAGCACTGGGATCTGAGGCTATCCTGTCAGTCACTGCATGGACACTGGGGCTGGTTCCACTGCTTTAGCTGAGGTGATAGATATGCCTTCCTCTCCTTCTACTCCTGAAGATTCCACAAACTGGACATTCTAGACAGAAGACAGCACATGTTTAGTCACTCAGTTTAGTTCAGTTCAGTTCAGTCCCTCAGTCATGTCCGACTCTTTGTGACTCCATGAATCGAAGCATGCCAGGCTTCCCTGTCCATCACCAACTCCCAGAGTTCACCCAAACTCATGTCCATCGAGTCACTGATGCCATCCAACAATCTCATCCTCTGCCATCCCCTTCTCCTCCTACCCCCAATCCCTCCCAGCATCAGGGTCTTTTCAAATGAGTCAACTCTTGGCATCAGGTGGCCAAAGGATTGGAGTTTCAGCTTCAGCATCAGTATTTCCAATGAACACCCAGGACTGATCTCCTTTAGGATGGACTGGTTGGATCTCCTTGCAGTCCAAGGGACTCTCAATAGTCTTCTCCAACACCACAGTTCAAAAGCATCAATTCTTCGGCACTCAGCTTTCTTCACAGTCCAACTCTCACATCCATACATGACCACTGGAAAAACCACAGCCTTGACTAGAAGGACCTTTTTTGGCAAAGTAATGTCTCTGCTTTTCAATATGCTATCTAGGTTGGTCATAACTTTCCTTCCAAGGAGTAAGCGTCTTTTAATTTCATGGTTGCAGTCACCATTTGCAGTGATTTTGGAGCCCCCCAAAAATAAAGTCTGACACTGTTTCCACTGTTTCCCCATCTATTTGCCATGAAGTGATGGGACCAGAACCCCATGATCTTTGTTTTCTGAATGTTGAGCTTTAAGCCAACTTTTTCACTCTCCTCTTTCACTCTCATCAAGAGTCTTTTTAGTTCCTCTTCACTTTCTGCCATAAGGGTGGTGTCATCTGCATATCTGTTATTGATATTTCTCCTAGCAATCTTGATTCCAGCTTGTGCTTCTTCCAGCCCAGCGTTCCTCATGATGTACTCTGCATATAAGTTAAATAAGCAGGGTGACAATATACAGCCTTGATGTACTCCTTTTCCTATTTGGAACCAGTCTGTTGTTCCATGTCCAGTTCTAACTGTTGCTTCCTGACTTGCATACAGGTTTCTCAAGAGGCAGGTCAGGTGGTCTGGTATTTCCATCTCTTTCAGAATTTTCCACAGTTTATTGTGATCCATACAAAGACTTTGGCATAGTCAATAAAGCAGAAATAGATGTCTAATTCTTTGCACCCTCATCAACTGCAGCACATCAGGCTTCACTGTCCTTCACCAACTCCCGGGGTTTCCTTAAACTCATGTCCGTTGAGTTGGTGATGCCATCCAACTATCTCACCCTCTTTTGTCCCCGTCTCCTCCTGCCTTCACTCTTTCTCATCATCAGGGTCTTATCCAATGAGTCAGTTCTTCACATCAGCTGGCCAAATTATTGGAGCTTCAACTAGAGCATCAGTCCTTCCAATCTCAATTCAGGTTTGATTTCCTTTAGGATTGACTGGTTTGATCTCCTTGCTGTTCAAGGGACTTTCAAGAGTCTTCTCCAGCACCACAATTCAAAGGCATCAATTCTTTGATGTTCAGCCTTTTTAATTGTCCAGATCTCACATCCATACATGACTACTAGAAAAACCATAGTTTTGACTATATGGACCTTCGTAGGCAAAGTAATGACTCTGCTTTTCAATACACTCTCTAGGTTTGTCATAGCTTTACTTCCAGGGAGCAAGTGTCTTTTAATTTCATGGCTGCAGTCACCATCTGCAGTGATTTTGAAGCCCAGGAGAATAAGGTCTGTCACTGTTTCCACTGTTTCCCCAAATACTTGCGTGACGTGATGGAACAGATGCCATGATCTTCGTTTTTTGAATGTTGAAATTTAAGCCAACTTTTTCCACTTTCCTCTTTCACCTTCATCAAGAGGCTCCTTAATTCCTCTTCATTTTCTGCACATGGATGGTGTCATCTGCATATCTTAGGTTATTGACATTTCTCCCAGCAACCTTGATTCCAGCTTGTGATTCACCCAGCCCAGCATTTCACGTGATGTACTCTACATAGAAGTTAAATAATTAAAGTGACAATATACAGTCTTGATGTACTCCATTTCCAATTTTGAACCAGTTTGTTGTTCCATGTCTTATTATAACTGTTGCTTCTTGACCTGCATATAGGTTTCTCAGGAAGCAGGTAAGGTGAGCTGGTGTTCTCATCTCTTGAAGAACTTTCCAAACGTTGTTGTGATCCACACAGTCAAAAGGTTTAGCGTAGTCAATAAAGCAAAAGTAGATGTTTCTCAAGAATTCTCTTGTGTTTTTCTTTTTCTTTTTTTTCTTTTTTTTTTAATTTTATTTTATTTTTAAACTTTACATAATTGTATTAGTTTTGCCAAATATCAAAATGAATCCATCACAGGTATATGTGTGCTCCCCATCCTGAACCCTCCTCCCTCCTCCCTCCCCATACCATCCCTCTAATTTTATATAATATATGAACAAGTAAGTATGGCTTTAATACTACTGGAAGTAAAAAGGAAAGAAGGACATACAATTTAAGAGATATTAAAGTACTATAAAGACTCAACAATTTTAAAATGTAATGCTGGCAAATGAATAGAAAACCAAAGTAAGGAAACAAGATAGAAAGTTCACAAAGAGACCCAAATATTTATGAAAATGTTACATACAAGGTAACATACAAGGTATCTCAAGCCAGAAAATTACAATTTGGCTAAATGTAAAGTCAAAACTAATACAATTATGTAAAGTTTAAAAATAAAATAAAATTAAAAAAAATTAAAAATAAAAATAAAAATAAAAACTACTTGGAAGAAAAGCTATGAAAAAAAAAAAAAAAAAAAAGGAACAATTTTATATGGTGTTGAAAAAGCATGTAAAGATAGTGAGGAACTGGGAAAGCATTGTTATTTTATTCAGAGTAACATGTTTGCAATAGCAAAAATCTGAAATCATGCAAGTGATCAATCGGGGTAGTTAGCTACTTAGATTCAGCTGTATCCACACAGTGGGCTCCTAAGAAGTTGGAAATTAATGAACCTGTACAGGCAGATGTCCAGAATATATGGTTAATTTAACAAAGGAAGGGTGAGAATGATGTGCACATGTTGCTACCTTTTGAGGAAACAAGAAGTTTACATGTCTTTGTACATTTGCATCAAGAAATCCTGGAAGACTACACTATACTCTTATTGTTGGGTTTTGCACATGCCAATCTTCTGTTTGGATGAATTTTTCCTGCTTCGCTTGCAGATTACTCCTATTCATCCTTCAGGTCTCCTTTACTATGTAACTCTGGAAAATTTTATAGTCTCTGTGATCTGGGAATTTGTTAGAACTCTTCCCTTGTGCTCATCTACTCAAACTTAGTTTAATTTTATATTAAAAAAATTGTTTGTTTATTCCTTAAGTTCTTTGAATAAATGACTATACTTTGGTGTTTCTTTTATTTTACCCACCCAACTGCATGGTGAAAAGATTGAATAAATTCAGTGAATTGCCACACAGTTAATGATACAATGTACATTAATTGTAATCATAGGAAAAGCTATATCTTTGCATTCTTGTGGGAGGCAAAGAATCCACAGATTTACTTGGCATTTTTTCCCTTTACCTCCAATCTCATTCTTTTCTACAGAATATCCCCATGCTTTTTATCTTCTTTAAAGAGATTTAGTCTTATTGAAGAGATAAAAGTTGAGTATACATTTGGGAAAAGTATTTTAAATCCATCAAGATTTGCATGTAAAATAAGTCTTTGTCTCTTCCCAAAAGATGAAATGCAGTATATTTGTTTAAGGTGAGAAAATAATGGTCATTAATTAGGCTAATGCTACATTCTAGGAGCATTACCAGGTCTCTGGCCTAAGTCTTCTCTCCAAATGAGAAGGCAGTGTGTCATAATGAAAAGAGAAAGGGTTTTCTAGTCACAGTGATAAGCTAGTTGACATGTGAAGAAAAAAAAAATAATAATCTTTAAGCAGATACATCACCATTCTGGTTTTTTCAGAGTAAATAATGTTTTTGCTTCTTCCCTTGACTCATCTACAGCTTATGAGTGTCTCCTGCTGCTGCAGACTCTCAGTAGCCATGAGATGAGAAAAATTGCATTATTAGGAACCAAAATAATTTTGTGTGTGTGTGTGTGCTTGTTTTTTTTTTTTTTTTTAAATTTAATATATTCCTTACAAATTTAAGAACCCATCCTGAACCCTCCTCCCTCCTCCCTCCCCATACCATCCCTCTGGGTCGTCCCAGTGTACCAGCCCCAAGCATCCAGCATCATGCATTGAACCTGGACTGGCATCTCGTTTCATACATGACATTTCACATGTTTCAATGCCATTCTCCCAAATCTTCCCACCCTCTCCCTCTCCCACAGAGTCCATAAGCCTGTTCTATACATCAGTGTCTCTTTTGCTGTCTCGTATACAGGGTTATCGTTACCATCTTTCTAAATTCCATATATATGCGTTAGTATACTGTATTGGTGTTTGTCCTTCTGGCTTACTTCACTCTGTATAATAGGCTCCAGTTTCATCCACCTCATTAGAACTGATTCAAATGTATTCTTTTTAATGGCTGAGTAATACTCCATTGTGTATATGTACCATAGCTTTCTTATCCATTCATCTGCTGATGGACATCTAGGTTGCTTCCATGTCCTGGCTATTATAAACAGTGCTGCAATGAACATTGGGGTACACGTGTCTCTTTCCCTTCTGGTTTCCTCAGTGTGTATGCCCAGCAGTGGGATTGCTGGATCATAAGGCAGTTCTATTTCCAGTTTTTTAAGGAATCTCCACACTGTTCTCCATAGTGGCTGTACTAGTTTGCATTCCCACCAACAGTGTAAGAGGGTTCCCTTTTCTCCACACCCTCTCCAGCATTTATTATTTGTAGACTTTTGGATCGCAGCCATTCTGACTGGTGTGAAATGGTATCTCATAGTGGTTTTGATTTGCATTTCTCTGATAATGAGTGATGTTGAGCATCTTTTCATGTGTTTGTTAGCCATCTGTATGTCTTCTTTGGAGAAATGTCTATTTAGTTCTTTGGCCCATTTTTTGATTGGGTCATTTATTTTTCTGGAGTTGAGCTGTAGGAGTTGCTTGTATATTTTTGAGATTAGTTGTTTGTCGGTTGCTTCATTTGCTATTATTTTCTCCCATTCTGAAGGCTGTCTTTTCACCTTGCTAATAGTTTCCTTTGATGTGCAGAAGCTTTTAAGTTTAATTAGGTCCCATTTGTTTATTTTTGGTTTTATTTCCAATATTCAGGGAGGTGGGTCATAGAGGATCCTGCTGTGATGTATGTCAGAGAGTGTTTTGCCTATGTTCTCCTCTAGGAGTTTTATAGTTTCTGGTCTTACATTGAGATCTTTAATCCATTTTGAGTTTATTTTTGTGTATGGTGTTAGAAAGTGTTCTAGTTTCATTCTTTTACAAGTGGTTGACCAGATTTCCCAGCACCACTTGTTAAAGAGATTGTCTTTAATCCATTGTATATTCTTGCCTCCTTTGTCAAAGATAAGGTGTCCATATGTGCGTGGATTTATCTCTGGGCTTTCTATTTTGTTCCATTGATCTATATATCTGTCTTTGTGCCAGTACCATACTGTCTGGATAACTGTGGCTTTGTAGTAGAGCCTGAAGTCAGGTAGGTTGATTCCTCCAGTTCCATTTTTCTTTCTCAAGATCGCTTTGGCTATTCGAGGTTTTTTGTATTTCCATACAAATTGTGAAATTATTTGTTCTAGCTCTGTGAAGAATACTGTTGGTAGCTTGATAGGGATTGCATTGAATCTATAAATTGCTTTGGGTAGTATACTCATTTTCACTATATTGATTCTTCCAATCCATGAACATGGTATATTTCTCCATCTATTAGTGTCCTCTTTGATTTCTTTCACCAGTGTTTTATAGTTTTCTATATATAGGTCTTTAGTTTCTTTAGGTAGATATATTCCTAAGTATTTTATTCTTTCCGTTGCAATGGTGAATGGAATTGTTTCCTTAATTTCTCTTTCTGTTTTCTCATTATTAGTGTATAGGAATGCAAGGGATTTCTGTGTGTTGATTTTATATCCTGCAACTTTACTATAATCATTGATTAGTTCTAGTAATTTTCTGGTGGAATCTTTAGGGTTTTCTATGTAGAGGATCATGTCATCTGCAAATAGTGAGAGTTTTACTTCTTCTTTTCCAATTTGGATTCCTTTTATTTCTTTTTCTGCTCTGATTGCTGTGGCCAAAACTTCCAAAACTATGTTGAATAGTAATGGTGAAAGTGGGCACCCTTGTCTTGTTCCTGACTTTAGAGGAAATGCTTTCAATTTTTCACCATTGAGGATAATGTTTGCTGTGGGTTTGTCATATATAGCTTTTATTATGTTGAGGTATGTTCCTTCTATTCCTGCTTTCTGGAGAGTTTTTATCATAAATGGGTGTTGAATTTTGTCAAAGGCTTTCTCTGCATCTATTGAGATAATCATATGGTTTTTGTTTTTCAATTTGTTAATGTGGTGTATTACATTGATTGATTTGTGGATATTGAAGAATCCTTGCATCCCTGGGATAAAGCCCACTTGGTCATGGTGTATGATCTTTTTAATGTGTTGTTGGATTCTGATTGCTAGAATTTTGTTTAGGATTTTTGCATCTATATTCATCAGTGATATTGGCCTGTAGTTTTCTTTTTTTGTGGCATCTTTGTCAGGTTTTGGTATTAGGGTGATGGTGGCCTCATAGAATGAGTTTGGAAGTTTACCTTCCTCTGCAATTTTCTGGAAGAGTTTGAGTAGGATAGGTGTTAGCTCTTCTCTAAATTTTTGGTAGAATTCAGCTGTGAAGCCATCTGGACCTGGGCTTTTGTTTGCTGGAAGATTTTTGATTACAGTTTCAATTTCCATGCTTGTGATGGGTCTGCTAAGGTTTTCTATTTCTTCCTGGTCGAGTTTTAGAAAGTTGTACTTTTCTAAGAATTTGTCCATTTCTTCCTCGTTGTCCATTTTATTGGCATATAATTGTTGATAATAGTCTCTTATGATCCTTTGTATTTCTGTGTTGTCTGTTGTGATCTCTCCATTTTCGTTTCTAATTTTATTGATTTGATTTTTCTCCCTTTGTTTCTTGATGAGTCTGGCTAATGGTTTATCAATTTTATTTATCCTTTCAAAGAACCAGCTTTTGGCTTTGTTGATTTTTGCTATGGTCTCTTTTGTTTCTTTTGCATTTATTTCTGCTCTAATTTTTAAGATTTCTTTCCTTCTACTAACCCTAGGGTTCTTCATTTCTTCCTTTTCTAGTTGCTTTAGGTGTAGAGTTAGGTTATTTATTTGACTTTTTTCTTGTTTCTTGAGGTGTGCCTGTATTGCTATGAACTTTCCCCTTAGGACTGCTTTTACTGTGTCCCACAGGTTTTGGGTTGTTGTGTTTTCATTTTCATTCGTTTCTATGCAAATTTTGATTTCTTTTTTGATTTCTTCTGTGATTTGTTGGTTATTCAGCAGGGTGTTGTTCATCCTCCATATGTTGGAATTTTTAATAGTTTTTCTCCTGTAATTGAGATCTAATCTTACTGCATTGTGGTCAGAAAAGATGCTTGGAATGATTTCTATTTTTTTGAATTTACCAAGGCTAGCTTTATGGCCCAGGATGTGATCTATCCTGGAGAAGGTTCCATGTGCGCTTGAGAAAAAGGTGAAATTCATTGTTTTGGGATGAGATGTCCTATAGATATCAATTAGGTCTAACTGGTCTATTGTATCGTTTAAAGTTTGTGTTTCCTTGTTAATTTTCTGTTTAGTTGATCTATCCATAGGTGTGAGTGGGGTATTAAAGTCTCCCACTATTATTGTGTTATTGTTAATTTCTCCTTTCATACTTGTTAGCATTTGTCTTACATACTGCGGTGCTCCCGTGTTGGGTGCATATATATTTATAATTGTTATATCTTCTTCTTGGATTGATCCTTTGATCATTATGTAGTGACCTTCTTTGTCTCTTTTCACAGCCTTTGTTTTAAAGTCTATTTTATCTGATATGAGTATTGCTACTCCTGCTTTCTTTTGGTCCCTATTTGCATGGAAAATCTTTTTCCAGCCCTTCACTTTCAGTCTGTATGTGTCCCCTGTTTTGAGGTGGGTCTCCTGTAGACAACATATGTAGGGGTCTTGTTTTTGTATCCATTCAGCCAGTCTTTGTCTTTTGGTTGGGGCATTCAACCCATTTACGTTTAAGGTAATTACTGATAAGTATGATCCTGTTGCCATTTACTTTATTGTTTGGGGTTCGAATTTATACACCATTTTTGTGTTTCCTGTCTAGAGAATATCCTTTAGTATTTGTTGGAGAGCTGGTTTGGTGGTGCAGAATTCTCTCAGCTTTTGCTTGTCTGAGAAGCTTTTGATTTCTCCTTCATACTTGAATGAAATCCTTGCTGGGTACAATAATCTGGGCTGTAGGTTATTTTCTTTCATCATTTTAAATATGTCTTGCCATTCCCTCCTGGCTTGAAGAGTTTCTATTGAAAGATCAGCTGTTATCCTTATGGGAATTCCCTTGTGTGTTATTTGTTGTTTTTCCCTTGCTGCTTTTAATATTTGTTCTTTGTGTTTGATCTTTGTTAATTTGATTAATATGTGTCTTGGGGTGTTTTGCCTTGGGTTTATCCTGTTTGGGATTCTCTGGGTTTCTTGGACTTGGGTGATTATTTCCTTCTCCAGTTTAGGGAAGTTTTCAACTATTATCTCCTCAAGTATTTTCTCATGGTCTTTCTTTTTGTCTTCTTCTTCTGGAACCCCTATGATTCGAATGTTGTAGTGTTTAATATTGTCCTGGAGGTCTCTGAGATTGTCCTCATTTCTTTTAATTCGTTTTTCTTTTATTCTCTCTGATTCATGTATTTCTACCATTCTATCTTCTAATTCACTAATCCTATCTTCTGCCTCTATTATTCTACTATTTGTTGCCTCCAGAGTGTTTTTAATTTCATTTATTGCATTATTCATTATATATTGACTCTTTTTTATTTCTTCTAGGTCCTTGTTAAACCTTTCTTGCATCCTCTCAATCCCCATCTCCAAGCTATTCATCTGTGATTCCATTTTAATTCCAAGATTTTTGATCAATTTCACTATCATTATTCGGAATTCTTTATCAGGTAGATTCCCTATCTCTTCCTCTTTTGTTTGGTTTGGTGGGCATTTATCCTGTTCCTTTATCTGCTGGCTATTCCTCTGTCTCTTCATCTTGTTTAAATTGCTGAGTTTGGGGTGTCCTTTCTGTATTCTGGCAGTTTGTGGAGTTCTGTTTATTGGCTTTTCCTCGCTGTGTGTGGGTTTGTACAGGTGGCTTGTCAAGGTTTCCTGGTTAGGGAAGCTTGTGTCGGTGTCTGATGGGTGGAGCTGTATTTCTTCTCTTTGTTCAGTCGCGCTGTGGGGAGGGAGGGAGGGATGCTGCAAACAAATAACACTGGCGTGCGCTCGCAGTGCCTCAGCCACACTGGGTCTGCCCCCGCTCACGGCGCGTGTAGCCTCCCTGCCCACACTGCTCGGGCTCTAGGTTGTTCCGCCTGGAACAGTCCGAGGCTGGCCCTGGGTTGCATGTACCTCCCAGGTCCAAGCCGCTCAGGTTCAGGCACTCGGGTAGTCCTCAGAGGCGCAGACTCAGTTGGGCCTGAGTTTTGTGCTCTTCCCAGGTCCGAGCAGCTCAAGTGATGAGGTGTTTGGCGAGCGCCAATGCTGCGACTTATCGCCTCCCCGCCACTCGGTTATCTGGGTGTAAAACCGGCGCACCTTCTCAGGCAGATGTTAACCGTCCAGACCCCCAAAAAGTTTTAGTTAGTAAAGAAGCCTGCTTACAGTTTTATAGACAATGTCTCTCTGGGGCTGCGATTGCCCCCTTCCGGCTCTGGCTGCCTGTCACCGGAGGGGGAAGGTCTGCAGCCGGCTATCTCTGTTCAATTCTTTGTTCCGTGCGCGGGCCTGGCGGTCTTAGGTTAGGGCTGGCTTTTCGCGTGGTAGATATCCCACAGTCTGGTTTGCTAGCCCAAATTATTTCGCTCAGATAGTGTTCAGGGTATTCAGGCCAGATTCTTACTCTAAGCGATGCAGCCCGCGCTGTGCCTCCCTGCCCAGCCCCCGCTTGCTAATGGCGCGTGCAGGCGTCTGCGCTGCTTCTCCGCTGGGGGAGTTACCGTAGGACTCGCAATCTTCGAGTTTTAATTGTTTATTTATTTTACTTCCTGTTATGTTGCCCTCTGTGCTTCCAAAGCTCGGCACAGATTCGGCAGTGAGAAGGTTTCCTGGTGTTTGGAAACTTCTCTCTTTTTAAGACTCCCTTCCCGGGACGGAACTCTGTCCCTCCCTCTTTTGACTCTTTTTTTGTCTTTTATATTTTTTCCTACCTCCTTTCGAAGAGTTGGATTGCTTTTCTGGGTGCCCGATGTCCTCTGCCGGCATCCAGAAGTTGTTTTGTGGAATCTACTCGACGTTTAAATGCTCTTTTGATGAATTTGTGGGGGAGAAAGTGTTCTCCCCGTCCTACTCCTCCGCCATCCTGGCTCCTCCCCTTGTGTTTTTCTATGATCCAACAAATGTTGTCAATTTGATCTCTGTTTCCTCTGCCTTTTCTAAATCCAACTTGTACATCTAGAAGTTCTCATTTCATATATTATTGAAGCCTATCTTGAAGGATTTGAGCATTACTTCGCTAGCATGTGAAATTAGTGCAATTGTGCAGTAGTTTCAGCATTCTTTGGCATTGCTTTTCTTTGGAATTGGAATGAAAACTGACTTTTTCCAGTCCTGTGGCCACTGCTAAGTTTTCCAAATTTACTGGCATATTGAGTGCAGCACTTTTACAGCATCATCTTTTAGTATTCTTTCTCTCTGTTTAATCTCTGTTAGCTTGATTAATATGTGTCTTAATGTGTTTCTCCTTGGGTTTATCCTGCAAGGGACTCTTTTTACTTGTTGGACTAGGTTGACTATTTCCTTTCCCATATGGGGTAAGTTTTCAATTATAATTTCTTCAAAAATTTTCTCAATGACTTTGTTTTTTTCTTCTTCCTCTGGGATCCCTATAACTCGAATGTTGGTATGTTTAATATTGTCCCAAAGGCCTCTGAGGCTATCCTCAATTCTTTTCCCTTTATTCTGCTCTTCAGCAGTTATTTCCATCATTCTATATTCCAGCTCACTTATCCATTATTCTGCCTCAGTTATTCTGCTATTGGTTTCTTCTAGAGCATTTTTGGTTTTTGCCCTTGGAGGGAGAGGTTGGTTGAGTGGTTTGTATTGATTCTTATTAGGGGTGCTTTGTGTCTGTGTTCTAGAGGGAGGAGATCAAGCAGATAATTACAGAAATAATAGGACACATACACACACCTCCCTGGTGGCTCAGTCAGTAAAGACTCCACCTGCAGTGTGGGACACCTGGGTTCGATCCCCTGGAGAAGGGAATGGCTACCACTCCAGTATTCTTGCCTGGAGAATTCCACAGACAGAGGAGCCTGATGGGCTACAGACAATGGAATCACAGAGTTGGACACAACTGAGTGACTAACACTTTCACTTCAGAGCATTTTTAATTTCAGTAATTGTGTTATTCATCTCTGCTTATTCTTTATTTCTTCTATGTCCTTGGTGATTGTATTAACTGTGTTAATTGTTTCTTTTCTGCTGATGGGTGGGGCTGTGTTCCGTCTGTGTAGTTTGGCCTGAGGCCAATCTATGGTAGGGGCAATGGCAGTAATGACAGCCTCCTTCAACACACTGGGCCTCACAGGACTGTCATAGTCAGCGCTGCTGACCCCACAGCAGGCCACTGTCAACCCATACCTTCCCCAGAGACTCCCTAAGCGCACACAGGCAAGTCTGGCTCAGTCTCTTGTGGGGTCACTGCTCCTTTCTCCTGGATTCTGGTGTACACAAGGTTTTGTTTGTGCCCTCCAAGAGTCTGTTTCCTCAGTTCTGTGGATGTTCTGCAATCAAATCCTGCTAACTTTCAAAGTCAGATTGCCTGGGGATTCTCAGTCCATTTGCTGTATTCCCAGGTTGTGAAGTCTGTCGTGGGGCCTAGAACTTCCACAGCAGTGTGTGAACTTCTTTGGTATAATTGTTCTCCAGTTTGTGAGTCACCCACCGGAGGCTCTATAGTGGAGCTAATGGCAACCTCCTTCAAGAGGACTCGTGCCACACACTAAACCTCCCAGGTCTGCTGTTGTCAGAGCCTGTCTCCACGTGGCAGGCCATGGCAGACTCATGCCTCCTCAGGAGACCCTCAGACACTCAAAGGCAGGTCTGACTCAGTCTCTTGTGGGGGTCACTGCTCCTTTCCCTCAGTCCTGGTGTGCACACGGTTTTGTTTAGTGCCCTCCAAGCACCTCTGGTGGGAATGAGGTTTGGTTTTAAATGTAATTGCAGCCCTCTTACTGTCTTTTTGTGGCTTCTCCTTTGCCCTTGGTCATGGAGTATCTTTTTGTGGTGGGTTCCAAAATTATCCTGTCAATCATTGCTCAGCAGCTAGTTGCAATTTTGGTGTACTCACAGAAGATGAGTACACATTCCTCTACTCTGCCATCTTGCACTTCGTGTGCTAGCCTATGAAAAATCCTTATATATGATCAATACCCATAGGATGAAAATATTGGATTCTCTATATCCATTCAAATGGAGGACTGTATGTAACCTTTATTGCTTTATTTTACTTGCTTATTTTTATTTTTAATGCTTTAAAGTACAGATAATCTGGTTTCTGCTGGTGAATCTTTGGATATGTGTTGCTTCAATCAGTAACCCTGAAAAGTGAATATGATTCCACAGAGGCCCTGAAAAGATGTGGGCTTCTGTTAGTGTGTGTGTTTGTGCATGGACAAAGATTATTATAGGAGAGAATGAAGAGGAATATTTATTCTCTTAAAATACTTCACCAAGATTCCTGGGAGCTAATCACTTTTTCTGAGAAATTAGCCTTGACCTGTCACTGGTTTACTAACAGGTAATGCTTTCGTCTGGTAACCATCTGGAAGCAATTGCCTTCAGCTGTTTACCTGTGAGTCAGGTATTTATTGAATTGGCTTAAAAGTTTGTCAGTTTATAAATAAAAATAAAAGACATTTTTAATTTTCACCAAGAACTTGATTGAACAATGTATTCACCATTTTGTTCCACAATCTTCTGCCACTTTTTCAGGTAACTTCATAATTCCGCTTTTCCAAAACTTTTTATCTTTTTAAGAAAAGCACTATTTCTCATGCCTTTTACAGTCTTCCAGGGAATGCAAAATTTTTCCATTAAGAGAATTTTATAAAGACCAAAATAAATGGACATCCAAAGGTACAGTGTCTGGTGAAAATGGCAGATGATTCAGAACTTCCAAGCCAAGCTGTATTAGTTTTTACCTATCATCAAAAAATGTGATCACATTATCCTGAAGGAAAATCATGTGTTTTCTGTTGTCTAATTCCAAATACTTTTTGTCAAGTGCTGCTTTCAGTTCGTCTAATTGTGAGTGGTACTTTTTAGAATTAATTGCTTAACTTTCCAGAGGAGCTCATAATAGAAGGCTACTTAGCAGCAGCAGCAGCAACTCCACCATATACACAACATTACTTTCTCTAGATGAAGACCAGCCTTTGGTGTAAGCTGGTGGTGGTTCATTTTGCTTGCCCCATGATCTCTTCTATTCCACATTTTTAAACAGTATCCAATTTTCACCACATGTCAATTTGTTTTAAAAACAGATCATTTTTGCTATATTTAAATAGAGACTACCACATGGAAACGCAGTCAAGAAGGTTATGTGGAATGCAAACATCAATGTGATAAACATAACCAACCTGGTGCAAATGATTTTCAGTGCTTGCTTTGAATATTTTGAGTATGTCAGCTATCTCCAGCATTGTATAACATTGATTGTTCTCAATTAATTTCTTGATTTGACCGCTATCAACTTCAACTGGTCTACCAAACTGTGGAGCATCACCCAGCAAGAAATCTCCAGCATGAAACTTTGTAAACCACTTTGACACATGCAATCAGCCACAGCACCTTCTCCACACACTGCACAAATCTTTGTGCTTCAGTTGTGTTTTTACTTTTCTTGAAATAATAAAGCATAATATGTGGGAAAAGTTGCTTTTTTCCATCTTCAATATTAAAATGATACACAAAAACTCACCAATTTTTACTTTTTAAATGCATGCTGATACAACAGCTGTCATAATACAATCTAACAAAATTGTTTCAATGAAGTTAAAGATAACTAAGCACTACTAGAGACATGTTACAGGAAAAAAAAAAATAACAACAGACCTTTTGGCCTTGCTAACCAATACAAGAGTAGATACACCATCAGAATATGAATTTTTACTTACAGTGATGCATATACATGGACATGATGAGGCACAGACACTCCAAAGATTTGAGAGGTTCCTGTGCTCAGTTGCTTAGTCATGGCCAATTCTTTGTAACCCCGTGGACTGTAGCCTTCCAGGCTTCTCTGTCCATGGCATTTCCTAGGCAAGAATAATGGAGTGGGTTGCCATTTCTTTCTCCAGGAAATCTTCTCGACCCAGGAACTGAACTCGTTTCTCTCACATCTTCTGCATTGGCAGGTGGATTCTTTACCACTGGGCCACCAGAGAAGCCCTTGAGAGATTTCTAAGAACAACCAATTCATTCATTCAGTTCAGTTCAGTTGCTCAGTTGTGTCCGACTCTTTGTGACTCCAGAAACTGCAGCACACCAGGCCTCCCTGTCCATCACCAACCCCCGGAGTTCACCCAAACCCATGTCCATCGAGTCGGTGATGCCACCCAACCGTCTCATCCTCTGTCGCCCCCTTCTCCTCTTTCCCTCAATCTTTCCCAGCATCAGGGTCTTTCAAATGAGTCAACTCTTCGCATGAGGTGGCCAAAGTATTGGAGTTTCAGCTTCAACATCAGATCTTCCAGTGAACACCAAGGACAGATCTCCTTTAGGATGGATTGGTTGGATCTCCTTGCAGTCCAAGGGACTCTCAAGAGTCTTCTCCAACACCACAGTTCAAAAGCATCAGTTCTTCGGCACTCAGCTTTCTTCACAGTCCAACTCTCACATCCATACATGACCACTGGAAAAACCATAGCCTTGACTAGACAGACCTTTGTTGGCAAAGTAATATCTCTGCTTTTCAATATGCTATCTAGGTTGGTCATAACTTTCCTTCCAAGCAGTAAGAGTGTTTTAATTTCATGGATGCAATCACCATCTGCAGTGATTTTGGAGCCCCAAAAATAAAGTCTGACACTGTTTCCCCATCTATTTGCCATGAAGTGATGGGACTGAATGTCATGATCTTTGTTTTCTGAATGTTGAGCTTTAAGCCAACTTTTTCACTCTCCTCTTTCACTTTCATCAACTGGCTCTTTTTAGTTTTTCTTCACTTTCTGCCATAAGGGTGGTATCATCTGTATATCTGAGGTTATTGATATTTCTTCTGGCAATCTTGATTCCGGCTTGTGCCCAGCTTGATTCCAGCCCAGCGTTTCTCATGTTGTACTCTGCATATAAGTTAAATAAGCAGGGTGACAATATGCAACCTCAATGTACTCCTTTTCCTATTTGGAACCGGTCTGTTGTTCCATGTCCAGTTCTAACTGTTGCTTCCTGACATGCATATAGGTTTCTCAAGAGGCAGGTCAGGTGGTCTGGTATTCCCATCTCTTTCAGAATTTTCCACAGTTTATTATGATCCACACAGTCAAAGGCTTTGGCATAGTCATTAAAGCAGAAATAGATGTTTTTCTGGAACTCTCTTTCTTTTTTGATGATCCAGGAGATGTTGGCAATTTGACCTCTGGTTCCTTTGCCTTTTCTAAAACCAGCTTGAACATCTGGAAGTTCACGGTTCACATATTGCTGAAGCCTGGCTTGGAGAATTTTGAGCATACTTTACTAGCATGTGAGATGAGTGCAATTGTGTGGTAGTTTGAGCATTCTTTAAATCAGTACAAAATGTTAGTATCTCTTCTCTACTTATACCATATTAGGCAGACAACAGATGCATGCTTTCCTGCCTCTTTGGGAGAAAACCATTAAACTGGAATTTCAGGTAAAGGAATGGAAGAAAGAAAGAAAGAGGGAACAGGGAAGGGGGAGAGGACAGAAGGAGAAAGAGAGAAATGGAAGGAGGGAAGGAGAAAAGGCAGGAAGGAGAATGGGAGGATGAAAAGGAAATTAAAGGTGGCACCTGACTGTATAGAAAGAACCATATACAATATAGGAATTCAGAGAAATAAGAGTTTGTATGAAGTGAATGAACAAATAAAGATTCCTAAAGAAGTGAGACTTGAGTTGCCCTAAAGGAAGAATGATGGTAAAGGAAAGAATGTTTCCGCCAAACAGGGACTTCTCTCGGAGTTCATTCTCTTCTGACTCGGCCAGATAATGAGAAGAGCAGATGCAGGCCTCTTTTATTTAAAGCATCCTAACTATTTAAC
Source organism: Bos taurus (assembly GCF_002263795.3). Taxonomy (NCBI): domain Eukaryota; kingdom Metazoa; phylum Chordata; class Mammalia; order Artiodactyla; family Bovidae; genus Bos; species Bos taurus. Next base: position 14,427,050 of record NC_037351.1, on the reverse strand, counting down.
TCCTGTCAGTGAACAGATAAATTATTTAGTCACTTACCCTCAATCTTCCAGTGGCTTTTGATACTGCAGAAAGGACATTTTTACTGCAGGCAAATTAATCTATTCCTTTAAAAAAAATAGATTTCTATTGATATATTTAAAGTGTCTGTCAATCCCTGTGCAAACTGCCAAATCATGTGTTAAATTTAAAAATAGAGCTGAACACTTAAAACTCATCAGACTGTAATTATGGAGCTCAGACTGAAAAAGAAAGAAATATTAATGAATACGAAGCACAGGGCCTAACTAAGTTAACTAGATCCCTCCAATTTTGTGGAATCAGACAGACTGCAGACACTTTTTGGAATTGAAACCATTCATCCACTGATTTCCACTAAAAATACAATAATTGGAACACTATACTGTCAATAAGAAAACTGTATCTTCTTAACAATTCTAAGGTAGAAAGAAATTACAAATAAGAAATTAAGTGAAAAATCTTTCCTTTCAATAGTGGTAGGGAACTGGAATATGTATTTTAAAGAAACAGATGTTTTAATATTTCCAAGATCTTTTGAAATAAAATTTAGTAAATTCGACTTCTGAACTATCTACTGTAAAAGTTTAACTTGAAACTTTTGACCATAAATTGGTCAATATTATAGTTCTTCTCTCTATTCCAATTCATTATAAAGTCACTCTTACCTCCCTACCTGGTTAATAAGTTACTAATATCCCTGGGCATAATTATCTATCACATAAACTTACATAGTTATTTAATACTAGATGCATATTTTTTAGTAAATCAGGTTGTCATTAGACACAATATCCATCTGAATGGGATCTAAAACCTGGTAGTGTAAGAAAGGTGAATACCTATGAGACATATTACAAATCAAAACAAGATTCAGTAACCAAATCCTAAAAGATGATGCTGTGAAAGTGCTGCACTCAAAATGCCAGCAATTTTGGAAAACTCAGCAGTGGCCACTGAGGACTGGAAAAGGTCAGTTTTCATTCCAATCCCAAATAAAGGCAATGCCAAAAAATGTTCAAACTACCACAAAATTGCACTCATCTCACACACTAATAAACTAATGTTCAAAATTCTGCAAGGAAGGAGGCTTCAACAGTACATGAACCCAAAACTTCAGGTGTTCAAGCTGGATTTAGAAAAGACAGAGGAACCAGAGATCAAATTGCCTATATCCATTGGATCATAGAAAAAGCAAGAGAGTTCCAGAAAAACATATACTCACTTCTGCTTTACTGACTATACCAAAGACTTTCACTGTGTGCATCACAACAAACTGGAAGATTCTTAAAGAGATGGGCATACCAGACCACCTTTCCAGCCTCCTGAGATGTATGTATGAAGGTCAAGAAGCAACAGTCAAAACTGAATATGGAAATACAGACTGGTTACAAATGGGGAAAGCACTATGTCAAGGCTGAGTATTGTCACCCTGCTTATTTAACTTATACGCAGAGTACATCATGCGAAATCCCAGGCTGGATTAAACACAAGCTGGAATCAAGACTGTCAGGAGAAATATCAATAACCTCAGATATGCAGATGACACCACTCTTATGGCATAAAGTGAAGAGGAACTAAAGAGCTTCTTGATGAAAATGAAAAAGGAGAGTGAAAAACCTGGCTTAAATCTCAACATTTAAAAAACTAAGATCATGGCATCCAGTCCCATTACTTCATTACTTCATGGCAAAGAGATGGGGAAAAAATTGAAATAGTGACACTGTGGATAGTGACTGCAGCCATGAAATTAAAACATGCTTGCTCTTTGGGAGAAAACTATGACAAATCTAGACACTATATTAAAAAGCAGAGACATTACTTTGCCAACAAAGGTCCATCTAGTCAAAGATATGTTTTTTCCAGTAGTCATGTATGGATGTGAGAGTTGGACCATAAAGAAAGTTGCACACTGAAGAATTGATGCTTTTATTTTATTTTTTTAAATTTTATTTTATTTTTAAACTTTACATAATTGTATTAGTGATGCTTTTAAACTGCTGTGTTGGAAAATACTCTTGAGAGTCCCTTGAACTGCAAGGAGACCCAACCAGTGAATCCTAAAGGAAATCAGTCCTGAATATTTTTTGGAAGCACTGATGCTGAAGCTGAACCTCCAATTGGCCACCTGATGCAAAGAACTGACTCATTGGAAAAGATCTGATGCTGGGAAAGATTGATGGCAGGAGGAGAAGGGGGACGATAAAGGATGAGATGATTGTATGGTATCACCAACTCGACAGAATGAGTTTGAGCTAGCTTGGAAGTTAGTGATGGACAGGGAAGCCTGGTGTGCTGCAGTCCATGGGGTCGCAAAGAGTTGGGCAGGACTGAGTGACTGAATTGAACTGAAGTTATATTATAAATTTTAAAAAGTAAGTGACAATACAAGTAGCTTTTTAAAATCATCTTGTGTAAGACTTTGAACACAATGTGTACTCATTAAACATGTGTTGAATGATAAACTATATCAACAAAGATAATAGTATATGATGATTTCATCACTAAGTCACGTCTGACACTTGTCACCCCATGGATAGTAGCCTGCCAGGCTCCTCTGTCCATGGGACTCTCCAGGCAAAAATACTGTAGTGGGTTGCCATTTCATTCTCCAGGGGGATCTTCCCAACTCAGGAATTGAACCCGGGTCTCCTGCATTGCAGGCAGATTCTTTAGCAAGTGAGTTATGAGGCAAGTCTGATAGTATAGAGGATATAAATTTATAAGTAAGCTAAAATAGCCAATGGAGGATTCATTAAGGAAAATTGCTTAGACTTAGGACAAACACCTTTATAATGTGTTGAATTTAGAAAGACAAAAAGGAATGGAATAAGCATCATAGACGGAAGAAGATAAAATCTTAGACTTACACTGTTCAGTATCATAGCCACTAGTCGCACATGGCTAATTCACTAGCCACATTTCAAATGCTCAGTAGCTGTATGTGGCTAGTGGTGACCATAATGAACTGAGCCCATGTAGAACACATCCAGCATCATAGACATCTCCACTAAATAGCATTGTCTTAGACTCTTGGAAAGGCATTGTGTGCATGTATGTACATGAGTTTTTGTTCATCTGGTGAGTGTGTGTGTATGTGTGTGTGTGTGTGTGTGTGTATGTTTAGAGGGTGGAAAGTTTGGCCAATTGACTTTCTATAAATCCATTTTCCTACCTCTAAAATGAGGAAGGACACAATATAAACTACATTTCTCCAATTCTAAAATTATGTGTCTACATAGTATAGTCAGTAATGCAACTAGTTTGTATATAGGAAAGTGAAAGAGAAATTTTAGAAAGAGATAATAGAGAAGACTTAAAAGAGTTTGTTCCCATTCTGTGGGTGATAGTGAGCCACTTCAATTCAGTTCAGTTCAGTTCAGCCACTAAATCGTGTCCGACTCTTTGAGACCCCATGGACTGCAGCACATCAGGCTTCCATGTTCATCACCAACTCCTGGAGTTTACTCAAACTCATGTCTATTGAGTCGGTGATGCCATCCAACCATCTTATCCTCTGTCATCCCCTTCTCCTCCTGCCTGCCATCTTTCCCAGTATCAGGTCTTTTCCAATGAATTGGATCTTCTCATCAGGTGGCCAAAGTTTTGGAGCTTCAGCTTCAGCATCAGTTCTTCCAATGAATATTCAGGACTGATTTCCTTTAAGATTGACTGGTTGGGTCTCCTGGCAGTCCAAGGGACTCTCAAGAGTCTTCTCCAACACCACAGTTCAAAAGCATCAATTCTTCAGTGCTCAGCTTTCTTTATAGTCCAATTCTCACATCCACACATGACTACTGGAAAAATCATGGCTTTGACTAGATGGACCTTTGTTGGCAAAGTAATGTCTCTGCTTTTTAATATGCTGTCTAGTTTGGACATAACTTTTCTTCCAAGGAGCAAACATCTTTTAATCTCATGACTGCAGTCAACATCTGCAGTGATTTTGGAGCCCAAGAAAATAAAGTCTGTCACTGTGAGCCACTAGCAACCTTTGAAGAAGAAACTGTTGTAGTCAGTGTTACTGTCATCTGTACTTTGAAATTTCCCTCTCATTTATGTCACACTTTTCTCCCATTTCTCAGCTATTATTGGTAAATCACATCTCCTTCCTTTTTTGTAATTTCCATATGTAACAGTGGAATCTTCTTGGAAGCTGATAGGCTTAGGAGTACAAATTATTTTATTATGAAACTAACTCTCTGGAATTTTTTTTTTTTTTAAAGTGAGGAGAGAAGAAAATTAGGCAGGGGAAGTCTTAGCTTCTGTGGAGAACAGAAACCACTGACAGAAGAAAGTAAAGAATGTAGGATTGGGCAGGGAGAGACTCAGATGATGACATAGATCTAACAAATCCTCAACTGTACTGATGGGAAGCTGAGAACCAAGATGGCCCAGTAGAGGAGTCCTTCACGGGGAAGAACAGCGAGGCACTAGGACCCTTGCTGGAAGCCTCCAGTAGTGGATATAATCAGTGGCAATAGTTGCACTGAGAAAAATAGCAATATGATTTGGGTAGAAATGAAAAAGGTTTCTTTTATACTGTATATTCTTTCATATTTTTTGAATTTTGTATCATATACATGTATTAGCCTGTCAATAACTTCAAGGAATTGCTTTCTGATATACCACCATTTATGTAACAAATCCAATATTTTGGGCATCAGGTTTTAATATATTGTACTTAAAACAATTTTGCAGAAATATTCTTGCATTTATATCATTTAGCACAAGTGCTAGTATATCTGTGGAATAAACACCAAGAAATTCCATTCTGGCTTAAATGGAATGTGACTTTTCACTAAATGATATTTCACAAATATCTTCCATAAAGGCCCTATGCCATTCATAATGGAATGAGGGTGCTTTATCTTCATAATAATTAATATTCTGGACTATTTATATTTTTTAGTTTTTTAATCTATTAGATGGAAAATTGTAATGGTTATAGCTTTATTTTTACTTTCCTTATTTTAATGAGGTTGAGCATATTTGTTAAAAAGCTATTTCTTTCTTTATAAAATATGTATTGGTCTGTTTTCCCACTTTTTATATTTATTACTATATTTTTTCTTATTAAGCTATAGATGCTCTTTATATATTAAGTAATATGCCTTTTCATCTATCATATAAATTGAATTTTCTAATTAGCTTATCTTTTTCCTTACAAATATCTTATGTTTTTATATAGAATTCCATTTTGTTCTATTATGTTGACTATATAGATATGTTCCTGATAAAACCTTTGGGAGTGATAGATATGCTCATTATCTTGATTATTTATATATACACATATGTCAATCATATCAAATTATATACTTTAAATATGTGTTTATTGTATATCATTATATCTCAATAAAATTGTTTTAAAAATTGGCCTTATACATTTTTTCTTCCACTGCATATTCTAACTTGGTGTTATACGTATTCTTGATCAAACATATAAGAATTGTTAGTTCCTGTATATTATTTGGTATTCAGCCATCTTATTAAGTTCTCTTGCCTGTTAAAAATAAATTTTCAGTTCTTTAGTATTCCAGGTAAAACTTAGCTTTCTGCAATTTTTCTGTCCCCTTCTAATTATTAATCTCTCTCTTATCTTCACATTCATAATGCACCAATACTTAACCCTAAGAGTTGGATTGAGAAACAGACAAAGGATGGTTGCCCATTCAGGCGTAGAGTGGGTTCGGTTGTCTAAGTGAGGCTGTGACAGTTAACTGAAGACAGGTCTCATTGACTGTAACCTCATGTGAGTGGGAGAATGTCAATGATCTTGGTCAGGCTCAGAACAAATGTACCTTAAGTAAAAGCAATGAGAAGAGACCAAAAGACACTAGGAAAAAAAGGGGTGTTAAAATGTTAGTCCAAGGCAGAATGGAAGAATCCCAAACTCTAAGCTCAGTTGAGTCAGCTAGGTAATACTAAACATAGGAAGAGAGCTATGGAGAATTAAAAAGCACCACCCAATTCATAGTTTTAAAGCATTCACCTGTGAAAAGAAGACACCTCTAATAGTTCACAGCTGAGGTCAGAACTAGACATAAACGAGCAATAAATCTGGTCAGAATTTATTACTACACACTCATTTGATTAGCAGACATTTATTAAGCAAGAAGTATGTCAAACACTGGTAATATAATGTTAAATAAGACCCAACCCCTAATTAGAAATAGTTTGTAATCTACTTAGAGGACAAAACATCTGTTTGAGAAAGTAAAGTGAGACTCCCAAATGAGATTTTATGTAACAGGGGCATGGTCAAACAGAGCCTAGAATCAAAGAGCAGATGTGAGACCCACTTCACCAGTGCTGGGCTGTGATGACATGGTCCTGAAACAAAGCATAAGAGTTTCCTATCCAGCTTGTTTTGCTACAGAAAAATGCTGAGCAATGAACATTTTGATCCACTAAATATCTAAGCCCAACTGGAAATGTAATGGGAATATAAAACTGTCTTTTTCACAGTTTCACTTATAGCCAGCTCCATGTCCCCTTACAAATGTGAATATCAAGAATGTGAGGTATTTTTCCTTTGACACTCTCCAGAATCCAACCGTGGCAAGAATTTGTTGGTATGTTATATATTTATATTTCTGAATAAGATGCAGAATCAAAATTCAGCATGGTTTGAGGGCAGTAGGAATAAGTGGGATCTGGCTTTCTCTTATTCTTTCCATCCCTCTCTGTCTTGGGTCTCCCGTGATATGAGGAATGCTTCTGGAACCATCCCACTGAGAACAGAGACCCAGAAAAACAGTGAGATGTCACTGCCTTTCTGCTCAGTATCTGGGGTTGTGAGAAGGAGTGTGTAAACTCAACATTGTTCAAAATAGAGGAGCATCTGATAAGGGCCACTAAACCACTATGAGGTACCATTTCACACCAGTCAGAATGGCTGTGATCCAAAAGGCTACAAATAATAAATGCTGGAGAGGGTGTGGAGAAAAGGGAACCCTCTTACACTGTTGGTGGGAATGCAAACTAGCACAGCCACTATGGAGAACAGTGTGGAGATTCCTTAAAAAACTGGAAATAGAACTGCCTTATGATCCAGCAATCCCACTGCTGGGCATACACACTGAGGAAACCAGAAGGGAAAGAGACACGTGTACCCCAATGTTCATTGCAGCACTGTTTATAATAGCCAGGACATGGAAGCAACCTAGATGTCCATCAGCAGATGAATGGATAAGAAAGCTATTGTACATATACACAATGGAGTATCTCAGCCATTAAAAAGAATACATTTGAATCAGTTCTAATGAGGTGGATGAAACTGGAGCCTATTATACAGAGTGAAGTAAGCCAGAAGGAAAAACACCAATACAGTATACTAACGCATATATATGGAATTTAGAAAGATGGTAACAATAACCCGGTGTACGAGACAGCAAAAGAGACACTGATGTATAGAACAGTCTTATGGACTCAGTGGGAGAGGGAGAGGGTGGGAAGATTTGGGAGAATGGCATTGAAACATGTAAAATATCATGTAAGAAACGAGTTGCCAGTCCAGGTTCGATGCACAATACCGGATGCTTGGGGCTAGTGCACTGGGACGACCCAGAGGGATGGTATGGGGAGGGAGGAGGGAGGAGGGTTCAGGATGGGGAACACATGTATACCTGTGGTGGATTCATTTTGATATTTGGCAAAACTAATACAATTATGTAAAGTTAAAAAAAAAAAAAAAAAAGACACCCAAGAACTGGAAAATTCCTGAAGACTGTGAGTCTGTTCTCCAAAAAGTCACATCCTATAGAGAAACAACCAGCCTGGATACTGCTGTGGGCCAGATCAGACATGAACCCACCCCTTTCCCCACACCTCGCCCTTTGAAATTCAGTAAAAGACTCAAACTCCAGCCCTTCAGTGTCGACACCAACTCCATGTGTGGGGCCCATTTCCTCCCTTGGAAAGTGAATAGAAACTTTCTTTTCTTCTTCTGTGAATACTTTCACAACCTATGTCATCTCACCTAACAAAGAGAATCTGTCTAGAGACTTATTTTGTCTTTGGAATAGCCCAAATGGACACGCAATCAGTGGTCTCTTCAGTAATCTCAGAAGAAATTGAGAAAATATAACTCTTGTTCCCTCCTCTGTCTCATGTCCTCATGGATTTAGAGCAAACTTTCTACTCTTGCCCTCCACTATGGTAAAGTATTGGCAACTCGTCTGCCCTCTGCCAGCTCGTCACTTTGATTTGGGGTGAGGGAGCAGGCATTATAAGGACAGGTAAAAACAGAGCATGGCCCATTAGCATTTCCAGTCTACCACATCAGGGATCTCAGTGTTTTCAATATATATTTAAAATAACGGAGTGAGACAAGCTGCTGCCTTCCCTCAAAATTGCCAACGTATGCTCCAAGATCTCCTGCATTTTGCATTGTGTCAGTCTGTGTCAGAGGTTTCAGGAAAGGTAATATAGAAGATGAATGAAAGTCTATCATTGCAGTGCCAGGATGAAGAAGTGACAGCTCATAATGAAAAGAAAAATAGTTTCCATTTTGGGCCTCTGTAAGTAAGAAAGTGACAGAGTCCTGGGAACTGTGAGCCTGAAAAATGGTCCTTTTGACAGACATGCCTATAAGTGAGAGGGCCCCGGATATAATACCACCTATAATAGAGGGAATAATGATTATTTTAGGCATTGCATGATTTTGAATAAATCCTTGACTACTCCCCAGAAAATGGAGTTGAAAGGAATCTGGGAAGAGTGGTGGGTTAATTTAAGCAATAAATGACCACACTTTTTCAGTCTTTTAAGTCTTAGTTGGTTAAATTTATTTCTGTCAGAAATAACCAAAAGCCAATGGTATTAATAAAAAGAATTTTGCCTCAGTGATGAGAGGGAAAAATGTCACTCTAGAATCTTCCCTCAGGATTTTGTTTCCTTGTGACCAAATCCTTTGGAATTAAATTCTAGATTGGCTATAGTAATTGAGTGTTTGTAAACTAATTGAAATCTAAATTCAGGTTGAGTCAGCAAAGTAAAATACTGATTTTTTTTAAATTAATAAAAATTTCAAGATGCCTGGAATTACCCAACAAGCTACTTGCATTTTTCAATAGCTAGTACTCCTTAGATGCGGCCTCATGTGTTAGCCCATTTGTAGTGTTTAAAATCACTTACCCTGTATAATTTCTTCATCCACTTGACACAAACATGACCAGAAACACACTATCAACTCATTTAACAAATGCTAGCTTGGTAGTGCTTTCCTTGAGTATTTGCTCTGCTGAAACACACGTTAGTGTATTGATTTTCTTAAACTCAGCTATTCAAAATCCATCTAGGAATTGAGGCTCCTAGAGTTTCCACTCTGGGTTTCGACCGTAAGCTAAAAGAAAAAAATTGATGACTAAAAGCAGTGATTGCTGCCCATTGAGAGCTGAATTATGGAGCTAAAGAGAGAATACATAATTATTTATCACAGTCAGAGCTGGAAGGGGCATAGAGGTGTGGACTCTGCTCAGCACTCCTAGTGGCAGGGAGCTGGGTGTTCCCCACACACCAGTTCCATTTTAGAGCAGATCTAATTATCAAATGAACTTGCTGATTCTATATCAACATCAATCTTCCTTTGATAGGCATTCTTTGGTCCTGTCTGACCTCTGGAAGTACAAGGAAAGGATCTATCCTTCCTTCAAATGATAGGCCAGCACCTGTCTATAACTAGCTACTTGGTTTCCATTGTACGACCCTCTTCCCAATCTTTTCCCCAAAGGAAAAACATCACCAAGAACAGCCGTGAGGTAACAGGACTCAGGAATGGAATGCAGAGCCCATCTGCCTCCTGGATGGTCTCCCAATACTCTGTTCCCTGTGGCCCTTATCTTCCTACAGTGACCACGTGCTTATTCTCTTACAGTTTTTGTGATCGAGCCAATCATTTTACCTTTTGAGCTTCTTCTGTAGAATGGAAGCAGATAGTTTCTATTTGGCCCAGTTTTTATGAAATGCAGTCAATATATAAAAAGTTCCTAGAATATAGTAGATATTCAATAAGAAATAGTCCCTGTTTACCCAAAGCTTAAGGTTGAATTTGTTACTGTTGTTTCTTTAATAAATGTCACATAATAGTTAACTCTGAAAATATGGAAAACTAAGAGTGTACAAGCTGGATTCTTTGCTTTCTTTAATTTTTAAACACATCGTCCCTAAGTTATAGTAGTGCTGGGTGCTGTAACACAGTGCCTGGGGCAATCACTGCCACCTACTGTTCCAAAGAATAATCCTGAGCAAAAACCAAAATAGCAAAGATAATGAACAGCACTGGAGAAAGTACATCTTGGTACATTCAGTTTTGGAAAAATAAAGCCTAAAATTCTGGGTGAGTACAAAGAAGCTGATCCTGATGCTGAGCCGTATTAGTCAGAGACAATCTGTCCAACAAAGTGAAGCAGCTTCTGCTCTCAAAATGAAAAGCTGGAATGGACAAAAGCAAGGAAAGATTGCATTGTGCTGGGAACAATGCAACTCTGAAAAGATGGTGAAGAGATGCCCTGAGAGATCTTCCATACTCATTCAGCAAGAACAAACCGCACAAAGAGAACTAGCATTTCACGGGATGCTGGGAATAAGGAGAATTTCCTGAATGGAGTTTACTGCTAATCAGTGGGTGCACTGTGTGCATTCTTGAGGTCAACATGCAAACAATTCCGGGACAGAACAGGGGACAAGAATATTTCTCCAGTGCCCCATTTTTTACCTCACATTCTCCTGTCTGCTTCCTGTTGGTTTGCTGATCTTCAGTCCTGTAGATATAGCTCCTGTCTTCCCCGTGACCCACTTCGCTCTCATTGTTTAGAAATGAGACCCACCTCACCACCATAACCAAACGACACACTCACATACAATTAGTCTTTGTTTGTTTTCCTAAATGAGAGATATGGAAAAAAAGAAAAAAATACCATAAAAAAACAGTTGTATTAAGAAAAAGATGATGTCAGACTGGGGAGAGGGATGTGACTTCAATTGAAGCTTAAAGTAAGGCTCTGACTTAGATAAGCAAAGAGAAGGAAGCAATTCCTTACATTCCTACTAGAGCAATCTGCCTACAGAAGCAAAGATCCTTTATTGATTCAGTCAAGATAGACTCCATATTTAGCAGCCTTTCAGTGTAGTGGATCATATCTGGTAGAGGCTTTCAAGGTTCATATAGAATATCCAGAATCACTCTTGGGGCTTCCATGTTTCCAACCTTAATCAAACATATGGATTTGAAAGTGTCCTGAATTTGACTCTTAGCATATGGGCTTAAATGGCAAAATGGAAAATCATGGACTTCATCAATGAAAATCTGTATCACCAAGGTATAACAGGTGTGCCAATTATTAACTAATTTCTTCTTGACTTCAAGCACAACTTTTTGCTCTATTTTATGATACTGGAAGCCTTTGACTGTGTAGATCACAACAAACTGTGGAAAATTCTTAAAGAGATGGGAATACCAGATCACCTTACCTTCCTTCTGAGAAATCTGTATGCAGGTCAAGAAGCAACAGTTAGAACCAGACATAGAACAAGGAACTGGTTCCAAATTGGGAAAGGGGTACATCAAGGCTATATGTTGTCACCCTGTTTATTTAACTTATATTCAGAGCATATCATGTGAAACACCAGGCTGGATGAAGCACAAAGTGTAATCAAGATTGCCAGGAGAAATATCAACAACCTCAGACATGCAGATGACACCATCCACATGGCAGAAAGCAAAGAGGAACTAAAGAGCCTCTTGATGAAAGTAAAAGAGGAGAGTGAAAAAGCTGGCTTAAAACTCAGCATTCAGAAATCAAAGATCATGGCCTCTGGTTCCACCACTTCATAGCAAATTGATGGGGAAACATTGGAAACAGTGAAAGACTTTATTTTCTTGGGCTCCAAAATCAGTGAAGATGGTGACTATAGCCATGAAATTTAAAGACATTTGCTCCTTGGAAGAAAAGCTATGACAAACCTAGACAGCATATTAAAAAGCAAAGACATAAAAAACTAAAAATAAATTTTCTTTTAGTTCAATAAAAAAAAAAAAAGCAGAGACATTACTTCACTGACAAGGTCTGTCTAATCAGAGCTATGGTTTTTCCAGTTGTCATTTATGGATGTTAGAGTTGGACCATAAAGAAAGCTGAATGTCAAAGAATTGATGCTTTTGAACTGTGGTATTGGAGAAGACTCTTGAGAGTTCCTTGGACTGCAAGGAGATCAAACCAGTCAATCCTGAAGGAAATCAGTCCTGAATATTCTTTGGAAGGACGGATACTGTACTTTGGCCACCTGATGCGAAGAACTGACTCATTAGAAAAGACCCGGATGCTGGGAAAGATTGAAGACTGAAGGAAAAGGGGACTACAGAGGATAAGATGGTTGGATGGCATCGTTGACTCGATGGACATGAGTTTAAGCAAACTCTGGGAAATGGTGAAGGACAGAGAAGCCTGCTGTGCTGCAGTCCATGGGGTCACAAAGAGTCAGCCATGGCTTAGAGACTTAACTGAACTGAATAAATACTACATGGGCATAACAACCCACTCCAGTATTCTTGCCTGGAGAATCCCATGGAGACAAAGGAGCCTAGCAGGCTACAGTCCATAGGGTCACACAGAGTCAGACATGACTGAAGTGATTTAACACACACGCACAATGATTCTAGAGCTGGATCTTAGATTCAAGGGCCCTCCTTTGTGCTTCTGAATTTCTTCTTGCTTACTTTTTTTTCAATCTTTGGCTGTAGCTATTTTCTGTACTGCTACTTTTGTTACCTCTAAGCTCTTGTTTATCTCTTTTAGTAGTTAACTTAGTATCAACTATTCACACACACCTTAATAATATGTATTGTGCATTTGAAAGTTTCTGGGAGTAGATCCTAAAAGATCTCATCACAAGGAAAAAACAATCAACTATGTGAGTTGATGGATTTTAACTAAACATACTGAGATACTGGTTTAGCAATATATATGTGCATCACAGCATCATTCTGTACACCTTAAATTTATACAATGTAATGTGTCAATTATAGCTCAGTAAAACTGGATAAAAATACCCAGTTCAAAATAATTGAAATGGTTTCTGTCTCCTAACTGGGCCCCTGAGACTAAGAAGCAAGACTTGTTTTTCCTTAGGGGAGAGCAAATTTCCTTTAATCTGCAAGACAGTGATAGACACAGAGGCAGAAGCAGAGATGGAGATGGAGCTTGAGATACCTTTAGTCATTAGTCTAGTCTTCTGAACCCTTTAGGCAGCTTTTATCAACTTCCATTATAGATAATGTGTTAATGATTCTTGCTGTGCTATCAACTAACCTGTTTGCTCTCAGATCCATTCTCTGCCCTTACGCTTCTTTGCTTTGTATTATGGAGTTTGATTCACAGTTTTTGCCAAATGGTTTGTGGTTAAGTTCAGCCAGTGGTGGGAAACTGGAGAGTAGGAAATTGGGAGAAGCATCCTTTCTCTCTTATTATGTCAAGCATCTTGAGCAGTGCTGCCTATTCCTTTATGATTGAATCTCTCAAAGTTTCAATTCTTTCCAGGCAGTCTTGGCCCCCGGACTCTATTAACACATTATTTCCTTTGATCTCTCCAATCCTGGAGTAATGGGATCTTCCTACAGTTGCTCATAGGGCTTTCCAGATGGCACTTGTTCAGTTGTGTCCAACTCTTTGAGACCCCATAGGCTGCAGCACACAAGGCTTCCCTATCTCCTTCACTAGTCCTGGAGTTTGATGTTCCTTCACTATCTCCTTGAGTTTGCTCAAATTCATGTCCCTAGAGTCAATGATGCCATCCAACCATCTCATCCCCTGTTGACCTCTTCTCTTCCTGCCTTCAATCTTTGTTAGCATCAGGGTCTTTTCCAATGAGATGGCTCTTCACATCAGGTGGCCAAAATATTGGAGCTTCAGCTGCAGTATCAGTCCCTCCAATGAATATTCAGGGTTGATTTTCTTTAAGATTGACTGGTTTGATTTCCTCTCATTCCAAGGAACTCTCAAGAGTCTTCTCCAGCACCACAGTTTAAGAGAGTCATTTCTCCAGCACTCAGCCTTCTTTATGGTCCAACTCTTACATCCTTGCATGACTACTGGAAAAACCATAGCTTTGATTAAACAGAACTTTGTCAGCAAAGTGATGTCTCTGCTTTTTAATACATTGTCTAGGTTTGTCATAGCTTTTCTTCCGAGGAACAAATGTCTTTTAATTTTGTGACTGCAGTCACCATCCACAGTGATTTTGGAGCCCAAGAAAATAAATTCTGTCACTGTTTCCATTTCCTCCCCGCCCCCCCCCCCCCCCCCCCCATCTATTTGCCATGAAGTGGTGGAACCAGATGCCGTGATCTTAGATTTTTGAATGTTGAGTTTTAGGCCAGCTTATTCACTCTCCTCGTTCACCTTCATCAAGAGGCTCTTTAGTTCCTCTTCACTTTCTGCCATAAGGGTGGTGTCATCTGCATATCTGAGGTTGTTGATATTTCTCCTGGCAATCTTGATTCCAGCTTGTGATTCATCCAGCTCGGCATTTCCCATGATGCACTCTGCAGAGAAGTTAAATTACCAGAAAGACAATATACAGCCTTGATGTACTTCTTTCCCAATTTTGAATCAGTTCGTTGTTCCATGTCCGGTTCTAACTATTGCTTTTTGACCTGCAGATGGCGCTAGTGGTATAGAACTGCCTGCCAATGCAGGAGACAGAGGGAAGTTCTATCTAGCGATCAGCAAGATCCCCTGGAGAAGGGAATAGCAACCCACTCCAGTATTCTTGCTTGGAGAATCCCATGAAAATATGAACCTTACGGGACACAGTCCAAAGGGTCATAGAGAGTCGGACATGACTGAAGCGACTTAGCACAGCTGCTAATACCTGGCTTTGGAGTTTTTTCAAGATCTTTTTAACTAGCTGCTCAAAATAATTTTCTACAATTGAACAACCTTGTGGTAGCTGTTTTACTGATAAGATTCAGATATACCTAAAATATACCTCTCACAAGTGCGTGCGTGTGTGCTAAGTTGCTTCAGTTGTGTCCAACTCTGTGTGGCCCCATGGACTGTGGCCAGCCAGGCTCCTCTGTCCACGGTATTCTCCAGACAGATTACTGGACTGGACCAACATACCTTCCTCCAGGGATCTTCCAGACCCAAGGATCAAAACCACACCTATTCTGTCTCTTATATTAGCAGGCAGGTTGTTTACCACTAGCATTACCTGGGAAGCCCTCCTCTCACATAACCTTCCTTAATTCATATAGCTGAATGCTCTCTAATATCATCAAATACATTCTATTTCTTCCTTAATTTTCCTGGACAGTATCATGGCTGCTTCAGAAGGAATGTCACTTAATTCCTCATTGAGTACATGCCTCCTGTGGGTTTTCTGTCACCGTCTTCCTAATTATTTTTAAAAAATCATGAATATGAGAAAGTAATAAGTCCAATCAGCCTTTCTTCCCCATTGGATGTGAAAATAAGAACAGGAGGACCTGAAAAAGAAAGAGGATAACAGAAGAGAGAGGACAATAACAACAGTGTCTATTAATTGGATATTGTTAACACTTTGCTGTTTAGTCATTAAGTCATGTCCAATCCTTTTGTGACTTCATGAACTATAGTCCACCAGGCTCTTCTTTTCGTCGATTACCCAGGCAAGAATATGGAGTAGGTTGCCGTTTCTTCCTCCAGGGGATCTTCACAACCCAGTGATTGAACCTTCATCTCCTACATTTGCAATTGAATTCTTTACCATTGAGACACCTGGGAAGCCCATTATTAACATATACTTTTTCTTTAATTCTCAAAATAGTCCATGAGTTGTATATAATATGTATCCCTATTTTAATAACAGATTAAATAGCTAAGGGTCAGAGAAGTTAAACTACTTGTTCAAAGTCACTCACCAAGCCACTGTGATAGGCCTAGGATTTGAATCAAGTTTGTCCAAACTGGAAAGATATGCCCATCTGAATGCAGACTTTCAAAGAATAGCAAGGAGAGATAAGAAAGCCTTCTTAAGTGAACAATACAAAGAAATAGAGGAAAACAAAAAATGAAAAAGACTAGAGATCTCTTCAAGAAAATTAGAGATACCAGGGAAACATTTCATGAATGGTGGTTACCATAAAGGACAGAAATGATAAGGAACTAACAGAAGCAAAAGATATTAAGAGGAGGTGGCAAGAATACACAGAAGAACTATACAAAAAACAGCTTAATGACACAGATAACCATGATGGTATGATCACTCATCTAGAGCCAGACATCCTGGAATGCAAAGTCAAGTGCATTAGGAAGCATCACTACAAAAAAAAGTTAGTGGAGGTGATGGAATTCCAGCTGAGGTATTTCAAATCCTTAAAGATGACGCTGTTAAAATGCTGCACTCAATATGCACTCAGCAGTGGCCATAGGACTGGAAACAATTTTCATTTCAATCCCAAAGAAAGGCAGTGCCAACGAACGTTCAAACTGCTGCACAATTGCACTCATTTCACAAGCTAGCAAAGTAATACTCAAAATCTCTAAGCTAGGCTTCAGCAGTATATGAACTGAGAACTCTCAAATGTTCAAACTGGATTTAGAAAAGGCAGAGGAAACAGAAATCATATTGCCAACATCCGTTGGATCATAGAAATAGCAAGAGAATTCCAGAAAAACATCCACTTGTGTTTCATTGACTATGCTAAAATCTTGGATTGTGTGGATCACAACAAACTGTGGAAAATTCTTAAAGAGATGGGAATACACAACAACTCTAGCTGACTCCCAAGAAACATGTGTGCAGGTCAAGGAGCAACAGTTAGAACTGTACAGGGAACAATGGACTGGTTCCAAATTGGGAAAGGAGTACGTCAGGCTGTATAATGCCATCCTGCTTATTTAACTTATATGCAGATTGAAAGTGAAAGTGAAAGTTGCTCAGTTGTGTTTGACTCTTTGTAACCCAATGGACTATACAGTCCATGGAATTCTCTAGGCCAGAATACTGGAGTGGGCAGCCGTTCTCTTCTCCAGGGGATCTTCCCGACCCAGGGATTGAACTCATGTCTCCCACACTGCAGGAAAATTCTTTACCAGCTGACTCACTAACGAAGCCCCATATGCAGAGTACATAATGTGAAATGCTGGGCTGGATGAAGCACATGCTGGAATCAAGATTGCTGGGAGAAATATCAATAACCTTAGATACGCAGATGACACCACCCTTATGGCAGAAAGTGAAGAGGAATTATGGAGCCTCTTGATGAAGGTGAAAGAAGAGAGTGAAAAAGTTGTCTTAAACTCAACATGCAAAAAACTCATGGCATCCGTTCAAAAAACATTCATGGCATCCAGTCCCATCACTTTCTGGCAAATAGATGAGGAAACAATGGAAACAGTGAAAGACTTTATTCCTTGGGGCTCCAAATCCCTGCAGATGATGACTGCAGCCATGAAATTAAAAGATGCTTGCTCCTTGGAAGAAAAGTTATGACCAACCTAGACAGCATATTTAAAAACAGAGACACTGCTTTGCTGACAGAGTTCCAAATAGTCAAAGCTATGGTTTTTCCAGTGGTCATGTATGGATGTAAGAGTTGGGCCATAAAGAAGGCTGAGCATCGAAGAATTGATAGTTTTGAACTATGATGTTGGAGAAGACTCTTGAGAGTCCCTTGGACTGCACAGAGATCAAATCACTAAATCCTAAAGGAAATCAGTCCTGAATATTCACTGGAAGGACTGATGCTGAAGCTGAAGCTCCAGTACTTTGGCCACCTGATGTGAAGAACTGACTCATTAGAAAAGACCCTGATGCTAGGAAAGATTGAGAACAGGGGGAGAAGGGGATGACAGAGGGCAAGATAGTTGGATGGCATCACCAACTCAATGGCTATGAGTTTTAGCAAACTCTGAGAGATGGTGAAGGACAGGGAAGCCTGGCATGTGGTATATGAAGAGTCAGAGACTACTGGGCAACTGAACAACAACAAAGAGCCCAGTTGATATATTTTGATGGGGGGCAGGAGAAGGAAAGCTTGAGTTGAGCTAGAACACCATAATGAAGACTTTAGGGGTCATTATAAAAGCCCAAAGAATGCGAAAATAAGATTTGGAAAGTAGAGTCCTGAAGCAGAGTAGCAAAGGCTGAAAGCAAAGCCTACCTGAGCTGGATCATCCAGACTGAAGTTTGGGAGAGGGGCGCACAGGCAACAATCATACAGAAAACAGTGTGAAGGGGAGACGTGGCCATATGTGAGAAATGAGCTTAACTCCACAATTCCATCCACAAGGCCAAGGTGTCTTTTTAGAATATGCCATCCCTCTAATAGACAAGCAACTGCTTTGGTACCCTGGTGGAGAGGAGCCTTCAGTTTTGGGTATCTTATTAAGATGTCAACAGACCTTGGAGAGTTCATAGAGGAGCAGGGAGATGATTACAGGGGCTGGAGGGGTTGATTTATGAGCAAGATGGAAAGACTAGTGCTGTTACTGCTTGGATAAATGATAGCTAAGGGAGGCATAATGATCTCTATAAATATTTGTAGGCGGAAGCAGTAAGAAGAGAAGGGACTCTTGTGCTACCGATAGAATACAGTGCCCTTCGCTTCCCTTTGCTGAATTGCCAGGAAAATTTTTCTGATAGCAACGCCATCAGAATTGCAGGAAGATCAGCCACAGGAGAAGGGTGAAGGTGACAGCCCAAGATCACTTAAGATTGAGCTTCAGGAAGAGCCACCAAGGGTGTTGAAGGGCACCCTCTGCCCAACTCTGGAATGAATTGGAGAGGCCCTGGTAGAAACTGTGGGCTCTGGGGCATCCTGGGCTCATCTCTCACTAGACCCCTCTGCACTATTCAGGTTGATTCACAGAGTCTCTGTTCATACTTTCCTCTTATATTGGAAGACAACCCTCAGCCCCAGTTGGTGTCTCCCCATTCTATGTCCACAGTTAATGAAGTCAGTGCCTCCTGTAGCCCAGGCACTGAGCTGGCTCAGGATGAGGATACAAAGGCAAGGAGACAGTCATTGTCTTCAGGCTGATGGTTAACTGGAAAATCAGTCAAGCAAACACGTAAGAAAGTACAAAATGATGAGTGAGATAATAAACAGTGATCCGGTGTCCTCAAGCAAGAAAGAGAGGAAGTTCCTGATTCAGACTGGGACCCTGGGGGTGACAGTTCCTGAAATGTGACCACGTGTCATGAAAACAGCATGTTTCATGCTGTTCCTCCTTTCATGCCCTTCCTCCCCCACCCCACTTTTCTGTGTTCTTGTAAGTGGTTTACCGTGGAGAAGCATGCTCTCTGGGCTTAGATACGATGGGTCAGTTCACTCTTTATCACAACTCCCTATAAGACCTGCACGTGAGTCACTTCTTTACCTGTGACAAAGTCAGATTCAAATCTTGCCTCTTTTACCTGAACCTGCTGAAAAAGACTTTCCAACTCCCCATCTTTTGTTCATGAATTCGTAGCTGAAATTAGAAATTATCCTCCCAAAATTAGTTAGATACATTTCATGTTCAGTTGACTTGAACTTCTGATTTCAAAAACAATTCCAACTGTAAAATCATCCCATCTGGAATTTGTCCACCCTTTTTTTCTCAAAGTCTAAGACAAAGCCTCTGCTGAGATGCCTCCATCTTCAGGCCTGACATGTTCTCCCTATTACAATAACCTGAATGAAATAAGTTGCCTTAAATTTGGTATCTTATCTTAAAGAATGAATCAGAGTTAAGGAAAAGAGGAGAGGGAGAGTATGCCCAAAGGAATTCCATGGAAAGAAAATGCTTTGTACTCAGGTCTGAAGCAAAAAGACAGAAAAATGTAGAACTGCCATAGCTGAGGGGCCATGTCTGGGAGTGGGGTGAGACATTCAATGAGAAAAGCATCATTTATTAAAAGACATGCCCCTAGCCAGGTGTCTGTTCTGATTCAGATTCCTTGCTGTAAAAACGGAGGAAAAGATAATAACTGTCTCATGAAGGAGGTCACATCGGCAAGCTCCTGGCACCTGGAAGATGCTTTGTAACTAAGCAGTATCCTTAGGACAGACTTTTGCATGTGGTGGGTAGACAAGAAATATTTCTTAAATGGTTGGTAGGCAAAGATTCCCATATCACCTGCTACACTCAAGTGAATTAGCTCAGCCAACTTGGCTGCATGTGGATTATAAGCCAGCACAAACTAACCTTGAAGCCCTAGAGTCTGCTGTGAGAGTCCCGGCCTGGCTTAGGACACGCCACTGTAGTTCAAGATTCTCAGAATGAAAATAGAAGCAGACCATATTTTTCCTCCAGAGCATAAATTCACCTATGTTCTCAGAGCAGTTGGCCATACTCTGTACTCTAACACTGGCGGGGTCAGTCCAGTGTGAGAGTCACAGGGCTCACTGTGGAGCTCTGTGGAGCCCTGTGGAGTCGCAGGACACTGTGTGTGTGGTCAGCTTGACCGTGCATCAGAGCCAGCCCCAGACCCAGCACGGCCACTTGTGGCAGCAGCAGTTAGTATGGACGATTGGTTAGGAGGGATAAAAACAGATTTCCCAAACCAACTGTATTCAATGCAACATATTTTTCATATGTTTAATGGAACAGAAATTTTTATTTTAACCGACATTTATGGGCATTACTAGTGTTCTGCAAAGGAAGCAGAAACCTGGTGGGGAGAGATAGCAGGTAGAGGAATCATATTATTTTTATCATAAGATTAGGGCCCTCTGTGTGTTCCTCCCCTAAGCTGCTTTCTCTCCCTCCCAGCCTAGAGAAACAAGAGATTATATATGGAGGCTCCTGCTGTACAAAGCCCTGGCTCAGTTAACCCTTCCTCTGTGGCAATCCGGGCATCAGAGATCCCATTATTTAAGGCTAATGTATTGTTTTTCTACTGCCTGGCTCTGGGAGATCCAGATTCTTGGCGCCACAGACTCAAGCATCAGCCAAAGCAATAAAGAGGAGACAATTCTTCATTATCATCCCTGGAAGCTACTCAGTGACAATGAGGGAACTGTGGTTTGGGATTGTTTGTGTTTCTGTATATATTCAGAACACGTGTCCTGAAGTTGTGGTTTTAGGGACAATTAGCTTTATCTCCTTTAACTATCTTACTCCTCTTTGCTTTGCTAAGTCACTTCAGTCGTGTCCAACTCTGTGTGACCCCATAGACGGCAGCCCACAAGGCTTCCCCGTCCCTGGGATTCTCCAGACAAGAACACTAGAGTGGGTTGCCATTTCCTTCTCCAATGCATGAAAGTGAAAAGTGAAAGTGAAGTCACTCAGTCGTGTCTGACCCTCAGCGACCCCATGGACTGCAGCCTTCCAGGCTCCTCCGTCCATGGGATTTTCCAGGCAGGAGTACTGGAGTGGGGTGCCATTGCCTTCTCCATCTTACTCTTCTACTTTGATTTAAAACTTGGCACTTCCAAGAGTTAGACAAAGATGACTAACTTGAGAAGGGAAGTCTTTGAGACAAATATGTCCTCTCCCTTCCTTCCCTCTTCCTCTTTAATTCCTGCCACATCCCTGATAACCTTCTATTCCTTGTCTCCTCTCACCCTCCATCTCTGTTGCAGCTGTCATTTTTCTCCAGAGGAAATCCTGGTTACACATCATGGTTCTAATCCTCATGGTGATCTTAGCAAGCTGTATAAGCGTGGCTAAGTAGATCAAGCAAGGCTGCTTTTGGCCCCCTGTGGAAGTGCCCCTGAGCCCCTCTATGCAGTATGAAGCTAAAATTTCATATGATTCCTGCATGCCCTCTATCTCCATAGTTTTAGAAACAATTAAGGCACTGAGTAGGTGTCAGGGGATGTTCAACTTTAAGGGATCCAATATGTTGTTTTCTTCCTTTGTGTGCCGTTTCTCAAGGACTCTCTGTTCCTTATCAGTTCCTGGAACAGGAATGAGCAGAGCTGCACGCAGTTCTCAGGACTGAGATCATGGGAAAGAGCACCTGCTTGGATTCCCTTCAGTGACTCCCTTCAGTGACCTTTTAGGACTATCCATTTTGTTGCAACTGGTGGAATTTCATTCTTTGTAATGGCTGAGTAATCATTTTATTGAAGATATATAAGCCCAAGAATAGATGCTTTGGGACTGTGGTATTGGAGAAGACTCTTGAGAGTCCCTTGGACTGCAAGGATATCCAACCAGTCCATTCTAAAGGAGATCAGCCCTGGGTGTTCTTTGGAAGGAGTGATGCCAAAGCTGAAACTCCAGTACTTTGGCCACCTCATGCGAAGAGTTGACTCATTGGAAAAGACTCTGATGCTGGGAGGGATTGGGGGCAGGAGGAAAAGGGGACGACAGAGGATGAGATGGCTGGATGGCATCACTGACTTGATGGATGTGAGTTTGAATGAACTCCGGAGATGGTGATGGACAGAGAGGCCTGGCGTGCTGTGATTCATGGGGTTGCAAAGAGTCAGACACGACTGAGCGACTGAACTGAACTGAACTGAAGTATGCATTTCTGCAAATAAAGTACCCTTGTTTCACTCGAGACTTAGGTCCCCTGCATCCTTCTTCTCATCAACTCCAGTACCCAAACCCAGTCTATGAAAACTATGACAAGTAGGAACATTTATTTCATTAGTTTAGCTCTGATAAAACAATGTAAAATAATATCCATGTTTCTGGTGGTGGAATCATCTTTGTAAACTGAATAATCTGGGGTGGACCTCAACATTAAATTTCTAAATAGTGTTTAGTATTTGCACAGCATCATTTGCTAAGCTTGTCTGCAGCTGGCCAAACACACTTAGCTGACCACTCTCCTGGACATTGTGAGTAAATGAATACTGTGAATCAAAGGAAATATGAACCAGTACCAGAAAACCCAAGGGCAATCCCCCAAGAGTAGTCTCATGCTTGAAGCAAAATCCAGATAAACTTGCCCTGTGGCAAAGTGGAGAGAAAGCATGCAGGATTAGGCTGGCAAAGAAGATGAAGTCCCATGAGTACTCCATTCTCCCATCTCTCCTCCCCATCATGGTCTGCTATTTGTATGTAAGCTTCAATCAGAATTTAGAGTCATGGAACATTTTTTCCTGGCTCAGAAACTGCAGTAAAGTATCTTCAGTTCTTTTCAGCCTGGGTCTGATGCTGAAAACATACCTGTTGGAAGTTATGAACATATCACAGATGCTGAGCAGGTGAGCTTTAAAAAAATGGGGTTCCATCTGAATAATCTGCCAGGCTATAGGCGACAAAAAGCTATTTCTGACTCCAGCAGGAATGAGTGATTACTTTGATAACAAATTAAAACAAGCTTGGAAATTGGAAATTACCAGAATTAAGCTATCTCCAGTGAATGACTGAGCTCCCCTCTTCAGTACATTTTCTTCTATATTAACCATAAACATGAGCTCTTCATTAACAGAAATTGGTTCATTGCTACTGGCCACAAGGGGAATCTATTGGGTGTGTGGCACTAACTTCCAACCTGATCAAGAAGACAACTTGTTCTTAATGTGAGTGCTTTCTTGGGAACTTAAAAATTCTTTATATCCCCTTTGGCTTCTTGCATATGAAGCCAATTGTAATGTTCAAATTTTAAATGTTCGAATATTTTCTGTATATGAGATGTTTATGGTACCAAATAATTTCTAGATGATTACTGTTTTTAATAACTATCTAATTACCATATTAATCAGAAATATCCTTTTGGCTTGTAGAAAGTATCAAGGGACAGAGGTAAGAAACAAAGATATTCCCGTTGCAAACCACTTGCAAGAAACTTCCAAGCTTCCTGTTCACAAAGTATGGAAGTGTTGCTGAATGGAAGGCTTTTCACCCTCAGTGAGTAGAAGATAGTCCAGTCTTCTCACTAAGCAACTGCTCAGAATTTAAAGTGACATGAGTATCCTGTGACTGCCCCAAATCCTCAGTATCAGGACACATAAATAAATAACCTTTTTGTCCTTTAACTTCATTTGAAGGAAAAGGTTGCTATGTTGTGATAACTATATCGAAACATCTTTTCTAATTGCTTTGTCTGTTGACCCCTGACCTATATGCAATGACTTTATCCAATGATAAAACAGAGAAGTTAGGTGGTCCAGTGGTTAGAATTTGGCACCTTCGCTGCCTTGGGCCACATTCAATCCTTGTTTGAGGAACTATTAATAAGATACCACAAGCCGTGCAGCACAGCCAAAACAAAAACAGGGAGGTTAATATTCCAAAGAGGCTGTTTAGCCTTGCTAACATTTCATCAAGTGACCCTTGCCGTCTGTTTAGCTATCAATTGTCTAAATCACAAAGGCATGGTCCCTGATGTCGTCCCCTATCTTCCTGTAATGGTTTCTGTGCATAGGTAAGATACATAAATGATCTGTTCTAGCACACTCTCACTCATTCTTGTGGCAAGAATGTATGGGGGGGGGTGTGTGTGTGTGTGTGTGTGTATCTCAACAAAGGAAAAAATAGTGAGAATTTCCAAAGTATTGAATGTTTCATTAGTGGAAAAGTACCACTATATTTTCTGTGGTTTATGTGATGGTAATTTTCCTGTTTCTCTTTCATACTGAGCTTGATGGACAGGCCCTTCTTTAATGTACAAATAATCTTTATGACCCTTGTAAGCAGGTCTGACGATACTCAGCTGAGTAATGTACCAGAACTGAAATTTCCATCTACTTGATGTTTTGCACAGGGGTTTTGATGAAGTCACTGTCACCTGCTATTAACTTAATATCAAGTCTTAATAGGGTCCCTTTCTCACCATCTCCACGCTGTTGGGGTCCAAATTAATTACTAAGTAAAAATTCTGCCACATAAATCCTCACTTCCCAGGGAGGGGAAAAAAATGTAACCTCATTTGTGAGCTTAGAGAGCAGCCTATGGAAGAAGATCTGCTTGCAATGCACAGCAAAGAAGTCTGTGTTATCAGTGAGGAAACTGGAGTTCCTGCAAAGTTGAGGTTCACTTTTTCATGCTCAGCCCTGTACCCTCTTTATCAGCATCCTCACATTTATTCTCAAAATTCAGTAGAATCTTCACTTAGTGCTCTTTAGTACCAAGTTATGGGGAAGCGACAAAAACTCCCTAAAAATAAACTATTAGAGGATCAAATGTATAAAATAAATCAAGGCGGGTGTAGGGTGAAATAAGCTAAATCTCCTCCAATCCTGATATTCTATAAAAAGTCATGACCTAATAAAGACATAAGAATTTTGAAAATCTACTTGCCTTTTGATATTACCTAGAATTTCACCATCAGAAATAAATTTGCTATTAAATGGTAATATCCTCAGAGGGGCAGGGAAAGGGAGGAGGGGTAGGAGAGGATAAAAAGAGCTTAATCTCTGTTGCTGCTGCTGCTTGCTGCTAAGTCGCTTCAGTCGTGTCCGACTCTGTGCGACCCCATAGACAGCGGCCCACCAGGCTCCCCCGTCCCTGGGATTCTCCAGGCAAGAACACTGGAGTGGGTTGCCATTTCCTTCTCCAATGCATGAAAGGAAA
The DNA here is from genome assembly GCF_002263795.3 of Bos taurus. Lineage (NCBI taxonomy): Eukaryota > Metazoa > Chordata > Mammalia > Artiodactyla > Bovidae > Bos > Bos taurus. The sequence continues at coordinate 14,401,592 of NC_037351.1, read as the reverse complement.
AAGTGAAAGTGAAGTCGCTCTGTCATGTCCCACTCTAGCAACCCCATGGTCTGCAGCCTACCAGGCTCCTCCGTCCATGGGATTTTCCAGGCAAGAGTATTGGAGTGGGGTACCATTGCCCTCTCCATAATCTCTGTTAGGTACATACAACTTCATGATTAGAATCTCACAAATAGAGAAGACAGGGTGTTCAAGAGAACATGGGCTAGTGGGGCATCCCATAATAGTTGAGTGTTGGTGAAGGGTCTTTCCAAAGGTTAGGTAAGGCAATGAAGATAGCTTTGCCTAAGTCACAGTTTTGTTTTGTTTTGTTTTTTTGGGGGGTGACTGTGTATTTTATTATTTTTTATTGAGATATAATTGGCACGTAACATTGTTTAGGGTGTACAGTGTATTGATTTGATACATTTATTTATCACAAGAAGCTTACCACCATAGTCCTACAGCTGACACCTTTATCACCTCACATAGTTATCATTTCGTTTTTTGTGGTGAGATCATTTAAAGTCTTAAACTCTTGGCAGCTTTGATGTATACAGCACAGTGCTGTCGACTGTGAGAACCATGCTGTCTCCAGAGCTCCAGAATGTACTCATCTTCTAATTGCAAGTCTGTACCCTTTCTCCAGCATCTCCCTAATTCCATTTCTTCATCACAGATCTCCAAGGACAAGAGAAGAAAACAGGGGTTGGGAGTAATATTAGAATTTACAAAAAGAAAAAAAAAATTGCAAAGAAAGATAATAATTAAAAGCTCAGAGATACTTTAAAACCCATTAACATGTAAAGCCCTTAACTTTAATTGCTTATAGGATGCTAACAAAACAAACAGATTTCTTATTTCACCCTTTCTCCTAAAATTGAAATCTACCCTTGGAAAGCTTCCCTCAAGTCCTATTGGAAGTCTTTTGCTGATTCTAGGTTCCTCTCTTTTTTATTTTTGGTTCTGATTGCCCAAATCTGTAGCTCTTCTCTAGCCAGATTTCTACCCTTGGCTCCTGGAGCAGATTACCAGCCTAGGTAAGCATAGGAAGTGCCTGGAAGTTGCTGTTACCAGGCTCTTAGTCAACAACTGACATTTGGTCCTGCTGGAGTATGAAAGCCTCCTACCCTCAGGTGGAATGAACCCTGAGGCATGACTTACACTGCAGAACTTTCTTGGGTCAGGCTGAGGTTGCCCTTCACATGTCCCTGCCTCTAATCTCAGCTGTGCATGGCTTTTTCCCTTTTCCTCAATTGTTTCCTCCACTTTCTTACTGGGCTTCTCCTGTGGCTCAGCAGTAAAGAATCCACCTGCAACGCAGGAGATTCCGGTTCAATCCTTGGGTAGGGAAGATCCCCTGGAAGAGGGCATGGCAACCCACTCCAGTATTCTTGCCTGGAGAATCCCATGGACAGAGGAGCCTGGTGGGCTATGATCCATGTGGTTGCAAAGAGTCAGACACAACTTAAGCAACTGAGAATGCACACACTTCCTTACTAGATTCTTCCTTATAAATCATTTGCATTGAATTCATCATCTTAGGACATTCTTTTGGGGAACCCAACTAAGCTAGACTGTTGCTGGATGTATGTAACTGAAGGTCTGGATGAAAACTGCACTTTATCATAGGCAAAGCCAGGGTATCATCATGCCTCACTTGTCTCTTCCTTCTGTCGTTTCTGTTAGAGATGCAACATTCTCATAGTTACCCAGGCACACTGCTTTTTAAAGCCATTTCTATTGTTTCTTTTTAGTTAATGAATTGACATTTACATTCAGTTTTATAGTTTGTAAAACATTCTCATGTATTTAATAGCATTTTATTTTCAAAAATTATTTTCAAAATAAAATAGGTCAGATTTGATCATATTTAGTCTTAGAGTGAGGCAACAAAGGATACAGGAAATTAAATAGGTAGTAAATTGAGTAACTGGAATGAGAACACGTGCCTTTGACTTTGATTGACTACTTTTCTACAAAGCCAGATGTTCTTCCTTCAGGACATCTCTCAGATGCTTCCTTTTTTATTTTTTCTATTTCTTCCACACAACCTTGGTTTGCTGCTGCTGCTGCTAAGTCGCTTCAGTCGTGTCCGACTCTGTGAGACTCCATAGACGGCAGCCCACCAGGCTCCCCCATCCCTGGGATTCTCCAGGCAAGAACACTGGAGTGGGTTGCCATTTCCTTCTCCAATGCATGAAAGTGAAAAGTTAAAGGGAAGTCGCTCAGTCGTGTCCCACTCTAGCGACCCCATGGACTGCAGCCTACCAGGCTCCTCCATCCATGGGATTTTCCAGGCAAGAGTACTGGAGGGGGGTGCCATTGCCTTCTCCGAACCTTGGTTTAGAGCCTTGCTATTCCTTCTTAGGTGATAGCAGTCATCTCCTAAAGGAGAGTACTCTGCCTCTGTTTCTTCTTCTTTCATGCCCTCATGCCCCTCTCAGATTAAGATCCTACATAACATCTATTCTCACTTACCTATGATCTAGATCCTACAGACATTTCTGGTTTTAACTTTTACTCTTCTTCGCTTTCTAATTCTAGACTTTATTTATTACTACATCATAGTTTAGCTATATTTAATAGTATAGAAAAGGGTTCATTGAAAATGGGTATGGATACTGCTGTAACAAACACCTAAAGTATATGCCATTGAGATAGCAACCAATTAATAACAGGAGATAAAAATGAAATAAGAAGCTGGAAGATGGCTATGCCTGATATGCAACGGAAAACTCTTGACAGAACTGTCATCTGTTATATAACTTGGGAATGCAGATGACATACCTAATGAACTTACTGCACTGGAGAAAGAGGTTGGTAAACTTAAAGTTAGAAGTATGTGTTGAAAAGGTGATTAGTTTCTAGTTGATAAGGTGTCAGTAGAAGTGATAAAGCCACCGCTAGGTCTGTTCCTAAAATCCATCCTATGCAATCCTTTAGCTTTCTTTCCCTCCAAATGGACCTTAGAAACCTTATGTTAGAAGACGGCGTAACCTTGAGATGGAAAGATCCTAGACCCCAAAAAGTGCTGGAGAACTTGTCTCCAAGGAAAATTGCCAAGCCATGCATTGGGCTCTAAAATGAAAGGAAAACAACATGTTGTTTGTTTAACCCTGAGATATTGCTGTTTGTTTGATACCAAGGTGTATTCTAGACCATCCTGTTTGAAAGCTTGCAATGCCAGCATCTTTTATTACAGCATCTAATAGCATGCTATGATAGAGCTAAATGTTCAGTGCTTATTAAATTAAATAGAAACAAAAACTCATATCATGAACTGATTTCAATGAATAAAAAGTAGACAGCCATTATGGATACTAGTGCACAAAACAACATAAATAATATAAGAAATAAACAGCAAGGAAGAAAATTATAATTATGTTTAATATCTCAAAATAATTATTCTTAACAGCTATGAATTGAATTATTCAATTATAACAAAGTGAATAGAAAACAATAATGAGTTAAGACATTTTCCAAAAATATTCTTTACAATTCTCCCAAATTGTTTTTATGTAAATCATTAAATAAATGGATGAAATGTATATAAGCTACATTCTTTGTAACAAATTTATTGCTTTTTTAGTTAATGCAATAAAAATATCCTGGCAGTTATTTATTAAGGGGGTAAAAATATTAATTAGTAAACAATGTTAGCAAACAACTCAGAGCAAGAGAAGTCAGGCTTGCTGGAGTTTGTGACATCCACAGCATCTGAGACTGGATTCATTAAACTGTTTCTTCAATGACTCTGGTTTGCAGGGTCGGGTTCTGGGGGCCCCATCCTGCTGCGTCAGTCAAGGAGAGTTATCTGAACATGACAAAACCTGACACAGGGACATGTTACAGGCCAGCAGACACCACAGTTCACAAATTATTAACGTGACTTTCAGAAAGAGAGCTTTCCTCACTCTGCTGGCCTCCACAGCTTCCAATTTTGTCTTGAGCCAAGTGTATCAGCTTTCTTCTTCAAGTCCTACTGCTGAGAATTCAAGGATCAGTTGTATGAAACCAAAACTAATGTATTCCTCGTCACTGTCATTTAACCTCTTGCCATTCACACCTTCTGAGTGGCCTCTTCTCATTCTAACCATACCCTGATGTCTGTATTATTAACATTCCTGTAATGAGATCATGGCTTTTTGTCAGTAGGGTCTCTTCTAGCTTCTTCAAGCTTTCCTACTCTGACACTAGTTTCCATCCTCACCTGCCTGCATACATCCCAGCTCTCCAATAATGTGCCTTGGCTCCTCAGTACTGTGGCCCCCTGGAGTTTGCAGCCTGGCTAGCCTGGGCTCCAAAATACTGGCTCTACCTCTGGTCAAATTTTCACTTCCTTTCCAAACATTAGGACCCTTCACAGGCACACATCTGCATCTCATTTGCTTTTTTTGGATGTAGTCAAAGCAAACCCATAGAATATGGAGCAATGAAGTTAGTCAAGAGCATGAAAACTGATGAGTCTATTCTTGGACTGCCCTTTTCAATTCCCCAAACTGCTTTACTGTGGCTTGCAGGGTCTCTGCTACTCTCCTAGACACTCTTCTGGGCCCAAATGCAGGAAATCACAGCCTCAAAGTCTTTGCTATATTTTCCTCCATATGCCCTCCAATCATACTCCCAAATCCTGTCCCATAAGGCAGTGGTCCCTGACCTTTTTGGCACCAGGGACCAGTTTTGTGGAAGACAATAAATCCATGAACCAGGGTGGAAGGGAGGAATGGTTTCAGGATGATTTAAGCACATTACATATATTGTGCCCTTTATTTCTATTATTATTTCATTGTGATATATAATGAAATAATTTTGCAACTGACAACAATGCAGAATCAGATCTTCAAGCATTAGATTATTATAAAGTGTACACAACATAGATCCCTCACACGTCCAGTTCACAGTAGGGTTCAAGCTTCTGTGAGAATCCAATCCTGCTGCTGATCTGACAGGAAGTGGAGCTCAGGCAGTGTTAATAATACAAACAATGGGGAGCTGCTGTAAACACAGATGAAGCTTCACCAGCCACTCACCTCCAGCTCTGAGACCCAGTTCCTAACAGGGGACTGACTGTGGACTCCTGCCCTAAGGGACTTATTGGGTTTATGTAAATATCATGAGACAAGTGACAAGTGCAGAAACTATCTCAAAGCTTGACTATTGATAATATTAATAGCACTGCTCTCTCTTCCAACTATTTGGTAGAAAGACTAAGAGTGATGTTTACCAATGGCGTAATAATTGCAATGTGCAGCATTATTTATTTTAAGAACTAGGGGAGATAATGAGTTCACTGTTTTCCAGAATTTCTGGAAAAAATAACTCCATGTATGTTAGGGCATCTCAAGTCTGGGCAATTAGCATGGGAATTACTGTAAATGATCATATTGCATTTTAAAAAATGATCTCAGATTTTTAAAATTGCACTTCCCAATTGTAAATAAAAGTTTCAAGCACATATCTCTTTTTTATATTTATAAATTATATCTGTATATTATTGCATGATTACATCATGAACATTATAAAACCTTTATAAATAGAAATTTTAAAAGATGAGATAAGAGAAAGAAGGAAAATAAAATAAGCTCTCACATTTTTTTTACTCCTAATAGAGTTTTAGATACTCCTTGAGGAAAAAGAATTTGACTTTGGTGATGACTATTCTAATAAAAGTATAGAGACAATGGCACCCCACTCCAGTACTCTTGCCTGGAAAATCCCATGGATGGAGGAGCCTGGTAGGCTGCAGTCCATGGGGTCGCTAGGAGTCGGACACGACTAAGCGACTTCACTTTGACTTTTCACTTTCATGCATTGGAGGAGGAAATGGCAACCCACTGCAGTGTTCTTGCCTGGAGAATCCCAGGGACAGGGGAGCCTGGTGGGCTGCCATCTATGGGGTCGCACAGAGTCGGACACAACTGAAGCGACTTAGCAGCAGCAGTAGCAGCAGCAAGCAGTAGGTGTTACCTTAAAAATGTCAGTGACATGATCAGCATAATCCAGCAAGGAGTAGGTATTGGTGGATAGGACTTTCAGATCCTATTCTTAAATTCCTGCTCAGAGTAAAGTTTTCTCTGCAGCTGGAATATACATTGTTTGTATCTCCCTTTATTGATATGTCAGAATGCATCTGCTATGGATGCCATGGACAGTCTCTAACCATTTCCTCATATAGAAATCTGTGAGATAGTCAACATTTCCCACTCATCTTTGTCCCTGGTTCTCTTGCCTAAATTCTTCCAATTTAGATTGCTTGCTTGGGAGAATCATGGGCCACATTATTTCTTCTTTCTTGTGGATTCATCTACTGGATCCCTCGACGGGAAGATGTGTATGTGCTGATAGGGAAAGAAGATCCAGGTGCCTTGGCATTTTTTGTTTCCATGTAATAGGCACCCACTGAAACCAGCTAAAGGGCATCGTGAGCTGTCCTTGACTCTCCAGAGCACAAATAGCATTTATCTCTGGGCAGCAGGCAGCGCCAATGTGGGTTTTTGTCAACCTGTCAATTTTTTTTTCTTAAACAGAAAGCAGAGTTCAGTAAATAAAGATAAATGATTGTGCTCCTTCTCTGCAGACCCTGGAGCTAAACTGAACAGGCCTCTTATGGTTTGGCCCTGCTTCATTGACTGTTCAGACAGCCCAGTAATACGACAGATGTACCCAGCCATTCCCTCTTCCCCGCTGTCCATTAGATTATGTTCATTTTGTCTGAAATGCCATTAGAAGTCTCAAGGTCAAAGAAGTCACAAGGAAGAAAAGAGGATGACTAATTTTTTTTTTTTTTTCTGCAGCCCTTCATTGCCCAAAGAGCCTCCAGACAGGTGGGCTCCTGCTTTGTAAGAGGCACAGAGAGGGGAGCTCCATGCAATTTACTTGAAATAAAATGCAGGTGTGCAATTAACCCAGACACACTTCTGGCAACCATCACAGCCCAGCACTGGAAGTTTTATTTTAATCAGGGAAGAATGTTATTTGGGATATTTTCCTAAATGACAAATGAATGATTTGCTTGCAACAACATGTTGAGGAAGAACTTAGGGAGCCATTGGGATTAGCATTTCTTTCTTTTCTTACATTTAAAATATATATATATACACTAGTGTTTTGGTCTCAAACAGTGTTCCCCTTGGGATTTCTTGAGGTTATCATGCAAACAGGGAATTTGTCCCTGCTTAGCAGCTGTGATTATGCATGTAATGGTCCTTGAATTTATATAGTGCATTACTCCTGAGCTCAGATCACTTAACACACATGGCTACATCATTAACACTTAGAATCATAGAATGTGAAAACTGGAGGAGACTATGAGGACCACCTGCTTCAGCTCCTCCATAGACAGAAAAATGTACAGGGCTGTTATATTGAGGCCCTTTACTTGCTTCATGCATGTGGGGCAGGTCATCTTTCTCAGTGATGACAAAGGATACATTTTCTTCATCTCTGAAAGCTTTCACAGCTTCTGGCATAAGCCTGGGGATAAGAGAAAAATAATAAGCCATGCCATTGTCTGATATGAAGTATGGAGTCAAATAGAAACTTAAAGATAGACCACCTAGTCTATCCAGAAATCCAAGCATTCTGCCCAAATGTCCAGAAAGGGGGTACACAAAAGAGAAATTATGTAAGAGGGCTCCAATTTCCATCACTATTTCAACCAAATTATCTTTCATTAATTGTTAAATATTTTGCAAGATTATATGACATGAAGTTATTGTTTTTGAAAAAAGTCCTCCATTGCTTAATTTAAAAAAAAAAAGACTTAGAGAAATCTTCCTGAAGCACCCTCAAGATATTATCATCTAACTTTCCCCCTTGAGCAAGTGTGAGAAAAACAGCAGAATTTAACTCCTGTTCCATTTCACCTTATAGAGTTTTGGTTGTGTGAGGCAAAGCGTGACCAAACAGTGCAGAATGATTATATGTGTGTTTCTGACACCTTTATGCCTATCTTATTCCATTCAATAAGTGTTTATTGAACCTCTTGTTATGGTTATCATTGTATTGAAAGGAAGGCTGGGTGTAGTACCAGAAAATAAACTCTTGATGAGCTTTGAATGATATTTGAGCAGAGGAAATCCATAACATGCATAAATAACTATACATTTAGGAACATAAGCATCACTATGCACAGTTCAGAACATAAGAGAATAACCACAAGATAAATTAGGTGAATATATGAAAAACCTGAAACTCATTGTACTTGGAAGCAATCTTACATACTATTTCTTTTAAAAAAAATTTAATTTATTTGAAGAATAATTGCTTTACAGAATTTTGCTGCTTTCTGTCAAACCTCAACAGGAATCAGCCATAGGTATACATATATCCCCTCCTTTTTGAAACTCCCTCCCCATTCCAACCCAGCTCCTGTTTGAGTTTCCTGAGCCATACAGAAAAATTCCTGTTGGCTATCCATTTTACATATGATAACATAAGTTTCCATGTTACTCTTTCCATACAGCTCACCCTCTTCTCCCCTCTCCCCATGTCCATAAGTCTATTCTCTATGTCTGTTTAATCTTAGGTACTATTTCTTTATTGGATGGGTAAGTAGAGGCCCAGAGAAAGAATGTGATACACTAAAGGTTGCCCAAGTCAAAAAACACTTAACTGCTACCAACACGTATGTTTCCCTTCCTCCAATTTAGTATCCTTCTGTACATCATGCTGCTTTATTTAAACTATGAAGAAGGAGACTTTGAGAAGAAATCAGGGTTAAACTAGGAAAGGAAAGAGGAGAGCCCCTTCAGGACAGGAGGAAGAACAAGGGGGCAGCTCAGTGGGCTGCAACCAGCTCAGCTGTGAGGGGAGTCAGATGGTTGTAGAAGACTCCACCAGGCAAACAGTCAAGTGTGGTCCCTTCACGAAGCACCGTGTAAGATGCTGTGCATGCATGCTTAGCTGCTCAGTCGTGTCTGACTCTTCGCGAACCCATGCACTCTAGCCAGCCAGGCTCCATTGTCTGTGGGATTCTCCAGGCAAGAATACTGGACTGGGTGACCATTCCCTTCTCCAGGGCATCTTTCCAATCCAGGGATCAAACCCCTGGGTTGCAGGCAGATTCTTTACCATCTGAGCCACCAGGGAAGCCCAAGACAACTGTGAGGGAAGCAATAAATAGGTAAGTAATGCGGTTTCTGCCTTCAAGAAACCCTTTCCAGAGTAAAGAGATAAGAAATACTACAAACATCAACAATTCAAAGATGAGCCCCATAACAGAACAATCAGAGTGCTTGGCAGACGGTGAGTATCTACATACTAATGACTGTCAAATTTCATCCAGACTCAGCTTCCCATATTAGTAAGTGGCAACACCGTAGACACACCATCTATCCAGTACCTCAAGCCAGAAAACTGGGAGTCATTCTTGACTCTTTCCTCTCAAGACTTCCTGCTGATGCCCTAGTCAAAAATGCCATTACCTCAAAAATGCCATTACCTCCTGAACTATAACACCAGTGTCTTGTCTCCTTAACTTCTCCCTTCAAAAACACGATATACGTTAGAACTTAAATGACTGTTCTTTAATTCACATCTAATTGTATCCTTCCTCTTATGGTTTCTCTTAGGATTAAGTACAAAACTACTTAAATGTTAAAAAAGTTTTCCCCATTTTCCTCCCACTCACCTCCCCAAACTCGTCTCCCACCTATTTTCCTTCCCTTTATACTCTCCAATCTTAACTCCCATCAGTAGCTGGTTCTGCTGGATTCCTTCATATTGCCATGTTTTGTTCCCTTTGCACAGGCTGTTTCCCTATTTGCATCCATCCCTACTGGACCTGTCTCACACTAAGTCACACAGGCACACATGGAGGCAATACAGACATGCTGGCTTCATCTAGCTAGCTCCTATTCATCTCCAGATTCCAGCTTAAATTTCACTTCCTCCAGAGTTTCCCAGACCCTAGGCTAAGTACAGACCCATTTTCCGTAGCATCCAATTTTTTCCATCATAATATGTAGCATATTTTATAGTAACTTTTTAAAATGACTGTCTTCCTCATAGGAGCACAAGCCCCTCACTCGTGCCCTGCTCTGCTCCTAGAATAAACCACACAGGCACATAGTGCTTAGTAAATACTGATTGAACAGTTACTAGATGATATCCAGAGCATTTAATCTCAGGTAAACAAATCTCTAAAGGTTTAAAGGAGGGCAACCTTTAAGCGAAAATTAAGTATATTGGAGGCAATTTAAAAGATTCTTATCCCAGGAGGCTGGTGCCATGGCTTGATAGACCATGGCTGAGATTGACATTTTACTGAGCATTAAATTCATACACAAATGTTAATGGGTCTGAAACAAAAAAGCAATTGCAATGGTAACAAATTAGGGGTTTGTTACACTAACTAACTTTTCTCTATTAACATAGAATTTACTTTGAAGAGCAGAAAGAGCCAAGTGAGCAGATTTCATAATTGCAGAACTTTATTTTCACTTTATTCTAACTTTCCCAGTGAAGGAGAACATAAAGAAAGCCTTTTGCAAATGGATAATTACACACCACACCTCAGAATTATGAGATACTGTGTAACCTTTTCTCCTCCTCTTCTAACATGACTGAGCACCAATGCCTAGCTATTCTTGCCCTTATTGGGGGAAAAAAGCACTTTGCGTCACTCTTCACATTTAATAGCATGATTTCATGTTTATTAACGTATACCTATAAAATGTATAATTTTTCAGAACCTGAAGGAGCCATCTGGATGAGCTAACCCAAACTGTGATTTTAAAAGGCTGAAACTAAGGTTTAGAAAAGTTAAAAGATTCCTTCCAACACAAAAATTCTGGAATAAGAAATTTAAATCAAATGACCAGTAATAACTGCCTTTATGGAGAAACAAAGCAGGCAATCATCCTTAGGTGTGGAAAGAGAATATGGAATGGAATCAGGTATCCAAAGGGATAAAAACTTGATTCAGAGATCTGCTTGCTTAGTTCGAGTCTAAGACAGTTTTTTGACACCATCCTCTGCACACACAGAAAGGAAACAAACTATGAAGTTAGGGGCATAGACAATGGAATCACACAGGCTTGTCTCCAAACCAAAATGAATCCCACTCACATCATGATCCCCAAAATATTATCTCCCAATTTCTGTTTATTCATATGCTTATTTTTCTGCTACACTTATTTCCGTTGAACTTATCATCTGATTTATTGTCTATTTATTTATTTAATATGTCTTTCCTCGTTCTACCAGAAGGCAAGTTCTATATAATCATGAAATTTATTTTGTTTATTGATAGTCCCCAGTACCTAAAATAGTGCCTGAAACATAATGGATACTTAATAAAAAATTGAATAAATAAAACACTGTTTGAATAAATAAAACACTGAATTAACTGAATGCTAATTTGACCTTGAAAAGAACATGGCTGCTTGATAGTAAATGCTGAAAACAGCCATGGGAATTGGTGCTCAAATTATTAGTCAAGATATCAGTGGTATAATTTGAGGTATATGGAGCAAGTTCTGAGCCCAAGAAGAATCTTAAATTGAATGTTTTGGAGTTTGAATTTCATTTATAAATATTAAAAGTCCAGGAAAAACATAAAATCTCACTCATGAAGTGAGTGAAAATGGAAGCAAAAAATGGTTATGTCTCCCTGCACCCTGTTTGGCCTAGCATTTCACATACCATAGTCAGGGGAAAAAAAGGTATCCAGTTATGATCAAAATAAAAGAAGTCTTTGAGATTTTCCATAAATGTGACTCTATAGCAAGATAAAAGAAAAAGAAAACCTGCTTTCCCTATGCTGATGTGTAAAGGTAAGTGCATATCTTTGTGAATATGATGATTATATGAGGTGAGTTCTGTTTCTTCACCATCACTCCAAGGTAAATGTGGTGATTACCGCTAATTTTTCATGTTGTTTTATCTTTAAAATACTTGTTTTGTTTTAATTTAGTAAGCTGTTCTGAAGTCTGACTCTCTTTGCAAGTGAACATTTCCTTTTCTTTTCTCTGAGTCATCCTACGACCAAGCATCGCTGATTGATGGAGTTCACCATCAGTTGCTCCTCTGAACTCCTCATCACTCTAGTCAGTACCACACAATTAGTAGTCCTAATACTAATAACTAATTATATACTTTTTATATCACTAAGTATTCTTTAAATAGATCTGGATTTAGAAGTTAAAGGAACTCCATTCACATCCAGGGTGTACTTCTTATTAGCTGGACAATCTCAGGCAGCTTAATCTCCCTACATTTAGAATTTCTCGTAATCACTGAGATAACGACGTCTGTCTTCATTCACAGTGCTCAGTGAGACGTAGAAGAGGTCATTCATGTGATGCCCATAGCACCGCACCTCATACATTATAAACATCTCAGCTGCCAGCTGCATCTGGATCTAAGTTAATCTCCCCTAAGATTATAGCCTCTGGAGTCTGAGTTCTCAACTTTGGCCATGTGGTAGAAACACTGAACAGATTTCACAAAGCACTGGTTTTCTGATCCCACCTCAGACTGATTTGATTCTTAGAAGAGAATCAAGTGTTAGGTAATTTCTAAAAGCTACCCAGGTGATTCTAACCTACAACTAAGGGTGAGAGTAATGAATGACAGTGCTGAAGTCAATCTGCCTAAATTCGGATCCCATGTTCTGTGACTTTGGACAAGTAAATTAGTACCTCTAGACTTTAGTCTCCAATACTTAAACTGGAATTATTAATGGTACCTTCCTCACAGGGTTGTCATGAGCATTCAAAAGAATAAGCCATGGAAAATCCTTAAAATATCACTGACTTCATGCTTAAAGCTCAAAAGATTAGAGCTAACACTATTAACCCCAGTCATGGATCACAGGCTTGTCATGGCGAAAGGGTTTCTGTAATTCAGTGCTAGGCAACCCAAGATGGACTAGTCATAGTAAAAAGTTCTGACAGAATGTGGCCCACTGGAGGAGGAAATGGCAACTCATTCCAGGATTCTCGCCTTGAAATCAAATGAACAGTATGAAAAGGCAAGAAAATATGATGCTGGAAGATGAACCCCCCCACCCAAGTTGAAAACTGTCCAATAAGCAACTGGGGAAGAGTGGAGGACAATTACTAATAGCTCCAGAAAGAATGAAACAACTGGGCTAAAGCAGAAATGACAGTCAGTTGTGCATATTTCTGGTGGTGAAAGTAACAGACAGGTATGATCTTGGAATATAAAATGAAGCAGGACAAAGGCTAACAGAACTTTGTCAAGAGAAACCACTGGTCATAGCGAATCCCCTTTTCTAACAGCCCAAAATGAGATCAATTACATTCTTTGCAGCCAAAGATGGAGAAGCTCTTTACAGTCAACAAAAACAAGACCTGGAGATGACAGTGACTCAGATGATGAGCTCCATATTGCAAACTTCAGGCTCACATTGAAAGAATAGGGAAAGCCATTAAGCCATTCAGATATGACATAAATCAAATCCCTTGTGATTATACAGTAGAGGTGATGAATAGATTCAAGAGATTAGATCGGGTAGAAGAACTATGGGTGGAGGCTCATAACACTGTATAGCGGCAATGACCAAAACTATCCCTAAGAAAAAGAAATGAAAGAAGGCAAAGTGGTTTTCTGAGGAAGCTATACAAATATTAATTAATAGCTGAAGAAAGGAGAGAAGTGAAAGACAAAGGAGAAAGGGAAAGATATACCCAACTGAATGCAGAGTTGGGTATATTCCAGAGGATAGCAAAGACAGATAAAAAGGCCTTCTAAAATCCACAATGCAAAGACATAGAGGAAATAATAGAATGAGAAAGACTAGAGATCTCTTCAAGAAAATTGAAGATACCAAGGAACATTCAATGCAAGGATGGGCAAGATAAAGGACAGAAAATGTAAGGACCTAGCAGAAACAGAAGAGATTAAGAAGAGGTGGCAAAAATACACAGAAGAACTAAAAAAGAAAAGAAAGTCTTAATGACCTGGATAACCATGATGATGTGGTCATTCACATAAAGCCAGACATCCTGGAATGTGAACTCACTTGGGCCTCAGAAAGCATTACGATGAACAAAGCTGGTGGAGATGAAATACCTTATGATTATTCAGTGGAAGTGACAAATAGATTCAAGGGATTCAATCTAATAGAGTGCCTGAAGAACTATGGATGGAGGTTTGTGACATTGTACAAGAGGCAGTGATCAAGAACATCCCCAAGAAAAATGAATGTAAAATAGTTGCCTGAGGAGGCCTTACTAATCGCTGAGAAAATAAAAGAAGCTAAAGGCAAAGGAGAAAAAGAAAGATATACCCATTTGAATTCAGAGTTCCAAAGAAAAGCAAGGAGAGATAAGAAAGCCTTCCTCAGTGATCAATGCAAAGAAATAAAGGAAAACAATAGAATGGGAAAGACTAGAGATCTCTTCAAGAAAATTAGAGATACCAAGGGAATATTTCATGCAAAGATGGGAACAATAATTGTTTGGACAGGACAGAAATTGTATGGACCTAACAGAAGCAGAAGCTATTAAGAAGAGGTGGCAAGAATACACAGAAGTACTATACAAAAAAAGATCTTCATGATCCAGATAACCACAATGGTGTCATCTCTCACTAGAGCCAGACATCGTGGAATGTAAAGTCAGGTGGGCCTTAGGAAACATCACTACAAACAAAGCCAGTGGAGGTGATGGAATTCCAGTTGAGCTATTTCAAATCCTAAAAGATGGTGCTGTGAAAGTGCTGCACTGAATATGCCAGCAAACTTGGGAAACTCAGCAGTGGCCACAGGACTGGAAAAGGTAAGTTTTCATTTCAATCCCAAAGAAAAGCAATGCCAAAGAATGTTCAAACTACCGTACAATTGCATGCATTTCATACGCTAATAAGTTTATGCTCATAATTCCTCAAGCTAGGCTTCAACAGTATGTGAACTGAGAAAAAAATCAATTGACACAAGAATTGGGCCAGAAATAATAGTGAAGTGAGAGTGAAAGTGTCATTCACTCATTCGTGTCCAGCTCTTTGCGACCCCATGGACTGTTCAGCAGTATCCTCTCCTCTGTCCATGTAATTCTCCAGGCAAGAATATTGCAGTGGGTAGCCATTCCCTTCTCCAGAGGATCTTTCTGACCCAGGGATGGAACCCAGATCTCCTGCAATGCAGGTGGATTCTTTACCAGCTGAGCCAGCAGGGAGCCCCCATGAAGAAGTTTGAGTGCCAAATAATTGATATTTTTGAATTGTGGTGCTGGAGAAGACTCTTCAGAGTTTCTTGGACAGCAAGGAATTTAAATCAGTCAATCCTAAAAGAAATCAGTCCTGAATATTCATTGGAAGGACTGATGCTGAAGCTAAAGCTCCAGTAATTTGGCTACATGATGTGAAGTGCCAGTTCATTGGGAAAGACCCTGATCCTGGGAAAGGTTGAAGGCCAAAGGAGAAGGAGGTGGCAGAGGATGAAATGTTTAGATAATATCACCAACTCAATGGACATGAATTTAAGCAGACTCAGGGAGATAGTGGAGGACAGAGGAGCCTGGCATGCTGCATTCCATGGGGTTGCAAAGAGTTGGCACCCCACTCCAGTACTCTTGCCTGGAAAATCCCATGGACAGAGGAGCCTGGTGGGCTGCAGTCCATGGGGTCGCTAAGAGTCGGACACAACTGAGCAACTTCACTTTCACTTTTCCCTTTCATGCATTGGAGAAGGAAATGGCAACCCACTCCAGTGTTCTTGCCTGGAGAATCCCAGGGACGGGGGAGCCTGGTGGGCTGCCGTCTATGGGGTCGCACAGAGTCGGACATGACTGAATCGACTTAGCAGCAGCGGCAGTATGTGACTTAGCAACTGAACAACAGTGAGTACAATACTGTTAATAAAAATCATCTCTGTTTCATTCTACTCAAGGACTGGCACTGTGACTTGTGTTCATTTCTCACCACAGAGATCCTGTAACCAATGACTGCTCCAGTCATGAGTGTAGACCAGTTAGGACATTCTTTTGACTGTTACAATGCATGACCCTACAGGATAACATCTTAATGTAAACCATGAAGACCCCACATCCACTCACAGTTCAGAGATGATCAACTGGGAACTGTTTATGGCGAGACATTCACCTGGGAAATATATGAAAACAAGAATATCACAAACGAAAATGAAATACCTTACATCATCACAGTTTTCTCCTTGGCTGGCCTTAGTGGGAAGCCAATGGGAGGGAAAGCGATGACTGTGTTTAAGCATATTTAAATTATGGAAACACGCAATTTGAAAGAATCTCAGTCTTCAATATGTGAGTGATATCAACCTTGAGGTGAGGAATCCCTCGAAACTTCTCTGTATCCTTTGACGTGAATATTGAGAGTTTATTACATAAGTAGAACATTCACAAGGTGGTGTTAAAAACCACGTGGGGCTCTAAGTTGCAATCTTCAGAGGAATGCTTATCAAGAGGGACACACAGTATAATGGCTAAATGATATTTTCTCCATTATATTGGCAGAAAATTAAGAAAGGAACAATTGCCTCATATAATTTGTTTTCCATTGACAGTTTCAAAAAGAAAAATACCAAATAATTATATTCTTGTTACTCTCCAGAATTTTCATTTGATATTCAGTGGAAGACTAATATGAAGACCTGGAAAATAATTTCTCTTAACCTATTTGGTATAATTTACTTTTATTACCCAAGCTCTTTACTGAAAATTCAATAGACTGTATATAGCTTACCATTTAATCTATGAACTTTGCATTCTTTTAATTTTGACACTGACTACATAATACAAGGAATGAGGTTTTTTAAAAAATGAATTTGTAGTAACAGTAACTAATCTGACATATGGTGAATTGTTCTATTTTCTGACATCTTTTAGTGAAAAAACATGATGCTTGCTACATTATAGTAATGATGATTACTTCCAACATATTTAATAAAGTGCTTTAGATTTGACTATTTATATTAAATTAACCAGATGGTGATAGCACATAATTTTGCCCAGAAATGTACATTAATTATTAACAATAAATGTAGGGCAAAACAACAGACTTTAGTAATATAACTGCACATCTGCAAAAGAGGTTGTTGGCGATTTGAAAATGCTAATTCTGTGATTAATCTTCCATTTGGCTACTGAGCAGCAGAAGTCACACAAATAAGAATGCTAAGATGAATGATGGAGCATGCACACTTCAAAATAGATTCTGATCTCAGACAGAAGAAAGAGGCTTTGTGGGCCATAGAAACTCCCCACCAAAAAAAAAAAAAGTGTAACTTTATCACAGAACCATATTGAGAAAGATGTGTTCTCTTGTCTTTATTTGAGGCATTATGTCCTTGGGATAACATAGGAAATTTTTTATTTCTTCTTTCCAAATATTTCAAATCCACCATCCTGAAACCTTCATGAATTGCCATTTTCATATAGCTTGAAATCTCCTTTCCACAACACAAGGAAGATTATCCTCTTTTGTTACAAAACTGTAGTGTATTCACACCTGGAATACAGCATGAAATTCTGGCATTTCACCTCAAAGGAGGGAAAACATCAATGGAAAAGGTTCAAATAATCTAATAGACTGATTAAGGACCTTATACAATAGCATAGACTGGGATACTGGACTGATTAGGGACCCTTCAATCCACAAAAAAAAGACAGAAGGGTAACACAACTAAAGTCTTTAGTGCTACAAACAATAAGTAATTCAACTCCACATTTCATAAGTGGATCCAATTGTGAATAACAGATAATCAAGAAAAGACCATGTTGTTAGCATTTTGTGATGACATAAAATATTTTATACTTTACAAAATTAGATTGTGGGGGGATGAATATAAGGAAGTCCATTTTATAGAACTTTCTGACGTTTACCACCAAAGAAGGAATGTATATTGAAAGTATCATTTTAGAAAGTTTTCATCTTAACTTCCAGAGAATGCTTCCATAATGAGTAATGAGCTGTTTTAGGAAAATAATTAGCTAAAGATGATAACTACAGGATGCTCGGGGCTGGTGCACTGGGATGACGCAGACGGATGGTATGGGGAGGGAGGTGGGAGGGGGGTTCAGGATGGGGAACACATGTACACCTGTGGCAGATTCATGTTGATGTATGGCAAAACCAATACAATATTGTAAGTAATAAGCCTCCAATTAAAATAAATAAATTTGTATTTAAAAAAAAACAACATATTGGAGTCTATCAGTCAGAAAGACTATTCAACAGAGTCCTTGTATTTCCTGCTCATGAACTTTAAAAATGATCAGTATAAACAAAATTGATAAAACTTTAAACTGACCAATAAGGAGAGAAGACTGAAGTTGCTGAAGTCAGTAATAAAATAGCAGATACTACCACCTTTAAAAAATGTTTGTTGTTGTTTTTCAACAACATGTGAAGTCATGACCAACTCTTTGCAACCCCATGGACTGCAGCATGCCAGGCTTCTCTGTCTTTCAGTATATCCCAGAGTCTGCTCAAATTCATGTCCTTTGAATAGATGGTGATATCTACCCATTTTATCTTTTGCTGCCCCTTTCCCCTTTGACCTTCAATCTTTCCCAGCATCAGGATCTGTTCCAATGAGTTGGCTCTTCACATCTGGTGGCCAAAGTATTGGGGCTTCAACTTCAGCATCAGGCTTTCCAATGAATAGTCAGTACTGATTTCCTTTAGGGTTGAATGGTTAGATATTCTTGCTGTACAAGGGACTCTCCAGAGTATTCTCCAGCATCACAATTCAAAAACATCTATTCCTCAGCCCTCAGCCATCTTTATGGACCAATTCTCACATATGTACATGACTACTGGAAAAAGCATAGCTTTACCATATGGATCTCTGTTGGAAAAATGATGTTTCTGCTTCTTAGTATGCTGTCTAGATTTGTCATAGCTTTCCTTCTAAGGAGGAAGCATCTCTTAATTTCATGGCCTCAGTCACCATCTGAAGTGATTTTGGAGACCAAATAATAATAATAATCTGTCACTGCTTCCATTTTTTCCCCCTCTTATTTGTCATGAAGTGATGGGACCAGATGTCATAATTACTGTTTTTTTGAATATTGAGTTTTAAGCCAGCTTTTTCACTGTCTTATTTCACCCTCATCAAGAGGTCCTTTAGTTCCTCTTCACTTTTTGCCCTTAGTGTGGTTCAGTTCAGTTGCTCAGGGGTGTCCAACTCTTTGCTACCCCATAAACCGCAGCATGCCAGACCTCCCTGTCCATCACCAACTCCTGGAGTTCACCCAAACCCATGTCCATTGAGTCAGTAATGCCATCCAACCATCTCATTCTCTGTCGTCCCTTTCTCCTCCTGCCCTTAATCTTTCTCAGCATCAGGGTCTTTTCAAATGAGTTAGCTCTTTGCATCAGGTGGCCAAAGTATTAGAGTTTCAGCTTCAACATCAGTCCTTCCAATGAATATTCAGGACTGATTTCCTTTAGGATGGACTGTTTGGATCTCCTTACAGTCCAAGGGACTCTCAAGAGTCTTCTCCAACATCACAGTTCAAAAGCATCAATTCTTCTGTGCTCAGATTTCTCTATAGTCCAACTCTCACATCCATACATGACCACTGGAAAAATAGCCTTGAGTAGATGGACATTTGTTGAAAAAGTAATATCTCTGTTTTTCAATTTGCTGTCTTGCTGTCTAGGTTGGTTGTAACTTTCCTTTCAAGGAGTAAGTGTCTTTTAATTTCATGGCTGCAATCACCATCCGCAGTGATTTTGGAGCCCAAAAAAATAAAGTCTGACACTGTTTCCACTGTTTCCACATATATTTGCCATGAAGTGACAGGACCAGATGCCATGATCTTAGTTTTCTGAATGTTGAGCTTTAAGCCAACTTTTTCACTCTCTTCTTTCACCTTCATCAAAAGGCTCTTTAATTCTCCACTTTCTGCCATAAGGGTGGTGTCATCTGTGTAGTGTGGTATTATATGCATATCTGAGGCATTGATATTTCTCCCAGCAATCTTAATTCCAGCTGGTGACTCATCCAGCCCAGCATTTTGCAGATAAGTTAAATAAGCAGGGTGACAATATACAGCTTTTCCATCCTCCTTTCCCAATTGGGAACCAGTCAGTTGTTCCATGTCCACTTTTAACTGTTGCTTTTTGACCTGCATACAGATTTCTCAGGAGGCAGGCAAGGTGGTCTGATATTCCCATCTCTTTAAGAATTTTCCATAATTTTTGTGATCTACACAATAAGAAGCTTTAGCATAGTCAGTGAAACAGAAATAGATGTTTTTCTGGAATTCCCTTGCTTTCTCCCTGAATCAATGAATGCTAGCAATTTGATCTCTGCCTCTTTGAAACCCAGGTTGTACATCTCTGAGTTCTCAGTTCACATTCTGCTGGGGACTAGCTTGAAGAATTTTTTTTAACATAACCTTACTAGCATGTGAAACGAGCACAATTGTATGTATTTCAAACATTGTTTGGCCTTACTCTTCTTGGAAACTGGAATGAAAGCTGACCTTTTCCAGTCCTGTGACTGTCGAGTTTTTCAAAGTTGCTAACATGTTGAGTCCAAAACTTTAACAGCATCATCTTTTAGAATTTTAAATAGCTCAGCTGAAATCCCATCACCTTCACTAGCTTTCTTCATCGCAATGCTTTCTACAGCTCACTTGAGTTCACACTTCAAATTGTCTGGCTGTAGGTGAATGACCACATCACCATAGTTATCCAGGTCATTGAGACCTTTTCTGTATAGTTCTTCTGTGTATTTTTGCCACCTCTTCTTAATCTCTTCTGCTTCTGTTAGGTCCTTACCATTTCCGTCCTTTGCTGTGCCCATCCTTTCACATAATGTTCCCTTGATATCTCCAATTTTCTTGAAGAGATCTCTAGTCTTTCTCAGTCTATTGTTTTCCTCTATGTCCTTGAACTGTTTTTGTAAAAAGGTCTTATTTCTCCTTGTTATTCTCAAGAACTCTTCATTCAGTTGGGTGTATCTTTCCCTTTCTCTCTTGCCTTTTGCTTCTCTTCTTTCCTCACCTGCTTGTACAGTCTCCTCAGACAACCATTTGCCTTCTTGCATTTCTTCTTCTTGAGGATATTTTCAGTCACTGCTTCTTGTAAATTATGAACCTCCATCCTTAGTCTTTAGATGCTCTGTCTACCAGATCTAATCACTTGAATCTATTCATCAACTACACTGTGTAATCATAAGGAATTTGATTTAGGTCATATGTGAATGACATATTGCTTTTCCCTACCTTCTTTAAGTGAAGCCTGAATTTTGGAATAAGAACCTCATGATTTGAGCCACTGTCAATCCATCTGGTGATGTCCATGTGTAGAATTGTCTCTTGTATTGTTGGAAAGGGTGCTTGCTATGACCAGTGTTTTCTATTGACAAAAGTCTGTTAGCCTTTTCCCTGCTTCATTTCATACTCCAAGGCCACATTTGCCTGTTCTTCAGGTGTTTCTTGTCTTACTTTTGTATTCCAAACCCCTATGATGAAAAGGACATCTTTTGTGGTGTTAGTTCTATGAGGTCTTGTAGGTCTTCATAGAATTAGTCAGCTTCAGCATCTTTAACATTAGTTGTTGGGGCATAGACTTGAATTAATGTGTTTTTCCATGATTTGCCTTGGTAGCGAAATGAGATCATTCCGTCATTTTTGAGATTACCTCCAAGTACTGCATTTTGGATGCTTTTGTTAACTATGAGGGCTCCTCCATTTCTTCTAAAGGATTCTTGTTCACAGTAGTAGTTATGGTCATCTGAATTTCATTCACCCATTTATGTCCATTTAAGTTCACTGATTCCTAAGATTTCGATATTCACTTTTGCCATCTCATGCTCGACTGAATCCAGTTTACCTTGATCCATGGACCTATGCATGGACCTATTCAAGGTTCCTATGCAATACTGTTCTTTACAGCATCAGACTTTATTTTCACCACCAAACACATCCACAACCGACCATCATTTCTGCTTTGGCCAAACCACTTCATTCTTTCTGGAACTCTTAGTTATTGCCCTCCACTCCTCCCTAGTAGCATATTGGACACCTTCCAACCTGGCAGGTTCATCTTCCAGTGTCATATCTTATTGCTTTTCATACTGTTCATGGAGTTCTCATGGCAAGAATACTGGAGTCTTTTGCCATTTCCTCCTTCAGTGAACCATATTTTGTCAGAACTCTTCACTATGACCTGTGTGTCTTGGGTGGCCCTGAAAGGCATGGCTCATAGCTTCACTGAGTTAGACAAGGCCTTTAGCCAAAACAAGGCTGTGATTCATTAAGTAGACAGAATTATTTCATTATTAAAAATGTGTTATGGAATAATATGTTGAATTTTATTTAAAAAATCTTTTTATGAAGATAAATGATCAAATTCATAGAAAGAAGCAAACTATTAAAATTGATTTAAGAAAAAAATCTGAATAGACTTATAGTAAATAAAGAGATCGAATCAGTAATCAAACAACTTCCCACAAAGTAAGTTAAGTCCAAGCCTAGATGGTGTCACTGGTGAATTCTACCAAATCCTTGGAGAGTTCCATGGACTGTGTAGTCCATGGGGTTGCAAAAAGTCAGACATGATTGAACAACTTTCACTTCACTTCACTTAAAGAATTAACAGCAGCCCATTCCAACTCTTGCAAAAACATGAGGAGGGAAAACATACCAATGCTTTCTATGAAGCTAGTATTACTTACTACCTAATCCAAACAAAGACATCAGAAAGAAAGAAAACTACAAAGTAATATTCATTATAAATATAGATGTAAAGATCTTCAACAAAATGCTAACAAACCAAATCCAGTAACCTACAGAAAGCCTCCTACACAATGAACAAGTGAAATTTTCCCCAAGAGTGTAAGATTAGTTTATCATATGAAAATCAATCAGTTTAATACAACCATGTTAAAGACAAGACAATCCATGATAATCTCAATCACTGCTAAAAAAGAATTTAATAAAAATCCAATACCCTTTTGTGGTAAAAACTCTCAATAAAATAACAATAAAAGGGTTCTTTCTCAATCTGATCAAGTATGAGTACAAAAACTCACAATTACATCATAGTAATTATGGAACCATGACAGCTTATCCCTTAAGTTCAGGAACAAAATAAGGATGTCCACTCTCATCACTCTGTTCAATGTTGTATTGGAGCTACTGGCCAGAGGAATTAGACAAGAAAAAAAAAGGGGGGAGGGAGCATCCAGTTTAGAAAGAAAGAGGCAAAACTATCTTTATTTGGAGATGACATAATCTTGTATACACAAAATCTTCAGGAACCCAAAGTGGGTGGAGGGGGTGCCTTTTAGATTAATTAAACATTTTTTAAACAAGTTTTCCAGACACAAGACAAACATACAAAAATCCATTGGACTTCTGTACATTAGCAATGACTAAACCAAAAAATAAATTAAGAAAAAAATTCCTTTTACAATAGCATTAAAAACATTAAAATATTTAGTAATATGTATCAAAAGAAATGTAAGACTTTTACACTGAAAACTGCAAAGCCATGTTGAAATAAATTTTAAGTAAATGAAGAGACATCCTGTGTTCATGGACTGAAATATTTAATCATTTTATATTGATAAGATGAAAATACTCCCCAAATTGACCTACAATTTCAAGGCAATCCTCATCAAAATCCCAGCTGACTTCTTTGCAGAAATTAACAAGATAGCCCTTAAAGTAGCATGGAAGTTCAAGGACCCAAAATTTCTCAAACGATTTTGATAAAGAAGAAAAAATGAAGGACTCACACTTTGGTATTTCAAAATTTACTGCAAAGTTAAGGTAATTAGAGTTTTTACTGGCATGAAGGTACACATAGAGATCAACAGAAAGGAATCAAACTCTTACATTTATGGTAAGAAATAATATCTTACATTTAACACCAATGATTTTCAAGATAATACAATTGGGAAAGAGTAGTGCTTTTAGTAATTACAAAATGAACTTGGACCTACTACCTCACAGCATACATAAAAATTAACTCAAAATATATTGTAAATCTAAATGTAAGAGCTAAAACTATAAAATTCCTAAAAGAAAATATAAGAGTAAATCCTTATGACCTTGGAGTATAATACCTTCTTAAATATGACATTAAAAGCATAAGCAACCTATAGATAAGCTGGACTTCACCAAAATGAAAAAGTGTTGTGCCTCAAGAGAAACCATTAATAAAGTGAAAAGACAGTACAAAGAATCTAAGAAGATACTTACTAATTCTATACCTGATAATGATCTAAATCCAAAATGTGTAAAGAGTGTTTAAAATTATTTATACAATAAAAAGATAAATAACCCAACTAAAAATCTAGCAATACAATTGAAGACATTTTTCCAAAGTACATATGCAAATTGAAACAAGTGCATGAAAAGATGCTAAATATCTTTAATCATTAAAAAAATATATACCAAAAGCATAACATGGTACTTTTTCACTAGTATGATTGTAACAAAAGAGATGGACAATAACATGTTTGTGAAATGTGGAGAAATTGGAACACTCATTCGTTGCCAGAAGGAATGTAAAATGGTGTGGCCACAATGGAAAATGGAATGTCTGTTACTCAGAAAGATATATCTAGAGTTAGCCTATGACCCAGGAATTCCACTTCCAGGTGTATTTCCAAGATAGTTGAAAGCACATTTTCACACAAAAATATGTATACAAATGTTCACAGTAGCTTAACTCATAATGGCCCCAATATGGAAAAAGAAAAACAAATGCTTGTTAATCAATGCATGGATAAACAAAATGTTGTATGTGTATATAACAGAATAATATTTGGCAATAAATATGGACTTATTATTGATACATGGTACAACATGGATGAACCTACACATGATGTATGATTTCATTCATATAAAATGTTCATAAGAAGAAAATCCATAGAGACAGAAAGTAGATTAGTGGTCACCAAGTACCTGAGGAGGAGTCATTGGGGAATATCTGTTAATGGGTACAGAATTTCTTTTTAGGGTGATGAAAATGTCCTGTGACATACTATTTTGCATGATATATGAATATAATAAAAGTCACTGAATTGTACAGTTTAAATGGGTGAATTTTATTGTATGTGAATATTTCAGTAAAAATAATAATAATAATAATCACATACTTCTTATACTGTTTTTTAGTTTACAGTTTCATAGGTACAACCAGAAGTGGAACTCCTTTCAGATCATATTTTGCTACCATTCCCTTTTTAGACAGCTGAGTGAAAAGAAGTTCATAAGGCATCTGCCACAATTATAGCCAAGAAGAGTACAGTAGATGACAGCAAATCACAGCTGTTCTTTTTACCTTAGGGATGTTGGATAATAAAACCTTCTATCATTGGTTGTAAAAGAATAAATAAGAAAATTATAACACGATTCAACATATAAAGACTTTAGAATATCTTATATTCTCTTTCCTTCTTATAACTTTAAATATTCTAACAAAAATATTGCATTGATCTGTGTGCTGTCACTGTATGGCTGTAAAGTCCATTTGTTCATATATTAAAATAAAGTTACTCCTATGGCCTGCTCTTCGGGTTTGTCTTAAAGGATATTAGCTGATCAAAAATACCACATGTCTTAACCATGATTAACTTTTTTAAGTTTTTCTAGTCAAGATAATCATGAATTGTCTATAGTGCCAGATCTTTGTAGTTAAAGATAGAGGATTACCTTCATCGCCAGACAATTCCCACAATGTGTTATGATCCACACTGTTTCAAGACAAGGAACTGCAGGAACCATGCAGGAAAAGGAAAAAGATGGGGTAATGAGAAATTAATTCATGGAGATTTCAGTCTTTCTAAGGAAAGGCATAAGGCCAACAGGCTGTGCTCTAAAGGGAATACAGTGGATTGATTTTGATCAGGTATCCTTCTATTTGCCCTTCTGTCCATGAATCCATCCATCCCTTTATTCAGTATTCATTATGTTATAGGCACTTAAGCTAGGAAATAAACATCACTCAATAACTTGGGAGTCCAGAGTTGGAGGGGGAAAGACATTATGGCAGAAATCAGTAATTTTGAAGCTAAGCAGATATGTTTCCAAATATTAAATCCATTATTTCAAAACCATGTCAGTAATCACAGAAAATTAACCAAGATGATCACATGGCTCACAGCCTTGTGTAACTCAATGAAACTATGAGCCATGTCCTGCAGAGCAATCCACAGAACAGACAGGTCATGGTGAAGAGTTGACAAAATATGGTCTGCTGGAGAAGGGAATGGCAAGCCACTTCAGAAGTCTTGCCTTGAACAAGAATACTGAACGGTATGAAAAGACAAAACATTAACAGTATGAAAAGACAAACATTTGACAAACAATGTCAAAGATATGACATTGGAAGATGAGCCCCCCAGGTTGACAGGTGTCCAATATGTTACTGGGGAGGAATGGAGAAATAACTCCAGAGAGAATGAAGAGGCTGAGCCAAAGTGGAAATGATGCCCAGGTGAGGATGTGCCTCGTAGTGAAAGTAAAGTTCTATGCTGAAAAGAATAATACTGTATAGGAACACAGAATGTTAAGTCCATGAATCAAGGTACATTAGATGTGATCAAATAGGAAATGACAAGAATGAGCATCAACATTTTAGGATTCAGTGAAATAAAATGGACAGGAAAGAGAGAACTTAATTCAGATGACCATTATATCTACTACTGTGGGCAAGAATCCCTTAGAAGAAATGGAATACCCTGCATAATCAACAAAAGTCTGAAATGCAGTACTTGAGTGCAATCGCAAAATGACAGAATGCTCTCCATGCGTTTCCCAGGCAAACCATTCAACATCAGAGTAATTCAAGTCTGTGCCGCAATGACTAATGTCGAAGAAGCTAAAGTTGAATGGTTCTACAAAGACCTACAAGACCTTCTAGAACTAACACCAGAAATGATGTCCTTTTCATTACAGAGGACTGGAAGGCAAAAGTAGGAAGTCAAAGGATACCTGGAGTAACAGGCAAGCTTGGCCTTGGAGTACAAGATGAGAGAGACAAAGGCTAATGGAGTTTGCCAAGAGAACAAACTGGTCATAGCAAAGGCCCACTTCCAAGAACACAAGAGAAGACTCAATACATGGAAATCACCAGATGGTCAATACCGAAATCAGATAGACTATATATTTTGCAGCTGAACATGGAGAAGCTCTACACAGCAAAAAAAAGAAAGAAAGAAAGAAAGGAAAGAAAAAATACTGGGAGCTGACTACGGCTCAGGTCATGATCTCCTTATTGCCAAATTCAGACTTAAATTGAAGAAAGTAAAGAAAAGCACTAGGCCATTCAGGTATGACCTAAATCAAATCCCCTATGATTATACAGTGGAAGTGACAAATAGATTCAAGGGATTAGATCTGATAGACAGAGTACCTGAAGAACTATGGACAGATGTTCATGACATTGTAGAGGAGGCAGTGACCAAAACCATCGACAAGAAAAAGAAAAGCAAGATGGCAAAATGGTTGCCTGAGGACACCTTACATATACTTGGGGAAAGAAGACAAACAAAAGACAAAGGAGAAAAGGAAAGGTGTACCCAACTGAATGCAGAATTCCAAAGAATAGCAAGGAGATATAAGAAAGCCTCCTTAAGTGAGCAATGCAAAGAAATAGAGGGAAACAATAGAATGGGAAAGACTAGAGCTTTATCCAAGAAATTAGAGATATTGAGGGAACATTTCAGGCAAAGATGGGCACAGTAAAGGACAGAAATGGTGTGGACCTAACAGAAGCGAAGAGATTAAGAAGAGGTGGCAAGAATACACAGAACTATTCAAAAAAAGTCTTAATGACCCAGATCACTACAGTGGTGTGGTCACTCACCAAGAACTAGACATCCTGGAGTATGAATTCAAGTGGGATTTAGAACACATTACTATGAACAAAGCTAGTGGACTTGATGCAATTCCAGCTGAGGTATTTCAAATGCTAAAAATGATGCTGTTAAAGTGAGGTATTCAATATGTCAGCAAATTTGGAAAACTCAGCAGTGGGCACAAGAAGTCAATTTTCATTCCAATCCCAAACAAGGCCAATGCCAAACAATGTTCAAATTATCACACAATTGCTCTCACTTTACACACTAACAAGGAAATGCTCAAAAATCCTTCAAGTTAGGCTTCAACAGTACGTGAACTGAGAAATTCCAGATGTACAAGCCGAATTTAGAAAAGGCAGAGGAACCAGAGATCAAATTCCCAACGTTTGTTAGGTCAGGGGGAAAGTAAGAGAATTCCAGAGAAACATTTGTTTCTGCTTCAGTGACTACTCTAAAGACTTTGACTGTGTGGATCACAGCAAAGTGTGGAAAATTCCTAAAGATATGGGAGTACCAGACCACCTTACCTGCCTCCTGAGAAACCTGTATGCAGGTCAAGAAGCAAACTTTAGAACTGAACATGGAACAAAGAACTGGTTCAAAATTGGGAATGGTATACATTAAGGATATATATTGTCATATCCTGCTTATTTAACTTATATGCAGACTGATGTCAGGCTAGATGAATCACAAGCTGGAATTAAGATTGCCAGGACAAATATCAACAATCAGATATGCAGATGACACCACCCTTATGGGAAAAAGTGAAGAGGAACTGAAGAGCATCTTAAAGTGAAAGAAGAGAGTGAAAAAGCTGGCTTAAAACTCTGCATTCAAGAAGCTAAGAGCATGGCTAATAGATGGAGAAAAAATGGTAACAGTAGTAGGTGTTATTTTCTTTGGCTCCAAAATCACTGTGAACAGTGACTGCAGCCACAAAATTAAAAGATACTTGCCCTTTGGAAGAAAAACCATGACAAATCTTTACAGTGTATTAAAAAGCAGAGACATCACTTTGCCAACAAAGGGCCATGTAGTCAAAGCTATGGTTTTTCCAGTTGTCATGTACAGATGTGAGAATTGAACCATAAGAAAGCTGAGCACTGAAGAACTGATGCTCTTGAACTGTGGTGCTGGAGAACAGTGTTGAAAATCCCTTGGACAGCAAGGGGATCAAACCAGTCAGTCCTAAAGGAAATAAACCCTGAAATTCACTGGAAGGACTGAGGCTGAAACTGAAGCTCCAATATTTTGGCCGCCTGTTGGAGCGAGCTGACTCATTAAAAAAAACCCTGATGTGGGGAAAGATTGAGGCAAGAGGAGATGGAGGCAGCAGAGGATGAGTTGGTTGGAGGGTGTTATCGACTGAATGGATATCTGTTTGAGCAAACTCTTGGAGATCATGACAGATAGGGACTTTTGGCATGCTTGGTGTTCATGGGGTCATGAAGAGCCAGACATAACTGAGAGACTGAACAACAGTGAAATATCAATAATAG
This sequence comes from Bos taurus, assembly GCF_002263795.3. Classification (NCBI taxonomy): domain Eukaryota; kingdom Metazoa; phylum Chordata; class Mammalia; order Artiodactyla; family Bovidae; genus Bos; species Bos taurus. Next base: position 14,372,339 of record NC_037351.1, on the reverse strand, counting down.
GATGCCAAAAGATGCCAAGCTCTGTGATTCCTCCTTCTTGTTCTTTAACCCCGTTTAACCTTCACAGAATGTGAGATGTGTGTTATATTTTCCAAATAAGGAACATGATAATCAAGAAATTTAAGTAACTTACACAGGACATAAAATGGATTCAGACTCCAAAGCCCACAATCCTTCTATAATGCCATCCTGGGCACAAGATTCCCCCATTGCATGGTGAGGTAACCTTATCCAAGCTGAAGTTCTAGGCAGAGATATAATCCCAGAGGAGATAAAGTTTGCTATGTAGCAAAAATGAGGCCATCAGCTTGTAAGTTACCTAGCGTATCCACATACTAGAAATCAAGTCTCACCAATGGGTCAGCTAAAGCCACTGATGCTGGCATCTGCTAGTCTAGGTCATATCAAGAACTAGGGTGAGGAGATTTCAGTGAGGGAAGAGCATAATTAATTCCAACTGAAAGTTTGAAATTATGACCCATTAGAAATAAAGCCTGAGATACAATTACCTGTACATACAATACATATGAAAGTGAAAAGTGAAAGTGAAGTCGCTCAGTCGTGTCCGACTCTTTGCAACCCCATGGACTGTAGCCTACCAGGCTCCTCCCTCCATGGGATTCTCCAGGCAAGAGTACTGGAGTGGGTTGCCATTTCCTTCTCCAAGGGATCTTCCCAATCCAGGGATCAAACCCAGGTCTCCTGAATTCCAGGCAGACGCTTTAACCTCTGAGCCGCCAGGGAAGCCCCAATACAATACATATAGCAATGCTCAAATTCTATATGAAATGTCTTCTAGTATTAATAGGGACATTTGCCTCTCTTCCTCCAACATAGAAACAATGCCTCTTCAAGCTGGAAGCCAAAGAGTAAATGCTTATTTGCTGGTTGCAGTGAACATTGCTTTGATAACTCTTAATGAGGATAGCAGACATTAATGTTATATACAAGCCTTAGAGTTGAAAACAGAAATATCAACATAGGCACTATCTCCTACCCACTGCAGTACTCTTGCCTGGAAAATCCCATGGACGGAGGAGCCTGGTAGGCTGCAGTCCATGGGATCGCTAAGAGTCGGACACGACTGAGTGACTTCACTTTGACTTTTCACTTTCATGCATTGGAGGAGGAAATGGCAACCCACTCCAGTGTTCTTCCCTGGAGAATCCCATAGACAGAGGAGCCTGGTGGGCTGCCATCTACGGGGTCGCACAGAGTCGGACACGACTGAAACGACTTAGCAACAGCAGCAGCAGTTGGTTAATGGAGTTGAGCCAGGATACCTACATAGTCTAAACAAAGTGGATAATTGTGCAATTATCTGATGAATTTTTTTTTCATTTATGTGTTTATATTTCTGTTTCAGTATAGAAGTTTTTTATTTTACTGCACAACCTCCTGGAGATATTTACATGCCAGTTTACATAGACTCTAACTCAATCTAGTTAGTTAACTACTTAACTCTTTCACACGGCTAGACTAAAATTGATGCATCTTGTTATATTCATTAATTCTTCAGTTTTTTCTATGTTTAATAATTCTGTAATGAAATTTAAAAAATTTTTTCTGTATTAGTTCTAAGAAGTAGAATTATTGAGTCAATTATTTTATGTATTTAAATGATGATGTTGATAATTATTGTCAGAAATGCTGTCTGGGGATCTTTTCACATGTTTCAAGTCATTTATATTCCTTTTCCATGAACTGCTTATAAATTAACTTTATATATTTCCCTTGATTGCTGATCTTTTCCATTTGATTTGGATAGTGTAGTCACTTTAACAATATTTTTCTTTATTCTTCCAATTCATGAACATTGGGTATCCTTCTTTGTTTCTTTAATTTCTTTTATTAATATTAAACATTTTTCAGTATACAAGTATTTTGTTTCCATTATTTACTTTATTCCTATGTATGTTATTATGACTGATGTTATTTTTTAATATAAATTTATTTTAATTGGAGGCTAGTTGCTGCTGCTGCTGCTAAGTTGCTTCGGTCGTGTCTAACTCTGTGCAACCCCATAGACAGCAGCCCACCAAGCTCCCCCGTCCCTGGGATTCTCCAGGCAAGAACAATGGAGTGAGTTGCCAGTTCCTTCTCCAATGCATGAAAGTAAAAAGTGAAAATGAAGTCGCTCAGTTGTGTCCGACTCTTAGCAACCCCATGGACTGCAGCCCAACAGCCTCCTCCGTCCATGGGATTTTCCAGGCAAGAGTACTGGAGTGGGGTGCCATTGCCTTCTCCGTGGAGGCTAGTTACTTTACAATATTGTATTGGTTTTGCCATACATCAACATGAATCAGCCACGGGTGTATACGTGTTCCCCATCCTGAACCCCCCTTCCACCTCCCTCCCCGTGCTATCCCTCTGGGTCATCCCAGTGCACCAGCCCCAAGCATCCTGTATCGTGCATTGAACCTGGACTGGCGATTCATTTCATATATGATATTATACATGTTTCAATGCCATTCTCCCAAATCATCCCACCCTCTCCCTCTCCCACAGAGTCCAAAAGACTATTCTTTATATCTGTGTCTCTTTTGCTGCCTCAAAATTAAAAGCTTCTGCACAACAAAGGAAACTATAAGCAAGGTGAAAAGACAGCCTTCAGAATGGGAGAAAATAATAGCAAATGAAGCAACTGACAAACAACTAATCTCAAAAATATACAAGCAACTCCTACAGCTCAATTTCAGAAAAATAAATGACCCAACCAAAAAATGGGCCAAAGAACTAAGCAGACATTTCTCCAAAGAAGACATACAGATGGCTAACAAACACATGAAAAGATGCTCAACATCACTCATTATCAGAGAAATGCAAATCAAAACCACAATGAGGTACCATTTCACACCAGTCAGAATGGCTGCTATCCAAAAGTCTACAAGAAATAAATGCTGGAGAGGGTGTGGAGAAAAGGGAACCCTCTTACACTGTTGGTGGGAATGCAAACTAGTACAGCCACTATGGAGAACAGTGTGGAGATTCCTTAAAAAACTGGAAATAGAACTGCCATACGACCCAGCAATCCCACTGCTGGGCATACACACCGAGGAAACCAGAATTGAAAGAGACACGTGTACCCCAATGTTCATCACAGCACTGTTTATAATAGCCAGGACATGGAAGCAACCTAGATGTCCATCAGCAGACGAATGGATAAGAAAGCTGTGGTACATATACACAATGAAGTATTACTCAGCCATTAAAAAGAATACATTTGAATCAGTTCTAATGAGGTGGATGAAACTGGAGCCTATTATACAGAGTGAAGTAAGCCAGAAAGAGAAACACTCATACAGTATGCTGCTGCTGCTAAGTTGCTTCAGTCGTGTCCGACTCTGTGCAACCCCATAGACGGCAGCCCACCAGGCTCCCCCGTCCCTGGGATTCTCCAGGCAAGAACACTGGAGTGGGTTGCCATTTCCTTCTCCAATGCATGAAAGTGAAAAGTGAAAGTGAAGTCACTCAGTAGTGTCCAACTCTTCACGACCCCATGGACTGCAGCCTACCAGGCTCCTCCATCCATGGGATTTTCCAGGCAAGAGTACTGGAGTGGGGTGCCATTGCCTTCTCCTCCAATACAGTATACTAACGCATATATATGGAATTTAGAAAGATGGTAACGATAACCCTGTATGCGAGACAGCAAAAGTGACACAGATGTATCTGATGAATTTAAACACTAAAGAAAGTAACTTTGGATAATTAAGATTTTGTTTGAAACTACTGGAACATCTTTCTTTGGGGAAAAGTCATAAAGACTAAAGTAGAAGTAGGTGTGCATATATACCTTCACCATTGCATTACATACAGCCTGAAAAGACAGTTAGGCTGAGAGATCCAACCTTCCTGGCTGTTTTTTATAAGCTACATGTTTAGGAATCCCTCTCTGCTGCCTTCATTTGGAGCCAAGATACAAATAAAATTATGAAATGGTATTATTTTAGGATAACCCTTTTTGGAAGCTGAATGTTTAAGATTCTGGAGAGAAGCAGTCCTCCTCGCTTGGTGTGATCTGGTGTGATACAAGCCTTGTAATTTTAATGATGTACTGTGTCAAGATAGTGGCTGGACCTACATGGAGCTTCTTTGGTTGAAGAAGCACCAGTCCCTAATATGACACAATGAATATGATGGTTGGGATCTAGATGTAGCTATATAGCATTGGTGCAAAACTGGTTGCCATGGAGCTTTGAGGGCAGTCAACTGCTTTGCAAATGATCAGACTTGAACAGGCTAATTCTTATCTATAAATATTATTATCCATGTTCAATAGATGGAATAACTGAGGCATGGAGAGATTAACTAGCTCAAAGACAAATATCGAAGAGATGATACTTCTGGGCCAAATCCCAGGTCTGTTTGGCTCCAAAATTGCTACACTCTAATGACTTCATAGAGGGCTTCCCTGGTGGCTCAGTGGTATAGAACCTGTCTGCCAATGCAGAAGACGCAGTTTCAATCCTTGGGTTGAGAAAATCTCCTGGAGAAGGAAATTGCAACCCACTCCAATATTATTTTATTCTTGCTTGGGAAATCTGATGGACAGAGGAGTCTAGAGGGCTACTGTCTGTAGTGTCACAAAGAGTTGGACACGACTTAGCAACTTAGCACTAACAACAACAATGTCTTCATACACCCCAAAAAAACTATCCCCACAAAATTGAAAGTAAGATATACCTTTATATAATGCATTACCTCAATTGGGGCTGTTTTCATTGTAATATGGGGTAAGACAGTTAGCCCAGTTCCCTGCAGTTGGTATTCCCTTATAATCGCATTATAGATTATCCAGGCATGACCATCCCACTGGACCAGAATTACCTAACCTGTCAAGCAATGTAGCAAACACTTTCCTTCAGAATTGAAAATAAAAAATAAGAATTAAAATCAGATACAGAGAAAATGGGAATATGTTGTATTCTTATATAAGGCAATTACCTTAATTATTCAAGTAGTAGTAGGGCAAATAGATGGGGAAACAGTGGAAACAGTGGCTGACTTTGTTTTTTGTTTTTGGTGGGGGGGACTCCAAAATCACTGCAGATGGTGATTGCAGCCATGAAATTAAAAGACACTTACTCTTTGGAAGGAAAGTTATGACCAACCTAGACAGCATATTAAAAAGCAGAAACATTACTTTGCTAACAAAGGTCCATCTAATCAAGGCTATAGTTTTTCCAGTAGTCATGTATGGATGTAAGAGTTGGACTATAAGGAAAGTTGAGCGCTGAAGAATTGATGCTTTTGAACTGTGGTGTTGGAGAAGACTCTTGAGAGTCCCTTGGACTGCAAGGAGATCTAATCAGTCCATCCTAAAGGAAATCAGTCCTGAGTGTTCATTGGAAGGACTGATGTTGAAGCTGAAACTCTAATATTTTGGCTACCTGATGTGAAGAGTTGACTCATTTGAAAAGACCCTGATGCTGGGAAAGATTGAAAGCAGGAGGAGAAGGGGATGACAGAAGATAAGATAGTTGGATGGCATCACCAACTTGATGGACATGAGTTTAAGCAAGCTCCAGGAATTGGTGATGGACAGGAAAGCTTGGCATGCTGCAGTCCATGGGGTCACAAAGAATTGGACACGACTTGGTGTCTGAACTGAACTGACTGAGTATTCAAGTAGTGTGCACATATTAATTCAAATAATTTCAAAGTCAAAATATAAATTTTAGCATATTTTCATGGATCAAAATAGATTGAGTATTGGAAATTCTATATGATAAAACATTAAACTTTATGGGATAAAGTAAACTTCCCATTCACCAAGCAGTTGACAGTCAATTTCAACTATTGAACATTACTTTATATCAAAACAGTTTATATACTCTTTTGAAAACATTAGTCAAAACCTAAACAAGAAAATATTAATGACGTTGCATTTCTGCCAACATTTAATAAAGACTTTTTACAGCTTCAATAACTAGTTAGCAAGAAACCACATAACAAAAGTTGGATAGGGGAGTGATTAGGGAGGAATATAAATTCTAAGTAAGAAGTTTACTAGCTCCTAGGACCTCCTAAAGAATAAAAAGCAGCTCCAGATTATGCACCTATACCTGATGCGAGATGTATACCTGGTGTGAGAAACATAACAAATATCCAAGTATATAATCAGTTCAGATCAGTTCATTCACTCAGTCATGTCCAACTCTTTGTGATCCCATGAACCACAGCACGCCAGGCCTTCCTGTCCATCACCAAATCCCAGAGTCCACCCAAACCCATGTCCTTTGAGTCGGTGATGGCATCCAACCATCTCATCCTCTGTCATCCCCTTTTCTTCTTACCCTCAATCTTTCCCAGGATCAGGGTCTTTTCAAATGAGTCAGCTCTTCACATCAGGTGGCCAAAGTATTGGAGTTTCAGCTTCAACATCAGTCCTTCCAATGAACACCCAGGACTGATCTTTAGGATGGACTGGTTGGATCTCCTTGCAGTACAGGGACTCTCAGGAGTCTTCTCCAACACCGCAGTTCAAAAGCATCAATTCTTTGGCACTCAGCTTTCTTCATAGTGCGACTCTCACATCCATACATGACCACTGGAAAAACTATAGCCTTGATTAGATGGACCTTTGTTAGCAAAGTAATGTTTCTGCTTTTTAATATGCTGTCTAGGTTGGTCATAGCTTTCCTTCCAAGGAGTAAGCATCTTTTAATTTCATGGCTCCAATCACCATCTGCAGTGATTTTGGAGCCCAGAAAAATAAAGTCTGACACTGTTTCCACTGTTTCCCCATCTATTTGCCAATGAAGTGATGGGACTAGATGCCATGATCTTAGTTTTCTGAATGTTGAGCTTTAAGCCAACTTTTTCACTCTCCTCTTTCACTTTAATCAAGAGGCTCTTTAGTTCCTCTTCACTTTCTGCCATAAGGGTGGTATCATCTGCATATCTGAGGTTATTGATATAAGTATATAATACTTTGCTGTAAATTGAGAAATGAAGAGTTTTGAGTGATTATATTGAGATCTTTTCATATGAAGGGGGAATGTTATAGAACTTTTATATTAGAATCTATTTTCCAGGAACAGCTCAGAAGTTCTCTTTTGGAAAATTGTGGCTAAAGAATTTAAAAAAAAATAGAACATCTTGATTTGAAAAGCAGAGCAAGAAATAAATCACACACAAATTTCAAAAATGAGAGAGAATTATGTCATATCTAATATCAAGTGGCAATAGCAGGACACTAGACTGGGCAAGAGTTAGGATGAAAAATTGCCTGGTTTAAATAGCAATTAAGGGTTTAATGGGAGAAAGTAATCAGGAATATGGGTGATCCAGCCAGTAAAAGAGCATTAAGTGAGTAATACAGCACTCAAAATATATCCTGAATATTCATGAGTTGATCTTATTGTGAATTATCTACACAGTGACATTTTCAAGTAGTAAAACATTTGACTAAAAGAAAGTAGTTCCTGAGCTTCTGAACATTATAAAATTCATAGTATAAAGGAAGGAAAATTGAGTGCTATGAGTAAATAATGAATAGTCGAATAAAATATTGGAGAATAGGAGCTGTACCATTTAAAGTAATGTTACCATTTGGGAAAAATCCATACATTTTGATATATTCAAAAAACACATGAAAAGTTTTTGGTTTACAAAGATAGAAATATCTTCCTTCCTAGTCTGTCTTTCAAACATTGGTGCATATACTTGTTCACTTAAGAGAATTATTTTCATTAAAATTTGGAAAGAGCTACAAAGAAGTCTCAGATAAGAAAAAAAAAATCATGTCCAGTTTAAGAAAAGACTGTCCTTTTGCTCTCATGAAGCTATCTGGAAGGAAGCAAACAAATTACAACAGCAACGGAAGCAGCAGCAAAAGTCCAGTCAGGAAAAAAAGAATCAACTTAGGAAAATGACATCACTTCAGAGCCCCCAGTAGGTATGGAAATCAGGAGAACTCAAATACATGCAGATGAAACGTTGGCTGCACTTAACTCATGCAAAAGAACCTGCTGAGAAAATGCATCAGGTTTGACCTGAATTAGCCAAACAGGCTGTCTAAAGCTGTGTCTGCATGTCAGCAAATGATGTGAGAAGATGAAATAAATATATATGTAGTTTGTTGCCATAGAACTTCTTTATGAACATACTGTCAACATCGTTTGCTTTTATATCTTGGTCCAAAACATGACAGTCAAACTGAGTGGTTTTCCCAGTGGTTTTCTTTAGAAATAGCTAACTGTGGTTTCTGGGTCTGTAGGAGGTGATGTTCCAGCTGAGGGGAGTTCACAAGCCCACCATTTTTACCTGAAGCTTCATCTCATAGAGGTGCTAATGACTACTCCCATCCAACTTCTCTTTCTTTTTTGGCATCATAATCATGGTTACATTCAGCATCCAAGATTTAAATAAAGGAGCACTCTTCCAACAACTTAATAGAAAGAAAAATCTTGATCATAGCCAAAGAAACCCTGTCACCTACAGCCTCAAAAATAAAATCCAACCTTTCCTTCATTCATATTAATTGAATTTGGGGTTCACTCCAAGTTCTGTGCACTGCCAAGAGAAAAAAAAAGTACCTTCCCACCCCATTCCCCCTAAATTTTACACATGTAAGTTTGAGATTTAAAAATCTCTAAAGTTATTGTGAAGATGAATCTAACTTAAAGATATTAAAACTTAACAGAACTCCAAACACTCCTCCCTTCCATCAAAAGTAAAATTTTTGGTTGGTTTGCTTCCTGGGGAAAAAAAGTACATGATCACTAGGGAGATGGATACTTATAATTAATACACCCTGTGAATGTCAGCTTCAGCATAACTTTTCCCTCCACACTTGTCATGGTGTCGCATTCATCCTTGAGGGATCCATCAATTCACACGGAAGCATCAGGAGGCCAGAAGGAAAGTTTGTCTTCATTTCTTCCTTCTTTCCAAGGTTAACTATCTTCAGATCACATTCAGACTAAAATAAGGAACTTAGGTTTTTGTTTGTTTTTTTTTTTTCTAGGGTTTTAGCTCTTAAAGCAAAAATAAAGGAAAGAAAAATTAAGCCTAAAATGAGTGTGATGCATATTCATGAAGGTCAAAGCAATACTCAAGCTATTGCAGTATTGGTGACCTTGAGTTGTAACAATTTACTGATCTTGATCTGTAAAAGATCTGATGAAATGTACAACAGAGATATCTTCAAATATAATGATAGACCCATATATCTCTATTAGTAAATAAACCTGTAAATACAGAGTCATGATGTGATAAAATACAGAGTCATGATGTGATAAAATACAGAGTCATGATGTGATAAAATACAGAGTCATGAAATAATAAAATACAGGTTCATGAAGTGATAAAAGGTGTTGATTGTAACAAAGCAAGGACAGTGATACTACACTGAAGACTGAATGAAGCCTAAAGGGGACAATCCATCTGCTGTTCAGAAAGTGTGAGAGCACAATAGAAGCAGAGCACACGATGACCTCCTCTATTCTCTCTGCTACCTTTCTATTTTTATCCCCATGTATTATACCAGTCTCTCCCTGTGCATAGCATTAATAATCCTTAGTATTATTTTTAAATATGTTTCTGTGAGCCTCAGTTTAGCTTGGGACTTAGATTTCTTGAAACACTTTTTTTAGCTTTTTATTGTGTAATTTTATTTTTCTTTTCCATCTACTCTTAGCCCTTTGTTCCTTCTTTCCTCCATCCCTTTTAATCTTTGACTCCATCTGATCTGAAAACCTGCACACATTTTCTGTAAATGACTCTTTATGCTCTGAATTTGGAATATCATCTGGACACTATTTTCAGACTTTCTCATCTACTTTTCAGCCACATGACTGCCTCAGCACTACTCTAACTGTATTTGTTTAACCTGAGGAATGAAGAGACTGCTAGTTTCTTCTATGTGTTATTCCTTTCCTGCCCCTTTCTCTGACTGCTTTTTCCATGCCTTGATACTCCATCACCAGCATCAACTACAATCTCAGTTATTCTTCCTGGGTTTATCCCTGACCTTGACAACATTATCCTGTGCCATTTCTGACTCTGTGCCCCACCACCAACAAAAAATCTATATGGCTCTGAAACCTAGTTAATCAATCCTATACACCCAGCTTAACTCCCACTTCTGCAGGTCACATTTTTCTTACAACCAGCATAAAAAGCTTCACAAATTCAGGTTACAAATCTGGTCAAACAGAGAGGGCTGACTAGAGACTCAATACGCCTGCAGAATAGGAAATTCAGTATTTCAGCCTTGAGATTCTCTTCTAAAACATTAAAAAGAAAAGCCTAGGAGGTATACACAGTCCCCAAATTGGATTATCCCACCTTCTACTCCTAGACAGAATCTAGTAAGTTCTCTTGCTGACATTATTACTGTTTTTGTTTGTTTGTGTTTGTTTGTTTTTTGGTGATAGTTCAGTTCAGTTCAGCCGCTCAGTCTTGCCTGACTCTTTGCGACCCCCTGGACTGCATGGAGCACAGCCAAGCCTCGCTGTCCATCACCAACTCCTGGAGTTTACCCAAACTCATGTCCATTGAGTCTGTGATGCCATCCAACCATATCATCCTCTGTCATCCTCCTCCTGCCTTCGATCTTTCCCAGAATCCGGGTCTTTTCAAATGAGTCAGTTCTTCGCATCAGGTAGCCAAAATATTGAAGTTTCAGCTTCAATATCAGTCCTTCCAATGAACACTCAGGACTGATGTCCTTTAGGATTGACTGGTTGGCTCTCCTTAAAAAATGAGTCTCCTGGGTCAAGACCTTGCTGTGGGTCTAATCAATGACCAGGGAAGATCTGGTATGTTGGATTCTCTAAGAAAGATGTACCACATCCTTAGGGTCCTTCCCTGACCCCTCGACATCACAAAGATTCAGATGCATTCGGATGCATTGCCATCTACAGGTGAGGAGGGCATCTGTGGCTCACAATCCCTCCAGGTGGTTTCACTGCACCTTTATCTTTTCCTTGCCCTGTCACATTTGGCACCTCTAGGTTAATATTGTCTTTTCTTACTCTTTATTATGAGTTCCAGTAAGCTATAGCCTGGGATATCAATCTTCAGTATTTGATAAAAAATTAAATGGGCATCATGTTATGTTAAGTATATAGCTCTTATTGTTGTTTAGTAGCCAAGCCATGGGCTTCCCTGGTGGCTCAGCTGGTAAAGAATCTGTCTGCACTGTGGGGGACCTGGGTTCAATCCCTGGGTTGGGAAGATCCCCTGGAGAAGGGAATGATTACCCACTCCAGTATTCTGGCCTGGAGAATTCCATGGACTGTATAAGTCCATGGGGTTGTAAAGAGTCAGACACAACTAAGTGACTTGCACAAGTCCAACCATTTTGAGAAACTCCATCACCTTTATCCCTCCAGGCTCCTCTGTCCATTGGATTTCCCAGGCAAGAATACTGGAGTAAGTTGTCATTTCCTTCTCTAGGGGATCTTTCTGACCCAGAGATTGAATCTGAGCCTCCTGCATTGGCAGGCAGATTCTTTACTGCTGAGGCACCAGGAAAAATGTAGCTCTTACTTTCAGCAAAATTAGCTTTATATATATGTATATATCCCCTTTATATACATAAATATATATATATCCCTTTATATAAGTATATATATATATATATGTCCCTTTTATAACATAGACATTTGTTCTGTCTTCCCTCTGTGTGTTTTGAAGCATATTCCTGCTACATCATTGATTCTGTGTCTAAGTCTTCTAATCTGGATTCACCTGCTTCCACCACATCCACCACCCCATTTTCCTTGATTTTTCATAGTTATAGACATTTTGAAGATATAAAACTTTATTCCTTCTCTACTTACTATACTATCTTAAGAACAAATTTTGTCTTCCTTTCATCAATCTTAACCTGCTAAGTCTCAAGAGAGACTTTGACAATTATATTTTGTCTATAGGTATTTAAATATCATTATCTTCTTTCTCTTGCACTCAAAGTGATTTCTTTACTTTGAATTCCCTACATTGTCTCAGATATATCTTATCTCTGGTCTCCTTTGTCAGTTACTTTTAAAATTCAGGTTCATGATGTTTCCATTCTCTTTACTATACTGAAATGCAGAAAGGTAGTCCTCAAATCCTTTTTTTTTTTTTTTGATGTTCTAGGAAAAATAAAAGTTTCATTTTGCTTTTTTAAATTTTTTATTATTATTTTTAATATAAATTTATTTATTTTAATTGGAGGCTAATTACAATATTGTATTGGTTTTGCCATACATCAACATGTACACATGTTCCCCATCCTGAACCCCCTGTCCACCTCCCTCCCTGTCCCATCCCTCTGGGTCATCCCAGTGTACCAGCCCCAAGGATCCTGTATCATGCATCAAACCTGGACTGGAGATTTGTTTCCATACAGAAAAATAAACTCAAATCCTTTTAATGTTTCCTCTGGCAGTGGGCACATTATTTCATTTATAGCAGATGAAGCTAGTGTCAGGCTTGGGGTAAAATAGACATTTAATACATTATTATACATTCTTGCAACAATTCTTGTAGTTTCCAATATATTTTGAAGCTTCAGATGAATATATATCCTTATTGAAGTGAAGTGAAAGGAAGTAAAAGTCACTCAGTCATGTCCAATTCTTTGCAACCGCATGGACTGTATAGATTCTCCAGGCCAGAATACTGGAGTGAATAGCCTTTCTCTTCTCCAGGGGATCTTCCCAACCCAGGAATCAAACCCAGGTCTCCAGCATTGCAGGTGGATTCTTTATCAGCTCAGCCACAAGAAAAGCCCATATCCTCATTCAGTTCAGTTCAGTTCAGTTCAGTCGCTCAGTCATGTCCGACTCTTTGCGACCCCATGAATCGCAGCACACCAGGCCTCCCTGTTCATCACCAACTCCCGGAGTTCACTCAGACTCACGTCCATCGAGTCAGTGATGCAATCCAGCCATCTCATCCTCTGTCGTCCCCTTCTCCTCTTGCCCCCAATCCCTCCCAGCATCAGAGTCTTTTCCAATGAGTCAACTCTTCACATGAGGTGGCCAAAGTACTGGAGTTTCAGCTTTAGCATCATTCCTTCCAAAGAAATCCCAGGGCTGATCTTCTTCAGACTGGACTGGATGGATCTCCTTGCAGTCCAATGGACTCTCAAGAGTCTTCTCCAACACCACAGTTCAAAAGCATCAATTCTTCGGCGCCTAGCCTTCTTCACAGTCCAACTCTCACATCCATACATGACCACAGGAAAAAAAATAGCCTTGAATAGATGGACCTTTGTTGGCAAAGTAATGTTTCTGCTTTTGAATATGCTATCTAGGTTGTTCATAACTTTCCTTCCAAGGAGTAAGCGTCTTAATTTCATGGCTGCAGTCACCATCTGCAGTGATTTGGGAACCCAAGAAAATAAAGTCTGACACTGTTTCCACTGTTTCCCCATCTATTTCCCATGAAGTGATGGGACCGGATGCCATGATCTTCGTTTTCTGAATGTTGAGCTTTAAGCCAACTTTTTCAATCTCCTCTTTCACTTTCATCAAGAGGCTTTTTAGTTCCTCTTCACTTTCTGCCATAAGGGTGGTGTCATCTGCGGCTGAGGTTATTGATATTTCTCCCAGCAATCTTGATTCCAGCTTGTGTTTCTTCCAGTCCAGCGTTTCTCATGATGTACTCTGCATAGAAGTTAAATAAGCAGGATGACAACATACAGCCTTGACGTACTCCTTTTCCTATTTGGAACCAGTCTGTTGTTCCATGTCCAGTTCTAACTGTTGCTTCCTGACCTGCATATAGATTTCTCAAGAGGCAGATCAGGTGGTCTAGTATTCCCATTTCTTTCTGAATTTTCCACAGTTTATTGTGATCCACACAGTCAAAGGCTTTGGCATAGTCAATAAAGCAGAAATAGATATTTTTCTGGAACTCTCTTTTTCCATGATCCGGCAGATGTTGGCAATTTGATCTCTGGTTCCTCTGCCTTTTCTAAAACCAGCTTGAACATCAGGAAGTTCACGGTTCACATATTACTGAAGCCTGGCTTGGAGAATTTTGAGCATACTTTACTAGCGTGTGAGATGAGTGCAATTGTGCAGTAGTTTGAGCATTCTTTGGCATTGCCTTTCTTTGGGATTGGAATGAAAACTGACCTTTTCTAGTCCTGTGGCCACTGCTGAGTTTTCCAAATTTGCTGGCATATTGAGTGCAGCACTTTCACAGCATCATCTTTCAGGATTTAGCACCCCCATAAACACTATCTATAAGTATGGAAATTTTCTTATTTCTGAAGTTTGGGATGTAGATTCTGGAGAATAGATGGAGAGAATTGTTCAATAAATATAACTCTCTTCCTTTTACAACTCTCTTCCTTTTAGGCTGAGATAACTCAGTGTACCAAGCACTCAGGGCAGAGTCAAAGTATTTAGTCAAAGTATTTACTTCAAGTTGTCAGAAGCAAGAGACTAAGGAGGAGATTAAATTTATTGCAAAAAGACATGGTTTTGCATAATCTAACTAGAAATACCTTGAAAACATACACATTCTGTTATAACCAACACCACAGAAAATGCTTAAATAGAGGGTGCTGAGTCCTTCTTGCAATTTTTCCAAGTGAATAAACTCAAACGAATTTGCACCTAGGCACTTGAGATATCCTATCATGAGCAAGTTAAAGTCCAGGAACCCAAAATTCACATTTTCAAAGGTTTGAAAGAATAATCAGACCTTATGGCTAAGGTAAATATGTATCTTGAAATTCAGGAAATCAAGCAAGCAAGATACTGACACCAATCATCACAGGAATGAATTTAATCCTAAGGCAAGAATGATTTCCCTTCGGCATCTGTGAGATGCTCTTTGCCTGTGTATAAATAAGTAAGGATCTGGAAACAACACACACCTGGTTGGAAACCAGAACTCTGCTCCCTGGGCACATTCTGATTAGAGCTAAGGTGAGGACAGGAATTTTGTCCTCAGAAATTTTACATACAATTATTCCTTGTCATCAAGGGAACATATATCACTATTTGATAAAATGGCCCACATGTGAAACAAAACTGCTTCTAAAGTAACTTTGAGAAAGTTCAGAAAAGTGATGAAGATGGTCTTACATAAATACTATAATAATGGCAATACTACTGTCATAAAAATAAAAATTAAATTATTAATATGCCAGACTCTGCTCTATTGCCCACATCATTTAATCCTCACATGCTGACTATGAGGCAAAAACTATCATTTCTTTCACTTTCAAATCAGGAAAACAGGTTAGAAACGGCTACATAAATTTCAGCACGAGTTGGGACTTCTGATCTAGTTGAACTCATCACCACACTTTTCCAGGCACTTGATGTTCTCATAGTCCTTTCAGAGAATAGTCCTCACAGAGAATAGTCCTCTGTTTAATAGGTTTGTAGCCTGCTAGGCTCCTCTGTCCATGAAATTCTCCAGGAAAGAATAACAGAGTGGGTTGCCTTTTCCAGGGGATCTTCCTGACCCAAGAATCGAACCTAGGCTTCCTGCATCACAGGCAGATTCTTTACCATCTGAGTCACTGGGGAAGTCTCTCCTTAGAGAGTTACTTGTTCAAAATCACATTTTGCTTTCTTCTAAATTTCATTTTTCTCTGTTCCACACTAGTTGTACTCTTTAGTGCAGCTGGTCTCTGCATGTCACAGGGAAGCAATATAATTAAATAAATAATATTAAATATAATTAAATAGATAACTAAGGTGTGACTGGCTGAGAAGTTTTGATCTTACCATCATTATGTCCACTTTGAAAAGTACAGTTAAAATACATGCATTGAGTGACAAATGTGTTTAAAATCCAAATTAAGCTCTTGTCAATAGAAATCACAGTCTTTTATACAAGTTTTTTAAAAATACAGGAGGGAGACGAGAGGGTTTTTTGTTTTGTTTTTGGCAATATGAACAAGTATCCTTTCTTGTAGTATGTTTGACCCAGTATTTCTTTATTATAGTCAAAAAGACCCTCTTGTAGAATAGCATTAATGTGACACATATATTAGAGCAATTTTAATTTGAGAATATTTGCCAATGATGTTGAATTACGACTTCTGGGAAGATGGTGACGATTCCAGGAAATTTCAACAACAAAGCAAAACAGGGGCCAATGACATTCACATCGGTTTTACATAAAGATAACCAGGTGGCCAGAAACATTCCGACTTTTCATCTCAGCTAGGGACTCACAGGCCCCCTGATGAAAAGGACTCAAGGCACAACATTGAGGACCGCTCGATAAAGATGTTTTCCCAGCATGTGGCAGCAGTTAAAAAGCAAATAGTTTTCCAGGATATAACAAAAAGGGCTGGAAGATACCGTGGCACAATGAACAATGAAGGCTTTTTTCTTTAGAGAGACTGGACGCCTGCCATCTTACCACCTGAAAGCTAGGAGGCAGGTTGAAAGAATCCCCAGCAATGTGTCTGAGACAGCTCGAAGTGAGGATGATCTATTGTGAATGTCTGGGAAGGCGAATTACTGGCAGTCAGATGGAAGGATTCACAATTATGAAAGGCATGGAGAAAGCTGATCAGATTCTCCTTTCTACTAGGCTTCATGCTTCAAAACAGCCAGAATCTCATTTTATGAAAATGCTCATCGCTGTCACTTAAGGAGACAGGAGTCTGCTTGACAGCACTGCCTACAAGGCATTGTTAGGGATACTGGCGGGGCTCTCAGGCCATCTGACCTAGCCAGAGCTCTTACTTATGCATCCTCATAGCATAGACCTGGAAGCTAAAAGGCATCGTGAAGACGAGTCAGACTGATTTCTAGATTAAATTCCCCTGTCCACTGCTGTGTGCTTCACCGAATGTGGTAAGCTGAGCGTGAACTTCAGCAAAGGGCTGTTGAGCAAATAAAGGCAGATAAAGAATGTTAAAGGGGCAAAAAAAATTATAAATTGCAAACTGTCAGACCATCCATAGCCTCCGCCAAGTCCAAATGGCTTCATTTTCCTTTTCTAGCTTGGCCAGTCCGCTGAGTCTCTCCCACTGGTATTTTTGGGATACAATCCAGGCCATTATGAACCGATCCAACAATGTGCAGTGATCTTGAAGCTTGCAGGAAAGTTTGGGACTACTTAAATTACATCCCATTTATCTTTACCAGGGGATTGTGTATTTCTGTCCAAAGTATTCTTTGTTCTCTAGTGAGCTAACTTGCAGTAATTCTGTGATTTGGGAAAGATTTAGAGGTACAGTTCATAATAAATGTTCAGGATTTGGTATTATCTTTGAGTTGAAAGTTCTGTCTCCTTCCATGCCAATGACTGCAGACTCTTTCCTTTTGTAATATATGGCTATTGACCCTGGATGTCTTTTCAGCTAGAGTTGGAGTCCTGCTCTTTTGTCAACCTTAACGTCCACCCAAACATGGAAGACTGTTTCTGTACTCAGTCAAGCCATTTATTAATTGTTCATTTGTCTAGGTAAGCGGGTTCAAGTTTCTGTGTTCCCACATATAACATTTCCCTTCTCTGACTGGCATTTAGCTACAACAATACCTTAGGGAAACTGTTAAGAGTTCTCAAGAAATCAAGTGCCAGACAACATGGTGTTGTGGCAAGGACCCTGGTCCCAGAGGCAGAGGAGCTGAACTGGACACCAAGCTTCACTCTTGGGAACTGAAATTTTTAGAGAGTCCATCTGGCTCAGCCTTGGTCTCCTTGTCTGTGAAAAGAGGTCAAGTGCCTGCCCCCAGAGACCAGCAGAGTACCCGACACGATATACATGAGGGTTATTTCACACAGTGCTCTGCACTGAGTAACTCTTTTTCTGCTTCTCTTCCTTGCTTTACTCCTTTCCTGTCCTCTCTCTTCTTCCTTCCTTCCTTCTTTCCCTTTTTCCTTACTTTCTTCTTTCCTTTTTTCCTGAATCTCATTATGCCTGTATTGTACTATACCCTCTACACCCTCTACTCTTACAGGAAGGTCTATTAGCAAACCCTATACACGCAATATCTGCTCCTACAAACTTTTTGCTTACATGGCTCCCTGATCATACTGGCAATCACCTCTCCATGACCCAAATGCTGTTCAAATACAGCTCTTTCTTTAAGATTCTGCTCTGGTCTCACCTTCATTATATACTATTGATGAGCCTACCCAGTACTCAGCTCTTTTTACCTCTTAATTTTTATTATACTTATGCATCCCTTTGATATAAGGTTACTGTTCTTCAAGTATTTTATTCATTTGGGTCTTGTCTTTATAGACTCTCAGTTACCTAAGGTGAGACTTATACATCTTTTACATTCCCTAAAGCAATCATATTTGTAAGTATACTATAGGCTTAAAACATCTTAAATGATGAGTGACTAAATACTTGCCAATTCTCCACTTTTATATAAACCATTTATTTCAATAGATCCTCATATCTCCAAGTATAGATAAAAAATGAACTTCCTTTCATATCTATTATTGCCATGCTTCTAGTTAAAAATAATATATTTAGCCAAAGTTATTTTAAAGGGACAATTTTAAAAGGAAAATAAACTTCTGAATAAAATTTTTATTATTGTCTATGGCTTTAATGTTAGGATACTATAATGTCCAGTGTTGTTCTGGTAAAGGTTTAACAACCATCTTTCTGTAGAAAAGCAAAAAAGCTTAATTTGCAGTATTTTTCAGGTTTCATGGTATAAACGGTCCCATCATGACTGATTTCAAGCTTCCACAATGATGTTACAGAGCGCAAAGTAGGGAAGAAGTGTGCATACCAGCCTCCAGAACCAGTGCATGCCAGTCCCAGCTCACCACAGGAATCTTTAAGATTGGTGATAGTCTCTGTTTTAGAATATCATAAAATCTTATCTCTTTTGGCAGTTCTTAAGTAGACTCATCTAAATATCATTCCCATTGACAAAGAAACTAAAAGCTGTCCAAGAACAAAGCTGAATTTTCCACTTTAGAAATTTGTCTCAGAATTCCTGCATGGAGTGTTCTAAGAGAGACTGAGATGTTTGTTCTTTGACATGAAGAAAAGAAATCATCTCTCTTCATCTCGAGTCAGAGGTCATCTCTACAATACCACCATTGCTTTATTCAGTGTCTAATCGATGGTGCTGTTTTTATGAGCGTGTGTTAAAGGAGTGGGATTCACTGTTTCTTTCATGTTGAACAAAGTCTTGGCATGTAGCATTACTTTGGTATATTTATACAAGCAAACATGGCATTTGTCATTTTAGTTATCGGTCATATTACTTAAAATTTCCATTTTCCTAAATACACATCAAGTCAATAACATTCTGACAAATATTTTCTCCTGGGTTGTAGATTCTAGCATTTCCCACTATGGCTGATTTCAAGCTTACAACATGATAATAACCAGCTAACAAAACTCCTGAAAATGTATTAATCAACTCTAGAGGACTAACATTCTAAAACAAAAAAGAAGCCAATGTCAACTTTTCATGTCTCACGTGTACCTATGATGGTATCTCTTGGTACTAATGCAAAGTGAACGAGGTGTCACTTCATTTCTCGTATTCCATTCAATGCAATACTCATGATGAATATTCAATTTAGAAAGCATACTTGAATTATGTCCAAAGGACCAAAGTTATATTTTGGATCTTCCATAATCAGATATGGACTTTACGTTCATTCTTTAATTTTCTTTAGTTACAGCTTTCCATCTGTAGAAAAAGGGCTACAGCATATTCAAGGTAACTTTCTAGTGTTTATCCTTCTAATAGTCTAAGTATAGAGAAATGGGCTTTGCAATAATAGGCAAATACCTGCCCTTGGCATGTGTGTCAAGCACTACCATATAATAGCTTCAAAGATCATTTGAAACTCACCAAAAGGTGCCACTGAAGCATAAATTGTCAACGTGTATTGGTGTATCAGTCCCTTCAGCAAAAACATCCCTGACATTCCACTCTCTTTCTGCTTACTTCTAAATTCATCTCAGTGACTCTTTCCCCATCAAGACTCTTGCTTTGTTTTTACCTCCTTGTTGTTTGTTGTTCTTTATCTTCAACACGCATTAATAAAGCAAGACCCAGGAAATAGGTTGTATTAATTGCAGAAATTCATACCACCAGCCACCTATCTCATTATATGGATCACATGCATCTCAAAACACTTGGATCATTGCCTCTGTCCTAAGATTATAGTTCTTATATATCTGGACCTTCTTTGTTAAGTCATTCTATTATTAACATAATGTATACTAATAATTTTACACAATAAAAAATTGAAATACTGGTTGTCTCTAGCAAATATAGAAAAATAATATATGTACTTGGTTTCAGCAGAGTTAACATTATATATGACCTCTTTACTTGCAACATAGCAAACAGTAACTCTAAACTAATGCAAATCAAGAATTCAGCTCAGGCATCTAAGCTCATACTGTTCACATGTCAAATGTGAGCAGAAGCAGCAGGATACTGGCCTGCTCTTTCTAATTACAATTATGATAAGAGTTTAGCACAGGTCTACTTAAAATCATAAAACCTTTCAGGGTAAGATTGGTGTTTTATCTCATTGTATATTCATATGATTAGGTTTATTTGACTGCTCAGAGGGAAAAGTACTTCTCATTGTCCAAAATATTCTTACTTAGGATGCTATGAGGAGTATCCCACAAGCAATCACACATTGTCTAGTCTTCATGCAAATGGCATAAGCCTGAAAAATAAGATGATGGGAAAGGCTTTTCCCCTCCTCCCTAAAACTAATCTCTCCCTTCTAAAGGGAGACCACAAATTTGGGGTTCAAACAAAGGTCCTTTAACTGGATGGAATTTCTATGCAAAAGCTAGAGTTATTTGGACCAGCAGGAAAGTGCAACTCTCCATCTTGTCAGGAAAACACATTTTCCCAGCCAAGCTGGGTTCCTCTCTCCCAGCAAAACAAAAAGTGTTCCAATTAGTGAGGTTGATTTTTCTCCTATCATACTCCTCTCAGGTGCCAGTGTGGAGTAAGTGAGGGTAGGCATAGGAAATTGCTTGAAGTCCTTAATGGAAGAACCAACTGATTGATTGATATTGGGCTGAAGTAATCTTCCTGTTCAGCCATTGGTTTGCCATTCATAGGGAAGCTGGGAGCCCTGAAAATGAGCCAAGCCTGTCAGATGTGCCACTAAGAACACTGTTCTTTGTGGAATATTTTTGGATGCCAGATGCCAATCACTCATGGGACTTTGCTGCTCAACAAGAATTTCAGATGTGGACTTTAATTATAGTCTAGCAGAAAAAGGATGATGGAGGGAGCAGAAACAGATTTATTTTTAGCAAACCCAGCTCTTAGCCACCACAAACCCTGTGAATCTATTTTGGGGACTTGTCATTGTTGTTGGGTGGCTTTTATCAATGTTGTTAAAAAAAAATATCAGGTTGACAGCTTTGGGGAGTTGAAGGTTCTCATTCTAGGGAAATTGCAAGACAGAAAGGCCATATTTGGGAGGGGCTATGTCCTGATGCTCTGGTACTTAACTTGCTGAACCACCTCCAGGGGATGTAGAAAAGTTTGGATTTTAAGAATATTATGAATAATCAGTTGCCTTTAATGTCTGCCTCAAAGCACTTTGAGAAGAGAAAGAAAAGTTAGTCAAGGAGTCTACAACTGAGTAAAAATTAAAGGGCAGAAGAGTTCCAATTTTATTAACACTGGTCTCTGTGTACACTTTCATGTACCAGGGATTTCTCGTGAAATCAGTCATTAGTGGCTGAGGCAGTCAAGAAGGTATTGACATTTATTGAACATAAACTTCATCCTAGGTAAGAAGAAAGCATAACGACTTTTTTCTCAGGAAGTTCACCTATGTAATTTGAGAACCACTAGTCAACAGGTGAAAATGCAGCAGTTACATACTTGTATTATATATTATTAGTTTCACAGAAGCTAATGCTAACTGGGGTCAGAGAAGTGGCAACCAACTTAGCAGTGATATTAGGAAGTTAATTTTAAAAAGATGGGTATGTATATGCCACTCACACTCTGCATACACACACCTTAGCTAGGAATTGGACAAAAACTTTCTTTTTATATCATGAAGCAGACATCAGAAGGTAAAGAATTGATACTTGTGAATTGGCAACCTAATGGTGAGAGGACCCTCAGCCCACTACCATTTCTTGAGCTCTACCACTGCCACTTTTGAGCTTAATGTTAAAGGGCATTAAGCCAAGGACATCCTCCTTGAAGCCTGCTGGGTTTGGTTTTGTTTGTTTGTTTGTTTTATGTTTGTTTTCAACATTTGATGTGCTGTCTTAACATAGGCTTTCATCTTAAAAGCCATGGTTGAACTTCCCTGGTGATACTCTGAATAAGAATCTGCCTGCCAAAGTGGGGTTAGATACCTGGTCCAGGAAAATTCCACGTGTCTTGGAGCAGCTAAGGCCATGCACCACAACTGCTGAGCCCCTGTGCCTAGAGCCTGTGTTCCATGACGAGAGAACCCACTGCAATGAGAAGGTTGTGCAACACAGTTAATGAGTAGCCTCCGCTCTCTGCAATTGGAGAAAGCCTGTGTGCAGCAGAGAAGAACCAGGGTAACTGGAAAAAAAAACAAACGCCATGGTCCTCACAGACTGTGAATATTTATTAAATAATGCTTGAATAATACTGCTTTGGCATTGAGAAGTATAGTATTTTGAACAGATGGAGAGCTGGCAGTTAATGAAAGCAGTCGAATAATTTAGCACCGGTTTCAAATCCAGGACTTACACAATTTACCCCTGTTTACTATTTATTTTCATTCAAAAACTATACACTGAAAACTTACTGTATTTAGTGTCTGGGTACCTGCTTTTGGCAATGCAAAATAGACATAAGATATAGTAGCTACTACTGTAGCTTACAAAACAAAAATGTAATGATGCAATCACATTTAATCAAGCACAAAAATCAGGAAATCAAGTAATATGAGTTATATAAGATCAGATCACAAAAAGACCAGTATAGGTTGAAATGTTTAACAAAGATTTAAAATAAAAAAAATAAAAAGAAGGAACAAATCTCCAAATATTTTAACCCCTTCTTTGCCATACATGAATGAGTCCAAATACAACTGAATTATTTTGACCAGTCAGGACATGTTGATGGTGTAATTTAAGCCTAAGCTCCTTTTAGAAAAGAATATAAGGACATCCCTGGTGGTCCAGTGGTTAAGAATCCACCATGCAATGCAGGTAAACCATTCAATATCATAGTAATCCAAGTCTATGCCCCAAGCAGTAATGCTGATGAAGCTGAAGCTGAAGACCTACAAGACCTTCTACAACTAACACCCCAAAACAGATGTCTTTTTCATCATAGGGGACGGGAATGCAAAAGTAGGAAGTCAAGAAACACCAGGAGTAACAGGCAAATTTGGCCTTGGAGTACAGAATGAAGCAGGGAAAAGGCTAATAGAGTTTTGCCAGGAGAATGCACCCAGTGGAAACACTCTCTTCCAACAACACAAGAGAAGACTCTACACCCGGACGTCACCAGATGGTCAGTACCGAAATCAGATTGATTATATTCTTTGCAGCCAAAGATGGAGACGCTCTAAACAGTCAGACTGAACTGAATTGAACTGAACCCAATAGTATCCCCACAAACTAGGGGTCACAGATCCCCAAATCATGAAGGTGTTCCTCAAACAAGTGGAATAGGGGAAAAAAACCTATATTTCACTCCCCCCACACCTTGTCCAGTCAACCATCAGTAAATATTCCTTTAACAGTTGAAAAAAAAAAAAAAAAAGATTTAAAAACCTCCTTAGAGATGAAGCAGTTATCTAGTTAATACCATAATAATAGATAAATTGGAAAACTTATCCTAAATAAGGGCCTCCCTGGTGACTCAGATGGTAAAGAATCTGCCTGCAATGCAGGAGACCTGGGTTCAGTCCTTCAGTTAGGAAGATCTCCTGGAGAAAGGAATGGCTACCCACTCCACTATTCTTGCCTGGAGAATCCCATGGACAGAGGAGCCTGGTGGGCTATAGTCCATGGGGTCCCAAAGAATCAGACACAACAGAGCAACTAAGCATACACATTCTAAATAATGATCTTTTAGTCTTGAATTATCCACTCTGTGATTCTGGTTTGATCAGAAAAATTAAATACTCATTAAAAGATTTTGGGTAGTCACAAAACACTATTAATTGGATGGATTTAAATTTAAAGATATTGCAATATATTACAAGGGAACCTCTTATTAGGATGCCTTTTCAATGCAACCCCAGTAAGAAATGCAGTTCCCTTTTGTAAACAGATCTTTAGGATCTGAGGTAACCATAATGCCCAAATTGCATGTCTGGCTTCCTATTCATGCCTGGAATAGTTCCTGTTTTCATACTATGTCATGTGAAGTAGGCAAAACCACCACCATCTGTTCAAATCAACTAGAGACGGCTCATGGCAGCGAGTCTTAATGACCTGTCTTGATCAATTCATCACAAGTATTCACTGAGTTCTTGAGATGTTCAAGATAATTTTTATGAGTTGTGTGTAATACAGAAAAGAGACCTGCCCTCCAAGAGCTTCCTATAAACTAGGAAACCAAGATATGCACACTTGACAGATAATTAACTATAAGCAATGTAGGAAATAATAAAGGCCCAATGAATATACATGAATACACCAGATATGGTAAAGTATGGAAAGAGGCCCACATTGAGAGGAATTGCTCTCCTTTTCCTAAAGTCATCAGCATCTCTTCCACTTCTCCACACAGTAGTCAGACAAAAGCCAGCTATACATAGATATTCATTTACTGGCCATCACTCAAGTCTGCTCTCAGACTTGTTATTCCTTCTTTACTCTGGCTGTGAATATCTATTTCTAGTTCCTCAGTTTGGCAACTTGTTTAGTCTCCTCTCTGGTTTAGTGGGGAGAAGGAAATGGCAACCCACTCCAGTATTCTTGCCTGGAGAATCCCGTAGACAGATGAGCCTGGTGGGCTGCTGTCCATGGGGTTGCACAGAGTTGGACATGACTGAAGCGACTTAGCAGCGGCAGCGGCAGCAGCTGGTTTAATGAACCTGGTTCCTTTTTGACTTTCCAGTCTGCACCTACCCCTAAGTTCCACATGCTTCATAGATACAGTTACAGACTATCATTTCCCAGCCTAATGGAGTCTACAAGCCAGATTAGCCCCCGGTCACTCCTGCCAAATAAAAGAGTATCAGAGAAAAGAGAAAAGGACAATTAATGCATGTGTCATGCATCAAGGCACAGGACAACCAAATTAAAACCAGTGTCAAGCAGTTAAAAGTTCAGAACTAAAGATGGAAGGGTTGGTGTTCCTCCCACTTGATCATTCCCTAAAACAGCTAGTAAAAACAAGTTTTAACCAGTGTCTTGAAATCCTCTTTTAAGCAATTTAATGTTGATCAATGAGTATATTCAGGGTTCCCTAGTGGCTCAGACAGTGAAGAATCTGCCTGAAATGCCAGAGACCTGGGTTTGATCCCTAGGTTGGGAAGATCCCCTGGAGGAGGCCATGGCAACCCACTCTAGTATCCTTGCCTGGAGAATCCCCATGGATGAAGGAGCCTGGTGGGCTAGAGTCCATGGGGTTGCAAAGAGTCAGACACGACTGAGAGACCAAACACAACAGTGCTGAGTTTGGTCACTTGTCCACCCAACTCTCCTTCATTTGTCCCATGGTCTGAGTTACAGACAGTGTGCCTGTGGTCATTAACATGTCATATCTGCCTTCATGGTTTTGACTCAGAAGATTTACTGATTCCCATTAAGGACAGAAAGAATTGACTCCTGGAGCACAGATCAAGTTCTGAACCATCACAGATACTCTTGTCTTCTCAACTAGCTTCTAAGGAAAAGTACCATGCCTTTAGTTCAGTTTTGAGAAGAAGGGAAAAGTGAAACAACAATATTTACTCTTGTACCTTTACAGTTACCATCCTCCTATGACCAAACTCCTTCATTCCACCCCCTCAGAGACTTGGAAGAATTGCTATGAGAAATTCACAGAAGAAAGGAGTAGGTGGGGAAGGTAAGGAAGACTAGCTGATTGTTGTAACTTACTTTCAGGAGAATGGAATGAACGTTTCCCCTGACTCGTTACATCTTAAGAAATTCTGGCAGCTCAGTTATGGGTGATGACTGAAGGACTCACTCTGTGACTCTTTTATGACCACTCAGGATGTAACTCAGGTGCTCAAAGACCAAAAAGACAGATGCTGTAAGCAATTCTGATGCGTCTGGGGACAGCAGTGGTGGCCAAGCTGTCAGCAAGTTTGATGCGCTGACACGATGCTTTAGAGCAGCATCAACAGCCCCGTCTCTTAAAAGCAAAGCCTCTGCATCAGTCACTGGTTGTTATACTGTAACATACAGATTCTTAAGGGAAAATCAAATATGTGAATCATTATCACTGACATCATTACCATTTCAGTGAATCCCAAAGAGTCCTTTGCAGATAGAAAATAAAAACAAACAGACATGAACTCTAGAGCCAGCATACCTGAACTTGAATCTGTATGTGAGTTTGGGAAAAAATTAATCTCTCTATGTTTTGATTTCCTCATATGTAAAGTGGAGATAATAGTACTATATACTTCACAATATTGCTGTAAGGAGTAAATGAGATGGTGTAGGCAAAACACTCAGAGCAGGGCCTCAAATGTGGTAAGTGCTATTTAATGTTATCTATGTATATCATTGTTATTAAATCCTACTTATAGATAAATCCTTATGAAATACTAGACTTAGAAAACTTCAAAAATCTCTCTATTGTCTTCTAGAAAAATTCCCATTTCCTTAGATGAAAAGATCATCCAAGTCAGCAAACACTTAATGGAGTCTTTTTTGTTCAAGGAAGAGGGATTCAAGGAATTGGACACAAATTGTTCTGAACCTATTGCAGGCTAGAAAAGTTCTAGTAGAATTTCACAAAAGGCAAAATCCTGTCCATGCTTGAAACCTATCAGCTTGAATGCCAACCTGTGAGTTACTCTTTTTACAAAAAAGCAAACATAAACACCTGTTCCCTTCATTTGCACACATGGACAGAGTAGATGGTCATCTGCTTGCAGGATCCAAGGCACTTAGAACAGAGGACACAGCAGAGAACCAGAGAACCTCAAGAACAATAAAAATTTCATTCTAATGCAAAACACTTGAAGACCATGTCATGGAGGAGCCAAACCTCCTTTAGCCTTCCTTTGCCTGTAGGCAACTTTGAGAATGTTTTCATGTGCTGCCATTGATATTGTCTGCCTATGGGACAGGGCCCCAGTGTTAAGAAATGACACACAGTGTAAATTGTGATGGGACAAAGACGCAGAAAAGGGTGAGCAGAATTTGAATATTAAAATATTATGACTATATTTAAACAGAAAAATTACCCTAATTATAATAGACAAAAGTTTCTCCTAGAGAACTTCTTGCTGGAGAGGTAACTAGAAGTGAGTATCAGACCAGGTTATAGTCCATGTACACATTATGATATCTTCTCTGCTTAACTGAAATGAGTAGTATATTCAGAAAGTTCACATATCATGGTGTATGTTTTGTTAGCCTCAGCCTAACTTACATGTTTTTAGGAAGTTCCAAGTTAAAGAACCTTCCAAGAGATGTTAAAGGAGTTATCTGAAACAGTGATCCTTCCTCAGAACTAGAGCCAGGATCTTGGTGCATAAAACTGGATGAGGAACATTTATTACAAAAGGTTTCCTTAATAGTTTGAGAGGACTGATGGTGGACTCCCACTTGAAAGTGAAAGTCACTCAGTCATGCTCTTTGCAACACTGTATAGTCCATGGAATTCTCCAGGGAAGCTTTTCCCTTCTCCAGGGGATCTTCCCAAGCCAGGGACAGAACCCAGGTCTCCCCTATTGCAGGAAATTCCTTTTTTTTTTTTCATTGAAACATTCTTCTTTATTTATTTTTTTGCTTATATATATATATATACATATTTTTTTAATTTGAGGCTAATTACCTTACAATATTGTGGTGGTTTTTGCCATACATTCACATGAATCAGCCATGGGTGTACACGTGTTCCCCATCCTGACCCTCCCTGCAGAAAATTCTTTACCAGCTGAGCCACGCAGGAAGCCCAAGAATACTGGAGTGGTAGCCTATCCCTTCTCCAGTGGATCTTCCCAACCCAGGAATCAAACCAGGATCTCCTGCATTGCAGGTGGATTCTTTACCAGCCAAGCTATGAGAGAAGCCCACTTAAGCCTCTAGTTTTCCACTGCAGTATTATCTGCCTTTTACTTTCTGTATCATTCCTATAAAAATAAGGTTTCAAGATCTTCTGGAAAAGGAAATGGCAATCCACTCCAGCACTCTTGCCTGGACGGAGGAGCCTGATAGGCTACAGTCCGTGGGGTCACAAAGAGTCAGACACGACTGAGCGACTTCATGCAAGATCTTCATCACTTACTGAAACTGTATCTCTCCATTAAAACTCAATTCCTACCTTTGCATAGCACTTTGCATAGCACTATCACTTTGCATAGCACATATCACTGGATCAGCCAGTGTAGTGGGCACTTCCTCCCCATTTTACAACTGTGAGCCAGTAAAGAGTAGTCACCCTGGTGGTTTATCTTTCCTCTTTCCCCACTGAACCGTCCATATATGTGGCTGTGAGTTGTATGTGTCTTAGTCTCTCAGTTGTGTCTGACTCTTTACAACCCCATGAACTATAGCCGGCTAGGCTTCTCTGTCCATGGGATTCTCCAGGCAAGAATATTGGAGTGGGTAGCCATTTCCTTCTCCAGGGGATCTTCCTGACCCAGGGAACACACCCTGGTCCTCCTGCATTGCAGGCAGACTCTTTAACGCCCGAGCTACCAGGAAAGCTCCAACTTTCCATATAGTGTAGTAGTAGTAGTGAAGTCGTTCAGTCATGTCCGACTCTTTGCAACCCCATGGACTGTAGCCTACCAGGCTCCTCCGTCCATGGGATTTTCCAGGCAAGAGTACCGGAGTGGGCTGCCATTTCCTTCTCCAGGGGATCTTCCTGACCCAAGGATTGAACCCAGGTCTCCTGCATTGTAGGCAGACGCTTTTAGCATCTGAGCCACCAGGGAAGTCACTAACCTTTCATATGGTATTTGTTAAACGAATTTTAACATATATTAATGCTACTATGCTATGATTGCTTTATCCCATTTATGTTGCCTCTAGATATATGTATAAAAGACTGACCATGTTACAGCTCAGCTGAGTTGGCCAGAAGGTAGAGAAAATGGAAAAAGCTTCAGGACCTTTGTGGAACATAAAGGAGCTCTCACTCCCTAGCAGTCTTGGCTTTGACTCCATGAACTTTAGCAACAACACGTGCTTTTTTCCTTTTTCTAATTTTTTCTTTAAATGATGTTATTTTTAATTAAATAAATGAGTTACAAAGTAGATCTTTCATGAATGGAATAAAAAAAATAACTACTTCATTTTGGGAATGATTTTGTTTCATTTCTTCTTTGATGTCTATATTAAGGTGAGTAAATTTTACCACCATGCAGTAGAGGTTATGAGACAGGAGGGCTGGCCTTCTCCAAGCTGCATTCATTCACCCCACAGAACTTATCTCGTGGTTCCAAGGAACAAATGGCTTTTGCTGGGCTCTTCAATAATATGATTTGCATGCTTGAAATGAGATCGCCAAAGTAATTGTAGAATATTGCTTGCCATTACCGTCATTAAAAACAGGCAGATGTAGGAGCACTCCCAGGGAAAATCTTCCTGCTGGGTTTTCATGGAGATAAGTGCACAAAATCCACTTTTGAAAAGATGTTGAATGGAATGAATTCGCCATTCACTGGCTGTCTGATGATGATTTGCTTGTTAATTGGAAGTTTAGGCTTTAGAGAAGCCTTAACAAATTTGATTGCTAAATTCAGGAGGTTTACTCTCTCCTCACAAGCCATATTCAGAGGCATAAATCCTACTTTTTGCATATGTGTCTATGTGCTCATTTAGAATCTCTGTGCAAAGAAACCAATCCCTAACCCTCTTGTCAGTGGCACTTTCTGGAACGACTTTACTAACAAACAAAGACGAAGCATTCTGTCCCTTCATTTCTCTAGGGCCCCAAAATTTGCTAGGATGTGAGAGGACAATGCTATGAGATAAGCTGAGATAAGGAGCAGAAATTTTATCACGTGATCTCGGTGCATATGTCTGTCAATTGTCTCCCACTGTGTAGCTAATAACTGGGAGGCTGGATCCCACTTGGGGCCACCATTTCATTTCATTCCAGATCAGCTCCACTGCTGATAAACTCAAGTAAAACTTAGGGAGAGAGAGCAAGCATTTGTTTGGAAATCCTGCTGTTTTTCTTCTCTCTTCACACACAGGCTGAGTGTCCTCTGATCTAAACAATGTCAACTACCTGGCAAGGTTAGCAGCTCCCTGAGAAGGGTCTGCTTTATTTTTAATGACCACAGTTGCACATCTACAAAATGACTTTATTCATTCCTGTCATTACCTACCCAGATTAGTTTCCTCTAAGTGATGATAGGTTTATTGCCAGCCCAGGAGAATGACAAATGCCATGCAGAGCTTACATGAGTGTCATGTAAACAATGTAGACAAGAGCTCCTACGCAGTGTCAGGGAGAGTTGCCCAGATCTAACAGTTGAAGCAAAGAGTGGTCAGATAGCCTTTTCTTCCTCATCATTCCCAGTGGTTTAATAGTATGGATCACTTAATAAACCTGTGCTGAACATTATTTACATAGCAAAATGATATTGGCATATAATTACAATATAGCATTAATATACATATAACTGCAGCTTAAATAAATATTTTATAAATTAAAATCTTCCCCATGATCCTTAGTTCTCTGAGTCTGTCAACTACACATCTAGGCACTCCTAAGTTACAAAAGCCAGGAGGAGGTAAACTTGACCCTCCAGGAGGTCAAAATGCCAGCTTCACACCCTTCTGCAGCTTATGAGACAAAGACCATTGTGGTTGCATTTATTCATTAGATGTCGTCTGTGTGCCATGTTCTATGTAGACTCTGGGGATATAATAGAAAGGATGGTCTCTGCTTTAAAGGATCATACTGTGCAGTGGGGATGAAATGCAACTGAACAGTTGTATCATGAAGCTTATCAAGAATTAATTATAATGGAGGAGCATTCAGTCTGGTCTGAGTTCTAGGAAAGCCCTCCTGGTGAAAGTATTCATTAATAAGGCACCTAAAGAATGATTAGTTCAGCTTCCCTGGTGGCTCAGACAGTAAGTGTCTGCCTGCAATGCGGGAGACCCGGGTTCAACTCCTGGGTAGGGAATATCCCCTGGAGGAGGAAATGGCAATCCACTCCAGCACTCTTGCCTGGAAAATCCCATGGACGGAGGAGCCTGATAGGCTACAGTCCATGGGGTCGCAAAGAGTCGGACACGACTGAGTGACTTCACTTCACTTCACTTCAAAGAATGAGTAGAGTAAGTTGGGAAGAAATGGGGGTGAGGACAGTTTGGGCCAAGACAAACTTCATGTAGGGAGACTCCGATGAAAGAAGGTATGCAACACATGCAAAGGTAGGTGACATGTCATTTAGTAGAGGATCCTTGGAAGGAAGGATGACAGTGTAAGTGTCAGTTGCTCAGTTATATCTGACTCTGCAACCCCATGGACTGTAGCCTACTAGACTCCTCTGTCCATGGTATTTTCCAGGCAAGAATACTGGAGTGAGTAGCCATCCCCTTCTCCAGGGATCTTGCTGACCCAGGGATAAAACCCAGGTCTCCTTCATTGCAAGTGGATTCATTACTCTCTGAGCCACCAGGGAAGCGTGGGGAAATAGTGGTGCTGATAAAGAGGTTGAAATCGGGCTTGAGGAGGAGACGGGCAGGTTCATTTAGGGTTTTGTGTCACTGGGTCTCAGGACAGTGACTGTGCAATGACTATGTACAGTACACATGCATGCAAGGATGAATGAAATACCAGGGACATATGTGAAATCCCAAGAACTGTTTACTTTGCTCAAAGTTTGGAGAGAGAATAAGAGTTCCTACGTGTCAGTCCCATAACTCTAAAAAGGGGCCAAACAACAACAGCAACAGTAACAACAACTGTGAGGAAATACATATATTTACACTGGAGCATTGTTGAGACCATAGAGACACCACCTTAGCAGAAGGGGACCCAGAGGCTTTGCCTCTGGCTTGCCCTTAGCCCCTCTCAGAGCACAGCTACTCCGCATGAGGAATAGCCTACTTCCTCAATATGGTCCAAACACATCATTTCTGGCTACCAGGTGGGAAACAAAAACAATGCTGTTCCTAATTAATTGCAGGAATCAAGTGAGTTTTCCAAAATAGTTGTAAAAGATAAGACCATTCTTCCAGGAGACTGGAGGGGAAAGAGTTTGGTGAAGCAAGTGAAGCAAGAGTCGACAAAGACAGGAGAAAAAAAGGAAAAGACTTGCTCATCTTCAAACTACCCCTCTTTATAACTTCAGTTGACCTTTTCTCACTCCAGCTTTCTGAATAATGCTCATCCTAAAACAAGGAATTCAGTTGCCTATGAAATCCCAGGCACATCCCAGAGGCACAGGAATGCATCCTATCACAGGTACACAGTGTCATTTGCCTGCTATGAAACAACAGATCACGATGAGCTTGATATGAAAATAAGGCTAAGGAGACCCTTGGCTGACAAAGCAGTGATTTGAGGAGAGCAGAGTTTGGGAGAGGACTGAGTCTCATGCTACTTGAAAGCAAAGCAGGCCTCTGACCCTAACAGATTGATTTCAGTCTAATATTGAATTTATTTTGAATTTCAAATTGTATGAAGGGAACACATGAGCTTTTATGCTTTAAAAAGACTGAGAAACCACACACAAACCCTGAGAGAGAGCTTGGTATCTTTCTGGACTTTTTTTATCTATTCAAGATTTTTAAATAGACATCAATGGCTTCCCTCCCCAAAACCCTGACACACACATATTGCACAACAATACTATTTATTTAGGCAGTGTTTTACTATATAACTCTAGGACGAATTAGTCCAGCTTTCTTTAATTTTAAAATGGGTAACTGCACTCCTGTATCTTATGAACATAGAATAAAACAGAGTCTTTATTCACAAGTATTGGAGGGGGTGGAATTGAGCAAGGCAGGCAGAACTACTAAAGAGTTACAAAGTTTATCCAAGGTCAGCTTTGTCTATTAGTACTAGAGCTGGAAATAAAAGTCAGAACTCACCCTTCTTTTTCTTGTCCTGTGCCCATTGGACCAAACTGCTCTCAGTCAATAGGCAGCCTGTTATGACGGATTCACATTCTACCTAGTATCAATAAAAACAAAAATCAAGTTTTAATCAAAACACATAACCAAGATCTACATTTCTCTTGGCCACAATAAATCTTCCCCAAAGGAAGCGGGCTAAAATTCTTTACATTTAAAAAATGAGCTCTGCTGGGACACCAAATTCCAGTTCGATTTTTGAGCCAAGGCATTTTTTTTCTTTATCATGCATTTGGTGCTGTAGTGTGATAAGGGCCCCATGCAGACCATAAAACTAATTTATCATCTGTAAGGTGTACAAAGAAAATGGTAGCTGCCTACTTGTCTGCTTGACATATGAGGTCATTTTTGCCGCTAGCTTTCTAATACTGAGCAATTTTATCAGCTATTTATATACATTAATTGTGGGTACCCATATGCTCAATGTTGTATTTAATAATGCATTGCATTGAATATGCATTCCTTAAGTTTTAGCATGCAGCAAGCATCTTGCATTTAACTATTTGGTTTGCCTATTAAAGCCCATTATTCAGCTATGCCATGTTACCTTCTCTTTCAACTGAATTTATGTTTCTTCAAATCTGGCTTACCCTGCTGAAACCCACTGAACTGGACAAGGCCACCTCACATGTCCCAAGGGCTCCAAGCAAAAACAAGCAGAGGAAGTTCCATGGTCCACTTCATAATACCCAAGCAAAAGGATTATTTGATGAATCCCTTTCCCCAAAGAACAGCAGCATATTCACGCTTCACAGTGTAAATACAAATACAGTTCTCAGGCAACAGAGACATGGGATGGTAGATAAAGTGTGAAAAATACCACAGCAAACAGCTATGCCAGAGTGATTTCTTAACTAGCAAGAGGGAATCAGTTCAAATATCCAGAGCAATCCCAACCCCTTATTTTCCAAGCCCTCCCCAATTTTGTCCCCCAGAAAAGAAAACAAAGTCAGATTAGTTGGATCCTTGAGCGATTAATTGCTTTAGTCTGCTAAAAAAACTTCTTTCCTAGAAAGGAAAAAAGAAGCCCAGAATATCACCCACCCTCAGAGATATCTTCCCACAAGCTCACATGTCATAAGTGTTAACACTTGCATCATAAAATTAACTGCTGTCGGACAAGAACTTAAATGACCCTGATCAAAGACAAACAATTTCTATGGGTATAATAATCTATAAAGTATTATCCCTTGAATGCTTTGGTTCAGAATAAATTTTCAGAGGAGCTTTTGTTACTCAGAAGAACAAAAGAAAGGTATAGTTTTGATCCCAGCAAAAAAAAAAATCAAGGAAGCCAAACCCAAGTAAAATGCAGCAGATGAAGGACCAGTCTAGGCAAAGTCAGCCTACATGCCCAGGAGCTGAGGTGGACAGGTGACCAAAGAGAAGGGAAGGTGCTGACCTGGCAGTCTGGATGGAGGACAGTCACATTATTTTTCTTGCCCAAGTCTGTGATCTGCATCTATTTCAGTCAGATATTTGGCATTTAAGTGTGTTCAGAATTCTTGACACATCTGGATAACTTGAAACAACACAGCAAGGAGATCAGAAGTCATTCCTACAGGAAATCAACCCTGAATATTCATTGGAAGGACTGATGCTGAAGCTGAAGCTCCAATACTTCAGTCACCTGATGTGAAGAGTCAATTCATTGGAAAAGATCCTGATGCTGGGAAAGATTGAGGGCAGGAGGAGAAGCGGGTGACAGAGAATGAGATAGTTGGATGGCATTAAAGATTCAACGGACATGAGTTTGAGCAAACTCTGGGAGATGGTGAAGGACAGGAAATCCTGGAGTGTTGCAGTCCATGGAGTTGCAAAGAGTCAGACATGACTGAGCAACTGAACAACAAAAGCCCAGAATACATAAAGACCTTCTACAATTTAACAACAACAAAAAGAAATAACTCAGTTTGAAGATGGGTAAAGGATTTAAAGAGACATTTTCTCAAAAATATACAAACAACCAACAAGTACATGATAAAACGCTCAATATAATGAATTATTAGAGAAGCGCAAATCAAAATCACAATGAAATACCACTTCACACCCATTAGGATCTCTTTTATTATAAAACAAGCAAAAGTAGAAAATAATATGTGGTTGAGGACATACAGGAATTGGAACTCTCGGCACTGCTGGTGAAAAGGTAAGCAACAGCCTCTGTGGAAAGAAAACAGCTTGGCAGCTCCTCACAAAAATTAAGCAAAAAATTATCAAATGATTCAGCAATTCCACTTCCAGGTATATATCCAAAAGAATCGAAATCAGAGACATTTGTACACTCAAGTTCATTACAGTGCTATTCACAATGGCCAAAAAGTGGAAGCAACCTTAGCATCCATCAGTAGATGAATAAACAAATTGTTATGTATCTATACCATGGAATGTTATTCAATCTTAAAAAGGAAGGAAAACTGGCAATTGCTATAACATAAATGAATCTGAAGAAATTGTGTTCGGTGAAAGAAGCCAGACACAAAAGAACAAATGCTACATGATTCCACTTGTTTGAGGTACCTAGACTAATCAAGTTCATAGAAATAGAAAGTAGAATGGTGGTTGCCAGAAGTTAGAGAGAGGGGAAGTGGGGAATTTGTGTTTAACACATACAGAATTTCCACTGGGAAAGATGAAAAATTTCTGGGAATGTATGGTGGTGACTGGGCTTCCCTGGTGGTGCTAGTGGTAAAGAACCTGCTTACAAATGCAGGAGATATAAGAGACATGGGTTCGATCCCTGGGTTAGAAAGATCCCCAGAGAATGGCATGGAAACCCACTACAGTATTCTTGCCTGGAGAAACCATGGACAGAGGAGCCTGGTGGGCTACAGTCCATGGAGTTGAAAGAGTCTGACACAATTGAAGTAACTTAGCATGCACATTACTGTTGCACAGCATTGTGAATGTATTTAATGCCACAGGACTGTATATTTTAAAATGGTTAAAATAGTAAACTTCTACCTTTCACCACACACACACACAAAATGACAATATCAGGGAGATCATCTAGGAATGAGACTCACAGACCTTAGCTGTGAATCACTTCGAGTGTCTCCGTAGAAAGTGTGAAGTCAAAAACAATAACCATTTAACACATGAATCACTTTAGCAGACACTATGAATTCCATGTTTCAGATAAACATGCTGCTGCTGCTGCTGCTAAGTCACTTCAGTCGTGTCCAACTTTGTGCGACCCCATAGACGGCCTCCCACCAGGCTCCCCCATCCCTGGGATTCTCCAGGCAAGAACAAAAATACAGAATCACAAAAAGGCTAAGTAATCTGTCCAAGGTCTTCTGCAATTTCCAATTCCTATGCCAGCAACCTCTCCAGGAAATCTATAGAAACATTGCCAAGAATACTGTGCACACACTCCAGTTCCCTTGTGTGCCTGACCATGAAACCTCCCACAATAGCCTAATGCCTTCCCTACTCCAACTCCCTGTCTCTCCCTTCTTTTCCCACTTTCTACTGAGCAGACCTACTCAGATGTATGATCCTCATCTAATTGTTTTGCCTTTGCCCCATCTTTCTCTTTAGACTTATTTTGAGCACTGTGCCGTCAGGTCTGTTTTATGTAATTATGATAGCTACAGGCTGAGGAAAATTCTTGCTCAATGAATTCATGATTCCATTGATCCTGAACCCTGATGCCCGTCCAACATGTTCCTAGAAGAGATGGAGAAATAGATGTCCATTTGCTTCAGAAATACAGTTCATTCTCCAGCTTATTGTCATTACATTCCACTCAATGCTGTACAGAACCATAGTGGAGCCTGAGGTAAAAGAAAATATCTGTAATACTG
Source organism: Bos taurus (assembly GCF_002263795.3). Classification (NCBI taxonomy): domain Eukaryota; kingdom Metazoa; phylum Chordata; class Mammalia; order Artiodactyla; family Bovidae; genus Bos; species Bos taurus. The sequence goes on along the minus strand of NC_037351.1, from coordinate 14,335,391 downwards.
TTCCTGCCTTATATTAGAATGTTGATATTTTCTTCATCATGAATTTTTGCATTGATTTTGATTTTTCAAAATATTGCACAAAAGTATGACTATCTTGATTCTTGGGATTTTTTGTGTGCTAAGGTGCTTCAGTTGTGGCCGACTCTTTGTGACCCTATGGACTATAACCTACCAGGCTCCTCTATCCGTGGGATTCTTCAGACAAGAATACTGAGTTGCCATATTCTCCTGCAGGGTTTCTTCCCAACTCAGGGATCAAATCCAAGGCTCCTGCAGCTCCTGCATTGCAGGTGGATTCTTTACTGCTGAGCTACTGGGAAAGCCACCTCACCCTAAAGTGAAAAATGAAAGTGAAAGTCGCTCAGTGGTGCCTGACTCTTTGTGACCCCTTGAACTGTCCAGGGGATCTTCCCAACCCAAGGATCGAGCTCAAGCCTCCCGCATTGCAGGCAGATTCTTTACCAAATGAGCCACAAGGGAAGCCCAGGAATAGTGGAGTGGGTAGCCTATCCCTTATCCCGGGGATCTTCCCTTCCCAGGAATCGAACCAGAGTCTCCCGCACTGGAGGCGGATTCTTTACCAACAGAGCCACCAGGGAAGCCCACCTCTCCCTAAACCTGACCCCAAATCTCTTCGTGACCAAAAAAAAAAAAAAGGAAAGAAAAAAAAGATAAAGGAAAAACAGAAAATCAGAAGCTGCCTTCTCTGAATCAGCTACTAAAGTAAAGTAGGGAAGTCAGGTGCCAGTCAAGTGTTCTGGGGATAAAAAGACGTGAGAAGGATCAGCTATAACCCTAAGTATTAATAGAAAAGAGCCCAGAGTAAATGTCTTTCATGTACCTTTTTGACAAGATCGTTTCAACCTAAAATCAAAAGCTTATATTTAAACACCATAAATTGCATATCTATGAAAAATGAAGTCCCTACAGGCTAACTTTCTGCATTTTTGTTCTCTTTAAAGAAAGTATTAGAGCAATTTGGACTGTCTTCTTAAAAGATTTTTATTGTTTGTGATAGGTAGCAGGAAGCTATCAACTGAATATGTAGCCAACAGGTCAGAAAGAAGCAATGCTGCTTGACTGCTAAATATGTCAGTTCTGTCTTCAGCTGACCAGAGGCCCGTGTGTGGGTCTTTATCTTTATGTCTATGTGTGTATGTGTGTGTGTTTTGCATTTCTTACCCCAGGCTTTGTTTATCAGCTCGCAGCCAAACAACCTGAAATAGCTTTGTTTTCTAAGCACTATAGAGCTTTTCTCTTTGACTATGATATCTGTCCGGAGACCTGGCAGAACATCCTCCCACTTGATGACAGTGGGATAAGCAAGTCTGCTCTCCCCTTTCCAGGGGATGCATTTGGAATCAGCTTGAGGATGCTCTGGTCAGATCTCAATGTGCAGGGCTGTTGGGAGAGGAAAACTCTCTCTTCCTTCCTCAGGCAAGGCAAATGCCATCACATTGCAGGCTCAGTGGGAGAGTGGAGATAATGAGGTGTTTTGAAACAGCAGACATCATCAGAAAGACAGAAACTGGGAAAAGGAGGAATGGAACAGAAAATGGGTCTCGGTTTGGGTTAAGCAAGGGAGATGAGACAAAGAAGTGCGTTATGAATTATTTACCACTGGATATAGTTTAGTTTTGATCCGAGTCCTAATTGTGAGTTGTCTTGGTGTGCACGAGCTGAAATAAAAAAGAGTTGCCAGCTCTTCTGACTGTGTATTCCCCTGGACACACATATACACTGATGTTCTTTAAAGGTTATACAAAGGCCAAGCTTAAATTCACTTATGAAGTGTATAATTCAACAGGTACTGGGATATGACCCACCAATAAATATCTTTCTCATCATGGGATAAAGAGAGTAAAGCAAAGAGAATTCTATCATTGGAGATGAATTAACTTGGGTTAATTATTGTCTTCTCACTTGGTCATTTTAATTTAAAAGAAAAAGTATTCAAAGCAAAAGGTAGCATTTATTAGGTGCACACTGAAGTATCTCCAAAAGGCTATTATATTAAGTCTTTAATATTTAAGAAGTCCATACATCCTCATTTACCCAAGACAGTCTTGGATTATGCCTATTGTCCTGAAATAATTAATAGTAACCTCTTTCATGCTTAAAATTTATATAAAATAATAAATTATATTCACTCTATAAAAATCATACTTTCATCCATTAGTTTGCTACTCTCAGTAACAGAAGAGACCCTGGAGAAACATGACGACAGTGGGCCTTTGGTTACATAGATGTGCTGGTAAGAGAAAATTAATAAGTGAGAACTAAAGGTAAATGTCACCTATTTTATAATTTTGCTTCAGTCTTGGTCTGATCTGGGAAGTTCATTCTACCCCTACCTGGCTTCCAGCCCTTCCCTCATCACACATAGAATGTAATGTAGTACCTCCCCCATCTTTTTATAACCACTCTATTAATTAAAATCAACCAAGAAAAAGCATACAGGAGCTATGCAATACACATGTGCAGAAGACTGTGCATATAATCTGCTAAGCAGAAATCTCTGAAGGGTACAAAAGGCCAAAATGGGCACCACTGCGGCTAGCAGAAGAGAAGTTAGAGAGAAAATGGAAAAAAAAAAAAAAAAAAGCTGAAAAACTCAGAGACTCAGTAATAGTCCCACAAGGAATGGAAAGTTGCTGTTGGCATTCATTCAGCCAGTGTTAATAAAGCAGCTCTCAGAGCAAACTTAACTTCCCCTAGACACGTCCCTTGCCCTTTAGACTAGGTCAGGTACTTCTGCAAGTTTTTCCATAATACTTCAGAATTTCATTCTCATAACCCTTGCCACGCTTTCATGGTGTTATGCTGTTATTTTTAAATTACCCATCCTTCAGCTGAAATATAAAGCCCAAGATCATTAAAAACATTTCACATGACAGACAGTGGTCAAAGTGCACGTGTGCATGCTCAGTCGCTTCAGCTGCATCCAACTCTTTGCAGCCCTATGAACTGTAGCCCGCCAGATTCCTCTGTCCATGGAATTCTCCAGGCATGAATACTGGAGTGGGTTGCCATGCCCTCCTCCAGGGGATCTTCCTGATTCAGGGATGGAACCTGTGTCTCCATCTCTTATGTCTCCTGTATTGGCAGGTGGGTTCTCTACCCCTAGTGACACCTGGGAAGCCCAGTGATCAAAGTATTTTGTAGTAATTCAATGAATCCTCCAGGTCTTCCGACCAATGATTTCTTTCTTCTGATTAAACAAACAAAAACAGACTCAAGTAGATTTCTCCAGGTCATACTTTTGTACGAAGTAAAATTACTTTAGGTATTTGAATTCAGATCATGTTTGAATCACTATGCTACTATATCACCTGCTTTAGAGAACAGAAATCAAGTTTTCCTATTTTTGGCCACTGTTTTTTCAAAAACTAGAAAAAATGCTCTCACCATAGTTAAGACTCAATAATATTTCTAAAATGTATGAATTAATGATTATGTTTTATATGCCAAACACTATGGAAGATGCCATTCCAAAAGAGCCAAATAAGTCTCCTTGGGCGCATCTCCTGCCTTGAGAAACTCAAGCCCCAGTGAAATAGGCAACACCTAGTCAGTACAGTCGGAGAAGGCAATGGCACCCCACTCCAGTACTCCTGCCTGGAAAATCCCATGGACCGAGGAGCCTGGTAGGCTGCAGTCCATGGGACTGCTAAGAGTCGGACACGACTGAGCGACTTCACTTTCACTTTTCACTTTCATGCATTGAAGAAGGAAATGGCAACCCACTCCAGTGTTCTTGCCTGGAGAATCCCAGGGACAGGGGAGCCTGTTGGGCTGCCGTCTATGGGGTCACACAGAGTTAGACACGACTGCAGTGACTTAGCAGCAGCAGTCAGTACAGTGAAGACTCAGGGTGGATGCTTTCCATCTTTCCTTTGTTTCACATATTTTAAGTTCAATAATCTTGTTGTTAACCATAAAATAGGTTATTCTGATTGAGCTCAAATTTAATGTGGTGTTTTAATGAAAGCATTATCATAGAAAAAATTTAGGAGAATCACAAGAAATGTGCTAGACTCAAAAGTCATGAATTGTTTTCATTGATGTCACAGTATAAATGCTGAATAAAAATTGTTATGCTGCTTTTCATTCCTCTTAAAGATGATGCATTTTCCTTCAATAGCAGGCCAGTGAGCAGACAGAGCTGTGGACAAGAGTAATTGGGAACAGCTCTGGGGAGAATATGGAACAAGGCTATATAGGTCAGAATGAATGATATACTGTGACACTCACTTTATGCTGTGACTTTAAAATTACATGTTACGTTTTAAGGTTTTTTTTAAACTCTAACTTCTAATGAATAACTGCTAAGTCACTTCAGTCGTGTCTGACTCTGTGCGACCCCAGAGATGGCAGCCCACGAGGCCCCCCAACCCCGTCCCTGGGATTCTCCAGGCAAGAACACTGGAGTGGGTTGCCATTTCCTTCTCCAATGCATGAAAGTAAAAAGTGAAAGTGAAGTCACTCAGTCGTGTCCGACTCTTCGCGACCCCATGGACTGCAGCCCACCAGGCTCCTCCGTCCATGGGATTTTCAGGCAAGAGTACTGGAGTCAGGTGCCATCACCTTCTCCAAATGAATAACTAGAAAAGAGTTATAAGAACACATGAGAATGAAAGAAATCACATATAAGAACATGAGAACCATCAGTTTGGGGAACTTGGAGGAGAAAAGGCTGACTGCAGTCAATAGTAAGAATTGTGGGTGAGAAAATAAAAGGATAGGATAATGCTGGGGTTAAATGAATTAGAAATGAGAAGTCACCCTTAGAGTTTGTCTGTGGGAAAGTGTTTTATATTATGACAAATACTATTCTTTCCATTAATACAGAAACTTTTCTAGTTATAAACATGTTTAAAATTATGTACTATGCCTTAAATCTTCTGTTGCTTGCCAATACTCTAAGATGAATTCTCAACAGTTAAAAAAATCTTTCAGTTTCCCCAAATCTCTAGCTTCATGCCAATTCTATCTCCACCACACTGACACCATGATGACTGACATTGGTTTTGATTTGATATTTCAACTGTTGAAATACACAGGCACACTCACACACTCACACACACAGAACCTTCAACTTGAGATTTGATTGGCATCAGTCATTTTATAACTTGTCTCTTGGGGATTGGACCAGTGGACCTTTTTAAAGCTTGCCTTATTGAACTGACCCTTCTGATCTAGACGCATAATTCATACTTGTTAATCTTCTTGGGATCCTTCCTTACTCTTAACAAGCCTGTCAGTTTTTCCTCCACTGAAATATTTTCCTCTAGGTAACAGATGATTTAAAATGTTATTTTTAATGTCTTTTCTTGATTTTTGTGAAAAAAAAAAAATCATATAAATGCATCAAAGAAGTAATTATTCCAACCTGATTAGTTAATTTCCCCCAAAGGAATACATACATCACTATGCTTGTGAATTGCATTTTAAAGGTACATAAGGCTTCAATAAAACTCAGTAAGCAACCTCATAAAATGTTAGATTTGAAAAGTTCCTTAAAGTTTAACACAACCTTCTGTCTAGTAAAAGTATCTCCATGTTGTCTCTCAAATAATTAGACTTTGTTTGAACATTCTCTGTTAATAAAAGTTATTTTGAAAGCCAATCCCATTTGAAGTAACTCCATCTCTTGAAAGTTCTTCCTTATTTAATATTGAATCAACCTCCCCCTACTCACTAGTTTTGTCATCTGGAGCCACATAAAGTTAAGTCCTATCTTACTTCCACAAGATAGCTCATTGCTGAACTAAGCTGGACATCTACAATTCCAAATATGCATATCTTCCTCATCCTGAACCTCAGGACAATCTCACCCACTGCTATTCTTTACCACCTCTCACATTTCCCACAGTCACCCCACAATGTCCACTGTGGAAGGTTCTGTGATCATGCTTGTAAGTTCTTTCAGAATAAGAACTTTTGCTATCTTCTTGTCTAATTTCCTCTTTTTTTTTGCAATATTATCTTCTTTTTTTTTTCAGTTTGAAAATTATTTTCTAAATGAAAACAAAGCATTCCCTGAACAGAAAATAGAACATCCACTTATTGAAATCCTGATATGTATCAGGCACTGTACAAAAGGTAAGGATAGGAAAGACATAAGATGGTAGAAAAACAATACCCTCAAGAAATTGCAGTCTACTAGGGGAAAGAGACAGTTTATACATACATACATATATATATATATACACATAATTCAAAATGATATATGCTATTCTTACAAATGAGTCAAGCAATTTATAAACATACAGAACTACATGATTTCTGTCCAGTGAAGGAGATATTCTCTGTCAGGTGAAGGCATAAAGGTAACATATAAAAAGTCATAATACTAGAAACTATAAATCACATTTTGTATAATAGTTAAACTGTATGTACATATTTAATGTACAATAATAATGACCTCTTCATATATGGTTCCAAATTTCTATCCATCTCAGGATATAATATATCCCATAAGCTTCTGACAGGATGTTTCCTGTACACAGTTCTCCCAAACCAAAACCCATCAATGTATCCTCATTATTTATGAGGTAAAATACAATAATATGAATCCCCCAACTATCTTTATCCTTAATTGATATTACTCCTCTACTTATGTCCTTCACTCCAGTACATTTAAGAAGATTACAGTTTCAAAGGGTTCCAATTCTGACTTTAATCCTTTTAATCCTGGCGTGTTAAAATTGCCATGTTACTGCTTCTCTTACCACACCCACTTCTTAGAGAACTAACCTTACCCTCAGAGCTTGGAAAGTGCAGCTTGTGGCTCTAGCCCCAGGTTGAATATCCATCCCCTGGCTGGCAATGAGACTAGATCTTATCAGAATTTACACAGTCGTCAGCTGGAAGACGTTCTTAAACTGGGAGGTCATGTTGTCAGTTAGACTAGCCAGCAAGACAAACGGAAGACAAGTACAGAGAAAAGTTAAAGGGAACAGGCAAGCCATGAGCAGCAGAACCCAGCTGAGTGAAGGAAGAGAAAGGCTCACACACGCATGAGTGGAAGCCAGAGGCTACATACCTCCACAAGTGATTGAGAGAGGAGCCTCTGTTCATATCTTGGCTATTCCAGTCCTTTTGTGGTTGTCTGAGCAAGACCTAGTTTTGTGAACTCTCTCAGCTGCAATAGCGCCTGCTATGTCCTTTCAATAAAATTACTTTATACCTGAGCCAGTTAGTGGGCTTCAGTTCCTTGCAGTAAAGTAATCCTTGACTAAAACACACTTACAGGCTCTACTTACATTTCTCTTGGAGTCCAGCTTGCCCTTGATCATTTGACACCAGCACAGCTTCCAAAATTTTGTGCAGGAGAAAAGCATGTTGGACTGGAAGAAGCACAAGCTGAATCAAGATTGCCGGGAGAAATCAGTCACCTCAGATATGCAGATGACACCACCCTTATGGCAGAAAGTGAAGAGGAACTAAAAAGCCTCTTGATGAAGGTGAAAGTGGAGAGTGAAAAAGTTGGCTTAAAGCTCAACATTCAGAAAACGAAGATCATGGCATCCGGTCCCATCACTTCATGGGAAATAGATGGGGAAACAGTGGAAACAGTGTCAGACTTTATTTTTCTGGGCTCCAAAATCACTGCAGATGGTGACTGCAGCCATGAAATTAAAAGACGCTTACTCCTTGGAAGGAAAGTTATGACCAACCTAGATAGCACGTTGAAAAGCAGAGACATTACTTTGCCAACAAAGGTTCGTCTAGTCAAGGCTATGGTTTTTCCTGTAGTCATGTATGGATGTGAGAGTTGGACTGTGAAGAAGGCTAGGCGCCGAAGAATTGATGCTTTTGAACTGTGGTGTTGGAGAAGACTCTTGAGAGTCCCTTGGACTGCAAGGAGATCCAACCAGTCCACTCTGAAGGAGATCAGCCCTGGGATTTCTTTGGAAGGAATGATGCTAAAGCTGAAACTCCAGTACTTTGGCCACTTCATGCGAAGAGTTGACTCATTGGAAAAGACTGTGATGCTGGGAGGGATTGGGGGCAAGAGGAGAAAGGGACGACAGAGAATGAGATGGCCGGATGGCATCACTGACTTGATGGACATGAGTCTGAGTGAACTCCGGGAGTTGGTGATGGACAGGGAGGCCTGGCGTGCTGCGATTCATGGGGTCGCAAAGAGTCGGACACGACTGAGTGACTGATCTGATCTGATCTGATCTGATGATTAAACAAATGGTAATGTGTCGATTTTTAAAAATTTTAGTCAGTGCTTAAAGTTAAACAAATAAAGAGAGCTGTATGTTAGTTTCTTTGCATAATAAGGATGTGGAAGCATTTATAACTAGAGCTTGATAAAAGGGGAGAAAATGAAGTAAAGGGATTTGTGTACTTTATCCTTGAAAAAAATTAAAAAGAATCTCCTGGGAAGGTTTAATGACAGTGGTGTGGGTAAATATTTAACAAATGGTTCTTTAGGAAGGGGGATTTCTGTTTTGTGCATTTGCCTATTTCCATGGTATAAATATGCTCACCATAGTAGATTTTGAGATCCCAATGTCAAGTCACTGAATGAGATTGGGAAGAAGAGCATTATCTAACTCAGAGTGAGCCGGCCCCACCGCATTCTGAAAGAGAACTAACTACTGCATTTTGTGTCCATCTATGGTACAGATCATGACAGGTTCCTTATGCCTGTCTCTCTCCACTCAATGGATTGTGAAGTCACTAAAGAGACAATTTCTTGTTCATTTTTATTTCTGCAGTGCTTCACACAGTGTTGGACACACAGAACTACTTATCAAAAAAAGCGTTTGGAGGAAATTACACCAATGTTAGAGAATATGTGAGAAAGAATCTATGGATGAAGAATGTACTTTATATTTAAAATCTATTTGCATAGGATATTTTAGATATAACTGCATAAGAATCAGCTTTGTTTAAAAAATTGCAGTAGGTTTCAACCTCCATTTGATGAGTTAAAACCAATGTGTTGTTATATGGGAGAATTTGTCTCAGAAACAGAAACAAAACGGGATAAATATAAAAACATAGTATTGATAAAAGAGAAATATTTCTATAGCTAAGGCTAAATGCCTAGGGAAAAAAAGCAATTCAGTTTCCCAATATTAATTATTGGGTCATCTCCTGCTATTGGTCTGTGCATGTAAAAATCAATGCAAAGATAAGAACCTTTATAATTGACAGGAATAATTTTGAAGTATACTCATTGACATTCAAAGAGGCAGGACACAATGAAAAGGTTATGGAAGAGCAAACTTTGGATTCATCTGAAGTTTTAATTACTACTTTTCAAACTTCTAAAGGAAATAGGGGAAGCATATTATTTTATTCCTTATTCCTTCCAGTTTGCAAAATAAGAGAAACTTGCAACTAACACTTAATAGTATATTACATGCATAGAGCCTTTTTAAAGGCAATTTTAAAAAAATGCAAAATTCTCCCATATTCACATTTTATTCTTATTTCAACTTGTGGGTAGAGGCCATGTAGGTGCTTTTGTCTAACAGATGGGAATGAGACTCTGACTCTTACTGCTATATTCTTTTTATTAAAATATGTTTTCTCCCTGATAAGTGTGTGTATATGGATTTTTGCTTAGAAAGGCAAAAGTGTTAAACAAAATAATCAGAGGACCTTATAAGATTGATTTTTTTTTTCTGGTAAAAAAGTTTTATTTCTTTTCCTTACTTGTTCCACTGTGTCCTCTCTTCTAGGTCACGATGGTGCTCAACTTGGCAATCTAATGGGAACTTTGTAGTAAAACAGTACAGTCAACAAGAAAAGTATCCACTAGTTTAGGACTCTTGTTATCCATGTGGATCAGTTATTTCTTCAGTTACGTGTGGTGTACTCTGAAACTTCTTTCTGTAGCTCAAGATTTTATGCTACCACATATCATAACACTCAGACAGAGGAGCCTGATGGACTACAGTCCATGGGGTCTCAAAGAGTAAGACACGACTGAAGTGATTTAGCACACCTCACACACGACCACAACACAACTGAGGAAAGGCTTTTATAAACTGTATTTGTTTTTATGCATAATTGTTTAAAAATTGCAATACAAGGTCAGTTGTTTGGAAGAATGGAACTTTGCTAATTTTAATTATTTGGACAGTGATCAAACTGGCCAAGAAGCAGTAATAGCTGGACATTTAAATGAACAAATCAAGACAATAACTACATACCAACTAGAAAATTTTTGTCATTAATTTCTATTACAGTAGTTTCAAAGGATAAGAAAAATATCCCCTAGTGCTTTGGGGTTTCATGCTATCATAGAAGTTTGAAATGTGTAGGGAATTATCACAAAATAATCCTCAGGGATAATACTTTTCTTTGAATAGCCATGGTGAGATAGTTAAAAAACTGACTGACGGTTCAAATACAGATGAACTCTTCATTAGCACAGAAAATAAAATACAGGCCAACAGATGACAAAACTGAGCTTAGCACGGGTCAAAAGTCACAGGAGTTTCACATACAACTTATCAGTGACTACTGTGAAGAAACTTCTCATGCTGATTTGGTTCTCTCTCCTTAGAGCTTCAGCCTGTGATTTTACCCAGGCCACGAAGTTTTTTATTACTTTTTTTATTGTTACAGAATATAGGGTCAGTAGAAGAAACCTCAAACAGATAAGGTAAAAGAAGTAAATAAATAGAAATATAAGCTTGTCATTTAAAATAATCCCTAATAATGTAATTTGTGTGTATATATATGTATGTATATGCCTATATATTTTTATATTTATATATATGTGTGTGTGTGTGTGTATATATATATATAATATAAATATAACATGGAATACCTTGGTTTGATCCCTGGATTGTGAAGATCCCTTGGAGAAGGGAATGGCTACCCACTCCAATATTCTGGCCTGAAGAATTCCATGGACTGTATAATTCATGAGGTCACAAAGAGTTGAACGCGACTGAGCGACTTTCACTTTTACTTTATATTTTATAGACAGAGATAATACAGTCAAATTTGAAACTTCTTTTGTAAATTGTATGCATATTTCCATGTTATTACACATTATTCCTTATATTAGAAATGTAAGTTGTTTCCAATTTTTTTCCTATAGTAATATAAAGATGACCATCCATAAAGTTAATCTTTACACATGCATATTGAGCATACAATTATTTCTTTAGGTCAAATTATTTAAAATAACAGATTAAGGTCAAAGGGTAAAAAAAAAATCTAAATGTTGACAAATATTGGCAAATTTTTCTTCCATAGGAGTTGTATCAATTTTACCTACATCACAATGTATGAATACCATTTTCCTATATCCTCACTAAAATTACAACTTATTTTTAATATTGTTTCTTGTAATGATTGAAAAATCTTACCTTTCTTTCATTTAAATTCCTTTTAAGCATAAATTCGTTTAAACAAGTTTTCATAAGTTCACCAGTCACTTTCACGTGTAAGTTCTTTGTGAATTTCCCATCCATATTTTTTGACCAAAATTTTTTGATGAAGGTAGTATCTTTCTATATAGCAAGTAAAAGAATTTTTCTAACTACATGTTAGAAATATTTTCTCAATGTGACATGAGAACAAATTTTAGGGTCCATATTATTTTGATGTTACTTTCCTTATGATATTTACCTTTTATAAAGAAAATTCATTTATTTTTTACTGCATACAGAATTAATCCATCCCCTCAATTTACAAATGTATAAAAAAATAATAATGATAATAGTGATTATGATTATTATAAATAATAAAGTACAAGCTGCAATCCAGATTGCCAGGAGAAATATCAATAACCTCAGATAGGCAGATAACACCACCCTTATGGCAGAAAGCGAAGAGGAACTAAAGAGCCTTTTGATGAAAGTGAAAGAGGAGAGCAAAAAAGTTGGCTTAAAACTCAACATTCAGAAAACTAACCTCATGGCATCCGGTCCTGTCACTTCATGGCAAATAGATGGGGAAACAATGGAAACAGTAACAGACTTTATTTTCTCCAACTCCAAAATCACTCCAGATGGTGACTGTAGCCATGAAATTAAAAGATGCTTGCTCCTTGGAAGAAAAGCTATGCTAAACCTAGACGGCATATTAAAAAGCAGAGACATTACTTAGCTGACAAAGGTCTGTCTAGTCAAGGCTATGGTTTTTCCAGTAGTCATGTATGGATGTGAAATTTGGACCATAAAGAAAACTGTGTGCCGAAGAATTGATGCTTTTGAACTGTGGTGTTGGAGAAGACTCTTGAGAGTCCCTTGGACTGCAAAGAGATCAAACCAGTCAATCCTAAAGGAAATCAGTCCTGAATATTCATTGGAATTACTGATGCTGAAGCTGAAGCTCCAATACTTTGGCTTTCTGATGCAATGAACTGACTCATTGGAAAAGACCCTGATGTTCGGAAAGATTGAAGGCGGGAGGAGGAGAGGATGACAGAGGATGAGATGGTTGGATGGCATCACCAACTTGATGGACATGAGCTTGAGCAAGCTCCGGGAATTGGTGATGGACAGGGAAGCCTAACATGCTGCAGTTGACGGGATCTCAAAGAGTCGGACATGACTGAGCAACTGAATTGAACTATTATAAAATTTTATACAACACATGGGGCTTATAGGACATTACAAAGTACAGGTATAAATCACTTAACAGTGTTGTACTCCATATGTAAGTTGCTATATATTATAGGAGTCATTATAAACCAAATTTTAATATACTTAAAAGAAAAAATAAAATTATTTCACAATGCTAATATAATGTAACAATCAGTTAATGATTGTTAATGTGTCTTAGGTAATAAACAAAAGTTTAAGATCTCTAACTACTATTATCTTATTTCCGAAGATAAGACTTAATGACTTAACTATATTTAAGACTGTGAAAATTTAGTTATGGGACTAGCATAAAGTTTGGCCACCCTTGTCTTTGCTGTAACTACCTTATGAAAATTGATTACTGCTAAGTCGCTTCAGTTGTGTCCGACTCTGTGCGACCTCAGAGATGGCAGCCCAACAGGCTCCCCCGTCCCTGGGATTCTCCAGGCAAGAACACTGCAGTGGGTTGCCATTTCCTTCTCCAATGCATGAAAGTGAAAAGTGAAAGGGAAGTCGCTCAGTCGTGTCCGACTCTTAGCGATCCCATGGACTGCAGGCCACCAGACTTCTCCATCCACAGGATTTTCCAGGCAAGAGTACTGGAGTGGGCTGCCATTGCCTTCTCCGAAAATTGATTACAATAAGGGATTATTTGCTCACATCTGTTTTTGTGACTCATGAGCAAGAGATTTCCCTTAGCTGATGGTAACACATCATAACTGCTCCAGATACGTTGTTCAAAGGAAGTTATATCATTTTAAGTTTCCACAGAGGACAAGCTAATCATATAAATAAATTATACATGGGTACAAGAAATTGAATAAAACTGGACAAATTGAGTTTAAGAGAAGAAAACATAATTGTGTAGTTTTAGGAAGGAATAAATATTGACCAAAATGCACATTTTTACAAGCAATTGTATCTCTGATCAGCAACAAACATGTTTCTTGATCAATATTTGTAGTTTGATTCATTTCCTGCCATATAGAACTTGATAGGCTTGTCAATATACATGAAGGTTTAAAAAATGAAAGAAAGAAGATTGCTTCTAAAATAAGTTTTTTTTCTAAAAGTTTCTCCTTTTTTTCCCATATACTTCCTAAATGTGTGCAGGAGCAGTAGTACAAGGGAAGGTGGGGTCTGCTGAAAGAGAGGAATGTCTTCGAGACACAGTTGAGGAATAGAAAGGCTTCTTTTTTTTTTTTTTTTTTAACAACTGATTATCGATTTATTAAAAAGGTTGATTTAGGCATCGGCAATGGTGACTTCCACCTCGACTCCCGGCTCAATACTGATGGAAGTGATCTGCTTGACAATTTCAGAAGGACTGTGCAGGTCAATGAGTCGCTTGTGGATCCTCATTTGGAATCGATCCCAAGTCTTAGAACCTTCACCACAAGGAGTTTTCCTCGTAGTTATTCTCAGAGTCTTGGTAGGCATCCGAACTGGTCCTTTCACTTTTAGATTCTTTTCCTTCGCGCCTCTGATCAGGTCAGCACACACTGCAGAGAAGTAAAAGCATCCTTCAGTTGGTTCCCTTAACGGACAAGAGCCGGCTCAAAGTCGAACCGCCTCGGGCTCAGAATAGCGTATAAGACGATCACCGTAAGTCAACACAGCAATTCTCTCCTCACCGCCAAGAAAGGCTTCTAAGATCTTGAACTTTGGTGAAAGATTTTTTTGAACTAAGAATAACATGGACTGAAAAATACATGATCTTGTTATAAAATGGTAATGAGTCTGAGAAATTATTGAGCCAGAGGGTTTAAGGAAATTGAGGTATAGTGGGAAATGATACTAAAGGATGGTGTCATGTTTTTGAGAACCTTGAATGCAATACTATGGTCACAAGATCTTATATTTTAAAAATGGAAAGTAAAAAAAAAAAAAAAAAATAGTGAACAGAGGAACATCAACACTGCAATAGCCCATGAATATATAGATCTGTTTCCAAGTGTGAAAAGTGCAATATGGACAAGTAAATGGTCAAAGGAGAGCCAAAGAATGAACATTACACAGAAACCTCTAGACATTTTCCAAAGCACAATAATCCTCAGTGACCTTTTCAAAATAAAGAATTTCAGCATTAAGGATGAACTTTATGACAAAATGCAAATCTAACTAAGAAGTGATGACTTTCAAAAGTTGTCTCCCAGCATCGTCATCTCCATCTGTGAGCCAATACCTAAGATTAGAGTTGTTTTGATGGTAGAGATTCCTTGATCAGTATGACTCTTCAAGAATGGGGTTCAGGGGCAACTAATTGGGATTAAAAGGACAGGCCGATCACTATTGCCATCAACACACATGTGGTGACCTCTGGATCTCACGACCACAGACATTTCTGCTCAGAACAAGGGGAAAGAGTGGAAACTCACTTAGAAGTCAGACTGTAAAAAAATAGTACCAATTTCTGTAGGAATAAAAAGTCAACATCATTGGAGACTACACAAAAAAGAAAATAGAATTATTTAGGAACTTTTTTTTTTAAATAGTCCCAACATGTCAAGCTGAAACTCCAGTACTTTGGCCACCTCATGCGAAGAGTTGACTCATTGGAAAAGACTCTGATTCTGGGAGGGATTGGGGGCAGGAGGAGAAGGGGACGACAGAGGATGAGATGGCTGGATGGCATCACCAACTTGATGGACATGAGTCTGAGTGAACTCCGGGAGTTGGTGATGGACACGGAGGCCTGGCATGCTGCGATTCATGGCGTCACAGTCAGACATGACTGAGCGACTGAACTGAACTGAACTGAACATATCAAACTAAAGTAAGGTGATCTCTGAGCATAAGAGGTGAACCCCTAGGCAGAGATGGTTCCATAAACCAGAAGGGGATTGAAGACAGAGAATTCCACAACATCTGTCTGCATCCAACTGAGTATGAACTCAAACCTGATTTGAACAGCTGGAGAGCCACTTGCTGGATAGTACATTATTTTCTGCAACAACCTGTCCCTTCTACTAAATGAAACTGAAAGTCTCTCAGTCGTGTCCGACTCTTTGCAATCCCATGGACTATACAGCCCATGGAATTCTCTAGGCCAGAATACTGGAGTGGGTAGCCTTTCCCTTCTCCAGAGGATCTTCTCAACCCAGGGATCAAACCAGGTCTCCCTCATCGCAGGTGGATTCTTCACCAGCTGAGCCACAACGGAAGCCCAAGTATTCTTAGCCTATCTCTTCTCCAGTAAATCTTCCTACCCTGGAATCTAACTGGGGTCTCCTGGATTGCAGACAGATTCTTTACCAACTGAGCTATCAAGGAAGCCCAATAACCCTTCTGCTAAGTTATATTGAAAATAATGGATATGTAGGTGCCCACTAGGGTGGCCCCCAGAGACAGATGCAAGAGGAAAGAGTGAGAGGAAAAGGAAGAACTGTCAAGCATTTCTTCCTTCTGAATAAGCAAAAAAAGAATAAAGAGCTCCTTCTTGAGACTTCTTTGCACACAAATATTTTCAAAATGAATGCTCTTTCTGTTGAGCTTTACTGGCTTTTCAGATTGTAAAAGTAATTGTACTCTTAAAACATTTGTAGGATATAAAGAAGTGTGGAGATAACTGAGAAAATGGCCTATTACCCAGAAACAATCATGGTAAATATTTTGAGATATTTTCTTCCATTCTTTTAATGATACAGACATCTACAATTTCTAGCAGATTTGGAAATTTGGAAATCTTGTGTTTATTTTTGTTCATTTAATAATATCATGATTATTTTCCTACATTGTTACCTAATCTTCAAAATGTGAAAATAAAAATGTAGTTACTTCTAATTTCATCAATTATAATAAATATATCATTCTAGTAAAAAATGTTGATATTGGAGAATACTGAGCATATGTGCTTGTGTGGGGGCAGGGTTTATATAGGACATCTTCTCCCATCCCTCAATTTTGCTGTGAACCTAAAACTGTTCTGACAAATAAAATTTTAATTAAAAAAATTAAGAAAGAAAGGAAGGAAAGAAGGAATGAGATGGATGAAAGAAAGAAAGCTTGCCCTATCAAATATCAAGATGTGATCTCTATAGTAATTAGACCATGTGATAGTAATGTATTGATAAATACACAGAAGTGCTGAAAAGAATAGACCCATGCCTATTTGGAAATTTGATTCTTGACACAGAGGGCATTACAAATCAGCAGGAAAGGATGAATTGTTTAATATATTGTTCTACGATAATTGATTACCCACATGAAATCAAATTCCTACCTTACCTCATAAACAAAATTTTTTCTAGATGTGTTAAAGACACATATAAGTGGCAAAACTAAATCTTAGAAGATGCTATAGGAAAGTACCTATGTTTTCTACGTAGGGTAGTATTTGTTAAACAACACACCCAAAACAGAGTTATTAAAAAAAAAAGATTATAAATTTGACTATATTAAGTTAGGCCTGTCTTCATTGAAATATAATAAATAATATTTATATCTATTTCATATGCATATATTTATAGATATATAAGAATATATGCAGACATATTAAATCTATACAGACATATACCTATATATTATACAAATATATGCATATACAAATTTTTAAACAAATATATAAATGACTGAGCCTGCTTTAGCACACCCTAATTGCATTACCTCAGATATCTTTTTCTCCTCTAAATTAGACTGAAAAATTCTTTTATTACCTCTATACACAGATAATCCTTTAATTCTGAGGATACTTGCCTGACAACTGCCCCCATCTCACTTGACCAAGTAGGTCAATCATTTGTCCTTTGCGCCACATCTATATCTTACACATTTCTTAATTAGAGCATCTCCTTCATGAATCAAACACTGTGCAAGGGCTTTCTTAGCATCTGCCGTTTCATTGCTTCCTCGTCTCTATATTAGTGTTGCAATGCACTAGTCTCTCTCTTTTATAAGTGCAGACAATGAAATCAGTACAATCAACCTGTTCAAGGGGCAGAGTCAAAATATAAACTCCAGCCTGACTGTTGCTAAGGCTCTATCATTCATAGCTGTTATGCAATAGTATGCATATTAAACTGCATTGCTTACATCAGTTTTTTGTCTGTTTAATAAAAAGGCTACCTGGTTACCTATTGCTGCATAACAGATTACCCTGAAATGTAACGGTCTTTTAAAATTCCATTTTATTTTATTTCATAGCTTTCTGGGTCTAGAATTCAAGAAGGGCTTAACTGGACTATTCTTCTAGTCCACATTTCATGGATTGACCCCATTTGGTAGTTCTTAGCCAAGCACTCATCCAAGACAGCTCCACTAAAACGTCTAGGGTAAGTAGAAACAACTGATAACCGGGATCAGCTGGGACTGTTGACAAAACACCTCTACATGCCTCCTACGTTGGTTGTTTTCAGAGAAATCAGATTTCAAACCTACCAATTTATGAAGTCTTTCACCCAGAAGCTGGCACAGCATCACTTCTATACTATTCAAAAGAGTCCCAGATTCAAAGGGAGGAGACATAGATTATACTTCCCATTAAAGGGAATGTCAAAGAAAGGGAAGTTTTCTTTAATCTGCTTCATCATAGAAAATGTAAAGGACAGATTTGAAGAAAATATTAACTATGTCTAAAACCAATAAGGAACTAATATTTCTAGGACAGCACTATCCTATGCAACTTTCTGTGATAATGGAAATTGTCTATGCATGGTCTCTGGTAGCTATATGGAGAAGCACGTGGCTATTGAGCATTTGAAATGTAGCTAGTGTGACCAAGGCACTGAATTTTAATTTTTAGTTATTTTAAATTCAAATAGTCATAAGCAGTTAGTTGCCACACTATCAGACAACACTGCTCTATAAGATAAAAGATACACCTGCGAATCAAGAAGAAAGTGATAGAAGTTTCTGTCTTCTACCTTCCAGGTTCAGTCACAAATTCAGTCCAGATAGTCTCAGCAACACATTCTTCTCTCAAGGCTACATTCCTGAACCTGGCTCCTAACGTGGGAACGGTGGGCAAAGCATACGTTCCAAAGATGGGGGATGGAACTAGACGCCTGAGATTGCCCAGGTTCAGCTCTGTGGTCAACTGGCAGTCACGTCCTCTTCACGACCTCCAAGACGCAATTTTTTTTTTTTTTTTTGTATTTCCTAGGGAAAGAAGCATAGCAAGGAAGGAGAAGGAGGGAGAGGTGAAAGAAACCTATGCTAACTGTTGACAAAAGTTAACAATAAGCTAAGGACTATGATTACTGCAGTCCTCTGGATGCCCCGAACTCATTTCTGTATTCCACAGTTTACACAATACCTTGTACACAGTCCGTGCTTGATAAATGCCTTCTGGTGGATTAATTAATGAGTTAATTAATACTGTTAGGAAGACCAGATGAAGAGAACTATGAGAAATTAAGTTAAAGCTACTGATAAAAAAGGGCTTGTGAAAAATACTATTGCTTTGTATTTTTCTTGGCCAATACTACCCCAATGCCTAGGAGTTTCCAGCAGCTCCCCAACTGTCTGTTCCACTCATTTAGGCTAGGTTGGAGGATGGTTCAGGTGGGTCTCCAAGTCTGGGGAGGCACCTGTTTGAGAAATTGGATATTTCTGAGCAATTACATCAAATTCATTAAGCTTATATTGAACAGCAGCAATAGTAACTCACAGACCTCTACGGTAGGCTAAAGAATGCCCCCAAGATAGCAGATCTTATCATAGAACCTATGAGTGTTATGTGTAAAGTCATCACAAATGTGAGTAGATTAAGGATCTTGCAATAGAGAAAGTATTGTGGATTATCCAGGTGGGACCTAAACGCAATCACATGTTATAAGGAGGCAAATGAAAATTTGACACACACATCTCTCTTCAGTGACTAAGCAGAGAGAGATTTGAAGATGGTGGCCATAAACCAAGGAATGCTAGCAGCCACTATGGGCTGGAGGTCGCAAGACCTACTGACACATTGATTTTGTTCCAGTAATACTTATTCTGGACTTCTGGTTTCCAGAATTGGAGAAAATAAATTTCTGTTCTATTCTAAAATATGACCCTTTCCCTCAGGCCTGTAGCACAAGATTTATATCACCTTTTAATGATTCTGCATCCCCTACACACAGTCTCTCTTTATCCCTCATAGATGTCCAAAAGTATGACACTAAATACAAAATAATCAAACTATATCACATACAGTTACAAGAGAGTCACTGGTCATAGCATAACTAGGAATTAGCCCAGCTTCACTAGCACTTGCCTTTTTCCTCAACACACAACATCGATGCAGAAAGCCTAAAGGAAAACTGTTTGCTACAGCCGAGGTCATTTACTCAACAGTAAATCCATCTCCCTTTCTCTCCCAAGCCAATCCCATTGATAGCGCTGCAGGCTGAAATGTCTGAAGGGAAAACACTTTACTACTCAGTTTGCAGCACTGATGACTTAAGTACATTTACAGGGCTGTGGAGCTTAAAATCTACATTGTCCCTCCCATGTTCTAATTTCCTGCTTCTCCACACTATTTATGCTCACCTGTTACCCAATTAGCACCCCAGTAAACTGAACTCCTGTAGTTGTTTTACCCTAGCAATTAACCCTCTCCAGCACCCCCTCTGCAAAGAGCTCCTGATTAAAATAAATTGCTCAATTATTCACCTAACAACGGGAAGTATGCCACAGTAGATCAGGAGGAGAACAATTTATTTCTTCATAGATCTCTAAATGTGTCCAGGATTAGCTGAGAAGAAAGATTCTCCTGAAATAATCTAAAGGATTTGGTTAAGGTTTATGGTAAGGGCACAAACATAAAATGTCAGCACCTATCTATAGGTTTTTGAAATGGTCAGCATCCCTAGTTTGAAGAAAATGCTAAAATGAAAAGAAAGTGGTTTACTTTCATTTTTTTTTTATTATATACACTGCTAACATGAATTTCTCATTAATGACCACAATGACATATAAGAAAGATATAATGGGAAAAAAAAAGAGGTGGGGGAAGTAAAAGGGAAGGGAGGGCATTAAGTACTGAGGTACCCAACGTCTTTAAGTTGGATGGGATGTTCATGGTATGTTTAAGCAATATTTCTTCACAACTGACAGTATTCTGCATACTATACATCGCTTTCCTATTATTAAAAATATAATATATTTAACATAAAACTCCAATTAAACATAACTTTCTGTAATAAAATTTCAAAGAACTTAAGAATTTCAAGTGCCTAAGACATTCATTGGCAGGATTGATTCTGAAGCTGAAGTTCCAATACTTTGGCCACCTGATGCGAAGAGCTGACTTGTTCGGAAAGACCCTGATACTGGGAAAGATGAAAGGAAAAAGAAAAACGGCGCAGCAGAGGATGAAATGGTTAGGTACATGGTTAGACTACAGACCACTGTATAAAATATCAGAGTGGGTTAAAACTATATTTGTACATTTTATATTGAACCACATATAATTCCCTAAATATCCTACATGTAGATTTTAAGGGGGAAAGAAATCACTTCTTAATCAGACTGAAATTTATTGACTACTTTTTGTTCTATTTTTCCTTACCCACACATTAATCATAAATCATCCTGTAACAAAAAAGGAAGAAGGACACACAACTAAAGGAGTGTGTTATTGAACATAGAACAATTGAACAATGACCTTAATGCAGTGTAATCTGGAAAGAAAATACATTAAAAGTTATAATTTAAGGGTACAAGATTGCCCACTAGGCAATGACAGCAGAGGGTGTTTCCAAAAATCTCACTCTGAAAATGCAGCCAAATGGCCCTCTGCACGCATGAGTTTCCTGAAATGTTTCCACTGCAGAAAGCCACAAAAGCCAGGCATTTTAGAAAACCGTTTTCATCACCACGGAAGGAAGTCAGTCTTCCTTTTCCAGTACCTTTCATTAATTGAAATTCTAACCCTACCTAAACTAAACCTGGATGGTGGAGGAAGGGAGGAAGACAGACAAAAAAGAAAGAAAGATCTTCCTGCATATGCAATGTTTAAACCCTGAAAAATTATTTGCAGACAAGAAGTAGACGGCTCATAGCTGTGGCATTCTTGCCCAGAAGGAAAGCAGCCTGCAAACTGCAGTGCCCAGGAGCAGAGAAGAGCACAGTCACTGCTCCCTATGAAAATTTAACAATTCATTAACGGGAAAAGGCGACATAAAGGGATGCGGGATCAGAGGCAGCTCAGCGGCATCAAATTCTGAGAGAATGAAGGATGGGGAAGGGACATGTGGAAATTCAGACTGCGGAGAAAGGCGGAAAGAGGAGGGAGACTTGATAGGAACAGGGACAAAGAGAGACTGGAAAGTAAAAAGGGTAGGAGAGATGAAAGGAGGGAGAGGAAAGGGGAGAAAGGATTTGAATAAAATTCAAATTTCTAATCTGGTTTTAATCTTCTTTCGGGGGAGGGTTTGAATGTACGATGCTGATTTTTCTGCCTTTTTTTTTTCCCTCCCCTAAGCGCCCCTCACTGACCAAACCATGTGTTAAAAACAGTTTCCCTCCTGGAAGGGATTATGCCCTTTGACTTTCACAGCCGTCTCTCCCTTCCTGACATCAAGGAGGCGGGATGGCGGCGTGCGCGCTGGTGCGGAGCGCGGCGGGCGTCTGC
This sequence comes from Bos taurus, assembly GCF_002263795.3. Classification (NCBI taxonomy): domain Eukaryota; kingdom Metazoa; phylum Chordata; class Mammalia; order Artiodactyla; family Bovidae; genus Bos; species Bos taurus. The sequence continues at coordinate 14,313,260 of NC_037351.1, read as the reverse complement.
GGCGCGGCGGATGTCTCACTCGGCGGCCGCGCGCGGGGACGCCTTGTTTCTTCCACACCTTTACCTCGGCCGGTGTAGGCTTATTTATTTGTAAGCATCCAGGCTATGTATGCGCCCGTGTAAATAAATAAGTTTAAATACAATTTCCAAATGAACAACATGAGAAAAATGGTCGATTTGTGAGCGTGTCAAATAATGAGTGGCAAACACAACGTCTGCGGCCGCCGCGGCCCACCCGTGGCCGAGGCCGCCCTGCCATCTAGCGGGACGCGCAGGAACTCCGCTCACGGCCTCGCGCGGCCTCACTTACCCTCGCAAATGGGCCCGGCCGGGCCGATTCTCCTAAACGCGTTAACTTAGCCGTGCTATATCCTAGGAACAAGTTAATATACGATTCCTCTCTGTCTTAAGGTCATTACTGTCGAAGCATAAATTAATAGAGCGACTCCAGTTAATTCCTTTTGGCGTTTGCTTCCGCAAGTCTAAGCGCAGACGTGAAAACAGCCGCCCCTCAAAGTTGTGGAGGGGAGGAAGGAAAGAGGCCGAAAAGGAGCTCAGCTGGAAGAACAGGCTCCCTGACCTAAAAGCCCGATGGAAGACGCGCCCTTTAGAGACCCAACATAATTCCCCCCACAGTCAAGCTAAAATAGGAGGGGGAGTGCAGAGGGTGGGCTTCTTCGGGGGGCACCGTCGTCACAAGGCAACGTTGTGAACATACAGGGTTCAGTTTTCTATGCAAGAGGAGTAAGGGCAATCAGGGCTCCTCTTTACGAGCAAGAAGTGGCATATGCTGTTGAAGAGGCTGCACATCAGGCTATCTGGTCACCTGCCCTTACGCCAGAAGCGCCTGCATCCTCATCACCACTCCCCATGTCAGTGAGCTCACAGAGGCTACACAAAGGTCTACCGCCGTGCAAAAACCGCTCTGTGAAAACGCCCCAGAAAGGGAAGATGAAGTGGGGGTAAGCCTGAAGGGTTTCCCTGACCTGCCTTTAATATTTTTCAGGTCACTGAGGGGCACAGGCCCTTGAGGAATAGGCTACACTAGCTTCTTTAAGCTTCATTTTGGTCTGTTCAGATTCAGATGGGATTTTGGAGCACCACGGTTTTCTTAAATAAATTTCATAACAGTCAGGTTAGATGTAGGTAAGTCCAAATTAATTCGGAATTCTAAAAAAATTGTCTAAAACTGCCAGCAGGCTTTTGTTCTTGGCTAAATAAACAGGGCTCTTGAAGCATGTGTGTTCTGTGGGGGGGGGGGGGGGGGGGGAGTCTTTGCATGTTCCTTATGATTAAATGTGTTTAGTAACTGTCCTGGAGAAGTGTATCTGGGGTCAGAGCCATGACTTCTTCCAGTATCTCTGCAAAGTGAATTAATCAAAGCAATGCACAATGCTATTGACAGTGCAGATGCTGTAAGGTGAAATACTCTAGTGAAACTGCAGTGCCTTGTAATTTAGTTACAAAGAAGATTTACTCAAATAAGGCAAAAATGCAAAATAGTAAGTCAAAAGTTCTGAACCATAATTAGGCCTCGGGATCACCCATAGGACTTTATACAAATGCAGAGGACCAGCATGATTTCTGGGTATGGTCTCTTTGTTTTTGCAAAGTTGCATAACTAATTCGGAAACAAGAGTCAAGTTGAAAGTAAATGATTCAATATTTAAAAGAAAGAAAAAGAAAAGAAGTCTGCATGAATGATTCTCTGGCACAACCAAAAATGAGAATATGCATGTGAAATGCAATTGCAGGTGGTGCAGTGTGAACCTGAGCCACTGTGAGAGGTTAGTATAGACACAGAAAGTGTCCTGGAGCGGGCACCTTCAAGAATGGGGAGAAGATAAATGGAGCAAGAACAAAGGAGCAAGCATTCCAGATTACATCAGCTCTTCTGCAGGAAAACAGACTGCCAATTCTAGGGATCACAGAGATCTGCTGCCTGGTGAAACAGAATAAGTCCATTTGAAAGGAGTGAGTCCAGACCACTTCTGGAGCAAAGCATAGCAAAAGTGCAGTCATCAGAGTAAAAAGAAAATATTAAGTAGTCCAAAATACTGTCCAATGAGTGCATGTATTTTACTTTTGTCCAAGGCCTCCCTGACTTCCCAATTCACGGTATTTTGAATCCCTGAAAAGTACGTAGTTGGTTTTTCCCTATTGTGCTGCTACCTGAGAGTTAAAGATTTTCACTTCTGGGTAAGATAATGCACTCAGATGCATTAAGCAGACAATTAATTTATCCTCTTGGCTGCCCACTACCTATGCTTAATGTACTTAAAAAAGGAAATAATGCTTATCTAGCTTTTACTTGCACAGTGTCTGAAAGTAAAAAAGGAATAAGGGAGATAATGCTAAAATCAGTGTACTGAGGATCACCCTGATCATCATTGGATCATCATGTCAAATGTTAATTTCATAATATTGTTACAGAGACATCAGAGCAGATGGATAAGAATTTTCATGTGATGGAGGGAGTGTTACTGTCTCATTTCATCTTTCTATATCACAATTATAAAATGTACTGTCACTAACTCATGTCTGATTCTTTGCAACCCAATGGACTGCAGCACACCAGGTTTCCCTGTCCTTCACTATCTCACAGAGTCTACTCAAATTCATATCCATTGAGTTGATGATGCCATCCAACATCTCATCCTCTGTCACTCCCTTGTACAACTGCACTCAATCTTTCCCAGCATCAGGGTCTTTTCCAGTGAGTCGGCTCTTCCTATCAGCTGGCCAAAGTATTGGAGCTTCAGCATCCATCTTTCCAATGAATATTCAGGGTTGATTTCCTTTAGGATTGGCTGGTTTGATCTCCTTGCAGTCCAAGGGACTCTCAAGAGTCTTATTTAGAACCACATTTCAAAAGCATCATTACTTTGGCATTCAGCCGTCTTTATGGTGCAACTCTCACATCCATACATGACTGCTGGAAAAACTATAGCTTTGACAATACAAACCTGTGTCAACAGGTCTTTTTAATATGCTGTCTATGTTTGTCATAACTTTTCTTCCAAGGAGAAGTGTCTTCATTTTGTGGCTGCAGTCGCCATGTGCAGTGATTTTTGAGCCCAAGAGATAAAGTCTGTCACTGTTTCCATTGTTTTCTCATCTATTTGCCATGAAGTGATGGGACCAGATGCCATGATCTTCATTTTTTGAATGTTAAGTTTTAAGCCAGCCTTTTCACTCTCCTCCTTTACCCTCATCAAGAGGCTCTTAAGTTCTTCTTCACTTTTGCCATTATAGTGGCATCATCTGCATATCTGAGGTTGTTGGTATTTCTCCCAGCAGTCTTGATTCCAGCTTGTGATTCATCCAGCCCAACATTTCACGTGGTGTATTCTGCATATAAGTTAAATAAGCAGGGTGACAATATGAAGCCTTGTACATTCCTTTCCCAATTTTGACTAGTCCCTTGTCCCATGATCAGTTCTCACTGTTGCTTTTTGACTTGCATATGGGTTCCTCAGGAGACAACTAAGGTGGTTTGGTATTTCCATCTCTTGAAGAACTTTCCACAGTTTGTTGTGATCCACACAGTCAAAGGCTTTAGCGTACTCAGTGTAGCAGAAGTAGATGTTTTTCTGGACCTCTCTTGCTTTCTTTATGATCCAAAGGTTGTTGACAATTCGATCTCTGTTTCCTCTGCCTTTTCTAAATCCAGTTTGTACTTCTGGAAACTCTCAGTTCACACACTGTTGAAGCCTAGTCTGAAGGACATTGAGCATTTCTTTGCTAGCATGTGAAATAAGTGCAATTTTATGTTGGCTTGAACATTCTTAGCCATTGACTTTCTTTGGGATTGGAATGAAAACTGACTTTTTCCAGCCCTGTGGCCACTGCTGAGTTTTCCAAATTTGCTGACATATTGACTATAGCATTTTAACAGCATCATAATTTAGAATTTTGAATAGCTAAGCTGGAATTCCATCACTTCCTTTAGCTTTGTTCAGATTAATGCTTCGTAAAGCCCACTTGACATCACATTCCAGGATGTCTGGCTCTAGGTGAGTTATCACATCATCGTGGTTATCTGGGTCATTAAGACTTTTTTTGTACAATTCGTCTGCATATTCTTGCCACTTCTCCTTAATCTCTTCTCCTTCTGTTAGGTCCTTGCTGTTTCTGTCCTTTATTGTGCCCATCTTTGCATGAAATGTTCACTTAGTATCTCAAGTTTTCTTGAAGAGATCTCTAATCTTTCCCATTTTTTTTGTTTTCCTCTGTGTCATTGCATTGCTCACTTACGACTTTTTTTCTTTCATTTCTCCTTGCTATTCTCTGGAACTCTGCGTTCAGATGGGTATATCTTTCCCTTTCTCCTTTGCTTTTTTTGTTCTTCTCTTCTCAGCTATTTGTAAGGCCTCCTCAGACAATCACTTTGTCTTCTTGCATTTCTCTTTCTTTGGGTTGCTTTTGGTCACTGCCTCATGTACAGTGTTGCAAACCTCTGTCCATAGTTCTTCAGGCACTCTGAGTAACCAGTATGTTGACTTCTGACAAATGCCAGGCTTTTGAGTATATGTGGTAATCAAAGATATCCCATAAAGTTGTCCGAGATGAGCAAGACTAAGGCCTTGATTTCTGAAAATCTTGTTTGTCCAAGTTGAGTTGCAAAAAGAATGAACATTTTAATTGAAAGAACACAGTGATCTACTTGACTAGAGAGTTTAAATGTTCCAGAAGAAATACTACCTATCTAGCTGGTATAATAAATACTTTGTTATTTGAAAACATATAACAGGACTGGAAAAGATTAGTTTTCATTCCAGTCCTACAGAAGGGCAATGCCAAAGAGTGTTCAAACTACCATACAACTGCACTCGTTTCACACGCTAGCAAAGTAATACTCAAAATCCTTCAAGCTTCAATAGTACGTGAACCAAGAACTTCCAGATACACAATCTGGGTTTAGAAAATGCAGAGGAACCTGGGGTCAAATTGCAAACATCGTTTGGATCATAGAAAAAGCAAGGGAATTCCTGAAAAACATCTGCTTCACTGAGTATATGAAAGCCTTTGACTGTGTAGATCACAACAAACTATGGAAACTTCTTCAAAAGATGGGTATAACCAGACCAACTTACCTGCCTCCTGAGAAATCTGTATACAGGTCAAGAAGCAACAGTTAAAACCCAATATGGAACAACAGTTCAAAATTGGGAAAGGAGTACAACAAGGCTGTATGTTGTCACCTTGTTTATTTAACTTATATGCAGAGTACATCTTGCAAAATGGGCTGGATGAATCACAAGTTTGAATCCAGGTTGCTGGGAGAAATATCAGTAACCTCAGATATGCAGATGACATCACCCTTATGGCAGAAAGAGAAGGAAGAGGAACTAAAGTATCTTGATGAAGATGGAAGAGGAGCATGAAAAAGCTAGCTTAAAACTTAACATTCAAAAACTAAGATCATGGCATCTGGTCCCATCACTTCATGGCAAATAGATGGAGAATAAATGGAAACAGTGACAGACTTTACTTTCTTGGGCTCCAAAATCACTGTGGACAGTGACTGCAGCCATGAAATGAAAAGATGCTTGCTCCTTGGAAGAAAAGCTGTGACAAACCTAGACAGCATATTAAAAAGCAGAGACATCACTTTGCTGACAAAGGTTTGTATAGTCACAACTATGGTTTATCCAGTAATCATATATGGCTGTGAGAGTTGCACCATAAAGAAAACTGATCACCAAAGAATTGATGCTGTTGATCTGTGGTGCTAGAGAAAACTCTTGAGAGTCCCTTGGACAGCAAGGAGATCAAACCAGTCAATCCTAAAGGAAATAAACCCTGAATATTCTTTGGAAGGACTGATAATGAAGCTCCAATACTTTGGCCATCTGATGGGAAAAGCCAACTTATTAGAAAAGACCCTGATATTGGAAAAGATTGAGGTCAGGAGTAGAAGGGATGGACAGAGGATGAGATGGTTGGATGGCATCATTGACTCAATGGACATGAGTCTGAAGAAACTCCAGGAGATGGAGAAGGACAGGAAAGCCTTGCATCCTGCAATTCATGGGGTCACAAAGAGTCGGACACAAAAGAGCAACTGAACAACAATATGAAAACATGAGCTAGAAGTTGATAGCCTTACAAGATTCCTGCAACCTCTTATATATAATTCTGAAGCATTTAATTTTATTTTACTCTAAGAAATCTTTAGTTACTTCTATGGTTAAAGTCCTTAACTGGCTATTCAAAGTCCTTTGCCATCTCACCTGAACCAGTCAAACTTTTCTCACACTTTCCTGCATAAATTCTGTTCTAATCATGTTGACCTGCATAATACACTCTGGATGTGCATTATGGGAACTCACCCCAATCCTTGCCATGCACTGCAAATCTCTCTCCACCAGTCAAAATTTCCCTTCATATCCCAAGTCAGTCCCGTCTCCCAAGGAGTCTTCCTTGAAAGTGTCAACATGAAACACCTTCATGTGAGTATTGGTCATGCTGGATATCTCCACCTCCATATCACACGTTACATTAAATGGGTAATTATCTGCATATATTTTCTCCTTTTCTAAATGTCAGTTCCTGAAGATAAGACCTATACTTTAAATATTTTATCCTCTTTACAGCACCTGATGCAGTGCCTGCCCTAGTCTTTCTGCACGGTGACATCTGGAAGTAGCCTTCGTTTACCACTCTATGATAGAATTTAACGTAGCACCTGGGGAGCTGAACAAAGGAAAGCTGTACAAATTCCTTTTGAATTTCTTGAATACAAAGAAGCTACTAAGTCACAACTTAGCTGCTGCTAAGTCGTTTCAGTGGTGTCCGACTCTGTGTGACCCCATAGATGGCAGCCCACCAGGCTCCTCCGTCCCTGGCATTCTCCAGGCAAGAACAGTGGAGTGGGTTGCCTTTCCCTCTCCAATGCATGAAAGTGAAGTTGCTCAGTCGTGTCCTACTCTTTGCGACCCCATGGACTGCAGCCTACCAGGCTCCTCCGTCTATGGGATTTTCCAGGCAAGAATACTGGAGTGGAGTGCCATTGCCATCTACCCTGTTGAAGTACAGACCACATTAGATAAATGACAGAAGAATGGAAGTGTCTACAAGTTATTTTCAGTATATTTAAAAAAGAATCTCATTCAGCCTATAAAGAGAAAACTTATCACTCTCTGAAAGTACATTTTTATTTGGTTAATGATCTCCTGTAAAATACAGAGATGAAAATTGAGAATGATAGAAACATAAAATGAAAAATAGTTCAAGTTATGAGATTCACTCAGTTGTTTTTGATCTTTGGGTGATCATTCTAAGAAAAAGAAACAGTAGTTCATGCCTATTAAAATTGCTTCATCAACAAATTTATTCATGGGACCTTCTTTATAATGGGGGCTGATTAGAAAATCTTTATTCTGTGTAAGACATACTGTGGACTGCCTCAGCAGAAAAACGAATTTGGGACAAAGGTTTTCCATGAAAAAGTTAAAGGGAATATTATGAAATTGGAACTCAATCATGGCTCAGTCACCAGTCATGATGGATTTCTAGATATTTCTTATAAAGTATATCAGTATATGGGTTTAGTTACATCATTGGTAACTATGTAAATGGAATATTTTATGTAACCCACAATGAAATCAAAGTCATGGTGTAATAATATGGTTTTTATTGAGTTCATCCAGACCACTCTCATTCCCAGATATTAATTTCACAAAGATCTGTAAACTAAGACCTTGGTTATGAAGGGCAGCAATGTATTACAGGTGAGAGCAATGCTAATATACAAAATTGAGAGGTTCCTGTTACATTTTGGATCTCCAAAACAAACTAATGAACAAAAAGCACCTGCCTCTCATCCCCTCTTACCTTCTCCCTTTTTGTCTTTGTGTCTTCACATGGATAAAGAATTTGTAATGTTTCCAACCTTTTCACTTAATGATCTGGATGCATCTACATAATGTCCTCCTGATATTAGCCATTATGGTTGAGATTCATGTTATTTATAAATTAGCTCTCTTGTTCCTGCTTATTTCTGAGTTTATCATCATTGAGGAGAAACGTTTCTCAACAAAAGACACAAGCACTATAGTAATAGACCCAGTAGTAATGCTTAGATACACAGATAGGCATGTTTCCATTTTGGTTTTTTGTATCCATCTTCACTTGACCCAAATATGCCATTTTCTGATTCTCAGGGTGAGGAATATTTTGAAATACATTTGCACATTCATGGATTGTTGGCTATATTAACATTTTTATATTCAGCTAATATTTAAATGTATTTAAGAAACAGGCCTCAGTTTAGATTTGTGAAATATAAAGAAAAATCACTTTTAGGCTGTTAGACTCAGTGCCACTGGGGAGATCCAGAGGTTCAAAGCATCCTTCAGCCCACATTTTCACAATCCTTTCCATACTCAACTATACTGAGTGATGTGGCTGCTAACCCAGAAAATAGAAATACCTGTGAAACACTAGAACAGGGGAATTATCAAATATTTGAGTTAAATTCTTACAAGCTCACAGGCTGAATTCTTTGGCAGACTAATATCTTCCAGACATGAGCCTGCATCTGTGTCAGTTTTAAGGCTGGTTTAATGTATGGCTGGCAAAGAAAAGGAAAGACTTCCCATAAGAAGGAAGAATGTAAGAGAAGCAGTTATTTGAGAAGCCATCCAGTGTCCTCTATTAACTCTCAGTTCCTTATTTGCCTTTGACAATTAACCCAGTGAATTCTGTACAGAGCAAATGAAATCTAATATAAAAGTATAGGTCCTAACTTTACACATGTTATATTCTGTGGCCTCAAGCTAAGCTCCATATCCCAGTTAGTCATCTTGTCAAGTTACCTGAGTTAGTTGTGTTTGATTCTTTGTGACCCCATGGACTGTAGCCCGCCAGGGTCCTCTGTCCATGAGATTCTCCCAGAAAGAATACTTGAGTGGGTAGCCATTCCCTTCTCCAAGGGATCTTCCTGACCCAGGGATTGGACCCAGGTCCCCTGCCTTGCAGGTGGATTCTTTACCATGAGCCACGAGGATGAGCTCAAGTTACCTAAGAAAGAGCACAATTGATTCTACTATGTAACAGAATAGTCTATTGATAGGGAGATAATGGTGGCATCCCTGGACCTTATGGTCCAGAAGTCTAAGTGTATCTTTCTTATAGTGGAAAAAACAGCCAAACAGAATCCATCTCAAAGGCAGTGATTACTAAAGTTTTGATGATGAAGCTTACGATGCTGTCATGATGATGGGGATGATGGTGGTGATACTAACAAGAGGAAGATCCTCTCCAAGATTTCCACCAGCAAAAAGCAAGCAATTTCCTTGTGATCCCCTCCTCCCAAGAATAAATAAATAAGACAAGCAAAATACAAATCAGAAACAAAACACACTCATTTTGTGTTGTCTATAATGTCAATGATCTGCACGTGCACACAATGTGCACACACACACACACACATACACACACTGTGTGTGTGCCTGACAAGGAAATAAGCCAGAATTAATAGCTGAGACTGAAATAAGCATCCAAATTCCAATTGTGGCCTGAGATAAAAGGTGCTCTAAGGTGGTGTTCCCTTCCCTCCAGATGTAGCTATAGTTCAAAATCAGACAACGAAGAAGTCACTATTGCTTCCTGTCTCTGGCAAAATTTACATTGATTAGAGAAAAGATCACTCGACAAACATACCTGGCACACTCACATGATCCTGAAGACACCTGATCTATATTCATAAAGCATTTTAGGATAATTAAATATCAACTTCTAGGACAGTGCAAGACATAATTAATCATTGAGACAAACAAAGAATCTCCATTCAGCTAATGCACTTCACAGTTGAGAAGAGATGGGGACTTAGCAAGATTTTCTTTATAAATCCTCTCATGGTAGTGGGTTTGCAGCACTCACATTTGCTATGTAATTTCTCTTTTACAAGCAGCAATTTAGAGCCAACTAACAGATTACAAACTGCAAATGAAGAGACAAACTTGTAACAAACAATTTCAAATGGAAGATTCCAGATTATGCTCAATGGAAACCAAAAGAGTGTTACAAGTGTCACTATACAAGTGTACACGTGTTACAAGTACATCCAGTACTACTGATTTTAAAATAATTCATAATTATTTATCTTTCTCTGGATATGGCATGTATTTCCTTATCCATAATGTAAAAAGAAAAACTTTAGATCAGGGATTAAGTGATATACTTCTTTTTATTCTCATCAGAATTGATAGTACCTTGCAAATGAGTAGACACCCAACAAATATTTGTTGAATGATAGTTGTATTCATATTCCTGACATGGAGTTATGATTGTAACATTTCCATACACAACCAAAAATTGTCACCTTGTTAGCTGCAGAATAAATAAGCCTTTTAGATTTTAAGCCATTTCAAACCTTATAACTGAGCCTAAACTGACTTAGCCAACTTTAATTTTCCACCATTGCCCTCAAAGAACTCACTTTTTCAACAGTTTTCCCAGATGACTTCTTTCCCACTTATCAAAGGGATTGTCTTTTCTCCATTGTGTATTTTTGCCTCCTTTGTCAAAGATAAGGTGTCCATATGTGTATGAATTTATCTCCTTTTAAATGGTGTGATTTAGCTCAGGAAGCATTTGCTAAATTTCATGCTTAATAACTGTTTAGAGTTACCGCAGGATCAGCAGACTCATCCATATCCTAACATATGCTCTTCTCCCCACTTCCTAAACTCACTACCTCACCTGTTACTGTATGATTTTCCCCCTTTATTCCGTTCAGCCAAATCCCTTCCTGGCCAACTTTACACTTACCCCCAATCATGCGTTCATGCCTCACCCTCATATTAATAATCAGGTAGTTCATAACCTGGTTAGCTTTCTAGAAACAGCTTTGTCTCTCCAGTTTGGCCCAACATATTGGCTGTTTGACTTCCAAAGAGAGTAAGGGAAATCACAAGGTCACTCCCTAGATGCATAAATTATCAGTATGAGACTTCCCGGGAGAGGAAGGAAGACAAAGGCAAGAAATACAAAAGGCAGTCCCAACAAATGGATTTTTACACATGATAAGGGAAAGTCTGTCCTTCCAAAGAAATGCAAGTACTCTGCTTAAAGGTTGACTACATTGTCCAGCAAATTTCTGAAATTCTCTTAAAAAATATATGACATATTTTTTCTAGGAAGACCTCCAAGAAAGTACTAGACTCTGACATCCTCAAGTGAAGTGAAGTGAAATTTGCTCCATTGTGTCCAACTCTTTGTGACCCCATGGGTTATACAGTCCATGGAATTCTCCAGGCTAGAATACTGGAATGGATAGCTTTTCCCTTCTCTAGGGGATCTTCCCAACCCAGGGATCAAACCCAGGTCTCCCGGATTGCAGATGGATTCTTTACCAGCTGCCACAAGGGAAGCTGACATCCTCGAGAGGATGACTATATATTATCCATTGCCATATCATCAGTGTCTAGGGCAGTGCCTGTGATATAGTGAACTTTCTGTAAATGTTTGATAGATGAATAAGTTTTTATAGTAATGAATGAATGAATTTCCTCTATGGTGCCTCATTTGAAAGAAGCTGGTCCAAGTGGTCCCATCCTGATGAGCATGCCATGTACAAGAGCTCTGCTATCTACCTGTCAAACATTTACTCCTCAAATCAGTCAGCTGCAGGTCATAGATAAAGAGGGAAAATGCTAAAAGCAGGAGGGAAGGCATAATAGGAAAGGGTTGAAAAAAGGGACTAAGAACAAAAGAGGAATTTATAAAATTACAAAAATGCCTTCATTTGCACAGCTGTTTACTTTAATTTCTTATGTGCTTCGAACATGTTTTCCCTATTGCATCTCATGATGATTGGCAAGGCAGTCAGAGTAGGTATTATTCCCTCCACGCGACTGTAGCTCCACACACATTACACATTACATTACAGATGAAAGACCTGACATCTAGTGGGTTTTATATCTCCTAATTCCAGAATCCAGCTCAATGTTTGTAATGACTTTATTTTTCAGCTCTTAACCTGACCTCAATTCATCGTGCTAAACACATACTATGTAGATGCTCTCAGTTCATCTATTTCCTGCTTCTTTTCTTTCCATCTCCATAATCCCTGATCTCTTTGTTTTCAGTTTAGACAGAATGAAGGATCCAAAACAAGGGCCACACATCCTTCCCTGAAAGCTCTTATGTTTCCCTATATTCAAGAAGTCTTTCATGTTATTTTCTTTCCTGTCAGTTCCAAGGCGGTGACTGCCCCCCACCCCGCTATTTCCCCCATGTACTTCCACTTACTTGGCTCATTTATTGGGAATGAATAATTGAGTCCAATTACTACACCCATGGCTAAGCAAGTTCTGAGGAATCCCAGCGAAGCAGAGGTAGCAGCACCATTAAGACTAAAAGCCTGTAGCATAGCAGTCAAGTGCTGTCTTTTGCCCACTGTGGCTGAAAAGTATTTGGTTAAATCAGGCATAGAAAATGCCATTCTCCCCGAGATTGTTACATTCTTCTCCAAAAGAAATTTCTAAGGTTGTCTCCCCAAACCATTTTGAAACAAAGAGCCTACCACTTAGGCTTTTCTGCATTTCATCCTTTTTACATCCTAATTACAATGCACAGGGGTATGGAGTGAACAACAGCAAGTGGAAGAAACACCTGAAGTCATCTAAGCATCAAGGATCTCTGTTGTTGGTCTTAGGTTGAGTTCTAACTTATTAGGAGACGCTTATTGTCAAGCCTGTTACCTGAGTTCAAGGTCCAATTCCCAATTAGGTGAACCTATGGCACCTTTCCAGAGAAGGCAATGGCACCCCACTCCAGTACTCTTGCCTGGAAAATCCCATGGACAGAGGAGCCTGGTAGGCCGCAGTCCATGGGGTCGCTAAGAGTCGGACACGACTGAGCAACTTCACTTTCACTTTCATGCATTGGAGAAGGAAATGGCAACCCACTGCAGTGTTCTTGCCTGGAGAATCCCAGGGACGGGGGAGCCTGGTGGGCTGCCGTCTATGGGGTCGCACAGAGTCGGACACGACTGAAGCGACTTAGCAGCAGTATGGGACCTTTCTACCCAAACGAGGTCCCTCCTCCTCCAGGGCTGCAGCCCACCTGGGAGAGGTGAGAGTGGCTGGGGTTCAGCCTCAGTTAACCCCTTACCAAGCACCTTTGTTCAGGGCACACTTTATCTTGCCATAGGACATGGCCTTGCCTGGGTGTGCTTTGCTAATCTGCCTTCTTCCACCTTCAGGCATACCCAGGAGGCTCCTGGAGCCTTCAACATTGTGATATTAATTTGACAAAATTTCTCCTAACCTCTCCTTTCTACTCCTGCTTCTTACCTCCTTGAGCAGCATCACTGTCCTTCAATTCAACTGACCTCATTTGAACCTGGCATCCAGAAGGATGCTATTCCAGACTGCTAATTTTCACCCCAGTTTTCAGGCCCTGCTCTCTTCTCAAACAGCTGAAGATTCTTTCCACCAGCGCTTATACCACTAACCTCATCTGGAAAATGGGCATTTGCTGCACTGAGAAGTTAGTGTGATGGTAAATGTGAGATTGTGACTATGAAGTTATATTGTCAAACACACAAAGGTATGTTATACTAATGAAGTGTGTGAGATTCCAGGCAGATAGACCCAGTAGAGTGGGAGTCCAGAAAGGACAAGAAAACAGATGCCAAATTGTAGTTACCTGCTTCTATGTAACTACATGGAGAACCAGGAGCACCTAGATATCTGCACCCAGATATACAGATATCTGTATATCAGCAGATATCAGCAGATATCTGTATTCATTTGTTCACCTGTATAGTAAAACAAACAAAATTTATATTCTCTCTGTTTGTTTCTATAAAATTCCCAAGAAAAATGTTTGACAAGAAAAAAGAAATCAACACCCCCTCTTCTTTTTCTTCTCTCAGATCCCTGACATACTCACTGCATGAGATGAGGGGCATTGGAATTAAAACCTCCAAACCCAGAGGAATAAAGACCGTAGCATGAGAAGATCAGCCAACCAAAATAGAGCAAGTTAGAAAAAGCGAAAGCACAGTCAGAGAGAGAGGAAAAGTGAAGGAGGTTGTGTGGTCTGGGAGACTGGAGAGGAAGAGGGAGTGAGCTGAGAGGAGGGAAAGAAGGGGTGAGTGAGAGATCCAGGGGAAGAGGGAGGGATGCAGAATGAAGGAAAGAGAAGAGGAGAGAAGAAAACAGCAAGAAGGAAGAAGCAGGGAGAGAGGGAAAGAACAGGTTGGGTGACTGATGCTTAGTTTTGATATAAAGGTAAATTGTCGTTTAAAGTCCCAGATGTCTTCATTTGCCACAGCTAAGATTTAAAGGACAGAAGTTCAATTTAGTTGCTCTTTTCTCTAATAAAAAAATGTTTTATCCCAATGGAAAATGTGTTTCTTTCTGCCAATAAGTGTCAGCTAATCTGAAGCCTTCAATGAAACAGCACCATTAAATAATTTAACCTGGAAAAAAAACCACTGATGTCTGTGAAATAATGTGTAGGTTTCAGATGGATCAAACTTTAAAACAGAAAAATAAAGTGCAAGAAATGGGCTTTGGGAAACAAAGGGGCTTCTGCCACCAAACAGAAAGGAAATACATTTGATCGAGGGAATTGGAACTAGCCATGGCAGACTGCTGCTGCTACTGCTAAGTTGATTTAGTTGTGTCCAACTCTGTGCGACCCCAAAGACAGCAGCCCATTGGCAGCCTGGTGGCTCCCCCGTCCCTGGGATTCTCCAGGCAAGAATACTGGAGTGGGTTGCCATTTCCCTCTCCAACGCATGTAAGTGAAAAGTGAAAGTGAAGTTGCTCAGTCGTGTCTGACTTTTCACGACCCCGTGGCTGCAGCCTACCAGGCCCCTCCGTCCATGATATTTTCCAGGCAAGAGTACTAGAGTGGGTTGCCATTGCCTTCTCCAGCCATGGCAGACAGTGTTGTATAAAGCACACAACAGGCCTCTCTCAGTGTGATAAAATTGTTTGGAACAGAGCTTCTGCAAAATGTAAATCTGGAGACCAAATCAGCTTACTTATTTTTCCACCCATAATGCAAATATTTGCATTCAGTGAAATCTCCCAGATATGAACAGGCCCATTGGAGTAGCCTCTAAGGTAAGTGAGAATCTGCACAAAATTTAGCAGATCAAAGTTTTAGTCCCAGTTTTGCCACTAACTAAAACTATAGTCTCTTTAATGCATTTATCCCCAAACAGTCTTAGTTGTCCCCCCCACCTTACTGGTAAATCCATATAGTGGTACTTAACTATACAAGCATCGTGGAAATACACAATGAAGTTATTCTCTAACATAACTTCTCTCTCGTTAGTAATTTACTTATCCTCTCACTCAACTGTGTCTCATCAAAAGTGAGGCAATTATCTCTACTGATTCTGAAGAGACCCATTTCTTTCAACACCCCTCATAAAATGGTCCATAGACCAAAAGGTTTGAGGACCACCCACTCTGGGGCTCTCTCCTCCCTCCCCTCCATTAGTACCTCTATTAATCATTTAGGCCAGTGGTTTTCTACTCGAAGTGAGCATTAGAATCACCTGGGGAGCTAAAAACTAAAACAAAACGCAGAAAAAATATTGGACTCCACTCCACACCAATTAAATCAGAATCTCTGAAGGTTGACGCAGGCTGTCATATTTTTTCAGGCTTCTGAGGTGATTCTAATTTTTGTGTTGAGAATCACTGTTCCAGATGCATCATAGAGGTTGACTGGTAGAAATGCATTTGACCAGTCTCTTTCAAGCAAAACTTGGATCAAAATACGACATGGTGATTTCCATTAAGAACAAAAATTATAACTTCAAAATGAAGCAGCTAGGAACA
This sequence comes from Bos taurus, assembly GCF_002263795.3. NCBI lineage: Eukaryota > Metazoa > Chordata > Mammalia > Artiodactyla > Bovidae > Bos > Bos taurus. The sequence goes on along the minus strand of NC_037351.1, from coordinate 14,297,442 downwards.
GAGGACAGGGAGAGATTAAAGTTATTAAAACCTAAACATTATCTTCTGCCTAATGACAGAGGTAGGACATCTATCACTGCTCCAATTTTCACAATCCTTTGTGTTGGTCTTTTATTTTCTGACTCCAGGTGAATATTTCTCAAGGCCATGTTAGAGTAAACAGAATTTTTCCTGAGTTCATCATCATAGCTTTAATCCAGATGAGATCTGGGAAGAAGATAAGCACAGATTCCCTCACACGGTCCAGCAAATTCAGTACAGCCTTCTGACCACAAACGAAAAACACAAGAAATAACACAAAACAAAAAACCAGGCTTCAGAATGGACAGAATTAAGCTTGAATTCATTCTGTTGCCCTCCAGCCATACGTCCTTGAGCAAGCCCCTTTACTCTTATCTGAGCCTCTGATTCTTTATTTGCGAAACAAGAATAACTACTTTTAAGTATCGTGAAAATGAGAATAACAAATATAAAGACTTCATGTGTTAAGGGCACAAGTGTTGACAACTAGGAAGATGATTGTGATCCTGATCATGTCTTAAAGCAGAAAACTGATAGAAAAACAACACGCTAGAAAACTGGTTAGCATTTTGGAAGAAATCTTACATTTAGCAGTGTAATTGTTCACCAGTGACTGCAGCCATGAAATTAAAAGACGCTTACTCCTTGGAAGGAAAGTTATGACCAACCTAGATAGCATATTCAAAAGCAGAGACATTACTTTGTCAACAAAGGTTCGTCTAGTCAAGGCTATGGTTTTTCCTGTGGTCATGTATGGATGTGAGAGTTGGACTGTGAGGAAGGCTGAGTGCCGAAGAATTGATGCTTTTGAACTGTGGTGTTGGAGAAGACTCTTGAGAGTCCCTTGGACTGCAAGGAGATCCAACCAGTCCATTCTGAAGGAGATCAGCCCTGGGATTTCTTTGGAAGGAATGATGCTAAAGCTGAAACTCCAGTACTTTGGCCACTTCATGAGAAGAGTTGACTCATTGGAAAAGACTCTGATGCTGGGAGGGATTGGGGGCAGGAGGAGAAGGGGACGACAGAGGATGAGATGGCTGGATGGCATCACTGACTCGATGGACGTGAGTCTGAGTGAACTCCGGGAGTTACTGATGGACAGGGAGGCCTGGCGTGCTGTGATTCGTGGGGTCGCAAAGAGTCGGACACGACTGAGTGACTGATCTGATCTGATCTGAAATGGATACACAGGGAGAAAGGTGAATAATGTTTATAAAGCTATTAGAAATGATGAACCTTGGAAGAAAGTTGAAAAATACAGTTGGTTGCTACATAAAATTAATAACTGGACACTTGAGAGTCATCATAGGATTTGTTTATATGGGTATTTTCATATTTAAAAGATACATCAAAGCTTTTAATCACTAGATAAACTCCCAGATGATCATGGTAGATACTTATGGCAATGAAAAACTACACCCATCCCTCTTTTCCACTTTTACACTTCATTGAACTGCCTGCAAAGACAAGAACCACTTTTCCCAGCTTTCTCTTAGACTAAAGGAGGTTATGTGGCCCAGTTCTGGCCTTCTGTTTTCTCTTTCCTCCTGTCTTGATTGTGGATATAATGGCTAGCGCCATCTTGAAAGAGTAAGAGAAAAGCTAAGAGAATCACTGAGAAATCAGCCGTAGTCTCACTAAACCTCTTCCCTGAAGATGTCTCTGATTTCTCAAGTTTATTTCTCTTTGTAGTTTTTAAGCCACCTAATTTAAAGTAGATTTACGGGAGTGTGTGCACACTCACTTGCACAGCACACACCCCTACCACCTTTGCCAAGTGTCCCCTGACCGTAGCTCTGCAGAGGCCAGGCACATCACACACTTGACCCTCCCCTCTTATTGTGCCACACTGATTGTTAACAGGAAAATTTTATAGATTCTCAGATAAATTATATGGATTTTTATAGGCCCTTCAGGAGACACTGCTTTATCTAAAACCCCTGTTTAGAATATAAGAAATTCTGGGTGGTCCTAGGAAGCCATCTTTAAAAGATAGAAGTGGCCTGGTAACATTCACCCACACAGTGCCCTACAAAATGCAGGCACCAGGAGACGTGGTGTTGTGGTCTGCATGTGGCACATAGACCAGGCTGTCACGTTGTGCTGGGGTCCCAGGAAGTTTCAAAACTTCCTCATGAAGAAACGTTGGGAGCCCTCTCTGCACTTCTCCCGTCCATCCTCCTTTCTGCCAGCTGGTCCTCTGTCTCCTTTATCTCAGGGAATCTTTTCTCTTCTGTTTACTTCTCCAAGGCCTTTCTGATTCTGCTTTTCCTTTTGCCTTTCCCTACAAACTCCCACTCACTGTTCTTGCCTTGAATATAATTGTTTTTTCTCACTCGGAGTCTTCCCATCTATTCTTCATTCTCCAAGTTTGATTTCTCAACTAACCTACTAGGTAGCTTATAGACAAAACCAAGGTTTTTCGTAGCATAAAGAATGCCAAGGCCCTGGCAGGAAAGGTATGTGTCCATGGTCATAGCACGTTAGTGCCAGTGGGAACAGAGAACACTCAGAGCCCATGAAGTCCAGTCCACTGACTGGTATCAGGAACCACCTCAGATGTAAAAATCAACTCTCTGGCAGCAACTAGACACCACAAATTTCAGAGCAGTGGCAGTTGATCTGACTAGATCATGCTACAGAGGCTTGACAGTAAAATGAGAAGAGAGTTAACAAACTTGGAAAGGATACAGAAATGAAGAAAAAGTCCCTCCTTTCTTAAAAATAGTGTTTGCAGAATATTAGATTTACTAAGGAATTTGTACACCCTTTCCACCCAGCCTTACCATGCCTCTCTTTTAGTTGGGGATTTATTTCAAGGTCTTACCAATCATACACTAAAGCCAGTACATCACTAAAACATCTTCTGGGAGGACAGGGAGAAATCCAATCTAGGATTGAAAGCTGCAACTGTCATAGATAAAAAGTACCCTTCTGAGGGTTGCTATTGAGTCAGACAGTTGGAAGAATTACTGCAAAGTTGTCTGAGCTTTACAGAAGTTACTGGCTAGTATTCTGGACAATGCTGGGTTCCTCATTCTTTGGGAGCCCCTGGAAGAATGCAGTCAGGCTCCTTCCATAACTGCCCCCCAATGACTTAAAGTTGCTACTATCAGAGACCCTCAGGGAGGAGTTGGCTAAATAATTTCTACTGGAAAAGGCAGCAGCTATACAGAACTAGATCTCTTTACTCAAATTGTGTATTAACCAACCTCTCAGCACAGTTGAGGGAAGATCTATCCAGATAAAAATATACTTTTTGAAAAAGAAAGCTATCCTATTCCCTGACATGAAAAGGCATACATATTGAACTTATGACACTCCTGCCATCAACAAGCTATTATAAAATCCCATGGTTTGATCAAGATTCATTTGTACATTTGTGTACTGCCCACAAGAAACTCCCAGATTTTAGTCAGAAAATCTCAACTTTCCTAACAGAATCCCATACACCAATTGATGCTCTGAATGTTACCAGTAGCCCTTGAACCCTCAGCCTTATGATCTTTCTGTCCCTTTCATGTATCCATACATACATGTATATGCACGTGTGCACATACTTACACACAAGCATATAGCAACATGTGTGTAGTTATATGCCTTGAATCAAATCATCCACGTCTAACTATTGCCTACTTTCATAGATCATTCAATATTTGCATTCTTAATTTATGTACTACAGACATTTTTGGTCAGTGAAAATCATTATTTTATAAATAAAACAAGAGACTACAGGCAACCTTGCTTCCTGGGATAGCTGTGTGGTGAGTCAGATTGCTCATTCACGAGCACAGCTTTTGGATCAAATGGCCCACCAGGTATTACAAAATCCTTCTTTGGGAAAATGGACAGTCTATTCACTGGGGATGGAGAGTGGTCAAAATACCTTCTCTCATAATCAGGGTTAAAGTTTTTATGACAATTAGGAAAAGTGGAGTGGCCTGCCTCCTCCAGTAAAGTGTAGCTTAATTTATAAGTATAAAGAAAGACATGTTTTGGTATCTTGAAAACCCAAAGGAATATGCACTGGACTCTATTTAAGTTTTTAATTGACAGCTCCAACTTGAAACTTCAGTATTATTAGTATAATGTCCTGTGCCCCCAAGATGTTAAATACAAAAGGACCTTTATGTACTTTCAACTGCAAGGCCTCTCTTAACACATCTATATACTTTAAACTCCTTCCCTCTTTCTACTCACCTACAAATGCCACAACCTTTCCTTTTCCTGTACAAAAGGATATCAAACAAATTGCACTTCTTGATATATGTCGGTCCCTTCACTCAGGAAAAACGACATGGCTATTTTATTAGACCGGAGGTCTCCAGAGCTCCTGAACCCCACAGACAGTCTCGTAAATTACCAAGAGCCACACCACCGGAACGACAGTAAACTTGAAATGGGTTAAGTGCTTTTGTTTCTGCCTCTCCCAAACATCTCTCTGTGGATCATCCTGTAACCACACAGCCTCATGGATATATAATCACTGAAACCAGGGTACCTGGGGTCCAAACTCAAGAACATCTTTACATCTGACCTTGAACTACAGTCAGCAAATCAATTGCTTCTTTGAATAAGATTCCCTAGAAAGAGTTGCTATTAACTATCAAAGGGTTTATGTATAAATATATTACTTCACTGCTTGAAATTTTTATATTTTTCAACTCTGTAATGTTGCAATTGTTTCAAAAAATCTCTAACTCCACCATTTTTATGTGTAACAATGTTTCCTTTTATTTGATCTAAACTTGAAACTTGAAGAAATGACTTTGGATAGGACTATTCCATATTGATCTAGTCAGGAATTATCAAGAAGACAGCTGAAATCAGATCATCAGTGCTGCATCCCAGGGTGCCTGCTGGGTACAACCACAACTGCAGCTTACAAAACACAGAAAAGAATAGAAGAAGAAAAGTTCACTAGTGAATGCCAAGGACCTCTCACTCTTCTCCTTGGCTCAGCCCTGTGTATGAGATGTCTCTGGATTCAGACTTTAGCAGGTCGTTACAGCACAAGTCAATATATCGGTCTATAAAATGGGTAGCTATAATGAAGTCTCTAAATAACAATCTAGTCCTCAAATCTGTGGCTTTTTCCAATGCTTTAACTGGTCTTCAGGAGGTCTAGGGGTCTGTGACTCCGGGGCAGAGCCATAGGTCAGACATGAAAACAGGGTTCCATTCCCATTCTTGGTAATCAAATGGCCTTCCTTGTGCTTGCATCAGGTATTACACACCTGAAGTATGTTCTTTCCCCCAACCTTTCACCCTCTAAGAGACTGGAAGCCATATCCTTTTGAGTTTCTGGATACATATAGTTCTAACCACCTACACCACATACAGCTGTTGTTGAAGCATTGTTTCCATGTTTAGATTACAAGTGCCATTCTGACCGCTATGTTGTTTTGGAAAAGAAAATTGTATAATGGCTAAGAAGTCAGGCCTTGGAATGACACTATGGGGTCCCAACAAGCCTCCAATAATACCTTCTCTGTGGCGTCAGTAAGTATCAACTTCCCAAGGCCTTAGTTTTCATGTCTGTTGGCTGGGAATGATATAACCCCTGCTTTAAGAAACTGTCACAAGAGTCAACATATGAAAAACTTAGCATGCTACTGTGCGTATACTAACTGCTCAAAGAAATGTAAGAGTTTGTTGTTATGTACTGTAGGATTGGTTATCATGTGTCACATGCTAGGAGTAACACAAGGAAGAAAAGACATTTTCTCACATGAGAAAGTGTACACATACCCTCTATTTTGTATTTGCTATTGTACCTCTCCACCTGTTTATCTCACAAGGGCTAGGAAACCAAAAACTGGAAAATATACATATGCCCAGTTGTGTTCAAAATCTCAAGCACAATAAATTTGATGAACTATTTATATAAAACTTTACCGAAATCAACCTCAACCTCAGGATTCACACTCATAGAAATGGACCCAGAGGCCCAGCCAAACAAATGAAACCGTGACTTCCTTCCTAATGTTGTCTAGTAAACCTGATCTTTGGGAAAATTTAAATGCTTGTATCAATATTCAAATTGGGAGTTTGAAAAGCAGACAAAAGAACAAGGAGGGAGCTTTGAAGCAGTCAGGAACACAACAAGGAGCAGATTCCAAATATCAGTCACGGAATTCAAAGAAAATGGCCTTTCATGGATGCCTCAAAGGAATCATTTGAGTTTGAATTTAAAAAAAAAATGCAATTATTTGGTGAAGATGAAGTCAAGCAGTTTCAAGAGGAGCACGAGGGGGCCTGCAGGAAAGCACAGATGGCTGAAACCAAACTCAGCACAGACCCAGCCCCAAGAAGCTCCTTCTCTGAAAAGGCTGTGGTTGCCTCTCATGGAGGCCAGTCAGACATGTCAGGGCAGAGAGCAGGAGGCAGCTGGAAGAGCTGAGATGAATGAGGAAGCACAGAATGAGAAAGGGCAGCAACTGGAAACCCTTGCGGTAACATCAGGAACAGAGCCAGAGACGACAACCTTGTTATCGCATCTGCTCCGTCATTATAATTAAATGGTAATGCCTGTCGCTTGTTGGTCACCAGGGGGAAGTTCCAAGTGGGGGAGCCCCTTCCCACTCACCCAGGCCCCCAGCAGCTGCCCTCCTTGTTGAAGTTGAGGAATTGTTCCGGGTGCTAATAGACTGGGTGTCAGGAGCAAGTGTTAATTTTGGATTACAACTGAGTGGAAATAAGATGAAGATCTGGGGAATGCTTTGCCTTCACTCAGATGTTTCATTTCCATTTACTAGCACTGCAGAATACCCAGGGAGATGTTTTCATTCCAATTTGGAAGATTTCATAAACCTCCAAACTTTTAGGTATTGATCCAAGCTCTTGCACTTTGGAAGCCTGTGCACACGCTCTATGGGGAGGATCTGAAAGCTCCTGAGGAGAGAGGGCGGGAGAAAGTGTAGGTGATGTAAACCTCATCTGGGGAGATTTGCTCACTCTCAGACTGCCTGCCTCTCTGCTCATGCCAAAATTGGCTCTGCCCAACCCGGGGGCCCATTAGAGGCACTCAGAACCATTAGCTCCGACTGGCTCTGTGCTGAGTAAATACTCTCGTGTCCAACTAGAAACTAGGGCAGCCGTCTGTGTGTTTTTCTTTTTGCTTGCTTTCTTTCTTTCAAAATCAGCAAAGCAAAGTTCTCAACCCCAAATGGCTCACATGCGCCTCTTAATAAGTATACTGCTTTATGTATTCTGCTAGTGGAGGTCAGTGGCAATTTGAATTTTGCTAAACTCTCAGTCTTTATTCATTTGGTTTTGAATGTCTCTGATTTTTGTTTGATTTTTGGACAGGGTCATTTGCAGAGAGCATGCCAATAATCAGATTTCCACCATCAGAAGGTAGGATATCTTATACCGGCAGGAAAAGGCCTCTGTCTATCATCTTTGGAATCTATGAGCTACATAGCAGCTGTTTGTGAAGCCTCCCAAAGGAGGTTTTGAAAAACAAAGCACTTCAGTCAATGAAAGCAGGGAGGCTGTGGGGTGACTTTGAGCTCATGCATTATTCAGCTCGGTTTCAATCCCTGAGTATCTGGTTACCATAATGCCCTGGTCCCTGGGCACAATGTGGCTGTGTTTTCAGGGCAAGAAGTAGATATAATTGAGCCTAAAAAAAATTAATGAAAAAATAATATTTGCCTTTTCTTTTATATTTTAGGTTTAATAACAGCCTAGTGAATTAGAGAATAGAGAATCTGTGGAGATGTTTCCCTTGTGATTCAGAAAGTATTCTAACAACTTGGTATGAGTTATTTCTACACTCAAAACAACAGAACACCAAGCAGCACAATCGTGGAGTGGCCTTGCATGTTTAGTGTCTAGCTGACATTTAGAGATGCTGTGCTGGTAGGAACTTTCACAATCAAGGCTCCTCAGACAAGGGCTAGGAATGAGAATTGGGGAGCATTTGTTATCTTAGTGTGGAAGTTGATTCTTTGAAATGGAGTGTTATCATAACGAAAACCAAAATGAGGGCATTGACTTAGAAACCACATGACAAATAACTGGGAAACTGACATTAGAGGCCAGGAAAATGGTGACTCCTGTTAGGTAACTGCAACACATGCAATAACCTGGGAGGAAGATTTCATATCCATCAAGCCTGGAACTCTAGGTGAAGTACTTGGAAAGCCAGTAGGGTATTAGTATGTGTTTGCAATCATTGCTGAATTTAGTTTAAAAATTATTAAATTTTTAAGCTGATGAGTTCAAGGGAAAACTCATCAGCTTATACAAAGAGGTAAAGAGGAAGAGAGAAAAGTCCAGTAATAATGGAACCTTGAATTACAAATATTCATTGCTTCTTTGACCCTAAGGAATAGGAAAAAAAAAGATCAAAAAGGACTTTGAGCAACATTCCACTAATTCCCATCTTCGTGGAAAAGATCAGATGAAAGATAACCCAGGGGCCTCAGATAGCTGCCTTTAAGTTGAAAGAGGAAACCAGACTGTGAGGAAGCAAAGAAATAGTCATATTTGGACTCTACCTGGAGAAAGAACCCTGGATACCTCAGTTACTCACATGAAACCGACTTTAAGCAGACAAGTCAACAGCTCACTGAGTCTTCAAGGGAATTGTGTTGCTAGAGAAACCATAAACCAAGACTAAAACAACCCCTTGATGATTTAAGATTTAAAACAATCCTTGTGATCTCAGCCTCAGAGCCTTTAAATGGGTTCTGAAAGCTCCACAAAAGCCACAGGACTGGAAAAAGTCCATTTTCATTCCAATTCTAAAGAAGGACAACAGCAAAGAAAGTTCAAACTACCACATAATCATGCTCATTTCACATGCTGGCAAGGTAATGCTCAAAATCCTTCAAGCTAGCCTACAATAGTAAGTGAACCAAGACCTTCCATATGCACAAGCTGGATATAGAAAAGGCAGAGGAACCAGAGATCAAATTGCCAACATCCATTGGATTATAGAAAAAGCAAGAGAATTCAAGAAAAACATCTACTTCTGCTTCATTGACTACACTAAAGCTTTGGACTGTTGTTCCACAGCAAATTGTGGAAAATTCTTAAAGACATGGGAATGCTAGACCATCTTACCTGTCTCCTGAGAAACCTGTATGTAGGTCAAGAGGCAACAGCTAGAACCAGACATGGAACAATGGACTGGTTCAAAATTGGGAAAGGTATACGTCAAATCTGTATATGTCAACCTGCTTATTAAACTTATACGCAGAGGACATCATAAGAAATGCTAGACTGGATGATCACAAGCTGGGATCAAGATTGCCAAGAGAAATATCTGTAACCTCAGATATGCAGATGATATCACCCTAATGGCAGAAAGTGAAGAGGAACTAAAGAGCCTCTTGATGAAGGTGAAAGAAGAGAGTGAAAAAGCTGGCTTAAAACTCAGCATTCAAAAAATGAAGATCATGACATCTAGCCCCATCACTTCATGGCAAATAGATAGGAAAACAATGGATAAAGTGATAGACTTTATTTTCTTGGCCTCCAAAATCACTGCAGATGGTGACTGCAGACATGAAATTAAAAGATTGCTCCTTGGAAGAAAAGCTATGACAAACTTAGCATATTAAAAAGCAGAGATAACACTTTTCTGACAAAAGTCCATATAGGCAAAGCTATGGCTTTTCCAGTAGTCATGTAAGGATGTGAGATTTGGACCATAAAGAAGGCTGAGCACCCAAGAACTGATGCTTTCAAATCATGGTGCTTGGGCGGTAAGGAGACCACACCAGTCAGTTCCGAAAGAAATCAGTCCTGAATATTCACTGGAAGGACAGATGCTGAAACTGAAGCGCCAATACTTTGGCAACCTGATGAGAAGACCTGACTCATTGGAAATGATCCTGATGTTAGGAAAGATTGAAGGCAGGAGGAGAAGAGAGTGACAGAGGATGAGATGGTTGGATGGCATCAGAGATTCAACAGACATGAGTTTGAGCAAACTCCAGGAGATAATGATGGACAGGGAAGCCTTTCATGCTGCAGTCCATGGGGTCTCAAAGAGTGGGACATAACTTAGCAAATAAACAACAAAAATCTCCACACCCTGAGTAGGGCATACATCCCAGTGCCTACAGTGATAGTTAATTTTTCATGTGTCAACTTGATTGGATCAGGAAATGCCCCAATACTTGGTTAAACATTATTTCTGGGTGTGTCTATGAGGGTGTTTCTGGAAGAGATTGCCATTTGGATTAGTGGGTTCAATTAAGTTGATTGCCATCAGTGAAAGTAGGCATCATACAATCTGTTGAGGGTCAGAATAGAAAACAAACAAACAAAAAAACCTGAGGCAGGAACTGGGCCCCAGCCCTTTTCTGCTGGCTTGACGTTCACATTGGGAAAACACTCATCCCTCTCTGTTGGTGACTGTGGTTCTAGATTCTAAGTCTTGAATTTTACCAAGATTGATTGCATTAGGACACAGAGATTTGCTTGAGGCCAATTCTTTGTCAAGGAAAGCCAATGTTATGGATTGAATTCATACCCCCAAAAGGATATATGCAAGTCCTAACTGCCAGTACCTGTAGAGCTTCCGAAGTGGCACTAGTGGGGAGAACTAACTGCCTGCCAGTACAGGAGACATAGGAGATGCTGGTTCAATCCCTAGGTTGGAAAAATTCCCTGAAGGAGGGCATGGCAATCCACTCCAGTATTCTTGACTGGAGAATCCCACGGACAGAGGAGCCTAGAGTTACTACAGTCCATGCTGCTGCTACTGCTAAGTCACTTCAGTCATGTCCGACTCTGTGCGACCCCATAGACGGCAGCCCACCGGTTCCGCCGTCCCTGGGATTCTCCAGGCAAGAACATTGGAGTGGGTTGCCATTTCCTTCTCCAATGCATGAAAGTGAAAAGTGAAAGTGAAGTCGCTCAGTCATGTCCGACTCTTAGCTACCCCATGGACTGCAGCCTACCAGGCTCCTCTGTCCATGGGATTTTCCAGGCAAGAGTACTGGAGTGGGGTGCCAGTGCCTTCTCTGACTACAGTCCATAGGACAACAAAAAGTCAGATCTGACTTAATAACTTAAAAGGCACAAGTACCTGTATATGTGAAATTTTTTGTAAACAAGGTCTTGTAAAAGTAATTAAGTTAAAATAAGGTCATATTGAATTGTTCTTGTTGTTTAGTTATATCTGACTCTTTTTTAACCTCATGGACTACAGCCCATGAGGCTCCCTGTGGCTCAGTGGTAAAAAGTCCACCTGTCAATACAGGAAATGAAGGAGACATAGGTTCAATTCCTGGGTTGGGAAGATCCACTGGAGAAGGAAATGACAACCCACTCCAGTATTCTTGCCTGAAGAATCCCATGGACAGTGGAGCCTTCTGGGCTACAGTACACGGAGTCACTAAAGAGTCAGAGATGACTGAGCATGCACGCACAGGTTTTGTGCACCAGGTGCTGCACTAGATGCTTAAATGTGGATTTGGGCTTCCCTGTGGCTCAGAGAGCTGAGAATCTGTCTGCATGCAAGAGGCCTGGGTTTGATTCCTGGGTCAGGAAGATCCCCTGGAGAAAGGAATGGCTCTCCACCCCCAGTGTTCTTACAGTGTTCTTACGTGGAGAATTCCATGGACAGAGAAGTCGCAAAGAGTCAGATGCAACTGAGTGACTAACGTGTTAACTTTCACTCTCCCAGAGCTATGTAGTTATATGATTGAATTCTAATCAAAGGAAACCAGAAGGAAGTACAGTTGCCACTTCCAGGCTTGGTAGCCTCAAGGTGCCATGATCCTCCATGCTCTCTTTCTGTCCTTTGCCTTGCAGGGGGTTGTCAGCACACTACCTGATCTAGGGAGCAACACAGTGAACAGAGCAGAGCCTCTGACACCGAGGAACCATGGATGACTACAGGCAGCAGAGCCTCGCTCTGTACCCACTGATCACACTGAACTGACATGACAGTGAGAAGGGAAGTTTCCTGAGTTAAGCTCTGAATTATGCTGGAGACAGTTCCTATCAGCTCCATCAATAGTTAGCATCTCTTCCCAATCCCATGATTGGGATTAGAGACATGATACTCTAAACTTAAATATTCACATCAGTCATAGTAGGAATATGTAGCCCATGAAAATACCAAATTCTACATATCAAGGCTTTTTTTCCTCTCTTTTGTTTGAATAGTCAGTTGTTGAATATTTACTATCACATCACTGTTTAAGCCTCTGAGAAATGAAGGGGTTTGTTGCAAAACCTAGCTTTAGTACACTCACTAATAAAAATCTGATAAGTTTAGTTCTAGGAGGATGACTGTGATACTTAAAAAAAAATCCAAGTGGAATTATAGAATCTAGGAACTGAGCAGTCTTAGAAATTACCTGAGCCAATGTATTTATCTGACTGATAAAAAAGTGATACTTATGGCAAAAATTTATCTCCCACTAAAAATCGTATCCCTAAGTGTTAGGTAGCTCTGGACTGGTCTTCAGAAAAATAATTACATAACTGGATTAAAACTTAAAAGGAATACTTTAATGACTGCTGAGGAACACACTGGAGAGGCCTGAAGTGTTTGTGGAAGACTGGTAAGGAGGCTACTTCAGGAGCTGAAATGGGAGACATTGGTGACCTGACTTTGGAAGGGATAGTGGTTAAGACAAAGAAAATAGTTTTGAAATCAAAATTAACACTGACAAACTTGGTTCTGTTACTTGCTTATAAGTTTGTATTCACTGCTAGAAAACTTTAGGGCATATAAGGACCACATTGGTGGGAATCAACGGGAATCCTTAAGTGTCTGAAGTGAGTGCTACCACAGTAAGGGATCAAAATCAAATCTATCAAGTGGCTATTTTTTAGTGCCTCCCTATATTCCAGGCACTTTATATGTATTTTAGTTCTAACTATTACAAGCACTCAAAGGTAGATATTAATATTTCCATATTAGAGACAAGAAAACTGAGACTCAGAAAAACTAATTTGTTCAAGGTCACACATACAGGTTTTAGCACTGCATAAACTGAGAACTTTTAGGTGTACAAGTTGGGTTTCAAAGAGGCAGAGGAACCAGAGATCCAATTCACTGGAGAAAGCAAGGGAGTTCCAGAAAAACATCTACTTCTGCTTCATTGACTATGCTAAAGCCTTTGACTGTGTAGATCATAACAAACAGTGGAAAATTCTTAAAGAGATAGGAATACCAGACTTTCTTATCTGCCTCCTGAGAAACCTGTATGCGGGTCAAGAAGCAACAGATAGAATTGGACATGGAACAAGTGACTGGTTCAAAACTGGGAAAGGAGCACAACAAGGCTATATGTTGTCACTCTGCTTATGTTACTTCCATGCAGAACATATGTCAAATACCAGGCTGGATGAATCACAAACTAGAATCCCGAAATTGCCAGGAGAAATATCAACAACCTCAGATATGCAGATGATACCACTCTAATGGCAGAAAGTGAAAAAGAACTAAATAACCTCTTGATGAGGGTGAAAGAGGAGAATGAAAAAGTTGAAAGTGAAGCAGTGACAGATTTTCTTTTCTCAGGCTCCAAAATCACTGGGCATGGTTATTGTAGCCATGAAATTAACAGATTCTAGCTCTTTGGAGGAAAAGCTATGACAAATATGACAAAAACTAGACAGTGTATTAAAAAGCAGAGACATCACTTTGCCAACAAAGGTCCACATGGTCAAAACTATGGTTTCTCCAGTAACCATGTATGGATGTGAGAACTGGACCATAAAAAAGGCTGAGCACTGAAGAAGTGATGTTTCAAACTGTGGAGTTGGAGAAGACTCTTTCCCACTGCAAGGAGTTCAAGCCAGTCAATCCTAAAGGAAATCAACCCTGAATGTTCATTGGAGGGACTGTTGCTGAAGCTGAAGCTCCCATACTTTGGCCAGCTGATGCAAAGGTCATTGAAAAAGACCCTGATCCTGGGAAACACTTTTAAGGCCAAAGGAGAAGAGGGTGGCAGACGATGCTATGGTTAGATAGCATAACCCAACTCAATGGACATAAATTTGTGCAAACTCTGGAAGATAGTGGGGCTTCCCTGGTGGCTCAGCTGATAAAGAATTCACCTGCATTGTGAGAGACCTGAGTTCAATACCTGGGTTGAGAAGATCCCCTGGAGAAGGGAACAGCTACCCGCTCCAGTATTCTGACCTGGAGAATTCCATGGACTGGGAGACAGTGGATGACAGAGGGACCTGTTATGCTACAGTCCATCGGGTTGCAAAGTCAGACAGGACTTAGTGACTGAAAACAGCAATAAGAACAACAAAACAGCTAATAAGGTATGAAACAAAATTCAAATCCAGATCCACTTAACCCTCAAATTTTTTAAACTATAATACTTCCCTTTTTACAGTGGGTACTCATTTGGCTCAAGACAAGAAGGGCACAAACCAATTTTGATTAGAAAAGTTTATCAAGAAACTTCCCATATCAAACAGTGACAAAATAGTACATTATTAACATGAGCTTAATTAATAAAAAGTCATTAATGTTCCTGATTTCTTTTATAACAAATGTGTAATACATATAAAGCATTTTATAAATGTTGGATATTATAACAGTTTTATCAAATAGAAAACTGGAGGATACTGTTTGGAAACATGACTATTCAGGATGTTTAGCAATTAACAAAATATCTCCCTTTCTTCTTTCCTGCTTCACTCAGAGCACACCACATCATCCAAAAAAAAAAAAAAAAAACAATGTAACTGTCTAGGCAGTCAGATGGGACAGGTCCAGAGTCATTAGCAGATGCACGTGTATGTGGTAGCCTTTCACCCTGAAGTAATGAGCCATGTACCATGTAGATGTGAATGTAGACACATCTCTGACTACCTCACCTGCAAACTGTCCAGGGCAGTTCTCACTCCATTTCTTAGCTGTGATTTTTTTTTTTTTTTTTTACTCCTAGTAGAGCAAGGATGTAGCAGACAGATAAACTTGGCACTGGATTTAAAATCCAAGATTCCTCAAACTTTGCAGAATTTTCTTTCTTTCTGAAGGTTCTGCAAGTTACATACCTCTGAGTGTTTATACATAACGAGTTTGAAATGTATATATGTGCCTTGGAGAGGTAGAATTAGCCCAGGCTTTGGAGAACTGATGCAAGAACTGATGCCAGATAATTATTTTGAGTATTCTCAACAGGCTAGGTACTCTTTTCAGTGTAGTGTTTGACTTAATTGATTTAATTATCACAACAACTGGACCCAGTGGGTACTATTGTTATCTTTATTTTACAAAGGAAGAAACTGAGTGTTCAGTTCAGTTCAGTCACTCAGTCATGTCCGACTTTGCGACACCATGGACTGCAGCACTCCAGGCTTCCCTGTCCAACACCAACTCCTGGAGTTTACTCAAACTCATGTCCATTGAGCCAGGGATGCCATCCAACCATCTCAGCCTCTGTTGTCCCCTCCACCTCTGGCCTTCAATCTTTCCCAGCATCAGGGTCTCTTCAAATGAGTCAGCTCTTCACATCAGGTGGCCAAAGGATTGGAGTTTCAGCTTCAATGTTAATCCTTCCAATGAATATTCAGGACTGTTTTCCTTTAGGATGGACTGGTTGGATCTCCTTGCAGTCCAAGGGACTCTCAAGAGTCTTCTCAAACACCATAGTTCAAAAGCATCAATTCTTCAGTACTCAGTTTTCTTTATAGTCCAACTCTCACATCCATACATGATTACTGGGTTAGATAGGTGGGTCAGTTTTCCAAGGTTCCACAGCAGGTTTCAGATAGAGGCAGGACTAAAGTCCAGGCATTCAGACTCCAGAGCTTGAGCTTTCATCTCTTGCTCTTCACAGCTCTATGGCCTCCTGTGTATATTGGTAGGGGATGGGGGGTGGGGGGAGGGAGGGATGAATGGAGAGAGGGAATGGGAGCCAGCACTTCCCTCAGCTTGAATCTAGCCCTGGTTCCATTCCTCCTCGGCCATATGCCTATGCCCTCTTCCACAGCCTGTTTATCAAGATGCTAACCAAGATGGTCTGTGGATGCATCACTTAACCCCTAGTCCTCCTCCTCATGTTGGCCTTAAAGAAGCTCCAAGCACTCCATCTTCTGCTTCGTCCTCCTACTCTCAGTACTACATGCTTCTCTCTCCACTGCCTAGAACTTACTGTAGTTCTTGAAGGCTAAAATCAGGTCTATGAAGTAGCAATCTGTAGATTGCTACATGGAAATAGTCTTCATGAGCCCTCTAGTTGCTAAATTACTGTCCATTTTTAGCTATAAGTCTTTCTTAGAAGGCCAATAATAGTATGTGCTGTCTACCATGTTAATAATAGATGCATAATATTAATATCAATCAAGCATGTTTACTATAACCTATGGCAAACACTACTCACAGAAATAAGCAAAATCTACAAGGAAAATGAAATGCATATAAAAGCACAAAGTAAATAGCAATGGAAAAACAATACATAATCAGGCTTATTTTTAGCAGTGTTTGAGACACATATTAGCATTCTATGTAAATTTTTTGAAAAATTTATGATAAGTCAGCATAGTATTAATAATGAATTCAACAGGATGGGCTTAAGGTTGGAGGAGAGGTGGAAAGAATATTTCGTCAATCAGAGGCATTTTTTCAGACCTTTTTCTAGTCACACTATAAATGCAGGATGTCTTTCCAAATATACAGCAATCCTCTCTTGCTGCTTTGTTGGAGGAGATAATTGGATACAGTTTCAAGCTACCCTAAAATATATTATTTATTTTAATCCCAGGTGCCTTTGAAGAACATACAGGTAAAGAAGAAGGATTTTATGTTTAGTTACTCATAAAATACCTTTGATGATTCCTTCCAAATGCAAGATACTTTTCTGAAACATCTTTCAAACCCAAACATGTCCCAGTTTCCCAAATTACCCAGGAATTATTCTTTTGTTGGCTCTTTCTTGATCATGTATATTAAAGGCAAAAAGATAAAACATGCTCTCAAGCATTGCATAGTGGATAATTATATTTTTAAGGAGCTTCAGTTACACTATTTTAGCATCTGTGTAATTAAACCAAAGTGTGATTCTCAATTAGCAGGTTTTCTTTTCATCTCTAGGATATAATATCTTCATGGATAGAACACTGCTTCCCCTCTTTGAGTAGCTATATTTATGCCCATTAAACCAGGAGAAGTGTGGTGCAGCTTTAATGAAGAAGTCCATCGGCCAGGCAGCAAAGCTGAGGGGAAATATTGAAGTTGCCCATCAACGCCCGTTGAGCACTGCAAAGTAATAACGCTTTCTGGGGAGAGACTGACAGAAAATAGCAAAGGTGTGAAATGAAAGATGAGATTTTCTTTGGAGCTTATCCAGATTTTGATATTCTTCTAACCTGCCTCTCCCCCACAACAGGTTTTTCCCAATCTGTAAATGCCAAGATGCCAGCTTGGCCAGCTGTCAATACTATTCCCCAAGAGAATCCCTGATGATTAAACACCTGTGGTGAGCAGAGTCTCTTGGGTTTCTGACACATTTGGCTGAAATTTCCTTTTGGCTGTGGTAGAAAATTCAAGTCCAAATTTCAATACAAAGCAAAGGATCCACCATGATAATGGGAAATATAACATTGCATTTTGATCAGCCTATGTTCATTTGGTCTGATACCTATGGTTTTTATTGGATATTACAGCATTCGGATACAATTCTTCACTAATTAATGGTTTTGAAGCAGCTGAAAAACTTGGAGATACAACTTATGAGAAATGTTACAGCATAGAGTTCAAAGACTTATTGTCCCAAATCTTGTTGTCATTGTCCAGCTGCTCAGTCATGTCCAACTCTTTGTGATCCCATGGACTACAGCACACCAGGCCTATCTTTTACCATCTCCCGGAGCCTACTCAAACTCATGTCCATTAAGTCAGTGATGCCATCCAACCATCTCATCCTCTGTCATCTCCTTCTTCTCCTACCTTCAATCTTTCCCAGCATCAGGGTCTTTTCTAATGAGTTAGCTCTTTGCATCAGGTGGTCAAAGTATTGGAGCATCAGCTTCAGCATTAGTCCTTCCAATGAATATTCAGGATTGAGTTCCTTTAGGATTGACTGGTTTGATCACCTTGCAGTCTAAGGGACTCTCAAGAGACTTCTCCAACACCACAGTTCAAAAGCATTGATTTTTCAGTGCTCAGCCTTCTTTATTTACTGAAAACTACTGCACAATTATCCCAAATCTTATCCGTAACTAATCCAGTCATTATGCAGGGCAGTGATTTTATGGCAATTTCTTGCACATACCTGTAATATAGTCCTTCTTGTTTTGGTGAAGGGAAAATAGTATTCAACATTCTTGCAGCTTGAAATAAATAATACTTTGTGAATTTTGAAGTGGAAAGAAAATGAATTAGAAAAATTTTCCATTCCAGCCTGTTTTCAGGATTGAGACAGCCTTCATTCTATGAATATGTTTATTACAAATTTTCCAAAGAATTTTGGATTTCTAGTTCTCTCATGATACTTTATTTGAAAAAAATTTCATAGGAAAACAATTTGAAACATGTGGAATTTCATATAGGATTTTGTATACCAAAAATGGAAAACTGAAAACTCCAGTCTATTTAACTGTATGTAAGCTACGTTTTTCAAACATATTTGGACCTCAGAAAAAAATGTATTTATTTTTTAAGTTACTGATCAAGTAGTAGCTTTGGTAAATCTTATCTTAAATTCTATTGGGCATGAGATCCTTGGTATCAAAATTTGTTTGTTGATGAAGACAAATATTTCAGAAAAAAAAATCTACATTCAATTATTAACCCTAATGTGGGCAACTTTTTCTTTAAATTCTCTCCAACATGACTAGCAAGTTGAGAGGAAGTGAGAAGGTGGGTGTGGAATGAGTATGCAGTCACTCTTCTGAAGTCTAGACAGAAGGAATTTGAGCCAGGACCTAGCAAGATGTAGAGAAAAAAAAATGGCAAGAGTAAAAAATGTATTCCCTTCTCAATTAATATTGTGACAATGACTATTCAATGCAATCTCTATCAAATTACCAATGTTTTTTTCCTAAAAATAGAATAAAAAATTTCACAATTTGTATGGAAACAAAAATCCCTGAATAGCTAAAAGAGTCTTAAGAAAGAAGAATGGAACTGGAGAAATCAATTTTCCTAACTTTAGACTATACTACAAAGCTACAGTCATCAAGACAGTATAGTACTGGCACAAAAACAGAAGTGCAGACCAATGAAACAAGGCAGAAACCTCAGATAAACCCACGTAACTATGAGCCCATGATCTTTGACAAAGGAGGCAAAAATATACAATGAAGCAAAGAAAGTCTCTTCAGTAAGTGGTATTGGGAAAACTGAAAAGCCACATGTAAAAGAATGAAATTAGAACAATTCTTAACACTATACACAAAAATAAACTCAAAATAGATTAAAGACCTAGAACTATAAAGACAAGAAACTATAAAACTCTTAGGGGAAAACAAAGGCAGAACACTCTTTGACATAAATCAAAGCAAGATCCTCTATGACCCACCTTCTAGAGTAATGGGAATAAAAGCAAAAATACACTCAGTTCAGTTCAGTTGCTCATGTCTGACTCTTTGTGACCCCATGAACCACAGCACGCCAGGCCTCCCTGTCCATCACCAACTCCCAGAGTTCACCCCAACCCATGTCCATTGAATCCGTGATGCCATCCAACCATCTCATCCTCTGTCATCCCCTTCTCCTCCTGCCCTCAATCTTTCCTAGCATCAGGGTCTTTTCCAAGAGTCAGCTCTTCACATCAGATGGCCAAAGTATTGGAGTTTCAGCTTCAACATCAGTCCTCCCAATGAAGATTCAGGACTGATCTGGTGAGAACTGCTGCTGCTGCTGCTAAGTCACTTCAGTCGTGTCCAACTGTGTGACCCCATAGACGGCAGCCCACTAGGCTCCGCCCTGGGCTTCTCTACAGGATTCTCTACAGGGATTCTTCAGGTAAGAACACTGGAGTGGGTTGCCATTTCCTTCTCCAACGCATGAAAGTGAAAAGTGAAAGTGAAGTCGCTCAGTCGTGTCTGACTCTAGCGACCCCATGGACTGCAGCCTACCAGGCTTCTCCATCCATGGGATTTTCTAGGCAAAATTACTGAAGTGGGGTGCCATTGCCTTCTCCGAAACTTTTGCACAGCAAAGGAAACAATAAACAAGGTGAAAAGACAAGCCTCAGAATGGGAAAAGACAATAGCAACTGAAACAACTGACAAAGGATTGATCTCCAAAATATATAGCAGCTCATGCATCTCAGTACCAGAAAAACAAACAACCCAATGAAAAAGTGGGCAGAAGACCTAAACAGACATTTTTTCAAAGACATAGGGATGGCTAACAAAAACATGAAAAGATGTTCAACATCACTCATTATTAGAGAAACGCAAATAAAAACTACAGAGGTATCACCTCACACCAGTCAGAATAGCCATCATCAAAAATCTGCAAACAATTAATGCTGAGAGGATGTGGAGAAAAGGAAACCCTCTCACTATTGGTGGGCATGTAAATGGATATAGCCATGGAGAACAGTATTGAGATTCCTTAAAAAACTAGGAATAAAACTACCATATGACCCAGCAATCCCACTACTGGGGATATATACCTGAGAAAACCATATTGAAAAAGACACATGCACCCCAATGTTCATTGCAGCACCACTTACAATAGCTAGGACATGGAAGAAACCTAGATTTCCATCAATGGACGGATAAAGAAGCTGTGGTACATATACACGATGGAATATTACTCAGCCATAAAAAGGAACACATATGAGTCAGTTCTAATGAGGTGGATGAACCTAGAGCCTATTATACAGAATGAATTAAGACAGAAAGAGAAAAGCAAATATCATATATTAGCAAATACATATGAAATCTAGAAATATGGTATGATGAGCCTGTTTTCAGGGCAGCCAAGGAGACACAAACATAGAGAACAGACTTGTGGACACAATGGAGGAAGAAGAGAGTAAGACAAATTGAGAGAGTGGCATGGAAACATATATATTACCACATGGAAACTAGCCAGTGGGAATCTGTTGTATGATGCAGGGAGCTCAAACCAGTGCTCTGTGACAAACTAGAGGGGTGGGATGATGTGGGAAGTAAGAGGGAGGTTCAAGAGGGAGGGGACATATGTATACCTATGGTTGATTCACATTGATGTATAGCAGAAACCAACACAATATTGTAAAACAATTGTCCTCCTAGTTAAAATAAATACATTTAAAAAATATACCCCCTTCTCTTTCCCACTCCCATGTAGAAAGGTATCTTGAAAAAAGAAACAAAGACAAATAAGATGTTCTCCATTAGAACCTCTACTTCTAGTCACCTGCCTACCTTTCTGACATTGCTATGTTAATGCTTCCCCTTCAGCTAATCAGAAAATAATTACTGAACACCTACCTTATTCTAACATTGTACTTGGCACTTGAATGTAGAAGCAAATTAAGATAAAATTTCTTCCCTTCAAGTCAAGAGAGAAAAATAATGAAAATCCACAACTAAATGCTGGCCCATGTTTCCTAGAGTCCCCTCACCTTCCAGGAGATAAAATACTATTAGAATAACATTAATAAACAACATTCCTTCCCTCTGCTTCTGTTTCTGGCCCTATTATCTCTTTTTTTTTTTTTTTAGTTATACAAATTTTATTTTTTTTAGCTTTTTTTTAAATTTTATTTTAGCCCAGGGATGCAAGGATTCTTCAATATCCACAAATCAATCAATGTAATACACCACATTAACAAATTGAAAAACAAAAACCATATGATTATCTCAATAGATGCAGAGAAAGCCTTTGACAAAATTCAACACCCATTTATGATAAAAACTCTCCAGAAAGCAGGAACAGAAGGAACATACCTCAACATAATAAAAGCTATATATGACAAACCCACAGCAAACATTATCCTCAATGGTGAAAAATTGAAAGCATTTCCTCTAAAGTCAGGAACAAGGCAAGGGTGCCCACTTTCACCATTACTATTCAACATAGTTTTGGAAGTTTTGGCCACAGCAATCAGAGCAGAAAAAGAAATAAAAGGAATCCAAATTGGAAAAGAAGAAGTAAAACCCTCACTATTTGCAGATGACATGATCCTCTACATAGAAAACCCTAAAGACTCCACCAGAAAATTACTAGAACTAATCAATGACTATAGTAAAGTTGCAGGATATAAAATCAACACACAGAAATCCCTTGCATTCCTATACACTAATAATGAGAAAACAGAAAGAGAAATTAAGGAAACAATTCCATTCACCATTGCAACGAAAAGAATAAAATACTTAGGAATATATCTACCTAAAGAAACTAAAGACCTATATATAGAAAACTATAAAACACTGGTGAAAGAAATCAAAGAGGACACTAATAGATGGAGAAATATACCATGTTCATGGATTAGAAGAATCAATATAGTGAAAATGAGTATACTACCCAAAGCAATTTATAGATTCAATGCAATCCCTATCAAGCTACCAACAGTATTCTTCACAGAGCTAGAACAAATAATTTCACAATTTGTATGGAAATACAAAAAACCTCGAATAGCCAAAGCGATCTTGAGAAAGAAAAATGGAACTGGAGGAATCAACCTACCTGACTTCAGGCTCTACTACAAAGCCACAGTTATCAAGACAGTATGGTACTGGCACAAAGACAGAAATATAGATCAATGGAACAAAATAGAAAGCCCAGAGATAAATCCACGCACATACGGACACCTTATCTTTGACAAAGGAGGCAAGAATATACAATGGATTAAAGACAATCTCTTTAACAAGTGGTACTGGGAAATCTGGTCAACCACTTGTAAAAGAATGAAACTAGAACACTTTCTAACACCATACACAAAAATAAACTCAAAATGGATTAAAGATCTCAATGTAAGACCAGAAACTATAAAACTCCTAGAGGAGAACATAGGCAAAACACTCTCTGACATACATCACAGCAGGATCCTCTATGACCCACCTCCCAGAATATTGGAAATAAAAGCAAAAATAAACAAATGGGACCTAATTAAACTTAAAGGCTTCTGCACATCAAAGGAAACTATTAGCAAGGTGAAAAGACATCCTTCAGAATGGGAGAAAATAATAGCAAATGAAGCAACTGACAAACAACTAATCTCAAAAATATATAAGCAACTCCTACAGCTCAACTCCAGAAAAATAAATGACCCAATCAAAAAATGGGCCAAAGATCTAAATAGACATTTCTCCAAAAAAGACATACAGATGGCTAACAAACACATGAAAAGATGCTCAACATCACTCATTATCAGAGAAATGCAAATCAAAACCACTATGAGGTACCATTTCACACCAGTCAGAATGGCTGCGATCCAAAAGTCTACAAATAATAAATGCTGGAGAGGGTGTGGAGAAAAGGGAACCCTCTTACACTGTTGGTGGGAATGCAAACTAGTACAGCCACTATGGAGAACAGTGTGGAGATTCCTTAAAAAACTGGAAATAGAACTGCCTTATGACCCAGCAATCCCACTGCTGGGCATACACACTGAGGAAACCAGAAGGGAAAGAGACACGTGTACCCCAGTGTTCATCACAACACTGTTTATAATAGCCAGGACATGGAAGCAACCTAGATGTCCATCAGCAGATGAATGGATAAGAAAGCTGTGGTACATATACACAATGGAGTATTACTCAGCCATTAAAAAGAATACATTTGAATCAGTTCTAATGAGGTGGATGAAACTGGAGCCTATTATACAGAGTGAAGTAAGCCAGAAGGAAAAACACCAATACAGTATACTAATGCATATATATGGAATTTAGAAAGATGGTAACGATAACCCTGTATACGAGACAGCAAAAGAGACACTGATGTATAGAACAGTCTTATGGACTCTGTGGGAGAGGGAGAGGGTGGGAAGATTTGGGAGAATGGCATTGAAACATGTAAAATATCATGTATGAAACGAGATGCCAGTCCAGGTTCAATGCATGATACTGGATGCTTGGGGCTAGTGCACTGGGAGGACCCAGAGGGATGGTATGGGGAGGGAAGAGGGAGGAGGGTTCAGGATGGGGAACACATGTATACCTGTGGTGGATTCATTTTGATATTTGGCAAAACTAATACAATTATGTAAAGTTTAAAAATAAAATAAAATTAATTAAAAAAATAAATAAATAAACTTTACAATATTGTATTAGTTTTGCCAAATATTGAAATGAATCCACCACAGGTATACATGTGTTCCCCATCCTGAACCCTCCTCCCTCCCCATACCATCCCTCTGGGTCGTCCCAGTGCACCAGCCCCAAGCCTCCACTATCGTGCATCGAACCTGGACTGGTGACTCGTTTCATACATGATATTATACATGTTTCAATACCATTCTCACAAATCTCCCCACCCTCTCCCTCTCCCACAGAGTCCATAAGACTGATCTATACATCAGTGTCTCTTTTGCAGTCTCGTACACAGGGTTATTGTTACCATCTTTCTAAATTTCATATATATGCATTAGTATACTGTATTGGTGTTTTTCTTTCTGGCTTACTTCACTCTGTATAATAGGCTCCAGTTTCATCCACCTCATTAGAACTGATTCAAATGTATTCTTTTTAATGGCTGAGTAATACTCCATTGTGCATATGTACCACAGCTTTCTTATCCATTCATCTGCTGATGGACATCTAGGTTGCTTCCATGTCCTGGCTATTATAAACAGTGCTGCAATGAACACTGGGGTACACGTGTCTCTTTCCCTTCTGGTTTCCTCAGTGTGTATTATCTATCTCTTTCAAGTTTCCTTTTCTTCTCCAATTTTAAAGTAATCAATCCTCAATAAAAAAATGAAAGTGATTTCTCCTGAGAAATAAACTTATTGAATTATGCAGTCAGATTAAAGGGAAATAAGTATTATCCCCACAATTACAGAATATCTAAAAGGGACTTAAGCAAATTTCTCAAAGATGCTGAATGTGTTTATTACTTCATTAGTACATTCATTTATTAAAAAGAGATTTATAAAGCTTCTCAGTACTGAGGAGGACCACAAGGTGATTTCACAATCACCAAGTCCAGAAAAGGCTTAGAGTAGAGAACCATGGACAAATGAGCCATGCTCATGTTTAGTCATAAGCGATTGTTCTTCCCACAAAACCAAGTTTGCTTAATCAGAATTGTCAGCTCAAGTTTGCTCATATCACTAACATATTAAGTTTGAAACCATTTGGAAGCTTAATGGAGGGAGAATCTCGTAATAGGCAAAACAGGCAGGGGAAGTAATCAAAAAAATAAATACACTTAGTCTTATAGACTGTAGATTTAGAACTCACATTTAGTTTAACAAAAAAAACACACAAAAAACAGACAACCTATTATTTCAAACACCGACTCTCTGCAATATGCCTTGCAGGAGTCATGAGTGAGTGGCCCTAAGAAGTATAACCTGAATTCACAAAACTAAATTTTAGTTAGAGAGCTAAGAAAATAAACACGAAAACAAATAAATGCCTTAGATCAGCACTCAAAGAGCAGACCAGAGTCAAGTTAACCCAAACTCCAGGAATCTAAAAGGAGGAAGGGGCTGAAAGTGTGGGAGGCAGCTATGGTGAGACTTAAGCTTGAATTTGAGAATAAATCCTATTTATAGAAGAAATTGTAGCATTTGCTTCAGAATATTTGACCCGCCATAACAAAATTGCCACGTCCAAGGTGACTTACATTTCTAGACTGTAAGTCACTGTGGGGCTTCCACTGTAAGTCACTGTGGAGCATAGGAAGAACCTCAGGACCTTCTTCATGGCCACCATTACTCCCATTTCAGAGGCAGCAGAGTGAATCTCCACTAAAGCCACCTTTATTTGTGTCCTTTATTGATTAGAACTGGTCTTGTTGGCAATAAGAGCAGAGTGACTTCATCCCCAGTTTCCTTGTGGTCACCACAGAAGTGCTTGACCAGGTGTATGAGAAAAACAAATAGAAAAAAGGTGGAGAGAGAAAGGATCCGAAAGTGAGTACAGCCTGCTTCTCTTTCTTTCTCTCTCTCTCTTCTTCTCTTTTGTTCAGTGTCAGCACTTTTTGTCTCCAGAGAAACTTTACTTCCCTCTAAGAGTAGTCTCAAAATTACTGCTAATTTTCTGGAAGGAAAGTGTTCTTTGAAATATATCATATACCATTTTCTCCCCCTACCCAACCCCACTTTTGTAAATGCTGGCATTGCGTTGGCTGTGAACATGTAAGTATAGTTGCTTTTGAATGCTGCAAGGTAAATGCAGAAAATGACAGCTTAAATGGAATCATTAAAGCAGATGTAGGTAATATCTGAATGCTACGAGGCCTTCTTTGCAAGGCAATAAAGTCTTTATTTTCAGTTCTAATGCCTTACAGCTTTTCAGGGAAGCTGACAACCTATCATTTCTTACTCCCCACCCCCATTCCCAGCACGAACTCAGGGGTATCGTTTCTATCTTAAGTTATAACCTGTTGATTGGTAGAAAAGGGAAGAAATGTATACAGTTCCACTCTAAATGGTTATTTCCTGGCAGTGCAGCAGTGAGCTCTGTCAGCTCATTCGAAGATATTAAGTGTGAGAAAGTCACAACAAAATTGCTACCTGTCCATGTACTGGGTGAACCACCAAGTGCAAGTTTCAGGCAGCGCTAGGAGACACAAGAGACCACATCCTGGTTTTGCAGATTGCCAGACTTGCATATAAAGGAATCATAATAATATTTTGCATTTCTTTAAGTTCATACTTTTAAATACAGTTTTCACTGTACTCTCCTAGTCTTCTTTTGAAAAAGGCAGTTTGATGTTTTCTCTCAAACAAGTATAGACAAATGGAAAGTCATAGATATTAATTTTTAGAAATACCATGGAAATAGTTTATTGCGATGCCAGTTATTCAAAATATGGTCAACACCATATTTTGTTTTGTTTTTGTTTCTGTTTTTAATTTTACCAAACATTTATATGACATTATGTGCCAGGTACTTTCCAAATCACTTTAAAATATTAATTTATTTATTCTTATAACAACTCCCTAGTGTGTGTGTTAGTTACTCAGTCATGTCCGATTCTTTGTGACCCCACGGACTGTAGCCCATCAGGCTCCTCTGTATATGGAATTCGATAAGCAAGAATACTGGAGTGGGTAGCCATTCCCTTATCCAGGTGATATTCCTGACCTAGGAGTCTCCCACATTGCAGGTGGATTCTCTTATCAGCTGAGCTACCAGGGAAGCCCCATAACTACCTAAGGTCAGAACTATTTTATAAAAGAATGAACTGAGGTTCAGCCTCAAAAAGGTGGGCGTAATAGTGGAGTTAGGATTCAAATCCAGACCCTCTGTCTCCAGAATTCGTGTTCTCAACACCTTCACTGTGAGCCTTTCAATACATGGGAAGGTGTGATATAAAACAGCAGGAAATAAAGCAACACTACTTTCTGATTCTGGGGCAGTCACCCACCAACCCACCACTGAACAAGCCTTTATTCAGCAATAACTACTGGCCAAGGTTTTAGTGTTTGAGGTATCCAAAGAAATGTGACAAATGTAATTAATTCTCATTATTCATGGATTTCATCTTTACAAATATTCATATTGCTAAAATTTATTTGTAACTCCTAAGTCAATACTTATGGGCTTTCCAGCCATTTATAGGCATACATGGACATGCTTAAAGTGGTGAAAATTTTAAGCTTCCAACCTGTATTTCCCAGCTCAGGTCAAATAAAATTATGCTCATTTATCTTGTTTCAGCTGTCACAGAGATGACCAGAGGAGGACAGTGTAACTCTAGAACCTGTTGTTGGAGTGACCTCAGACAAGTCACTCAACACTTCTGATATATGTCCTCTAAGAGCAATGAATAGTTCAGTATTTGCTACTTCAGGGCTTGGGCTACTTTATAGAATATAAATATTTCAAATAAAAGGAATCTACTACATATCTCCTACATTCATAGACCTTATACCCTGAGTGAGAGGAAAATGCAAAAACAAAGCAGAAGAATATTTTGATAACTAGGAATATGTGCCGGAGAAGGCAATGGCACCCCACTCCAGTACTCTTGCCTGGAAAATCCCATGGATGGAGGAGCCTGGTAGGCTGCAGTCCATGGGGTCGCTAAGAGTCGGACACGACTGAGCGACTTCACGTTCACTTTTCACTTTCATGCATTGGAGAAGGAAATGGCAACCCACTGCAGTATTCTTGCCTGGAGAATCCCAGGGACGGGGGAGCCTGGTGGGCTGCCATCCCTGGGGTCGCACAGAGTTGGACATGACTGAAGCGACTTAGCAGCAACAGCAGCAGGAATATATGCAGGATGTACAAAGGGCAAAGTTACTGAGTATCACTACATACTTTTGAAGACTTCAGTTAGTAACTGAAATGATCAGTATAAGCATCAGGGAGAAGAGGGAATTTGGGACTTGAAGCAACAAAAGCAAAGCCAGAAGAAATCCTGGAAAATATCTCTGGCCTTGGTTTTATTTCATTCTCTGGCTTGTATTAACTATGCAGTGAGACCCCCTTTAGATGGGGTCACAAAGAGTCAGACACGACTGAGCGACTGAACTGAACTGAACTGAACTGATCATATCATTGGCTAAATTAACTGAAGACCTAGTTGTAGGAATTATAAAATGTCTATCATATTTTTATGATGAAACTATTGTCTTGAATTTTTAATTGGAATGACTCAGTTGTCAAGGAAGTAAGCCTGGTCGCATCTGTTGGTAACTTGTAAAAATCACAGATATATTTTCAGAAGCTCCATGAAAAGACATTTACTGTATCTGCTCTTCAGTGCAACTGGATTATGGACCTTGGTGACTGCAGCCATGCGAACCCACAGGGAGAAATGCTATCCATTCCCTGCTCAAAATACTGCTCAGAGGCTTAAGAGAATCTGGAGATTGCAGGAGAGGCCTGTGTTCTTTCCTTTGTTGTCACTGGTTGTACTAGAGGGTTTGCACTTTTGAGTAAATATTTTAACTAGATCCCTCCATTCTCTTGCCCACTTAAGTAGGAGATAGTGAAAACTACAAATCAAAGCAAACGTGTACCTTTGATACACAATTGTGTTTTACAACGTTTATTGTTAGATATAGCCAATTGTAAAAAAGACATGAAAGAATTGCCATTGGATCTATATGTGATAATCCTTGGGCATTATAAACACACAAAAAAATAGGCAGGTTATCCTAGACTGGGAAGACTTGAAAGATTTAGCATATTAGAGTTAAATGAGATATAATTCAACAAAACTTGAATTTGATGTGCTCTGTTTTGAGCATGATAGCATAGGAAGTAATATGAAGTGGCAATGAGCTTGGGAGTATAAGACCTTGTAAAAGGTTTGTAGGGTCTATGATAATTTTGAAGATGGATGTAATTATCGTGTCAAGTTGAAAATAATTTGCAAAGTTACCATGAGGTAGTATCCCTCATACTGTGTTGTATTTCATACTGTTTGACTATGGAACAATGGACTAGTTCAAAATTGGGAAAGGAGTATGTCAAGGCTATATATTGTCACCCCTTTTATTTAACTTATATGCAAAGTACATCATGTGAAATACTGGGCTGGATGAATCACAAGCTGAAATAAAAATTACCAGGAGAAATATTAACAATCTCAGATATGCAAATGATACTACTGTAATTGGCAGAAAGTGAAGAGGAACTAAAGAGCTTCCTGATGAGGGTGAAAGAGTAGAGTATAAATGCTGGCTTAAAATACAACATATAAAAAATCAAGATCACGGCATCCAATCTCATCACTTCATGGCAAATAAATGGAGAAAAAGAGAAACCGTGGCAGACTTTATTTTCTTGGGCTCCAAACTCACTGTGGACTTCAGTCACAAAATTGAAAGACATTTGCTCCTTGGAAAGAAAGCTATAACAAACCTAGATAGCATAGTGAAAAGTAGAGACATCACTTTGCTGAGAAAGATCTGTATTATCAAAGCTATGATTTTTCCAGTACTCATGTAGGGATGTGAGAGTTGGACCATAAAGAAGGCTGAGCTCTGAAGAACTGATGCTTTCAAGCTCTGACGCTGGAAAAGACTCTTGAGAGTCCCTTAGACAGCAAGGAAATCAAACCAGTCAATCCTAAAGGAAATGAACCCTGAATATTCATTAGAAGGACTGATGCTGAAGCTGAAGCTCCAATACTTTGGCCACCTGATGCAAAGAGCCAACTCATTAGAAAAGACTCTGATGCTGGGAAAGATTGAGGGCAGGAGGAAAAGGGGATGACAGAGGATGAGATGGTTGGATGGCATCATCAACTCAATGAACATGAGTTTGAGAAAATTCCAGGAGATAGTGAGGGACAGGGAAGCATAGGGTACTGCAGTCCACAGAGTGGCAAAGAGTTGAACATGACTTAGCTACTGAATTACAGCAAATAAGGGCTCCCCAGGTGGCACTAGTGGTAAAGAACCCACCTGCTAATGCAGGAGATGTAAGAGACAAGGGTTCGATTCCTGGGTTGGGAAGATCCTGTTGAGGAGGGCATAGCAACCCACTCCAGTATTCTTGCCTTGAAAATCCCATGGACAGAGGAATCTGGTGGGCTACAGTCCATAGGGTCGCAAAGAGTTGGACATAACTTAGCATGTATGCAATAAATGAGGTATCCCTTCTTTTTCTAAGCCTAATCTGTCCCAGATAGAATATTAACTTCTAAATTATTAATTTACCAGCTTATGATAGTTTATTACTCTTCATCTTTCTTTCTGAAATATATGGAATACTTGGGTGTGAGTGACTATTCCACTAAAGTACAGGCCATGACATTGAGTCATGATATTGATAATTCAAAATACTCCCTAAATCACAATGCCATTAATATTTCAAGCAAGAAACACATATGCACACACACACAAAGTAGAGAGAGAAAGAGAGTGCGAGTGTGTGTGTGTGTGTGTGTGTCTGCATGCAGATCATCTAATTGTTTTAATTCTTTAATCAGTTGGTAAACATAGATCTTGTTTGGGAATACGTCTATTGCATAGGTAAAATAAAATACGTACATAAAGATATTCTTCTGACAGAATCGAAATAGAAAATGAGGTGATTTTCTAATGAAACAACATTAAACCCAAAACAAAAACATCAGAGTCACAGTGCAATTACTGTTTTCAGACCATGTACTGCCTGCCCATTCCCCAGCAGCCAACAGAAAACAGTGCATCATTATCTGCCCCGCTCACTCGGCAACAGGGTATTAGCATCATGTCTTACAACTCCGGAGACTGAACCAATTAAGGTACAGTTTAAACAAGGCACTCATAAATATTGTAGCTTTGTAGTATTGACACTTTTAAATAATAAAGAAATATAGAATAAGGCTTCCAAAAGTAAGTAATCCATCTTAGGAGAAAAGGTTCCACGGAGCGACTCCTGCCTTGTGAATAAATATGCATAATCAAAACAGGAACCCAACTCAAGTCTCTCTCCTACTCATTTGATATACCTCTTCATGTCATATCCATTTTCATATAAACAACACAATAGTATAACATCTGCATTGCTAAATAACACTACTATGTTCTAATTTCTTTGGAATGACATGAATAAAATCTTTCTACTCCTGTTTATTAGAATTTATTGGTGACAGTTCTTTGCAAAGCAGCAGAAGATACAATTATTTCTGGTACAACCCTAAGTTGGATATAGCAACTCAACAGGGTTTACTTTTGACTTCAAATGATCCATCACTTGATAACACAGAGGGGAGGCAGCAGGAGGAGTTTGCGAACCTCTATAACTTCATTCTAAACTGCTGCCATGATACTCCACACAGTTAATGTTATATACACACACTGTCAGCACTGTAATACAATTGTACTTTTCTTTATTCCATGTAGATCTTTGGATACAATGTTCTACAGGGTGGAAAAAACACAGCATTTCCAGGTTTGGGTAGAAATCTTACTAAAACAAATATTTAGAAGTCTCTCTAACTCATCATGGGTGTCCTAACACTTGCTCCTACTTATTCAATTCTCTTTGGTTAGGACATCTGCTAAATTGGGGGACAGATGATTTCACAGTCATGGGAAATGAAAATTAATGCCACATTTCAGAAATTCTCTCATATAGGCTGCTTATATATGCACGATTCTCATCAACAGGAGAAATGATCAGATTATGCTAGAGGTTTGATATCTGATGGAGGAGCCTGGTAGGCTGCAGTCCATGAAGCCGCTAAGAGTTGGACACGACTGAGCGACTTCATTTTCACTTTTCACTTTCATGCATTGGAGAAGGAAATGGCAACTCACTCCAGTGTTCTTGCCTGGAGAATCCCAGGGATGGGGGAGCCTGGTGGGAGGCCATCTATGGGGTCGCCATGACTGAAGCGACTTAGCAGCAGCAGCAACTTTAGCTTATCTTACTGATGAATGTGGTTGCTAGGAAGGGAGAAGAAGCAAAGAGAGTTGTTACCCTGGGCTTAATTCAGACCAATGAGAAAAGAAGCTAATAATTTAGAAATAAGACAGAAAATGATTGTGTCAGCCTAGAATTTATGACATTTAAGACAGAAACACTTGGATAGTTACATGTTGGGGGAAAATTTAATGTCAGGCAAAATTTAGAGATGTCTTGATGACTGCTTTCTTACTGTTTGTTATTTATTTGAGTGTGCTCAAACTTAGTTATGGCACACAAGATTCTCAGCCTTCATTGTGGTGTGCCGGTTCTTTAGTTGTGTCACGAAAACTCTTAGCTGCAGCACGTGGGACCAGGGATCAAACCCAGGTCCCCTGCATTAGGAATGTGGAGTCTTAGCCGCTGGACCATCAGGGAAGTCTGATGACTGCTTTTTAAAGGGAAAAAGTCTCACAAGAGGTGAAAGTGTCTTTAAATTGCAATTTATTATGTCTCGGAAAATTTTCTGAATTTTAAAGGTGGGCAAGAGGTAACATCCAAGGGAAAAAATGTAGCAGTGATGATGCCTCTGATAACAGCAGATTACAAAGTGGAAGGAGGAGTGCATTTCAACTCTCTAAAAACAGAGGTGTTAAAGAATAAAATGGATAGTCTCAGCAAGTACAGAGGGAAGGAAAGAGAAGTGGTCGATATCATCAAGGTTTCTTTCAATTTGAATTCTAAGTTGTATAGAAATTGATTATCGTTCAACATTAAAAATTGTTTTTGGAGTGATTCTAAACAATAACTTACACATTGGAATGGTGCCTCGTAATTTACAAATTTTTGATGTGCATTATTAGTTCGTACCACAGCCATGAGCGCTCATGCTCCCCAGTTCATAAGTGAGCAGGTGGAGCCTTAAGGTTAACCTGTGGCCCTAGGACACCATGTTTGTAAGACTCAGGGCAAGAATACAACTGGGAGTCAACATACCTCATGCTTAAGTATTTAAAAGTTAAAAAATTAAGCAACAGTTAAACATGTCCTAGCCTATTTTTGATTGGAGAAAGTGAAACGTGAAAGTGAAGTCGCTCAGTCGTGTCCGACTCTTTGCTGTACTGTAGCCTACCAGGCTGTCCAACTGTAGCCTACCAGGCTCCTCCGTCCATGGGATCCTCCAGGCAAGAGTATTGGAGTGGGTTGCCATTTCCTTCTCCAGGGGATCTTCCTGATCCAGGGATCGAACCCAGGTTTCCCGCATTGTAGGCAGATGCTTTATCGTCCGAGCCACCAAATGGCAACCCACTCCAGCATTCTTGCCTGGAGAATCCCGGGGACAGGGGAGCCTGGTGGGCTGCCGTCTATGGGGTCGCACAGAGTCGGACACGACTGAAGTGACTTAGCAGCAGCAGCAGCAGCCTATTTTTGAAAATATATCTTAAAACCATAATAACACAAGGTACATATACTTTCTTAAAGTAAAAGTTGGCAAAATATAACATATGACATAATTATAATTAAAAATTACTGCTTCAGGTCTAAATATTCTGTAGATGGACCTGTGATGTTTAAAATACATTAATAATTCATAATATATTTACAGTGAAAAATATATTTTTACTTAATTTTCATAAGATTACTAATTATGCTATACCAATATTTTCATGTAATTTAGATTCTATTGAACATAATGATCTGTAACTTTCAATTTATATATATTCAAAGTATATACACAGTGTATTTTGATAACAAATCAATATAATGCTAAAATTTAAATATCTTATACATATTTTAAAGTTCATTTTCTTCTAAACTATTAAAAATTAAAACATCAATTTTGATCCATGAATAAAATTTTTGGAACTTTTCTTTTTATAAATTGAATTTAATAATTTAAATTTAATAATTTGAAAACATAATAAGATATTAAGAATCTGTAAGTACAAATATTTACTGTACTAGGTTTCAATATCTGTCAATGGAAAGAATCAGTATCACTCTTTATTTATGCTACATCTAGCTAAAACTGTATATATACAAATTTCAAATTAGCACAATTATCAGATCAGATCAGTCGCTCAGTTGTGTCCGACTCTTTGAGACCCCATGAATCGCAGCACGCCAGGCCTCCCTGTCCATCACCCACTCTGGGAGTTCACTCAGACTCACGTCCATCGAGTCAGTGATGCCATCCAGCCATCTCATCCTCTGTCATCTCCTTCTCCTCCTGCCCCCAATCCCTCCCAGCATCAGAGTCTTTTCCAATGAGTCAACTCTTCGCATGAGGTGGCCAAAGTACTGGAGTTTCAGCTTTAGCATCATTCCTTCCAAAGAAATCCCAGGGCTGATCTCCTTCAGAATGGACTGGTTGGATCTCCTTGCAGTCCAAGGGACTCTCAAGAGTCTTCTCCAACATCACAGTTCAAAAGCATCAATTCTTCGGCACTCAGCCTTCTTCACAGTCCAACTCTCACATCCGTACATGACCACAGGAAAAACCATAGCCTTGACTAGACGAACCTTTGTTGGCAAAGTAATGTCTCTTCCCCAGAAACTTGTGAGGAACTGGAGAATCATGAGATGGATCCTGAAGAGCAGTGAGAAATAGAGCCCAGCTCTACTGCAGAAACTGAGTGTTCTATCACCTTCTGAAAGAAAAGACTCAACGTGCTAATTAATTTGTCTTTTATCTTAACTACAGATTTTCTCCACTCAAATCCTTCCCATACTCCACAGCACTGTCTGACCCTGGCTTCCACAGTACTCAAGCTACATGACTTTATGTCACTCAGACACATGTGATTTGTGTTTTGAGGACTTGAGAAAAGAGATGAGGGGGGAACTTCCCTGGGTCTTGAAAAAGGTTAGTCCTGAAATCAGATACTTAGAATCATAGGTCACACTGCATCAGCCCTGAGTACCTTATACCAAGAAATAGAGGCACCTAGACAGCTTTAATTTACCATATTTCCTTGTGTTTTTGATCTGTAGGGCTTTCTAAAGCACATGACCTAGGCCCACCTTCCCTGTGTGAGAGTGGTAATGATCAATTAAACCAGAAGTTAATCTAAACGATGTCCCTTCAGTGACCTCTGCAGTCTTCAGAGGTGGTGACATCCTTGTGAATAAAGATACCAAAGCAGACTTTTTATTTCAAAAACCCACAGAAACAGTAAAATGATTTCTGATTTGGATTAAAATATTTTATGTCTAGGTCTCTTGAAGCGCTATAATCAAGGAATAGTTTAAGAATGTTTCAATCCCATCATCAGGGTATATATGCTCATTTGACTTGCACTGAAAGTTGATTTTGGAGTAGGAAATGGCAACTGACTCCAGTATTCTTGCCTGGAAAATTCCATGGACGGAGGAGCCTGACAGGCAGTCCAAGGGGTTGTAAAGAGTCAGACACAACTGAGTGACTGAGTATGTACAAGAGATAATTTGGAGTAAAGTTCTGCCAAATCAATTCAGTGATCAGCTGCAAGCTAGCATAACAGTCACAATTACTATTTTAGTAGACCTATTACTATTACTATTGCTATTACTATTTTAGTAGACCTAGAGGAGCTTATGCACAAAGATAAAGAATTAAATTTTTTAAAGTCAGATGTCTGAATTAGGTCCTATTTTATGGTCAGACTCTTCTAATCTCCTGTAATTTCTCCATCTAGATGGAAATTCTTCAGATGAAAATAGAGTTTTGAAATGAACTCATGCACCTGCAGGACCATCACTTACACAGATAAAAGCCCATTTCACTGAGCGCTGGGCTTCCCAGGCGGTGCCAGTGGTAAAGAATCCACCTGCAATGCAGGAGCTGCAAGAGACAAGAGTTCAGTCCCTGGGTCCAGAAGCTCCCCTGGAGAAGGAAGTGGAAACCTGTGTCAGTATTCTTGCCTGGAAAATTCCATGGACAGAGGAGCCTGGTGGGCTTCAGTCCGTGGGGTCACAGAGTCAGACACAACTAAGCACACACACAGTCGTGACTGTTAATGGTGCTCAGAGGTGTGCACTGCACACACGTTCAGAGAAGCTGTTCTCAGCTGCCTTGAGTAGCTCCTGCTCCATAGAACTGCAGCAAAGATCACATGGGTTAATCCATACAAGGCATTTAGACCAAAGCCTGGCACCTAATTAACACTCCATGAGTTTAATACAATATTCTTTATAATATATTTGTCAGGAGAATGGTGAGTAGGAGAAAGCTGAGAATAGCAAGAAAAACAGACAAATAAAATTGAAGTCACTGTTCTGACTGGATGGCAAGAGAAGAAAAGAAAGTTGCCAATTGCTTCCCTAATCTGATCAGTGTCAGCTCATGATAAGCATAGAATGGCATCCGTGCTCCATTACTAATGAGCCACATTTCCCTTATGATACAGAAATGCAAAACCAGGGAATAGGAAATCCTCCTGTTCGAGGGGAAAAAGCAAATGACCAAACAGTAAAGCCTGTCGTTGGTGGTCTATCTGGAACTCCATGACTTTGGTGAGTTTGACCGTGACAGCTAATGGGGAACAGTTTATGATCAGTGCCTATGGCTGGTGTGTTACTCACCAAGGGCTGACAAGCCCAACTCTTGACAGTGAAATGAGTGGGGATGATATCAGTCACTCTTTCACTCGAGTTGCAAATCTTCTAGTCAATAGGAAAAACCTAGAAGCAGAAATAGGAAAAGGAGAAGTTGACAGGTTCAGCCATGGCTGGAGGTGCCCTGATAGAAGGTCAGAAAAGTGAAGTGAAGACAGCAGTATTAATGGAGCCAGCCATGAATAAAGGAGTCAGAACTGTCCATGAGCCATACCAGAGGACCTGAAGGGAACACCAGGAGAAAAGCAGGGGCTGGGGTGCTGGAGAAAACTGGATTCAAATCCCAGCTCTACCCTTTAATAAATGGCCTTGGGCAAGCTACTTAATATCTCTAAGCCACTATTTATTCACCCATAAAATAAAGATAATAAAATCCACCTCAGAGAGCAGGGTGCAGAAATTTATTAAGATAACGGATAGCACATGTATGCCGCAATGTCTGGCAAGTTGGAGGTATTCAATGAACCTTAATCCCTTTCCAGGAGCTGCCATAAGAGGCTCACAGCCAAGGGAAGTGGGGTGGGAGAGATGCAATTAATTAAGTAATTACAAAAAAACGCACTAGACATGAGAACAGACCATCAGGAGGACACAGGGATGTACCCTAGTGCAGCCTGCATGGAGCAGGAAGCAGCAGAGAAAGAGACACTTGGGAAGGCTAAAGAAAAGATGAGGGTGGGCAATTGAGTTGAAGATAGCCAGTCTCAGAGTTGTTCACTTGCTAAGTAGTGTCCTAGTCTTTGTAATCCCATGAACTGTAGCATACCAGGCTTCCCTGTCCTTCACTATCTCCTGGAGTTTGCTCAAATTCATGTCCACTGAGTCAGTGATGCTATCTAACCATCTCATCCTCTGCTGTCCAGTTCTTCTTTAGCTTTCAATCTCCCAGAATCAGGTTCTTTCCCAATGAGCCAGTTCTTTATATCAGGTGGAGCTTCAGCTTCAGAATCAGTCCTTCTGATAAATATTCAGGGCTGATTTCCTTTAGAATTGATTGGTTTGATCTCCTTGCTGTGCAAGGGAATCTCAAGAGTCTTCTCCAGCACCACAGTTCAAAGGCATCAATTCTTCAGCACTCAGCCTTTTTTATGGTCCAACCCTATATCCATACATTACTACTGGAAAAACCATAGTTTTGACTATGTGGACCTTAGTCAGAAAAGTGATGTCTCTGCTTTTTGCTAAAAATACACAGTTCAGTTTTGACACAGCTTTCCTCCCAAAGAGCAAGGGCCTTTTAATTTCATGGTTGCAGTCACCATCCACAGTGATTTTGGAGACTAACAAAATAATATCTGTCATTATTTCCACTTTTTCTCCTCCTATTTGCCATGAAGTGATGGGGCTGAATGCCATAATCTTAGTTTTTTTGAATGCTGAGTTTTAAGCCAGCGTTTTCACTCTCCTCTTTCATCCTCAACAAGAGGCTCTTGAATTTTTCTTCGCTTTCCGCCATTAGAGTGGTATCATCTGCATATCTGAGGTTGTTAGTATTTCTCCCAGCAATCTTGATTCCAGCTTGTGATTCATCCAGCCTAGTATTTCACATGATGTACTCTGCATATAAGTTGAATAAAGAAGGTGACAATATATAGCCTTGGCATTTTCCTTTTCCAATTTTGAACCCAATTTTAACTGTTGTTACTTAACCAGCATACAGGTTTCTCAGGAGACAGGTAAAGTGGTCTGGTATTCTCATCTCTTGAAGAATTTTCCATGGTTTCCTGTGATCCCATAGTCAAAGATTTCAGTGTAGTCAATGAAGCAGAAGTAGATATTTTTCTGAAATCCCCTTGCTCTCTCTCTAATCCAGTGAATGTTGGCAATTTGGCCTCTGACTCCTCTGTCTTTTCTGAAAGTTCTTGGTTTACATTGCTAAAGACAAGGATTTTGAGTGTAACCTTGTTAGCATGTGAAATGAGCACAACAGTGTGGTAGTTTGAATATTCCTTGGCATTGCCGTTCTTTAGGATTGGAATGCAAATTTAGAGAGCATAAGGCAAATGGTATGTGCCAAGGCCTAGAAACAAGAGACATCACAGAAGAGGCTGTCCTGGGTCTCAGGCCTATCAGAAACAGTACATCACTGCTGATCTCTCCATTCTATCATTCAAAGATCATATAAAGAGAGAGAGAGATAAAGCTCAATAAGTTCAAGTTAACACAGACCAGTCAACTATCCTCTATAATAGACAACTTCTGAACAGATTCTTCAGGAAACATGGAAAGAACATTGAGGATTAGTATTTACTGTAAAGGAAAACTTCACCCAGGCCTCTTTTCCTCATACTAATTTCTCACAAGGAAGAGAAGCTCTCAATCTAATTCTTGAGAATCTGAGACTTAAAGCCATTTTTTCTGGCTAGTGATCAAAGTCACTGGCTACTGCATATGAGCATCAAACTGTGGAGAGAGCACTCCCACTTCCTGACTCATGGGTTAAACTTCCCAGGGCTGGTCTGTCCTTTTAGACCCCATCCAGGAATCCTGCATCTTGCTTGCCATTCTGACTCTACATGGTTAACACACCTAGCAGGTATATTCAGAGATGCTTCCTAGACAGTCCTTCTACCTTTCTCTAACTGCCTTCACTGCATCTGCTACAACCAGGGCAAGAGAGAAAATGATTGGGAAACATTATGGTGGAAAGCCCATTTTGGCAATGCTTGACTATTTGAGATTCAGAAGAGAGGATGGAAGAAGCAAGGACTTCCCTGGTCCAAGCCACGGTCAACTTTTCTCAGAGTGCTGATAAGTGGGATACAGTAACCTAGACACCAGCAGAAAAACAATTTGTCTTTAATTTTTACTATGATGTGTTGCAAACCTATATCCTTCAGTATTTCCAGAGTGAGGAAAATTTAGAGGCATAAATAAGGCACAAAAATCCCACCTTGAAATCTTCAACAGTGATAAGAGCTGAAGTTAGATTTATAAAACACAAGATCAAAGTTCAGTTCAGTTCAGTTCAGTTCAGTCGCTCAGTCGTGTCTGACTCTTTGCAACCCCATGAATCGCAGCATGACAGGCCTCCTGCCCATCACCAACTCCCGGAGTTCACTCACACTCATGTCCATCGAGTCAGTGATGCCATCCAGCCATCTCATCCTCTGTCATCTCCTTCTCCTCCTGCCCCCAATCCCTCCCAGCATCAGAGTCTTTTCCAATGAGTCAACTCTTCGCATGAGGTGGCCAAAGTACTGGAGTTTCAGCTTTAGCATCATTCCTTCCAAAGAAATCCCAGGGCTGATCTCCTTCAAAATGGACTGGTTGGATATCCTTGCAGTCCAAGGGACTCTCAAGAGTCTTCTCCAACATCACAGTTCAAAAGCATCAATACTTTGG
Source organism: Bos taurus (assembly GCF_002263795.3). NCBI lineage: Eukaryota > Metazoa > Chordata > Mammalia > Artiodactyla > Bovidae > Bos > Bos taurus. The sequence continues at coordinate 14,257,131 of NC_037351.1, read as the reverse complement.
CACTCAGCCTTCTTCACAGTCCAACTCTCACATCCGTACATGACCACCGGAAAAACCATAGCCTTGACTAGATGAACTTTTGTTGGCAAAGTAATGTCTCTCCTTTTGAATATGCTATCTAGGTTGGACGTAACATTCCTTCCAAGGAGTAAGCGTCTTTTAATTTCATGGCTGCAGTCACCATCTGCAATGATTTTTGAGCCCCCCAAAATAAAGTCTGACACTGTTTCCACTGTTTCCCCATCTATTTCCCATGAAGTGATGGGACCGGATGCCATGATCTTCGTTTTCTGAATGTTGAGCTTTAAGCCAACTTTTTCACTCTCCACTTTCACTTTCATCAAGAGGCTTTTTAGTTCCTCTTCACTTTCTGCCGTAAGGGTGGTGTCATCTGCATCTCTGAGGTTATTGATATTTCTCCCAGAAATCTTGATTCCAGCTTGTGCTTCTTCCAGCCCAGCGTTTCTCATGATGTACTCTGCATAGAAGTTAAATAAGCAGGGTGACAATATACAGCCTTGACATACTCCTTTTCCTATTTGGAGCCAGTCTGTTGTTCCATGTCCAGTTCTAACTGTTGCTTCCTGACCTGCACACAGGTTTCTCAAAAGGCAGGTCAGGTGGTATGGTATTCCCATCTCTTGAAGAATTTTCCACAGTTTATTGTGATGAAAGTTAAGAACATGGAAATGAGAGAGCAAATATAAGGTACCTATCTATAGAGATTAATCTGAAACCCAGAAAGACAAATGATAATAAACAATAGTTTTGTAGTCAATAATGGTATACTTTAATTGTATGGATAGTCAGCACATGAGTATTAAAAATTTATGATATCTGGTAATATTTAAAGGTTATACAGAAAAATCAACCAATGGATTAATTAATCCATATTTATTTGGCAAGAGAATCTATTCTGAGACCCCTGGGATACTGGAGAACACAAACAGACAACAAGAATGTTTGAATACTTCCTAAATACAAGATGTTTTGATAGACATAGGTAATTCAAAATAAAATGTCTTTTCCCTCATGTAACATGGTTGGAAATAAGATTGTTTAGAAACAAGAGTATTCTTTTTGGAGTCAATATACTTCAAGTGCACATAGAGATGGCCAAATGTCTCATATCTTGCTGAACTTAAGTTTTCTCAATTTAGAAAGGGGAAAATAAGTCCTGCTTTATGAAGTTGTTGTTAGGATTAAAAGAGGTAATCTACAAACATTTCTGACACTGCCTGGCTTACAATAGCTCAAAATGATGAGATACCCACCTTTGTTTCCCTAGATAGATTAAATTTTACGCATGAGAAAGGCAATGAATAATGCCTTGAAGAACATGGAAAGGGTCACATAAGCAAAGCAGAGAAGTCAGGGCCACAGAATTTGAAAATGCTGGCGCATTTCAAGTGGTAAGGAAAGGATCCTGCAATATTCTGGAAATTGAACTTAGAAGAAATCAGGAGGGATAGTGGGAACTCTTGCCCTTTGGTCCCAACCTCCTTGTGGAAAAGGGACTAACAAGGTAGTTCTTAGAAAGAACTTAGAAAGAACCTGAATTCAGAGGGCTAGAAGAAACAGAAAATTCATATAAACTACCATGACTTATGAGTTTAAGACAGTAATAATCAAGGATGTCTACTATGTGTCTTGACAGAGAGGGCATAGGAAAAAGAGGAAGATGAGAAAGTAAGGAGAAGGAAGAGAAGGATGATTAAAAAGAAGAGCAGGATGAAGAGGAGGGAGGTTAAGAGGAAGAAGAGAAAGGAAAAAAGGAGTACAAGAGGAGGAGAAGGAAGAAGATGGGAAGCTGATTAGTGTCACAGACATCACACCGTAATTTGAAAGGGTAAACTTGAAATGGGTCCATTCAGTTCAATAGTTCCTTCATCACTGATACCATATTGAGCTGCTCTGAGAAACACTTTGCCTTGATATATGAGGTGCTGAAGCTGATTGACAGTGAGAGACTTTATTTTCCTGGGCTCCAAAATCACTGCAGATGGTGACTGAAGCCCTGAATTTAAAAGACTCTTGCTCCTTGGAAGAAAAGCTATGACAAGCCTAGACAGCATATTAAAAAGCAGAGACTACTTTGCCGACAAAGGTCCATCTAGTCAAAGCTATGGTTTTTCCAGTAGACATGTATGGATGCGAGTTAGACCATAAAGAAAGCTGAGCACCAAAGAATTGATGCTTTTGAACTGTGGTGTTGAAGAAGACTCTTGAGAGTCCCTTGGACTGCAAGGATATCAAACTAGTCAATCCTAAAGGAAATCAGTCCTGAATATTCATTAAAAGGGCTGATACTGAAACTGAAGCTCCAATACTTTGGCCAACTAATGCGAAGAATTGACTCATTGGAAAAGACCCTGATTCTGAGAAAGACTGAAAGCTGAAGGAAAAGGGATGACAGAGAATGAGATGGTAGGATGGCATCACCGGCTCAATGGACATGAGTTTGAGCAAGCTCTAGGAGTTGGTGATGGACAGTGAAGCCTGACATGCTGCAGTCCATGGAGTCTTGAAGAGTCAGACACGACTGAGCTACTGAACTGAACTGAACTGAACTGAGGCTAATTGTGTGTCTCTGTGTGTTAGTTGCTCAATCATGTCCAACTCTTTGTGACCCATTAGACTGTAGCCTGCCAAGTTCCTCTGTCCATTGAATTCCCCAGGCAAGAATACTGAAGTGGGTTGCCCTTCCCTTCTCCAGAGGCTCTTCCTGACCCAGGGATCGAACCTGTATCTCCTGCATTGGCAGGCAGATTTTTTACCATCTGATCCACCAGGAAAGGTCAGTAAGGCTGATTAGCTAAGTCTATATAATCCAATGCATGAGAACTCAACAAAGATTTAGTCATTTAAAAAGACATTAAGCTTTGGCCAAGGATTTTAAAAATGAATATTCCATGTTGGGGGATGCTAAAGAAGATAATGATTGAAGAAAATCTTTCTATAATTATTGCTCCATATATTGTCACCTTCAAGGGAAAATATACATAAAAAGTAAGAATAATCCCCCATATGGACTTCCAGATCCATTTTTCAAAGTGAGCAATCCAAATATCAGAGCAAAGGAGCATCATTAAGTGATTATAAACTGCAAGCCTTCTAGGGGAACAGCCCCCAGTTCCAGCACAAACATGGAGAACACCGGGGCAAGGTGATCCGGCTCTCCAGGATTTATGGCTCTTAGAGAACACTGCCCAGGCTGGAAGGGATATTCAGAAGTTAGCAAGTACAGTACCCTTCCTCTAGCCACTTCACTTGCTTTTTCATCATGACGAACTAGCATTTTACTTGTAAGGTAGATGTGAAAGTAAAATGAGTATTATAAATAGGTGATTAGAGCAGGGGACTGGGAGGGGAAAGAATCATAAAAACCTCAACTTCATCTCTCTACACTATTTCTCTCTCTCGAGTAATTAGGGTAGCATCTGATACATTTTAGACACTCAGTAAATATTTGTGATGGAAATGAATGAATCCCATACCTCCTGGAATTTCACTTCACTTCCTTGAGTTCTTCCAGGAATTTAAGATTCAATCAGTATCTCTCTGGACCAGAGTTTTAGCCATAGATTTTCTTGATTTCTTTCTTTACAATCTAGATTTTCTAATATTTCTTTTGAAAATGAGGATTTGTGTGTGTGTGTGATTGCTGCACACTCCAAAAGGCCAGCTGAAAACTTGACAGCTCTTCCTGTTACAACTTGCAGACAGATTTTAAGTCAAAACATTGACAAGATTTCCTGAATAATAATTCTTTTTGTGGTGAATACAGCATGAATATCAAAGTTGCCTAAATAATGAATAACTTAATTTCTTCAATTAAACCTTCTTTGATGTCACAAGCCTACATAGATCTTTATTTCCTAGACTTCTATAACAAGTTTGTCTATAACACCTATGAAATACTTGGCTAATTAGTGTCCTATGAAGTGAAAGTAGCTCAGTCATGTCTGACTCTTTGTGACCCCATGGACTATACAGTCCATGGAATTCTCCAGGTCAGATTATTGGAGTGGGTAGCCTTTCCCTTCTCCAGGGGAACTTCCCAACCCAGGGATCAAACCCAGGTCCCACACACTGTAGGCGGATTCTTTACCAGCTGAGCCACGAGGGAAACCCAAGAATACTGGAGTGGGTAGCCTTTCTCTTCTCCAGGATATCTTCCAGACCCAGGAATTAAACTGGGGTCTCCTGCATTGCAGGCAGATTCTTTACCATCTGAGCTTTCAGGGAAGCCCAGTGTCCTATAACTTTTCTAAATATTTACAAAGATATATTTTGATTTCTCAAAAAGCATGGAAGCCCTTGGAGAAGAATTGTAATACTATGCCTCATTAAGTCACACAAAAATTTTTGTGTCATTTTTCAAAGTATGTTATACTAGTGTGTTTTTGTTTGCCCTCAATATAGTTACATATAATAAAACTTTTGAAAATCAATTATCTAGATGATCCAATATAACATGTTGCTAAACATGTGACACTGAAGGAGTAAGCAGCTTACCTTCAGAAGGCCATGGTGGACAGTCTTCTCAGACAGGCTAACAGAATCCTGAAGGCCAAAGACAGAGGAGCCAAGTGAAGGCAAAGACAGAGGGCACAGCATCCTTAGAAATCCAGGGAGAGGACTTTACAGTTTGAGCAGGACAAACTGGAGCAAGACGGAAAAAAAGACCTAAAAATAAAAGATTAAACCAATTAGTTCTCTACAGTTTAGAAAGATGAAGGCTAAAAGGAGAGAAAGCTCAAACCTGCCCTTCAACCATAATTTGGAACAATATGCAATATAAATTGAAAATGTTGTTTAATATGGACCTTTCTGGAGAATGTTTAGAAAATCCAGTAGACTCTCTGACATATTTTTACCCAAATTTGTTTGAGTACTAGGGAGAGGCTCACCAACTTCATTTCAACTTGGGCTATTTTAGTTTAATAGACATTTTTTTTCCTTTTTTGAAATAATATGGCCTCCTCAGTTCTACTGGCCTCAGTTCTGTCGTTAGGGATTAGTAAATATAGTTTCACAAACTAATAATTACCAAAAACCTTATGGAGAATGAAAGTGTTCTCCAGAAAGGTCCATATCAAACAACATTTTCAATTTATATTGTATATTGTTCCAAATTATGGTTGAAGGGTAAGTTTGAGAAACTTTTCTCTGTCTCTCCATCAGAATATTAAGGAGTTATTTCTAGTTGAAGTAGAATGCTGCCATGTTAGCTGTATAATTCAACTCCATGTTGCAAGACCTTTGACCTACAAAGAACTTTTGTTTTAATACATAATAAATACTGAAAAAATAATCAACAAAGGTAAACTGAAAAAGGCTAACACTTCACACAGCAAAATTAAAAGAAAAGTTGACTAAAAATTTGACTGAAAAATTGACATCAATGTTAATAAGTTTCAAAACTACAAAAATCAACCCAGGAAAATTACACATAGTAGAAATAATCTTTGCAAAATAAGACAGAATGGTTGAAACTTCATTATGGGAAAATGTATTATTGACTAAAAATTGACAAAGGAATCTAATTTTGTTGCCCAAATTTTGATCTGGAAAATCTGATTCAGGAAAATTGGACACAGTAAAAAAAATTTAGACTGACAGAAGCAAGATTGTTTTTTTATAGCTGATTGATGAAAAAAAATCATTACTGTAAGTTTTATGCTTGGGGGTAAAAAAGAAAATAGTAAATGGCTTAATTGCCATCTATCAAAAAATTGATCAAGATGTTAAATTGTCTTGTGTCACTCTCAAAAGGGTTTCTAACTGAAATTTTATTGATTAGAACCAATCATTGTTGATATAGTTCTGATCTTTTAACATTGAGTTCAAATATCATCATTGTCTAATGTTGGGGTCCAAAAAGCACTGGGTTAACTACATTATTCTTAAAAAAAAAAATACCAAAAATTCATATCTTTATGAATAAATAGGCTTCTAGAAAAGTTTAGACAAACACAAGATTAATCCAACTTCCATATTAAGGGAATGTTGGGGTCTTTGTTGTCAAATTCTTCTTCAGAAACAGAAGGCTCTATTAAATGGACATTTCTTTAATATTTTGGAGAAATATAATATTTCTCCGTTTGGCCTCTATAATATTCTGTTATTTCAGTGCAAAGACAATTAATAAATATATATTTCTTGTGTATCTACTTTGTAACAGATAGTTGGTCAGTTTTGTTTGACCCCTTGCAAACCCATGTACTGCAGCACACCAGGTTTCCTTGTCCTTCACTATCTTCCAGAGCTTGCTCAAACTCCTGTTCATCTAGTCGGTGATGCCATCCAACCACCTCATCCTCTGTCATCCCCTTCTCCTGTCTTCAATCTTTCTCAGCATCAGGGTCTTTTCCAGTGAGTCAACTCTTCACATCATGTGGCCAAAGAATTGGAGCTTCAGGTTCAGCATCAGTCCTTCCAATGAAGAGTTGGTTGATTTCCCTTAAGATTGACTGGTTTGATCAGGTTGCTGTCCAAGGGACTCTCAAGAGTCTTATCCAGCCCCACAATTTGAAAGCATCAATTATTTGGTGCTCAGCCCCATCTTTATGGTCCAACTCTCATATCCATACATGACTATTGAAAAAAATCATATCTGTGACTTTGTGGACTTTTGTCGGCAAAGTGATGTCTGTGGTTTTTAATAGCTATCTCAGTTTGCCATAACTTTTCTTTCAAGGAAGAAGTGTCTTTTAATTTCATGGCTGCAGCTAACCATCCACAGTGATTTTGGAGCCTAAGAAAATAAAATCTGTCAGTGTTTCCACTGTTTCCCTGTCTATTTGCCAAGAAATGATGGGACCAGATGCCATGATCATTTTTTGAATGTTGAGTTTTAAACCAGTTTTTTCACCTCATCAAGAGGATTTTTAGCTCCTCTTTGCTTTCTGCTACTAGGGTAGTGTCATCTGAATATCTGAGGTTATTGATATTTCTCCCAGCAATCTTGATTCTAGCTTGTGCTTCATCCAGCTCAGCATTTCACATGATGTACTCTGCATATAAGTTAAATAAGCAGAGTGACAATATACAGCCTTGACATACTCCTTTCCCAATTTGAAACAAGTCTGTTGTTTCATTTCCTGTTCTACCTGTTGCTTCTTGACCTGCTTGCAGGTTTCTCAGGAGGCAGGTCAGATGGTCTGATATTCCCATGTCTTTAAGAATTTTCCAGTTTGTTGTGATCCACAGTCAAAGGCTTTAGTGTAGTCAATGAAGCAGAAGTAGATATTTCTCTGAAAAACCCTTGCTTTTTCTATAATCCAGTGAATGTCAGCAATTAGATCTCTGGTTCCTCTGCCTTTCCTACATTCAGCTTATACATCTGGAAGTTCTCTGCTCCTGTACTGTTGAGCCTTGCTTCAAGGATTTTGAGCATTACATCACTAACATGTGAAATGAGTGCAATTGTGCAGTAGTGTGAACATTGTTTGGCATTGCCTTTCTTTGGAACTGGAAAGAAAAACTAATCTTTCCGGTCATGTGGCCACTGCTGAGTTTTCTAAGTTTGCTGGAGTACTGAGCACAGCACTTTAACAGCATCTTATTTTACGCCCACTTGACTTCACACTCCACGATATCTGACTCTAAGTGAGTGATCACACCATCATGGTTATCTGGGTCATTAAGACTTTTTTTTCACAGTTCTTCTGTGTATTCTTGCCACCTCTTCTTAATATTTTCTGCTTCTGTTAAGTCCATACATTTTCTTCCTTTATTGTGCCAACCTTTGCATGAAATGTTCCCTTGGCATTTCTAATTTTCTTGAAGTGATCTGTAGCAGATACTGTAATACTAAAGGCTGATGGTATTAGAAAAGGCAGAGGAACCAGAGATCACATTTCCAACATCCATTGGATCATAGAAAAAGCAAGAGAGTTCCAGAAAAACATCTACTTCTGCTTTATTGACTAGACCAAAGCCTTTGACTGTATGGATCACAACAAGCTGTGGAAAATTCTTCAAGAGATGGGAATACCAGACCACCTTACCTGCCTTCTGAGAAATCTGTATGCAGGTCAAAAAGTAACAGTTATAACTAGACATGGAACAAAAGACTGGCTCCAAATTGGGAAAGAAGTATGTCAAGGCTGGATACTGTCACCTTGCTTATTTAACCTATATGCAGAGTACACCATGTGAAATGCTGAGCTGGATGAAGCACAAGCTAGAATCAAGAGTGCCCAGAGAAATATCAATAACCTCAGATATGCAGATGGTACCACCCTTATGGCAGAAAGCAAAGAAGAACTAAAGAGCCTCTTGATGAAAATGAAAGAGGAGAGTGAAAAAGTTGGCTTAAAACTTAACATTCAAAAGATTAAGATCATGGCATCTGGTCCTATCACTTCCTGGCAAATTGATGGGGAAACAATGGAAACAGTGAAAGATTTTATTCCTTTGGGCTCTAGAATGACTGCAAAAGGTGACTGCAGCCATGAAATTAAAAGATGCTTGCTCCTTGGAAGAAAAGCTATGACCAACCTAGACAGCTTATTAAAAAGCAGAGACATTACTTTACTGACAAAGGTCCATAGAGTCAAAGCTGTGGTTTTGCCAATAGTCATGTATGGATGTGAGAGTTGGATTATAAAGAGAGCTGAGGGCTGATGAATTGATGCTTTTGAACCGTGGTGTTGGAGAAGACTCTTGAGAGTCCCTTGGACTGCAAAGAGATCAAACCAGTCAATCCTAAGGGAAATCAGTCCTGAATATTCATTGGAAGGACTGACACTGAACCTGAAGCTCCAATACTTTGGCCACCTGATGCAAAGAACTGACTCTTTGAAAAAGAGCCTGATGCTGGGAAAGATTAAAGGCAGGAGGAGAAGAGAATGACAGAGAATGAGATAATTGGATGGCATCATTGAGTCAATGGACATGAGTTTGAGCAAGCTCCAAGAGTTGGCGAAGCTCCTGATGTGCTGCAGTCCCTGGGGTCACAACTGAGCGACTGAACTGAACTGATGGTATACAGAGTCATTTAGACTTGCCTGTGTCCTTGGAGTTTATTCTGAAGCCTGCTCCACAGAGAAACTAAAAGAGATACCCATAAGATAACCCAAACTCAGAGATGTCCCTAATCAGGTCATAGTGTTTGAGCTTGCTCCCATCAACTCTCTTGTAAGAATAAAACCCGTGCCAGTGAGCATCAAGAATGTTGACAAATTAGACTGACATTTGACAAACTGTATTTACTTAAAGCAAGGGTTAATTTTATATGTCAACTTAAAAGAGCTAACAGATGCTGAGATAACTGTTAAAACATTATTTCTGGGAGTGTCTGTGAGGGTGTTTCAAGAAGAGAGTAGCATTACATGGGCAGACTGACTAAAGAAGATTGTCTTCATGAATGCAAGTAGATATCATCCCATCCAGGAAGTGCCTGAATAGAACAAAAGAGCAGAGAAAGAATGAATTTCTTTCTGCTTGAGCTGGTCTGTCCATCTCGTCTGTATCTATCCCTCATGGATAGACAAACAGGTAGACATCATAAAGGTTCTACTTATTTGGAGAAATCTGACTAGTATACTCAAACAAAGAATGCAAAAATCACCCAGAAAAAGTAACCACGTTCAGAACCCAGGACAAGATCCCAGCAGGTCAGACATGCTCAGCAGAGTCACACCTGCACACTGACTACAGGCTGAAAACCAGCATGATGCAGACACTCACTCAAACAGTCTTCATGTGTCTCTGTCACTTTTCCATAATATTGGGCTGGTCCAAATACATTTTGAACTCAGCACCATGGAACCAGTACAAGGGTCCTTTGCACAGGTATCTCTTATCACACTAACAGGGAGCTATAAGACCTTTCTCAGAAGCTGTCAGTGACCCAAGGAGAGAAAGAAATTACACACAAGTCTCATTGCTATAAAGTCTCATGGGAAGATTGCCAGTCATCCCTCATTATCCATTCTCACCTTCGTGTGCTGTGTGTTGGGTGCTAAGTCACTTCAATAGTGTTCAACTTTTTATGACCCCCTGGACTGTAGGCCACCAGGCTCCTCTATCCATGAAATTCCCCAGGCAAGAATACTGGAGTGGGTTGCTGCGCCCTTCTCCAGGGGATCTTCCAGACACAGGGATCATACCTGCATCTCCTGAGTCTCCTACATTGGCAGGTACGTTCTTTACCTCTAGTGCCACCTGGGAAGCCCCTCACCTTCTTATCTGATAATTAAATTATTAACTGGGCAATTGGCCTTCTAGGTAGGACTATCTTTCCCAACCACAAGATAAAGTCTGATCAACAGAACATTAGTTTAATTGATGTTGGTGATTTATTTCTGGATTGTGACCTTAAGGAAACGGTAAAACCCTTCCCTATAAAAATAATAAGAATATAGACAGCTGGCTTGAAATATGTGGACGAAGGAGACATCCTTTCAGGAAAGGGGGTGCACATAATCTCTCTCAATAACATTTCTCAACCACATAAATTTTCCCCAAACATTCCAGACACCTTGTTGGTTTGTGAGCATTCAAAACTTCCAAATACGTTTGGACCTTCATGGGAGAGAGAAACTGAATTCCATATTCTTTGAACCAATGCTATCTGAAGCCCTTGTTAGAACTAAATTGATAGTGAAATAAATTGAGCCATATGTTTTTGTTTTTAATAGCAATGATTACACCTAAAGAAGATCTTTGCATAAGTAAGAATACAGTACAAGAGGTCCACATTTGCACCGTCTTGTCCGTATGCCATCTGACAGAGGATCCCAGATGTAACTTTAGAATTTAACAAACTTCATCGTTTGCACAAGTCACTTAGAATGGACTGTTTAGGTCATCAGATTTCTAATTAACTAAATTATTTTGTGCTTAATAAGGACTAAAAAATCTTCAGAAAAATAATACATTTTGACTCAGATTTTACTGGATAAAATTTAATCTTTAACAAATTGGAAAATACTCCACAACCTAGTTATACAACAAGGCCATGATTTTAAACACCAGTAATTGTTATGTTATGAACAGTAGGGCTCTAATTTTTAAATAACAAAAGAGTGATGGAGAATAGAGTCTCTCCTATAGTCTGCATTTGTTAAAAGTGCTAGTTCATCAAGCACTTATTCAGCACCTGCTGGCTCCCACATCTGGTTTCACCACTTCACTCCTATACAAACTTGTGCAGCCTGCCCCTTTTTTTTGACTCTCTGATTTTTCATGGGGAAAAAAAAAAAGATGGGGAGAGAACTCTGGGCTGTAGCTATTCTTTGAAAGGCCTTGATTCTAAGAATGGGACCTTGTCACAGGAAAATGACTCCTGTCACTGCCTTGACTTACTCCTCTTTTTCTGCAGGCAACTCATGCTAGAGCCAGATGTCTGCAGTTGGAGCTATCTCCCAGAAGCAACATCCCGTAACTGCTCCTCCACAGCTTCTTTAACAACTTGAGTTGACAACAATTATGTTGCCTCAGGGCCTTTTCCATGCTGAGGATATCAATGTGGTATCTGAGCCATCAGCCCTGACTGGACATTAACATCTTATAATGTGTGCTCTTGGAAAAAAGAAACTTGAATTCCAAAATCCCTCCCTCTGTTAGAGAAATTGTTTGCCTATCATTCTGCTGATCTCCAAATATAGCCTTTCCAGGGTGCCCAGCCTCTTCCCCACATTCCAACAGGGCGGAGGTGGCTGTCTACTCTGCCAGGGCTGTGTTCATCTGGCCACGGTGAGAAACGTGGTGGGTTAATTAGATACTTCAGGTGGGATGATAAGCCTGCTGCTTAAGATAAAACAAATTTGTGGATGAGTTAATCAGATTCCTCTGTTCAGTTTAGGATTCAGTTCAGAAGGTAAGCATACACACATGGATGTCCGGGATCCATCCAGGCCAGAACTCTGCTTCCAGGAGTTTCCCTGTGGGGCACCTGGAGGGCAGTGTAACATTCATATGGTGTAACAGTGTGACCAAAGCTCAGCATTCCTGGGATAACAGGTTAGAGAGCTGTAATTCATTAATTAACCCAAGCTGTTTTAAATATATACATATTTTTGAAAATGATATCTTTGGAATTCCGTTCCACCACTTATTATCTAGGAAAATTTTGACAAACTACTTGATTTCTGATTTCACACCTGAAATGGAGATAGTCACATGGTTATCTTACAAAGATTAAATGAGTTACTGTGTGTCAAAAGCCTAAAACAGTGTTCTCAGTTAGCATTGCATATTTTTTTATTAGTGTAAGATAACAACTTCCAAGTGCATAAGCATGAAAGGAAGTGTATGATGTCATAGGCTTTGAAGTCAGACAGACCTGACTTGGAGTCAAGGCTCTGGTACTTTTAACTACATGATTTAAGTCATTCTGCTTAACCCTCCTGAGTCATGGTTGCTGGATCTGAAAATGAGGGTACTAATGGCTATGTTAGAAAGTTGTGGGAAATATATGTGCAATATCAGACAAGTAGCATATACCAGGAGATCCACTTACCCTTTAGCTTCCCTTAGGAGAAGCAGTCTGAGCTTCACTGTAGAATAAGTGTGGCTTATGAAGTTGGAATCACCTTTTCTAGGATGCAAGGATAGCATTCCTCAGAAGATACTGTTCAAAATGACATTCACATTCAACTAAACAGAGTTTTTGTTTCCCCAATTGGAAACAATTTTAAAGGTCCTAGTAATAAATGGAATTTAGCTATTACTAGAGTTTTTTGTGATTCTCTCTAAGGCCTACTGATGTCAAAAAGAAAACTAAAAGGATAAATCAGAACAATTAAATGGGACTTTAGAATGGAAATTAGGAAATTCAGCAGCAGCACAAACCAGGTAAAAGATAACCCAGATGTGAAGCGTATGGTTGATGAGCAGAGGTGTTACTGTAGTGCCGGTTTTACCTCCCTTACCTGCATAACTTGTCCTCTTCCAGCCAACTTCTGATGAAGACCTGCATGTTCTAAAGAAGAAGCCAATATCCCTAAACTTTAAAGACATCAGCAAAAGCATTTCCCAACTTAACCATTAAGTTTAATTCCTGAAAGGAAAAGAAAAATAAACACTAAATGGCATGAACTTAGAGGACCAGGATCTGAAACTTTTAGGCATGTGAGACTCAAGGGAAAACAAAGACCACTAGATAAGAACTTGAGATCTTTTCTGATTGCTTACTTCCCCCACTTAAATATGATATAAGTAGATTAAAGACCAAATATAAAAACAAAGCAACAAATAACACTGAAAAAATACACAGAAGAACATTGGAGTAAGAAAGATTCTCCTATGTAAGACCAAACCTAGAAAGGATAAAGGAGAACATTATAATTCATCAGATCAGATCAGATCAGATCAGTCGCCCAGTCGTGTCCGACTCTTTGTGACCCCATGAATCGCAGTACGCCAGGCCTCCCTGTCCATCACCAACTCCCGGAGTTCACCCAGACTCACGTCCATCGAGTCAGTGATGCCATCCAGCCATCTCATCCTCTGTCATCTCCTTCTCCTCCTGCCCCCAATCCCTCCCAGCATCAGAGTCTTTTCCAATGAGTCAACTCTTCACGTGAGGTGGCCAAAGTACTGGAGTTTCAGCTTTAGCATCATTCCTTCCAAAGAAATCCCAGGGCTGATCTCCTTCAGAATGGACTGGTTGGATCTCCTTGCAGTCCAAGGGACTCTCAAGAGTCTTCTCCAACACCACAGTTCAAAAGCATCAATTCTTTGGTGCTCAGCCTTCTTCACAGTCCAACTCTCACATCCATACATGACCACTGGAAAAACCATAGCCTTGACTAGACGAACTTTTCTTGGCAAAGTAATGTCTCTGCTTTTGAATATGCTATCTAGGTTGGTCATAACTTTCCTTCCAAGGAGTAAGCGTCTTTTAATTTCATGGCTGCAGTCACCATCTGTAGTGATTTTGGAGCCCAGAAAAATAAAGTCTGACACTGTTTCCACTGTTTCCCCATCTATTTCCCATGAAGTGGTGGGACCGGATGCCATGATCTTCGTTTTCTAAATGTTGAGCTTTAAGCCAACTTTTTCACTCTCCACTTTCACTTTCATCAAGAGGCTTTTGAGTTCCTCTTCACTTTCTGCCATAAGGGTGGTGTCATCTGCATATCTGAGGTGATTGATATTTCTCCCGGCAATCTTGATTCCAGCTTGTGTTTCTTCCGGTCCAGCATTTCTCATGATATACTCTGCATATAAGTTAAATAAGCAGGGTGACAATATGCAGCCTTGATGTACTCCTTTTCCTATTTGGAACCAGTCTGTTGTTCCATGTCCAGTTCTAACTGTTGCTTCCTGACCTGCATACACATTTCTCAAGAGGCAGATCAGGTGGTCTGGTATTCCCATCTCTTGAAGAATTTTCCACAGTTGATTGTGATCCACACAGTCAAAGGCTTTGGCATAGTCAATAAAGCAGAAATAGATGTTTTTCTGGAACTCTCTTGCTTTTTCTATGATCCAGCGGATGTTGGCCATTTGATCTCTGGTTCCTCTGCCTTTTCTAAAACCAGCATGAACATCAGGAAGTTCACGGTTCACATATTGCTGAAGCCTGGCTTGGAGAATTATGAGCATTACTTTACTAGTGTGTGAGATGAGTGCAATTGTGCGGTAGTCTGAGCATTCTTTGGCATTGCCTTTCTTTGGGATTGGAATGAAAACTGACCTTTTCCAGTCCTGTGGCCACTGCTGAGTTTTCCAAATTTGCTGGCATATTGAGTGCAGCACTTTCACAGCATTATCTTTCAGGATTTGAAATAGATCAACTGGAATTCCATCACCTCCGCTAGCTTTGTTCGTAGTGATGCTTTCTAAGGCCCACTTGACTTCACATTCCAGGATGTCTGGCTCTAGGTCAGTGATCATACCATCGTGATTATCTGGGTCATGAAGATCTTTTTTTGTACAGTTCTTCTGTGTATTCTTGCCATCTCTTCTTAATATCTTCTGCTTCTGTTAGGTCCATACCATTTCTGTCCTTTATCGAGCTCATCTTTGCATGAAATGTTCCTTTGGTATCTCTGATTTTCTTGAAGAGATCCCTAGTTTTTCCCATTCTGTTGTTTTCCTCTATTTCTTTGCATTGATCGCTGAAGAAGGCTTTCTTATCTCTTCTTGCTATTCTTTGGAACTCTGCATTCAGATGTTTATATCTTTCCTTTTCTCCTTTGCTTTTTGCTTCTCTTCTTTTCACAGCTATGTGTAAGGCCTCCCCAGACAGCCATTTTGCTTTTTGCATTTCTTTTCTATGGGAATGGTCTGTCATATGACTACATCATACAACTTGTACACTTTCATAAGACAAAGATACACAAAGTTAGAAGACAAATCACAGACTTTAAGTGACAACAATAAGTTGCAAAGTGTTACCTCAAGAGATGGGAGAAAGAATAGACCAAGGAGGTAAAAGAAACTTGAAACTATGGCTCTATATTATTTTTGATCGTTTGAATTTTATGCCACCAGTATATACTTTAAAGGGAAGAGGGAAGAAGACTGGAAAGAAAGAGGAACAGGAGGGAAAGGCAGGCAAAGTCTTGTCCAGGAACTGAAAAACTGAGTCCATGAGTAAAGAAACTATAGATCAGATTTAGGGAAAAAGAAGAACATGACTGAACCTTGATAGAGAATTGAAATCCTGACACCACCGCTTACAAGCTATGTAAACTTAGAAAAATTCATTCAATCCTTTCTAAGCCCCAAACTTCTTTACTAAATAATGAAGATAATAGTTTAATTTTTAGAGTTATTAAAAGGATAAAATAAAATGCAATATGTAATCTCCTAAACATAGTGCTTAAAACATACCACGTCTTAAATAAATAAGAAAGTTTTTTAATCTTTCTCTTTAAAAAAATGGGGAAAGGGGCATTCGAGAGAATGAAAGGATAGAAGGCAATTCAGGTGACAAGGACAGTGAACAGATCAAGCTAAATAAAACTTGAGGCTGATTTAAGGTGTAGTCAGAGAATTATAAGGGAAAATCTGAGCTGATTATATGCAAATATGCACATTGTAACTAATCCTTTGTTTCCATGCAGCTCAGACGTGTTCAACCAAGGTACACAGCTGTGTTATATAAGGGGTAGTTGCAGAGCTGCAGGGTGCTGAGCACACAGCATTCTTGATTAAGAGGAAAAATCAAATTTCTTCTCTTCTAATATACAAATCAGTGCTTATGGCATTCCTTGGTTTCTGGCCACCTAGCAATAATATAGCAAATTTCAAATCTAGGTGTTCTGAAAGAGACATAGTCCAAGGGGAGAAGGATGCACTTGAAAACCCATTAGAAACACATGCAGAGTGTCCTTTGAAGTCTCAGCTCCCCCACCCCCATGTTCTGCCTGAGTGTAAGACCTTATTCCAAAAGGTTGAACAAAAAAGGAAGATAGACTAATGATTAAAAAAAAAAAAAATCAAATACAGCCTTGCCCCGATAGCCCACCCATCATACTTTCAAATAAGCTGATCACTTACAGTAGAGGTTATTTAGAACAAAGTGGAGCTCCAGAGTCCATTTATTTGAATGCATTTCCATTTCAATCACCCTGCTTCAGAAGTCGCCTCTCCTTCCTGTCACGTAAGGTGAACAGATGTGATTTTAAGGACTTACTTCACGAACTCCTCCTCTGAAGGAAAAAAAAAAAAAAAACAAAGTTGTCCGGATAGAGAATTTTTTTTAACCTCATTTGGGGCATAAGATTCAAAAATGAGTTCATTTCTGATCCTATTCTTGTGAGGGCATCATATTAGTTGCCTTTCAATATCCTTAGTCATAGGTTCTTAGATGAGTGAGTTTTCCTCCCCTCTGTGCATAAATAGATTAAAGTTGTCTGTTCAAGTGAGGAAGCAGAGATCAAAAAGATTTTTTTGAGATTTTTTCATTTCACTTGGCATAATCATGGGTATACAAAGGAGTCCCTCTAACAGGGGTGGTCCATCAATTGAAGTTACTTTTCCCGAAACAGGAGATGATGGATGAATCTGAAGAGAACAACTGCATAGCTCCTTGTGCAATAAGTACTCTTGTGACAAAAAAGGTTTTTATTCAAATGATTAACCAATACCAGGGTTGGTATCTATCCTGAGACTAACTATGAATAGAGATACTATACACAGAATATTTAGCATTCATTCTTCATTTCCAGTGTATTATAAGAAGCAGTAGCAACACTGAAAAGCAAGATACAAGAAAAAATTGTGCCACAAATTTTCACCTTTCCTACCACTTGAGCACTTATTCTTTTATGCACTGGGATCCCTGGACACTCTGAGGGAATACAGTACTCCTGCATTCCCTCTGAAAACATAAAACACACACACCCTCAACAAAATATAAAGCTATTCTGAACAAACCAGAAATAAACCAGGTGCAGCTGTGAGGGCAAGGAGCATATGGGAATTCTCTGTAATTTCCACTCAATTTTGCTGTGAGCCTAAAAATGCTCTAAAAATTTTTTAATTAAATAGATATACAGATATATAGATGTGGAGATAATAGGCAGAGAGTCATAGAAAGTTTCCTAGAAGAGGCAGACTTTGATTTGGGACTTAAGATACACTTAGTGAAAGCAGAGAACTATAATGAACAAAGGCCAGGAGTCCGGAATGTTTGGACTTCAGAGAAACCATCATTATTCTGTCAAAAGGAGCATGCTGGAAAATACTTTCAAATAAGAAGAGTGAAGTAACTAGGAGGTAATGTCCTTGTTTTAAAATTATAACCTCAATCATCTCACTAATTTATGCTATAACATGCCTACTTAATAGAGTCAAAATGCAGGTCTAATTAATGAGGTTGAATCTCTGAGAATCAAAGCATATGATTTCAGAAAGTTTGGTAGTGACCTGGCGCCATATAATTCACCTTAGAGTCCTGGTGACCTGCCAGCCTGAGAGATCTCTAGCCCTATGGCACTGAATATACTCAACAATCCAAGGACTAAGGAAACAGGGTAGCTTTTCAGGAAAAAAGAAATCCTGAATCCTGTGGAATTTTTTCCTGGAGAAAGGAGTTCAAGGGGAGAGGTGCCAGGAGCAACTGAAGGAAACAGGAGGAAAAAAAAAAACCTCATGCAATGGTAATTTGAAGGGTAGGAGGGAGGCTTGTGCATTTAATTATGATAACATCAGTTCATCAGGAAAGTTAAACTCAACAAGAAAGTCCTTAATCATTAACACTGCCATTCCAGAAATGTGCCTTCTCGCACATGTGTTTGATAGATTCTGGGTGACAGAGCCTGCAGACAGGACTTGTGAGTCCTGCGGCTTGGAACCCCTAAGAACCCCTGAATATGGTGTCTGTGTGTCTGTGTGTGTCTGCCTGTGTCTGTGTGTGTGGTGTGAGTCTTTGCAGGATGTATATTTGTTTTCACTTTTGCTTCTCACCCTCCATCCTTGAAAATTCTTCCTTCTTGTTCCCTAAAATAAATCAGCAATGCCCAGTTTGCGCCACATTTTCTCCTCCCAGTACTTTCTGCTTGCTTTTGTCCCTGAAGGGTTTAGTCATCTTCACTCTCTGCTTCTAAAGGGTGGGCGGGGGTGGGGTGGGGGGCATATTATTGAAAACCATTTCTCCAACCTTTGTCTTCTTCCAGCAAGCCCCTCCACCCCCTTCATCTAACCTCAGAATAGAAGCTTCTAAACCCTTCGGAGAGGTTGAGAGGTAGTTAGAGGCCACCCGCCTGGCCCAGATCCCCGCAGCCAGGACCCATGCCATCGAAGAGGTCAGGCTTTAATTGGTCTCTTGTTGACTCCTGCCACTTCTTCCCTCCTTGCCAGCCAAGCACCTGGCAGGCAGTTCACCAGACACGTGGATATTCACCTCCTCAGGCTTGCGATCCGCTGCTCTAAATCAACCGCCCTCTCCTGTGCCCTTCTCACTTCTCCCAGCACACAGTCTTGAAAAATATCCTAGCGATTTAGCATTTAAATTGGAAGCATTTATTCTAACACCCACACGAAGCTATGGAGACCGGCTGGTAGGGCTAGGGAGGGAACTGTGGGAAATAGTAAAAGTCCCAAAAGAGGTGAAAATAATTGTATATCACCCAAGAAAACAATGAAATGGGGGATTGAAGGAAAGTAAGTAAGCCTTATTGCAAGGGAAAAGTTCTAACTAAGAGTCCGTGAAACTGCGGGATTACTTCCCTGGGGAAATGGTAAGACCTGCATCCATGGAGTTGTCAAAGACTAACCCAGCAAAGCACACAAAATAAACCATGAGACATTCCACACAAAAGGCCGAATTTTGTCAGCACATGGTAATGGCAGATTTCCCAGTTTGGACATCTGTTCTTAGAGTTTGACCAGAGGAAAAAACTACTATTGACTTTTCTGTACACTTGATGAGGACTCCCTGAAACTTGTGAGATGGCAAAAAGTGGCATTCTGCCATCTTCCAAAAATACATTTCTATAACAGAGTCTTGGTTTATCACAGAATCACAGGTCTTTGCTAGGTCTTCACTTTATTTGAACCTATAAGACATTTGACAGTTAACTGCATCTTGTCTTGTACCATCTTTTCCATGACATATATCTCACTTGTATGTCCTTAGTGATTTGTGTTTCTGACCTCTGTTGCTAGCTAGTAAGTTCTCTGAGGTCGGAGACCACTTGATTTCTCAAAACTTTCAGCATTGGATCTTCTATGTAGTAGGCAATCATAAATATGCCCCCAAAGTGTAATCATCAAATACTACTATAAATTCAATTAAGTATGTCATTGTCCACGGAAAGTCTCTCAGAGAGGGTGCTAAGAAATGTGAGTCATCACCTCATCTAATTTTCTGAATGGTCTAATAGGTATTATTGTTCCCACTTTACAGAAGAAGAGACTGAAGCTTAGAGAAATAAGAAAAGTAAAAAGAATAACAAACTCATCTGAAGTCTCCCAGTTAGTAAGTGACAGAGTCAAAATCCAAACTTACCCCATGCTTTTGCTCCAGCTCTGAAGGCCAGGGAATGAAAATTTATTATTGTAAAGCATTAGCTAACTTCTTTGAAGGTTGTGCAGTGGGTTTGGGCTAAGTGCTTTCTCTGTGTTAGCTAGCATGGGATGCAAGCACATAAAGTACAATCTTTTACAGATGAGAAGACTGATACACAGAGACATCAAAGAATAAGGCCATGCAACCAGTAGGGAGGAAAGCTGGGATTTGCACCCCACTGGCCTCATTCTGGTGCCCATGCTCTTTATTATTTAATTAACATCACCATTCAGGAGAAGGAAATGAAAATTCAAAAAGAAAATCTAGGGCCATCTAGCCACATACCACTTTTACCACAGCATAATTTACTAATTCAATAATTGTTTAGTAGAACTGACTTTCCATCAAATTTCATTTAATGTTTATTCCTAGTCCAGAAAACATTCACCCAAATACATCAAGACAAGTCAACACTGCTCTTGTACCTTTCTTGAGTTCCAACATAGCAATATTCAAAGTGTTTCTTGGTGAGGAAAGTAATGCCACTGCCCAGGAACCCCCTGCAGGAACTGGTGATGAGGCAGAGCAAAGCTGTCGCTAAAGTCTTGGGCACAGAGTTTGCAGAAGATGTGGAACGGAAAGTGTGTAAACAGAAATTCCATACTTGAAGTTTCCATGATTCAAAAAAACCACAAAGCCTTTGTACCAAAGTTTCTACCATTCACAATTTATGTCATTAATATTCATTCCTTACAGAGAAAACTAATAATACAAGATAATATACACTAGAAGTTCAGTTCAGTTCAGTCGCTCAGTCATGTCTGACTCTGTGACCACATGGACTGCAGCATGCCAGGTTTGGAGCTTGCTCTAACTCATGCCCATCAAGTCGGTGATGCCATCCAACCATCTGTCATCCCCTTCTGTCATCCTCTGTCATCCCCTTCTCCTCCTACCTTCAATCTTTCCCAGTATCAGGGTCTTTTCAAATGAGTCTGTTCTTCTCCTCAAGTGGTCAAAGTATTGGAGTTTCAGCTTCAACATCAGTCCTTTCAATGAACACCAAGGGTTGATCTCCTTTAGGATGGACTGGTTGGATCTCCTTGCAGATCAAAGGACTCTCAAGAGTTTTCTCCAATACCACAGTTCAAAAGCATCAATTCTTCAGCCCTCAGCTTTCTCTATGGTCCAACTCTCAGATCCATACATGACTACTGGAAAAACCACAGCTTTGACTAGACAGACCTTTGTCGGCAAAGTAATGTCTCTGCTTTTTACTATGCTGTCTAGGTTGATCATAGTTTTTCTCCCAAGGAGAAAGTGTCTTTTAATTTCATGGCTGCAGTCACCATCTGCAGTGATTTTAGAGCCCAAGAAAATAAAGTCTGTCACTGTTTCCATTGTTTCCACATCTATTTGCCAGGAAGTGATGGGACCATATGCCATGATCTTAATCTTTTGAATGCTGAGATTTAAGCCAGCTTTTTCACCCTCCTCTTTCACTTTCATCAAGAGGCTCTTTAGTTCTTCACTTTCTACCATAACGGTGGTGTCATCTGCGTATTTGAGGTTATTGATATTTCTCCTGACAATCTTAATTCCAGCTTGTGCTTCATTCAGCCCAGCATTTCTCATGATGTACTCTGCATATAAGTTAAAGAAGTAGGGTGACAATATCCAGCCTTGATGTACTCCTTTCCCAAATCGGATCCAGTCTGTTGTTCCATGTCTGGTTCTAAACTGTTGCTTCCTGACCTGCATACACATTTCTCAGGAGGCAGGTAAGGTGGTCTGGTATTCCCATCTCTTGAATTTTCCAGTTTGTTATGATCCACACAGTCATAGGCTTTGGCATAGTTAATAAAGCAGAAGTAGATATTTTTCTGGAATTCTCTTGCTTTTTCTAAGAGCCAATGGATGTTGGCAGTTTGATTTCTGGTTCCTCTGCCTTTTCTAAATCCAGCTTGAACATACAATAGAAAAGATACCCCAATAAGTAACTATAATCAAGCCACAAACTCCTTCAAAGTGGGCACTCACCTCTTGGCTCTCTTCTATGTCCATCCAAGTTTGCCTGATCAGTGAAAACTAAATGTAACTAAAACTTTCTGCGTTCTTGTCCTGACTCTATCACAAGCCAGCTAGGCAACAAGCTAGTTATAGGACTCAGGGAAGATGACAGACATAGAGGACTGGGATACAGGAGGACACTCTCCTCTTCAAGAAAGGCAAGTCACATATCTAGTGGGTACTAGAGTCTGAACAAATGATCTATTTTACATATACATGTGTATGACAATTTTTCTTCAACATATTATAGATGGAGAAATAAATAAGATTCAGATTTAACAATGTCACTAAATTCATAATGGCTTTCTGTAATTATTTTTTTAATCAGTGAGCACAACTACTGTGCAAAGAAACTGGGAAATTTTATAACATTTTTGAAAGAATCCTCACATTAATAAGGGACCTCCTAGGTAGCACAGTGGCAAAGAATCCACCTGCCATTGCAGAAGAAGTAGGAATCTTGGGTTCAGTCCCTGGGTCAGGAAGATCCCCGGTAGTAGGAAATGGCAACCTACTCCAGTATTCTTGCCTGGAAAATTCCATGAATAGAGAAGCCCAATGTGCTCCATGGGTTCACAAGAAGTTGGACATACTGAGCACTCATGCACATTAAAAAATGTTTGGAAATACTAGATCAGAGGACTTTTTTTTTCTATGTTAAACTTTAACAATCCTTTGAGTTAAAGTGAGAATGAGATGACTTTTCGATGTCTTTCTTTTTTTTTTTTTAATTTCTTTTTTAATTGGAGGAAAATTGCTTTACAATGCTGTGTTGGTTTCTGCTGTACAACAAAGCAAATCAGCCATAATTATACATTTATCACTTCCGTCTTGAGTCTCCCTCCCCTCCCCCACCTCACCCCTCAAGGTCATCACAGAGCACCAGGCTGGGCTCCCTGTGTGATATAGCAACTTCTCACCAGCTATCTATTTTATACATGGTAGAGAATATATGTTGATACTACTTCTCCATTCATCCAACTCTTTCTTTCCCCACCTGTGTCCACAAGTCCATTCTCTATATCTGTGTCTTCATTCCTTCCCTTCAAATAGGTCCATGAATACCAATTTTCTGGATTCCATATGTATGGATTAATATACGATATTTGTTTTCCTCTTTCTGACTTCACACTGTATAACAGGCTCTAGGTTTACCCACCTCACTGGAACTGACTCATATGTGTTCATTTTTAGGCCTGAATATTATTCTTTTGTATATATGTACTGCAGCTTCTTTGTCCATCCATCTGTTAATGGACATCTAGGTTACTTCCATGTCCAAGCTATTGTAAGTAGTGCTGCAATGAACAGTAGGGTACATGTGTCTTTTTCAATAATGGTTTCCTAGGAGTATGAAGCAACTTAGCAGCAGCAGCAGGAGTATATGCCCAGTAGTGGGACTGCTGCTGGGTCATACGGTAGTTTTATTTCTAGTTTTTTAAGGAATCACCCATTCTCCATAGTGGCTGAATCAATTTACCTTCCCTCCAACAGTGCAAGAGGGTTCCCTTTTCACAACATTGTCTCCAATATTTATGGCTTGTAGATTTTTTGATGATGGCCATTCTGACTGGTGTGATGTGATACCTTATTGTAGTTTTGATTTGCATTTCTCTAATAATTAGTGATGGTGAGCATCTTTTCATGTGTTTATTGGCCATTTCTATGCCTTATTTGGAGAAGTTTCTGTTTAGGTTTCCTGCTTATTTTTTGATTAGGCTGTTGTTGTTGTGGGTGTTTTTTTTTCTTCTTCTGATATTTAGCTGTATGAGCTGCTTATACACTTTGAAGATTAATCCTTTGTCACTTGTTTTGTTTCCAATTATTTTCTCCCATTCTGAGATTTGTCTTTTCATCTTGTTTATTGTTTCCTTTGCTATGCAAAAGCTTTTAAATTTAATTTAGCTTCCATTTGTTTATGTTTGCTTTTGCTTCCATTACTCCAGGAGGTGGGTCATAGAGGATCTTGCTTTGATTTATGTCATTGAGTGCTCTGCCTATGTTTTCCTCTAAGAGCTTTATAGTTTCTGGACTTACATTTAAGTCTTTAATCTATTTTGAGTCTATTTTTATGTATGGTGTTGGGAAGTGTTCTATTTTCATTCTTTTACATGTAGCTGTCCAGTTTTCCCAGCACCGCTTATTGAAGAGGCTGTCTTTTCTCCACTGTATGTTCTTGCCTCGTTTGTCAAAGATAATGTCAATGCCTTTCAAACCAAGTATGTGCTTCATTCTTAGAAATCGTCTTTCGCTGATGATAATTTCCATAATTTACCTTATAAATCAGGAATTTTTGTATTTTCTTATCTGGCTCTATCAATAAGGTCTTCTGAACATTTTCTAAATTGAAAAGGTAACTATTACCTTTAATTGGGTTTTTCCACCTCCTTCAATGATAGCCAGGTCTTTGTAAGGATACCATGAGCTTTACAATGGTGGGTGTGGATTGCTCAGCCCCATCTTTCACTGTATTCCTCTAGTCACACAAACCATTGTTTTCTTTCTGAAACCTGCCACACATCCTCA
Organism: Bos taurus; assembly: GCF_002263795.3. Taxonomy (NCBI): domain Eukaryota; kingdom Metazoa; phylum Chordata; class Mammalia; order Artiodactyla; family Bovidae; genus Bos; species Bos taurus. Next base: position 14,232,614 of record NC_037351.1, on the reverse strand, counting down.
CACACACACACCGTTCCATTTCCTGGGCATGCCTTTTTATCTCTCTGCAGACCAGTTTAAATATCGTTAAGACTTTCCCCCTTGCATCATCACTGTTCAGCACTCTGTCCCTGCACACAGATGGCGGTGTGCCTAACGGAGGGCACCGTCCTCGTCTGCTGCGATAGCTCATTGTTTGGATGGCTACGCTCACTCATGGCCTGGAGCTACTGGAGTTAATTATGACTGTCCCTCATTTATCTTCTTTCCCCTAGATATTCTAGCTAAGGTGATCTCTAAGTGTTCATTATAGGCCCTGAATGAATGAAATGATAGATGAAGTAACCATAGAAAGCAAATATCTTTGATTATGAAAAACTACACTTGAATTCACAAAGTTGAAACTGGTTTCCAACTTGTACCTGACATGGTTTAAAACGAGTCTAATATATATATATATATATATATAAACTTCCTACTCCTAATTATCTGATGTTCTTTACACTCTCTCAAAAGGAAAGTGAAAGGAAATAAATTCTTTCCGCAGTTTCTCCACCTTGCTTCTATACTCTACAAAGGGAATTAATAAACCAACATTATTCCTAGAGCTGGTTTGATATAAATTGATGACTCTAGTATTCAAACCAAGATGGGTTGGTAGGATAAGACTCTGAGAGAATATATTTTTGGTAAAAGAAGAAATACATTAATTCTATCACCACATATAAAAAACCTAAAATTAAGAAAAAATAGAAAAGAGAAAATTATACCCCCTTGTGGAGGTAAGCATAGGCAAGAGAGGGAAAAATAAATTTGTTCTTTTATTGTCAAACCAAGTGGAAAAGATTAAACTGTACATGTAAGAAGGAAAACACTTGCTAAAACAAAGGCTATTGCACTGTGTTTGTTCTCACTGCAAAATTGTTTCTTTAAACTGCAGAAGGATAGTACACCATTTAGTACAGGGCCCAGGACAAAGAACTGACAATTGCTAACATGAACAGATTACTTCATCCCAATTACTTCATCCCGATCAGGTACTACACTAAGCTCTTTATCTGCTCACAATATTTTATTCTTACAATAGCCCTATGAACTGTAATTTGAGATCTGTTATTATCTTCACTACAGATGGTGACTGCAGCCATGAAATTAAAAGACGCTTACTCCTTGGAAGGAAAGTTATGACCAACCTAGATAGCATATTCAAAAGCAGAGACATTACTTTGCCAACAAAGTTTCATCTAGTCAAGGCTAAGGTTTTTCCTGTAGTCATGTATGGATGTGAGAGTTGGACTGTGAAGAAGGCTGAGCGCCGAAAAATTGACGCTTTTGAACTGTGGTGTTGGAGAAGACTCTTTAGAGTCCCTTGGACTGCAAGGAGATCCAACCAGTCCATTCTGAAGGAGATCAGCCCTGGGTGTTCTTTGGAAGGAATGATGCTAAAGCTGAAACTCCAGTACTTTGGCCACCTCATGCAAAGAGTTGACTCATTGGAAAAGACTCTGATGCTGGGAGGGATTGGGGGCAAGAGGAGAAGGGGATGACAGAGAATGAGATGGTTGGATGGCATCACTGACTCGATGGACGTGAGTCTGAGTGAACTCCGGGAGTTGGTGATGGACAGGGAGGCCTAGAGTGCTGCGATTCATGGGGTCACAAAGAGTCGGACATGACTGAGCGACTGATCTGATCTGATCTGATTATCTTCATTTTTCAGACGAAGCTTAATAAGTTTAGGTTGCCCAAGATGACAGAATTAGTAAGCAGTCAGACTCAGGCAGTCTGATTTCAAAGTCCTAACCACCTCCTATTTCTAGGATAGTCTGAGAATAGGAAATCTGGAATTTCATCTCAATTCTCTATTTGAGGTAGATTTTTAATATTAGACAGAATTTTGACAAATCTGTACCAAGATAAGATTTTTCAGTTTGAGAGACCTACATCAATAAAGATGTGGAAGTGAGAAAACAAGAGTTATCCCTAGGGGATAGAAGGACCCAGGGAGATAAAACCACATCATCTCAGAGGAGAATGGGACTGGTACATTTAAGCCCCAAGCCAAATTTAGCCACCAAGTGTTTTTGTAGAGCTGCTGATTGAAGAATGCTTTTTTTATATTTTTAAGTGGCCGGAAAACAATTTCAAAAAGAATATTTCATGACAGGTAAAATTATTATTACATGAAATGTATAACAATTTTAAAAGTGCTGTATCCAGAGCTCGAAAGACTTTGAGATATAAAGTGGCATAATTAAGAACTTGGTTTATAAGATTGTAAAAAAAGACATTTTCAGATGCTTTCTGTAATGATTGTTCACTGTATGATCACAAAAGGAAGCAGGACAGCAAGGCAACTGACTGAGGAGCAATAAAGCCATTTGGGGCCCCAGAACTTCTAAGATTCAAGAAAAGCAGTTTATCTACTCTAGGACTCATCATAACCTCAAGGGAGCCAGTTTTATGCACCTGTAGCATTGTTCCCCCAAGAGAGTCTATCTGGTTGAAATGATTCATTGCTGACTAGTATGGAGCATACCTTATCCTGCATAGTATGGTGGCTAGTCCCTGCAGATCAAGCCTACCCATGGTTGTCCATGGCTGAGACCATTTGTTGGTCTAGACAATTGCAGAAGAGCAGGTTCAACTGCTCTCAACATCCAGAGACGAAGCTTCAGCATCTACACAAGAAGTTCTTGAGAGCACTCGCCTTCAAAGGGAGAAGTGAACGCAGTAGCCCCTTAGCATTTTTTTTAATATTTATTTTGTAATTAATTATTTTAATCCGAGGCTAATTACTTTACAATATTGTAGTGGTTTTCACCATACATTCACATGAATCAGCCATGGGTGTACATGTGTCCCCCATCCCAAACTCCCCTCCCACCTCCCTCCCCATCCCATCCCTCAGGGTCATCCCAGAGCACTGGCCCTGAGCGCCCTGTCTCATGCATTGTACCTGGACTGGTGATCTATTTCACATATGGTAATATACATGTTTCAATGCTATTCTCTGATTCCTCCCTCAGATAACTACTCCATGGACCTGGCACCATACACCTGTCTAGATTTCAGTGGAGCCTCTACCTCAGCACCTGTGCTCTGGCTACCCTGCTCTATGCCTCACAGCTACACCAAGTCTTATTGGCTCAAAATATCCAAAGGTAAATATAAGCATCAGCTCTGAATTCTAATCTTATATCCTAAAATCCTAGTCCATTTTTATCTATTGCCTTAACCACAGCATTCTTTTTCCTGCAGTACTCTTTGTCTTTACTGCAATTACCCTAGTTCTTTCAAAAGAAGGAAGGAAGAAATAAGGGAGAGAGAAAGGGGAGAAATAATAAAGAAAACTAAGATGCTCACCCTTGGGAGTGTATCTGTACATTAGTGATGACAAGTCAATAGGCAGTTGGTCATTTATCCTCCTTTGTGGTCTTTATTTGTGTCTTACTTTGAATAAAATAGCAAACACTTACCTTTATAACTAGCTCAACAAGTCCTAGTAGTTTCCAAATCTGAGTTCTTAAAAGATTTTTGTTTAAACTATTTTGAACAAACAGGAAAAAATCAGTTTTGCAGTAAACCTGACAGTTGGAGAAAAATGTAAAGTAAACCTTTTTATATAAACCTGGCTTATATAAATAAGCCAGGAGAGAAACTGGCTTCTAATCCTCAACCTATTGTCACTAGCTACAAGGTCGTGATGAAGCCCAAACACTTCAGAGCCTCATATTGGTCGGATATGAAAATGAATAATAAAACTTCTGTCACAAACATCACAACTGGCACTGGTGATCAAATAGAAGATCACCAGAGAAGATAACACTTTCCAACTTTCAGAAATTGTCAAATACAGACTACATGTGAATAAAGGATTTGAATGTTCATACACAGAATAAACATTGCAGGCCTACAGAGGAATGAGCCATCACTCCAGGGCAGATTGATAAGGGGCTGGTTTTAGATGACTTGTTATTTCATTGGAATTTCTTGGAATTCACTAGAATCTTGAAGGAAGGGAGTATATTCTAAGCTGAAACGACTTGTGCAGGCAAAGCATGGAAGTCAAGAAGTTTAGTGTGTTTAAGGAGCATGTTTGAGTAGTATGGCGAGAGCAAGAGTAAGTCTGTTAGCCAAGTCAAGTTGAAGGAGATGAACGTGGAAAAAGTGATCTTAAACCCACCATTCAGTTCTGTTCAGTTCAGTTGCTCAGTCGTGTCTGATTCTTTGTGACCCCATGGACTGCAGCACGCCAGGCTTCCCTGTCCATCACCAGTACCTGGAGCTTGCACATGTCCATCAAGTCGATGATGCCATCCAACCATCTTATCCTCTGTCATCCTTTTCTCCTCCTGCCTTCAATCTTTTCCAGCATCAGAGTCTTTTCCAAGGAGTCAGTTCTTCGCATTAGGTGGCCAAAGTATTGGAGTTTCAGCTTTAGCATCAGTCCTTCTAATGAATGTTCAGGATTGATTTCCTTTAGGATTGACTGGTTTGATCTTGCAGTCCCTCAAATGCCAGGGTTACAATTTTGGAGATTATTTGAGAGTCACAGAGCAGTATTTTCAGACCAATGGTTTGGCAATAGCAGGCAGAATAGATCAGAGGGAGACTAGGGAGCAGATAGAACCTGTTAGAAATTGTTGTCCACATCCATCTAGGGATGAGATAAAGAACTAAACTAAAGTTATCACTGTGTTGGCTAACATAAAGGATTTGGTAACAGATGAGGATGTAAAGAGATAATGAAGCACCACTTTTAGAGATGCTGCCATTGGAAACAGTGAAGTCATTCAGTATAAGCCATCCCAGAAGGAATTAACTCTGTTTAAGCCTCAGTTTTTGGAGGTGATGATATCTGTGACTTGAAAGAGCTTGAATATATTACATGGGAAAGCATCACAATATTGTAAAGTAATTATCCTCCAATTAAAATAAATATATTATTTTAAAAAATGAAAAGACTTTGAGAAAGGAATGGACATGAATGGGCTTGGAGCTACAGAGAAAGACAGGAGACAACCATTTCTCTGGATTTTTCTTTTTTTTTTTAATTTTATTTTATTTTTTAACTTTACAATATTGTATTGGTTTTGCCATATATCAACGTGAATCCGCCACAGGCATACACGCGTGTTCCCCATCCTGAACCCTCCACCCTCCTCCCTCCCCGTACCATCCCTCCGGGTCGTCCCAGTGCACCAGCCCCAAGCATCCAGTATCGTGCATCGAACCTGGACTGGCGACTCGTTTCATATATGATATTATACATGTTTCAATGCCATTCTCCCTATTAGCAAGGTTCTTCAAAATAGGCATAAGGAGGCTTAGAACAATCCAGTCAGAAGGGAGACAGCTCCTCAGGGATCTTGAATAGTGGAGAAAAAGATGCAAGCCTCTTATATGAAGACTCCTGATGGTCTAAACCCAACCCTCTCCAGAGGTCCTACACACAGAAGGAAACCACAGTTGAAGCCAAATATTTCTGAACTAGGAGAATGAGAAGCCAAACAGCAAGGAGTACTGATTTCTATTTAAATATAGTATTTTTATTACTTTTCTGGAAATTTGATACCAATCCCTTTTTAAACTAGAAAAAGCAGCATAATTTTTTTCTTTCCAAATGATTGACACTCAAAAGGTAATACCCTTTAAATTCCTCCAATTAAAGCAAATTTAATTTTAAGTTTAATTAAAGGAAACTTTAATTAGAAAGAAGATTAAATTTTAATTAAATTTCTCTAAAATCTTCATACCGGCCTTTACAGCTAATATTTCTGTCAGAAACCAAATCCCTTCTTAATATTCTTAAATTCTATTCTAGCATTTTCCTTCATATTAAAACAGCATCTCACCAGCTGCACCTGCCACTGTGAAAATTATTCTCATCTTAAAATACTGGAAATGCAACTGAGGAACCAAAGTCTCCCTGGGCAGAGAAGAAAAAACAACAGATTCTATTATTGATGAGAATTTTATTTTCAGTCTCTTCGCAGTCCTTTCTGAGGCAATTAGGTATGGTGGGCCTGTTGTGAGCCAGTTGGGCTGTATCCACACCACTGACAACCACTTATGGAACTCCTACAGTGTGTGTTGCCCCGCGCAAAGTTCCCTGTCTAGCAGGGAAATGTTAAAATACTAGCTCAGTCAGAGACCCATTCGACAGAGCATAGACCAGTTTGGCCTCCTGGATTCTTGGCTGTTCCTCCCCTCCCAGAGTCAGGAAGAGAAACACCATCTCCTGATGCCTGACTCATCCAGGTCTTTCCACTGCTTCTTCCTGCCTGATACCGGACACAGCTCCCTAGCCAAGGACTCAGATTCAGCACCTAAATTGCTGCCCGACAGTTACATTATCTGTAAGAATAAACTAAACACTATCTCTCACATTCCTCATCTGTAAAATGGGGTAATAAAATCTGTCATGCCTACTTCTTAAGAAGTCAGAAATACCAAATGAAATAGTGTAGATAAAAAGATTCTGAAAATTGCCAAGTGCTACATATTCCTGTGTATAACCACCTCCTACTGCCACATTGCATAGCTTATCCCATTCCTCCCAGGACCCATGTCCTGTTCCATCAACCTATATAACCAAGCCCAGCTTTTATGTCACCTCCTCCTTAAAAAGAACACTGAACAAAAACCCGACAGGGAACATTCTTTTTACACATGAACCCTGGCCCACTGCTTTATATTTACTGATATACAGCAGAGTCCTGTCTCTGCCTCCAGACACATGAAAGGACCTTCAAGTTTCCCAACATAAGAGTGAAGTTAAAATAAAATGAGAATAAAGAACTTCATTAAGAAAAGTTACCTTTAGTTTTCCTGACAGTCAAAACTCTCCTTGGCAGGTTACTAGATAGAGTTTACAACCACTGTAAAAAAAGGCTGCGCTGAGCTCAGTACCTGCTACTCCATGTGTCAGCCAAACACCACATTTTCTTGAGGAGCTAGTATGTGCACTCTAATTTTATCCACCTTTGATTGTCCACTAACAACTCAACTTGCCCTCACCCTAGGGCATATTTTGGCCCTAGACCTGGAATGCCTCTCCCAAATTTTCTACTACTTGTCTTCAAAGCTTTCAACAAATCCAAGCTCCTCCAAGAATCCTGTCTTACTCCTCCTACTTCTTCTGAATTCCTGTGTCCCTACTACTTGGATGACACCCAATGAAGGCTTAGGTGCCGGGCCTATTTCCTTGCTGTACCCTGGGTGTCGGTCTCATCCTGCAACTTCTCCAATGAAAGATCTACATTTTGTGCTCTTTCTGTAACTCTTGCACTGCCCGGATCACTGCTGCCTACATAGGAGATAACTAGAAACACTTACTCATTAACTTTTTCAAATGGAGTAGAAGCATACACTAATTTGTGAAGTGCAGAGTACATGAGAGATGCCATAATTCTCACAAAGCAGCAAAGACATTTAATACACAAGCAAACAAAAGAGACAATGGTCAGAAATAGAAATTTAAAGATGGAGGAAAGACGCTTAAATCCATGGTAAAGAGGATTGGACTCGGGATAAAGATGATGGTAGGGAGGATAACTTCTCCCAGGAGTGTGTGTAGAGTGTGTGGGAGGTTGATAAGCCCCCAAAGTGGGAGGAAGCAGTCGTGGACAGAGGCCTCAGAGAAGACTTTTTCCAAGACCAGCTCTGGGCCCTTGGTGATCCATTATTCAACTGTAAAATGGGTGCACTGTAATTCTCCTGTTCCTGCTTCAGGGCTTTTGTGAGACCTAATTTTTTATTGTTTGTCAAGGCTTTGAACTCTCTGGATGACAGACACCACAAGCAGTTCAAAGGCTGACTCTAGACCATTATTAGCTCCAGTTAGACTCACAGTGAGAGGAAAGACATGACCATTTTCAGCACACCTGTCAGCTCGGCCTTTTTTATCATTTGTAGGGATTTTGTGGCTAAATTAGAATTGCTCTTCATTACTTTTTCACCGGCAATTAAAAAAAGATCAAAATGGGACTTGTAACAGGGAGGCTGAATGGTAATTTTTGCTCTCTATAGAAAGGCACAACATACATCTCAGGAATCCCTTTCTCTTTACCCCTACAGTCTGCAAGAATTTTAGAGGATATATGACTCTCCTCTTTGTCTGCCTCAGAAAAATTAAGAGAAGGGGACTTAAAGAAGTTGGAGATGAAGTTAAAACTCACCAGTTTTAAATGTTTATTCTTTTCCTTCTTTACACTAGTTGCCAAACTTCCAAACTGCCCAATAATGGAGCACTTTTTTAAAAACTGAACCTCTAAATAGAACCACAGTTGTCATTATCAAAAAGCTGTTGACAATGAATCCTGAAATTCTTTCGGTCTCTTTTTCTCTCTGCCTCCCCTCCATTCTCCCAGCTCCTATGAATGGTTTAAGTTCTGTAAGTGAGCTTCTCAAGGATCCAATAGGACTGGAGTTCGATAATTTCCTTTTTCTGTTCTAGATGAAGGATACTTTGGCATCCCATTTCCATCAAGGGCTCTTGCCTACCGGTCATGCCCACCTCATACTGAGATCCCCATTTGCCTCCGGCTTTCATTCTTCCTTGTCTTCTCCTTGACCTTCCTGCTTCCAGGAATATCTTCACTGAGAACCTGCTTGCTCCCATACATTTGTCTAGCTTTATTGAGGTATACTTGACAAATGAAAATGTATTTTCACAATCAAAATATTTAACCTGATGTTTTGATGTATGTATACATTGTTAAATGAGTATCACAATTAAACTAATTAACACATCTATCATCTCACATACTTTTTTTGTGTGGTAAGAATACATTTGTCCTAGCAAATTTCAAGTAAACAAGATAGTATTATTAACTATAGTCACCATGCAGTACTTTAATCTCCAGAACTTATTTGTCCCACGTAACTGAAACTTGGTATCTTTTGACCTACATTGACTCCACCACTCAGCCCCTAGCAGCTACTATCCTACTTCCTATTTTTATGAATCTGACTTTTAGAATCCACATATAAGTAAGAAGATATCGTGTTTGTCTTTCTGTGTTTGGCTTATTTTACTGAGCATAATTCTTTCCAGATTCATCTTTGTCACAAAGGAATTTATTGTATGTGTATTATACACCACATATAATATACATGTATATATTTAATGTATACATCTATATTACAAATGTAGATATTTCACATCTTCTTTGTCCATTTGGGAATGACAGAGGATGAGATGGTTGGATGGCATCACCGACACAATGGACATGGGTTTGGGTGGGCTCCAGGAATAGGTAATGGACAGGGAGGCCTGGCATGCTGTGGTTCATGGGGTTGCAAACAGTTGGACATGACTGAGCGACTGAACTGAACTGAACTTGTCCATTCATCCATCCATGGACACTTAGATTGTTTCCACATCTTGGCTATTGTAAATAATGCTGCAGTGAACGTGGGGGTGCAGATGTCTCTCCAGGGTCCAGATTTCATTTCCTCTGGATAAATACCTAGAAGCATGATTGTGGGATTGCCGGGTCATAGGGTAGCTTTATTTTTAATTTCTTGAATACCTTGTTTATTGTTTTCTCCCACCTTTGAGAATTAGGGCTTGCAACAGGCATTGACCTAACTTTTTCCTGAGCTCTTCTCCTTTCTCTCTTATCTGCAGAAGTTAATTTACCAAAATAAATATTGATGTTGGAGTTTCATGTGGAAATTAGGAAAGAGCAACCATGTCACTGCTCTACACACTCTATATTCTTCTCCACCTTAGATTAATCTTCACAAGATTAATCCTAAGAATCTAAATTTTTAAATAATGCTTAAAGATGACAAGCTGGACCCAGAATGGGGAGTTGAGATAGAGTTGTCTGGAAAAAAAAAAAAAAAAATGAAGTAGAATGTTTTCTGTTCTGTTTCACCTGCAAAGTTGGGAGTTGACAAGGTTCTATGTAGCATTATCCCCCACAACAGTAGATACTGTCTAAACAACAAAAAAGGATAAGGTAGCCCACCCGCATGGACAACAAGAATGATGTCCCACATTTTTCCTGATTCAGGAGAGTCAGTGGACCCCAAACTATGATGTGGGGACACATAGAAACTTTCCTGGTCCTCTATCAAGGTCTTGTATCCATATTCAGGGTATTTGCAAGTATCTTGTAAATAACTTTTCATCCCACAGCAAAAGAAGTGTGCACCACATGATTATTCAGTCTAAAATATCTTGAATGTGCATTTAGTAAACACACATTCCCTGTTTCCATGAATTGTTTATCCAAGAACCCAAAGTTTCCTTTTTAATAACTGTCATTGGGTTCCTGTTATTGTTGCTGCTGCTGTTACTGGGGGACATGTTGTGTAATATAAACAGCAAAAGTATGCATTTCAATAGTAATTCCTTCAGTTCAGTTCAGTTCAGTCGCTCAGTCGTGTCCGACTCTTTGCAACCTCATGAATCACAGCACGCCAGGCCTCTCTGTCCATCACCATCTCCCAGAGTTCACTCAAACTCACATCCATTGAGTCGATGATGCCATCCAGCCATCTCATCCTTTGTCGTCCCTTTTTCCTCCTGCCCCCAATTCCTCCCAGCATCAGAATCTTTTCCAATGAGTCAACTCTTCGCATGAGGTGGTCAAAGTACTGGAGTTTCAGCTTTAGCATCATTCCTTCCAAAGAAACCCCAAGGCTGATCTCCTTCAGAATGGACTGGTTGGGTCTCCTTGCAGTCCAAGGGACTCTCAAGAGTCTTCTCCAACACCACAGTTCAAAAGCATCAATTCTTCAGTGCTCAGCTTTCTTCACAGTCCAACTCTCATATCCATATATGACCACTGGAAAAACCATAGCCTTGACTAAACGGTAGAGAAGGCAATGGCACCCCACTCCAGTACTCTTGCCTGGAAAATCTCATGGACAGAGGAGCCTGATGGGCTGCAGTCCATGGGGTCGCTAAGAGTTGGACACGACTGAGCGGCTTCACTTTCACTTTTCACTTTCATGCATTGGAGAAGGAAATGGCAACCCACTCCAGTGTTCTTGCCTGGAGAATCCCAGGGATGGGGGAGCCTGGTGGGCTGCCGTCTATGGGGTCACACAGAATCAGACATGACTGAAGTAACTTAGCATAGCATAGCATAGCATGACTAAACGGACCTTTGTTGGCAAAGTAATGTCTCTGCTTTTCAATATGCTATCTAGGTTGGTCATAACTCCCTCCAAGGAGTAAGCGTCTTTTAATTTCATGGCTGCAGTCACCATCTGCAGTGATTTTGGAGCCCAAAAAGATAAAGTCTGCCACTGTTTCCACAGTTTCCCCATCTATTTCCCATGAAGTGATGGGACCAGATGCCATGATCTTCATTTTCTGAATGTTGAGCTTTACACCACTTCAACAACAACCCAAAAACCTTAATGCTCCAAAACTAGAGCAATAGGATGGAACTTTCAGAAGTCTCCCCAGTGTTCTATCTTTACTCCCTCTCATAGTCCTGTTACCAAGAGTATCTCTGCAAAAATGTTCCACTTTAAACACACAGCCGCTCTCTGCTCCCATTTTCACACCCCATATACCCACAAACATGATATATCTCAGTCATTTCATTTCCATACTGTTTATGATTTTCATGTGTTCTCAGGTTTCTTTGGTTCCCTTATAAAATCCCATATTCATTTTTGGCTTATCATCCATTAAAAAACATTTGAATTAAAATTTTTTTAAAAAATCACTCAGCCACTGTCTCGACCATTGGAGTAGGGCACTGGAGACCTATATTCTGATCCCAGTTTTTCAAATAATTGGTTGTATGACCCAGAACTAATCATTTAATCTCTGTCTAATTTCTTCATCAATAAGATAAGAAATATAACTTTCTTACCTGTTTTACAAAGCTGTTGTGGGAAATATTTGAGGACTGAATATACATCTGACATCTCTGGCTCTGATTCTCCTCTGAGAGCTGTCTCTGATGACTGCACTTCATCTACCTATAATCCATGCTTTCATTCACTAGGCACACATTTATTGTCCCAACTTATCTGTCAGGCTATAAGATCTCACACACCCGGGGAAGGCAGACTCTTGACAAAACCGCACCTTGTCTGAGACGTACTCAGGTGCTGGGAGGCATGGTACACCCTCTGTAAAATCATGGACAGACTTGGGGCAGTTCATCAAGGTATGTATGGAGTGGGCATGTGTCTTATTTTGTTTTTCTATCTTGTCACCCTTTATTCATTCCTCTTCCGTAATAGAATCTTCTTTTGCAAAATGTACACTTTCCCAGTGGGCCAAGGAGCAGACTGTGCTAATTGGGTGCTCCTTCCCTAACACATGCAACTTTTTCACAGTGACAGAGACTTTAAGAGTAGGAATTTCCTGATAATGGCTGTGGTCACTGGCCTAGCTCTCCCTGCTATGAGCTGTTCCAGTCATTAGTATTCCTGCTCCTTGGAGTTGTCTCACTTCCCATCAAATTCTGAGTTCTCAACTTTCTCTGTGAGTTAGCAATAGATTTCCACCAAATTTACTTGTTCTTTAGTTAGTCAGAGTTGCTGTAACAACAAAGCCACAACAACAGCAAAAACCTGAATAATGACAATAAGCTGTACATCATGTGCATGTGCCTCTGTGAAAGTGAAACACACAGGCCTACCTCAGTGCTCAGTACATATTCATTCATTCAACCAACACATATCCATTGAAAAACTATGAGTCAGGCCCTGGGCCCTCATGAAGCTCATGGTTGGACAAGGTGGATGGACAGTGAGCAAGTAATTGAAAGTACAGTGAGTATTGAAGAAGGGCAGAGCTTTATTGAACAGTATGGCAGGCAATCTGGAACTAAGGGAGGACTTCCCATGTAGAAGTCATGTTTTACCTTAGTTGTAGGGGATGAAGAGGAATCTTCTAGGTAGAGGCTGGGGGATGAAGTTCTAGAGGGAGGAAACAATCTGTCCCCTGAGTAAAAAACCATGAACAGAGCCCACTGCCTCTCTATTTCATGAATCACTGGGGTACAGCATAAAGGGATATGAATTATAAGTAGACAGGAATCCATGTGTTAGCCCTGGTCCCACAGATGGCACACTCTGTGAGCTTGAAAAGGCACCTGCTTTTTTATGTGCATTACCTAATCTGTAATATTAGGGTGGAGGGACACCTAATACAGAAGGTCTCTAATATGTTATGATGTATGCACACTTCTCATGTCTAGTAACAGGTGGATAAAAGACATGACAAGAGCTTCATCTATAATGACCATCCATCCCACCTTCTTGCAGTCTCATCTCTGCTGCCCTCCATATGATAGAGCAGTGTAGGCGCAGAGGACTTTGAGAAGCAATAAGAAGACACAAAAGCACAGGTGGGTAAGGTGTGAAAGGCAGACAGGCAAACTGTTGCCAAAGGTACCCGTACTAATTTTTAGACAGTCAAGAAATAATCCTACTTAGTATCCACTTCCCTCATTCCTGCGATGTAAGACAGCAGCTCTCTCACGTTGTTTACCCCATTGTAATCATGTGTGTCCTCTCTTCTGTTTTCCTTACCACTAATTTTTTTTCTCACTTTTTATGCTTTGGCTTAAATTGACATTAAAACATCACCAAACAAATGCTCACAGAATGCACAACAAAACAGGCCGTATTTGGGTCCATAAAAATCTCAATAACTTCCCAGTAATTGAGATTGCACAAAATGTGGTCTCTGATGACAACAGCATTTACCTAGAAATCAATAAAAAGTCTGCCAAACTGCCCAGTTTTGGGGCAGTTAGCAACACATTTCTGAGCCCACAGATCAAAGAAGAAATCACATACCAAAAAAGAAAATATTTTGAATAGAAATTACTGTGCATGCTAAAATATCAACAAGAAATCTTTCACCATTTACTTGCTTAAATTTCTTTCTTATTTAGCCAATTAAATATAATTATGGTTTATATAATTTTCATACAGCATAGGTTACAAATTCTATTCAAGTTCCCATAGACTAGGAGACATTGGAACATATCCAGGGATGTAAAAAACAAAACAAGGTGGAAAATGTCATGGTCTAAAGGTACTGAAATAACTGATGTGGTTCTCTTATCATTGTGGAATTATGTTAGAAATCAGTATTAAAAGATACTTGAGAATAACCCACATATTTTCAAGTGTAGTATGACATTTACCAAGAGAGATTTTTGACTTAGCTATTGAAAGCCTCAATAAACACATGTTTCAGATGAGAAACACATTGAAAAAAACACAGAGAGTAATTGCAGAGAAGATAGCATTTAAATGAGAACTTAATATCAAAATGAAAATTTAGTATCAAAGGAACTTTCAGTCAGTTCAGTTCAGTCGCTCAGTCGTGTCCGACACTTTAAAACCCCATATATTTGGAAATTAAATGTCTACTTTTCAGTGATGAGTATATCTAAGAAGTCATAACAAGGAAAACTAGAAAATATCTATAACAAAATAAAAATGAAAAGATAATTTATTAGAATTTATTTCATGTAGCTGAAGTCACTCAGTGAAACTAAATACAATGTGGAATCTTGAATAAGGTATGAAAACAAATAATGGACACAAGCATAAAATTTTGAGAAATTTGAATAAAATCTGTGCTTTAGTTAAAAATGCTGTATCACACATTGTTAATAACTTCCATTTTTCTTTTTTTTTTTTTACAACATAGATTTCTTTCTATTCTCAAAATTGGATTAGAAGTTTCAAACCTCATTCAAATTTATTTTTTAAGCACTAAGATAATAAACGTTCTAGTCTTTTAGCAGTAACATTAGATGCCAAAACATATGAAACTATGTCAAAGCTTTGAGTGAATATAAATTAGAAATCTAGCATTCTATTCTTATTATAAAACAAGTGAAATCAAATGCCATAATTTTTTAAGCAAAAATTTATGTTTTCTAAAATATATATTTTATTTTACACACTATTTATATACATATGTGTGTACAAAGCTTTTCTACTGTGCTTTATAAAGGCTTGAGAAAAAACAATAAAGAAGAGGTGGAGAAATTGGAAAACATAAACTAAGTGAAATGGGAGCATCAAATATGAAATAGAAAAAGTGAAACAAACTAGATAAAGGTAAAACATAATCAAGCAGTCCAGTTGTTTTTAAACACAGATACTCATGAGAAACACATCTGAAGTTTGGAGGAAAAAAGCAATACCTGGGCATTTGTGTTTTTCAAAAAATTTCAAGATAAGTCTGATAGATATGCATCTGGATTTTAAAAATTGATTACAGATTTTTCTATTAACTGATAGTTTTAGTGATAAAGAATTCTATTATTTTCTGTTGACCAATCATAATATAATGGAATTAAGCAAATAACATTTACATAATCACAATAGAAAAAGATGTTTGTCAGTTTTCATAACCAATAACCAGAAAAAAAAATAAAAGATAATTACAGTTGCAAGCCATAATGGAAATATGATCAACCTAACAATATAAAATAATTACATACAATGTTTTTAATCTGAGTGATGTGGTAAGTGGAAGTGCATACATTCACATGGTTTTATCCACCTAGCCAGTCTATGTCTTTTGGTTGGTGCATTTAAGCCATTTACATTTAATGTAATTATCAATATGTATGATCCTGTTACAGTTTTCTTAATTGTTTTGGGTTTATTTTGTGTTGGTCTTTTCCTTCTCTTGTGTTTCCTGCCTAGAGAAGTTTCTTTAATACTTATTGTAAAGCTGATTTGGTGGTGCCAAATTCTCTTAACTTTTGCTTGTCTGGAAAGATTTTGATTTCTCCATCAAATCTGAACATATGGATGGGTAGAATGCCCTTGGTTGTAGGTTCTTCTCTTTCATCATTTTAAATATACCATACCATTCCCTTCTGGCTTGTAGAATTTCTGTTGAGAAATCAGCTGAGTAGCCTCACAGGAGTTCCCTTGTATGTTATTTGTTGTTTTTCCCTTGTTGCTTTTAATATTTTATTTTTGTCTTTAATTTTTGCCCATTTGATCACTATGTGTCTTGATGTGTTCTTCCTTGGGTTTATCCTGCCTGGGACTCTGCACTTCCTGGACTTGGTTGACTGTTTCCTTCCCCATGTTTGGGAAGTTTTCAACTATTATCTCTTGAAGTATTTTGGGAGGTCCTTTCTCTCTCTCTTCTCCTTCTGTGGCCCCTATAATGAGAATGTTGGTGTGCTTAGTGTTGGCCCAGTGGTCTCTTAAGCTTTACTCTTTTTTTTTTTTTTTTCTATATTGTGTTCTGTGGCAGTGATTTTCACCATTCCAGGTCGCTTATCCATTCTTCTGCTTCAGTTAATCTGTTTTTTATTCCTTCTAGTGCATGGTTCATCTCTGCTTGTTTGTTCTTTATTTCTTCTAGATTTTGGTAAACATTTCTTGCATCTTCTCCATTCTTTTACAGAGATCCTGGATCATCTTCACTATAACTATTCTGAATTCTTTTTCTGGAAGGTTGCCTATCTCCACTTTATGTAGTTGTTTTTCTAGGGTTTTATCTTGTCCCTTCATCTAGGATATCACCTTCTGCTTTTTCATTCTGATTAACTTTCTGTGATGTGGTTTTCATTCTAGCAGGATTGTGGTTCTTCTTGCCTCTGTCTTTTCATACTGTTCATGGGATCTCAAGGCAAGAATGCTGAAGTGGTTTGCCATTCCCTTCTCCAGACTCAGATGGTAAAGCGTCTGCCTGCAATGCAGGAGACCTGAGTTCGATCTCTGGATCTGGAAGATCCCCTGGAGAAGGAAATGACAACCCACTCCAGTACTCTTGCTTGGAAAATTCCATGGACTGAGGACCCTGTTAGACTACAGTCCATGGGGTTGCAAAGAGTCAGACATGGCTAAGCAACTTCAATTTTCACCAGTGGACCTTGTTTTGTCAGAACTCTCCACCATGACACATCCATCTTGGGTGGCCCCACACAGCATGGCTCATAGTTTTGTTGAGTTAGACAAGGCTATGGTCCATGTGACCAGATTGGTTCATTTTCTGTAATTGTGGTTTTCAGTCTGTCTGCCCTCTGATGGAGAAGGATAAGAGGTTTATGGAAGCTTCCTGATGGGAGAGACTGACAAAGGGGAAACTGGGTCTTGTTCTGATATGCAGGGCCATGCTCAGTAAATCTTTAATCCAATTTTCTGTTGACGGGTGGAGCTATATTCCCTCCCTGTTATTAACCTGGGAACAAAGTATGGTGGAGGTAATAAAGATAACTGGGACTTCCTTCAAAAGGTCCCATGCATGTACTGCTACATTCAGTGCTCCCAACCCTGCAGCAGGCCACCGCCAACCCACCCCTCCACCAGAGACTGCTGGACACTCACAGGCAAGTCTGGGTCAATCTCTTGTAGGGTCACTGCTCCTTTCTCCTGGATTCTGGTGTGCACAATGTTCTGTTTGTGCCCATCAGGAGGGCACAACAAACTGTAGAAAATTTTTAAAGAGATGGGAATATCAGATGACCTGACCTGCCTCTTGAGAAATTTGTATGCAGGTCCGGAAGCAACTGTTAGAACTGGACATGAAACAACATACAGGTTCCAAATTGTGAAAGGACTACGTCAAGGCTGCATATTGTCACCCTGCTTATATGCAGAGTACATCATGAGAAATGTTGGGCTGGATGAAGCACAAGAGGGAATCAAGATTGCCCCAAGAAATATCAATAACCTCAGATATGGAAGAACTATACAAAAAAGATCTTCACGACCCAGATAATCACAATGGTGTGATCACTCACCTAGAGCCAGACATCCTGGAATGTGAAGTCAGGTGGGTCTTAGAAAGCATCACTATGAACAAAGCTAGCAGAGGTGATGGAATTCCAGTTGAGCTATTCCAAATCCTGAAAGATGATGCTGTGAAAGTGCTTCCCTCAATATGCCAGCAAATTTGGAAAACTCAGCAGTGGCCACAGGACTGGAAAAGGTCAGTTTTCATTCTAATCCCAAAGAAAGGCAATGCCAAAGAATGCTCAAACTACCGCACAATTGCATTCATCTCACACACTAGTAAAGTAATGCTCAAAAGTCTTCAAGCCAGGCTTCATCAATACGTGAACCATGAACTTCCAGATGTTCAAGCTGGTTTTAGAAAAGGCAAAGGAACCAGAGATCAAATTGCCAACATTCGCTGGATCATTGAAAAAGCAAGGGAGTTCCAGAAAAACATCTGTTTCTGCTTTATTGACTATGACAAAACCTTTGACTTTGTGAATCATAATAATCTGTGGAAAATTCTGAAATATATGGGAATTCCACCTGTATGCAGGTCAGGAAGCAACAGTTAGAACTGAACATAAAACAACATACTTGTTCCAAATAGGAATAGAGTATGTAAAAGCTGTATATTGTCACCCTGCTTATTTAACTTATATGCAGAGAACATCATGAGAAATGATGGGCTGGAGAAAGCACAAGCTGGAATCAAGAATTCTGGGAGAAATATCAATAACCTCAGATATGCAGATGACACCACCCTTATGGCAAAAAGTGAAGAACTAAAGAACCTCTTGATGAAAGTGAAAGAGGAGAGTGAAAAAGTTGGCTTAAAGCTCAACATTCAGAAAACTAAGATCATGGCATCTGGTCCCATCACGTCATGGCAAATTGATGGGGAAACAGTGGCTGACTTTTATTTTTAGGGGGTTCCAAAATCACTGCAGATGGTGACTGCAGCCATGAAATTAAAATATGCTTACTCCTTGGAAGGAAAGTTATGACCAACCTAGATAGCATATCAGAAAGCAGAGACTTTACTTTGTCAACAAACGTCCATCTAGTCAACGCTATGTTTTTTCCAGTAGTCATGTATGGATGTGAGAGTTGAACTATAAAGAAAGCTAAGCACAGAAGAATTGATGCTTTTGAACTGTGGTATTGGAGAAGACTCTTGAGAGTCCCTCGGACTGCAAGGAGGTCCAACCAGTCCATTCCAAAGGAAATCAGTCCTGAGTGTTCATTGGAAGGACTTATGTTGAAGCTGAAACTTCAATATTTTGGCCACCTGATGTGAAGAGCTGACTCTTTTGAAAAGACCCTGATGTTGGGAAAGATTGAAGGCAGGAGGAGAAGGGGATGACAGAAGATGAGATGATTGGAATGTATCACCAACTCAATGGACATGAGTTTGAGTAAACTCTGGGAGTTGGTGATAGACAGGGAGGCCTGGTGTGTTGCAGTCCTTGGGTGGCAAAGAGTCAGACACAACTGAGGGACTGAACTGAGCTAAGCTGAACTTGCCTCTCTCTGCCCTCTGATGCATGAGGCTAAGAGTTTGTGTAAGCTTCCTGATGGAAGGGACTGGGGGTGGGAAAATCTGGATCTTGCTCTGGTGGGCAGGACCATGATCAGTAAAACTTTAATCCAATTATCTGCTGATGGGTGGAGCTGTGCTCCCTTCCTGCTATTTGTTTGGCCTGATACAACCCAGCCCTGGGGTCTACCCTGGGGTATATGGTAGAATTTAGTGGCAATCTCCAACAGGACTTATGCCAAAGGGCACCTTCCAGGACTGCTGCTACCAGTGCCCCTATCTCTGCAATGAGATACTGCTGACCCACACCTCCAAAGAAGATCATCCAACACTAGAAGATAGGTCTAGTTCAATCTCCAGTGGGGTCACTGCTCCTTTGCTCTGGTTCTTGGTGAGCACAAGATTTTCTTGTGCCCTCCAAGAATAAAGTCTGTTTCTCCCAGTCCTGTGGAAGTCCTGTAAGCAAACCCTATTGGCCTTCAAAGTCAGATTCCCTAGGGATGCTAAGTCCCTTTACCAGATCCCCAGGCTGGAAAGCCTGACAGGGACCTAGAACCTTTGTAATGATGGGAGAGCTTCTTTGGTATTATTGTTCTCCAGTTTGTGGGTTGCCCACCCAGCAGGTATGAGGTTTAATTTTATTGTGATTGTGCCCCTCCTATCATCTCGCTGTGGCTTCTCTGTCTTTGGACATGGGGTATCTTTTTTGGGTAGATTTCAGTGTCTTCCTGTCAATGGTCATTCAACAGCTAGTTGTGATTTTGATGCTCTTGCAGGAGGAAATGAGAGCATGACTAGTTTTAATATTGAAAAACAACTGTAAGTAGACTCCCATGCCTCATGTCCTGTACAAATATTGGCAGTCAGTGATCCAGCATAAATGATTTGATCCTGTTGGATAAATTACTTACCAAAAATCCTAACTACTTTTAGGAGATGAATTCTCTGGGAAGCTGGAGACATCTGGCCCAGAGAGCTACCTGTTGGTCATCAGTCGGGATGTGCATTTTCTCACAGTTCTTTACCCTAACCCCACCCTCCCACGAATGACTGGAGAGATCTGAGCAAGGAGTCAAGAGGCCTGGAAAGAAAGCCCTGGGACTAGAGAAGATGGAGAGGGTTGGAAAAGATACCACACTAGGAAGACAAGGACTCCCTATCATTCCAAGTCATGAGAAATCCTTGCCAACATTTCCCGTATGAAAAAATTCAAGCACAAAGCTGTGGGCAGCTTCCCTACCCATTATAATTTACTGAAAGAACAACGAACATGAAGAAAATTTTATTAATAGCTGTTTATTGTCTACCTTAGGATTTCCTTGGTGAAATTTGAAACTGGCCCCTGTACATGGAGGGCAAGGAGAGACCCGAGAAAGAGGTAGCCACTCCAGGTTGGTAGGTGGTGGTGCAGAGATGAAGAGAGCTTACACTGGAGGCTTGTCTTGGTGCCTCAAGAAGAGTAGATCCTGACCCACCTGCCAGAATCTTAAGTATTATAGAGAGATCTTAATGGGTTCAATCATGTATTAATACGCCACCCACTGTGGTCTCAACACGTTTCTCTCTCAATGTTGCATCCTTGAACACAGCTCCCACTGTGGGAACTATGAGTAGAGTGTACATTTCAAGGGTGGGGGTAGGGGGGATGAGGAGCTTCCTATTGCCCTGCATCCAGTTCAAGGGTCAACCAGTGATCATGTCCTCTCTGTGACCTCTTCTAACAATGGAAATATACTATCCTTGAGTGTGAGAAAAAAAAAAAAAAAAACACCCTCAAATAGAAGATGAATTCAGCCCCTAAAAGTTGTTTACTGACCACAGCATTGCTAAGGAAACACAGCTAAGAGGATCTTGCAGGGAATATATCTTAATAGGTATGGCTCTGGAACCGCAGTGCCTCTCCAAGTACACAGAGGTATGCTCAGGGCTGGGGAGCAGCTTTATTCCCACACCTTTTTTCTGGCTGTTGCTTTTCTATTACACAGTATACATTGCTATTGCCATTGTTAAATTTTTGCCCACCCTGTTCCTATATCTGGGAACTGCCTTTCTTTTTCTCCCCACTTATTTACATCCTAACTAATCTGAAGATCTAACCAAAGAGGACAGATGATCACTGGGAAGTTTTCTCAATTCAAACTAACCTTAATTGGCATATTGTTATCTCAACTGCTGTGGCAACCACTGTGTGAATCTCTCATTTGGCACTTACAGTATCCTTATATTATTTTGAATTAAAGAAGATAATAAATATGAAAATCCATTGAAAGCTGTAAAGTGATCAGATCAGATCAGATCAGATCAGTCACTCAGTCGTGTCCGACTCTCTGCGACCCCATGAATCGCAGCACGCCAGGCCTCCCTGTCCATCACCAACTCCTGGAGTTCACTCAGACTCACGTCCATCGAGTCAGTGCTGCCATCCAGCCATCTCATCCTCTGTTGTCCCCTTATCCTCCTGCCCCCAATTCCTCTCAGCATCAGAGTCTTTTCCAATGAGTCAACTCTTCGCATGAGGTGGCCAAAGTACTGGAGTTTCAGCTTTAGCATCATTCCTTCCAAAGAAATCCCAGGGCTGATCTCCTTCAGAATGGACTGGTTGGATCTCCTTGCAGTCCAAGGGACTCTCAAGAGTCTACTCCAACACCACAGTTCAAAAGCATCAATTCTTCGGCGCTCAGCTTTCTTCACAGTTCAACTCTCACATCCATACATGACCACTGGAAAAACCATAGCCTTGACTAGACGGACCTTTGTTGGCAAAGTAATGTCTCTGCTTTTCAATATGCTATCTAGGTTGGTCATAACTTTCCTTCCAAGGGGTAAGCGTCTTTTAATTTCATGGCTGCAATCACCATCTGCAGTGATTTTGGAGCCCCAAAAATAAAGTCTGACACTGTTTCCACCGTTTCCCCATCTATTTCCCATGAAGTGATGGGACCAGATGCCATGATCTTCGTTTTCTGAATGTTGAGCTTTAAGCCAACTTTTTCACTCTCCACTTTCACTTTCATCAAGAGGCTTTTGAGTTCCTCTTCACTTTAAAGAGGTAGAAATCAGAATAGTGGTTTCCTGGGGGAAGGGGTGCAGACTAGGGGAGAACTGACTGGCAAGGATGATGAAAAAACTTTCTGGAGTGATAGAACTTTTCTTTGGGGTTTTGGTTACAAAACTGTATCACTGGAGAAAGCACTTTATACTTAAAATCTGCATATTTTGCTATATACAGTTATATTTTAGTAGAAAATTTAAAGTGATATCTGTCAAAAGAAAAGCTTCCATCATGTTATTGTACGTTATAAATCTCCAGAAAGTGTACATAGTACTTTATTTGTCCAAAGCATTCTTCATTTTCAAAGCACTCTTCCTTTTCTTCACTCTATTCAGAATATATGGATAGCAGTATTCCATGAAAAACTCCATGCCATTATATAATATTTGTTTTCATTTTCTACTGTTATATTAGATTCTCCAGAACAGAGACTGTTTTTTTTTCTTTTTATTCTGTTTGTTTGTTTTTTAACTGTCTTTACCCACAGAACATGGCACAGGACTCCACAGATAGTGAATGTGACTTGTTGCTTCTGTTACTGAAAATGATGATGAAGGTAATGATGATAAAGATACCATGACCAAAGTAAGGTCATGAGTAATTTGCATGGGTCACAGGATCAGAATCATACCAACCTTAGTCCCAAGGGGTTTGAGTAGATTCTTTTGTTATAAAAGCAGGATGAAGGGAGGATATCTTGGTGTGAAGGTTCTATTTAGAGCTCTCAGTTCTCATGAGGTGGCTGCATTCCCTACTCATTTAGGAGATTATGCAGCCACTTGCTGAGAATTTATTCACCTTAAAGCACCCGTAAAAAAATCTGGTGCTAGGCACAGGAATTCACAGTGACTAAAACACAGTATTTGCCCTCAAAAAGCTCATGATTTCAAGGAGAGGGGCATGACCACATTTGTATTTAGAATATCACTTAAATCAGTACCACACAGCTAATTTTATACAGACTTGCGTCTTTCACGGTTTGTTCTCAGAGTCTTGTTTTCTCAAACCCACTGTAAGTTCACAAGATCTTTATCCCACATAGTGAGCAACAATACACTGAGGCCATAGAACACCCTAAATTTGTTACTTCTTGATTGATTCTAATACACTTATCTAACTCCCTTCTAGACTTCTTAAACAACAACATTCAAAAGGTTTAATACAATCATATATCATAAAGCAGAGATAAGAACCCTAGAGCACAGCAGTTTACATTGTGTGCAAATGTTTTATGAAAAAAAGCTTGTTCCTATTTTTCAGAAGCCTTACATTTCACTCTATAGTGCAGGTAGATGGGTTGGTTTCTCTGAATATGTGTGGGAAAGTCTCTGAGTATAAATGAGAGCTGCTGACCCTAGAGGCCTAAATAGAATAGAGGCCTAAGTATAATTGGGCCAAAAGAGCTACATAAGTTCAAGAAATCCCAGAAAAGTATATTAGAAGGCAAGAAAAGAGAGGTGTGGTGAGGGACTGAAACTGGGATAAACAAAAAAAGGAAGTGGAATTAATAGAGGCAACCAACTTAAAGATATATTTACTTGCAGGTCCAAACTCTTCTTTGGAGACCACTGGATTTAGCAGCTCAAAGAAAAAAATATGCACAAATAAATTTAGAAAAATCAATGATAACTTTGTAGGCCATTGAAGATTTGAGTGAGTTATTTTGTTTTCTGTTGTTGATTTTTGCTCATGAGTAGAAACACACCACATGAACACACTTTGATCCAGTGTACCTTAGCCCCTTAGAATTCACAAACCCTGGATACTGCCCTTTGGGCCACACAATCCCTCTTCTCCCTCACAGAGATCAATTCATATCAGCCTAGCAGTCAGCCATCATCTATTTTCAGGGGAAGAGTATATAGCATGACTTCCCTTGAAATATTAGCTCTATTTACACGAGTTTGCGTGGACCACATTACTTATGAGTCACCAAGGGGAAACGGAGCCTCCAGTAGATAAAGCGATCAGCACAAACCTCTGTAAATAAATCTGAAATTTCAATGAAGGTCATGCCAAGCCTGATTTATTCCCCAGCACCCTATGAAATAATGTTGACCAGGTAAGTGGTTTTCATTTCTTTCCTCCCAGATAAGGGAGAACCTTTTAACTCTAAGGTGCTTGCCATGCATGTAACAATGAGCAACTGGCTAGAGAGATGCTACACCCTCAAGGAAATAACCCTCTACTATTATATTAGATTCTCAATACTGAAAAGCCAGGTCATATAGCAGCAATTTTGTGTTCTTTTTAAATTTAATATGGTGGTACAGGTTCTCATAACAGAACTTAATTGAGGAGCTATTGCTCAACAATGGAAACTAATTTTTATTCAATAAACAGAAATGGAGCATCTACCTATAGGGAGCACTGAGTGGAACATGAGGTTAACCAACACAAGGAAGATGAAGATAAATATGACATGGTGCCTGAAACCCTCCCTATATCTCCTGTGAAATTGCCCAACTAGTCTCAGAAGTCAAACTGTCCATGGCATGTTGATAAGCCAGTCAATTTGGTAAATAAATAATCATTTAATCTGTATTTATTAAACACTTTTTAAGGACAATACTTTATGCTACATATTGGAGTGGGGATAGAAATAAAATGAAAGCAAAGGATAATCTTCCTAATCCTCAGAAGTTTACAATGTAGTTGAATTTAACTGTATAAATAGTCATTACAGTGGGGAAAAAAAATATCCAAATTAGGGAGGGTTTGGGGGAGTGTGTGTGTGTGTGTGTGTGTGTTTGAATTTTGGAGCTCAATCATGTATGTATCTTTTCTAAACTGAACTTTCTATTTTTCCATCTGTCTTATTACACATAGCCCATATGTATTAATAGCGAAAGGATTTGGGGATGCCCAAAAATTGTCCTTTAAGCAGGAAGTGATATTGCTAGAAGATCTTAAGATAATTGGCAAGGAAGGTAAGGACATGGTTTAGGAAGTCAAAGATAAGAACTGGACATAGTTCTCTCTTTTTTTTTGTGGCAGATATATGTTTTAATTCATATTATCATACAAAATAAAGTCATATTATAAATTCTTGGCTATATGAAACTTTTAGTATTTTATTCATTTTCATAGTTTTACAGTATTAGTAAAAATAATGACCATTATAAATAAGTATAAAATGGAAGTTGATGAAAAAATAACCCCAAGTCTTCCTTGACTCCCACCCTCCCACCAAAAAACTAGCTAGTATATGGCAAATATCCTTTTCACATATTATCTTTAGGCATATATTCACTTTGTAGCGGTGGATGGTTTAGTCACTAAGTTGTGTCTGACTCTTGTGATCCCATGGACTGTAGCCTGCCAGGCTCCTCTGTCCATGGTGTTTTCCAGGCAAGATTACTGGAGTGGGTTGCCATTTCCTTCTCCATGGACATAGTTCTTTAAAGAAAAAGATGTCAATAACACTAGAAGTACAAGTAACCATGAAGAGTATTTACTCACAATATGATTTATCCAGGTTTGGTTAGAATTTACAGAACTAATGGTAACAGTTCTTGCTTTCAATCTATCTGGAATGATAAAAGATAAGTCTTCAGTGTATACTGCTGCTGCTGCTAAGTCTCTTCAGTCATGTCCGACTCTGTGCGACCCCATAGACGGCAGCCCACCAGGCTCCCCCGTCCCTGGGATCCTCCAGGCAAGAACACTGGAGTGGGTTGCCATTTCCTTCTTCAATGCATGAAAGTGAAAAGTGAAAGTGAAGTCGCTCAGTCGTGTCCAAC
Source organism: Bos taurus (assembly GCF_002263795.3). Taxonomy (NCBI): domain Eukaryota; kingdom Metazoa; phylum Chordata; class Mammalia; order Artiodactyla; family Bovidae; genus Bos; species Bos taurus. The sequence goes on along the minus strand of NC_037351.1, from coordinate 14,206,603 downwards.
CCTTCACAACCCCATGGACTGCAGCCCACCAGGCTCCTCCGTCCATGGGACCCTCCAGGCAAGAGTACCAGAGTGGGGTGCCATTGCCTTCTCCATGTATACAGATGTCATTAAAAACCACAGCATAGAACAGTAAGAGGTCTCTCCACCCAGTAACAGAAACACCAATCTCACCCTTTTTAAATAAAGATTTCTCTGGTTCTCATTAATAATCTCATTTATAGGCAAACAATTGATTATAAGGTATTTCCATCTATTCATAAAATTTCCTTATTTCAGGGAATCTATTGTATACCTAAGACTGAAAAACCTGGATTGTGCTACAGAGACTAGCTCTTATTTAAGCACATTTCTGTAACTTTATTCTCTCTTACAGTCTTCCAACATTCTGCAGTTCCACTTTTCTTCTCACAAATATCTCTTCTTTAGGGGTACAGCCTCACACACTTGGGAAAGAAAAGCCCAAAGTGTTGTTCTTTCCATCTGTAGTAACTCTGACCTCCAGAAAGGCAGGAGCACCAGTTCTGGACATATAAATATATACATATGTGTGTGTGTGAGTGTGTGAGTGTGTGTGTGTGTGTGTGTGTGTGTGTGTGTGTAGTTGAATTTCTCAGTCTGCTTACAAAGGTTTCAGAACATTTTAGCCATATAGGACATTAGCAAAAACCTGAGGGCCACCTGTCATAATGCTGAGGCTCTCACCTGTAGCTTTTGCCTTTTTTCCCATTCAATCAGGCTTTATGTGTGCTTTGATCCAGGCAAAACATTACAGAGATATTTTTCAGTTGCAAAACTCCAACTATATATCCACCGAGGGCAAAGCTAAAACTATCATTAGGCAACAATGATGCTTCGAAATTCTGGCTGTAGAATTTTGTGGAGCATATTCTCCTTCCCCTTTATGTGAATAAAATTCTTTGTACTGCTTCATATTCATGATGCCTCCTGGTTTCTCTCTAACAGGAAGCCCTGCTTTGTTATTCACTCCTCCTTACTGCTAAAGAAAGAGGACAAGAGTGGTTATGTAACTTATTCAATGTTATTTACATGGATTAGAATGAGAATATTAAAGCTATTATAAAGAATGAAGTGGATGCTCTCCACAGTAACAGGTTCTTCCGGTAGCAGTGCTAGTACTTACTGCCTGAAATGTACCCTCCTTCGACTACCACCTATTTCAAGTTCAGTCCTTTAGAGGCTAGCTCAGGCCTCACCTCCACAAGGTTTACTTCCTCTGAACTAGCCTTCTGTGAATTTTGCTCAGACTTTCCAACCGAAAGCCACAATCAAGCTCTTGGAGTCTATACTGCATTTCTTTTTATGTAACCCTACTTGGTAGCCTTAGGGATAATAACATGCTTCCCATGTCATCTTTTGTGGACATTGACACTTATCCTATTTCATGGCAACAGTATTAACACATAATTATTACATTAGTTGACAAAAAGCACTAGATTTAGAGACAAAAGAAAGCATGGACTTATGTTTTCAATGAAAAGCTCTTAAAATCTGGACAAGTCTTTCTAAATTTTAGTTTTTTAACCTATAAAGGAAAAATATGAGATAACATGCTTTCTGGTAGTAATCCTAAAACTAAAATTGTATGGTTCTATTGTTTTCCTTACACATAGTCTTTGAGATCCTAGGAGGGGAAGTTACCTAAGAGTTTTCTACTCCTTTTCCTCCTGCATCCGACTCTTTATCTATCTATACCTTCAACTCTGACCCAATTATCTCATTGTTTCTAGAAATGTGGTTTACAGAGGTGTTTCTGAATGAGTCCATTGCTAGTCTATTTATATTATCTATATTCTAAAACATATATTTCAAGACATACTGAAACAAAGCTAAAGATTATAATCACAGACTCTTCAATTTGGAAGAGTTACTTCATCTCCAGCATATGGAGGAGGAACATAACCATATATGTTTTTCTGGTATCTGGAAATACAAATAGAGTTATCAGAGTTTTTTAAAGATATTAAAATTGTTTCCATATGTGAAAAGTTCTTAGTAATTGAAGGAGGAAAATTTGTCACTGGAATCATTCTGTGATGCACAATGCACTCAACTTGGCATTATGATATCTGAGTTTTAGTTCAATTCCTGCTATTTTAATAGGTACTTGATAAGTTGAAAATGGTCTTAATGTCCCTTCCAGCACAAATATTCTAGTTTTTGAGATGTCTGATAGGCATCCCCTACCTCCTATCAGTAACTCCATACTGAAGTTCTCAATACCCTCCTCTCCACCATGGTAGTGTTCTCTTTCTCCAAAGCACACTCTAGCAAAACAGTTTCCAATCAGCAGACCTAGTCCACCAGCTTCCACCTATATCAGCCTTAACCACATTTATTTCAATTCTTCAGAAACCTGCTACTGGTATAAATATTTGAAGCATAAAGTAAGTTCATACTGCCAATTCATATGCATATATGAGAATACAAAGTCTCCGGGGGATCTGCCCAACACAGCAAAAGAAGCCACTGTTGCATCAAAGGAAAATATGACCCCTGTTCCCTTGTGTATTGACCAGTCCTCTAAAGCAGTTATCTTATTTTTTATTATGATCTAATCTTTTACAAATACCAAATGATGCACCAACATTAAAGAAACTAACCTCACAGAACTTTTTTCCAGTAATAACTCTCATCTTCCCTATGAAAGCTACAGCATGACAAAGAGAAAGGACTCACAAAGATTCAAAGCATGGAGTATTTGCCCTGTCTCAGTTTCTTCAGTTATAAAGTGGGGTGGCTGTACATATCCTAAATTATAGGAACGATGTAGTCATTCAAGGTAGAACAAAACAATAGACTATCATGCAGGCGTTCAAATTAAAATTACAAAAACTGTGTAGTAATATGGAAAAATGCTTTTAATTCAATGTTGAATAATAATACAAAATATTTTATTTTTACTTCAGTAACCATAAAAATATGAGTCTTATGCCCCTGGTGGCTCAGTAATAAAGAATCCATCTAGGCATTTCCTATGTGTCCCTAGCAGCTGTCACACCCTTGGCACTGGCCAGGAAGGACCCTGTTCAGTGCACTGAGTCCCATGCCAGTAGTGGTGACCTGAACTGGTACCGGCCAACCTCAGTTGCCTGAGGGCTGTCGCTGAAGCACCCCAAGTTGGTCCCCTAAAGTCAAGAGGGAGAACGAGCAGATCTGGCTGCAAGATCCAGGAGCCATCAGGTTCTGCCATCCTCCTACAGGGATCTTAAAACTGGCAGTGGGGATGGCCACCAGGGTCTGGACAGCTACCATCTTGAAATCAAGCCCTGAGCCTTTGGAGTGGGAGCACTGACTCCAAGACCCTAGACCAACAGAGAACTAACCTTAGGGTATATCAAATAGTGAGAACTCACAAAGGAAACCACTTGAATAAAAGACCTGCATCACCCAACCACCAGTAGCACCCTGTGCAGGACACTTCATCTAAACAACAAACAAAATTATAAACCCAATCAGCAGACAGGATTACCACCTCATTCAGCCTTTCCCATCAGAGGAAAAACAAGCAAAAAAACACAAAAACTCAGAATAAATCTCACCTTATACAAAGCTTACACAAACCACTGGACCAGCCTTAGGAGGGAAGAAACCATGCCAGGGGAAAGGAGACCTCAAACACAATAAGTTTAAAAAAAGAAGAAGAAGAATGAAAAGACAGAGAAATACTACACAAATAAAGCAAAAAACTACAAACACAGAAGTCCAAATAAATGAAGAGGAAAGAAGCAAACTATCTAAATGAGAATTCAGAATAATGATAGTAAAGATGATCAAAAACTTGAAAGCAAAATGGAGAAAATGCAAGGATCAGTTAACAAAGACCTAGAAGAATTAAAGAATAAACATACAGAGACAAACAACACAATTACTGAAATTTAAAACTCTCAGTTCAGTTCAGTTGTTCAATCATGTCCAACTCTTTGTGACCACATGGAAGCAATCAACAGCAGAATATCCGAAGCAGAAGAACGAATCAGTGAGCTGGCAAATAAATTAGTAGAAATAACTTCTGAAGAGCAGAATAAAGTAAAAAGAATTAAAAGTACTGAGGATAGTCTTATCGACCTCTGGAACAATATCAAACACAACAACATTAGAATTATAGGGGTCCCAGAAGGAGAAGAGAAAAAGAAAGTGTATGAGAACATTTTTTAAGAGATTGTAGTTGAAAAGAGAATCCTATAGACTGAGGAGCCTGACAGGCTACAGTCCTTGGGATCCCAAGAGTCAGACACGACTTAGCGACTAAACCACCATCACCACCATAGTTAAAATTTCCCCAATATGGAAAAGACAGTAGCCAATCAAGTCCAAGAAGCACAAGGGTCCCATACAGGATAAACCCAACTAAGAAACACACTAAGACACATACAAATCAAACTAACAAAGACTAAACACAAAGAAAGAATATGAAAAGCAACAAGAGAGAAGCAACAAGTAACATACAAGGGAAACTCCATATGCTTAACAGCAGAAACTCTGCAGGCCAGAAGGGAATGGCAGGATATATTTAAAGTACTGAAAGGGAAAAATCTACAATCAAGATTACTGTACACAGCAAGGATCTCATTCAAAATTGATGGAGAAATAAAAAGTTTTTCAGAAAAGCAAAAATTAAGCGAATTCAGTACCACCAAACCAGCTTTGCAACAAATGTTAAAGGGACTTATATAGTCAAGAAATACAAGAGAAGAAAAAAGATCTACAAAACAACCCCAAACAATTACGAAAACAGCAATAGGAATGCATATATCAAAGATTACTTTAAATGTAAATGGATTAAATGTTCCAACGAAAAGACACAGACTGGCTGAATGGATACAAAAACAAGACCCATATATATACTGTCTACAAGAAACCTGTCAGACCTAAAGACACATATAGACCGAAAATGAGAGGATAGAAAAATATATTCCATGCAAATGAGAAGCAAAAGAAAGCTGGAATAGCAATCCTCCTGTTAGACAAAATAGATCTTAAAATAAAGAATATTATAAGAGATAAGGAAGGACACTACATAATGATCAAGGGATCAATCTGAGAGGAAGACATAACAATTGTAGATATCTATGCACCCAATATAGGAGCACCTCAATACATAAGAAAGACACTAACAGACACAAAAGGAGAAATTGACAGTAACACAATAATAGTAGACTTTAACATCCCACTCACACTAACGGACAGATTATCAAAACAGAAAATTAATAAGGAAACACAAGTGTTAAATGATACCTTAGATGAGATGGATCTCATTCCATCCAAATGCAGAAGAATACACCTTCTTTACAAGTACACATGGAACATTCTCCAGGATAGACCACATCTAGGGTCGTAAATTAAACCTCAGTAAATTTAAGAAAGTTGATATCATATCAAGCATCTTTTATGACCACAACGCTATGAAACTAGATATCAATTACAAAAAAAAATTGTAAGAAGCACAAACACATGAAGATTAAACAACACATTTCTAAATAACCAACAGGCTACTGAAAAAATCAAAAGGAAAATCAAAAAATTTCTAGAAACAAATAAGCATGAAAACACGACAACTCAAAACAACTCAAAACTTATGGGATGCAGCAAAAGCAGTTCTAAGAGGGAAGTTTATAGCAATACAATACTTCAAGAAACAAGAAAAACATCAAATAGACAACCTAACTTTCCACCTAAAACAACTAGAAAAAGAACAACAACAACAACAAAAAAAAAAATTAGTACAAGGAAAGAAATCATACAGGTCTGAGCAGAAATAAATGAAAAAGAAATGAAAGAAACAATAGTAAGGATAAATAAAACTACAAGCTGATTCTTTGAGAAGATAAACAAAGATAACAAGCCTTTAGCCAGATTCATCAAGGAAAAAAGAGAGAAGAATCAAATCAACAAAATTAGAAATGAAAAAGGAGAGGTTACAACAGACAATGCAGAAGTACAAAGGATTATAAGAGACAATTATAAACAACTATATGGCAATAAAATGGGTAACCTGGAAGAAATGGATAGATTCTTAGTAAAGTTCAATCTTCCAAGACTGAACCAGGAAGAAATAGAAATTCTGAGCAACCCAATTACAAGCACTGAAATCGAAGCTGTGATCAAAAATCTCCCAGAAAACAAAATCCCAGTACCAGATGGCTTTACAGAAGAATTCTATCAAACATTTAGAGAAGAGCTAATGACTATCCCTCTAAAACTCTCAAAGTTTTACAGAGGAAGGAACACTTCTAAACTCATTCTATGAGGCAGCATCACCCTGATACCAAAACCAGACAAAGACAATACAAATAAAGAAAACTACAGACCAATATCACTGATGAACATAGATGCAAAAATCCTCAACAAAATTCTAACAAACAGAATTCAGCAACATATCAAAAAGCTCATACACCATTATCAAGTTGGGTTTATTCCAGGAATGTAAAGATTCTTCAATATATGCAAATCAATCAATGTGATACACCATATTAACAAATTGAAAGATAAAAACCATTTGACCTTCTCAATAGATGCAGAAAACGCCCTTGACAAAATTCAGCACCCATTTATGATTCAGTTCAGTTCATTTCCATGGCTCAGTCGTGTCCAACTCTTTGTGACCCCATGAATCGCAGCACTCCAGGCCTCCCTGTCCATCACCAACTCCCGGAGTTCACTCAGACTCATGTCCATCGAGTCAGTGATGCCATCCAGCCATCTCATCCTCTGTCGTCTCCTTCTCCTCCTGCCCCCAATCCCTCCCAGCATCAGAGTCTTTTCCAATGAGTCAACTCTTCGCATGAGGTGCCCAAAGTACTGGAGTTTCAGCTTTAGCATCATTCCTTCCAAAGAACACCCAGGGCTGATCTCCTTTAGAATGGACTGGTTGGATCTCCTTGCAGTCCAAGGGACTCTCAAGAGTCTTCTCCAACACCACAGTTCAAAAGCATCAATTCTTTGGCGCTCAGCTTTCTTCATAGTCCAGCTCTCACATCCATACATGACCACTGGAAAAACCATAGCCTTGACTAGACAGACCTTTGTTGGCAAAGTAATGTCTCTGCTTTTCAATATGCTATCTAGGCTGGTCATAACTTTCCTTCCAAAGAGTAAGCGTCTTTTAATTTCATGGCTGCAATCACCATCTGCAGTGATTTTGGAGCCCCCAAAAATAAAGTCTGACACTGTTTCCCCATCTATATCCCATGAAGTGATGGGACCAGATGCCATGATCTTAGTTTTCTGAATGTTGAGTTTTAAGCCAACTTTTTCAGTCTCCTCTTGTACTTTCATCAAGAGGCTTTTTAGTTCCTCTTCATTTTCTGCTGTAAGGGTGGTGTCATCTGCATATCTGAGGTTATTGATATTTCTCCCGGCAATCTTGATTCCAGCTTGTGCTTCTTTCAGCCCAGCGTTTCTCATGATGTACTCTGCATATAAGTTAAATAAGCAACGTGACAGTATACAGCCTTGATGTACTCCTTTTAAACTCTTCAAAAAATGGGCATAGAAGAAACCTACTTCAACATAGTAAAGGCCGTATTTGATAAGCCTACAGCAAACATTATTCTCAATGGTGAAAAACTGAAAGAATTCCCCCTAAGATCAGGAACAAGACAAGGGTGTCCACTGTCACCAATATTATTCAACATAGTTCTGTAAGTCTTAGTTACAGCAATCAGAGAAGAAAAAGAAATAAAAAGAATCCAGAGTGGAAAAGAAGTAAAGCTCTCACTATTTGCAGATGATATGATACTGTACACAGAAAACCCTAAAGACAGTATCAAAAAATTACTAGAGCTAGTCAGTGAATTTAGCAAAGTTTCAGGATACAAAATCAATACACAAATCACTTGCTTTTTTATATACTAAAAATAAGAAATCAGAAAAAGAAATTAAGGCATCAATCTCCTTCACCATTGCAACAAAAAGAATTAAATATCTAGGAATAAACTTACCTAAGGAGAGAAAAGAACTGTACACAGAAAATTATAATACTGATGAAAGAAATCAAAGATGATATAAACAGATGGAGAGATATTCTATGTTCCAGGGTAGGAAGTCAATATTGTGAAAATGACTATACTACCAAAGGCAATCTACAGATTCAATGTGATTCCTATCAAAGCAAAGGAGAAAAGGAACGATATAAACATTTGAATGTAGAGTTCCAAAGAATAGCAAGAAGAGATAAGAAAGCCTTCTTCAGTGATCAATGCAAAGAAATAGAGGACAACAATAGAATGGGAAAGACTAGGGATCTCTTCAAGAAAATCAGAGATACCAAAGGAACATTTCATGGGCTCAATAAAGGACAGAAATGGTATGGACCTAACAGAAGCAGAAGATATTAAGAGATAGCAAGAATACACAGAAGAACTGTACAAAAAAGATCTTCACGACCAAGATAATCATGATGGTGTGATCACTCACCTAGAGCCAGATATCCTGGAATGTGAAGTCAAGTGGGCCTTAGAAAGCATCACTACGAACAAAGCTAGTGGAGATGATGAAATTCCAGTTGATCTATTTCAAATCCTGAAAGATAATGCTGTGAAAGTGCTACACTCAATATGTCATCAAATTTGGAAAACTCAGCAGTGGCCACAGGACTGGAAAAGGTCAGTTTTCATTCCAATCCCAAAGAAAGGCAATGCCAAAGAATGCTCAAACTACTGCACAATTGAACTCATCTCACACGCTAGTAAAGTAATGCTCATAATTCTCCAAGACAGGCTTCAGCAATATGTGAACCATGAACTTCCTGATGTTCAAGCTGGTTTTAGAAAAAGCAGAGGAACCAGAGACCAAATTGCCAACATCTGCTGGATCATGGAAAAAGCAAGAGAGTTCCAGAAAAGCATCTATTTCTGCTTTATTGACTATGCCAAAGCCTTTGACTGTGTGGATCACAATAAACTATGGAAAATTCTGAAAGAGATGGGAATACCAGACCACCTGATCTGCCTCTTGAGAAATTTGTATGCAGGTCAGGAAACAACAGTTAGAACTGGACATGGAACAACAGACTGGTTCCAAACAGGAAAAGGAGTTTGTCAAGGCTGTATATTGTCACCCTGTTTATTTAACTTATATGCAGAGTACATCATGAGAAATGCTGGACTGGAAGAAACACAAGCTGGAATCAAGATTGCCAGGAGAAATATCAATAACCTCAGATATGCAGATGACACCACCCTTATGGCAGAAAGTGAAGAGGAACTCAAAAGCCTCTTGATGAAAGTGAAAGTGGAGAGTGAAACAGTTGGCTTAAAGCTCAACATTCAGAAAACGAAGATCATGGCATCCGGTCCCAGCACTTCATGGGAAATAGATGGGGAAACGGTGGAAACAGTGTCAGACTTTATTTTTCTGGGCTCCAAAATCACTACAGATGGTGACTGCAGCCATGAAATTAAAAGACACTTACTCCTTGGAAGGAAAGTTATGACCAACCTAGATAGCATATACAAAAGCAGAGACATTAGTTTGCCAACAAAGATTCGTCTAGTCAAGGCTATGGTTTCCTGTGGTCATGTATGGATGTGAGAGTTGGACTGTGAAGAAGGCTGAGTGCCGAAGAATTGATGCTTTTGAACTGTGGTGTTGGAGAAGACTCTGAGAGTCCCTTCGACTGCAAGGAGATCCAACCAGTCCATTCTGAAGGAGATCAGCCCTGGGATTTCTTTGGAAGGAATGATGCTAAAGCTGAAACTCCAGTAGTTTGGCCACCTCATGCGAAGAGTTGACTCATTGGAAAAGACTCTGATGCTGGGAGGGATTGGGGGCAGGAGGAGAAGGGGACAACAGAGGATGAGATGGCTGGATGGCATCACTGACTCGATGGACATGAGTCTGAGTGAACTCCGGGAGTTGGTGATGGACAGGGAGGCCTGGCGTGCTGAGATTCATGGGGTCACAAAGAGTCGGACATGACTGAGCGACTGATCTGATCTGATCAAATTACCACTGGCGTTTTTCACAGAACTAGAACAAAAAATTTTACAATTCGTATGGAAACACAAAAGACCCCGAATAGCCAAAGCAGTCTTGAGAAAGAAGAATGGAACTGAAAAAAAAAAGAAGAATGGAACTGGAGGAATCAACCTTCCTGACTTCAGATTATACTACAAAGCTACAGTCATCAAGACAGTATGGTATGGGCACAAAAACAGATATATAGACCAATGGAACAAGATAGAAAGCCCAGAAATAAACCCATGCACCTATGGATACCTTAATTTTTGACAAAGGAGGGAAGAATATGCAATGGGGCAAAGACAGCCTCTCAATAAATGGTGCTGGGAAAACTGGACAGCTACATGTAAAAGAATGAAATTAGAACACTTCCTAATACCATACAAGAAGATAAACTCAAAATGGATTAAAGACCTAAATGTAAGACCAGAAACTATAAAACTCTTAGAGAAGAACATAGAACATTCAATGACATAAATCAAAACAAGAACCTTTATGACCCATCTCCTAGAGTAATGTAAATAAAAACAAAAGTAAACAATTGGGACCTGATCAAATTGAAAAGTTTTTAACAGCAAAAGAAACTATAAGCCAGGTGAAAAGACAACTTTCAGAATGGGAGAAAATAATAGCAAATGAAACAATTGACAAAGGATTAATTTCCAAAATATACAAGCAGCTCATACAATTCAATGCCAAAAAAAGAAACAACTCAGTCAAAAAATGGGAAAAAGACCTAAACAGACATTTCTCCAAAGAAGACATACAGATGGCTAACAAACACATGAAAAGATGCTCAACATCATTCATTATTAGAGAAATGCAAATCAAAACCACAATGAGATATCACCTCACACCATTCAGAATGGCAATCATCAAAAAGTCTACAAACAATAGATGTTAGAGAGGGTGTGGAGAAAAGGGAATGCTCTTGCACTGTTGGTGGGAATGTAAATTAATACAGCCACTATGGAAGATAGTATGGAGATTCCTTTAAAAACCTAGGAATGAAACCACCATATGACCCAAGAATCCTACTCCTTGGCATATACCTTGAGGAAACCAAAATTGAAAAAGACACATGCATCCCATTGTTTATTTCAGCACTATTTACAATAGCTAGAACATGGAAGCAACCTAGATGTCCATCAACAGATGAATGGATAAAGAGGTCATGGTACATATACACAATGGATTATTACTCAGCTATAAAAAGGAACACATTTGAGTCAATTCTGATGCGGTGGATGAACCTAGAGCCTATGATACAGAGTGAAGTGAGTCAGAAAGAGAAAGATAAATATGGTATTCTAACACATATGTATGGAATCTAGAAAAATGGCTCTGAAGAACTTATTTACAGGGCAGCAATGGAGAAACAAACATAGAGAATAGATTTATGGACATGGGGAGAGGGTAGGAGAGGGTGAGATGTATGGAAAGAGTAACATAGAAACCTACATTACCAATGTAAAATAGATAGCCAATGGGAATTTTCTATATGGCTCAGGAAACTGAGGGGCTCTGTATCAATCTAGAGGGGCAGGATGGGGTGGGAGATGGGAGGGAGGTTCAAAAGGGAGGGGATATGTGTGTACCTATGGCCGATTCTTGTTGAGGTTTGACAGAAAACAAAATTCTGTAAAGCAATTATTCTCCAATAAATTAATAAAAAAAGAAAAAAGAATCCATCTACAATGCAGGAGATGTGGAGCAGACAAGTGTTTGATCCCTGGGTCAGAGGATCCCCTAGAGAAGGACATGGCAACCTACTCCAGTATATTGCTGGGAAAATCCCACCAGATAGAGGAACCTGGCAGGCTATGGTCCATGGGGTCACAAAGAGTCAAACACGACTGAAGCAACTGAACAGGAGACAGATATAAATGGAAGACATTACAAAAAAGTGAAAATAACCATTTTAGAGTTGTTTGGTAATGGGTAATTTATATAGATAATAGCAACTTATTGATCAGATCAGTTTAGTCATTCAGTCTTTTCCGACTCTTTGCAACCCCATGGACTGCAGAATGCCACGCTTCCTTGTCCATCACCAACTCCTGGAGCTCACTCAAACTCATGTCCATCGAGTCAGTGATGCCATCCAACCATCTTATCCTCTGAATAATGGTAGAGTCCCTCAACTAACAATAAAGTGTTTAGAATGATTTCTGAGGTCTCACCCAGCTGTGGAATTTCATGATCCTTTGATAAACATAGTCATGTCAACATGTTCAGCAGATGTAAATGGGATATGGAGCCCCTCATGGAGATAAAAGATACATTTTAAAAATCCAGATAAAATAGCTTTGTGAAAAAGTATGACCGAAATAGACTTGTTTATTCCATGTAGTTTCAAATTAAAAGGAAACTCTTATACTCTTGTCTGAATTTTCCCCTTAGCCTAGGAAGTGTTAGGCACCCATGGTTCTTTCTGAATGTCTTTATTACAGATAGTAATGTAGTTAGTACACTACACAACACAGGGACTGTGTGTCTTTGTCTACCTTTCCTAGGAAATTATGATTCCAAGAAGATAGCAATGGGGCTTCCTCATTTTTAAACCCCCAGAACTCAACACAGTGCTTTGCATACAGACAGAGGCCAAATTAAATGTTGACTTCAATGACTGAATGAAAGAAAAGGAGTATAAGAGATCAGCATTTTCTCTGAAAAATAGACATACTGCAGCTGCTCAGGAGCTTGGCGTCCCATCCCAGGCTCAGTAGTGTTTTTGTTTTCTTTTTCACTTTGTTGTGCCCCAAGTCATCTTCATATATACAGTTCACTGGACTATCTACTCGTTGCCAAAGAAACATGGCTTATATTTCACCTCACAGGTCCAGGGTTTGCCAGACCAGAACCATTAAGTTTGATAGTGTTACACATTCCCCTTTCCTATTTATTGTTTTAGTCATCATTGCTAAAACACAGATCATTTTGTATCTGTGTTCATCTTCATAGAGTGTTCTGAAAGGATCTCTCCTGGATAACCCTCTTCTCCCATAGACAAGACCATGAGGTTGTCCAGGCACATTGGTCCTCAAATCCTCTTCAGAGAGAGAGAGCTATGTTTCTAGCTGTGTGGCACTGGAGCGGATGTGAGGAGATTCCCCACATCTAAGGGCAAAAGAGAAGCCGCAGCAAGACGGTAGGCGCTAGAGTGGGGGCTGTGCAGCGCTGGAGTGACTTTAAGGAGATATACCACATCCAAGGTCAGAGAAGCCCTAGCAAGATGGTAGGAGGGGCGAATTTGTGTTTAGAATCAGACCTCATTCCCATCAAAGATGCTCAGAGGGCTCAAACAAACCTTGTGTGCACCAGGATCCAGAGACTGAGACAGAACTGTGTTTGAGCATCTCCTGTGGAGGTACTGGTCAGCAGTGGACTGCTGCGGGGGCAGGGGCTCTGGGTGCAGCAGACTTGGATAGGGCTTAAGCCCTCCTGGAGCAGTTCGCTACTAACACCATCATACAGCTGCCAGAACTGACACAGGACTGGGAAATAGATTTTTGGAGGGCATAAATAGAACACTGTGTGCACCAGGACCCATGAGAAAGGAGCAGTGAACCCACAAGAAACTGACCAGACTCGCCCGGGCGTGTCCAGGAGTCTCCAGCAGAGACGTGGGTCATGGTGGCCTGCTACAGGGTTGGGGCACTGAGTGCAGCAGTACATGTATGGGACCTTTTGAAGGAGGTCCCCATTATCTTCATTACCTCCAGCATAGTTTGGCCTTAGGTAAATAACAGGGAGGGAACACAGCTCCACCCATTAACAGAAAATTGGATTAAAGATTTACTGAGCATGGCTTCACCCATCAAGACCCAGTTTCCCCCTCAGTCAGTCTCTCCCATCAGGAAGCTTCCATAAGCCTCTTATCCCCTTCCATCAGATGGCAGACAGACTAAAAATCACAATCACAGAAAATGAACCAATCTGATCACATGGACCACAGCCTTGTCTAATTCAGTGAAACTATGAGACATGCCATGTAGGGCCACCCAAGTCGGACGGGTCATAGTCAGAGTTCTGACAAAACATGGTCCACTGGAGAAGGGAATGGCAAACCACTTCAGTATTCTTCCCTTGAAAGCCCCATGAACAGTATGAAAAGTTAAAAAGATAGGACACTGAAAGATGAATTCCCCAGGCGTAGGTGCCCAATATGCTACTGGAGATCAGTGGACAAATAACTCCAGAAAGAATGAAGAGATGGAGCCAAAGCAAAAGCCACACCCAGTTGTGGATGTGACTGGTGACTGAAGCAAGGCCCGATGCTGTAAAGAGCAATATTGCATAGGAACCTGGAATGTTACATCCATGAATCAAGGCAAATTGGAAGTGGACAAACAGGAAATGGCAAGAGTGAATATTGACATTTTAGGAATCAAAAATGGATGGAATGGGTGAATTAACTCAGATGACCATTATATCTACTATTGCAGGCAAGAATCCCTTAAAAGAAATATAGTCCCCATCATAGTCAACAAGAGTCCAAAATGCAATACATGGATGCAATCTCAAAAATGACAGAATAAAAAAAAAAAAAATGACAGAATGATTTCTGTTAATTTCCAAGGCAAACCATTCAATATCATGGTAATCCAAGTCTATGCCCTGATCTGGAATGCTGAAGAAGCTGAAGATGAACGCTTCTATGAAGACCTACAGGACCTTCTAGAACTAACACCCAAAAAAGATGTCCTTTTCATTATAGGGGACTGGAATGCAAAAGTAGGAAGTCAAGAAACACCTGGAATAACAGACAAATTTGGCCTTGGAGTACAGATTGAAGCAGGGCAAAGGCTAGTAGAGTTTTGCCAAGAGAACTCACTGGTCATGGCAAGCACCCTCTTCCAGCAACACAAGAGAAGACTCTACACATGGACATCACCAGATAGTCAATACTGAAATCAGATTGATTATGTTCTTTGCAGCCAAAGATGGAGAAGCTCTAAACAGTCAGCAAAAACAAGACTGAGAGCTGACTGTGGCTCAGATTATGAACTCCTTACTGCCAATGCTATGCTAAGTCACTTCAGTCATGTCCGACTCTGTGCGACCCCATAGATGGCAGCCCACCAGGCTCCCCCATCCCTGGGATTCTCCAGGCAAGAACACCGGAGTGGGTTGCCATTTCCTTCTCCAATGCATGAAAGTGAAGTCGCTCAGTCGTGTCCGACTCTTAGCGACCCCATGGATTGCAGCCTAACAGGCTCCTCCGTCCATGGGATTTTCCAAGCAAGAGTACTGGAGTGGGGTGCCATTGCCTTCTCTGCCTTATTTCCAAATTCAGACTTAAATTGAAGAAAGTAGGGAAAACCACTAGACCACTCAGGTATGACCTAAATCACATCCCTTAAGATTATACAGTAAAGGAAGGAACAGTACATCAAGGGACAGATAGATTCAAGGGATTAGATCTGATAGAGTGCCTAAATAACTGTGGATACAGGTTTGTGACACTGTACAGGAGACATGGATCAAGACCATCCACATGGAAAAGAAATGCAAAAAAAGCAAAATGGCTGTCTGAGGAGGCCTTACAAATAGCTGTGAAAAGAGAAGTGAAAAGAAAAGCAGAAAAGGAAAGATATACCCATTTAAATGCAGAGTTCCAAAGAATAGCAAGGAGAGATAAGAAAGCCTTCCTGAGCTATCAATGCAAAGAAATAGAGGAAAACAATAGAATAGGAAAGACTAGAGATCTCTTCAAGAAAATTAGAGATACCAAGGGAACATTTCATGCAAAGATGGGTTCAATAAAGGACGGAAATTGTATGGACCTAACAAACAGAAGATATTAAGAAGAGATGGCAAGAATACTCAGAAGAACTGTACAAAAAAGATCTTCAAGACCAAGATAATCATGATGGTGATCACTCACCTAGAGCCAGACATCCTGGAATGTGAAGTCAAGTGGGCCTTAGAAAGCATCACGACCAACAAAGCTAGTGGAGGTGATGGAATTCCAGTTGAGCTATTCCAAATCCTGAAAGACGATGCTGTGAAAGTGCTTCCCTCAATATGCCAGCAAATTTGGAAAACTCAGCAGTGGCCACAGGACTAGAAAAGGTCAGTTTTCATTCCAATCCCAAAGAAAGGCAATGCCAAAGAATGCTCAAACTACTGCACAATTGCACTCATCTCACACACTAGTAAAGTAATGCTCAAAATTCTCCAAGCCAGGCTTCAGCAATACGTGAACCATGAACTTCCAGATGTTCAAGCTGAATTTAGAAAAGATAGAGGAACCAGAAATCAAATTGCCAACATCTGCTGGATCATAGAAAAAGCAAGAGAGTTCCAGAAAAACATCTATTTCTGTTTTACTGACTATGCCAAAGCCTTTGACTGTGTGGATCATAACAAACTGTGGAAAATTCTGAAAGAGATGGGAATACCATACCACCTGACCTGCCTGTTGAGGAATCTGTATGCAGGTCAGGAAGCAATAGTTAGAACTGAACATGGAACAACAGTCTGGTTCCAAATTGGGAAAGGAGTATGTCAAGGCTGTATACTGTCACTTTGATTATTTAACTTATATGCAGAGTACATCATGAGAAATGCTGGGCTGGATGAAACACAAGCTGGAATCAAAATTGCCAGGAGAAATATCAATAACCTCAGATATGTAGATGACACCACCCTTGTGGCAGAAAGCAAAGAACTAAGGAGCCTCTTGATGAAAGTGAAAGAGGAGAATGAAAAGGTTGGCTTAAAACTCACCATTCTGAAAACTAAGATCATGACAACTGCTCCCTTCACTTCATGACAAATAGATGGAGAAACAGTGGAAATAGTGACAGACTTTATTTTGGGGGGCTCCAAAATCACTGAAAATGGTGACTGCAGCCATGAAATCAGAAGATACTTGCTTCTTGGAAGAAAAGTTATGACCAACCTAGACAGCATATTAAAAAGTAGAGACATTACTTTGCCATCAAAGGTCTGTCTAGTCAAAGCTATGGATTTTCCAGTAGTCATGTATAGATGTGAGTTGGACTATGAAGAAAGCTGAATGCCAAAGAATTGATGCTTTTGAACTGCAGTGTTGGAGAAGACTCTTGAGAGTCCCTTGGACTGCAAAGAGATCCAACCAGTCCATCATAAAGGAAATCAGTTTTGGATATTCATTAGAAGGACTGATGCTGAAGGTGATACTCCAATGCATTGGCCACCTGATGCGAAGAACTGACTCTTTTAAAAAGACCCTGATGCTGGGAAAGATTGAAGGTGGGAGGAGAAGGGGATGACAGAGGATGAGATGGTTGGATGGCGTCACCAACTTGATGGACATGAGTGTGGGTAAACTCCAGGAGTTGATGATGGACAGGGAATCCTGGCATGCTACAGTCCATGCGGTTGCAAAAAGTCAGACACGACTGAGTGACTGAAGCTCTATGTTTCCTAAAGCACGTGGATGCGTCATTTCTACAAGACTTGCTGGGACGCCTAAGGAAGCAGTCCTAGACAGCAGACCCTATTGTGGTCAGATACAGAGGCACTTATAAAAAATACTTTTTTTATTTGTTAAAATTGTTTATTTTACATCTCTTTTCTCATTATTCAGAATACTCTCCTTCTGTTCTCTATCTTTAAAAATCCCCTTGCCACTGGCTTTTTAATCAGTATTAAATATGTCCAAGTCTGTTCCATCTAGATGCTTCTCTCTCTTATTACCATTCAGTCCCTTGAAAGTATTGTCCATGATTACTGTCTTCATTTCCCTTCACCTTCTAACCCCTCCTCACCCCTTTGTTCCAACGGATCTAGTCTCACAATGGTCAGCAATGGTCTCTGCTGCTAAATCCAGTGGACACTTTACTCTGCAGACACTCTGAGCTCTCTGCCGTGATGGACACTGTTCCTACTCCTTCACTGTAACAAATTTGCTCTCATTCCTTGGCTTCTCAGAAACTTCAGTCTTGTTTTAACTCCGATTTCTCTAGCTATTTCTTCAACAACTTATCTTATTTTACTGCATCTTAAATATTTGGGTTCTGTTTTCATTTCTTTTCTCATTTTATTTTGTCTTCTTGGGTGAATTCAGCTATTCCCATGACTTTCGGCCCTGCGTGCTGATAATGTTCAACTTCTAACCATCTTTCACCTAAGCTCCAGAACCAATGTTCCATGTAGTAAACACCTCCATTCGAACATCTGCTGCTGCTGCTGCTGCTAAGTCGCTTCAGTCATGTCCTACTCTGCGTGACCCTATGGACAGCAGCCCACCAGGCTTCTCTGTCCATGGGATTCTCCAGGCAAGAATACGGGATTGGGTTGTCACTTCCTTCTCCAATTCGAACATCTAGAGGCACATCAAATTCAACACACCATAAAGTGAATTAGTTATTCCACTCCATGGAATATATACCTCATTTGTATTCTTTATGAATCACTTCAGTTCACTCAGTCATGTACAACTCTTGGTGATCCCATGGGTTGTAGCACACCAGGCTTCCCTGTCTGTCATGAACAACTGGAGCATACCCCAACTCATGTCCATCGAGTCAATGATGCCATCCAACCATCTCATCCTCTGTCATCACTTTCTCCTCCTGCCTTCAATCTTTCCCAGCATCACGGTCTTTTCCAATGAGTCAGTTCTTCATACCAGGTGGCCAAAGTACCAGAGCTTCAGCATCAGTCCTTCCAATGAATATCCAGGACTAATTTCCTTTAGGATGGACGGTTGGATCTCCTTGCAGTCCAAGGGACTCTCAAGAGTCTTTTCCAACACCACAGTTCAAAAACATCAATTCTTTGGTTCTCAGCCTTCTTTATGATCCAACACTCACATCCATACATGACTACTGGAAAAACCATAGTTTTGACTAGATGGATCTTTGCCAGTGAAATACTGCCTGCTTTTTAATATGCTGTCTAAATTTGTCATAAGCTTTTCCTCCAAGGAGGAAAAGTCTTTTAATTTCATGGCTGAAGTCATCATCTTCAGTGATTTAGAGCTCAAGAAAATAAAATCTGTCACTGTTTCTATTGTTTCTCCATCTATTTCCATGAAGTGATGAGACTGGATGCCAAGATCATTTTTTGAATGTTGAGTTTTAAGCTAGCTTTTTCATTCTCTTCTTTCACTTTAATCAAGAGGCTTTTTGGTTCCTCTTTACTTTCTGCCATAAAAGTGATGTCATCTGCATAGCTGAGGTTATTGATATTTCTTCCTGAAATCTTGATTCCAGCTTGTGCTTAATCCAGCCCAGCATTTCACAGTATGTACTCTGCATGTAAGTTAAATAAGCACGGTGACAATATACAGCTTTGATTTATTCCTGTCCCAATTTTAAACCAGTCCATTGTTCCATGTCCAGTTCTAATTGTTGCTTCTTGACCTGCATACAGATTTCTCAGAAGGCAGGTCATGTGGTCTGGTATTTCCATATCTTTAAGATGTCTACATATGGACATCACCAGTCGTTATGAATACTAAGCAATGGCAACCCACTCCAGTACTATTGCCTGGAAAATCCCATGGACAGAGGAGTAGGCTGGTAGGCTGCAGTCCATGACATCGCTAAGAGTTGGACATGACTGAGTGACTTCACTTTGGCTTTTCACTTTCATGCATTGGAGAAGGAAATGGAAACCCCCTCCAGTGTTCTTGCCTGGAGAATCCCAGGGACGGGGGAGCCTGGTGGGCTGCCGTCTATGGGGTCACACAGAGTCGGACACAACCGAAGCGACGCAGCAGCAGCAGTAGCAAGGCTATCTATCCACTTACCTGAAACAGAAACCTGGTAGTCATCCCCAATCATTTCTTCTCTTCTTCCTTTTACCCTTCTCTCACCTGCCAAATCACCAAAACTTAAAGCTTTTCCTGCCCCTATGACACACCATTCACTTCATCTACTGCTGATACCTTAATTTTGGTTACCATCTTCTTTCACAAGGACTGCTTCCTCCATTCCACCACTAACCTTAGAAGATATGGTAGAATGAGACCTGAAATGCAATAATTCAGCTCAGTTCAATCACTCAATCGTGTCCAACTCTTTGCGACCCATGAATTGCAGCACACCAGGCCTGCCTGTCCATCACCAACTCCCGGAGTCTACTCAAACTCATGTCCATTGAGTCGGTGATGCCATCCAGCTATCTCATCCTCTGTCATCCCCTTCTCCTTGTGCCCCCAATCCCTCCCAGCATCAGGGTCTTTTCCAATGAGTCCACTCTTTGCATGAGGTGACCAAAGTATTGGAGTTTCAGCCTCACCATCAGTCCTTCCAATGAACACCCAGGACTGATCTCCTTTAGGATGGACTGGTTGGACCTCTTTGCAGTCCAAGAGACTCTCAAGAATCTTCTCCAGCACCACAGTTCAAAAGCATCAATCCTTCAGTGCTCAGCTTTCTTCACTCCAACTTTCACATCCATACATGACCACTGGAAAAACCATAGCCTTTACAAGATGGACCTTTGTTGTCAAAGTAATGTCTCTTCATTACTTTCCTCTTAAAGCCAAATTATTTCCATCATCCTAAAGATGCTACAATCCTTTGTAGTTACTTTACCTTAATTTTCAAATTGGTTACAGATTAAATATGAAGCTAGGTACTCAGAATGTCACAACAATGTCCACAACACCCTGATATCCTTAATTTTGTGATTGGAGTTTATCTTCTCTCTCATTCACAGCTTCACTTCCTTCATGGTATTAATCAATTAGTGCTCAAGAATACAGAGGGTGTCCCTGGTGGCTCAGATGGTAAAGAATCTACCTGCAGTGTGGGAGACCTGGGTTCAATCCCTGAGTCAGGAAGATCCCCTGGCAACCCATTCCAGTATTCTTGTCTGTAGGGCTCCATGGACAGAGGAACCTGGTGAGCTACAGTCAGACATAACTGAGCAACTAACACTCACTGACAAGAATATAAAAAAAGTGTTATAAGTGCAGGCTCTGAAGCCCATATGCTTAGGTTACAGTACATACTGTGTGATATGGAGTAAGATATTTAACATTCATCAGCCTTAGTTACCCATCAGGAATAGGAAGATACGAATAGTGTCTACCTTAAAAGATTATTGTGAAGACAAAATTTGTTAATACAAGTAGAGGCAAGTGCTTGGCATATGGCAAACTTCATTAGTTTTTTCTATTATTATTTTAGTTGGCTTATTTCTTGCCCTTACAATTTTTTCTGAGCCAACTGTTCATGACCAACACCAGTTTGCCCTCCTTCTGCCACCAGGAACACCCTTTATGACATCATCTCTTTTTCTCCAGGCCAATCTCATCCCTGTACCCAAAAGTAAGCTTAATGATCTTCACTTTAGAAGGTGAGAGGAAAAAAGTTCAGAAACAGAAGCGAATGCCACAGTTACAGAAACAGAGAATGGCAGAGATGGAAACAGATCCCAGGAGCCCATAACTTTGCATTCAGGACTTTTCTCGTCCCCTGGGAGAGATCTTTGTATCTTTGTTGAACAGAAAATGTTTCCATATGCCCTGCACAAAGCATTATTTCTAGACATGATCAAAGGGTGACTGTAAAATGATGATTCTATCCTACCGTGTCACCTTAATTCTTAGCAATAAAAAACTCCCTAAAATATCCTGGAGAAACTTTCTCTAGGGAATTCATACCACTGCTTCCCTTCCATGCCGCTTCTTTCTTTTTTTGTTACCTCAAAGGATCTTACTGTTTCTGTGTCTCCTTTCACCACCACCCTCAACCAGTAGATTATGAGTTCTGTAAATGGAATGATGTCTCATTAATCTTTAAATTTCCATGCCTAGCATAGGGCCTGTCTCATAGAAGATAGCTTCATAAATGTGTATTTTATGAATTAGTAAATATATGCTCTCACTGAGTCAAAACACAATGTGTTTGAAAAATGGCAGCATCCCAAGGGAATCTTTTAGATGCTTCTACATGAGTCAGTAAATTAAAACTTGCATGGGATTAAACCTAGAACAGCTGGTTTTCATGACAATACACTTTCATCTGCAAGTCAGAATTCCCAACTAAAAGTGGCTCAAATTTTAAGGGTACCATTTGTTGCTTATTTCACAAGAAGTTCAAAAGTAAATAGTTTCTTAGCATCAGAGAAGCAGAGAAGAGATGACAAAGATACAGAAAAAACTCACTTTTTCCTCTATGAGGCATAACTCAAATTGCTTTGCTAGGTTTTGTCTCCTCTTTTTAAACTTCCTTGAGTCTTCCTACTACTTGTCTGTAGTTTGCTCTGTTTTATACCCATAACTCCTCTTTGCAAGTAGATGCAAAAGTGGTCAAAGGAGAAAATAGTGTCTTGCGTGTATTTATATCTGTTACTGAGGTACTTATTATGCACCAGTAGGCACTGGCTCAGATGGTAAAGAATTTGCCTGCAAGGTGGGAGACCTGGATTTGATCCATGGATTGGGAAGGTCTCTTGAGGAGGGCATGGCAATGCATTCTAGTATTCTCACCTGAAGAATTCCCGTGGAAAGAGGAGCCTTGCAGGCTACAGTCCATAGCATCACAAAAAGTCAGACACAACTGAGTGACTAAGCACAGCACAACATAGGTACCTATAGCTTAATCATTATTTGCATATTTGATTGAGTCAAAGTTCTGCTCATGTCCTCAACACAGTAGATTTCTACAGAGAAGCAACACATGCTCCCTGGTGTGGAATACAGGCTTGAAGTAGGGAGGGGCTATATTCACTTGCTTATCCAGCAAATTAACTCAAACCCACTTACATTTTCTTGGTTCTCTGAGGTATTACTGCATAATAATACCTGAAGAGAATGCATTTCAGGTGAGTTCCTCAGAGTCATGCTCTTATGCTGCCAACGTGGCCACAATTTTATCTGAACTGAGTTGAAGGCCTGTTGATTTAATCCAGAAATTTATTTCTGACAGACAGCTGGGTAGCATTTGTCACTGTGTTTGGAATCCAAAGTTAAAGAGATTGAGAGTCAGTGTCATCACTGTTTGGGTGGTAGTGAACCACAAACATGGTTTATTTCTATCATAAATTGTTAGTTGTTATTTTTACAATGTGCATAAACCCATAGGCTAAACAACGGGAATACTTTACACATTTTACAAATAAAGACATGAATACTCTGGAATGAGTACTATGTTTTGGCATCCAATTTTGAGTATTTTATTCAGAGTATCTGTTCTCTTTAATCTAGACTTTTTCCTCACTTATATCAATCAGTGGAGCAAAAATTAAATATACGTGCCATCAAAACTCCCCCTCTGCTCTTGGCAGATATTTACTGGAGGACACTGCTCTTGGCCTCACATCTCACAGATTCTCTGACAGCCTTGGCAGGGAAGATATGTGAGACAATACACAAAAAATGTGGGGTTAGTGTAGATGTTCTGTCAATGAACAGAAAAGTAATTCAGAGCCTCTGCCAGAATTCAACTTTCTGTAATATTTACCCACTCAAGTCAATTTGGAAGTAAAACCCCATGGGAGAACCACATTACAACACCATTTTTCAAACAATTAGCTGTTCCCACCATAACCACATCTTATTCAGGGTGAAGACTAGCCAAACATACATATTTTACCTCACCTCAAAGATTAATGAACTTGCCAGAATCAAGAGCGGGGATTAGAGCTTCATAATCTCTCGGTCCTCTGTGAGCTTGGTGCCCGTATGCAGAGCTAAGCAACTACTATGGAAAATTAATCCTGGAGCAATCAACTGGAGGTTAATTTACTGGGTAATTAATTATTCATTTTGTACCTGAGGTTTTAAAGTAGAATTCAAAAGTATACAGAATATAATACAGTGAATTTTCTGAAAATAGAACACAAATTTGCCTTCAAGCTTCCCAGAGAACTACAATTAAAAAAAAAAAAAAGAGAGAGAGAGAGAGAAGCTAGTAGTCACCTCACTTAGTGTCTGGAAGGCAAAACCCAAGCTATGTGCACAGGGGGTGATTCTTTTGGTACTAAGAGCAGAGTCCTCATGGAAAAAACACTCTCAGCTAGTGAATAATATCTTTTTAAAAATACATCCATGTCTTTAAAAAAAATACATTCCCATTATGAAAATGTTAATGGTTTTCAAATGGCTGTTTCCCAGAGATGTATTAGTGTAGCCATTGACATGACATGGAACTTTAACACAGCATTTCCTATAGTAATTTTGTCATTACCTGCATAAATAAATTAGGCAGTGCATCAGAAAATTAACAAGCAACATTTGTTAATCATCTTTTGGGGTACCTTGCTGCATCATTTGACTTACAACTTAAAGGTAGGCAGGAAGATGGAAGAGATTTTTCTTTTTTAAAAAAATATTGTAAAATTAGGGGACAGATGGGCTATTACTTACAGTGCTCTAGCTTTTTGAAAAGCTTCCTAAGATTTCTTGGACCCAGAAGCTGTACCTATCTAAGTATCCTGAAGTAGAGATATAAAAATTATTTAGAAACTTTGGCAGGGGGGAAAAAAAGCTGTTTTCACTAAAATGGCAGTTGTATCTAAATTTATGTAGTCTGGCTGTGTCATCAACCAATTCACTTAACAGTTTTTTTCAGAATTTCTATCCCTTCTGCCAATATATTAGCTTCACCCAAGGCATCAATTACTGCAAGCCACTTTTTGGAAGGTATTCAGAGACAGCTACCCTAGAAGTTCAGTAATCTGTAGCCATCACCCAATGAAACCTGTCATTACTATAATCACTGTATATGTACTAAATTTCTCTGAAATCTATCAAATATTATAGAAGATGTGCCTATTTGATAAGTTTTCTCAGCTTCCATTTTGTCTCAAGATGAATGACTATGTTAAAAATAAAAAGTAGATATCTTGATAACCTATCATAAGGTACAAGATTTTAACAAAATTGGTCAGTGTAGAACAAACCTATACTAAAACAAAAAGTTTCAATAGAGTTGAAAAGGGCAACTATTCCAGCTGAAGAAAATAAAAAACAAAAAACAAAAAAAAAATCTGAACTGCTTACTAATAAATGCTTTCTCCTTGGGAAAAAAGTTATGAAAAACCTAGACAGTGAATTAAAAGGCAGAGACATCGCTTTGCTGACAAAGGTCCATCTAGTCATGTACTGATGTATGAGTTGGACCAAAAAGAAGGCTGAGCATCCAAGAATTT
This sequence comes from Bos taurus, assembly GCF_002263795.3. Lineage (NCBI taxonomy): Eukaryota > Metazoa > Chordata > Mammalia > Artiodactyla > Bovidae > Bos > Bos taurus. Next base: position 14,181,517 of record NC_037351.1, on the reverse strand, counting down.
ATACTTTCAAATTATAGTGATGTAGAAGACTCCTGAATGTTGCTTAGACATTCAGAAGAATGTCTTTCAGAAATCAACCCTGAATATCCATTGGAAGTCCTGATGCTGAAGCTGAAGCTCCAATACTGATGAGAAGAGACAACTCATTGGAAAGGACCCTGATGCTGGGAAAGATTGAAGGCAGGAGGAGAAGGGGATGATAGAGGATGAGAAAGTTGGATGGCATCAACGACTCAATAGACATGAGTTTGAGCAAACTCAGGGAGATAGTGAAGGACAGGAAAGCCTGGCGGCATGCTGAAATCCATGGGGTCACAGTCAAACACAACTTAGCCACTAAACAACAACAACTAATCAAAATGCTTCTTTTCTTATAAATCCAATGAGATTGTGTACTCAAAGCTTTCTGGGCTTAAGTCAACCTCCCTTGCTGTGTAAGAGCCAATATTCCCCTTTCTGCGACCTAACCGCATTCTTACACTCCCCAGAAAAATCCCTGCGGTAGAGGGTATTTTCCAAGAAGGCTGCAGCAATGCCTCCTTTCTCATGCATTCTTCAGTGTAATGGTGCCCTCCCCAACAAGAGGTAGAATCTTTTTCTCCACACCCTGGAATCTGGATGGACCCTATGATGGCTTTGATCGATAAATAAGGCAAAGTGATGCTGTGTTCCTTCTTGGCACCTTCCCCACCTCTTGTCCCTTGGAGCCCTTGTATGAAGTCCATGCTCCTCTGATAGAGAGGCCCTTGGAGGGGCTCTCAGGATCCGGACATGTAAATGAAATGCCAGCCAACTTGGACACCAAAGCCAGTTGAGCCCTCACATGATCCAGCCCTAGCTTTTCTCTGAGTGCAACTACTTAAGACATTCCTAATGAGAACACCCCAGCAGAGCCTCATCAACCCACAGAACCATGACCAAAAATAAACTGTTTTTTAAACCACTAAGTTTAGGGATGATTTGGAACAAGCCAAATTCTCCAGCACTATCCATGTTCTTATTCCTGTTCCAATTGCTTGGAAGTGGAATTATACTCTTTTCTAGTTCTGACTTTTAAATTCTCACTCACTCATCGAAAGCTGACTAACTCAATCCCTCTAGCCAGCATTAACCTCTCTCTGTCCTTTCTAGGCCCATAATAATTGGTCCATATCTCTGCTCTATGAGTTTCCATTCTCATAGGACAGTGGATTCATTCATTTCAAAATATTTGTTATTGCCTCCCATGTTCCAAGCAGAGCTTCCCAGGTGGTGTCTCCTGCCAATGCAGGAAACACAAGAGATGTAGTTTAATTCCTTTGTCAAGAAGATCCCCTGGAATAGGAAATGGCAATCCAGTCCAGTATTCTTCCCTGCAAAATTCCATGGGCAGAGGAGTCTGTCAGGCTACAGTCCATGGGGTCACAAAGAGTCAGACATAACTGAACATGAACACATATGCATGTTCCAAGCAGAAGTTAATGCAATACAGTTGCCAGACCTCAAAGAGAGTGTTGATACGTGGGATTGACAGATACAGATACAGATAAAGTGGAGATCACTGACTGTAGTGCACAGAGAGCTTCACAGAAACACTGAGAAAGGATGGCAGGATGTGAAGGAATTAGGAGAGACTTCAGGGAATAAGTAAGCCCAGTACAAAGAGATAAGGAAGAATGTTTCTTATGAAAGGGATCACATGCACAAGCAAATTTCCCAGAAGTAGAAGGCAGTATGGTACCACAGGTATTTCTGCATGAACCAGATGTAAACCAAGAATTATTGAATGGTTAAAATACTGAAGAGGAAGGGCATAGATTATGGAGAGCCTCCTTAGCATCTTAGAGAACTAAGATGCAGAGAAAACCTCTAGAGTTGTAAGGAGAATACCATGGTCAGGTAAGAGCTGTAATTTATATTCCTGACATTTACATGGAGGGTAGCAATGAGGGCAAGGCTGAGAGAAGAGAGAGTGCAATTAGGTATCCATGGCAACAGCCCATCTTAGAGATGGCAAGACACTGCCCAACAGAAATGGTCATGGTGATGGCAAAGACAATCAATTTAACCCAACTCATGCATTTATTGTGACTTCCCTGGTGGCTCAGACAGTAAAGAATCTACTTGCAATGCAGGAAATCTGGGTTAGACCCCTGGGTCAGGAAGGTCCCCTAGGAGAGGACATAGCTACCCACTGCAGTATTCTTGCCTGGAGAATTCCATGGACAGAGAAGCCTGACAGACTACAGTCCATGGGGTCACAAAGAGTTGGACATGACTGAGTGACTAACATTCTCATGCATTTGTAAGGGGAAAAACTAAACTCTCAGAAGGATAAGGGCTTTTTCCATGCTGTAACAACAAATCAGAGCAAAATTTGGAGTAAAATTTAGGCTACTTATTCTTCACTTTCTCCATTCTATTAAAATATTTCCAACCTCCTGTACCATTCACACTTCAATAAGGAAGTTACCAAGTACTGTTCATTTTTGTATTTCTTATAGCATGTAATGCAGACCCTTACAAACAATTGCAAAGTGTTTGTGGACTTTAACTGGCATTAACCCACATTCTGATGACAGTAGTATATATAACCATGCATACCATATTGATATTCTTTCTTAAAAATTTTAATGAACGTGAAGCAATTTGAAAAGACATGATTCTGATTTAGAGAGTAGACATTTTGGTAGCAACAATGTGTCATGGCATTTTTAAGAAAAGTATTTACTCACTTTCCCCCATCTGTAAATATGAATCTTATTCCTTTGCTGTATCTTAAGACAGCTGAGCACCAGCTTCAGAGGGGTCCTGATCCTCTGAGCTCACAGGCATCTGTGAGCCATCAAGTCTTTTCAAGCTCCCATGACATCAAATGTCTAGGACACTTTAGAACTTTACTAATCTTTTTCATATTTTTCTCTGATGGTGTCATTTATGTTGATCTGGTTTCCTCAGTGAAATGGCATCATTGTGGTAAGAAAGGCAATGAACACACTTTCTGCTCCTTTCTTTGCACACAACAAGAACACAGAACACAGAAATATGGACCACAGGCAGTTTATAAAAGAGCTTTGAGTTTATCCTTGCCTTCAATGTTTTTGTAAACAAAGACATATGAAGTAATTACAAAGTAACATTTAAAGGAAATGGGCTTGATGAAGAAGGAAGAAAAACTATTGAACAAATTTATCTAGTATTTTACTGTATTTATTTTCTAATTGATTAATAATAATAATGTCATAAGGTATCACATGGTTTGCAAACTTTTCATAACCATTGTCTCATTTACTTTAGAAAACCTTATACTAAAGAAGGTAGAGTAATTGAAAAACACTGGCATTATATGCCAAGGAATGAATTACCAACTTTATTCTAATCAGTCAAGGAAGACTTCAGAAGTAATTGTGTGCTAAAGTGAACTCTTGTAGAGTGAAAATGATATCATTTTACTTTGCATTTGTCTATGAGATCTATAAAGAGCTATGTCTCTCCAAGGGAATAAGCAAAGTCTTTAAGATGTCAAAAGACAATTGCAAACCTGACATGGAATCCTGAAAGGCAACTAAAAGTAAAATGAAGACAAAAAATATTTTTTTCTGAATCTAGAAGAAAACCACTGTATCTCTTCAACAAGTAATTAAATCTGATTTCTTACAAGAAGAATATTATTGAACATATAAGAGTCAGTCAGTTCTATTGTCTTTCTCCTTACATACTCCTCCTTGGTGACTAATGAAATGGGTCAATGATTATTTTTTCTCTTTTCAAGGTCATCTTTGCATAGAATTTGGGAGCTCACCTATCTAACTATTGGGGATGGCCAAAAAAATAACAAATTAGAGAAGTAGAGAACTAGGTGGATCACAGAGACATGTCACAGGTCTTATAACAGTTATTTATTTTTTAATAATAATAGATCATGTTATAGCTCCTTGGGTCCATTTGCTATTCCAAAAACAAGGATTGACTTTTGTGTACAGAGTCCAATAAAAATCATGCAGTAGATTTCCAGTAGATGAAATATTCTCTGCTACATTTTTCCATGTTTTTTAATTCAATTTTTATGAGCCTTTGTGGTTGAGAGAACTATGGCTTAAGGGACAGGGAGTTCTGGGTATTTTAACTTCAGGCTGATATATGCTTATAGAATTATAGGGATGGAATAGATCTTGAGAATAAGCTTGTCCAGTTCCTCTTACTTCATAGGAAGCTGAGGTCTAGAGCAGTACTTCCCAACTATGTACATGCCATGACAAAATAGAAAGTGAACCCATTTTTTTATGTGATAGTGGGATAATCTTTAAAGGTGCTCCATGTAGGGTCACTGGCTGCCCTCAGTCCTACTCGTCCACCAAGAAGTCCATAGGGATAAATACGTTGACACACCTGTAACCCATTCACAACAGTTCAGCGTTGCCAAGGACACATCAAAGAGGAGTGCTGGTCTAGAGCCCACACATTCAAAGAGCAGATTTATAACATCTGAATTTCTAACTCTCCAGAAGTTACTTGTGTTGTCTTGGCCAAGTGGCCAATGGCAGTGGTGAAAAACAGGATTGTCCAGGATCGGGTCTGTGAGGTGCAAATGGTGATTGCCTAAGAGATTTCCAGTTTTCTTATGCATGTCTATTTAGAGTCTGTATTTTCCAGATCCTTCCAAGATCTCTGACCTTATAAAATGGCAGATTTAAATCACTGCTCTATCCCCCTTTCCCTTTCCTATCCACTAACTTTTATAATAACTGAAGAGAACTGTGATTTTTGCAATAGGAAAAACATGAATGTGAATAACTGCTATAAATTTCATACACACACGGTCCACACATACACACAAAAGTACTCACAAACATCTACACTGAAATAACTAAAATCCTATGAGGCAGCAAGTGTCTTATTTATTATAACTTCTCAAACTTTTATTTCACTGTACCATTTTCTTTAGCACTTAGGCTGTGACAAGGTGCTTGCTGAGCCCTAGGGTGGTTAGATGTTGGCCTCTGTAGCCTTCCTTAGCCGGACTTAGAAAACCTGAAAGCATTGAAACTGTTCAATATGTGCTTTATCATATTAAACTTATGTGAATCATCTTCATTTTATCTGGTGCTTGTGGCAGTACCAAAATCAAAAACAACAAGGCAGCTGATCAGTGGTGTTAGTAACATTCTGTTCATTAGCCTTTCTTCTCCATCATTCCTGGTTCCAGCTGAGTTCTTCTCCAAGCTCTGAGAGAGAGAAAAAATACATTTGCTTGTGAAATATTTTCTTACATGCTGCACATTTGAGAAAGTAACAAGATGTCTCTCATTCCATTAAAAATTATTACTTTGGTAAATTCCAGGTTGAAAACAAGTGACTACAGAATGATTTTTTTAAAAAACATTTAGAAACCTTGTTTTTCAAACAACTCCATTTCCTTCACACAGAGAAAGCCCCAACGATTTATTCATTTCATTTGACTACTTTTTAATCTCCGTTTTTATGAGGACACTAATGACCCTCACAGATTGTTACCCTCCAGTGAAATAACAGAGCTTTGGCAGAGGCTGGATTGCAATTGAAGAGTTTTGAAACTCACTGTAAATCTTCCTGTTTTGTTGTTCTTCAAACTAGGCTGTGCCATCTGCCTTATGAATTGAATTTTTGTTGTGGTATTTCACATGATCTAAAATATGGTTATCGCCACCCATAAACTGAGGTTCCTGGAGAGTATTAATTAAGTCCAAAATATTACACCAATGTGCACAGTGAAATACAACAGAAATGTCACGGTGTGATCATCATTATAACCCTCTCTGCATTCCATGATGACTGTTCTTTCAAAACCCAGAGACAATTTGGTTGTAGCAGCCAACGAAGTTAAATCTGAAGACTTAAATTCAGGTGTATGAGATAAATTGAAACAGATCTGATTGCTCCCAAACACTCTCTTGGAAATAATGGCATCTTGACATTTTATCAGTCACTCAAGCGGTCATTCTCAGCAGTATCAGCCGGAGCTTGAAGGATAGAGCCGTAAAGAAAGGACTGTCAGCCGTAAACATTCCTCAAAACCATGAAAACCACAAATGAGAGCTTAAGTAATGGAGGACGCAATACCCTTGATATTTCAACAGTTACCTGCAACAACAGGCTTTGTTCAGAACCATGGTCATTTTTTCAAAAGCCTTACTTGTCAGGCCCAGACCAGGGTAAAGGGGGAGAGAGAAGAGAATAGGGAGAAGGGTAGGAGTATGTATGATGTCTTTAGGTTAAAAAATGTAGTTGAGTTGGGTGTATATTTAAGCTTATGGGAATTGTTCAACAGCGACAAAATACAATTTTTTAAAAAAACACTAAAGATGGATCTGAAGATATTAATATCATTAAGCTTGAAGTTAAGCTTTGAGATTATTAGCGAGGCATTTACACAGCTCAGCTGTTCCCTATGTGGCTGTTCCTGATGTCAAATTACAGAAGAGAAAAATAGAGGAGAATGCATTGCAGGGAAGAGAAAGTAGTAATGGATAAGAGTGTGAGTGTGGGAAGACAAAATGAATTTAACTTCATTACACCTCAGGAACATATTGCAGTGCTGTGGAAGGAGAAAGACTGATTTTAAATGGACTTGGTGCTATTATCTGGACAATTGGGACCCAAGACAACTAAATGAAATTGAGTATACACCACAACCAGGTCACCCAAACTCAAGAGACAGCAAACCTGGAAAGGTTAAATGCCCTAGAAATTGCATTTGTGGAGTTTCTCAACACATGAGATTAATGGTTACTCAAAGCAATGGATAAATATTAGCTAAAGACCATTAGCCGAGGAAAACACATCAGTGCATCACAGTTCTCGGGGCTTATCAGATCAATTTTAAATAGGTTTATCTTGGACTTTTCTAACGTTTAATGAGGAACAAATTGTGTTTTTTTTTTTTTTTTTCCTATTTCCTCTACCCATGTTGACTTTTTGATATTACCTAGCAGAGAACAATTAAAATACATGGGTCTGTGACAAAGAGTTAATTTGCTTGTCTTGGAAGCAATTGGAAAGGGGTCATTTTATGATTGTTTCCTCCTATTACACAGTTTATCATAAGTATCTATATTGAATAGTAGATTCTTTAAATAAGACAATAGTTTGAATGGTCATCTGTCTCTTTCCACAGCCTTCACATGGGGACCTACCTAAACAATAGTAGATTGACATGACTCTGTCTTATTTTTAATAGTTCTCAATCTATGTCAATCAGAATCAAAATGTCATTCAATTCTCTTTATATTTAACAGCAGCAAATAAAAACAAACACAAAGAATATTTTATTGTCTATCTGGCACCAGTCACTGTGCTAGGAGTGGTAAGCCATCCTTCTATCGCCAGGAAAAATGGGGAAAAGTGCAATTACTTTACTTAAAGCATCTTGATTGCATACAGGGAATATTAAAGTCCAGAGTTTCCTAATTAGGCATTAAAAACCATTAGAAGTACACCAGGGAGTAGCACCTGAAGACTGAGAAGAACAAATGTTAACTTGTGGCTGGGGCTTCTGCCTCAGTCAGCCTTTCTTTGTCTCTTATCTTGGCCCCAAGGTATCACTGTGTTCTGCCACCAACTGGGTGGCCTGTTTAACCATTATTGATATCAAAAGACTATGAGATGCAAATTGGTCTCTTAAAATTTACTTTCTTTAAAAAAAAAAACACAACTTTCTTTTTCTATAGTTACACTCTGAAATTCAGCTATAAGAATTCTGCAATACCTACCTAAATCTTTTGATAAGCAGCAAGTAAAGCAAAACAATATTCGATCAAATGTTCCAATTCTGAAAGTAGCAAGTGATATTTCTACTTCCTTCAATGAACCATGCATTTCATCTTCATTAAAAGAATCACGTCTTTTATTCTATGTCAGTGGCTCATAATAAGGCATCAATAGAGTACTGCTTATATGCTATGGTTTGGCTGACCTGTAAAAGAGCTTCTCATGACCCCAATATTTCCCTCTGTGAACAGTACAGCATGAACTAGCCTAGTTCCACCCATACAGAAGGCTACAGTGTCAAAACAAGCAAAATAGCACAGTAGAAGACCACGCACACTTTTCGTTGACTTAGATTTGAATCTGAGTACATTTCTGGTCTGGAAACACAAGTCAAGAGTAAAGGAAGCTTTGAGAAGATTAGTTCATGAAAGAACAAAAGACAAGTCTCTTCCAGTAATCAGAAAAAAAGAAATGTGTCCTGCCTTATATCAAATAAGTGAAATATTATGAACTTGCAAATAGTGACATTTCTCATTCACAGTGGAGGCTCTACATGAGGCAATTTGATTAGGGTAAACAGGTACCAAAACAAAAGAACTTTATACTCTCTATTTCTCCTCCCCTCTCTCTCACAAACAAACACAAAAACACAGTCTCTCTGCTTTTACAAAAGTATGCATAACTGTGTTTTAAAAAGTTAAAAAGAGAGCAAAATTTTCACTTAGTTTCTAGTGCACAGTTTGCTTTCCAATAATATGTTTTTAATCTATGTTTTCAAAAGGGAGGGTGCCCAATATTTATTCTACCTTGTACCTTTTATTTAGAACATAAATCCCCTTTGTCCTGCTCATAACCAAAACAAGCAAACAAAAAAACCTATGAAAATCAATGGGTATCCTAAAAATAGCTTGGAACCCATAATCGGCATCTCCCTTCCACCCTGATAATCTGCTTACATTTTCTTGTTTAGCTCATTTTGAAATTTTCAGCTTCATACCCTGTCTACAAAACTTGCCTCTGACCCACTCTGGTTCAGGGAACCCCCTGTTTCCCAGTCTGGGTCTTCTAATTGCCACTTCCTCTGCTATTTAGGTCTTGCTTGAATCACTTGATTATCTAGGCCAGCACTCCATGCTTCTATCCTCAACTCTGGGAAGCCCCGTGACCAAACGATCTAGCTCCTGAGATTCTTTTCTTCTTTACCTGGAGGAACATAATCAAGTTAGCTGGAGAGAAAATTTGACAGTCAAAATAATAACTGCTATTACTATTTTCATTATTTAAAAAAAAGAGAGAAATTCAAATCTAAATGGTAAATCAGTAGGAAATATGACAGAAACTAACTTGAAAAGGAAAGAATCCAACAAAAGAGGTAGAAAGCAAGGAGCAATTCAAGGCAGAGAAGGAATTAAACTGCTGTCAGCCTTCACGCAAACACCAAGGGCACTACTGGATATGGGCTGGGGGTAAAGAGCATTCTCAGCCCACCAGAATAACAGGTATGACCCTAGGAACCTTCCATTTTCTTCTTCCACTTCATGCTTATATCTTTTTGTCTGTGTATTCAGACAAACAAATATGAATAAACCAACTCCAAAATTTAATACAAGAGTAACTATATAGAAACAGCAAAACAGAAGGAAAATTCTGTCCTTGTGCTTAAGGAAATTTGTCTATAAATGGGATATATGACTTACATTTGTATTAATAAGTAACTGAAAAAAAGAAATTTCTGCTTTCTCTAGAAGAGTCTGATAATTAAAAGCTTTCCAGAGTGTTTGATTATGCAAAGAAAGGCCAAGACCTGAATTTGGAGATAGCACCAGAAGGGATCTGAATTTCTTTGCATAAGAAAATGGAGGAGAAATATTTGATCTTGGGATCAGAGTAGAAAAGAGAGGAGGAGGGAGAAGAGAAAGAATAACTCCACAACTTAGAGAAGTATGAGAAGGACTTATGTTGAGAAACAGGCTTAATATTGGATGAGATTTTGCTTTCCTAGGATACAGACTCTATTCTTCTCTCCAAACTTTCAGTACAGTCTGCAAAATGTGAAAAACAAAAATAAAATGCCTAGTATTTTTGTGAAAAATCAGGGAAATAGGCTAAAATCCATGCTTCAATAGAGGCCCAGTGGAAATCAGCAAGAAGAAAGTATGATATAGGAAATCTGGAATTCGCAGACAAGAAATTAGGGTCAGACACTTAATTTCATGACCCTTGAAGTTTTGAAAGTCTAAGGGAAGGACTTTACATAGGGCATAGTGTAGGAACATAGGCTGATACAGATCTCAAAAAGAAAGGAACCACAGTTGATGTCTGGGTTCTCCATATAACTAGTCATATGATGTAATATGGGCTTACCTGGTGGCTAGTAAAGAATCTGCCTGCAATGCAGGTGCTGCAGGAGATGCAGGTTCGATCCCTGGGTTGGGAAGGTCCTCTGGAGGAGGGCATGGCAACCCACTCTTACATTCTTGCCTGGAGAATCCCTTGGACAGAAGAACTTGGCAGGATCAGTCCACAGGGTTGCAAAGAGTAGGAGATGAATGAAGCAACCTAGCACACACACGATGTAATATGTATGTTAAATATTTAATACATACAAAAATTTGCTAGATAAAATGAAGAAATAAAAGCAGGTAGAGGATTAGGAAATTATTTTAGAGAAAGTAAGCTTCAAAACATGAACTTCATCTTGACCTCACTAGCTAACATGAAATATGTCTTTTGCACTCTATTATAATGTTAGAGCAATGGCATTTGGAAGCTGTGTCTTGGCCTCCAAGATTTTATAAAGACACCCAAAGCCCGAGGGACTAGTCACATTTAACCCAAACCAAAACACAGGGGAAAATATAATTTCAAACAAGGGTCTCCCAGGAGAGTTCTACTTTTCTTTGCTTTTTTTCACCCAGAGTCTAATGCTAGTGATGTTCTTCCCAAGAATTCCTCACATAAGAAAGGGAGAGCGCAACCTTACTATTTCACCTGCTCCTTATTTGGTAGAAGCATAGCTGTCAGATGCCTTTAAATCTCACTTCTGACATTGACTAGCATGTTGACTAGCCCAAAAATCAGTTGACTCTTCTGAACCCCAATATTACCATCTTTAAAGTGGAAATGAGAGCAGCTACTTCATAATATCCTTAAGAGAATTACATGAGACGTTACGGCCTGGTGACTATAGCTAACAATACTACACTGTATACTGGATAGTTGCTATGACAGTAGACCTTTAATGTTCTCACCATAACAACACAGTGGTGATTATGTGAGGTAAAGGATGTGGTAAGTAACCTTATTGTACAAACGTTTCACAATATATATGCGTATCAAGTGATGACACTGTATGCCTTAAACGTCTACAATGTTATATATGTCAACTATATCTTAATAAAGCTAGAAAAAAATCTCTTACAGTGCTTCAGTTATAAGCCTTTCTTGAAATAACTAGACATAGATGAGGAGGTAGAGGAAGGGGAAATACAAGAAGAGTCTTTGCTTGTTTCCATTTGCTAACAATCCAGTAGCAATGGTTAAGGATTCCTGAGGACTCTTTCTGCCAGACACTGTGCAATGGGATGGGCACTGAATTTATTATTTCATTTAATCTTTACAACTATACCATGAAGTATAGACTATGATTCCTATCTTACAGATGAGAAAATCAAGGCCTTCAGAGACTAATTTGTTCAAGGTCATATCAACTAATTAATCCACAGCAGAGATAGGAACTAGACAAAAGCAGTCTAACTTAGAGCCTAAATTCTTCACACTCACTATTCTGTCTTTTTTTTGTACTATATTTACATTGCAAAAATATAACCACATTTAGGTCTAAGGTAATAGATTAATCATTTAATGTTGTTTCAGCCTACAATCCTTAAGAGCTCCCTCCCAACCTTTAAAGAAGGGTAAGATACAGGCAATTTATTGAAGTCCCTCCTACTTTGCCTCAGAAAATATCTACCAGCTATTGAGAGACCTTTAGGTAGCTCACTATCACCCACCAAGCTATTAGCTATCAAAAGCTGATTCTATTCTTGTTTCCCCAACTCCTGTGCCTGTACTTGTCGCCCTGAGACTCCACTGCCTCTGAAACCATTCTCTTGGCTCCACGCTGAGCATCTGAAGTCCAGGTCTGCCCTCTTCCCCAACCACACCTCCAGACCCACTCAGTCAAATTCTACCCTCCTCCAACCAATCACGAAGGAAAGAGCAGAACTTCAGTCATTTATAGTCATGATAATTAATCTAGGCTCATTAATTTGTAGTCAGCAATGGTTTTAACAAATTGGGGAGCAATTTGACTAAGTGACCCCAACTCCTATTTGCACCCTTAATGGAGAAAGGGAAATTGCCAAACCAGTGGAAAATGTTGTCTCCTTTTGCACACAAATAATCTATTTTAAGATTTTCCATGCCTTCAAGGTCCTCTTTTCTGGGTCAGAAATGATAAAGCACACAAAATTTTATTCATTTCTATCATGGTCCTGGGGATGTTAAAAATCATATTCTGCTTTTAATAGCTTCTCCATCAATACAGGTAGTAACCTCTCACTCAGCCTCCATCTCTAACTGCTATTCCTGCCAGTCTGTGTTAACTGCGGAAACAATTTGCTTGTGTGGATTCATTTATTAAGCGCAGAGTACAGCTAAGTGTTTTGCAGAACATACACAGCAATAGCACTTTGTGAGATTCACTGTGGTTTTGTAAATTGATGGCAAGAATAATGCTTTACATTTATGTAGTACTTTATATTTTTCAAAGGACTTTTTGTGTTCATTATCTCATTTGATCCAAATATACCTTGCAAGAGATGTAGAATAAGTATTATTCGCCTATTTCATAATTTTCTATTTTAAATGAGGGTCAGAGAGGTTAAGTGATTTATTCTAGGCTAAATAATAAATTTTGTCAGTGTCAGTTTGGAACTTCCCCGCCACAATTTATTATACACTTTTAAAAATTTAAATACAGAAAAAAATGCAAACAAAAACCAAAAACTATGTGCCAACAACACACAACTAATAAACATCACTTTGTCATGGAAGGAAAGGTGGGCCAGAAGAAGGAGGGACTCGTTTGTCTAGCTGATTGGTTCATGAAAGAGATAGAATTCTATCTCACTCCTGAAGGATAGTTGAAATATTAATGGCCAGTTAGAGAAGGAATCGGCATACGCAGTAGTGTGGGTATATGACCATCTATAAACATGCAAGTTGAGTTCATAAAACATTGGGTTCAAAAATTTGACTAGAGCAGAAGAATCAAGTAGGAGAATCAATAGCAAATAAGCCAAGATCAGATAGTAGAGAATCTTGAATACTAGCCTAAGGAGTTTAAGGCTATCCATAATTAATAGTTGAATATTAGGACATATTCTCAAGTTAATTGTCAATTCATTAATCTCAACAATTACTACTAGGCTCAGTGCTGGGCAAAGTAACAAAGGGATTCAGGTAGTATGATTTTACACTCAAGATCCTACTCCCACTATTAAACATGCTTTACCCAGCCTTTGATCTGAATAGCCATACTGCAAGTTTAGAGTCACAGTTTTCAATGCTTGGCCATTGTTGGTTAACTAAACTCCATTTTACTGGTTATATTAATTACCATGGATTTTTTAAATTGCAATCAAGTAGTTGAACTTAAATACTAAGAAAATGTGAAAAAAAAGATAGTGAAACATGTGCTGTCATATATTTCTTTAAAAAAAAAAAAGCACTGTACTGTATATCCTGTGGGACTCATTACATTTAGGCCAACTTCAGCAAGTTCTTGTTCCCTACGTCCATTCTTGGTGATGAGAATTCATGTTGAGACAAAGAATGATGGGATTCTATAGAAATTCCTTGGTAAAAGAATATTGAATTATGTTCCCTGGAGCCTACTGACTACATCAGAATTTTTCAGCCTTGACACTATTAGCATTTTAGGCCTAATAATTCTTTGTTTGGGGGTGATGGGAGGCGGGGGAGGCAGAGGGCAACTGTTCTGTGAATCAGAATGTAGAGCAGCTTCCATGGCCTCTACCCACTATATGTCACCACTAACCCCCTAGTTGTGACAACCAAAAATATCTCTAGACGTTATCAAATGTCCCCTGGGTGGCAAGATTGCTCCTAGTTGAGAACCACTCCACTACAGCACAAAAATAAGCTCTAAAGTATCTTAACAATAAGTTTGGAACAAAACTAAGAAAAATAAATTAAGTAACCTATTTCTCTCAGCTTCCCAGTTCATCAGGACTTTGCTATATAGTCTCAATTGCCCAGGTAAACTTAACCAAATCAATAATGGAAGAAAAAAAAAAATGATGACAGAAAATAAATCCCAGCTATGAACCAGTTAACTAACATTTCACAGACAGAAAGTTATAGACAATTTCCCCCAAGAAATTAAATTCCTTTACAAAAATACCCTTAGGACTTTTAACACAAATCACTCTTCTTACTTGAGACTATTTATCATTTTTTAGAGCTTATAAATTATACACACCAGCAGAAATTTTATACACCAACAATCACAACAATCCAGATACAAAACAGAGCAGTTGAAGGGTATTGTCTTCTAACAAAGAGAGAAAGAGATGGTTGGGGGAGGGGAGGTGGCAAGAAAAAAGAACTAACCACACTCTCCTTTAGAGCTCCCCTCTCAGGAACATAGCTTTTCTTCTCTGTCCTCGCTGTCTTAATAGATTTCATCTTCCTTTAAAAGACAAGTCACAATCTGTCCCTGAAGACAGCCGTTATCATTAAAACGCTCCGCTGGGGGCAGAGGGGCAACATTACTCAGTGTGAGACAGGACATGCAAGAAGACGTGTGACACTTTTCCTTCAGGGCCAGCATTTTGGAGAATGGAGGGGCTGAGACAGGACTCCCAGAGGTCAATGCTTCCATCCTCTTGCCTCTGGTTGAGGCTACAAAGTAAACCATTCAGGAGGGAAAGTTGTCAATTTTCTCTATTTATTAAAATATTTCCAGAATAGAGTGGGTTTTTTTTCATTTCACAGCAATTAAGAGTTAAGATTGCTGCTAGAGCAATAACATTCTTCTTTCAGTTGTAGCCTATGCTCACCTTAGCCATCCTGATCTGAACATCACTTACAATGATCAAGAATCAGATGCCAGATATTCACCTGTGCTACACACAGAGGATACATCACGTCTGCCCTCCCGGGTTGGGGTTGAGAGGAAACCAGATAAAGGACACACACAGTGGTCAGCGCTCACTGCAGCATTTTTCCTGTCCCCATCATTTGGAGTAGTAACCTACATATCACAATTAAGCTGCATGTCATTTACAGAACTCAATAGATACAAAATAATGACAGTATGGAGAGCTGGGAGGCACCTTGACAAACCTCTATATCCAAACTCATGTTACAAAACAAAAGCCAAAAGCACAGAGGTAAAATGACACTCCCCAAGGTCATACAGCTCATCAGTCACCCATGAGAACCAGAGCCCCTGTCTCCCAACTCAACTTGATCAAGGGCTCCCTTCATGACAGTAATGATGCTTCTCAGGAGCAGTGACAGAAAACCCAGCTCAAATTGGCACCAGGAACAAGAAAGGAAAAAAAAAAGTGGGGAGGGGGGAGTTCCCATAATCAAACAAATCAAAGTGAATATGTGTTTTCCAGAGGCTTCTCATCTGCCATCCCCCTTCCTGGTAGCTCTATATCTTCTTTTGAGACACCAGTGGTCTTCCATCCTCAGCCATGCAGTTTGGGTGGGCTCAGTCTTCCTGCCTGCTCCACGCATTCACAGTCACTTGCAGGCCCTTCAACGTAGATGAATTTATCAGACTGTCTCCCTTCCAATAAAGGGAAATAAAAGCAATGGGAAGGCAGGCACCCTGAAGGTATTGGAACCAGGAAATCCAAATATACACCTTCCTTTTGTTTGGAGCTGATGCTAAGAATTTTTTTTTTCCCCTTATACCTCCCAAAAGCCTTGGGAAAGCCCGAGACCAGGAAGGCCCAAGACTTCCCTCCAGATATCACAAAGCCACAGCTACCAAGTATAGCTCCAAGTTACTAACTCAAGGTCCTCCTGACCCAAACAGGAATCAACAAGAAAGTTCTCAGAGGGACTTCCCTGGTCGTTAAGAAACAGCCTTCCAATGCAGGGACACAGGTTCAATCCCTGGTTGGAGAACTAAGATCTCATATCCTGCAGAGAAGCTAAGCCCACACCCTACAACTACCCCAGCTCATGCTTTGAAGCCTGGGTACCACAACTAGAAAGAAACTCGTGCACCTCAGCGAGAGATTTCACATGCCACGACTAAGACTCGAGGCAATCAAATAAATAAATATTTTTTAAAAAGTAAAAGGAAGGTCTCAGAGAACTCAGAACACAGAACATTGTGTTTACGTTCCAAGACACTTCTGGTAAACCCTCTGAGCTTAAATTAAATCCCATTTGTGCTGAAGATCAATGACTCTGTTTATTACCAGTTTATCATTATTTTAAAAATATTATCCAAGAATAACCTTGATTACATTCTGCATTTTTAATCATAAAGATCACATTTTACTAGCAATTTTATACTTTTTAAAAGTTTTATATGATGCTCACAAGTTGTTTCATATGATGCTCACAAGGCATTATTTATCTCCTCTTCCCATTTTTTTTTTTTTTTTCTGGCCACTCTTGATGGCTTGCAGGATCTTAGCTCCCTGACCAGGGATTGAACCTGTGCAGTGGGCAATGAAAGTGCAGAATCCAAATCATTGGACCACCAGGGAATTTCCATATCCTTATTTTATAAATGAGTATGACTGAATTACAGTTTCAGAGTTATTACCCAGGATTACATAGTAGAAGAATGGCAGAATCAGGATTCACGGCACAGGACTGAGACACATTTATTTTATATGATGTAATGAAAGGGGATGTTGTTTATTTTCCTTGGAACGACTCCAAATATATAACTCTCCTTCTCTGTCTTCAAATCTCTGAAGGTTTATCTAATCTTCATATATTAAGACATATATAGATCCCAAAGCAGACACAAAAGAAAATGCTTCTGAAGCAACCTGACATTATGAGAACTTCCAACAGGTTCATTCAGATTTCACAAGACTGACTCAGTTCTCCTGAGGCTGATAGAGGGCTCACAGTGACAATGTATGTGTGTAAAGGCGGAGGGCGGGGGTGGTGCATGTAGATATCAGTGTGAAATAACAGAAGGGCTACATGTGATAGATCATGCTACGATAATTAAAATCAGAAAAGCACATTTTTTATGCAACATTGTTGATTTTAGATTGGGAGTCAAGAGACTACTTAGGTCACCTGAAGTTCAAAGCAACTCCTTAACGATGATAATTATACTTAGATTCTTATTCCTCTTACTACTAAAATATATTAATATGCATTTGGGAGAATGACAATGATCCTGTGTCTGTGAACCTGGAGGTGCTCTGGGAGGCAGTGTTAAGTCAGTCAGAGGTGTTTGACTATGTCATCCATTATTCATTTACCTGGATCTACTTTTTCTGTTTGTTTCTTATCATCAAAAATGAGGAAATTTGACCACTTTATTAAAGTTTCAGAAGATTTAGTGAAAAGTATTGAAAGAATCACTTCCCAGTTCAGTGCTGGAAAGATTAAGAAAGGTGGCAGAGACAAACAGCAATCAGCTCCTGGAGCCTGGAAATGGAAGCGCTGTCTCAGGAAGAAGAGATGGGAGAAGGCCATGGAGCATGGAGAAGCTCAGACACCTCCCAGCTTCTGCTTCAAACAAGGCAGCTCCAGTGCTACCTGTTTTATGCATTAAAATTTTGTTAAGAATTTGTTAAATTCTGGTTCTACAGACACATCCCCCCCAAATTTGTAAAATTCAAGGCTAATGCAGGCAAAATGACCTGGTCGTTATCACCTAGTCACTGCAAAGCAAGGATCCCAGCCCAAGCCATCTGAGTCCAGACATGTGCTCTTCCCCATCACCATCCTCCAGACTTCTTACCTCTAATTTCACTGAATCATCACAACAGCCAAGCAAAGCAAGTATGATTAGCCTTCTTTTATGGAGGCAAAAATTGAACTCCAGAACTTCATAGGTTGGAATACCTACATTTCCTGCCTACAAACCACATGTTTTTTGCACCATGTGGATACTCATGCATCATGCCTCAATGCAAAAGGCTGTGTATTTTTTTTAATATGTGAGTCATGCTACCTTACTTTTCTATCTTAATATAAATTGTCTTCTTTAGATATCACCTTGTCTCTTCTGAAGTGTCCTTTGTTCTTTAGCTTTGAGTTCATTTCTTCTCTATTAAACTGAGTGTGTCTGTGGTGCCCTTCCAAAATGACCTCTGTCTGGCACAGAAAGCCATCCAATAGGCCATTTGTCACACCTCATCTCTTCTCTTTTATGAAGGGGACAAAGGCTGTCTTTGAGTCCCCTTTGGAAGTGTTTTCATGCTAATCCAAGAATTACTGTTGTGTTTGTTTTCTGGCCAGTGCAGTGTGAAGCCATTCATGGGGCCGCATGGAACTTGTCTAGTCACATTCCAGGCCATTCTTGGAACATTGTGGGGAAATGCATCATCGCTCTGCTGGTGGGAGACAAGTCTGTGTCCCTGCCTGAGGCTGGCAGCCAATGCGTCCGTGTCCTTGATCACACATGAAAACATCTCCTGCCATCTCTGCCAGGCAGCCCGCTGCACATGCACAAGGAGGGAGAAGAGCAGAATTAAACGTTCAAAAAGACTTGAGATCAGGAGGAACAACAGCCTCCTGAATGCGTATCTCTGTGGAAAATAGGGAAAGAAAGTGAGCTGAGTACTTTAGTCAAAGACACACATGCTTTTCCCAAACAATCTGAGTCACTGTGGATTAACAGAAATAGATCCAGAATGGGAATCAGGAGAAATGAATAACAGTTCTGATTCTGCCACTAAGTACCTGTGTGACTTTGGACATATTTCTTTATTTTGTTTCATAGTATTCCTTATAAGATGGGGCTAAAATTTCAGACCCCAAACGACTCTGATAAGGATAAAAGAAAATACGGTCCACCAATGCAGTTGGTAAACGATGAAAACTAGACAAATACCCATTGCCATTGCTGCTGCCTCTGGGCCTCAGTTGCTTCACCTGTAAAATGAAGATAGTGGGATAAAACTATGTCTCCAATGCTTGCTGTTTATCAGGAACACCTAGGGAGCTTTGTACACCTGTAAAGTAGGGGCCTCACTAACTCTTGAATGTTAGGACCCAAGGATGTATTTTTACTTTAATTTCCCAGATTAGTTGGATACAGTCTGCCCAGGGCTTGTTTTTAGGATCTCCTGGGCTATCCACTGAAGATCACCAGTTCAGCATTTAGTGACTTTTCAAAGACAGACTAGCTGATATAAGCTGAGATTGTCTATAATTTCACCATTTCAGATCAGTATTTTGAGTTTAAAAAAAACAAAACCAAACTTTTTTTCCAAAGTCACCTGTTAAAAGGTAAGTATCCTTGAGGGGGCAACATCCCAGTGCACCACAGCTTACCTGTTGACCCTTTTCCACCACACTAATGATTACAGAGTGCTTGTATTTTACAGTGGAACACAGGAGAAGCCTGTGTATGTCTAAGGGTAGGATTTTCTAGAAAAATCTCTTTATTTGTCAAATATGGTAACTGAGCCCCAGGGGGTTTATAAGTAGAATGATCATATAATTTTTATCCCAAACAAGATACTTCAAGAGTGAAAGGGGATTATTGATAACTACATTAGACATAAACCAGAGCATATGAGGACATATGCTTGCCATGATAAAAGGCATGGATAAAACTTTCTCTACGTCACAGAGAAAGTTAATATGGAAAAGAAAGAGACCAGGAATGTCAAAGAGTGGACTAGAACTTCAGCCTCCAGACTTCTCCTTCATCAACCCATGTCTCAGCCTATGTGATTCAAATTCACTTCACTTTAGTCCATATTCACCCTTATATCTCAGAAACAACCTAACAGTATGTATCTTTCTCCTTTACTTCTCTGTCTCCAACTAGAATGCTGGCTCACGTTGGAACTCAAACTCCATCACATCTGTGACACTCCATTACTTCAGTGAACTCACTAACATGTTGAAGGTGCCTTTCCTTTGGATGAGCAAAGACCATCTGCTATGCAAGATCAATAAAGGCCCATGTAAATATCAGAGACTACACCAGGAACTTTAGAAACATCCCCAACTGAAGATTCGTGTTCTTGAGGTTGTTACAAGACCCTGACAGTCCTATAGCTAACTGTCCAGAAACCCTGTATTTTCCCCCTCTGATGCTCATTGGGCTTTTTTAGTTAATCAGTGGCTCAGTCCTGTCCAATTCTTTGTGACCCCATGGACTGTAGCCTGCCAGGCTCCTCTGTCCATACGATTTTCCAGGCAAGAATACTGGAGTGGGTCACCATTGCCTACCCAAGGGGATCCTCCAACCCAGGGATCAAACCCACGCCTCTTGAATCTTCTGCATTGTCAAGTGGATTCTTTACAACTCGTACCACTTGGGAAGTCCAGTGCCATAACTAAACCTAAGCTGCCAGTCTGTCAGTACTCATCATGCATCAGGAAAAATGTGTCTTCCCAGTATTAGGTTTACTAATACTGCTTGTCTGACAAAAGTTATTTCATTCTGGCTTTAATTCCAAGAGATGAGTTCTGCATTAGTAATAAGCCTCTTCCTATACCTCTGTTCTCATTCAGACATATTAACAAGTAGCAAACACCAAGCTTGGGATTTAAAAAAATAAAATAACCTGGTTTCCAGTTCTCTTTCATGCTTGAAAGAAAATTTGTAAATTGTCAACTTGACTTAATTTTTCTTCTGGACTCACACCTATTTGCTGTAATAAGAATTTCCCCCCTGGGTTTCACTCATCTGCAGCATGTGGCAAGAAAAAGGGGATTAGGATTGTATTTGTCGACTTCTCGAAGCAGATTTTCTTTCAGCAAGTCTGCTATCAATTCTATCTGCCAAAATAGCATTTTAATGTGTTACCTGCCGGTCAAACATGTTCTGTTAACTTCTGCCTCTGCCGTGTTTTCTGACATTGTTTACCATTAATTTTTCCCATTGTTACCAAGCTTATTATTTTAAATATAAATGTGGATTATGCTATTTTGATCATGTCTTTATTTCTGCAATACATTGGTTTAAAACAGAAAAGAGGAGGGTGCAGAGAGGGTAGAAAACAGGTTTTCTCTTGCTGAAAAGACTATTTTAATGAGTTTTATTCTGTAGTTGGGAAGATGCTCTTAACCTCCTTGGCCCAGTCAGATGTGATTTCTTGACACTGAGCATATTGCAAACGCATTTTAATCAGAGCTGTGTAAGGTGGACACCAAGAGGATTTCTCCAGTATTTAACAAAGCCGTCTATTTGCAACACAAAGTAACGCTTTGTTTACCCTTCCTCTTTGTCCTGAGCGTGGTATTATTCCAGAGGCGTTGCTTCTCTCTTGCAAACTGTCAGTGGCCAAGGGTACTTTTCAGCATGTTTAGGATCATAATTGGCAAAAATGTGTGCTCAGAAGGAAAGGTCAGACGTGACCCAGTAAGAGCCATTCTCTGGTTTGCATGACACGGACACCAAAGTGCTTCACGCGTTCTCCAAAGTTCACAAACCCTTCTCCGTATTCCAGGGACACAGCTTTCCTCCCTGCCAGATAATTAGCCGAAGCGGCAGCCCAGCCGCCTTGTCACTGGGCACTCAATGGTGCTCCTTTCCTCCAAGCTCATTTCCTTGGAAGGTGAGAGCCATTATCGTAAAGAGGGATATTGTAAATTCTGTTCCTTCTGCTATGCCGTGGCTCTGAGGAGAGAAATTTGTGTTTTCTGCCAGGGAGAAGAATAACATTTATTTAATGGATGCTGAGCAAAAGGTATTCACATTTCATGCTTCAGGGCTTAAGCTGATCCTAGATCAGAAGGGAACTTTTTCAGGCTCCAAACTATACAATTGGGTAAGTGCTTAGTGCTAACAACCCTTATGTCGCATCCAGGCATGGTCTGAGGTCACCATCTCAGGGGTACCCCCACACCTTCTCAGCTCCTGAATTTGTTCACAAATCATGTTTTATACCCCTCTCCCACCAGATTCCCCTAGAAATGTAAGCCTGCTTCTCACAGACAGCTCTGCTCCACGGAATCCCAGCTCTACCCGTTCAGCCTCTCAGACCCTTCAAGAGAATCCTTGACAGTGTTAGAGCTGTAATACTTGAATGTGTCCTCACTCAGCTTTGGAGGTAGCAGAAAAAATCATGAGGATAGAGGAAGCCTGGGATAAGGGAAAGAGGACAGATTTCAAGCTAGAAGGATTGATCCAGGTTCAAACAATCTCTGCACTCTAAAGAGCTGGGTAAATCATAAATAGCTATATCTCATTGACAGTTTCCTTATCTTTAAAAAGGAATAATAAACCTTACCTTACAGTACACTTGCAGGGGCCAAGTGAAGTCACATGTGAGATGTGAGGTCCATAGAGGACAGAAGTTGGTTCATGTCTCCATTCTCTCAGGAGATTGCCGTCTAGTCCGGTTCCAATACTAGCTTGTTAAATATCTCCTGGCAAGTCATTCAAATTCTCTGTGAGTCCATCTTCAAATAAAGGAAAAGAAAAACCTTGATTCTGCCTTCCCTGCAGGATTATTATACAGATTAAATGAAATATTCATTAAAACAGAAACTTATAATGCAAGAAAAAGTGTTACCAAGAAATAAGGTGTTAATATTATACTGATGCTACTATTAATTTTTTTTTAATTCTAGAAACTGTGTCTTTTAGACTATTTATCCACAATTAAGTAAGCCCATCTAAAAATACAAAGATATCTTTTAATCACATACAGATATAAGTCACAATGATGTGAGAGTGGAAAAGTTGTCATAATACTGTGTCTTGAGAATAGCTTGTTCTCAGAGCTGAGGCAGAAGATTCCTAGTGGGTTTGTCTATAAGTAAAATAAATAAGTACTTGGAAATTTAACTGCATTATAATTAGCCAAAAGCCTTGAATATAAACATGTGAAGCATGTCATAGATGCTCATTAAACATCAGATTTCAAGTGTTCATGGTATGCCAATCAGCCTTGACCATTCTCCTCACCACCATTGCTGGCCTCTGGGCTTTCTCTACCCTTTTCTCCTGTACACTCTGCCCCACTTGAGTTCCTAGGGTCTCCTGGAATTAAGAAAAGTAATAGCTAGATATTTCCAGTTGTACACTCAATTCTTACTACTGGTTTTACTTGGGCATTAAGTTCCCAGTCTCCTAACTAAGGTTCTGCTCCATGCCTTTAGTTCTACTGAGGGTACTCCTTTCCCATTCATGCCTCTGTCTCACAGCTCAATCTCTCTACGGTAGGCCTCTTTTGTCTTCGGGCCATGTAGCTACTGCTAGTTTCAGAGAGTGTTTCCAGCTACCAGGAGAGAATAAACCAGTCCTTGAGGCCTAGTCACAAATCACAAATAGTGGAGACTAAGTAGTCCACCCTAAGTCATGTGCTTGCAATGGTTAAACAATAGTGACAAAGGGGTGGATCATGACCAAAATTTGGGGAATACCAGGACATTATTAGCTGAGTACTCCCAAGGTACCCACCACACATAGTAGGGTGGTCTCCAGTATTGGCCTCTACCCCTTTACTAGCCCCTTTAGGTGATATCCTCCGCTGAGCCCTCCACATGCTATAAGACATCATCAGGCCATGCCAGCAGCTTAGCAGGCCATAGAACAAGATCGCCTGCAGCGTCAGCCTCTTGGTTCACTCCAGTATCTGCCAACACTGGGTAATGCTGCTATTTCACTGTCTCCCTATCTCCACTAGAAGGCATTGCCCCTCTGTTGAGCCCCTCCACATCCATCAGGCAGCAGGCAGCTTCAACTGGGTTCCATCACTCCTGCTGCAGTGCCCGCCTTTGTTGTGCATTGTGGAAGGTCTAAAAAAATACTTCCAGTAAGACACTGCTGTTGCTCAGAGGTCACTGTCTCCTCAGCTGCCATTCCATGGCCTGTAATTTCCACCAAGTACCTCAACTGGTACACAGACTACTTAAAGAGCCACTGTACTTGAGGGTGACACGGAGAACAAAACTATGAATAGAAAGGGAAAGAATGCTTCCAGACTTTTACTCCCTTCTTGTGTCAAAGTCTTTTAGCGTTATATTAAATCCAGATTGCTCATTGCCTTCTGTGTTACAGAGATTTAGGAGGAACTCTTTTTTCTGTCATTTATTTGTGACCCTCAGCATCACTCTAAACTCAAGGCTTTGCTAGTGGGTCACGATCATCATGCCTGGTTCCTTCCTTCTTCTTTTTCCTTTTTATTTTATTTGAGGTATAGTTGGTTTACAATGTTGTGTTAATTTCTGCTATACAGAAAAGTAATTCAGTTATGCACGTATGTGTTCTTCTTCATATTCTTTTTTTTTATGGTTTGTCACAGGATACTGAATAGTTAGTTCCCTGTGCTGTACAGTAGGGCCTTGCTGCTTATCCATACTATGTATAATAGTTTGCTTCAGCTAATACCAAAGTCCCAATACTTCCCTCCCCCACCTCCCTTTAACATGAGTTTTTTTAACATGAGTTCCTTCTTTAACATGAGATTTTGTTTGTTTGTTTGTTTTTTTCTCCCATAAGACCACTCAGCTTTCATGAAATTCCTTCTGGCAAGGCCTGAAATCCCATTTTTTCCTGGGCATAGACATGTAGGAATCTCATCTTGACCCAGGATCCTGCCACAATCAGACTTTAGAAGACTTAACTGTAGACTAGCTGTGAAGGTAAAGTTTGATTCAAAAGGATTTTCCTCACTATAAGTTTGTCAGAATCACCAGCCTTAATGAATCTCATTATCCAGTCAACTAGGATTTTGCTTTTAAGAAGAGCTCGGAGAAGGCAATGGCACCCCACTCCAGTACTCCTGCCTGGAAAATTCCATGGACAGAGGAGCCTGGAAGGCTTCAGCCCATGGGGTCGCTGAGGGTCAGACACAACTGAGCGACTTCACTTTCACTTTTCACTTTCATGCATTGGAGAAGGAAATGGCAACCCACTCCAGTGTTCTTGCCTGGAGAATCCCAGGGATGGGGGAGCCTGGTGGGCTGCCATCTATGGGGTCACATAGAGTCG
Source organism: Bos taurus (assembly GCF_002263795.3). NCBI lineage: Eukaryota > Metazoa > Chordata > Mammalia > Artiodactyla > Bovidae > Bos > Bos taurus. The sequence continues at coordinate 14,156,643 of NC_037351.1, read as the reverse complement.
GACATGACTGAAGTGACTTAGCAGCAGCAGCAGCAGCATTTTCCTACAGAGGAAATTGTCCCCAAACAACTTTGTTTTCTTTTTATTAAAACATTTTTTGTGTTTTTTGGTTTTTTGTTGTATTGAAATTGTATTAAATTAGATCTGTCAGACATGGGAGTAGTTTGAAACTGGTTATAAAAAGCTTGTTCCCTGACTGTTTCCAAGGCAAGGGAAGATGTTGGCGGTTGAGCGAGGCTGGGGCAAGGAAGGAAGAAGAGATTGGTTTAAGTTGGAGCCATAATAAAATACTGTAAAATGTTACTGAGGGTGTTGTCCTGAGCACCTTCTCCCTGAGTCCCTTGGAAGAACTGACAACTACCTGGCCTTTAAGAAATGAAATTGACATTTGCAGGCTTAGGTTCAACAGAAACTGAGAAGGGAGGGGTAAGGAATGCTGCAGGCAAAGCCAGAGTCCAATTCCCTGGATCCAGGACAGCAGGCCCATAACTCTGCTGTGAGTGATGGGTCAATATCCAATAACTCCAAATCAAAAGCTGAAGTCTTCTTGAGTCAGCAGAGCTGAAGCCTCCTTCAGGGGATAAGAATACAGCAGCAGCCCTTCTGACAGAGCTGGAGTTGCCAGTAGCCTTTAATCTAAGGAAACCACAGGCAAAGCAAACTTGGCATATAACTTTTCCTACATTAATTAGCACCCTTAAGTTTAAAGGAGGAAAAATAATAATACTCTTGGGAGAGCAGCTAGAGCTCAAACTCAACTCATTTGGATTCAGCACACAGAGACTCTGGGGAGGGGACGATGGGATAGAGAACAGAGCACAGGCTGGAGCAGAAGAGATTATTTTCAGGTCAACTGCACAGTGGCTCTCAGAAGCCCTCCATTGTTTGAATTGTGTTTCATGATATTGATTACAAATCATCCTTAGTAGTTCTTCATCCTTTTGGTCAAGCTCTGCCTGTCCTATTGGAAATGAGATGTGATGTGTTTTAGAGTTGTGCTAGATGTGTTCTTTTCTTAGAAGGCATGAGCCTGTTGAGGGGACATGGATTTTAAATGTATTTTTAGTAGGTCATTGTCTAGTAAAGGAAAATTAGCTAAATATTTTTATTTCTAGAAGTAAAAAAAATGACTAGAAGTAAAAAAAAAAAAGTGACAGAAAAAACAAAACATATGTAATGTTTATTACTTATGTGATATTAAAGACATAAACAAGTTCTTTTTTAAAAATGAACTGAGGATACACACTTCAGTCTCTGCAGTGATTCCACGTCTTGAGGAGGACAGAACTGAAAATGGTGGGCAAAGAAAACGGTAAGCTTTAACATAGGATTCTATTTTTTCTTTTTGAAAAAATAAAGTTCATAATTCATTTGTATAATTACTTCAAGAGAAAAATAAATCAGTGTAGCCCTTTGTATTTCTGTTAAGTTCCCAAAATTAAGATACAGACTTGTCATCAGGTGGTTATTATTTCTGAGGATGACATTTTAAGAACTGTTCTTATACAAAGAATACGGGACTCCTGACTCTCAGATCATTATCTAAATTCTTCCTAAGTTTTAACGTAGACACAAATGTAAGACTTTGTTTCCTGAGTCAGCCAGAGAGGCAGCAGAAATAAGGCTTTTTGGAGTAAATTTTCACTACTTCTTCCTGTCCACTTAGGCCAAGTAGCCCATGGGCTTATCCATTCACAGAACTTTATCTCCTTTTATTTTTATATTTTTTGTTTACCTTTACTGCACATGTAGCATATTTTAAAACAGTAATTTAAAATATTTTTGAATGTTCTAAAACTTCAAAAATGAAAACAATTTAAAATTGTATTTCACTCTCCAGTCACACAAGTAATTTTACATTTATTATATTATTTAATTATCATAATACAGTTTGAAAAGTGTGAGGATTGGCATTATTTTATATCATTTTGCAAATGAGGAAACTGAGATTAACTTCTTTAAAGCATATCAGTAATATCAGTAGTAGGAGTTCAAGAGTTATAAGAGTCCAACCATAACTAGAGTTCAAGTCTCACTTCACATCCATTTATTAATCCAATAATAATTTATTAAGGCTCCTAGTATGTAGACTCTCTAAAATTCTTTTTAGTTGCTCTAGTAATTATTTTTCCTTTTTTGTTTTGTCATTATAAGATACGATTACAGACTGTATTATCAATTATTGTTTCATTTCACATGCCTTGTTCATCACCTCATCTAACTGATAGATTATAATGTCCTTGGGTAGTTCCATAGCTCCATGATATAAACTTTTTTTCACATTCCACAAGGCATGGCACAGTTCTATATATATGGAGAGAACCACTGTTTGCTGCTTAGCCAATTTACTGGTTATTACTCAATAGGTATGAAAGCCTAGATGTTAATAATTAACCCACAGAGCTCTAATTATAAGGAGATAGAACAACACCATATATGTATCATTTGTCCCAGATACCTGGGGAAGATGATAAAACCCAAGAGCTGGCAGAAACCTCAGGGAACATTCTCACTGCCTGTGCTATTCTAGGAACTACTCTAAGCTTCTGTTTCATTTCTGTTTAGAGCTCGTTACATAACATTGAGAATATAACAAGACCTTTTGGTTAGGAAAAAAAAAAGTTAAAGAACACTTAATTGTCATCTCTCAGCTGATTTTTATTGAAGTTCTATTATGTGCACAATATTGTGGATATTATGAATAAACAAAATGGAACACACAGACTTCTTCCTTTTCCTTAATGTGAATTGCACTTTACAGTTTGTATGCTATCTCATTTCAAACTTTATAGTCCACCATGGCAGTTATACTGGCTTCCCAAGTGGCGCTAGTGGTAAGGAACCTGCCTACTAATGCAGAAGTGGTAAGACATACAGGTTCGATCCCTGGATCCAAAAGATCCCTTGGAGGAGAGCATGGCAACCCACTCCAGTATTCTTGCCTGGAGAATCGCATGGACAGAGGAGCCTAGCAGGCTACAGTCCATAGGGTCACACAGAGTCAAACACGACTGAAGTGACAGCATGCACGCACAGGGCAGTTACATGCTTGAGTTCTGAGTCAGTCTAAATTTAAATCCTGACTCTACTACTTTCCAGCTGTCTGACCTCAAGCAATTTGTTTAATCTCTACAAGACTCAATTTCCTCATTTGTAGACAGTGATAACAGGGCTCTTGGGAAGGTGAAAAGAGATAATTCATGTAAACCATTTAGCACAGTGTCTGGCACAGAGTAAGCCCTCAGTAAATGTTAGCTATTCCTATTATTTACAACCATCCTTCGAGGTAGGTTATACACATGTTATTTATACATTACAGAGAAAACTGAAGCTGAGAGAAATTATGTTAGTTGCAAAGGATGACTTCAGGCATTCTCACTCCAGTCTCAGTGCTAACTCCATTTTGCACTGGGTGAGGAAAAGTACAAATGTGGAAGACAATTGCTTTAATCAATATCTGATCTGCAACTTACCAACAGGTGAACACATGTTTGGTATGATGGAATTTTTTCCAATTAAACTTATTTTCTTTAATCTATGTCAGTTCTCTGTATTTTAATCCCACGCAAAAACTTACTGTTGGATTTTTTTTACACCACACTGTCTTCAGATTGAACTAAAGTATACAAAACATATATTCAAGGGATAGTTATTCAAGGGATGATGTGCCCAGAGAAATTATGAATGAGGCAAAATTTACCTCCAGTCCTACTATACCTACACCTAGTTTTTAAACTTCAGTAAGCATCAGAATCACACAAATTGCTGGTTGCATTTCATAGTTTCTGATTCGATAAGGCCTAAGATGAAGTTCAAGAATTTGTATTTCTTCTGGGGCCAAGGGACTGCCCTATATCAGTATTTCCTAAAACAGTCTCCAGATAATCTATACCCAATCAAATTAGGTGATTATCAAAATTTAGCTTCCTAAGTCCCACACCAGACTTGCTGGATATGATTCTCTTTGGATGGGTCCTGCTGCTGCTTCTGCTAAGTCGCTTCAGTCATGTCCGACTCTGTTCGACCCCAGAGATGGCAGCCCACCAGGCTCCCCCGTGCCTAGGGATCTGCAATGTCACAAGTTTCCTAGGTGAATTTTAAGCCTGTAAAAATTTGGGAACCATTCATTTAAATTCTAAGTTTTTCCATGACCTAAGTATTCTTGTATGCCCAGGACCTAATAAAGTATTTGGTTTATAGTACCTACTAAAATAATATAAAAATGCTTTTATTTAAATAACCCCCCTTTTGTAGCTCAGTCGGTAAAGAATCTGCCTGCAGTGCAGGAGACCTGGGTTCGATTCCTGTGTTGGAAAGATCCCCTGGAGAAGGAAATGGCAATCCACTCCAGTATTCTTGCCTGGAAAAATTTCATGGACAGAGGAGCCTGGTGGGCTACAGCCCGTGGGGTCGCAAGAGTTGGACACAACTTAGCGACTAAACCACCTTTTGTGTATCCATTCCACATCCTCCTCCCCCAAGTAACAGCTCTATTCTCTGAATTTCTACCTTATTGCCACACCTACTCACTCAATATTTACAGCTCATTGCCTTAAAATGGATTTTTTATTGTCATTTTAATTACTTCTTCAATTTGTTATTAAACCTTACACAAACTCACTCTTTTAAATGGCATTATAATCTTCCTAAGAGAGTAACCAGGTCCCTTGCCTTCTTTCTGCCATCCACAGAACCTCAATCCCAGTCAATACACTGTCATTTCACCCCAAAATAAAATAATCAGCTTGATTTTAATTTTGTTTCATTGAATTAAAAACCTGTTTTTACTTGTTCAATAGTTTAATTTAGCACCCACTACCAGATATTTAGCAAAATACTAGGCTCTCAATTAACATGTATAAAAATAATCAGAGAGTGAATAGTTGCTGCTGCTGCTAAGTCGCTTCAGTCATGTCTGATTCTGTGCGACCCCATAGACGGCAGCCCACCAGGCTCCTCTGTCCCTGGGATTCTCCAGGCAAGAATACTGGAGTGGGTTGCTATTTCCTTCTCCAATGTATGAAAGTGAAAAGTGAAAGTGCCCGACTTTTAGTCGGGCATTTTTACTCTTGGTCGCTCAGTCGTGCCGGACTCTTAGCGACCCCATGGACTGCAGCCTACCAGGCTCCTCCGTCCATGGGATTAGTGAATAGTTAGCAAATATTAATCTTCTTTCATTTTTTTTCTTTTGTCTCCCCATCACAACACACACACTTCTACGAAGCTGGCAGTATTCACTAGAAGCTGAAAAGGAACAAAACTCTGATAACAAGGTGATTTTTCAGGAAAGTCCAGGGAGCTTATCTCAATAAGTATCTATGCAATTCTCATCCCCACCTCACCCCAGAGAAAGAAGCCACTCTCTTTGCCCCTTCTATCTGATGACAGACACTTTCATATTCCCCACATTCAATCCAAGCTTTATCATATCACACTACATTGTTTTTTCACTGTGTGGCAGGGAAATGCTATAATCAGTTTTATGGAAGGCTCGCCCAGAATCAAGTAGCTGTAGGCAAGACTGGCTGGCAGCACAACTTAAGACATTTACAGATATGGATCTAGCTGTGCAGGAGAAAAAAGCGATTTAAAGAGACATTGTTAGGTTTGAGAGGCCTAAATATTTCATCTTTAGTTTGGTAATTAGTAGCTTGAAAAGTACCTGATTAGAAATATTTTCATGGATGTTTAAAAATATATAAAGAATTTTTTACTCACAGAATTATTTCCCAAATAATAAAGCCAGGAAAGGTGAAGGGCAAACAATAACTATCTCCACATAAACAGAAGATCAGCAATCCAACATGCTTGTATGAGGAAACGGAGGCAAAATTTTGTTATACTGATCAAGTAAAATGTTAATGGCAGGGACTCTCAGAAACCTTAAAGAAATAGTGTGCAACTGAAGGAACTTGGGCAAAACCATGATCCAGGGTCACATAGCCTCCTCCCAGTCTCACAGCCACATCTCCTACTCCCCACTACCAATATAGGGAAAAAGAAGTTTCAACCAATACAGAAAAAAAAGAAGTCTATCTTCATAAAGAGTTCAATTAGATTAAAAAAAAAAAAACATTTCCCATGGTAGATTTGGCTACAGGGAACCTCTCTTTCTGCATCCTCCTATTTTTCTTTAGAAGTCAGGAATGATGGCAATGCCACATTTGTACTTGGGAAGATGCCTGTGGTGTGGAATTTATAAGAACTAAAAACACATTTGTGCCTTGAAACCTCCTTATCATTTGCCTACCATGATGTCTAAAGTTTCACCATCAGAAAACTGTTCCAAAACCACTAAAATTAAAAGCATTTTGTCTTCAGAAAACTCCAGTATAATGCTGCTAATTCTAAAAAGGCTAACACATGAATCAAATAGTAGTCATTAGTGCACGGCAAAGCAGGACCCTGAGGAAATGGTACATATAATCCATACTGGGAAGAGTAGTCTGAAGCCATGAGTGCTGCCTAAGGAGGCAAACACACTCCCTATCTTTATCACACCTAGGGAGGTGATATAAAATTAGCTCCTAACAAAGCTAGATTACACCTTAACAAGAGCCAATAGCTGAGTTACTGAGGGAAAGAAATGAATAAAGATAGAAAACCAAAAAAAGCCACCTTACTTCATAATTTGAACTCTGGACAACTTTGGATGATCTCCACGCAAAGCATAAACTAATGCAAGCTTAAGGACTCATTGTGAAAGTCATTCAGTTGTGTCTGACTCTTTGAGAACCCGTCGACTATATAGTCCATGGAATTCTCCAGGCCAAAATACTGGAATGGGTAGTGTTTCCTTCTCAAGGGGATCTTTCCAACCCAGGGATCGAAACCACGTTTCTTGCACTGCAGGCAGATTCTTTGCCAGCTGAGCCACCATTAAGCAAGTATTGATTTCAGACTTCCTTTGTGTTACATTCTGTGAAGGAATACAGGCAGGAATTTAAGGTATGTGTTTCTTTCCTTAAACGAGTAAAAAGACAAGATTGACAGAAACCAAATGACAAAAGAAATGCAATGGCTACATTAAAATTATGGCCAATTGTCTCTGTCTGACTTACTTCACTCAGTATGACACTCTCTAGGTGCATCCATGTTGCTTTAAATGGCATTATTTCATTCTTTTTAATGGCCAAGTAATATTCTATTGTATATATGTACCACATTCCTTTATCCACTCCTCTGTTGATGGACATTTAGATTATTTCCACATCTTGGTTCTTGTAAACAGTGCTGCAATGAACATCAGGGTGCATGTATCATTTTGGAACATGTTTTTCTCTGGATATATGCCCAGGAGTGGGATTTCTGGGGCATATGGTAGCTCTATTTTTATTATTTTAAGGATCCTCCATACTGTTCTCCATAGTGTCTATACCAATGTACATTCCCACTGTGTAAGAAGTTTTCCTTCTCTCCATGCCCTCTCCAGCATTTGTTGCTTATGGATTTTTTGATAATAGTCATTTCTGACCCATGTAAGGTGACATCTCATTGCAGTTTTGATTTGCATTTCTCTAGTAACTAGCAATGTTGAACATCTTTTCATGTGCCTGTTGGCCATCTGAATGTCTTCTTTGGTGAAAGAGACTTAGAAAGACTTAGAAAATGGAGTTTTGGTTGCCAGTGGGGAGGAATAGTTTAGGGAGTTTGGGAAGGTCATGTACACAGTGCTATATTTAAAATGGATAACCAACAAAGACAATGTTATGAGCCAGCCTGGATGGGAGGGGAGTTTGAGGGAAAATGGATACACATATGTGTATGGCTGAGTCCCTTCGCTGTCCACCTGAAACTACCACAACATTGTAGTTGTGGTGTACAACACTATACCCCAGCACAAAATTAAAAGTGAAAAGGCGAAAAAAGAGAGAGAGAGAGATGGCCAACCAGATGTGGACAGAGAACATTGCCATTTCAGTAAACAACAAATATTGTGGCCATCAAGCCATCGGCCACTGCAGCTGCCCTTGATTGTGTGCCCTGTGGGGAATTCAGGATGGAGGAAAACAGGATACTGGCCCTAGATATTAAAAGTGTATCTCAAAGAAATTATTTCTACAAGCCCAGACCCTTGCATCTTCCCATATATAGATAAGCTAAAATCAACTTAAGATGTCTATTTTTTTGTGATTGGCAGATGTTCAACTACATGCTTATTTTTCAGCAAAAACTCCCACATAACCTGACTCCTCCCTTACCTCTTTGGAACAATTTCTTACAGTAATCTGAGACTCTGTCTCCCAAACTATAGTCCTCAGTGAGGACCCCAAATAAAACATAAAACTCAACATTTAGTTTGAGAGTTATGTTTTTTTGTGTCTTTCAGTCAAGACAATATCCACTGAGCCCTAGTCTGACCAAGGCTGTGAGTTAGGTATTTGTGAGTTCTTGCTGCTCTCCTAGCCTAATAGTGAAGATGGCCTTGGTACACAAATAGCCGTAGTAGGATAAGAGGTGAGGTTCACACAGGAGATACAAGCAAAACTTAAGCCATAAGTGTGTGTGTTTGGGGAAGGAAGGGGATGTTATTTCTATGCAGAAAGTCTTCATTACAGATATGTCACTAAACCTGAACCTAAATGAAAGGGAGACCTCAGAAGTTGAGGATCAAGGGTGGGGCCTAAAAGAAGGCCATGGAAGCAAGTATCCAATGTATGTCTTCAAGACTGTGAGTAGTCTTTATTGATTGGGATGAAGAAAACAAGTAAAAATTTCAATGGGTCTTATATGTGCTTGAAGACATTGTCTTTTTTCCAGTTTTTAGACATCAAAGAAACTTTGAAGGGTCCTTAAAGCCTAAGCAGATTTCTCTAAAGTAGAATTAGAAGTTGAATTAAACTCAACTTCAAGGCTTGGTTTCCTCATTTAATGTGTGAGTAACTTGGATAAATCATGTAACTTCCTTTAGGTTGCTTCTTCATTTGTAAAATAAATTCTTATTACTGGCTTTGTAGAGTTATGAAAGCCAAATAAGTAAGGTTAAAAAAAAAAAATCCTAGACAGTTATACAAACATTCATTATCACTGTTATTATGGCAGTGTTCCCAGAATGCCTGGTAGAAGCCATCTAGCACCAGGGCAGGTCACAGAATTAAATTAGTCTGTCCTGAAAAGACCTCATATTCTGGGAAAGTAAATATCTATCCAGAGTTAGAAATCTAGAGCTAGTAGATCTGTGAGGTATATCTGGCTTCTGGTTAGTCACACTCATTCTGGATACTTCTCAAGAAGTGGAAAAGTTAGAGCTAGTGTGACATAGGGGTAGGAGGTCACCTTGACCTTCTAGAAGTGTTTAGATAGACAAAGTACTTTCAGAAAGAACAATCAAGAGAAATATTTTTCTCTATTTCTGATTGGTTAGAACTCCTTTGTATGTCATAATGCTAATAGGATTAAGATTTTCTTATAGCATAAATGCAATGCACAGTGTATTATATTTCCCTTTACTCATGCTTCAAAGACTTAAAATGCAGCTCCAAAGAGTCTTAGAGAATCTTAAGGCTGGTTGATGACCACTTCTTGGTGAGTAGGACATAGATTGACTTCTAATAACTATGGAGACTTTTAGCTTATTATAAGGATATTCTAAAGGATCTAGCTAACAATACACTCTCTTTTGATGTAAATGTCTCCTGTTGTCTTAATGAGCTTATTCCAACTCTTCCTCCCTAAAAGAGGGCATGGCAACTCCAGTATTCTTGCCAGGAAAATCCCATGGACAGAGGAGCCTAGTGGACTACAGTCCATAGGGTCACACAGACATGACTGAGCAACTAAGCATGAACATGAGCAACTCTTCCTAATGAGTACTATTATATGCAGGCTTCTCATATATTTTTAGAACCAATGAAGGGCTTTATGTGGAGTCTGAATGGGTCCCACATTCAGAAAGAGCCCTCACATGGTTTAATGCTCTTATTGTTTGTAGTCCCGGAGAAGGAAATGACAACCCATTCCAGTATTCTTCCCTGGAGAATCCCATTGTCAGAGTGGCCTGGCAGGCTGCAGTCCATGGGGTCACAAAGAGTCAGACACAACTGAACAACCCACACACATATTCTTAGTAGTTGTAAAGCCCTTTCTTTGAACTTGTATTTTATAAACAAGTTTGATGAGACAATAGAGCATAAGTGTGAGCAGAGGAATATACAAAGGAAAATAAAAAGTTCCACAATTTAGTACCTTTCAATGATTTATTTTGTCCTGAGTTGGCCAATGGCTATATTTGCGGAATAGATCTTTCAGAACAGGATGCAAGACAACCAGGCTGACCTGCAGGTATTGCTTCCTCATCTCCTGCTGGCCCTGGTTCTTAAGGCCCTGGTTCTGCCTCCAGACTCCCACTGGACCCATGATATAAAAAATTGCCAGCCTTTGTAACCCAGACTGCACCTTCTCTGGACCACAAAGCTATATTACATTTTCAGAAATATATCAGGGTAGTGACATATATTCGGAGAAGGCAATGGCACCCCACTCCAGTAGTCTTGCCTGGAAAATCCCATGGACAGAGGAGCCTGGTAGGCTGCAGTCCATGGGGTCGCTACCAGTCAGACACGACTGAGTGACTTCACTTTGACTTTTCACTTTCATGTATTGGAGAAGGAAATGGCAACCCACTCCAGTGTTCTTGCCTGGAGAATCCCAGGGACGGGGGAGCCTGGTGGGCTGCCGTCTATGGGGTTGCACAGAGTCAGACACGACTAAATTTTATAAACAGTGACATATATTATTTATAAAAAGCAGCAGCAACTTTTATATTATTTATAAAATTTATAAAAAGCAGCAGCAGCAGTGACATATATTAGCTTTGTATTAGTCTTTTGAACTGTAAGAATAGTGTTAATTTTCTATTGTAATCTATGATGAAGAAATATTCTCTATCAAAATCATTCCAGCCATGTTTCCCAAAGTAATTCTTGAAATGAAAAGCCAAAGAAATATTAAGCCACTTACTCAGAAATTCAAAGTAAAAACAGTGAATTAAGATTAAAATTCTGAAATTTCAAATTGGCTTCTCTTTTGGCTGCTGATCCTCTAATTCTTTTCCTGGGACTAAATTTGGGTTTCTCTTTCATTTTTGTACTTCAGCATATTTTGATTTGTTTAAATGGGTGCAGGGCACACAGATATATGTCAACAAATGCATTTATTAAATTCACAGTCTATAGATATTGATGCTCTATGTAGAAGCAAGTCAGATAATATATAAAAGCTGTAGGAAAAAGTTTCTTTGCATAAAAGAGCTAATGTATCAAGTTATGGTTTGTTAATGGCATTCAATTAACACAACTATTGTTAGTTGATTAAAAATTAACTGGGGATAACCATTTAACATTTAGCACTTACAAATGTTCCCTGATTTATTAAAATTGTGGGAACTAAGGAATCAGGGGAGAAACTAGAAATATTTAGTTAGATTTTTTAATGAAACTTTTAGGCACATTGTGAAATATTTCTTCCTAGTAAATATACATTTGTAAATCAATCTTCACGTTTTAACAACTTGAGAAGAATTTGCAGACCTCCTGTTTTAAAGGCACTTGAGAAATAAATATCTGCCAGAGAGAGAAATCCCATCAGTTTTCTTGCTGTTTCTATACAGATGGTAGACCATACTGTGAAATTTGCTGTTCTTCAATTGCTCCATTCTGCACACGCCCCAAGGAACCTCAGAATTGTAGAAACTAGAGATGTAATAGACTAAATAGGTCACCTATTCCAATAGAAATTTTACCAGATTTATATAAGACTCTTTTGAATTTACAGTACAACTTACTTCCAAGGGGGTCCAAATGCTGAGCAGAAAATAGGCTTTTTTTTCTGGCCATCATGCATCCTTTATTATGTTCTACTGTTAATCATGTTTTTCTTTTGTGAAGATAATATACTATCAGAATGTGCATATGGAATTGCTTTTCCAAGAAAAGAATTAAAGTGATCTGTACCCAGGCTCTCATCTGCACCCCGGCCCCAACTCCAACCCATTGACTATATTCTCAAGACAGTTGTCTGAGGTCTCAAGAGTCTCATGGCCCTGGAAAAAATAACTGTACTGGTGAATAGCCTCTATGTGCATAATGTTCAACAGTTTGGTTTCTTTAAAATATACCCTAACCAATCAAAATAACCTGTTGCAGGCATATTACATATACTCCAAAATCATTTTAACATATTTTTGAACACCAAATGTATAAAAAACAGTCAGGGAAACAATGAAATTTGAGACACAGTCTCCAGGCTTAAAGTTTGCATTCTTGGGAGGATGAAAAAAACATGAGAATTTTATGTGGATGTCCACTGTTTTTGTCTGCCTTCATTCTTCTTCTGTTCCTACACGGAATATACTCTCTGTAATTCAGATGTAACTGATCCCAGAGTGACTCATATCTGTGGCCACAGCAAATGGTACAGAAATGATTAGCAATCTAAGTTAGCAAATCAGGGTCCTCCCTGGAATTTTACACTAGAGGTCTCCAGGAAAATTTCGCACAATCACTGGAAATCCTAAAAGTCCTATGGTGAGAGATACAGGGTGAGAGACAGCCAGTGACAACTTACTCAACACATGGGAAGCCCTTGTGAGAGAGAAGCAGGGGTGAGAGCAGCCAAGAGACTGTGAAAGTCCTGACAACATCACGAACTTCTAAATTCAGCTACTTCTCAGCCTACGTCCAAATTTTTCATTTCTCTCTTCTGTGATCTCCCACAAAAGATCTCCTTCCTCTAGTTAAGATGGTCTGAGTTGGGTTTCTAACACTTGTAACTGAGAAAGATCTAACTAATAAATAGAGATATCTGCCAACTGAGGTAACAAGAGTTATGGGACTGCAGGGTAGAAGTTCAAGGGAAGATTTTCCAGAGAAGATGGAACTTGAGCTATGCTTTTTAGAATTTGGGAAGATAGAAAGGAGAAAAGAAGCACTGCAAGTGAGATGATGTATAAAATTGCTGAAAAGTACAACCCAGTTTCAAGGGTCAGAGAAGATCAATTTTGGGTGAAAAGTACAAGCCAGTTTCAAGGGTCAGAGAAGATCAATTTTGGGTGAAAAGTACAAGCCAGTTTCAAGAGTCAGAGAAGATCAATTTGGGGTGAAATGGAATATATATATGTATATGGTGTAAGAAGTAGAGATAAGGACAAAATTAGGAATGAGCTTAACAAATGTGGAATGTAACTGATAATCTAAAAGAGAGACAATGTTTTAGAATAAACTTTGAAGAGAATAAAATGTTGAACAAGTAGCATTTCATCATTATTAAAACCCATCAAATATTAGATTCATTCACAAAGGTTTAACCTTGCACTCTTTTTTCTCTGGAGAGAATCCTAGGAGAAAGTCCTGAGAAAGCATCTTGGTGGTTACCAGCCTTGCATGTGACCTCTGGCTCATCTACCCCACATTTGTCATGATGACATAATCCTTTTAGAAAGACCAATAGAATTGACTCTCTGTATAGATTGCAATTTTTCTCTTCTCTTGGTCTCTTATGTCTGGAAAATTATTCAATTAGATACTCTTTCTCCTCCTTCACACCATCCTGAACTTTTGTTTTTCCATGTCTTACATTCCATACACTAACTTGCTCTTGCTCTAATGTGTTGCTGCATGCATGATACAGAAGAGAAAAGCTTATAATTGTCTTATTCATCTACATCTGAAAAGTTCTTTTGTATTTATATAATGCATGGAAAACATACATCAAATGTAAAAATAGTTATCTAGCCATCATGATTCTTTCAGAGCAGTAGTGAGGAGTTTGCAGTAATTTATGAAGACAAATTTTGTAAGCCACATTAATAGGAGCATATAGTTAGATATAAATGGCTATGATTTGAATATGGATATGGATTTAGATAGATAAAGATATAGATTTAGGTGTAGGTAGGCTTCCAGGTGGCGCTAGTGGTAAAGAACCTGCTTGCCAATGCAGGGAACATAAAAATCATGGGTACTTTCCCTTGGTTAGGAAGAGCCCCTGGAGGAGGGCATGGCAACCACTTCAGTATACTTGCCTGGAGAATCCCATGGACAGAGGAGCCTGAAGGGCTACAGTCCATAGGGTCGCAAAGAGTCAGACATGACTAAAGTGACTTAGCATGCACACACAGAGGTACAAGAAGATACAAGAAGGGGTAGGGACAGAGAGAGAATGAACACGTATGCAATCCGAGATCACCAAAGGCGTTTGTACTGTCTTGCTTTTATCTCCTTTTTCCCAGTGACTTCTGGTCAAACTGTACTTCTTTCAGTTCTATAAGAGCTGTTTAATACCCTGTATCTTCCATTAGAGTGAACTCAATCAAAAACATAGTAGATTTTCTGTATGTTGGACAGTAACTGGCAAAAAAGGTAAAACCATTTGAACCACTTCAGAATGTTGGCTGGAGAAAAGCAAAGGTTCAGTTATGTTTGACCAAGAGAAAGAGATTAGGCAAAACCTTTTTCGCAAGTATCATTTATTCCATCTACACACTTAGAGTTCATTCTTATGCTCACATATTTTATAGCCAGAGGGGGGAAAAATGCATAGTGGGGGCAGGGATTGGGATAAGAAAAGGATGCCAGTCTTAAAATTTCTAGACAATTGAGTTATATTAATTAAGTTAACAAATATTAATTGAGTACTTCCTATGTTCTAGGCATTGTTGGGGAGGAAGAAATTTTCCTCTACCTTACCAGGTTCTCTGGCTGTTCTAATAATTCAGCTGTCATGAGACAGATTAATAGAAGAAAATTATACAAAGTTTAATAACATGTGTACATGGGAGAGACTCAGAAAAATTGAGTAATTCACCAAATGGCTTAAACTCTCACCTTAAATACCAACTAAAGACAAAAGAGAATGTTGAAAGTAGGGGTCTGGGACTTCGAAGAGGAGAAAGACAACTGTCATGGAGGCAGAAAAGCATGTGTTTGGTAAACAAATGTTTGATGGGCCAGGCAGAGACAATGGGACACACAGTGGACTCTGATCTCCAGGCCCCACCCAAGTTTTTCCCACCACACCAAGCACGTGTTCTCTGCAGATATTCTAATGATAGCTCTGTTTCTGTAATAGGCCCTCTATCTAAATTCTTCATACACTTAGGGGAGAAGGTTAAAGTTTCTTCCTGAATCTTTTGGGCCTTAATTGTTTTCAGGCTGATATAAACTACATGCCAAAGACATTTTGGGGTGGCAAATTTTGTTCCTCTGTAGCATCAAATTAGCTGCGTAACTGGCACACATGTTCATGAGCCTGAGTTCTAGACTGTGAACGTGTTGAATGATCTAGTCTATTTTTGTATCATAGAGCCAAAGCAACATCAGATATGTGATAGATGGTCAATATTTGTTCAACAGATTAGTGATTTGATGATTAAATGATATAAAGCATGCAAATTATAACGTTTCATATCAATGTTACTGTTTGAATATCATAACATTTAAAGAGTGGATAGGAGTGAAGTGAAGTGAAAGTCATTCAGCCATGTCCAACTCTTTGCAACCCCATGGACTGTACAGTCCAGAAGAAGAAGAACCTGCATAGATTGAGAAGGAAGAGCTAAGAAGGGAATCAGAAAACTGTAATATCATATAAGCAATCTGGCTTCATATTTTTTGACATGATATTTTTTTTTCCTGGTGGAATGCCCTCATAACTTAATCTCTTTTGTCTGATTTATTTCTACTTGTCGGCTAAGACTCAGGTTCCATGCCAGGAACCACCAGACTGCTTTACATGCTCTCCTTTTCTAATGGTACTAGACTGCATCTACCACCCTACATTCAGTATTTATAGCCTCCGGAAACCATCAGAGTTAAAATCATGAAGGCAGGAGTCTGATGAGTTTGTTCATTTAGATTCTCTGATGACCTCATTTATTCCTTCAGCTTATATTTATAGAGCACCCTACAGTGTAACGTACACCAACATCTAGAGTGAAAACCATGTCACATCTTAAGACCAGCCCAAAAAGTAAGCTTTTCAAAAAGGTATATGACCCCAGCCTATTGACATACTTCATGCCAGTAGTCTTTGCAGATCATTCCTACTACCATAACAACCCAAGCCCAGAATCAGCAGCATTATAAGGAAATTGAAGAAACCGGGTCCTTTTTCCACAGGCGTATTAAATAAAGTTAAACATTTCTTAGAGTTCAACTAACATGAGGCCTGAAAAGTCTTCTGGATTGAGTCTCAGATGCTCCTTCACAGTCTCTGCCAGGAATGTTGATGTGAAGTGCAGAGATAGAAATCAGAAGGCAGTGGCCTCAATATGCAGTCAAGAAGCTTACCTCTCATCCAAAGGAGAGAAGGAAGTGGTTTCTAGAGGGAAGCGTGGAATACAGAGAGATTGATTTCAGGATTTTTTGTAGAATCTTGAGTATTTTCATAAGATAAAGAAGAAGAACCAATTTAAAATGCGAAGTTGAAAATGAGGAGAGAGGCAGAAAATGACAATGTCTTAGGGGTCACATAAACTGCTCTGGAGAGATTAACCTGTTCCTTAGAAAAGGAGAGGAGCCTAGGTGAAAACATACATTTCTCAGGAAGAAAGTGGCAAGGCCACCTGCTATGACAGGAGCAGACTAGGAGCCAAGGACTCTGGGGACATGATGAAGTGACCCTTAGGGCTTCCAGAAGGCCAGAATTAGGCTTTACCTTTGTGGAGATGCCAGTCCTCACCATGCAGCTAGGCTGACCAGGAAAGGAGGTAAAATCATTCTGGATATCAACCTGGGGGAAAGGGGGGAGAGACGTGAAGACCATCAATTTAGGAGAATGGAAGAAGGATCAGAGACCACAGAGCCAGCTTAAGATTTTAGTTGGTTAAAAGAAACAAAAACCCAAGGTATGATCTTAGAATTATGGACCTGAGGTAAGAGGGATAAATATCATTTTAAGTTTAAAGCTAGGGCAAGAGGGTTAAGGATGCTTTGTCTCCGGAAGTGCTGTGCTGGCATGGGTATTAAAGTCTCCCAGCTAAGACCTGGGAGAGCAGAGCGAGGTAAGGCAGGAACCCAACTCCTCAATGACTAGGGATGGTAAAGCGTAGCTGCCAGTTTCATGAACTCAAACAGAGAAGGGGCTGTTTTTCCATAATCGTGTAAGAGTGATGATCTCCAAACAGCAAAAGGAATTAACAAAATACTGACAAAATATTAGAAGATGAGCAGTTCTGCTAAGATAAGGGGAGTCGGTGGCTTTAGGGGAAATTCAGTTTTCCATTAAGAACACTGATGGCCAAAACAAAGTATCTTAACTAAACCATGGAACCATTCTCTGTGATATGCTGTCTTTGGGTTTACCATAGAGAAAGCCTGCTTTGCTTTTGTGCATAAATCACTTAGGTGTGTCAAGAGCACTGAGTCTGATCTGTAGGGTAACAAAATTTGCCACCCCAAAATATCTCTTTGGAATGTGAATTATTTTGAGCTAAAAACAATCAAGCCCCAAAAGAACCTGGAAGAAATTTTGACCTCCCTAAGTACCTAACGGCTGTAGATCGAGGACTTGTTCCAGGCAGGGAGCCATCACCATGGATTCGTATAGCATGCTCTACGTATCTTTTAAGTCTGTTTGTTAGAATTCCTTTCTGTATCCCCTTGTCTTTGCCTGTCCTAGCAAACAAGCATTTGCTTTTCTGTCTTCAGGTGAATTGCATTCCTCCCCTTTGAGGTCCTAAACCACTACCTGCAACGACCTCTTTTTTAAGTTGAAGATGGCATTTAGGGTGAGTGTTTCAACCACTGTGGTGAGTTACTTAGTTTTTCTGGGTCTCTCCCACATACACGTTTTGTTAAACTATGTTTGATTTTCTCCTGTTAATCTGTCTCATGTAAATTTATTTCTTATATCAGCCAGAGAATCTAAGAGGGTAGAAGAAAATTTCTTCCTCCTCAACAGATCATACATGGGTAAATAAGGAACAGGGGCTTCCCACGTGGCTCAGTGGTAGAGAATCTGCCTGCCAATGCAGGAGACGTTAAGTTTGATCCCTGGGTCGGGAAGATCCCCTGGAGGAGGAAATGGCAACCCACTCCAGTATTCTTGCCTGGGAAACCCCATGGACAGAGGAGCCTGGCAGGCTACAGTCCATGGGGTCACAAAAAAGTCAAACAGGACTTAGCAACTAAATAACAACAAAGTGGGTAACAGTCATCCGAAAAACCACTCTGAACTGATACTCTCTGATTCAAAAACTTTCATTGAAAGCCCATATTCCTTAACCTGGTTTCAGTCTAGTTTTCCATTTTTTCCACCACTCCCCTAACTAACCTTCTGCCCTAACCAGGCCAATGCCTACTCCCCGCTTCTCATGCTCATTCTGTCCTTTCAGCATCACCCCGGTCTCAGGAGCCCTTTGGTTTTTTCTATTTAAATCTTTCCTGTTGTTTCAAGGCCAATTCATTACCCACTATTTCATGAACTCTTCCTTTGATTCCAGAGAATTATGACGTCATTCTCCTCTTGCAACCATTTGTATTTTCAGTTGTCAGTTTTTTTTTTCATCACCAACAACCCTCTTAGCTCCCTGCATGAAAGAAGAACCCATGTGTCCTATTTCTTTTCATCCTCCACAATATCTGACATATACTAGATACTCAGTAGATAACTGATGGATAAATGAATGAATGAGCTAAGGAAAAAATGCCTCTTTTACTTCCACCCCGTAAGTTTTACCTTCTTAAGGGAGTGGGATGTGTGTGTGTGTGGCAGAGGGGGGTGGTTAGAGATAGAATTCGGGACCCAAAGACTGCAGCCTGAGAGAGAGAGGGAAGCAGAAATTCAGTTTGAATCCTATGGCTGCAGAGAGGGTGGCAGTGGTGGGGCGGGAGCCGCAACCACCTGCAGGATAGAGGTGAGGCGGGCGCAGCCTCTCCCCCAGGCTTGAAGGGTATCTCTGCCGTCACTCACCAGACAGTGTGAGCGCTTCTGGCAAGCTCCCATTATCCCATCACTCTCTCAGATGGTGGGCAGTGGAATCGATATTCCCAAGGCTTTAAAAAGCTCCCAAATGTTGTGCTGCCATTCACTCAACAACAGGGGGAGAAATAAGGGAGGGAAAAACTGATGTTGGCTTCTTATTTTGCTTATGTTGTTAAAAACTGCTCCGATGCTGCAGTTCTGGAATGGGTCCCCTCTTCCTTTGAAAGCATGCTGTGTGATAGACTGTCATTTGTCCCCTGCCTCCAGAAGAGCCAGCTGGCAGCTAAGTGCCAAAGCCAGTGACTTGCATGTGTTTTTCTGACATTTAACAAATGGGAACAGCTTGCAAATCTGCATTAACTCACTCTGTCTCACAAATAATCAGGGCCTACACAGTGTAGACGCTGGGAACATTAGCTCTGACACAAAAGAGTGAGAGGCTGGGGGGGGGGGGGAGGGTGACAGAAAACAAGTCAGCAAATAACGGATGTTTTAACGAAGAGATGAATGTAACATTCTGGTTCAGAGGGAAGAGTTTTGAAGTCATTTTTGTTTTTCAACAAGCCACTGCTAATGGTGCTAAATCCGTCTGTCAAGGCCCAGCTTTGCAGCTTGAAGTCATCTTGCCTATACTTCGCAAATGCTGATCTGTTGGTTGCTTCCATCTTGCAAATACCATTCCAAATTCCTTAGGCTTCAGAGCCAAGGATCTTTCAAAGGGGCTGTGCTTGACCACAAGTGGACTTAAGCAAAGCCATAGCACACGACTAGGTTGCTGCCCCTACTCTGACCCCAAATGAAGGAAGGGAAAGAATACCACAGTTAAAAGGGTGCACACAGACACGCATTTGCAGCAAAGCTGTGAAATGCATGTTCAGGTGTCTATTATATGACTTCCTCACAAACATATCCCATCAGTTGGGGTATGGCTCAACTCACATTAGCACTGTGCATTTATGATAAATTTAGAAGCCTTTCTTAAGGGCAATTTAGCATTTGAGGAATGCACTGCTGCTGCTGCTAAGTCGCTTCAGTCCGACTTCAGTGTCCGACTCTGTGCAACCCCACAGACGGCAGCCCACTAGGCTCCTCTGTCCCTGGGATTCTCCAGGCAAGAATACTGAGTGGGTTGCCATTTCCCTCTCCATTGCATAAAAGTGAAAAGTGAAAGTGAAGTCACTCAGTCATGCCCGACTCTTAGCGACCCCATGGACTGCAGCCTACCAGGCTCCTCTGTCCATGGGATTTTCCAGGCAAGAGTACTGGAGTGGGGTGCCGTTGCCTTCTCTGGAGGAATGCACTACCAATCCCTAAAGTTTCATTCCATTTAGAAGATAGCTATATTTGTGAGGTTCCAATGTCAGCCTCAAATATCTAAAAAAAAAATAAGTCCCTAAGCATGAATAAAGAAATAGATACACTAGGGACTGTATTTGACAAAGAGCTTGGAAAATCTGTCTTCCAGGAGAGGGGAAATAAACTTATACTTTCCTTAAACATTCCGGAAGAGTTGCACTGGAGCAGCATAACCCCCATCCCCCGATCAGGGCCTGTGAGACACCAAGATAGACCCTCAGACCGTCTGGAAGGACTCGTTAGGGGACTGGGGGATCATAGTTAGATCACTGGACCGCAGGGCTGGGACAGTTTCACAAAGAGGAGGGATACAAATGTCCCCAACGACAGGCATGAATGCCCAGGAAGGCAGCTGCTTGGCCTGTTGTCCAGCATGGCCCAGCCTGAGGCCTGCTCACAGTCAGAGCCCTTGAGGTGCCATCTCTCTGTGCTACCCCAGGACATGAGGAGAGGTTCCCAGGGAGGGTTTCCCTCCTTTCCAGGTACCTTGATAGAGGGAGCAATAACCTTAAACACCAAAACCAATTTTCAGGGATCAAAGACCAGGAATTAGAGTCCTACTTGGCCACTGCCACCTGAAAGAAAAACCACACTCAGAGGCAGAGGGGCAGCTGCCAGTGGAACAGATAATGACCAGCGGCACTGCAGCTGAGGCTGCAATACTTTAACAAGAGCTCCTGCTCTGCAAGGAGGCAGAGGAGAGCACAGCACAGAGCTGAGGTTCAAGGGCATAAGTCCAGGTAGCCAGGATAAGGGACCCTGTGGCCTTGAGACTCCTCGGGTTTTTTGGGTTTTTTCTACCACCCTAATTGAGTTTTTGTGATGCTGGGGAGAAAGGCCAGAGAAAAATGTGGCCCTAGTGCAAGGTATCATGGGTGTGGCCACCATGGCACTGGACATAACCCAAAGGCCTCTGCAATTCCATGAATCTTGATTTATCCTATGGTAGGGGCCTGGGGTAAACAAGAATTATAGACAAGTTTTGTATATAAAAGATTAACAAATTACAGAACTTCCTTGACTTACAATAGGATTACCCTCACAATAAGGTTGCATCTGAAAAATTAATTGTAAATTGAAAATAGCACAAGTCAAAAACGCATTTAATACACCTTATGTACAGAACATCATAGGTCAGCCTAGCCTACTTTAAATGTGCTCAGAACATTGACATTAGCCTACAGTTGAGCAAAATCATCTCACACAAAGCCTATTTGATGATGAAGTGTTGAATATCTCATGTAATTTATTGACTAGTATACTGAAAGTGAAAAAACAGAATGGTTGTTTAAGTACAGAATGGTTATAAGTGTCTGGATTGTTTACCCGCATGATTGTATGACCTACTGAGAGTTGTGCTCATTGCCACTGCCCAGCATCACAAGAGAGCATATTGCTAGCCCAGGAAAAGATCAGAATTCAAAGTACAATTTCTACTGAATACATATTGCTTTTGCACCATCATAAAGTTAGAGAATTGTAAGTCAAACCATAATAAGCAGTCTGAAATGCAAGACAGCTGTGAGATAAATCCCTGCACCTGGATGAAGCAGAGCTTAACAACAGAGTATATTTCAAAAACATTGTATCCTAAAATAAGTAATTATGGGTCCAAATTCTTTATTTTTCCTGCTCTCAACCCAAACCTTGTGTTTTGGTGGCTTTTATTTTAAATAATGTTCAGACACATGTCTTCATTTCCAGTCACACTGCATGAGACCAAGACACCATCATTTTACCTTCTCTACCGCAACAGCATTTGAACCCATCTCCTCCAATTCCACTTTTGCTTCTGACCAATCCACAAACAAGAGTGGTTTCTTCAAACCACAGGCTTGTCATCTGAACGTCCTGCTTAAAATTTTTTAATTGATATTTCTCAAAATGTACTCTATTAAACGCTCAAAAGAGTATTCTTGGATATTTTTTAATTTCTTGAGAGAAATAGCAATACTCTGCATCAGACATTACAATTTCAACATTAGATCACATGACATTTCTTTCAATGACATCGTATCTTTTTGACGCCATTTTCAGTGATGGTTATGATAAGAAAGTCAATACCATACGAAAATGAATGTGGGACAGAAAATAAGGATGGTGGTGTCCAATCTGATTCCAAAGTTTGCGAAGCCATGTGATGCCCAATTAGCAAAATATCCAGTTAATAAGTCAGAATATAGAATGCTACCCCAGGTCTAGGGTTGCATTAAGGAACTAGCAATGCCTAGAGGGAGCATCACACTATAGTTTTCCCCAGTTAACACTCACTTTTTGCAACCAATTCTTCATCCATACGATTGGCCTTATGGCCTGGTTTCTTGCACGTGTATTCTTGCCTTCACCAGTAACGAAGCCTTACTCTAAACCCCCAGGCAGTCAGCCGGGATCCTCAGCACCACTTTTCCACTCTGCCTGGGCCTCTTTCCCAGGAAGGCTCCTAGATCTCTTCTCTCAGATTAGTCCTCTTTGAACTGTATCAATGAGTCAGAAACTGCAATCTGCTGCCACCTTCTTTTTCACTCTACATCCCATCTTTCAACAACAATAACAATTTATTGAACACTACTGTGTGCTAGTCACTGAAATAAGTATAATATTCATACAAACAAAATTTAACATGCACAGTGCTGGATTCAGGAATAAGCCAGTATACACACAAAGAACAAATGTCATTTTTTTACTTGGTCTTAATGATTGCATTTGTTTATCAACATTAGCTTAGAGTGAATTTGAGTTAACTCTACCTTCTGTCCCTACATATTTTCTATTTTTGGCTCCTCTCAAAGAGATCAGAGACCACTGCAGCTACCACAGTCAGCTCACAGCTCATTTCTACTGCGCCAGTCTCTCACATTTATTTCCATGCTGAGCTCCAACATCCTACGAACTCAAGTTCAAATTATTTAGAACATTATTGTAATGGTTAATTTTATGTATCCACTTGGCTGTTTCACAAGATGTCCAGATATTTGGTCAAACGTTATTCTGAGTATTTCTGTGAGGTGTTTTGGCGTGAAGTTAACTTTAAATCAGTGGATTTTGAGTGAAGCAGTTGCTCTTTGTAACATGGGTAGGCTTCATCCAACCAATTGAAGACCTGAATCAACCCAAGCAAGAGAAAATTCTCCAGCAGACAGCCTTTGAACTTCTGCAACATTGGTTCTTCCTGGCTCTCCAAAAGATGGCCTTCTGGAACAACTTGAGCTGGAAAATCATCTCTCTGGGTCTCCCACTTGCTGGCCCAGTCCACAAATCTTGGGACATATCAGCCCTCCATAATCATGTCAGCCAATTCCTACCTTAAATTTCTTCCTACCATATATGTGGTAGGAAAACAAAACAAAACCTAAAATATCTCCAGCTGAGACTAAGGTCAAATTGTATGTACCAACCCAGCACAACCAATCAATCAATCACTGATTGATTCAAACCAACCAGAGAAAGAAACAGTGATATTAATTACTGAATTTGGGATTATAAAACTGATACAAAGGCAAAAGATCAGTACATTTCACAAAGAGCTTGAAGCAAAAACTATTGACTAGAGAACCAACTAGGGAAACTGATCTCATGTGCTATGCAATTATAAGAAGAAGACTTGGAGAGGAGGATAAGTAGCTTATTTTATCTCAAAATCCATGTGTCAAAAGTGGCAGAAGCAGGAGACTTCTTAGATCCTTATTATTTGTATCAGTCATGTCAAGTGTAAAATGATAATAATAGCATCTGCCTCACAAAGTTGTCATGAGGACCGAATGAGAGAATGAAAGAGAAGCATTTGGACAGTGCCCGACTGTACATGCTAAGTACTCAGTAACTGGTGACTGCTCTCATTGTTTGTCTGCCCTACATCTTGAAATACTAAGGCCAGATAAGTAGCTAGAAATGCAATGAAATAAGACAGGGATTAAAAATAAGCAGGCCGATATAATATTATCCTGAGGAACATTAATTTATTAACATATCTCAACCCTCTCCTCGTCTCATGAAAATGCAAAGGTAAATAGAATCTGCTGAATATGACTCTAGTAGATTAGTTAACAGATGCAGAAACAAATGCAATTGCATGTAAAAACACAAGAGCTGAAAGACAGTCTTAAATACCATGTTGTGGAAGTCCATGGAGAAGAAAGAAATCACAGCCTACAAGGAAATCAAGAAGGCAAGGGACATGAAGGCTGGTTTTGGAAGACAGAGATCACTTGTGTAAGTGGAGATGAATAATGCCAGGAGGAAAACAGTGTGAGCAAAGGTGTGGAGTGTCTTCATTACTAGAAAGTAGTCCAGCCTGTTGTAGGCAAGGGAAGAGTGAGGCAGAATTGTAACAGGTTAAGTGAAATGACTCTTACCAATCCCAAAACCTCACCTTCTACTATTCAACTGAGCAAGCTAGAAATAATTTTTTTTTAATTGTGGCCAGTATCATAAAGAAAATAGTATTCATGTTTAATTCCTCATCACCTAAACATAACATCTAACACAGTAAAATGATAATATTAATATAAAATGTATTAAGATACAGGTAATGAAATGACATAGCATGGAAGGCCAGTTTGTTATAAGGTGGTGAATTAGTATATTCAATGAAATTTAACCAAAGTGTATTGAAATACCTCTTGAACACTATCCAGAATTGTGACTGATGGAAAACGTTCTCAAAAGGAATTCTGCCTTTCTTTTGTATGTCTTTTATATATCACCTTCTGGTCCTATCACCTTCTAATTACAAATCAGATAATTATACTAAATCCTTTCTAGTAACCTGCAGGCAAATTCTAATCTCAATTTGGAAGGCATCTGACACTAATCACCATCTCTATGCTCATGCATACCTACTAAGTTGCTTCAGTCATGTCCGACTCTTTGTGACCCTGTGGACTGTAGCCTGCCACGCTCCTCTATCCATGGGGATTCTCCAGGCAAGATTCCTGGACTGGGTTGCCATGCCTTCCTCCAGGGGATCTTCCTCACCCAAGGATTGAACTCGCATCTCTTATGTCTCCTGCATTGGCAGGAGGGTTCTTTACCTCAGGGAAGCCCCACCCTGAACTAAATTCATGACGAGGCTTCTGGCTGGCACTTGAGTCTTGTATGCACTAGACTTATTTGACAGCCTGTACGGTGAGAAGGGAGGACATGCCGCCATGACAGACATACACAAATTCCTGCCCTCAAGGCTTTCTTGACCATTCTTTGACTTCTCACTGTCTACTGTGGAGATCAGTAAATTTGTATCACGTCAGGTATGTATGTATGTATGAATGTGTATATGTGAGTGTGAGTTCTTTATTATTTTGATAACTTCTTCCTGGTCTCCCAACCACCATTCCTGATGCTGGCAAGATCATTTCTTCCTCCCTATGAGTTTTTTCCTTGTACTTCGTTCATTTTTAATAAATTACCAGGCTAGAGGAATAAGCTTTTTATTTTCTCTTCTCATTTCTCCAAAAGTTTTGTTCTTTGGTGATTTCCCTAGACTTCCATTTATAATGTGTTTTCACTCTTTTCCAGAATATTCATGCATTTATTCAGCTAGTATATTTATGTAGACTCTATTATATGCAGGATGCCAGTAACATAGTTGCAGAAGGCAATGGCACCCCACTCCAGTACTCTTGCTTGGAAAATCCCATGGACGGAGGAGCCTGGTAGGCTGCAGTCCATGGGGTCACGAAGAGTCGTACACGACTGAGCAACTTTACTTCCACTTTTCACTTTCATGCATTGGAGAAGGAAATGGAAACCCACTCCAGTGTTCTTGCCTGGAGAATCCCAGGGATAGGGGAGGCTGGTGGGCTGCCATCGATGGGGTCGCACAGAGTTGGACACGACTGAAGCGACTTAGCAGCAGTAACATAGTAGGCATTCCACGTAAACAAATAATCAATATAAAGACCAAAAAGCATTGAGTTTAGAAAGTCACACACCTCAGCTGGAAAGGCAGTCTGGTATGCTAAACCAGGAGGCAAAGGTTATAAATTTGGACCTTCCTTTAAAAATCAGTCTATATTTTTATTTTTCAAGTTTTTATTTTATATTGCAGTATAGCCTATTAACAATGTTGTGATAGCTTCAGGTAGACAGCAAAAGGAACTCAGCAATACATTCTCCCCCAACTCTCCTCCCAACCAGACTGCCACACAACATTGAGCAGGTTCACAGACTTAGAGAATGAACTTATGGGTGCCAGCAGGGGTGCAAAAAGTGGAAAAATGAAGGGAAGGGATAGTTAGTGAGTTTAGGACCAACATGTACACACATCTGTATTTTAAATGGATAACCAACAAGGTCCTACTGTATAGCACAAAGAACTCTGCTCAATATTTTTATTTTATATAAAAATTTAGGCAACAGGACTGAATGAGGAATGTTCTTTCTAGCTTTAAAATTTTAATTTAAACATCTATTCAAGATCTCCTGAAATTTTCCATGTTCCATTACATAGAAAAATACTTTACTTGTAATTTATCTTATCTCATATTTCTTCAAGAGGCTCCTCATATTGGCTATCAATGTTCTCTACATTATAGCTCTATTCTATCTTTCTAATAAAATCTCCTACCATTTACCTCTTATACATACCTTAACTTCCCTCCCAGTTAAACCTCTAACAGTGTCCTACAATCTTCCCACATTTTCCCATCCAAATGCCTTTGCTCTCACTGTTTTTTCAATCTGAAGTGTCTTTGTCTACCATCTCTATCAAGAGGCCACACTTTTCTGTGTGACTCAATAAGAAATGTTTCCTAATCCATAAACTTTGCCCTACTTGCTTCAGCTAACAATGCAGAAAGAATGAAAAAGGAAGGAAGGATGAAGGTAAAGAGAGAGGGAGGAGGAAGGGAGGAGATGCAAGGAGGAAAATATGGTGGAAGGTGTGGTGGTATGTAGTCCTTTCTCCAGGCCTGGACTCCTTTCTGTTGATGAAATAACATTCCCTCACTGCCACAGGTGACAGGAAAGACCACTATAATCTTGGGCAATTGATCGGCCATCAGGGGCACTCCTCTCAGATTTTTGCCATGCAAGCTGGTACATCTTCAAGAAGCTTGTTTCCAGTAGGTTATATTATAATAAGTAATTACCAGAAGCATGGACTACTTGGTCAAGCTGTATCCCCATCTAAAAGCAGCAGAAAGTGGGGCATTTTCTCCCCATCAGTCATCCATATTCAGCAGGTAGCCTTTTGCCTTGATAAATGATTCCTTAGTCTTATGGGTGAGCTTTTTCCTGGGTATCACCTCAGCCCTCAGCTTATTTTTTAACATTTTTGGCTAAAAGCCTTCTCTGTCATAATCTTCAGCAGTTTACAAGGAAACTTAGGCTTTATGATACATTGTTATTATGCTCTGACTAATATAAATAACTTCTTACTTTATAATTTCCACTCATAGCAATTCATTCTCATAAAGATGACTCAGTAGGTAGCAAAATGAATACATACACGGTGGTGGCAGTGCATGAAGTAAAACAATAGCACAGTTCAGTCCAGTCGCCCAGTCGTGTCCGACTCTTTGCAACCCCATGAACCGCAGCACGCCAGGCCTCCCTGTCCATCACCAACTCCCGGAGTTCACCCAAACTCGTGTCCACTGAGTCGGTGATGCCATCCAACCATCTCATCCTCTGCTGTCCCCTTCTCCTCCTGCCCTCAATCTTTCCCAGCATCAGGGTCTTTTCAAATGAGTCTGCTCTTCACATCAGGTGGCCAAAATATTGGAGTTTCAGCTTCAACATCAGTCCTTCCAATGAACACCACACCATTACATGATCTGGGTCTACCTTTCCTACAAAACAAAGAACTCATGTGTGTTAAGTCCAAGTTTCCCAGACCTCATAAACCCGTGAAAATGCAATCATAAAATATCTGATTTAGAACCCCTGTCAACAAAAAGATTGTAAGGCCCTGCCTACCTCTCATGTCCACATCCTTTCCTCTCTCCTCACTGGTTATCTCACAGGTCCTACACGTAGCCAGGAGAGAATGGCTGCAGGACTAAGATTCTCGGGGAGACAGCAATATGTGCACCTTAAAAAACTGAATCATCATTCTGGCCCAGAAAAGTCAGTGAGCCCCCACCCCTCTTTATAGGAATGGCCCTTTTACACACTGGGCTTCCCCAGTGGCTCAGCAGTAAAGAATCTGCCTGCAATGCAGAAGCTGCAGGACACCAGGTTCAATCTTTCCTGGGTCGGGAAGATCCCTTGGAGGAGGGCACAGTAACACACCCCAGTATTCCTGCCTGGTGAATCCACCAGGACAGAGAAACCCGGTGGGCTACAGTCCATGGGGTTGCAAAGAGTTGGACACGACTGAAGCGACTTAGCTAGCATTTTACAGATGGCTTGTTTGAGAATTTCAGCAGAGGGTAGACTATGATGAAAAGTGAAAGTGTCAGTCACTTAATAGTGTCCAACTCTTTGCAACCCCGTGGACTGTAACCTTCTAGGCTCCTCTGTCCATAGGATTTCCCAGGCAAGAATACTGGAGTGGGAATCCATTTATTTCTCCAAGGGATCTTCCCAATCCAGGGATCAAACCCAGGACTCCTGCGTTGCAGGCAAATTCTTTACCATCTGAGCCACCAAGGAAGGCCAGACCGTGATGACGTCACCCTTTCTGGAATATCTAGTAATTCCTTATTCAAAAGTCTCCTGATGGTCCAGCCAGCAGTGTGTCCATATTGTCCAACCATAACACCCTTTGGGATTCTCCCTAGATAATGCAATAATTATATACATGAAAGGCGGGAATAGTCTGGTGTGTCATTACTGACCTGCAGCTTTCAAAGAGCCATCTGCTTCCAACACTGCCTCTGAAGCAGTCAACAACATATGAGGAAACCCGTATGATCCCCATTTTTCACCACTATGTAAATATGACCCATCTTAGAACTTATTCAGCCCAGAACCCTCTGAAGAAGTCAAAAAGCAGGGTATTTTGAGAGGAAAAAGTGGGAAAAGAAATGAAGAGAGTATTTTTCCTTTAGTATATTTGCTTTTGAAAGTCTTCATGTTGTTCCAAAAGATCGAAAAAGACATCTAAGATTTTTAAGAAAATGGACAGTTCCTCTACAAAGTTAAACTACAAAGATCCAAGAGAAGTGCAAAACTCAATTGTTTTTTATCATATGTCATATTAATTTTACTCCATTACAGTTTACCATATAGTTTCACATATGTTAAGCAATTGCTTTCAACAGCTTACATAGAAGACAGCATTTATCCCTGCATCTCAGAGGAGGAAACAAAGTCAGAGAAGTGAACTCCTAATATTTATCCAAATAAATGTTAGTGGAATGGAAATTAGAGGGCCTCTAGTTCTTAAAAAAATGTGTTTCCATTTCACAACAAATCTTTTTTTACAAAAGGTTTGGAATGGTGGTGGGGAGGGAGTTTAGTATATTGCAGAATATCAGAATTTGGAAAGGCAGAATGAAGAGACATTTAAAAATTGAAAGAAGTGATTTTAAGATGAATAAAATTGCTATTAAGGCAGTTTAGCAAATCTATCATGCAGATAAATTCTGTCATCAGAATATGTGAATTAGGATTCCAGCTCTATCATTTACTTTAAGTGGGTTCTAAGGCAAATAAGGCTTGCTCCTTGGAAGGAAAGATATGACAAATCTAGACAGCATATTAAAAAGCAAAGGCATCCCTTTGCCAACAAAGTTTCTTGTAGTCAAAGCTAGGGTTTTTCCAGTAGTCATGTATGGATGTGAAGGTTGTACCATAAAGAAGACTAAGAGCCAAAGAACTGATGCTTTCAAATTGTAGTGTTGGAGAAGAATCTTGAGAGTCCCTTGGACTGCAAGGAGATCAAACCAGTCAATCCTAAAGGAAATCAATCCTGAATATTCATTGGAAAGACTGATGCCAAAGCTAAAGCTCCAATACTTTGGCCAGCTGATGCGAAGAACTGACTCATTGGAAAAGACCCTGATGCTGGGAAAGATTGAAGGTAAAGGGAGACGGGGATGACAGAGGACGAAATGGTTGGATGGCATCACTGACTCAATGGACAAGAGTTTGAGCAAACTCCAGGAGATAGTGAAGGACAGGGAAGCCTGACCTGCTGCAGTCCATAGGATCACAAATAGTCAGACACGATTGAGAGACTGAACAACAAGCCAAATAACCTACCCAAAAGTCTCAGTGTGATTGTCTGTAAGATGGGTGTGATCAGAGTATCATCCCTCTCAAAGTTGCTGTAAGGATAAAATGAGACAATGTGCATAGTTAGTGAATCACATAGTATAGAAAAATATAATAACTACGTGAATACATTTTAAGAATTATCATTGGCAGCTCACAAGTTGTAACACCAGCTAGAAATTTAAAATATCTCAAAATGGTTGTTATGAATTTATAGATATCAGATCTAGAGATGTTCTTAAGAAGAATCAGAGTATTGGGGAAAGTTTCCTAATTTCTAAGTTCTAAGGATAAGGGCCAGCCCCTCGCCCCAGTCTCTCCTATTGTGCCTTACTAGAATGAACTCTAGGCAGATAGAACACAGAGCTTAATATATGTATTTATAGAAAATGTTTGTTGGTTAATACACACTTAAGACTATTCACTTCTGGAGGGCAAGAACCCAGTCTCCTTTAGATCACCTAAAATCCTCCCAAAGACCAATACACTGCTCTGCACTCAATGAAACAATTTTAATCCCTTATTTATTGATGGAAAAAACATGAGCTGTTTGGAGAGATCTGCCAACAGCAATTGATTGTGAAAAACAATTAAACTTCACCAAGCAAAGTCAATGGCAAGCAGAAACTAAGAAAATACACACTAAGAAATTGGGGAACTGAGGCAGTGATTGCCTGGTATAGAAAAATACCCATAGAAGAGCACTTATTCTGTAATTTTACATAAAACATTACATTTATATTCTCTTGATAGCCCTGAAAATGTAGGGTAATACTTACACATATGATTTTGAGATTCAGAGAGAGAAAATGGCTGACTTACAGATACACAACTAAAAATAATTGATACAAAAAGATAAAGTCAAAGCTTTGAATTTGGGGGGAAAAGGCAAACAATGTTTAGGGAAATGATCCTGCTTCAAATTTCTGTGTTTAAAAGATAACTATATAGCTTTTTTGTCTATACTAACATCTATACTGATAATAGTTTTTTGGTACTTTATCAAGATAATAATAGTTTGAGACAGAAGGTGAGTTTTGTTTTTTAATGGAGTTGTGAGAGTGAAAGTTGCTCAGTCCTGTCTGACCGTGTACAACCCCATGGGTTATACAGTCCATGAATTCTCCAGGCCAGTAGAGTGGGTAGACTTTCCCTCCTCCAGGGGATCGTCCCAACCCAGGGATTGAACGATGGTCTCCCACATTGCAAGTGGATTCTTTTTATTGGTTGAGCCACCAGGGAAACCCAAGAATACTGGAGTGGGTAGTCTATCCTTTCTCCAGAGGATCTTTCCAACCCAGGAATCTAACTGGAGTGTCCTGCATTGCAGGCAGATTCTTTACCAGCTGAGCTACCAAGGAAGAGTATACAGCTTCCCAGGTGGCACTAGTGGTAAAGAATCCATCTGCAAATGCGGGAGATGAAAGACATGCTGATTTGATCCCTGGGTTGGGAAGATCCCCTGGAGGAAGGAAATGGTAACCCACTCCAGTATTCTTGCCTGGAGAATCCCATGGACAGAGGAGCCTGGTGGGCTTCAGTCCATAGGGCTGCAAAGAGTCAACACCACTGAGCACACACACACACACAGTATTTGATGACTTCATGGCATTGCCCTGAAAACCTGACCCCATAGCCCGAAATGTTGAAATATGAATGTAAATATACATGCATGTTCTTATCTACCACTACTTCAGTTCACTATTAACCAGATCACCTGAGAGAGTAATCCTGTGAAAGACCTACATGCTCCCAGCAGCGCAACCTGAGCAGCAAGGAGTCCTCTCTTCTGCTCTCCCAGCTTTAGCATTGAGCTTCTCAAGCCCATGCCATGGAGTCCCACCCAGCAGTGATTCTCAGGGCCATGTTGGTCTGATCTGGTCAATCCAGTTGTCCTGATAGCCCCTTAAAATCAGGCACAATTCCTTCTCCTTGTGCTTAAACAAGAGCAGGCACTTGGCAAATATTTACTGATGAATGTATTGGGGATGGGGAATTGTAATAAAATTTAATAACTCTTTGAGGAGAAACACGAAAAAACATTATAGAAATACAAATAAAGAAACAATTATTTCTTATTCAGACTAGATGTTACTAATGGATGATTGGATCATCACAGAATTAGGACAGTTAGGTAAACAGAGGTCCAGATAGAAGTTCAGTGGTAATGTAGTCCAGCAACACTTCCAGTATGATAAAATCCCTCCATAATTTGAAAAGTGAACTCAAAATATCCAATCACATAAGACATCTAGGCTGATTATTGTGATGTTAATGAAATAACAACTGTGGCATTTCATTTGGTGGCATGGATCTATCCAAATCCCAGGTATGGTTTAGTGCCACCTGATGGTGGTTATCTATTCCAGATTAATATTAATAAGACCATTCAGTGCTTGGGGGGTCGCACAGTCGGACACAACTGAAGTGGCTTAGCAACAGCAGCAGCAGCAATGCTTGGGGCTGGCTGGGACTTTTAAGATTGCTGTAGCAATTCCAGGAATCATTAAATGAAATGGCACCTGCTCCTTAGGTCTGATCAGGAAAGACGGAACCAGGAGAACCTAGGCCTGCTTCCCCGGATGGGTTACCTGCTATTTCCCTACTTAAGCTCCCTCCCCTGTTCACAGCCCAGTGAGCTTTCCATTCCCAGCACCTTGAATAAGATAACAAATTTAGCCAGTCCCTTTTGAAGAATGGACAGGGAGCCAATTTTTCAATATATTATATTTTATACCTATTCTTATGGAGTTCATTATTACCAAATTTTACTATATTTGACTCCTTCTCATAAGATATCAGTTACCTTAATCTGTATACCCCAGTTGCAAAGTAACCTGTTCCATCCAGGGATGCTTTTCGACTGATGGAAAGTCCTGGCTCCAACCCTACTCTATTTTAACATACATGTATTAACACTAGCTCTGTGATCATACAGAAGGATGCTATGCCCTTCAAATGTTAGGAAATAGCACACATTTGCAAAGTTTTCTCCCTCACAGGCTAAATTTCCTCAGTTCCCCCTGGAATTGCTTGACTGCCGTGTTCACTGTCGTATCCCAAGAAGCAAGGGAAGTGCCTATAACACAGTCAGCACTAGTAAAGTTGTACTGAATGAGTGCTTAAGGCAGAATGGCTCCAGATGCTTTTGCCCTATGATGTCCTCATTTGCCTCTGTTCCTCTTAGTGTAGTTCCCAAAATAGATTATAAAAGTCTAGGCATTGTCCAGCAAGCACAGAGAACCAGATTGATCTACTCTCATCCTGGAGACTAAACATCTGTGTGTGTGCGTGCTCAATTATGTCCAACCTTTTGTAACCCCAGGGACTGCAGCCCACCAAGCTCTGCTCTCCATGGGATTTTCCAGGCAAGAATACTGGAATGGGTTACCATTTCCTACTCCAAAACACCTGTGAATGCAGCCTAAAACTGATTTCACTTTTTGAACAACCATATTACTATGGATTCATGTCAAGTTTATAGTCAACTAAGACCACGCACTCCCTGAAATTCTTTTTCACACACCTACTATTAAACTATACCTAATGGCACCCCACTCCAGTACTCTTGCCTGGAAAATCCCATGGATGGAGGAGCCTGGAAGGCTGCAGTCCATGGGGTCGCTGAGGGTCAGACATGACTGAGCGACTTCACTTTCACTTTTCACTTTCACGCATTGGAGAAGGAAATGGCAACCCACTACAGTGTTCTTGCCTGGAGAATCCCAGGGATGGGGCATCCTGGTGGGCTGCCATCTATGGGGTCGCAGAGAGTCGGACATGACTGAAGTGACTCAGCAGCAGCAACCTCAATTGAGTTTTCAGACAAAAGTGTACAACCTCACATTATTCCCTATAAATTTCATCTTATTGAATTTAGACCATTACAATAGCATCTAAAGACCTTTTTGAGCCTTGATTCTGTCCTCTGACCTGTTAGATATTCAGACTAGCCTTGTGCCACTTACAAATTTGATCAGCATTTTCTCACTGTCCTCACATAGGTCTTCAACAAGTAGCTGAACAGAGTCCTAGACAAAGTTCCAAGACTTGCTTCAAGAGACTTTCCTCCAGATTCATGGACATTTACTTTGCAGCTGCTTTATTGCCTGAGACCACGTGGGAAGTCATAAAAAAGAGAAATAGTATACCACCAGAACTTAGACAGACCTACTTTGTAGGTCTACCCCAGCTTGTCATTTACTGTGTTCCTTCTGGCAAGAGATATGGGAAAAAAAAAAAAGAATCTATTGCACATTTATGGTCTATATGCCAGATATTGGTAAAGGGTTTTAAACTCACAAGTTCTTGCCATTCTTAGTTCATCCCATCATTAGAACAACTTACATAACTATCATGATCACCATTTTACAGATGTGAAAACTAAGATTTAAAAAGATTAAATAAGTGAACCTAACTATCTAAGTAGGAGGGAGTGGTCAGTACTAAAATCCATGCGTTTCTCAATTTTGAAACCTATGTTCTTTCTACTAAATATGTGCTCCATACAAATCTAAATTTACAAGATGGAAAATTAGAAAACTTAGCAATGGGGGAACCAACAGACACAACCTTAGTATAATCATATATTAAATCTTTGGGCCGTATATAACATCTTTGGGCTCTTCAGGCCTTTTTAAAGTCTCTTGAACATTTTTAAAACTTAGAAATGTTTTAAGAAAAAATTCCAGAATTTTTCTGTAAAATTAATCATGTTACCCAGAGACAGGGTGTGTTGGCAGCAAAGCCCATTTGGCAGACATCTAGTGAGAAACAGACCTCCATCTCCTTTCAACCCTACCTTGAGTCAGGACAGGAAAATGCCTGCCTCACCTTAGGTGGAGATCAACATCAATCAGCAAGTACTTGACAAACATATTCTTTGCACAAATTTCTTTCTTATGAGTTTCTGAGAGCACATAGAGAAAAATAAGATATGGACTCTTCCTTTAAGATGTTTATATTCTAAATGGGAAGATATACATAATACGATGCTATCTTATCTATATAATTCAACACTCTTGTATTAATGGTGTAACACAGGTAATATGGGGTGAAATGTACAGATAAAAGTAAGAGATAGCTCCTGTAGGGAGATACGTTTACCCTCCAGTAAAGTGCATAAGCTAACCAAACCATAGGATGAGGTATAACAATGTACAGGCCCCAAGAGATACAGGGAGTGTTCCAAAGACTTGAAGAATGAAAGGACTTCCTAAGATCTAGTGTGGTGCCTGACCCTTTGTGGGTACTCATGGAGAAAGGGCTTTTCACAGTAATAAAATTATGAGTTCAGAGTAGGAAGTATTTTTGGCATGCAAAGCACAGGAAAAAATACGTTGGGAAAAGGAAGTTTGATTTTTATCTTGAGAAACTGGTAAGATTTGACAATACTCTAAGGCTCTTCATCTATACTGTCCAATTGTGGCAATTAAGCACTTTGAGATACAGCTTGCCAAAACTGAAATGTGCTGTAAGTATAAAATGCATATCAGATTTAGATAACTTAGTACAAAGAGAAGAATATAAAATATCCCATTAACAATTTTCTATATGAATTACATATTCAAATAATAACAGTTGGGGTATATTCTTTTAATATTTAATATTTTAATATATGGAGAAGGAAATGGCAACCCACTCCAGTATTCTTACCCAGGAAATCTCATGAACAGAGAAGCCTGCCAGGCTATAGTCCACAGGATCACAAAGAGTCAGACACGACTGAGCGACTGAGCATGCATGGGTATATTGGGTTAAATAAAATATATTATTAAAATTAATTTCTACTGTTTAAATTTTTTATGTGACTACTAGAACATTTTACATCTCATGTGTAGCTTCCTTTCTGTTTCTGTGAGACAGCACCAGTGTTGAGAGTGTCTGGCACTCACTACATGTGTGTTAAACCAGAATGAGGCATAGGAAGGCTATTCCAAGAGATGCAAACAACAAAAGCAGCGGCACAGAATCAGAAAACGAAGGCATTCCAGGGAAAAAAGCATGCTGTGATGGTGCTTTGGACAAAGGATAAGCAAGGCACTATTTTATTTTGGGGGGAGGCTGTTTTGCTTTTATGTTCATATAAATATTGCCTCTTGGGACTTCCTGGTGGTCCAGTGGCTATGACTGCACTCCCAGTCCAGGGAGAGCAGGGTCAATCCCTAATCAGGGAACTAGATCCCACATATTTCAACTAAGAGTTCGTGTGCCACAACTAAAAGGCCCAGCATGCCACCATGAAGATGGGAGACCCCCACATGTGGCAAGGAAGACCTGATGCAGCCAAAAAAATAAATACATGTTATTTAAAAAACTGTTGAAAAAAGATTCCCTCCTTTCTTCATCTATTATCGGGGAACATTAACTGGGAAAATAACCCCCTTAAGTGATAACAAAATAATCTCTCTTAAGTTTTTATGTGCAATTGACTATATCAAGAGAAGACAGGGAGTAGTTCTTTGCAAACTTGCTTATGACATTGGCAAGGTCACTTAATCTCTTAGGTCTCCTTTTCTACAAAATAAGGAAGCTGGACTAAGGTCCCTGCACTTCCACTGTAGTGATATTGGGTTGGCTGCAGGGCTAAGGGGATTAGGGTGTCATTTATGGGGCCAAAAAACAATAAGTTACATTCTAGTTCCTGCTGATGCATGTTTTTCCTTTCTCTAATCTTACTGCTTTTAAACTTAAGCTGCATCAGACTCCAAAAACCCTCCTTCCATTCTACTCTTAGTCCTTATTAAGAGAAAACACAAGAATGTTGTCCAGCTCAGCACACTGCCAGTCATCACAGTATTGAAGGAAAACATCCCAGGAGCTAATGAAAAACACATTCACTCTAAATTCTCCTATGAAAATGTGGTAAATTGTTGCAATTATTGGTTCCATCCTAAATAATACCTCTTGCAGTGACAGCTAATACTTGTGCTTCAGGTCATAAAATGATCATGAGTCAAAATGACCAAAATTTGAATTATAGCTATATTTTCTTCTAAAGACACTGACTGTTGTCTCTATTAGAATCAGATGGCAAGCTGAGCCAGTAAATGTAAAATAATTTACTTAATGAAATTCTTAGTAGCAACACATGTGCCATATTAGAAGACCCAGTTGGACTGGTTGGGAATATGTTAGTCGATTCTCAGGGTTTCCAGTGGCAGAAACCCAACTCAAATAGTTTAAGTTAAAAAGAGATTGCACTGGATCATGTAACTGGGAAGATGAGAGATGTACTTCATCTCTGCCTTTGCTCAACTAACATCCCTGCTTCTCTGCACATCGGCTTCATTCATTATAACTTCAGACAATTTTGTTCCATGTATTAATTGAGGACAGGAAGTAGCAATGCCACCAAAAACTCCAGGTTTGTATCATCCCAGCTTTGCTATTCCAGAGAATGAAATAGCATCTTTCCATATAAAAATAGAAGAATTCTAATTAGCTGGTCTGGACTGTAAGCCAGTTGTGTGCCAAACTCTATAACTGATGAGGCCTAATAACATAACTAATCAGAAGTTCATATATAACCAGAAGTTTGAAAGACTATGATACACATGGTTTTCAAGCTTCTCATGCATAATTTTCAATGTATTTGTTTTTTTTACATTTTTATATGTGTTCCTCCCTAAACTCAAATTCTGGCAGTTTACCAATAATTCAGCCCCTCTATTTCCTAATCCCAAAACGTTGGCCACCTGATGCAAAGAGCTGACTCACTGGGAAAGACCCTGATGCTGGAAAGATTGAGGGCAGGAGGAAAAGAGGGTGACAGAAGTTGAGATGGTTCGATGGCATCACGGATTCAATGGACCATGAGTCTGAGCAAGCTCCAGGAGAGAGTGAAGGACAGAGAAGCCTGGAGTGCTGCAGTCCATAGGGTTGCAAAGAGTCAGATACAACTGAGTGACTGAACAACAACAATTTCCTAATCAAATTGAGCATATTCGGTGCTATGGAAACCAACTAGGCTCCTGGCGGTACATTAATTTATAGGGATGGTTTTGCGAAAAAAACACAAAACTAGGTAGCCTAAGTGATGACTTCACAAATAAGAGGAAAATACCACTGACAATGTTTGCAAAAACTTGCATTCCTACCATCAGAATTTTATTACACTGCTTTATGAAATTCTTGCTTTGTCTCCTGTTAACATAGAAATATTCAGTTGGAATTAGTTTATCAATCCTCTTCCCAAGGTATGAGTTGATAAGAGCACTTGGAAAAAGCATAAAAGCTCTAAGTAACCAAAAAGAGGACCAAGAGGGGCCATTCTGGCGGTCAAAGGCGTAGGACCACAGGTACTGAAGAGAGCTCCCTCTCTGGCATTGCACTGCCCCAGCACATACAGTTCTCTTTCTGGTTTCCCTTCACTCCTATGACCCAATCTGCTATTTTCTTTTTGCCCTACTGGAGCTCTCTGACCCTACCCTAATCTTCTTTAGGACAGATGTCCCTTTTATATCAGATCTGGCGATACTTCAAAACATGTGCTTACAGCAGCTTAGGCTAAACAGGAGAAAGCTGAGGCTACTGAAAGGACAGATTAGATGAGACCCAAACGAGATCAGCATCAGCACAGTGGCGACAAGCTAATGGGTTGGCAGAGCTGTAACTGGAAGATTGCCAGCATCTTCCCTTCCAGAAAGGGGGTTGTGTACTGCTGGTGGTTCTAAATGTTGGTAATAGGTCCAGGGCCAGAGCAATAAGGGGCGCAGGTCAGACAAGATTATCAGTTTTGTTGCCCCTGATTAGGCTGTCTTGCACTATTAAATTTTCTGGTTTGTTTGTTTGTTTTGCTTGTTTGGTATTTCTCTCTCTCTCTCTTTCTTTTTTTTTGAAGTTGTGTCTATACCGGTTCAGGTATAGCTGTTGATGATGTTCACAGATGCTATTACCCTTTGCATCATCTGAGAATGTCC
This sequence comes from Bos taurus, assembly GCF_002263795.3. NCBI lineage: Eukaryota > Metazoa > Chordata > Mammalia > Artiodactyla > Bovidae > Bos > Bos taurus. The sequence goes on along the minus strand of NC_037351.1, from coordinate 14,117,284 downwards.
AGATGAGTTGGAGAGAGCAATGGACAACCGGGCAACCAACTCTCATAAAGATGAATCAAACTATGGTGAACTGATAAGAAGACTTCTGAGATCCATGTTTTTCACCCAAAAGGAAAAGAGTTATTATATCTTCTGAAAGTATCAGTGTTAAATTAACCAATTAACCACTATTCATACTTCACCCAAATCCACTGACTAGGTAAACAGAGAACCATGGCTCACACCACAACCATAAATTTAAAGTTAGTATTTCAAGTCTATATCTAAAGAATGATAGAATATCATCTCTCCTGATTCACCAGGCAAGAATGTATCATTCTTTTTCTCCCGATCTAATCAGGTACACTTCTGCCATGTTCATTTTTCTTTACAAGTCAAGAAAGCACAGAAGAGATTTAGGCCCTCTCTTCTGCGTCCCTCCTGACTCTGGGTGGGGGAGGAAGTAGGCTGCATCAGAGCAAAACCTCCGATTCTTCTCTGACCACACCACAGGTACCCTTGTTTTCACAGATGTTTCAAATGCTGTATACAAGTGCCATCTAGTGGTCAATAAATTCACATGCCTCTTCAAGAAAGAAGGAAAGATTTAACGGCTCTCATGAATAACCAAACGTGTTTTTCTTTTTCACTTAAATAGGATAATTTCTTTTTTACTTGTCTTCTCTTGTGGAGGAAATCATTTCTTCCATCTGTTTCTCTTTGGTCAGAATAGAAGTATCTTGGCTCATCTTCTGTCAAATTGTGCTTCAAGCCATAAAATGTAAGCTGGGAGTTATTCACAAGGAAACACATTGAGAATGTTTTCTTCATTGCCAGTCAGTACCCTGTGGGTTAAAACAGAGGTGCTTCTGTTGACTCTGAATTTTACTTTAGCAGGCACTATAGGAATGAGTGGCCAGAATGAGAGAGAAGTATAAGAAATGGGGATGGAAACCATAGTCGTCACTTTCAGGGGTTCTCCATTGAACGTCAAATGACAGACGACAGAAGCTCCTACCCCAAAGTCTCTGCAGTCTAACTTGAATTCACTTTTCTGGCTTCTTTATCCTCCTGCCCCCTAATGTAAAGTTTTATCTTCACATTAGCCTATCGACTGACTCCTGAATAAATACAACTGACCCTTGAACAACCCTCCTAGCAGTGGAAAATTTTCGTATAACTTATGGTTGATCCTCTGTATATGCGGTTTCTCTGCATCTATGGTTCTCCAACCGGGGAATTCAACCAGCCACTGACTGTATGGTTATATTGTATGTACGTTTGGAAAAAAATAGCATGTGTGTAAGGAGAAGGCAATGCCACCCCACTCCAGTACTCTTGCCTGGAAAATCCCATGGACGGAGGAGCCTGGTAGGCTGCAATACATGGCGTCCCTAAGAGTCGGACACGACTAAGTGACTTCACTTTCACTTTTCACTTTCATGCACTGAAGAAGGAAATGGCAACCCACTTCATTGTTCTTGCCTGGAGAATCCCAGGGACAGGGGAGCCTGGTGGGCTGCCATCTCTGGGGTCGCACAGAGTCGGACACAACTGAAGCGACTTAGCAGCAGCAGCAGCATGTGTAAGTGGGCCTGCGCAGTTCAAAACCATATTATTTAATACTCAATTGTATATATTTTAACTGCTTATTTTCTTACTATTGTCCCTTCTCCCCAGTCTATGATACTCTTCTTCTCCTTTCCTTCAGGATATACATTACTGTAATAGGATATCAAAACAAAATTATTTTCGTCTTTGTGTGCATGCTTAGTCATTCAGTCATGTCCAATTCTTTGCATCCCAAGGACTGTAGCCTGCCATGCTCCTCTGTGCATGGAATTCCCCAGGCAAGAAAACTGGAGTGGGTAGCCGTTTCCTCCTCCAGGGGATCTTCCCAACTCAGGAATCGAACCTGGGTCTCCTGCATTGCGGGCAGATTCTTTACTATACAAGCAAAGCCCATTTTAGTCTTGGCTCTCACTAAGTGAAAGTGAAAGTCGCTCAGTCATGTCTGACTCTTTGCAACCCCATGGAGTGTACAGCCCATGGAATTCACCAGGCCAGAACACTGGAGTGGGTAGCCTATCCCTTCTGTAGGGGATTTTCCCATCCCAGGGATCAAACCCAGGTCTCCCGCATTGCAGGCGGATTCTTTACCAGCTGAGCCACAAGGGATGCCCAAGAATACTGGAGTGGGTAGCCTATCCCTTCTCCAGCAGATCTTCCTTACCTAGGAATCAAACTGGGGTGTCATGCATTGCAGGCGGATTCTTTACCAACTGAGCTAGCAGGGAAGCTCTGGTTCTCACTAAAACCTGTATCAATTAGTTATTGCTGACTCATTGGAAAAGACCCTGATGCTGGGAAAGACTGAAGGCAGGAGGAGAAGACAGTGACAGAGAATGAGATGGCGGATGGCATCACCAATTCAATGGACATGAACTTGGGCAAACTCCAGGAGATGATGAGGGACAGGGAGGCCTGGCATGCTGCAGTCTATGGGGTGGCAGAGAGTCAGACACGACATGACTTGCTGACTGAACAACAACATAATGCATCAGCCCAAAACTTAGTGGATCTAAACTACAAGGTTTAAGTAGGCAGTGCCCGTCTCAGCTAAGCTTACTCATGTTTCTGTGGTCAGTGGTGGATCACAAGGGCAGCTCTGCTCTTCTTTGTCAAGCTCTCCTCCATTGTTGTTGTTGTGTAGCCACTAAGTCATCTTCCGACTCTTTTGCGACCCTATGGATGGTAACCCACCAGGCTCCTCTGTCCATCACATACCTTGGTATGACAAACTAAGAACTACATATTTTATTTCTGTTCCTGGTTCCTGACACAGGGCTCCTAAAACCCTTGGGATATCCTGGGTGATAGAAGAGTCTTTTGTTCTAAGAAGACAAATTTTGGTGGGCTCCTGCATAGCTTCAGGGTGGAAGCTGGTTATCAGAAAGACCAAAGCATAATTCAAATTGATGCTTTTGAACTGTGGTGTTGGAGAAGACTCTTGAGAGTCCCTTGGACTGCAAGGAGATCAAATAAGTCAATCCTAAAGGAAATCAGTCCTAAATATTCACTGGAAGGACGGATGCTGAAGCTGAAACTCCAATACTTCGGCCACCTGATGCAAAGAACTGAGTCATTTGAAAAGACCCTGATGCTTGGAAAGATTGAAAGCAGGAGGAGAAGGGGACAACAGAGGATGAGATGGTTGGATGGCATCACCAACTCAATGGACATGAGTCTGAATAAACTCCAGGAGTTGGTGATAGACAGGGAGGCCTGGCATGTTGCAGCCCATGGGATCAAAGAGTTGGACATGACTGAGTGACTGAACTGGGAAGCCATGAATAGAAGCTTGGAACTTTCAGCCCCACCCCCAACCCCCAGGGATGGGAGAGATATTGGAGATTTAATTAATAATCTAGCATGCCTACATGATGAAGCCTCTATAAAAATCCCTGAACTATGAGGTTTACAGAGCTCCCAGGTTGATGATCATATCCATGTGCTGGGAGGGTGGCAACACCCAACTCCCAGGGACAAGAGGTGCCTGAGGACAAGGTACTCAGGACCTTCCAGACCTTGCCTTTTGTAACTCTTCAGCTGTCTATTTGTATCCCTTAAAATAAATCAGTAAGTGTAAGTTAGTATTTCCTTGCATTCTTCAGGCCCTTAAAGCAAATTACCAAATCTGGGGAGAGGGTTGTGGAAACTGCCACTCTATAGCCAGTTGGTCAGAAGTACAGGTGATAACCTTGGACTTGTAAATGGTCTGAAGTGGGGGGCACCTTGAGGGACTGAGTTCTTAACCTGTGGGACCTGCACTAACTTTAGATATTTAATGTCATAATTGAATTGTAGGACACCTAGTTGATATCCAGAAAGTTGGAAAATTATTAATAATTGTTGTCAAGAAAAAAACTCACACATTTGGTGTCAGAGGTGTTGTGAGTATAGTATAGAAAAAGAGTTTCCTATTTAATTAATTGGGCTTATTAGGTGGCTCAGTGGTAAAGAATCCTCCTGCCCATACAGGAGGTGCAAGAGAGGCAGGTTCGATCCCTGGGTCGAAAGGATCCCCTACAGAAATGCAACCCACTCCAGTATTCTTGCCTGGAATATTCCATGGACAGAGGAGCCTGGTGGGCTACAGTCCATGGGGTCGCAAAGAGTTGGGTATGGCTGAGCGTGTGTGCACATGTGCGTACACGCACACACACACATTTAATTAACTAGCTGACTGTAGATTGATCTACGATGGACATGGCTGGGACAGCTGAGTTCTTCCTGTGCTCTCCCACCAGTGGGCTAGCCTGGTTTTTGCTCACTTGGTGGAATAAGACAACTAGAGAACAGAACCACTCAAAACTTGGATCGCAGGCTTGGAACCAGCACCCTGCCGTTTCCTCTGCAATCAACTGGCCAAAGCAAATGACAAGATCAGTTCAGATACAAAGAAATAGAGTCCACCTTCTGAAAGTATGAACTACAAAGTCACTTCACACAGGGTGTGGATACAAGGGAAAGTGAAGAAAAATGTCTGTTTTAGCAATCTACTTCAAGGCACCTGTAGATGCTACATTTCATGCAGCTTGTGGGACTTAGGTTTCCCAACCAGGGATTGAACCCAGGCCCTCAGCAATGAAAGCATGGAGTCCTAACCACTGGACAACCAGGAAATTCCTGAGCTTGTACTTCTTAATGCTCACTCTCATCAAGAATTAGAGCTCAAATGAGGTGTTGTGCTTTGAGTATAGCTAACACTTCCTCCAACACACACAGCAAGGTTAAAGGAGAGAAGCACCTGCCCTTAAACTGAGGTCTACAAAATAGATAATTCAGTGGTATCTTTTTTTTTTTTTCAGTATCATACTAAAATAATTCTTTTTTAAAGTTTTTCCATATTTTGCTTATTTTTAGTGTTGTTTATTTATCTATTTATTTTTAGCCGCACTGGGTCTTCATTGCTGCACACGGCCTGTCTCTAGTTGCTAAGAGCGGGGGCTGCTCTCTAGTTGCAGGGTGCAGGCTTCTCGTTGAGGTGGCGTCTCTTGTGGAGCACAGGCTCTGGGGCCTGCGGACTCTAGTAGTCACAGTGTGCACTCCATAGCTGCAGCACACAGGTTTACATGGCTTGCGGCATGTGGCATCTTCCCAGACCAGGGATGGAACCTGTATCCCCTGCACTGGTAGGAGGATTCTCTACCACTGGACTACCAGGGAAGTCCTACCTTTTAAGTCTTCAAAAGACCACCTTTTGAAGACCTTGAAATGTGTCTCCTAAAATCTGGAGGGGGCCGAGAACTGGCATCTGCCTCAACATGGTAAAGCATAAGATTAGGGCAGTTAGATAAAGCACTGTGGCTTGTGAATTTACTGCATTCCCACGAATGAGGGGTCACACATGGAAGTCTTCCTGTAGAAAAGACGTGAAGCAAGAGATTTTTTAGAGAGAGGATATGACACTGTCTTGGTCCCCATCTGGAGGGCCATGAAAACCTAAGTTCTGTGAAGGACTGAAGCAAAAGAAAGCAGAATGCGTACCATGGGATGCCTGAAGTTAAGTTGACCAGCTCGGGGAAAAAATAAAATGCAGTTACCCATTTTGGTGGACCTGATGATCAGAGATGCTCAGATTGGAAGGAGGAGAAGATGCTCAGGAGAAGGGGAGCAAAAGGTGAGGGTCTCAAGAACCACAGAGGCATTCCCACTAGGGAAAGAGTCAGCCTTTGGTAAAGGAAACTAAGATCAGTGATACTTCCAGTCAAGTTAGAACTTTCCTCTGCCACTGACTCTCCTCCTCCTCCCTAACTCCCAACCCAGCATTATAACTCATATTAAGGAAGATAAACAGAGGAATAGCATCAAGTGAAGAACAACAGCAACTTCACTCTTTGCAACACCTAGTCTTGAGGCAGGGAGACAAAGAAGCTGTAATTTGAAGAGAAATTTTACTTTTTCATTACTGTACTAGACATACTATTACTGAGCTAGAATCACTTTTATAGCTTCAGAGTCATGGACCATGCCATAGTTTCCACTCAAAGGTAAAGGAAAATATTAGTCCTGCAGTATGTGTTTGAATGGTCACTGGAGGAATAAATCAAATTATTTTCTAATTACACCTCTTGAGTGTTGCAGTTCAGTTCAGTCACTCAGTTGTAATAGACTCTTTGTGACCCCATGGACTGCAACATGCCAGGCTTCCCTGTCCATCACCCACTCCTGGAGCTTGCTCAAACTCATGTCCAATGAGTCAGTGATTGCCATCCAACCATCTCATCCTCTGTTGTCCACTTCTCCTCCTGCCTTCAATCTTTCCCAGCATCAGGGGCTTTTCCAATGAGTCAGTTCTTCACATCAGGTGGCCAAAGTATTGGAGCTTCAGCTTCAACATCAGTCATTTCAATGAATATTCAGGACTGATTTCCTTTAGGATGGACTGGTTGGATCTCCTTGTAGGCCAAGGGATTCTCAAGAGTCTTCTCCAACACCACAGTTCAAAAGCATCAATTCTTCAGCGCTCAGCTTTCTTTATGGTCCAACTCTCACATCCATACATCACTATTGGAAAAACCATAACTGACTAGAAGGACCTTTGTCAGCATCTCTGCTTTTTAATATGCTCTCTATATGGGACTTTGCTGACAGCTCAGTTGGTGAAGAATCCACCTGCAACGCAGGACAGCCCGGTTTGATTCCTGGGTTGGGAAGATCCACTGGAGAAGGGATAGGCTACCCAATCCAGTATCCTCGGGCTTCCCTTGTGGCTCAGCTGGTAAAGAATTCACCTCCAATACAAGAGAACTGGATTTGGTCTCTAGGTTGGGAAGATCCCCTGGAGAAGGGAAAGGCTACCCACTCCAGTATACTGGCCTGGAGAATTCCATGGACTGTATACTCCATGGGGGTCACAAAGAGTTGGATACAACTGAATGAGTTTCACTTCACTTCACTTCACTTCACTTCACTTCACTTCACTTCACTTCACTTCACTTCACTTCTAGGTTTATCATAGCTTTTCTTCCAAGGAGAAAGTGTCTTTTCATTTCATGGCTGCAGTCACCATCTGCAGTGACTCTGGAGCCCAAGAAAATAAAGTCTCTCACTGTTTCCATTGTTTCCCCATCTATTTACCATGAAGTGATGGGACAGGATGCTATGATCTTAGCTTTTTGAAAGTTGAATTTTAAGTCAGCTTTTTCACTCTCCCTTTCACCTTCATCAAGAGGCTCAAATATTGCTTTATTTTCAAGACTAGAATAAACCCATTACATATTTATACAGTATAAGTAATATACTTATTCAAAAATATATGAGAAAAGTAAGAAAGTAACTATATTTTCCAAAGCAAAATAATTTAGGGAAATGAGTGACATTGTTTTCATTTTTACAAATCTTTTTATTTATTTTTTTTTTTTTCTTTTTCTTCCCACCCTCTCCCTCTCCCACAGAGTCCATAAGACTGTTCTATACATCAGTGTCTCTTTTGCTGTCTCGTATACAGGGTTATCGTTACCGTCTTTCTAAATTCCATATATATGCGTTAGTATACTGTATTGGTGTTTTTCCTTCTGGCTTACTTCACTCTGTATAATAGGCTCCAGTTTCATCCACCTCATTAGAACTGATTCAAATGTATTCTTTTTAATGGCTGAGTAAAACTCCATTGTGTATATGTACCACAGCTTTCTTATCCATTCATCTGCTGATGGACATCTAGGTTGTTTCCATGTCCTGGCTATTATAAACAGTGCTGCAATGAACATTGGGGTACACGTGTCTCTTTCCCTTCTGGTTTCCTCAGTGTGTATGCCCAGCAGTGGGATTGCTGGGTCATAAGGCAGTTCTATTTCCAGTTTTTTAAGGAATCTCCACACTGTTCTCCATAGTGGCTGTACTAGTTTGCATTCCCACCAACAGTGTAAGAGGGTTCCCTTTTCTCCACACCCTCTCCAGCATTTATTATTTGTAGACTTTTGGATCGCAGCCATTCTGACTGGTGTGAAATGGTACCTCATAGTGGTTTTGATTTGCATTTCTCTGATAATGAGTGATGTTGAGCATCTTTTCATGTGTTTGTTAGCCATCTGTATGTCTTCTTTGGAGAAATGTCTATTTAGATCTTTGGCCCATTTTTTGATTGGGTCATTTATTTTTCTGGAGTTGAGCTGTAGGAGTTGCTTGTATATTTTTGAGATTAGTTGTTTGTCGGTTGCTTCATTTGCTATTATTTTCTCCCATTCTGAAGGCTGTCTTTTCACCTTGCTAATAGTTTCCTTTGATGTGCAGAAGCTTTTAAGTTTAATTAGGTCCCATTTGTTTATTTTTACTTTTATTTCCAATATTCTGGGAGGTGGATCATAGAGGATCCTGCTGTGATGTATGTCAGAGAGTGTTTTGCCTATGTTCTCCTCTAGGAGTTTTATAGTTTCTGGTCTTACGTTGAGATCTTTAATCCATTTTGAGTTTATTTTTGTATATGGTGTTAGAAAGTGTTCTAGTTTCATTCTTTTACAAGTGGTTGACCAGATTTCCCAGCACCACTTGTTAAAGAGATTGTCTTTAATCCATTGTATATTCTTGCCTCCTTTGTCAAAGATAAGGTGTCCATATGTGCGTGGATTTATCTCTGGGCTTTCTATTTTGTTCCATTGATCTATATTTCTGTCTTTGTGCCAGTACCATACTGTCTTGATAACTGTGGCTTTGTAGTAGAGCCTGAAGTCAGGTAGGTTGATTCCTCCAGTTCCATTTTTCTTTCTCAAGATCGCTTTGGCTATTCGAGGTTTTTTGTATTTCCATACAAATTGTGAAATTATTTGTTCTAGCTCTGTTTTCATTTTTACAAATCTTTTTAATATATGCCTTAATAGGAGACAGCTAGCTTCTTAAATTTGCTTCTGCATTCAATACAGCAAAACATGATTTTAGTTATAGTACATGAAAAACTTTGACCTCAAACAGGTAGGTGAAAGAGAGAACAGTATATTAATAGCAACTTCAGATAATTCTAAATACTATTCTTTGATACTACACCAAAACTCAAGTGATGTGATTATTTCTGAAAAGTTAATTACAATATGGAATCCAAACCCTATCAAAGATTTTTTTTTTTTTACTTTAAGTAAAAATTCACTGGTTTATTGTGTACTTTGAGCAAATTTTTTTAATCCATGAGGATTTTATAACATAATATATTGATCATTTGGAGAATAGCAGCTCACTGAGTTATACAGATCATCCAAAAGTTGACACATTTCATTATACAATGCTTTTTAAATCACATTTGCTAATAATATCACCACTGACCTCAACAGAAAAATCTTCAAATACTAGGAAACTATCATGGTCAAGTGGCAGATATAAAGGGTCCACACTGCCAATCTTTATTTAAAAGCTCAAATGTTTTCATTGGCAATAAATATTATTCATATTTTCTTGAAGTGACAAATTCACATTTTTAATTTTCAGAAAACGTCTGCCAAATTCTCTAGTCTAAATAACCATAATTTGTCTGTCATGTTCAATTTTAAGCAGAATGGTATCTCATGAAAAGTGCTACTAGTTAGATGATTTTAGAAGTGCTTTTCCAGTGCAAAATGGAGATGGCCACACTGCTGTGCCTCTTGGCCAAGACATATATTTCAACAGAAATTTTATTTTGGCTTGAATCATCTAGAACAGCCATAGTATTAATACCAAATTTAGTGAATCATAGAATTAGAAAATATTTTAAACATCATCTAGTCCTTTCTGAAAGAAAATATTCTCTTCAGCAGGTTTGAAGTTCATTCAGCTTCTGATCAAGCACTTCCAGTGATGTGAATCTCAATGGTTTTCTAAGCAGCCTATTTCAAAATTCTTGGATAGCTTTAATTCTTTTTCAGATCTTTGTCACAGCAAACTAGAACATTCTTTTTGTTGTTGTTGTTTCATGATGCAGAAGAGAATGAATGTACTTTTTCCTTCCATATGGCTGAATTTCAAGAACTTAAACTAAATTTCTTTGAATTTTAAAGACAACTTTAATGCATACCCTTCCCCACTTCATATCCACCCACCTCCCCCAACCCCCTCCACCCCACCCTCCCCCACCGCCCCCCCACAACCCGCTCCACACACATACACACACAAAACCTTCCCTCATCATGGCATTTCTTCTCTAGGATAGAACCTGATTTCTTTACTACTTATCCTCAAACAACAGTTTCTAGATGCCTGCCACTTTATCATCCTAGACTCTTTCTGTTTGCTCATGAGCTGATTCAAAATAATGCGAGAACACTATTAAAATATTCTGACTTAAGTATTTCTGGATCAATTCCTTTCCTTCTTTTACACTTGTACTGGAGCCGTCTACAACTGTATTTGTTTTTGTGTTGTTGTTTGATTTTGTATTTGTTTGCTTTTTAGGAACCACATCAAACTGTGGGCTTATACTGAATTAGTCTTCAAGCAAAATCCCCAACTTTTTCTTGCATGAACATTGCTAATTTGGCTGTCCTATTCTACACTTGTACAATTCATTGTTTTTAGCCTAAGTGAAGATATTTATATAGTATTATAATTTTTTTATATTATAGGTTTAGACCCATTTAGAACAATTTAGACTGTCTAAAATTTTCTCATTTTTAATTTTATATCTATGGCAGAGAATACTTGCTGGCCACCAAAATCTAGTCTCGCTTTCCTGCGCACATGATTGGGTTACATTTCTCCGCATTCTTTGTAATCAGATGTTATGCTGAGACTATTTTCTAGACTGTTTTTATGTGAATAAAAGACTGTACTTTGGGGTGGGGGGGTGTTGGGGATGGCAGTGCGCCTACTTCATCCTCTCTCCCTCCTTCTACTCTTGAACCCAGACCCTAACTATACTTCTCACAAAAAGTTGGGGGTGGGTATGACCAAGCCATAGGCAGAAGCAGCCTGATTCCCTCAATCTCTGTGCAGAGAAGAGCTGCCTTCTGACCTGGGATGCCTGCCCTGGAATTAAAGGTGAGAAATAATCTATTCCTTAAGTCACTACATCTGGGCTCTGTTTATTATAACAGCTTAACTTACATCATAACTATCACTAATAAGCTACATTAATAACATGTAGTTTATTAGTAGTAGTTACGATTAACAGGATATTTGTCTTCATCTAAATTGATTATGTTTTTCTGTGGTGGGAATGATGGGGAGAAATATAATGCTCACTAATAAATAGGCCTAATAATTAGGCCTTCTATATGTCTATGCTTCATTTCAGCTCAAGAAACCTGTTTTATTTCCTAGAAGATACCCTAAGGCCCTGACTCTGGTCTTAGTGCTTTTATTATAAATAACCTCCTCTTTGAAGTCTTTTCCATCTTCTCTAGACAGAGCCAGCACCTGTCTCTACCAGTGCTCCTGCTGAAACCTTGCCCAAGTTTCACCATTTGCAATTCCATTAAAATTGTTTGCCTGCTCTCTTTTCATTAGGCTTTGTGCTCCCAAGGATGGGACCACATTTTATTTATCTGTGCATTTTCAGTGCTGTGTCACAATGTCTGACATACAACAAAAACTCAATAAATGCTTGAGAATGAATAAGTAAACAACCGGATAATTTTACATTTGGACCTATAAGAAGAAACCAAACAGGAGCTATTCGTTCTAACATCAATATGTTTCCATTAATGTCAAAAACAAAAAAAAAAAACAAAAAAACAAACCAAAAAAAAAACTGAATCCTTGAGTACAAATGGACAGGAACAGAACATTTAGTTCTCTGGGGAGTCTCTCTGGTATCCTGGGTTCCATGAATTCTTCTCTAGTCCTACTTTTGCTTGGACCCTAGAGCTAGTCATGGTGTCATAACCACCTAAGAGTAGTTAAAGTTCCATGTTGCAGTAAATAAGCCTCTGAAAACCACAGCATGTTTTTGTTTTTCAAACTTTGTACATTTTCTTAAGATGGAAACTACTGTCTCCTTAGATTTTTTTTTAACTTTTGGTTTGATTTATTTAAGACTATCCCTGACAGCCTGATACTTCACACTAGTTTCAGACGATTAATCACAGTGCTCCTCTACTGCATTAAATCTATTTCTTAAAGGAAAAAAATCATTTATTATTTTAACAAGAATTGAATAGGGCATCAGACCTACAAAGTCGCCTAGATGTCAGTTCGTGGCTCCCTATTATGTGATTGGCACAAGCTCCATTCAACTTCTTGCGGAAATCCAAAGCCTTTACCTGATTTTTTTCTCCAAATTCTTGGAAATATGAGCAGAGTTGGGGGAGAGGCAGAGGGTAGGCAAGGGTGCCAAATATGTCCTAATGGTGATTTCTTGCTTGGAGGTTTTAATTCTCAGCATCTCAGGTACACTCTGCCTTCTATACCACATTAACCCATGAATGTAATTAAGCTCCTTTCTCAGTTCCCACTAAAACCCTAGTGGTATAGACGGTTTGGAGGAAGGTAAAGGAAAGCCAACAATATATTGAGTTGGTCAAAGGTTTATTGGGGGTTTTTAAGTTTAGCGCAAGATATAAATCATACAGATCTGATTTTGAGAACATGAACAAGTCATAGTAATTTAGTACATGGAAATATCTTAATATCTGGAAATAGTGAAATACTGAAATAGTGAAAACCCCAAACAAACTTTTTGGCCACTCTAACAGGATTGCAGACAACTTCAAAATGAATGCTAGCCTTTCAAGTAGACTTGCTCTCTCCATTTTTTTAACCCATCCCAGGGATCTTCTTGCAGATGACCACTTCACCTCCAGTGCCTTAGCCCTGTGTCTCCTCACTGGTTCTCACTGTCTCCTCACTCCTTCCAACTTCTTATACCTCTTCTCTCTCCCATCTCAATATTTGTTTCTTCCTAACTCAGAGAAATGTAGTTGTTTCATTTTTTGTTTTGGTTACTGCAAATTCAGTTAGGATCTCACCTTTCTCTTAGTCTTACCAAGGTAATTTCCCAGATAACAGTATTATTTTTCTAAGTGAATTCCAGATGATAAAACTTAAAGCCTATTACAAACATACTCTGGCTGGTGCAGAGAGATTGTTGATATCTGGGCCTCAGTCATTTTGTACAGAGACTTCTCCAATAGCCAACAGTATAGCAGATGCCTAACACAGCCCTGCCTCTGGGCTCCCTGATTCCCAACTGGGGCCCCCTGATTCCCAACTGGTTTCACACTATAGATTATATATCTAGCCTCTGCAGTGTGGAGTGAGTGGCCAACACCCTAATCCAATCACCATGCCTCTATCCTCCTCCCTTTATGGCCCAAGTTCAGTACCAATACACCTTTCTCATGCTCTGACCCCATGTTCCTGTCTTCACAACTTGCTCACCACCTCTGTCCAAGATTAGAACCACAATACCAGCCTTCAGTGTTTCACCATTTCCAGAATTGATATTTCCATGTACTAAATTACTACAATTTGTACATGTTTTCAAAGTCATATCTGTATGATTTATATCATGAGATAAACTTAAAAAGCATCCTGACCAAATAGTCCCCCTCTTTAAAGTTCCTACACTGTATCTTGTTATTTTATCTTGTTTTCTTTATTTTATATTTTATCACATATACTGAAAAACTAAGCAGGTCAGACATGTTTTCTTATCTTTATTTATTGGTCATTTTAAAAAATAATTTTATTTATTTATTGGCTCTGCTGAGTCTTCATTGCTGTGTTGGTTTTACTCTAGTTGCAGAGAGAAGGGGCTACTCTAGTTGCAGTGCGTGGGCTACTCATTCTGATGGCTTCTCTTGTTTTGAAGCACAGGCTCTAGGGCATGCAGGCTTCAGTAGCTGTGGCACGTGGGTTCAGTAGCTGTGGCTCCTGGACTATAGAGCACAGCCTCAACAGTTGTGGCACACAGACTTAATTGTTCTGCAGGATGGGGAATCTTCCCACATCAGGGATTGAACCCATGTCTCCTGCATTGGCAGACAGGTTCTTTACCACTGAGCCACCAGGGAAACCCCTGCTTATTGGTCATTTGAATTCATTTAGGGCTAATTCATTGATGACTAGATAGTAAAATTATAGAAGTTAATGGGGGAAGCCAAGAAAAACTACAGGTGGATATATTGTTTACTTAACCATTACCATGATGAAATATTCTCTACTAGATACTAGATAAATTGTGCAGTACTTTGAACATTCTTTGACACTTCCTTTCTTTGGGATTGGAATGAAAACTGATTTTTTCCAGTCCTGTGGCCACTGCTGAGTTTTCCAAATTTGCTGGCATATTGAGTGCAGCATTTTAACAGCATCATCTTTAAGGACTTGAAATAGCTCACCTGGAACTGCATCACCTCTACTTGCTTTGTTCATAGTGATGCTTCCTAAGGCCCACTTGACTTCGCATTCCAAGATGTCTGGCTCTAGGTAAGTGTTCACATCATTGTGGTTATCTGGGTCATGAAGATCTTTTTTGTGTGGTTCTTCTGTGTATTCTTGCCACCTTTTCTTAATATCTTCTGCTTCTGTTGGGTTCATACCATTTCTGTCCTTTATTGTGCCCATATTTGCATGAAATTTTCCCTTGGTATCTCTAAGTTTCTTGCAGAGATCTTTAGTCTTTCCCATTCTACTGTTTTCCTCTGTTTCTTTGCATTGATTCCTGAGGAAGTCTTTCTTTTCTCTCCTTGCTATTCTTTGAAACTCTGCATTCAAATGGGTATTGCTTTCCTTTACTCCTTTGCCTTCAGCTTCTCTTCTTTACTATTTGTAAGGCTTCTTAAGACAACCATTTTGCCTTTTTGCCTTTCTTTTTCTTGGGGGTGGTCTTGATCCATGCCTCCTATACAATGTCATGAACTTCCATCCATAGTTCTTCAGATACTCTGTCTATCAGATCTAATCCCTTGAATCTATTTGTCACTTCCACTGTATAATCATAAGGGATTTGATTTAGGTCATACCTCAATGATTTAATGGTTTTCCCTACTTTCTTCAATTTAAGTCTGAATTTGGCAATAAGCAGTTCATGATCTGAGCCACAGTCAGCTCCCAGTCTTGTTTTTGCTGACTGTATAGAGCTTCTCTATCTTTGGCTGCAAAGAATATAATCAATCTGATTTCAGTATTGACATCTGGTGATTTCCACGTGTAGAGTGTTATTGGAAGAGGGTATTTGCTATGATGAGCGCGTTCTCTTGACAAAACTCTGTTAGCCTTTGCCCTCCTTCATTTTGTACTCCAAGCCCAAATTTGCCTGTTACTCCAGGTATCTCTTGACTTCCCACTTTCACATTCCAGCCCCCTATGATGAAAAGGTTATCTTTTTGTGTGTGTATGTGTGTTAGTTCTAGAATGTCTTGTAGATCATCACAGAACCGTTCAACTTCAGCTTCTTTGGCATTAGTGGTTGAGGCATAGACTTGGATTACTGTGATATGGAATGGTTTGCCTTGGAAATGAACAAAGATCATTTTGTCATTTTTAAAATTGTGCCCAACTGCTGCATTTCAGACTCTTTTGTTGACTATGAGGACTACTGCATTTCATCTAAGGGATTCTTGCCCACAGTAGTAGATACAATGGTCATCTGAATTAAATTCACCCATTCCAGTCCATTTTAGTTCACTGATTCCTAAAATGTCGATGTTCACTCTAGCCATCTCCTGTTTGACCACTTCCAATTGACCTTGATTCATGGACATAACATTCCAGGTTCCTAGGCAATACTGTTCTTTACAGCATCAGACTTTACTTCCATCACCAGTCACAGCTACACCTGGGTGTTGTTTTTATTTTGGCTCCATCTCTTCATTCTTTCTGAAGTTATTCTCCACTCTTTTCCAATAGCATTTTGGGCATCTACTGACCTGGGGAGTTCATCTTTCATTGTCATATCTTTGCCTTTTCATACTGTTCATGGGGTTCTCAAGGCAAGAATACTGAAGTTTTTTGCCATTCCCTTCTCCAGTGGACCACACTTTGTCAGAACTCTCCACCATGACCCGTCCATCTTGGCTGGCCCTACAAATAATGCTCAAAATTCTCCAAGTAAGGCTTCAACAGTACATGAACTGAGAACTTCCAGATGTTCAAGCTGGATTTAGAAAAGGCATAGAGATCATATGCCAATATCTGTTGGATCATAGAAAAAGCAAGAGAGTTCCAGAAAAACATCTACTTCTGCTTTACTGACTACTCCAAAGCCTTTGAATGTGTGGATCACAACAAACTGTGAAATATTCTTCAAGGGATGGGAATACCAGACCACCTTACCTGTCTCCTGAGGAATCTGTATGCAAGTCAAGAAGCAACAGTTAAAACTGGACATGGAACAATGTACTGGTTCCAAATTGGGAAATGGGTATGTCAAGGCTGTATATCACCCTGCTTATTTAACTTATATACAGAGTACATCATGCAAAATGCCAGACTAGATGAAGCACAAACTGGAATCAAGACTTCCAGAAAAATATCCATAACCTGATATGCAGATGACACCATCCTTTTGGCATAAAGCAAAGAGGAACTGAGGAGCCTCTTGACTAAAGTGAAAGAGAAGAGTGAAAAAGCTAGCTTCAAACTCAACATTCAAAAAACAAAGATCATGGCATCTAGTCCAATCACTTCATTGCAAATATATGGGGAAACAATGGAAACAGTGACAGACTTTATTTTCTTGGGCTTCAAAATCACTGCAGATGGTGACTGAAGCCATGAAATTAAAAGAACCTTGCTCCTTGGTTCTGAAAAGCTATGATCAATCTCAGTTCAGTTCAGTCACTCAGTCATGCCCTACTTCTTGCGACCCCATGAACTGCAGCACGCCAGGCCTCTGGGTCCATCACCAACTCCCGGAGTTAACTCAAACTCATGTCCTTCGAGTCGGTGATGCCATACA
This sequence comes from Bos taurus, assembly GCF_002263795.3. NCBI lineage: Eukaryota > Metazoa > Chordata > Mammalia > Artiodactyla > Bovidae > Bos > Bos taurus. Next base: position 14,100,435 of record NC_037351.1, on the reverse strand, counting down.
GCCATCTCATCTTCTGTCGTCCCCTTCTCCTCCTGCCCCCAATCCCTCCCACCATCAGAGTCTTTTCCAATGAGTCAACTCTTCACATGAGGTGGCCAAAGTATTGGAGTTTCAGCTTTAGCATCATTCCTTCCAAAAAACACCCAGGATTGCTCTCCTCTAGAATGGACTGGTTGGATCTCCTTGCAGTCCAAGGGACTCTCAAGAGTCTTCTCCAACACCACAATTCAAAAGCATCAGTTAGACAATATATTAAAAAGCAGAGACATTACTTTGCTGACAAAGGTCCATCTAATCAAAGCTATGGTTTTTCCAGTAGTTGTGTATGGATGTGAGAGTTGGACCAGAAAGAGAGCTGAGTGCTGAAGAATTGATGCTTTTGAACTGTGGTGTTGGAGAAGACTCTTGAGAGTCCCTTGGACTGCAAGGAGATCCAACCAGTCCATTCTGAAGGAGATTAGCCCTGGGATTTCTTTGGAGGGAATGATGCTGAAGCTGAAACTCCAGTACTTTGGCCACCTCATGTGAAGAGTTGACTCATTGGAAAAGGCTCTGATGCTGGGAGGGATTGGGGGCAGGAGGAGAAGGGGATGACAGAGGATGAGATGGCTGGATGGCATCACTGACTCGATGGATGTGAGGATGAGATGGCTGGATGGCGTCACTGACTCAATGGATGTGAGTCTGAGTGAACTCCGGGAGTTGGTGATGGACAGGGAGGCCCGGTGTGCTGTGATTCATGGGGTCACAAAGAGTTGGACATGACTGAGCGACTGAACTGAATTGATACATAAACATTCTTCTAAACTATATTATATACACTTTATCTCAGAGTTGCATATGAGAGGTGTTAATTATTGTTTCAACATGACATCAATATGTGTCCTAAAAAAGTTCACACAAACACATACACACACACACACACGCACACACACACACACACACACACACACACCCCACATATCTTCCAGGTGTGTTGTCTCCATATTCTGGGCACCTGCTTGTTCCTAAATAGCTGGGTGCATGGCTTCCTACAGGTGGAACATCTGGGTGATTGACTGCATTCATCCCTATTCACTCAAACATTTTGGCAGCTACTTGCAAACAGATTGAAAATCTTCCCCTGAAACAAGCAGGAGTAGCCTCTGTCAGCTGAATATTGACAGGATCCATTGCATAGTTTCTTCCCTAAGTCTTGGCTGCCATCAAAATGTTATTTTCCAGCAGTGAAGTGCTGATCTTTTATAACTCAAGAACAATTATATTCAGAATGAAACATGAAAAATACATTTAAAATAGAAAAGAAAATATATTTAGTGGAGATTTTGGTTCTCACAAAGGTGTTTAGGTAAGAGATAAAGTCATAGAATGGTATATAGGGCAATGTATTTGTGAATATCAGACTATTTGACACCTGAAATTTTCCTTCATGATTAATTTGGGCTTTATGTATTTAGGAAGAACTGTAATTGGTCATCTACAGGCAACTAAATCCATTTAATTTAATTTCATTAATAATACAGATCCAGACCAGTATGTATCCATTTATTCTCATAAACAGTGAAATACTAAATAAAGGAATTTTCTGTGTTCCACTGGGATAAACGCATTTTAAATTGATTACAGATTGTATGGCACTAGCAATCACAAATAAATCATGTGAAATACACCTATATAGTAAAATATACACATATTTTTCCTGCATATGAATGCATTTTTTAGCTGTATGTTTGGTGGGTAAGAACATCTGTTTAGCAATCAGGCTGGAGATGAATTCTGGCTTTAACATCTATTGTCTACATGAACTTGGACAAACTACTTAACAAACTTTCTGTGACTTTGTAAAACGCAAATCAACAGTAGAGCCTGCATCATATGGTTACTTTATGAGAGTTAAATGAGATAATATGTGTAAGGCATACGGGAGGTGCCTAGAATGCAATAAACTTTCAATAAACATAATAGGATTGTGTCTGTGACTGTGAATAGCGAGAGAGGGAGTTGTGTGTGTGTGTTTAAGATCTTTATTATTTTTTCTGAATAATCAAAAGCTTTTCACATTGATTTTCTAAATTTTACCCTCAAAGAACTGTCATATGATTCACAGGTTTTAAAAATACAGAAAGAAAAAAGCAAAGAATGGAAAAATTTTTGTTCAAAAATAAAATGCAATTCTTAAAGCTTATCTCTATGTTATTAATCTTTCTTAAATGTCACTTTGACCACTTCACTTCCTAAACCCTTCTAAACCCTTCCAAACCAGCTCTAAACCCTTCAGTGGACTTTGATCAAGTTCTTCCTTGCCCACTTACAATTTATTTGACTTTGGGTCAGCCACTGTGTCCCTGTCAACTGATGTGAATGGGAATCTTGATCCTACCTACATCTGGGAACTGCTATGAGGACACATGGGAAGTTCCAACAGATATTTGCTGCTCTTGTCTGCCTGGCTCCTCCTTCCTGGGAGGAAATGTCCTTTTTCTCCATCTGTGTGTCTCCTGGAAGATTGTTCACCATATGGCTTGCTTGGTTCTCATCTCAGACCTGAGCATGTGGCAGAGGCTTAATCAATCATGGCACTCCATTCCCACGTCCTCAGCACTTGGCCCAAGGAATAGACGACCAAGGATATCCGAGAATAGTTTATCTATAAATTTATATACAAAAAGACCCTTGGTGAGAAAACATCCTCTTCTTGGATCATTACAGGGGATGGATCACCATATAGAGCATGGAGTCTAGAGTTTTTCTATCACTTCCCCAGCCACATAAGAGGTATGCATGCATGCTCAGTCTCTCAGTCTTGTCCAACTCTTTGCAACCTTATGCATTGTAGTGTGCCAGGCTTCTCTGTCCATGGGATTTTTCAGGTAAGAATATTGGAGTGGGTTGCCAATTCTTCCTCCAAAGGATCTTTCAGACCCAGGAACTGAACCTGCATCTCCTGCATCCCCTGCATTGGCCGGCAGATTGTTTACCACTGAGCCACCTGGGGAGCCTCACATAAGGGGAGCTCTCAATGATAGTAGAGAAAGAGGGCAACAAGGAAAAAGAAGTAGGTATGAGCAAAAGGGAACAGAACAAGTCCATAGCAAAACCAATATCATTCTAGAGCTCCAAGGCATTATTTACATTATTTCTCACTACCTTACATGACGCAGCCTACAGTTTTCTGCCTTTATTCACATTGCTCTTTTGACACTCCTCTCCCCACACCCCACTTAAATCCCTTTTCCTGATGCATTTTCAAATCTCGAGCCCTTTAATTTCTAGATTTCTTTTACTTCTCCACCACTTACTGATTTCCTTTTCTTCTGAAATTTTACCAAATATTACTTTGTACTTTGGTTTATACACAATAATATGTATACTATAATGATACTTTTGGATGTTTCATGTATCAGTCTGGATTTCTGATGCACACTTGTTTCTGTATTCCAGTCCTAAGACTCCTCTTCCTCTGTAATAGATGTCAAAGCTGTTTGCTTGGCAACTGTTTCCTAATTTTCAAATATCCAATCCCTGTTCACGGCAAAATTTGTAGACCTTTAATAGATAGTGCTTAGTTTAAAAGATTTTAAAAATCAAGAATGTTATACCAACACCATTTATAAACATTAAATATACTCACAGACAAATAAAACATGTATCTTATTAATATAAAAATAGATACAAACAGAAAAGTACATATTAGAGTAAAATAGATGTAGAAAAGAGCATACTTATAGGAGTAGAGTACAGTGATGAAAGACTTTTTACATGAATTAATTGTGATGTGGGCTATAAACTGAGGGGTATTAAAATAAAACTTCCACATTGAGATCCTAAATAAATTCATAACTGTATACCTATATTCTGGGTCACAAGTATTATAGAATCCCTCATGTGTCCTTTAATTCCCTATGGATAATTAAAGTCAGAACCTTCCTCAAATATATGTTTTGTTACATGTACCCTGTTTTTACAATGAAGCAAGAAGATTACACATTAAATGGATGTCAAACTTTAAGAAAACCCAATGTAAGAAAATATGGATTCAAAAATTCTAAAACATATATTAAAGAGATTGGGAAGCAGCTATTTCTATTGCCAAAAAATGTGTCCTATTTAATAGATAACTTGCTGCAATGTTAATTTAAAATCGAGCAGTCCAGTTCATGTAAAAGCATGTTTCAATTAAATTGTTCTTTGATTTAAAAAAATTTAACTCACACCAATATTTCATGAAAAGAAGCAGCTCATTTTTGTTGTCAAAACTCTGCTTTTCCAACCTTACTGTACATGTTTCATGTCTTAATAATGAATGGAATATGCTGCATAAAATGTATACCAGAGAAGTATGAGAATATTTAAATGTTTTAAATTTTTTTCCAAGTATTTGTTGAATAGTTTTCTGTTTTTTGTTTGTTTGTTGGCTTCTATTTTATTTATTTATTTTTTAAATGCTGGACAACAAAAACCCTCAAAAGCAAAGACACATACGGTCTTTTTGTTTGATTCCAGATTTGCAGGGATTGATGATGGTGGTGATCACACTAATGATGTTAACGACAGTAATAATATCAATGGCAGAAGCAGTCAAGACTGGCAAAATGAAAAATTTTATATTTGAAATGGGCCCTTTTAAATTGTCATTTCTTCCTTCCTTTCTTTTTTTGTCCTTTTCTCCATTGGCAACAGAGAAGGCAATGGCACCCCACTCCGGTACTCCTGTTTGGAGAATCCCGTGGATAGAGGAGCCTGGAAGGCTGCAGTCCATGGGGTCTCTGAGGGTCAGACACGACTGAGCGACTTTACTTTCACTTTTCACTTTCATGCATTGGAGAAGGAAATGGCAACCCACTGCAGTGTTCTTGCCTGGAGAATCCCAGGGACGGGGGAGCCTGGTGGGCTGCCATCTATGGGGTCACACAGAGTCGGACACGACTGAAGTGACAGCAGCAGCAGCAGCAGCAGCAGCAGCAGCTCCATTGGCAATAATAGAGAATCACAAACAATTTCAAACTATGTTATGTTCCTTGACACAGGAAGCCATATGTTTAATCCTGTTCTCAACCAAGCTGTAATGACATACTCATTTGTTAATATTGGCTGTAAAGTACTTTAATATCAATCATAGCATGTGACATAGATAAAAAGACATTAATAGGGAAAATACCTTAAAAAATACTGTTTCTAATAAAACAGTATCTTTGAGGCTGTACCATAAACAATGTCATTTTCATTCATATGTCATTTTCATTCATTTTCTATCAAATTCATTCATTTTCTTTCAAATATGCTCTTTTGAGAGACCAAAAAAAATGAAGATATAAGTAGCATGTTAAAAATTATACATAAAGCCCTTTTTTTTTTTGTCCATACCAGGACCCCATGCTGAAAATCTTCATGGATCCTCATTTTAAATGTCCTGTCATCTCCCAAACAAGGAAAGATTCCAGCATTCAGGACTGTCACTATCTCACAATCTAAATCTAACAATGTGCTTCTCAGTGGCAGAATTGGCACAAAAATCTTTTGTCAAATTCTAGATTGTGATTTTTTTTTTTAAATATGGTCACCATGAAAATCTGCTAAAAATACAATTTTTGTTAATTGCCACATACAAGAGAAACAGCACCAGAGAACCACTATGTGGACATTAAATCGGATATAAATCAGGCATAAACTAGTAACATATGAAAACCCAGGTTAAAAAATTCTCTTTCATCAAAGCAGTGCTTAATTAACTGATAATTTTAAGAATCCCCAACTCCAGCCTCTTTTTACTATGTCTGTTAACCAAAAAAAAAAAAAAAGAGAGAGAGAGAGAGAGAGAAATTGAAAAGGGCATCCAAGCCTCTAGGACTTTATAAGACCAAAAAGGGAGACATTTGGTTATATTCATACCTGCAATAGAGTGCCAGTCATTTGCAGTGTACTGAATAAAGAACTGCTTTTTTCAGTTCACACTGGGGAGTGAGAATGGGAAAATTCTGTAGGTAAAAAGGAAAATGTCACATTCACACAAAATACTAAAGATATAAAGTTGAGTGAAAAAAAATACGTGGGAAGAAAAGAAGAAAAAGAAGACTGTGGGTGTTGGGGCAAGGCCGAAAGAGCAGAGAAACGAATTTGAGTTTTTAATTTTAAGAGAAGGAATTAAATTCCCCACCAGAAAAATAAATCAAGGGAACTTTTATAGGATGACTAATACATTAATAACCTACAGGAAGAGCTGAGCTCTCAGGTGAAGCCAGTTCAAAGACAAAAGGGCGAGCTCCCACTCTTCCGATACTGCCAAGGGATCTTCAATGAATTCACAGAGCAGAGACACAGAATCCGAAATTCCTAGAGATGTTCAACTGCGTCCAGAGTCTCTTGTGTACATCTCTGAAAGGCTTATTATTGACTAATGAGCTTGTCTGAATCACCTATTTGCTTTAGTATTTGCAAGCAAACATACAATTATGCCTGAGCTAATTTTTGATTCCAAGTTTTCATTTTTTATGCAGCTTAGTTAACGCATAAAACCTTCCACAGTGTTCATGACAAAAAGGTTACTCTTTATTCTTTTGTGCCAGTGATTTTTTTCAAAGCTAGCTTCACTGGATGTCATTTTCTCTAAAAACTTTTATGCTTCCTTCCATTAGTGAAACAGTCTAATTACTACATAATCAAAAAGAGAGGCGCACACGGCTGCCTGGCTCCACCGCATCCACACAATGGCGCCGAACGCGTCTTAACAGTCCAGCGAACTGTCAGCCGCAAAAGTAATTGGAAATTGGGTGCTATTTCTTCTGTACTGGGAGTGGGAGTTGTTCCTGTGCTTGTTAATAGGCAAATCACTCTCCAGAGGTAGGGAGTGTATAGTTTGTAAAGACTGTTTATAATGTTTAAAAAAAAAAAAGAAGAAGAAGTTAAGATACTGCCTTACTCCATCTTAAATTTGTTTTTTCAATTACACATTAAATGACTTGGCATTTGAGGTAATGTTATCTAGTGTTAATTCACCTGTTAGGAAATTGCCTCTCTCTAGAACCTGAGGTTAATAGAGTGCAAAAGACCATTCTTATCGAAGGGTGGGAGAAAGGTGATGAATTTACCCTATAAATTAAAATATAAAAAAAAAACGGAAAGAAAACAGACTCCAAGTTCTGGCCTCACTCCTGAAAAGCTATTATGTTTTGTTGTTTTTTTCTGTTTTTAATTTGTTATTTTTATCCACTTTAGCAGGCCTCTGATCATTCCAGGCAGAACACACAGCACGGATGAAACTATACATGAAAGAATATGCTTCAGGAAGCAAAATTAATTGACAATGCAGGGAACATATTCACAGAGTCCATGGAGTTGCAGCTGTGTGACTTCTATTCACATCACAGCAGAATCATTTGTCTGTTTAATATTTGCAAGAGCACATTGGAAAAGGAAAACCACGAAGTACTAAGCAGCCTTATTGACAAGCATGAATCCTCTTTATCCTATTTCACCTTTAATAGAAATACTAGTGCTAATAATTATTTAATCCATTTGCATCACATTCAGAATCCATTGGAAAGCAATGGAGGTCAGAAGATGGCTTCCCACAAGTGAGCCTATGAATAACTTTATGGACTACTAGGCTGCTGTTGGTGAAGCCCAGTTATTATAAATAAAGTCTCTGGTGAATTAATGGTAAAAAATGAATAACTAAAGACAGATACATGAGCTATTCATTTTCATTTCAGGAGACAGACCTTTGATCTCTACTTTACCCATCTCCAACAACTAAAGGTAACAGCAAATATGATCACATGTAATTTTTTTTCTAAATTGATATGTCATTGATTTATAATATTCTATTAGTTTCAGATGTAAGTAAAGTGATTCATTTATGCATATATATACATATATGGTGGTTTATTACAGGATATCGAATATAGTTTCCATTCCTTTTGTGACTGAGGACATGCAAAATTTTAAATAAGCTTCTAATGCTTACCTTTCACTTCCCTGATTACCAGATACCAGCATTCTCTTGATACCTAATAACTTCTCAGGAGCCCACAGTCAGATACATCCTGTTTGATCTAACTATTTTCCTATTTTCTCCCTGCAGTACTTATTTTTCCTATTTCTTTCTCTCAAGACACTATCGTAGGTAATCACACAGAGGTTTGACCTGAGTGGCAACTGCTTAATGTATAAGTCAACTAAGTAGGACCATTTGAATTGTAGTTAGTTAATAATGATTTACTCTTTAACTATTTCAAATGATAGTCCAAATAGATCTGTTTGGCATTCCTTCTATTCAGTCTATTGTTGAAAACAATGACTTTTTTAAAAATCAAAATTATAATTAAGAAATTTCAACATATTACAAAGTAATTATTAAAAGATAGAAACTTTAAGGGGTCCCTGATAAAATAGGAACATTTTCTTTAAAACAGTGCAAAAATCAACAGAGATAAGGAGATACATTTACAGAAAATAAAGAAAAAGAACTGGGTTCATTTTCTTTAAAACTGCAAAAATCAACAGAAATAAGGAGATACATTTACAGAAAATAAAGAAAAAGAACTGGGTTGGGGGGAAGGAGGGACTTTTAAGAAAATGAATTTGAATTCGAATAAAACTCCACCACTTCTTAGTTCTACAGCTTTGTGTATTATGTGTATGTGTATGTATATATATATATATTTATATATATAACTATTTCAACCTCAGTTTTCTTATCTTTAGAATGGAAATTTTGTCTCTGCAAGTATCTAGTGAAGACTAGAATAATAAATACTCCAGGCACAGAGTAGCCCCTCAGTAAACAGCAATAGTGGAAGAACTGGTAGTGAGGGCAGCAGCAGCAGTAAGAGTAGACTAGTCTTTAGAGAGACATATTTAACTATAGGCTAAATACAAAATAGCAATTTCATGCTGCAGGGAAAAGACAGTATTCTGAAATGTGTTTTTAGGCATGTAATGGAAGGGGGAAAAGCAAATGGCTAATAAACATGAAAAAAGAGTTCAATTTTACTAGTCATCAGGGAAATGCAAATTAAATAATGAGATACCATTATGCAAACATCAGATTGGCAAAAATTAAAAAGTGTGACAATATCAAATACAATTGAGGATATGAAAAAAAGGAGCTATGAGAAGCACTTTAGAGAGCAATTTGCAATATCTAGTTTAAAGCTGTAGGTCCTCTGCTGCTCTCCTGTGGCATTGCTCCACTGGAGACATGCTCACACCTGAGCAGGAGGACAAATGTGCAAACATTGCTTATAACAGAACAAATAAATGGAGAAAACCTAAATGTCTCTCAACAGGAGAATGGATATATGAAAATGGATATATAATCATTAAATGGACTATGTTAGAATATTTAAAATTAAAGAATCAAAGCTATATGTATCAACATGAACAAACCTTAAAAACAATGTTAAAATGAAAAAAGGATGTTAATAAATAATGAACATAATAAACTGGCTTTATATTGGTCCTGGAAAAGTACAAAAGCATGAAATGGTACATAGTAGATTCAGAATGCTACTTGATCCTGGGAAGGAAATGAGAAAAATAGAAGTATAAAGTCCATGATATTTGATTTCTTTCAAAAAACCTGAAACAGAAATGACAAATGGATAAGATTTCTTGAACTTTGTACCATGTGTGCAGAAAGGCCCACACAATTGCATATATAAACTCTAAACTCTGGATCTTAGAGTCACCATCTGTAAAATGAAATAACTGGACCAGCTAATCACCAAGTTCCCTTCCAGCTGAGATATTACATAACTCAAAAAGTGATAAGACAGACTTATAATGATTGGGCAGGCTATCCAAGTTGTTCTCTGGCACAGAAAGGGAAAATGAGCACTTCTCTAGTGGTTTAGGGGTGAAGAATCTGCCCACCAGTGCAGGGGACACAGGTTTGATCCCTTCCAGGAAGATCCCACATACAATGGGTCAACAAAGCTCAGGCACCACAACTATGGAGCGTGACCCTGGAGCCTGTGCTCTGCTACAAGAGAAGCCCACAAAAGAAGCCTGTATACTGCAGCTAGAGAAGAGCCTCCACTTGCAACAACTAGAGAAAGCCTACACATAGCAACAAATAGATAAATAAATAATAAAAATCTTTTTACAAGGGAAAATCAGTTTACATTTGAGGAGAAATAATAGAAAGCTATAGTAAGTACTGGCATAAAGATAAACATATAGATCAATGGAACAGATGTGAGAGTTCAGAAACAAGCACAAAGACAAAAGAAAAAGAAATAAATTAGATTTCATTAAATTAAAATATTTTGCATTTCAAAAGACACCATCAAGAAAATGAAAAGACAACCTACAAAATGGAATAAAATATTGGCAAATCATATGTCTAATAAAATCCTTGTATCAAGAATAAAGAATTCTTATTAATCAACAATAAAAAGACAAATCACCCAATTTTTTAAATGAGAATGGGCTTTGAATAGACATTTATCCACAAACAAACATACACACAGTACACAAAGGAGCAATAAACACACAAAAAGATATTCAACATCATCAGTCATTACCAATAACAAGTGGCAAGGATGTGAAGAAATATGGAACCTCATGCACTGCTAGTGGGAATATAAATTAGTGCAGCCACTTTGGAAAATAGTTTGATAGTTCTTCAAAAAGTTAAACTTTAGAGTTACAATATTATCCAGCAATTCCACTCCTAAAGAATTGAAAGGATATAACCACACAAAACTTGTACAATAATGTTCATAACAGTATTATTAATAATAGTCAAACAGTAGAAACAATACAAATATTTATACACTGATCAATGAATAAACAAATTAGGTATAGCTACAGAGAAGGCAATGGCAACCCACTCCAGTACTCTTGCCTGAAAATCCCATGGACAGAGGAGCCTGGTAGGCTGCAGTCCATGGGGTCACTGAGGGTCGGACACAACTGAGCGACTTCACTTTCACTTTTCACTTTCATGCATTGGAGAAGGAAATGGCAACCCACTCCAGTGTTCTTGCCTGGAGAATCCCAGGGATGGGGGAGCCTGGTGGGCTGCCGTCTATGGGGTGGCACAGAGTCGGACACGACTGAAGCGACTTAGCAGACTTAGCAGCAGCATGGAGAAGCTGTATACAGTCAACAAAAACAAGACCAGGAGCTGACTGTGGCTCAGATCATGAACTACTTATTACCAAATTCAGACTGAAATTAAAGAAAGTAGGGAAAACCACTAGACCATTCAGGTATGACCTAAATCAAATCCATTATGATTATACAGTGGAAGTGAGAAATAGATTTAAGGGCCTAGAACTGATAGATAGAGTACCTGATGAACTATGTAATGAGGTTCGTGACATTGTACAGGAAACAGGGATCAAGACCATACCCATGGAAAAGAAATGGAAAAAAGCAAAATGGCTGTCTGAGGAGGCCTTACAAATAGCTGTGAAAAGAGAAGTGAAAAGCAAAGGAGAAAAGGAAAGATATAAGCATCTGAATGCAGAGTTCCAAAGAATAGCAAGAAGAGATAAGAAAGCCTTCTTCAGTGATCAATGCAAATATAGAGGAAAACCACAGAATGGGAAAGACTAGAGATCTCTTCAAGAAAATTAGAGATACCAAAGGAACATTTCATGCAAAGATGGGCTCGGTAAAGGACAGAAATGATATGGACCTAACAGAAGCAGAAGATATTAAGAAGAGGTGGCAAAAATACACAGAACTGTACAAAAAAGATCTTCATGACCAAGATAATCACGATGGTGTGATCACTCACCTAGAGCCAGACATCCTGGAATGTGAAGTCAAGTGGGCCTTAGAAAGCATCACTAGGAACAAAGCTAGTGGAGATGATGGATTTCCAGTTGAGCTATTTCAAATCCTGAAAGATGATGCTGTGAAAGTGCTACACTCAATATGCCAGCAAATTTGGAAAACTCAGCAGTGGCCACAGGATTGGAAAAGGTCAGTTTTCATTCCAGTCCCAAAGAAAAGCAATGCCAAAGAATGCTCAAACTACCACACAACTGTACTCATCTCACACGCTAGTAAAGTAATGCTCAAAATTCTCCAAGCCAGGATTCAGCAATAAGTGAACCGTGAACTTCCTGATGTTCAAGCTGGTTTTAGAAAAGGCAGAGGACCCAAAGATCAAATTGCTAACATCTGCTGGATCATGGAAAAAGCAAGAGAGTTCCAGAAAAACATCTATTTTCTGCTTTATTGACTATGCCAAAGCCTTTGACTGTGTGGATCACAATAAACTATGGAAAATTCTGAAAGAGATGGGAATACCAGACCACCTGACCTGCCTCTTGAGAAATCTGTATGCAGGTCAGGAAGCAACAGTTAGAACTGGACATGGAACAACAGACTGGTTCCAAATAGGAAAAAGAGTACGTCAAGGCTGTATATTGTCACCCTGCTTATTTAGATTATATGCAGAATACATCATGAGAAACGCTGGACTGGAAGAAGCACAAGCTGGAATCAAGATTGCCAGGAGAAATATCAATAACCTCAGATATGCAGATGACACCACCCTTATGGCAGAAAGTGAAGAGGAACTCAAAAGCCTCTTGATGAAAGTGAAAGTGGAGAGTGAAAAAGTTGGCTTAAAGCTCAACATTCAGAAAATGAAGATCATGGCATCCAGTCCCATCACTTCATGGGAAATAGATGGGGAAACAGTGGAAACAGTGTCAGACTTTATTTTTCTGGGCTCCAAAATCACTACAGATGGTGACTGCAGCCATGAAATTAAAAGACGCTTACTCCTTGGAAGGAAAGTTATGTCCAACCTAGATAGCATATTGAAAAGCAGAGACATTAGTTTGCCAACAAAGATTCGTCTAGTCAAGGCTATGGTTTTTCCTGTGGTCATGTATGGATGTGAGAGTTGGACTGTGAAGAAGGCTGAGCGCCGAAGAATTGATGCTTTTGAACTGTGGTGTTGGAAAAGACTCTTCAGAGTCCCTTGGACTGCAAGGAGATCCAACCAGTCCATTCTGAAGGAGATCAGCTCTGGGATTTCTTTGGAAGGAATGATGCTAAAGCTGAAACTCCAGTACTTTGGCTACCTCATGTGAAGAGTTGACTCATTGGAAAAGACTCTGATGCTAGGAGGGATTGGGGACAGGAGGAGAAGAGGACGACAGAGGATGAGATGGCTGGATGGCATCACTGACTCGATGGACATGAGTCTGAGTGAACTCCGGGAGTTGGTGATGGACAGGGAGGCCTGGATGCTGCGATTCATGGGATCACAAAGAGTCGGACACAACTGAGCCACTGAACTGAACTGAACTGATGCAAAAGAATATTAATTGGCCTTTAAATATAATGAAGTACTGGGCTTCTGGTTCAAGATGGCAAAGTAAAAGGACGTGTGCTCCTCCCCTTCTCTGAGAGCACCAAAAATGTAACTAGTTGTTGAACAACCATCAGCAGGAGGATGCTGGAACCCACCAAAAAAGATCCCCATGCCCAGAGATGAAGAAGAAGATGAAATGAGATTGTAGAAGGGATGCAATCACAATAAAATCAAATCCCATGCCCATTGTGGGGAGTGAGGGGGTTGCAAACCATAATCTGGAGAACAATAATACAAAAGAAGTTCTCTCACTATTTTGGAGGTCCTGAACCTCATGTCAGGCTTCTGAGCTTGAAGATCCGGCAAAGGGACTGGGAATTCCCAGGGAATCTGACTTTGAAAGCCAGTGGGATTTGATTATAGGACTTCCACAGGACTGGGGGAAATAGAGACTGAATTCTCAGGAGGCACAAACAAACAAAATCTTGTGTGCACCAAGACCCAGGGGAAAGCAGCAGTGATGCCCCCCACCTCCCCACCCCACCAGCCCCCAGAGACTGAACCAGACTTACCTGCTAGTGTTGCAGGGTCTCCTGTGGAGGTGTGGGTTGGCAGCAGCTCTCTGTGGGGATGGGGGCACTAGTAGCAACATTCCTGGAAGGGGACATTTGGTATAAGCCCTCTTGGAGGTCATCATTAACCATGCCATAGAGTCCGAAGACCCCAGAGCTGAGTGCCTCAGGCCAGACAACAAACAGGCTGGGAGCTCAACACCACCCCTCAGTGGATGACTGGATTAAAATTTTACTGAGCATGGCCCTGCCCACCAGAGCAAGACCCAGTGCCTCCACCAGTCCCTCCCATCAGAAGCGTATACAAGCATTTTAGCCTCATCCACCAGAGAGCAGACAGAAGAAGCAAGAAGAACCATAATCCTGCAGTGGCCAGAATGAAAACCACATTACAGAAAGTTAATCAGAATGAAAAAGCAGAAGGTTATGTCCAAGATGAAGGGACAAGATACACCCCCAGAAAAACAACTAAATGAAGCAGAGATAAGCAACCTCCCAAAAAAGGAAGTCAGAATAGTGATAGTAAAGATGATCCAGGATCTCAGCAAAAGAATGGAGAAGATGCAAGAAGTGTTTACAAAGGACCTAGAGGAACTAAAAAACAAACAAACAGATGAAAAATACACTAGAAAAAAATCAATAACAGAGAAACTGAAGTAGAAGAATGGATAAGTGACCTGGAAGACAAAATGGTGATGATTACTGCCACAGAACAGAATATAGACAAAAGAATAAAAAAAAAAAAATGAAGACAGCCTAAGAGACCTCTGAGACAACATTAAATGCACCAACATTCATATTATAGGAGTCCTAGACAGAGAATATAGAGAGAAAGGATCCAAAAACATATTTGAAGAGAAAATAGCTGAAAACTTCCCTAACATGGGATAGGAAATAGTTAATTATCCACAAAGCACAGAGAGTCCCAGGAAGGATGAACCCAAGGAGGAACACAGCAAGACACATAGTAATTAAGCTGACAAAAATGAAAGACAAAGATAAAATATTAACAACAACAAGGGAAAAGCAACAAATAACATACAATAGAACTCCCATAAAGTTATCAACTTATTTCTCAACAGAAATTCTACAAGCCAGAAGGGAATGGTATGGTATATTTAAGATGATGAAAGGGAAGAACCTACAACCAAGAATACTCTACCCAGAAACACGTTCAGATTTGACAGAGAAATCAAAAGCTTTTCAGATAAGCAAAAGTTAAAAGAATTCAGCACCATCAACCATCAAACCAGCTTTACAACAAATATAAAGGAACTTCTCTAGGCAGCAAATACAAGAGAAGGAAAAGACCTACACAAAATAAACCCAAAGCAATTAAGAAAATGGTAATAGGATCATGTGTGTCAGTACCTTAGTCGTGTCTGCCTCTTTGCTACCCCATGGGACTGTAGTCCAAGCTCCTCTGTCCATGGAATTTTCCAGGCAAGAATACTGGAGTGGGTTGCCTTCTCCAGGGGATCTTCCCAACCCAGGAATCAAACCCAGGTCTCCTATATTGCAGGCAGATTCTTTACCATCTGAGCTGCCAGTATAAGATCATACATATATGATCTTATATATGTTTGATATATGATATCATACATATATGATACATATAGGATCCTACCATCTGAGCTACCAGGGAAGCCTATATAGGCTCATACTTATCGATAACCACCTTAAGTGTAATTGGATTAATTGCACCAACCAAAAGACATAGACTGGCTGCGTGATGAAACCACATGCATGACGCATGGATCACTCTACATAACTCCCCAAATTGTATGTAATTGTTTTATATTGTTAGGTTAATCATGTTACCATTATGGCCTGTGATTGTAATTATCTTTCATTTTTTTGTCTGGCTATTGATTGCAAGAACTGATGAACTTTTTTACTATTGTGATTATGTTACCTTTATTCACTTAATGCCATTATATCATGACTGGTCAATTGAAAATAATAGAATTATATATCAATAAAACTACCATTTAATAGAAAAACATGTAATCACTTTTAAAAATCCATATGCATATGGAGGCACAGTTATAGAGAACAGATTTATGGACATGAGGATAGAGGGAGAAAGGAGAGTGTGGGATGTATGAAGAAAGTAACATGGAAACATACTTTTCCATATGTAAAATAGATAGGCAATGGGAATTTGCTATATGACTCAAAGAGTCAGACATGACTGAGCGACTTTCACTTCACTTTAGAAATTTTATGAATTTTCGCCTAGCTAAAAATATGATGACATTTTGATTCCACTTGTTTTAAATTAGATTTCTAATTTATAGCCACTCAAAACTTTGATATAGTTCCATATATTTTTGGCATCTAGTTCAGATCAGTTCAGTTCAGTTGCTCAGTCATGTCTGACTCTGCAACCCCATGAATGGCAGCATGCCAGGCCTCCCTGTCCATCACCAACTCCAGGAATTCACTTAAACTCACGTCCATCGAGTTGGTGATGCCATCCAGCCATCTCATCCTCTGTCGTCCCCTTTTCCTCCTGCCCCCAATCCCTCCCAGCATCAGAGTCTTTTCTAATGAGTCAACTCTTCGCATGAGGTGGCCAAAGTACTGGAGTTTTAGCTTTAGCATCATTCCTTCCAAAGAACACCCAGGACTGATCTCCTTTAGAATGGACTCGTTGGATCTCCTTGCAGTCCAAGGGACTCTTCAAGAGTCTTCTCCAACACCACAGTTCAAAAGCATCAATTCTTTGGCGCTCAGCTTTCTTCACAGTCCAACTTTAACATCCATACGTGACCACAGGAAAAACCATAGCCTTGACTAGACGGACCTTTGCTGGCAAAGTAATATCTCTGCTTTTGAATATGCTATCTAGGTTGGTCATAGCTTTCCTTCCAAGGAGTAAGAGTCTTTTAATTTCGTGGCTGCACTCACCATCTGCAGTGATTTTGGAGCCCAGAAAAATAAAGTCTGACACTGTTTCCACTGTTTCCCCATCTATTTGCCATCTAGTATTACTGTTAAAAAAATCTATAAAATTTATTATCTTATTGATTTTAAAAAATTTGAATGAGACTTGAAACTTCTAATCCAATTCTGGGAATATAAAGAAATACTATGTTTAAAAAAAGAAAGAAATTGCCAAGTGATACAGTATTATTACTAAAGTACAGACTTCATTCAAATTTCACAAAGTGGTGTGCTAGTATCCATTATTTGTTTTCATACCTTATTCAAAACTCCATGTTGTATTTAACTGCATTGAGCAGCTTCAGCTGCATGCAACAAATTCTGATAAATTCTCTTTTCATTTTTAGTCTATTACAAATATTTTCTAATTTTCCTTGTTATGGCTTCTTAGATGCACCCATTATTTAAAAGTGGATATTTAATTTTTAAATTATGGGAATTTGTTTAAATTATCTTTAATATTAACTTCTCATTTGATACTAATTTCTCACTTAAATGCTATCTTCTCTGCAATCACCCTCTCTGTTTTTTGTTTTTTTTTTTCAGTCTAACTTCACTGAGACTTTTGATGGCTTCAACATCAGTCCTTCCAATGAACACTCAGGACTGATCTCCTTTAGCATGGACTGGTTGGATCTCTTTGCAGTCCAAGGGACTCTCAAGAGTCTTCTCCAACATCATAGTTCAAAAGCATCAATTCTTCTGTGCTCAGCTTTCTTTATAGCCCAACTCTCACATCCATACATGACCACTGGAAAAACCATAGCCTTGACTAGACTGACCTTTGTTGGAAAAGTAATGTCTCTGCTTTTTAATATGCTGTCTAGGTTGGTCATAACTTTCCTTCCAAGGAGTAAGTGTCTTTTAATTTCATTTAAATTTCACTTAATTTAATTGGAGTAAATTCCAATACTTTGGTCACCTGATGCGAAGAGCTGACTCATTTGAAAAGACCCTGATGCTGGGAAAGATTGAGGACAGGAGGAGAAGGGGACGACAGAGGATGAGATGGTTGGATGGCATCACCGACTCAATGGACATGGGTTTGGGTGGACTCTGGGAGTTCGTGATGGACAGGGAGGCCTGGCATGCTGCGGTTCATGGGGTCGCAGAGTTGGACACGACTGAGCAACTGAACTGAACTCGATGGCTTAGTCAAAGATCTTTCTTGGTAAATGTCACTTGACATTTGAAATGAGCTTGAAAATATGTGGGTTATTTTCAAATATCTTTTGATATTAATTTCTAACATAACACCACAGTGATAAGAGAACAGATGCTGTATGATTTCAATAACTTTAGACCATGAAATTCTTGCACCTTATGTCCCAGGATATGTTCCAGTGTCTTCTAGTTTACAGTTTATGGAAATTTGAATAGAATTTTTGTATGTTATGTGAAAATTGTATAAATATTAATTATGTTAAAGTGCTTCACAGGTCTACTACATCATTCTAATTCTCTGTATATTCATTCTATTACTTTTTGAGAATTTTATAATGAAACTCTAACTAAAAATCTTAATGTATATACTTAAAAATATAATATACAGTTCCACTATATGTAACCTTGTTTTGTATTTTCCAAATCACCTGTAAATGTGTTACCACATTTTCATAATTTAAAAAACTAAAATAAAAAATGTTTAAAAAGTAATGATGTACTGATACATGCTATGTTAGGGACAGAGTAAAGGGACAAAGTAGGTTATTAATTCCACTAGAGAATTGTAAGTAAATAAAAAGTATAGGAGTATAGGAGAACCCTGTAAGTTAATCATTACTCAAGAAACCAGGTTTGCTTAACCACAAAACCAAGCAGGCTTGCTTACCAATGAAACTATGGAGCAGAAGCATGAGACATGCCCCAAAACAACAGAACAATGGTGGCTAACTACATCCTGCCCAGTGAGCTCAGTAAGTTAATGACCTCTTGCACATGCTTTCTGTAGATGAAAGAAACAATAGTTAATGGAAAGGTGACATTTCAAAATTAAAGACCTTCATTGTACTAAGACTTGAAATAATTTTTCCATATACCATGACAGTCCTGGCTTGACCATGTATGTACAAGAAAACTCCTCTGCCCAACCTGGAGAAGGAGCTGATGATGGAAGTGTGCCATCTACTCAAGAATACAGAAGAAGGCGGTCTATTCCCCTTCTCCACTTTTCTTTTGATTATAAAACTGTAGCCCTCTAAGTTATTGGGGCACTGAAGATCATGGCACCTGGTCCCATCACTTCATGGGAAATAGATAGGGAAACAGTGGAAACAGTGTCAGACTTTATTTTGGGGGGCTCCAAAATCACTGCAGATGGTGATTGCAGCCATGAAATTAAAAGACGCTTACTCCTTGGAAGAAAAGTTATGATCAACCTATATAGCATATTCGAAAGCAGAGATATTACTTTGCAAACAAAGGTCCATCTAGTCAAGGCTATGATTTTTCCAGTGGTTATGTATGGATGTGAGAGTTGGACTGTGAAAAAGCTGAGAGCTGAAGAATTGATGCTTTTGAACTGTGGTGTTGGAGAAGACTCCTGAGAGTCCCTTGGACTGCAAGGAGATCCAACCAGTCCATTCTGAAAGAAATCAGCCCTGGGATTTCTTTGGAAGGAATGACACTAAAGCTGAAACTCCAGTACTTTGGCCACTTCATACGAAGAGTTGACTCACTGGAAAAGACTCTGATGCTGGGAGGGATTGGGGGCAGGAGGAGAAGGGGATGACAGAGGATGAGATGGTTGGATGGCATCACTATTCGATGGATGTGAATCTGAGTGAACTCCGGGAGTTGATGATGGACAGGGAGGCCTGGCGTGCTGCGATTCATGGGGTCGCAAAGAGTCGGACACAACTGAGTGACTGAACTGAACTGAACTGAATGAATGTACAACTTTGAATAAACTAAAAGCTACTGAATTCATTAAAATTCATTAAAAGATGAATGTTATGGTATATGCTGCTGCTGCTGCTAAGTCGCTTCAGTCATGTCCAACTCTTCGCAACTCATGGACTGCAGCCCACCAGGCTCCCCCGTCCATGGGATTTTCCAGGCAAGAGTACTGGAGTGGGTTGCCATTGCCTTCTCTGTATGGTATATGATTTACATCTAAATAAAGCTGCTATTAAAATTTTAAGGGGCTGAGTCTTCTTGTTTTGTAAGTTCATTTGTATCATTTCTTTTTAGATTCCACATATAAGGGATGTCATTCAACATTTCTTCTCCTCTGTCTGACTTACTTCACTCAATATGACACTCTCTAGGTCCATCCGTGTTGCTACAAACAGTATTATTTCATTCTTTTTAATGGCTGAGTGATATTTTATTGTATGTTATGTACCACATCTTCTTTACCCATTCTCTGTTGATGGACATTTAGGTTGCTTTCATGTCTTGGCTATTATAAGCAATGCTGCAATGAACATTGGAGTACATGTATCATTTCAGAACATGCTTTTCTCTAGATATACACCCAGGAGTGGGGTAGCTCTATTCTCAGCTTTTTTAGGAACCTCTATCCTGTTCTCCAGAGTTTTTAAAGAATATCTTGATTATCAAACTATTAGAATTATTATAATTTCCATGGAAGGGCTTCCCTGATAGCGCAGTTGGTAAAGAATCCACCTGCAATGAGGGAGACCCCAGTTTGGTTCCTGGGTCAGGAAGATCCCCTGGAGAAGGGATAGGCTACCCACTCCAGTATTCTTGGGCTTCCCTTGTGGCTCAGCTGGTAAAGAATCTGCCTGCAATGTGGAAGACCTGGATTCTATCTCTGGGTTGGAAAAATCCCCAGGAGAAGGGAAAGGATACACACTCCAGTATTCTGGCCTGGAGAATTCCATGGACTGTCGATGGGGTTGCAAAGAGTTGGACACTACTGAGCGACTTTCACTTTCACTTTCCATGGAAAGCTTTGAGAAAATATGTAAGGACAATTTTAGAGGAGTTTCAGAAAATAATGTATTACTGCCTTAATGCCTTGAGACATTTTCTATCTGAAGGCATGAAGTTAGTTCATAGTATTTTATAAGATTTCTTATAGATTCATTCAATAATGAACCTAACACTTGTTACCAAATAAATTTTTTCTGTTTCCTGCTTGAGTTTTACTTCTAAATACAAAAAGCATTCTCTTTCTCATCAGAATTCAGGAAACTTTTTGCAGAAATCAAAATTAAGTGATACTACATTCACCTGTTATCATTAAAGAAAGAATTGTTCCATATAGGTAAATATTACAAAATGATTAAAATTTATCTGCAGCCAAGCTCTTCACTGTGTTTTCCTGAGTCACATTTGACAGAAATATATTAAAAATACTTTATTTCTGTGAGTTTTGAAGCAGAGAATAGTTAATATATCCACTTTTCTTCATGAAATCAGGTCAGCATTGTGGATGTCCATTTCCTATAATACACTATTGTGTACTCTGTGTCAGACTCTGCATTGGTTTTGTGTGTCTTGGCCTCCCAGGATGTCAAGTCACTTCAACTGTCATTATTGTTGTTGTTGTTGTTCGGTTGCTAAGTCATGACTGACTCTTTGTGACCACATGGACTGCAGCACGCCCAGCTTCCCTGTCCTTCACTATCTCCTGGAATTTGCTCAAACTCATGTCCATTGAACTGGTGATGCCATCCAACCATCTTATCCTCTATCACCTCCTGTTCTTTCTGCCCTCAATCTTTCCCAGCATCAGAGTCTTCTTAAATGAGACAGCTTTTCACATTAGGTGGCCAAAGTATTAGAGCTTGAGCTTCAGCATCAGTCTTTCAAATGAATATTCAGGGTTGATTTCCTTTAGGATTTGCTAGTTTGATTTCCTTGCTCTCCAAGGGACTCTAAAGAGCTTTCTTCAGCACAATTTGAAGTGTCAATTCTTGGGCATTCAGCCTTCTTTATGGTCCAACTCTCACAACAATACATGAGTACGGGAGAAACCATAGCTTTGACTATGCAGACCTTTATCGGCAAAGTGTTGTCTCTGCTTTCAATATGCTGTCTAGGTTTGTCATAACTTTCCTTCCAGGGAGCAAGCATCTTTAATTTGGGGGCTGTATTCACTGTCTTCATGATTTTGGAGCTCAAAAAAAAAAATAAAATCTGTCACTATTTTCACTTTTCCCCCATCTATTTGCCATGAAGTGATGGGACCAGATGCCATGATCTTAGTTTTTTGAATGCTGAGCTTTAAGCCAGTTTTTGTTTTTTTTTTTTAACTCTCCTCATTCACCCTCATCATGAGGCTTTTTAATTCCTCTTCACTTTTTGCCATTCCAGAGGTGTCATCTACATGTCTGAGGTTGTTCATAATTCTCCCAGCAATCTTGATTCCAGCTTGTGATTCATCCAGTCTGGCATTTCGCATGATGTACTCTGCATATAAGTTAAATAAGCAAGGTGACAATATACAACCTTGATGTACTCCTTTCCCAAATTTGAACCAGCTTGTTTCATATCCAGTTCCAACTGTTGCTTCTTGACCTGCATACAGGTTTCTCAGAAGATGGGTCATTACAGAATGCCTTTTGTGAAGGCTTTTCATAGACTGACAAAGGGATTATTTCACTTCTTCCTAGCTTTTCCCATGTTTCAGCCCAATAAACACTTTCCTATGAGTCACTTTGGTGGAGGGGTGGGGGTGGAGGATATTTTATAGAGACAAAATGAAAATAGAGGACAGCAGTTGCCCTGAAATCCCATAACTTGAGTTCATCTCAGATTAACTGATAGGTGGAAGGCTTTTGAGTTCAGCTATTATTCCTCTGTAGGATGGATGGCTTACGGTGATCTCAATGTTAATGAATGGATGAATTCCCATCTTTTCAGTTCCAGGGAGAGCCAGAGGAGTTGAGATGGATACCAGGACCTTATTGTAATAAAGTGGGTATAATACTACTCCCAGCAGTCCCATTCTATAACCAAGACCTTTTCTCCTACCTCCTTTCTCTTCTCAAAAATGTTCATATCATCTCTCTAAAGATGGTAAGACAGGAGGTTTAGAAAATGAGGAGGCACAAGGAGGCAGAAATGGAGTTCTTATATTGACTGATTTACTTCTAAGTCATAGCAGAAGAATATAG
Organism: Bos taurus; assembly: GCF_002263795.3. NCBI lineage: Eukaryota > Metazoa > Chordata > Mammalia > Artiodactyla > Bovidae > Bos > Bos taurus. The sequence continues at coordinate 14,077,540 of NC_037351.1, read as the reverse complement.
ATTAATTCAGTTCAGTTCAGTTCAATTCAGTCTCTCAGTCATGTCCGACTCTTTGCAACCCCATGAATTGCAGCACTCCAGGCCTCCTTGTCCATCACCAACTCCGGGAGTTCACCCAAACTCATGTCCATCGAGTTGGTGATGCCATCCAGCCATCTCATCCTCTGTCATTCCCTTCTCCTCCTGCTCCCAATCCCTCCCAGCATCAGGGTCTTCCAATGAGTCAACTCTTCGCATGAGGTGGCCAGCGTATTGGACTTTCAGCTTTAGTATCAGTCCTTTCAAAGAACACCCAGGAATGATCTTTAGAATGGACTGGTTGGATCTCCTTGCAATCCAAGGGACTCTTCAAGAGTCTTCTCCAACACCACAGTTCAAAAGCATCAATTCTTCAGCTCTCAGCTTTCTTCACAGTCCAACTCTCACATCCATACATGACCACAGGAAAAACCATAGCCTTGACTAGACGGAACTTTGTTGGCAAAGTAATGTCTCTGCTTTTATATATGCTATCTAGGTTGGTCATAACTTTCCTTCCAAGGAGTAAGCATCTTTTCATTTCATGGCTTTAATCACCATCTGCAATGATTTTTGAGCCCCCAAAAATAAAGTCTGACACTGTTTCCACTGTTTCCCCATCTATTTCCCATGAAGTGATGGGACCGGATGCCATGATCTTCATTTTCTGAATGTTGAGCTTTAAGCCAACTTTTTCACTCTCCTCTTTCACTTTCATCAAGAGGCTTTTAAGTTCCTCTTCACTTTCTGCCATAAGGGTGGTGTCATCTGCATATCTGAGGTTATTGATATTTCTCCCAGCAATCTTGATTCCAGCTTGTGCTTCTTCCAGTCCAGCATTTCCCATGATGTATTCTGCATATAATCTAAATAAGCAGGGTGACAATATACAGCCTTGACGTACTCCTTTTCCTATTTGGAACCAGTCTGTTGTTCCATGTACAGTTCTAACTGTTGCTTCCTCACCTGCATACAGGTTTCTCAAGAGGCAGGTCAGGTGGTTTGGTATTCCCATCTCTTTCAGAATTGTCCACAGTTTATTGTGATCCACACAGTCAAAGGCTTTGGCATAGTCAATAAAGCAGAAATAGATGTTTTTCTGGAACTCTCTTGCTTTTTTGATGATCCAGCGTATGTTGGCAATTTGAGCTCTGGTTCCTCTGCCTTTTCTAAAACCAGCTTGAACATCTGGAAGTTCACGGTTCATGTATTGCTGAAGCCTGGCTTGGAGAATTTTGAGCATTACTTTACTAGCATGTGAGATGAGTGCAATTGTGCGGTAGTTTGAGCATTCTTTGGCATTGCCTTTCTTTGGGATTGGAATGAAAACTGACCTTTTCCAGTCCCGTGGCCACTGCTGAGTTTTCCAAATTTGCTGGCATATTGAGTGCAGCACTTTCACGGCATCATCTTTCAGGATTTGAAATAGCTCGACTGGAATTCCATCACCTCCACTAGCTTTGTTTGTAGTGATGCTTTCTAAGGCCCACTTGACTTCACGTTCCAGGATGTCTGGCTCTAGAGATTAATTACCATAGCATTAAGTTCTTGATCTTACTTATAGATACAACTTGAATTAAATAATTAATTTAATTATTAATTATAATTATTAATTATAATTAATTTAATTAAGCCAGTAAATTCTTCTGGCTACATCATGTTGACCAAACTGGACTATTTTTTGTCTTTGAATCCTGAGTAATGACATGGTCTTGGCTTTTTATTTTTTAAAAAAAGAAAAAAATATTTGCAGAGAAAATTTTGTCTCAAACTGACACCTATTTTCCTTCTTTTGTCTTCCTAACACTTTAGTGTTAGATTATTACTAATAAAACTAAGAGCCCTTGCTATCTTTATGGGAAGGAAATAATCAGATTAATTTATTCCAAAATACCTGTTATTTTGGAATCTTAGTACTTCCACTTCCTTTTATCTCAGCCCACAGAAAGGTGGAATATATCTGAAGTCTTGCTTCTAAATAAACTCAATACTATATTCCAGGAATTATTTAAAGGGGACAAGTACAATTTCAATAATTAAGGTTACTCTGAGTCCAGATTGTACAGCTTTTTTTCCCCCAGGTATTGGTTCTTGATTGTGTGCAAGAGAAAAACATTACCACCTTTATTAAAAATGTAGCATGAACAAACAATGAAGATTTGTCAAGTGACTGATATTTCAAAGTAATTTCCGCCACAACATACCAGTCTTGACTAAAGTAAGCTAGAAGTCCAAAATGAGAAAATCGATATGAAAAAAGGCATTCAGCTTTGTCAAGACCGGTTGTTGTTTGGAAAGAAAGAAAGCATTTGAAGCTAGAATATCAATGTGGGCAAAAGGAGAGATGTCAGGTCCACGTGAATAAAGAAGGAGAATGATGAGTACAAAGACAATATTGGAAATTATAATTGACCATATGGTATAGGGCCAGAGTCTGAAATCCAGTGTATTACATAAGATACTTTAACTGCAAGTAACGGACTGATTTGACCTAGTTTAATCCAAACAGAGGAGATTATTTAAATGATATGGAAGAGTTTAAAGGAACCAGAATTGAAGAATGCCACCAAGGCTCAGAGAAGGTTGAGAACCAAATCTGGGACAGCTGGCAGAAGCACCTTTTCTGAAAATTGCACTGCTACATTTTTCGGTTTGTGTTTTTCATCCTTCTCTCTCTCACACTCTGCAAATGAGCTTTCTTTGCTTCTATTTATGTTATAGTTCTAGACACAGACTGATAATTTCTAGATTCCAATATCATATCCCAAGAAAGATGACATTTGGGTACTGTGAAAGTCACATCCCCCACCAACTCAATCAATTGTAGGCCAAAAGGGATGATTATATCATACTTACCAGGGTGCTTGAAACTCACCCTGTAAACAAGAGTTTCCCACAAAGGAGACGGCTTTGTGGGCCAGACTAGCCCCCAGTAGTCGCTCACTACAGAAAGATAAATTAATATATGATAGCTTATACAACAATGAAAAGGCAAATAATATGATAAAAACTATTTTAGAAAATTTTACATTGGCATTAATGAGCAAAGTAGATAAAGATCAACAAAATAGGTCAAGAAACATACATGTGAACATGTGTCCTAGCAAAATTAGCTGTTTATTTCACAACAAAACTAAATATGAAGTAAAATTCAGTTAAATTGTGTCAATAATCATGATTATTTCTCATTTGATATTCCAATACTTGAATACTTGAATTCCAGCACAATACTGAGTGGACAATTTCTTATTTGGTTAAAGGCATATTTTTTAATGGAGCAAATCAAGTCAGTTCCTCAAATTTTAAAGATAAACACACACAGACCTCATAACATTAGTAAATGAAACATTAATGCTTTCTACCTGGTTGATAATGGAATTTTCTTTATCCTTAAACATTTAACATTTTATGTTTAACTTTTCAAGCTATGAATAATATATTTTCTCATATATTTTTTCATTGGAAATTTTTATCCTCTTTTGATTCAATCCTGAAAAGAAATGATAGTTTGATAAGGTGGGGAGGGCCTTAGCCTGATAGTTATAAGACCTGCTCTGATCATAATTCCACCTCTCTTAGTCCTTGAAGAACAGAACTAGGCAGAAAGAATCATTGTTTCCTCAAAAAGATATTGATTTTTAAAAAAATATTTAACAAAGAGGGTTTTAAGCAACACCAGAAAGCATCATTTGGTTCAGGCTGAAACCAAACGCAGAGAGTTGGTACATGTATGGTCTCCCCATTTCCTATGCCATCCTGTGTACTACTGTGATTGGCTGAGTAGCAATAACCCCACCATAACACTGGACTCTCAGAAAAGAATCTTAGAATCTTGCTGTATTCCCTTCCTGTGGTGCTCTGCACTGTGGAGGATAAGGATGTAGCCTAACAGAGGACATCAGAGTCTGAACTTGGGTGTGACTGTTCTAGGGTTTCTGAATGTCAGCAGCCCTACACAAAGCTACTTACAGGAAGTTGATCTTTTCAAAAACTCAAGCCTTAATTATTTACTGAGGTGTATAATTTTCCTGTTCCAAGGTAGTCTGACACTGTGCTTGTGCTTAGTCACTCAGTTGTGTCCAACTCTTTGTGACCCCATAGACTATAGCCTGACAGGCTTCTCTGTCCATGGGAATTCTCCAGACAAGATTACTGCAGTGGGTTTCCATACCTCTCCAGGGGTTCTTCCCAACCCAGGATTTGAACCCAGGTCTTCCGCATTGCAGGTGGATTCTTTACCATCTGAGACACCACAGAAGCTCAAGAATACTGGAGTAGGTAGCCTATCCCTTCTCCAGGGGAACTTACTTACCCAGGAATCAAACCAGGGTCTCCTACATTGCAGGCAGATTCTTTACTAGCTGAGCTACCTGGGAAGCCCCAGTATCTGACACTACTTATCAGCAAATAGAAAGATAGAAAGGCATGCATGATCTAAGTTTTCTTTTCTACCATCACTTGATGATAGGGTTAAAACTTACATTTTCAAATAAACATATGTTCTCCCAAACCTACAGTAGTATAAGCCATGATTTGATCTGGCACAACTTCTACTGACATCTCTTATCATACAATGTTAGTGTCCCCCATTGAACTCTGAAACCTCAAGGGAAGATAATTTGCCCTTTTTGTCTTTGTATTACCTGAACATTTTATACTGCTTAAAACAGAATATATTAGATGATCAATAAATATTAATTAGACTAAGAAAACACAAAATGTTTTCTTATAAAATAAACATCCAAAAGAAAGAAATGAAGGGGAAGCAGAAGAAGATGGTGGGGGAGTAAGAGAAGGAGATTGCCTGCCTCCCCACAAATACATAAAAGAACTCATCAAGATACAGAACAACTCCTATAGAGCAACTTCTATATGACAGCAGAAGACCCTAGGCCTCCAAAAAGGCAAGCTAATCTCCCTGGAATGAGGTAGGACAAAGATAAAAATACTAAAAAAAAAAAAAAAAGACTTCAGGATGGGTGCTCCAAGGGAAAGAGGGAGTCATGAAGGAAGAAAAATTTCCATGCACTCAGAAACCCCATCCGAGGCCAGACCAACAGGGAGTTGCAGAACCTCAGAGTGCCATGCAACAGAGCGGGGCTTAGAAGGCAAAATACATAGAAAGTTCGCAAACAGCACTTCTCAGCCCATAGGCAGCTTATAAACCACAGCCTGGACAAGAGGGTTGGGGAAGGGAGCCTAGAGAAGCAGCTAGCAAGCCCTAGCCTGGCCCAGAAAGAGCGGTTAGGGAACCAAGAAGAGGCACACAAACATCCACCTGAGAAGAGGGTGGTGGTAGGGAGCCAAGAGAAGTGGCTAGCAAGATCTGGCCTGCCTGCTATAGAGGTTGGGACCAGAGGTGGAAGCTCCTGCAAAGATCCCAGGGAGAGGTAGCAGGCTGGTGGCCGTGAGGATGTGCTCAGAGGCCTCTTTGACATGGCTGAAGAAATGGATATGCGTATCACAGCCAAAGCCAGGAGAGGTGCTGAAGGCAGCAGATAAAATACCACCAATGTAGTCTCAGTCTACTGAGGTTGCAGCTATCACCAGGCTGTGAGCAGGCACAGGTTACTGCTCACAACCTGCTAGGAGCTTAAACAACTGAACTCTTTCTAGGGATCCATGAAATGGGGCTTTTTCTTTTGGGAGAACCCACAACTCTTCTCAGATTGTAACAACATCCAACAAGTCACTATTAACACAGGCACTCCAAGTACAACCCATATGTGGCTTCCATATCCTCCCCTCTCCCGAGCCCAAGAGAGCAGGTGAGCCCTAATGAGTCTCAGACTTAGCCCACCCACCATGTCCAGGTGAGTAATAGACTGTGGATTCTAAGTGCAAATGTGAACATTAGGGGCAACTACAAGTTGAAATAAAGCCAGATCTGAGACTGAGGTGACCACATGCTGCCCAAAACAGGTCCAGAGACCTTCCTAGAAAGATTAGAGGACTTAGGTGTAAACCTGACTGGGTTTTCTGGGCTGCTGAGTGTTGCCTTCACCAAGAGTACTGGGACCTTGTCTTTCATGCTGGGTGTCTTGTGAGGATTTGGAGCCTCAATCAACCTTGAGCCTGAACCTCTGACGTGGGAGACTCAAGCCCAAGACTTTGAACCACCAGAGAACTCTCAACCACAGGGATCATTAATAGATGAGAGCCTCAAAAGGCCTCCATCTTAACACCAAAACCAAGCCCACCCAAAGGCCAGCAAGCACCAGTGCCCAGATATCCCACATCAATCCTTCAACAAAAAACAGAAACACAGCATTGCACACTAGTAGACAGGCTACCCAAAGCCATACTGAACCCATGTTGTTGTTTAGTCACAAAGTCATGTTCAAATCATTACCCCATTGACTGCAGCACATTAGGCTTCCCTGTCCCTTTCCATCTCCCAGAGTTTGCCCAAATTCATGTCCATTGCATTGATTATGCCATCCAGCCATTTCATCCTCTGTTGCCCTCTTCTCCTTCTGCCCTTCAATCTTCCCAGCACCAGGGTTTCTTCCAATGAGTTGGCTCTTTGCATCAGGTGGCCAAAATATTGGAGCTTCAACCTCAGCACCAATCCTTCCAATTAATTTTCAGGTTTGGTGTCCTTTAGGGTTGACTGGTTTGATCTCCTTGCTGTCTAAGGAGCTCTCAAGAGTCTTCTCTAGCAATACAGTTCAAAAGCATCAATTCTTCAGCATTCAGTCTTCTTTTTTTTAATTTTATTTTTTAAATTTACAATGTTGTATTGGTTTTGCCATATATCAACATGAATCCACCACAGGTATACACGTGTTCCCCATCCTGAACCCTCTTCCCTCCTCCCTCCCCGTACCATCCCTCTGGGTCTTCTTTATGGTCCAGCTCTCACAACCATACATGACTACTGGAAAGACTTTGCTTGCTTGCTTTAGTCACTAAGTTGTGTCAGACTCTTACAACTCCATGGACTATAGTCTGCCAGGCTCCTCTGTCCATAGGATTCTCCAGGCAAGAATACTGGAGTGGGTTGCTATTTCCTTCTCCAGGGGATCTTTCCAACCCAGGAATCAAACCCAGGTCTTCTGTACTGCAGGCAGATTCTTTACCAACTGAGCTATGAGGGAAGCCCCCTTTTGGCAGCCCATGGACCATACAGTCCATGGAATTCTCCAGGCCAGAATACTGGAGTGGCTAGCCTTTCTCTTCTCCAGGGGATCCTCCCAACCCAGGAATTGAACCCAGGGTCTCCCACATTGCAGGTAGATTTTTACCAGCTGAGCCACAAGTTGGAAAGACTTTAGCCTTGACTATATGGACCTTTGTTGGCAAAGTGACATCTTTGTTTTTTAACACACTGTCTAGGTTTGTCATCGCTTTCCTGCCAAGAAGCAATCGTCTTCTAATTTCATGGTTGCAGTCACCATCTGCAGTGATTTTAGAGCTCAAGAAGAGGAAATCTGTCACTGCTTCTACCTTTTCCCCTTCTATTTGCCATGAAGTGATGGGATCAGATGCCATGATCTTGGTTTTTGCTTTTTTTTTTTTTTTTTAATATTGAGCTCTAAGCCAGCCTTTTCACTCTCCTCATTCACCCTCTTCAAGAGGTTCTTTAGTTCCTCTTCACTTTCTGCCATTAGAATGGTATTGTCCACATATCTGAGGTTGTTGATATTTCTCCCTGAAATCTTGATTCCAGCTTGTAACTCATCCACTCTGGCATTTTGCATGATGTGCTGTACATATAAGTTAAATAAATAGAGTGACAAGAAATAGCCTTGTCATACTCCTATACTCCTTTCTCAATCCTGAACCTGTCAGTTGTTCCATACAAGGTTCTAACTGTTGTTTCTTGACTGGCATACAGGTTTATCAGGAGACAGGTAAGATGGTCTGTTATTCCCATATAAATCTACTACTTGACACAGTATGGCCCTTCAGAGGGACAAAATCAGCTCCATTGACCAGAACACTGGATGGAACCCAACGCAGGACACCTCACCCAAACAACAAGCAAGACAAAAACACAAAACCAATCAGCAGACAGGATTCCCAGAGACAGCCCCAAATATACCACCTCACACAGCCCAACCCATCAGAGGGAAAAAAAAAACACCTCCTCCTACTAGAATGCAGGCACAAGTCACCCCCAACACAAAGACAACACAGACCACTGGACCAAGCTTACCCACCAGGGACAGAAACCAAAAGGAAGAAGTGTTGGGGGCCAGAGTGAGGTACTCCACCCGTGACAAAGGTCATGAGGAAGGAGGCTCGACATACGCAAAGGCGGGGTCAAGCCTCAGGAGTCCCCCTGGAAATCCTCAAGCATCTACCCCCATTACCAGAGCCTGCCTACTTTACTACTTTGTGCTCTTACCTACACCTCTGACTTTACGGGGGGCTGTCCCCCACCACCTCTTTCGGAGAAGGAGTTAACCTAGAGCTCCAGTTAATAATAATTCCTGGGCGTGATAAGACTGTTTTAACCTACAAACTCCTCTGAAGGTTCTCTAGCCTGCCTGACAGGCTCGTCCAGCCACATGTGACTGCTCACAGCCTCCCAACTGTGAGAGGCACAAGATGCTTTAAACCCTCTAAAAACAGGTTCTTTAGAGAAGTTAGAAAACTATTAGTATAAGTATAATGGGCTGATTGGAAATTGTGTTGGTGAAGGGTTTTTCATTTGTTGAGCCAATGTTTGTTGCTAAGTCTCCATATCCCCTGCCCTTACACACATTAATGAATATATAGAAGGAATAAGTATTAACCTTTGATATTAATCACGTTAGACCTTAGGCTAAGTAAATTCTTTCCTTAACTAAAACCCACTACACCCTCACCCTGTAGGAATGTAACTTTATTTGGGTGGTGTCTGTTTTGAGAATAATCAGCCCTGGAGAAATAAGTGTCCTGACTGACTGACCGCTGTCACAAGGAGAGGGTCGTAAATTGTCAGCAGGCCCCCCTGGCCAGAAGATGATGTAACACCCCTAAGACCTCTGTATACATTTGTGTGAAGCACCTGACTTTAATAAAAGTCAGGACTGCTGTCCCCACGTGACTTTTGTATAACATCTTAGTGTATAAAAACAGACTCTGGAAAATAAAGAATTGGGATCAGTTTCTCAAAATACTGGTCTCCCCATGTCTCTCTCTCCCTCTGGCTGAGTCTCCATCTGGAGCGCGGAACCCACCAAGCTTACTAATTTTGCCTGGGCTTCTAAGATCCGACCGGGGAGGCCTCAGTGTCTCCTCTCCTTCGGGAGAACGGAAGGACGCCTGCGGCCTACGTAAGTGGTGCAAACTTCTTGTCTTGAAGTTTTATTGGTCTCCCGCGTAAACCAAGCCACTCAGCCTCTTTTCTCCACTGAATTTTCCTACTGAGCTATCCTTATTCTATTACTCTTTATATCTTTAATTAATATCTAATTGAAGCTATTGTATCCTGATCCTCGCCTATGCTGTCTCTCCTTCGAATACCCTGGATCAGCCGGGGCTGGTCCCCGGCAAAGAAGGAATACAACCCTAAGCCCAGGAAAAGGAGACCTCCAATGGAGTAAGTTAGAGAAAAAAAAAAAAAAATGAAAATGCAGAGAAAAAGAGAGCAAATGAAGGAACAAGGTACAAATTCACCAAAAAAAAAAAAAAAAAAAAATCAGGAAATAGGCAAACTATCTGAAAAAAAAGATTTCAGAGTAATCATAGTAAAGATTTCCCAAAGCCTTAAAAATAGAATGGAGAAAATGCAAGAATCAATTAACACAATTAACAAGAACCTAGAGAGATAAAGAATAAACAAACATAGATGAATAACACATTATTGAAATTAAAAATGCTCTAGAAGGAACCAAAGGAGAATAACTGAGGTAGAATTGATAAGTGAGCTGGAAGACAGGATGGTGGAAATAACTTCTGAACAGCATAATAATGGAAAAAGAATGAAATGAATTGGGGATAACCTCAGAAACCTCTCAGGATTCCCTGGTGGCTCAGATGGTAAAGAGCCTGTCTGCCGATCCCTGGGTTGGGAAGATCCCCTGGAGAAAGAAATGGCAACCCATTCCAGTATTCTTGCCTGGAAAATCCCATGGACAGAGGAGCCTGGCAGGCTCTAGTCCACTGAGTCACAAAGAGTCGGACATGACTGAGAAACTTCACTTTCACTTTCAGAGACCTCTGGAAAATATTAAAGGCACCAACATTTGAATTATAGGGTTCCCAGAGGAAGAAGAGAAAAAGAAAGGGTCTGAGAAAACTTTTGAAGAGAGTGTAGTTGAAAACTCCCCAAACATGGGGAGGAAATAGTCAATCAAGTCCAAGAAGTACAGAGAGTCCCATACAGGATACATCTAAGGAGATATACATTGAGACAAATACTAATCAAGCTAACAAATATTAAACACAAAGAAAGAATATTAAAAGCAGCAAGGGAAAAGTATACAAGTAACATTCAAGGGAAAACCCATATGATTAACAGCTGATTCATGTAGTCAAAGCCATGGTTTTTCTAGTAGTCATGTATGGTTGTGAGAGTTGGACTATTAAGAAGGCAGAGTGCAGAAAAGTTGACGCTTTTGAATCGTGGTGCTGGAGACGACTTTTGAGAGTCCCTTGGACAACAAGGAGATCAAAGCAGTCCATCCTAAAGGAAATCAACCCTGAATATTCACTGAAAGGATTAATGCTGAATCTGAAGCTCCAATACTTTGACCACCTGATGCAAAGAGCAAACTCCTTGGGAAAGACCCTGATGCTGGAAACATTGGAGGCAGGAAGACAAGGAGGTGACTGAGGATGAGAGGGGTGGATGGCATCATGGATTCAATGGACTTGAATTTGAGCAAACTCAGGGAGCTAGTGAAGGACACGGAAGCCTGGCATGCTGCAGTTCATGGGGTCACAAAGAGTGGGACATGACTGAGCAACTGAAGAACAACAACAACAGCTGATTATTCACTCAGCAGAAACTGAAGGGAATGGCAGAATATAATTATAGTACTGAAAGAAAAAAAATCTACAATCAAGATTACTCTATAACACAAGGATCACATTCAAAACTGATGGAGAAATCAAAAGCTTTACAGAAGAGCAAAAGTTAAGAGAATTCAGCACCACCAAACCAGCTTTACAATAAATGTTAAATGGACTTATACAGGCAGGAAACACCTATAGAGAGAAGGAAAAGACCTATAAAAAAAACCCCAAAACAATTAAGAAAAATACTATAGAACATATATATATATATATAATTACTTTAAATGTAAATGGATTAAATACTCCAACCAAAAGAAACAGACTAGCTGAATGGATACAAGACTCATATATATGCTGTCTACAAGAGGTTCACTTTAGACCTAGAGACACATATAGATTGAAATTAAGAAGACAGAAAAAGATATTCCCTGCAAATGGAAATCAAAACAAAGTTGGAGTGGCAACTCTCATTTCAGATAAAATAGAGTTTAAAATAAAGATTATTACAAGAAAGACACTATATAATGATCAAGGAATCAAACCAAGAAGACATAACAATTATAAATATTAATGCACCCAACATAGGAGCACCTCAATACATAATGCAAACATTAACAGACAAAAAAGAGGAAATTGATGGTAACACAATAATAGTAGGGAACTTTAGCACCCTACTTACACCAATTAATTATCCAGACAGATAATTAATAAAGAAACACAAACCTTAAATGAAACATTAGACTGAATGGATCAAAAACTGGTATCTTTAGAACTTTCCACCCAAATGCAGAAGGATATACTTTCTTCTCAAGTGCACATGGAACATTCCCCAGGATAGACCAGATCTTAGGTCATAAATCAAGCCTCAGTAAATTTAAGAAAATTGCAATTGTATCAAGCATCTTTTCTTACAACAAGCCTATGAGACTAGATATCAATTACAGGGGGAAAAATGGAAAAACTGTAAAAAAACACAAACACATGGAGATTAAACAATACATTTCTAAGTAATAAATAGGTTACTAAAGAAATAAGAAGGGAAATTTAAAAATTCCTAGAAACAAATGACAACAAAAAAACAATGACTCAAAGCCTATGGGATTCAGAAAAAGCAGTTCTAAGAAAGAAATTTATAGCAACACAATCCTACCTCAAGAAACCAGAAAAACATTGAATAGACAACCTAACTCTACACCTAAAACAGCTGGAAAAAGAAGAACAAATAAACACCAAAGCTACTAGAAGGAAAGAAATCATAAAGATCAGAGCAGAAATAAATGAAACAAATGAAGGAAACAATAGTAAAGTTTAATAAAACTAAACTGATGTAGATATATTCCATGCTCCTGGGTTTGAAAAATCAATATTGTGAAAATGAATATATTACTAAATACAGTTGACAGATGCAATGCAATTCCTGTTAAATTACCAATGGCATTTTTCACAGAAATAGAACAAAAAAACTCACAATTCATGTAGAAATACAAAAGACCCTGAATAACCAAAGCAATTTTGAGAAAGAAGAATGGAGCTGGAGGAATCAACCTACCTGATTTCAAAGTATACTACAAAGCTACAGTCATCAAGACACTATGGCACTTGCACAAAAACAGAAATCTAGACCAATGGAACAAGATGGAAAGGCCAGAGATAAACCCATGCACCTATACACACCCATGTTTATTTAACAAAGGAGGCAAGAATATATGATGGGAAAAAGATAATCTCTTCAATAAGTGGTACTGGGAGAACTGGACAAAAGAATGAAATTAGAACACTGCTTAACAACATACCCAATAAATTCAAAATGTATTAAAAACCTAAATATAAGACCAGGAACTATAAAAACTCTTAGAAGAAAATATAGGCTGAACACTGTATGACATAAATCATAGCAAGATCCTCTATGACCCACGTCCTAGAATAATGGAAATTAAAAACACAAACAAGTGGGACCTAGTCAAACTTAAAACTTTTTCACGGCAAAGGAAACTATAAACAAACTGAAAAGACTACCCACAGAATGGGATAAAATAATAGCAAATGAAACAACTGATGAAAAGATTCATTTTCAAAATATACAGCAGCTCATACAACTCAATACCAGAAAAACAAACAATCTATTCAAAAAGTGGGGAAAAGACCTAAACAGACATTTCTCCAGAGAAGACATGCAGATGGCTAATAAACACACAAAAAGTCATTCAACGTCACTCATTATTAGAGAAACTCAAATCAAAACTACAGTGAGATATAACCTCACACAGGTCACAATGGCCATCATCAAAAAATCCACAAACAAGTGCTGAAGAGAGTGTGGAGAAAAGGGACACCTCTTTCACTGTTGGTGGGAATGTAAATTGATACAGCTGCTATGGAAGACAATAGGGAGATTCCTTAAAAAACTAGGAATAAAACCACCATATGACCCAGCAATACTACTTCTAGGCATATACCCTGAAGAAACTAAAACTGAAAAATGCACATTTACCCCAATATTCATTTCAACACTATTTACAATAACTAAGACATGGAAGCCACCTAGATGTCCATAAACAGATGAATGGATAAAGAAGCTGTGGTACATATATGCAATGAAATACTATTCAGCCATAAAAAGGAATGAATTTGAGTCAGTTCTAATGAAGTAGATAAACCTAGAGCCTATTATACAGAGTGAAATAACTTAGAAAGAGAAATACAAATATATTAACATATATATATATATATATATATAATCTAGAAAGATGGTATTGATCTGCAGGGCCTCAGTGGAGATGCAGAAATAGAGAACAGACTTATGGACAAGGGTTGGGGAGAGGAAGGAGAGGGTAAGATGAATGGATAGAGTAGCATGGAATCACATACACTAACATATATAAAATAGATAACCAATGGAAATTTAACAGGGAACGCAATCTGGGACTCTGTAACAACCTAGAAGTATGGGAAATGGTGGGAAGTGGGAAGGAGGGTCAAGAGGGAGGGGACATATGTACACCTATGGCTGATTCATGTTGATGTATGGCAGAAATCAAACCAATATTGTAAGACAATTATCCTTCAATTAAAAATAAATAAAATTAAAAAAAATAAATACATGGAAACAACGATTTTGAAAGTATGCAAATGAATAGTGGGAGAACTTAATAAAGTTCCAAGTGGATTTCCACCTGCCCTAGGAAGTACTTATTTATTTATTTATTTTGTAAAAAGGACCAAGGGATCTCTCAGCAATATTGCATGCCCTTTCTTTCTAGTCCAGTTTCTTTTACCCTTTTCATTTAATGATTGTAATAGGAAGGTGCGCGAGTCTTTGGATTTTCTGTATTTGCTAATCACCAGGTCTTTAATCTGCAGGTTTATGTCTTTCACCATATTCGGGAAAATTTCAGCTATTTCTTTAAGTTTTTAGTTATATTCTCTCTTCTCTTTCAGGGACTTTAAAGATATAAACATTAGCTTTCGTTCCTGAGATTCTATTCATTTTTTTTAGTCCATTTTCTCTTTGTTGTTCAGATTAGGTAAATTCTGTTGATCTATCTTAATGGTCACTGACTTTCTTCTCTGTCATCTCCACATATAAGTTTTTCACTTCAAGTTACTGCATTTTCCAGTTGTATTAATCTCCATTAGGTTAATAACTTCTATTTCTTCGCTGAGATTTTTTTATTTTTTCATTTGTTTCAAGAGAATTCATCACCATTTGTTGAATCATTTGATGATGGCTTCCTTAAAATATTTGTTAGATAATTTCAATATATCATTCATTTCAGAGTTAACGAGTGTTGCCTTTCCTCATTCAGGTTATAATTTCCTGGTTCTTGGTGTGACAGGTGATTTTCAAATGCATCATGGTAATTTGAAATATTATAGACTCTGGATCTTACTTAATTTTTTTTTAAGCAGGTAGTCTGCCTGTTGAAGTGTAATGAGGGGACCAGGTGGGTGTGTATGTTCTTTTTCCTAGGCATCATCTCCCGTCTCCCCATCCCCTACACCACTCCTGCAAAAGTGAACCCTGATTCCTATTGCCTCTTTGCAGTTATATGGAGTGGAATCTCATCTCCCAATTTTGCCAGGCTGATACCTATCCTGGAAAGTGAGATAACATTAGCACCATAGCATTGCCTCCAGTAGAAGTATAAACCCAGCTTCAATCTAGACCTCCTGCTGACACCAGGAGAGGCGAGGGGAGAAAGTAAATTTCCAACCACCCCTGTAAATTATCAACTCAGTCTGCCTTGTCAGATGCCAAGTGGTGGTAGAGGCTGGCTCCTCACCAGGCTTTGTAGATCAGAAAATGAAGGGCGAGGGATATGGAAGCGGGAGAGGAGAAGGGAGGCTAATACAAGCTAGCCCTGTTTTGCACTGCTGCATTCAGTCTCATTGCAGCCAGGTGGGTATAGAGGTTCAGCTCCCAACTCAGCCCCACTAACTTGGGTTGGGCTGGAGAGGAGTAAAGCATAGTGACAATGAACCACATCCATCTTCCCAATTCCCCCACCCACCTGCCACACACCGTGTCTTTTAAGTCTTGTTGCTGCCTCCTGGTGGTGGAAGCTCAGGTGCATAAGGATTCTGCTGCTGATGCCCTGTTCTCTGGGAGGGAGGCAAGGAAGATCAGTTCCCCATTCAGTCCTGCTGAAATCATGATAGAGGCCACCCTTTTCCTGATTCTTTGGCTAGGAGAAACAAGCTTTCCTTGCAGCTATTTTTTTCTGCACCTGTTGGAGGTTTCAAGGTTGGAAGTTTCTGCCAGCCAGATCTAATCCAGGGATATACAGGAGGCAATAAAGAAACCCAGGGAACTAGTTGTCCTGTGGTTGCTCAAGTCCTGAGGTCCCTAGGCAGTCCATCTATTTCCTTCCACCTTTCAGAGACTCCTTAGGCTTTGTTTGTCTTGTTATGTTGACGGTCTTTTAGTTAACCCCTATTTAAGTGAGAACCAAAAGTTTGGGGTGTGATACTTAAACTCAGACAACTCAGACACTCCAGATTCACAGGCATGAGCCAGCCCAACCAGCAACCTTCTTAGGCAAAAACATTTTAGAGGAATGAATGAATGAATGCATGCACGAATATCATAGACTCTAAAATTTAAGTTATTATCACATAACTGGGAAAAGAAGTTTCATCCCACTATCATCCACTTTCATGTATTTTAATATATCCATTCTTTATTTTCAGTCTAACACAAAAAAGACAGTATACTAAAACAAACAGACAAATTAACACAAAAACAAAACACTCTCTAGTTAGTTGTGAAGTACATATTTCAATATTTTAAAGATACTTAGTTACTAATCAAATGCTGAACTTGTCTCAAAATTTGATTTTAAAATCTTCAACTTTTAAAATGTTCATTAATTTTATTAGAAAGATAATACATGCTTATTATGGAAATTGTAAAAGTATAAAAAAGTTTAAAGAAGAAATTAAATGTATCTTTAACTGCTTTTAATATTTTGGAACATTCTTTTCTAGTCTTTTTGTGTATGGGTCTACTTATATGTATAATTGGATTAACTCAGTACATATAGATTTAAATCCTCCTTTTTTTTTCATCTAACACTGTATCCTGACCATTTCTTATGAGACCAAAATTATTGGGAAAATTTATTTTAAAGACAGTGGAGTTTTCCATTTCAGAAATAACTCTAAATTTATGTGGACAGTCCCCTTTTGTTGAACATTTAGATTGTTTTCTTTTTGTTACTATAAATTGTGTTGCAAAGTATATTTTTTAAATAAATATTTATTTTTATCTAATTGTGATTATTTTTTAAGATAGATTTCTTACCTTCAATTTTTATTTTGAAGGGGAATTTAATCCCATAAAGTTAATACCAGTGTTTTGGTCTGTTCAGTAAAGGTAGAGAAATAACCAACACCCTAGTTTTGAATTTTCCAATATACTGTAAAACCATATAAAAATGTACACAGTTATACAGAAAGTGAGAGCTTCATGTTTCTAGTACATATTTACATCTTTGTGATTAGATGTTTTAATAGAGTTCATGATACTTTCATTAGTCTCTATAATTATGTAGGATTAGTGATGAGTGGTTCTTACCTGGCATATCTGATTTTCCCACTGCTGTGTGAAGATTGCATTTGAAATAGTAAGCAACATCTTTAAGATATACACGAACACATTTTTTTCAGTTTTAGGTCTTAATGATATCATAATAAAAATGTATTAATTTTTCTTGAATAATGTACAGGAAAAACTATGTTAAACGCAATTTAAGAATAGTCATAGGTAGCATGTAAATTAGTGGAATTTTTTAAAGTCTTTCGCCTATAAGAATCAAATGGTTTTTAAAAATGAAGTGAATCTGTTTATCATTGTAAAGCACAATAATTAAGCTTCAGTAGAAAGGGGTACAAAGAATATCACAGAAGATGAAAAACACATTATTTGAGTTCAGATGACTTGAGGATAAAAACACTCATTATAGATAAAATTCTTCATTTCCTAAAATCCTCAATGGTAGAGGAAATATTCACGTAAAAGAGTTTAAAGATTAAATTGCCTTTCCTTCCTTTAGAAAATAGACACAATATGGCTTTTGTAGCAACACATCTCTTCTGTAATTGAAATGATAAATAAATGGAGCTGGGCAAAACCTGAGGTGGTTAGGAGCTTGAGCTGAGAGTATTGCCTTTACACTTGCCGAGTCTCCTTTCTTACCTTGTGGTTCTGGGGCTGAAATAATGATCTCTTTTTTCCCTTTAAAATAAATCTTTCCTTGCTTCTAACTGCCAGGGGAATATTATGAAAACATTCAGTACTAACATTACAGACCTAACATAGCTAAAAACTGTGCATCAGCATTGTGAACAGGCCTGTAATCCCAGAGAGAAAGAAAAACTCCAAACACATCAGCAGACCAGGGCTCTTTACTGTTGATTCTGAGAAACACTAAGTTTGGGGTTCTTGTTGCTCATTTAGCAAAAGTAAACTTTAAAAAGAAGAAAGAGGAGGAGGAGGAAGAAGAGAGAAAAAACAAAAGGAACCACATAAAAAACACTTCCTCGTGTTACCCTCCACCTTGGTACTTCACGACCAAACTCTCACAAGAGCAGATATAGGACGGTGGGGAGGAGAGCATGAACAGAGAGAGGGACAGAATAGGAGCATCATATTTCTGAGTGCTGCTTCCTCCTCCACACTGCTTTGCTCATCCAGGAAAGACTGTGGATGGCAGACACCAGTTTTACTCCACTATGCCTTCCCAGTTGGTGGGAGACTGGGCAGGGTATCTTAAGCAGCTCCAGTTTAAAAAAAAAAAAAATGTTCTTAGCACAATTATAACTCCCCACTACCACACACACACACACACACACACACATATTAAACAAATGCTTCCATTTCACCATGAGTTCTCTGGTTCCTTTTTGGTATTTAGTTACTCCCACTATAGTTTCAAAGTCCACTGCACGTATCTCGTATCACAGCATGAATGGCTGTGTATGTGGTAGGGGATAGGGTGTAGGGGTAATTCTTTGTTTCAATGTCTCACCACTTAACTAGGAACTTCTTAAGAGTGTCTTTGAATCCCTAAGACCTTGCAAAGTACTTGGCATACAGTAAGCATTCAACAGTAATAATAATTACTGACTTTTGAGCAACTAGGGCTTCCCTGGTGGCTCAGCAGTAAAGAGGTCACCTGCCAGTACAGGAGACTTAGGTTCCATCTCTAGATTGGGGAGATACCTGGAGAAGGAAACGGCAACCCACCCCAGTAATCTTACCCCGGAAACCCCATGGACAGAGGAGACTGGTGGGCTACAGTCTCAGCTCAGTTCAGTTCAGTTGCTCAGTTGTGTCTGACTCTTTGCGACCCCATGGACAGCAGCACGCCAGGCATCCCTGTCCATCACCAACTCCCAGAGTTTACTCAAATTCATGTCCATTGAGTCGGTGATGCCCTCCAACCATCTCATCCTCTGTCATCCCCTTCTCCTCCTGCCTTTAATCTTTCCCAGCATCAGGGTCTTTTCAAATGAGTCAGTTCTTCACATCAGGTAGCCAAAGTATTGGAGCTTCAGCTTCAACATCCATCCTTCCAATGAATATTCAGGACTGATTTCCTTTAGGATGTATTGGTTGGATCTCCTTGTAATCCAAGGGACTCTCAAGAGTCTTCTCCAACACCACAGTTGGCTGCAGTCACCATCTGCAGTGATTTTGGAGCCGCCCAAAAATAAAGTCTGACACTGTTTCCACTGTTTCCCCATCTATTTCCCATGAAGTGATGGGCCCAGATGCCATGACCTTAGTTTTCTGAATGTTGAATTTGAAGTCAACTTTTTCACCCTCCTCTTTCACTTTCATCAAGAGGCTCTTTATACAGTGCAAAACAGTCAGACATGACTTAATGACTAAACAACAAAACTGAGCAACCATGCACTCCCAGGAATTTCGCTAAGTAATTTTACATAGATAATAAATAGAGGTTTAGAGAAATGAAATAATTCATCCAGGGTCAGGAACTAGTCTAGCCCCAGGAGCTAAGCTCCTGACAAGCAATAAAGCCTCACTCATTTGTTGAATAAACATAGGAAGCTCTCTACCTCTCTCCCCATTGTGATAACTAACTGTGAGTATAGATAGCTGATATTTTTAATTTTTAATTTAGAAATTAGAAAAATCTATCTTTTCACTACCATCAAAACACTATCCAGCACTTATATATACCTTAGAAATGTTTCCTGCCTCCTAGAAAGTTAGAATCCAGGGCAATTGCATCATAGGAAGCATGGACACATAAAGGGGATACAGCGTAAGAACACATGTATACCTGTGGCAGATTCATTTTGATATTTGACAAAACTAATACAATTATGTAAAGTTTAAAAATAAAATAAAATTTAAAAAAATAAAAAATAAATAAAAGTGGAAAAAAAAAAGCATTATCCTATACATTAATGAACCATAATATACTACTCAAGGTGCTTTACTTTTCAAGTTATACTTGCAATTACAGCAGGAATCTGATATATATTTAGATTAATATATGTATGTATATATTATATAAAATATCAGAATATACATACTTCTGTATATATATATACACACAGACTTTTGCAGTTATATACACTTATGTATATATGGGCTTCCCTGGTGGTTCAGTGGTTAAGAATGTGCCTACAATGCAGGAGACCTGATTTTGATCCCTGGGTCAGGAAGATCCCCTGGAGGAGGGCATAGCAGCCCACTCTGGTACTCTTGCCTAGAGAATCCCATGGATGGAGAAGCCTAGAAGGCTGCAGTCCATAGGGTCGCAGAGAGTCAGACAGGACTGAAATGACTAAGCAGCGGCAGCATGTATGTATGTAGGTATACACAGGTTTTTCCTCTGCTATCCAAAAGTAGAGCATGTCTATAAAACCTTTTGTAAATGGAAATGGCATAGAGCAAAGAAGCCATTACCTTAGGACACATCTTGCTAACAGATGCACAAAATAAATCAGGGTAAAGTGCAGATGCTCACAAACACAGATCAAAGATATGGCATGTTGATGGAGAGACGCTGAATATGGGTCCGGCAAAGCAGCTTGGCGGTGCCCCTCTCACTGCTCTGGGTGAGAGCTGCTTCTATAATAGCTAGTTGCAGAACAAGTGCTGTTCTTTTTTGTAAAAGCAAAAACTCTCTTCAAATTTCTTTTGGTTATTGAAAACAGGTACTAATGTAGGTTTCTCATAAAAAAAAAAAAAAAAGTTGCCTAAGCAAACTTTGGAAAAGCAGGGGATACCTGTATGTATACATGTGTGTAGTGTATACACACATACATACATGACAAGAGTCATTATTGAGGAGTGGCCCCTAGATAAGTAACCACCTCTCAATTTCTCTGATCTCTCCACTGTAAAATGGGTTGCTGTGGGAATTAAATGAGATTAAAGCATTAAAATTTCTTTGAATACAATCTGTACCTTCTCAGTCACTCTACAGATTATCACAGTGAGGGAACAGTCCCTCTGCTGTTAAAGTTAGCAGTCAAGTGAGCTGAACTTCCAGAGTAAGTTTCCTCAGGACCACCTGAAACTAATTCTGAACAGCTCAGGCCATTCCAGGCACATGGAAATGAAAAAGACACTCAGTCGTTTCCAACTCTTTGAGACCCCATGGACTGTATAGCCCATGGAATTCTCCAGGCCAGAATACTGGAGTGGGTAACCTTTCCCTTCACCAGGGGATTTTCCCAACCTAGGAATTGAATCCAGGTTTCCCACATTGCAGATGGATTCTTTACCAGTTAAGCCACAAGGGAAGCCCAAGAATATTGGAGTGGGTAGCCACCCCTTCTCCAGGGGATCTTCCCAACCCAGGAATCAAACTGGGGTCTCCTGCATCACAGGTGGATTCTTTACCAACTGAACATGGCAGCCCACTCTGGTACTCTTGCCTAGAGAAGGTCTTCTCAGGGAAGACCACAGTGACTTACATTCAAGTTGCCCCTGCCACCAGAAATCAACTCATCCTGAATTTTCATTCGCATTTGGCCACACTATCCCTAATCTGACTCAGTTCCACCTCTTCTCCGAATCCTTTCTCTGGGCTTCTGGAACTGTCTTCTATGATCAGACGATTGCAGTCTCATTTCTGACACATTCCTTCACCTTTACACCTACGGGTAATGTATTTGTCCTTGAGAACACTATTCTCCTTTTCAAATGGAAGTTGTTGTTTCTTTTTTCCTCTCACACACCACCTACTTCAGGACCAGGAGGTGGATCAGATATACTCTTGATCCCAGTGCCACCTCTGATCATTCCTCCGTCATCCCCCTTCAGAGACTGCACAGTAAGCACGGGGCCTAGAGTCTGTGTTGCTTTTAGAGAACTGGGGAAATATTTTTATTTCTTTTTAAATCAGAAGGAAAAAGTGTATATACTCTAGCATGGATTATATTTACCTTTTATTAACACAGTTATAAAATGTATTTTTTTAATATTTTTCATGAAGGAAGGGGCTAAATATGCACATAGCCCAGGAAAGCAAATGACCTGGCTCTGCTATAAAATCCTAGCTCTTTTCAAGTTCCTGCCATGAGGGTCTATCACCTCTTCTCCCCTATTTGTCCATTTAAGGGCCAGGGTTCTGCTCTTATTTATCAACGACCTGAGCTCCCATCTACTACTCTCCTCTCCATCCAAACTCCAGTATCCAAGATTGGCCCAACTGAATACTGAGACATTAATGCAAAAGCCATACTAGATTCATCTTGATCAGCCTCCCCACTAGATTGGAGAAGGAAGGTGTGTTTGGGTGGGTGCAAGGGTGAAGAAAGAAAAGATTCAGCTAAGGGCTGAAAAACTCTTAAGTCTTTCCTATTTGGTTCAACTCATCTTGGACTTTGGGTAAGGATTGAATCTGCTAGTAGAGGGCCTTGGCAGGACTGATAATCTCTGAGAATGGCAGAGGGAGGGATGGCAACAGAGGCAGAGGATAGAGTCGTAGCCATGCATTCCAGGAAACAAACCCACTCAGAAGGACAATGCAGATAGTGGAGTGCAGTTTATTACACCAGCGGGCCCAAGGCAGAGTCTCCTCTTCACCAAGGACCCTAAACCAGTTTTTGTGAAAACCTTATATACCCTAAGTGTACGTGCTCAAACCCACCTCCCCAAATTCTCTGAAACTAGTCTTAACAAGGGAAAAGAAAGATACAGTCAAAGTTAACCCGTGATTCGTATGCCTTAAGCCCATGATTCGTATGCCTTAAGCCTAGGTAGCTAACAGTGGACAATTATCAATAGGCCTATGGTCATACCCCAATAGGCATAGTAGAACTTGTGATTCTATTTGGTTACATAGATAATTAGGGTATTCTTTTAGGCCACGGAGTGTCTAGGTATGAGCCCTAGGGCTCTTCATCTGGGGGGTCTGATTTTCCAGTTGGTATGTCGTTTCCATAGATACTGGGCATATAGCTCAAAGTCCACAGTCCAGCCCAAGATGGAGTCCTGCTTTCAAGATGGAGCCTGTTCTGTCTGTTTCCTCCTTCAGGTAGTACAAGCTTTTGGGGTTCTTTATCAATATTCTCTTCTCTCTGTAGCCTCAGCTACTCCCATTTGCTGGGCTGGGCTTGGTGAGCCAAGCTAGGAATGCCATGAGGGTGTGCTCACGGCCAGTGCTGCTAAGTCCCCCCTTGTGCTCCAGCCCAGGATGAGCAGAACATGCCTATCCCTCTGAGTGCCTGTGTCCTAAAGCTACGATGTGAATTTTTAAGGTACTTCAAAGCCTCCTGTAGGGAAAGCAAATGCTCATCACAATGGAGGGAGAAAAAAACTGAATCCTTATTTCCCCTGAAGCTTCCTAAGTTCTTGAAGTGCAAAGTAGAGAGAAAAGCTCAATGTGTGTGCAGAGGGCTCTTCAGGCTATAACAGCCAGTCTGAGCGTGGCAGGCACGCTCATTAGGCAGGCTCCCGAGAAAGCCTCTTCTTCAAAAGGCAGGTGGCAAGGTAACAGCTGATGGGGCAGCTGTGTTTGTTTAGTTCTGACTTGGTCCTGGGACTGCTCTGTGGGGAAGGACAATTGCCTGGGGTCAAAGAATGACCTTGCCCCAGGCATCCCTCTCTCCTCTTCCTCTCTCTTTGTTAAAATACAGATTTACATCAGGAAGCAGCCCAGATCCATAATGATGGAGACTACCTCTGTGCAGATAGAATCTCTGATTGATGGGGTTGGTGGGGATGGGGGCGGGGGAGAGAGGGGAGGAAGAAGACTAAAGAGTTTATGAATTCACTCTAAGATTCACATCACATCAGCTGCCCTGCCAGTCTCCTTAGGCATAAAATTGGGCAAGGCAGAGAACAGCAGTATGTGTGTGTGTGTTGATATTTTGCTTGCTTCCCCTTTTCTATAAACCTCTGTTTACTCATTTAACAACCTACTGTACTTTCAGAATGTAACCTTACTACCCGATCTAAGGCAAAATAAAAATGAAGATTCTTGCTTTTTTTCTTTTAATCACCACTAATCCCTGCGGACACTAGCAAAACTGAATTTATTGGATCATTTTTAAAGAAACGTTTATTTAAGTTGCTTCTAGTGGAATGTTTCAACATTAGTTTACTATTTGTCTCAGTATTTAAAATTAATGTATTAATTACAAACGGAAATTTCCAAGTACTCATTGTCTCTGAGAAACAAATTCTCAGAAGATAATCCATTTAGCATCAATACTTTTTTTTTTCCTTTTGGAGTGCCAAGATCTGTCTGGCAGTATTCTGGGACCTTTGATGAATATAAGAAAATGTTATAGTCCATCTGATCAATGTGGGATTAAAAAGCAAACGTGTGAAACAATAACAAAGAAAATAGCATGCTGGTTACCTCACCCATTTAACATGAAAATCATCTGATTCAAATGAAATAAAAGAGGATGAGGTCTTTTTCTTTTTGCTCTGAGATTTGTGATGCTATGAAAAAAAAATCAACAAACCATAGAGAGATTCTAAGTCATGCAGAACTATGTGTAAGAAAAACTTGCAATTTAAAAGGATGCCTTCTGTAGAAAGAGGAATCAATCGCTTCTGTACATTGCACTGAAATACACTTTAATAATCCTAAAGTCAGCTGGGAACACACATACTAATACATATATCATCAAGTGTTCATAGAAGTTATTTAGCTTCTTGCATCAACTACCTTTAAAGAAAATAGCATGTTGTATGATTTTGCCTTCAGAATTTTTCTCTTTCTTCACATAATTTTGAATTCTTTTCACCGTGCATGTGTCCATGCTAAGTCACTTCAGTCGTGTCTGACTCTCTGCAATCCCATGGACTCATCTGACCATGGAATTCTCCAAGCATGGATACTTGAGTGGGTTGCCATTTCCTCCTCCAGGGGATCTTCCCCACCCATGGATGGAATCTGTGTCTCCTGCGGTGGTAGGCGGGTCATTACCAAGAGAGCTTCCTAGGTGGAAGCTCTTTCACTTTTCATCTATAAAAATAAATTTAATTATAAATAGTTAAATTGAACAAGAAGTTTAAAAATTTTAACCAGAAGATTGTAGTGCAGAGAAACATCAGCCCTCTTACAGTGTCCCAACAGTGTTGGATGCAAAAACCATAGATGAAACTCCAGCTATGAAATGGGAAGACAGAAGTCACATAGAGTTGACATGGGCACTAAGCTTGACGAGGAAATAATAATTTCACTGAATTTATAAGCTGTCTATTAAATTCTAGATTTCATTCCAATTTCAGGGCTATTTGAAGCCACTTGGAATCTGAGAAGGAAACTTTTATTCAAACTTACAATAGGAGAACATCCCAAGTCCAAAGATCAGAATTTCTCATCAGGATGGTTTCATCTTAAACTTGTATAGGGAGAAGTAGACAAATTATAGGTAGGTGATGTTATAATTGGGATTGTTTTTATAATCAGAGAGATTTTCAGTCAGTCACCTGAACAGGAAATATTTTTCTCTGTGTCCAACTAACTTGGGGAGAACAAATGGTTCAGTTAAAAATTTATAAAACAAAGAATAGAAGTATAGAGGTGTCTCCATCTGGTCTTAACATAAAAAAAAAAAAAGGTGTTTATTAGCAAGTTTTATCTAAGTCACAGGCTTCTCTGGTGGCTCAGTTGGCAAAGAATATGCCTGCATTGTGGGAGACCCGGGTTTGATCCCTGGGCCAGGGAAGATCCCCTGGAGAAGGAAATAACAACCCACTCCAGTATTCTTGCCTAGAAAATTCCATGAACAGAGAAGCCTGGTGGGTCATGTGGGGACCCACAGTCCATGAGGTCACAAAGAGTTGGGCACAATTGAGCAACTAACACACACACACACGCACACACACGCACACATCTTAGTCACAGGGAGAAGTGTAGGTCTTTATAATAACCTATTTCCCTAGGTTACAGAGAGTAGAGATTGTCTTAACCATCCCTGTTTTCCAAGAACACAGGGCTCAGCATAAAGTTCAACATTGTCATTCTCAATCTGGTTATTAACTATAACTAAACTGTCTTGTCTCTTGAGAGTTTACCTACTAGGTTAACTGACTTATTCATGCAGTGTTCATTTATTGATGTATTATCCACCAAGGGATTCACATTCTTGTAAAAGGCAATTTTCAGAAAAAGGTAAAATGATGACTCATACAGACATAAAAATGAAGACACTTTAACAATTTCATTCTACTCATTAACTAAAGATGGAACCAGGCAGACATCCTAACCAGTTCAAAAGATAATTCAGAGATTACTCCTGATATTTTTAGATGAAGAATATTGACATTAATAGCAAATTAAAGCAAAACTGCTTTTTCTAAAGGTGGTAGAGGGAAATTAATTTGGATTTATCTTAGGAATTATTTTGCATCATTATTTGTTGCCTATAATCTACAAAATGTTAAACCAGTTCAAATACTATGAAATACAAGAATCATATAGCCTGGATGAGTGTCAGTAGAAAATGCATAATTCTTTGCTGAAGCACAGTTTTTTTCTATATTCCTTTACAGTGAAATCTTAACTGTTTAGTCATTTTTACTAGGTTCTGGGTCTTCCTGTCTCTCACCCTCTTTCATTACCTTTACTGTTGTTACTGACTGAATTGTGTTCTCTCAAAATTCTTACATTTAAATGCTAACCCCTAGTAACTTCAAATTTGGAAATAGGGTTTGCAGATATAATTAGTTAAAATGAGATCATACGGAAGTATGATCCTAATAAAACTGGTGTCCTTAAAAAAAGAGAAAATTTGGACACATGACATGCATGCAGGAAGAACACTTTGTGAAGATGAAGCTGAGTGTCAGGGTGACATTTCCTGAGCTGAGGGACACAGAAGGTTGCCAGCAAAGCACCAAAAGTAGGGGAGAGATGTGAAACAGATTCTCCCCTATAGACCCCAGAAGGAACCAACCTTGCCAATAAGTTGATCTTGGACTTCTAGCTTCCAGAACTGTAAGACCAAAAAATGTCTATTTTTTTATTGTACCCTGTTTATGGTACTGTGTTACAGCAGATCTTGCAAACTAATATATTTCCTTCCTACTGTGTTCTGTGCTTCTTTCAAGTCACTTTGTTTTTTCTTTTTTGAGAAAACACAGGATGTTTTCTCTGCACAGAACACTTTTATTATTTCCTTCCTGTCTATATTTCTTCCTAGTTACCTAGGCAATCTCTATTTATTCTTCAGATCTCTGCTTCATCCTTTCTTCCTTTGCAAAGTCTTCTTTGTCCCATCTGCACCCTCCCCAAATGTAGAAACACACTGTATCACCTTTCAGACCTATCATAAACAATGATTATTTGTGGTAGTTATGTTCTATAAAGAAGTCGTGAACACTGAATTAGTGAATACTGAACCATTGCCCCTCGGAGAAATACAGGTTTAGGTTCCTGTAAGGGCACTGGTAACATTTTCATTAATCAGCACAAAATCTCTTTTTATGTATGTTTCTGTTTAAAGACACCTTATTCAATATATATTATTGATTCACTAATGTTGAAGTCATGACCAACAGCCCTGTAACTCATGCCTGAGTGGAACTTCAACTATTTTCTCCATAAGGTACATCACAACCAATTTATACTTAGGAACATATGACAGCACTTCAGCACTACATTTGGAGGCCATTTTAAATTTCTTTTTGGCCACGCTGCATGGTATGTGGGAACTTAGTTCCTGAACAGGACCAAGCTCCTGCAATGGAAGCACTGAGTCTTAATCACTGGGCTGCCAGGGAAGTCCCTAGGGCCTGTATTTAACAGAAAAGTCACCAATAAAAAATACAAACATGCAAAACAATGTGACACTAAATAGACTGCAAAAAGTTTACTTTACAGTATGAGAGCCGAAGGCAGAGCATTGCTTTGTTTGACCTCAGCAGGGAATGTGTACTCTAGATGACTTAGAGTTTCCCCAATCTTCATATGTTTGTGAACAACCATGGAAGTGCCATAAGTATTAATTTGGGAGTTACAAATAAATTTTAGTGAGTAGGTAAATCCATAAGTATAGACTATGAACAATGCGGATTAACTGTACTTGTTCAGTTTTCTGCCTTCCCTATGAGACTGTACCTTGGGGACAGCACAAGCAATACCTACCTGTAGCTACTGTATCTCTAGTGCTAGCCCTGGATGGATAGCCGATGCTCAGTAAATATTTGTTGACTGAGAGAATGACATATGAGATTGACACTTAATATATAATATGAGTTTGTCACTTCTCTGCTCAAAACCCTTAATGCCTAATCACACCTGGTGGAATAAAAATCAGGTCTCTTGACTAGCTAGAGCTGCTTTATCTTTCAGATTTTTCCTTCAGCCTCCTTCTGGTATGTTATTTTCTACTGCTTCCCAAGATGGACACTCTGTCTAGGTTCCAGCCAACTACAGTCTTCTTGCAACCTGTGTTTCCCCACCTACTTGTTGCTTATGCTATACCTTCTCCCTAAAAAGTCACCTCTTCCTTCTGTGAAATAAAATTCATATTTTATGGCAAGACAAGAAAAAAAATTAATCATAAAAGACTTTCTTTGCCCCACTCTTTTCCCTCTACTGTGTGCTGTGTTATGAGTGTTTCAATATTTACTAATTCAGTGTACTGTGATTTTATAGACTGTAAATGCCATGTGCAACAAGAATCAATTCTACCACTACTGGGTGGAGATAAAGGTAAAATCTGAATACAGAATAAGAGAAAAGATATTATTCAGAATTAGTATGTTCAAACAAACATTGAGAGACAAACAGAAAATAAGTTCACAAAACAACTAAAACTTAGCTCCAATTTTAAACAGACCATGAGGTTCTAGAAAGCCTCTCTTTCCTCTTAATGCCTGTGAAGAACTATAGAATATCACTTCTGTGTTGCAAACTTGAGAGCTTCTGAGTATAATCTGAAACTGGCTCCATATGCAGAGGACAAGGAGAGACCAAAGAGACAACTCTTGGTAGGTGGTGCTGTTAATAGGAGGGAAACTCACCCAGGAGTGGATCCGGTCCACATAACAGCATCTTAAGAGTTTATAGAGAAGCATTAATGGGGTTCAGGCATGTACACATCCAATGTGGCCTCAACAACAGGTTGCTCTTTCAATACTCCATCCTTAAACACAGCTTCCACTGCGGGAACTATGGGCAGAGCATACATTCCAAGGACAGTAGAGGGATGAAGACCTTCTGATTCTCCAGGTCCAGCTGGAGGATTGGCCAGTGGTCAAGTCCTCTCCTAAACTTCTCCAACAGTCTTTAAGACAGAAAGAGGGATAATGTTTCACCTTTGTCCTGTAGGTAGAGTAGGTTTCTCTGAGACGATGAAGGTCTAAGTATTTTAGTTCTCACATTCTCTCATTTAGTCTTTCTCTGTCTATTCCCTCATCAAATCCCATTGCTATCCTAAGCATTCCTCCCTGAAAAGACTGTTAGCTTTTGTAACTCTCACACTAATGCACAGCTCAAACCCAAGCAGACCCTCAAGTGAACAATTCTCCTTTTCTTTCCTCTTTTTCATTCTTTTCCTTCCTTTTTTCCTTTTTGTATTTTTAAGGTCTCTGCCATTCTTTCCCTGTGCATTTAAAGAATCTGGGTAGGTAGCAAAGTGACTTAAAAGACTCCAGGGATCTTGAGGAGTTAGTTGTGTCACTAATGACTGCCTACGGACTCAGGCTCTGATTGCTTTTTTTCTTTTTGTCTCAGAGAAGCAAGTCTGATCGCAAGTCAACAACCTTTCTGGGATTAAATATTCATGCACAAACAAAAATGCATACAATCAAAGCAATAAGAAGTGTCAAAAATAACAGCAGCATTCTCTGTCCTTCAAAGCATATAGAATCACAAGGAAATAATTAACATAGAGCAGGATTACACATCAAACATAATGTGGGCTGAGGTTGCACTCAGAGTAATGGATTTTCTAAAAACAATGGATTCTTGGAGATGCCTGAAGTCATTATCATCCCACAGTTTCTTATAGAACAAGTGAAATAAAGCTCTTTGTGTCCTATGATATTAGAAGACAGGTTGCACAATGACATAGGAAACACACTCTGAGGGATGATGCCAGGGGTGACATCACATGCAGACAAGGAACACTGTTCTCTGGTGAGACTGGAGAGGCCAATGTCTGATACAATGCTTTCTGCAGTTCTTGGCACATTTTTAGCACCAAGTAAAAATTTGTTAAATTAATGGATGACCTGAAAAGATGCTGAGTGGGCCAAAATTTCCTCCCTCCATGGAATTGATCTGTAGTGAGTCAAGATGTTTACCTGAGAGTATAATCTATAGAGAGGTGGAGGGAATCAACGGCAGTGCTAAATAACAGCAAGGATGCTAAAAGGACTGTCATTAATAATTTTTTTCCTGTTACAAAAATAAATTTAGGAATTATTCTGGAATATTCCTTCACAGTTTGGTAAAAGTATCATGTGTTTTGAAGTTGAACACATCTGGTTCTGCCATTTATTAGCTGTTAATTTTACATAAATTACCTAACATACATTACAGTTACTTTTCTGTAAAATAGGATAACAGCACCTACTTCACTATGTTCTGAAATAACAGCACCTACTTCACTATTATACTGATGTAATGTGCTATCTGACAGATAATAGTTTTCAAGTGCTAGATTCTTTCCTACTTCTCTTATTCAACATCTGTTCTGTGCCAGGAACTAGAGTACAGGGGTAAATAAAATTGACAGAAATCTTTCCCTTGGAGAGCTTGTAGCCTAATGGAAAGGACAGCCATCAATTAAATAATTATTATAAAGACATTGAAAATACTATGGAAGAAGAATACAGGAGGAATGGATTTTTGAGTGAGATGACTTACTCTAGTGTTGGGAGGGAAGGTGGGGTCCGAGGAGGCTTCTCAGAGGTAGAAATCTCAGGCCTGCAATACATAAATCTAATCTTTTTTGTTTGTTTGTTTTTCTGGCAAAGGTAAGGGAGCATACTGGAGACTCTTTTGGGGACTAGAACATGTTATAAAAGCCCAGAGTCCATGGGGCTTAGAGTTTAAAATCTCTAAAAATCTTAAATCAAGAGATTATTAATAACAGCAGATAGTTCTCAAAGTTTTAAAGCTCTTCTTTCCAAGGTCTGAGTACTAGAGATCACTCCTCTTATTGAATGAAGGGGTTGAGGAGGCACAAAGAGTTTAACCCAGAAGCATGTTCCTTGGGAGGGACCTGATTGTGCTTTCTGGGGGAAATATGACCCCATTTTTCTCTTACAACTGCAATTTTTGACAATAATATTATTCAACTATCAGCATTTTTTTTTCTCATGACACTTAAAGGAGCTTCTTTAATTACAGAGTAGGAGGAGCACACACACAAAGTATACTTTTATTATTTTTCAGAAAATGCATTCTTTTGATCTGTTCTATTTTGTAGCTGATAGAACTTACTTTTTTCAATGGAACCACCCACTTTGTAGGTTCCTACGCCAAGATCACTAGGAGACAGTCTCAAGTTCACCTTTTTCAACACTGTCACTTGACAAATGACTATAGGTCTTGGCTTATCATGTAGGATTTTTCAAGTTTCCTGATAGTGTAGTCTGTTCTATCATGCGATTAGGTTCTAAAATCCCTAGTTACTAGAAAACTTGTAAAGGCAATTTTTAATTGGAGAAAAAGCAGTTTTGAGATTATTTTAATCTCACAATATCACAGTTATTTTATCTTGATGGAAGGCTAATAATAGATGGTAAATATTTTAAGCTATGAGTAAATTTTTTTATTACAAGCTAAAGAGAATGAAGTGGGTGACAGAAACTGACAAATATAAGCCTGATAATCACTACATAAGTCCTGGGCAACTTGAGGGAACAGATTATTATCAACAAATTTCTCAACCAACATTAAATTTGTATTTGGAATAAACATTAAATTGAAAAAAAAATGGCAAAGGAAACAAAATAAAAACTGCAAATACAAAGATGAGTTAATTAAATTAAAATTGGATATGAGACCAAATATTCAATGAAGTAGCCTACCACATAAAGAAAACATTTATGCAAAAAATTATTTTCCTACAGACACACAGTAGTCTGTAAAACTGAGAATTTTTGCAATGCAAGAAATATGTTCTATAACTTTCAGTGTCCTATATTGAGTTCTAAAAGATCACATGGGAAAGAAGGCATCACTTCTTTCCTTTTAGAAAAAGATACCCAAGGCTTTCATTTCCCATGGTCTTGCTAACTGGAGTCTGATACTCACATCTATTAACCACATCTTCTCAATCTATGGTTGGTCCAGGAAAGACATTGCCAGTTTTGATTTCTGTGACTTTTCCAATGCTTCTGTGACCTACCATTATCTTCCTCACTTGCAGATTAGTTTTCCTTGTTGCATTATCGTCTTTGACAATTACAGTACAGTCTTCTAAGATTCTCACATAGTACATTTTTAATATTATTGTAAACATTTTTTCTTGATTATTACCTTTAAAACATTAACATAAGTCTATCCAGGACCCTATGAATGAATATCTTACAACTAAGCATTGATATTTCATTTTTATGCCTTTATCTGTGGTGTGTCTGTAACTGTATTGGAACATTAAATGTTATGAGCTAATGAGAAAAGAACGGATAGACTTAAGACAAAAAAAAGTACTTTTGGGGTCAAATGAAGGCCAGATACTCTCTGGGTACTTAGACTAATAGAGTTCATAGTTATTTGAATAGAAAAAGAGGCAAGAAAATGGAATTGCCATAAAAGGGCAGTATCAGTTCAGTTCAGTTCATTTCGGTCGCTCAGTAGTGTCCAACTCTTTGTGACCCCCTGGACTGCAGCATATCAGCCCTCCCTGTTCATCACCAACTCCCAGAGTTTACTCAAACTCATGTCCATTGAGTCCATGATGCCATCCAACCATCTCATCCTCTGTTGTCCCCTTCTCCTCCTACCCTCAATCTTTCCCAGCATCAGGGTCTTTTCAAATGAGTCAGTTCTTCGCATTAGGTGGCCAAAGGATTGGAGTTTCAGCTTCAGCATCAGTCCTGCCAGTGAATATTCAGGACTGATTTCCTTTAGGATGGACTGGTTGGATCTCCTTGCAGTCCAAGGGTCTCTCAAGAGTCTTCTCCAACACCACAGTTCTAAAGCATCAGTTCTTCGGTGCTCAGCTTTCTTTATAGTCCAACTCTCACATCCATATGTGACTACCGGAAGAACCACAGCCTTGACTAGATGGACCTTTGTTGGCAAAGTAGTGTCTCTGCTTTTTAATATAGAGGTCTTGAATTTCAAAGAACCAGTTCTGTAAGAGTAGTCAATTCCATATTCCTGCTGTAGGCAATAGGGTTTCAGCAAAAAGGCTATGTACTGCATTAAGGTTGTTAATTTGAAGTTTTTATATCTCATTTGTAAACTTGCTTTTTAAAATTTTATAAGAAATATATTGGTGTATATATGAAGTTTACACAGGTTTATACATTAAATAATATTGTAAAAAAAGCAATTTAAGTCAGCAGAAAATTTAGTTCTTTACAAATTGTCAATATTTTATTCAAGTTTGAGCAATCTATTTCACCTTATACCTGACACCCACAGCTGGAATTATCCCATAGACAGGGGACTTGTAACTGTTTGTTTTACCGTTGGGAGCTCTGTTGATCAGAAAGTTCAAGTTTCATTACTTAAAATTACATTTCCTGTCAGTTCCAACCATTGGTAGTAGTTATGTTAATACTTAGGAACAAGTCAAGTCTGCTTTTTGTTGGAACTGTACCTTATAAGAGACTAATTTATGTTTTTCCCTACTGTTGCTTCCACAAATGTTTTTAAAAACTTAACTTTGGACAAAACATTGTACATTAGTCATTTTTTGGCTTTCCAAGTTAAATGGCTACAAGCCTTGCAATCTTTCCTTGAAAACTTTTTCTTCTCCCCTCAATTATAATAACTTATACTCTTGCATTGTCTCTTTTACAATATGACACCTAAAAATAAACACGTAGAGATTTTTAGTCAATATCACTAACAATGAAGAAGTGAAGTGAAGTCGCTCAGTCCTGTCCGACTCTTTGCGACCCCATGGACTGTAGCCTACCAGGCTCCTCCGTCCCTGGGATTCTCCAGGCAGGAATACTGGAGCGGGTTGTCATTTCCTTCTCCAGGAGATCTTCCCAACCCAGGGATCGAAACCGGGTCTCCCGTATTGCAGGCAGACGCTTTACCATCTGAGCCATAAGGGAAGCTCACCACTAACAATAATGAATAGCAATTATTACAGTCAACAATATATTAGGCATCAAGTGCTTACTCAGTCATTTCTCACTCTTCCAGACCCCATGGACTGTTGTAGCCTACGAGGGTCCTCTGTCCATGGAATTTCCCAGGCAAGAATACTGGAGTGGGTTGCCATTTCCTTCTCCAAGGGATCTTCTCAAACCAGGGATCCAACTGCATCGCAGGCGGATTCTTTAGCGTTATCTGACCAACCAGAGAAGTCTATTAGGCACCAAGGGACACACTGCTCTTGCCAAGAGCTTTGGTTCTAGTTGGAAGTGATTACAGTTCCATTACAGTTTTATATACTAAAAATTACAGTTTTATATACTAAAAATAAACATTGTAGGAGTTTAGAGGTCAGAATTCTGAGTCCTAGACTTGTTATTGGATGTTTCTAGGTTCCATAGGTCTTCAAGCGTACATTGGGTCTGAGAACATCCAGCGGTAAACAAGCACACAAGCACTCTAATCAAAATAGCGTAAAGCCAGATTTCCTTGATCTTTGCTTAGTTCTTTCTCCACTCTTTAGAACAGAAAGAGGAAATCTTTGCTTGAGAGAGCAAATACGTGATTAAGCTACAGGTTTTGGAACGGCCACTGAAATTTACACTTGGTAAATCTCTAATCCTTGTGCTTATTCCTTGGTTGACCTCCAGGCAATGAAAGTTGTTACACTTCTTTTTGAGTTGAATTTCCTTTTGGTCTGACTTCAGAATAGATCCGAATCAAAAGACAGTTTCTTACTTTCTTAAAACAAAAAAATCGAAAACAAAACCGCGGGAATACCGGAAGTCTGGAATGTAACCGAGTACACTGCGTTTCCGGAATCCTGCTTGCACTCAAGCAAGATGGCTGCTCCCTTTGCACATGCGCAGGAGGACGCATGGGCGGGGCGGGCAGTTCCGCCGCAAACGGTCGCGCTCCGGCCAGGGATTGGCGGCGCCAGGGCCGAGAGGCGGAACCGGAAGCGCCTGTGTTGTGCTGTTCTGCGAGTTCAGCCCCAGCCTCTTCCCAGCGCCGTGCTCTCGGCCTTAGGTGTACCTGTTACTTGGTGGTCCCATGGGGGAAGCGGAGAAGTTTCACTATGTCTACAGCTGTGACCTGGACATCAACGTGCAGCTTAAAATGTGAGAGAGTCCGGGGACGGGGATGGGGATTGCCGAGGCTGAGGCGGGGCGGCAAGGGCCTGCGGGTTGGGGAGAGAAGATGGTTCTTAGCTTGGGGGTCGGCCTGGCCACGGCCGAGAGGGTTGCAGCCGGGAAAGCGGAAGTGGACTGGAGGTCGGAGAGGGGCCGTGCGGGAAGGCCGAGGGCGCGATCTCGTGAGAAAGACAGCGGTAGGAGTAAGTCCGTAAATTCCGGAGGGTTTGTTTTCCAGAAAGCGTTTGCTATTCACAGCAACCTTTTGTGGGATTATTACTGTCTCATGTTACAGAGAAATCAAGTCTTGGTTAAATCGTCGTCCTGCCGTTATAACTGGAAGATATTACTTTAAAACGGGACTGGAAGGTGGAATGGAGACTGAAGAAATTACGGAGGGGCAGATAAAAGTAGCTGAGAATTGGATATAGTACTAAAAACATGAGAGGTGAGAGAGGCTTAGATTGAATCTTAGGAACAGTCAGTTATTATTGTTCAGCTACTGAAGCTGGAAGTCAGTCAAAGGTGAGGAGGGTTCCGGTTGTAAAGGGACCAGAATATATGAGAAGAGATCTTCGCAGGAAAGTCTTGAGGCATCACAGTTGAAGTCCAGGACATGACGTCTTGAGACCACACTAATGGAACCGAGATGGGGAACAGCTAGGACCAAGTTGGAAATTATGTCCATTAGCAGTCTCTTAGATACATTTTCACGTGTGAAAACGATCATAAATTATCACAAGTTATTTATCTAACATCATTCACCATATTTTAGTCAGTATTTAACAAATGTACTTTGGGCAAAGGGCTGCACACTTATATTTTCTCAGTTGTTAGATGCTCCCTTGAATGATTGTTTCTGCAAGTTACTTCAGACTCTGATAAGTCCTTTACTTTTGATTTTGTGGTGGCAGTAAGAATAATATATCAACAACCAAACTGCACCTTTGTAATGCTTGACACACCCATTTAAAGTAGTTTTTACAGATAGATGCTTATATAGGACCTGTGTTGCCATCATCTGGTAAAGGACTTTCCTTCAGTCCCATTCGTCTCAGTGTTTCTTGGGTATATGAATGCATTTTTTATTTGTTTGAAACTTTTGGACATTAAAAGGAAAAATGAAAAAATTTAAAGAAAACTGGTCCTTTATTAACAGATGCATTGAGTATTTTGAAGAAAATTTAGTCCTAACCACCTTTTATTTTCTGAGACTGATTTTGGAGACGACAGGAAGTATCAATTTAGGATCATAAAATCAAAGAGTAGTAAATTTAAAAATTTTGTTTTCCCCAGGTCTTTTCATCTCTTTCTATCATTTTAATAATTTGCACTTTGATGTCCCATTTCTCAGTGCCATAGTTGAATATCGAACTGCCCACAAGACATGGTCATTTTGGGTGTTCCAAAACACATTAGAAGTAACTTGTTCACAACGGAGCACATCATTAGCCTGCCCTTTTAATGTTAATCTTCTCTCACTCTATTTTGGTGACTGTTAGCATTATTCACTGAATTGGTTAAGATAGAAAATGAGTCTTAAGGAGTCATACAGACACCCGTCTCTCACCTCTGTTTCATCATTCACAAGTTACCTTGAATCTACCTGCTCAGTATCTTTGATCCATGTCCCCTAGAAAGCCCACTGCCCTAGTCTTAATCTGTCTTTTTCCTTTTAATTTTGATAAAAAGTCTTCCAACTGACCTTGCTTTCAATCCCATCTCTCCATTACATTCTTACACTCCTGCCAAAGTATCATAAACACAAATGTGATCATAGTACTCTCACTTCAAATTGTTCAATGAACAGATTTTTGAAAGTTCATTTTGTTGCAGATACTGCACTGAATGTGGTGGCTACTTTTTTAGCTTCATTGTCCGCCTCCCCTTGATTCTCATCTCTAGCTTCTTCTCCACATGAGCTTTATGCTTTAGCTGTACCAACTTGTAGTTCCCCGGACACACAGTCTTACCTTTTTGCCATATATGGTGTCCTTTAATTCTGGGATGACTTCCTGCCTGTAGCTCTTCATCTCCTGTGTATTGTTCAAGCTCATTTCAGGCAGCCCCTGCCTCCAAGGTGTTCCTGAGACTTTTTGATGTATTTTTCTGTAATCGGAAAAATACTGGCTTTGGCCTCCTCTGTTCTGGTTTTTATTGTCTGCTTTGTTACTTGTTTTGTGATCCTCAATAATGAATTCTATCTCTGAGTCTCTGCTTCATGATTTATAAAATGGTAAGATGGTGGGAAGTAAGTAGGAAAGTCTCTATAAAATGCCTGGCACAGTATATGATGTAATCTTAATTTCCAAGCAATGTTCCTATCTCTTTTATAATCTTACGCATATTTTTTATGACTTAAAACACTGTATTTCTTAATTTAAAAAATGGACTAGATAATACATCTACATAGTAAAAAAAAAAAAATAAATTGAAAGTATAAAAAAGTATGCAGTTAACAGTAAGTTTTCTCCCCAGAGCAAGGATGTAATATTTTCTTGTAACACTGTATTGTTTATCTTGTCTTTCATTGCTGGGCCTTTATGCTGAGTACAATAAATGTTGTTGAAAGAATATGGGAATAAGTGGTCAACTTGAAATTAAAAAAAATTAGTGCTTGGAGAGCTGGTGACATCTCAAAGATAGATCTAACAGTTGATGACAGGGTTTAAAATTAAGAAGCCTGAAATAGAGAAGTATGTTGATGAAAATAGGACATGGTATGCTAGGATTTTAAGAGACCTTTAGACTTTAGTTTTATCTATAGGAAAATGTTGAGGTAGCATAAGTTTACTAGGGCATAACCATTAAGTCTTCTTAGTATTTGTTAGGTTTGTTTTAAAAAAATGTGTCTAAATATTACTTTATGCTTTCAGAGGAAGTTTGGAAGGGAAGAGAGAACAAAAGAGTTACAAAGCCGTTCTAGAAGACCCGATGTTGAAGTTTTCAGGACTGTATCAAGAAACATGTTCAGACCTCTATGTTACTTGCCAAGTTTTTGCAGAAGGGAAGCCTTTGGCTTTGCCAGTAAGAACCTCCTACAAGGCGTTTAGTACAAGATGGAAGTAAGTTGTTTTCTTGCATATGGTGGGTTCCTAACTATTCTCCAATTTTTTTTTTATGGATATTTAAAGTATTATTTGGAAGGGATACCAAAGGAATTAAAATTATTTAGTACCTATAACCGTAGATCAAGTAGGAACCTACTCAGATAAAGTTGTTATACATAGCAGTATTATAACGAATTGAGGTGGAAGTGAGTTTATGTTTGTATTGAGTACATTGAAATATTTTTGTATGAATAAGAACTTGACTGATTCACAGAATGACCCAAGCCAAAAACACATCTCTACATTTGTTCCCATTCTGTGCCCTTGAACACAGAAATACTACTGGATAGTCAGATGTTTCAACTGATACTTGAAATTCAGATCTTTAGAGAGAGAGAGAGAGAGAGAGAGAGAGAGATGTATTGTCATCTGGATCAGATGTTTATCTTAAATAACTTTATTTTTTAAAGTTCTTGGTTTATTAATCATGATATATTAGCAGGCCATTGTTGGTATTGAAGGTAAATATTGTGAATATGAAGTTCCTGTTTTTCTTGTAGGTCCTTAATAAAACCTCTTGACACTTCTTTTTTGATAGAGTGATGGTGTAGTTTTAATGTTTGACCCATGAGTCTTATTCAGTACCTTGGTAGGCTTGGTACAGGATAAGCAGGTTGTGTGCCTCTCTAGGAAGGAATTTATACCTTTAGTATTCATGGAGGACAGGGGATGGCCACGTGGACTCTCAAGCTGTGCTGTTGAGGGTGCAGCCCTCTCCCCACTTCTTTTTTTTAACCAAATGTGGCCTGGCAGACTGGGAAAAATTTTCTAAAGAGTTCAGAAATTAAGCTCTGATGATCTGTCTGCATGGAAACTAACTATTTTCATGATGTGTTTTTTTTTTTTTTTTTAGTATTTTTTGTGGCTGCACGCACGCACACACATACGCACAAATATGTGAATGCATTTGTACTTGTTATTCTGGAAAATTTCAGACCTGTAGAAGTAGAGAATAATGTAGTGAACTTCCAGCGCCCTGTCTCCTAGCTTCGTTAATTATTACCTCAAGGCCACTGTTTTTATTTCACTGTTATTTTGAAGCAAATTCCATTATTGTATCATCTCAAATATTTCTGTGTATCTCTAACATAGCTACAGTACCATTATTACACCTAAAGCAATCCACCCAAACTCCTAAATTGTATCAGAGGTTCTTAAATTGGAATCACGAAATCTACAAAACTTTGAAATTCTATGCAGATTGTTTTGTGTCTTATGTGTTTTTACAGGGACAGCTCAAAGCTTTTATTAGACTTTTTGAGGTGGCTTGTGACCCCAAAAAGACTTAAAACCAGAAATTTGGGTCTATAAAGTCAACATTTATGGTGAATTCCACTTTTTTGAGGAAAATTGTATGATGGTTCTGTACCATGCCTCGGCAATAAAAAAAATTAGAGCAAAAGCAAATTCCCAGTTATAAGAAAGTTAGCATCTTTCTCCTCTTCCTTCCATTTACCAACTCCTCTGTGCATTGTTTATGTATTATGCATTTTCAAGGATTTAAAAACTTTCATATTTTCTCTTTCACATGGGAGATTTTTAATTTATATTTTTTAAATTGTGAAGCTAAGAAGGTACTCTAAAATACCTAGAATGGCTTTTTTTAATTATTATTAAAAGGTTTAAAACAGTTGTGAAGAAAATAGATTGAGAAAATACCTCATGTTGGGTAGTGAGGCTTTTGTTTTCTTTTAAATATACATACACTTTGGGCTTAGGGGAAGCACTTGGAGATTTTGTGCATCCTGCTCTTTAGTATTTAACAGTTGAATTTTTTTTACCAATTCATCAGTACAAAAACTGTACTTCTAAAATAAATAAAGGCAAACTTTATACAGCCATTGTTTTCTATAAGCACTTACTTAAAAGAAGAATTACGTATTCTGTGGGGAAAATAAATTATATTATGAAAGAATCTCTTGCTATCCTAATTTTTGCATTTCCTTAGTTGTATTTAGAGAAAGTATTTTTGGGTAGGATGAAATTCTAAGTTGTCTAAATCTGATTTCAGAGTTTTCTAATAGTGAGTCATACGAGTTCAAATAATGAAGAATTCATTCAAAATTGATTAAGTCTCGTCTATCGTATTCTATTCTATCTTGTCCGATAATAAAAGAGCCCATAGTGAGGGAACCTGTACTTCCTTTACACTTAGGGTAAAATCATCAATTTTAGGCATGAAATGCTGCAAATGTTTATGTTACATATATATGAAATATATGAATATTATTTTGCATTGCCAGTGGTTTAAACTTTTTTAAAAATTTATATTCTGTTTTGTCATGTGGAAGATTTGAAATGGTTTTATATATAGACCTACAATTTTAAAATTAGAAAATTAGGATTCTGGAGTGTATTAATCAGACTAGAGAATTAGTACAGTGATATATGGGAGTGGGGTTAATGATAGGACATTAGATCATCCAGAATAGGGCTTTGAATCTGGGAACATTTGCAAGTTGCCACATGAATTTAGGCCTAATTAGAGTTGGGACTTCCCCCTGGTGGCTCAGATGAGAAAGGATCTGCCTGCAGTGCATAAGACCTGAGTTTGATCCCTGGGTCGGGAAGATCCCCTGGAGAAGGAAATGACAACCCACTCCAGTATTCTTGCCTGGAAGATTCCATGGACAGAGGAGCCTGGCAGGCTACAGTCCATGGAATCTCAAGAGTCGGACCTGACTTAGTGACTAAATCACCACAAGCAGAGCTGGGGCAGGAGGAAGGGATGATGCCTGGGAAGGGAGAGAACAAAATTTTGAATACATAGCTCCTTAATGTCTCACCAAATCTTTCCATAATTTCTGGACTATCTTGAGCAGTTTTCAAACTTATTTTTTAGCTGCAGATTCATTCTTTAAAAGAAATCTTCTGTAGAAGCTCAGTATGTAAAACAGGTTAAAGTGTTTTTGCTTTAATTTAAAGAGGTGTGAGGACCTGGAGTTGGATGGATCAAGGTTTGAGGCAAATGATTACTTGCTCTTAAGTGTTATTTCCTGGGCTTCCCTTGTGGCTCAGCTGGTAACGAATCTGCTTGCCATGTGGGAGACCTGCTGTTCGATCCCTGGGTAGGAAAGATCCCCTGGAGAAGGGAAAGGCTATACATTCCAGTATTCTGGCCTGGAGAATTCCATGGACTGTATATAAGCGCATGGGGTTGCAAAGAGTTTGACTTGACTGAGCAACTTTATCTATTTTCTCCTAGTCAAAGGACAGAACATAGAGGTGAGTATTTTTACAGCTCATTTTTGGATAGTGTCACTGACTTTTCTTTTTAACTTTAGCCTGTGTAAACTAATCTCTGTGGTTTGTTCGTTGGCATAAGGTAACACTGCTTATAATTTACCTTTTCAGTCTGGCCCATCATGTGAATAGTAAATAAATAAATTCATTTAGTTTTTTAAGCTTATCTGTAGTGAAGAAAGGCTTTTTAAAGCATGTGTTTTATTTTTTTAAGAACTTTGTAGAAGAAAAAGATTTAAGGTCGTTTAGCGTTTCCTTTAAATTAGTAGCCATCTCTAATTTTTGTATAATATAGTGGATGTAAATGTTTTATTCTTTAAATTTATGAAAATTCTGTTTAGATTCTTACTGATGCGGGTGTATCTGACCTAAACTCCGATATGCCCTTTGAGAATAATTTTGAGTAAACAGAAGAACCAATTCTGTGTGTCTGCTGGATATTACTTTGTGTGTTTGCATGGTTTTCTTTGGGGATTTTAAAAGCCATCTGTTGTTTAAGGGAGTGGGAATGATCAGATAAATCAAGTATTAATTTTGAATGCAGAAGAAAATTTGCAGAGGTGAATAGAGAATGAAAAAAAAAATGGGAGAGCTGTGCTGTCATTACTGTTAGTAAGAACAAACATTCCTTAGTGAAAGCATATGTACAAATATGCTTTGAAAGCATTAAAAAACAATAGTTAAACATTATTGATATTAATAAATAATGTGAGTAAAAGAAAAATCTCACCTAAAAAATTGTCATATGTTTGTCCAGAGCAGTCTAGTAACTTCTTCATGTTACAAAGTTACTGGATGGTCTCCTTTGACCTCTTTGAATTTTTGGTGGTTTCTTCTGCTTTATTGAGATACTGCTGTATATTATAGGACTGTATATAGCATATTTTGAGTATAACATGAATAATTCTAATTTCTTTCTTTTCTTGATAAAAAGCTGTTCTGGAGGATACTTACATTAAAAAAAAATCATGGTTTGGTTGAAAACAAGTTTGGTTCTAACAGGTTTAAGTGTTTTCCCAGGTGTTTATTTGTTGTTGTTTTTGTCACTAAGTTATGTCCAACTCTTTGCAACCCCGTGGACTATAGCTGGCAGACTCCTCTGTCTGTGGGATTCCCCAGGCAAGAATATTGGAGTGGATTACCATTTCCTTCTCCAGGAGATCTGCCTGACCCAAGGATCAAACCCATGTCCCCTGCTTAACGGTGGATTCTTTACCACTGAGTCACCAGGGAACTGTTATTATAGCCTTGTGTCTTAGTCATATTGTCTCTTCCTCCTTTTTTTAAAATTGAAGTGTGATTGATATTCAGCAAAGTGATTCTGTCATACATACACATATGTATATATCTGTATTATTTTTTAATCCTTTTCCATTATAGTGTAGTATGAGATATTGATTATAGTACTCAGTGCTATGTAGTAAAATTTTGATGTCTGAGTTTCTTGATTAAAGGACTTAGCAGCATTATTTTTCATGAATTTTGTCTTACAAAAATTTTTTCACGTGTTCTGTAGGCATACCTTGAAGATACTGCAGGTTTGAGTTTAGATCACCACCATAAAGCAAATATTGTAGTAATTTTTTTGGTTTTTCAATGCATATAAAAATGGCCTTTATACTATCCTATTAGTCTCTTTGGTATGCAATAACATTGTGTCTAAAAACACAATATATGTGCCTTAATTAAAAATGACTTTATTGCTAAAACCTTCCTGTGATCTGAGCCTTCGGTGAGTCATAGTAGTAACATCAAAGATCACAACAGATCACCATAAAAACAATAATGAAAAAGTTTGCAATATTGCAAGAATTAACCAAAATACGACACAGAAACACAAAATGAGCAAATGCTGTTGTTGGAAAAATGGTGCCCATGACTTGCTAGATGCAGGGCTGTCATAAACCTCAACTTGTAAAATATGCAGAATCTGCAAAGTCCAATAAAGTGAAGTGAAGTAAAATACAGATTTTTCTGTATTTGAAGTTGAACTTGCCTAGAGCAAAATTGAGGTTAAGTGCCATGTTAGTTTTTCTACTACTAACTAATCTTTGGTACATTTTCTCTGAATCAAATTTCTTGTATGATTTGTTAATTTAGAAGAAAGTTATACACGTATGTCTGTGTTCATTTTCTGTCCTTGGCTTTATGTTTTTGTTTACCTTATTTTCATAGCTGGAATGAATGGCTAAAACTGCCTGTGAAATACCCTGACCTGCCCAGGAATGCCCAAGTGGCCCTGACAATATGGGATGTGTATGGACCAGGAAAAGCAGTGCCAGTGGGAGGGACAACAGTTTCACTGTTTGGAAAATACGGGTAAGCATTTTCTTCTCCTAATGGGAATGCTGTGATTTTTGGTAGGAAATAGTCATTGAAAGCTGGAACCTTATTTTTAGGGGCGGGGGGGAAGACAATTTGGCATATACTGTAACTGCTTTATTATAGGGTTTTTCTACTTTGTCATAATAATGAGAAAGAGAACAATTAACGGGATTAAAAAGCACTAATACACTATTTTGCCATGCTGCTGCTGCTGCTAAATCGCTTCAGTCGTGTCCGACTGGGTGCGACCCCATAGATGGCAGTCCATCAGGCTCCCCCGTCCCTGGGATTCTCCAGGCAAGAACACTGCAGTGGGTTGCCATTTCCTTCTCCAATGCATGAAAGTGAAAAGTGAAAGTGACGTCGCTCAGTCTGTGCGACTCTTAGCGACACCATGGACAGCAGCCTACCAGGCTCCTCCATCCATGGGATTCTCCAGGCAAGGGTGCTGGCGTGGGGTGCCATTGCCTTCTCCAATTTTGCTATAATGGTAATGATTAAGATAGACAAGTTAAATTTGGTTTTAAGAATTTACAGGTAATATTGATAGAGGTTTATTATGGGGGGGGGGGGAAACCAGAACAAAACCAAAAACATGATAGTCCTGAAGGGTGTTATTTCTCTATACCTTTTCTCCTGAACAGA
The DNA here is from genome assembly GCF_002263795.3 of Bos taurus. Classification (NCBI taxonomy): domain Eukaryota; kingdom Metazoa; phylum Chordata; class Mammalia; order Artiodactyla; family Bovidae; genus Bos; species Bos taurus. The sequence continues at coordinate 14,032,873 of NC_037351.1, read as the reverse complement.
GAGATGACTCTTCATCTTAAGAAAATTGTTGACATTCTGTTCTTTCTATGAATTAGTACCTTGTTAACCTGCAAAGGTGATGATTATTTGTTTTTTTTTTTTTTAGTTTTGGTCTTAAGTTTTATTATGACTTTTAAATAGTTTTGAAGTGTTTCAACCCATTGCTCTTTTTATTCTTTATACTTCTCAAAAAAATTCCCATTTTTGGTCATTAGGAGCCCCTTCAAATTGATCCTATATCTTCGCCAGCAGTTATTGGTAGCTTCTTTACTTTCTGGTAGTCAAACTATTACAGGCTCATTGGGCAATTTTTTGCCCCAGACCTGGAGTCTGAAAGAAGTTCTAGTCCCTTTTGGTATGAAATAATAGAGATCATAATCTAGATTTAATCAAACTTCTTAATTTTTGCCTATTTTTACATCATAAAATACGAGCAAAGGTGATCATATTATGATATTTTCATTTACTCTTTGTGTTTATGTTTCTGTGAATTGCATTTTCATATCCTTTGCCCACTTTTTAAAATTGAGGTATAATTCACACTCCATAAAATTCTTTGCCTTTTTTTAAGTTGTCATTTTTTTTTAAATGTGTATGAAGTCTTTGTAGATTAATGAAATTAGCCCTTTGTGTGTTACATGTTACAAATATTGTTTTTCCTGCTTGACATTTTGAATTGTCACATATTTGTTTATTGCTTATTCAGTTGCAATTCATGAATCTTAAATTATGATACGGAATTTAGCAGCTTTTTATAAGCTGATGGTAGTTAGGAAGGCAGACTGTAGAACTAGATTGTCTGAGTTCAAAACCTGGCTCTTTTGCTTCTTAGATTCTCTGGTAGCTCAGTGGGAAAGAATCCACCTACCAATGCAGGAGACTTGGGTTCGATCCCTGAGTCAGAACATCCTCTGGAGAAGGAAATGGCAACCCACTCCAGTATTCTTGCATGGGAAATCCCGTGGACAGAGGAGTCTCGTGGGCTGCAGTCCATGGGGTTGCAAAAGAGTTGGACATGACTTTGAAACTAAACAACAATACCACCTTAACACTATACATAATTTTGCTTATTATTTGTGTACCCTTGGGCAAGTTATTTAATCTCTCTATGTCTCAATTTCCTTTTCTGTAAAATGAAATCATAGTAATAGTATTTACCTCACAGAATAGTTTATGATGATAAATTCCTAAAGACAGTAATATGCTTAAGAAGTACTAAGTAAATATTAGCTGTCATTATTTCTGAACTATTCTTGTTAGTTTTGAATACTATTAATTATAAAATGTTTTAATGTTGGAGAGGGATAATCTTCAGTAATAGTCATTTCAGAATTTCTCTGAATATTCTCTGTATTGATACATTTTAATATTTACTTAATTTTGAAAGGAAAACTCACTGTTATTTTGTTGGGAAACTGATTGAATTAATATGTGAATTACAGGGAAAAATTGATAATCTTATAATACTGAATTTCTCTATTCAGAAATAAGGTGTCTCAGAAAAATTTCATCTCAGGAATAAAATTTAGATGTAATTCCATTTAGAATAACTTGATTCCTTAGTATTGTGTAGGTATCTTAGTTTAATGTACCTATTAAAGAATTATTTATCATTGAAATCCATGCAGAAGCAGTACTTTAGACATAGCATGATATATTGTGGCCTCCAGTTTTAAACATAGTTTTTGATAAAATGACATGTTATAGTAGAATGGACATATTACAAAATCAGTATTGTTCCTTTCCCAAAGTGTTTGTTTCTTTTTGTCTCTATGAGGGTGAAATTTGTTTGCCATACAGAAAAAAAGATTTATCACTCTTACTGTAGTTTTACTGGTTAAATGTTCTTAAGAAACAGCCAGATAGACCTCTTGGTTTTTCCTCCTGGCTTCTTCATAAGTGGTTTACTTTCTGAAATATCAGTGGGAGTTTCCCTCATGGTAATGTCTCTTTTAACACACATGCATTTTCATTGACCTTAGGATACTGTTTCAGGAGACAGTCTGACTAGACTGTAGGTGTGAGACAATAGAAATTTCCATAGAAGTACAGTGGAATAACCTGCCTACGGCCAAATAAACTCAGACCGACGAAGTACATGAAATCAGTAATCATTGTGTGTATGTGTGTTTGTAATAACTCATACTAGATCACCTACTATTCCCTCTAGGCTGATGCTGCACCTCAGAAAAAGGAACTCTGAGAAGCTCTATGAAATTAAAATGACTCCTTTTTCTCTGTGTGTCTTGGGGCCTTTCCTTGAAGGGGAATTGGGTTGCAGTGGAGACAAGCCCAGGCATTCTCTTGCTGGATATTGGACTTCTGTGTATCTTTGGATTGTGGAAGAATAGGACATTCAGGATGTTTCAGGTGCTTTAGCAGAGTGCAGACATCTGCTTGTACTGCTGGATCACAGCCGCTTTCTGTGTGGGGTTGCTGACACTCATGGTGAGAAAGTAGCATGAGTCTTCTTGATGACCTCAGGAGGACGCCTGTGCAAAGTTTTTTTCCGCGTACCCTTAAGAATCATGTCATGTGCCACCACAGTTCTCATGACTTAGGGAGATGGTGCTTTAGACCTTCACTTCCTCAAATGTTTCTTAAGCAGTGATATAGCACCTACCCCACTCTTGTTCCTGAAATAGGCCTAGTATGGACTTGCTATTTGCTATTATCTGTTTTGTATACCTGAGTCAGTATGAATCAGTACTTCTTGGAAAACAGTGTAAATTAATTGAAAGATCTGTTAGGATATGGCTAGAATAACTAATTGTCCTCATTTTGAAAATCTAGCTTATGAGATTTCTAAGTAGCTAAAGAATGGATTGATCATTAGGTTGAATTGGCAAAGGACCATAGATTTCTCTTGTAGATGATTTTTGCAAATGTGGGTTCTGAAGTCAAGGCAGTTCCTTCTGTAGTGGCTTGGCCCCGGGAGCTGGAACATCAGCAGCAGCTGTTGCTGGGTCCTTTGCTGATGTCTGAGGGTGATCCTGCTGTACTGTTTTCTTCTGCCTTGGGGTGTGTGTGTGTGTGTGTGTGTGTGTGTGTGTGTTAGTCACTCGGTTGTGTTAGTCACTCAGTTGTGTCCAACTCTTTGCGACCCCATGGACTGTAGCCTGCCAGGCTCCTCTGTCCATGGAATTCTCCAGGCAAGAATACTGGAGTATATATATAGCAACCCAGGGAATACTGGGTTCCTATTCCCTTCTCCATGGATCTTCCCAATGCAGGGATCAAACCTGGGTCTCCTGCATTGCAGGCAGATTTTTTACTGTCTGAGCCACCAGGGAAGCTCCTTACAAAATGCCTTAATTTGGCTTAAAATGCCTTGGTTTGGCTTAATTTCCCAAGTGGACTTAATCCACTGAGCATCTTCTGACTTGTCACCTGAAATTTTTGTGTCTGCTTAGTCACTTCAGTCGTGTCCAGCTCTTTGTGACCCTGTGGACCGTGGCCCGCCAGGCTCCTGTGTCCATCTGCAAAGGTGCCATTAGTGTTAAAGTAAGATGTTCACTTGATCATTTGAATCATTTGGCATCACCCCATCCTCCATGTCCTCTATCCTTAAATTTCTTTTCCAGGTCCATCCCAAGGCACCTAAATCATTTAGTAAACTAACATCCTGCCAAATGTTCTGATTTTTTACTTAGTTAAGTTTAGCCAAACTATTCAGTTGAGGGGTAAGGAAAAGGAGAGAAGAAAGGGAAGCCTTTTGCTGTTTCTGAAGGTACATTTAAGGATATTCACTGAAAGTGGAATTATGACCTCACTGTACCCAGTTTCTTGGAGACTAAGAAGGTCTGCTGGATGTTGAATCTCTCTCAGTTGAAAGGGAAAGAAAATAAACTTTATAACTGCTGCTACGTCACTTCAGTCGTGTCCGACTCTGTGCGACCCCATAGACGGCAGCCCATTAGGCTCCTCTGTCCCTGGGATTCTCCAGGCAAGAATACTTGAGTGGGTTGCCATTTCCTTCTCCAAAAACTTTATAAAGTACTTCTTTAATAGTATAACTTTTTTTTTTTTTTTATCTTTAACATAATAGATAAATATTGAGAGTTTTGATTCTTAACCATTTCATACATTTTGTATTGGGCTTATATAGTAAGCTTTTGCAGATATGGCTGCTAGATATTTACCTGTTTATTACCAGGCTTAGAAACTTTTAAAACATTTGGTCCTTAATCTTATACTGCACATGAGCTTATAGCAATCCTTTACAGTTCCCAGTTTAAATGTTTATGGCATCATTACTTACATACATTACATAATATTCAGTGAAAATCCTCTTTATTATCTCAGGAAAATCTGCTAAGAAATTTTCTATTGGTAATATAAAGATAATAATTGTTTAAAAATTTATGTAACCCTTTTACAGTTAAATAGGGCCTCCCTGTTAGCTCAGTAGGTAAAGAATCCGCCTGCAGTTCAGGAGACCCCGGTTCGATTCCTGTGTTGGGAAGATCCGCTGGAGAAGGGACAGGCTACCCACTCCAGTATTCTGGCCTGGAGAATTCCATGGATTGTATAGTTCATGGGGTCGAAAAGAGACGGACATGACTGACTTTCACTTTACTGTTAAATAGGGTTTCCATGGTAGCTCAGACAGTAAAGAATCTGCCTGCAATTCAGGAGATCCCGGTTCAATCCCTGGGTTGGGAGGATCCCCTGGAGAAGAAAATGGCAACTCACTCCAGCACTGTTGCCTAGAAAGTTCCATGGACAGACCATGGGGTTGCGAAGAGTGGGACATGACTAAGCAACTAACACACATACACACACAGGCACATCACACATACAGTTAAATACAGTGTTTTTAAAGATAGTAAGAATGTATCAATATATCCAATATGTACCTAGTTAAGAAAATTATTTAATGTAGAAGTTTTTGGATTTGCCTGCTCACCTACACACACTTTTAGTCTTAGTCTTTCCATTGCAATTGACAACTTGCCCTTTCAGCTTTGAGGGTAAGTTTGAATAGACTTTATAATGTTTGAAAGACCTTATTAACACTTAAGAGAGAACACACTAACAGAAGACTATCTGTGCAGTGCATTTTAAAAAGTTACCCAGAGCTCCTTTATGAGTCTGTTCAACCTCTACTCTGGGTCTTCTTGGTAGCTTGTTTTCTTATGTAAAAAAAAAATTTATCATTTTTATTGCTAGTTGCTTTACACTGCTGTATCAGTTTCTGCTGTATAGCAGAGTAAATCAGCCATACGTATACACATATCCTCTCTTGTTTGTATTTCTTTCCCATATAGGTCCCCACAGAGCACCAAGTTAGGCTCCCTGTTCCATGCAGTAGGCTCTCATTAGTTACCTAATTTATACATCGTAGTGAATATATGTCAGTGCCACTCTCCCAATTCATCCTACCCCACCCCGTTCCCTGTTGGTATCCATACATTTGTTCTCTATGTCTATGTCTCTGTTTCTGCTTTGCAAATAAGACCTTTACCATTCTTCTTGATTCTTCATTGAGATATGATATTTGTTTTTCTCTTTGATTTACTTTAGTCTGTATGACAGTCTCTGGGTCCATCCACATCTCTGCAGATGACACAATTCTGTTCCTTTTTATGACTAATATTCCATTGTATTCCATCTTCTTTGTCCATTCTTCTGTTGATGGACATTTAGGCTGTTTCCATGTCCTGGCTGTTGTAAATAGTGCTGCAGTAAACACTGGGGTACATATATCTTTTTGAATCATGGTTTTCTCTGGGTATGCCCAGTACTGGGACTGCTGGCTCATATGGTAGTTCTGTTTTTAGATTTTTAAGGAACCTCCATCTTATTCTCCATAATGGCTGTATCAGTTCACATTCCCACCAACAGTGCAAGAGGGTTCTCTTTTCTCCACACCCTGTCCAGGGTACATTTTTTGATGATGGCCATTCTGACTAATGTGACATGATACCTCATGGTAGTTTTAATTTGCATTTCTCTAGTAATTAGTGATGTTGAGCATCTTTTCTTGTGTTTGTTGACTACCTGTATGTCTTCTTTGGAGAAATGTCTATTTAGGTCTTCCTTCCCTGTTTTTTTTTTTTTTTTTTTTTTGGTATTGAGCAGCATGAGCAGTTTGTATATTCTGGAGATTAATCTTTTGTCAGTTGCTTCATTTACACATATTTTGTCTCATTCTGAGGGTTGTTTTTTCATCTTGTTTTTTATTTCCTTTGCTGTGTAAAAGCTTTTAAATTTAATTAGGTCCCATTTGTTTATTTTTGGTTTTTTTTTCAGTTCTCTAGGAGATGAGTCCAAAAAGATCTTGCTATGATTTCTGTCAAAGGGTATTCTACCTATGTTTTCCTCTAAGAGTTTTATAGTATCTGGCCTTATATTTAGGTCTTTAATCTACTTGAGTTTATTTTTGTGTACAGTGTTAGGTAGTGTTCTAACTTCATTCTTTTACATGCTGCTGTCCAATTTTCTCAGCAACACTTATTGAAGACATTGTCTTTTGTCCATTGTATAGTATTGCCTCCCTTGTCTTAGGTTAGGTGACCATAAATACACTGGTTTATCTCTAGGTTTTCTATCCTATTCCACTGATCTCTTGTTTTGTGCCAGTACCATACATCTTTTTCTTTTTTTTTTTTGGTAATGTCTCTGCTTTTTAATTTACTGTCTAGATTTTATTTTTTGTATTTTTATATATTTATTTATTTTTACTGTTCCTCCAGCTTCAGTTTTCTTTCTCAAGATTGTTTCGCTCTTCAGGGTCTTTGTGTTTCCAAATAAGCTGTAAAATTGTTTGTTCTCATCTGTGAAAAATGTCTTTGGTAATTTGATAGCAATTGCATTGAATCTGTAAATTGCTTTGGGTAGTATAGTCATTTTCACAATATTGAGTCTTGTAATCCAGGAACATAGTATATCTCTATCTGTTTTTGTTATCTTTGATTTCTTTTATCAGTATCTTAACAGTTTTCTGCATATAGTCTTTGGCCTCCAGGGTAGATTTATTCCTAGGTATTTTATTTTTTTTTGTTGCAGTGGTAAATGGAATTGTTTCCTTAATATATCTTTCTAATCTTTCATTGTTAATGTACAGAAATGCAAGAGATTTCTGTGTATTAATTTTGTATCCTACAACTTTACTAAATTTATTGATGAGCTCTAGTCATTTTTTGAGGGCATCTTTAGGATTTTCTATGTACAGTATTATGTCTTCTGCAAACAGTGACAGTTTTACTTCTTTTCCAGTTTGGATTCCTTTTATTTCTTTTTCTTCTCTGATGATTGTGGCTAGGACTACAAATCTGTGTTGAATAAAAGTGGTGAGAGTGGACACCCTTGTCTTGTTCTTAGAGGAAATACTTTCAGTTTTTTACCAGTGAGAATTATATTTGATGTAGCTTTGTCATATATGGCATTTATTATATAGAGGTAGATTCCTTCTTTGCCCACTTTCTGGAGAGTTTTTACCATAAATGGGTTGAATTTTGTCAGAAGCTTTTTCTGCATCTATTGAAATGATTACATGGTTTTTATTCTTCACTTTGTTAATGTGGTGGATCACTTTGGTTAATTTGCACATATTGAGGAATCCTTGCATCCCTGCAATCAGTTCAGTTCAGTTGCTCAGTTGTGTCCGACTCTTTGAGACCCCATGAACTGCAGCACTCCAGGCCTCCCTGTCCATCACCAACTCCTGGAGTTCACCCAAACTCATGTCCATTGAGTCGGTGATGCCATCCAACCATCTCATCCTCTGTCGTCCCCTTCTCTTTCTGCCCTCAATCTTTTCCAGCATCAGGGTCTTTTTAAATGAGTCATCTCTTCCCATCAGGTGGCCAATGTATTGGAGTCTCAGCTTCAACATCCGTCCTTCCAATGAACACCCAGGACTGATCTCCTTTAGGATGGACTGGTTGCATCTCCTTGCAGTCCAAGGGACTCTCAAGAGTCTTCTCCAACACCACAGTTCAAAAGCATCAATTCTTTGGCACTCAGCTTTCTTCACAGTCCAACTCTCACTTTCATACATGACCACTGGAAAAACCATAGCCTTGACTAGACGGACCTTTGTTGGCTAGGTTGCAGTAAATCGTACTTGATCCTGGCATCTGATCCTTTTAATGTCCTGTTGGACTCTATTTACTAGTATTTTGTTGAGGATTTGTGTATGTATGTTCATCAGAGATACTGACCTGTAATTTTCTTTTTTTGTGATACCTTTGTTTGGTTTTGGTATTCAGGTGATGGTGGCCTCATTGAATGAGCTTTGGAGTTTTCTTCTCTCTGCAGTGTTTTGGAAGAGTTTGAGAAGAATACGTCTTAGCTCTTCTCTAAGTGTTTGATAGAATTCCCCTGTGAGGCCGTCTGGCCCTGGCCTTTGGAATATTTTTAATCACAGCTTCAGTCAGTACTTGTGATTGGCCTGCTCATATTTTCTGTATCTTCCTGATTCAGCCTTGGAAGGTTTTATCTTTCTGACAGTTTGTCCATATTTGGAGCATATGGTTGTTTGTAGTAGTCTCTTATGATTCTTGGTATTTCTGCGGTGTCAGTTGTAGCTTCTCTTTTTTTCATTTCCAATTTTATAAATATGAGTCCTCTCACTTTTTTCTTGATGAGTCTGGCTAAAGGTTTATTGATTTTTGTTCATCTTCTTAAAGAAAAACCTTTTTGTTTCATTGATCTTTTCTGTTATTTTGTCTTTATTTTATTTATTTCTGCTCTGATCATTATGATTTCTTTCCTTATACTTTGGATTTTGTTTGTTCTTTCTCTAGTTGCTTTAGGTGTAAATTAAGGTGGTTTACTTGAGATTTTACTTATTTCCTGAGATGAGACTGTATTGCTATAAACTTTCGTCTTAGAACTGCTTTTGCTGCATCCCAGACTCTGACCTGGCCCAACTTCTGCATGTACTACTTTCTCTCAAAGTCCACTGCTGCTAAAGCTAGACTCTTGTCAGTTGTGGGACACTCGTCTATTCAGATATCCCACAGATGCAGGGTTTACCAAACCGATCGCAGGGATTTAGTCTGAGGCTTGTCCAGCTACCTGGAGATTTCATTCCTCTAACTTAGTTGCACAGCCCCTGAGGCTCAGCTTTGGTGTTGGCCCCAGCTCTGCATGTAAACCCCCTTCTGGCATCTGTTCTACACCCATGCAAAAGGGAGCGAAAGCAGTGGCTGACTGAGGCAGACTTACTCAGGCCCACAGGGCTGTGCAGCCACACTGGGGTGTGTGTGAATTGCCTGTGGTGGTGGAGATTGGCAGGCAGTTGGGTAACAGAATGGGGCATGCTTACTCTGGTGGGAGTCCCTCCAGGTGTCTGGAGGCAGGGGCTGGCATGTGGGGACAGTGACACCCCCCACCCCCCCACTCCACATGCCAGTCAACAGTGGTGCCTCATTTCCTAGGCAAACCATACTTCCTTTAGGGACGTTCCACTCGGGGCCTCACACTCCTGTTCTCTTTCTTGTATTCTCAGGGTCAACAGCAGTCCTCTCTCCACATCCGTTCTCTGGTTCAGTCGTGTCTGACTCTTGGCGACCCCATGGACTGCAACATAGCAGGCTTCCCTGTCCTTCACAGTCTCCCAGAGTTTGCTCAAACTTTTGTCCATTGAATCGATGATGGCATCCAACCTTCTTGTCTTCTGTTGTCCCCTTCTCCCCCTGCCTTCTATCTTGCTCTGCATCAGGGTCTTTTCCAGTGAGTCAGCTCTTCACATCAGGTGTCCAGACTACTGGAGCTTCAGCTTCAGCATCAGTCCTTCCAATGAATATTCAGGGTTGATTTCCTTTAGGATTGACTGGTTTGATCTCCTTGCTGTCCAAGGGACTCTCAAGAGTGTTCTCCAACACTACAGTTCGAAAATATCAATTCTTCAGTGCTGCAGTCCATGGGGTCACAAAGAGTTGGACACGACTGAGTGATTGAATAACAACAACAGCCTTCTTTGTGGTCCAACTCTCACATCCATACATGACTACTGGAAAAACCATAGCTTTGACTATATGGACCTTTGTCAGCAAAGTAATATCTCTGCTTTTTAATATGCTGTCTAGGTTTGTCATAGGTTTTCTTCCAAGGAGCAAGCATATTTTAATTTCATGGTTGCAGTCATCGTCTGCAGTAGTTTTTAAGCCCAAGAAAATAAAGTCCGTCACTGTTTCCATTGTTTCCCCATCTGTTTGCCATGAAGTGATGGGACCAGATGCCATGATCTTAGTTTTCTGAATGTTGAGTTTTAAGCCAGCTTTTTCACTCTTTTTCACTTTCCTCAAGAGGCTGTTTAGTTCTTCTTCACTTTCTGCCTTGAGGGTGGTGTCATCTGCATATCTGAGGTTATCGATATTTCTCCGGGCAGTCTTAATTCCAGCATGTGCTTCATCCAGCCTGGCATTTATCTTGATGTACTCTGCATATAAGTTAAATAAGCAGGTTGACATATATTGTATTGTACTTGACCTATATTGTCAAGTACAGCCTTGACGTACTCCTTTCCCAATTTTGAAGCAGTCTGTTTTTCAACGTTGTGTTCTAACTGTTGGTTCTTGACCTGCATACAGATTTCTCAGGAGACAGGTCAGGTGGTCTGGTATTCCCATCTCTTTAAGACTTTTCTACAATTTGTTGTAATTTACATAGTCAAAGGCTTTAAGTAGTCAATGATGCAGTAGTAGATGTTTTTCTGGAATTCTCTTGCTTTTGCCATGATTCATCAGAGGTTGGCAATTTCATCTCTGATTTCTTTGCCTTTTCTAAATCCAGCTTGAACATCTGGAAGTTCTCTGTTCATGTACTGTTGAAGCCTAGAATTTTGAGCATAATTTGCTAGCATGTGAAATGAATGCAGTTGTCCGGTAGGTTGAACATTCTTTGATATCGCCTTTCTTTGAGTTTGAAATGAGAACTGACCTTTGCCAGTCCTATGGCCACTGCTGAGTTTACCAAATTTGGTGGTATATTAAGTGCAGCACTTTAACAGCATCATCTTTTAGGATTTGAAGTAGCTCAGCTGGAATTCCTTCACCTTTGTGCTCTTAGCCCCACATTTTTGTATTCAGTTCTCTCAGCCCCCACCAGCACTGGCAAAATCCTGTCTTGGTCAGTGGCACCCAGGGCTGATTTTGAAGGAGGCTTTGGGATGGACGATGCTCAGGATGCTGGAGCCTATCCTGGCAGAGGAGACCTTGGCTTGAGGTGTGTGTGGAGGGTGAGCCTACTCAGATGAGTGCACCTCCCAGTGCTTGTACAGGCTGAAGCGGGTGGGTGGGGATGGGGATTAAAATGACAGCCCCGCCTGTTGCTCACCACCCAGCAGTGGTGCCTTGCTTCTGTGGTGTCCTGGCCTTCTTCTGCAGACTTTCTCAGTTGTTGAACTCCTTACTGCTGTCCATTCAGGCTCTCTTCACAGCTACCAGCTGTCCCCTTCCTGGGTCCATTTCCAAACCCCACTTTCCAGCATCCAGCCCTCCTCTTGACAGAAGACACGTGACTCAGGCTGGGCTGGCAAGGCTGCAGTACAGACCGTGTGCACAGTTCTTACTTTGTCCTGCCTTTCACAGATGGTCCACCGTGTTCTTTGATCCTCCGAAGGTCCCTTTCTGTCCCCGCAGATTTCCCCACCATGAGGGGATTTTCTGATTGCAAGAACCTCTTCTTACCTTCAGCTTCCCCCCAGGGTTGCTGGTCCCTTTTATGATTCTTTTTTTTTTTTCCTTTCTTTTTTCCTACCCCACTCTGAGGGGATTTTTCTTGTCCTTTTAGGTGTTCAGAGTCTTCTTCTAATGTTCAGTAGGTACTCTGTGTGAGAATTGTTCCATTTGTAGATATAGTCTTGATGTCCTGGTGAGGAGACATGAATTCCACGTCCTTCTCTTCTGCCATCCCGACTCCTCTTTGATAGCTTTTGAAGGACGCAAAAGCGTGACAAAGTGATACAGTCTTTCACTTTAAAGTAGGATCATCCAGCTCAGTCTGAATTCTGACGATATGTTAAATTTCTGATTTGTAGACATGGGCATTTTTTCTTGTTTGAATGCAGTATTGTATTCCCTTTTAGACATCTCTCTTATGCAAAAGAAGACAGGAGAAAAATAAGCCTCTACCCAGCGAAAAGGAAAATAGTAGCTTTTATTTATTGAGTTCGTATTATATGATAGGCACTATTCTAAGTACTTGTTACTTGTACTGGTTTATTTAATATTTCTAACTGTGTGAGACACAGTTACTCTTTATAGTCTCATTTTATAGATGAGGAAGCTAACACAGAGATGTTAAATAGTTTACCAAAAGTCTTGTAAGTAACATTTGGCACAGCAGGGATCCAAATCCCAGCTGTTCAACACCACTGTCTATTAATACTCTGCTGAATTGTCACTTAAAGTGGCAAGTTATGTAATTATTTTAATTTTAGTTTCGATTTGATGTAAATGTGACATTCTCTCTCTGGGTAGAAATTTGGTTTCTGTTTCTAAGGTCTCCACTGAAGTGATGAAGTGTGTGTAGCCTATTCCTGATGCTTCTCTTTTTGCACTCTACCTTTGGAATATCTATAATAGTTCTAACTGCTTGAAGGAAAAAAGAAGTATGTGAAAAACAGTGCTACGTGGATTCAGTTGCTTGGTTAATTGCTTTATATTCCACTGGAGGCTTGCTGGAATTGTTTCTATTTAGAAATCTAAAATTTCCCATAATGAACTAAATTAATTCTGTCCTGAACATTCTTTTTGCCTAGCATGTTTCGCCAAGGGATGCATGACTTGAAAGTCTGGCCTAACGTGGAAGCAGATGGATCAGAACCCACCAAAACTCCTGGCAGAACAAGCAGTACTCTCTCAGAGGATCAGATGAGTCGCCTTGCCAAGGTAAAAAAGAAATTACTGAAACAGGTGGAAAGCTTTAAATGATAATCTGTTGTATAAATTGACATTATGAATTCTGTGAGGTTACTTTTTAATTTAAATTCAATCTTTTAATAATAGTTTTATTGAAATATAATTCATGTACCATAAAGTTCACGCTTGGAAAGTGTACTGTTCAGTGATTGTTTTTTAGTGAATTCACAGAGTTGTGCATTCATTACCATTCTACCTTTAGACCATTTTTATCAAAAATGTAACCATGTACCCATTAGCAGTCATTCCTTGTTCCCTCCTCTCTCCAGCCCCTAGCAACTACTAATCTACTGTCTATCTCTGTGGATTTTCCAGTATTGGATATTTCATGTAAAGAGAATCATGTAATATATTGCTTTTTGTGTCTGAAACTCCAATGGATTTGAAAACAGAGCTTTTGGTGATACTTTCAGGACGATCACCTCCCTTTTTTGGTCACATAATCTGAAAGATGCATGTGTTATTACATGCTGGAGATTCTTATACTGTTTGAAAATGAAAATTTCTTATACTAGCTAGTTTAAATTGCCCTCACTCCACCATACTCCTCTTTTTGTAAACTGAGTTATTACCTTTTTCTTTCAGAATTGTGTTAATGAAGTGTTTTCCTTTAGCTTTTGTATTTTTAAGTTAAATTCTTTTTTTAAATCACAACAGTTTAACTTATTTTGTGAATATCTGTTCAGAAAGTACTGTGTTACTTACTAGCTTCCCACCAGCCGTCTGTTTTACACATGGTGGTGTGTCACGTCCGCGCTGCTTTCTCAGTTCGTCCCACTCTCCTTCCCCGGCTGTGTCTGCATGTTCGTACTCTACATCTGTGTCTCTATTGCTGCAAACAGTACAGGGAACTATATTCAATATCCTGTAATAACCTGTAGTGGAAAATAATTGGAAGAAGTGATCAGTATCTTGTTATAACCTGTGTTGGACAATAATTGGAAAAAGTGTACACAAACACGTTCTGTTCGAATCACTTTGCTGTACGTGTGAAACATAATATTGTAAGGCAAAAAAAAAAGTACTATGTTAGATATTGTTTAAATATCCTTTTACAGTTCTTTAGTTAAGAGATGAGACTTTAATTTTTACATGTGGTTTTCCTTTCTGATCTTATTAGTTATGGATGACTATAATGTCTGGTGAAAGTTTTGGTGCCAAACATTTTACAACTTGTTGCCTCAATCTACATGTGGAAGAAATCCTAATTATAAAGAATAAGCACTTGGAGTGTCTAAGCTTTATGCTTCAATGTAATTTTTTTCAAGTTTATTCTGTCTTTTTCTATGTCTCTTTTATGGAGAAATTGTATCAGAGCTTCTTAATAAGCATTTTGACCAAATTGCTGTTGTCCTCCATAAGTACTATTCCCCTCCATAATAAATAAAACTTAGCTTTCAGTTCAGCTACTCATTGTGAGATTTTGTTGACATTCTTACATGTAATATAGGAAACCTCTTACACTTTTCATATGTATACTTTCTCTTTAAGAATTTATCTTAGTGATGCTATTTTATTGAAGCTACTCTCTGAATTTTATAAACTGTGAATAATAGAAATTGTATCAGAATCACCTCATTAATAAGCTATAAGCTTGTATCTCAAATTCAGGAAAACCTTAAATTGTCTTTAAGAACAGCATTCATTATGAGAATGAATATTATGATTCATGTAATAACAAAATGCTGAATTTGAGGAGAAATGGCTGAGTCAAGAAATATAAAGCTATGTAGTTGCACAGTGCATCCACTTTGTTTCTTTCATATTAAAAAAATTATAGGCTTCTATTCATATGTTCCTAATTCTTTTCCCAATTATTTTTTATTTATTTTTTTAAATTATGACTTTAATTGAATGATTATAGTAGAAATTTTGCTTTTCACGATTTAATAATTGCAATGAAAATTTTACTTTTAGTAAATTTAAGGTAACCAACCTTACAAATAAATATCAACAAGTATCATAAATACCAATAAATATAAAAGAACATGTAAAATTTCAAAATTTCTGTCATAACTTGTATTATAGTTGACATCTTTGATTCATAGAAGAGGAGGATCATATAAACTCTTAAAACATCCTTACAGCAAAGATGAACGTAAAACCACTTTATGCTTTTATTATATATATTATTATTGTTGTTGCTGTTGTGTTGCTGTTGTTCAGTCGCTAAGTTGTGTCTGACTCTTTGCCACCACATCAGATCAGATCAGATCAGTCGCTCAGTTGTGTCCGACTCTTTGCGACCCCATGAATCGCAGCACGCCAGGCCTCCCTGTCCATCACCAACTCCCGGAGTTCACTGAGACTCATGTCCATCGAGTCAGTGATGCCATCCAGCCATCTAATCCTCTGTCATCCCCTTCTCACCACATAGATAGCAGCATTCCAGGCTCTTCTGTTCTCCAGTATCTCCTGGTTCAGTTCAGTCTCTCAGTCGTGTCCAGCTCCTTGCGATCCCATGGACTGAAGCATGCCAGGCTTCCCTGTCCATCACCAACTCCTGGAGCTTGCTCAAACTCATGTCCATCAAGTTGGTGATGCCATCCAACCATCTCATTCTCTGTCATCCCCTTCTCCTCCTGCCTTCAATCTTTCCTAGCATCAGGGTCTTTTCCATTGAGTCAGTTCTTTGCATCAGGTGGCCAAAGTATTGGAGTTTCAGCTTCAGCATCAGTCCTTCCAATGAATAATCAGGACTGATTTCCTTTAGGATGGACTGGTTGGATCTCCTTTCAGTCCATCAAGAGTCTTCTTCAACACCACAATTCAAAAGCATCAATTCTTTGGCCCTCAGCTTTCTTTATAGTCCAACTCACATCCATACATGACTACTGGAAAGATCATAGCTTTGACTAGACGGACTTTTGTTGGCAAAGTAATGTCTCTGTTTTTAATATGCTGTCCAGGTTGGTCATAACTTTTCTTCCAAGGAGCAAGCATCTTTTAATTTCTTGGCTGCACTCACCATCTGCAGTGATTTTGGAGCCCAAGAAAATAAAGTCTCTCACTGTTTCTATTATTTCCCCATCTATTTGCCATGAAGTGATGGGACTGAATGCCATGATCTTAGGTTTCTGAATATTGAGTTTTAAGCCAACTTTTTCATTCTCCTCTTTGACTTTCATCAAGAACCTCTTTAGTTCTTCTTTACTTTCTGCCATAAGGGTGGTGTTATCTGCATATCTGAGGTTATTGATATTTCTCCCGGCAATCTTGATTCCAGCTTGTGCTTCATCCAGCCTGGCATTTTGTATGATGTACTTTGCACATAAGTTAAATAAGCAGGTTGACGGTATGCAGCCTTGACGTACTCCTTTCCTGATTTGGAGTTTGCTCAAATTCATGTCCATTGAGTCGATGATGCTATCTAACCATCTCACCTTTTCCCGCCCCCTTCTCCTTTGCCTTCAATCTTTCCCAGCATCAGGGTCTTTTCCAGTGAGTCAACTCTTCACCTCAGTTGGCCAGAGTATTGGAGCTTCAGCTTCAGCATCAGTCTTACCAAAGAATATTTAGGGTTAATTTCCTTCAGAATGACAGGTTTGATGATCTCTTTGCAGTCCAGGAAACTTTCAGTTGTCTTTTCCAGCACCACAGTTGGAAAGTATTAATTCTTTGGTGCTCAGCCTTCTTTATGGTCCAACTCTCACATCTGCACATGACACTGGAAAAAACATTGCTTTGACTATATGCATACCTTTGTCTTTGACAAAGTGATATTTCTGCTTTTTAATACACTATTTAGGTTTGTTATAGTTTTCCTTCCTTTTAATTTCATGGCTGCAGTCTCTGCAGTGATTTTGGAGCCCAGGAAAATAAAATCTGTCACTGCTTCCACTTTTTCGTTTTTTATTTGCTATAAAGTGATGGAACTGGAAATCATGATCCTAGTTTTTTGAATGTTGAGTTTTAAGCCAGGTTTTTCATTCTTCTCTTTAACCCTTATCAAGAGGCTCTTTAGTTCCTCTTCCCTTTCTGCCCTTAGTGTTATCATCTGAATTTCTGAAGTTGTTGATATTTCTCCTAGCACTCTTGATTCCAGCTTGTGATTCATCCAGCCCCACATTTCACATGATGTACTCTGCATATAAGTTATATAAGCAAGGTGACAATATACAGCCTTGTTGTACTTCTTTCCCAGTATTGAAGCAGTCTGTTGTTCCATGTTCAGTTCTAACTGTTGCTTCTTGACCCACATACAGGTTTATCAGGAGATAGGTAGGATGGTCTGATACTCCCATCTCTTTAAGAATTTTCCATAGTTCATTGTGATCCACACAGTGAAAGGCTTTAGCGTAGTCAGTGAAGCAGAAATATATGTTTTTCTGGAATTCCCTTGCTTTCTCATGATCCAACAAATGTTGACATTTTGCTCTCTAGATCCTCTCCCTTTCCTAAATCCAGCTTGTTCATCTGGAAGTTCTTGGTTCATGAACTGCTGAAGCCAAGCCTGAAGCATTTTGAGCATAACCTTGTTAGCATGTGAAATGAGTGCAGTTGTATGGTAGTTTGAACATTGTTTGGCTTTGCCCTTCCCTGGGATTGGAATGAAAAATGACCTTTTCCAGTCCTGTGGCCACAGCTGAGTTTTGTATGACATATTGTATGACAAATTTGCTGACATATTATATGGAGCACTTTCACAGCAACATCTTTTAGGATTTTAAATAGCTCAGCTAGGTACCCATCACTTCCACTAGGTTTGTTTGTAATAATACTTTCTAAAGCCTCTTTGACTTCACACTCCAGGATGTCTGGGTCTAGGTGAATGACCACACCATCGTGGTTATCTGGGTCATTAAGACCCTTTCTGTATAGTTTTTCTGTGTATTCTTGCAACCTTTTCTTAATCCCTTCTGCTTCTGTTAGGTCATTACTGTATCTGTCCTTTATCATTCCCATCCTTGCATGAAATGTTCCCCTTGATATCTCTCAATTTTCTTGAAGAGGTGGCTAGTCTTTGCCATTCTACTGTTTTTCTCTGTTTCTTCACATTGTTCCTGTAAAAAGGCCTTTTTATTCTCCTTGCTATTCTCTGGAACTCTGCATTCATTTGAATGTATCTTTCCCTTTCTCCCTTTCCTTTTGCTTCTCTTCTTTGCTCAGCTATTTGTAAAGCCTTCTCACACAACCACTTTACCTTCTTGCATTTCTTTTTCTTGGGGATGGTTTTGGTTACCTCCTCCTGTACAGTGTTATAAACCTCCATCCATAGTTTTACTTCACTTTATCAGATCTAATTCCTTGCATCTGTGTGTCACTTCCATTATATAATCATAAGGGATTTGATTTCAATCATACCAGAATGGCCTAATGGTTTTCCCTACTTTCTTCAGTTTAAGCCTGAATTTTGTAGTAAGGAGCTCATGATCTGAGTCACAGTCAGCTCCAGGCCTTGTTTTTATTGACTGTATTGAGCTTCTCCATCATTGGCTGCAGAGAGCACAATAAATCTGATTTCAGTATTGACCATCTGGTGATGTCCATGTGTAGAGTCTTCTCTTGAGCTGTTGGAAATAGTGTTTGCTATGACCAGTCTGTTCTCTTGAGAAACCCTGTTAGCTTTTGCCCTACTTCATTTTATACTCCTGTGTAGCGGTTCATATTCTATGATTCTAAAAGACTGACATAGCAAATAATGGGGATTTTTTTCTCTCCACCTTAGTAGAAGAAAAAACATGCAGTCATCGTTTGCCAATTGTGGCATTGTTGTTCATGCCATTCCTTTTTTTCTGTAAAACATATGCCTGGAGTAAAGCATTGTTTAGGATCTGCTTTAGCGAATGATCTGGCTATGCTCTTAGATTTTGTTTTTGTTGTTGTTTGATTAGTGCCTGTTTCTTGACTTAAATTTTTCAGACTGGCTTCCTGAATATTTCCTTTCTGTTCTACCAGAAAAAGTATACTTTGATATTTGTTGTGATCTTAATTTCTAAACTTATCAAAGAGAGTACACTTTGATACTAGGTATGCTCTGAACTTAAAATGTATTTTGGTAGTGTTTTTTCTTTAAATTATGCCACAGTAGCTCTTTCTCCCTCCTCTCTTCCTCTCAGTTTTCCGGTTCCACGTTAAAAAGTTTGTCCTGTTAGATTGTCATTCTCATCTACAAAATATTTTGAAACTGTCTGTGGTGCAATATACTTTTAAAACCTGGGGAAAGAATGTCTGTGCTCATTTTTCCATTTTCATGTAAAAGGAACAGATACTTCTGTTTCTCACTATCATTTTAAGAAAAGAAATGAGTATTCTAATAGATGATGTTCAAGTGGTTAGAACTGAACGATTTCTTTCATATTGTACTTTGATTTTTCAGCCACTGAATTTACTCTGATTGTTTCTAATTGTTAAGAAGGTGGCTTTGTTAGCAGAAGGAATCTGGAGACTTCCTCCTGTGGGCCTTGGCTCTTGGTAGGGATGCAAAGAATTTAAGGTCTTACCCCATTGCAAGAAGGTTTATTAACAATAAGGAAAGAAAGAACAAATTGCAAAGAGTTGGACCCGACTAAGTGCACACAAAGAACAGAGAGAACACTTCATGAGAGAGGGCCGTCAAGGGAGACAAATTTCCCTGGAGGGTTGGGGTACAAGAGTTTTTAAGGCAGGATCATTTGCATAATCCAGGGAGTTTGTTGAGTAACTGCTGCAAGTTATAGTAATATGGAAGGATGCTCTACTGCGCATGTCCTTCACATAATTCAGTCTGTTACAATTAGATGTATGTTTTCAAGGAATATTTATGAGCAGTTAAAGTCCAATGGCCACCAAAGGTTACCTTAGTACTGGATAGTTAGGGGTGTGTCAGTGTGCTAGGGTAGGGAAAGTCCTGACAGTAGGGCCGGTGGGGGGGGGGGTTAAAGTTTCCTGACTATTTTTGGAGTACTGGTGGGCGTATCAGGGGTGGGACTGGTAAATTGCTTGGTGAGGTTACGGGGCTCTTGGATGGTTAGTTGAAGGGACCGCCTCTCATTGCTCTCTGCTACCTTCCTGTTGATCAGCTTAAACATAAAATGGTGTGTATTAATCTTAATAATACACTGTGTATTATTAAATAAACAGTGTATTATTATTAAATAATACACAGTGTATCTTAAAGTGTAGTTTCCATGCATCCTGTAAGCCAAAATAAATAGCAAAGTGACAGTTTTCAAACTACAGATTAAGAGAGTTTATTCAGTTAAGGAACTGCTTTAGTCTTGGCTGCTTCCAATTAATAGGATAAGAGAGCTGGGAAATGAAGATGAACTTTTTAAATGGCCTGTGAAAAGACAGTGTTATATAATTACTAAGCAAAGAACCTCAAACTCAAGCTGTACTAAATATTCTAATTCTTATTGATAGATCTGAAAGTAAATTATAACTGCAATTTGAATAATTGAAGTTTAAAAGCCTGATATCTAGGTTTAACATTTTTTAAGAGTTTAAATACTCCTGGAATAGTTTTTGTGGAGTTAACTTTTAATGATTTTACATCATTTTTTGAACATGCCTAATTTTCGTTTGAGGAAAAATTGAGTGTAAGAAAAGGAAACAACTCAATAGTCTTCAGTTTAGTTCTTACTTTGTATAACTTGAATTTCTTAGACTTAGTAGGGAACAGGAAGATAGTGAATGTATTGAAATATACTCTTTCCCCCATCTTCCTCATTGTCTTCTCTTTCCCATCTCTAAATTTCCCCAATTAATTTTTATTAATGTGTAGTAACTTTCTGTTAGAATTGCTTTGTGAAAATAATAAAAGGCCAGACTCTTGGGCATTTTATTACCCTTTGGTTGTCTGTGAGCCAACCTTTTAATAATTGTGGGTGTTACTTGGTCTCCATTTTTCAGCTCCATTTTTCAGCTTGTCATATTTTAAGAGTTTTATGGCTAGGATGCATATCCACCTGGGGTTTTGGATGTGACTACTAAGTTGTAGTGTTTGATTTATATTTGAGTTCATGTCTTTAGATAAAAGCGTCCATCTCCACTGTCTTCATTTTAGCAGCTCTGCTTGTTGCCTTTGGAATGTGCTTTAGTTTCTGTCAATTTGATTAAGAGGAGGCAAAAGAAAGTAAGGACTATTTGAAAAATGCTTTGTGCGACAAGATAGGGTAGGCACTCTTCGGGAGAGGGTACAGATGAGTGCTGCTGCAGAGAAGTCGTGGTAGGATGTGGTTATGTGTCAGGCTGACCCCTCGAGTGCCTTGAAGGGGTAATTGTGGGTCCAGAATCAGACTCAGGTTTGTAACCGCAGGAACTGGATTTATTTTACTTCATCCAGAAAAAGTTAGTATCTTGAACATAGGTTCATGCCAATCAATTCAAGGGGTTATTTTTAACCTTATGATGTAGACCTGTACTGTCATAATAGCCTCAATTCACATATGGCAACTTAATTAAAATTAAATAAATTTAAAATCAGTTGCTTTGTTACCATAATCACATTTCAAGTGCTCAATAGCCACATGTGGCTAGTGGTTACCTAGTAGGCAGTGCAGGTAGGGGAATATTTCCATTATTGCTGAAAGTTCTGTTGAGCAAGTTCTGTTGAGCAGCAGTGGTCTTGAATGCCAATTTAATAATTTTTAATAGTGAGCAACCATATTATCTTTATGGTAACCATGCTACTTGTGCCTGTTACCCAGGACACCATTTTTCAAGGCAAGTTGCAAATTAAATTAGTCTTCAGGAGATTATTAATTTCTTAATCATGAAGGACCCTGAAGGAGCTAGAAAGCTTGTGAGATATTTCTCTCAGTTTGAGGAAATCTTTAAAGTTCTTTTCCTCTTTCTCTCTTGACATCATTTCTCTAGTTTCTTGAATATACTGTATGTTTTCAATAAACATTGACTAATTATCATGATCACAAAATAATCCTTTACAACTGAGATTAAGGTAACGAAGAAATTTTCTTGTTACAAAATTTTATGAAATGAAATTCAGACTATTTAAATTATTTTACAGTACTAATTGACCTGCTGAAATATTTACCCTTGAAAGTAAATATTTTACATAGAATGAACTGCATTGAATGGGTACTTGTCTTGAGGTATGAATTTAGAGGAGTTCACTGAGATTTTAAGTATGTGGACAAGTCCTCTTTAGCGCCACCATCATCACTTCTTGTTGCTGATGCACTCCTAAATGTTGGAGATTTAAGAACTAGATTACCAGGTTGAAACTGTTATTATTAGTGACATTTTGAGTAATACTAAAATAGTAATAATCACCTTGCATGTATAAACAGCATTAATAGCTCTAAAACCCTTTAGCGTGGATCAGGAACTAAAATGGAGACTGTTTTTCATTCAAATTCCAATTGTGTCTTGTTCACTTGTGATATTGGATAGCTACTTAACCTTTACGAAGTCATGAATTCCTCATCTATGAATAGGAGTAATTATTATATCTACTTTTTTGAGTTTCTATGAAGACTAGATATAAATGAGGTTAAATAAATAGTTAAAGGATTTAACATATTATGGGACAGTTGTTCAGTTGCTAAGTCATGTCTGACACTTTGCGACCCTGTGGACTACAGCACGCCAGGCCTCCCTGTTGTTCACTATTTCCCAGAGTTTGCTCAAACTCATGTCCATTGAGTTGGTGATGCCATCCAACCATCTTACCTCTATTGCTCCCTTCTCCTCCTGCCCTCAATCTTTACCAGCTTCAGGGTCTTTTCCAGTGAGTCGACTATTTGCCTCAAGTGGCAAAACTATTGAAACTTCAGCTTTAGCATTAGTCCTTCGGATGAATATTCAGGGTTGATTTCCTTTAGGATTGACTGGTTTGATCTCCTTGCAGTCCAAGGGATGCCAAAAAGTCTTCTCCAGCACTACAGTTCAAAAGCATCAATTCATGGTCACTCAGCCTTCTTTATGGTCCAACTCTCGCATCTGTACATGACTACTGGAAAAACTAAGTGTGTTAGTCACTTAGTCACATCTGACTCTTTCTGACCACAGAGACTGTAGCCCTCCAGGCTTCTCTGCACATGGAATTTTCCAGGCAAGAATACTGAAGTGGGTGGCCATTCCCTTCTTCAGAGAATCTTCCTGACCCAAGGTTTGAACCCATGTCTCCCGGGATTGCAGGAGGATTCTCTACGGTCTGAGCCCCCAGGGAATCCCAGAAAAACCATAGCTTTGACTATACAGCCTTTTGTCAGAAAAGTGGTATCTCTGCTTTTTAATGTGCTATCTAGGTTTGTCATAGCATTTTTTCCAAGGAGCAAGTGTCTTTTAATTTCATGGCTACAGTCACCTTCCGCAGTGATTTTGGAGCACAAGAAAATAAAGTCTATCACTGTTTCTACTTTTCCTCGGTTTGCCATTAAGACCAACCTAGATAGCATATTCAAAAGCAGAGATATTACTTTGCCAACAAAGGTCCGTCTAGTCAAGGCTATGGTTTTTCCTGTGGTCATGTATGGATGTGAGAGTTGGACTGTGAAGAAGGCTGAGCGCCGAAGAATTGATGCTTTTGAACTGTGGTGTTGGAGAAGACTCTTGAAGAGTCCCTTGGACTGCAAGGGGATCCAACCAGTCCATTCTGAAGGAGATCGGCCCTGGGATTTCTTTGGAAGGAATTCTGCTAAAGCTGAAACTCCAGTACTTTGGCCACCTCGTGCGAAGAGTTGACTCATTGGAAAAGACTCTGATGCTGGGAGGGATTGGGGGCAGGAGGAGAAGGGGACGACAGAGGATGAGATGGCTGGATGGCATCACTGACTCGATGGACATGAGTCTCAGTGAATTCCGGGAGTTGGTGATGGATAGGGAGGCCTGGCGTGCTGCAATTCATGGGGTCGCAAAGAGTCGGACACGACTGGGCGACTGATGTGATCTGATCTGATCTGAGTGATGCTGGATGCCATGATCTTAGTTTTTTGAAAGTTGTTGCTTTTCCACTCTCCTCTTTCACATTTATCAAGAGGCTCTTCAGTTGTTCTTCCTTTTCTGCCATTAGGGTGGCATCCTGCATATCTGAGGTTGTTGGTATTTCTTCTGGCAATCTTAATACCAGCATGTGATTCATCCAGCTTGGCTTCCTTGGTGGCTCAGATGATAAAGAATCTGCCTGCAATGCAGGAGACCTGGGTTCAATCCCTGGATTGGGAAGATCCCCTGAAGGAGGGCATGACAGCCCACTCCACTATACTTGCCAGGAGAATCCTCATGGACAGGGGAGCCTGGCGGGCTACAGTCCAAGGGGTTGCAAAGAGTGGGACACGACTGAGCGACTAAGCACACAGCACATTCTGCATAGAAGTTAAATAAGCATAGTGATACTCACTATATGGCCTGTTGTACTCCATTGCCAGTTTAGAACCAGTACATTGTTCCATGTCTCGTTTTAACTGTTGCTTTTTTACCCGCATATATAGGTTTCTCAGGAGACAAGTAACATGGTCCGGTACTCCCATCTCTAAGAATTTCCCACAGTTTGTTGTGATCCACACAAAGGCTTTAGTGTAGTCAGTGAAGCAGAAGTAGATGTTTTTCTGGAATTTCCTTGGTTTTTCTACAATCCAGTGAATGTTGGCAATTTGATCTCTAGTTCCTCCGCCTTTTCGAATTCTAGCTTGTACCTCTGGAAGGTCTCAGTTCACATACTCCTGAAACCTAGTTTGAAAGAGTTCAAGCATAACCTTGCTGACATGTGAAATGAACATAATCGTGTGTTAGTTTGAACCTTCTTTGGTATTGCCCTTCTTTGGGATTGGAATGGACACTGACCTTTTCCAGTCCTGTGGCCACTGTTAAGTTTCCCAAATTTGCTGACATGTTGAATGTAGCACTTTAACAGCATCTTAGGATTTTAAATAGCTCTGCTCAGATGCCATCACTTCCACCAGCTTGTTCGTAGTAGTGCTTCCTAGACAGTACTGAGCACTCATAAATGTTAGCTGTTGTTATTTGATCTTATTTGCTTTGCTTTCATTTGAATCTAACAAGTGTAATGATTGGCTTTGTAATATACACTGTTTTTATCCTCATGAAATGTACATTGTTTTTAAACTCCTGAAAGGATGGAAGCTTAGAGAGGTTAAGTGCTGTATTTTAATGATTCAAGTAAACAGAAAATTGTTTTACCAGGACCTGAAATCAGGTCTTTAAATCCTTTTTATAAATACCTTTCTAAAGATAAGTATCAGTATCATGTTTTAGATTTAGGGTTGTGAAGAATTAGTTTGCGTAGAGAATGTTAAAAAGTAGAGACATTACTTTGCCAACAAAGGTCCATCTAGTCAAGGCTATGGCTTTTCCAGTAATCATGTATGGATGTGAGAGTTGGACTACAAAGAAAGCTGAGCACTGAAGAATTGATGCTTTTGAACTGTGGTGTTGGAGAAGACTCTTGAGAGACTGCAAGGAGATCCAACCAGTCCATCCTAAAGGAAATCAGTCCTGAATATTCATTGTAAGGATTGATGCTGAAGCTGAAACTTTAATACTTTGGCCACCTGATGTGAAGAACTGACTTATTTGAAAGGACCCTGATGCTGGTAAAGACTGAAGGCAGGAGGAGAAGGGGACGGCAGAGGATGAGATGGTTGGGTGGCATCACCGACTCAATGGACATGAGTTTGAGCAAACTCTGGGAATTGATGAAGGACAGGGAAGCCTGGTGTGATGCAGTCCGTGGGATTGCAAGGAGTTGGACATGACTGAGCAACTGAACTGAACTGAGAGAATTTCATTATTATCAAGAATGTTAAAGTTGAAAGGTAGAAGAGGCAGAGTATGAAATGAAAAAATGTAATTGGTTGGCCTTAATGTTTGTTTGTTTTTTTCTGTAAGATGGCTCTTGCTTGTCTTTAACTTCATTCAGAACAATTTTGTTAGATTATATTGTGACAGCAGTCATATCAGTGTGCAAAAAAAAAAAAAAGAAAGCAAACTTTTGTTTTCTTTTGGCAACATGTCCCTTTATCTGGTTTTTAATTTTTTAAATTATGAAACAGTAAGCCACTAGATCCCACCCAGTATGTATAGGATTTGATTTTATTGTGATCCTACCATTTCATTGTGGCTTCTCCTTTTTCTTGGAATATAGGGTATCTTTTTGTGTGTGATTTCCGGGGTCCTTCTGTTGATGGTTGTTCAACAGCTAGTTGGGATTTTTGGGCTCTCACAGGAGGAGATGAGCATACTTCCTTTAACTACACCATCTTGATTTGATCTCTTTTTTAAAAAAAGCTTTTATTCAAAATTGGTGAGTTTTTGTGTAGCCATTTTAATAGTGAAGATGAAGGGAAAAAAGTAACATTTTCAGCTTATTATGCTTTAGTTTTTCAAGAAAAGTAAAAATGCAACTGAAACACACACACAAAAAGATTGTGTAGTGGATGGAGAAGGAGCTGTGACTGATCAAACATGTCAAAAGTGGTTTGCAGTGTTTCATGCTGCAAATTTCTCACTAAAGGATTCTCCAAAGTCAGTTAGACCAGTTAAAGTTGATTGCGATAACATTGAGACATTATTTGAATATAGTCAATGCTACGGGAGATACCCTGTACTCAGAAGATAGCCAACACACAGAAAATATCCATATCAAGCATTGAAAATCATCTGCATCAGCATGGTCATGTTAATCACATTGACATTTTACTTTTGCATTAAAAAAAAAAACCCTTCTTGACTATATTTTATATGCTATTCTCTACTGAAGTGTAATGACAGTGTTTCGTTTTTAAAACAAATTGTGATAAGCAATGACAAATTGATACTGTACAATAGTGTAGAACAGAAGAGATCGTGGGGCAAGTGAAGTGAACCACCACCAACCACACCAAAGACCTGCCTTCGTCCAAAGAAAGTAATGTTATGTGTATGGTGGGATTGGAAGGGAGTGCTCTATTATGAGCTCCATCTGGAAAACCGAACGATTAGTTTTGCTCCCAGTCTGACCAACTGAAGGCAGCCCTTTATAAAAAGTGTCAGAATTAGTCAACAGAAAATGCATAATCTCCCATCAGGATATTGCAAGATTGTATGTTTCTTTGATGACAGACAAAGACTGTTAAAGCTTGGCTGGGAAGTTCTGAGTCATCTGTGGTATTCATCTTTGGATTTCCATTTATTTTGGTATTTACACAATTCTATTAGTGGAAAAATTTCAGTTCCCTGGAAGACTATAGAAAGGGCACTTGGAACAGTTCTTTGCTTATGAAGATAAGGTGTTTGGGGAAGATGGAGTTATGAAGTTGCTTTTAAAATGGCAGAAGGTAGTAGAACAGAATGGTGAATACATTGTTCGGTAAAGTTCATGGTGAAAATGAAAAATTAGGTCATTTTTACTGAAGGAACTTTTTGGCCAACCCTGATATATTCCTATAGGTCCTCAGGTATAGCATAGAAGATGGTGAGTCAAGAAACAGTGATTTTCCTGTGCTGAGTGAGCAAATAAATATCTGTGCTATAAATGAACTCTCCTTAACCAAAGACTTCCCGGGTGGCCCAGACGGTAAAAGTGTCTGCCTACAAAGCAGGAGACCCAGGTTCGATCCCTGGGTTGGGAAGATCCTCTGGAGAAGACAGTGGCAACCCACTTCAGTATTCTTGCCTGGAAAATCCCATGGGCAGAGGAGCCTAGCAGGCTTCAGTTCACAGGGTTGCAAAGTCAGACAGGACTGACTGAGCATGCATGCACATATCTTTATTGATTGATCTGTAGATGAACACTGCTGTGTTTTGGCTGTTGTAAATAGTGCTGCTATCAACCTTGGGGTGCATGTATCTCTTTGAACTAGTTTTCATCTTTTCTGGATACATGACCAGGAGTGGGATTGCTGAATTATATGGTAACTCTTATTTTTAGTTTTCTAAAGCACTTGGAATGTTTTCCATAGTGGCCACACCAATTTACCTGTCCACCAGCACCTTTTCTCCACACCCTCTCCAGCATTTATTATTTGTAGACTTTTTAATGATGACCATTAGATTGGTGTGAGGTAATTTATTATTGTAGTTTTGATTTGCATTTCTCTAATAATTAGCAGTGTTGAGTATCTTTTCATGTGCCTGTTGGCTCTCTTTATGTCTTCTCTAGAGAAATGTCTGTTTAGGTCTTCTTCCTGTTTTTTGAATGGATTGTTTGGGGTTTTTTGAGCTATATGAGCTGTTTGTACATTTTGGAAATTAAGCACATCATTTGTAAATATTTTCTCCCATAGTTTGTCTTTCCATTTTGCTTATGATTTTCTTCGCTGTATAAAAGCTTTCAAATTTAATCAGTCCCATTTGTTTACTTTTGCTTTTATTTCTTTTGCTTTGGGAGACTGATCTAAGAAAGGACTGCTATGACTTAATGTCAGAGAAAGTTTTGCCTACAGTCTCTTCCAGGAGTTTTATAGTGTCATGTCTTATAATGAAATCTTCAAGCCATTTTGAGTTTTATTTTTGTGTTTGATGTGAGGGAGTGTGCTAACTTTAGTGATTTACATATGGCTGAAAGGACACTTTTTTTTCATGTGAAGAGATCTAATCAAGGACAGACATTGCAAAGAATACCAACTTTCCCCCCAAAAGCCCTAAGATAGCTCAGGTGGTAAAGAATCTGCCTGCAGTGCAGGAGACCTGGGTTTGATTCCTGAGTGGGGAAGATCCCCTGGAAAAGGAAATGGCAACCCACTCCAGTATTCTTGCCTGGAGAATCCCATGGACAGAGGAGCCTGGCAGGCTACAGTCCATGGGGTCACAAGAGTCGGACATGACTTAGTGAATAAACCAAACCTAAGAACTTTGTGTTATATTCTGAAAATGATTAATTACATAATCATAATGAGGGAGACAGATCATTAATAGGTCCTACTGAATAATTTATTTTCTTAAACTAATTTTATCTAGAATATCAGTTTATTCACAAAGCTACTTCAAGGTAGAAATATGTTCAGAAACCAAGACAAATATGCTTAATCCACTTGCTATACTGTAGAGAAAATAGTCTCTTTTCTTTTCAGAACAGCTGAAAAATATCATGATGATGATGACACTGTTAATGATTCCTATAATTCACAGAGAGAATGGAGTCCAACTGACCACATTATATCAATGAAAAATGTTCACAAACAGAAATACCTGGCTAGTAATTGATCCACTGTGAGAGCTATAAATCAGGGGTTTTGACTGCCAGTCTTTCTACCCGGTTTTAATGTACCTTAGTCAGTCAGTTTAGTTGCTCAGTTGTGTTCAGCTCTTTGCGACCCCATGCACACCAGGCTTCCCTGTTCATCACCAACTCCCGGAACTTACTCAAACTCATTACTATTTAAATATTCCATAAATTTTGTTCTATTAATTTTAAAAGCATAAAATTAAAGGTAATGCTTTTAATTATCAAACCATGTCTCTGAAAATTCCATGTTTCTCATTTCTCTAAAATCTAACTGCAAATATCATAATGTGGATATTGGTTTAAAAACCCATGTAAATTATCACTTTGATAATCTGTTCTTCAATGTATAAACAAAAATGATATCTAGCTTATAAATCACATTTCAAAAATCAAAACATTTGCCAAATTTCAGTCAGTCAGTCAGTTTATTCACTCAGTCATTTCTGACTCTTTGTGACCCGCACGGACTGCAGCATGCCAGGCTTCCCTGTCCATCACCAAATCCCAGAGCCTGCTCAAACTGATGTCCATTGAGTCAGTGATGCCATCCAACCATTTCATCCTCTGTTGTCCCCTTCTCCTCCTGCCTTCAATCTTTCCCAGCATCAGGGTCTTTTCTAATGAGTCAGTTCTTCACATGTAGTGGCCAAAGTATTGGAGTTTCAGCTTCAGCTTCAGTCCTTCCAATGAATATTCTGAATTGATTTCCTTTAGGATGAACTGGTTGGATCTCCTTGCTGTCTTCTCCAACACCACAATTCAAAAGCAACAATTCCTTGCTGCTCAGCTTTTTTTTATAGTCCAACTCTCACATCCATATATGACTACTGGAAAAACCACAGCTTTGACTAGATGGACCTTTGTTGGCAAAGTAACATCTCTGCTTTTTAATGTGCTCTCTAGGTTGGTCATAACTTTTCTTCCATGGAGCAAGCATCTTTTAATTTTATGGCTGCAGTTATCATCTGCAGTGATTTTGGAGCCCTCCAAAATAAAGTCTGTCACTGTTTCCATTGTTTCTCCCTCTATTTGCCATGAAGTGATGGGACCAGATGCCATGATCTTAGTTTTCTAAATGTTGAGTTTTAAGCCAACTTTTTCACTCCGCTCTTTCACTTTCATCAAGAGGCTCTTTAATTCTTCTTTGCTTTCTGCCATGTTTTCTAATATATTTCCTCCTTTCTCTAGATTTCCCTAACATCAATAGAAGATAGGCAAATAATGTTTGATTTCTGGTTTCAGTCATGTGGAAGATTAAGATAAACTGAGAATCCTCCCACAACAAATTGCTAATAATATGAAGTAGCAGTAAAATAAGTATGACAATTTGGGAAGCCCTACTCAGTTATAACAAACAACTGGAATATATCCACCAAAAATTCAGATAGTAAAATACTGAAAGGATAATTTAAAAATAAAACAATAATATAAAACTATAAAACATAAATCAAGGGATCAAAACATAGAAACCAAGATACTATTTGCTATTATAGCTGTATAGTGAGCCCTTTATTCTCCTTTTTTCAAACTCAGGTGGTTTTATAAGCTAGATGTATAAAACCTGCTGAGATCAGTATGACTATGAACTAGAAAAGGAAAGTGAAAGAAAGGAAAATTAGACACTTATCACTTATAGATGGTAAATTTCAGCAGAAAATTAGAAAACTGAATCAAGCAATTAAAAATACATCATGCCCAAACATGATTTATTCCAAGAATGTTTACATAAAAGCAGTTTGGGGCTTCCCTTGGGGCTTAGACGATAAAGAATCTGCCTGCAATGCGGGAGACCCATGTTCAATCCCTGGGTTGGGAAGATCCCCTGGAGAAGGAAATGGTAATCCCCTTCAGTTTTCTAGCCTAGAGAATTCCATAGACAGAGGAGCCTGGTGGGCTACAGTCCATGGGGTTGCAGAGAGTTGGACACAACTGAGTGACTACA
Organism: Bos taurus; assembly: GCF_002263795.3. Lineage (NCBI taxonomy): Eukaryota > Metazoa > Chordata > Mammalia > Artiodactyla > Bovidae > Bos > Bos taurus. The sequence goes on along the minus strand of NC_037351.1, from coordinate 14,001,948 downwards.
CTTTTCAGAAGCAGTTTAACACAGGATATCTGTTATTGTACCTTATTATTGTATTATTGAGTGTTTCAATTCAGTTCAGTCGCTCAGTTGTGTCTGACTCTTTGCAACCCCATGAACTGCAGCACACCAGGCCTCCTGTCCATCACCAACTCCTGGAGTCCACCCAGACCCATGTCCATTGAGTCAGTGATGCCATCCAACCATCTCATCCTCTGTCGTCCCCTTCTCCTCCTGCCCTCAATCTTTTCCCAGCATCAGGGTCTTTTCCAATGAATCAGCTCTTTGCATTGAGTGTTTCAGGGGTCCCCCAAAATGAGATGATGGAGTCACAGGACTCAGAGGGAGTTGTAATCACAGCTAAGATTGATTATAAGCAACACAGTAAGTATATACAACTAGATGGTTCAGTTAGGTAAAGAGGTGTAGTGGGGTCTGGAGAAATCCATATACGGGCTTTCTATTCTTCCCCTTCCCAGCCCAGGAAGAGACTCACTTGATAGTGCTGCTTTCTCCAGAAACTAAAATGAAGCCTTTTAGAAAAAAGGCCTTTTAGACTCAGAAATTGGGGGTTTTCCTGGCGGTCTGGTCACACAGACATTCTTTGCCCTCAACTGCAAAAATTCTAGCCTTCCAGAAAGAGAGCAGGTGCTCACCATAAATCACAGTGTATGAAGAGCCGTGCCACAATGAAACATCTATACCAGTTAGGAAATGTTTCAGAAGTCAGATTTTCACACATTGACCAGGGCTGTCTTTGCAAGCAGGTCCTTCTGAAATTAGAGCTTCAAGCCCACTGTGTTAACTATCTCCTGCATATTGAAGGAGAAAATAACATACGGTCAGAAGGATCCCCAGTCTTACCAATTTTTTGGTAAACTTCAACAAACATTCATCATATAAAGTTTTGGTAAAATAAAATATGACTTTCTTAACCTGATATAAGAAATAGACCAAAAACTGATAACAAACATCTTACCAAATGATTAAATGTAAGACACGTTTTCATTAAAGTCAGGAACAAAATAAGGATGTTTCTACTACTGCTCGGGTTAAGACACTGTACCAGAGTTTCTTGTACTAGTCAGTATTAGGAAACTGTATATAGAGGTAAGGGATAGGAATTATTTACAGATGATGATCATATAGAAAAGTCAAAAGAACTGTTAGAGAAACTGTTACAAATAATTAGTCAAGAAATGTTAAATACAAGATTAATTAAGCAGACATCAGTTAACTATTCCAAAGTTTGTATCACCAATCTAAAAATAACAATGTTTAAAGAATATTTGCAGTAGTAAGAAAAACTACATGAAATTTAGACATAAACCAATCAGGAAAGGTATTGATTTTCATCTTGGAAATCCAGCAATTACATGCTTAGATTTCTACACTAAAAAAACTCATGGGCATAAGGAGATACATACTTACTCACTTTAGCCCTGATAATAATACAAAATGTTGAGCTTGTTGGGAGAATAAATGATACATTTACTCATATTGGGATACTCTACAGCAATTTAAATGAAAGCATTTGAGTTGTGTAGATTAACACAGATACATGTCAAAAACAGCATTAAGTTTAAAAAAGCAAATTCAAAGAATGAGGGAAGTCTTTACAAATACCTTTGGTTTGCTTTTTTTTAATCTTTTTTGAAAAGAGTGAAAGAAGACAAACTGTTAATACATGTTCAGTTTTGACAGTGAATACATGGATGCTTATTACATTATTCTGCATACTTTGTTTTATAATAAAAATAAAAAATTTAACTGCATACATAATTTTAAAACTCAGGCATTTAACTTTGCAGAACTGGGGAAACAATAAATAATAATATTAAGTCAACCAGTGTGTTTATACCACCTCTTGTCACACATCTTGGAATTCATTTACCACTTAATGAAATTATTTGGTTAATTCCCTCACACTGAAAAGCATTCTGATGAAAAAGATCAAAGTCAACTAACTCAATTAGATTGTCTAACACACTACTTTTTCAGTGTGCTTTTAGTGGGAAGGAAGGAAGAATAGTTGGGAGGGGAAGGAGGGAAGGAGGAAAAATGAATATTCTGTTATCCTTAGGGATTTTTCCTTCAAATGTCAAACAAGTCTCTGTAAAATTATTCAAAACTGTAAAACTTGTTTAGTGGCACCACTGATGTCATCAAAAGTACCTCAGCTTTAAGTTTTTGTATCGTATGTGTAACTTTTAAAAATACCATATTGGTTTTGATTCTGTTGGCTTTTTTTCTGTCATAAAAGAATGTGGGAATCTCTTACAAATTTATTCCTAATGATACATGGTAGAATGTTTTTTATCAGTCACTTTGATTTGCCTACTGATGTCTAAGATTGTCAAAACTTTTAGATTTGTATTGAAATTGATGGTAGCAAGTAGACTAAATTCATTTTTACCAGTGAAAGATTAAGCCCTAAAAGAATATCGATTTATGTTCTGTAAATCTATTGTCTGTCTTCACAGCTATAGTTTTTGCCAGAAAACTACACAATAATATGCTTTTAAGACTAATCTCTGAGAAGTTAAATCGAAAACAACTTTTATGAGACAAATACCACTTGTCCTGAATAAGATGCACATGTAAAATTTCAAAGTAAAATTGAAAATCTGTGGTTAAGGAAATTAATCAGGAAGGTAGAAGAAACTCCTTGTCTTGTAAGAATTAAGTACCGTAGGTGTGTATGCAAACTCTTAACATATAGATATACCTCCTTTTTAAATCTCAGTTCAAGTAAATCCTTATTTACAACTACATATTTTTTTCAATTATAAATTACTGTGTAACTTGTGTTTGATTTGAAACAGATTTGACACATTAAAAAATTATTAAAGAATCATACTGTTTAACAATTGAAATCTATATCAGTGAGCCATAGTGCATCCTACAAATATTGATAGATTAGCTGACCAATAATGATTTTCTGTTTAGTGAGTACTTCTGCTCACTTCTAGTCTAGGCTTAGTAAAACTTTCCTGTTAAAAAGAGTTATAACATTTAAATTGAGAGGATTTAGATGAATCAGATATGCTGCTGCTGCTGCTGCTGAGTCGCTTCAGTCATGTCCGACTCTGTGCAACCCCATAGACGGCAGCCCACCAGGCTCCCCCGTCCCTGGGATTCTCCAGGCAAGAACACTGGAGTGGGTTGCCATTTCCTTCTCCAATGCATGAAAGTGAAAGGTGAAAGTGAAGTCTCTCAGTCGTGTCCTACTCTTCGCAACCCCATGGACTGAAGCCTACCAGGCTCCTCCACCCATAGGATTTTCCAATCAGATATGAAGTAGTTGAATAAACACAACCCTTTGTCATCATGGTAGAAAAAAATAGTCTTGGGTTTGGTAGTTCCAGCCTTTTTTATTGGGCAATATTCCTATAAATGTGTCAAGAGAGCGATTTCTAAACATTCACATAGGCTGTCTGAATCTGGAAGTTTTCTGTCTGGTGATGAGAGTAGACTGGGGTGGGGCGGGTGTTGTTTATTTTTTCAAGTGGCAGAGGGGGGAAAAATACAGCTTGGTCACTTTTTTCTCCTTAGGTTTCCTGAAAAAGCATCAGTGTATCCGACCCAAGCATCACCTGTTGTGTAGTTACTTACTTTGGAAAAGCCACCTATCTTGTAACTCCCCTCTTAAAGTTTCTCGATGTGAGTAAAGTTTGAAACCTTAAACCTATACATTTTGCTGTATAGGCGGTTTTATTAACCATAAGGCAGCAGCATCATTTTATTTATATGGGTTTTTAGTTGGATCTAGTTGAAAGGCCCTTGGAAGAAGTAATTTAAGAGAGAATAATTACGTTAATACCTGGGTTTCATTTCATGTGTTTGAGGTAAATTAATCAGATTGATCCTTATTCTTTGAGTTTATTATGAAGCAAAATAACCTTATTAGCATCATCTTGATAAATGCTCATCTTTTGTGGTTTTCTCAACAGAATTTTCTCCACAGTTATTTTAAAAGTAAGTTTAGTTTTTAAATAACATTACAAGATAATGTACATCTATACTAGTAAAAGATTGTTAAAGTACAAAGGCTGTAAAAATCACCTCCAATTCTTTACCCACAATAGTCACCATTATTAATATTTTAGTTAATATGCTTTTGGTAAATAAATGTATATATCTATGTAATATATGAATGTATATATTTTTAATTTGGGATCATATTATGTGTGTTTAAATGAATGGTGTTTCAGAATTGTCCCAGGTCAGTTAAGATTCTTTCATGGCATAATTTGTAAAGACTGTAGGATTTTGTATAATGTGCTGCTGCTGCTGCTGCTAAGTCGCTTCAGTCGTGTCCGACTCTGTGCGACCCCATAGACGGCAGCCCACCAGGCTCCCCTGTCCCTGGGATTCTCCAGGCAAGAACACTGGAGTGGCTTGCCATTTCCTTCTCCAATGCATGAAAGTGAAAAGTGAAAGTGAAGTTGCTCAGTCGTCTCCAACTATTGGCGACTCCATGGACTGCAGCCCACCAGGCTCCTCCGCCCATGGGATTTTCCAGGCAAGAGTACTGGAGTGGGGTGCCATTGCCTTGGATATGCCATACTTTGTTTCAGCACTCCTCTTTGGTTGGCTATTCAAACTGTTTGCAGTTCTATGTGGTTGTTAAGCCTTTATCCACTTTAAATTTTCTCTAGCTTGAACATAGAAAGCGAGAATTATTCTTCAAATTGTTTTTATGTGGCTTGTTTGGTATGTGTTCATATGCTGTATTTCCATATTATCAGACATAGTCATAGAGTTATGTGGGTGCTTAAAACCAGGATCACAGCTAGATATTAAACTTAGTAAATTATTATATCTTCTTTTGTAAAGCAACAAAGCCTACCGTTTTCTCTCCAGTTGAGTCTATCTCTTCCTATTACCTCCCTACAGATTCCTAGGCAGATTTGAAATGGATAAAAGTTTTTCAGTTATTTTTACTCTCCCCTTTCTTCCTTCATTTAAGCAGAGACTTGAAGGATAAGGAGTGAGTCAACAAACAGGATGGAATCTTCCTTGCAGAGGAAACAGCTTTGTCAGGATATCAGAGAGCTTGCCAGTCTCCTCTGTCCATGGAATTACCCAAGCAAGAATACTGGAATAGGTTGCCATTTCCTACTCCATGGGATCTTCCTGGCCCAGCAATCGAACCCATGTCTCTTGTTTCTCCTTGGTAGGAGGGTTCTTTACCACTGAGTCACCTGGGAAGCCCCCTTCTTCCTTGAGGCTATAAGAGTATTGTTTACTATAAGGAAAAATCCAGATCATGGTGAACCTCAAGAAAACTGATTCCCAGTAATCATCTTATGTATATATTGATCTTACTATTCTCCACTTTGACAAGGACTTGATTTACCTAAATATTCACTCTGGGCTACCATTCTGGTCTCTCTTTAGTACCTAGACACATCAGGCTCTCTGATGTCCTGACAAGTAAAGCTGTTTCCTCTTCATGGAAGATTTCATCCTGTTTGTTTGACTCATTTCTTATCCTTCAAGTCTCTGCTTAAGTGTTATGTGCCTGAGAGGCCTTCTCAAGAACCCCCATTATTTTCTGTCAGTCACCCTGTTCATGACTTTAATATTACTGTTTTAGTTTGTGTATCTGATGCTGAAGCTCCAGCTTTGACAACCTGATGCGAAGAGCTGATTCACTGGAAAAGACCCTGATGCTGAGAAAGAGTGAGGACAGGAGGAGAAGGGGGCAGCAGGATAAGATGGTTGGATGGCATCACACTCAATGGACATGAGTCTGAGCAAACTCCGGAGATATGCAGGACAGGGAAACCTGACTTGCTGCAGTCCATGGGGGTCCCAAAGAGTTAGTCAGACACGACTTAGCAACTGAAAAACAGAGACATATAAGCATTTATCATATGGACATACAGGCATTATCATATAAATAACTCACCCCTATCTTAAGTTCTTTAAGGCAGAGAATTTGCTTCTGTTATCTCCAGAGTGGAGGACCCTGATGGAAGTTTGTAACTTAAAACAACAAACTAACATATATTCATGTTGAAATTATCCAAGTACTAGAGAAAAGTGACTAAGAGCATGAACATTCTTTTCTCCAGCTTCCTTTTGAGTGTCACTTCCTCCTCCTTGCCCCTCATTCACTCCCCAAAGCTCTTAAACAGAATTGCAGAGTATACAAGCATTAATTTTGTGTTATGTCACCCTTTCATTTAGAATTTCTGTCAATAAATGTAAATAATTGAATGAATAAATGCTAGGTTCTGTCAACCATTCATAGCTCCAGCACTCAAGAAGCTTATGGTCTAGTAGGGTAGATATGCATAAGGAGCAATGACTTGTGAGTTGTGGTAATCGTGGAAGTGTGTGTTCCCCGGGATAGCTATCCGGCTTGACAATCTTTTTCTCTGCTGTTCCTTGTCTATATACAGTGTAGCAAGCTGGCCTACTTCTAAGTTCTCTTCTTGGTACTTGTATTGAATACATACTCACCTGAAGCATCTTCCTTAAGTATATATCTGTCCTCGCATTAAATCTGATATACATTATTTGTACTCCAAGCAGTTTCCTGTAATGTTTTTATTTGGTTCTTACAGAGTCTTTTATTTAAATAGCTTTTAAAACCACTTGATGTTTAATTCTTAGTTAAGTTCAGTTCAGTTGCTCAGTTGTGTCCGACTCTTTGCGACCCCATGAATCGCAGCATGCCAGGCCTCCCTGTCCATCACCAACTCCCGGAGTTCACTCAGACTCATGTCCATTGAGTTAGTGATGCCATCCAGCCATCTCATCCTCTGTCGTCCCCTTCTCCTCCCGCCCCCAATCCCTCCCAGAGTCAGGGTCTTTTCCAGTGAGTCAACTCTTTGCATGAGGTAGCCAAAGTACTGGAGTTTCAGCTTTAGCATCATTCCTTCCAAAGAAATCCCAGGGCTGATCTCCTTCAGAATGGACTGGTTGGATCTCCTTGCAGTCCAAGGGACTCTCAAGAGTCTTCTCCAACACCACAGTTCAAAAGCATCAATTCTTCAGCGCTCAGCCTTCTTCACAGTCCAGCTTTCACATCCATACATGACCACAGGAAAAACCATAGCCTTGACTAGACGGACCTTTGTTGGCAAAGTAATGTCTCTGCTTTTGAATATGTTATCTAGGTTGGTCATAACTTTCCTTCCAAGGAGTAAGTGTCTTTTAATTTCATGGCTGCTAGTCACCATCTGCAGTGATTTTGGAGCCCAAAAAAATAAAGTCTGACACTGTTTCCACTGTTTCCCCATCTAGTTAAGTTAGAGCTCAATAACGATACTATTATTTCTGTGACAGTGGGCTTCTTTTCCAACCTCTATATGACTTCTTGTGAATTCTGTAGAAATCTATGTTTCTTAAAAAGAAAGAATGACTCTTACTGATACCTTGACCTGGCTACTTTTTAGGATGAGTACCTTGGTGAGGATTGTATCTTCACAAGCAATTTGAGACAGATTGCACTAGTTTCACCCTGCTGTTTAACAGAATGCAGGTTTTCTCATCTAGGAGATCTAGGTCATTGACATTTCAGACCCTAAATGAAATCTAAATTGTTCAGGTTCATTATTGGTCTTCATTATTTCTAGATATTCTCAGACTGGAGACAACTGGAAGCTGCTTCAGACTGGTGAAAACCACCCAAGTCTGTCTACATAGTCATCAGCACCTGTAGAGATGAAGTGACATAGATTATGGGCTAATAACAGCTGCTTACAATATGCACGGTGCTCTGTAGTTTTCTAAAGTTTTAGTAAAATTTTTCATTTAATATTAAATTATTTAATCTGCATCGTGTCTTACAGGCCTTTTGATCTGGAGAACTGAAATGGGTGGCTAGAGTTAGCATGTCAGTTGGAGAGTTGTAGGAACTTATTTTGGAAAAGGAAAGGCTTAATCATTTAGTAACTGTGATAGATTCTAGACTTTACTTGATGCCTAAAGTCTAGTTATGAGCTAGCTTTGCCATCTTCAGATTCTCTCCTCTTGCTCATTTGCAATTGAGTGATTTGTTTTATGCTTATATTATCTAGTAAGTGCTGTAGTAGCTAGTTTCCAAAGATGACCCTCAGGGAAAGAAACATGCTTCACAATGCTCATGCTTTCATGTTGGATCTGCATTTAACTCTGTGACTCATTTTAACTAACATGATGCAGCTGAAGTGATGCTTGCCTGTTCCAGAACTAAACTTTAAGACAACCCGAAGGCTTTTGTTTTTGCACTTTGAGGAGTAATGAGCCACCATGTAAGAAGTCTGGCTGCCTTGGAGTTTCTGTGTTGAAAGACTACTTGAAGAGGGAGCAGCTCTGAGAATACCTTCAGAAAGATAGAGGCCCCCACCACCCTGGTTTCCCAGCTGAGCTCACCCTTTCCCACAAAGGTGTTAGAATTGTGAGTGAAGCAGTCTTGGACAGTCCAGCTCCAGTTATCACATGAGAGACTGTTAGACTAATTAAAAAATATCCAGAATTCCTCAAGAAAATGACTTCTTGATGTTTCCACATATTGTTGTTGTTCAGTTGCTCAGTTGTGTCTGACTCTTTGTGACCCTATGGACTGCAGCACACCAGGCTTTCCTGTCCTTCACTATCTCCTTGAGCTTGCTTAAACTCACGTTCATTGAGTCGGTGATGCCATCCAACCATGTCATCCTGTCGCCCCCTTCTCCTGCTCGCAGTCATTCTCAGTATCAAGATCTTTTCCTATGAATTGGCTCCTCACATAAGGTGGCCAAAGTATTGGAGCTTCATCTTCAGCATCAGTCCTTCAAATGAACATTCAGGGTTGGTTTCCTTTAGGATGGACTGGGTTTGATCTCCTTGCTGTCCAAGGGACTCTTAAGATTCTTCTCCAGCACTGCAATTAGAAAGCATCAATTCTTGGAACTCAGCCTTCTTTATTATGACAATTAAGATATATGTTAAGTCACTCAACTTTCGGGGTGCTTTTTTACATAGTATCAGATAAATAAGCTTTCCTGATGGCTTAGTGATAAAGAATCTGCCTGCCAGTGCAGGAGATGTGAGTTTGATCCCTGGTTTGGGAAGATCCCCTGGAGAAGGACATGGTGACCTACTCATCTTGCCTGGGAAATCCCACTGTGGTGGCTTCTCGGGTTGCGGAGTACAGGCTCTAAGCCCGTGGGCTTCAGTAGTTTCAGCTTTCAGGTTCTGGAAGCTTAGGTTCATTGGTTGTGATTCACAGGTTTAGTTGCTCCACGACATGTGGGCCCAGGGATGGAACCTGTGTCTCCTGCTTTGGCTGGCAGATTCGTTACCACTGAGCTACCAGGGAACCTCTGCAGTTGCTTTTGTATTCAACAGTCATAGTAATCTTTCCTAGCAGGTTATAAAGACTTCTTTCTTTTTGCTTGAAGTATTTCTTAGTATGTGTACCATAGTTTACTTTAACAGTTCCCATTGTTGATAGACATTTACATTCTTTTATGTCTATGTTTTCCATATTGGAAACAGTGATGCACAAATACTAATATATCTCAGGTAATTTAAACTTGTACTCCGAAATGGTTATACCAGTTTATGGTACTACCATCCTTGACCATGCATTCTTTGGTTGCTGTTTGTAAGGTTGAGAATAGTCATCTTTTAGTATTCAAATAGAAAAGCTAGAAATATACTATGCAAGTGCTTGAGTGTGTGCTAAGTTGCTTCAGTCATGTCCGACTCTTTGCGACCCTATGGTCTGTAGCCCACAAGGCTCTTCTGTATATGGGATTTTTAGGCAAGAATACTGTAGTGGGTTGCATGCCCTCCTCCAGGGGATCTTCTAGACCCAGGAATTGAACCCACATCTCCTGTGGCTCCTGAATTACAGTTGGATTCTTTACCATTGAGCCACTGGGGAAGCCCATGTATAATATATTAGCAGCAAACATGAATTCTGGTGTTAGTGAAATTACTTTAGAAAATTTTCAATTTATCTTATGATTTAATAAGGGAAAGAAAAATGCCCAACACATTCTCCCATATCTAAACTTAATATACTTTTGACAATTTTTTCCTCAAAGGAAACTAGTGGAGAATCAACTACTGTGTCATAAGTATGAAAGTTGTGTTTAAAACATTAAAAAATTTAATTGGATTTAAATCTCATCTCTTTCTACAAATGCATCATTTGAGGAGGTAGTGAAGACTGGTGGAAAGAGTATGAACTTTACAGACCTGGGGTGTCAGTTCCAGCTCTGACACTTCAATGTTGATGTGCTGTGTGCTATGTTGATGTGCTGTGACCCTGTACATTTTTATTAATTTAAAAAACTAGTTGGAAACATGGCAAAGTGAGAATAGAATTCTTTACAGACTATATGGGTTAATACTGTCTGTCATAATGTGTATCCATAATTCTATTTGAATTTTGGTACCAGAACTAGAAGTTAATCCTTTTTGTAGATCTGTGGGTTCAAAAATGACAGAATTCAAAAATGGAGTGCTAGGATTAGAATTTTAGGTCATGAACTTGTAGACTCATGTTCGTTTGGTTCCCTTATGATTAATTCTTGGTCTGTTTCCATGTTAGTATATTTGTCTAACGTTCCACGAAATGTTTAGTTCCTGCTGCTTTGTGTGAATAATAATGCTAACCACTTATTGTTGCCTTATCCATTTTCATTTAGAGGTTACCTCAGATGGAAAAGAATTTGTTATTCAGAAGACAGCTAAGCTGGTAATATTTTTATCTTACAGTGATCCTCAAAACTTGTATGAAGTTACTGTTTTTATTTCTGAAATAGTATGACCATGTAATTGTGATAAGAGTACCTTATTTGAGGACTATAAAGAATACTGATGAAGATTTTTGGTTCTGTGAGAGAGATAAATTATAATTGGTGAAAGTATTTACCATCCTTGTAGTAATGCCATCATAGCATGTATAATAGAAGTGAAGACAAATCATAAAGTCCAGCTACCATGAAGTCCTTAATGCCCAGTTTTGCTTTATGCTATGAATTTGTTTAGAAAGAAAGGTTTGATGCATAAATAATGCTGTTGTTTAAAATTACACTATCTTAGACAAAATCTAGTTGCAGTTTGAAGACCTTAGAAATTATCTTGAATTCTCTGTAGTAGTAGATTTATTATTTAAATTGTGAAACCAAGGTTAGGTTGGTATGTAAGACCTTCAGAGCACTCTACCAACTGCAGCTCTAGAATTACCACGTTTTATGGGCATTGACAAATGTTTAATGTCATTTATTCATCATTATAATGTGATAGCTCAGAGGATAAAGCATCTGCCTGCAATGCAGGAGACCCGGGTTTGATCCCTGGGTTGGAAAGATCCCCTGGAGAAGGAAATGGCAACCCACTCCAGTATTCTTGCCTGGAGAATCCCATGGACAGAGGAGCCTGGCGGGCTACAGTCCATGGGGTTACAAAGAGTCGGACACGACTGAGCGACTTCACTTTCTTTCTTTCTTTTATAATGTGATACAGAGTAATTTTACTGCCCTAAAAATCTTCTGTGTTCCACTTTTATTTCCCTCTTCTTCCCACTACCCTGGGCAACTTTATTGTGGTTGTCTTTAAATCACTAAGTCCTTTCCGGCTCTTTACAAACACATGGACTGTGGCAAGTCAGGCTCCTCTGCCCTCCACCGTCTCCTGGAGTTAGCTCAAATTCATGTTCATTGAGTTGGTGATACTGTCTAACCATTTTATCATCTGCTGCCCTCTTCTTTTGCTTTCAGTCTTTCCCAGCATCAGAGTCTTTTCTTATGAATTGGCTCTTGGTATCAGGTTGCCAAAGTATTGGAGCTTCAGCATCAGTCCTTGTGATGAATATTCAGGGTTGATTTTCTTTAGGATTGACTGGTTTGAACTCCTTGTGGCCTAAGGGACTCTTGAATCTTCTCCAGCACCGCGTCCATTCTTAGAAAGCGTCCATTCTTTGGCGCTTACAGCAATCTTTATGGTCCAACTCTCACATCCACACATGACTACTGGAAAAACCGTAGCTTTGACTGTATGGACCTCTGTTGGCAAAGTAATGTCTCTGCTTTTTAATACACTGTGTTTGTCATAGCTTTTCTTCCAAGGGGAAAGTGACTTTTAATTTCATGGCTGTAGTCAGTGTCCACAGTGATTTTGGAGTCCAAGAAAATAAAATCTGTCATTGCTTCCACTTTTTCCCCTTCTATTTGCTGTGAAGTGATGGGACCAGATCTTAGTTTTTTTCATGTTTAGTTTCAAGTCAACTGTTTATCTTTGTATTATCTCCATAGTTTTTCCTTTTCTTTAATTGGAATCATACTGTAGGTAGCCTTTTCAGACTGGCTTCTTTCACTTAGCAATGTGCAAGTAATATGCACTTAAGGTTTCTTGGTGTCTTTTCATGGATTAATACCTCTTTTTTTTAACTAGGGGATAATTGCTTTATAATGTTGGGTTGGTTTCTGCCATACATCAGCATGAATCAACTGTAGGTATACATATATCCTCTCCTTCTGAAACCTCCCTCCCACCTTCCACCCTGTGCCACCCTCTAGGTTGTCATAGGGTACTTGTTTGAGCTCCCTGCATTATACATTTTACATTATGATACCTCCTTTCTTTTTAACACTAAGTAACATTGTCTGAATGTATCAATTTATCCATTTACTTACTGAAGCCCATCTGAGTTGTGCCCAGGTTTTGGCTATTATAAATAAAGTCATAAAGCCATAAAAATATCCATGTGCCCTCTTTTGTGTGGGCCTAAGTTTTCACCTCTAGGTAAAACCCAAGGAGGGCGATTCCTGGAATGTACGGTAAGAGTATGTTTAGTTTGTATGAAGCCGCCACACTGTCTTCCAGAACGGCTGTACGTTTTGCATCCCCCAGGCAATTAGTAGGAATCCTGTAGCTCTATGCACTCACCTGCAGTTGGTGCTGTCAGTTTCCAAATCCTGGTCATTCTGGTAGACGTTTAGTGATTTCTCATTTTAATTTGCATTTCTGTGACGTCATGTGATGTGCAGCATTTTTTCATATAACTATTTACCATCCATATTTCTTTTTTGGTAAGTTATTAAGATCTTTGGCCGTTTTTTTTAATCCGATCATTTGGTTTTTTTTGTTGTTGTTGAGTTTTAAGAGTTCTTTGTGTATTTTGGCTAACATTCTTTATCATGGGTCTTTTACAGATATTTTCTTCCAGTCTGTGACTTGCTTCCTCATTCTCTTCACACTGTCTTTCACAGAGAGAAGTTTTTAATTGTAATGAAGTCCAGTTTATCAATGATTTTCTTTTATGGATTGTGCCTTTGGTGTTATATCTAGAAACTAGTCATCATACCCAAGGTCATTTAGATTTTCTACTATATTATCTAATAGGAGTTTTGTATTTTGTGATTTACATTTAGGTCTGTGATTTATTTTTTGTAAAGGATGTAAGGTCTTTGTCTACATGTATTTGTTTGCACCTGCATGTCCAGTTAGTCCAGCAACACTTGTTGAAATGACTCTTTGCTCCGTTTTATTGCCTCTTCTTCTTGGTCAGAGATCTGTTGACTGTATTTATGTGATCTGTTTCTGGAATCTATTGTGTTTCATTGATCTATTTGTTATTTTCCATACTATCTTGATTACTGGGATTGCTTTGCATCTATAGGTCAAGTTGGTAAGTACTGACATCTTGACAATACTGAATCTTCTTACCCTGATTGGAGTATCTATTTATTTATTTCTTCTTTGATCTTGTTCATCAGACTTTTGTAGTTTTCCTCATATAGATCTTATACATATTTTGTTAGATTTATATCAATTTTATTTTTGGGGGGTGCTAATATAAATGATTAGCTTATATTATGAGATGAGTTTGAACAAGCTCTGGGAGTTGGTGATGGACAGGGAAGCCTGGCGTGCTGCAGTCCATGAGGTCACAGAGTCAGACACGACTGAGCGACTGAACTGAACAGAATATAAATGATTAGTGTCTGACTCTTTGGGACCCCATGGACTGTAGTCCACCCAGCTCCTCAGTCTATGGAATTTTCCAGGAAAGAATACTGGAGTGGGTTGCCATATCCTTCTCCAGAGGATCTTCCTGACCAGGGATCGAACCCGGATCTCCTGTGTCTCCTACATTGATCAATGGATTCTTTACCGCTGCGCTACCTGGGAAGCCCAATGTAAATGATGATTGTGTTTTTAATTTCAAGTTTTACTTATGAATTGCTGGCATATAGAAAAGAGATTGACTTTTTATATGAACCTTGTATCCTCCTTGTTATAATTGCTTATTAATTCCAGGAGCTTTTTTTTTGGTCCATTTTAAAATGTTTGCTACATAAATGATTATGTCACCTTTGACTAAAGAATGTATTATTTCTTCCCAATCTGTTTATTGTTTATTTCCTTTTCCTTGTTTTATTGCATAAGCTAGCACTTTCAGTGTCATATTGATGATCATTACTATTCTTTTTCTTTTTAAGGGGAAAGCAAGTTTATTTAGAGAGATACACATCCTGTAGGTAGAATGTAGTCTTTCCCAGAAGGTGAGAATGGCCTGTTACCATTCTTTATTCTCTTTTCTATGATATCTGTCTCTTAAAATTTTCTGCATTTTGTTTTGCAGCTCACCAAAGCTCATCGACAAGGTCACATGGTGAAAGTAGATTGGCTGGACAGATTGACATTTAGAGAAATAGAAATGATAAATGAGGTGGGTTGTATCCCTCTTTTTTATTTCAAAATTTTTTCTCCAGAATTTTAAATGAAAAATTATTTAGAAGAATTATTCATTGTCATGTATCTCTCATATGTGAGATATTGAGGATAACTTCTAGTTATGAATTCTATGCTAATAAGAGGAAAACTTGAGATATCTGCCTTTTTTATATTTTAGTGTTCTTTTGAACCCTGACATAAGTAGTAGATATCTCTGGCTCAGACGGTAAGGAATGCTTCTACAATGCAGGTGACCCGGGTTCAGTGCCTGGGTCAGGAACATCTGTTGGACAGAGTAATGGCTACCTACTTCAATATTCTTGCCTGGAGAACTCCATGGACAAGAGCCTAGTGGGCCACAGTCAATGGGGTCACAAAGAGTCAGATACGACTAAGTGACTAACACTTCCCTTTGACTGCTTTTCATCGTAAATATCATATAAGTGAAGCCCATGTTAAGTTTGATACCTCACTTGTAGATTCTCTCTTTCTCCATATGGTAGTTTATGTCTAAGTTGGATATGTCTGTCAACAATATATCAACACAATGTCTTTACTTCAGTGACCTTGAGTCATCGTTAGCAGTTCCTCTCCCCAGTTAGGATGCTCCTTCTCTTACGTAGTACATGTAGGACTGTGCGCACTTGATGAAGTTACATGGTTCAGATAATTTGTGTACTTCCTGATATTGTGTATTGGTCCAGAATAGGTTTAATTAAGACACGACTTTAGTGAAACTCTTTACAAAATTAGGACAACAAAAGTTTCTGTACATTAGCACTGAAATACTATATGTTTGGCTTAGAGAGCAGAAATAGCAATTGTATATTAATCACATTAGGAGAGAGGGATAACAGGTTTGTGATATATGTAGCTTATAGTGATCAGCACATGGCACAACTGACTTAATTTTTGTTCTCTGAACAGTTTTTAGTAGGAGGAAGAGAGAAATTCGTCATTTTATAGTGAACACTTAGAAAAGTTGAATTTTAGCATTGTGCATTTTTAAAAAACAAATTGGTAGTGTCTAACAACAGTTACATTTAGTATGAATACTGGGTATCTTTTCTAAACTTATTCATAATATATTCTTATATACTGAAACTGGAAAAAAAAATTTACTGTTTTGAATTTTTATAGTTGTCACATTCTAAAAACAGTTTAATTGAAATGCTTCCATTCATCAACTTACATACCCCTGGGTTTAGAAAATGTAATGTTAGCGCATACTTTGCTCAGACTTTTTCTCACTCTGTCCACACTCTTTAAAAGATAAGAGGCTAAGAGGCCATTACCATTATCATAATAGACTTATAATATGCTTCATAAGCTGAACAGTTTTAAGTGACCTTCTTAGATCCTTGTGATTATATAACTATAGATTTAAAGCCATTTTTCAAACTGATTTGGGTTAGAATTAATCACCCTTTTAAGTTTCTTTTTTTTTTTACTTCATTATTAACGTAATATTTGCTTTCTTAAGGGAATACAGTTATACACACAGCCAACATTTTATATGTTGGGGAAGAATAACTGTTCCCCACTGTATTTAAAGTGTGTTGATAAAAATTTACAAATGATTGCAAGTTATTTTAAGACCATTTATAAATTGTCAAAAACTTGTAAATATTGTATCTGTTAAGCTCAAATTGCCTCTGTCATTAGTTACATACTTTGTTTTACTTTTGTTTTTGTTATATTAACTTTTATATTTGAATTAGTCCGTAGGGTTTAAGAGTGAACTGTTCTTTGCTTAAAATTTTTAGAAATACAAAAATCTTATTTTTTTTTGAGATGAAATAACTTTCCTGCAAATGTATACTAAATACCTTTACAATGTTATGTAATAAAATTCCTACTACTGAAGAAACCAAAAATTTAATTAAGTTTGAGGAAGGAGTTACAAATGAGTAGTAGGCACTTCTGGATAAGGCAGTAGTGAAATAGTAGTAGTATATAGTACACTTATAATAATGACATAAACATTTGTTACATTTTAACTTGTATTTGATGGATTCCATGTACTACTAAATTGGGAATAAGATACAAACTAATGTTGAAGAAAATCATTTTTCATAATTTTTTTCTTTTTTAGAGTGAAAAACGAAGTTCTAATTTCATGTACTTGATGGTTGAGTTTCGATGTGTCAAGTGTGATGATAAGGAATATGGTATTGTTTATTATGAAAAGGTATTTTCCTTGGAACTGTTTATGGTCTCTAAGGTAGAGGGGAGGGGAAACATTAAAAAAAAATTACTATTGTTCCTGCTGGGATGAATTATTTGGCTACAGGATGGCAGCAGACAGCTGTCAGCAGCAGTTGTTTATACACACACACACACACACACACACACACACACATATCAAATCATTTAGCTAGAATAAGGTTACAAAAGCTGATCATATAATACATTTCTGGGTTACAGAATTCAATAAATATGCAAGAGATTAAAAACTTTTTGATTAACTGTTCTCTAAATTGGCAAGTAGGACATTAAAGCAATAGCTTCATTGACAATTAGTATCCACTTGAAAAGTAAAAAGAGGGTATCATATTTTTTATGTGTTAGGCTATTGCATGTTAAGGGTATGTTTGTATATAAGTATGTATATAATGTGTTGAAACTGTATATGTGACCCTAAACATAAGTATGCTTATGAAAGACCTTTCAAATGTTCATTTATTTATAAAGTACTTGCAATATTAAGAAAACCATGTTATCAATAGTCTGAGTGGTAAAAGAATGCAGTTACAAATTTGCTCAGGTTTGTTCATTACCAAAAGAAAGTAGTTGTGTGTTTGATATCTAGCTACTTGAAAAATATCTATGCTTTAAATACTTATTGATGGGTCTTCATTTCAATACTACAGAAATAATAGTATGTGGAGTTCAAAAGCACATAACCTTCTGTTATTGTGAAAGTACTGAGACAAGTGCTTACGAGGATGGAGTCAGAATCAGTGTAAATGAGGACAGACTTTTGATACATGGCATAAAAGAATAATATTTCGTCCAGCATAGAGCTAAGTTGTTCATAAGAAGTAGTGCTTTGAAATTGCATTTACATGTTAGTGTTATTTACTAAAGTTGTCACAAGTGATTTTTTTTTTATCCATGTTTTATAGCTGGTAAATTACTATTTGAAAGATGTTTTCATAATGAAGGTTTAGGATTTGCATAGTTAATTTGTGATTATTTTTCTGGTACTTCACAAGGTATATATATATTTCCCTTTATCTTTTACCCCTTCCTTTAGAAAAAAGGTTAAAAAAAGTTAACTTGTTTCTGCTTTTTATTTTATAAATTATATTCTCTGGGGGGGCGGGGAAAGATAGGAAGGTAAACTACTTTACACTCTGTTTATTCATTAGAAAAATTGTTAAAAAGAAAGGGTAATGAAGTGTGAGTGAAATTGTTTTGTTACCAATACATTTTACTAAAATCACATTTTTAATTTTTACTATATGTAATTTCATTAAAAGCAATATTTCCCACCCATATGGAGTTTATATTGCAAAAGCATGCTAATGGTGATGGTATTTTCACACTGGAGATGTGAAGGATCTTTTGAAAGATAGCTTTGATAATAGATGAAATAATAACAGAATAGAAATTAGAAGAATTTCAAGTATTTTTGAAAAGGTTCTTGACCCCTTTCTAACTGCTTCTTGAAAATTGCCCATAAATTAATGCCTGTCTACTTTTCCTGTCATATTTCCACTTAGTGTAAAGATTGCTGGGCCAGTGCATTGAATCTAATGGAAATAGACTTTCTTGTCACCTGTCTTCTGTGACAGATAGCCTTAGTGAAGATTACTTGTCACAGTTGGGTTGATAAATGTGTTTTTTGGTGTTGTGACTGAGAACCAGCCTGTTAAACAATAGCTGTGGGAATTTGTGGTTTTCTCTAAGACTCAATTACTGAACTTAAAGTCACAATACTTCCCCTCTTTCAGTCTCCCCTGATTTTGTTACACATATGTAAAATTGAAAATATACTAGCATTTGGAAGTTGACAGAAAAATTTGATACTAGGTATACAATTGTGAGGAAATGAGTTTCAACCTAAATTAGTTTACCCTTTTCCAGGATGTATTCAGTGACATTTATTAGGCCAAATTACCTTTCTTCCCTGAATTGGGTAAAAATAAAAGCCAGAGTTCTTAAAAAATGATAATGCCAACAAAATAAGACAGTTTTATTTCATAAGAATTGATTCTTGTTATTCTAGCTTGCATGGTGTTGAATAAGTGTCCTCTGAGAAGCAATGCTGCTGAGTTTCTAGTTAGATATAACTTTGAGTAAACTTTCCTGAGTGGAACTTAATTGTAGTAATTTGAAGAATTACCAAAATCTGCTAAGTGATTTTTGCAAGTAATGTGACACATCCATTGTGCCATATTTTAATTATACTCTTTGATTTTTTTGTTCTGAGTTTTAAAATTAGGACATATTATTTTGACTCAGTCATTACAAACAAAGTTTAAAACAAAATCCTGACAAATATAGTCTACTGATTTTCCTGACATCATATCTCTAATAACTATATAATACAGGTTTTTTTATTGTTAAATTTTATTTTTATCAAAATATTTCATAAGCAACAGAAGGTAACAAATGGATATATATATGTAACAAATGGATTTAAAATATAGTTGAAAGATGATAATTTAAAGGGAGGAATTATGTTATTTAAAAATTAAAATACATTCGAGTACACATGTTCATGTATTGTCTCTTGCCATTTGGTTAAATATATATATGTATGTATTTTTTGAATTTGTTGTATTGTGATCCAGGATGGTGATGAGTCATCTCCAATTTTAACAAGCTTTGAGATAGTGAAAGTTCCTGACCCTCAGATGTCTATGGTGAGTCACTGTGAAATTTCTAATGAAAGTTCTTTTCTCTAGACTGATTATGACTTACTATCCACATCATACACTTTCTAAAAAGTGTCTCTGTAACTTCACTGGTTATTTAAAAGTGAATCATAAATTCACTTCAGCCATATGGAATCAGATTCAAATGGAATATTTATAAGAAATACTACCTTATCATAAGGCCTGGATAGTGCAGTGTTGGTAAACCATTTTAATTGTTGAAAGAGCTATAGAATGTGATCTTGAAATAGATTTGGAGAAACAAGTATTTGAAAGATTGTCATCATAATAGAAGGAGAATTTATTTATACCATGAGGTAACACATCAATGGATAAAAATTTGAGGGAGATTGATTTTAGTGAAAAATAGGGAAGATTATGGGTAGTTACCTGAACTGTTCAGTTTGGATTATGGTTTCTGGGATGATTTTGGGATACCCTGCTTATGAATTGTTGAGATGATAGCTCTCTCAGTAATAAGAAAGAGGAAGAATTCTTTCTTTGTAGCAGATGTTTGATTTGATGACTTCAGATTTAGAAAGTTCCAGAAAAAAATCCTTTTTAACAGCATAATATAAACTGTGATATTCACACTTAGAATTCATTTACATTACTCTGAACTATTTTATTCTTATTTCATTCATTTCTAATTAGATTAATTACCTTCCTAATCAGAACAAAGTAGATTGAAAGTAGTGCATTGGAAGATGAAAACATGATGATTAGGGTAAATACGACATGTATTTACCTAACTTCAAAGGAAGAAATAGGGGGGAAAAGGGAATAAAAATTTGGAAGAAAAAGATCACTTGGGAATTGTAGAAACAAACATCTTAGTACTTCTCCTGTTCCCAATCCTGGCATAATTTAAAATAGAGTTCAGTTCAGTTCAGTTGCTCAGTCATGTCCGACTCTTTGCGACCCCATGAACTGCAGCACGCCAGGCGTCCCTGTCCATCACCAGCTCCCAGAGTCTACCCAAACCCGTGTCCATGGAGTCAGTGATACCATCCAACCATCTCATCCTCTGTTGTCCCCTTCTCCTCCTGCCCTCAATCTTTCCCAGCATCAGGGTCTTCTCAAATGAGTCAGCTCTTTGCATCAGATGGCCAAAATATTGAAGTTTCAGCTTCAACATCAGTCCCACCAATAAATACCCAGGACTGATTTCCTTTAGGATGGACTGGTTGGAACTCCTTGCAGGCCAAGGGACTCTCAAGAGTCTTCTCCAACACCACAGTTCAAAAGCATCAATTCTTCGGTGCTCAGGTTTCTTTATAGTCCAACTCTCACATCCATACATGACCACTGGAAAAACCATAGCCTTGACTAGATAGATCTTTGTTGACAAAGTAGTGTTTCTTTCCAATATGCTGTCTAGGTTGGTCATAACTTTCCTTCCAAGGAGTAAGTGTCTTTTAATTTCATGGCTGCAATCACCATCTGCAGTGATTTGGGAGCCCAGAAAAATAAAGTCAGCCACTGTTTTAATAGATCTAAAATGGATACTGAGTTTTCATTATAAAATCAAATTGTCTTTTACATTGTAGATATAGGAAACACATGAAGAGTTTCCTTCAAAATGGATGAGTGTATACAAATTTTGTCATATTTGAAACATATTACTTTCATATAACTTGTACCAAAATGTCAGGTAAATGAGAGGTCGGTTTATTTAGTGTATTTTTTTCTAAATAAAATGTTCATCAACAACTACAGGTTTAACATTTTGGATACTGTAATTAAAAAAATCAAAGATGTTAGACCTCTATTAAATTTTTTTAGCTTTAAATGCAATTGAGAAAGGACAAAACAAACCCTTATCTGCTATGTTAAAAAAATTTAATTTGTAGCCTTTAGTATTAACTAAATAGAGGAATATAGCAAACATTGAATACCACCAAGCTGGTTTATCCCTGTATCAGACAATAAAACAGACTGTGTAAGTGTGATACTAGCACATGTACATATACACATAGACTGATAAAACTGTCTAAAAATCCCAGAAATAAATCCAAGTACATAAGGAAATTGATAAAGGTGACTTTTCATCACTGGAGCATAGTGCTAGGGAAGAACCATTTAGAAAAAAATAAAATTCCCATACCATACATTACCTCCCACCATGCATAAGGAAAAACTCCAAATGAATCACGATTTAAATATTATGAAATGGATCCTAACTGGATCCTAACTGTTCATTGGAAGGAATGATGCTAAAGCTGAAACTCCAATACTTTGGCCACCTGATGCAAAGAATTGACTCATTTGAAAAGACCCTGATGCTGGGAAAGATTGAGGGCAGGAGGAGAAGGGGACGACAGAGCATGAAATGGTTGGATGGCATCACCAACTCAGTGGACATGAGTGTGGGTGGACTCCAGGAGTTGGTGATGGACAGGGATACCTGGAGTGCTGTGGTTCATGGGGTTGCAAAGAGTCAGACACGACTGAACAACTGAACTGAACTGGTACTTTACTGTCGGTGTAGGTAGACTTCTAAAGCTGGGTCAAAATCCAGAGGCAACAAAAGAAATGATTGGTAAATTCGACTATGTTAAAAAAAATGTTGCACGACAACAACACTGTAACAAAGTCAAAAGACAGTTGAGAAACTGGGAGAAACTATTTGTGACATACCACAAAGGGCTGTGTATGTAGTATGTCAAAAACTCTTAATACTGGAGAGTAGAGGACCAAAAAGCCAATTGCAAATTAGGAAAAATACAGGAACAGACAATTCATACATGTAAAAATGAATAAAATAAGGTCTCTTTAAGCAAAGACAGTGTGTTCAAAGCTTATGATTTTGGCCATAGATACAATAGTCAAGTGTTTTGGTCATTGTCACTGCCCTAGGCAGTTTGAACGAAGGTGATAGTATGATTATATCACAAAGTTGCTAGTAACTCCTAGGAAAAAGGAGCTTTAGTCTGGGTTGCCAAGGGAAATTTTTGGAGTGAAGGTGACACTTGATTGGCTAGACGATTTAAAACCTTGAATACAATGGGGAGTTAAGACAAGGGCCTGGGATGGCATGCACGTGTGCACCAGTGCCTGGTGAAGCATATGGCAAGCTTGCTTAGCTTTCCCTATCACCACGAGATACAGAGGAGACTACAGTTGTAACAAGAAGAAAATAGCATTATAAACTGGTCTTAAGTAACTATTTGCTTTTTCTGAGTGACTGTTGAAACTGATTATTGGTGAAATTTACATTGTTGGTTAATATTTTTAAATAATTTATAGGAGAATTTAGTTGAGAGCAAACATCACAAACTTGCCCGGAGTTTAAGAAGTGGACCTTCTGACCACGATCTCAAACCTAATGCTGCCACAAGAGATCAGCTAAATGTAAGAGCGTTTTAAAAATATTAATATAAAAATTATTGAGTGGATATTTTGATTGCAGCTCATGTGATAGCACATCACTTGAAAGTGATTGAGATGCAGGTTAATGAATCCTATGTAGTTTCAACAACTTAACGTTTCTGTCGTTTTGTATCATTTTGGGGCTTTCAGGAACTATTAGCCCTAGAGACAGAGCTACAAATAGTATATCTCCTTAGTATAGTATTCTTAGAAACTGACCCTAAGATAACATTGTCTAAGAGAGGTCTTCTGTTGGCTTAACAAGATAATGTGAAGTGAAAGTGAAAGTTGCTCAGTCCAGTGGACTGTCTATGACCCCACAGACTATACAGTCCATGGAATTCTCCAGACCAGAATACTGGAATGGGTGGCCTTTCTCTTCTCCAGGGGACCTTCCCAACCCAGGAATCGAACCCAGGTCTACCCGCATTGCGGGCGGATTCTTTACCAGCTGAGCCACAAGGGAAGCCCAAGAATACTGGAGTGGGTAGCCTATTCCTTCTGCAGCAGATCTTCCTCACCTAGGAATTGAACCAGGGTCTCCTGCATTGCAGGCAGATTCTTCACCAACTGAGCTATCAGGGAAACCCATTAGCAAGAGAAAAGTTTATACTTCTGGTTTTTTGTTTTGATTTTTTTTTTTCCTTTTCTTGTGTGTGTATTGGTGGGGGCTTTTTCCTTCCTCATTTTTATTTTTTTTAAACTTTATACAAATTTAAGGGTTACTTTGCATTTATAGTTATTACAAATTGTTCTCTCTGTTCCCATGTTGTATAGTATATCTTGCAGGCAGTAGTTTGGTAGGGTAAAACTTTTGTTATTTGAGTTTGTTGTATTTTTCATAGAAATAAATTAACTGTAACAACATACTTTTTTTATATGAGGCTTAACTTTTATCTATCTTTTTCTCCCCTTACACTCTTAATGTCCTTTTTGAACTGATAGGTGGGTACAGCAGATTTATGTCTTCCTTAGCTTCATGTACGTTTTCCTTTCTTCTATAGTAATTACAGATATATTTAAATGAATGGAAAATTTTAAATGAAATGGAAATAGATAGCAAGTTTTTTTTTTTAATTTGATAAAGTGGTTCTTTTTTTCTTTGTTTTAGATTATTGTGAGTTATCCACCAACAAAGCAACTTACATATGAAGAACAAGATCTTGTATGGAAGTTTAGATATTATCTTACTAATCAAGAAAAAGTGAGTTTCTCGAATATTTTCACATACCAAATTTATCTGTAAACTTTGTTGCTAATGAGCAAAACTGTCATAGAAATACAGACTAATTGTCAAATTTTTATTAAAATGTTACAGAGCAAAGTATGTTGCTCCATTTCTTAAAAATTATGAAACTATACACCCAAAGACATATGTACCTCTTTGTTGATGTATAGACAGTGTCTAAATGGGTTAAGTCACAGAGATTTGGGTTCCGTTTGCAGCGGTACAACTTACTCTTTCTGGATAAGGTGAAGCAGATTTCTTTGGAAGCTTTGTTTCCTCATTTTACTAATTATGACAGCCCTTCTTCACAGGTGAGAGAATACATATGAGTGACCCGGTTGAGTCCTTAGTGCATAGTAGGTGCAGAGTTAAATGTTGTCTCACTTTTGTCTTCTCTCTTTTCATAGAAGTAAATTAGCTCTGTGACAACATACTTTTTTATACGAAGCTTATATTTTATCTTTCTTTTTGCCTCCTTGAGCCTGGGTGGCTGTCAAAGAACTGTAGAATTCTGGAGATGTGGCTAGTGAGAGAGTATGAGAACTATAATCTGAAATGATGGATTGGTAGAATGGCATCGAGTGTGAGATGAGGGTAGAGAGGGTAGGTCAGAACTAGACAGTGCCTTCCATATTGAAGCTACGGAGTAAATACAGTTTCCTTCTGGGCTCACTGAAATCATTCCTTTCACGTGCACCTCAGCTATCTGGGGCCAGTATCCTATGAGAGAGAGAATTGTGGTGAAGAAGTCAGTACTCGGGGGCTGTCTCAGGTGGCACTAGTGACAAAGAACCCGCCTGCCAATGCAGGAGACATAAGTGATGCACCAAGATATTCTGGAGGAGGGCATGACAACCTGCTCCAGTGTTCTTGCTTGGAGAATCCCATGGACAGGAGCCCGGGGCGGGGCTACAGTTCATAGGATTGCAAAGAGTCTGACACGACTGAAGCAACTTAGCACACACAGTCAGTAGTAGACTTGAGTATAGAGACTTAGTTTTGAGGCTGATTGTTTATTGCTATGTATTTTCATGAAGAAGCTTTTTGATTACTTTAGCATCTTCACATTTAATATGAGTTGATTCAATTATAGTGAACTTTAAGTCTCTTCTAGTTTATGTTGTGTTGTATGCTTAGTCGCTCAGTTGTGTGTGAATCTTTGTGACTCCATGTTCTGTAGCCCGCCAGGCTACTCTGTCCATGGGATTTTTCAGACCAGAGTACTTGAGTGGGTAGCCATTTCCTCCTCCAGGGGATCTGTGTGACCTAGGGATCGAACCTGCGTCTCCTGCACTGTAGGCGGATTCTTTACCACTGAGCCATCAGAGATTAGTCTCACTTCTTCCATGGGAGCCTTGAGGAGCAGCTATAAATACAGGTGAAGCTTCGCTAGGTGGTCCACTCACCTCTTGCTGTGTGGCCTCGTTGCTTACAGGCCACAGACCGGTACTAGTCCATGGCCTGGGGATTGGATAAAAATCCAGTTACAGCTCATTTTAACTCTTCAGCTTTTCTTTTCTATCTTTTATTGATGCCTTGGGAAATTCTTTGTGAATGAACCATACTCATTCTCTTTTACATCTATAATAAGAATGAGAGAGGAATTCTAAATTTGCTGTAGCTTTTGAGTGTTATTCTTTTTATCCCTGCAAGAAAAGGAAGGAATCACCAGCAGAAGCACAGATTTGTGATCTTTGTGTTTTTTAAAAAGATTGAGTTAGTATATGATACTCTACTAAATGAAGAATAACCTTATTCACAGAAATTGAATCTTGAATGCAGCAGTTTTGTCTAAAAATAAATAGCAAGATATTGAATTAAACCTGTTAAAATGTATAGGTTCAAGAATCATAGATTTGCAAAGCAGAACTCCCTTAGATCGAAAAACTTCCAAGGAAAATTGTGTAAACAAGTTGTCACTTCCCCCTGAAATTCAGTTACCTCTAGATATGTGTAAATATGTGACAGATTGCATTTAACTAGTTGATTTCAAGTTTTTAAATGGTAGGTGATGAAACTTCAATTCTCAGGATGTATTGTAGAGTTCTTATGATCACTACAGTAAGGTGAATACTGTTTTTTACTATTTGGAAGCACTTTTCAGAAAACCAAATATATATTGTTCTTGAAATGACCAAAGGAATTATTCACATAGCCACATTTGTATCTTTGTAATAATTTAAAATGGGTTTTATAGAAAATAAATACTTCTCTACCACTGTCCCTTAATTTATTTATAAAAGAAATTTGCTCAATGCCAGTTTCTCAGGAACTATGATTTAGGTTATTTGACATTTGTGCCCTAAAGGCTGTAAAGATTTCCTAGCGAAAAAGCAGTGCTCAGGAAACAAGTTAGTGGAAATTGGTTCTTACAAAGTTATACTTCTTATTTATTTTTTAATTAAATTTGTTCTTTCCACCTATTTTTTCCTAAATGACCTGCCTTAAGTATTTCAGATAAAAGCCCTCTAGTCTAGACTTAACGTTGCACCTGAAAAGTTCACAGTAATAAGTTTGTCCAATAAAAGCAGTTAAATTTATGAAGTAGTTTTAAATTTATGGTCCGTAGCATGTACAAAGTGACTCATTTTTGTGGAACCAAAAGTGTGAATATTATAACTTTGTAAATTCAGCTTTTAACATGGTAAATGTCCTTTCTTCTTGTGGAAATGTTAATTAAAGGTAACCATCATTTTACTATCTTTCTGTTATGCTTAGGGAACAAAACAGTAGGAATAGTCATATGGTGAAGGTGATGGTGATGCACACGGACCGCACTGACGAGGCTGCTTCTGAGACAGTGACGTCAGGACGGTAGTCGTACTTGTGACTCCTGGCAAGGAGCTGATGGCATACCATAGCAGAAACGAATTCAGTTCAGCACACAGTTGGTATCAACTCTTGGCCTAGTGTTATTTAAGGCTTTGGGCTTTGAGATACTATGTCACTGTAAATTTCATATAAATTAAAATTGTTTGGGTGTGCCTGCTAAGTCGCTTCGGTTATATCTGATTCCTTGCGACCCTATGGACTGGAGCCCACCAGGCTTCTTTGTGAGGTTCTCTAGGCAAGAACACTGGAGTGGGTTGCCGTGTTCTTCTCTAGGGATCTCTGCCTGGCCCAGTTTGTCTGGGGGAAAAGATAATTATGGATAACCAAAATGGAGAAGTATAGGATAGTAACTGATAAAGGGTCACTGTCTCATTAGTTAATAGTTAGGTAATTACTAGAATAGTGATGTGAAGGAGAACAAGATTAATGTGCTGTGATATGAGGGAGGTTTTACAGAAGTAAGATTGGTCCTAAAGTTTGAACAAACTTTGGTGGTCATTCTTATTTGATGATCATGTTTCATGGGAAAGAAAAGCATGAGTAAGGCAGAGTATTAAGTTTGGGAGATAGAAATGTTTGTATGAAATGTTCTTTAAATAGAAAAGATGGAGTCAGATTGTAGTGAGCCTTGAATTCTATGATTCAAAGTTGGATATCACTCACAAAAGGAAACCTGTAAAGCCAAGAATGTGTCTTAACAAGTGATGTTTTAAGGAAGACAAACCAGGAGGATTGCAGCAGAGGTGACAGTGAAGAAAGACATAATTAGGAGGTTCATGTATGGATTTTGAGAGCTGTATTGGAGGGCAGAGGAAGGAGAGGAAAATGTATAAAATTACTTGGAGGCGATGGCCAAGAATTTGTCCTGAGCACCTGAAATAAATATGGCAAGTGGAAGGATCAGGATAAGGAGATATTTTGGTTTTGAATGTTCTGAATTTAAAATATTAAAATAGCTGTGATATGGTGATACAATAAAAAATAATATGTTTAGTCTTCATCTCTGGTTACTGAGTTTCGAAAACCCTAGGAATTTCATGAGTGGTAAGAATGAGAAGAGCATCTTTTGTTTTTCAAAATAAGGCCTTTTCAACTGTACCTGTATTTATGCTAATGAGGTGACTCTTGGAGATGGGCTCATTGCCAAAAGAGCTGCAGTTTTGATTAGAGGGTTGGAACTTTCAGCTCTACCTTTGACCTCTGGAAGTGGGGGAGCAAGGATAGGGGATTGGAGAGAGGCTGGGAATTGAGCTAGAACCCAAGAATAGTTAATGATTTAATCAGTTTGCCTGTGTAATGGAATCTCTGAAAACCTGTAACAGTGGAGTTCATAGAGCTTCTGGGTTTGTGAATGCATCCATATGCCAGGAGGTTGCATCCCTAACTATGGGGACAGATGAAGCTCCCGTGCTTGGGACCCTTCCGGACCTCACCTAATGTGTTTCTTCACCTGGCTATTCATTTATATATTTTATAATAAACCAGCAATAATAAGTAAACTAGTACTCTAAGTTCTTTGAGTCATTATAGCAATTACTGAGCCTGAGGAAAGTTAGTTGTGGGAACCCCCAATATGTGTCCATATTGGACTGATTTCTGGGTACCTGAGGACCCAGTGTTTGCTCTTAGCATCTGAGATGGGAAGCAGTCTTGCACTGAGTTCTGCACTGAGTATCAGATTTCAGTTAAGTTGCAGGATACTCAGTGTCTGCAGAGAATTAGGGTGTCAGAAGTGTCTTGAGTAGAACAGGTTTTCCTGTTCTACATTTTGGAAATGCAGAAATTTCCAAAAATTGGGTTGGTAGAAGTTAATATTAGAAATATGTATGATAAATAGTGTTTTCAGCTCTGAAGTGTGATCGTGATTCTAAAAGTAGGAGGTAACAGTGAGGTGACTCTAAGTTCAGAAAGGAGGTTAACAAAATATTTATTGCTATTAATATAAAACATGATAATACATGTGATAATGTTAACATTTGACAGTAACATCAGAAGCACTTGTCAACTATTTATTATGTATGTATTCTGTTTTAAACATCTGTATCATTAACTTATTTAATATTTACATAAACTTATGAGATAGAGCACTTAAAAGTTAAATAATGTGCTCCATGTGACTCAGTAATTATTGATAGAGCTGGAAACTAAGATTTGAAACCAAACACCTTTCCTCTAAAACCTATACAGTTATCTGTGGAAGCCCTAGGTATAAAATTGCATTTGAATCCTCTATCTTTGTTTTATATAGATCTATAAAGCATCTTTAAAGCACCTGAAATAAAGTATCATCATTACTATTTCTGACTTCACATTCTTATACTTCCTTTCTTTCTCATTCCTCTTCTTATTTCCACCTTCATTCTATTATATCCTTGTTTACCTTTGTCACATTTAGCATTATCAGGTTGTGAAATCTTTGTACAGTCCCTGGCAGCAGTATACTCCATAAATCTTACTAATAAATCTATAAATCTGAGAATCTGAGGGTTAGATTGTTTCAGTTACTGAATTGAGTACATCAGCTTGCTACAAGATTTGCTTATAGTAAGTACATACTGGCACATTTTCCTTAAGACTGCTGATATACTGTGAAGTGGAAAAGCTTTCACTGTAGTTATTTAGGAAGTATTGCTTTATTTCCACATTAAATCTAGAAATACATTTAAGAAGTAAAAAATAAATGCATAGAATAAGGAGGGCCGTCCATGTGCTTTTATGGAAAGAGAGCACTTAAATGACGTGCAGGAGGTACAGAAGAAATGGCTAGCTATCCTTGGGGAATGGAAATTCCAGTTGTAGACATAAGAATGTCCAGAAAAGCATTTGGTAGTTAGAAGAGAGTAATTTAATTGAAGAATGTAAAATTAAGCAGCTACTGAGAGAAGAGCTGAAAGTTGCTGAAAACTTCCTGGAAAAGTTGATATTTTGGCAAGTTGGCCTTAAAGAAGATGACACTACTATTTTGACAAAGAGCATAAGAAAGGAAGGAACTCCCTGTAGATAGGAGTTAGACTGTTATATATAAAATAGGTTAGCTTGATTGAAGCATAGAGGGGCAATGAGAGCTTATTGAGAATTAAAGGTTTGGATTATGGTAAGAGGTATAAAGGAATATTTCGAAAAAGAAGCCAAGGTTTTAAAAAAAAATGGCTTCACTGTCTGTAAATACAATGAGTACGTTGGAAATTAATCACTGGAATTTCTTAGGTAAATATCAAGTCTCTTTTTGTCAGATATTATACAGTAAATTTGTGCTATTAGTGGGAGGTTGTGCTAATAAATCACTTCCAACTTGAATATCTGACAGTTTGTGAAATGATTAGAAGAGAAACCCTTAGCTTGAAGGCTGTGCCAAACTCTAGATGTGTGGCATAGTGAGAGTCAGTCTGAGGGGAACAGTGGGAAATATCACCAGGAAATAATCGAAGAGAATTAGGAATGGATTTGAGACAGGAAGAAAGGAGGCAGGGCACAACCATTAAAAGAATGAAGCAGCCGTTAAGAACAGGATTCACAAAAACTGATTGGAACCTAAATAGGCCCAAGGTGGCAGAAAATTTGACTTCCAGGAGACCTTGAGCCTCATTTGTACTCACTGTAATACATTAGCTAAATAACACACCCTCTGATGCCATGACATTTCTGAGGCCAACCATAAAAGGCCACAAAGTCAGTGGTGCCCCAGTTCTGGAAATCTCTGCCCTTTCCTCAAAATAGTTTGAATCATCTTCCCTCTTGTTAGCCTGTGAAATTACCTAGGCCATAAAAACTAACCACCCCCGTATTTCAGGGTCACTTGTGCCTTCTGAGACAGCCCACACTTTGTCTATGGAGTGGGTATCTCTCTACATAAATCTGCTTTCACTTTACTGTGGCTGGTTCTTGAATTCTTTCCTGTGTGAAGCCAAGGACCTTCACTAGGCAGCCAGTCCTAAGGACTCATTTGAGACCTGGAAAATGACCCTTCACTTGTGCCCCCTTTTTTTCCTAAAAATTTAGGGGATAAGTGTTGGTAGAGTAATGGCTCCCAGGGGCTTGGGCTAGCTAATTAGTAGATAGTAGTTCCTTAATGGTAAGGAGAAACCATCTGGTAAAACATGCATGGGTTGAGAGTCAATGGATTTAGATTCTAAGTCTAGCCTGTCTGATATTTTGAGATGATGGGCAAGTGACTTCACTCAGATTATACAAATTTGAGCACTCCATAGTGCTTTTATCCCATAATTTAGTTAAGTCAAGAATAAGTTCAGTTCAGTTCAGTTTAGTTCAGTCACTCAGTCGTGTCCAACTCTTTGTGACCCCATGGACTGCAGCACGCCAGACATCCCTGTCCATCACCAGCTCAAAGAGCTTGCTTAAACTCATGTCCATTGAGTCAGTGATGCCATCCAACCATCTCATCCTCTGTCATCCCCTTCTCCTCCCACCTTCAATCTTTCCCAACATCAGGGTCTTTTTATTGGAACTTCAGCTTTCAGCATCATTCCTTCTAATGAATATTCAGGACTGATTTCCTTTAGGGTTGACTGGTTGGATCTCCTTGCAGTCCAAGGGACTCTCAAGAGTCTTCTCCAGGACCACAATTCAAGAGCATTAAGTCTTCGGTGCTCAGCTTTCTAAATGGTCCAGCTCCCACATCCGTACATGACTACTGGAAAATCCATAACTTTTACGAGATGGACCTTAGTTGGCAAAGTAATGTCTCTGCTTTTTAATATGCTTTCTAGGTTTGTCATAGCTTTCTTTCCAAGGAGCAGCCGTCTTTTAATTTCATGGCTGCAGTCACCAACTGTAGTGATTTTGGAGCCCAAGAAAACGAAGTCTGTCACTGTTTCCATTGTTTCCCCTTCTATTTGCCATGAAGTGATGGGACTGGATGCCATGGTCTTAGTTTTTTTAAGCCAGCCTTTTCACTCTCCTGTTTCACTTTCATCAAGAGGCTCTTTAGTTCCTCTTCACTTTCTGCCATAAGGGTGGTGTCATCTGCATATGTGCGGTTATTGATATTTCTCCTGGCAGTCTTGATTCTAGCTTATGCTTCATCCACCCCAGCATTTTGCATGATGCACTCCACATATAAGTTAAATAACAATAAGTTAGGGAATGGGAATGAAGATTAATTTTGTGTCATACTAATAAGTAATTGTGTTTTATTATTCAAGGGAACATTTTTTTGGAGAACTTGGTTAGTTTACTAATGAAAATGTTTTTAGTTGAGCGGAGCAAGAATTTAAAATTTTAAAGTTATCTTTGTTCAAGAGATGAATTCATAGAAAAAGAAGAAAATGTCTGGATATCAGCCAGCAAAGTGTTAGTAGGGAGATCTGGCAATAGGGATTGCTTTTTTTTTTATGTTTTGTACCTGTTTTATGAAAAACAGGTACAAACCTTTCTTTAAAAAGCATTTATTGTTATGCAGCCATGAATCATATGCTCCAAGGTAGCTTCCTCACCTGACAGTCTTAAGAATTGGCTACCTTTCTAAAGAAGGGAGATTCCAGAAAGATTCTACACACAGCCAGCTGAATCATAGAATGAATATACAGAAACCAATGCTCCTGTGTGTTTATCTATTTTTATACTTGTTTCTGTAGAGGTTTTTTTTTTTTTTTAATTGTCTCTCTTTTTCTGTAGTTACTTCTCTCTGTAAGAGAGACATACATATTCAGCTTCGTTTGAGTCATCCTATGTGAGTATCTAGGGAAACCATTGACTCTAGGATGTGTTCTTTTCTTTCTTTTTTTTCTTTTCTTATAATTGTACCTTGAATGGGGTTCTACTCTTTTTGGCCCTGGACTCTTTCATTCTTTGGTTGCAATGTTTTATGTCTCACGTGTTGATATTGTAAAATGAAGTTTTTCTCTTAAGGCATTTCAGGCTTCATGAGACATGTCTCAACGATTTCCTTGTGTTGAGTCTTGCAGTATTTTAAAATAGTGAAAGCATAATGAAGAAAAGTTGAAGAAAATTTAAAGCTTCATAGTGCTTTGTAGTGCTCTGAAAAAAAAAAAAAAGTTACAAGAAACATGCATTTCCCACCCCCTCACTCTACCCTCACCCCTTGGTCCTGCATTTTTTTTCTCAGGTTGTGTGTTTAGTGTTTATGTGAGGAGTCTGTCGTTGACTTTGTGACTCTGCCGTCAGGTCCAGGTTGAGCTCTGCCTCGTCATCCTTGATTCTCCCTTTCCCAGAATAAGATACTTCTAATTTTCAAACCTTTTCTGATTTTAGGCTTTGACCAAGTTCTTGAAATGTGTTAATTGGGATCTACCTCAGGAGGCCAAACAGGCACTGGAACTTCTGGGCAGGTGGAAGCCCATGGATGTGGAGGATTCCTTGGAGCTGTTGTCCTCTCAGTACACGAACCCAACAGTGAGGCGCTACGCTGTGGCCCGGTTACGGCAGGCGGACGACGAGGTGCCGTAGTGTTCACTGCTCCTCTGCAACTGGGTGCATTTTAAACTGGGACCTGTGTGTGTGTGTGAGAAAGAGAGAGAGAGGGAAAGTTTGACAAGGGAAGAGGATATACTATGTGTGTTTTTAGAAGCAAAATTAAAATATTTCTCTAGGGGCTCTTCTGTGAAATGAAAATTGACT
Organism: Bos taurus; assembly: GCF_002263795.3. NCBI lineage: Eukaryota > Metazoa > Chordata > Mammalia > Artiodactyla > Bovidae > Bos > Bos taurus. The sequence continues at coordinate 13,968,366 of NC_037351.1, read as the reverse complement.
TCCTGATCTGTTTATGATGGGACAGCCTCCCCCAGGGCATTGACCTGGCAGCAGAGCTTGTATTGCTCTGCCTGGAAAAAGGAATTCCAGTGAAAAATGGTTTAATGCAGTACCAGCTAGGGAATAATTCAGATCCCCTCTATCAGTCAGTCTACAACAAGCCACATTTAATAGTAGTTTTGAAAAGCCTTTGGGGCCTTTAAAGCATAGAGATGCATGGTCATCTTACTCTTTTTCAGACTCCTCCTTTAAACTTTAAGCTACTACAATTGTGTGTGTAAGTAAATGTTTTTAAAGGTGGTTTTGAATCCTCTGCAAGAAGAAGACTACAAGCTTTATAGTGGCTGTTTATATACATATGAGGCCACCTGGGAAGGTTGGAAACTGTATTGACCCAAAACATTGCTAGATGTTGAATTTTAGTAATTCCTAATCAGGTAGATGAATTCACTAATTTTTTTATAACTTACTAATTTTTATAGAGGAAATGTGTTCTCATACTTAGCCTGCAAGGCTTATGGAACATAAGATGACTCTTCTTAAGCCTCAATATATGTATAGGAGTGTTCATCATGATTTTGAACTCCTAGTGGTATCTGAATTTCAAGAAGCAGAATGCCACATTTATTAAAGTTGATAGTTGTATATGTATCTAATTACAGTAAAATTTAAGCACTAAAGAAAGTAGTACTGTGACTGTTCATGCGTAATTTACCTATCTTCAGAGTTGCCAACTCATAGACAATTTTGTTTTCATCTCTAATGCCAGTTATTCTCTCCTCCCCATTCCTTACATTCCACTAGATTATTCTGAGGCAATTCTCAGATATTGTATAATTTTTTTGGACTAGGATGTTTTTCACTCTCCTATCAAACAGCAGTTCCTAGCATTGTGATTCAGCATATTATCTTCTTTATTGTTTTTTTTTTTTTTTTTTACTATAGCACAAGTAAAAATAAATTATTGCAATATTTATTTAAAATGAAGTATTTATTTTGAAATTCACTAGAAATTTCACTTTAGTCATTAAGTCTTTATCTGTATTTGACATGAGTCAGGATTTAGATAAATGTCTTGGGTTGTAGTCAGTACAGCCCTCCTCAACATGGGTTCAGAGTTTAAATAGAAATATTATAAATCATCATTTTTGGTTGTCTGACTGGTGCTGCTGCTGCTAATTCGCTTCAGTCATGTCCGTCTCTGTGCGACCCCATAGACGGAAGCCCACCAGGTTCCCCCGCCCCTGGGATTCTCCAGGCAAGAACACTGGATTGGGTTGCCATTTCCTTCTCCAATGCGTGAAAGTAAAAAGTGAAAAGGAAGTCGCTCAGTTGTGTCCGACTACATTCCCTTATAAACTTAGAGGTTAAACATTTAATTGTCTCTGGAATTAATAGTATTAGTGCAAGTACTGAACTATTTATAGATTTTTTATAATTTTTGTTATGAGATAAAGAATGATGATAGAAATATTGCATGTATCCCAAACCGCAAAATATGGTTGTTAATTTGGGAGTGTTTTTTGAGGTTTTAGAGATGATAGATAGTGAGATGGTAGCTATCTCTTGATTTCCCTTTCTCTGAACTTGGTTCAATAATGAATTTTGTATACTCAGCTTAAAAAAAAATTTTAATTTAGTTTCTACTGATTCTTCAAATGTACATTAAGATTTGAATTTTGGATTTTATCTGACTCTATGTACCCATATGTCTTTGGGAACATGTGTTATTCTCACCTCAGTTTCCTATCCAAAAAAAATGTAAAAAATAGTGATAGTAGCTATTTATATCACTTAATAGTTATGAAGAAAAAATTACATGGGAAAAATTTTGAAAACTATACTTATACATAATATGCTGAAAGATTATAAATTTATATCAATTTTATACTAAAATCATTCATGTTGTACCTTTCTTTTCTAATTGGTATAAAATGTCTCTCTGCTTTTGCATTATCTGTGGCTGCTGCTGCTGCTAAGTCACGTCAGTCGTGTCCGACTCTGTGCGACCCCATAGACGGCAGCCCAACAGGCTCCTCTGTCCCTGGGATTGTCCAGGCAAGAATACTGGAGTGGGTTGCCATTTCCTTCTCCAATTATTATCTGTGGAGTAGTATGGTATTCATGGTTATGAACTTCAAATGTTTTTTAGTATTTCAAGTGAAAGTCACACAGTCATGTGTGACTCTTTGTGACCCCGTGGACTGTAGCCTGCCAGGCTCCTCTGTCCATAGAATTCTCCAGGCAAGAATATTGGAGTGGGTAGCCATTGCCTTCTCCAGGGGATCTTCCCAACCCAGGGATTGAACACAAGATCTCCCACATTGCAGGCAGATTCTTTACCATAGTGAGCCCTTAATGTAGTCCTTTAATATAATATAATCATGTAAACACAGCATCACATCAAAGGTCACTTTGTCTAAACATCTACATCTTGGACAATTGAAAAACTTGAATGAAAATTACTGCACTTTATATTTGGACAGTAATTCGTTCAGGATGCCATAGTCCCTCTAGTACTCAAGCCTGTATGTGTGTTACTTCATTTTCCTAGTGAGGTCTTCCTGCTGTTCATCCTTCAAGGAGTAGCACAGACCTCAATATCTCTGAGAAACTTCTCTTAACCACTGAAGGAAGCAGATGACATTTTGGTTTCTTTTCTGCTCCCACAGCATTTGGTTTGTTCCTTTATTGTTATTATATTATCATGTTTTTTTTTTTTTTTTTTTCTGATTTGCTTTCCTTTTAAATTATAAATGAAATAGTAACATTGAAGCTCCTTTAACAATTCCACTTTTCCAGCCATTTTTTATCCCCTGAAAAATAGTCACTCATATCTTTTCATATATTCTGTATGCAAATTGCAAGCATATATATGCATGTATGGTTTATATGATGAAAAGTGAAAGTCGCTCAGTTGTGTCTGACTCTTTGTGACCCCATGAACTGTAGCCCGCCAGGCTTTTCTGTCCATGGAGTTCTCTAGACAAGAACACTGGAGTGGGTTGCGTTTCCCTTCTCCAGGGGATCTTCCCGACCCAGGAATCAAACCCAGGTCTTCCTGGGTTTGATTCCTGCCTGGAATACCAGGCAAATTTTTACCATCTGAGCCACCAAGACATCTCTTAAAATTAAGGTAAATAGGAGTATCCTATCCATGTTTTTAAAAGCATGCCTTATTAACTGAACAGTATAATCTTGGACATTTTCTCATATTCAACAAATACAATAACTGGTGTCTGTAAAGTCTGGAAACACAGGCAAATGAATATCAAGGCAAATGATGTCAAAGGTACATCTAATCTGTAGAAAAACACTGTGGTTTTAGACTTTATGGATACCTATAGATCTACCTTTTTCTTTTAAAACAGCAGCATAATATTTTACTGCACATTTATTTTATAACTTATTTTACCAGTCAGCCTCTTGTGGTAAGCAATTGTTTTATTTCTAATCTTTTGCTGTAACTGTATTAGTGAACAGAGTTTTGTGTATGTTTTTCCATATTCTTGAATAAGTAACCTGCTTTGAAATTGTTAAAATATACATGCCTTTATCACAATTTTTCATGAAATTTTTTCACATTTTAAAAATGTGAAAATTTTTGTGACAGTCATTACTGTTATAAACTACCTCACCACTGTTATCTCTTATTTCTGTTTGTTGGTTAAATGAAAACTGCATTTTTATTTTAATATTTATGTTTTATCTAGTTTCTTTAGTGATGTCTGTTTATAGTTTTAATAGGTGTTAAATGGGTCCCTATAATTTGTAGGTATAGCATCATGCTATCTGAAAAACATTAATATATTATAAATACAATATATGATAGATGCTGAATTCCTAATGTTAAACTCACCTTACGTCTGTAACATATATCTTAACCAGTCTTTTAATGTCTTTCTGAATTGGATTTGTTTAATGTTCTTTAAAGGCATTTTTAAAAGCCATATTTCTTTCTATGGTGTGGCTCAGAAGGAGAGAGATTCTCCATTAGAATTTGAGGAAGAAATAGCATTTGAGAAAGACATTGAAGGAAGAGTAGAATTTCAGAGTTGAACTTGAATTTATTTTCCAAGTGGAGAGAGCAATACGAGCAAAGGCCAGGAGATTGAAAAGTGCAGGAAAATAGAAAGTATTTCATTTCACCAGAAATATGGGATATATGTAGCTGTCTGAGAACCAGGGTCAGAACCCATGTCTCTAACTGTAAATGCCTATATGAAAAATTACTGTTAATTCAATAAGAAATAGTGATTTTGACATGAAATCTTGCATTTGTATTCTAAAGCATTAGAATTAACTTCTTTAGAAGAATGACGATTACTATCTAGATAGTATTTCATAGCTCTTGAGAAAGTTTTCCTGAACTGTCTAAGATAGAAATCTGATTTTTTTGTTTGTTTTGCTTTACTTAAATGCTTATATCCTTCATGCCTGGAGGGATTTTATGTTTTTCGAATGTGACTGTGTAATGAACAAACAGCCTTTGCACTTAACTATTGAAGTTAATTTATTTTCATACAAATGAAGGAATGGGTAGTTTGAATACAGAAAGCAGATGACTAACACAATCATACTGTGATGAGTGACTTAAAAAGATGTGTTTTCTTCTGAATTTCTCCTTCTTGGGGAATTTAATAACAGTGCAACCTTTTTGCTTTCATGCAATAAGTCTTTTCTGTACTTGGGAAAGCACACTAGGTGGTACATTCAGCAGCATTTCCAAAGCCTGTCTGGTAATAAAGGGTAGCAGTGAAACTGAATTACTTAAACCTCCTAAGAATACTTCATTAAACAATTTTCTGTTATATAATTTTTTTCTTAGAATATACATAGAAGAATATCTAGAGCTATAAGGTGTGATAAATCCTAAATAAGATAATAGAAAATCAAGCATTTATTGATCCAATTAAAATTTGTTTTTAGAAGCAGAGCTCTATATAAGTATTTTGATAAAGTCATTTGATTTTCCTGGCCACTGATACTGATATATTTGAATAAGAATTAATAAGGCAGTTATCACAGAGTGGACTTCCCTATAGCTTTTGCGGTAAAGAATCTGCCTGCAGTACAGGAGACTTGGGTTCAATCCCTGGTTTGGGGAGATCCTCTGGGGAAGGGAATGGCACCCCACTCCAGTATTCTTGCCTGGAGAATCCCATGGACAGAGGAGCCTGGTGGGCTACAGTCCATGGGGGTTGCAAAGAGTTGGACACAACTAAGCAAATTTGGAAAACTCAGCAGTGGCCACAGGACTGGAAAAGGTCAGTTTTCATTCCAATCCCAAAGAAAGGCAATGCCAAAGAATGTTCAAACTACCGCACAATTGCACTCATCTCACACGCTAGTAAAGTAATGCTCAAAATTCTCCAAACCAAGCTTCAGCAATATGTGAACCGTGAACGTCCTGATGTTCAAGCTGGTTTTAGAAAAGGCAGAGGAACCAGAGATCAAATTGCCAACATCCGCTGGATCATGGGAAAATCAAGAGAGTTCCAGAAAAACATCTATTTCTGCTTTATTGACTATGCCAAAGCCTTTGACTGTGTGGATCACAATAAACTGTGGAAAATTCTGAAAGAGATGGGAATACCAGACCACCTGATCTGCCTTTTGAGAAATCTATATGCAGGTCAGGAAGCAACAGTTAGAACTGGACATGGAACAACAGACTGGTTCCAAATAGGAAAAGTGTTACGTCAAGGCTGTATATTGTCACCCTGCTTATTTAACTTATATGCAGAGTACATCATGAGAAATGCTGGACTGGAAGAAACACAAGCTGGAATCAAGGTTGCCGGGAGAAATATCAATAACCTCAGATATGCAGATGACACCACCCTTATGGCAGAAAGTGAAGAGGAACTCAAAAGCCTCTTGATGAAAGTGAAAGTGGAGAGTGAAAAAGTTGGCTTAAAGCTCAACATTCAGAAAACGAAGATCATGGCATCTGGTCCCATCACTTCATGGGAAATAGATGGGGAAACAGTGGAAACAGTGTCAGACTTTATTTTTCTGGGCTCCAAAATCACTGCAGATGGTGACTGCAGCCATGAAATTAAAAGACGCTTCCTCCTTGGAAGGAAAGTTATGACCAACTTAGATAGCATATTGAAAAGCAGAGACATTACTTTGCCAACAAAGGTTCATGTAGTCAAGGCTATGGTTTTTCCTGTGGTCATGTATGGATGTGAGAGTTGGACTGTGAAGAAGGCTGAGCACCAAAGAATTGATGCTTTTGAACTGTGGTGTTGGAGAAGACCCTTGAGAGTCCCTTGGACTGCAAGGAGATCCAACCAGTCCATTCTGAAGGAGATCAGCCCTGGGATTTCTTTGGAAGGAATGATGCTAAAGCTGAAACTCCAGTACTTTGGCCACCTCATGCGAAGAGTTGATTCATTGGAAAAGACTCTGGTGCTGGGAGGGATTGGGGGCAGGAGGAGAAGGGGACGACAGAGGATGAGATGGCTGGATGGCATCACCGACTCGATGGACGTGAGTCTGAGTGAACTCCGGGAGTTGGTGCTGGACAGGGAGGCCTGGTGTGCTGCGATTCATGGGGTCGCAGAGTCAGACACGACTGAGCGACTGAACTGAACTGAAGCAACTAACACTACTCCTCAGCCAATTAAGCTTTCATTTAGTTTTTTGTGAAAAGAATCATATAATGGTAAAATCACATGTATTGCTTTTTGTCAGTATTTGGGCAACTGTAAAAAAGGTTGACATGTCAGTATAAGAAAAAAGATGAAAAGAATTTATTTTGGTATTAAATAAGGGAAAATAGCATGTTGGGAAGTAGTCGTCATCATGGAATTTTTAAAATGGTGGAAATGACAAAGAGTAAATAAGCAATTAATTGCAAATACTGGGCCTCCCTGGTGGCTCAGCTGGTAAAGAATCCACCTACAATGTGGGAGACCTGGGTTCGATCCCTGGGTGATGATCCCCTGGAGAAGGGAATGGGTACCTACTTGAGTATTCTGGCCTCTGGAGAATTCCATGGATTGCATAGTCCATGGGGTCGCAAAGAGTTGGGTACGACTGAGCGACTTTCACTCTCACAAATGCTGTAGTTGTTAACAAAATACAGAAGGAAAGATTTGTTTATACCTGAAGTATAAATATAAATATTTAGCCAGGGATTTAACCTGGTTTCTGGGCTTAAGGAACGGTGACTAAAATTAAACTGGTAATCACAATGTCTTAATACTACATAATTGAATTTTAACTGCCTGAGTGGCAATTAGAACTGGAAGATAATAGATGCTGTCAATTTTCTTTTGAGTTTTGTTAGTTTCTTCAATTTGTAATTATTTTTGAAAGCAAAACTTTTGGCGTTTTCTTAATAGTCATTGGGAGGGGCTAAGAAGTACATTTATAGAGTATAATGGAAAATATTTCCATTCTTAACATTAAGGGAAAACTCAGAAAGGTAAAAACAACTTTCCTGATGCTTTTTTTTTCGGTATGAATTATCTCACTGTTTATCAGAAGAAGTAGGAGAAATTTAGATTTAGAAATTTGTTTTCTTCAAGCCAGTTTTGGTAGTTGGAAGGAAAATAAATATTTCCTTTAACTGAATGTTAAAATATCTACTTCATTGTAGTTTCCATTTAAGAGACAACCCAAATTCTCTAAATTCACTCAACTCCAAATTCTCTTAAAGGGAAAAAAAGCAATATAATATTTTTTTTAAAAATCCCAACCAGGAAACATTATGAAATAGAAACACTTTGAAAACTTAATAGATTGGAGTTTCACATGTAATCTTAGACCTAAAATGCCATTGCTGTAAAAAGGATCTTTTGTTAATTTCTCAGCTTTATATGAACCATCTCAATTATTTTTCTTAGTTTTTGTTTTTTTTTCTGAGCTTTTGGGATACTTTTTATTTTTTATTTTTATTTTCTAATAGAGCATGACTGATTAACAGTGTTGTGTTAGTTTCAGGTGTACAACAAAGTGATTCAGTTATATATATACATGTATGTATTCTTTTTCAAATTCTCTTCCCATTTAGATTATTACAGAATATTGAGCAGAGTTCCCTGTGCTGTACAGGTCCTTATTGGCTATCTGTTTTAAGTATAGCAGTGTATACATGTCGATGGGGTACCATTTTAAACAAGATGTTTACTGGTCACTTACTCTGTGCCAGGAACTATTCTGTGACTTTTTTCCTGTTAACTGATTTAATCCTCACAACTCAGTCTCTAAGGTTTATATGATTATGGCCATTTTAAAGAAGAGGACCCATTGAGGCACCAAGAAGTTCAGAAACCTTGGGACCTGCCCAAGGTAACACAACTGATAAGTGGTAGATTAAATCGTTTAACTTGATATTTAGGAATACCCATAACTTGTATGTAATCATTTGCATTTTTCTAATATTGGCTTATTTTTTGTTTGTTTTCCAGGATTTGTTGATGTACCTATTACAGCTGGTCCAAGCTCTCAAATATGAAAACTTTGATGACATAAAGAATGGATTAGAACCTACCAAGAAGGATAGTCAGGGTTCAGTGTCAGAGAGTGTGTCAAATTCTGGAATAAATTCTGCAGAAATAGATAGGTATGGATATCCAGGGAGGACTTATTTTCAAATCTGATAGTTTTCTACCTTTTCAGACTGTCGTCTTTTCTTTTTTCCCGGATGTACCAAGCCCTGGTTGGTAATAAGTTTGAAGTTCTACCAGTGAACATGGCATGTGTGCTCCAGAACACAAACTACTGTATTATAGGGCAGTGTTTTAAAAGCAAGCTATAGAGTCAGAATGCCTGAGTTAAAATCTTAACTCTACCACTTGCTAGCTGTGTAAACTTCTGCAAGTTAAATATTCTCTCTGTGCCCCTGGCCCTAGTTTCTCATGTTAAAAATGGGGATACAGCAATAGTAACTGATCTTTAAGGACTGCTGAAAGATTAAATGACACACATAAAGCATTTAGAAAAGTGTCTGACACATGGTGCTTGGTAAGTGTTGGATGTCATTGCTGTTCATGCAAAAAGAAAATGAAAGATTAGGCATATTAGTGGACTCAGACATTTTTATTGTAAAGTTGTATTTTTTATTGACTGCTTTTCACCTCTTTAGTAGTTAAAGCAACCTGTTAATTGAATTGAAAGTAGGCTATTAACAGTAATAACAGTTAAGAACTCCCACCTCTGTAGCAGACACCAGGAGATGGCCCATATACATTAAACTTGTTATTAGTAATCCTCTGAGGTAGGTGTTCATATCCCTAATTTAGACATGAAGAACTTAAGGAGAAGTAAATTCCCAAAGTCTTCTGTGTTGCAAATTAGGTAGAGTTTACTCCAAAGCCCTTGTTCTTTCTACTTTGCCATTTTTCTTTTCATAAAATCTTAAAATTTGAGATGAATAGAAACATTTGTATGAGAAGTTCTAGACTTAGTGGGTATAAAATTGTTTTGTGAAGAAATCATGAGATTTGTTAATTACAAATGAGATCTAGAATTCAGATTATCTGGATTAGTACAGTTATTTCGATTATCACATGAGTTCAAGATTATATTTCTGAATTTTTGTTGATGATAATGCTTTTTTTTTTTTAAATCTGCTGTTTTTCACTTAGAAGGAAACTGAGAAACAGTGAGGGGAAAACATTTTTTTCTTATATAGACTCCTTTATGTTTTCCTGTTTTTAAGAGAGGAGATCCCTTACATTTTCTTCCACTGTACATGAGAGGGCTTCAGTCTCTAGGCATGTTTACTTAACTTCATCTTACTTTTGCCACTTAGAGTGTTTTATTAGAACTCTGTTTAAGATTTTATGACAGGATGTAAACTATAAACTATTGTATCTGCTGGTCACCAATTTGTATGCTTTTTAAAAGATGAAAAAGAGATAGGAGTTGTCTTGTGGCCAAATATATTTGGAAAATACTGGCTTAAAGTAAAATGTACTTTTTAAAAACACTGTAGTATTTATCAGAAACTTTAATGTATGCAAACTTGCACATACATCTCAAAGATGAATCACCCATATTCTTTGACTATGGAGCCTCTTTTCCAGAATCTAATGTGACTCAGTGCTAGCCAGAACACACTTTAGGAGATGGCACTTTATCCAGACTCACTTGTGGTGAACTGTGCTGAACATATGTATCTTCTCTTACAGAAAGAGGGTTTTACATATCAGTGTATTATTTTTTCAGCTCCCAAATTATAACCAGCCCTCTTCCTCCAGTGTCTTCCCCTCCTTCTGCATCTAAAACGAAAGAAAGTTCAGATGGTGAAAATCTGGAGGTGAGTACAGAGCTTTTCATGTTTCCTGTAGGAGGGATCCTATCAAGTAAACATTTTATGTTGGTCTTGAAAATATTGATTTTGATGAATAATTACAACTTTATGAAATAATTTGGTTTATGATACATGTTTATAACTTTTCCTTTCAGCAAAAAGTGCCATCAATTCAGTTCAAGGCATTTTATTGGTGCCTTTGGACATGTTAATATAAATGGATTGAAATACAATGTAAAAATAAAGTGGACCTAAATATTTTATTAAGGAAACTCAGAATATTTATTGTTAACACATTTATGAACATTACTGTAGTTGTTGGTGTTTGTAATTACCTTGTAGAAATGTATGACTTTGATACTAGGGAAATAAACTAAGCTGCTCTTAAGTTCTTTTACCTAAGCAGAGGTAAAATTTTTTTGAGGTAAAACAGGTCTATATGGCTAGTGCTACTCTGAAAATTGTATTTGGGAGTACATTTGCTGAAGTTCAACTAGTATGTATTGTTGTTTTTTATCCCTGTGACTTCTAATTTGAGAAGAACCTTTCATATCCCTGATGCTGAAAATAAGTAATACATGCTTGATATTGGAAAGAGGTTTGTTTTGTTTTAAATGTATATATTCAATATCATTTCTTTTAGTCACATTTTAGGCATTAATGTTGTTAACTGAGTGACATTTGTTTTCACTATTAACTTTTAATTAGAGTATGCTTGTCTCTGCCTACCTCTTGATATATCAGGAAATATTGAAAAAATAATTTTATATTACTGGATCATAGAATCCTTAAAGGAGTTCTTTAAGGAACCATTTAGCTCCAGTTTATTTTTCTCTTTCAAAAGGGACTGATTGACTGATTCAGTAAGCAGTTCATTCACATGTATTTTTTTGAGTTCTGTGTACCAGAAATTGTTGTAGGTGCTAGGGTTGATACATGGACGGAGGAGCCTGGTGGGCTGCAGTCCATGGGGTCGCTAGAGTCAGACACGACTGAGCGACTTCACTTTTCACTTTTCACTTTCATGCACTGGAGAAGGAAATGGCAACCCACTCCAGTGTTCTTGCCTGGAGAATCCCAGGGACGGGGGAGCCTGGTGGGCTGCCGCACAGAGTCGGACACAACTGAGGTGACTTAGCAGCAGCAGGGTTGATACAGCAGAGAAGAAAACAGTCAAAATCTTTTCACTTCATGGAATTCATTCTAGTGTTTGGGCTGATGATAGTCAATAATATTTATATGCCGTAAAAGAGTAGAAGAAAAATCAGAATAGAATGATAGAGAATGTTGGGGTGGGGTTAGGTGATTGAAATTTTGAAAAGGCTGTTCAGGGAAGCCCTCCCAGGAAAAGTGACATCTTCTGTAAAGATGAAGCAGGTGAGGAAACAACCGTGTGGTGACCTGTGGGATGAGCACTTTAAGCAGAGGGAACAAGGACCACTTTTTTGTACTACTGCCCTGAAACATCTAAATGCATTGATCTCTACCTTTTTCTTTGTTTATCAGTACCCTTCAATGTTTGCTTTCCTCTGAGTACAGCTTTTATCCCAACTCATCATTTTAATCATTCTTCAGTTCTCTTGGCACAGTCTTAACCCTTGATAAGGCTAATTAATTACCTAATTTGTCTGTGCCTTAATACTTTGAAAGAAATCACATAGCCTAGCGTGTTGATATCACCATATATTCATGACCGCAAACACCAGGTGGGCACTCAACACTGGCTGACTTCCTACATTTCTCTAGATGGTTGCTCTCCCTGCTCTACAGTGACTCTTTCATACCTTTTCAGCCCTGTTCTTTATGCCCTGCCTCACAGTTTCTAGATCACAATTCTGCCTCATTTTTAATGGAAATAAATAGGAGTCATTAAATAAAAATGGTTCCCATTTACCATCACTAGATTTACAGATGTGAATCTCTTCCCATTCTTTACTTCTGTTTTCTTAACAATGAATAATATAACCATCTTGAAAGATATGCTCTCTTCTTTTCCTGGTAGAAATACTCAGACATGTTAGTATCTCTCATTTTAAAAATTCAGATATTGGAAAAAAAAAAGAAAACAAGAAAAATTCTTCCCTGATACCACATCCTTCACAACAGTACCTAATTTTCTTTGTTTTCTTCATAATCAAGTATCTCAGAGGAGTTGTTTGTCCATCTCGAGTCTCCTTCCTTTCTTTTTAGTCTTTAATTCACATCATTCAGGGCCTTTGTTTCCCATCATTATATTAAAACTTACTTTGCTAAAATAAAATAGTAAATGGCTTCAGTGTTTGTGGTTGTGTGTATTTAAATTTCTCGCAGCATTATTCAGGAAAATAAATGACTCCCTTCTTGAAAAGCTGACTCTTTTCATGGTTTGAGTGATACCATACATCCCCCGTTTTCCTCTTCACCTCTCCAGCCGTTCCTTCTTGGTTTCCTTTGTCAGTACTTTCTTGTTGCTTGACATGAGTACCTCAGGGTACTCATTGCTAGCACATTTCTCTCTCCTGAGTTTTAGATTCATATATCCAGATATCTACTTGATTTCTGTTGTATATCTGACAGGCATTTCAAACTTAATATTTCAAGATACAACTCTCTCCCCCAACACTCTTGCTTCACTTGGAATTTCTGTGACGTGACAAATCAATCCATTTACTAAATCCATAAATTTAGGAGTTGCTGTCAGTTCTTTTTTGTTTCATACATCCTCTCCATCAGCAAGTCCTATCAATTATACTTGCAAAATATTGTAATAATCTATTGCCTCTCGGTCACCATTCAGTCTTCTAGACTACCGTAATAGCATGCTGACTGATCTCAGGTCTGTACTTCTCAGAGCAAATAGAGTCATTTTCAGAAGATGTAAAGCAGATCACCTCACTCTCCTGCTTTAGATCTTTTGTTGAGTGTTGATTGCTTTGCAAATAAAGTCCATACTCAGTAGTGTGACAGTTTGGTCTTTGCTTCCCTTTTCAGCCTCCTTTACTTTTGTGTTCACTGTATGTTAGCTATATTGGGCCTCTTAAAAGTTCTTTGAACAGTGAGATTCAGGGCCTTGGTCCATACCATCATGCTGGTCGTGCCTAAACATCACATCCTCATTGCAGCCTCTGACCTCGCAGTCCAAGTTATTTTTATGACTTCCTTTAATGCATCTCTCCTCCACTAAATGTTAAGCTTCCAGTAGAACCAGGAACTCTGCAAACTATGGTGTCCTTAACCTCTCTCACATATTGCCTGGTCTAGAATAAATATTAGATAGGTGGGATGGAGGGATAGATAGATGCATAAAAATCTGATCTGTGGCATAGATATATAGGTGAAAACTGATAGGCAAATGTAGACTCTCTTATTTCCCCCTCGTGAATAGCAGATGGTAATATATAAATACATTTCTTTTAATTCTTTCAGCAAGATCTGTGTACCTTCTTGATATCAAGAGCCTGCAAAAACTCAACACTGGCTAATTATTTATACTGGTATGTGAAATAATTTTTTATTTTATAATCACTGTTTAGGACTATTTTTTCCCCCAAACTAAACAAAAAGGCAGTTTAAAGTATGAGCAATCATCCAAAAACCTATACAATATTTATATCTAGCTGTATTTCTTTGCAATTATGCTCATGGAAATGCTTGTTAGCATCACAGTTTTTCTTCCTTTCACTAACTTTCTAGGATCTAAGATAAAACTGGGTAAGTTAATTGATTTTTTTCAGTTTTATGTCTGTCTGCCTTTTATGCTGTTTAAATAGTGTAAGTATGATACTTTACTGTAATTCAGTATATTCACATTATTTACTAAAATACTGCAATCATGCTAAAGTAGAATTTGAAGTTACTTATCTTATAGATGAGGAAACTGAGGCAGAGGCATGATGTAGCTGAACTTGCTAAAACTTGAGCTGGGATTAGATCACTGATTTCAAATTTTGCCATTTACAGAGTGCTTTCAGTGACCTTTTCTCGTTTGTTCATGTGAAGTTAAATAGGGCAAATGTAAGTATCTCTGTTTTACATGAGAACACATTTCCTGAAGGAAAGAAAGAGAAGAACTAAGGTATAGAAAGGTTAACTGACTTACTGAGACACACTTAATATGAAGCATGGCTCCCTTTTGTCATAGAATTTTAAAGTGTAGAGAACAAGTAGCTTAAGCCACAGGAGAAATACTTTGTTTCTGGTTCAGTTAAAGAAAGCAGTAGGATTAAACACTAGACAAGAGAACCGTATCCAGTTTTTAGCAAACAAAAGGCAGAGCCAGTGGGTAAGCTCTACTTGAAGCCTCTGTACATTTGAGAGAACATTTTTTTTAAACTTCCTAACAAACTTGATATTTTTTTATCTGTAGAAAAGATCCGGGATTTAATCTTACTGCTCAGTTTACTATGTTTAACTGTGTTTTTCTGTTTTGGTCTTTGTAATGGGAAGAAAAATAATTCCATGCTTTTCTTTAGCAATTTAATATAATATTCATAAAACTACATTTCCCTCACAGTAACTTTCAGTATGTCCGTGAAAATACATCCACAGAATGTTTTGGCTAGTTGTTAATCACCATTTTAACTTTGAAAGGTTTGCTTAGAAATTATTATATTACCAAATCACTACTATTTCCTTTTAATGCAGCTTCTTGCTTCCTAAAGTTCTCCATATTGCAATTTGAATTCTTAAGTGTATGTCTATTAATTGGTGTTAAGGAAAAATACTTCCTCGTAAAAATTTAGGTAAATAATTTAGAGTAAATTAAAATGTGTAGGGCACAGTGCCAAGGTTTTGAGTACGTACTTTTAAGCCTCGTAGGTATTTAAAAATCAAGGTTTAATATATTTTTAAATGTTTTACTAAGAATTCCTTTATAGCTATATTTATTTCCTTGTAATATTCATTTCCTTGTAATATTCATGGAAAGTTTCTCTGGCTCATTACTTGCAGTGTAGATTAGTCACTTATAGAAGCTGTTTGTACATACACTGATTATGTGCTGTTTAAAATTATGTATTCTTTAGATTTGAGTGTAGACTAGATTTCACTGTAAAATTTGAAATTAGTTGTGATAAAATCTTTGCTGTCTTATGCCCCGGCTGATCCAGGGTATTCGAAGGAGAGACGGCGTAGGCGAGGATCAGGAAACAATTGCTTAATTAAACATTAATTAAGGATATAAAGAGTGATAGAATAAGGATAGCTCAGTAGGAAAATTCAGTGGAGAAAAGAGGCTGAGTGGCTTGGTTTACGCGGGAGACCAATAAAACTTCAAGACAAGAAGCTTGCACCACTTACGTAGGCCACAGGCGTCCTTCCGTTCTCCCGAAGGAGAGGAGACACTGAGGCCTCCCCGGTCGGATCTTAGAAGCCCAGGCATAATTAGTAAGCATGGTGGGTTCCGCGCTCCAGATGGAGACTCAGCCAGAGTGGGAGAGAGAGCGACATGGGGAGACCAGTGTTTCGAGAAACTGATCCCCATTCTTTATTTTCCATGGTCTACTTTTATACACTGAGATGTTATGCAAAAGTCACGCGGGGTCAGCAGTCCTGACTTTTATCAAAGTCAGGTGCTTCATACAAATGTATACAGAGGTCTTAGGGGTGTTACATCATCTTCTGGCCAGGGGGGCCTGCTGACAATTTACGACCCTCTCCTTGTGACAGCGGTCAGTCAGTCAGGACACTTATTTCTCCAGGGCTGATTATTCTCAAAACAGACGCCACCCAAATAAAGTTACATTCCTACAGGGTGAGGGTGTAGTGGGTTTTAGTTAAGGAAAGAATTTACTTAGCCTAAGGTCTAACGTGATTAATATCAAAGGTTAATTCTATATATTCATTAATGTGTGTAAGGGCAGGGGATATGGAGACTTAGCAACAAACATTGGCTCAACAAATGAAAAACCCTTCACCAGTACAATTTCTAATCAGCCCACTATACTTATAGTTTTCTAACTTTTCTAAGGAACCTGTTTTTAGAAGGTTAAAGCATCTCGTGCCTCTCACAGTTGGGAGGCTGTGAGCAATCACATTTGGCCAGACGAGCCTGTCAGGCAGGCTAGAGAACCTTCAGAGGAGTTTGTAGGTTAAAACAGTCTTATCACGCCCAGGAATTATTATTAACTGGAGCTCTAGGTTAACTCCTTCTCCCAAAGAGGTCGTGGGGGACAGCCCCCCGTAAAGTCAGAGGTGTAGGTAAGAGCACAAAGTAGTAAAGTAGGCAGGCTCTGGTTATGGGGGTAGACGCTCGAGGATTTCCAGGGGGACTCCTGAGGCTCAATCCCGCCTTTGCGTATGTCGAGCCTCCTTCCTCATGACCTTTGTCACGGGCGGAGTACCTCACTCTGGCCCCCAACAGGAAGAGTTTTCAAACCATTCTGAATGCAG
Organism: Bos taurus; assembly: GCF_002263795.3. NCBI lineage: Eukaryota > Metazoa > Chordata > Mammalia > Artiodactyla > Bovidae > Bos > Bos taurus. Next base: position 13,951,727 of record NC_037351.1, on the reverse strand, counting down.
CTAAACAGTAGGAAATCTATTAGGTGAACAGTTTCCAGTGAGGCAACAGTTTCTGTTCAGAAAGAGTACTTTGTTTTCTCTACAGATAATAAACAAAGTGAAGCCCTAGCTCCCAGTCTTATAAATGTTCCATCAAACTTAGATTTGATTTGTGTTCTCCCACTGTATTTCTGATTCACTGATGCAATAGCATGTGCTATGTCTATTCATTCTCTGAGGAGTAATTGTTTTTCCCATATTTACAGTCCACATATTACATATTCAGAAATACTCAAGGGGGGAAAGAGCTATTGATGTGGACTTCTGACTTTGGTAGATACGACTTTTGTGGTTGTAGCATGAAAATAAGGAAATAATTTCAAGGAGTTGACTTAAAATAATCATTCTTTTCTGTTGAACCTGGACAGAGTAGTATAAAATATTAATCACATGTAATAGTTTATATGCTTCTCAGTCTAAGCTTACCCTAACAAATGTATTAAAATATAAATTTCAGTTGATTGTGCTATTTCATTTTGAACATTTTGAATTTCCTTGTTCATCTGTTCCCTTTTTGTTGATTTAAACAGGATTCCTGCTATAGTTGAATCCTTAGGGGCCTATAATAATACAGACAATCCTTTTAAAATAAATGATGTCAACCTTTTAAACCACAGAGAGAAGTAATAGCTTCTAATCTGTTAAATGTTGAACATCAGGATCTATAAATTGTTCCACTTTTTTTTTTTCTATAGCTATTCCAGTATGTTGAAATTAAAAATAAACTTTGGCTGCTTTGACATGTTTTTCTATAACTTTTAAGACCTTTCAAGGTAATAAAGTTTATTTATCTCACAAAATGGGATTGTCAGGAAAGTAGGTAGCCCACTGCTGTCATCATACAATGGGTACCCACATAATTTTGTCTGCATTTCTACTTGAAAATGACAGGTTTTAAGGAAGTTCAGTTCAGTTCAGTTCAGTGGCTCAGTCGTGTCCGACCCTCTGTGACCCCATGAATCGCAGCACGCCAGGCTTCCCTGTCCATCACCAACTCCCGGAGTTTACTCAGACTCACATCCATTGAGTCGGTGATGCCATCCAGCCATCTCATCCTCTGTCATCCCCTTCTTCTCCTGCCCCCAATCCTTCCCAGCATTAGGATCTTTTCCAGTGATTCAACTCTTCACATGAGGTGGCCAAAGTATTAGAGTTTCAGCTTCAACATCAGTCCTTCCAAAGAACACCCAGGACTGATCTCCTTCAGAATGGACTGGTTGAATCTTCTTGCAGTCCAAGGGACTCTCAGGAGTCTTCTCCAACACCACAGTTCAAAAGCAGAAGTGCATGAGTGCTTTGTAGAATCTTCTTACTGCTGTGAACGGAGTTCAGAAGTGACTCAAATCTTGGTCTTCTTGTCTTAATCTAAGTTTATCCTTCATTTTGGAGATGACAGTCATTTTTATTTTAGATGGACTTGCCCTTTGTATCAGAACTTTGGCTTGAGTGATTTTGAGAGCTGTTTGTTATGTGACCTTTATCACATGGCTGTAGCCATTGTGTTTACTTGGTAGTCAAGGGGACCTGAACAAAGCAATGGAGCCTGTATATCACGGTCATCTGTATTGCTCGTTTAGAAAGGAGTTGCTGTGTAAATACAGGAAAAGACAATGAATATACTAACGTGACAAAGATAGTAAAGACTTTAAAGGATTATTGTTGTTGTTCAGTCACCAAGTAGGGTCCAACTCTTCACAACCCCCAGGACTGTAGCATGCCTGGCTTCTCTGTTCCTCACCTCTCTTGGAATTTGCCCAAGTTCACATCCAGTGAACTGGTGATTCCATCCATCCATCTCATCCTCTGTCACCCTCTTCTCCTTTTGCCTTCAGTCTTTCCCAGCATCAGGGTCTTTTCCAGTGAGTCAGCTGTTCACATCAGATGGCCAAAGTATTAGAGCTTCAGCTTCCACTTCAGTCCTTCCAAGGAGTATTCAGGGTTGACTTCCTTTAAGATTGACTGATTTGATCTCCTTCTTGCTTTCCAAGGGACTCTCAAGGTGATGGAGATAGTAAAGACCTCACTATTCCATACTGAGACTTTGCTACCTACATACTAAGGTGATGGAGATGGTAAAGACTTTAAAGAGTTATTGGCTTTTTTAAATTTTATTTTAAATTCGTATGTGTCCTGTGGCTATAGAAGGACACTTATGAATCCTGTGGTTTTCTTTGTTCAAGATTTAAGAATGCTTTCTTGAATTTTTGGTTTTGAACTATTGTCAGGAACATAAAGTAAATGTAGTTTCATGGTTTAGTTTTTCATACTGCTTTACAGAAAATTCTAGGTTATGCAGCTCTGAGGACTTCCAGATCACCTGTTACTATGGTACAGCATGGCACTGGGAAGTCAGTAGGAGAAGGCACTTAACTTTTACCAGCCTTTAAAATATTTCTGTGTATAAGACTATATTGCATATGTCAGGGCCCACTAAATATTTTTTAAGATACAGAATCTGACATCAGGTTTTTTATAACTTCTGAAGGGAGCTAGGGAGTAAGTTGTGAAACAGTGATGAGCCAGGTAACATTATCAGCAGAAGTTGTTGTGAGAGGCCGTACCTGTTCTGGGACGTTAGAGAAGAAGGAAGTTTTTAGTGTTTAAGAGTTCTGGGAAGTGATGGAGTGTCCCTGTGTTTGAAGTGTGGATAGAATCAGGAAGGGTGGAGGCGGGAAGGTATTTCAGGACAGTACTATAACATGAGCAAAAGCACAAAGTAGGGTAGGGGAGTCGAGCTGACTAGAGTGTGAATGCATTAACTGGAGACAGTGGAGGTTGAACCAGAAACTTAGGGCCCCAGAGAGTTGTTTTTAAATAGAAGGACCCATGATGGGACCCATCATGCCCCATCATGGGGCATGATGAAGGTAGTTTAAAGAAGAAAACTTTAGGATGATTATATTGATCAGTAAGGTGTTTGTCTTAGGGTTAGAGAAGCTGGGTGAAAGGTATCTGCTGATTGATTCCAGACAGGGCTGGCTAGTAGTGAGAACAATTCCAGGTGTTTGAAATGGGCGAATGTGGCCTAGGCTTGGCTTTAGATCTAGAGGCCCCAAATTAAACACAAAGTGCTAGGAATCGTTTTAGGTAGGACCTGTGTTCACTGGTTTGGTTACAACCTCACTTTTTTCTTTTTTTCTTGTATTGAGGTGATCCAAACTGTAGCCCAAATGACAGAAATGTTGATAATGCCTTAAATTGAGAGAAAAATCATTCATTTAGTGTGATAGCTTCAGTTTTACACATGTTCAGTTATAAATGACAAGCAGTTTCCTGAAAAGGGGATCTACTGCTTGAAAACTAGGGTAGATGAATGTAAAAGCAGACCACCTTAAGTATTATGTCCAGGCATGGAAGTGCTAACTGTATAGTGCAAACAGATAAACTCTCTGTTCTCTTGAAGCTTACCTTCTAGGTGGTTGAATATTTCTTTCTGGACATAGTGTAAAGGAAAATAGTAAGCCCTGTGATTTGAGATTTGTGAAGTACTATCAGTTAAGGAGGTTAAGAAGTTTCATGTGGTTTTTAAAAGGTCAAACAGTGTGAGAGAGTAAGATTACTAGAAAGAATTCTGACCTTGGAGCCCAGAATCCCGGATTCTGATTTCAACTCTTCATTCAACTTAATTGCATCACCATGGGCAAGATACAACCACCTCTAAGTTTGCAGTTCAGTTCACTCGCTCAGTCGTGTCCAACTCTGCGACCCCATGAGTCACAGCACGCCAGGCCTCCCTGTCCATCACCAACTCCCGGAGTTCACCCAGACTCACATCCATCGAGTCATTGATGCCATCCAGCCATCTCATCCTCTGTTGTCCCCTTCTCCTCCTGCCCCCAATTCCTTCCAGCATCAGAGTCTTTTCCAATGAGTCAACTCTTTGCATGAGGTGGCCAAAGTACTGGAGTTTCAGCTTTAGCATCATTCCTTCCAAAGAAATCTCAGGGCTGATCTCCTTCAGAATGGACTGGTTGGATCTTGCAGTCCAAGGGACTCTCAAGAGTCTTCTCCAACACCACAGTTCAAAAGCATCAATTCTTAAAACAAGCAAGTTTCAAACTGTACATCATGATCCATTTGAAATAAATTTTAAGGCTCACAGTCTAGCTCACAATCTTGTGTTATTTAAAGAAAAACGAAATAGAACAATAACAAATATTAACATATTATTCATAGAATATTGCTTTGTGAATCTTTTTTCTGCGTTATGCGTCCACATGCACACATGGGCTCTGTGCAACAAGTACTGATATAAAATGCATGTCAGTATGGCTTGTTCCAGTAATAACAACTGAAAACACTGGATTAGACAACCTCTAAAATCTAATCCAGGTCATTGTTCATATAATTAAGTGAATTGTATAAGCAGTGTAGGTTTAAGAATATATTTATATTTAAATTTTTTAGCTCTCTAAAATCACAGTTTTATGATGGAAACATTGAAGATTTTATATGGAATTTCAAGAAATGAAGAAATTGGGTGGGAAAGGGAAAGTTAATAAATTTATCTTTTGGACTTATGTTAATGAGAAAAGCTTCAGAGTTTTTTTTTTTTTTCCCCCCAGAATAAGAGAGCCTTATGTAATACCAAAAATATTACAGAAATTTTTTAAATATTTTTGTTCATGAGTTACTTGGTAGATGTGTGAGCTTATATGATTTCTGAAGATGTTAATGTTCTATGTACCTCATAAAGAATTAGGAGAAAATGTTCATTTTGATCCCAAAATTTTTAGAAAATCTAGGATATTTTACAAATTAAGGCATCCTTTTACTAATTTATCTTTTATAGAAGGTTTTGTGTGTTGTTCCCTTCATTTTCAGATTTTAAAAGAGTGATAATAAAATGTTACATTACTCATTATTTTTGCAAATGTGGATTAATCTTTTAATGGAAAGGCATAAATAAAATGAATCTGTGTTTCATTTCACACTTATATGAATGACTTAACCTGTTTTTAAGGTATGTGATAGTGGAATGTGAAGATCAAGATACTCAGCAGAGAGATCCAAAGACCCATGAAATGTACTTGAATGTCATGAGACGGTTCAGCCAAGCATTGTTGAAGGTAACCATTTAATGTATGGATTGGCGTATACAGTCCATGGGCCCTATCTGGCCCATTGCCTGTTTTGGTATGGTCTATGGACACGACTGAGCGACTCATCTGATCTGATGAGCTAAACATTGCTTTTTGTTTTTAAATAATTGGGAAAAGTCACAAGAAGAGTAATACTTTGCAACACATAAAAAATATGTCAAATTCACAAGTCAGTGTTCATAAGTAATATTGTATTGGCACATAGTTATGCTCATTTGCTTTCATATTGTTTGTGACCACTTTGACTACAATAGGAGTAAATAGCCAGAATGGAAACTCTGTAGTCAGCAACACCTAAAGTAGTTAATCCTTGGCCCTTTATAGAAAGTTTGTTGACCCCTAAGTTAATGAAACAAACCTGTTGATGCAACCAAAAAAAACCCAAATCTCTGCTCTTTTGTTTCACTCTCTGTTTTCTATTTTTATTTTTAAGACTAAGTACATTTACTTAAATCTGGCAGTGATCATATTGCAGATACTTTACATGGACACATTTTCTAGAGATCTGTAGGCCTTTTTTACCTGGTGTTCTTGTGATTGTTAAGGCAATGTCTCAGTTCAGCCAGCAGAGGGTGCATGGGCCATGAAAAAAAACTCAACAACATTACCTGATTTGCTGTAGAAACATTTGCTTCATAGCATATTTATCTGCTGTTTCATGTTCCATTTAAATTGTCTTGAAATTTAAATCACATCTTATTGAATTCTTTGACCAAACTTTTTTATAGTTCTCAGAGCCCATAGATTTGCTATATCTAAACTGATTGGAAAATAAGCAGTTGGTCCTCTCTTCTAATCTCAATTCTGTCACTAATAGCCTTTGTCATCCTCTGAGGAAATTTTGGTCTCTTTGAGATTAAATTTCAGTCTTTTAAATAAAAATATATAATTGCCAAGCTGCTTCTTTCAGTGTAATTGGAGAAATTAAATGAGAAAATATTATTTTATAATATCTTATGAACTGAGAATTACTACATAAGACTTCATAGCATTGGTTTTTATGGTTTTTATTTTACTAAGCTAGCATATTATATTGCTATCTGAGAACTTTTTTTTAACGATTTAATTTGTTGCTTGAAGATAGTATTGTTTTACTATATGCCCAGAACATTTTTGAAGAAATTATAAACGTCCAGATATGTATTGAATCAGTAAGTGAATACACTTTGGGTCAATAAATTCTGTCTTGTCACACAGTTGCATGTGGGAAAAAACGTGCAATTTTTGATAGATGAGTATTCACTGACGACTCACATAATTTTCAACTGTAGAAGAGTTGGTGTTTAAGATAGCAGGCTTCTCGTTATCTCTGAATCAAGATAATTCTTTTTTCAGTATTACTTTGTGTTGAAGTTTGTAGTTATTAAATAATAAATAAAGGTCACCCATGCTATTGAAGAAACTCTGATCATTATGCTATATAGAATTAACTTTTCTTTCCTTTGAATTCCTTCAGGGTGATAAGTCTGTCCGAGTTATGCGTTCTCTGCTGGCTGCACAACAGACTTTTGTAGATCGGCTGGTGCACCTAATGAAGGCAGTGCAGCGTGAAAGTGGAAATCGTAAGAAAAAGGTAAACCTTCCGGCTGTGCTTTCTGTTTATGCTTAGAGGTGGTGGTTTAGTCACTAAGTCATATCCGACTCTTTGTGATCCCATGGATTGTAGCCTGCCAGTCTCCTCTGTCCATGGGATTTTCCAGGCAAGAATACTGAAATGGGTTGCCATTTCCTTCTCTAGCAGATCTTCCTGATCGAGCTATCAAACCTGGGTCTCCTGCATTGCAGGCAGATGAACAACATTAGTCTCACTGTACATCTTCACCAGAACTCTTATGTGACCAGTAGATCTCAACAGTGGGCTTAAAATATTCAGGAAACCATGTTGTAAACAGATGTGTTACCATGCAGGCTTTGTTCTTAATTTAAGAGCAACAGTTGATTTAGCATAACTCTTAAGGGCCTTAGGATTTTTGAAATGGTAGATAAGTGTTGGCTTCAACTTCAGCCCCTAACCAGAGCATCAGCCTGCCCTTTGAAGCTTTGAAGCCAGGCATTGACTTCTCCTTTTGAGCTGTGAAAGTCCTAGATGACATCTTCTTCCAATAAAAGGCTGTGTCATCTGCAGTGAAAAATCTGTTGTTTAGTGTAGTAGCAACTTTTGTTAATTATTTTTGCCAGATTCTCTGGATAACCTTGCTGCATCTTCTACATCTGCACTTGCTGCTTCATCTTGCATTTTCATGCTATGGAGATGACTTCTTTCCTTAAACCTCATGAGCCAGCCTCTGCTAGCTTCAAATTTTTCTTCTGCGTTCTCTCACCTCTTTCAGCCTTCACAGCCTTGAAGAGACTTAGGGCCTTGTTCTGGATTAAGCTTTGGCCTAAGGGGGTGTTGTGCCCGGTTTGATCTTGTATCGAGACCACTAAAACTGTCTCTGTATCAGCAATAAGCTTGTTTTGCTTTCTTATCATTTCTGTGTTCCATAATATCCTTCAAGAATTTTTCCTTTGTGTTTACGGTTTGGCTGTCTGTTTGGCATAAGAAGCCTAGATTTTGGCCTGTCTTGGCTTCATCATGCGTTCCTCACTAGCTTTATTATCTCTAACTTTTGATTTAAAGTGAGAGGCATGTGACTCTTCCTTTCACTTAGACACATAAAGGCCATTGTAGGGGTTGTAAGTTGGCCTAATTTCAACATTTTTGTGTCAGGGAATAGCAGAAGAAAGAAGAAGGACAGCTGGTCAGTGGGGTAGTCAAAACACTAGTAACATTTTATTGATTAGGTTCTGCGTTTTATATGAGCTTGGTTTATGATGCCCCAAATCAATTGCAATAATATTAAAGATCACTGATCATGGATCATCTTAAGAAGTATAATAATAGAAAGTTTGGAATATTGCAAAAATTAGCAAAATGTGACATAGAGACACAAAGTGAGCAAGTGGTGTTGAAAAATTGGCACCAGTAGTTTTGCTTGATGCAGGGTTGCTGTAGACCTTCAATTTGTAAAAAATGCAATACCTGCGAAGCGCACCAAAGTGAGGTGCAATTAAATAAAGTGTGCCTGTTATAGTATAGGAGTGGTTAGATCCTGTACTGATTTTGTATTGGATCCTATTTTATGAGTTTATATACATTGATTGAGGTGCTGTTATTATCCCAGTCATGAGGAAAAGTAGGTAATGGGAAGTTAAGTAAGTTGCAAGATGTCCCCAGGTAGTAATTGTTGGAGTTGGGGTTTGTACCCAGACATTCTGAGTCCATATTTTTATATACAGTGTTTCCTGGCTCTCATTTTAGAATCTTAGCATCTTAGAATGCAGTTTATTTGGCATGGAAAGAACCTCGAGAGGTTACTTAGATGGGAATTCTTCTGAGAAAAAGAAGATCCAGAGTGATTCACCCAAGGTTACAGAACTGGTGATAATAACTGGCAATCTGTTCTCATAACCAGTACATTGATCTTGCTGTCAGTGGGGTCAGGTTTCTACCTAATGAAAACAGATTAACATCTGTTCTTCAAATGCTATTTTTCCTGAACAGTTGCCCAAATGATATGAAGGATTCAACTTGATATCTTCTCTTTACCTAATCCTATAATTGGAAAATCTTTCTTAGTGACCTTTGTAAAACACCAGAACACATTTTGCTGTTGTTCCTCAGAATTGTAAGAGGAAAGCAGAGAGGAAAAGGTGAAAAATTGAGTCAGAAATTTAAAGCAAGGGATCTAGTCCAGCAGAGATGTATGTGAGGAATAATGTTAACATTATAATAGTGTTAATAAGGTCAGGGAGGAGAAAATAGACTGAAGAGAAACACATTTTTATTGAGTTGGCATTTTCTTTGTTTTTGAGAAGAATTAAAAATCCTGGTTAAATTCCTACTGCCATTCCTCCTGGAGCCCTTCTCCCTAGAGGTGCCCGTGTGAGAAGCAGTGTGATCCCAGTGCTCACAGCAAAAGCATGCCTGTTCTCGTGACTGTCAGTTTGTTTAAACCACACTTTGTTATTATGTGACTCTTCTATTCACCACATGCATGAACCTCTAGCTACACCTCAAATTTTGGCAGTCTGGAAGATGACTGCTTCCTGGAGATACCACTTACAGTCCCTAAAATACATTTTGTATTTGCCACATACTGCAGAACACATTGTTTTGCCTGTGTTTGAAATCAGACAGTCCCAAATGTAGTGTTAACATTGGCTAAAACTCTTCTCAGACATTTTTTCATGATGATAAGAAAAGGCAAACTTGGTTTTTATTTACGTAGTTTTACTAGAAACAAGCCCCCACATTTAAGTGCAAGGCCAAGAGGATGCTCCACCACCATTATTTGCGTTATTACCAGGAATAATGAATTGGCTACAGTTAATAATTTAAAATCATATGTAATGCTTTTCCATCCCTCATAATGAAGTTGGGAGAGACTTGTCTTGGTGAGTCCAGCAGTGGTAAATGTGTCGCAAGGGAATCCATGAGTTAGGTTTCAGATGGTAAAACAGATACTAATACTGTTGCTACCTTCTTTCCTTTGCTGATGTCATTTAGGAAAAATTCTCTTGATTCAAGTCTTTGAATCTAGATGTTTGAGTTCTAATAAAAATACATTAATTCCACATTTAAAAACAAAGCTTTTATTTTAAATATTAAGTATTATCTTTCACTTCATAATTCTTTAGATTATAATATATATTCTGTAAAAATATATTGCATGCCTATTGTGTGCCAAGCACTCTTTTTAGAGTCTGGGATACAGTGGTGACTATAAAAACCCCTACCTTTATAATGTAAGGAGCTTACATTCCTGTTGGAGGAAAAAGTTAACAAAATAAGTAAAATATATTATATGCTATATAGTGTCTTATGCTATTGAGGAAAATAAAGCAGGAAAGGGGGATAGGTAGTGCCAGGTTCAAGTGTTAAGGCAGTGGTTCATTTCTCAATGGAATGATCGTGAAGGCCTCACTAAGAGTTGACATTTGAACAAAAACCTGAAGCAAGTCGGGGAGCACACCATGTGAATATCTAGAGAAGATTGTCTCAGCAAGAGGAACCGCAAGCACGAGGGCCCTGATGTGGGAGCATGTGTGACATGTTTGAGAAATAGGAAGAAGTGCAGTGTATTTGGTCAAGTTTTCTCCCCTTGAAAACAAGCTTACCTATTTAAAGAATGCTAGACTCACAAGGTTTCCCAAATGGCGCAAGTGGTAAAGAATCTGTCTGCTAATGCAGGAGATGCAAGGAAGATGGGTTCCCTGGACAGAGGAGCCTGATGGGCTACAATGCATGGGGTTGCAAAGAATTGGACAGACTGAGCATGCACATGTGTGTGCGCACACACACACACACACACTCTCTCTCTCTCTCTCTCTCTCTCTCTCAATCTCTCTCTCTCTCTCACAGCTTTCCAAGGAAATAGATTGTCCTTTTGAAATTGAATAGGTGGGCTTGGTCTAAACATTATAAATGCTGCTAAGTGAGAAAAGTGTTTCATCCTGACTTGAACTGCTCAGTTTCTGAAATCTTGGCTTAATGCAGTCTGTATGTGAGCTAAAGAAAATAAATAAATGATTATAAGAGTTGAGCAAGCTCTGGGAGTTGGTAATGGATATGGAAGCCTGGCGTGCTGCAGTCCACAGGGTCACAGAGTCAGACACAACTGAACTGAACCTTGTATCTTAGTAAAAGTTTCATCAGACAGAATCAATGAATAGTAAAATATAGGGTCCAAGTTCCTCCAAGTAAATTGAGTTTACTTTTTAAACCCAAAATACGCAGTGAAACAGCTAATGAAATTCTTGCTTAATATCTGGTCATGTGAAATTAAGCTTCAAATGGTCTCTTTGTGACTTCACAAGTCCTTTTAAAGCAGAAATTATATCTTTAAGTTCAGCCTGAGAATATCCCTGATTCTCAGTTGCAGCAAGAGAAACATATTCCCTGACCTCTGAGAGTCCAGCATTTCATAGGTCAGGGGATCGTGCCTTACAGAGCATGCTGCTGTTATTGTCAGGTGGATTTTAAGTGCTTTTCTCTCACACTTACTAACTCCTTTATGTTAGTTCACTTAGACTTTTATGGTGCTTTGCAAATATTTTAAAGTTAATGTTGTCGGTCTTTTACATCCTTACCATATGCTTTAAAAGCCACTTTTCCATTTTAACCTAATTAGTACTTTATAACTTGTTTTCCTAGAATGAGAGACTACAGGCATTGCTTGGAGACAATGAAAAGATGAACCTGTCTGATGTGGAACTTATCCCACTGCCTTTAGAACCTCAGGTGAAAATTAGAGGAATAATTCCAGAAACAGCTACATTGTTTAAGGTAATTGTGGTGGATCTTTGATATCTATGACTGGAGCTGATTCTTTAAAGCTGAATCAGAGACTCTACGTTTGGGGGAAAAAATGCCTTTTATTTATCAGTGTGTTTTAAGATCTTTTTGTAATACCTGTGGACATTTTTATGTGAAATGTATGAAGTATTTTTATATCACTGGGTTTTTTAATGTTTAATTCTTTGAACTATTTATTAATCAGAGCCACACCTGTCTTTTCCCATGTAAGCTTAAAAAAATAAATTGAATTGCACACTTAGGCATTTACTTTATAAATTCCTGTGGTTAGATAAGAATTCCAGTTACCCTTTTATAAAATTTTTCAATTTGGTATCTGTTCCTATGACTTAAATATTTTCTCATCTTTTTAAGTGATAATTCTCTTTAGTCCATAACAGCATGTGCCTGGCTTTCTTTTGGCTGGCCCCCACTTGAATAGTTAGAAAGGACTGGAGGCAGCTGCCTTCTCTAAGCAGACCAGAGGGCTGAGATCATTCCTTGTGAAGCTTCATTGAGACATGATGTCATAGGTTGTCTGATTCTAGGGTTGGGAAAGGGGGAAGTTGCATTGGAATATTACTTTCTTTTGGGTAAGAAAGGCCTCATAGATCTCTCCTTTGGATATATTTTAAAAAGGGTATGATTACAATAAGAAATAGTTCAGATTTTTTTTAAGGGTGTGATTTGAAAGGCCACCTATGGCAGCCCAGCATGCACAACCGCAATATGTTTCAAAAAGCAGTACTTCAACCTTACTGCATGTTATGGACTGATAGTGTCTATTCTTCTAAAAATTATTCTATTGCATCAGTTTTTAAATGTTGTTTGCAACCTGTTCAGTTCGTTTTAAGACTCATTGAGTTATAAACCTGCATTTTAAAAAATACTGGTTATAGGAGAGAGAATACAAGTATTTCTTAGTTCATGCCAGAACTCCCAAATAAGATCTAATATTCTCATTCCCTTAGGACTAACCAAGAACAGTGTTTTATCATTTTTTTTAATTAAATTTATTTATTTTAATTGGAGGCTAATTACTTTACAATATTGTATTGGTTTTGCCATATATCAACATGAATCCTCCACGGGTGTACACGTGTTCCCCACCCTGAACCCCCGTCCCACCTCCGTCCCCATACCATCCCTCTGGCTCATGCATCCTGTATCCTGCATCAAACCTGGACTGGTGATTCGTTTCTTATATTATACATGTTTCAAAATGTTTTATCATTTTTTAGCAAACAGGATGAAAAAGAATATTTAAGACATAGAGCCGGAGTAAAAGTGCGATATGAGAATCTGTCGCCATTGTTAGGTAGATTCTGGATCCATTTTTTTCCTTAAATAATTTTATAATTATGTAATAATACAAAGTATAGATGGTCAATAAGATATCATGGGATATCTTTTTAATCCTAATGTTCAATTCTGAATTTTTTCTTCTAGCCTTTATTAAATAAGTGGACATTCTTGAAAATTCTGAATTGGAGTTTAGGACTAATGGTTCTAGGGCATTTACTGCATAACTCTAGGATTATAATTCTTAACCATTTGGGGGTCATGAGTTTAAGAGTCCAATGAAAGTGATGGATTGGATATTTTAGAAAGTTACCTGGAATGCTTGTACATACACTGAAATGTCTGCACAGAATTGTAGCAGAATCTGAATTCTTGTTTGCCCTTCTATGAACTCCTTAGAGCTGAAAAGGTTATGGACTTAGTTTTCAGTATTTTTAAACAGTATTTTGTTAGACCCTAGCTTAAGAACAAAAGCTAGGTCTCTGTGGGGAGTGAGCCCCTTAAGGCACTGGGATTAGTGCCTAGTTATCTTTAGATTGTCATATGTTTACACTAGATTTCAGATGTACTCTAAATTTCAAAATCAGATCCAAATCGGAGTAGGGAAGTTATAACAAAGAACATCTTGCTTATCATTTATCTTTAGGAATTTTGCTTCCAGTTGTTTTCTTGAGCGTTTGTGAGTAGGGTACAGGGATAAAATATATTTACCCTGAGGTGATCAAAGGATACTACAACTATTTGAAGTTTTAATTCACTAAAGGTTGTAGTTTCTAAACTTACATTCTTTGAAGGATTTTTGATGCTTTTCCCCTAACATTTTATAGTGAAGTTTTCAAACATACAGCAAAGTTGAAAGGCTTTCACAGTAAACAACTATATACTCACTACTTCTGTTCTGTTAGTAACATTTTACTGTACTGTTTTTGTCACACGTCTGTTCATCCCTCTATCTGATACTTTTTATGCTATTATTTCTCATGGTCTATAGAAATTAATATTATTATTTGCTTTGTCAGACTCATTTCTTTTCTTTAGATTATTATAAGTTTCTCCACATTTCCATCTTATATAATTTGAAAATAATATTTTTATTTTCAGAGTGCTCTTATGCCTGCACAGTTATTCTTTAAGACTGAAGACGGAGGCAAATATCCAGTTATATTTAAGCATGGGGATGATTTACGCCAAGATCAACTTATTCTCCAAATCATTTCACTCATGGACAAGGTGAGCATAACCTTATGTTGGTAGGGAACATGTTTTCATTTCAGAAATCAGTGGATTAGTGGATAGGCTATGCATGGATACAGAATTACATGTACCTAGAGTTATATAACATTCAGGTACAATCCTGGAGAGCTGAACAATCTCCATTTGATCTTGAACAAATGGAGTTGTTATTGTATTACTGCAGATGGCTCTTAAGATGAGTATAAAATGAAACTGCATGTGTTCCTTTTTATAAAAACTTTTTCACAGTTCTTTCAGTGTTGGATTTAGTAATTTTCTTCCTCTTAGTCAATTAAATCTTCTTTCTTAAATCCTTTTTCTGTCCATGGATTTTAAAGAAACATATTTGTCTTCATTTCCTTATTTGGAGTTCTAAAATACTTCATGACCAGTAAGGCCTGCATAAATCCTTAGGGGGAACCCCCTATCAGTGAAAACTGACAGTGATTTAAAACAAGATAAAGAGATGTATTAAACTGCTATAATACTTACTACAAAACTATTTCATAACATTTTTTCATTTGTTTAATATGACTTTTGATCTTAAGCTGCTACGAAAAGAAAATCTGGATTTGAAGTTGACTCCCTACAAAGTATTAGCCACTAGTACAAAGCATGGTAAGTTTATTTTTTAACAATTATTTATTTCAGTGTCCAATGAGTATATTTTTCTTTTTAAATTGGAAATTGTTAAGAACATTAGGGATTGAACTCATTTGTAACACTGAAGACTAGTCGGGCCTTCCTGGCTATCTACCTTCCCTCCTTCCCTTTCTTTTTATACCTCTTGAAATCATTAAACAGCATATTTGGGAGAAAAATGAGAACCTTTATGATATATTTCTTTGGATTCAAAACTGTTTCCAAACCACAGTAGTTTTCTCCTGTGGTGATCTGTATCTGAAATTATTGTTTTTGTTATCTTTCAGTTACTAAGTCATCTTCAACTCTTTGTACCTTCATTCACTGCAACATACCAGGCTCCTCAGTCCTCCACTATGTCCTGGAGTTTGCCCAGATTTGTGTCTATTGAGTCTGTGATGCTACGTAACCATCTCATCCTCTGCCGCACCCTTCTCCTTTTGCTTTCAATCTTTTCCTAGCATCAGTGTCTTTTCCAGTGAGCTGGCTCTTCACATGAAGTAGCCAAAGTATTGGAGCTTCAGCTTCAGCTTCAGCATCAGTCTTTCCAATGAGTATTCACAGTTGATTTCCATTAGGATTGGCTGGTTTGATCTCTCTACAGTAAAAGGGATTCTCAGGAATCTTCTCCCACACCATAATTTGAAAGCATCAATTCTTCGGAACTCACCCTTCTTTGTGGTCCAGCTCACATCCCAACGTGACTACTGGAAAAACCATAGCTTTGTTTATATAGACCTTTGTCTTTGATGTCTCTGCTTTTTATTACACTGTCTAGATTTGTCATAACTTTCCTTCCAAACAGCAAACAACTTTTAATTTCATGGGTGCAGTCACCATCTGCAGTGATTTTGGAGCCCAAGAAAATAAAAACTGTCACTGCTTCAACGTTTTCCCCTTCTATTTACCATGATGTGATAGGACTGGATGCCATGATCTTAGTTATTTGAGTGTTGAGTTTTAAGCCACTTTTTTCACTCTCTTTAACCCTAATCAAGAGGCTCTTTAGTTCCTCCTCACTGTCTGCCTTTACAGTTGTATCATCTGCATATCTGAGGCTGTTGATATTTCTTCTGGCAATCTTGATTCCAGCTTGTGATTCATCCAGCTTGGCATTTTGCGTGATGTACTCTGCATATAATCATTATTGAGAGTTACTAAAACCTAGAAAGGCTTTGTATTGTGCCCTGCTTATGCAAACCACTCATCAGATGCTGTTGCTTTTATTCATTGATTTTTTTTTTTTTTAATATATATGTCTAACTTTCTGAGATTGAGTAACCTCTGGAAGTTTGGCAGAAGATTCCCTCAGAATGCTTGCCTAATGTGTATTGTAAATTTTATAATCTTGTTACTCTTAGAGCTTCTTACCTTTAGATTAGGTACCTTGGAGAAACAAGTACCTGTTTTATTTTAGGCTTTCTGCCTTTCTCCTTGTTATTCCCAAATCTTTCTGGCGGTTTAATTTCTTATATGTTCTATTACTGTCCTACATAAATTGGTTTACTTAGTTTTTATTTGCTCCTGGAACCAAGACAAAAGTCTTAGCTTAGTTTATTAGTTCTTGTGTGGTATAACATACCTCCACGCCTCTCTGTGACACCTTTTTTTTCCACTCTCCTTGCTTCTTAGACTTTAGCCACGCCATCCACCTTCCATTTTCGCAAATGTACCATGCTCTTCTTAGCCTTATATTATTGTTATCTTTAATATCCTTTCCGCTTTATTTATACATCTTTATTATCCTTCAAAACACAGTTCAGATGTCAGAGGTCCTCTGATCCCTATTGTAATATAGGTCTCCCTTTAGTATTCCTTTTCATAGTGTCCTTTCATTCATAGTTTTTATTCCAATAAAACTTGCAAACTTGTGAGATCTTTGAAAGCAGGTCAAAGCTCTATTTTTGCTTACCTGCAAAATTCTTGCTACCTACTAGAAAAACTACGAATATATGTTAAGTGCATTGATGCAGACTGTTTAGTATTTATCATATGGGAATAAATGAGATGCTTCTTACTCTAAAGTAATGCACAGTCTCCTAATTTGCATGCAAATAATTATGTGTCGTTGTTTAGTCACTTAGTCATGTCCAATTCTGCAACCCTTCGGACAGTAGCCTGCCAGGCTCATCTGTCCATGGGATTTCCCAGATAAGACTACTGGAGAGGGTTGCCATTTTCTTCTACAGAGGATCTTCCTGGTGCAGGGATTGAATTTGTGTCTCTTGCATTGGCAGACAGATTCTTTAACACTGAGCCACTGCTGCTGCTGCTGCTAAGTTGCTTCAGTCGTGTCTGACTCTGTGCAACCCCATAGACGGTAGCCAACCAGGCTCCCCCGTCCCTGGGATTCTCCAGGCAAGAACACTGGAGTGGGTTGCCATTTTCTTCTCTAATGCGTGAAAGTGAGAAGTGAAAGTGAAGTCGCTCAGTCGTGTCCGACTCTTAGCGACCCCATGGACTGCAGCCCACCAGGCTCCTCCATCCATGGGATTTTCCAGGCAAGAGTACTGGAGTGGGGTGCCATTGCCTAGAGCAGCCCAATTATAATGTAAGGCTTACCAAAACCATATCATAGTTGTTTATGATTCTGAAATACTTCCATCATTGAACTTTGATTTTTTTTTTTTCCCCACAGATTTGTAGTTTTATCCTACTTTTGTTGTCCCTGGACTTACAGGCTTACTTTTTCTCCTTATTCTCCTGTATACTATCCTCCTCCCCTTCTTTTTGGTAGTTCAGATAAGGGATTTATACTTCCCTTTCATAGCATTTCCAGGGAATGGCAGAAGATAGAGTATTACACAAAGAAAGCCAATGAATATACTATAATTTTAGGGTTAGGTGATTGATATTCTAAAATGCCAAAATTTCAGATTTGTTCAAGTGATTTTACATTTAGAATTTTAATTGACATATGTTATAAAACTGCAGAAAGAAATTTTTATGCCAAATTTAAGAAGCCTTACCCTGTTACTGATCTGATAAATAGAGTGCCTGAAGAACTTTGGACACAGGTTCTCACATTATACAAGAAGCAGTGATCAAGACCATCTCCAAGAAAAACAAATGCAAAAAGGCAAAATAGTTGTCTGAGGAGGCCTTACAAATAGCTGAGAAAAGAAGAGAAATGAAAGGAAAAGGAAAGATATACCCATATGAATGCAGAGTTTCAAAGAATAGCAAGGAGAGATAAGAAAGTCTTCCTCAGTAATCAGTGCAAAGAAATAGAGGAAAACAGTAGAATGGGAAGGACTAGAGATCTCTTCAGGAAAATTAGAGATACCAAGGGACCATTTCATTCAAAGATGGGCACAATAAAGGACAAAAATGGTATGGACCTAACAGGAGCAGAAGATATTAAGAAGAGGTGGCAATAATACACAGAAGAACTACACAAAAAAAGATCTTAATGACCCAGATAACCACGTTGGTATAATCACTCACCTAAAGCCAGATATCCTGGAATGTGAAGTCAAGTGGGCCTTAGGAAGCATCAATACAAAGTTATTAGAGGTGATGGAATTCCAGTTGAGCTATTTCAAGTCCTAAAAGATGATGCTGTGAAAGTGCTACACTCAGTATGCCAACAAATTTGGAAAACTCAGCAGTGGTCAGGACTGGAAAAGGTCAGTTTTCATTCCAATCCCAAAGAAAGGCAATGCCAAAGAATGTTCAGACTACCACAAAATATTGTACTCATCTCACATGCTAGCGAAGTAATGCTCAAAATTCTCCAAGTGAGGCTTCAACAGTACGTGAACTGAGAACTTTCCAGTGTTCAAGCTGGATTTAGAAAAGGCAGAGGAACCAGAGATCAAATTGCCAAAATCCGTTGGATCGTAGAAAAGGCAAGAGAGTTCCAGAAAAATACCTATTTCTGCTTTATTGACTATGCCAGAGCCTTTGACTGTGTGGATCACAACAAACTGGAAAATTCTCAAAGAGATGGGAATGAGACCACCTTACCTGCCTCTTGAGAAATCTGTATACAGGTCAAGAAGCAGCAGTTAGAACCGGACGCAAAAAAATGGGCTGGTTCCAAATTGGGAAAGGAGTGCATCAAGGCTGTATTTTGTCATCTTGTTTACTTAACTTACATGCAGAGTACATCATGGGGAACACTGGGCTGGATGAAGCACAAGCTGGAATCAAGATTGCTGGGAGAAATATCAATAACCTCAGATATGCAGATAACACCACCCTTATGGCAGAAAGTGAAGAGGAACTAAAGAGCCTCTTGATTGAAGTGAAAGAGGAGAATGAAAAATCTGGTTTACATCCAACAAACGAAGATCATGGGATCCAGTCCCATCACTTCATGGCAAATAGATGGGGAAACAATGCAAACAGTGAGAGACTTTATTTTGGGGGGCTCCAAAATCGCTGCAGATGGTGACTGCAGCCATGAAATTAAAAGATGCTTGCTTCTTGGAAGAAAAACTATGACCAACCTAGACAGCATATTAAAAAGCAGAGACGTTACTTTGCCGACAAAGGTCCATCTAGTCAAAGCTATGGTTTTTCCAGTAGTCATGTATATATATGAGAGTTGGACTATAAAGAAAGCTAGGCACCAAAGAATTGATGTTTTTGAACTGTGGTGTTGGAGAAGACTCTTGAGAGTCCCTTGGACTGCAAGGATATCAAACTAGTCAATCCTAAAGGAAATCAGACCTGAATATTCATTGGAAGGACTGATGCTGAAGCTGAAACTCCAATACTTTGGCCACCTGATGCGAAGCACTGACTCATTGGAAAAGACCCTGATGCTGGGAAAGGTTGAAGGCAGGAGGAGAAGGGGAGGACATAGGACAAGGTGGTTGGATGGCATCACCAACTCAGTGGACATGAGTTTAAGCAAGCTCTGGGAGTTGGTGAGGGACAGGAAAGCCTGGCGTGCTGCAGTCCATGGGGTTGCAAAGAGTTGGACACGACTGAGTGACAACTGAACCTTATTACTTTGTGTTCCTGTGTATAATAATAGAAATTGGCCTAGAGAAATATACAGGTTTTCAGCTTAATTTTTTAAATGTTTCCGTGTATTTCCTATGATGTAAATGCCAATATATGCTAAATACAATAAGAGTCGGACACGACTGAGCGACTTCACTTTCACTTTTCACTTTCATGCATTGGAGAAGGAAATGGCAACCCACTCCATGGTTCTTGCTTGGAGAATCCCAGGGAAGGTGGAGCCTGGTGGGCTGCTGTCTATGGGGCCGCACAGAGTCGGACACGACTGACGTGACTCAGCAGCAGCAGCAGCAGCATAGACCTCTTTAAGCTAATAAGTTTGTATTGTATACATTTGCAGATGAAGACTATTCTTAACAGAATCTTTAGTGCTTAACCAATATTGTTGTTTTGTCATTCAGTCATGTCTGATTCTGCGATGCCATAGACTGCTGCACAGCAGGCTTCTCTGTTCTCCACTATCTCTCTGAGTTTGCTCAGATTCATGTCTATTGAGTCAGTGATGCTGTCTAACCATGTCATCCTCTGCTGCCTCCTTCTCCTCCTGCCTTCAGTGTTTCCCAGCATCAGGGTCTTTTCCAACTGAGGGGGCTCTTCACATCAGGTGGCCGTAGTGGGCTTCAGCTTCAGCAAGTCCTTCCAGTGGCTTAACCAAAAGCTGTGCTTAATACAATGTATCTGTTTCTGTGTAGGCTTCATGCAGTTTATCCAGTCAGTTCCTGTTGCTGAAGTTCTTGATACAGAAGGAAGCAT
This sequence comes from Bos taurus, assembly GCF_002263795.3. NCBI lineage: Eukaryota > Metazoa > Chordata > Mammalia > Artiodactyla > Bovidae > Bos > Bos taurus. The sequence goes on along the minus strand of NC_037351.1, from coordinate 13,931,342 downwards.
TCAGGTACAGTATCTATTTTAATGATTTATGAATTTCATGAATATTTCTTGTTAGAAAAGTTTCAGTCTCTATAAAAAGTACATAGAGTTAGAAATGAAAGTCTCTTTTTCTCACTTTTCTTCCCTCAAGTTGTTTTTTTTTTCCAGAGAAGTAAACAGTGTTAACAGTTGGAAATGTTTCCAACGTAGACAGATAGATGTTCAGTTCCTTAAACTTTGCCTGGCATATAATAGGCAATCAGGAATTAATGGGGAAACAGAATTTAAATTTTCTGAAGTTTATGGTTACATTATATTGCAAAGTATGGAAATACTGATTTATGTAGCCATCAATGAACGTTCTGATTATTTCCAGTTTTTGTTGTTATTCAGAACAAGGCTATAGTGATATTCTTGTCATACATGTTTTACATAATTATGTTTTTTAAGACCCTTTTCCCCAACCTCCCCCTCCAAAATCATTATTCTCCTTTAAGATAAGAAAAGGCAAGTTGTACTAAGCCATATATATCTTTGGAATTGTTTTTATATTTTAAAATCGTGAATTAGTGTTTATTGCAAAATTCATACTGCATGTGAATAGTTTACTTTTGTTATCTTTTTAATGTAATTTTTTTCCTATGAAAAATGTATGTAATTCACACTGAAAAAATTGATATGCCTGAGATGAAAAATCATATAGTGAAGGGCTTGATAAAGGATATTTACTATAGTATGTTTTTGTATTTCTCAGTTTAGAGTGTCCCAGTAATTCAGTGTGGAGTTTACACTTTCAGAAAGACTTTACTCTGATTTCTTAACAAATAAGAGGTTGATTCCATTGTTTGGTTCAAGGTACAATTGTGCTCAGTTACTTAAAACCTCAGACACAAAACATCAAACTTCCAGAGTTTGAAGTTTGGTTCTGCGGCTTTCTATCTATGTTTTGAGTAACCTTGCAGACAGGTTAGCCTTTAGCTCGTGTTTGGATTTCAGCAGGAACTCATAAGGGTGGTTCACATACCTAGACTCTTTGTACAAATAATATGATTTATAGGAAATAACCGGCCTTCCTTCTAGAATTTTGATAGTTGCTGGACTAAATAGACTATAGAGGGTGCCTGTATGAGCAGCCCCCAGGAAATAAGCTCAGTGTATCCCTTCAGAAGAGAACAAGGAGGATTCACATGTAATTCACAGGCTTTGCCTGTGTGTCTTCTCCATGTTTATCCTGTTGCGTTTACTTCTGCTGTAATACACCTTACTAGTGGTACAGCTGTAAGTTGAGTCTGTGACCCCATCTAATAGATCAAATCTGTCAGAGGTCTAGGGAACCTCCTAACATACCCTTTAAGTCTCAGTTTTTGTATCTATAAAATTGGGGTAATAAGAGTACTTAGCTGTAGAATTCTTCTGAAGATGACATGAAATGTATACAGAGCTTGAACACAGGTTCTAACTGAAGTAATTGTTTAATAAAGTTGTCAATTATTATGTTGTTCTGTGGAATTATGATTTTGTAAAATAAAGACAGTGACAGTTTGTGTCCTGATTCATAGTTCCATGTGTGATCTGTGTAAATAATTTTGCCAAGTTGTAGCTTATCTCATCTTCAGCGTTAGTAGATAGTTTAAAATTGTTTACCAAAATAATTATTTTTGAAAACAGCTGTTTTTCTTTGCTACTCATCTTTACCTAATCTTGGTATTGTCGAGCTTCTAAATTTTGGTATTTATTATTATTTGGTTTACATTTCCCTGATCACCAAAAACATTGAGTGAAATATGTGTATAGGCCATTTATTTCTTCTGTGAAGTGCTTGTTCATATATTTTGCCCATTTTTCTCTTGGATTTTTTTGCCTATTGGTTTATAGGAGTCTTTATATTTTCTAGATATACATTCTTTTTCACTTATAGAATGTTCAAAAAGCTTAAAACATAGGATAAATTTATTTTTTAATAGTGTGTTATTTTTTGTCTATTGGTTTATAGGCGTTCTTTATATTTTCTAGATATATATTCTTTTTCACTTAATGTTCAAAAAACTTAAAACATAGGATAAATTTATTTTTAATAGTGTGTTAGTTGTATTTTCAGATAGTGTACTGTGTCTGTTTTTCTTTAACATCTAGATGTAAAAGAATAGGCTAGTTGATAATCTGGGGAAAAGAAAGTATACAGTTTTCCCCAGTATTTCCAGACTGTTTGGACACTCTAGTGTATTTATTGTGCCCTTGCAGTTCTTTGGTTCACACTGTATCTCATGTTTATCTTCTGTCAATTTCCTCTTAATTTGAAAAGTCTTAGCATTGTATTGAATGCTGTTTTGAATATTGGAATGTAATTTTGAATGCTATTTTGAATATTGGAATGTAATTTTATTGAGCTTGTTAATGGTAGCAGTATTTCAGTGGCTATACTTAAAAGGTCATTTTAAAAATTCATGTTCACTTTTAGGAGAATGTATGATTCACAGAAAGCCCCTCATGTTTACTTTCAGGAGAAATGGGAAACAAACTGGTAAATTAACTATGAGATATAGCAGTACATTTATTTAATGTTTTCCCCTGTGATATAGAAGTAGCACACTTTTATTTATTTATTTCTTAGTCTCAGACTATAAGCATAGTAATATGACTGATTCCTGAGGAATATGCTTCCCCAGTTCTGCATTTTATAAAGTTTTATACCAGACACCTGTTTGTAATTATTTACAATTTTGAAATGCCTGACTTGTTTAAAGGATTGAATTTGTAAACATGTAAACATCTTTTCAGAACTTTTTTAGAAAATATGCACCAAGTGAGAATGGGCCAAATGGAATCAGTGCTGAAGTTATGGACACTTACGTTAAAAGCTGTGGTGAGTTTCTCAACGTACTGCTTTTCATTGATACGTGGGAATAAAAGAAAGGAAGCTATCTTGTTGCCATATTCATATACATTTAGAACATGTTAAGATTTGGCTTAGATTTGTCCATTTTGGCTGCAATAACAAAATACCAGATACTGGGTGACTTTTGAACAATAGAAATTTATTTCTCATAGTTCTGGAGGCTGGAAGTCTGAGATAAGGTGCCAGCTTGGTCAGGTGAGGACCTTCTTTGGGTTAAAGACCTGTTATTGTATCTGCACCTGCTGGGAATGGCAAGGCAGCTCTGTGGGGTCTTTTATAAGGTGCTGATTCCATATTGAGGGCTGTTGCTGCTGCTGCTGCTAAGTCGCTTCAGTCGTGTCCGACTCTGCGACCCCATAGACGGCAGCCCATCAGGCTCCACCGTCCCTGGGATTCTCCAGGCAAGAACACTGGAGTGGGTTGCCATTTCCTTCTCCAATGTATGAAAGTGAAAAGGGAAAGTGAAGTCGCTCAGTCGTGTCCGACTCTTAGTGACCACATGGACTGCAGCCCACCAGGCTCCTCCGTCCATGGGATTTTCCAGGCAAGAGTACTGGAGTGGGGTGCCATTGCCATCTCCGATACTTGAGGGCTAAATACCTCCAAAAGGTTCCACCTCCTACTTGGGCATTAGAGGCATGTTCATTTTGAGGGGACACTACTATTCAAGCCACAGCAGTTTTAAATGCCCTATAAGAAGATTAAAAGATAGAAAATGTGATAAAAGAAGTCATTAATGTTTTGACATAATGGCAGGAATGCGGTGTAAATTCTGCTTAGTCTTTTATAGATGTATCTTTGTAATCACTTAACTATTTTGTAACTGTAAGTTATCTCTTCCTGGAAGCTGTAATTTTTTCCTTGATTTTCTTTGAGTTTCAGTAAGCGATTAAGTGGTGGTGGTGGTGGTTTAGTCACTAAGTTGTGTCCAACTCCTGTGAACCCATGGACTATAGCCTGCTAGACTTCTTTGTCCAAGCAATTAAGTAGATTGGGAAAAGTCTGTCAGGAATAATCATGTTTTTGATAAATCTCTAGACCCAGGATTACAGTGCTGTGTTAAGAGCTACCTCTCATGGTATTTTAGATTAGTACTTATGGTCACTTACTGGAAATGTCAGTAGTGGCAAGCTGAAGAGATTAATTCAAATGTTTCAACCACTTATGCCTATTCTCATGAAGTTTATATTTTTTATTTTCATAAGGGTTTTTTTTTTTTTTAATGGCTAGATTGTTTAAGGGAGGGTTAATAAAGGAATTGACACTAGAGTTGAGTCCTGAATAGTATGTGGCATATATCATGTTATTCCTGTTTTACATAAATATTTATGTTTACATCCATATTTATACTTAAGCAATCAAAGCTGAGGGAAGCAAGTAGAGGATTTTCTAGACATACGATAACTATATTTATACTTTTGCATCATTTAATGGTTTATAAGTTGCTCTCTTATACATGACTATTTTTTATTTTTCACAATGCTCCTATGAGGTTGTATTCCAGATTATTTTGTACTGCATAATTTATTCTAAACTTACATTTGGTATATTTTTGACTGAGAAGTATACAGAAAATGTAATATTCTTAGGAACTTTTAAAACACTGAAATAAAATGTGTGTATATATATTCAAATTCTTCATGCGTTTAATTCTTATTTTAAACTAAGAAACATAGCATTTTACAGGTAACTGTGTTTACCCATGAAAATGTGTTCAACCATAAAAATGATCACATACAGTGTATTTTGATTTGAAAAATTTTTTTTAATTGATTGAAGCATTTAGGAGAGAATATTCCCCTTTTCTTACACTGTATTTCTCTCTCCTCTCCTTCCCTCCCTGCTTTACTTCTTTATATTTTCCCTTTTCTCTTCCATCCATTTTTTTCTCCATTCATTCTATGTTTTCTAAGATCTAAAAAATTAATATATCTTCTAAAGGCTTTATAGATCACTCACATGGCTGGCAGCTTATACTGTTTTCAGCCAAGCTGGTTAATCAAGTCACTTGTACAGGCTTCCCTGTGACTTGTGTTTTTCAGAGCTGGGTTTGAAAGGAATTCTAAGAGACAGGAAGTAGAAACTTTTGGTTTCTGAAGGCCTGGATTGGGAAGCTGGTAGTTTGTCACATCTGTCATATTCTGTTGGTCAGAAGAGTAACACAACCTGCCTGGCTTCAAGGGAAAAGGAGATAGTTCCTACTTTGAATGAAAAGCATGTAAAAGAATCTTTAATTAGCCACACCTAGTTTTCATTACTTTATTACTTGAGATATTTTGCATGCCATCAATCAATTACCTTCTGTCTTTTTACTTAACTTTCATGTAGTTACTGTACCTTTTTTATATCATACATATATATTTAATAAAGAAATGTTAACTTTTCATTTTTATTTCTTTAAATTATGAAAGTATTGTAACACATTTACAGGCAACTTGGAAAATACAGAACAAGGTTATATATAGTTCTACTATATAATTATTTTTTAAGTAAATAAATAAATATTTTTAGTTGGAATTTCAGCATCAAATTCTCAGAAATTAACAGAGTGAATATACAGAGACATAGAAGGATATAGTAGACCTGAAAAGCACTGTGAACCACTTCAACATAAGTAGGATTCATACAATTTTCACACAACAGTAGGATACAAATTCTTTTCAAGTTCCCATAGACTGTAAGCTAGGAGACACTGGAACATATCCAGGGACATAAGACAAAGTGCAAAAATTTCTTGGTCTAAAGGTATTGAAATCATACAAAGGCTGTTTGTTTATCACTGTGGAATTATGTTAGAAATCAGTATCAAAAAGTATTTGAAAATAAGCCACATATTTTCAAGTGCAGTGTGACTTTACCAAGAGAGATCTTTGAGTCACTGAAAGCCTTAATAAAGTTAGCTTGAAAAAAAAACACAGAGAATGATTGCAGAGAAGAAAACATTTAAATGAGAAATTAGTATCAAAATGAGAAGTTCATGTTAAAGATATTTAAAATATCATGTATGAAACAAGATGCCAGTCCAGGTTCAATGCACGATACTGGATGCTTGGGGCTAGTGCACTGGGACGACCCAGAGGGATGGTATGGGGAAGGAGGAGGGAGGAGGGTTCAGGATGGGGAGCACATGTATACCTGTGATCGATTCATTTTGATATTTGGCAAAACTAATACAATTATGTAAAGTTTAAAAATAAAAAAAATTTAAAAAAAAATCCCATGTATTTGGAAATTAAATGTCCACTTTTTAATGATGGGTGTATCTAAGCTATAATAAGGAAAACTAGAAAATATTTGTACTAGAATAAAAATGAAGAGAATTTACCAGAATTTGTCGCAGGTGACTAAAGCTGCTCAATACAATTAAATACAATGTGGAATCTTGAATAAGATATGAAAACAAATAATGAATACTAGCATAAAATTTTGTGAAATTTGAACAAAATCTGTACTTTAGTTAATAATATTGTATCACTTGTTAGCTTCCTATTTTTTTTTACAACATATTTCTTTATATTCTCAAAATTGAATTAGAAGTTTCAAGCCTCATTCAAAAATTTTTTAAAACTAAGATAATAAATTTTCTAGATTTTTAGCAGTAATACTAGATGCCAGAATACATGGAACTATATCAGTTTTGAGTAAATATAAATTAGAAATCTAGCATTTTATTCATACTAAGTCAAACTAATGGATCAAATAATCCCAAGGAGGAACGCACTCAGGCACATAGTAATCAAAATGATGAAAATTAAAGACAAAACATTAAAAGCAACAAGGGAAAGCGACCAGTAACATACAGGGGAACTCCCATAAGGTTACCAACTGATTTCTCAACAGAAACTCAACAAGCCAGAAGGGAATGGCATGATATATTTAAAGTGATGAAAGGGAAGAACCTATAACCAAGCATATTCTACCCAGTAAGACTATTGTTTAGATTTGATGGAGAAACCCAAAGCTTTCCAGACAAGCAAAAGTTCAAAGAATTTAGCACCACCAAACCATCTTTACGATAAATACTAAAGGCAATTGTACATCTCTAAAACTACCATTTAATAAAAAAACTTGTAATCACTTTTTAAAATCCAGGTGCATAACAGAATTGTCTTGGAAGTCTTTGAAAAATGCAGATGCTCAGATATTGCTGTTCTCCAAAGCTCCAGGTGTGTTTCTAATGAGCAGCTGTGTTTAAAAACAATTGGACTGTATGATGATCTTTTACTTTTATTAATTTGTTTCACTTTTTCTATTTCATATTTAGTGCTCCCTTTTCATTTAGTTTATGTTTTCCAATTTCTCAGTCTTTTTTTGTTTTTTTTCTTAAGCCTTTATGAAGTGTAGCAGAAAATCTTTTGCATACCTATACATATAGTATTGTGTATGCTGTGTGCTTAGTTGCTCAGTTGTGTCCGACTCTTTGCAACCCCATGGACTGTAGCTCTCCAGGCTCCTCTGTCCATGGGGATTCTCCAGGCAAGTATACTGAAGTGAGTTGCTATGCCCTCCTCCAGGGGATCTTCCCAATCCAGTGATCAAACTCAGGTCTCCCAAAGTGCAGGCAGATTCTTTACTGTCTGAGCCATCAGGGAAGCCCTAGTATGTGTAATATATAATATATATATTTTAGAAAATATGTGAATTTTTGCCCAGCTAAGAAATGTTAATTTTTTTTACTTGAAATATACATATAATCCATAAATATTGACTAAAATTTGAAAACCCTGCTCACTTAATGAGAGTATTGGAACAATATTTTATATGTGCTAAATGTCATAGTATTGTGCCTTTTATATAATGTTTCCTTTTTTCCCCAAGAGCTAATGAGAATATGACTTTTCTAATGTTAAAAAAAAAGCTATTTAAATTGTACAGTTAACTCCAAATTAGATCTTCTTTCTAATAAGAGCATTACACATTTATTCATATCCTGATAACTGATTTGATAACAGACCTTCTCTTTATCTTACTTTGAATATTCTTCTGCTTTCTATATATATTGCTACATTACAAAATACTTTTTTTTTGTTTCAGTGAGTTTGGTAGCATTCCAGGTAATGTTAGGGGTTGAAAGCCATTATTTAAAGAGGAGTCAATGCAGCATTGTACTAGAATCTGATTGTTGGGCGTTATCATATGGATACATGTATAACTTTCATTTTAAAAAGTAATATTTTAGGTTTTTGGTAGAGATTAAGAAGAAGAATACGATTAGTTATGGTGACATTTTATTCCAGGTTATGCAGGGTGTCAAGTCTGTATCATGAAAGTAATGTGGGAACACTGATTATTCTCACACTCATATCTTTACTAAAGAAAGGGAAATGGTATTGTTTATTTGTCTATATTTCTCTATATTTTACTTTAAATCAAAGTTGTTTTACAAAATCAGTTTCAAGATGTTTATTTCACGTGGAATCAAAATGCTAATGAAAAGCACGCTTTTGACAAAGTTGTCTGGAACAGGTATAGTGTTCCCATTATACTTAAAGAATATTTTCAGTTTTCCTAAAACTCTTCTGTTCTTCTCTGTGCCATCTCAAATCATCCTGAGTACTGTGTTTATGTCCTCAGTTTCTGAGGCTTATCCTAATCTTGCATCAGATATCTTTTTCAGGATGTAATCTTTTCTCTTAAGTTTTGATATTTAAATTACTGAAACACCCCCAAATACTCACTTTCACCATTAATATGTATGAAAGAGAGAGAGATCATACGCTGTCTGACTTGATGTTAAAAGAAATTTCCTGAAATGACATTTCAAGAAATATTTATTACCATAACTCACTGAGGCAGAATAAAAGGCTCTTTCTCATACATTTTTTATTACTTGGAAAACAATCCAGTAATAACAAGGAAAAATTACTGAAAAAGCAAATTTGATGACAAAGAATAGTTTATAAAAGCATCTTACTTTATCAGTAGTCACTAAGTAGTGTCTGACTCTTGCAACCCCAATTGGAATGTGGCCCACCAGCCTCCTCTGTCCTTGGGATTCTCCAGGCAAGAATACTGGAGTGGGTTGCCATTTCCTTCTCCAGGAGTCTTCCTGACCCAGGACACAGACCCAGATCTCCTGCATTGCAGGCAGATTCTTTACCAATTGATCTACAAGGGAAGCCCTACTTTATCAGTAGCTGCTGCTGCTGCTGAGTCACTTCAGTCGTGTCTGACTCTGTGCGACCCCGTAGATGGCAGCCCACCAGGATGCCCTGTCCCTGGGATTCTCCAGGCAAGAACACTGGAATGGGTTGCCATTTCCTTCTCCAATGCATGAAAGTGAAAAGTGAAAGTGAAGTCACTCAGTCATGTCCGACCCTCAGCGACCCCATGGACTGCAGCCCACCAGGCTCCTCCATCTATGGGATTTTCCAGGCAAGAGTACTGGAGTGGGGTGCCATTGCCTTCTCCGACTTTATCAGTAGAGACAAGCATAATTCATACATGTTTAGTTATATGAAAATTTTAGGTCAAAAATATTATTGCTGTACATGTGAATAATTTTCATAGAGATAGCTAAACAACTTGAAACAAAGTAGTAATAAAAAGTAAACTAATTCTAATTAATAATTAATAAGAAAGTAGCTAGTATCACATGACAACTCAGACACAATCATAACGTAACAGTGTTCTTTTTGATGCTGTCTTCATATGCATATATCAGTAGTTTTGTATTTTGTATCCTTGACAAGTAGAGGCCAGATTTCTAAGGGAATCCCTTATTAGTGAACACAGTGTGCTAATAAGTTCTAATATGTTCTCAGTTCTCTTTACCAATACCAGGTGTAATGTCTTCAGTAACTCACTAATTTTTAAGTGGAGAGCTTTCAGTCATTTGTAAAACTGCATATTTTGCAGCAGTTTTAGAGTAGGGCTACCACAGGTATCATTGGAGAAGGAAATGGCAACCCACTCCAGTGTTCTTGCCTGGAGAATCCCAGGGACGGGGGAGCCTGTTGGGCTGCCGTCTATGGGGTCGCACAGAGTTGGACACGACTGAAGTGACTTAGCAGCAGTAGCAGTACCACAAGTATCATCCAGCAGCATTGGCTTCACCAGGGCACTTGTTTGTAAGACAAACTCTCAGGTCTTTCCTCTGCTGATGTTGGATCAGCATCTCCACACAGGATTCCCAAGTACATTAGAACACTAGAGACGACTTTGATATGTATAAGAATCACTCTGGCCACTGCCCCCTGGAAATTCTGATGCAATAGGAATGAAGTAGGGCTTAAAAGTTTGCATTTTCACAAGCTTCTAGATAGTAGTGAAACTGCCAATCTGTGTATTCTATGTTGAATAGTAATGCCTTAGATCAAATATCGGTCCATTTTTCCCTAAAACCATTCAGATAAGTAAATATATTTATGCTTTTTAGGCCTGGTGGTCTCTTTTGCAGCCGTTCACCCAGGCCATTGTAGTGCTCAAGATATATTGAAATAAATGGGTATGTCTCTGTTCCAATAAGTTTTCTTTATAAAATGTAAAAACAGAGGGAGACCAGTTTGGGCCAGCAAGCTGTATTTCCTCATCCGTTATGTAAATGACCCTCAAGTCTCCCAGTAGCCTACTAACAGTTTCTTTCAGCAGAAGTTAACATGACCTGACTGTAGTGGTTTACACACGTAAAAGTTAATTTCTTCTTTGTAAGAAGCCCAGGTGTAAGCCGATGTGGTTGGAGTTTGAGCTCTTTAGGAATATTAGGGTCAATCAAGATCTCCTGGTTAGTTCGTGCTTTAAAAATGCTAACCGTTAAGACTCTATTTGCCTACATCTCAGTGGACAGGCCTAACTTCAAGTGAGCCTGGGAAATGTCTTTAGTGTAGTCACATTCTTGCCCCAAAAATCTTGGTTTAGTTTTGTTTTAAGGAAGAATATAGATAGGATATTGTGTTGTTGACAAACCAGTAGTCCTTGTCACACTACAAACTATATTTTGAGAATAACTGATTTGTTTAGTCAACTGTAATTGATTTGTAACTGATTGTTAAAATGCAGCTATGGGCACAGAATTGGAAAAGGTCAGTTTTCATTGCTGTCCCAAAGAAGGGCAATGCCAAAGAATGTTCACACTACTGCACAGTTGCACTCATTTCACATGCTAGCAAGGTAATACTCAAAATCCTTCAAGCTAGGCTTCAATAGTATGTGAACTAAGAAATACCAGATGTACAAACTGGATTTAGAAAAGACAGAGGAACAAGAGATTAATTTGCCAACAGCCACTGGATCATAGAAAAAGCAAGAGAATTCCAGAAAAACATCTACTACTTCATTGACTATTCTAAAGCCTTTGACTGTGGATCACAACAAACTGTGGAAAATTCGTGAAGAGATTGGAATACCAGACTACCTTACCTGCCTCCTGACAAATCTGTGTGCAGGTCAAGAAGCACTATTTAGAACCAGACATGGAACAATGGACTAGTTCCAAATTGGGAAAGGAGGCTGTATATTGTCAACCTGCTTATTTAATTTATGCAGACTACATCATGTGAAATGCCAGGCTGGATGAAGCACAAGCTGGAATTCAGATTGCTGAGAGAAATATCATGCAGATGACACCACCCTTATGGCAGAAAGCAAATTAAAAGGAAGAACTAAGAGCTTGAGGAACGTGAAAGAGGAAAGTGGAAAAAGCTGGCTTAAAACTCGACATTTGGAAAACTAAGATCATGGCGTCCAGTCCCATCATTTCATGGCAGATAGATAGGGAAATGGTAGAAACAGTGACAGACTTTATTTTCTTGGGCTCCAGAATCATTGTGGATGGTGACTGCAGCCAGGAAATTTAAAAGATCCTTGTTCTGTGGAAGAAAAGCTGTGACAAACCTAGAGACCATATTATAAAGCAAGAGACATTACTTTGCCGACTAAGGTCCATATAGTCAAAGCTATGATTTTTCCAGTAGTCATGTATGGATATGAGAGTTGGACCATAAAGAAGGCTGAGTGCCATAGAATTGATGCTTTCGAAATGTGGTATTGGAGAAGACTCTTCAGAGTCCCTTGAACTACAAGGAGATCAAACAGTCATTCCTAAAGGAAATCAACCCTGAATATTCGTTGAAAGGACTGATGCTGAAGCTGAAGCTCCAATACTTTGGCCACCTCATGTGAAGTGCTGCCTCATTAGAAAACACCCTGTTGCTGGGAAAGACTGAAGACAGGAGGAGAAGGGGATGACAAAAGTTGGATGGCATCACTGACTCAATGGACATGAGTTTGAGCAAACTCTGAGAGATGGCGAAGGACAGGGAAGCCTGGTGTGCTGCAGTCCATGGGTTCACAAAGAGTTGAGCATGAGTGAGCAACTGAACAACCAGAAGAAGTGAAAATTATTAGACTAATAATATGATTACAAGCTTTTGGAATGATAATATCTTTCATTCATTTGGTACATATGAATATTTTTGAAATAGATATACTTTTATATCTAGTATTAGGGTATGGTGAGTTACTCTTAAAAAATATACTTGAAATTAAATATGTTACTGAGTGTTGCACCCATCAAAGTGGCCACTTTGTACTGTTTGCTGCTACTGCTAAGTCACTTCAGCCGTGTCCGACTCTGTGCGACCCCATAGACAGCAGCCCACCAGGCTCTGCCATCCCCAGGATTCTCCAGGCAAAAACACTGGAGTGGGTTGCCATTTCATTCTCCAATGCATGAAAGTGAAAAGTGAAAGTGAAGTTGCTCAGCCGTGTCTGACTCTTTGTGACCCCATGGACTACAGCCTACCAGACTCCTCCATCTGTGGGATTCTCCAGGCAAGAGTACTGGAGTGGGTTGCCATTGTCTTCTCCTTGTACTGTTTAGGGGGAGTGTAAATTGACATAGCCACTATGGAGAACAGAATGGAGATTCCTAACCTAGGAATAAAGCTACCGTATTATCTAGCAATCTCACTACTGGGCATATGCCCTGAGAAAACCATAATTGGAAAAGACACCCTGTACCCCAGTGTTTACTGCAGCAGTATTTACAATAGCTAGGACATTGAAGCAACCTACATGTCTGTAGACCGATGAATGAATAAAGAAGCTGTGGTACATATATGCAATAGAATATTACTCAGCCATAAAAAGGAACACATTTGAGTCAATTCTAATGAGGTGTATGAACCTAGAGACTTACTATACAGAGTGAAGTAAATCAGAAAAATATCATATTAATGTATATGTATGGAGTCTAGAAAGATGATACTGATGAACCTATCTGCAGGGCAGCAGTGGAGACACAGACACAGAGAACAGACCTGTGGACCCAGGGGGCAAGGAGTGGGTGGGAAGAAGAGAGAGTAGCATAGAAACATACACGTTACTGTAATATGTATACTACGTAGCCAGTGGGGTTTGCTGTATGACTCAGAAGATCGGACAGATGCCATGTGACAATCTAGAGAGGTGGAATGGGGGGAGAGAGGGGAAGGAGGTTCAAGAGGGAGGGGAGATATGTATATATATATACACACAACTATGGCTGATTCTTGTTGATGTATGGCAGAGACCTATACAATATTGTAAAGCAATCATTCTGCAATTAAAAATAAATTTTAAAAAATTAAAAAATAGCCACTCTGGGAAGGAGGAATTACACAAAGTACAGTGCAAAAGTGGTGTGAGCGATGGAGTCTAACTTAGGTTTAAACTCCAGTCTGGTGACTTTGGACAATCCTGTTAATATCTGGAACCAGAGGTTTTTTCATTCAATGGATATTTATAATACTTAATTTACATCATTAAAAGGGTTAGTCATAATGAATGTAATGTGTCTATTTAAAAGCCTAGCCTTCAATAAATTATAACTTTATAATTAGGTTGGTGCAAAAGTAATTGCGGTTTTACATTGTTAACGTTTGCCATTTGATATTGGAATAATTCTTAAATAAATGTGGTTATTTTATACATCCTTTTAATGTGGATTTCTCACTTCATGTGTTTTTGCTAATGACTTATTGCTTTGGATTTTATATCTATTTTAGACTATAGAAATCATGTTAGACACAAAGCAAATTCAAGTGATTGTTTTATTCAAGTTCAAAATGAGTCATAAAGCAGAGGAAACAGCTCACAACATCAACAATGCATGTGGCTCAGGAATTGCTATCAAATGTGCAATGTAGTGGTCATGAAGTTTTGCAAAGGAGATGAGCAAAGTTCTGCCTTGAAGATGAGCATAGTGGCTAGCCATTGGAAGTTAACAGTGACCAACTGAGAGCTCTCATCAAAGCTGATCCTCTTACAGCTACATGAGAAGTTGCCCAAGAACTCAGCGTCAACCATTCTACAGCCATTTGGCATTTGACACAAATTGGAAAGGTGTAAAAGTTCGCTAAGTGGGCTGACCACAAATCAAATAAAGCATTGTTTGGAAGTGTCATCTTATTCTGCACAACAACAACGAACCATTTCTCAATCGGATTGTGACACGCGCTGAAAAGTGGATTTTAAACGACAGCCAGCAACAACCAGCCCAGTGGTTGGACCGAGAAGTTCCAAAGCACTTTCCAAAGCCAAAGGGTGCACCGAAAAATGGTCATGGTCACTGTTTGGTAGTCTGCTGCCCGTCTGATCCACTACAGTTTTCTGAATCCTGGTGAAACCATTACAAAATGCTCAGCAAACTGATGAGATACACCAGAAACTGGAATGCCTGCAACCAGCATTGGTCAACAGCATGGACCTAGTTCTCATGAAAACGCCCGACTGCACATCTCAGAACCCGACACTTCAAAATTTGAACAAATTGGGCTATGAAGTTTTGCCTCATCCGCCATATTCATCTGACCTTTCTCCAACTGACTACCACTTCTTCAAGCATCTTGACAACTCTTTGCAAGGGAAACGCTTCTGCAATCAGCAGCATGCAGAAAATGCTTTCAAGAGTTCATCAAATCCCAAAGCACAGATCTTTGTACTCCAGGAATAAACCAACTTAGTTCTCTTTGCTAAAAACATGTTGATTGTAGCAGTTGTATTTTGATAAATAAAGATGTGTTTGAGCCTAGGTATAATGATTTAAAATTAAGGGTCCAAAACTGCCATTACTTTTGTACCAACCTAATAATTGAAGATTGATCTAACGGTAATGTCATTACTTAAGTCATTTTTGGACTTCCGGTATGGCCTTCAGAACATGTATTAAATGAACATTAATAATATTAATTGAATTTAGACAGGATTAGTGCCGTTATTAACAAGTGGTCTGATTTTTATTTTCCATAGTGACTGAAATAAATGTATGTTTGTAAATACTGGCATAGTCATGTGTATTTGCAAATTTTATTTATTGTTAGGTTATTAATGAGAGAAACAGAGCAGAAAAAATTCAGCTTCAAACAGATGTTATTTGCTTAAATTTTTTGAGCATTTTTCAACATGTGCCAGGTTTCCAGATTTTATGAGAAAGAAAAAAATGAGACAATGACTGGTCCTGCTTATGTAATTTTTCTTAATTTAGAGGATTATGCTATGAACTTTATACATGTTTTTACAACTCAAGTGAATTCATTCATTGTTCTTTCTGCTGCCACTTCAAGATTATTTCTCTAAAATTTGTTTTAATTTTACATTTACTTTTGTCATTGTGTAGATAAGATGGTTGTGGTATGATTGACTTCATTATGTATGTTTCTGCGACCCTTTATTCACTGTCATTCTTAACATATACCCAGTTTGAAGTGAGAAATGATAGACACGTGTTATAATTAAGGTTTCTACAATCTCACTTAACTTTGGTTAAAATGACTTTTTAACAATTTGACAGAATTTTGCACGATATTTTTTCTGATGCAAATAATAATTTGAGTTTAAAGTGATAACTGCTTCATAGAATCAAAGATTACACATTTTCTTTGAAAATTTAGGTAAGAAATTGAAAAGAGTAGTAATCAGTTTAAAATTAAATTAGCTCAAACTGCTTTTGTATTCAGTTGTATGTGTAACCTGGTTTGCCTGTGTTTTTCACAATTCTTTTGCTTTTTTGTTTTTGAACTGTTATTGCAGCTGGATATTGCGTGATTACATATATTCTTGGAGTAGGAGACAGGCACCTGGATAACCTTTTGCTGACAAAAACAGGTAATAATGGCTAGTAGAAGATATACATTTTATATGCCAATGATTTTTGCTGTGGAATCTACTTCGTAATAAAATAAGTTGCCTAAGTGAATATAAACTGTAGTCTTAGAAATCCCTCTATATGGTACTTTTAAGAACATACAAAGGAAATGCCTATACTTTTTAAGAATTGCTATAGTAAAAATCCTGTAGATGATCATATAGCCTTTACTTCTTGAAATGCCTCCTCTAGTAGAAAGCCCTTATTGTCTGCAAGTAGTCCAGTTTATTACTGTATAGCTCTAGTTTTAGAGTGTTTAAATATTCTTTCTCTTATCAGACAACACCAATAAGTCGCAGTATCAGTCAACACTGAAATCACATTAACCTCCACCTTTAATTCTTTACCTTTTCCTCTTGGAGGTATTTGGAATAACTGTTATCACCCTCCTTCTTCCTATTAACTCCTTGGCCCAATGCTTTAAACACCTTTTCTGTGCAAACAACTTCCAAACTTACTCTATTTCAATCAGTTTCACTAGCTATTTACTTGAAATCCTAAATATACAGCTATTTGTAAAAGTTATTTTCTTCTTCCACTACCTGCCTAATAAACTGTTCCTTGCTTGATTTTCCCATCCTAATAAATAGGAACATCATTTACTCAGTTGTTTAAGCCTCAGAGTTGGGAGTTATTTTTAATTCCACTATTGGCTTTGTTTCACATATTGAACATATTATCAGATTGTATCTACTGCTCACTAAAATGGATAATGAAGTTAACCCCTCTCTTCATTTCCACTGCTTCGACCCCATTTGAAACCACCAGTATCTTTTGCCCAAACTGTTTGATTAAAATATGAACTCTTTAATGCAGGCATTGTGGCTTGCCCAACCGGTTTGAATGTCTGAATGTGGAATCACTCCTGTGTTGAGCCAGTGCTCTTGTTTTGTTCTTCCTGGGAAGCTCTTCTGTCAGATCTTTGCGAGACTTTGGTTCCTAAGCTTAAGTTTGAATGGCATCTTTTTTAGAATAGCCTTTTCTAACTCTTGAGTCTGAAATAGTGTATACCTGCCACCCCACCCCTCTCCATTTCTACTTACTCTGTTTTGTTTTCTTTGCAACACTTACCACCAGCTTAAGTTATCTTTTTTTCAAATACAATTCAACAAGTATTTATTAAGCACCTACTATATTTTAGGTGTTCTAGGTGCTAGAGATACCAAACAAAAGAGACAGAAATCCTAGCTCTCATGGAGCTTATTGACTTCTTAACATCATCCATCCTCTTCCATTCAGGATGTAAGTTCCCTGAGAACAAGGACCCAGTCCATTCACTGTGCCTCCAGAGCCTTGAACAACATTCAGCTCAAATGTTTGATAAATTATTGTTGAATTAATGAATAAATATTTCTTCTCTTCTATAGAGCTTTTTCTTCCCTATGCCATATGATCCAAGTTTTTTCAGCCCTCCACAGAAAGTAGATTTTAAAGTACCCTTAAAATAGTCTCTCAGGTAATGATATTATCTATTAGTATTTCTCCAAATTTTCATGCCAAGAATTTAACATCCAGTGTAGCCTCACTAATTGCTAATATAATAACTGTGTTATTCATGTAATCTGCAATTTCATATATTCAACTTTAAATCTTTAGTGTGAAAAATTATCTGGTAAAATTTGCATGTGGAACTGTCTGTATCAAGGCCATACAGTCCCTTTAATAATCAAAGCCTGAAAGAATGTAACCAAATTGAATTGGAAGTTGGAGGTTCTTGCCAAATTTATTCATTTAGTAAAGTATATTTTTTATAAAATGTTATGCTGTGTTTGAAAAAAAAAATAATTTGGAAAATGTTTACCTGTGTTGTTTTTTAGCTCTCTTTTTCAGTTGAATCTTTTAACCACAGAATCAAACTACAAAAATAATTACATTTGTTTTTATATTGTATTCATTTTATAACCACAGTGGAATTCTTTAATGTATAGAGTAGCAATATATCTGTAATATTTAGGTATTGTTCTAGGTGCTGACGATTCACAGATCTTACCTGTCTCTTTTAGAAATTGATAAATAAGAGACCTTTTTCTGTTGAACTTTGAGAGCTGTTCTGTCTTGTGTGTGTCTATGTGTATTGATGGGGATACTTTAAGAGTTAAGATTTGGAAAGAAAGGTCTATCTAATATACTTTTTTGGCCCAGGTCATAGATACTTGCGGAGAAGGATATCGCAGCCCACTCTAGTATTCTTGTCTAGAGAATCCTGTGGACAGAGGATCCTAGTGGGCTGCCATCTGTGGGGTTGCAGAGAGTCAGACACAACTGAAGCGACTTACCATTCATGCATGCATTGGAGAAGGAAATGGCAACCCACTCCAGTATTCATGCCTGGAGAATCCCAGGAACAGAGGAGCCTGGTGGGCTACAGTCCATGGGGTCGCACAGTGTCGGACACGACTGAAGCGACTTAGCAGCAGCAGCAGCAGCAGCAGCAGCATAGATACTTGTGGAAACTGAATTGTAAAATTTCAGGAACAGATTTTAAACTTCTTGTCACCAGTTTTCCACTAGAGGGTGCTCTAAATTTTGTTTTTGAAGAATAAAAGCTTACCTTAAAATGTCCTGGGTAGGAAGCATGTCTGTTTCTTTTAAAACAGCATTTCTCCAAGTTATTTCTTCTTAATCTCTCTAATTATTTCATCCATTTATATTATACAACAGCATTTTAAACCTTCCTCACTGGGATAAATATTTTCAGTTCTGGGGTTTAGATTGAATGAAATTGGATTATGTGAGGAAAAACAAGTTATATCAAGACAAATGGAAGTATAATACATTCCTCAACTTCCTGAAGTTTATAATGATTTATTTTAAAATATTTGTGTCTCTAGTTGTTTTTTACTA